>NC_140988.1:22453729-24853729 GCF_052327205.1 Somniosus microcephalus
TCTCAATTTTCTGCCCTTTCCTTTTCTCCAAACTTTTGCCGAGTTAAGCTTATTCAGTCAGGCACTGATCACCTCACCCAAGTGCCTATATTTCATCCACGAGTCCATGAATGGTTGATTGAAGCAGAAACTATGTCAACAATGTTCCTTCTAATTTTTTGGGGGGCCGCGCAGCCCCTTTAATGGCCCTGTGCGGCCCATTCAAAATTCTGCGCACGTACAGTTTTTCCCTTTAAAAGTCAGTGAGCTGGCTGCACGGGACCTCCAGAGTGCTGTGCGGCCGCACAGATTAAAGGGAACACTGAATGACAATATTCAAGATTAGATTGGATTAGTGGATGAAGGATAAGGGGTTGAAGGGACATGGAAACAGGACTGGTAAATGTGATTTGCTTGTGTGGAGGGTAAACTTCGACACAGACTGGTTGGGTCAAATGTTTCTGTGCTGTACCCTCGTGAGTGTAGTGAGTGTCGAACATTTATAAAAACAAAATGGCACACAACTCCTCCTCACACTGGACCCACAGCAAAGTTTTACAAAATTCGGACATCTAATGGTGACTGCTAGTTCCCAAGAAATTTCAAACTAAGATATTATACACAGTGATACTCAAAAAACATTTGTAAAAGCCACAACAATGTGTCAAATGTCCTTCTGGACCATGTTTACCAAACTATTATCTTCCTGGAATATGTATGCACAAGTGTTGAAAAATGATAAGCGATCCCATTAGTGGATTTCCTGAACTCTCTTGCTGGTAACACGGCATCAAGTAATACTGTAGAATTGAGGCATTTCAGCATAGAAGTAAGCCACTGTGCTTGTGTCAGCTACACATGAATTACTTACTCTGCTCTCATTTCTCTTCTCTTTCTCTGTATCCTTTAATATTTTTCTTGGATTGTTTATCCAATTTCTTCTTAAATCCTATTGATTTGGCATCAGTAGCCACTTGCAGTACAGCATTCCATATTCTAAAAATACTTTGCATGAACAAACTCTTCTACCACCCTTCCTTTATGCTTCTCACACTAACCGTAACTTTATACCTGCATATTTCCAAATCACCAGTGAAAAGAATTCATTATTTATTCTCTCAAACCTTTCAACATTTCTATTCGATTCCCCATTTAACTGCCTCTGCTCCAGTAAATGCAACTCTAGTTTTTCCAAGTTTCTTGTTGCCGGCATTTAATTAAAGGACACATTGACATTTTGTTCAATTTTGTCCTTATGAATACAAGAGTAGCACTGAGGTGTGGATACTGACTCAGATGTAGTGTTTGTGTAACTGTGAATGGCACACTAAACTCTCATACCTTACCTGCCGAAAATAGATCATCCAGTCTGGCGTACACTGGGATACCATATCATATGGTGTTACCAGGTAGAGGAGGTGAAGGTAGTTACCAAGCACCAACCCCTCCAAACTTTTCTTCAAGTCCATGTTCAAAGTATCACAGTAATCCAAGTCTATTGATCCTAGAGACAAACCGATATATTAGTGAATCTGTCCAGTACAGAGTGGTGGTCTCATTGAAAAGTATAAAATTCTCAGATGGCTTGGACAGGGTAGATGCTGAGAGGCTGTTTCCCCTGGCTGGAGAGTCTAGAACCAGGGGGCATAGCTTCAGGATAAGGGGTCGGCTGTTTAGGACTGAAGTGAGGAGAAATTTCTTTACTCAGAGGGTTGTGAATCTTTGGCATTCTCTACCCCAGAGGACTGTGGATGTTCAGTCAATGAGTATATTCAAGGCTGAGATCGATAGATTTTTGGGCACTAAAGGAATCAAGGGATATGGGGATCGGGCAGGAAAATTGAGTTGATGTAAAAGTTCAGCCATGATCTTATTGAATGGCGGAGGAGGCTCGAGGGGCCGTATAGGCTACTCCCTGTTCCTATTTCTTATGTCTTAGGTACAGATTTAAACGTGTACAGCAGATCTAGACTAATATGTAGTAGGAAATCTGTCCAGTGGAGACTCAGTTAAGTGCACAACACTCGTCAGAAGAACATTCTCCTTGAAGGAAAAAAGAACACTTTCACAAGAGGAGTTCTCTGCACTTCAATTCCTAGATTTAAAATGTTCAGATGTTGCCAAATAAGCGAGAGGTCAGTAGTTGAAAATGTGAGTGCCTGGCTCACCTTTATAGGTAGCATGACCCAGCTTTGTGACTTCCAGCTTGTGGCACATTTCTTCCCCACTACTTGATATTTTGCCCTTTATTAAACCTTTTTCCATCAATGGTTCCAGTGCTTGTTCTATGACTTCCAAAAAGCTTTTCCCTTTGAAGAGGTGTTGCTGCTGCACACCAAGCAGAGTGCCAGCCATGAACTCAACAATTTTATCAAGTGTCTGGGCAACCTTTGGGTGGGGAAGAAAATACAAATTTAGGTAAACGGTCAACCTGAACTACCACTTTCTATAAAGCTGACAATGATCCAATGTTGCCTCACATTGCAAAACACTTTTATTTGGTTTTCCAACAAAAGCAAATAGCTCTTTGACACACGGAGTTATTTATTCTTTAGAAAAGCTGAATGAGCCACTTGACACAACATACTGCAAGTGTTTAGTGAAACTGTTGTAAATATGCTCTTTACAATTACAAACGGTTTGAAATGACTTTGAGGGGTCTCAATGTAGAATGAATAAATGCTATTAAAAACTGGTTTCATTCCAACGCAAAACCTAAGTGTTCTGTTACCACGGTGAAAAAGGCAGCTTTAATCAAGATTAAACCAAGTATGATATTCACTCGGGACATGAGCGGTTTAAAACAACATAAACAAAACAAAGTCACTGGGATACACACATTGTTCCCTGAATCATGGACAAGCTACATGAATAATAAATCTTTAACAATAAATCTTCTATAGTGCGAGGACAACATAATGCTAATGATATTATACAGTTGTGTAGAGGCACCATTTAAACAGTGCCCAAGTTCTGTCAGTGATTACAAACAAATAATTCAGTTCCCATTCTTGATCCCCCAACCACTTCAAGAACATGTTACATTTTTGATGACAATCTGGTACCATGATTCCTTCCTTCCGCTGGGAAAGCAGTATGACCTGAACTACCACTTTCTATATAGCTGACAAAGACACAATCTTGCCTCATGTTGCAAAATATTTTTGTTCTTCTCTTCAGATAATTATAATCCTTGTTGAACTTGGTTGCTGCTAATTCTGTCGGCAATATATATTACAGTTATGATATATCAAAGGGGAAGGGGATAAGCCAGTTAAATATAAACTAAACTAGTTAGCTTAACTTGGCAGTAGGCAAACTGCAAGAGAGTCGAGCCATTTCTCCTCAACCTACAACAGCACCATCATTGCCGAGTCTCCAACCATCACCATCAACATCATGATGGTCACCATTGACCAGAAGCTTAACTTGACCAGTCGTAGCAACACTCTGGCTTCCTGGGTAGGGCAGAGGCCGGGTACTATGTAAAGAGTAGCTCACCTTCTGGACCCTCCAAGCTTCTCCACCATCTACAAGGCTTAAGTCTGGAGTGTGCTAGAATACCCACCACTCTCCTGGATGGTTGAATCACAATAACACTCAAAAAGCTCAACATCATCCAGGACAGAGCAGTTTGCTTGATTGGCGCCCCTGGTACTGGACTCAATATCCATCCCTCCACCAATAGTGCACCGTGGCTACAGTATGGAAAATCTACAGAACGCACTGCAGCAACTCGCCAAGCTTACTTCAGCAGCATTTCCCTGCCATGTTCGGGCAGGGAGCAGAAGCCCGACCAGTTCGGGCAGGGAGCAGCAGCGGAGAGCAGCAGAGGCCCGGCTTAAAAACCGGCGCCAAAGCAGAAGCCCGACCAGTTCGGGCAGGGAGCAGCAGCAGAGGCCCGGCTTAAAAACCGGCGCCAAAGCAGAAGCCCGACCAGTTCGGGCAGGGAGCAGCAGCGGAGAGCAGCAGAGGCCCGGCTTAAAAACCGGCGCCAAAGCAGAAGCCCGACCAGTTCGGGCAGGGAGCAGCAGCGGAGAGCAGCAGAGGCCCGGCTTAAAAACCGGCGCCAAAGCAGAAGCCCGACCAGTTCGGGCAGGGAGCAGCAGCGGAGAGCAGCAGAGGCCCGGCTTAAAAACCGGCGCCAAAGCAGAAGCCCGACCAGTTCGGGCAGGGAGCAGCAGCGGAGAGCAGCAGAGGCCCGGCTTAAAAACCGGCGCCAAAGCAGAAGCCCGACCAGTTCGGGCAGGGAGCAGCAGCGGAGAGCAGCAGAGGCCCGGCTTAAAAACCGGCGCCAAAGCAGAAGCCCGACCAGTTCGGGCAGGGAGCAGCAGCGGAGAGCAGCAGAGGCCCGGCTTAAAAACCGGCGCCAAAGCAGAAGCCCGACCAGTTCGGGCAGGGAGCAGCAGCAGAGGCCCGGCTTAAAAACCGGCGCCAAAGCAGAAGCCCGACCAGTTCGGGCAGGGAGCAGCAGCGGAGAGCAGCAGAGGCCCGGCTTAAAAACCGGCGCCAAAGCAGAAGCCCGACCAGTTCGGGCAGGGAGCAGCAGCGGAGAGCAGCAGAGGCCCGGCTTAAAAACCGGCGCCAAAGCAGAAGCCCGACCAGTTCGGGCAGGGAGCAGCAGCGGAGAGCAGCAGAGGCCCGGCTTAAAAACCGGCGCCAAAGCAGAAGCCCGACCAGTTCGGGCAGGGAGCAGCTGCGGAGAGCAGCAGAGGCCCGGCTTAAAAACCGGCGCCAAAGCAGAAGCCCGACCAGTTCGGGCAGGGAGCAGCAGCAGAGGCCCGGCTTAAAAACCGGCGCCAAAGCAGAAGCCCGACCAGTTCGGGCAGGGAGCAGCAGCGGAGAGCAGCAGAGGCCCGGCTTAAAAACCGGCGCCAAAGCAGAAGCCCGACCAGTTCGGGCAGGGAGCAGCAGCGGAGAGCAGCAGAGGCCCGGCTTAAAAACCGGCGCCAAAGCAGAAGCCCGACCAGTTCGGGCAGGGAGCAGCAGCGGAGAGCAGCAGAGGCCCGGCTTAAAAACCGGCGCCAAAGCAGAAGCCCGACCAGTTCGGGCAGGGAGCAGCAGCGGAGAGCAGCAGAGGCCCGGCTTAAAAACCGGCGCCAAAGCAGAAGCCCGACCAGTTCGGGCAGGGAGCAGCAGCGGAGAGCAGCAGAGGCCCGGCTTAAAAACCGGCGCCAAAGCAGAAGCCCGACCAGTTCGGGCAGGGAGCAGCAGCGGAGAGCAGCAGAGGCCCGGCTTAAAAATCGGCGCCAAAGCAGAAGCCCGACCAGTTCGGGCAGGGAGCAGCAGCGGAGAGCAGCAGAGGCCCGGCTTAAAAACCGGCGCCAAAGCAGAAGCCCGACCAGTTCGGGCAGGGAGCAGCAGCAGAGGCCCGGCTTAAAAACCGGCGCCAAAGCAGAAGCCCGACCAGTTCGGGCAGGGAGCAGCAGCGGAGAGCAGCAGAGGCCCGGCTTAAAAACCGGCGCCAAAGCAGAAGCCCGACCAGTTCGGGCAGGGAGCAGCAGCGGAGAGCAGCAGAGGCCCGGCTTAAAAACCGGCGCCAAAGCAGAAGCCCGACCAGTTCGGGCAGGGAGCAGCAGCGGAGAGCAGCAGAGGCCCGGCTTAAAAACCGGCGCCAAAGCAGAAGCCCGACCAGTTCGGGCAGGGAGCAGCAGCGGAGAGCAGCAGAGGCCCGGCTTAAAAACCGGCGCCAAAGCAGAAGCCCGACCAGTTCGGGCAGGGAGCAGCAGCGGAGAGCAGCAGAGGCCCGGCTTAAAAACCGGCGCCAAAGCAGAAGCCCGACCAGTTCGGGCAGGGAGCAGCAGCGGAGAGCAGCAGAGGCCCGGCTTAAAAACCGGCGCCAAAGCAGAAGCCCGACCAGTTCGGGCAGGGAGCAGCAGCGGAGAGCAGCAGAGGCCCGGCTTAAAAACCGGCGCCAAAGCAGAAGCCCGACCAGTTCGGGCAGGGAGCAGCAGCGGAGAGCAGCAGAGGCCCGGCTTAAAAACCGGCGCCAAAGCAGAAGCCCGACCAGTTCGGGCAGGGAGCAGCAGCGGAGGAGGAGCAGAGGCCCGGCTTAAAAACCGGCGCCAAAGCAGAAGCCCGACCAGTTCGGGCAGGGAGCAGCAGCGGAGAGCAGCAGAGGCCCGGCTTAAAAACCGGCGCCAAAGCAGAAGCCCGACCAGTTCGGGCAGGGAGCAGCAGCGGAGAGCAGCAGAGGCCCGGCTTAAAAACCGGCGCCAAAGCAGAAGCGTACCAAATCAACATCAGAGGAGAGAGGTAAAAAATAATCAGAGTGTGACGTCACCAGGGAGCACGTAAGTGATTGGTTGGTGAGTATTTCTCTCTTTTCAGTACAAGCTTGAATTCTGTGGTGTTAAATTTCTCGGGATTAAGGTGTAGTGGGGACAGTTGGTAAATAAAGCGCCCTAGAGTATACCTGTAACTGGGGTATTGAATTAATTTTTAAATTAATTAAAGGAGTAAGTCATGGCAGGAGAGCTCAGACCCGTGTTCTGCTCCTCTTGCTCCATGTGGGAAATCAGGGACGCTGCCAGTGTCCCTGACGACCATGTGTGCGGGAAATGCATCCAGCTGCAGCTACTTGTAGACCGCATTGCGGCGCTCGAGCTGCGGGTGGATGGGTTGTGGAGCATGCGCGATGCTGAGAGGCTCGTGGATACCACGTTTAGCGAGTTGTGCACGCCTCGGGGTAGGGCAGCACAGGGAGTGACCATCAGGCGGAGCAACAAAGGCAGGCAGGTAGTGCAGGGAACCCCTGCGGACATCCCCCTTTCAAACAGGTATACCGCTTTGGATACTGTTGAGGGGGATGACTCACCAGGGGAAGGCAGCAGCAGCCAACTTCCTGGCACTGGGGGTGCTCCTGCTGCCCAGGAGGGGGGGAAAAAGAGTGGGAGAGCAATAGTGGTAGGGGATTCTATAGTAAGGGGAACAGATAGGCGTTTCTGTGGCCGCAAACGTGACTCCAGGATGGTTTGTTGCCTCCCTGGTGCCAGGGTCAAGGATGTCACTGAGCGGCTGCAGGGCATTCTGGAGGGGGAGGGTGAACAGCCAGTGGTCGTGGTCCACATTGGTACCAACGACATAGGTAAAAAGAGGGATGAGGTCCTGCATCAAGAATTTAGGGAGCTAGGTAACAGATTAAAGGGCAGGACCTCAAAGGGTGTAATCTCTGGATTACTCCCAGTGCCATGTGCTAGTAAGTATAGGAATGGGAGGATAGAGCAGATGAATGCGTGGCTAAAGAGTTGGTGTAGGGGGGAGGGTTTTACTTTCCTGGATCACTGGGCCTGCTTCTGGGAAAGGTGGGACTTGTACAAGTCGGACGGGTTGCACCTGAACCAGAGCGGGACAAATATCCTTGCGGGGAGGTTTGCTAGCACTGTCGGGGGAGGTTTAAACTAACTTGGCAGGGGGATGGGATACAGAGGGGAGCTGAAATAGGGGGGGATGTGCTGCCAATTATGGAGGAAAAAACAAGTCAGCTTGGTAGACAGGGCAAATATATAAGGGCAAGGCTGGATGGCATCTATTTTAATGCAAGGAGTCTTGCAAATAAGGTGGATGAACTGAAGGTGTTGATAAACACATGGGAGTATGATATTGTTGCTATCACGGAGACATGGTTGAGGGAGGGGCAAGACTGGCAGCTCAATATTCCGGGGTACAGAATCTTCAGGCGAGACAGAGGGGGAGGTATAAGAGGAGGGGGTGTCGCAATATTAATTAAGGAGTCAATTACTGCACTAAGGAGGGATGATATATTAGCAGGGTCCTCTAATGAGGCCATATGGGTGGAGCTTAAAAACAAAAAGGGGGCAAGCACTTTGCTGGGAGTGTACTATAGGCCTCCAAACAGTCAGGGGGAGATAGAGGAACAGATATGTAGGCAAATCTCAGAGAAATGTGCAAATAATAGGGTAATAATAATGGGGGATTTCAACTTCCCCAATATTAACTGGGATAGTCAAAGTGTGAAAGGCTCAGAGGGTGTAGAATTCTTAAAGTGCATCCAGGAGAGCTTTTTGAGCCAGCATGTAGAAAGTCCTACAAGAGAGGGGGCGGTACTGGACCTAATTCTAGGGAATGTGGCCGGCCAAGTGGAAAAAGTGCTAGTAGGTGAGCACTTTGGTGATAGTGACCATAATATGGTAAGATTTAAGGTGGTCATGGAAAAGGACAGGGATGGGCCGGAAATAAAGGTTCTAAATTGGGGGAAGGCCGATTTTAATAGGATAAGGCAGGATCTGGCCAAAATGGACTGGGATCAGCTACTTGTAGGAAAATCCGCATCGGAGCAATGGGAGGCTTTCAGAAGGGAGATTGAGATCATACAAGGGCAACATGTTCCCATAAAGGTCAAGAGTGGTTCCAAAAACCACAGGGAACCGTGGATGTCAGGGGATATACGGGAATGGATTAGGAAAAAAAGGAGGGCTTTTGGTAGATACAAAAGGCTAAAGACAGAGGAAGCCCTAGAGGAGTACAAAAAGTGCAGGGGGATACTTAAAAAAGAAATTAGGAGATCAAGGAGGGGCCATGAAATAACACTGGCGAGCAAAATAAAGGAAAATCCGAAGATGTTTTATAAGTATATTAAGGGTAAAAGGATAACTAGGGAAAAAATAGGGCCCATTAGGGACAAAAGTGGCAATCTGTGTGTGGAGCCGGAAGATGTAGGAGGGGTTCTAAATGAATTTTTTGCATCTGTTTTCACTATGGAGAAGGACGATGTAGACATAGAAATAGGGCGGGGGGACTGTGATATGCTCGAACATATTAACATCGAGAGGGAGGAGGTATTTGTGGTTTTAGCTGGCCTAAAAATGGATAAATCCCCAGGCCCGGATGAAATGTACCCCAGGCTGCTGTGTGAGGCAAAGGAGGAGATTGCGGGGGCTCTAACACATATATTCAGGACCTCTCTGGCCACAGGGGATGTGCCAGAGGACTGGAGAACCGCTAATGTAGTACCATTATTCAAGAAGGGTAGTAGGGAAAAACCGGGGAACTACAGGCCAGTGAGCCTAACATCAGTGGTAGGAAAATTACTGGAAAAAATCCTGAGGGACAAAATTTGTCTCCACTTGGAGAGGCAAGGATTAATCAGGGATAGTCAACATGGCTTTGTCAAGGGAAGATCATGTCTGACTAATTTGATTGAATTTTTTGAGGGGGTGACTAGGTGTGTGGATGAGGGTAACGCAGTGGATGTGGTATACATGGATTTCAGTAAGGCCTTCGATAAAGTCCCGCACAGGAGACTGGTCAAGAAGGTAAGAGCCCATGGAATCCAGGGTGCCTTGGCACATTGGATACAAAACTGGCTTAGTGGCAGAAGGCAGAGGGTGATGGTCGAAGGTTGTTTTTGTGACTGGAAACCTGTGGCCAGTGGGGTACCACAGGGATCGGTGCTGGGTCCCTTGCTGTTTGTGGTCTACATTAATGACTTGGATATGAATGTAAAGGGTATGATCAGTAAATTCGCGGATGATACTAAAATTGGTAGGGTGGTAAATAGCGAGGAGGGTAGCCTCAGTCTGCAGAACGATATAGATGGGTTGGTCAGATGGGCGGAACAGTGGCAAATGGAATTTAACCCGGAAAAGTGCGAGGTGATGCACTTTGGGGGGTCTAACAAGGCAAGGGAATACACAATGAAGGGAAAGACCCTAGGCAAGACGGAGGGTCAGAGGGATCTGGGTGTGCAGGTACACAGATCCCTGAAGGCGGCGGAACAGGTGGATAAGGTGGTAAAAAAGGCATATGGGATACTTGCCTTCATTAGCCGAGGCATAGAATATAAGAGCAAGGAGGTTATGATGGAGCTGTATAAAACACTGGTTAGGCCACAGCTGGAATACTGTGTGCAGTTCTGGTCGCCACACTACAGGAAAGATGTGATCGCGTTAGAGAGGGTGCAGAGGAGGTTCACCAGGATGTTACCAGGGCTGGAGCGCTTCAGCTATGAAGAGAGACTGGGCAGATTGGGTTTGTTTTCCTTGGAGCAGAGGAGGCTGAGGGGGGACATGATTGAGGTGTACAAAATTGTGAGGGGCATAGATAGGATGGATGCTGAGGAGCTTTTCCCCTTAGTAGAGGGGTCAATAACTAGGGGGCATAGATTCAAGGTAAAGGGCGGGAGGTTTAGAGGGGATTTGAGAAAGAACTTTTTCACCCAGAGGGTGGTTGGAGTCTGGAACTCACTGCCTGAAAGGGTTGTGGAGGCAGAAACCCTCACAACATTTAAGAAGCATTTGGATGAGCATTTGAAATGCCATAGCATACAAGGCTACGGGCCAAATGCTGGAATATGGGATTAGATTAGACAGGGCTTGATGGCCGGCATGGACACGATGGGCCGAAGGGCCTCTATCCGTGCTGTATTACTCTATGACTCTATGACTCTATGTGACCTCTACCACCAAGACAGACTAGAGCAGCAATGTCATGAGAACACCATCAGTTCCAGGTTCCCCTCCAAGAGACACACCAAACTGACTCCGATATAGATCACTGTTCTTTCATTGTTGCTGGGTGAATATCCTGATATTCTTTACTTAACACCATTGTAGGAGCACCATCACTATAAGCACTGCAGCAGTTCAAGGAGAAGGCTCACAATCACCTTCTCAGCACAATTAGAGATGGGCAATAAATGCAGCCTTGCTGGCATCGCCCACCTTCGAGAACAAATGTTAAAAAACCACAATGAGGAATAACACTGGTGAACACTTGGAAAGGATGGGCTAATCAGGGACAATTAACACAGATTTGTAAAGGTTGATAATTTAATCAAGTTCTTTGAAAAAAATTACTGAGTGCATAGAAATGGGAATGCAATGGCATAGTGGTTTTGAACTTTCAAAAAGTATTTGATGAAGTGCCACATAAGAGCCTTGTTAAAGTCACTGTGCTAAAAGTAAAATGGTGGCATGGATGAAGGATTGCAAGCAGCAAGTGGAGTAAATGGCTATTTCTCGGATTGGTAAGGTATAGTTTGTGGCATACCCAGGGACCTGCACTGGGACTTCTTTTTTCTCTATATCTACATAAATGATTTGGACACAAGTGTAGGTGGGATAATATCAAATATTTGTGGATGATATCAATGTGTGGACGGGCTGTGTGGAAGAATGTGGCAGACTGCAGCAGGACAAAGGCAGATTATATGTAAACAAAAGCAGTGTGCCATAAACTACACTGTATAAGTTGCAATTTCATGAAGGGTTTTTTTGTCCCACAAACCTAGGAACTCAACTTAGGCACTACTGTAGTTCAATTTAGAAATCTTGATTTAAAAAAATCACAAACTCAAAAAGGGACTGACTGGCTGGATTCTGGGTTTGAATCCTCTTCTCCCTGCCACGTATAAAGGGTCTTGAATGAAATAAGAGTTTGGACAAATCGAAACCCAATTCCTAGTAGATATGGATCCATAATTCCTAGTAGATATGGATCCACAATCTAAAACTACACACAAACTGGAAGGATATGCTGATATTAATATAAGAGGGGTGGGAGGAGGCTTGTGTGACGCATAATCGCCAGCATAGACCAGTTGGGCCGAATGGCATGTTTCTGTGCTGTAAATTCTACGCAACTGGAAATCTTACTGAGATAGCTCATGAAGGTAACGGACTGAGAAGTTTACACTAACGTACAGGGGAATGCTCTTTTGAGATTGGGTTTCAGACAAATTGTGGAATCAGTCGAAGAGCTTGAATCCTCATTTGGCTGAGGTTATATTTAATAGTCAAGTGCCTGATGCGGCCACTGGGTGCTTGCAGTGTGCCATTCCTCAGCACCAGCATCTTTCACATTAATGACACAAAAAAATCCAATTGTGAATATGATTTTTACACCAAAGCAACCAACATGCTGGATTTACTCATGATAAATGGAGTCCAACATTTTTCAGTAAAACCATCCTTACTTGAGCTGCGAAACAGCCTCTTTCCAGAAGAGGGATATAGAACTGGATGGGGAAACCGGACAACCTTAATGATGGTATCTTTGTATAGCTTGCCCATTGGAGATTCTCTTAAGTAAACAATTCAACATGTATTACGCAGAGGATAACTGATACCCTGAAGTAATTGGAAGGCAGTAATGCCATTAAGGGTTTCAGATAATGCTATAGATCAGAACATTAAAGCTCAAGCACTTTATAACTTTTATCTGAACCTCAAGGTGACAATAAATACTGACTATTATTTCCCAATAATCAACTCTTAACTGTCACTTGATAACTAGTGATTGTCATTAATATTTCAGCATGCATTTCATATCAATTGAGTACAGTGGTTAATTTGGTTAACTGTTGCTATGACAGCTGCTGTTAGCAAAAAGAAACATACAAGATAACTACAGCATTCACAAGGACCCTGAAACACATTTGTCTAACATTCCTTTCTTAACTATTTTTAGTGGAGATGTTAACCTCTATTTTAAATGGGCTAATGCCTCTGCTAAAATAGCCGAGAGACAGGAACTTCGGAAAGATATATGTTAGCCATTCGTACACTAGTAATCCATGACGTAAATACTGGTCCAATGCTTTTTATCATCTCATCAGAAGAACATGATTTTGTTTGACTGGAAAGTACATGTAGCGGAAAAAAACCAGAACTAGTTATAACCTATTACCAGTTTAAGTGAACAGTGCCCATATATTGTTACATTTTTACACAGTGTGTGATTATATACCTTTAGCCCAATCAGGGATAGCAGCAGATCTTTAATTCCTTTTTCATTGGCATGTATAAGATTGCTGTAGCAACTTTCCAAAGGTCTACTTACTAAGTCTGTAACCTGTAGATGGAGATGCAAAAACATACAAAGTTGTCACAATTTGGATAATGCAGAGAACATCATGTAACAATGTATGTGCGAGTAGGAGTTGTGATTTGTGATCCTCCACATATGATTCCTAATTTCCAACCTTGGTCAGCCATTTAGTGGGAGACATCAGACAGAGGCAATGTGGTTTTCCTGACGCAAGGAAAGTTGTTACGTCAACTAAGGCTCCTTATTTGCACCTCCTGCTGACAAGCTTAGTAGTGGCTGTAGCACTGGACTAGAGACAGGTTGCTTGCCTGTCTCTCAATAGCAAAACATAAGTGGATAAAATGGCATGGAGTTTCCAAAAATTACGCTAGTTTTGAGAAGAGTCTATCCCTCAAGTTTCCACTCAAACTCTCTTGCATATCACCAAAGGTAAAATCTGCCATGAACCAGCGCAATCGGGGAGCGTTTAGTGTGAAGGAATAAGCCATATAACCTTTTCAGAAAAAGACACCATTCTATGAAAGAACTCTGGCCTTATTAAAACATGACAAACTGGGTCTGGAAATCTAGAAACCCAACGATGAAAAAGCTGCGATAGTATTCTGGCTATTGAGATAAGATAAGTTGTTGACACTGAATCAATAACCTTATTGAAAACAGAAGGTTAAAGGCTCCCGAAGTCTGAATCTTTGGGAGCAAGACAATAGTTACCTGGTACAAGGTGTTCTAATTTACACCTCCTGTACACATAAAAGTAACAAACATCTGCCTTCGTAAAGATGATACCGGGTGGAGCGCACCTGCTGTTGCACCGTTTTTTATGATAAGCTTAGCACACTTAGAGGAGAGACATGGTTCTGTAGTGCTACCAGCTGAGGTGACTAAGAATTGCAGGGGTCAGCAGAAAAATGACTAGAGATAATGAGCTTTCATCAGCAGAAAACCTTAAAGGAAATACCACTGTAAAAGGGTATAAATATTGAACTCTCAAATGGGATAATAGACTCGCTTAAAGGGGCAAAGCGATTCTTGGCTTCAGAGCTAGCTCTGTAAGTCTACAATTCTTTGTACCTTGGGGATCAAGGTACTGTATTTGATTTTGGTGGATATCCTGAATAAACCTTAAGAACTGTAAAACTGTAGCGAAGTTAAGATTTGAGAGTAAGGATCTCTGATAAGATTGTAAAGCTTTCTCTTTTTGGAACTGTTAATGTTGCGATTGACTCACCAACTGTAAATTATATGTTGGTTCTTTAATAAATCTATATATTTTCAGAATTGTCTCACATAATACTTCTGTATCAAACTCGCAAACTCAATCTCTGTACACTCTTTGGTGAGGAGTTGCAGAATTCTGGTGGAGTTTTCCAGACCCTCATAATATCCGGAACGTTACAGTCTAGCTAAACTTATTAAAAGTGCTATCTGGAGGACGGTAACATTTTCAGGTTGTTCCTTTCCTTTAGGGAGAGATAGTCTGGACCTTTAGACCCAATTAAGCATCTTTAGTTGAAAGTGAACGTCTGAGGAATACGCCTGATCCGGGGTAGCCCGGAAGGGGCTAGGACTAGTAATTATCCTTTCATTAGAGCATAATTTTTTTTGCTTTAAAAAAAATTCCGTTGTGGCGGAACCACCAGAGGATTACGGACAATTGTATATAATTCCTTTTACAGCAATGTAGTACAGCTGGGGGCTGCACCTTTAATGTATCTGTTAACTGTACTAGGGCTTCTTTCCTGTACTCCGCGTGATGACATCATGCCGTCCGTCACGTGATCTCTCAACGGCAGGAAGAACGTGATGATGTCATGGCGTCAGAGCTCGGAACCTTCTAGCAGTAGAGCTCGGAACCTGCTAGCAGTTTCCAGAGAGGCTTTCAAGCAGACCAGACCTATTTGCATTGTATCCTACAGTTTCCTGTACAGCTTCGTTTGTTCATTAAATTTTATTGTTTTTGATTTTCAGGGTCGATCTCAATTCTTCGGCTAGGAACCCCAGTTCCTACACCGTGATATATTTAAGAGTGGTAACTTGGTGCAGTTTGACTAATACAGCTGAAAATAGGTTTAATCACTAAAAATAAGCATTTTTAATCAGTGTCTAGTCCACCTCCTGAGTAACCCGATTTTAAATAACTGAAAATGACTTTAAAAAAACTAAACTGAACCATTTGCTAGTTATATTGGTGTACTGTAGTTAGTTTCTTTGTAAATTTTGTAAAAATTATACGCAAAAGCTTTTAAAAGTGCCAATTAGTAACATTGCACCTAAAAAAAAATCTTAATTTTAAGAGCCTCCTTGAAGGCCCACGACCTGGCGCATTAGCGGAAATTTGCAATGGTGATTAATTCAATCTGGAAGTGTGGCCAGTTTTGTGGGCCGGGCCTGTTTCTAGCTGATGTTTTTTAATCTAACGCAAACGTGGAAACTCAATTCGTACTTGAAATTCCTTGATCTTTTGTGCTGCTTTGACCGATTTCAGGCAAATTGCGCTGAAAAAAAACAGCACAACCTAGCAGAAACTCCAGACCAATAATTTTAAATAGGAGGAAAGTATTTAGAACTGTACATTATTACAATTCAGCTTCCACTGTAAAGGCTGTATGTTCAGATAGGAAGGTAGGAACAGGAGAAGGCCATTCAGCTTCTCGAGCCTGTTCCGCCATTCAATTAGATCATGGCTGATCTGTACCTCAACTCTATTTACCTGCTTTTGTTCCATATTCCATAATATCCTTATAGAAACATAGAAGATAGGAGCAGGAGTAGGCCATTCGGCCCCTCGAGCCTGTTCCGCCATTTAATGAGATCATGGCTGATCATCCAAATTCACTACCGTGTCCCTGCTTTCTCCCCATATCCCTTGATCCCTTTAGCCTTAAGAAATATATCTAACTCCTTCTTGAATATATTTAATAAGTTGGCCTCAACTACCTTTTGTGGTAGAGAATTCCACAGGTTCACCACTCTCTGGGTGAAGAAATTCCTCCTCATCTCAGTCCTAAATGGCTTACCCCTTATCCTTAAGACTGTGACCCCTGGTTCTGGACTCCCCTGCCATCGGGAACAGCCTTCCTGCATCTAGTCTGTCTAGTCCTGTCAGATACTTTGAAACTTATAAAATTCTAACAAAAATCTATCAATTTCAGTACTGAAGATTTCAACTGAACCCCAGCATCCAGTCTTCTGGGGAGAGCGGGTTCCAGATTTCCACTACCCTTTGTGTGGAAAAGTGCTTCCCGATTTCCCTTCTAAATGGCCTAGTTCTAATTTGAAGATTACGCCCTCTTGTCCTGGATACCCCACCAGAGGAAGTAGTTTCTCTGGATCTACCCTATCGAATCCTTTTATCATTTTAAACATCGTGATTGGACCATCCCTCAGCTTCCTATACTCAAGGGAGTACAAGCCAAGTTTATGCAACCTGGCCTCATAATTTAATCCTTTAAGTCCTGGTATCATTCTGGTGAATCTACACTGTACCCCTTCCAAGGCCAATACGTCCTTCCTGAGGTGCAGTGCCCGAAACTGAATGCAGTACTCCAGATGGGGTTTGACCAAGGCTCTATACAACTGAAGCATCACTTCACTTTTGCATTCCAACCTCCTTGGGATAAAGGCCAAAATTCCATTAGCCTTTTTGATTACTTTTGTACTAGTGCACTAGTCTAGGAATGATATCTTTCTATGTCCCTTTGTAACTTCCTGCTCCCATCCACGCAACTTATTGTCCCTCCTAACTTAGTAACTTTGCAAACTTGGATACGCAACTCTCTATTCCTTCATCCATGTCACCAATATATATGGTGAAAAGCTGAGGCCCCAGAACAGATCCCTGGAGAACTTTGGTTGTCACATCCTGTCAATGTGAGAACAAACTCTTTATCCCTACTCTGTCTCCTATCCCCCAACCAATTACTGACCACTCCCCATGTGCGTTTCCCACAGCTGCGTTGTGACAATTTGAGTATAACCTTTTTTTTTTGGGAGGGGTTTAGGGTGGAGGGAGTGCTGATCTCCCAGTCCTGACTGAGGCTTTAAATTGTAGCTTAACCTGAAATGTGTATTTTCACCTGGGTTTTCTAGAGATTACTCTTTGAACATAACTATAGCTGTGAAACAGTCTGGGGCACCAAAAACAAACCACACGAGTTCTACAGGCACATGTAGTAGCATTAATTACAATAAAATGTAATATTTTAAATGACATTACCAGCTGTTTGTCCTGCTCTTGTGTTATCAGAATGCTCTCTCCTTCTGTATCAATACCAGCTCGGCCAGCTCTACCAACCATCTGTTTGTACTGACTTCTCTTTAGGAAATCTCTAGCAACATAAGGTGATCTCAGAATAACTCTTGAAAAAAAATATAAAATAAAAATCAACAAAATCAGAACAATTCGAACTATTAGCAATTGATCATCTCAATGAATACCTGATGGAGACTTGCTCAAACAGCTCAGCCTGTAGGTTTCATGCTTCACAATTTAGGCCTTTTTATTTTAATTTTACTGCTTTTTGCGGGTGTAAGGAAGGTGTCACCATTTTTGCTGGGGTAGGGATGGTACAGTTGTTGAGTGAAGCTGCTGAGTTTGCATTAAGTGCTGCTTGTCCCAGTGGCTCAGTGGGTAAGTGTACTGCATGGTATGGTACAGTACCCGACCGGTACTGAATTAGCCGATGTCAGCTTGGGCAGTTATGGGGGATACCTAGATTGCTACCTAGTGATCACTTCTGGAAAAGCAAGTGTGTGGATGCTAGACAAGCATAGGACCAGACCATGCCGAGTTGGCTTCCATAGCTTGGTGGCTTTCACTGTCCATGCTCACAGGAAATCACTTGGAAAAGACATTAGAAGGGCACTCTCACCAATAGAGACCCAGCATGAATCATCACTTTGAGAATGGGTAAAGGGAGAAAAGACAAATTTTAAAACCAATGGAAGTACAGATTTTTTGTGATTTTTGCAGTGTCCTTTCCTTCCTAGCATTTCCATGCATCCAAGATTGCGAGGTTACTACTTAACCAAAGTCAGAGTGTAGGTGTAATGTGCTCAATTATTATTCTGCATATTATTTGTAATTTAACCATCCAATTGCTACAGAGATAGGAAGAATTGATATACACATACAGACATGCTCTAAACAATTTTAATAAGTCGCCATCACAGGAGGCTCACCAAGAATGTAGTGATGATTCACTTACAATGTTCAATCTGGAACGTTTTCAATGATAAAAACAATCCGTACCTGTGGCTCACCTCCTGTTTGAGCACACCATTTTCCTGCTTTTAAGAGGCTAGAGTACCTAGATCTGAGGTAGAAGGAACTGGGTGCATGCTCCTAGCCTTCCCATGTCTCAGCCTTTTACAGGGAGCATCCCTCAGTCGCTGAAAGATTCTGCAGTTTTCAAAACTGTGTTTCAATTAAAAAATTATTATAATTGGGTTAGGGTGCTTAGCTCAGTGAGGTAACTTCAAGGATCTGGGTTTAAACCGAGCACACAATGATGGGCGAGAGTCTCCTCTCTCAATTGGCTATGATGATCTTGCATGAAATGAGTTTGGGCAGTTTCAATCTCGTTCATAGTGGACAACGGAGCATGGCATAAAACTCTACAAATCTGCAATATTGACCAGAGAGGCCAAAAGGATGGCTGGTATGGGAAGAGGAAAATAAATCACACTGATTAATTTGGAACTGATTGTTGGGGCATTGAAAAGGAGCTCTGCTCTGCATTAGGCTTGCGCTATACTGGTCTAGAAGTGCCATGCACTAAAACAAGGTGCCCAAGGTAGAAACATATTCCAGTTATCAGCTGTGATATCGCTCACTAAAATTCACCCCCACCAAAAAAAGGGCAGTATGCTAATTTATTTAAAGAAAATACCAAGGAAACCCTAAATCTATGTGATGTAATAAAACTCACTACGCACTTGGTTCGAGTATAAAGCAAGGCTTTAATCAACTTGTTTCCAAACATGGAGGTCTAGTTGTACTTCACTAGTTCCTGTTTACAAAATGTCCTGGGAAAGCTGGGCCCACGCCCAAGTATTTATACTCCTTGGACAGCGCCACCAGCTGGCCGTCCAGTGTTATTTCATGAGTCTTTCTTCATGGATCATAAGATTCATAACACTATGCTACGTATTTTGTTTTATCTCCTTGCTCTCCAGAGGTTGACCGCCATACTGGGATGCAGTTCTATAGTCAGTGGTAGCCCTCCAGTACCATATCCAATTGATCATTCTTCATGCGAGAGCCTGGACAGTGAGGGTTGCCAGTCTATTCGACTGTAGAGACCATCACTACTGGACAAATCTCGTCCTGTTGAAAAGTGCACATATATGGATGTCTGATTATTACAGCTATACTATCCCCCACATTTAAACAGCCTGCTGGCGCTCATTGTCTTGGCTCGTGCATAAAGAATGGCCACCTGGCCGAGGTGCTGGCAATGCAGTATGTCCTTCTGAAGCAGTTCTTAAATTGTGAATGTATTAAGATGAAAGAAAAATCGATGAACGAAAATCGTACAACTGACTCAAGACTTTCCACCTGTTCAAAGTGTTTTTTCCAATTGTACAGTAATGACTTGGCACTAACCTCCGAGCTGGTAGGTTAACACCAGCAGCAAGTGTTGATGTACAAGTAAGCAAGCAGAGTACTCCTGCAGAATAGGCCTCCTCTATAAGCTTTCTTTCATCATTTGTCAGCCCGCTGTGGTGGTATGCTAATCCATATGGCACTGTGCCATGTAAAATAGGACATATCATACCATTTCCGATGTTTTTCAATTCCTTAATAAGAGCACACTTTTCTTTCTCCTTTAGGGCTATGAATGACCTGGGGAAAGCAGATTATTGAGAAGATTAAACATGAATACACGAGTACCTGAGCATGATAGCAACGTAGCAATTTAATTTTAGCGCTCATAGAAACATAAACATAGAAACATAGAAGATAGGAGTAGGCCATTCGGCCCTTCGAGCCTGCTCCGCCATTCAATGAGATCATGGCTGATCATCCAAATTCAGTGCCCTGTCCCTGCCTTCTCCCCATATCCCTTGATCCCTTTAGCCTTAAGAAATATATCCAACTCTTTCTTGAATATATTTAATGAACTGGCCTCCACCGCCCTCTGTGGCAGAGAATTCCACAGGTTCACCACTCTCTGCGTGAAGAAATTCCTCCTCATTTCAGTCCTAAATGGCCTACCCCTTATCCTTAGACTGTGACCCCTGGTTCTGGACTCCCCGGCCAGCATAAACATCCTTCCTGCATCTAGTCTGTCCAGACCTGACAGAATTTTATAGGTTTCGATGAGATCCCCTCTCAATCTTCTAAACTCCAGTGAGTATAAGCCCATTTGACACAATCTCTCCTCGTACGTCATTCCTGCCATCCCAGGTATCAGCCTGGTGAATCTTCGTTGCACTCCCTCCATGGCAAGAACGTACTTCCTCAGGTAAGGTGACCAAAACTGCACACAATACTCAAGGTGTGGTCTCACCAAGGCCCTGTACAACTGCAGCAAGACATCTTTGCTCCTGTACTCGAACCCTCTTGCTACGAAGGCCAACATACCATTTGCCTTCTTAACCGCCTGCTGCACCTGCATGCTTACCTTCAGCGACTGGTGCACAAGAACACCCAGGTCTCTTTGCACTTCCCCTTCTCCCAATCTATTGCCATTCAAATAATAATCTGCCTTCCTGTTTTTGCCACCAAAGTGGATAACCTCACATTTATCCACATTATAGTGCATTTACCATGTTTCTGCCCAATCACCCAACCTGTCCAAATTGTACTGGAGTTTCATGACATCCTCCTCACAGCATACCCTCCCACCCAGCTTTGTGTCGTCTGCAAATTTGGAGATATTACATCCAATTCCCTCGTCCAGATCATTAATATATATTGTTAACAGCTGGGGTCCTAGGACCGATCCTTGCGGTACCCCATTAGTCACTGCCTGCCACTCGGAAAACGACTCGTTTATTCCAACTCTTTGCTTTCTGTCCGCCAACCAGTTCTCTATCCAAGTCAATACCTTGCCCCCAATCCCATGTGCCTTAATTTTGCACGCTAACATCTTATGCGGGACCTTATCGAAAGCCTTCTGAAAGTCCAAATACACCACATCCACTGGTTCTCCCTTATCTATTTTACCAGTTACATCCTCAAAAAATTCCAGCAGATTAGTCAAGCATGATTTACCTTTTGTAAATCCATGTTGACTTTGTTCGATCCTGTCACTGCTTTCCAAGTGCTCTGCTATTACATCTTTTATAATGGACTCTAGCATTTTCCCCACTACCGATGTCAGGCTTACCGGTGTATAATTCCCCACTTTTTCTCTGCCACCTTTTTTGAATAGTGGGGTAACATTAGCTACACTCCAATCCATGGGTACAGTTCCAGAGTCTATCGAGTTCTGGAAGATGACCAGCAATGCATCTACTATTTCTAGGGTCACTTCCTTAAGTACCCTAGGATGTAGATTATCAGGCCCTGGGGATTTATCGGCCTTCAGTCCCATCAATTTTCCTAACACCATTTCCCTACAAATACTGATTTCTTTCAGTTCCACCCTTTCATCAGACCCTATGTTCTGCGGTATTTCTGGGAGGTTATTTATGTCCTCCTTTGTGAAGACAGAACCAAAATATGTATTTAGTTGGTCTGCCATTTCTTTGCTCCCCATTATAAATTCCCCCGATTCTGACTGCAAGGGACCTACGCTTGACTTCACCAATCTTTTTCTCTTTACATATCTATAAAAGCTTTTAGTCAGTTTTTATGTTCCCTGCAAGCTTACTCTCATTCTATTTTCCCTTTCTTAATTAATCCCTTTGTCCTCCTTTGTTAAATCCTAAACTGCTCCCAATCCTCAGGATTATTGCTTTTTCTGGCCAATTTGTATGTCCTCTCCTTGGATCTTATGCTATCCCTAATTTCCCTCGTTAGCCACGGTTGAGTCACCTTTTTTGTTTTATTTTTATGCCAAACTGGGATGAACAACTTCTGTAGTTCATCCATTCGGTCTTTGAATGTTTGCCATTGCCTATCCACCGTCAACCCTTTGAGTGCCATTCCCCAATCAATCCTACCCAACTCGCTCCTCAGACCATCGTAGTTTCCTTTATTTAAATTGAGGACCCTAGTTTCCGAGTCAACTACTTCATTCTCCATCTTAATGAAGAATTCGATCATATTATGATCGCTCCGACCCAAGGGGCCTCGTACAACAAGATTGCTAATTAATCCTTTCTCGTTGCATAATACCCAGTCTAAGATGGCCTGATCTCTGGTTGGTTCCTTGACATATTGGTCCAGGAAACCATCCCGTAAACACTCCAGGAATTCCTCCTCCACAGTATTGTTACTAATTTGGTTAGCCTAATCTATATGTAGATTAAAGTCACCCATGATGACTGCTGTGCCCTTATTGCACGCTTCTTTAATTTCCCTTTTAATGCCGTCCCCAACCTCCGCAAAGGATGCTTTCGACTTGCTACAGCATTTATATTTGGAAATACATAGAAGTTACAACATAGAAACAGGCCATTTGGCCCAACCAACCTGTGTTGGCGTTTACCCTCCACATGAGTACATAGTCCTAATTATGCCTACCCACCCTTTTCCCGTATCCCTTCAACCCCCTTTCCTTCAACCCCTTATTCAATCTAATCTTGAATGTTGACATGGGTTCTGCCTCAACCACTAACCACTGAAGTGAATTCTACAGTCTCTGTGTAAAGAGGTTTCTCCTGCTCTCTGTTCTAAATCTCTTACATTTAAACCTGTATGTATGGCTCCTTGTTTCTAGACCGCTCAACTACTGGAAGCAGTCTGTTTGTATCTACCCTGTCCTATCCTTTCATAGTTTTAAACAATAATAATCATGATTTAGATCAGATTAGATTAACAGCTCAAAATCATTCCAAGGCATTTTTTATAACAATGAGGATTAATCTGGCACCAGTTTGGGTCTGTGTTTTTATCCAAATCATGAGGATACTAGTTATAATTTATGTTCTCACTTGTTGATGTTCGAAGGATTAATGATTGTAATGTTGTTACTTTCAGATGAGACATTAAATCAAGGTCCGTTTACACTACAATTTCAGTGTTGGTGCAAAATGTTATTTCCTTCCTGATCGGAATCTGGAGAGAAGCAGTGCGAGACTCCCTGAAGCGAGTAATTTCACATTATTTCAGTTTGAATTGCATGCAGTGCAACTGCAGCACAATGTCAAATGCGTCCAAGGGATTCCTTGGAGCATCTGGTCACTTTTTAAAACCTACCTGCAATAATTTAAATCTTTGTACAATGTCGTCTATATTTTATACAAATATAAAGGGTGCCTGAGCACGTCTCGTTTCTGGATAACAGAATTTAAACTTCAGCTGGGCTCTGTGAACAGGGGACTGTCTGGCTGAAAGATGAACTGGAACTACGGGTCTCAGATTGTTAGCAGCAGACTAAATGCTAATCCGCTAATGTCACCAACAGTAATTCCTGGGCTCATGTTTCAGGAAAGTTCCCTTGTGTTGTACAAAATTAACTAGGGGCACCTGCTGCAGAAGTCAACAGGGAAAGATCAAAATCTGGCCCTAAAAACAGCATTTTGGTTCAAAATAGAGTAAAAGCACTTTTTAAACACAATTCTCAGTTCTTCAAAAGGTGGTGGTAGCATTTTGACAGATTTTGAAAACATTAACAAGGCATTGTGCAAGTTTATTTGCATTTACCTTCATTTATGGATTTTTTAAATAATGCCTGAGCTTGTAATTGAAAGTGCAACATACTGAATTAATACAATTAATACACAAAGATGCTGAAAAAAGTAGCATAGTTTAGTTTATTATATATTGACCAGAAATTGAACTGAACCAGTCAAATAAATGCCGTGGCTACGAGAGCAGGTCAGAGGCTGGGTATTGTGTGTCAATCAACTCACCTCCCGACTCCCCAAAGCCTCTCCACTAACTAGTCATGAGTGTGATGGAATTATTTTCACTTGCCAGGATGGGTCCAGTAACAACACTCAAGAAGCTCGACACCATGCAGGACAAAGTAATCTGCTTGATTGGCACCCCACTCACCAGCTTAAACATCCACTCCCTCCATCACAGGTGTACCGTGGCTGCAGTGGATACTATCTACAGGATGCACTGCAGCAAGTTGCCAAGGCTTCTTTGACAGCATCTCTCAAACCCGCGACCTCCACCACCTATTAAGGACAAGGGCAGCAGGTGCATGGAAACATAGTCATCTCCAAATTCCCCTCCAAGTCACACACCATCCTGGCTTGGTCATATATCACTGTTCCTTCATCGTCGCTGGGTCAAAATCCTGGAACTCCCTACCTAACAGCATCATAGAAGTACCTTCACCACACAGACTGCAACGGTTCAAGAAGGCGACCCATCAACACGTTCTCAAGGGCAAGTCGGGATGGGCAATAAATGCTGGCCTTGCCAGCGACGTCCATATCCCGAGAATGAATTAAAAAAACCACAAATATATCCCTTAATAATAGGTATGAACATGAACCTGGGTTAGAAAATCAAACTGAGTTAAGTTCAATAGAGCTTTTGATCCAAAAAAACAAAGGCACAACTGCTTTGTATTATTCATATTTTGGTCACATATATATAGCAATTGTTAGAAAATGTAATGATTGAAATTCCAGTATATGAAATGTATTTGCAGTAATTCTATACATACTTGTTTAAATACTTGCAGAGCATCTTGCTCACATTTTCACAATTCTTTTTGGTGGGGCAGAACACAAGACAGGAATGCTTTGGAATAACTTCAGCCACCAGTGCAATTAGGTGATCTGGATCAATCTTCTCCATATTACTTGAATACTATGAGAAAAACAAAAAAAGAAATTATATCATCTTGTCCCAGAGGCATCACTTAATCCTTTTACCTACTTACATTCCTGATAAATATTATAATTTCTCATGCTTATTTATCCTATTATATCAATACCAAAGCTGATGATCTGGACAGATTTATTTTGTATGCAACTGACACACATTTAATACCTTATATTCACAGATTTATTTATTTATGTAACTGCAGAACTTAAGAGGCACAAATTTAGTTATTCACTTGCCTATCTGCACTGGGTGAAGAGAACACTTAATTATTATATGTATTCAATTCTTATCTATGAGCAATGCAATGAGAGATTAACTAGCAAATCTAAAATATACACACTTGGATATATGCAGACTAATCTTACACCCCTTTTGGTAGCTGACTACACAGTGGCATTGGCAGATACCCAGGACCAGTTCAAAAGCTGTATTGTATAAAATATGTACATCTGAAAGTGGCTACCAGACTGATCTCTCAGGCTGGGGATGGCACATGGGAAACTTAAAGAAAGCAAATATATATTCAAAAAGGAGGGGAGAGTGCTTCTATTTGTAGTATTACATGCGACAGTACTATAACTGTAACTACCAAAACAATACACAGAAGTATGTTGTCGGTTTGCTTTAGAACTACAATTAAGTATCAGCCTACACATCTTTCCTTTTGAATGAAGAATCATTTCACATTGTACTATACCTTGTAACTTAATACACGAGAAAATGTAAAATAGTCTTCTGATTTGTTGTCCACCTCATAAATACTATCACGAATTTTTACATATTCTTTTAACTGGACCTAGAAAAAACAATTTTAGTAATGTTTAAAAATGCAAAAATCATTAAAAAAGTGTTATTTCCCAAAAGTAATTATATCACAAGTTTTTTTCTTCAACGTTTTTGTGCTCATCAAGCGAGGGATATTAGTCACGGGGAATGAAACATTTCACCGTTTCAGGTATCCAGTGTCAGTATCAAGCAGTCCCAAGTCATGTATAACACAGCCAGGTAGAGAGTAAAACTTCCTCTACTCTGCTCCAACAATGTACTTCAGCCTCAGACCCTTGCTGCACCAGTATGACCATTTTCCATTTCCCACATTTCTCCGGGAGAGATTGACATTTGCTGCTGAATGTGTGTCCCTGCCCACTAGGAGCTGGATTGAGACTGTTCAAACTCATTACACAAAGGGCCCTTACAGCCAGCAGACTTTCATCCCATCAGTCTGGGTTGGATTTGAACCCAGGGATCACACGAGAGACCACTGTGCACCCAGTGCCCCTGCATTAGAAGTTTAGGCCTAGAAATTCACTGGCGCCCTGTGCCAGCCTCGCCAGGGTGCCGGAAGTAGCGCCCTAGAAGAAGTCGCGGCCGGCCGCCGCAAATTCAGTTTGCGCGCCCCAGAGGGAAGCGCGGCACTACTCGAGGCGCCCCACATCCCTCTTGGGGCGCTGCAACTGAAGTTCGCAGCGCAACGTGCCGCAGGCCTTCCTCCCCTTTAAGAAGGGGAGGGGCCTGCTGCAGCGCGCTGGAAGAGCGCGAGTGCCGGCAAAAGAGCCCGGCACTGAGGAGAAGTGCCGGGCTCTTGGGACACAGCCGGCACTCCGGGGGGGGGGGGGGGGGGGGGGGGGGTCAGGAGGCCGGGGACGGCAGCGCGGAGAGGTGCTGGCAGGCAGCCAGCAAAAAAAATGGCCGCCCCGCACCTCAACCGCTGCAGGTAGGCCCCCCTGAACCGGTCGCAAATTGCGACCGGCGTTAAAGCAGGGGGCGCTACCAAATTTCACGATCGGGGCGCTGCGCACACCGATAACGTCATCGGTAGCAGCGCAGTGCTAACGGCTAGCGCCATTAGCGTCCCGCTAAATTTAGCGGGAGGCGTGGCCAGTGGCGTAAAACCCACTAAGTGCCCTCTTTGGGCACTAACGGGTGGCGCAGCCCACTGAATTTCTAGGCCTTAATCTTTTACTGGTAACATTGTCACACATAAACTAAATAAAGACTCTTGGCAACTGACGTTTGCCAGGTCAACACCTCCAAAAAAAAAATAAAGCCTTCTATCTGAACCCTTTAGTGAGATCATTTTATTGTAATGGTTCCATTGCAGTCTTCATTATCTTTTAGAATTGAAAATGTTACACTCTCAGGGGGTCAAGCAAGTTAAGGCTGGATACTATTCAATTACAAAGCATGCTCGGACTTTCAATACTACAGCTGCCTGTGTGATTCTTTAACGATTATTGGAATATGCAAAAAACAAAGCTCAGATTGACTGTTGAAGAAAACAATAATCTGCATTGTTATAGATCAAGATCATTAAAGTCTGATTTTGCCAATTACCACCTAATTTTCCTGATTTCTTTGTCAGTTAGTGGATCAGTAAAAACCTATTGCCACCCAATCTTTGTTTTTTAAAAAGGCCGGAGTTCTGCTGTTCTTCATGCTGGACATCAGGTCTCGAGATGCACGCACATCATATTCATGATGTCATTGTGCACAATGCATGCTGGATGCACCGTGAGTGATGCAATGTGCATGATGAGGTCACAACTGGGATGTGCACACATCTTGGAACACGCTTTTTGGCAGGAAAAGAAACAGAGTAGCACTGATCTCCCCAGTTAGCAAATTTTTATTTCCAGATGAAAGGCCAACCGAGAGAGAGAGCAGCATCAATTCTGATGGGTCTCCAGGTAGATGAGGTCAAATGGCTTCAGGCAAAGAGGATATAGAGGTTCTCCTATATAAGGTGGTAGGAGCCAATATAGTGCAATCCTTCTGGGTCTTCTACCAACATGAGGATATTACAGGCTCACTCAGTAACTCATTGTATGGTCTGCAACAAAAAAATCCTCCCTAGCTTGTAATGATTACAATAAGTCACTCAGTGCAACTGATCACATTTGCTTTCATTTAACTAGATTACTGTGTCTTTTCATTTCTATTCACTACAATAGTGTATTCTTCCCTGATGTGCTTTCGTGAGATTTAGCGATGCTCTAAATAAATAGTGATAGTCTCCAAATGTTCTTGTTTTTTGGCGATTCAATTTTCCCATTGATTTTCTCCTGCTTTTAATCTTAAAAATAGACACTGAAAAAATGGGTTTTTAAATTGGTTAAAAAAAAACTGATTTTAATCATCCTTGGTTATGCCTCATCCCATCCCCACTGCAATCATACACTGACATTGGTTATCTCCCATTTTTAATTTCTGTTCTCTCACTTGCTGGCCTCCCTCGTTCTACCCTCCATAAATGTGAGGTCATGCAAAACACTGGTGCCCGTGTCCTAACTCGCACCAAGTCCCGCTCACCCATCACCCCTGTGCTCATTGACCAACATTGGCCCCCAGTTAAGCAACGCCTCAATTTTAAAATTATCATTCTCATTTTCAAATCTCCCCATGGCCTCGCCCCTCCCAATCTCTGTAATCTCCTCCAGTCCTACAACACCCACCAAGATCTCTGCGCTCCTCCAATTCTGCCCTCTGAACATCCCCAATTTTAATCGCTCCACCATTGGCGGCTGGCCTTCTGTTGCCTAGGTCCGAAGCTCTGGAATTCCCTCCCTAAACCTCTCCGCCTCTCTACCCCTCTTTACTCCTTTAAGACACTCCTTAAAACCTACCTCATCGGCCCTAATATCTGCTTAAGTGGCTCAGTGTCAAAGTTTGTTTGATAACGCTCCTGTGAAGCACCTTGGGACATTTTACTACATTATAGGCACTATATATAATTTCAAGTTGTTGCTGTGCAACCTTGGTGTCATATTTGACCCTGAAATTAACTTCCGACCACATATCCACAGCATAACAAAGACCGCCTACTTCCACCTCCGTAACATTGCCTGTCTCCGCTCATCCGCTGCTGAAACCCTCGTCCATGCCTTTGTTACCTCTAGATTTGACTATTCCAACGCACTCCTGGCTGGCCTCCCACATTCCACCCTATGTAAACTTGGTTGCCCGTGTCCTAACTCGCACCAAGTCCCGTTCGCCCATCACCCCCTGTGCTCGCTGACCTACATTGGCTCCCGGTTAAGCAGCGCCTCGATTTCAAAATTCCCATCCTTGTTTTCAAATCCCTCCATGGCCTCGCCCCCTCCTATCTCTGTAATCTTTCAGCCCCACAACCCCCCCGCCTCCACCCAGAGGTATCTGCGCTCCTTTAATTCTGCCTTCTTGAGCATCCCTGATTATAAATCGCTCAACCTTTGGTGGCCGTGCCTTCTGTTGCCTAGGCCCTAAGCTCTGGAATTCCCTCCCTATACCTTTCTGCCTCGCTACCTCTCTTTCCTCCTTTAAGACGCTCCTTAAAACCTACCTCTTTGACCAAGCTTTTGGTCACCTGCCCTAATTTATCCTTATGTGGCTCGGTGTCAAATTTTTTGTCTTACAATACTCCGGTGCTGCGCCATGGGATGTTTTACTACGTTAACATAGAAACATAGAAGATAGGAGCAGGAGTAGGCCATTCGGCCCCTCGAGCCTGCTCCGCCATTCAATGCGATCATGGCTGATTATCCAAATTCAGTACCCTGTCCCTGCTTTCTCCCCATATCCCTTGATCCCCTAAGCCTTAAGAAATAAATCTAACTCCTTCTTGAATATATTTAATGAATTGGCCTCAACTGTCTTCTGTGGTAGAGAATTCCACAAGTTCACCACTCTCTGGGTAAAGAAATTCCTCCTCATCTCAGTCCTAAATGGCTTACCCTTTATCCTTAGACTGTGACCCCTGGTTCTGGACTCCCCCGCCATCGGGAACAGCCTTCCTGCATCTAGTCTGTCTAGTCCTGTTAGAATTTTATACGTTTCAATGAGATCCCCCCTCATTCTTCTAAACTCTAGCGAATATAAGCCTAATCGACCCAATCTCTCTTCATACGTCATTCCTGCCATCCCAGGTATCAGTCTGGTGAATCTTCGCTGCACTCCCTCCATGGCAAGAACATCCTTCCTCAAATAAGGCAACCAAAACTGCACACAATACTCACGGTGTGGTCTCACCAAGGCCCTGTACAACTGCAGCAAGACATCCTTGCTCCTGTACTCAAATCCTCTCGCTATGAAGGCCAACATACCATTTGCCTTCTTAACCGCTTGCTGCACCTACATGCTT
Source organism: Somniosus microcephalus (assembly GCF_052327205.1). Classification (NCBI taxonomy): domain Eukaryota; kingdom Metazoa; phylum Chordata; class Chondrichthyes; order Squaliformes; family Somniosidae; genus Somniosus; species Somniosus microcephalus. The sequence goes on from NC_140988.1 coordinate 22,483,516, forward strand.
ACCTTCAGCGACTGGTGCACAGGGACACCCAGGTCTCGTTGCACTTCCCCTTTTCCCAATCTATTGCTGTTCAGATAATAATCTGCCTTCCTGTTTTTGCCGCCAAAGTGGATAACCTCGCATTTATCCACATTATACTGCATCTGCCCAATCGCCCAACCTGTCCAAATCGTACTGGAGTTTCTCGGCATCCTCCTCACAGCACACATGCCCACCCAGCTTTGTGTCGTCTGCAAACTTGGAGATATTACATCTAGCTCCCTCGTCTAGATCATTAATATATATTGTGAATAACTGGGGTCCTAGGACCGATCCTTGCGGTACCCCACTAGTCACTGCCTGCCACTCGGAAAACGACCCGTTTATTCCAACTCTTTGCTTTCTGTCCGCCAACCAGTTCTCTATCCAAGTCAGTAACTTACCCCCAATCCCATGTGCTTTAACTTTGCACGCTAGTCTCTTATGCAGGGCCTTATCGAAAGCCTTCTGAAAGTCCAAATACACCACATCCACTGGTTCTCCCTTATCTATTCTACCAGTTACATCCTCAAAAAATTCCAGTAGATTAGTCAAACATGATTTACCTTTTGTAAATCCATGTTGACTTTGTCCAAGTGCTCTGCTATTACATCTTTTATAATGGACTCTAGCATTTTCCCCACTACCTATGTCAGGCTTACCGGTGTATAATTCCCCATTTTTTCTCTACCACCTTTTTTAAATAGTGGGGTAACATTAGCTACCCTCCAATCCATGGGAACTGTTCCAGAGTCTATAGTTAAAGGTGCTATATAAATACAAGTTGTTGTTATTGTTGCATTACCTATGCAGATGTAAGTTTTAAAGCCAATTCTTTATTTAATGTGCACTAAAAACTATTACAGGCAGAAGGTTGAAGAGACAGATAATTAGGGCAATTTTGTATGCTGGGACTTAATGAAAGCAAGTATCTTTAACAAAACATCCCACGTAATATTTGTTATATGCAAATTATCTCAACCAATTATTGCAGTTAAATATTAACAGTTAACAGACATAGCATGCGAAAAAATTAATTTGGGATAAGAGAAACAGAAATGCAAAGTCTAAATCTGCAACAGATTGTGTGGGCAAAATGAAATTTAAATACAGAACTTCTATGTGGTTTTATTGCTTGTCATCTTACTTACAGGTCGAAAGTTACTGGTATAATGTTCTGCCTTCAGAAAGTGCTGCAAATCACTAACATTATTCAGAGTTGCGCTCATTCCAATGATTTGTGTGGTCTCTAGAAATGGGGGCAGAAAATATTATACAGTGAAATATGCCTGCAGTGGCTGTCTTTGGAACTGGACCAGCTAGCTTTTGTAGTCAGATAGTCTCTTAGTACACTTTCAAGCTTGATCTGGTTACTAATGTTTTAGACTGATAATAGATAATCGCTTTGGGCGTGCAAGTTTCTCTGCACTATGCATTTATGAGATTACTGGCCTGGAAAAGAAATATTGCAAGTTCTTTTTATTTTTGAGTAACGAAGTTTGCAATTTTCATTATTTTCAAACATATTATTCAGAGGCAGGTAAATTTGTCTGCAATTAGCTATCAAAAATATTCTGGTGCAATCCTATGAGGACCTACACAACAGATTGCATATCTAGTAATGATCTGTTCCTGAGCACCAACCCATAATTAGAGTGGCTGGTGTATTTTTTTAAATTTCAATTTAACATAAAAGTACTAGAAGGTAAGTGCCTCTTATCAAGTCTTGGGCTCAAATGCCAGTTAAACCATTTCAGATTCACTCTTGTAGTTTACGACAAGATGGACTCAACCTGACCGTGCCACTTGTGTGTTAAGTTGCTGGGTTCACTCATTTAAGTATAGAATCACACCTGGACCCAGGTGGCAGCCTAGTATCTTGTCACTGTCAGCCATCCCGTATCCTCGAACATGTAGAGCAGGAGAAAGAAAATCAACTGCAGTATTTACAGGCTCTTTTTGGACATATCTTAGTATTTTTTTTGGCTCACTTATGACTGAAGTATATTAATCTGTGACACCAATACAATAACTTAAGTTTAAGGATTCTTCGTGGTCCAAGCATCATTCAAAATATATTAGGAGCTATTTTGAACATTTTCAATGACTTGAACTTGGGAGCAACTTTGATTTTAGTAATTAAAACAGATCAAGTTTTCATGCTAAATTGATTTTATAAAAATATTTATGTTTTTGGAACACCACAATTTGAACACCAAACACCAATTATTACCTGCACCCAGCGGCCTTAGTCCAAGTTTTTGTCTTGATGGGACACACGTGCGTACCATGGTGCCACGTGGGCCACATCTACACCGTAAACCCATTTACCTATTAATCTGCAAATATCTCAAATTGCTGATACTAACAGATCTTGGGACTCTGATTTAGGATTTATCTGCCAATAAGGCAACAGCATTATGAACAGCTCTTTATAAACCCCCAGGTCCACAAAATGCAAAGAGGGCAAACTAACAAATAAGAAATATAGGCGCAAATAGGAGAGTTGTCTAGGCTTTGAGGATCAGATTATCAGGGTTCATGGGCTGCAGGTTGGACAGCCCTACCTTAGATGCTTAGTTTTATAAACAAATGTTTTCACAGCAGCTGTAGAGGAGGGAGCATTAACATAGGAATGTACAGGACTGGAAGAGACCACCGTGGTCCATGGGCCGATCCCAAAGTTTGCAAAATGCCAAGCAATACTCAATTTCTCAGACCCCCTCAGTCCCTTTCTCTGCCACAAATCTGTTCAGTCCCTTCTTGAATTTGTTAGCGCTACTGTGTCATTCAGAATACTCCAATTGGGATTCAGGGCGTAAGCATCATTCATGCATCAGTTTTTTTTAAATGGGTGGCTCTTTGTAATGTCAGTAAGATCATAAAGTGGATTGAAGCAAAACAATGGAGTCATCCATCAGTAGTAGTGAAAGTTTTTTTATAAATAGCCATTCATGGGATGTGGGCGTCGTTGGCAAGGCCAGCATTTATTGCCCATCCTTAATTGCCCTTGAGGTGGTGGTGGTGAGCCGCCTTCTTGAACTGCTGCAGTCTGTGTGGTGAAGGTACTCCCACAGTGCTGTTCGGGAGGGAGTTCCAGGATTTTGATCCAGTGACGATGAAGGAACGGCGATATATTTCCAAGTCAGGATGGTGTGTGACTTGAAGGTGGTGGTGTTCCCATGCGCCCACTGCCCTTGTCCTTCTAGGTGGTAGAGGTCGCGGGTTTGGGAGGTGCTGTCGAAGAAGCCTTGGTGAGTTGGCCAATGGTGGCTATTAATGTGATTGTAAGTGGGGAAAAGATTTAATAAAAGTTTAAAATCGTAGCAGAATTTTATAGGTGGTGCCTGGGTGTGTTGTAAAGCAGCAGCAGGATGCCGCCCCCCCTGCCCCCCCACAGCATAAGTTCCCAATTTATTACAGGCCATCCGGGGAGAGAAAACTAGAGGCACGATTCTTGTACGCCTCTTAGTGATTGTTTTGGCAAACCTTGGTCAGGTCATCTGCACAAAGGTCTTATCACACTCTGCAAATAAAGCTTCTGCCAAATTAAGAAATGTTCTGTATGTGTTTGTGACAGCAAGTTGGACTGTCTTTCACACTCGAGACAAATTAGCATCCAAAAGGCTAACTGGAGGGAGGGGTCATGCACTCAAAGAGATATGAACAATAACAAAAATGTCAAAATGTTGCTAACTGCAAATATTAGTATTACTTACTGCTTGTGTAGAGGATTTTAGACAATGCCATCTCTAGTATAGCTCCACGACTTCCTTCACCAAGCATGTGCAGCTATATTAGAATAGAAAAAGCATAATAAATAACAATGTGTGCATTTATATTGCACATTTATCATAGGAAAATGTCCCAAGGCATTTCAGAAAGGAGTAAAAATGGTCATGCATAAGTGGTTATATTTATGTTAATATACTACAAGCCAAATGTATGTTGAATGTTTAAATGTCTTAATCCAAATGTACACTCTCGGGAGCCGCAAGCCTACATTTCGTTGTACTGCACTTGTGCACTAACAATGACAATAAAAGTTGATTTGATTTGATTTGTGGGGAGTTGGGTGAGATGACGAATGGTTGAATGGGGAGGTTTTAAGAAGACCTTTAAAAGGCAAGAAGTAAGTTAAAGGGTTTAGGGAGGATGATCCAGGGAGTACAGCCTCTCCCAGGAGATTACATGGCTGCTGGTGGATGGGGAGCTATGAGGGTCATGATGCTTTGTTGTAACATGATTGAACGGGACAGACTCAATGGATCAGCTGGTCTTGTTCTGTCCACCTTTTTCATATGCTCGTATGACAACTGAAAGCTGTCATCAATAGCAAAATAGAGGGATATAATGGAGGCCAGAGTTAGAAGAATGATGGCCTTGGGATGGGTTAGAGGTGTGGAAAGGCTATAGAGGTAAAGTGGGGTTAGATTATAGAGGGATTTGTTGATAAACATGAGATTTTTGGAATCAATGTTTGGTAAATGTTGAAGAACAAGAAGCCAATGTAGGCCTTTGAGAATTGTAGTGATGTACAGTACAAGACAGGATGCAGGTCAGTGGAATTGGCAAGATTAATCTAAGAGATTTAGAACAGGGTGAAACAGAAACTTCATACAGCGTGTGAGGTTGTGGAATTCACTGTCAGCGTTAGTGGTTGAGACAGAAACAATGTCAACATTTAAGATTAAATTGGATAGGTGAATGAAGAAAAAAGGGGATTAAGGAATATGGAAACAGGGTGGGTAGTTGTGATTAGGACTATTTGTTCCTGTAGAGGGTAAACAGCGACATGGACTGGTTCGACCGAGTTACTTGTTTCCGTGTTGTAACTTCTATGGGGTTAATTTCCTCAGGGCTTCTCCTGCTCCACCACCAGTACTTCTGCAAAAACTCTAAGCGCATAAACGGGATTTCCACCAAAATTCTGAAGTTACTGCAGTTCAGTCAAAGAACACCCGAGGAAATTCACTCCTTATATAGTTCCCGTCAGTGAATATGCTGCAGCACCACCACTGGCAGGAGGGCGCAATCACAGCGTGACACGTTTACCTCAGCAGTTTCCATTGTAAATGTTAACAGGAAGTGCACACAGATGAGGATTTTTAATATATTATATCTAGATATTATAACTTCAATCTTTAAAGGTGAAAATAATTAAATAATTGCAATTCGTCTCTTTTTTTCTCCCCCATGATGGATTCTACAGTTTCTTGCACTCGGGTAAAGGGAAGCATTCATTGTTGCCATTCTGTCCCTGATGAGACCTTAATTTTAAAATTCTATGCATTCTCATTCATCCACCTCTCCTTCAAAAGTCTCTCACCTTCCATATCCATCCCAGATGGGGAAAGAATAAATCAGACAGTGATGGATGCAAGGCCCTGTCCTGTTATATCTTGCTCATATGAAATTGAAGCTAGGCTCAAATATTGTGACTTTTAAATGGAGCTCTGGTAAGCCACTTCTGAAAGGATTTCCTTTGTCAGTACTTTGGGGCCTGGGTTTAAGTGACTACAAGAACATTCATGTTTCTGCATAATCCCCAGAGGAGACACCGCATATTAATTGCATCAGGCCCAGACTGCTGGTCATATGCAGGAGACTTTTAAATACAGTGCTTGCGCAATTGGGCAGACTGAGGAAGAAGATAAAGCTTTAATCTTTAATGGCCTATCCATAAAGAGATGAAGACAGTTTTTGTCTCAAAAATATCGCTGACATGAAAAGCTTATTTTTTTTTTTTTTAAATAAAGGCCTTGCAATAGCTGCTCATTCTTATTTCACTCAGTTTACCCATTTATTTTCCACATTACAGCAGTGAGAGAAAATGGCAAAAGTTGGCTACATATAAAAGAACTCAGTTTGAAGAGTTTGAAAAAGAACTCCAAGACTCCAAAATACTTTGTTATATTCAGGATAGGAAATATTAGTGTGCAAGTTAAACATTGTTCTCCTGTATTAATTTTACTTCCGTGTGAGTTGCTCTCACAATAAACTTGACTGGTGTTGCACCCTGAACTACAAGGTTTTCTGTCTAACAAAGACAGAAAGTGCATAAGCTGCGCCACCCACGTGGAACTGTGGTTCCAAGTAACTCAGTAAAAGGGTCATTGTTAATCTTGTGGCATGCTAACCCATTAACTGCATGAATGTTAGAAGATCTGGATCACAAGAGGTGCAAGTCAGCCTACGGAAGCTGCTTTCTGCTGTGACCACAAATAAAAATAGTTGGGAGGGAGCCTGAATTGTAACACAACGCTACTTTACAATAGTGAAGTACGATGAGCTACGTTTTCACTAGAAAGTGCAAATTAGAACTGGGAAATTAAAACTGTGTACTTGTATCTCTGGAACTCAACCTAGGACAAGGTGTTATGCTTTAGTAAGAGCACATCTCTTTCCCTCTAGATTACTTCTTTGTAGGTTTCCTCCCCTCTCTTGCCCACCACCAACCATGCAGCTCCAGCTGCCAAGAAGCCTGCTTGCAGGAGCTTTGTATGAGCGACTGGTAAAGACACCCCTAATTGTCCCTCTTCCTTGTGAAGGGGCAGCTTATCTCGGTTTGCTGTTTCTCTATGGAGTGCAGTTGAAATTGAGAGTCAGTGAATGGGGCACTGAATCTGCATCCTTCCACTCTATGGTGCTGCACATTGCTGTTTCAACGTGTTGTACCTCTACACTGCCATTTCAACTTCTTTTTGATCCTATAGACAAAAATCAGTTAATTGGATAATCAATATGGCAACAATCAGTAAGCTTACCTCATCTACCACAACAAGTCCCAAACTATTAATTCTTTCTGTTTCTATTAAGGAATTCACCAAACTATGGGCCTTCTCAATGGTGGCAATATACAAGGAATTCTTCTGTCTACGCTTGATTGGAGGGAACTTGCCTTTGCTTCCAGCATATTCTTCCACCAAGAAATTAAATTCTATTCCAAAAGGCGAAAGACCTCGCACCTAAAGGAAGCAAAAAAGGAGTTTTGTAAATTATTGCTTCAAAGTTAACAGGTTATTAAATAAAACATTCCTTTCCTCAATTCTCTCTCATCCATGTTACTCTACTTAAGTACATGGGTTCAATAGTCTATGAAGATTAATAATGTTAGTCCATGGCCAACCTCTCAGGTGTGTCTGAATTGCTTAAGGGTCATTAGAAACATAGAAGATAGGAGCAGGAGTAGGCCATTCGGCCCTTCGAGCCTGCTCCGCCATTCAACGAGATCATGGCTGATCATCCAAACCCTAGCACCCGGTCCCTACACCGACAGCCATCCCACCCAAGCCCTATCCCCATAACCCCTTAACCCCATGTATTTAATCCCCCCTAACACTAAGGGTCAATTTTTATCATGGCCAATCAACCTAACCCGCACATCTTTGGACTGTGGGAGGAAACCGGAGCACCCGGAGAAAACCCACGCAAACACGGGGAGAATGTGCAAACTCCACACAGACAATCACCCAAGGCCGGATTTGAACCCGGGTCCCTGGTGCTGTGAGGCAACAGTGCTAACCACTATGCCACCGTGCTGCCCCATTGGTGTGTTGATGTCCATCAAGACTGGGATTTGAACTAGAGTCTCTTGCTTAGTAGATCAACACAAAGGCAATATTTTTTTGGTGACTGTATCACTCCTGCAGTATGTGGAGAACACTAAGTATGAAGAATAATTTTGGTATAAACATGTTTTTGTATACCAACTATGATATTCTCTCAAATATGGTCAGGCTACAGATTACACATTAACTTACTCTGACATTGTATTACTATATTTGCATTAAATAAGAAGGGGTTTTGGATTATGATTTACATAAAATTTAGCATCAGGCCAGCAACCTAACTCCTGACCGTGCTAAAACCAAGAAGTGCGAGAGCACCTCCAGAGCTTGTCAAAGTCTAACTGTAGCTCAATGCAAAACCCTGGATCATCTGGGAGATTTTTAAACTCCACTCTCCACTAAACTCTCGAATTACCGGCACCTAAATAACCGGAAATCTCTGTTAACCGGCAAAATTCAGGAGTAGGTTCAGGGAAGTTTTACTTCATATTAGTGGCAGTTCCTGGATCTGTGGCTGTGTAACTGGGGTTCGTGCACTTGTTGCTAAGCAACAGGGACGCTTGGTCTGTGGCCAGAGTTCCTGCACATGTTGCTAAGCAACAGGGAAGCCTGGATTTGTTGTTGTGTACGGAGCTCTCGTACCTTTTAACTGTACCTCTCTGTAATCCGGACTTTTTGATAAACTGGCACCACGCCGGGCCCATTGGTGCCGGATAATAAAGAGTTTCCTGTAAAATGTAACCATCTGGGCTCTGTGCCTGCATGTAGAGTGCAACACAAAACTAGCAGCATAACTCAGGTCAGCAACCTCATCTCGCGTCCACCAGCTCTGCAGTACACTCTACATGTACCAGTCCGAGATTGGTATCAAGATGTCCTAATTGGAGCGGGTATGTAAACCCAAAGGCACTTGCGTTGCCTAAAGGACAAATAAATTTACCAATGTATTATTCATAATTACACAGGAACAAGTGGATTATAAATATAATATAATTGCAAAATACTGCGGATGCTGGAAATCTGAAATAACAACAGAAAATGCTGGAAATACTCAGCAGGCCAGGCAGCATCCGTGGAGAAACAGGATTATAAATCTATTGACCAATAATCACTTTTGTACAATTTTTTACTGATTAAATCAAAATACATCTCTCACTTTTTCACGTAAGATTTGTAGTAATAAAATGTACTTTGGCAACAACCACTGGCCGAGGTGTGTTAAGAACCTGGTACCCACTGATTGACACTTGCAATAGAATAGGCTTTTAGAAAGCTACAAATACAGAACTTGAGGCATGATTGAGTAAGGGAGTTGTGTTATTCATGCACCAAGTCACAAACTGAATAGATTTCTTAATAATCAATTCCCTAACAATTCCTCTGCGTTATTTCGGAGTGCAGCACTAACCAATCAAAAATTGCATTGTAAGTGAGCTCACAGTTTTTCCTCACCTTTTCCTGGACAAGCGCCACATATGGCAAAACAAACAGTGCATCTTTCTTCCTACATAGTAGTTCCTGCATGATCAAAATCTCAGCCACCAGGGTCTTCCCACCACTTGTTGGCAGGGAATAAATTAGATTTTTTCTTTCCTGCACAGATTCTAATGTCAAGCAAGCATGTTGCCACTCTGTGAAAGTTTAACAAAAGATTAGAATTTTTACCAAACATCATTTCAATATTTCCTGAATAAAAATATTTAATGCAGTGTTAAGATCAAGTTAGCATTAAGGCTAATTAGCAGATTTCTTTTACAAGAAGTTTTGCCGCTGCTCAAACTTGTCACTGTATCGGTTGACTCTCACGGCATATTCTGTAATAATAAAAATTAACCAGCAAATGCAAAGAATTCTGTTGTATTGTTAATGAAAGCAAAATTTGAGGAAGAAAGTGAATCATGAAATATCCTAAATCAGATTTTGGATATTATGCCCCATCAGAACATAAATACAGTCTATGTAATCAGCTCTTTTAACCATATACCTACTATGTGGCTATGACAGTTAAATGCCTGATTAAAGTTAGCATCACATTTTCAAACTGAATACAAATAAATAGAAACACAAAGCATCTCTCGAAAACGTTCTCGTTTTACTCCATGTAAACAGTATTCACTTTCTTGCACTATAAAAACATAATTAATTAATTCGTAAACAAAACCTGATCACATTTTATTACAAATGTTCACAATTTTCTCTGAAGAAAATTCAATTTCTTGTTATTATTCTCTCATCCCTTCCTGAATCAACTCCTACCTGGTTTCCCTGTCGGTTTGCTCTCCCTCATCCATGCCTTTGTTACCTCTAGACTTGACTATTCCAACGCACTCCTGGCCAGCCTTCCAGGTTCTACACTACATAAACTTGAGGTCATCCAAAAGCCTGTGTCCTAACTCACACATCAAGTCCTGTTCGCCCATTCCCCCTGTGCTCGATGACCTACATTCTCATCCTTGTTTTCAAATCCCTCCATAGCCTCGCCCCTCCCTATCTCTAATCTCTTCCAGCCCTTCAACTCCCCCCCCCCCCCCCCCACTCAGATATCTGTGCTCCTCTAATTCGGCCCGCTTGAGCATCCTTGATTTTAATCGCCCAACCATTGGTGGCCGTGCCTTCAGATGCCCAGGCCCCAAGCTTTGGAATTCCCTCCCTAAACCTCTCCGCCTCTCTACCTCTCTTTCCTCCTTTAAGATGCTCCTTAAAATCTTTGACCAAACTTTTGGTCATCTGCCCTAATTTCTCCTTATGTGGCTCGGCATCAAGTTTTTGTCTTACAATACCTCTGTGAAGCGCCTTGGGACGCTTTACTACATTAAAGGCGCTATATAAATACAAGTTGTTGTTATTACCATGGCCAATTGGCCTTTGTCCATATTTGAGCCTATTTGACTGTGGCAACAAAGCAGGCAATCCCAAATCTATCAGCTCCACTCATCCACATGTCCCAGAAGTGTTGCTGGATAGCAATTAGAGGGAAGGGAGCCGCCTCATTTTTCCTCTCTCTAACCTATAGGCACTGAGGCCAATTGCGAAGATGAGCTAACTTGCACAGATTGGGTTTGAACCGGAGACCTTACAGCTATGTATCGTTCAGTTGCTCACTCAGTAAACTCACTGAACCAACCACAGAGCTGAAGGTTAATATTTTCACGAGCATTTCTGAAATATTTTTTCCAAATTAATATTATGGGTTCATGCCCTTTAAGCTAACAATAACAAAGAAAGCAGTGGCTGTGATATTAGTACAGTATCTCACCTGTGGAGATGCTGTACTGGGTTTGAGCACATGGAGAGACGATAGGTCAAACAGCTGTAACAATGACAATATTGTGCTAGCCTGTGGTGATATAATTGCAGCTACTTTGTGTATGCATGTACAACAAAACCCTCCATCAACAACATGCACAGGAATGTGAAGTAATGCATTTTGGGAGGAAGAGGGACAATATAAACTAAATGGTACAATTTTAAAGGGGAACAGAAAGAGAGAGTCCTGGGGGCTCACATACACAAATCTTTGAAGGTGACAGGACAAGCTGATAAAGCTGTTAAAAAAGCACATGAGATCCTTGGCTTTATAAATAGAGGCATAGAGTACAAAAGCTAGGGAGTTATGCTAAACCTTTATAAATCCCTGGTTCGGTTTCAGCTGGAGTATTGCGTTCAATTCTGGGCACCACACTTTAGGAAGGATGTCAAGGCCTTGGAGTGGATGCAGAGATGACTTACCAGAATGATACCGGGTATGAGGGACTTCAGTTATGTGGAGAGACTAGAGAAGTTGGGACTGTTTTCCTTAGAGCAGAGAAGGGTTAGGGGAGATTTAATACAGGTGCTCAAAATGATGAGGGGTTCTGATAGAGTAAATAAGGAGAAACTGTTGCCACTGACAGAGAGGTCAGTAACCAGAAGACACAGATTTAAGATCAAACCAGAGGGACGGTGTGGAGAATTTTGATTACGCAACGAGTTATTGTGATCTGGAATGCGCTGCCTGAAAGGGTGGTGTAAGCAGATTCAATAGTAACTTTCAAAATGGAATTGGATAAATACTTGAAGTCAAAAAAAAATTGCAAGGCTATGGGGAAAGAGTGGGGGCATGAAACTAAATGGATGGCTCTTTCAAAGAGCCGGCACCGGCATGATAGGCCGATTGGCCTCCTGTGCTGTAAGATTCTAACACACAATGGAAGAATGACTATATCATCATCACTTTTCCTCATGACCTCACTATAGCTCCACAGCTAAAACAAACTATCTTAAAATTGCACCTAGTCTATACAATTTGTAGAGATTTTTGAGCGAAAGTTGTAAGAAAATAAAACAAGTTGAGATTCATGCTATGGGAGCACTGTCCATGTGCTAGTATTAGATGTCTACGGCACTTTATTTTGATCCACCAAGCTCCCCTTTCCTCTTAGTGCTGCACTTAATGCATCGTCCTAGTCTTCAGCATCATTTGTAAATCTTGCAAGTGCACAAAAGCAAAATCAGCCGGAGGAAATTATTGCTACCAAAGTCAAAGCTAAATGATTTATTGGTAAAACATAGATTTTGCATCAGGTGATGTATCTAAGATCTCTGCCCACATCTGATGAGCTGATACCAAAGATTTGAAAAACAATACCATTGGAGGATCCACCTAGCCTGGGTAAAAACTGATCAAATATTCCCCAACTACTACAGTACAGACAGACTTCAAATGGCAGGCAATATTAAGGACACGCCATTACCTAGTTTGATTCCAATTTTGTTACTACTGTGCTAATCTCTCTCTAACATACAGCATAATATTGTCATTGAAGCTTATTAGCATGTTCCTTTCCCATTCTGCCCAGATTGGCTAAAAACTTCTCCCATTAGTACAGCCATGCATTCGATATCCTTACTAGAACTCCTTCATTCACGCAAGTTCTAAATCACCACTTGTGCATTACGCATTTTCCTTTCCATCACACTATATTTAACCATATTTCAAACTTCTTTCCCCATTATGTTTACCATAAAGTTCTTTGATGCCTTTGAGCTGGACAATCAGGTCCTTAACTTTGCTTGGAAGTCCATAAAAAGGCCCCATATCAATGCCTGACGTAGCTTCAATAGTTTTCACAGCAACATTTATTTCCTCAGAAAGAACAATCTCCTTCAGCTGTTTACTTCTTGATGTCTGTGGTGTTGGTGCCTTAGCATTTCCAGCCATTGCATTTTTCATCTGATCTTTCAGGCTCATCTGCTTACTTGTTCCAGAATTTGTAGTCCTTGATTGGTTTTGTATATTATTAGGATTTAGCGTTCTTTTATCCAAAACTGAAGGAATCTTAGGGTGGTCATCGACGCAGCAGTTCAACCACCAACTGGTTTCTGATTCTAATTCTTTGCTTTTGTGTTTTATCAGTGGCAAGTTAAATTCTTTCATTAGTGCAAGTTGTGAGCTTGGTAATTTGTCTGGTTCGTCTATGTTTCCAGCATCCATCACAGACAAAATTTTAGTACAAATCTGTTCAGTTGCAGCATTACTCTTATTCCTCTTCGAGTCTTCAGCTGCTTCGCCACCAGCAAGGATCGCATCTTCTGTAGGGCGCTTGTGCGTTTTGTTCTCATCATTTTGCAAACAATTAAGCAAGTCAGGATTCTGAAATGTTGTCGGACATTCCACTGCGCCTTTCCAGTCTACCGTTTCATTTTCCACTGGGCTTGAAGTAGGAACAGGATGTCTTTGAACGGGATGTCTTTCTGCCTCTTCAAGCTGCGCCAAAAAGCCGCTGTCATCTGCAAAGCTATCGTAGTCCCCAAAGAGGTCCTCCTGACTGTCACAGTCATCCTGAAATAACACAGCAGCACATAAAAAGTTATCAATTAAAGTAGTGCACAAAGTCATTTTATATTCATCAAATAATACAAAACACAATGGCCCAGAAATTCGGGTACTCACCCGTAGGCCCAATGGAAGTGCCAGTTTCCTGCATGCACTGCGCATGCGCGGGAAACCAGCACTTCCGTTCCCCTGAAAGGGGTTAAGAGGTGGAACGTGTGCGTGGGAGAGGCAGCAGGTGCGCATCGAACTTACGTTTTTTTTTGTGCAAGTTTTCCCAGGAAGGTAAGTCTCCAGAAGTTAGACATGTAAAAAGCAGTCGCAAGGCCTGCTTTTAACAAGGTAAGTGGTGAATTAATTAAAATTAAAACATTTTTTCCACAGGTTTATTATTTTTAAATACTTTAAAGAAAGGTAAGTTTATTTTTAGCCCCATTAGAAAATGTAATTAATTTTTCAAAAATTCAAATAATTGTTTAAAATAGTTATTTCGTGTAATTTATAGTTTATTTTAAAAATGTGATTAAAGAAAAAAATTTATTTGAGGTTTTAGTGATGTTTTGGGGCTTATAGTATTTATCGGTTTGACAGGTCTTCCTGTCAAACTTATGAATGAAGCATTCCCTGCTACCATTGGCTCTCCATGGCCCACGTGATCCCAGGGGACGCATCGAACTAACTACGCCCCTGGGATACGCAAGCACTGCGCGCTGGCAGTTGGAGGAGGCCCAGGATCGGAATCCCACGCGGGCCCACAACTCAACAGCCGGCGCGCTAGGTAAGTGCAGGTCGGGGGCTTACACCCGCGGGAAGCCCCCGACCCGAATTTCTGGGCCAGTAAAGCACAAGGAGGAAAGCTTAGAAGCTGAAAAACCTTGGCAATAATTATTCATTCAAAAGCAAAGTACTGCGGATGCTGGAAATTGGAAATAAAAACAGAAACTGCTGGAAATACTCAGCAGGTCAGGCAGCATCTGTGGAGAGAGAAAGTGAGTTAACGTTTTAGGTTGAAAGACCTTTTGTCAGAACTGGAAAAGGTTAGAGATGTAACAGATTTCTAAGCAAGTACAGAGGCAGGAGGGGAGGAAAGAACAAAAGAGAAGGTCTGTGATAGGGTGAAAGGCCAGAGAGATTAAATGACAAAAGGGATGAAGGTATGAGGCAAAAGGAGATGGTAATGGGACAACTAAAGAAACAAAAGATGGGTCTAGATGAATAAATAATTAATCATTAATTTACACCTAAAATTTGGTGTACAAGTCAGACCTTTATGGATATTTTGCATCTCTGCTAAATATGGGAAAAGGACATACACCAATCTTTATGCTCAGTGTTACTATTTGGCTGAGAAAATATTACTTAAAACTGATCAATGAATACATTCAGAAAAGAACACAAATAGAAGTGCACTGCTTAATCAGACTGTTCACACCATCCTGTATTTCCGTCAAATACAATAAACTTAATATCACAAATCGCATGTGGCAGGAAACTTGGCCTTTTGTCGTGCGCTCTCCCCAATTACATTTTACTTTTCATAGATAATCTACATGGTGATGCTGCATTTTTAGACGTATATCTTCAAATAGATTAATTTGTAATTATACATTGGCACACCATATATAACTTATGTTCAATTTGACCAAGTGTATACAAAAAATTAAACACACATACACATTATTTATAAATATAAAACAGTGAGTAGTCACAAGATGATAAGACTATTGCACCAGCTGGTGCTGCAAACAGAATGTTATGTGAACAATTCATTACAATGGGGCCGAGTCTAACATTACTGGATAGCCTCCAACAGGAATCTCAATCAGCAGCCTCTGATAAAAATCACGATACTGTAGGAATGGTCAAATTCCTATCCAGAGATGGAGTTCGACGCAGGCAATCAATCAAAAAGGTTTTTAATGTCAAACTAACGAGTTTAAACAGATTGATGCAAGAGAACTATAATACAGGTCTTAACTGGCTGGAGGCTCCACGAGGACTGCCTGGGCGGTCCCGTGGATAGCGTCATGACGTCATCACGTTCTTCCCGCGTTTAGGCTGATCACGTGATCGGCGGCATGACGTCATCGCGTTTGCCCGCGCTCTTAAAGGGCCCGCGCCCTGTACATGCAAACAGTATATACAAATGGTACAAATTTAGTCTGTAGCTAACACATCGTTAAAGGAATTATGTACACTTGTTCAGAGTCTCTCAGTGGCTCTGCCACATGCGCCCCCCCCAAGAATTGTCTTTAACGAAAAAAGTCAAACGGTGAGGGGGTCTGACGAACCTGTTAGAATGAGTCTTGTATTCCCGAAGTGGAAGCTGTTGGATGGCGGGCAGTCTGGCGGGCGGTTGCACTTGTTCCGGCGTGACGACAGTCAGCGGTCGACTTCGCCTTGGCGGCTGTGCGGTCTCAACGGGTCGGTCAAGGTCCAGGTGTGCTGGTTTCAAACGGTCAACCGAAATGTGGTCCGGTTTGCCACCGACATCCACGGTGAAGGTCTTGTCTCCTGCCTCTATCACGCGGAAAGGACCAGTGTATGGGGCCTTGAGCGGATCCCGGTGAGCATCGTGGCAGATGAACACGTAGCCGGCGTCTTTCAGCTCTGCTGGAACGTGAGAGCCCTGAAACCCGTGATGCGATGTGGGAACCGGCGCGAAACGTCTGGCTGCTTCCTGGTGGCTGATGAGCTGGCTTGAGGCGGACCATGACTCCGTTGGTGTTGGCAGGAAATCCCCCGGCACTCGCAGGGGCTGACCATAAACGAGCTCTGCCACGGAAGAGCGAAGATCTTCCTTGGGGGCCGTGCGAAGGCCCAACAGGACCCACGGCAGGTTGTCTGCCCATTCGGCGTCTTGGAGGCTGGCCCTCAGTGCGGCCTTAAGCAATCTGTGAAACCGTTCGCACAGGCCGTTCGCTTGTGGGTGGTAGGCTGTGGTGCGGTGCAATTTAACCCCGAGTCCCTGAGCTACCGCATTCCAGAGCTCGGAGGATAATTGTGGTCACCGGTCCGAAGGGATGTCATCAGGCACCCCAAAACGGGGGACCCAGGAAGAGATGAATGCCCTGGCCACGTCCGCCGAAGTAGTAGATGACAGGGGAACCGCCTCTGGCCATCTGGTGGTGCGATCTACTATGGTCAGGAGTGGTGGCGTCGTTTAGTCGCCGATAGTTGCCGCATGGCCGCCATCCGCCGCCAGGTTTCGGTACTATGTGGAGAGGCGAAGACCAGGGACTATTCGACCGGCGAATAATCCCCAGGTGTTCCATCGTTGCAAACTCCGCCTTAGTGACCGCCAGCTTGCCGGGTTCGAGGCGCCGGGCCCGCGCGTGGCCCGGGGGGGCCGGTGGTGGTGATGTAGTGTTCCACACCATGTTTCGTGGCCGTAGAGAACGAAGGCCTGGAAATTCACCTAGCAAGCGAGCGAACTCATCCGGAGTTGGGAAAGCGCAGGAGACGGCGCGCGACATGGTGTTACTACGGTAGCAAGGAATAGTGAAACGTGGCCATGTTGATCAGCCGCCGGTTCCGCATATCGACCAGGAGGCCGTTGGCGCACAGGAAATTCGCACCGAGAATGACGTGTGAAACCTTGGCCGTAACAAATTCCCAAACAAATCGCTGGCCGCCGAAGCACACCTGGACCCGCCGTCTGCCGAAGGTCCGAATAGCGCCACCATTAGCCGCTTCGAGGGGAAGGCCGTGCCTCCCAGCCTGTACATCAAGAGCTGACGCGGGTAGGATGCTGCACTGCGCTCCGGTGTCGCAGAGCAACCGACGACCGGAGAGGGTATCCGTGATAAAGAGCAGCTTGCCTGCGTTGCCGACTGCCATCGCGGCCGCTGGGCACCCGTTAGACCCGCTCTTCATTGGACGGAGTTGTCGTTTTTTTTTCTTTGAGAGAAGCTGCAGGGAGGGCAGCAACATCTCGCCTTCGCGCCAAACCGGGCGTGGTAGAAGCACAGCCCCGCAGGCTGAGTAGCTGGGGCGGCGTCTGCAGGGGATGGGCGCCTCGTGGCAGCGCAGTACTGCTGCGTAACTGCGAATATTTTATCTGCCTCGGCAGCGAGCGCTGCGCAGTCTTCGACCTCGGACCTGGCCAAGGCCACTTGCACCTGCTCCAGCAATTGGCGGAGGAATAACTCTCTGAAGAGAAAGCATTGCGGTTCGGAGCCGAGGAGAGTGAGCATGTGGCTCATCAGCTCGGAAGGTTTGGAGTCCCTGATCCCAGGCATAGCGAGCAGTCGACGGGTGCGCTCTGATTTCGTGAGCCCGAAGACCTGCAGCAACCGCGCTTTGAGGGTCTCATACTTGCGATCTGTCGGGGGGTTTTCCAGAAGACTGACGATCCGCGAGGCGGTGGAGCTATCGAGAGCGGAGACCACGTAGAAGTCTCGGGTCTGATCCCCAACGATGCCTCCCAGGGCGAACTGGGCTTCAGCTTGGATAAACCAGGAGGTCGCCTGTTGCTCCCAGAACTGCGGCAGCTTCAACGAGACAGCGTTGTTCTCCATGCTGTGTTCCTTTTGCGAATACCGTTCACAAAAGTCGGGGTCACCAATGTAGGAATGGTTAAATTCCTATCCAGAGCTTGAGTTCGACACAGGCAATCAATCAAAAAGGTTTTTAATGTCAAACTAACGAGTTTAAACAGATTGATGCGAGAGAACTATAATACAGGTCTTAATTGGCTGGAGGCTCCACGAGGACTGCCTGGGCGGTCCCGTGGATGGCGTCAAGACGTCATCACGTTCTTCCCGCGTTTAGGGTGATCACGTGATCGGCGGCATGATGTCATTGCGTTTGCCCGCGCTTTTAAAGGGTCCGCGCCCTGTACATGCAAACAGTATATACAATGGTACAGATTTAGTCTGTAGCTAACATCGTTAAAAGGAATTATGTACACTTGTTCAGAGTCTCTCAGTGGCTCTGCCACAATACCATCATAAAATGACCAAGTGAACCAACGCAACCTTTGTTCCACTCCACCCCCCCCACAATTAGGAAGATTTCAGCCCTCAACCCCACCCGAGCAGATATATTGACATCCCCATCCAAATGAGCAAGATTTTGGTCCCTCTCCCAATGAACAAGATGTCAACCCCTTCCCCTCTGCCTCACCACATAAGAACATAAGAAGTAGGAGCAGGAGTAGGCCATACGGCCCCTCGGGCTTGCTCCGCCATTCAATAGGATCATGGCTGATCCGAATCTAGACTCACATCCACTTCCCTGCCCGCTCCCCGTAACCCCTAATTCCCTTATCAGCTAGGAAACTGTCTATCTCCGTTTTAAATTTATTCAATGTTGCAGCTTCCACAGCTCTCTGGGGTAGCAAATTCCATAGATTTACTACCCTCTGAGTGAAGAAGTTTCTCCTCATCTCAGTTTTGAAAGGGCAGCCCCTTATTCTAAGATTATGCCCCCTAGTTCTAGTCTCACCCATCAGTGGAAACATCCTCACCGCATCCACCCGATCAAGCCCCCTCACAATCTTATATGTTTCAATAAGATCGCCTCTCATTCTTCTGAACTCCAATGAGTAGAGTCCCAACCTGCTCAACCTTTCCTCATACGTCAACCCCCTCATCTCCGGAATCAACTGAGTGAACCTTCTCTGAACCGCCTCGAGGGCAAGTATATCTTTTCTTAAATATGGAAACCAAAACTGCATGCAGTATTCCAGGTGTGGCCTCACCAGTACCCTGTATAACTGAAGCAAGACTTCCCTGTTTTTATACTGCATCCCCCTTGCAATAAAAGCCAAGATTCCATTGGCCTTCCTGATCACCTGCTGCACCTGCATACTAACTTTTTGTGTTTCATGCACCAGGACCCCCAGATCCCTTTGTACTGTAGCACTTTGCAGTTTCTCCCCATTTAGATAATAACTTGCTCTTTGACTTTTTCTGCCAAAGTGCATAACCTCACACTTTCCAACATTATATTGCATCTGCCAAATCTCTGCCCACTCACTTAGCCTGTCTATGTCCTTTTGCAGGTTTTTTATGTCCTCCTCACTCACTGCTTTCCCTCCCATCTTTGTATCGTCGGCAAACTTGGATATGTTGCACTCGGTCCCTTCCTCCAAATCGTTAATATAGATTGTAAAGAGTTGGGGTCCCAGGACTGACCCCTGCGGAACACCACTAGTTACTGATTGCCAGCCCGAGAACGAACCATTTATCCCAACTCTTTGTTTTCTGTTAGAGAGCCAATCCTCCACCCATGCCAGTATATTACCCCCAATCCCGTGATTTTTTATCTTGATCAGTAATCTTGTGTGTGGAACCTTGTCAAATGCCTTTTGGAAGTCCAACTACACTACATCCACTGGTTCCCCTTTATCCACCCTGTTTGTTACGTCCTCAAAGAATTCTAGCTGTCAAGACCGTTCCCCCCCAATCCCCCATTGGCTGCAATTCCCCCTCCTGCCAAAACAGGCTACTCCTATCCCTGCTGATCTGAATTCCCCTTCCTCAGCACTCCTTTCCCCTCCCTCTCTCTTCCGTCCCCATCTCCCTCAGTCTTATCTCTCTCCTCCCACTGTCTGCTCTCCTTCCTCGAGCCTCCTCTCCTCTTCCTCATATTAGCTTTGCCATCCTCCCACCTCCCTCTCCCAAATCCTCCACATTGGTTCCATTACCACCTCCCTGTAATCTTCTTGACCTGAAACATTCAACTTGATCTTAATTACCTGTACCACAAGAGATCAAGTAGTATCTAAAAGTACAGTAAAAAAATCTTATGTCTACAACTTTTTCCATTATAAATTATAATTCCCACATTTATAACGGAAACTGCTGTGATTATACGTCCTTGTTCACGGAGGTACTGCAGCACCACCACTGGTGGGTGGGTGTAATCACAGCGTGACAAGTTTACATAGGCAATTTCCATTCTAAATGTGGACAGAGGAATTTATCATGGAAATTATCATAAAAATAAAAGAATGAGACACTTTAAAATGGGAACTGAATTATGTCTGCATGCCCTGATCCAATTATCCCCACCCACTAACATTGCTTCACCTTGCAATGAAGACTACACTTGGTCTTGATTCCCTGGGTGTAATTTTGACTTTGAGAGAGTAAAATAGGTGATCGTGAATTGACAGCTGATTTGCTATCACTTGTTTTACACTATTGTGCAAAGTCAAAATGATCACCCCCCCCCCCAATGGGAGTTCAACTAGCATATTATTATAATATAATACAAAAATATTAAAGTTGTAAATTGGTTTCAAAATGAACTGTTACTTGTCTGAGGTTAACGTCATTAGAAAATGGGTTGACGGTGATGAACAATAAGGTCATGGATAGCATAGAAGAGTGATTTCAGTCCTTTGTTTAAGCCAGTTAGATCGTGAACATCTTTTAGCTGGGCCTTTGTTGTGTATGTTGTTTCTCTTTTATCCAAGTCTTGAATGTTTGTTGTTTCCTATACATCCCTTTACATGTCTCATGTATATCTGTATCTCTGTTGTGTACCTCTATGTAACTCATTCTCTGTTATGTATAAATAACAAAATACTGCAGCTGCTGGAATCTGAAATAACAACAGAAAATGCTGGAAACACTCAGCAGGTCAGGCAGCATAGAGGAGAGAGAAACAACAGAGTCAATGTTTCGAGTTGGGAACCCTTCGTCAGAACTGGAAAAGGTTAGAGAAGAGAGATTTTTAAGCAGGGGCAGGGAGGAGGGGAGGAAAGAACAAAGGGAAGGTCTGTGATATCTGTTATGATGTGGAGATGCCGGTGTTGGACTGGGGTGGACAAATGTGAAAAGTCGCACAACACCAGGTTATAGTCCAACAGCTTTATTTGAAATTTGATTTCAAATAAAGCTGTTGGACTATAACCTGGTGTTGTGTGACTTCTCATATCTGTTATGTATATCTGTTTCGTCCCTTCTACCCAAGTTTCTTCTTTATTTATGTGCTGTGCATCCCTTTACATGTCTCCTGTGCAAGTCTACATATCTCTGTTGTGTATATGTCTGGTAAATCTTCACATCACCACGTGCTGTAGTACCTGCTCCATGTAATCCTGGGCCAGTGATGCTGCAGGATGCACCTCCTCCTCCTCCTCCTCCTCCTCCTCTCCCTTAACAATCATTTCAGGAACGCTTGTGTGGTTATTGTTCTTTTTCTTGCTGGGCGGTGGTGTCTTGACACTGATTTTTCTTTCCCTAACTCGTTTCCGGATAGAAACCCATTGATTAGTATCCTGGCTCTCGTTAGCCTGGTCCAAATCCATGTTAAGACACACTCGGTGTCACACCCGTTCTGTCTTGTTTCTTGGTCAACCAAGGGACCCGGTTAAAGCCCATTTCCATTCCACAGCATCTCCTCAGGAAAACACAATCAGACTGGAATATTTTCACTCGCATTGGAACTGTCACAATTACACCTCTAGCACTCACATTAGAGCTGTCACTATCACACCCCAAATGTTCACATCATACTAGAGAAGACCAAATCACCTCCCTAATGTTCACAATCAGACCAGGGCTCAAATCACACTCCTGATGTTCACTCACAGCAGAATGGCCACTGTCACATTCCCAATGTTCACACTCCTAATGTTCACACTCACAGCAGAATTGCCACCGTCACATTCAGTGTGTTCACTCACACTCCTAATGTTCACACTCACAGCAGAAGGGCCACCATCACATTCACAATGCGCACACTCACACCCCAATGTTCACACTCACACTGGCGCTGTCACAATCACACCCGTAATATCGTCCCACCGTGCCGACAGTTTAAATTCAAACGGCTGGTTTGTGCGGCGTGTCTGAAGTTTGCTGTTGTCCTGCCCCCCGGGGACGGGCCACCCTCTGCTGCCTTTCACAAATCGAACGGCGCAGGCGGCCTCCAGCGCCTCTTCTCGCCCCGCCCCCTCTGCCAACAGCAAGCTGCGCAGCATCAGAACCCGAATGGCCCTCGTCATTTCCGGCCGGGGAGGAGGAGGGGGGGACTCCTGCGCACGCGCACTCGCCGGCCCGGCGGTTGACGAGTCAAAGCATTTGAAACCAGCGCGCGTGCGCGCTGATTGAGCGGTCCTTGCCGTTGCGCGCGTGCGCATACCGCTTCCGGCAGGATGCTGCGGGCAGCGAGGACATGGCGTCCAGGTAACCGGCCCAGCGGGCGATATTAAACCCCTGCCAAACTTTAAAGGGGACGGGAAAGCGGAGGCGGAGTTGTTTGCAAGACTGCAAAAGTGACAATTTGTTTAAACCACTGGTCAGGCCGCAGTTAACAGCATTGTTTGGCCAAACCCTTTACAAAGACACTGGTTAGGCCCTAGCTGGAGGATTGTGTCAGATTCTGGGCACCAGCCTTTAAGAAGGAGGCCAAGGCCTTGGAGAGGGTGTAGAGGAGATTTACTAGAATGGTACCAGGGATGAGGGACTTCAGTTATCTGGAGAATCTGGGATTGTTCTCCTTGGAGCAGAGTAGGGAATACACATATTGGTGCAGAAATTCCGATCCCTACGGGTGGGTACGTGCTGTGTACCCACCCTTAGGGACATCGGAAATGCCAGTTTCAGGCATGCAGACCCTCCAGCTGCACTGGAGCAGGGCCTCTGCAGGCGGATAGTTCTGAGACCCCCGCCTGCAGAAAACACTTACAATTCTTGCGCCTGGTAAAAGCGCAAGGCCTGCTTTTACCAGAATAAAAGTTGAAAAAAAGTTAAAAAAACTTTTTCCCACTGATTTATCATTTAAAAATACTTTAAAGAAAGGTAAGTTTATTTTAGCCCTGTTAAAAACGAATTATTTTTTTCAAAAATTAAAATTTTTGTTTAAAATAGTTAATTTATGTAATTTCAAGCACGGTGGCATAGTGGTTAGCACTGTTGCCTCACAGCGCCAGGGACCCGGGTTCAAATCCGGCCTCGGGTGACTGTGTGGAGTTTGTACATTCTCCCCGTGTTTGCGTGGGTTTCCTCCGGGTACTCCGGTTTCCTCCCACAGTCCAAAGATGTGCGAGTTAGGTTGATTGGCTATGATAAATTGACCCTTAGTGTTAGGGGGATTAAATACATGGGGTTATGGGGTTACGGGGATCGGGTGGGATATGTGTCGGTGCAGGCTCGATGGGCCGAAATGGCCTCTATCTGCACTGTGGGGATTCTGTGATTCTGTGATTTTAAAAATGTGATTTAAAAAAAAAATTATTTCAAGTTTTACTATTTTTTTGGGGGTGATCTCCATTCATATGTCTTCCTGTCAAATGTATGAAGGGAGATTCCCTTCTCTGATTGGCTCCCCATGGCCCACGTGATCCCAGGGACGCTGCGAACCGCCTGCGCCTCTGGGATACGTGGGCCCTTCGCACCGGCAGTTTGGAGAGGCCCAGCAGCGGAACTCTGCGCCTCCCGGGAACCCTCAGGTAAGTGCGCAGATTTTTCCAGATCGCAGCCCTCCGCCTGCAAAAGGCCTGCGATCGGAAAATCTGGGCCAATAAATGGTAGGATACTGAGGAGTGTAGAGGAACAGAGGGACCTTGAAGTACATGTCCACAGATCCCTGATGGTAGCAGGACAGGTAGATGAGGCAGTTAAGAATAACAATAATAATAATGAGATACTTTCCTTTCTTAGCCGAGGCATTAGAATATAAGAGCAGGGAGGTTATGCGAGAACTGTATAAAACATTAGTTAGGCCACAGCTAGAGTACTGCGTACAGTTCTGGTTACCCCATTACAGGAAGGATCTAGAGAGGGTACAGAGGAAATTTACGAGGATACAAAAGCAAAATACTGCAGATGCTGGAAATCTGAAATAAAAACAGAAAATGCTGGAAATACTCAGCAGGTCAGGCAGCACCTGTGGAGAGAGAAACAGAGTTAATGTTTCAGGTCGATGAAAAAAAAACTGACGAAGGGTCATCAACCTGAAACATTAACTCTGTTTCTCTCTCCACAAATGCTGCCTGACCTGCTGAGTACTTCCAGCATCTTCTGAGATTTACGAGGATGTTGCCAGGACTGGAGAATTATAGCTATGAGGAAAGATTGGATCGGCTGGGGTTGTTTTCTTTGGAACAGAGGAGGCTGCAGGAAGATTTGATTGAGGTGTATAAAATTATGAGGGGCCTAGACAGAGTGGATAGGAAGGACCTATTTCCCCTAGCAGGGAGGTCAATAACCAGGGGGCATAGATTTAAAGTAATTGGTAAAAGGATTAGAGGGGAGTTGAGGAGAACTTTTTTCACCCAGAGGGTGGTGGGGGTCTGGAACTCACTGCCTGAAAGGGTGGTAGAGGCAGAGACCCTCATCACCTTTAAAAAGTGCTTGGATATGCACTTGGAAGTGCCGTAACCTACAGGGCTACGGACCAAGAGCTGGAAAGTGGGATTAGGCCGGATAGCTCTTTTGCGGCCGGCACAGACACAGTGGGTTGAATGGCCTCCTTCTGTGCTGTAAATTTCTATGGTAAGGTTAAGGGGAGATTTAATAGAAGTGTTCAAAATCATGAAGGGTTTTGATAGAGTAAATAAGGAACTTCTGTTTCCACTGCCAGAAGAATCAGTAACCAGAGGACACAGATTTAAGGTAATTGGCAAAAAGAACCAGAGGCGAGATTTTTTTTTATGGAGCATGTTGTTATGATTTGGAATGCATTGCCTGAAAGGGTGGTGGAAGCAGATTCAGTAGTAATTTTCAAAAGGGAATTGGATAATTCCTTGAAAAGGAGAAATTCACAGGGCTATAGGCAAAGATCGGGGGAGTGGGACTAATTGGATAGCTCTTTCAAAGAGCTGGCACATGCACACTAATTCTGTGACTGCAGGTTTGGGAGCCCCACTGTAGAAAGGACATTAAAGCCGCAGAAAGCATACGGTGGAGATTCACCAAGATGGTGCCAGGGATGGGAAACTATAGTTCTAAGGAGATACTGAGACTGTTTCCACTGGAGTAGAGAGCAGATTTAATTGAGGGTTTTAAACTTATTGAGGCTTTTGATAGATGAATTGGACTTCTGGTTGGTAAGTCAGTGATGGGATTGCATCAATTTAAAATGATCACAGCGATTGAAGAGAGCTTAGGAGAACTTTCATTACACAGAGGGTTGTTAGAACATGTAATGCTTTGGCCATAGAGAATGATTGAGGAAGAGACCATTGCATCTTTTATGGGGAAAATTGGTTTAAAAATTTGAAGTAGATAGAGATGCAGGATATAGGGAGAGAGTGGGGCATTTGGGATTGTTACAGGGCTATGGGGAGAGCCAGCGCAAACACAATGGGCTGAATAGCCTCCTTCTGTCCTAAAAACTTCTAAAATTAAAATATTTTTAAAAGGAAATGCTGGAAACTCGCAGCCAGTCATTCAGGATCTGTGAAGAGAACAGACAAGTTAATGTTTTGGATGTAACCCATCATAAGTTCTGAACCTTTCAATGTTTACTTTTCATTTTTACAGCTGTGATGAAGGGTTACACCTGAAATGTTGACTCTCTTCTCTCCACAGAGACTGACTGATGTGTGTATCAAGCATTTTCTGTCAGGCGTGGCTTAGTTGGTAGCACTCCTGCCTCGGAGTCAGAAGGTTGTGGGTTCAAGTCCCACTCCAGAGACTTGAGGTCAAAAATCTAGGCTGACACTCCAGTGCAGTGCTGAGGGAGTGCTGCACTGTTGGAGCTGCTGTCTTTCGGGTGACGCGTTAAACCTAGGCACCTTCTGCTCTCTCAGGTGGGCGTAAAAGATCCCATGGCACTATTTTGAAGAAGAGCAGGGGAATTATCCCCAGTGTCCTGGCCAATATTTACCCCTGAATCAACATCAATAAAACAGATTATCTTGCCATTATCACATTTCAGTTTGTGGGAGCTTGCTGTGCACAAATTGGCGGCTACGTTTCCTACATTACAACAGTGATTACATTTCAAAAGTACTTCATTGGTTGTAAATCGCTTTGGGACGCCTGAGGTCATGAAAGGCGCTATATAAATGCAAGTTTTTTTAAATTTCAAATTTGGCAATACTGGCAACTTTTTTGATTTTTACTCGCAGTGGAAATAAATGTGCATTTTAACTTTTTATAAGAAGTATCATGAGCCAAGAGTAAGTCTTCAGAGTCATCCATAAGCAACTCTAAGGTTCTCTCTGGTGCATTGCACTATCAGCTATTGTAACTAGGAATCAGTGCCCATTGCCACCTTTAAATTCCTGGATTTTTTGGGGTTGGTGGATCTGTTTATTTTTAAATTCTCTCTTGAGTTTGGCATTAAAACTCCAGAATTCTTCCTAATCTTTGTGCTGAAAATTGGGTCCTAGATGTACGTGCATTATATTCGCGATGTCCACTTGCACGTTGCATATATCGTGCATCACATATTGCATGTAAATCGGGCAGTATGTGTGATCATGTCACTACTGCAATGCATGTGCATTTCAGTGCCAAATTTAGCGGCAAATTGAGTTTGAGCAATGATTGTTCTCTTATTAACTCGTCACTAAAAGATGCTAAGATCCTGATTTTTGATCAGTGCATCAAGAGCATCCTTTGGGTATAGAAATGCATTTATGTACAAATGTAAGGAGTTACAATACCTGGCTGACAACAGAGACTTCTGGTACAAATCTGGAGAGTAAACTGTGCCAAGAAATATTCTTGTAACGGGCTTAATACTTTGTTTCAAAACAAATGCTGTACAGTGACAGAATCTTGTTTTAATTTGGATGGGGGCATAAGCTTGCCTGAACTTTTGGAACTGCCATTTAAAAAGCGCTGTTGGTAAACTGTGTAAATCATCACAGGTTGTCATTTAGCTTACGATGCGGTCTCCTCTACATTGGGGAGACCAAACGCAGATTGGGTGACCGCTTTGCGGAACACTTCCGTTCAGTCCGTAAGGGTGACCCCGAGCTTCCGGTCGCCTGTCATTTCAATTCACCGCTCCATTCCCACTCGGACCTCACCGTCCTTGGCCTCTTGTACTGTTCCACGGAAGCTCAACGTAAACTCGAGGAACAGCACCTCATCTTCCGATTAGGCACTCTGCAGCCTTCCGGTCTCAATATCGAGTTCAACAATTTCAGATCATAACCTCGGCCCCTATTTCATTTTTACTTATATTTTTCCACTCCTTTCCTCCCCCCCCCTTTCCTTTTGTTTCTCTCTCACACCTGGCAGCTATCTTTTGCCCTGCCAGTACACTTTACACCTAATCCCAGCCTATTACCATCTCGTCTAGCTTCTAATCTCTTTTACTTCTTTTGGTTCTTTTATTCTTTTGTCCGATCGCAGCCCTGCCTTCGATCTAGTTCCTTTTCTCTCCAGTTTTGAAGAAGGGTCAAACCCGAAACGTCAACTCAAATTTCTCTCCACGGATGTTGCCTGACCTGCTGAGTTTTTCCAGCATTTTCTGTTGTTATTTCGGATTTCCAACATCTGCAGTATTTTGCTATCGTATGTATTTAGTCCCTTGCTTCTTTTCTTGATTTCTGGTGGTCCAAATAAAAACTGATTTGCCCTGCATGTTAGAGTGCCGTCTGCCCCCAAACCTCGCATCAAATCTCCGACCCCAGATTTTTTTTTTGGTAATGGAGAACGTTAAATGGAAAGTGCTACCCCCTAAAATTTTCTTCTACTTTAATTAGTGCTTCCACATCATAAGATACAGAAGTAAATGGGGGGTTCGGGGGACTTGTATTTTTTGGTGCCTAATTTACACTTTAGAAATTTCTGTACAGCCTGCTCAGGAACTGAGAGATATTAACCCGAAGGATAATAAGATTGTGTTGATCTTACACAAGAGTCTGGACCTAATACAGTAGTTACAGTACTTTGATAATTACCATCTGTGAAGTGGCCTTGAAGATGTTTGAAAGATAGATTGTTATTAAATTAATAAGTATTTTGGTACCTCGCTGTGTTAGATTGACTGCAATAATTGTTTATAAATGTCTTCACACATGGAACCCTTCAAATCGAATGTTGAACTCCTGCTCCTGAGTGAAATGATTTTGAGCATTTGCAATTTAGCAATCCCCAAAGACCCACCGACAACAGAAAGCTGGCCTACAAGTCACACATTTTTCATTTGTTTGCTTTGCAGGGTACTGGCAAAGGGGGGTCAGCACTCAACATGTTCCAACCACTAGTAACACTTCTGATATGGTAAGAAAGCTTTATCTGATGTGAACAAATAGCACCGAGTATTTTTAGATCCTAAAAGTTCACAGTGGTCTCAAAATGACATGCAGTTTCCTAGGCGCAGTGAATGAATAAAGTTGAGTGAACTATGTGCTATGCCAGAGATTTTGTGCTTTTACCATGGATCATATTGAGTACATAAATATGTTCTAAAATTTCCACTAATTTGAACAGTCCTACTATTCTGCTGTATTGAAATTTGGTGGTGATTATATTGCATTGGAGCGGGCAGAAGAGGGTGATGTGCTTTATCTCACTCTTGTTTAAGGTAATTTTATTTAGTCTTTCCCAGTGATCAACGAGTAAATGCACTGAATGGTGTTATTGTCAGCTGTGCATGCTAGAAAGATCTTGGATTCATTTACTGGCTGATGTGGCTCCTGCTTCTACCCCTGTTTCTGATGGGGAACTTGTGGGGAAGAGCAAAACTAGAGGCCATCAATATAAGATAGTCACCAAGAAATCAAATAGGGAATTCAGAAAAACTTCTTTACCCAGAGAGTGGTGAGAATGTGGAACTCGCTACCACAGGGAGTAGTTGAGGCGAATAGTATAGATGCATTTCTTTTCTTCTTAGGCAGTCCCGGAACCGAGGATGACTTGCTTCCACACTAAAAATGAGTTCTCAGGTGACTGATGAGTCCAATGCGGGACCTACAGTCTCTGTCACAGGTGGGGCAGATGGTGGTTGAAGGGGCGGGTGGGTGGAGTGCTTGGGTTGACGTGCGCTCCTTCCGATGTTTGCGCTTGGCTTCCGCTTGCTCCCGGCGAAGAGACTCGAGGTGTTTGGCGCCTTCCCAGATGCTTCTCCTCCACTTTGTGTGGTCTTGGGCCAGGGATTCCCAGGTGTCGGTGGGGATGTTACACTTTTTCAAGGAGGCTTTGAGGGTGTCCTTGAAGCGTTTCCTCTGCCCACCTGGTGCTCTCTTGCTGTGTCGGAGCTCCGAGTAGAGCGCTTGCTTTGGGAGTCTCGTATCGGGCATGCGGACGATGTGGCCCGTCCATCGGAGCTGATCGAGCGTGGTCAAAGCTTCGATGCTGGGGATGTTGGCCTGAGCGAGAACACTGACGTTGGTGCGCCTATCCTGCCAATGGATTTGCAGGATCTTGCGGAGGCAGCGTTGGTTTGAGGTGCCTGCTGTACATAGTCCAGCTACAGATGCATTTAAGGGGAAGCTAGGTAAGCATATGAGGGAGAGGGAATAGGGGGTTATGCTGATAGTTAAATGGGAGGCGGCTCAAAATGCCGGCATGGACTGGTTGGGCCGAATGGCCTGTTTCTGTGCTGTATATTCTAAATAACCTAAGATCCCATATTTTTTAAAACAGCTTTATCAACTTGTCTTCCCACTTTTAAAGATTTTTGTGCTTGAAACCCCAAGTCTATTCAAACCAACATCACTAAAACGGATACATGAGATCATCTATCTTATTGCTGATTGAGGGACCTAACTGCACAATTTGTTCTGAGAACGTCAAAAGTGCTATATAAAAGCACATTCTTTTCTTTTGTTACTTTTTTTAGTGTATGTTTCTTGTCACTTTGTTACTTTTTTTAGTGTATGTTTCTTGTCATTCTTCTTCCCAAAATGTATCATGTCATGTTTTTCCACATGAAATTTCATCTGACAACCATTTGCCCAGCCAACTAACTTGTCTGTGTCCTCCTAAAGTTGCTCACAGCTTTCCTCACAGTTAATTTATCCGATCCGATATCCTCTCCATCACAAAGACCACCTACTTCCACCTCCATAACATTGCTCACCGCCGTCCCAGTCTATCACTCTTCCATGCCTTTTTTTTCCCACCTTTAGTCTTGACTATTCCAATGCTCTCCTGGCCAGCCTACCATCCTCCACTCTCCGTAAACGGCAGCTCATTTAGAATTCTGCTGCGTGTGTCCTATCCTACACCAAGTCCTGTTGGCCCATCACGTCTGTCCTTGCTGACCTACATTGAAATTTAAATTTCTCATCCTCGTCTTTAAATTCCTTCATGATTTCGCCCCTCTCAATCTCTCTAACCCCCTCCAGCCCTACAAATTCAATCCGCCCCCACCCTTACTCGCCATTTGTCTGACTCTGGCCTCTTGTACATCTCTCTCACTTTGCCCCACTGTTGGCAGCTGTGTCTTCAGCCAGCTAAGCCCCACATACTGGAATTCCTTTGTTAAATCCCTCGGCCTCTTCAATTTCCTCACCTCCTTTAAGATCCTCTCTTTGACCAATCTTTTGATCACCGCCTGCCACCTCTCCCCCATACCAGAAAATAACACGTCAACTTTCCCTCCTTTACATCTACAATTTATCTAATAGTTTGCTGCGGATTTAATGTTATGATAATTGCCCTAATGAGGAAGACATGCTTGGGGGTGAAATGCAAAATTTCCTTGTATGTTTTGTATCTTGTTATGACTGATACTATGTTGTAAACAACTCATAATTTTTCTATTGTATTTATGAATGGGGGGGGGGGAGAAATGGCTTAGTGCAGGACTGTTTCACGTGCTCAACTAGTTTCCACTTTCTTATAGCCAATAAAGTTAGAAAATCCTTACAAAGAACCTCCCAAGAAGTGCATTCTGTGTGGTGTTTCAGTGGACTACAAGAACATACAGGTTTGTCCATGTTACTCATTGGGGGTTGGGGAAAAGATGTAAATGAGATCAAATAAATAAACTTTAGTCTGTGTGTTAGGCCATTGAAGGGTGTTTTTGGCATGGGATAGTATTTGAGTATTAAAGTTCCACCACTGTAGGTCAGTGCTACTGTTTTACTGTGTTGGAATGCAATGATTGCTCTGTATAGCAGCTGTTTATGATGATTGTGATTCCGGATCTCCTTCATACATACTCCCATTTATTCTATCCATGACACTAAATGGGAGACTGGTGAGAGAGTATTATCCTCTCAATGTAAATGGGTGGGACAAGTATCTCCTCTCTCTGGTCAATGCTTCAAGTTCTTGACTGTAAAACTAGTATCCCAATGGCAATGAATCCAAAATATAAACTATCCCTGTCATACTTCTGGTTAGAAAGATTAGAAAATATATAGTGGCCCGGACATTGCGGTCAGCGGTGAAGGAATGACACTCTGTGGACAGCTGTCAGTGCAGTGAACGCAGAGTTTTTGCGGGCTTTTGAGCGGAGACTTGCTCAAATCCAGTGTGGCGCCCTCTACAGGGGATCTGTGGTGTGTGTGTGTGAGCAGGGCAAAAACTAGCAAGGCTCTTCAACCAATTAGATTGAAGAATCCTCACTGAGACACGCAGAGTCTAAAAGTATAAATTATATGTAAATCATGTACAGAAAGCAAAATAAAGTTTGGGAAAGAAAGATGGGATTGAGAGAGCTAAAAGAGACAGATGGAAAAGTAAAATAAATGAAAGTTATAAAACTCATTTGCAATTTAAAAAGTAGATTTTCTCTACAGAGAGAAACTTGAAGACATATAACCTTTTTAATGGCTCATTTACTTTAGTTTAAACCAAATACAAATGTTTGTATTTTAACCTTGTGATGTATTCTGACACTGACATCCATCTCCATTTCTTTTCTCTCTTCCTCCCCTTTAAAAAGCTTTTGTCCCAGTTTATATCTCCATATACGGGTCGCATTTTTGGCAGACATATTACAGGTAAGACACCAAAAAAGTTTTGGTATTCTTTAGAACTCCAACTGAGAAAGTTCTTGGCTTTCCACTTGCAGCCAGTGTGTGTTTTGAAGTAGGGGAGAAGAGGTATAGTTTACATTAGGGATCTGTTAAGCTTCTTAATATAATAGAGCATGGAATCTCGCATTGCAGAATATTGAAACTCCAACATGCTCTAAAGCAGGGGATTCCAATTAAATTCAGACGAGGTCCCGTTATCTCAAGTCATCGAGGTCTGGATTGCTTTTATCCGAACAGCAGAAGTCCAAGACAAACGTTATTTATTTTATTCATGCTCTGGCTTTTACAGCCCACGTATGCTTAAACAACATTGCAAAACTCACTTAGTTCTAAAAAAAAAAAAATCAACATGCAATCACTGATGTATATACCAGCTAAAATTTATAACTGCAATGTCAGAGAAGGGGGAGGGGAATACTTTGCAAAGCAAAAACTCAACCACCAACATTAATAAGGCAAAGGGAGAAAGGCATAGAAAAACTCACCAATAACCATTTACATTAAGAAAAGTACTGATTTAGTTATATTTAATAGGGCTTGCTTTTGTTGAAGGTTTAGAAATAGAATCCGGAAATGCCATTTCTTTCACAATGTTGATTTAAACATGACCCTTGCACACATTCACACCACACAACTTACCATGAAGTACGAGATTGTTGCTGGAATATTAGCTCCATTTCTATTGCTGTCGGTACAGATGCACAATATCTGCAAGCTGACTGCTTTGAATATTTATTTACAGAATAGAAAGCCTTTGAAAGTCGATTAGCATGAGCAGGAAGTGGAAACCAACTTCTTAAAATTCAACTTAAAAGCACCAACTCGCATTTTAAATGAATGTATTAGGGGAAGAGAAGTTTTCATTCCTCACTTGTGAAGGCATTCATTTTGGAATAGATAAATAAACCTTCTGTTAGTTAAACCATTTATTGGACGAATCAGTCGAGAGGTTCCTGGTTAAAACCTGTGATCCAGTCAGCTGTGGAGAAATTGTAGGATGTGTCGAGCAGTAAATCCTACTGCCGTGCAAGTGCAATAAATCGGATCTTTTTAATTTTTCCTCCCCTTCTAGGCTTGTGTGGAAAGAAACAAAGAGAAATTGCCAAGACCATCAAAAGAGCCCAGCAAATGGGTACGTGTTTTTAAAAAAAACTTTAATTCTAAAACTAACATTGAAGACCGTTTCCTAACTGCAATCTCCTTGTCTGTATTTTGCTTTGGGAAAGTGGTTTCCCCAAAGGGATGTAGAAGGGAAAAAATCAGCTCGTGTCACCCCTTGGGATGTTTTTCTACATTTAAAGGTGCTACGTTATTGTAAATTGTTGTAAGAGTTTACAGCATATTTTATTCCACATGATTGCTTTGATATCAGTCCTAAAAATATTGTTTACTAGTTTGAAGCTGTGTCCCTTTGTCCTACTCTTGTAATTTAATGTAAAGTAATATTCTGGATTTACCTTTTTCATTCCCTTAGCTATTATATCCCTCTATAAGATCACCTCTCAGACACCTCCTTTTCAGGCTGAAAAGCCAGAGTCCAGTATTTCCTTCGAACTCAGACCCCTGAATCTGGGGATCAGCCTCATGGCTCTTCTCCACATAGCGTCTAGAGCTTGAATATCTCAACAACCAGAACTGGAGATCAACTTTCTATTGGCTTTGTTGATTGCTGCTCTGCATCGGTTGGACATATTGAGCCTCGAGTCTACTGAGACTCCTAGATCTTGTTCAGCTTCATCTTGGGCTATTTCAACACCATTCATGGAGTATGCGTGTGTTGCATGTATTCCTTCCTATGTGCAGTACTTTGTACTGGTCTGTAATTAGATTTCATCTGCCACTGTTCTGCCCCCCTCCTATTATATCCAGCTCATTCTACAACTGGAGTTGCTTCCTCTGATTTCACCGCACTGAATTAGGAACAGTCGTGGTCCCAGCATCGAGCCCTGGGGCACTCCACTCAGTACTTTCCACCCTGACACAACTCATTCAAAATCTTTGAACAACCTCTGGTATGCTAGAGCAAAAGACCTGTCCTCCCCTCTTAAATATTTGCCTCATGCACCCGTTATAATAATGTGAGATTTCATGTTGAGTGCTGCAGGGAATTATTTTGCTGTTGATTGTATTAATGATTTTCTCTTCTCTGTAGGATTTATGTCAGTCACATTGAAGGACCCTGCTTTCTTAAAGGATCCAAACATTTGTGATTTCAAACTTCGAGAATAACCATCAATCATAGTGACTACTTATGATACAATGCTCTGAAGTTGAGAAATTATTTTCCAAGAATCAATAAACTAGATTGAATGCTAATACGTGGGAGAATTTGTTGTTCGTGATTCTATACAAATACATTTCTAGTGCAAAAGAGAATGTGTTTAAGGTACTTGCAGTTAGATTTATACAGCTACTTTGCAATATATTGTTACACTTTCTTGTAGTACAGGAAGCTTTCGTTTAAACGGAGGTTAAATCTCCGGAATGCTCTATCCACCGGCAAAATTCAGGAGTCGGTTCAGATAACTTTTTTTTACTTTTCGTTGCTTTTTTTCTCCGTTCCTGGCTCTGCAAGCGTCTAGCTGAAGCTGTTGCTTAGCTACAGAGATGCTTGCAAGCTGTGCTGACTGTTTTGAAGCTGTTGCTAAGCAACGGGGTTTGTTGCTAGATACGGAGCTCAGAAGCTCCGTATGTTTTAACATTAGCGCTGGTTTCTCCGGCAGTGTTGATCGACCGGCACCAGCTCGGTCCCGTCAGTGCCGGATACCAGAAAGTTTCCTGTATAGTCTTTTTATCTTTAAATATAGAGAAGTAATTTTACACTGTAGCTTTAAAAGATTGTACTGAAATAACAATCCAAACTAGTAGTAAATTACAGAGGAACAGGGGTAGGCCATTCAGCCCCTCAAGGCTGTTCTTCAATTCAGTTAGACCACGAATGATCTGTACCACAACTCCATTTATCCACTTTTGCTCCATATCCCTTGATCCCCTTACTAACAAAAATTTAGCGATCTCAGTTTTGAAAATTTCAATTGACCCAGCATCCACAGCCTTTTGGGCATCAGGTTCCAGATTTACACTACCTTTTGTGTGGAAAAAGTGCTGCCTGATTTCACTTCTAAATGGCCTAGCTTTAATTTTAAAATTATGCACTCTTGTTCTGGATTCCCTAACTGAGGAAATAGCTTCTCTGCATTTACCCTATCAAATCCCTTAATTTTAAATACCTATTAGATCACCTCTCAACTGTGTAAATTCAAGGGAATAAAAATCGTTAATGCAATCTGTCTAGCTTTTAGTAATTTGTGTACATGGACACACCTTTGCTACTCCACAGCTCCATGGTGTGGAGATGCCGGTGTTGGACTGGGGTGGACAAATGTAAGAAGTCACACAACACCAGGTTATAGTCCAACAGTTTTATTTGAAATCACAAGCTTTCGGAGCGCTGCTCCTTCGTCAGGTGAAGTGGAGAGATGCATAAAGACACAGCTTATATAGTCGGAGAATAATGCCAGATGATTACAGGTAATCTTTCTAACTGCCATTTATCACACCTCGGCAGAGAGATAATCACAGCAATCAAAGGTGTGAATGGTGTCCAAACAGGTCAGTCAGGGAAACATTACATCAAAGAACAATGAGGTGGGGTCACAAGGGGTCAAATGTTGCAGATGCTAGGGTCTGTATGGAAAAACAAAAAAAGACAAAAAAAACATTTATTTTGCTGGAAATCACCACAGCTCCAAGTCTTCTCACCATTTAGAAAATATTCTGCTTTCTTTCTGACCCAAAGTAGAAAACTCAACACTTTTCCCCACATTGAACTCCATCTGCCAGTTTTCTCACTCATTGATCTGTCTGTGTCCCTTTGTAACTTCCTCCTCCCATCCACGCGACTTACTGTGCCTCCTTGGTCCTTCGAGATGGACTTCCAAACTGTAAAATCTGTAGACAGATTTGAGGTTTTTTAATCAGCCACTGTTCACAGTTGAAATCGGTATTTCAATGATTGGGTTAAATAGCCTCTTCATAATCTTCTTCTTAGGTGGAATCGAGGATGACTTGCTTCCACATTAAAAAATGAGTTCTCAGGTGACAGATTAGTCCAATGTGGGACCTACAGTCTGTCACAGGTGGGGCAGACGGTGGTTGAAGGGGCGGGTGGGTGGGGTGCTTGGGTTGACGTGTGCTCCTTGCGCTTGGCTTCTGTTTGCTCCCGGCGAAGAGACTCGAGGTGTTCGACGCCTTCCTGGATGCTTCTCCTCCACTTTGTGCGGTCTTGGGCCAGGGGTTCCCAGGTGTCGGTGGGGATGTTACACTTTTTCAAGGAGGCTTTGAGGGTGTCCTTGAAGTGTTTCCTCTGCCCACCTGGGGCTCTCTTGCCGTGTCGGAGTTCTGAGTAGAGCGCTCGTCTTCATAATCGCCACCTGGTGCAGATCATGTAGTTTAGAAGATCTGCCAAGAATGAAAGTTCTTAAGAAAAAGTCTGAAACTGAACTGTGATTGTTGAATCTTATTTAGCTCAAACTAGATTTCTTGTAATTGACAAGCCCATGTTGTCATCCAACTGAATAAAATTGTCACTGTTGAAATGTCAGGTATTTTGTAAAGGCGAAGGGAAGTATGAATACCGCGGGTCAATTACTATCGAGGTTCTGGAATATTACCCATTTTAGCAATTCTTTAAACTTAGCACATCACATACTTAACAGCCCTCATTCTATATGGAGTTAAAGCTGGTGAGCTGCTACACGGAGTAACCCACAATTTTGATTGACAATACTGTCTTGAACTTCCCATTGAGACTGACTCTGTAGGGCTGTAATCTTTCTATCCCGTCTCCAATAATATGAAGTGTAACAAATGAAGATCATGAGGTTACCCCCTTAGATATAATTGTTGGCATTCTTCAAATTAGAGTAAAATAAATGTAAGACGTTTAGCACCGTGTAGATTTTTTTCCAAAGGCACATAACTTGCAACAGCTACATCGATGTCACTTAAGAGGTAGATAAGTAGGGATTTGAATTATTCGTGAGCAATGAACTCGAGTTGTCTGACCACAAGTATGGGTGTAGATTTCACTACCATGAATATCATGGTGGAGGGTGGCTTGGAAGTGTTATGGGTATGGTGGAGTTGGGGGGTTGCTACAAGTCACAGCAGGTATTATTACTACAGTAGAGTCATCTATTTGGGCACAAAAGAGGCTCTAGCTCACTAGAGGCTATGCCTGAGATGCACCAACTGGTTCACGAAGATGTCCAAGGACAGTCATGTGTTTAAGATGTAAGGAGGTGTTTTATTTTAAATATTGCAAGAAGCCAACCATTCCAAATAAACAGACTATAAATTGAAGATAATGGATAAACATGTAACAGCCAAAGTATAAATGTTTAATATTTTTTGCAAAAAGAGTAAAATTGCATATTGGTTTTACATTGATGCAGTAGTATGTATTTTCAACACAGCATTTACAGGAGGACACATTGATGGCATAGCTATGTGTGCACTTCGCACTTCACACTTCAGGATCAGGGTGAACACAGGTGGGGTTGGAGGCCCAACATGAAGGTAATCCTACCCTTTATTTTTTTTGGGTAGGCATACTTTTTCTGCATAGTTAGGGACCAATTATGGGGTATTCCCATTGTCTGGTAACAACCTGCCTCTCCCGCTGCAAAGGTATTTTGTGGGAGGGAACTTGTTTGGGATTCCACAATGCTTGGTACTCCTAACAGTGACCATTTTTGTCAGTCTGGATCTCGGGTAATATCTGGTTTGAAGGACTGTTGATGCTGGTCATAGCATTTGACAGCACAGGTTGCTTCCCAAAGTGGTTGGATTCAGCGAATGGCCAGGTGATGTATATGAACATGCCACTCTAGCTACATCCTCTTCCACATTCATCTGACTGACATCGATGAAGCTTATGTTTTGCTGCTGCATTGTGTGTCATGAATGTCCACCTGATACTTGCTAATTGGTTGGGAGAAAGGAGGCATAGAGTAGGGAAAAAGAGAGCGTTCTCTGCTTGGAGGAATGTGCCAAGTGGTGTTCCGCAGGGAGTTGTAGTGGGGTCTCAGCTTTTCACCACTTGGATGAAGGAATAGAGATAGTTATATATCCAAGTTTGCAGATGACAAAGTTAGCAAGCACAGTAAGTTGTGTAGATGGAAGCAGGAAGTCACAAAGGGACAAACAGACTAACTGGCAAAACTATGGAAGCTACAGTTCAACGTGGAAATTGCAAGTCCATCCACTTTGAATCCAAGAAAAATAAATTGGAATATTTTTGAATTGGTGAGTGACTAGGAGCTGTGGAGGAGCACAGGGATTTAGGTGTCCATGTACACATCATGAAAAATTAATGCATAGGTACAAATAGTAATCAAAAAGGCCAATGGAATTTTGGCCTTTATCTCAAGTGAGTTGGAATTCAAAAGTGAGGAAGTGATGCTGCCGTTGTACAGAGCTGTCGTCAAATCCCATATGGAGTACGATGTGCAAGTTTGGGCACTACACCTCAGGAAGGATACAATGGTCTTAGAGAGAGTACAGTGCAGATTCATCAGAATGATACCAGAGCTTTAATTATGACAGGCTGCATAAACTTGGCTTGTATTCCCTTAAGTTCAGAAAGATGAGAGATGATCTAATTGAAGCTAAATGATTGAGGGATTCAATAGGGTAGATACAGAGAAGCTACTTCCTCGAATGGTGGAAATCCTAAACAAGGGGGGACAACCTTAAAATGAGAGCTAAGCCATAAAGGAGTGAAATCAGGATGCACTTTTGCCCACAGGGTAGTGGAAATTTGGAATTTTCTACCCTAAAGACTGGTGCTGGGTCAATTGAAATTTTCAAGATTCACAGAATCACAGAAACCCCACAGTGCAGATAGAGGCCATTTCGGCCCATCGAGCCTGCACCGACACATATCCCACCCGATCCCCGTAACCCCTACACCAACACATATCCCACCCTATCCCCGTAACCCCACGTATTTAATCCCCCTAACACGAAGGGTCAATTTATCATAGCCAATCAACCTAACTCGCACATCTTTGGACTGTGGGAGGAAACCGGAGCACCCGGAGAAAACCCACGCAAACACGGGGAGAATGTGCAAACTCCACACAGTCACCCGAGGCCGGATTCGAACCCGGGTCCCTGGCGCTGTGAGGCAACAGTGCTAACCACTATGCCACCGTGATGATTGGATTATTATTAGGTAAGGGTATTGAGGGATATGGATCACAGGCTGTAATTTGAGTTGAAGTACGGACTAGCCATGATCTGACTGTACACAGTAGGGCACATAGGAACAGGCCAAACGGTAGTGGGTAAAGGACTGCCACTTATATCGGTAACCAACTATGATGGACCTTTATCAACACCAGGGATCTCCTTTGCTGGAGAATTATTGCTTTCAGAAATGACGTGCAGGGCTTTATGATGGTCTGATAGCTTCTCCCACCTGTGCTATTCTGCACATAGTGCTGGTGGGTACCGCCAGCTAATACCCACTGATCTAAATGAACAGAAGTGACCATCTATGAGGTCTCAGTACTCCTCTTACTTGCTTGCAAAGCTTCTCCACGGGAGTTGAAATCATCTATGACAGTATCTTGGAATTTCAACCTCGAAGCTTCTATATCAACAATGGAAGCATTCATAAGAAATGTCCTCAATGTGCCCATATATAGCCTATGTAACAGGTCTCCTCTGCAGATGCTATTGGTATTGTCATGTGCACAATGCACTGCAGACACCACCATCTTCCACTACTATGTTCCAGCCAGTAGCTTATTTGAAATTAGGCCTACTAAAGTCTGTATCCTCATACAACTTGAGTGTCGCTCAGAATGTTAGATCTCCAATCGATACAGCTGGCCCTTCAGCCATCCCACCTCCGCAGTGCTTGGTCCCTTGTCTTGTTTTCTCCTCACTATGTTCTTTACCGTAGAGTCTGTAACTGCTTCAATTGGGGTGGTGACAGTTGGTGTTCAGATGAGTACTATACCTCGGCAACTTCATCCGAAAACACAGCAGCTTCCACACGTAGGCTGATGACACCCAGCGCTAGTCCACTGCCTGTGTTGACAAACTGCTAGTCTGACATCCAGTCCGAGATGAGCTAAAATTTCCTCCAATTAAACATTGGGAAGATGGAAGCCATTGTCTTTAGTCCCCACCACAAATTCTGTTGCCTAGCCACTGATTCCATCCCCCTCCCTGGCTATTGTCTCAGGCTGAGCCAGACTGTAACCTTGGCATCCTATTTAACCCTGAGCTAAGCTTCCAACCCCATATTTTCTCCATCACAAAGACCACCTACTTCAACCTCCATAATATCACCCATCTGCTGCTGAAACCTTCATCCATGCTTTTGTTACATACAAACTTGACTATACCAATTATTTTCTGGCCGGCCTCCCCTCTTCCACCCTCCATAAACTTAAATCTCATCCAAAACTATGCTGTCCATATCCTAAATTGCACCAAATCCCATTCACTCATCACACCTGTGCTTACTGATATACATGGGTTCCCGGCCCAGTAACGCCTCGATTTTAAAATTCTCACCCTGATGTTCAAATCCCTACATGGCCTCGATCCTCCCCATTTCTACAACTTCCTCCGAGCTACAACCCTCAGAAAACTCTGCGTTCTTCCAACTCTGGTCTCTTGCGTGTTGGCAGCGGTCTTCA
The DNA here is from genome assembly GCF_052327205.1 of Somniosus microcephalus. Classification (NCBI taxonomy): domain Eukaryota; kingdom Metazoa; phylum Chordata; class Chondrichthyes; order Squaliformes; family Somniosidae; genus Somniosus; species Somniosus microcephalus. The sequence continues at coordinate 22,524,490 of NC_140988.1, forward strand.
GCCGTCTAGGCTCGAAGCTCTGAAATTCCCTCCCTAAACGTCTTCACCTTTCTCTACTCCAAAACGCCCCTGAAAACCCACTTCTTTCACATAGCTTTTGGTCACCTGTCTGAATATCTCCTCCTTCGGCTCAGAATCGGTTTTTGTCTGATTACACTCACAAATCGCCTTGGGATGAGTCAGCAGTGAGCTTCACTTTGCATCGAACAAAGTCCTTAAGCCTAACTTCAGAACACCAGCTTCCGTCAGCAGCCATTCTTACAGCCTTTGAAAGAGATGCTGAGTCAGTATCAAATGATGGCCGGTTTTCACATTTGGGAATTAGCCTGAGATTAGGTTGTTTGCAGTTGTACTAGACACTAACGGGTTTTTTTTATGCAGTAATAAAAATTGTTATTTTGCACACGATAGCCCTGTAAACTTTTTTTTAAAAACGACTAGGTTTTCATACGTTTGTCAGCTCTTCCAATCTGTAACTTGGTTTCCAGACTCATGTGCACTTGAACTTTAATCAGCAGCACGGGTGAAGTACTACTGTTCAGTGTCCCCACTGTCTGAGCATGGAAGAAGTTGCCCGCTGGTCTTAGATAACCACTCAGCAGGGCTTACTGAGAAGTGTATTCTGGGTGGCCTGGAGTGCACAAGTAGTAAAACTGGGTGCCAAAGTAGGGGAGCGGAAAAGAGGAGCACAAAAAAAAAATCCGCTTTTCAAAAGCGAAGGACGGGAGAGAAGAGAGAGATTTAATCTCTTTAGTTTGAAGTCAGATTCAATCCTAGGCACTAGTAGTGAAAAGACAGTATTCCAAACCATTCTTCAATCTCCCCATCATAGGTGCATTGATTCTGCAAAAAATTAAAATTGTTTATGCCTCCAGTATAGCTATCGGATATCTCAGACAAGGTGAAGAAGTCACCGTGATTGATTTAAAAGAAAAACACAAGTACTTGCCTCTCCTTCTCAAGGCGCAACATGCTTTCCATTTGAAGAAAGGTTAGCGTCCTTTTCAATACATGTGTGGGAAAAGATTTGGCACTTTGCATTTCTCAAGTGGGGATTGCTTTATTACATTTCAGGTCTGAGTGTTTGGAATGTTCAGAATACTGGTGAAGCTGAAGGCGCCACATCATTGGTGTACTGATCCAACACATCTCCTTCACTCTCTGACCCAGTCAGTCTGATCACCGATTCAGTTTCACTGCCCTCACTGTCTCTACTTGCTGACCTCCTGGCCTGTGGCCAAATTGTTTTCCGTATCTTACTCCGACTTAGGCGATTGAGACAGTTTTTTGCCTTCCGTTTACATGTAATCCCGGAAGTGTTAGCCCTCTCGGAGGGCGATGTATGGATGCTTTTTGCCGAGACCCGAGTGAGTGTGTCCTTTACGTTCATCCTATCGTCTTCACTGTAATATTGAACTGGCAGAACTTGGCCTTTCCTTGTAATTGATATAGACTGTAAAAGTTTTGAGTTTGGGAAAGCTTTCTTCAAAGCTTGACATAAGTGTAAGTTCTTTTCTACACGGTCAGGCTTCTGTGTCTCTCCTATATTAAAAAAATAGAAAAAAAGTTAACATACAAAATGTCTCTGCCCTTATGTCAGTTATAGGGCTAATGAATGAACAGAAAGTAGAAAATGTAGTTCAAGTTAAGGAGCCACTTGGTGCTGCATAAATTCCCAGCAACTTATAAATGTATAGGAAAAATATTTGCCCAGCAGTACCTTATACTATTTGTCTGCAATAATTGTGCAAAAACATATATTTCAACATCAGGACACTAAGCTAGAAATGAACTTTTATACTATATTAGTCAATCTCTCACGACGTTGCACACAGCAAGTCAACACCAAGTGTAGTCTTCAGGTGAAGCAGGGTCAGAGGGTGGGAAATAATTGGACCAGAGCATGCAGATGGAATTCATTCCCCATTATAAAGACAAAAATTCTTTCCTTATTTTTACATATCCATTATAAATTCCTATGCCCATAATGGAAACGGCCCATTAAACTCGTCATGCTGTAATTACCAACTCCCGACAGTGGTGGCTCTGTAGCACCGTCAGTGGCAGAAGTGTATAATTACAGAATGACAAGTTTACATGGATAATTTCCATTATAAATGTAGACATAGGAATTTATAATGGGGAAGTTGACGGGAAGTGTGTATGGATGGAAGATTTTTAAAAATCTATTATAGATAGATACAATTTTAATTTTCTCCCTTTTACCTTCTTCCCCGGAAAGCCCCAAATCATGCCAAGCAGCATTTTGGGTGCCTTACCCAAGTGGTCACTTTTCATACCCGAGCATTGGCAGGCTACTTGATTGTGTCGACCCATTAGAGCGAAGTCCGACCTCATGTCCATCTAAGGTCACATGCATCGCCAGAAAAGGTTGTTGAATAGCAATCAGGAGTACGGACTTTGCCCGATTTTTCTCCTCCTTAATTTGGGGGTGTTGAAATCAACAGTAGTAGCCCCAATGTCACCCCTGGCTTAGACTAGTTAACTTACCACAGATGAGGGACCAAACCTGCTTGACGCAAGGGCAGGTTATTAAATATCGGGTTAATATTTTTTCCACCTCATTATGAATAACTTAGTAGGCAAATGCATTACCAGGTACGGCCTATGACCATCCTATACAGTGCATTGTCCGACAATATCTTAATGGGCAGCTCACGTGAAGGTTATTAGTGTGGAAAAAGTGCAATATTTATCCTCAATAGCTTTAAATTTTTCTGCAACAACGCATAAAGGATGTTCCCTTGTGACCTCTATCTTTGAAAACAAACAGCTGTAAATGAGCCACCATGAAATTCTAGTGCTTGAGCTATAATCTGGGTACATGGCCTTATCCCTGTTCTGGGCAAATCATTCTATACTATCTTGTGTTGAACTTTAGTTTCTGCTTCAGGTTTCTCATCCTAAACTTAATGACTTCAAAAAGTTAAGTTAACTAATTTCAATTCTAAATTTTAAAAAAAGTGTCCCAGAATAAATGTATTTATGCCAGTACTGACGGTTCCTACCTGGAATCAGCGTGCACAGCCTTTTCTTCTCGGATACCGTTTCCCTGAGTTGTCGTACATCAGCTAGTAAACATTCCACTGAGCGTTCACTCTCTTCTACCTTTAGACAAGTGGTCTACGACCAGGTGGGATTGAAGTAATGAAAACGTGGAATTTATTATCTATATATTAAAAGTTCCTGATTACATATTGAGACCTCTTCTTTAGATTGGGATATTTTTCACTGATGTGTCCGTTTCTTTCAATTCAGTGGGCCTGAAAATCCTCGGGCCACAATCCCAGCGATTATGCCAGGATTGCACCTGCTGTTGTCCTCCAGCGCTGACCCTGCTGGAGTATGCAGGTCACAGAGGGCACGTCATATGCACCCCCCAACTGGTGCCGGTGCCTGTGCCACTATGGGTACACGTTGGGCACTGGCCAGCCCCATGCTGTTGGAGAGGATATCTTGGGGAGAAGGTAGGGTTTGGGTGGTGGTGGGGAGAAAGGATTTTAAATTACAGGCGCGAGGGCTGGTACTGAGTGACGTGTTTGAAGGAAGAGATGGTGCCTAGCCGCCATAAAGGGGTGTCTGCCCCCTTCCAAGAAACAATTTTTTTCAGCCCCCGTACTAAAGAAGCTGATACAAAATGTTTTTTTTTTTTAAATCTACCTTAATCGTCAAGGCTCTAGGCGGGATTTCACCCCAATGGAGCATACTTGCTTCCTTCTGGATTCTGGCGCATCTCATCTGACATGCGTACTGGCCTACAAACATGCATCAGATGGCATTAGAGCCGGGGAAGTAGGAACGTGCAACGGCAGCAGTCCCAGCCCTGCTCCCTCTGCACCAGCTTTGTTTGTTAGAGCGGGCAGAGGCATATCCTGGTTGAAGTGGAGTTTCTGGCTGTTCCACGTGAGCGACCGAGTAAATTCAGCCCCTACATTTTAATTAATTTTTTCGTGGTGCATCAAGTTTACTTGGAATTTAGGCTTCAAATACCAAGAGGGCAGGTGCTCCCACACTTCTACCAATGCCCTTTTAGATGGCTAGCAGGAGTTTTTAAAGTGGGATACTTCTGGTTTCACCTGTGGCCTAGTTTTGCCATGTCATGCTGGCTGATTTTTAGGTGATAGTCAGTTGGGCGGGGCAGGGTAGGGGATCCATTATGCTGGATCCCTGGCCACTTTTGCCCAACCCATTTCCTGCTATCATATCCAGTGGAAGGCAGGAGTGCACACCCTAAAATGGAAAGTCAGTCAAATAAAGTGGTAGTGAATTAGTGATCTCATACGTTCCGTTTTGGGCCCTGCCGTGGCTGGATATCCAAGGTTGCTAAGCACGAGAGAAAAGGTGGAAGTGATTTTGAAGAGCATAGCAGGTTCAAACTTATTTCTCAGGTGATTTTTTTTCCTATTGCTGTTGAGAACTGCTTTACTAGCTATCTTTGGGCCTTTTGTTGCAGTGATGCTATTTATTCCACCCAACCTGCACCCCCCCCCACCCAATTGCACAAATGTCACAATGTGTTTCCCACTGCCAATTCCCCAGTATGTGTTTTTTTGTGGAGGAAGAAATTAAGGAGTAATGGAGGGACTTTAAACTGGTCAGGCAGCTCAGAACATACAAAGCATCCATCTGCTGGTACTCCACACTAGGATATGCTGATGGGGTTAGATGGACTGGCATGGACCAGTTGGGACAAATGGCCTATTTCTGTGCTGTACTTTCTATGTAATTCTATGTACAAAGCACAGCATTAGTGGACCCCAGCTATTCACAATATATATTAATGATCTAGACAAGGGAACTAGATGTAATATCTCCAAATTTGCAGACGACACAAAGCTGGGTGGGCGTGTGTGCTGTGAGGAGGATGCCGAGAAACTCCAGGATGATTTGGACAGGTTGGGTGATTGGGCAGAAGCATGGCAGATGCAATATAACGTGGATAAATGTGAGGTTATCCACTTTGGTGGCAAAAACAGGAAGGCAGATTATTATCTGAATGGCAATAGATTGGGAGAAAGGGGAAGTGCAACGAGACCTGGGTGTCCTTGTGCACCAGTCGCTGAAGGTAAGCATGCAGGTGCAGCAGGCGGTTAAGAAGGCAAATGGTATGTTGGCCTTCATAGCGAGAGGATTTGAGTACAGGAGCAAGGATGTCTTGCTGCAGTTGTACAGGGCCTTGGTGAGACCGCACCTTGAGTATTGTGTGCAGTTTTGGTCGCCTTATCTGAGGAAGGATGTTCTTGCCATGGAAGGAGTTTAGCGAAGATTCACCAGGCTGATACCTGGGATGGCAGGAATGACGTATGAGGAGAGATTGGGTCGATTGGGCTTGTACTCGCTGGTGTTTAGAAGAATGAGAGGGGATCTCATTGAAACTTATAAAATTCTGACAGGACTGGACAGACTAGATGCAGGAAGGATGTTCCCGATGGTCGGGGAGTCCAGAACCAGGGGTCACAGTCTAAGGATAAGGGGTAGGCCATTTAGGACAGAAATGAGGAGGAATTTCTTCACCCAGAGAGTGGTGAACCTGTGGAATTCTCTACCACAGAAGGCAGTAAAGGCCAATTCATTAAATATATTCAAGAAGGAGTTGGATATATTTCTTAAAGCTAAAGGAATCAAGGGGTATGGGGAGAAAGCAGGGACCGGGTACTGAGTTTGGATGATCAGCCATGATCGCATTGAATGGCGGAGCAGGCTCGAGGGGCCGAATGGCCTACTCCTGCTCCTATCTTCTATGTTTCTATGTTCCAGTTAGTGTGCTGCTTAGGGAGTGGTGCGACTGGCAGTCTGCAATAAACTGATCGGTTTTTAGTTCACAATGTAACAAAGCAATCCTACAGTACTATTTTGTTGGATACATTCATTTTCTACATCATTTACATGCAGCAAAATGTTAAATATATGCTTGGAACAGTGCGCCGCTCACTCGGCAAGCCTTTGCTTTTCACTCACCAACTATTTCTACTTCTACAGGGTTTTATTTCATTCTTCTTACGCGGACAGTTTTTGCCCTCCCCGGAAGCAGTTAACTCCTTGCTGGGATGTGGTTCTTTGGCCAGTAAAATGACCAGAGATAATGCTCTCTATCACAGTGCAATGTGAAATACTGATGTTGGAACAGTGTGGTTCAACAAGTCTATGATTTACGTCCCAGTTACCTTCAATTCCTCCTGCAGTGTACCATACATGCCTTTAATTCTCTGAACCTCTTTTAGGGACCCTTCTTGATCAAAAAATACAAGTCTGAGGGGGGAAAAAAATAGCAGTTACATTCATTGCAATTCTCAATTTCTCCTATCCATCTGCTCATCTCCAGCTTTCAAAGAAATACTTTTTTCTGAATCTCTCTTACTGCTCAACTAAGAAGGAAGAGTGATATTTTACTGATGGAAGAAGGGGCTTAGAGAACAAATAGTGTACCCCCCTTACCCCGGGAAATGTTTTGATCAATCTAAATGCCCGACGGTTGCACATTTCAGGTCTGCACCAGATAGTGTCTCAGGTTCAGTGTCACTGATCACTCCCATAAGTGGACCCCACATTCCCTATGATCTGGAGAATACCTTTACCACCCAATTACAAAATTAGATTAGTGTGACCCTGGGCTGTAACAATAAGACCCTGTGTTGCGAGTACTGTGGTCTTGCAGCTCGCTGAAGGGCAATTCGCCCATCTTCTAGAAGATGGACTGATGAGCACTCTCGACACAGTCCATTGTAAACCAACACACTGGTTTAATTTACATTCAATACATGACCGAACAGAATACACTCTCCAGTGAAATTAAATCCATTTCCAATCAGACCTTGCAACATCAAAACAAAAATCACACAAACATAGCCCTTGATATGGCCCTAGCTTCATTTTATAAGTCGGTATTCATTGAACTGACTTTAGGGCGGGGGGGGGGGAAAAATAGGTCCCCACCTCGCTGTTTCAAACTTCAACTCCAGTTTGGCATTTTACAGCTGAGAATGTGCGAAAGCCAAAACCTTAATCTCTGTCCACCCTCACTCCTCTCTGCATGAGGATTGGCTGATTGAGCTGCCAATCAAAACTTCCACTTTGGTGTGGCGGTCATGGCGAGAGAGAGTCTGGCAAGCTAAAGCTCCTGCTTTGCTCAACAAGAACAAATGTCTCTAAAGTGCACTAATGAACTCCATTGTCTCAAACTGATATGGTATGCATGAAATACAACTCTGTTAGCCATTTCATCTGGTTCCAGTTTACGGTCCTAATTAACATTTCCAGATATCTTGTGGGCTGAATTTAACTTAATATAAATTAGCCTGAAATCCCTTCTTAGCCAAAAGGTTCAAAATGTGACACTCATCAAATCCAGCTAATGTCAAGACTCAACGACTGCTCTCAATTCCTTTAGTTAATTGTCCTGTGAATCATCTACAATTAAATCACTGGATTAATCAATGGAACATCTACTGTAATGTATCATTTTAACAGTGCAGTCACTACATGGGAACCCCAATTATTCACCATTCCATTGATCCACCAGAACTTTTGCAGGAAACAAATCCTCACTGCACAGCTTCTTTTATTCATGTTTCAGCTCCTTATCTTGGCAAATAAAAAAACAGAAGGTTTCTTTTGTTATTTGAATTGTACTCGTCTTCATTCCCATGTTTGGGGTATTGCTGGTTGATGTATGCAAGGCCAAGATTTGGGGACTTGATTATCCATCATTTCCAGAGTGAAAAGCTGCAATTTATTTTGGGGTTCAGGCAACTTAAGTGGTATTACTGCCATTTCTGTTACCTGGACCCCTCAATTAAATTGCTGTCACCATCGACCATATTACAATATACATGCACTGAACATCTGAGGGAGAATCCCCCATTTGTAATTCAAGTAACTTCACTGTAGTGGATACAGTCTGGGTTTCCTTCATTTATGCTCAATGAGGCAGATACATTTTAATGCTTAAATCCTGAGTGCTGCCAAATTCATTTTTCTTGTAAGTTTAAAACTGTGCTTCATGTTATCTTCAATTGCAGACACGCATGGACACTAACAGCTCAATTTAATAGTAAACAAACTACTTTAAGGTATCCAGGCAAGCAGTATTGTTGGTTTCTGACCATTCGAAAGTTAAAGTTAACTCATAATTCTATATTAGATTCGAACCTTGACACAAATACAAAGAATTTCCACAGCATACGAGTCCCACATTGAAACCTTTAAATGATTCTGTGGCTGCCATATCTGCAGCCTATATACACCTCTGGGGAAAATCAGAACTTTTGAAATAACACCCAAATAAAGAACAAATTGGGTGAGGGGGGGGGGGGGGGGGGGGGGGGAAAGAGTCAGAGGTGAACAATTTGGTGACTATTATAAACCAGCTGTCAAAGCTCAAATGAAGGAATGAAAACCAAGTAGGACACCGATTCAATGCCAAACATGGTGATAAACAGTCCACAAGGCTCTGACCTATTTCCATTTCTCCTTACCTTATGGCCCGTGCTGCATTATTTTCAAAATACTTCAAATGCACATCACATCATGTTGAACTCTGCTCAAAATTTCACGGAATTGCCACCATGTTTTGATCAATTGTACCAATGACAAACTTTAATATATTTCTTTTGCAAGTTCCCGCTCACCATATATTCCTTTATATAGAAAAAATATACAGCTCAGTAGTGCATAGGTTGACGATAAACAACTTCTGCTCAGACTTTTACAAACACCTCTGAAAATTGTTGGGAAAAAAACATAATTAAAGAACACGGAGCTGAGCTGCCACCTAATCCCTCTGCTGACTGATGTCTCTCAGCTGCTTCTTATTCGGGCGGTTTACATTTAAACTACTAGTCAGAGGCAGCTTGTGAGCAGATATTTTGTATAGAACAATTAGACATATTTTTCCAGGTTTTCAAACTGTGGGACTCCTGCCAAAATTTCCTCAAGCGTTGTGTTGTCTAATCAATACTTCCTGATTTACCTCATTCTTTATGCTTTTTAACCATGGGATGCACTGCACTGTGGGCCTAAACCCTTCATCTTAGTTTCTCAATAGAAAAAATTAAGGAATAAAATAACTAGGAATAAGAGATTCAACTCAGCTAACTAGACCAGAAGTAAAGTCCTGCTATCACTATGAAAATATCCTCTATTAATTTCCAATCCAATATACGTCTTTTTCCAAAATATTTCCTGTGCAATCTTTTTTAATTTACTTAAAGCTGCAGCAACTATTGTTATATTTCAAGCTCATGAAACAAACCAAGTTATTCGGTAAATCCAAATTTAAAAGTGGCAGTACAACCTACATCCAGTAGATGGCAGCAACACAACTTCTGGTTCACCAGTGGCACAGTGCATTGAAAGACATGGTAACGGTACCTTCTCAGAATCAAATGCCCTTTACAAGTGTACTTCAGGCAGTACACACACACTGCCCTATGCTGCAGTACTTAGCAAACCAATTGCCTGAACTAGTACTGAATCCAAGTTTCTTACAAGGTTTCAATCTTTGTTCAACAGTACTTGGACACTCGAGAGCTTTGTTCCCTACTCCTCACTTGATCTGCCAGAACTGACGTGTTATAGAACCATGTTACTTTGTAAACATTTTCTTCAGTTTCAAAACAGCACAAACGTGAAGGTCCTAAAAGGAGCCATTGTATTTTTCCAGATATTTAAACAATCAGCCTGAAGAGAACATTTTGCTTGCTTCCGTTGTAGAACGTAATTTGTACTGAACAGGATGATGCACTGCAAAAATATGATGCTGCTTGCCTGTGAAATCATGGCAATAACTTGTTCTCTATCCCCAAGTGTAAAGACAAGGCTTCTTTAAGAAAATAAACTGCTGCACTTCCAAAGGAGGCCACATTCGCCTCCTAATGGACCAACTAAATAGAGTGAAGAGACGTTACCAATTGGAGACTCTCTGGAAGCAGTGTGCCGTGAGGGAAGTGTTTGTTCCACAAGCTGAAAGCAGTTTTTAAAAAAACTCAGAATTGCTGAAATTCTGTCTGTTCAGTGCATTCCAAGGCAAACTATATCCAAAAGGCATACAGCTCTGTATCAGACAGTTATTTGATCCTAAATAGGAAGCAAAAATGATGGTGCCATTTATTAAGGTCACTTGCACGGGCGATGACGTCATATTAATACTTAATATTCAAGGCAGAATTTAATCCCACTACCAAGCAGAGGTGCCATTAAACCTCTCCACCCACTCCCCGCCGCACCCCCCAAAAAAAACCCTGAAGACGCCTGGGGCGCTGTGGTCATATTTCACAGTATCTGTTCCGGTTACCGCAACACACAGGGAGAGATCAGCTCCGTTTTCTACCTGTGTTGCTTCATTGCTCGACAATAGCCCCCCGCACTACTGGACCCAGAAAACGTTTTGTAGTCTTCTTGTTCGGACATTCCTAGATTGGTCACGGATATAGGTAGTCGCTGAACAAAACTACATTAAAACAAAAACAAGATAAATGTTAGCTTCAGAAGTTATTAAAAATGGACAATAAAATGTTTTCTATTTACTACGTTCCCCAAGCTTGCACCAGCTGATAATATTGTTTGAAGAAATTCTGGGCACTGCTCACCTTTCCTGGGGTTTATACAGCGTGTACTCCAGACTGTGCGTGGAACCATTCTCTCTGCCTAACTTGGTAGTAAAGAGAAAGAACACCAGCTGTTGGTTTTTCAGACGCTCCTGAAGGGTCCTGTGAAGGAGACGTTCTCTGAATGTCATGGTCTGGTTTGTGTTACGTCTGAACTTATACCAACCAATAACATTCTAAGGGGGAAAAAGTACAAGTAGATTTAGATCTAGATCCAGGTAAAGAAAAAGTGGGAAAGTGTGGAACAGCAATATAACTTTTGAAATTTTAGTCCTTTACCAAATAAGCTGTTAATACCGAGTCAATAAATACACACGTTATTCAGTTAACTACCTGCACGCATGTCACACAGCAGTTAACTACCTAGATATATTTCTTAAGGCTAAAGGGATATGGGGAGAAGGCAGGGACAGGGTACGGAGTTTGGATGATCAGCCATGATCTCATTGAATGGCGGAACAGGTTCGAGGGGCCAAATGGCCTACTCCTGCTCCTATCTTCTATGTTTCTATGTAAGTCACCCAGCAGTTAACTACCTACACACACGTCACATAGCTAAACAAACAGGCACACGTCACCCAGCAGTTATCCACTTACGTGCACATCACAATTCAGCAAATCTCAATTAAAGCTCTAATAGCAAGCATTCACTAGTGGACCCTGTGTGTCTTTTAATGAATGGTGCAGCAAACCCGGATTAAAATGAAACTCCTTAAAACATTTTAAACATTATTTTTGATTAATTTTATGTCAAAACTACTAAAGGTAACACTTTCCTACTTTGGGCACCAAATCACAATATTAAGCACTCCCAGACCGTGTCTGATGTGAAGTAAAACTCTTTTCTCTGTTATAACAATGTGCTTTAACTGCACCCCGAGAACTTCTGAGGCGTTTCAGAGGTTGACTGCCAATTACCGGCACCTAAATAACCGGAAATCTCGGTTAACCGGCAAAATTCAGGAGTAGGTTCAGGTAACTTTTATTACTTGCCTTCCTCCTTTTGTTGCTGTGCAAGGGTGTGGCTGCAGCTGTTGCTAAGCTACAGAGACGCTTGCAACTTGTGGCCATTGTTCTGAAGCGGTTAGCTACAGGGTTTGTTGCTTTATATGGAGCTCTCGGCTCTCCGTATCTTTTACTATAGCTTTCGGTTATCAGGAATTTTTGATGAACCGGCACCACGTCGGTCCCGTCCGTGCCGGATAAAAAAAAGTTTCTTGTAGTGTCACATTGCGGGCTATCTTGTGCTCTGGACCCATGCCCACTAAGAGCTGTTTTGAAACTGCACACAAGTCATTTCACAGAAGGCTCTCGTAGCTGGCGAACAGAAGAATCTCATCCATCAGTCTGGGCAGGATTCAACCCCAGGTTTGAAGCTGCACCAAGCAATTCTTCCCCTTTTTCTAAGTATGCATTCTTTTCACATAAATTGTCTTTCTTTGTAAATAATCTTCTTATCATGTCCACGGACAGTCTATACATAGCCCAGCCAGAACTGGACACATTTTTGCGCCTTGTTGTTGAATTCGGCAAGATCTGCAACAATGCAGGGTTCCTCGAACGATGGGCATTGCAGGAGATGTTGCATAGTCTGTGCCTCAGTTCCACATTCACAAGTTGTCGGGCTGGTTGAATATCCCCATTTGCTTAGTGACACCTTTGAGCAACCTACACCGGTCCTAAGTCTGTGAAGGCACTTCCAGATTGCCCAGTTGCAATTAGCTTCTGGAATGATCCCTCGTCTTTGGTCCAAAAAGAAAACGGCTATTTTGCATCTCTCTCGTTCTAGACACCCCCCCCCCCGCAAAGCCAGGGGAAACATCCTCCCTGCATCCAGTCTGTCTAGCCCGGTCAGAATTTTATACGTTTCAATGAAATTCCCCTCTCATTCTTCTAAACTCTAGTGAATGCAGGCCTAGTCGACCCAATCTCTCCTCATACGACAGTCCTGCCATCCCAGGAATCAGTCTGGTGAACCTTCACTGCATTCCCTCTATGGTAAGTATATCCTTTCTTAGATAAGGAGACCAAAACTGCACACAGTACTCCAGGTGTGGGCTCACCAAGGCCCTGCATAACTGTAGTAAGACATCCTTGCTCCTGTATGGGTAATTGTTGATGAAAGCTACCAATGAAGGGGACAGTCAGTCTCCCAGAGAACTTTAAGCGGACCTAGACCATGTCATTACAGCATCTCTGCTGTATCGAGATGTCAAATTAATATTGTTGGGTGAATTAAACAACTGTATTGAAAAGGACTACCAGACTGATAATCAAATGTAATGATCATCAACTAACCATCACCAGAACACTATTTTATCAGGCTGACACAGATGGTGAGTGCACTCTCATTCAGAACACTGGCATCTCATCAATTTAAGCATCACACGCCAGCATGACATCCAAAACCACGCGAGGAGCTGTCTCCTAGACTGATTATTGAATGGATTCATTTAAGCTCTTGCTAGTCATGATGACACCCCACTAATGAATTCAAGGTCATAATTTACCCTAGCTCTTTGGTACCAACTGCTGTAAAGACACAGACCTCTGAAAATAGCCCAGGTTAAGCTTGAAGGAATACATGAAAGCATTTTTGAAAGTCGACATTGCATTCAAATTGATTAGAGCATCTTCAGCAACACAGTTTATCAGACTGTGTGTGAAATAAATCGGTATTATTACCACCAAGTGGTTTGATGAATATGATATGCTGATCCAGGCATTCCTTAGCAAGGAGCACACAGCACATCTTGATTGGCTTAACTATATGTTTCAGGAAAAAAAAGCTGCACAAATTAGAAACTAACTGAACTAAATTTATAAAGATACAACACACCGGATGAAAGCTGAAGAACTTCAGTCCTTTGCATGTCACCAATAATTTTTAAGTTAACTACATTGTGAAAGTGGAATACCAGCCTGAAGTGTGCCAAATGCCAATCCCTGATCGCAAATAAAGTTGACATACGCAACTGATGAGGTGAGCACATTAGCAACGCTCTCAATACCTCACATCATTGCAGAAATCATAGGCAACGTTTGGTAATATCCAGCATTGCTAACATCATCCTGTCTGAATTGTAATGTGCATTTTGCGCTGAATGTGGCACTGTTTGTAGTCAGGCGGACGCAAGAAAATGCCGCAAAAAAAAACACATGGACCTATATATTGTCTGGCACTTTCAGCCAAGAGCTCCTGGCCACTTCGAGACATTTAACCCAAATTGTATGCCAATTAAAAGACGGGTAGATGGCAGCATTACTTGCTGGCAACATCTTTAACCTATTCTCCATCTGGATTGGTGTGCCAGCCTCTCATCATCAATCTATTGCGCACAGTGTCACTTTAGAACCTATGTATTATTGATGCCATATCCAACATCAGAGTTGTGGTCATTATTGATCTAAACAACCAACCACTAATGACAGAATTTACAGCTCCTCACCCACGTGCATGCAACTCCTACAGTAATTCCATCCAAGTTACAATAAATCAGTTAAAAGTTATTACCGACACTTTAGTGTGTTAACTTAACATGTTATTTTCCAAATTTCATCGCTGATGGCTTTTTGCTTATGTGCATAATTACCAGCCAATTTTAAAAACAAAATACCACAAAATATACAATTAAGACATGAACAACTTATTAAAAGTCAGTCCAATATAAAACTTTGCACTGATTATTACTTCTGATGCAAAAAGTAGCAACAGCTTCTCTTGACAATACCTTTTCCTGATTTAACAGTATTTTCTCCAATGCTGTCTTATCCACTTCACCAGCAGAATTATAAAAACTGTAAAAGACAGACAGGACATTGGTAACATGATTTTAATTCACAAAGTGCTGTATATCTTAGCTCCTGGTTTCTAACAGTATGATTTTCTATCCTTATTTTGGCACAAAGCCCTCACTTACAAACTTGGCACTGCTTATTTTATAACCCCACTACTTTCAGTAATTTTGACAAGACAAAATGACATTGTAATGACCCATTTGGCACAGCAAGGTAAATCGTTTCTATGTTTAATAAAGCAGCCATCAGGGTACAAACGGACCTTCATATCTGCAGGCTAAAGTAATTTAGTAAGTGAGTGAATACTTGTATCAATGAAGAATTGGCCTATTGGTACACACTGCACACACATCTATGACGTTTTTGAGACTTTGTCTGTTACTCCTATTTCCTGTTGTCAAGATTTAATAACACTTTTGTGACATTGATAATGCCAAAAGTGTAACAGAAGCACCTGCTTCCATTACTTTTAGAAGGTTGCACTAATGTCTGCTACACAATCCTCCCACCACTGGTGGCACTGTGGCGTGTGTTGCCCAGGTCCATCTTTTAAGCCTGTTACAACAAACACAGCTAAAGACATTCCATTTTCCCCAACCAATCGTGAACAAAGACATGGTAACCTTGTGGTTATGGTACTGGACCAGCAACCTAAAGGTCAAGTGTTCAAATCCCGCCATGGAAAGTTGTGAAATTGAATTCAGTAAATCTGGTATTTTACAGGCTGGCACTAAATAACCATCAACGCTGCCAGATTGTTGCAAAAACTCAACTGGTTCACCAATATCCTTGAGGGATGGGACCTGCCACCCCTACCCGGTCTAGCTGCACGTGACTGCAGTCCCACAGTATGTAGCTGACTCAATGCCCTCAGGGCAAATAGGGGTGGGCAACAAATGCTACCTTGTCAGCACTGCCAACGTCCCAATAGGAAACAAGGATGGGGAAAAAAAAATCTTTTTAAGTTCTGTCAATCTCTGTCAATGCAACAGTCACCAGCCACAAGAATTGTGCGAGAAAAAGTTTCCTGTTTTTCCTTGCTCTCTCTCTCGGGAAGTATGTGCCTCCAATGACACCGCATCGTGATAACAGGATCAAAGTTGGAAATTCACCATGTGGGGAAGAATGCAAACCCCACTATTCTGTGGTGCAGCCCATTACAGCACCAAGCAGTTGTGCCGCTTGAGATGGTAAACCCATTCCCATTTTGCATTTGGTGCCTGAATTAACAGTAGGCTTATTGCAGAATTGAAACAGAGCAAAACAGAAACCTGGTGTTAATCAGGCATTCTCTATTATCCATTAACAGCGTATTTCTAGCCACCAGGGAATGCCAGTACCATAACTAATGTATATATACTTATAAGGTATTTCCTTTCGCTCAGGTTTTCCCATTAGAGCACACTGAAGTATTAAAACAAAAGGGATTTTGTTTCCCCAAGTACCAAGTTCAGATTTCATTTAACCAGCATACATACATTCCACAGATACAGTCTGCACTTACTAATAAACTCAAACAGAAGACCTAGTGGGAGTATTAGTTCCAGTAACCTTTTATACATGAATCAAGTGAAAAGTGACTGAGCAATTCCCACTGGAAACAAGTCGTAAAATTCTTAGGAGTGAGAGTAGCTATCAACTGAGCTCACGTACCTGAACAGCCAGTAACATGGAATATGTTTCTGTATATCTAGAGGGGAAAAATACACATTAAAGTTCAGAGGGGAATAATAATTTTCACATGTAATACTAGCTTCCAGGAGGGAAACTGTACATACTAAAGATCAGAGGGGATTAATGTTTTTCATATGTAATATTACTTCCCTTTCCCTTAAAGGCCATTCACAGTTACATTGTGAGGGAGCTCAATTAATATCAGCAAACGACACTACATGAGTTACGGGGCGCTTTGCATTCCTTAGGTTGTTGGACTTTGTAACTCTTCCAAGTCTTTTCTTCTGACAAGTACATTAGTGCTCACTAAATGTCTAAACACATACAAAAACAAAAAAGTCGACGTTGGATAAATGTGCTCAATTTTTAGAAAGGTACATGTAGTGAGTCCTGCTCTTTAACCATTACCTAGTGGTCAAAACAACAAACTATTACGTGAAGCCCAAGTAATGACATGAAAGGTGGATCTCCAAAGTTTGTGACTTAACGGGCAACTTGTCTACGTATTATGGAGCCCTGCAGACCATATATTAACAATCTCAACACCATAACATCCAATTCAAGAAGCTTAGAAGCTAAAAACTCCCATTTGATTGAAATACATACAAAAATGGATGCATTCTCTGAAAATCATGTGGCTTAGGAATGCTACTGGTTAATCAAGACAAATTATAATTGAGATAAGAACATGAACAGGAATGTAGCATCCACCATCGAGATGCACTTCATTAGAACCTCGATACACACTTGCAATTGATTTAAGACAAGGAACTATTAGGAAGATAAAATATCACCAATACCACCACAAAGCAATGCTACAGCCTCTTCCTTGTTCCCTAATGCACCTGGGTCATACAGCTCTTAAAGTCAAAACCTGTCCCTAAGCCTTCACCAATGTTAATCTGGTTTGGCTGCTGGAACTCAACAATGGTTGGGGGTATCCCCCCCAAATTTTCTTCCTCTCCTCTCTCCCCGTCCCCATGAAAAGCAGACTGGCAACTTCCTACGGGAGCACAAAGGGCACATGAGATGTTTTGCACTTGGAAAATTAAATTTTGGTTATTCCTCCCCCCCTCCTCTCATGAAGGCTCGCTGACCTACATCAGCTCCTGGTCCGGCAATGCCTTGATTTTAAAATTCTCATCTTTGTTTTCAAATTCCTCCATGGCCTCGCCCCTCCCTAGCCTTAAAACCCTCCGAGGTCTCTGGACTCCTCCAACTCTGGTCTCTTGCACATCCTTGATTTTAAATCGCTCCACCATTGGCGGCCGTGCCTTCTGCTGCCTGGGCCCCAGGCTCTGGAACTCCCTCCCTAATCCTCTCTGCCTTTCTCTCCTCCTTTAAGACGCTGCTTAAAACCTACCTCTTTGACCAAGTTTTTGGTCACCTGTCCCAACCCAACATCTCCTTAAGCGGCTCGGAGTCAAATTTAGTTTGATAATGCTCGTGAAGCGCCTTGGGGGGGACATTTTACGACATTAAAAATGCAAGCTGTCGTTGGCACTGACGCACATGGAGACATAGCTCCATAGACATCCTGTCGTATCTGTGGCTGTTCTTTATATCACAGCAAGGGACAGTGGGCTATTTGACCATGGGGGACACCACATCAGAGCTTGATCCTGCCCCAAGTTGACATCTCTCCTCCTCCTGCGCACGCACACATGCGCACAAATACTGAGGCCATTTGTAGTACCCATACAGCTGCCCAGCTAATGCAGCAAAGACCAACAATCAAAATTGGGACTTGCTAATCTATATGGCAATCTACCACAAAACATCATGCACTTACCCACCAAGCCATTGGGAGAGACTTAACTGTGGAATTATTTTAATATACAGTCATATAGCCATGGATAGGACTTTATTTTGGAAGTTTAATTGTTATCTTTCTCTTAAAATGAGTTGTCAAGAGTACATTCACACATATATATTAAGCTGTAGTATGTTCTGATTGCAGAATGCCGGTGGGGGGGAAGTGCATTATCCTGTTTTTAATAAAAACTAAAATTAATTCACATCACTCCGAAACATCGAAATGCAACTAATCCCAGTTGAAGATTTACACACTAACTGAAATAACGTTGTCTGCTTTTATCACTACAATGGAATACTCTCTGCAGATGAAACAACTCACCTATGGTATACACCACCTCAATGTCATCCAGCTGGGAATCAGTAATACTGTTTTTTGCTTCTGCTTTGATTTCGCCAAGCAGAAATCCCTCCTGCGAAAGGAAAATCAAAAAAACACAGATTTTACAATTTTCCGCTACATTACTGAAGAGGCAAGGCAAGCAGTGCAGCCCTGTTGGCAATCTGGAGGGCTATGCATATGGACCATATATTTTACAGCCACACAGGGCCTTTAAACCAGCCTGCTATCTCTTGCTACTGCTGAACCTTCTGAGGATCCTGACATACCAGTCATTTCTCAATCAGTCCGAATGCAACAGGTAATAACAGAAACATAGAAGATAGGAGCAGGAGTAGGCCATTCGGCCCCTCGAGCCTGCTCTGCCATTCAATGCGATCGTGGCTGATCATCCGAATTCAGTACCCGGTCCCTGCTTTTTCCCCATACCCCTTGATCCCTTTAGCCTTAAGAAATATATCCAACTCCTTCTTGAATATATTTAATGAATTGGCCTCTACTGCCTTCTGTGGTAGAGAATTCCACAGGTTCACCACTCTCTGGGTGAAGAAATTCCTCCTCATTTCTGTCCTAAATGGCTTACCCCTTATCCTTAGACTGTGACCCCTGGTTCTGGACTCCCCCGCCATCGGGAACATCCTTCCTGCATCTAGTCTGTCCAGTCCTGTCAGAATTTTATAAGTTTCAATGAGATCCCCTCTCATTCTTCTAAACTCCAGCGAGTACAAGCCCAATCGACCCAATCTCTCCTCATACGTCATTCCTGCCATCCCAGGTATCAGCCTGGTGAATCTTTGCTGAACTCCTTCCATGGCAAGAACATCCTTCCTCAGATAAGGCGACCAAAACTGCACACAATACTCAAGGTGTGGTCTCACCAAGGCCCTGTACAACTGCAGCAAGACATCCTTGTTCCTGTACTCAAACCCTCTCGCTACGAAGGCCAACATACCATTTGCCTTCTTAACCGCATGCTGCACCTGCATGCTTACCTTCAGCGACTGGTGCACAAGGACACCCAGGTCTCGTTGCACTTCCCCTTCTCCCAATCTATTGCCATTCAGATAATAATCTGCCTTCCTGTTTTTGCCACCAAAGTGGATAACCTCACATTTATCCACGCTATATTGCATCTGCCATGCTTCTGCCCAATCACCCAACCTGTCCAAATCCTCCTGGAGTTTCTCAGCATCCTCCTCACAGCACACACGCCCACCCAACTTTGTGTCGTCTGCAAATTTGGAGATATTACATCTAGTTCCCTTGTCTAGATCATTAATATATATTGTGAATAGCTGGGGTCCAAGGACCGATCCCTGCGGTACCCCACTAGTCACTGCCTGCCACTCAGAAAAAGACTCGTTTATTCCAACTCTTTGCTTTCTGTCTACCAACCAGTTCTCTATCCAAGTCAATACCTTGCCCCAATCCCATGTGCCTTAACTTTACACGCTAATCGCTTATGCGGGACCTTATCGAAAGCCTTCTGAAAGGAAATATTTGTAATCAAGTACCTAAAATCCCGCAGACTGAAGTACAGTTCCCTGTTTACTCAAGTATATTGTACTCTACTAGTTGCTAATAGCCCCACCCAGCTGGATCACCTGTAGGTACAGTCCCCGCTGTTTATAGTGGGCAAGTTGGTGTTCATAAGATTTGCCCACTATACGCAGTGGATGGTAAAACCAGAAAAGTTAGTAACCAACATATTTTTAAAAAAACAGGAAATCTCACAAAGCATTACTTGTTAGCAGTTACATCCAGAATCTTATCACGAAGGTAATCGCACTTTAACGGGGCACGAACTGCTGACTGAAACAGCTGGAAGACCCAACTTTGCCTGAAATCAGCAAAGCCTTTTAAATTAGTTAAGCACAACAACAACTTCCATTTATATAGCGCCTTTAACGCAGTAAAACGTCCCAAGGTGCTTCATAGGATGGCGAAGTGCTAGCCCCCACAAGTAGCTCAAAATGCTTTCTGAAAATGTATCACTTTTTCCTCAGTAGCTGAAATTCCTAATGTTCCAAATAAAGAACATTTTAAAGAATTCAAAGATTACATTAGACAATTAAATGTATCCACCGAGTAACTAAATTTATCCATTGAATTATCTTGTATGTCTTTTAATGTGTTCATTAAAAAGTTATTCTTTTATACTTGAAGGCCTGAGCGTCTCCCAAAAACCTGGCCTTGGAATTGATAGTTTTCGCAAAACTGGGACGGCGAGAGCTGAATTTGGATTGTGCAATGTACCTGATGAATAAAGAAATATTGTTCAATCAGCTGAAGATTTTCTTTAGTGATAACGTTTGTGTGTGGGGGGAGATTCTAGTTATTATGGTATGGCTTGGGGGGGGGGGTGGCACATATACGAAGCCATCTGTATCCCCCAGAAACAAACCAAGCCCATCACCCAGTAACTGAGCTACTGTTCAACCTGACAGGACACAACACGTTTGTGCTAAAACTTGGTTGCAAACACTATAGGAAACAGCCTTAAATTTAACCCCACAAATCCCTGTCCCCGCACTCACCCAGTCTGTGCCAACAGGACATAGGAATACATAGGATATACAGCACAGAAACTGGCCATTTGGCCCAACCAGTCCATGCCGGCATTTATGCTCCACTTGAGCCTCCTCCAGTCTTTCCTGACACTATCAGCATAACCCTCTATTCATAAACCTAAGAATTAGGTGCAGGGGTAGGCCGTATGGCCCCTCGAGCCTACTCCGCCATTCAGTAAAATCATGGCTAATCTTCGACCTCAACTCCACTTTCCTGCCCTATCCCTTAATTTCTCTGGAGTCCAAAAATCTATCTCAGCCTTGAATATACTCAAAGACTCAGCATCCACAGCGCTTTGGGGCAGAGAATTCCAAAGACTCACAACCTTCTGAGTGAAGAAATTCCTCATCCGTGTCTTAAAAGGTCGGCCCCTTATCCTGAGACTGTGACCACTAATTCTAGGCACTCCAGCCAGGGGAAACAACCTCTCAGCATCTACCCTATCAATCCCCTTCAGAATCTTGTATGTTTCAATGAGATCACCTCTCATTCCCTTCTCCCTCATATGCTTGTCCAGCCTCCCCTTAAATGCATCGATACTATTCGCTTCAACCACTCCCTGTGGTAGCGAGTTCCTCATTCTCACCACATAAGAAATAGGAGCAGGAGTAGGCCATTCGGCCCCTTGAGCTTGCCCCGCCATTCAATAAGATCATGGCTGATCTGTTCTTGGCCTCAACTGCACTTTCCTGCCTGCTCCCCATAACCCTTGACTCCCTTATCGTTCAAAAATCTGTCTATCTCCACCTTAAATATATTCACTGACTCAGCCTCCACAGCTCTCTGGGGTAGAGAATTCCAAAGATTCACGACCCGGAGAGAAGAAATGCCTCCTCATCTCCGTTTTAAAATGGGCGACCCCTTATCCTGAAACTATGCCCCCTAGTTCCAGATTCCCCCACGAGGGGAAACATCCTCCCTGCATCACCCTCAGAATCTTATACGTTTCAAAAAGATCGCCTCTCATTCTTCGAAACTCCAATGAGTATAGGCCCAACCTGCTCAACCTTTCTTCATAAGACAACCCCTTCATCTCAGGTATCAACCGCTCCCTGGGTGAAGAAGTTTCTTCTGAATTCCCTATTGGATTTCTTGGTGACTATCTTATATTGATGGCCTCTGATGCGCTATCAATTACTCATAAAAGACTGAGAGTTAGAAGAGTAACTAAAGGCTTTTATTAACAACAGAATGGAGGTCTGCCTCGCGTGGTCGACCGGTCCATGATACTAAGGGCTGGGGAGCAGTCACCTTTATACTAGGACCTGTGGGAGGAGTCAGCCGAGGCATGTCCAGGCATGTACACAGTGGAATACAAACAGGACGAACAGGAATACAAACAGTGGTTTACCACAGCCTCTAGTTATGCTCTTCCCCACAAGTGGAAACATTCTTTCTGTATCCACTCTAACAAAACCTTTCATAATTTTAAAGACCTCGATTAAGTCACCCCTCGACCTTCTCTTTTCCAAGAGAGGGAGGGAGTGCAGCGAAGATTCACCAGACTGTTACCTGGGATGGCAGGAATGACGTATGAGAGATTGGGTCGATTGGGCTTATACTCGCTGGAGTTTAGAAGAATGAGAGGGGAGCTCATTGAAACTTATAAAATTCTAACAGGACTAGACAGACTAGATGCAGGATGTTCCCGATGGCAGGGGAGTCCAGGGGTCACAGTCTAAGGATAAGGGGTAAGCCATTTAGGACAGAGATGAGGAGGAATTTCTTCACCCAGAGAGTGGTGAACCTGTGGAATTCTCTACCACAGAAGGCAGTAGAAGCCAATTCATTAAATATATCCAAGGAGTTGGATATATTTCTTAAGGCTAAAGGGATCAAGGGATATGGGGAAAAAGCAGGGACAGGGTACTGAATTTGGATGATCAACCATGGTCGCATTGAATGGCGGAGCAGGCTCGAGGGGCTGAATGGCCTACTCCTGCTATGTTTCTAAAAGAAACCCAACCTGGCTGTTCATCCTTTCCTGATGGGTATATCCTCGCATTTCTAATATCATCCTTGTAAATATTCTCTGTACCCTCTGCAGTGCCTCTCTATCCTTTTTATAATGTGGTGATCAGTACTGTACGCAGTACTCCAGGGCTGAGAGAGGGAAAGCGGGACCCGGGCCCAGAGAATGGGAGGGGAGGTGAGCGATCCCCGGGGCCGGGTGGCTCCGACCTGCTGCTCCGGCAGCGGGTTTCACCGCCAGGGCCGTGTGGACCGCGCTGGAAGAATGTCGGGCGTCCCCCCGCACTACTCACCACGTCCGAGTCCGCACTGAGGTGGTGGAAGGCGAGCGAACCGAAAACGAAGCCGGACACCACAGCCCCGGCCTCCCCCTCCGTCCGGGCCTCGCCCGCCGCCATGGCGATCGGAGGCCGCGCGTCTCGGTGCGGGCGGACGTGCGCGCGGCCCCCGGCACCCCCTACGCTGGCGACGTGCGCGCGGCCCCCGGCACCCCCTACGCTGGCGACGTGCGCGCGGCCCCCGGCACCCCCTACGCTGGCGACGTGCGCGCTCCAAAGCAGCTACGCCGCCTCTTGCTGCTCCATTTAAGCTCCACGTGGCCAGTGAATGCAAATCGGAAGCTATAGCTGTTGGCCCTAATCCAGAGCAAAAAAAGCCCCACTCCACCTTCAGTCAACAGCCTCCACACCGGGTGCAATTGGCACCAGCAGGGCGTCCCACTCCGGTTAAACTCTCTTCCCCTGCATTAGGACACCCTGATCCACCCAAACACCCTGCTGGGATGGTCCATAACCCTAATCAGAGCTCCAAGTCCTACTCATCGGTTTAGGGGGTTAACCAGGTCGCTTTTTAGTGCATTAATCGACACTTGCTCAACTCCTTCAATTGGGTTTGCCAACCTGTCTCACTCTCCTGGTTACTCTCAATTCCACAAAATATCTTTAACGATCATTTCTTTCCCTCTCCTTAAGCTACAGGCTCTGTCACTGGTGTTTGCAGCCCTCTGACAACTCGGCGGAATGATGTCCTTACCCCCACATCCACATTAAGTGCACATCCCAGCAGGTGTCACTGGATAGCCACCTGGATCACAACAAGGCCAGTTTTCTCTTCAAAACAAGAACAGAAAAAAAATTGGATATGCTCAGCAGGTCCAGCTGCACCTGCCAAGAAACAGAAGTCATTTAGACACCGTTTCAAAGGGTCTTCGACCTGAAACATCAACTAACTGACTTCTGCTTCTCCACAGATAAAAAGAAAGACCTGCATTTATATAGCGCCTTTCACTACTTCAGGACGTCCCAAAGTGCATTACAGCCAATGAAGTGCTTTGAAATGTAGTTACTGTTGTAATTGGCAGCCAATTGGTTCCACAAACAACAATGTGATAATGACCGGATAAGGTGTTGTTTGAGAGATAGATATTGGCCAGGTCACTGGGGAGAACGCCCCAGCTCTTCCGAGAATAGTGCGATGGGATCTTTTGCATCCATCTGAGAGGGCACAGGAGCCTCAGTTTAACATCTCATCCAAAAGGCAGCACCTCTGAAAGTGCAGTGCACTGGAACAGCAGCCTACATTTTGTGCTCAAACTTCCTTGGGCGGGACTTGGACCCACAATCTTCTGACTCAGAAGCAAGAATGTTACCAACTGCACTGCCAGACCTGCTGTATAGTTCCAGCTTTTTATGTTTTTATTTTAAGATTTCCAGCATCTGCAGTATTTTGCTTTTTGCCCTCCCTCGCCATCCTGGAGAAACTATAAATTAATATTTAGGATACTTTAAGTTATATTGTGAGAGCAACCCCAAAGTCATACTAACAAATTAAGTAAAAACATAAATTAGATTTCCATTTTTGTCTGATCAGGCTTCAGTGAAGCACCTTTAACATCTTGTGACTTTTTTATGTTAAAGGTGCTACAGTTGTTGATGTTATTTTGGCTACTTACAGTGTAAATACCGCTGTAATGAGTGCTCTCAGCTGATAATCATGGGGGAGTGTTACTGGGAGTTGTCCTATTAAAAGAATTTAATGTTACACAGGTTTTTCTAAGCTCGTAATGGTAATGTTACTAGCTGGTAATCCTGATAAAAACTGGTTTGTTTCTTCTTGTATGTGTGGCTTTGGTTACATTGGCTCCTTGTGCTTGTAATCAAGCATAATTCTGATTCCCTCATCGCAAGTCAAGACTTTAAATCTTAGATATACTTGTGGATTGGCGTGGGAGATCTGATGGTCTGTTAATGTAACCGGTGCATATCCACAGAGTTACACCTCAATAGCATCAGGTGTCTAGAATAAAAAATTATGATTGATTCAAATAACCACTATCTGTTCAGTTTGTTACAACAATGACTTGCATTTATATAGAGCCTTTAACATAGGAAAATGTTTCAAGCTGCTTCACAGAGTGTACTCAAACAAAAATTGACACCGCGTCAAAGGACGAGACATTAAGCCAGTTAACCAAAAGATTAGTCAAAGAGGTAGATTTTAAAGAGCGTCTTAAAGGAGAAGGGACAGGCAGAGAGGTTTAGGGATGGAATTCCAGAGTTTAGAGCCGAGACAGCTGAAGGCACGGCTGCCGATGGTCGGGTGAAACGAGTGGGGGATGCCCAAGAGGCCAGAATGGGAGGAGCGCAGAGATCTCGGAGGGTTGTAGGGCTGGAGGAAGTTACAGAGATAGGGAGGGTCGAGGCCATGGAGGGATTTGATCACAAAGATGAGAATTTCAAAATCAAGACATTGGTGGACCGGGAGCCATTGTAGATCAGCTGGCACAGGGTTAATGGGTGAACAGGTTAGGATGCGGGCAGCAGAGTTTTGGATGAGCTCAAGTTTGCGGAAGATGGGAGGCTGTCTAGGGGAGCATTGGAATAGTCGATTCTAGAGGTAACAAAAGCGTAGATGAGCATTTCAGCAGCAGATAAGCTGAGGCAGGGGCAGACACGAGCGATGTTATGGAGGTGGAAGTAGGCGGTCTTTGTGATGGAGAGGAGATGGGGTTGGAAGCTCAGCTCAGGGTCATATATGACACAGAGGTTGCGAGCAGTTTGGTTCAGCCTGAGACAGTGGCCAGGAAGGAAGTTGGAACCAGTGCCAAGGGAACGGAGTTTGTGGCGAGGGCCAAAGGCAATAGCTTCGGTCTTCCCCATGTTTAATTGGAGGAGATTGCAGCTCACCCAAACCTGGATTTCAGATTAGCAGTTTGACAACACAGAGGCAGCTGAGGGGTTGAGAGAGCTGGTGGTGAGGTAGAGCTGGGTGTTTTCAGCGTAAATGCGGAACCTGATGTCATGTCTTCAGATGATGTCGTTGAGGGGCAGCATGTAGATGCGAAATAGAAAGGGGCTGTGGATAGATCCTTGGGGGACTCCAGAGGTAATGGTGTGGGGGTAGGAAGAGAAGTCATTGCAGGTGTCACTCTGCTTACAACTTGATAGGTAAGAGTGAAACCAGGCAAGGGCAGTCCCACTCAGCTTGACAAGGAGAGGCGTTGGAGGAGAGTGGCATGGTTGACCGCAGACAGGTCGAGAAGGATGACGAGGGACAGTGCACTATGGTCACAGTTACATAGGATGTCATTTGTGACTTTGATTAGGGCCGTTGTAATGCTGTGGCAGGGGCGGTAACCTGATTGCAAAAGTTCAAACATGGAGTTGTGGGAAAAGTGGGCACGGATTTGGGAAGCAACTTTGGAGAGGAACGCGAGGTTGGAAATGGAGCAGTAGTTTGTAAGGACAGAGGGGTCTTGGAGAGTAAAAGAGAGACTAGCAGAAATGGTGGAGTACCAAGGGCAGCTCTACAGGGCAGTCCCGAACTTTGTGTTGCCATGGATACCAGTTTCTCCAGGAGGTTCACACAAAATGGTGAAGACCCCTTTCGACCCCCAAATGTTCATGTCCAGAGAGCATAAGTAACAATGAGAATTGCTCCAACTTCAGCCTTGCAGACTCAAATGCTCCAAGATCCCAAGCCCACCCTGACAGATAAACAATGCCCTTGAGAGACAACTGCAAAACAATGATGAGGAACAGAGTGGCAACATCTGCTCAGTCCTGGTAACATTGCCCCAAACTACTTGTAAGAAATGGCTTGATTCTTTCTTAACCAACTTCTTTCTAGTCTGTACAGCTTGTCTTTCTCTAAACTTTCCTTGTAGCTCATCCCTTTATTTTTGAGATCAGTCTCTGCACTCCCTTCAATGCATGTGTGTTTTGTGATATGGTAACCAGTACTTAACACAGTGCATAATCCAGTAGACATACTCTACTGTCCTGGCTATGTATCCCAGCAAGCAATTTGCTTTTAAAATTTCTTTACCTCAGCATCTAGACATTGCAACTGATGAGTCTACTATCATTCCTAGATCCCGGAAACCTAACTTTCCCTCTGCTGGTTCAGCTCAATTCCCTTCATTATACTTCTGATGTACATTTTTTCCAACCTTTGTTTAATATGTTATAGTAATCAATGAGAAATTTATTTTGACAGTTGACTGCCCAATTGCTGAATCTTCTGTCTAATTTGGTTTCCCAATTTTAGTATCATCCGGTACATTGATGACTGTGTCGGTGCCACTTCCTGCTCTCACCCTGAACTGGAATTTTTTTTACTCAACATTGCTTCTAACTTCCAACCCTACCTTATTTTCACATGGCTCATCTAAAACTCTTCCCTTCACTTCCTCGACTTCTATCTCTATTTCTGGGGATAGGCTGTCCACCAATGTCTACTACAAGCCCACAACTACCTTAATTATATTCCCTCCTGACCCCCTTCCTGTAAGGACTATTCCATTCTCACAATTTCTCTGTCTCCATCACATCTGTTCCAACGATGCCACCTCCCACACCAGAGTTTCTGAAATGTCTTCCTTTTCCTCAGCCGAGGACCCCCCTCCACCGTGAGTGACAGGGCCCTCGACCACGTCTGCCCCATTTCCTGTACTTTTGCCCTCACCCCTTCCCCTCCCTCTCAGAACCATGATGGGGTTATCCTTGTCCTCGCCTTCCACCCCACCTGCCTCTACATTGAATGGATCATCCTCCGCCATTTCTGCCACCTCCAGTGAGGTGCCCCTACCAAACACATCTTCCCCCCTCCTCCAGTGCAGTACCAAGGGAGTGCTGCACTGTCGGAGGTGCCATCTTTTGGATAAGACGTAAAACCGAGGACCCATCTGCCCTCTCAGGTGGATGTAAAAGATCCCATGGCACTATTTCGAAGAAGAGCAGGGAAGTTCTCCCCGGTGTCCTGGCCATTATTTATCCCTCAATCAACATCACCAAAACAGATTATCTGGTCATTATCACATTGCTGTTTGTGGGAGCTTGCTGTGCACAAATTGGCTGCCACAAATCCTACATTACAACTGTGACTACACTTCAAAGTACTTCATTGGCTTTAGATCTTAACCACCACTCCCATTTTCTCTTGGGCAGCAGGTGCTGCTAATGAAGGATGGGTGCACCAGAGCCCCTGGGAGAGGAGGTCTGGAGGAGGTGGGGGTTGGCGCTTTGGGACGTCCTGAGGTCGAGAAAAGCGCAACATAAATGCAAGTCCTCCTTCCTTTCCTTTCAGAATTCCCTGGTCCACTCTTCAATCATCACAATGCCTACTCCCCATCTTCCAGCACCTTCCCATGCATGGGTAAGAGATGTAACACCTGCCCTTTCAACTTCTCCCTTCCCACTGTCCAGGCCCTCAAACACTCCTTCTGGGTGAAACAGCAATTTACTTGTACTTCTTCTAACTTTGCAATATTTATCCCTCAACCAACAGCACTAAAACAGATTATCTGGTCATTATCACATTGCTGTTTGTGGGACCTTGCTGTGTGCAAATTGGCTGCCATGTTTCCCACATTACTACAGTGACTCCACTTCAAAAAGTACTTCATTGGTTGTAAAGCGCTTTGAGACGTCCGGAGGTCATGAAAGGCGCTATATAAATGCAAGTCTTCCTTTTAGTATCCTATATTCGCTGCTCACGATGTGGTCTCCTCTACATTGGGGAGATCAAACTCAGATTGGGCGATCGCTTTGATAAACACCTCCATTCAGTCCGCAAGCGTGACCCTGAGCTTCCGGTCACTTGCCACTTTAATTCTCCATCCCACTCCCGTTCTCTGTCCTTGGCCTCCTATACTGTTCCAACACAAGCTTGAGGAACAGCACTTCATCTTTCTACTGGGCATTTTACAGGTTTCTTTCCTCAATATTGAGTAGACCAACTTTAGATCTTAACCACCGCTCCCATTCTCTCTTGGACAAACAGTTGCTGGTAATGGAGGATGGGTGCTCCAGAGCCCCTGGGAGAGGAGGTCTGGAGGAGGTGGGGGTTGGTGCTTGGGGTGGGGGATCTCCTCTCAGTACACAGCCGGTTGGGTGGTCTACCTGCTTTTCTTCTGCCACATTCATGAGGCATGGGTGCCTTCTCCTATTTGCCAGATTTTCCATGCTTCTCTCCCCATTTGCTATTTTGCTGTAACCATTTTACACCTCCTCGTCTTTTATTTCTATAGTTGACTCATTATCACCTCCTTTTGCACCATCCCTTTTTTCATTTAATCGCTCCTGCCCTCTACCCTACCTGGTAACATTGCCCCAAACTACTTGTAAGAAATGGCTTGATTCTTTCTTAACCAACTTCTTTCTAGTCTGTACAGCTTGTCTTTCTCTAAACTTTCCTTATAGCTCATCCCTTTATTTTTGAGATCAGTCTCTGCACTCCCTTCAATGCATGTGTGTTTTGTGATATGGTAACCAGTACTTAACACAGTGCATAATCCAGTAGACATACTCTACTGTCCTGGCTATGTATCCCAGCAAGCAATTTGCTTTTAAAATTTCTTTACCTCAGCATCTAGACATTGCAACTGATGAGTCTACTATCATTCCTAGATCCCGGAAACCTAACTTTCCCTCTGCTGGTTCAGCTCAATTCCCTTCATTATACTTCTGATGTACATTTTTTCAACCTTTGTTTAATATGTTATAGTAATCAATGAGAAATTTATTTTGACAGTTGACTGCCCAATTGCTGAATCTTCTGTCTAATTTGGTTTCCCAATTTTAGTATCATCCGGTACATTGATGACTGTGTCGGTGCCACTTCCTGCTCTCACCCTGAACTGGAATTTTTTTTTACTCAACATTGCTTCTAACTTCCAACCCTACCTTATTTTCACATGGCTCATCTAAAACTCTTCCCTTCACTTCCTCGACTTCTATCTCTATTTCTGGGGATAGGCTGTCCACCAATGTCTACTACAAGCCCACAACTACCTTAATTATATTCCCTCCCGACCCCCTTCCTGTAAGGACTATTCCATTCTCACAATTTCTCTGTCTCCATCACATCTGTTCCAACGATGCCACCTCCCACACCAGAGTTTCTGAAATGTCTTCCTTTTCCTCAGCCGAGGACCCCCCTCCACCGTGAGTGACAGGGCCCTCGACCACGTCTGCCCCATTTCCTGTACTTTTGCCCTCACCCCTTCCCCTCCCTCTCAGAACCATGATGGGGTTATCCTTGTCCTCGCCTTCCACCCCACCTGCCTCTACATTGAATGGATCATCCTCCGCCATTTCTGCCACCTCCAGTGAGGTGCCCCTACCAAACACATCTTCCCCCCTCCTCCAGTGCAGTACCAAGGGAGTGCTGCACTGTCGGAGGTGCCATCTTTTGGATAAGACGTAAAACCGAGGACCCATCTGCCCTCTCAGGTGGATGTAAAAGATCCCATGGCACTATTTCGAAGAAGAGCAGGGAAGTTCTCCCCGGTGTCCTGGCCATTATTTATCCCTCAATCAACATCACCAAAACAGATTATCTGGTCATTATCACATTGCTGTTTGTGGGAGCTTGCTGTGCACAAATTGGCTGCCACAAATCCTACATTACAACTGTGACTACACTTCAAAGTACTTCATTGGCTTTAGATCTTAACCACCACTCCCATTTTCTCTTGGGCAGCAGGTGCTGCTAATGAAGGATGGGTGCACCAGAGCCCCTGGGAGAGGAGGTCTGGAGGAGGTGGGGGTTGGCGCTTTGGGACGTCCTGAGGTCGAGAAAAGCGCAATATAAATGCAAGTCCTCCTTCCTTTCCTTTCAGAATTCCCTGGTCCACTCTTCAATCATCACAATGCCTACTCCCCATCTTCCAGCACCTTCCCATGCATGGGTAAGAGATGTAACACCTGCCCTTTCAACTTCTCCCTTCCCACTGTCCAGGCCCTCAAACACTCCTTCTGGGTGAAACAGCAATTTACTTGTACTTCTTCTAACTTTGTAATATTTATCCCTCAACCAACAGCACTAAAACAGATTATCTGGTCATTATCACATTGCTGTTTGTGGGACCTTGCTGTGTGCAAATTGGCTGCCATGTTTCCCACATTACTACAGTGACTCCACTTCAAAAAGTACTTCATTGGTTGTAAATCGCTTTGAGACGTCCGGAGGTCATGAAAGGCGCTATATAAATGCAAGTCTTCCTTTTAGTATCCTATATTCGCTGCTCACGATGTGGTCTCCTCTACATTGGGGAGATCAAACTCAGGTTGGGCGATCGCTTTGATAAACACCTCCATTCAGTCCGCAAGCGTGACCCTGAGCTTCCGGTCACTTGCCACTTTAATTCTCCATCCCACTCCCATTCTCTGTCCTTGGCCTCCTATACTGTTCCAACACAAGCTTGAGGAACAGCACTTCATCTTTCTGCTGGGCATTTTACAGGTTTCTTTCCTCAATATTGAGTAGACCAACTTTAGATCTTAACCACCGCTCCCATTCTCTCTTGGACAAACAGTTGCTGGTAATGGAGGATGGGTGCTCCAGAGCCCCTGGGAGAGGAGGTCTGGAGGAGGTGGGGGTTGGTGCTTGGGGTGGGGGATCTCCTCTCAGTACACAGCCGGTTGGGTGGTCTACCTGCTTTTCTTCTGCCACATTCATGAGGCATGGGTGCCTTCTCCTATTTGCCAGATTTTCCATGCTTCTCTCCCCATTTGCTATTTTGCTGTAACCATTTTACACCTCCTCGTCTTTTATTTCTATAGTTGACTCATTATCACCTCCTTTTGCACCATCCCTTTTTTCATTTAATCGCTCCTGCCCTCTACCCTACCATAGACCTCGCCCTTATGTTCCTTTCCTGCCCCACCCCCTCCCGCCCTCCATCCTTCTCCCTGGCTCTGCACATTCACTGGCTTAAAACCTGTTCATCTTTCAGTTCTGATGAAAGGTCAACAACCTGAAATGTTAATTCTGTTTCTCTCTCCACAAATGCTGCCTGTTCTGCTAAATGTTTCCAGCATTTTCTGTGTTTATTTAAGCTTGGGTTTGTTATAGAATCGATTCATGTACAACAGAAACAACAGGGGTCCAACCACTGACCCCCATGGGACCTCAATCAACAATTCCTCCTTCACATTGCTTTAGGCCTCTCTTTCTCATACTCTCGCTTTCCTATTTTTTAACTGATTTCTTACACTGCCCTTACATTCCAGTCAGGACAAGCACAAGTCAGGAGTGTGATGGAATACTTTCCACTTGCCTGGATGAGTGCAGTTCCAACAACACTCAAGAAGCTCGACACCATCCAGGACAAAGCAGCCCACTTGATTGGCACCCCATCCACCACCTTAAACATTCACTCCCTCCACCACCGGCGCACCGTGGCTGCAGTGTGTACCATCTACAAGATGCACTGCAGCAACTTGCCAAGGCTTCTTCGGCAGCACCTCCCAAACCCACGACCTCTTCCACCTAGAAGGACAAGGGCAGCAGGCGCATGGGAACACCACCACCTCCAAGTTCCCCTCCAGGGCACACACCATCCTGACTTGGAAGTATATCGCCGATCCTTCATCGTTGTTGGGTCAAAATCCTGGAACTCCCTCCCGAACAGCACTGTGGGATTACCTTCACTACGCGGTCTGCAGCGGTTCAAGAAGACGGCTCTCCACCACCTTCTCAAGGGCAATTAGGGATGGGCAATAAATGCTGGCCCTGCCAGCGTCGCCCACATCCCATGAACGAATAAAAAAAAGGATTCCTATGGGTTTTAGTTACATATATACATCCAGATGTTGGACCAGCTGAACAGTTTCCAGTTGCTCTAGGGTTGACTAACAAAACATAATATTTATATTACATATTTCAGAGCTATTCCAGTTCTCAATGCGCAGTATGAAATAATTGGTTTAATAATTATTGTGCAGTGTCACCAAGATCCAGCACTAATTCCCCAAAGCAATACATTCATGAAACCAAATAAAAAGCTTGTTTTGGCACACACTCACATGGAATAATATGCAAACCTGCATCAGGTTAAGTAGTGCAACTGAAATTGAAACAATTACATTGCTTGTATTACACAGTATCTTCACGATTTCAATTTGCAAACTTCGGTTTTGCCATTGGCTTTGGTTGCATTCGAACTAAATTCCTCAACAATAAACAGAAACAAGCTTATGGATAGATACATCTGCTTATTCATTCAAACAAAACTGTTTAAGTAGACTGCCATCAACCTCATCCAAACAAAGTACAATAAAAACACAGTACAGGTTGACTATCCCTTATCCGAAAACCTTGGGACCAGCTGTGTTTCGGTTTTCGGAAATTTTCGGATTTCAGAAGGTATTATTTCAGACTGGGAAACTCTGAACATTAAATTAATTTGGTAATTAGTATTTGTATTTAATATAAATTTTAAAAGTTCAGGCTACCTCTTGCGACTGTTGCGTGTCTCATTCCCCTTCCTGCTTCTCTGTGCTGCCGCTCACAGTCTGTTTACAGCTCCCCCTGCTCCGTATCTGAATTCCTTGACTTAGCGGGGGTCTGGGGCTCGACTGCCGCCGCCAGTTGTGGGAAAGCCGGATATCGGTTGACTCCTACGCTAAGCTGGCCCGCAAATCAGGTTAGAAAAGCATCGGCCGTGTCGGGTCATGTTTGGCGCCACTCGGGTTATGTCGTGTGCACGACTTACGCTCCACAAAAAAACTTTCGGTTTTCAGAGGTTTTCGGTTTTCAGAAGTGCGGATAAAGGATAGTCTAACTGTAATTCAAAATTGCTTGAAGTTTTGAGAGACACCACTATCGGTAAGTGTTCTCAATAATGGAAATAAAGAATATTATGCTATTGTACCCTAAGTGCACTCAAAATAAAAATGGTCTTTTAGCCCTAATTGTTAGTGATCAAATAATTTGCAGGGACTATGATTTTTTTTATAGCTTCTTAGACTCTGCTTGGCACACTGCAGCACCTTCTGGTGAGAGACTAGCATTGTTCTCAGTGTTTGCTTCAAGAAGGTGTGACTTGCCTTGCGACATTCTCCCCACTCCCTTAAAGTTATGGATAACTACGATGCGACCCCTGTGTCACTGCAAGGCAAAACCTGTGCATTCAATGACCTCTGCAACCATGGCCCTCTTGTTGCAGATAGCCTGGGTGCTCCGTATATAATGCCTTCTAAGTACGGATCTCTCATAATAACATTTGTAAAATGTTATTCCAGGTAAACTGCCGCTAATGTTATTTATAGAAACAGCTTTTCTCTGACAAAGTGTATATGCTTTTCCATCCATGAGTAACATACATCTTATACCAATCACTAATAATAATAATAATAATAATAATTCAACTTTATTGTCATTGTACAATGCACAAGTACATGAACAACAAAATGTGATCTTGCAAGCTCCCATGAGTCCAGTACAAATAACATTAACATTAAACGTAAATAGCACCGTCCTGGGAGAAGCAAAGCCGCTGCGTCTGTGCGCGCCGCCATTCCAACCATTCCGACAATCTTCAGCCCAACACCCGGGCCTGCTCACCAGCCGCCCGTCCCGGGGCCCCTTCCGTGACCTTCTCACCAACCGCCCCTCCTCGGGGCTCCTTCCGTGACCTTCTGCACCTGGTCTTCCCTGATGGTCACCCCTCCAGGTATTAACCAGGCCTGGCTCTGTTTAGCTTTCAAGTGACCCTGTCCCTAGTCCCAGGAGTGTATCACATCAGTGAGCAGTGTTTGTAACAAGAATGGATATAAAACACCTCAAACATAAAATTAAAGGAAAACTAGTCTATGTTGTGCTATTTGAATAGGCAAAGTAGGGAATAACTTGACGTCTCAATTCAAGCAAAGAAAATTTACATATACAAAATAACAGGCAGTCTGGGTGAATTACAGTGGTGTGTGAGGGCTCTCTATATTTTGGAGTTAATATATGAGTAAAGGAAATTTGTCACAATACTGTAGATCCTTAAATATGATGGGGCACCAGAACTCTACAATCAGTATTTAAGAGATTTAGAACAGAGGACATGAGAAACCTCTTTACACAGAGAGCATGAGGCTGTGCAATCCACTTCCAGGGTTTAGTGGTTGAGACAGAAACGGTGTCAACAATAAAGATCAGATTGGATAGGTGGATGAAGGGACCTGGGAAAAGAACATAAGAAATAGGAGCAGGAGTCGGTCATTTGGCCTTTCGAGCCTGCTCTGCCATTCAATAAGATCATGGCTGACCTTCTACCTCATCCCTGCTTTCCTGCACTGTCCCCATATCCCTTGATTCCCTTAATATTCAAAAATCTATCGATGGGTAAATGTGATTAGAACGATTTGCTCGAGTGGAGGGTAAACAGCGACAGGGACTGGATGGGTTGAATGTCCTGTTTCTTGATTATAACTTGTATGTATTTCTATGTAGAGCGGTACTCAGGTCTGTGATTTGGCCCTGCTATTGTCAACCAAAATTGTTCCCCCAGTATCAGCCTGTGGAACTTTTGTATCAGGGTGAACGAGCTGGGATCTCTAACAGGTAACAAGACGAATTTGGACAAGGAATCATCCCGTGGAACTGCACACTCTTAGACTGCAATGTGGTCATTTGGAAATAACAGCTGTGAAGGGCGAGCGGTGGAGTACACACTAAAAATGAAAAGGTTGCACCTTTTCAGTGTTTTATATAGTTTCAGCCATTAAATAAAAATTCTGAGCTAACTATGTTGTCTGGAAATAGGTTTTTGTTTGTTGTGGTGCAAGACTGATATTTTCTGCAGGGCCAGAGAGGAATATTGATGAGGTGTTGACTTTGCCCATTGTGGCAGGTGTCAGCCAGGTCTGGACCAGGACTGTTCAGGTGTCAGTCATTGGTGGCTTTGCAGTAGGTTGTTCCGCACCAACAACTGTTTCAGCAAGAACAGAGGTGCTTAAAGGGGAGAAAAATACTTTATAATCGTGTAAATAACTATGAAAAAGGAGGACGATTTTGGGGAGGGAGGGAAAAGAGAAATCATCTTAAGCAAATATTTCAAACACAGCAAAGAAATTCTACACTAATTAGTTGGGATTAAAGCGAGTTTGGGGAGGGAAAAGTTACTGGCACTTTAAGCAAATTCTGCAAAGTGATACAGAAATATTACAAATGTACTCAGGGTTGCGATAGATGAAAGGTCACACTGCATTGTAACAGGTATCGGATTGGCTGGGACTGTTGCAAACCTAAACTGCCTTTTGCATCACAATGAGCCTCTGTGACACAGAGAACATTGTCATTCACTATAACAATGAGATATAGTTCCAGTGAATGGCGCTTGACTTATTCAATAAATAGTTTAGTAAAGCGGTTTGTTTTTAGCCTGATGATCTGTACGCATTGAAATTGTATAATATTTGCAGTTTGTTTTTTTATTTCATTACCGTGAAGAGAAACACCAATGAAATAAATAAATGTGAAATTTCATTTGAAGGTATGTGCATTCATCAAAGTAAACCGTTTGACTTCTCACAGCCTTTACCTATTGCCCGATTTGACTGACAAATAAGCCATTATCTTGAAGATATCAGTGTTCCCGGGTACATCAGAGATTAATCGCAGAAGACCACTGGCCTAATTATGAATAGGCACATGGAAAACTCTGAGAGACTATAAAATAACTTTGATGGAAGAAGGACCTATTTAATCGCTGTTTCTCTCATAATTCTCAAATTGCTAGTTATATCTCTCAACTGTTTTGAATTAATGGGTCCATTTCAATCCCCTCCCACTGTTCGAGTTTGGTGTGACATTCCTGAAATTTAATATATTCCTCAAGCCCAAGGCTGTTCCTAAGATTTCTTTTTATTTATTTATTCATTCATGGGATGTGGGCATCACTGGCAAGGCTGGCAGTTATTGCCCATCCCTACTTGTCCTTGAGAAGGTGGCGGTGAGCCGCCTTTTTGAACCACTGCAATCCACGTGGCGAAGCTGCGCCCACAATGTTCCAGGATTTTGATCCAGTGACAATGAAGGAATGGCGATATATTTCCAAGTCAGGATGGTGTGTGACTTGGAGGGGAACTTGGAGGTGGTGGTGTTCCCATGCGCCTGCTGCCCTTGTCCTTCTAGGTGGAGGAGGTCGCGGGTTTGGGAGGTGCTGTTGAAGAAGCCTTGGCGAGTTGCTGCAGTGCATCTTGTAGATGGTACACACTGCAGCCACGGTGCGCCGGTAGTGGAGGGAGTGAATGTTTAAGGTGGTAGGTGGGGTGCCAATCAAGTGGGCTGCTTTGTCCTGGATGGTGTCGAGCTTCTTGAGTGCTGCTGGAGCTGCACTCATCCAGGCAAGTGGAGAGTATTCCATCACACTCCTGATTTGTGCCTTGTAGATGGTGGAAAGGCTTTGGGGAGTCAGGAGGTGAGACACTCGCCACAGAATACCTAGCCTCTGACCTGCTCTTGTAGCCACAGTATTTACGTGACTGGTTCAGTTAAGTTTCTGGTCAATGGTGACCCCCAGGATGTTGACAGTGGGGGATTTGACGATGGCAATGCCATTGGATGTCAAGGGGAGATGGTTAAACTCTCTCTTGTTGGAGATGGTCATTGCCTGGCACTTGTGTGGCGTGAATGTTACTTGCCTTTTATCAGCCCAAGCCTGGATGTTGTCCAGGTACTTGCAGCATGCGGGCACGGACTGCTTCATTATATGAGGAATTGCGAATGGAACTGAACACTGTGCAATCATCAGCGAACATCCCCACTTCTGAATTTATGATGGAGGGAAGGTCATTCATGAGATAGAAGCTCATGCAGGGAAGGTCATTTTGGAGATACATGAGTTGGGGGATAAAGTCTGAAATGTTCTTAATTTGTTTCTCTCCACACTTCTCCTTCATTACAACAGTGACTACACATCAAAAAGTACTTCATTGGCTGTAAGGCGCTTTGAGGCATCCCGAGTCCTGAAAGGTGCTACAGAAATGGAAATCTTTCTTTAGTTTTTCTTTCTTTCTCAGTCGGACTCAAACCATATTGTATTTTATTGTTGTGTAGTTGAAGGTTTAAAATATGTCACATCAAAGAAAGAACTTGCCTTTATACAGCATCTTATCACATCCTCAGGACCTGCCAAAGTTCTGCACAGCCAATGATTTTGAATTGCTCTCCCTGTTCCTAGATAGGGAAATGTGACGGATCATCTGTGTTCAGCAAGAGGAAATAAGACCAATGCGGGTTCATCTGTTTTGATGGTGTCGGTTGAGGGAAAAATGATGGCCAGGACTAACGTTCCCGTTAAGCTGCGCGGCCGCACGCTGGCTTCACAATGGGAAAGACCTCGCACATGCGGTATTTGAATTGGGCCGCGCACTCATAAAAAATTAAAGGGAACACTGGCCAGGACATCTCGGCGCCACGGGACAGGCAGATAGGGCCTCAGTTTAACATCTCATCGGTGTCAAAGTTTTTGTCTTATAACACTCCTGTGCAGCGCCTTGGGACATTTTACTATGTTAAAGGCGCTATACAAATACAAGTTGTTGTTGTTGAAAGGCAGCACCTGTGACAATGTGGCACTCCTTCAGTACTGCATTGCAGTATCAGCTTCGTTTATGTACTTAAATGTACATATATCAAAATACAAACATAATAAGACATTAGCCAGTCCAAAAAATCCTTTAAATTGAGGGTGTTTAATATTATGCTTTTTGCATTTGTTGGAACTAAAACAATGCATTAAACTCATTAGAAACACATACAGTAGTACAAAAATCGAACTACAGTACTAGGTTAGATGAATATTCATAGGATACTATAATAAAGTCATAGTCATAGAGTCATAATGGCACAGAAGGAGGCCATTCGGCCCAGCGAGTCCGTGCCGGCTCTCTGTACAGCAATCGAGTCAGTCCCATTCCCCCACTCTATCCCTGTAGCCTTGCAAGTTTATTTCCCTCAAGTGCCTATCCAGTCTCCCCTTGGAAACATTGAGTGTCTCCGCTTCCATCACGTCCGTCGACAGCGAATTCCAGGTCATCGCCACTCGCTGCGTAAAAAAGTTTTTTCCTCACAGTCCCCCCTGTATCTCTTGCCCAAAACCTTAAATCTGTGTCCCCTAGTCCTTGTACCATCCACTAGTGGGAACAGCCTTTCCCCATCTAGCCTATCCAAACCCGTCATAAGTGTCCACGAGTTAGTCCATTTGTTCCTAATTTTCAGGTTTGCAGTCTGAAAAGAGTGGGAAAAAAATGGAAAAGCGACAGAGGGAAAGGATAGAAAGACAGGAGAGGAAGAAACGGAGGAGTGAAAGTTGCAGAGAAAGTCTAAGTAAACAGAGACTGGTGAAGGCTGTAAGCGCTTGTCCCTCCCGCAGGGCTATTACCCACTCCCACTATTACTCCCTCCACCAGCCAGCATCTCCTGGGCTCCAGCTGGGCGCTGCTGGTGCCGCTGATCTGCGGTGAGTCGGGGTGGGACGGGAAGCAACCGAGCTGGAAGTTCCGGGTGGGCGGGGTAAGGAGCGAGTGAACTCTGGACCAGAGCGATAGTCACAGCAGAGTAAAAGCCCCGACCAGGATCCGGAGTAAGAATCCCGAGCCGGAGCGAAGCGAAGCGGGTAGGAGTAAGGAGTGAACCCGGAGTGAGTGAGTGAGTGAGAGAGAGAGGCAGTAGCCGGAGCCTGCACTCTCCTGGTCGGGGGGACCCGCTTGCCCTGTGGCCAGGCTCCTGCTGCTGTTAAGCCGGACAGGGTCGGGTATTTCCAACAGCAGTTGCTGGTCAGTCAGTGCCTTGCCTCCTTTAACTTCTTGTAGTGGGCTCGAGGAGGGGAGGAGGATGACGACTGGGTCTCCACTCCCATCGTGTGTGTGTATCTGTCAGAGTGTGTGAGGCCATTCCCCACACGGGGTTGGGCGGTCTACATTCCCTATGCCTGCTCCCAGCACCCCATTTCCCACTACCAGCACCCCACTGGGTGGGGAGTCTCCCTTTCCCACTGGGAACTGAGAGGGGGATGGGATTTTTCCAGTCCGCAGACCCTAATCCCTACGGGGCAGGCTTTGGGATTCTTCAGTTCCCTAAACCCCATTTCCCATTCCCCACTGGGGGGTGGTGAGGGTGTCCACAATCCTACATTATGTGTGGGGTGGGTTTCCACTCCTGCAGTCTGTTGGGGGGCAGAGCTATTGCTGGTTCCCACTTCTACACAGTATTGGGGTTACGTCCTCACTTGTGCACAGTATTGGCGGGCTGTGAATCATTAGTTCTACATGGGTGGCGGTGGTCGAGTGGCGGGCGGTGGTGGTAGAGTGGGGTGGGTGGGTGGTGCGTTTGCCAGTTCCCACTTCCTCCTCTTGCACTGTATTGAGGATTGAATTCTCCCTCCTCCAGTCCTACAACCCTCAGGTTTTTGCGCTCCTCCAATTCTGGCCTCTTGCGCTCCCCCGATTTTCATCACTCCACCATTAACGGCTGTGCCTTCAGTTGCCTGGGCCCCAAGCTCTGTAATTTCCTCCCTAAACCTCCTTAAGTCGCTCCTTAAAACCTACCTCTGACCAAGCTTTTGCTCGCCTGTCCTAATATTTCCTCATTTGGCTTGGTGCCAAATTTTGTCTGATAACGCTCCTGCGAAGTGCCTTGGGCTGTTTTACTATGTTAAAGGCGCTATGTAAATGCAAGTTTTGTATGTGTGTGTGGTGGTGGGGGAAAGTTGTTTTGGGTGGGTTTATACTGAGGGTACTGGGATAGTAAAGTGGTAGCAGCTGTGCACGCGGGATGAGGGACCCCATCACTGGCTATTGGGGACTTGGCCTGGAGGGTGTTGCACGGAGCAGTCCCGTGCAATATATTTTTAAGTAGGTTCACGGACTCCCAGGCCACCTGTTTGTTCTGTGGCCTGGAGGAGTCCATTTTTCATATTTATGCAGAATGTGAGAGGTTGCAGCCCCTCTTCCATTATTTGAAGGGGCTGCTCCTCGATTTTTGGTTGCACTTCAGTCCCACGCTCTTGATCTACGGTCACCCGGTGCGGAGGGGAGCAGGCAGGTTGGGGGACCTCCTCGTGGGTCTGCTCCTGGGCCTGGCTAAAAAAGCCATCAATGCGGGCGGTCGAGGGGGTCGTCCAGCCAGATTGCCTCCCTCTCTTCCGCGGCCATGTTCGCGCCCGGGTGGCCCTGGAGATGGAGTACGCGGTGTCCGCCGGCGCGTTCGAGCACTTCCGTGACCGGTGGGCGCCGCGGGGACTGGAGTGCATAATTGGATTGGACAACCAAATTTTAATTTGATTTGCTAAGGTTTATTTAAAGTTTTAGAGTTTTAATTACAGTCTATTTGTTTAATTTACTTGGTCCATTTAAAAGAGGGACCCCATCGCTGGTGGGCCGTAACTCCCTTTTTAACTGGCGTGGTCTCTAGGGCTGGACCCCTGTGCACCTTGGCTGCGGAGAGCAGAGAGCGGCGGCAGATGGAGGACTTCTGGGAACTGGCGTTGAAGCTGCTGGCGGTATGGCTGATCCTGGGGATCACACTCATTATGCTGCCAGCCATGTTTGGAGTTTCTTTGGGGATAACAGAACTTTACATGAAGATTCTGATCAAGACGCTTGAGGTAAGGGCCTTTGTTCAATAAGGGATATGTTGCGGGTCAGTAAGAGATACTTTTGGTTTATTTCTGGGAAGGTGCCTGATATTGGAAGAAAATGGTGGAAACCGACATTTCTGAAGGGGCAAGTTCAAGTTTGAGGTCACAAGGGAGCCTGGTGGGAACATGAACCCCTTTCAGTTTGAGGCTGCTTGTCTGTTACTGTTCATTCCAGCATCTGTGGTCTCTCTTAAGACATCTCAAGTATGTATTGTAGAATATAACTCAATTTAAAAGTGCTCTACCATTTTTTGAGGGTATTTAAAAGAAATGGTCATGATAAAAGTAAACTGATTTGCCGTGATTTTGGGCGGTGAGGAGCTGAGCTGTTTATAACTCGGGTCTGATGGACATTCTTTGCTGCGTTAGCTGATTTCAAATGCTCCTGGGTTAGGAAGGGTAAATCAGACCGGCTTCCCACTGCTGATCACCATCCAGCGCGCACACCTGGAAATGCACACAGATGGATGTTGGCTGAGGAGAGGACTAGGCTCTGTGGTAATGCACGCACCCGCCCGCTCCCCCTGCCCGCTCCCTCTTCCCCCTCCCTGCCCGCTCCCCCCT
Source organism: Somniosus microcephalus (assembly GCF_052327205.1). Classification (NCBI taxonomy): domain Eukaryota; kingdom Metazoa; phylum Chordata; class Chondrichthyes; order Squaliformes; family Somniosidae; genus Somniosus; species Somniosus microcephalus. Next base: position 22,566,764 of record NC_140988.1, read on the forward strand.
CCCTGCCCGCCCCCCCTCCCTGCCCGCTCCCCCCTTCCCCCCCTCCCTGCCCGCTCCCCCTCCCTGCCCGCTCCCCCCTTCCCCCCCTCCCTGCCCGCTCCCCCCTTCCCCCCCCTCCCTGCCCGCTCCCCCCTTCCCCCCCTCCCTGCCCGCTCCCCCCTTCCCCCCCTCCCTGCCCGCTCCCCCCTTCCCCCCCTCCCTGCCCGCTCCCCCCTTCCCCCCCCTCCCTGCCCCGCTCCCCCCTTCCCCCCCCTCCCTGCCCGCTCCCCCCCTTCCCCCCCCTCCCTGCCCGCTCCCCCCTTCCCCCCCCTCCCTGCCCGCTCCCCCCTTCCCCCCCTCCCTGCCCGCTTCCCCCCTCCCTGCCCGCTTCCCCCCTCCCTGCCCGCTTCCCCCCCTCCCTGCCCGCTTCCCCCCCTCCCTGCCCGCTTCCCCCCTCTCCCTGCCCGCTTCCCCCCCTCCCTGCCCGCTTCCCCCTCCCTGCCCGCTTCCCCCTCCCTGCCCGCTTCCCCCTCCCTGCCCGCTTCCCCCTCCCTGCCCGCTTCCCCCTCCCTGCCCGCTCCCCCCTTCCCCCCCTCCCTGCCCGCTCCCCCCTTCCCCCCCCTCCCTGCCCGCTCCCCCCTTCCCCCCCTCCCTGCCCGCTCCCCCCTTCCCCCCCTCCCTGCCCGCTCCCCCCTTCCCCCCCTCCCTGCCCGCTCCCCCCTTCCCCCCCTCCCTGCCCGCTCCCCCCTTCCCCCCCTCCCTGCCCGCTCCCCCCTTCCCCCCTCCCTGCCCGCTCCCCCCCTTCCCCCCTCCCTGCCCGCTCCCCCCCTTCCCCCCTCCCTGCCCGCTCCCCCCTTCCCCCCTCCCCCACCTCCCTGCCCGCTCCCCCCTTCCCCCCCCTCCCTGCCCGCTCCCCCTTCCCCCCCTCCCTGCCCGCTCCCCCTTCCCCCCCCCTCCTGCCCGCTCCCCCTTCCCCCCGCCTGCTCCCCCCTTCCCCCCCCGCCTGCTCCCCCTTCCCCCCCCCGCCCGCTCCCCCCTTCCCCCCCCGCCCGCTCCCCCTTCCCCCCCTCCCTGCCCGCTCCCCCCTTCCCCCCCTCCCTGCCCGCTTCCCCCCCTCCCTGCCCGCCCCTCCCTGCCCGCTCCCCCCTTCCCCCCCTCCCTGCCCGCTCCCCCTTCCCCCCCTCCCTGCCCGCTCCCCCTTCCCCCCTCCTGCCCGCTCCCCCCTTCCCCCTCCCTGCCCGCTCCCCTTCCCCCCTCCCTGCCCGCTCCCCCCTTCCCCCCCTCCCTGCCCGCTCCCCCTTCCCCCCCTCCCTGCCCGCTCCCCCTTCCCCCCCTCCCTGCCCGCTCCCCCCTTCCCCCCCTCCCTGCCCGCTCCCCCTTCCCCTCCCTGCCCGCTCCTCCCTGCCGCTCCCCCTTCCCCCTCCCTGCCCACTCCCCCTGCCCCGCTCCCCCCTTCCCCCCCCTGCCCGCTCCCCCTGCCGCTCCCCCCTTCCCCCCCTCCCTGCCCGCTCCCCCTTCCCCCCTCCCTGCCCGCTCCCCCCTTCCCCCCCTCCCTGCCCGCTCCCCTTTCCCCCCCTCCCTGCCCGCTCCCCCTTTCCCCCCCTCCCTGCCCGCTCCCCCTTTCCCCCTCCCTGCCCGCTCCCCCCTTCCCCCCCCTCCCGCCCGCTCCCCCCTTCCCCCCCTCCCCGCCCGCTCCCCCTTCCCCCTCCCTGCCGCTCCCCCTTCCCGCTCCCCCTTTCCCCTCCTGCCATTCCCCCTCCCTGCCCACGCCCCTTCCCGCCCGCTCCCCCTGCCCGCTCCCTCTTCCCGCTCCCCGCCCGCTCCCCTGCCCACTCCCTCTTCTCCCCCCCGCCCGCTCCCTCTTCCCCTCCCTGCCGCTCCCCTCTTTCCCCCTTCCCCCCCTCCCTGCCTGCTCCCCTCTTCCCCCTCCCTGCCCGCTCCCCCTTCCCCCCCCTGCCAGCTCTCCTGCCCGCTCCCCCTTCCCCCCTGCCCGCTCCCCCTTCCCCTCCCTGCCCGCTCCCCTGCCCGCTCCCTCTTCCCCCCCCTCCCTGCCCGCTCCTCTTCCCCCCCCCCCTCCCTGCCCGCTCCCTCTTCCCCCCCCTCCCTGCCCGCTCCCTCTTCCCCCTCCCTGCCCGCTCCCTCTTCCCCCTCCCTGCCCGCTCCCTCTTCCCCCCTCCCTGCCCGCTCCCTCTTCCCCCTCCCTGCCCGCTCCCTCTTCCCCCTCCCTGCCCGCTCCCTCTTCCCCTCCCTGCCCGCTCCCTCTTCCCCCTCCCTGCCCGCTCCCTCTTCCCCCTCCCTGCCCGCTCCCTCTTCCCCCTCCCTGCCCGCTCCCTCTTCCCCTCCCTGCCCGCTCCCTCTTCCCCTCCCTGCCCGCTCCTCTTCCCCTCCCTGCCCGCTCCCTCTTCCCCCTCCCTGCCCGCTCCCTCTTCCCCCTCCCTGCCCGCTCCCTCTTCCCCCTCCCTGCCCGCTCCCTCTTCCCCCCTCCCTGCCCGCTCCCTCTTCCCCCTCCCTGCCCGCTCCCTCTTCCCCCTCCCTGCCCGCTCCCTCTTCCCCCTCCCTGCCCGCTCCCTCTTCCCCCTCCCTGCCCGCTCCCTCTTCCCCCTCCCTGCCCGCTCCCTCTTCCCCCTCCCTGCCCGCTCCCTCTTCCCCCTCCCTGCCCGCTCCCTCTTCCCCTCCCTGCCCGCTCCCTCTTCCCCCTCCCTGCCCGCTCCCTCTTCCCCCTCCCTGCCCGCTCCCTCTTCCCCTCCCTGCCGCTCCCTCTTCCCCCTCCCTGCCCGCTCCCTCTTCCCCCTCCCTGCCCGCTCCCTCTTCCCCCTCCCTGCCCGCTCCCTCTTCCCCCCTCCTGCCCGCTCCCTCTTCCCCCTCCCTGCCCGCTCCCTCTTCCCCCCTCCCTGCCCGCTCCCTCTTCCCCCTCCCTGCCCGCTCCCTCTTCCCCCTCCCTGCCCGCTCCCTCTTCCCCCTCCCTGCCCGCTCCCTCTTCCCCCTCCCTGCCCGCTCCCTCTTCCCCCTCCCCTGCCCGCTCCCTCTTCCCCCTCCCTGCCCGCTCCCTCTTCCCCCTCCCTGCCCCGCTCCCTCTTCCCCCTCCCTGCCCGCTCCCTCTTCCCCCTCCCTGCCCGCTCCCTCTTCCCCCTCCCTGCCCGCTCCCTCTTCCCCCTCCCTGCCCGCTCCCTCTTCCCCTCCCCTGCCCGCTCCCTCTTCCCCCTCCCTGCCCGCTCTCCTCTTCCCCCTCCCTGCCCGCATCCCTCTTCCCCCTCCCTGCCCGCTCCGCTCCCTCTTCCCCCTCCCTGCCCGCTCCCTCTTCCCCCTCCCTGCCCGCTCCCTCTTCCCCCTCCCTGCCCGCTCCCTCTTCCCCCTCCCTGCCCGCTCCCTCTTCCCCCTCCCTGCCCGCTCCCTCTTCCCCCTCCCTGCCCGCTCCCTCTTCCCCCTCCCTGCCCGCTCCCTCTTCCCCCTCCCTGCCCGCTCCCTCTTCCCCCTCCCTGCCCGCTCCCTCTTCCCCCTCCCTGCCCGCTCCCTCTTCCCCCTCCCTGCCCGCTCCCTCTTCCCCCTCCCTGCCCGCTCCCTCTTCCCCCTCCCTGCCCGCTCCCTCTTCCCCCTCCCTGCCCGCTCCCTCTTCCCCCTCCCTGCCCGCTCCCTCTTCCCCCTCCCTGCCCGCTCCCTCTTCCCCCTCCCTGCCCGCTCCCTCTTCCCCCTCCCTGCCCGCTCCCTCTTCCCCCTCCCTGCCCGCTCCCTCTTCCCCCTCCCTGCCCGCTCCCTCTTCCCCCTCCCTGCCCGCTCCCTCTTCCCCCTCCCTGCCCGCTCCCTCTTCCCCCTCCCTGCCCGCTCCCTCTTCCCCCTCCCTGCCCGCTCCCTCTTCCCCCTCCCTGCCCGCTCCCTCTTCCCCCTCCCTGCCCGCTCCCTCTTCCCCCTCCCTGCCCGCTCCCTCTTCCCCCTCCCTGCCCGCTCCCTCTTCCCCCTCCCTGCCCGCTCCCTCTTCCCCCTCCCTGCCCGCTCCCTCTTCCCCCTCCCTGCCCGCTCCCTCTTCCCCCTCCCTGCCCGCTCCCTCTTCCCCCTCCCTGCCCGCTCCCTCTTCCCCCTCCCTGCCCGCTCCCTCTTCCCCCTCCCTGCCCGCTCCCTCTTCCCCCTCCCTGCCCGCTCCCTCTTCCCCCTCCCTGCCCGCTCCCTCTTCCCCCTCCCTGCCCGCTCCCTCTTCCCCCTCCCTGCCCGCTCCCTCTTCCCCCTCCCTGCCCGCTCCCTCTTCCCCCTCCCTGCCCGCTCCCTCTTCCCCCTCCCTGCCCGCTCCCTCTTCCCCCTCCCTGCCCGCTCCCTCTTCCCCCTCCCTGCCCGCTCCCTCTTCCCCCTCCCTGCCCGCTCCCTCTTCCCCCTCCCTGCCCGCTCCCTCTTCCCCCTCCCTGCCCGCTCCCTCTTCCCCCTCCCTGCCCGCTCCCTCTTCCCCCTCCCTGCCCGCTCCCTCTTCCCCCTCCCTGCCCGCTCCCTCTTCCCCCTCCCTGCCCGCTCCCTCTTCCCCCTCCCTGCCCGCTCCCTCTTCCCCCTCCCTGCCCGCTCCCTCTTCCCCCTCCCTGCCCGCTCCCTCTTCCCCCTCCCTGCCCGCTCCCTCTTCCCCCTCCCTGCCCGCTCCCTCTTCCCCCTCCCTGCCCGCTCCCTCTTCCCCCTCCCTGCCCGCTCCCTCTTCCCCCTCCCTGCCCGCTCCCTCTTCCCCCTCCCTGCCCGCTCCCTCTTCCCCCTCCCTGCCCGCTCCCTCTTCCCCCTCCCTGCCCGCTCCCTCTTCCCCCTCCCTGCCCGCTCCCTCTTCCCCCTCCCTGCCCGCTCCCTCTTCCCCCTCCCTGCCCGCTCCCTCTTCCCCCTCCCTGCCCGCTCCCTCTTCCCCCTCCCTGCCCGCTCCCTCTTCCCCCTCCCTGCCCGCTCCCTCTTCCCCCTCCCTGCCCGCTCCCTCTTTTCCCGCCCCCTCCCTGCCCGCTCCCTCTTTTCCCGCCCCCTCCCTGCCCGCTCCCTCTTTTCCCTCCCTGCCCGCTCCCTCTTTTCCCTCCCTGCCCGCTCCCTCTTTTCCCTCCCTGCCCGCCCCCTCTTTTCCCGCCCCCTCCCTGCCCGCCCCCTCTTTTCCCGCCCCCTCCCTGCCCGCCCCCTCTTTTCCCGCCCCCTCCTTTCCCGCCCCCTCTTTTCCCGCCCCCTCTTTTCCCGCCCCCTCTTTTCCCGCCCCCTCTTTTCCCGCCCCCTCTTTTCCCGCCCCCTCTTTGCCCGCCCCCTCTTTGCCCGCCCCCTCTTTGCCCGCCCCCTCTTTGCCCGCCCCCTCTTTGCCCGCCCCCTCTTTGCCCGCCCCCTCTTTGCCCGCCCCCTCTTTGCCCGCCCCCTCTTTGCCCGCCCCCTCTTTGCCCGCCCCCTCTTTGCCCGCCCCCTCTTTGCCCGCCCCCTCTTTGCCCGCCCCCTCTTTGCCCGCCCCCTCTTTGCCCGCCCCCTCTTTGCCCGCCCCCTCTTTGCCCGCCCCCTCTTTGCCCGCCCCCTCTTTGCCCGCCCCCTCTTTGCCCGCCCCCTCTTTGCCCGCCCCCTCTTTGCCCGCCCCCTCTTTGCCCGCCCCCTCTTTGCCCGCCCCCTCTTTGCCCGCCCCCTCTTTGCCCGCCCCCTCTTTGCCCGCCCCCTCTTTGCCCGCCCCCTCTTTGCCCGCCCCCTCTTTGCCCGCCCCCTCTTTGCCCGCCCCCTCTTTGCCCGCCCCCTCTTTGCCCGCCCCCTCTTTGCCCGCCCCCTCTTTGCCCGCCCCCTCTTTGCCCGCCCCCTCTTTGCCCGCCCCCTCTTTGCCCGCCCCCTCTTTGCCCGCCCCCTCTTTGCCCGCCCCCTCTTTGCCCGCCCCCTCCCTGCCCGCCCCCTCCCTGCCCGCCCCCTCCCTGCCCGCCCCCTCCCTTCCCGCCCCCTCCCTGCCCGGCCCCTCCCTGCCCGCCCCCTCCCTGCCCGCCCCCTCCCTGCCCGCCCCCTCCCTGCCCGCCCCCTCCCTGCCCGCCCCCTCCCTGCCCGCCCCCTCCCTGCCCGCCCCCTCCCTGCCCGCCCCCTCCCTGCCCGCCCCCTCCCTGCCCGCCCCCTCCCTGCCCGCCCCCTCCCTGCCCGCCCCCTCCCTGCCCGCCCCCTCCCTGCCCGCCCCCTCCCTGCCCGCCCCCTCTTTTCCCGCCCCCTCTTTTCCCGCCCCCTCCCTGCCCGCTCCCTCTTTTCCCGCCCCCTCCCTGCCCGCTCCCTCTTTTCCCGCTCCCTCCCTGCCCGCTCCCTCTTTTCCCGCTCCCACTTTTCCCGCTCCCTCCCTGCCCGCTCCCTCTTTTCCCGCTCCCTCCCTGCCCGCTCCCTCTTTTCCCGCTCCCTCTTTTCCCGCTCCCTCTTTTCCCGCTCCCTCTTTTCCCGCTCCCTCTTTTCCCCCTCCCTCTTTTCCCCCTCCCTCTTTTCCCCCTCCCTCTTTTCCCCCTCCCTCTTTTCCCCCTCCCTCTTTTCCCCCTCCCTCTTTTCCCCCTCCCTCTTTTCCCCCTCCCTCTTTTCCCCCTCCCTCTTTTCCCCCTCCCTCTTTGCCCGCTCCCTCTTTGCCCCCTCCCTCTTTGCTCCCTCCCTGCCCGCTCCCTCTTTTCCCGCTCCCTCTTTTCCCGCTCCCTCTTTTCCCGCTCCCTCTTTTCCCGCTCCCTCTTTTCCCGCTCCCTCTTTTCCCGCTCCCTCTTTTCCCGCTCCCTCTTTTCCCGCTCCCTCTTTTCCCGCTCCCTCTTTTCCCGCTCCCTCTTTTCCCGCTCCCTCTTTTCCCGCTCCCTCTTTTCCCGCTCCCTCTTTTCCCCCTCCCTCTTTTCCCCCTCCCTCTTTTCCCCCTCCCTCTTTTCCCCCTCCCTCTTTTCCCCCTCCCTCTTTTCCCCCTCCCTCTTTTCCCCCTCCCTCTTTTCCCCCTCCCTCTTTTCCCGCTCCCTCTTTTCCCGCTCCCTCTTTGCCCGCTCCCTCCCTGCCCGCTCCCTCCCTTCCCGCTCCCTCCCTTCCCGCTCCCTCCCTTCCCGCTCCCTCCCTTCCCGCTCCCTCCCTCCCTTCCCGCTCCCTCCCTTCCCGCTCCCTCTTTTCCCCGCTCCCTCTTTTCCCCGCTCCCTCCCTGCCCGCTCCCTCTTTTTCCCCCCCCCCGCCCGCTCCCTCTTCTCCCCCCCCCTGCCCCCCCCCCCCCTCCCCGCCCGCCTTTCCCCCCTTACAGCTATCATTGCGTTCCTTGGGACAGCACTGAATTCACTCAGTAAGTGATATGGGTTTGGTCTGGGAAAAAGATGATGACCAACATAATAGAACAAGCCGGATTAACTGATCGGACATCCTTCACATCCAGTTGTTAAGAGAAATATGACCTGTAAAATAGTTTTTCTTTCATGCAGTTATTCTTTTATCTGAAGGAAAAATAATAGTATCTGTCCAAAATAAAAAGACAGATTGCTTACAAAACCTTCCATAATATAAACTGCCACTTGGATATAGTTTTAGCCTCATGAACCTACAATCTGCCCTTTATCCTAAAATTATAGTTCAGTCCTTAACCTCATTAACATGCTTTGAACATTCTGAAAGGGGAAAGGAACTTGATAAATCTTGCTGCGTGTTTTTCTTGACACATTGGCAGTTTACTTTAAACTTTCATTGCAGCTGGTAAGCTCAGGTCTGGGAAACAAAACCTCAAACAGATAAATGATTCAATCTCTCTGCACCCTTTGTTGTAGGAGAGTTGCAGTGGAGTGGGATGTAATTCTGTGAGTGACAATGGCTCGGATAGAATTAAACCGTAGATTGCTCTTGTGTATATAAAAAAAAAAGCCAAATAGCTAGTGAAATTGTTCATAATGTGGGGCAGGTTGGTGGCTGTGTTTCTTCATCGTTCTTGATTTTAGTAAAATATTTGAAAGCAATGCTGGATAAAGACAAGATTAAGAGAGAAAGCTGGAGAGTGTCTTGGTTGCTATCACACGCACACACACCAAATCACTCCCCCCCCCCCCCCCCCCCCCCCGCCGCCACAGCACTCCCCCTGTGCACACCCCGTGCACACCCCTCGCACACCAGCACACACACCAAATCACCCCCCCCCCACAGCACTCCCCCTGTGCACACCCCTCGCACACCAGCACACACACCAAATCACTCCCCCCGCCACAGCACTCCCCCTGTGCACACCCCGCACACGCACACATACCTTGCACACCAGCCCCCCACACACACCCCTCGCACACCAGCCCCCCCCCACACCCACACCCCTCGCACTCCAGCCCCCCCACACACACGCACACCAGCCCCCCCGCACACCAGCCCCCCCCCCACACACACAGCACCCCCTCCCACACCAGTCCACCCACACACACACACCCCTCGCACACCAGCCCACACACACACACACCAGACGCGCATGCGCACACACACACCACCCCCTCGCGCGCGCACACACACAACCCCCTCGCGCACACACACACACACACCACCCCCTCGCGCACCAGCCCCCCCCACACACACCCCTCGCACACCAGCACCCCCCCCACACACACACCCCTCGCACACCAGCCCCCCCCACACACACACCCGCCCCCCCACACACACACCCCCCTCGCACACCAGCACCCCCCCCCACACACACACATGCCTCGCACACCAGCCCCCCCCCGTGCACACACCCCTCGCACACCAGCACCCCCCCCACACACACACACCCCTCGCACACCAGCCCCCCCACACACACATCCCTCGCACACCAGCCCCCCCCCACACACACCCCCCCACACACACCCCCCCACACACACACCCCTCACACACCAGTCCCCCCTCACCACCCCCCCCCCCCATACACACACCTCACCCCACCCCCACCTACCACAACACCAATGCACTCCCACACCACCTATGATCACTTTTATAGAGCAGAGGCCTGGGAGTTGGTGTGGGGACGAAACTCTAACTGATCAGTTTGCCGGTGAAAGGATTTGGTGGGGAGCCACTACTGTTCAATGGGAATCACACAGGCATGACGATCCGTAGAATGGGAATATATAATTACATCCGAGGGGGGACACCGACTCGGGCTTCTCCTAGCTGAAGTGCTGTCTGCTTTCTTTCAGTGGGCCACTCGTAGAATACAAAAAAGCGTGCAGGAGCAGCCTGGCGTCTCTTACTCCCCTTCCAATGGTGAGCTTTATTTTCTCTCTTGGAAATCTACGTGAGCTATGTTGCAAAAAGACAAGGAAATGTGCCATTTTCAGATAACTCGGTGACGCATACACAAAGTGTACTACTGGAGGAAACAACCGAGGCCGCCACTTTGATGTTTTTCTTTTTACAAACTGTAGTTAATGTGCTCACTAACAAAACTTCCTCTGAAGTGAACAAATCCAAAGTAAAGGAAACTCTGGAATAACCAGCAGTACGTCAGCCAGACTGTTCTCTGCTGGGAAAGCACTCTGTTTCTCTTTGTCCCGGTGTATTAAAGTTGCGCCCTGTGAGGGATGGGCCATAGTTTAACCGTGAGGACAGGAAGGCAGGTCTTGCTGTGGGGCCTTGGCCAGTGTCGCACTCTCTCTAGCCTTTAGCTGGCTCAGTGACATTCCATCCCTTTCTCCGCACACTCCCACTTTCCCAGGAGGGGACTATCTGAGCACAGCTGGTGCTGGAATCAGAAATGTCGCGTTTTACTTCGATCCCAGCACCATTTGCTTGTCCGCTCAAAGCAGTCAGCAGTGGGGAGCGGTGCTGGGAGCCAAAGCAAAAAGAAAACATGTCACATTTTTAGGTGTAACTTTGGAAACACCATGGGAATGATAATCCAGTTGGAGGTCAGACACTTCAAGTGGATTTAAACAAAATTGTTTGGAATTACATTCAGGAGTATATTTTCCATTTAATAGCTGTTGGTAACATTTGATCGCCTGTCTTTTCCTGGATTGTTGTGGCAGTGTTATCATACAAGCTCCTCAGATTATTCTAGGGGTTAACAGCTATTTTCAAAGTTACTGCATCGAATCATAGAAATTTATGGAACAGAAGGAGGCCATTCGGCCCATTGTATCTGTGCTAGCCGACAAAGAGCTACCCGGCCTAATCCCACTTTCCAGATCTTGGTCCGTAGCCCTGTAGGTTACGGCACTTCAAGTGCATATCCAAGTACTTTTTGAATGTGATGAGGGTTTCTGCCTCTATCACCTTTTCAGGCAGTGAGTTCCAGACCCCCACCACCCTCTGGGTGAAAAAAGTTCTCCTCAACTCCCCTCTAATCCTTCTACCAATTACTTTAAATCTATGCCCCCTGGTTATTGACCTCTCTTCTAAGAGAAATAGGTCCTTCCTATCCAATCTATCTAGGTCCCTGATAATTTTATACACCTCAATTAAATCTCCCCTCAGCATTCTCTGTTCCAAAGAAAACAACCTCTTATGTTCTCTTTGGCTGATAGGTTACACACTGATCCGGTGAAGGGAGCATGTTTTCCTGGGCTTCATTGTAGTGCAATCTCCAACAGCCCTTGTCCAGCAGATGATGGCTCACTCTATCCTTCAGATCATCCCATCAGGGGCAACACTGCCTGTCTGGGAGAGTTTTCTACAGGCAAGAGAAGCAGTGCGTGCAGGAGACTTTAAATTTGAATAAAATTCAATATCCCTGTTCCAATGCATCTCTTAATTATACTATATCTCGGATTGTCATACAGCCTGCCACAAGAAAAGTATTGCAGGTTCCATGCAATCATCCAGGATATCTTGGGTCCTATGCCATAAAATTGGTAACCATCTTGTGTCCAATATAACATGGTGCAACTTTCATCTTCAAATAAAATGAAAGACTTGCATTTATATAGCGCCATTCGCGACCTTGGGACGTCCCAAAGCGCTTTACAGCCAATGAAGTATTTTTGAAGTGTAGTCGCTGTTGTAATGTGGGAAACGCGGCAGCCAATTTACACACCGCAAGCTCCCACAAACAGCAATGTAATAATGACCAGATAATCTGTTTTTGTGATGTTGATTGAGGGATAAATATTGGCCATGGCACTGGGGATAACTCTCCAGCCCTTCTTCGGAATAGTGCCGTGGGATCTTTTATGTCCACCTGAGAGAGCAGACGGGGCCTCTGAAAGCATTGAGCTCGGAGGAACTGGCTTGCGCAGTGTTAATTTTAATTTAAAAGGCATTCTGATGTCTTGAGTGAATTTACAGGAGAAGTGTTATCACAGTGTTTTGGATTTACTGTGTTTATAAAGGAAGAGAGATGCGATTTGCTACATGGCATTGCCCAGTCACCGATCACATCTTGTGCCACATTTTGTTTTAATAAATTCTGCGAAAGGAAAACTGTCCTTTACTGGCCCTGTTTAAATTGGCGGGTGTAATTTAGAATGCTGGTGGTCACACTGAAACACACGCCGTGTTCCTGAGTTTGTGTTTCAGGCTGTGGGTCTTTCAAGTTGTGGAGGAAGTTCCACACAAGTCAGTGCTGAAGACTACACTTTCAGCCCATTTGGATGAACTGAGCATTCTGCCCATCTTCTGAGATCCAGCTTTGCCGAAGGCAGCCAATTATGTTAACATAAGAAATAGGCGCAGGAATAGACCATTTGGCCCCTCGAGCCTGCTCCACCATTCAATAAGATCATGACTGATCTTGGGCTCAAAGCCACTTCCCTGCCCGCTCCCCATAACCCTTCACTCCCTCATCTTGCAAAAATATGTCTATCTCCACCTTAAATGTATTTAATGACCCAGCCTCCACTGCTATCTGGGGCAGAGAATTCCACAGATTTACGACCCTCTGAGAGGAGAGAAGAAATTCCTCCTCATCTCAGTTCTAAAAGGGCGACCCTTTATTCTGAAACTATGCCCCCGAGTTCTAGATTTCCCCACGAAGGGAAACATCCTCTTTGCATCTACCTTGTCGAGCCCCCTCATATATGTTTCAATAAGATCACCTCTCATTCTTCTAAATTCCAATGAGTATAGGCCCAACCTGCTCAACCTTTCTTCATAAGTCAACCCCCTCATCTCTGGAATTAACCTCGTGAACCTTCTCTGAACTGCCTCCAATGCAAGTATATCCTTCCTTTAAATAAGGAGACCAAAACTGTACGCAGTACAGAGGTATATCTAGAGGTCTCGGGAGGTGGGTCTCGGTGCCTTTGCAGGCACCTGTGCCACTTTGTTTGTAATACAACACTAACTCCGAAGGCAGTGTGAAATACTATTGGTGCGAATCACCTTTACTAGTATTGTGTGGCGTACCGACCACAGAAAGGACACAATCCGCTTTTCGGTCCGTAGACTATAAATCAGGCGCCATGCCTTTAAGAAGGATCACACCTTTTAAGAAACTCGATCTGCAACATAGTTAAGCCCAGAGCGGGGGAGGAGCAGTTGAAGCGGTGGACTGACAAAAGGCAGTCGGACTTGGTGTAGGCTCTGACGCCATTTTGTGTTCAACATGCAGTCTCAAAAATTAAACCTTTTCTGTTGAACCTCTCCGAGTTCAGTATTTTTTGCTAGGAGTACGTAGACTCCTACATTGGTGACCCCGACGCTCAGGACGACTCCTAAGCGTAACCATGGCTGACACAAATGCAGTTTCTGTGAAGCTGCCGGAGTTCTGGGAGAACCTGGCCACCGCCTGGTTCCTTCAAGCCGAATCGCAATTCCGACTCCGCGGCATCACCGCCGACGCAACGATGTACGACTACCTCTTCGCCTCCCTGGGCAGCTCCACAATCACGAAAGTCTGGACAACACTACAAAACCCTTCGGAGGAAGGCAAGTGCGCACATCTCAAGGCCGCGCTCCTTAAAAAATTCACAGCCTCCCAATTTTTGCGCAACTGCCACCTCCTCGACCTCCCGGGCCTCGGTGACTCCACGCCGTCAGACTTGCTCTCACACATGCTTGCTCTGACCGACGAGAAACCGCCCGGCTCCCTCTTCCGCACGCTCTTTATCCGCCAACTACCTCCCAGCATTCGCCCAGCGATCGTGGTGTCCAGCCTCACGGACCTCGAGGTCCTGGCCGACGAAGCCGATAAGCTCCTGTCCGCCGGCTCCAACCACGCCATCACCCCCGACCTGGCCTCCGCAGCGTTGGCGCGCGCTCCACCCTCTATCGCGCGGCCACACAGCTCGGCCACGAGGCCCCCCAGGCCCCCACGTCCCCCAAGCCCTCCTACCCAGGGCTACTGCTACTTCCATACCCGGTTCGGCGCACGGGCATGCCGCTGCAGCCATCCCTGCAAGTTTCCAACCGCCCCCACACCGGCCTACACGATGGCCGTGGGGCAAGCAGGCGCGTTGCTGTACGTTACGGACAGCGCCTCCGGACGCCGTTTCCTATGCAACACGGGCGCGCAACGCAGCATCATCCCCGCGTCCGCCCTCGAGATCCAGCGAGGCGGCCGTGGCCCTGCGCTGGCTGCCGCCAACGGCACTGACATCCGGACGTACGGCACCCGCACCGTCACCATCGACCTCGCAGACTGCCGCTACCACTGTGAGTTTATCACCGCCAAGGTGCTCTCCCCGCTCCTCGGTGCGGATTTCCTGTGCGCCCACGGCCTGTTGGTCGACATGCCTCGGCGCCGCCTCGTGGACATGAGCACCATGTCACCTATCCCGGGCGGCATGGCCCCCCCCCCACCAACCCGCCGAAATGGCGTGGCAGTGCCGTGCCCGCTCAACGGACGACTACTCAGCACTCCTGGCTGAGTTCCCAGCCCTCACCAACCCGACCTTCTCCGCGAAAGTTGCTAAGCATGGGGTAGAACACTTCATCCCCACCACAGGCCCACCGGTGTATGCCCACACCCGCAGGCTGGACCCGGCCAAGCTGGAGATCGTGCGGGCTGAGTTCGCCACAATGGAACAGCTCGGCATCATCCGCCACTCCAACAGCCCCTGGGCCTCCCCACTCCACATCGTCACCAAACCCGACGGAGGATGGCGCCCCTGCGGGGACTACCGGCGCCTAAACGACGTCACCACACCTAGAGCCCGACGAACCCGTTCAAGTGAGCCAACCCCCACCGCGGGGCAGACCGCCTAAGAACCCGACGCGTCTGACCGCCCCGCTCCCGACACCAACCGCCAAGAGCCGGTCCGGCCGTGCCATTAAGCCGCCATGCCGGTTCGTACACTCCCTACTAGCGGATTCTGGGGGGAGCTGTGTGGCGTACCGACCACAGAAAGGACACAATCCGCTTTTCGGTCCGTAGACTATAAATCAGGCGCCATGCCTTTAAGAAGGATCACACCTTTAAGAAACTCGATCTGCAACATAGTTAAGCCCAGAGCGGGGGAGGAGCAGTCGAAGCGGTGGACTGACAAAAGGCAGTCGGACTTGGCGTAGGCTCTGACGCCATTTTGTGTTCAACATGCAGTCTCAAGAATTAAACCTTTTCTGTTGAACCTCTGAGTTCAGTATTTTTTGCTAGGAGTACGTAGACTCCTACAATATCGCCGTTGGCCTATACAGAGCTAAGGAGGAAACAGCGGGTGTGTACTCGCGTTGTAACTTGAACCGCACTGAAGAATGTGATCAGATCATTAATTCTGCATTGTTCAGTGCTTTAAATGGTTATTAGTGAGGGTGATCCTGCAAAGTTCATATTGCAGTTTTAATCCTGCAAAATCCATATTGCAAGCATGCACGCTAGGCGATCATCACCAGCTTCCAGTGTAAGATAAGTTCTTGTGCTGTGTTTGCGGTTTTCCAGAGGATAGCTTAGTGTGTTGGTTTCTGGTTAAAAACTGCCATGCACCACATTTCTCCAAATACAGGCCAAATAAAAGAAAATGGAGATAATTCTACCCCTGCTTCCTACTATAAACATCAAACCAAACACTTCTCCTTGAATAATTTGAGGGAGAATGAAGTGGTATCAACTTTGCCTTGCTGTTGTGCGAGCCAGCAACTGCTGGTTAACCCGTTCCCCACCACCATTGATTTTTTTTTTAAACAGGACTATCTGCACTGTAGCTTCTCCTTTTATTAGCATGATGTGACCCTTCTATTTCTTTTAAAAGGATGCACATTTGCATCCGTTCTGTCCGTACGGGTGACCCCGAGCTTCCGGTCGCCTGTCCTTTTAATTCACCGCCCCATTCCCACTCTGACCTCACCATCCTTGGCCTCTTGCATTGTTCCACGGAAGCTCAACATAAACTTGAGGAACAGCACCTCATCTTCCGATTAGGCACTTTACAGCCTTCCGGACTCAATATCGAGTGCAACAATTTCAGATCATAACCTCGGCCCCCATTACATTTTTACTTATATTTTTTATCCACACCTTTGTTTTGGCCTTTCCCCCTTTCCCCCCCCTTTTTTTCTCTCCCACATGGCAGCTGCCTCTCATTCTGCCAGAACATTTCACACCTAATCTAGAGCCGTCTTTTGTCTCCACTAGTCCTATCACCATCTCGTCTCGTTTTAAACACCTCTTAATGTCTCTTCTCATTTGTTCTCTCCCAGCCTGGCCTCTTAATCTATTTCATTCCCTGTGCCTCTTTAGTCTTGATAAAGGGTTTTGACCCGAAACATTGACTCTAATTTCTCTCCACGGATGTTGCTTGGCCTGCTGAGTTTTTCCAGCATTTTCTGTTGTTATTTCATATTGGTGCGTGTGCCTTCTGAGCTTTTTGTTAACCAGGGTCATTGTTACATTAAAGCTGCTAGACAGGCTCGTCCGGTTTTGTAAAAAACAAGGGTTGAGTGTAGTACGGAGACGTGTTCGTGCTGGCTGTGGTTTTGGTTGCTGTGATGATTCTTTCTCCCTCTTGCTGGTGAAACTGCCCTAGGGTCAGGGCAGCATATTGGTTATGTTACTGGACTAATAATCCAGAGAACGTGAGTTGTTTCAGCATAACTGTGACGTAAAAGTAGCATAGCGCCGGATCTTTGCGAGGAAATCCGCGTGCAACTGACTTGTGCTGGTTTTGTGCTATGCGTGAATTTCCTCGATCGTTTGCGCCGGCTCCGAGGGTATGTCTGCTGACACCTTCTGCCGCTCATTTACATGGCCCCGTCCTCGTGCAGAAGACCAGCTCATGCGAGTTTCCTGCATTTACACCAGTAATGTGATGGCGTTGACTTACGCCTCCAAAATTCAGGTGCAACATGGACCAAAGTCACCTGAGTAAGTCCCCGGTGTAATTCAGGTTTCTGGAGTTTGATGGCAATTTTCTTTGCGTTTTTTTTTTGACCTGCTGAGGAACCCCTGGTGATTGCAGCAAGATGATGCACACTTTGCGGTGGTGCAACCCAACACCTCCCAGAGTAAATTAGGTTAAAGTACACACGGGACATTTGCCACTCAGACCAAGTTCTGTGTGGTCTCTGCATGTAGCTGGGCAAACCACCAGGAGATATGGGCTTCATTGTGCCAGCCAGCTTCCTACTCTATCACAACTGCTCTGACCTCCAGGTCTGTCTTCAAAGGACCTCAGCATCCTGCTCATCCCTCAATGGGGATCTTCTGCTGCCTGAACCTATTGCAGAGTCTCCACTGGTGTGAGAGTGTAATTACTGCGTGACATGTTTACATGGGCAGTTTCCATTATGAATGTGGACATAGGAATATTGATTGGGAAAAGTTGGCAGGAAGTGTGTGCAGATGCAACACATGCATACCTTTTTGAAATTTATATGTGTATATAATATTTTGAGTGATGTGGTGCTCCTAGGTTTTGCTGCTCCTTCAGTGAGCTGGCTAGCAATGTGGTATGAGGAATTTGAATTGTCTGGCTACTTTCTTGTGATGATATTCAGGCTTTTGGGAGTGAAGTAGATGAATGACTAACTGAACTGGTGGTGTAGTAGATGCCGGACAAGAGCAGCAATATCATCAGCTCCAAGTTCCCCATCAAGCCCCACACACCATCCTGACTTGGACATGTATTGCCACTCCTTCATCAGCATTGGTCACTATCTAACAGCATTGTGGGAGCACCAGCACCACAAGGACTGCAGCAGTTCAAGGAGAAGGTCCACCACCACCACCTTGGGGCAACTAGGGATGGGCAATAAATACAGACCTGTCAGTGTCACTTACATCCCAAGAACAATTGATTAAAAAAGCACAGCTGCTTTTTTAAGCGCAAATGAATCAGATATTGAGAAACCAATTTGTTACCAGAGAGAGAGTTTATAATTTCCCATTGGTACGTATTCTCCTTTTGGTATCTGTGCTGCACCTGTTATATTTGTGTATTTAAATGCTCTACTGTAAACTCCACACAGATGAACCATCTGCACAGACAGACACCTGAAAGGTCGACTTTGCTTCAGTCAGATGTTTCCAACCTGTTTGATATTTTTAATTGACCCAAAGATGTATCTGCTGAAAATGAGCACAAATAGTTCCCTCAAAAAACCCAGCCATTTTATGCAGAATCGTAGGTTTTGTAATCCATGTGCAATCGCTTTCCCACAAACCACACAGGCAAAAGAGTGGGTGGAATATTGAGAAACTTAATGCTGAAATAAGCAAAACCAGATACCACCAGTCAGGCAAATTGATAATAAATATGGCTTTTTTTGAAACAATGCTTTATTTATGTACATGAAAAACTACATTTCATTAGAGGGCTGGACTTGAGCATGTAATGTAGGCTGACACTTCAGAGGTGCCTTCTTTTGGATGAGATGTTAAACCGAGGCCCGTGTGCCTGTTCAGGCAGATGTGAAAGATGCCATGGCACTATTTGGAGAAGAGATGGGGAGTTCTCCCGCTGTCCTGGCTAACATTTATCCCAAAAACAGATTATCTAGTCATTAGCTCAGTGCTGTTTGTGGGACCTTGCTGTGTACAAATTGGCTGCCGTGTTTCCTACATTACAGCAGTGACTACTTCAAGTACTTAATTGGCTGTGAAGTGCTTTGGGACATCCTGAGGACATGAAAGTCCTCAGATAATGAAGCAGTCCATGTAGCAAGACCTGGATGACATTCAGGCTTGGGCTGATAAGTGGCAAGAAACATTCACGCCACACCAGTGCCAGGCAATGACTATCTCCAATAAGAGCCAGTTCTGATGAAAGGTCTTCGACCTGAAATGTTAACTCTGTTTCTCTCTCTGGCCTGCTGAGTTTTTCCAGTGTTTTCTGTTGTTATTTTGGATTTCCAGCATCCGCAGTATTTTGCTATTGTCCAATAAGAGAGTGTCTACCCACCACCCCTTGACATTCAACGTCATTACTATCGCCAAATCCCCCAACATCAACATCCTGGGGGGTCACCATTGACCAGAAACTTAACTGGACCAGCCACATAAATACTGTGGCTACAAGAGCAGGTCAGAGGCTGGGTATTCTGCGGTGAGTGTCTCACCTCTTGACTCCCCAAAGCCTTTCCACCATCTACAAGGCACAAGTCAGGAGTGTAGTGGAATACTGTCCACTTGCCTGGATGAGTGCAGCTCCAACAACACTGAAAAGCTCGACACCATCTAGGACAAAGCAGCCAGCTTGAGTGGCACCCCATCCACCACCTTAAACATTCACTCCCTCCACCACCAGCGCACCGTGGCTGCAGTGTGTACCATCTACAAGATGCACTGCAGCAACTCGCCAAGGCTTCTTCGGCAACACCTCCCTAACCTGCGACCTCTTCCACCTAGAAGGACAAGGGCAACAGGCACATGGGAACACCATCACCTCCAAGTTCCCCTCCAAGTCACACACCATCCTGACTTGGAAATATATCGCCGTTCCTTCGTCGTCACTGGGTCAAAATCCTGGAACTCCCTCCCTAGCAGCACTGTGGGAGTACCTTCACCAAAAGGACTGCAGCAGTTGAAGAAGGTGGCTCACCACCACCTTCTCGAGGGCAATAAATGCTGGCCTTGACAGCGATGCCCACATCCCAGGAACTATTATAAAAAAATACTACATTCTTTCTGTTTTTCCTTTTTGTCTCTACTTCACTCTTCTTCTTCATCTTTTTGTTTCTTTCGCTTTCTCTTCTCACTCTCACTTTCTCATGTTTTCTCTTCTCTTTCTCTCTCTCTCCTCTTGACTTCTCAAATTATGCATATTTGAGAAATTGAAGCCTTTAGATACTCCTTAGTCAAATGCATTTTCCACATTAATTTAGCAACACAGGAGAGGCTCAGTCACGTCTCTCCCCTCCCCCCCCCCCCCCCCCCTCTCAATTGTATGTGCACATATTTGATCTTTCACTCTCACTTTCTCCAGATACCTTTTCACTAGAATATAACAGTGTTTATTGTTGTCTTAAAGAAATTATCGAGAAGCGTGATAAAGTTTCGCTGGAAGAAGAGATGACGGAATTGAGACGATATTTGAATAGAAACAAACCTCCTCTTGAAGGGGACTTTGACCTCTCTGATGTGTTCTACTTCTCAAAGAAAGGATTTGAGGCCATTGTCGAGGACGAAGTGACCACTCGATTCAGCTCAGAAGAGTTGGTCTTGTGGAACCTGTTAACGAGGACAAACAAAAACTTCCAGCACATCAGTGTTCGTCTGACCATGCTCTGGGGGTTGGGAGTCGTGATTCGCTATGGGGTCCTCCTGCCTCTGCGGTAAGTGCAAAAAAACTAAAAGAAGTCCAAAGATTTCATACAGTGGTTGAAAGGAGAATGCTGCAGTTTGTGTATACAATTCAACTTAACAAAAAAAAGCTTTTTAGGGGATCTGGGGCACATCATTCGCCCGAGAGAAGTGGATTTGAACGAAAGTGCTTGCGATCAAGAAATGCCACAGCTTGATGAAGTTTGTAGGGTTTTAGCCAGTCACCTAGAACAGACTGCATAGCACACTTGCTCAATTTTACAAACTCATTGAGTCATGTTTTCCACTTCGCTTTCTGTTGATGTCCATTTCAATTGTTGATTTTTGCACCTTTTCCACTTGTTATTTTTTCCCTTAAGTCTTTTTTTTGCTTCGCATGCTGCCTTGGGCTTCCCTCTGGTTACCATCTCCTCTTCCCACAAATTGTTGATCTCAGCTGAGTCCCATGTAGTGTGTGAGATGTATTAACAGGAGAGACATAGAATTTACAGCACAGAAACAGGCCATTTGGCCCAACTGATTCATGTTGATGTTTATGCGCCACACAAGCCTCCTCCCGCTCTACTTCATCTCACCCTATCAGCATGTCCATCTATTCCTTTCCCCCTCATGTACAGGAAACTTTTTTTTATCCGGCACCGACGTGGTGCCGGTTCATCAAAAATTCCGGATAACCGAAAGCTATAGTAAAAGATACGGAGAGCTGACAGCTCCGTATAAAGCAACAAACCCTGTTGCTTAGCAACAAGTGCAGAACAATGGCCACAAGTTC
This sequence comes from Somniosus microcephalus, assembly GCF_052327205.1. Classification (NCBI taxonomy): domain Eukaryota; kingdom Metazoa; phylum Chordata; class Chondrichthyes; order Squaliformes; family Somniosidae; genus Somniosus; species Somniosus microcephalus. The sequence goes on from NC_140988.1 coordinate 22,587,034, forward strand.
CAAGCGTATCTGTAGCTTAGCAACAGCTGCAGCCACACCCTTGCACAGCAACAGATGGAGGAAGGCAAGTAGAATATGAAGTAAAACTTACCTGAACCTACTCCTGAATTTTGCCGGTTAACCGAGATTTCCGGATATTTAGGTGCCGGTAAATCGAAAGTTTCCTGTACTTATCCAGCTTCCCCTTAAATGCATCTATGCTATTTGCCTCAACCACTCTATGTGGTAGCAAGTTCCACATTCCACACCCTAGTCCACTCCTCCATCACCCCCAGCACCTCTTCCCCTTTGCCCGGCACCTTCCCGTGCAAGCACAGGAGATGCAACACCTCTTATACCTCCCGCCCCCCCCCCCTTCCCACTGTTCAGGGCCCCAAACCCCCCTTCCAGGTGAAACAACGATTTACTTGTACTTCTTGCAATCTAGTATACTGTACACTGCTCATGATGTGGTCTCCTCTACATTGGGGTGACCAAACGCAGATTGGGTGACCGCTTTGCGGAACACCTCCGTTCAGTCCGTAAGGGTGACCCCGAGCTTCTGGTCGCCTGTCATTTTAATTCACCGCTCCATTCCCACTCGGACCTCGCCGTCCGCGGTCTCTTGCATTGTTCCCCGTAAGCTCAGCGTAAGCTCGAGGAACAGCACCTCATCTTCCGATTAGGCACTTTACAGCCTATTTACCAATATCGAGTTCAACAATTTCAGATCATAACCTCGGCCCCTATTATATTTTTATATATTTTTTATCCACACCTTTGGTTTGTGCCTTTTCCTTTTTTTCTCTCTCCCACATGGCAGCTGTCTCTCATTCTGCAGCGCATTTCACACTTCACCTCGAGTCTCTTTACCTGTCCTATTACCATCTTGTCTCGCCTTGAATATCTCTTAATGTCTCTTCACCTCTCCCAGACCTTCCCTTTTGTTCTTTCATCCCCTCCCCCATTTCCCAGCCCCCAAACTGGCCTTTTAATCTGTTTCTTTTCCTGCTTTTTTTCTCAGTTCTGAAGAAGGGTCTTCGACCTGAAACGTTAACTCTGTTTCTCTCTCCACAGATGTTGCCCTGGCCTGCTGAGTTTTTCCAGCATTTTCTGTTGTTATTCCACATTCTAACCACTCTCTGGGTAATGAAGCTTCTCCTGAAGTCCTTATTGGATTTATTAGTGCCTACCTTATATTTATGACCCCTAGTTTTGGACTCCCCCCTCAAGACAGAGGGCAAGTGTTCTACACTGCCTCCTTTCAGGGTCTCCTGTGCTGGGAAAGGCCATTGAGATGTCAACAGTTGCCTGCCCTTCATTCTAGCTAGAGTCCAGAATCTGGTCTGTGTTGAAAATACGTTTGACATCATTTTGAACGAGTTTTGACTAGCTGTCCTTCTCTTGGATGGTCTGGTTCCACGCTGTTGTTTACACAGACTCGGCTTTGTCCCTCGCTCTGCCAGTACATCTCCTGAGGGTAATGCTTCTGCAGGTTCCCAAATTGTGCAGCAAATATTCTATAAAAATTGGTGGTTGTTCTTGGGAATGATCAATGCGGGTCCAGATGCCACATATTCAGAACGGCCCAATTCAGGAAATTTAAGTAAATGCAAGACATTTCTTCTGCTTGTTTATAGTTGGAGGAAACACATTGAACGTTGGGTCACTGTGCAATTGATGTCCATACTGCTTTTTGTTATTGTAGCATCGTAAAATTCCAGAATACTCAAACGCTTAGAATTTTCATAATGCCTTACATATATCTCTGGCTCGTCGCTGGTGTGTCTTGCAGCTGTAGATCTAACGTTGCAAGTTTAGAAAATAATTGCATTTCAGACATCAGTCCATACAATCTGGGATGGAATGGGAAGTTATGTGCTTGCCTTTCTTTGAAGTTTCTTTCAAGAAGCCTCTCATTACAAACAAACAATTTACAAATTGGAACAGGAAAATGGGCAAAGCTTAATTGAAGTTTTTCAAAAAAAAATTGTTCCACTAGTTTCCACATTGATGCAGGCATTGTATACAAGATGCAGGAACACAGGAACAGGAGTAGGCCATTCAGCCCCTCGAGCCTGTTCCACCATTCAAACAGATCATGGCTGATCTGTACGTCAACTCCATTTATCCACCTTTGTTCCATTTGCCTTGATGCCCTTACCTAACAATAATCTATTGATCTTAGTCTTGGAAAATTTAAATTGGCCCCTCATCCACAGTCTTGTGGGGATTGGGTTCTAGATTTCCACTACCCTTGTGCGAAAAAGTGCTTCCTGATTTCCCTCCTAAATGGATTAGCTCTAATTTTAAGATTATGCCCCCTTGTTCTTGATTTTCCCCCATCTGAGGAAATAGTTACTCTCTATCTAACCTATCAGATCACCCCTCAACCGTCTAACTTGACTTGCTTTCCATTGAGTTTAATGCAACCTGTACTCATTTAACCCTTTTAGCCCCGGTATCACCGGCATGGTGTCCAAGATGCAGGAATGGTATATATAGCCAACATAGCATTTATTGGAGGGTCGGGCCACTCAGCTAGTTGGCGTGCTCTCATTGTCTGTCTGACATTAAGAGACCCCTCCCTCTGCAGGGAAGAATTGTAGGGTTTGTCGTATGGGTATTTCTGTGGGGGGGGGGTTTCATACTCTTTTTTTTACCACTTTGCTTCACCTTGTACCAGAATGATGACTTGTGGAGTGAAATCCAGAGGATGTGCCTGCCCTCTCCTTTACTATTGCTTTCTTGTCCATCGAACTATAGGGTAGGTCAGGGAAGATCACCACATTAACTGATTGGGCCATGACATAAATGCAATAGTGTTTCCCGATATATTACAGCTTATCTCTGACCTGCGTTGCAGGAATTTCATATTACTTCACTGGCCAGGTGCGCTCTTGGGCAGTCTGGTTCCACTTAGATGTTTGTTTTGTTCCGGATCAGATGGTGCTATTTGAAGTTTGTATAATTCAGTACTTTGTGTTCTCCAATACACAGATTTCATGACCTGCAAGCCTAGGGATGCTATTATCACTGTTTCCCAGATAGTTGCCAGGTATCAGACTTGTACAAATTTGGCACCACTATGACAAGACCAACAACTTGCATTTATATAGCACCTTTAATGTAGTAAAAATGTTCCAAGGCGCTGAAAAGCACACCCGATTTACAGTATGCGGACAGTGTTTAGTTTGTTTCCAGGTCACTGCCTGCTTGCATGCTTTGACTTTCCCCCTCGATCTTGCTTGGAGTCTGAAATGCTACTTGTCCCTAAATCAAGCCAAAGCAAAAACTAATCGGCACTGGGATGCAATTGGAAGTGTGGTAATTAGGTCTATACAATTAAAAGGCTGAAATGGGTTTAGTAGTATGGATCACAGTGGCAATCATTTTTTTGTCTCGCATTTCATTTAAACCACCAAATGTACAATCAAAAGCAGCGTCGCAACACATGGGCTTCACACAGCCTGCAGTATAACTGCAATCAGTGAAAATGGAACTTTATGTTTTTAATGTCAGTGAAGAGCCAACTGGACTGGAGACATTTTGATATAAAAAAAAATTCCTCTGATGTTGGAGTGCTGGTTAACATCGTGCAATGCATGACCAGTGTTTTTCCTTTTAACTGTTTGAGAGCAGCGCAGAGCTGGCAGTATAACTTGGTCCTGCCAGCTCACACCACTCTCCAAGCAGGTACTGCTCTCAAACTGGACCTGCAGTATAACTAGTCAAATAGTGTTGAAATTCTGGAACTCTGCAAAAGAAACTATTGATCGTCCGATCATCTGTACAAAGTATGCGTCCATTTTTGCTATTTTTCTGGTGTGATATATCGCTCCACTGCACCGTGAATGAATTCAGTCCTGTACATTACGTTTGGTTTCCTTCATTAGACCCATTTTAATAAGACCTTCTAACCTGTTCTCTCCTGCAGGATCACTTTGGCCCTGATTGGCATTAGCTGGCTGGTGATCGGGACCAGTTTAGTAGGACAGCTGCCAAACAGCAGGTAAGGAAGATGTACACATGCATACAATTTCAGCAAGGGTCACTGACCGTGATCAGGAGGAGAAACCTCCACTGTTTTCCCCCCCCCAACCCCCAATCTCAGGGTACTGAGGCCAGTTGTAGCACCCCTACTGCTGCCCTGAGTTCAGTTAACTCAACAAAGATTTATTGAACTTGGAACCTTTCTGGTGCGTATGATTCAGCTGCTGACAGATAAACTCACCGAGGTATCAGTGGAGCTTGTGCCTGTGGGTTCTAATAAAGAGCTCTCAATACCTCGGTCTCAATCTCCTGGTTTTTCTAGTTCTCTAGCTAGAGAAAGCAAACTCCACAACCAGAGAAATACAGAACAAGAGAGACACAAGAACATAAGAAATAGGAGCAGGAGTCGGCCATTTGGCCTCTCGAGCCTGCTCCGCCATTCAATAATATCATGGTTGATCTTCTACCTCATCTCCATTTTCCTGCACTATCCCTTGATTCCCTTAGAGTCCAAAAATCTATCGAACTCAATTACTGAGTATCCACAGCCCTTGGGGTAGAGAAATCCAAAGATTCACAAAAAAGGGACACGCACAGTTAGAAAGAAAAGAGGGGAACCCGTGTGACAGGTGCTTATTACCCTTCGTCACTTGTGTTTTTGCCACAAGTGTTCGCGTCAAGTACATGGTTGGTGATTGGTAATCTCAAGTGTATAAATCATCCAGTGGTTAAGGACTGGAGGTAGGAATAGAGAGCCGACTTGTAAAATATTAAGACTGAGACACCATGGGGTGAAAACCTCAAGAGATGCTGTTTGTAGCTAACGGGCGATGTGCAAGTGGAGCCACATATAATGCATTTGTTTGGGGAGGAGCGACAGAAACTGCTCGCAGTTTGACTTCTGTTACTGTGACCTGCTCCTGCTCATGAGCTATAACTGAGCGCGTCTGTGCCCCACCCTTGGTGTTGCCTTGACTTACCAATGAATCCTGACGCAGAGGCGTGTCCAGATGCAGCTACTAAAGAAGAAAGAAAGACTTGCACTGATATAGCACCTTTTACGACCTCACGATGTCCCAAAGCGCTTGAAGTACTTTTTGAAGTGTAGTCACTGTTGTAATGTAGGAAACACAGCAGTAAATTTATCTGAGGAAGGATGTTCTTGCCATGGAGGGAGTGCAGCGAAGATTCACCAGACTGATACCTGGGATGGCAAGAATGACGTATGAAGAGAGATTGGGTCGCTAGAGTTTAGAAGAATGAGCGGGGATCTCATTTAAACTTATAAAATTCTAACAGGACTAGACAGATTAGATGCAGGAAGGATGTTCCCGATGGTGGGGGAGTCCAGAACCAGGGGTCACAGTCTAAGGATAAGGGGTAAGCCATTTAGGACAGCGATGAGGAGGAATTTCTTCACCCAGAGAGTGGTGAACCTGTGGAATTCTCTATCACAGAAGACAGTTGAGGCCAATTCATTAAATATATTCAAGAAGGAGTTAGATATATTTCTTAAGGCTAAAGGGATCGAGGGATATGGGGAGAAAGCAGGGACAGGGTACTGAATTTAGATGATCAGCCATGATCTCATTAAATGGCGGAACAGGCTGGAGGGGCCGAATGGCCTATTCCTGCTCCTATCTTCTATGTTTCGATGTAAATTTGCACACAGCAAGCTCCCACAAACAGAAATGTGATAATGACCAGATATTCTGTTTTAATGATGTTGATTGAGGGATAAATATTGGCCAGGGCACCGGGGAGAACTCCCCTGCTCTTCATCGAAATAGTGACATAGGACCTTTTATGTCCACCTTGGAGAGCAGACGGGGCCTCAGTTTAACATCTCATCCAAATGACAGCACTCCCTCAGCACTGCACTGGAGCGTCAGCCTAGATTGGTTTTTGTGCTCAGGTCTCTGGAGTGGGACTTGAACCCACAACCTTCTGACTCCGAGGCGAGAGTGCTACCCACTGAGCCACAGCTGACATTGAGTCATCCCTTACTTGGTGCAAGAACCCCTTCATTTCAGTGCTGGTACAATGAAATAAAACTATTAACAGCAAAGATAATTTTGAGACACAAAGTGACTGTGTCTCGACCTGAGCTTATCATGCTAACACAAGCAGCGGTGCAGTGGCAGTTTTAGAAGCGGGTATACGTCATGTGTGGAATGTAATTTCCTGGGGGCGGTGGTGGGGTGTCCTCGTCCAGAAATAATTGATTTTTGATACTATCTTTCAGTATTTATGTAAAATATTTTGTGTGCGCTTTATATGAGCGAGTACATTCTGCTGGGTCGAAAGCTAGACCAGTGAATTATGTGCATCATGTAATCTATTAACAACATCGTATACTTTTTTCCTGCTATCCCATCATTCTTTTTTTTTAGCCTAGGAATTACCATTGGTGTTATTGGAATGATATGATATTGGTATGATCAATGTTCCCGTTAAGCTGTGCAGCTGTCTAGAAGTCCCGCGCAGCCGGCTCACCGGCTTTTAAATGGAAAAACCGCGCATGCTCGGAATTTTGAATGGGCCGCGCAGCCCATTAAGGGGGCCGTGAGGTGCCAAAAAATTTGGAGATAACATTGGGTATGATATGATATTGGTATGATAGTCCTCTGCCCTTTCAAAGGAGTAAGCGCTTTAGTTGAAGTAGTGGACAAAAGAATGTCCGACAAGTGCATTAAACTACTGTCGCCAACAGTAATTGCTAGGTTTGGTCTCAAAACAAATCACTGATCATATAGAATAATATAAAACAGCCCTTCATTGCTGTAACTGTGGCAGATCTATCATGGTCAGAACAACAACAACTTGTATTTATTAAGTGCCTTTAACGTACTAAAACGTCCCAAGGCGCTGCACAGGAGTATTTTAAGACAAAAAATTTGACACCGATCCACATAAGGATAAATTAGGGCAGGTGACCAAAAGCTTGGTCATAGAGGTAGGTTTTAAGGAGCGTCTTAAAGGAGGAAAGAGAGGTAGCGAGGCAGACAGGTTTAGGGAGGGAATTCCAGAGCTTAGGGCCTGGAATTCCCTGGAAGGTGGCTGTCTGTATTGATTTGCCATGTTGTACACTTGGAGCCAGGATCTTGGCTTTCAAAAGTAAAAACATAGGCATTCGGTTCACCACAACACTACACAAGTTACTTTGACCTGCTATGCTTGAGTTTTTAAGCATGTACCAAAGTCCACTCCCTGCCACATCAGAACTCTTATGTTTTTATTAACCTCTTTCCTAATATAAATGAAGGCAGTAATCACAATGCTCGAACTAATATCATTTATTTGCTAAGGTAACGAGCTTTTCCCTATATGTGAGTTAAAGGGGAGATGGCGTGAAGTCTTTCTTTTGCTTTCCTCCTCACAGTGTGAAGATGTGGCTCAGTGAGCTTGTTCACTTGATGTGCTACAGAATATGTGCAAGAGGACTGTCTGCGACGATCCACTACCACAACAAGTAAGTCTGCAATAGTCAAAAGTCCGTATTAATGATTTTTAAAAAAGTAGGGCAGTTTCATCTAAGTAGAAAAGCCCAATCTGTATAATGCAAAGGTGTAAAGTCCTGTTTAATTAATGAATATTTCTGCATAAGATTCACTTTTATTACAAGACGACTTTTCAGGATGAGTGGTACAGTGAATTGGCACACAGTTCTTTAACTTCTGGGACCTTGCTTTGAAGTATGGAAGTATTGTCTCTTTCCAATAGCAGTATGGGCCCACGTGACAGGACTTCGCCCAATCTCAACCCTTTCCAGTTCTTAAAGGGCACAACACCAGAGCACTAAACTGCTCCTAATTCAAAACAACTGCATCAAAGTGGCAGCCTCAGTCAGATGGTTAGTGTGGAGATGTCCTACAGATGCAGCAGAGGAGGAGGATTTGGGTTTCTGCTATAGCAGATTGTTGAGGCAGAGGAGAGAGTTGCTCTGTATCTATCCTATGAAATATCAGATCTGGGAATGCTTCATCGTGACATTGGTCTGAAATTTCCTGTTCATAGTTTTACTGGAAAAGTTGGCGAGAGTACACGTTGGATTTCCCGTTTTTGCTCTCCTGTCGACGGGAAGCATTTCGTGCTGCAGGGGAGTGAAAGTGTTCAGCTCACCAGCAGTGATGTATGACTTTGAGCACAATATTCCCATATGTACGTCAGATTCGGCAGGAAAACAATCACTTCTTCAGAGTGGAATTGCGTCAAACTGAAACACAGAATGACCTGGAAATGGTGGTGTGGTAGCAAAGTGGCAATGACCATTTTTAAGACAACTTTGAGAATGCAGTTGCCCAATGAACATCTGGAGAGAGGGTGTACCATCACCCAGGTGTGTGTAAGTTGGACAGTTCAATATATTTACTCTACCGCATTTAAAACTGCAACGAAAATTCGGGACACTGAACTCCCTTTCGGCTGTTGCTTAGCCATATTCCTTAGCATAGGTGAAATCGTTATTGCCGAATGCTTCACCCATTCTGAGGCACACATAGCGCAAGTCATGTTTCACTGGTGCTGTTGCGGAAAGGCATGGTGTCCGTAATCTTTCATCCTTGCCGAGGGCAAGAATTATGACTTGGGTGCGGATTCGAATCTACAAAATCAAAAAGACTGTTGAAAAATATAGGACACCAGGTAAGCTATTGTCCAATGAAATATGCCCAAGTAAGGAAATCATAAGTAATTTTAATGCTTAATAATTGAAGATGGGTAATACAAAGTACTAGCTCATTTTTATTATCCTGTTGAGGCACCCTGAGAAGAGATTGCTGTGAATGATGTAACTGTAGAGTACATCTTCCAAAATCACATTATACAGTGACAACTTTACCCTAAGTCAATATTGTTCCATACACAATCTAAATTTCAAGTAACAAAACTAGAAGTGGGGACACTTTCCTCTGCTTTTTATAGACTTGACTACAAAACAGAAAAGAGAGTAGGGGTTAAAGGTAATTACTCAGACTGGCAAAAGGTGGGAAAGTGGTGTTCCACAAGGATCAGTGCTGGGACCACTGCTGTTCACAATTTACATAGAAACACAGAAGATAGGAGCAGGAGTAGGCCATTCGGCCCCTCGACCCTGCTCCGCCATTCAATGAGATCATGGCTGATCATCCAAACTCAGTACCCTGTCCCTGCCTTCTCCCCATATCCCTTGATCCCTTTAGCCTTAAGAAATATATCTAACTCCTTCTTGAATATATTTAATGAATTGGCCTCAACTGCCTTCCGTGGTAGAGAATTCCACAGGTTCACCACTCTCTGGGTGAAGAAATTCCTCCTCATCTCAGTCCTAAATGGCTTACCCCTTATCCTTAGACTGTGACCCCTGGTTCTGGACTCCCCCGCCATCGGGAACATCCTTCCTGCATCTAATCTGTCTAGTCCTGTTGAAATTTTATAAGTTTCAATGAGATAAACAATTCAGAATCAGAAGTACAATTTCAAAATTTGTGGACGATACCAGATTGGGGGCTATAGTTAATATAGCAGAGGACTATGACAAAATACAGGAAAACATCAATAAACTTGCAGAATGGGCGTGTAATTGGCAAATGAACTTCAATATAGATAAGTGTGAGGTGATACATTTTGGTAGGGAGAATAAGGAGGCCACATACTCCTTGGAAAATGAGGGCTGGATTTTGCCAATGGGGAGCTTTTGGAGGCGGGACTCCCACTTGTCGGGTTTTAGTCCCGCCTCCATCAACTCTTTTCCCTTGATTGACCTTGTTAAGCCAGCGGGCTTAGCAGGCCAATTAAGGGAAAGCCGGTTACAGAGAACGTCAGCGTATGACGTTTCATCTGTCAAAATTTTTTGACAGATGAATTGTCCTCGTTTGACAGCTCTGTGAAGCTGTCAAACATTGACATTCTATGTAGTTTGATGAGTTCTTGAATTCAAGATGCATCAAACCTCTTTCTTTTGCAGAAATGAGATGGTTGTTGCATTGGAGAATGCAACGGCCATCTGTCATCTGTGCCAGGGGTGCGAGACTCTCCGCATACCCAACTCTTGAAGCCTGCAGGAAGAAACAAAGGTAAGTAAACTTTTACTAACACTTTCCACTCGCCTCACATACTTACCTCTCCACACTTGCACCCATCACTTGCCTTCACAGCGCACTTTTGCACCCCTCCGACCCCCGCAAACCCACTACAGATAGACTATCCCTTATCCGAAAACCTTGGGACCAGCTGTGTTTCGGTTTTTGGAAATTTTCGGATTTCAGAAGGTATTATTTCAGACTGGGAAACTCCTAGCATTCTTTTCACAGGCAGGCTCTGGAAAGCATCTCTGTAGCTTAGCAACAGCTTCAGAGACGCTTCCAAGCTACTGGGCCGAGTGTTTACAAGCTGTTGCTGAGCAACAGTGCTTGTTGTCAGATACGGAGATGAAAACCTTCATATCTGACAACATTAGCGCTGGTCTATCCGGAAGTTTGGGTCGAACGGCAGCACATCGGACGGGCCGCTGTATTGTTGGGTTCACTCTCCCGGTACCTCCTTCACACTGCCCGGCTCGGCCTGCAATCTCCTACCCAGGAGGGAACTCTGTGACCCTCTGCCCTGCTCACAGGGAAAGGGCAGAGGGTCACTCAGTCACACTTAACATCGAGAGCGAAGGCCGGCGTGTCGACAATCTGCAGGAATTCTTGTTCTGGGCCCCGGAGGACCCCTCCTGTCATGTTTTGTGCCACTCGGGTCATGTCGTGCGCACGACTTACGCTGAACGAAAAAACTTTCGGTTTTCGGAAGTTCGGATAAAGGATAGTCTACCTGTACTCTCCTTGGTGACCCTGGCGTGGTTCGAAGCCTTCGGGAAGCCCACACTTGTGTGGGTAAAATGGGGACAAGCCTCTTATCTGCCTAGTTAACAGGCAGATAACTGGCACTAATCCCCTTCCCGCCTCCAAGGAGATGGGACCCGGTGCGGGTCGACTACCCACCTCCTGGCAAGATGGCCCAACCTGCCCCCAGATTCTGCCATTTTCTCGGCAGTCCCGGTTCCATACCTGCCTCCCCAGGGCTGGCAAGATCGCGCCCTAAGTGTCTAAATGGGGTAGAAGAGCAAAGGGATCTAGGGGTACAGATACACAAATCACTACAAGTAGTGACGCAGGTTAATAAGGCCATAATAAAAAGCAAACAAAGCACTGGGGTTCTTTTCTAGAGGGATAGAATTGAAAAGCAGAGAAATACTGTTAAACTTGTATAGAACCTTAGTTAAACCACACTGTGAACAGTTCTGGTCTCTATATTATAAAAAACATATAGAGGCACTGGAGAAGGTGCAAAAAAGATTTACTAGAATGATACCAGAATGGAGAGATTATACCTATCGGAAAAGTTTGAAAAGGCTGGAGTTCGTTTCTCTAGAAAAAAGACTGGCGGGTGACCTGATAGAGGCCTTTAAGATTATGAAAGGGTTTGATAGGGTCGACGTAGAGAAGATGTTTCCACTTGTGGGAGAGACCAGAACTAGGGGCCATCGATATAAGATAGTCACTAATAAATCCAATAGGGAATTCAGGAGAAACTTCTTTACCCAAAGAGTGGTTAGAACGTGGAACTCTGTGCCACAAGGAATAGTTGAGGTGACTAGCATAGATGCATTTAAGGGGAAGCTAGATAAACACGAGGGCGACAGGAATAGCGGGATATATTGATGGGGTTAGATTAAGAACATAAGAAATAGGAGCAGGAGTAACCCATTTGGCCTTTTGACCCTGCTCCATCATTCAATAAGATCACGGCTGATCTTCTACCTCAACTCCACCTTCCCGCACTATCCCCATATCCCTTGGTTCTCTTAGTATTCAAAAATCTCTGTCTTGAATATACTCAATGACTGAGCACCCTCGGCCCTCGGGATGGGAGGAGGCTCGTGTGGAGCTTAAACACTGGCATGGACCTGTTGAGCTGAGTGGCCTGTTTCTGTGCTGTAAACACTATATTATGTAAGACTTCATTCAGTGTGCTGAACAATTGCTTCAAGATTGTGACAGCCGACTGATTGCTTAAAATTCCAATTTCCTCTTTGAATGCAGGAGGAGCTTTTGGGTCAGGAGCCTGGTGCTGGCAACTAATCCTCAAGAAGCCTTCTGAACTGTTTGAACACACAAAACAATCTAACTGCATCCTGCACTTCTCTCGTACACGATATTGAATAAATTAATAAACAACGTGGCTGCTGCTATCAACCGTGAGGAATAATACCCTTGGCCATTATTGTCATTGGGAACCAAACAACATGTTGGTTGTATTGACCATGGGGTTGGGTGGATGGGGATGTCTGTGCTCCAGTGCAAACCGTGCTCCTTTTATACTGTCCTCCGACATTGCCTGGAGTTGCTCTGGTTTCATGTTGCTCTCCGGGGGAACGTGATTGGAGTCACACCATTGGCTTCGGGAGTGATCAAAGGGGCAGTACAAGAGGTCACGCCACAAGCCTTTTGTTTTCGTTCGGTTGAATAGCGGCATTTTTTAAAGTTTTTGAAGCACACTATAGAGTTTAAAACATTACATTGTTTTTATTGGTGTGCTCAATGAAACTTTTCCATTAAAAGAAATAGCGAAACAATAATTTCAATCTGAATTTGAAAAAATCGTGACTTTGCCATGAATTAATGCAGTTAATTTATACTAAATATGTTGAATGTATACTTTTGACTCTTCTTGCTCAATCTTAATGTTGCCATTATACCAGTTACTAAATTGGAACATTTTGAAATTTAATTTAATTTGACGTAGAATGCAACTGTGGCGATTGAGGGTTAACTAGCAATGTTGTGCTTGTCTGTTGGACACAATAGCACTCCTGTTTTTCAGTACGAAGTGTGGGTTTATTCAGATTGCACAGAATGGTGTGGTGATAGTGACTCGTCATTGTAGATGTGCCAAGTTTTGATACTTGTCTGTTTTTGAAACGGTACAAATGAATGTTGGGATTGCAAGAGATCTGTAGTGAACAAATCCTAAGGAAGGGGAGCGTTCACTCGAGTGAGACATCACAAGGAATGTTCTGAGGATGCAAAATGAAACATACTGGAGCAATTCATTGCTGAAAATAAGCAAGTGACATTTCATTTCAAAGATGGACACATTGTTAATAACCCTCTGTATATAAACAACAACACCAACTTGCATTTAGATAGCAACTTTAACATAGTAAAATGTCCCAAGGCGATTCACTGGAGCTTGGCGCGGAGCCTCTTATGGAGATAGTGGGACAAGCTTGGTCAAAGAGGTAGGTTATAAGGAGTGTTTTAAAGGAGGAGAGAGAGTTAGAGAGATGGAGATGTCTAGGGAGGGAATTCCAGAGCTTAGGACCAAACAGCTGAAGGCACGGCTGCCAATTTTGGAGCGATTCATCTCCGGGCAAGAGGCCAGAATTGGAGGAGCGCAGAGATCTCAGAGGGCTGTAGGGCTGGAGGAGGTTACAGAGATGAGGAGAGGTGAGCCCATGGAGGGATTTGAAAACAAAGTTGAGAATTTTAAAATTGAGGCATTGCCAGACTGGGAGCCAATGTAGAAATGTACCAGGGGGTGATGGGTGAACGGGACTTGGTGCGAGTTAGGATGCGGGCAGCAGAGTTTTGGATGAGCTCAGTTTTATGGATGGTGCAAGTTGGGAGGCAGACCAAGAGAGCATTGGAATAGTTGAGTTTAGAGGTAACAAAGGCTTTGATGAGGGTTTCAGCACCAGATTAGCTGAGGCAGGGGTGGAGCTGGGCGATGTTACAGATGTGGAAGTAGGCGGTCTTGGTGATGGGGCAGATATGGGATCGAAAACTCATCTCGGAGTCAAATAACTCTCCAGCTTATTTGATTCCAAAGTTAACAGCACAAATTAATTTAATGATTGCAGAATATAATTTTATTGGTATTTTTCTCAACGCAATGCAACATATTTTATTTCATGTGCTTCTTTGTTTCACCTCGGGGACACCCATTTTGGATTGTACTGGGTTTTCTATTTTAACTAAAGTCCCATTGTTGACGCGCATGTGTGGAAGGCGGTGAAGATGAATGATTGATTGGGCTGAATTTCAACAGTGGAGGTAGTTTAACTCTTAGACTGCCAGCAGGTTCAAGGAAGTTCCTGAACCGCAATGTTTTCAGCTCCTGCAACAACACTGAAATAATCGCCAATTTTAAAAGGAAAGACTTGAATTTATATAGTGCCTGTCACGACCTCAGGATGTCCCAAAGTGCTTTACAGCCAATGAAGTACTATTAGTGAAATAATTGCCAATATTAGTGATATAATCACCGATGTTAGTGAAATAATGGCCAAAATTGGTGAAATATTGCTAATATTGGTGACATAATGGCCACTGTTAGTGAAGCAATCACCAATGTTAAAAATGTACTTCAATTCTCCTGGCCCTATTGTACTTTTTATTCTCTCTTCTTTCCAACTCTGTCCCATTTTGACTTTTTCAAGTTTTTAAACACTTCTTTTCATCTGTAGTAAATCTACCTTTAACCGTTTTCTAATTTTAAAACTTGTTCTAAAATGTTTTACTTCATTTCCCTGCACTTGCCCTGGGCTGCCTGGAGGTGGAGACCGGGTTTTCATTGCCCAATAGTTATTTTCTGCCAATCAGAAGAACAGAATGTGAAGCTTAACCTGGCCACCAATCAGTAAACTTGTTCGTGGCCCCTGGAGCTTGTCTGCTGTGTTGTTGCAGGGTATTTTTAAAAATTCATTCACGGTGTGTGGGTGTCACTGGCAAAGCCAGCATTTATTGCCCATCCCGAATTGCCCTTGAGAAGGTGGTGGTGAGCTGCCGCCTTGAACCGCTGCAGTCGGTGTGGTGAAGGTACTCCCACAGTGCTGTTAGGGAGGGAGTTCCAGGATTTTGACCCAGCGACGATGAAGGAACGGCCGATATATTTCCAAGTCAGGATGGTGTGTGAATTGGAGCTGATGGTGTTCCCACGCGCCTGCTGCCCTTGTTCTTCTAGGTGGTAGAGGTCGCGGGTTTGGAAGATGCCGTCGAGGGAGCCTTGGCGAGTTGCTGCCGTGCATCTTGTAGATAAAGCCTCTTGTAGATAAATGCCAATAAAGCAATTTGAATTGAATTGAATTGAATTGGTACACACTGCAGCCAAGCTTTTAGCACCGTGACCTCCTGGTCTTTCACCACATAATTGTGGGTAAATGGCGTCGGCACCTTCCCTGTGTCTGAGTGTTCAGCACACCTGCAGTGTGTGTTAAACAAAATGGATCTTTGACATACACCAGGGCTGGGAACAGCAGCACTGGCATGAATGTTGATATCAAATCTGGTACGAGCCTGGGACTATTTTAAAACGCAATACAATTTTCCTTTTTACGAGTTTTGAGGGTTTTTTTTCCCAGTAATGAGTAATTTAGTTTTGGGAAATGTGCTGATCGAAACATTTATAATTTTTTTGTATTTTTAATGTAATTCCCAAACTGATCACTATTCATCCTGGTGTATGGCGTCTGAACTGATTTTCATTTCTGCACAATTTCTACTTATATTGGGACTGCCAGACTTTGTAAAAACCAATTTAACTGATGCGATAAATATTGAATGTATTTTGGAAAAAAGCATCTTCAAGAAGTGGAAGAGAGCTGGAAGTGGAATTGAAACAGAAATCAACAACTAGTAAGGTAATACTAGGCAATAGGTTTGAAGGAGCTCTTAATTCAGCCAAGTTGGTAAACATCGAGAGGTGTGTGTGTGTGTGTGTGTGTGAGAGCGAGCGCGTGAGTGAGTGAGCGAGAGTGCGTGTGTGTGAGCGAGTGAGTGCGTGTGTGTGTGAGCGAGTGAGTGCGTATGCGTGTGAGCGAGAGTGCGCGTGTGTGAGCGAGAGTGCGCGTGTGTGAGCGAGAGTGCGCGTGTGAGTGCGTATGCGTGTGTGTGAGCGAGAGTGTGAGTGTGTATGTGTGTGTTGACTGTCAGTTGACTAGGTTCCAGATCTGCTTATTTTGACTGACTGGACTTAACGCCTTTGACCGTTTCTGAATAGTCTTTCTGTTTTCCTGCTCATTTCACTGAATTCCTATTAAGCTTATTCTTCAATTTAATTAAACAAAACACAACAGGCCATTTTATTCCATCATGATTTAATCTACAACTATTCCAAAACAAGTGCTGCACACTCTGAAATGTGTGGGCTTAATCTGGCCTTCATTTTCCATTTTAATTATTGACAAGAGGTGGTCTTTGAAGGTCAAGTGGGACATTTCGCCCGACCTGCTGTCCGCTCTCCTGCTTGAGCTGGTTTGCCCACAGACCCGAATAAACCAGGAAAATGATGATAAAGTCAGAGCAAATATAGCAGACAGTAAGCTGCGATGGCCCATGCAGGATGTGTCTGTTATAGAAATGTTGCTTAGTGTCTAGTACGGTTTTAGATCGAGTCTGCTGCCTGTGGTATACATGAAGGTACCTGCATTTATACAGCACCTTATTACATCACCAAAGTGTCTCAGTGCTTCACATAATGACTTACATTTGGAGCGCACGATAGTTATTATTACTGGACAGAGGAGGCTGTGTTGCACCACTTCTGGTATGGTCTTGGTGAAAGATAGTTATTCTGGTGCGAGCTCCAGTCACCAGATAAGTAAGGACTGGCGAGGGACACTTGGCCTATCCCGGCAGGAAGACCCAATAGTCACCCCGACTTCTCCTCCCACCCCCCCACCGTCTCCCATGACAGCATCCAGTGGCTTCTTAAAAGATTCTAGTTTTTTTTTCCTCCATTGCTCACTCTGGGCAATGGTCTATGTATTGTTGACTATTTGTCTGAAGATCTCCTGACATCAGCCCTGAATTAACACTCTGCCTCCTTGCTTTACTCTCATGGTTTAATTTGAAGTGTTTTGGAGCCGTCAGTTCAGCAGACATGGGATAACTTATCTTTTCTTTAGAAAATGGATCTTTGTTTAGAAGTCTCTGACGTAATAAAACTCGCTATGCACTTGGTTTGAGTATAAAGCAAGGCTTTAATCAACTTGTTTCAAAACATGGAGGTCTAGTTATCTTTCACTAGTTCCTGTTTACACAATGTCCTGGGCAAGCTGGGCCCACGCCCGAGTATTTATACTCCTTGGACGGTGCCACCAGCTGGCCGTCCAGTGTTATTTCATGAGTCTTTCTTCATGGATCATAAGATTCATAACCGTCTCTTTCTCTGTTTTACTTACTTGGGGGTCGGAGAGGAGTTTTCCAGATTTCACCCCACTCCCTTTTTGGCCCTGGGTTGCTTTTTCTGGTTCGCTGCGTCTCGCAGGAGATTACATCGCTCCTGGGGATAGGAAGTATCTCGGCACCATGCTCTCGGCAGCTTTGAGTTTGATGGCCCAGCTGGTCTTTTCCTGCCCGTCCTTTTTGTATGGTCGTACTTCGCTTTCTAAGCTTGCTGGAGCTGCTGTCACAGTGAACAACACTTTTGTTTACCAATAAAAATAGTTTTTGTCTTTGTGTTTTAATTTTTTGTGTGTATATTTTTATTTATGCCATGAATGCTAGTGTACTGAATTATGCAATCTTTCCTCTAGTTTTTGTTGAGCTTGTTACGCTGCTGTTCCTAGTTCGGCACTGCCTCCATTTGTGTGTGGGCGTGAGAGCAAAGCACAGGTTAGACGATACTGAGGGTATGAATGAACACTGCAGGTGCATGCTTACATGCACCCCACTATAACTTGGCGCCACTCAGTTCTTGGGTGGAAAGTGGTTGTTAGGATGCTTAGCTCCTTTCATCATCAGAATAAAATAGGACCACAGTATAGGAGGTAGCTTCAGTTAGGCTGTGACCAGCTCTAAAGAAAGCTTGTTGTAAGCCTGCTTGTTGGAGATGGCCTTGTGAAGGTTGGTGTAGACTAGGTTGGGCCAGAAGCACAAGTGTTAATACTGTATTTCTTTGTTGGGTTTAATGCAAGTCATGGGCGGTGTTGATCCTGATGGTGTGGTGTAAATTGGGGTATTGCAAGTGTTGGGGTTTGCTGACTATTAATGTTGGGGACTTTTAACAAATACTTTGTAATTGCAGAGAAAACAAACCAAAGAGAGGAGGAATATGTGTAGCAAACCACACCTCACCAATCGATGTCGTCATACTGGCCAATGATGGAGGCTATGCAATGGTGAGAAGGATGATGCTCATAAAGCAATTGTCCACTTCTAATATATTTTTTAAAAATCACAGGAAAAACATATTAAGAAACCTTTTGAAGTAGTTTAATTGTTGTGGGCCACTTAGACAATTCATCTTATTTTATTAGTGAGGGTTTGTCTCCATTTCTCTGCTATTTTTCTCCCGTATGCACTAACTTGTCAAGAGGTTGGACAAGTGACCTGCTTCCAATGCTTTTGAGCTGCTCAGTATGTGTGCACAGCCCCAGAGAGGCGTCGACTCTCCCTTACCCCCTCCAATGGGAAGAATTCGGCTTGTGACAACAACATGGCGGAGATTGGACCTGTGGCTGCATGAGACACCCCAGGCACCACTTTCCCATCTTGAATTCCGTTGTCTATCTGCCTCTCGCTATCTCTCTCGTCCTCCCTCTCTCGTCCTCCCTCTCTCGTCCTCCCTCTCTCGTCCTCCCTCTCTCGCTCCCATCTTGCCTTTTGCTCTCTCCAGCTTTAAACTTCTTCACTACCAACTTTATTTTTTGACTGAGAAACTAAAGTCAAACGTACCGCAATCTTCTTCCGTTAATTAAAAGTCACTGTGTGTCATAAAATTGAATTATACAGTAATTTGGGGTAAGCAATTTAGATAAAACAGCACAGGAACTGTTTTTGTTTTGCTCAAAAAAACTCGAATTAACAGTTAATTCAAATGGAGTAATTTTCAGTGAAGAGGCGTGCGCTGTGTCCATTCACCACTCTAGATCCCTCCTTTTAGTTTGAGCATTACGACCTGATAATGCCATAAATATCAAAAAACATGGAAAGAGAGTGGTTTGTACATCACCCAATAAAATACCAATCTGCCGCTCTTCTCTCCCTCCAACCATAGACCAGCTCATTCACGCCAACGTTGTAAACACGCAGTGAGATTTAAAACTAATGGCCTGACATTAAATTTTTTTCTTGCTTTAGAATGCCTATATTGGCCTGGAATTAGCGGTCAGCAGCGAAGCGAAAGAGTTCGCCGCTGGCCTCAAAGTACGCTTCGCACAAGAATCTCGCAATCCCTGTGTCGAGAACTTTGGGTTTTTCAACCTTCAGTTCAATTCAGTGGACTGTAGTGGGGATCCCCTTGTGCGAGCTGGTGTGACGTCAACAAGGTTGACTAAGCAGCCAATCAAAAGACAGAATTCTCAGACAGCGAACCAGGAAGTGAGTAAGCTCTTAAAATTCTAACTTTTTAAAAATAGTTGGAGAGAGCAAAAGAAAGATTGGTGCTCTCTGCTCTCACATGGGGAAAAGGCAAACCTGCGATAAAGATGGACAAACTTTTAAAAAAAGTGTTTTGAAAAGTTTCTCAAATTTTCATTTTTATTAAATTGGACTAATTTCACACTGCGCAAAATTAAAATTGGTTTTCCAGACCCTTAACATTTGTTTAGCAGTCAATACACTGTTAAAACCCCAGCTATACCTAACCCCTTTGGGTCTAACTTTTAGTGGGAAATTTAACAGCGTAATTACTGCGGAAGAGCCAAACTTTTCATCAGTTTCAATGATTTGGCTGATTGCACAGATTGCCGGCTGTGTGTGTGGGGCGGGGGGGGGTGGGGGTGTGTGTGCGTGTGTGTGGGGTAGCCCAAATCCCGAAGTTGCGGTCAGTTTCAAAGGCGGATTGACGGTGAACGCTGTCGGTTCGCCGTCATCCTGACTGCAAATTGCGGGCCATGAATGAGTCTTGCTGTTGGTTAGCGAGCATCAATCTGATGATGTGTTGGTAATTTTAATGACATGTCTAACTAAGAGTTGGCAAAAAAAATTGTGGGTGATTTGTTACAGTTTGTCATTTTTGTGTGCTTTGGTTAATTATTGAAAAATAATTTGAGCTGCGAAAAATTAAATGGTCCATTTCTGAACAGGTTGGACAGGTGCATGGTGGGCTGATGGGAGTCATTCAGAGGTCCATTGTCAAGGCCTGCCCACACGTCTGGTTTGAACGATCCGAAATGAAAGATCGCCATCTCGTAACAAAAAGGTTAGACGCAGTCACTGTTGCATGCAACATTCATGAACTTAGGTTCATTCAGACTTCCCTGTCCCTGTTTTCAGGAGTCCAGCACTGGACTGAAGGAGTCAAAGTGGAGAAGCATTCAGACAGTAATGATGAGCTGCTTTGTAATTACGGTTTAACTTATTGTTTACTAAATGTACTTGCCCCTCAAATCTGTTCCGCCATTAAATTAAATCATGGCTGATCTGTATCTTAACTCCATCCACCTGCCTTGGTTCTATATCCCTTAATGCCCTTGCTTACCAAAAATCTATCAATCTCAGTTTTGCAGTTTTCAATTCACCTAGCCTCAGCCACTTTTTTTTTGGTGGGGGGCGAGGGTTGCAGGGGTTAGAGTTCCAGATTTCCACTATTTTTGTGTGAAGAATTGCTTCCTGCCATCACCCCTGAACTGCCCGGCTCTAATTTTAAGGTTGTGCCTGTTGTGTATGTACCTTTAAGCGAATAACTGGTCTCAGACTGCAGTACCGGCAGTGACCACCCCTGTATAAAAGGCGCTAGAGAGCCTCTGTGTTTTCAGTTTCCCGATCGACTTCAATCAGTAAAGACTTGTTTTGTTCAACTCCTGCTGTCCGTGTCTCAATCATTCACGGACATAATACTGGCGACGAGCAGATACGAACTTACCTACAGTCTGCACCACCTCCTGGGATCCATTCCTGCAGCGAAGTGAGCAGAGGTCGAGGCCAGAAGGAAGAAAGAAGCAGTAGAAACGGGCGTCGACTGTGGGCACCCGCCCCTGTGTTAGCGGAGTTGAAGATTGCTGGAGAAGCTGTCGAAAGCGGGGCCTGGTTCCTGTCGACGGTGCTTCAGCTAATCGGGCTGGTGGCAGGTAGTACACTGATCCTTCCTGGGCTGCGGCGGTCGCGAACTCGAGCGGGTGGTTTGCAGCGGGGCCGAGCAGCGTTGTCGGGAAGAGGAGAGAGAGAGGGTGGAGCACACAGGGCGCGGCCGGTGCTACGAAGCCGGGCTGCATATAGACCCGAGAAGAGGGAGGCAAGAGTCCCACAGGGTTGTTCCACGATGGGAAAATAATAAACGCGCAAGAAACCGCGAGGAGCTGCAGGTTGCAACGGGAACCGTGGAAAGCAGCGCTAGCAATAGCGGGGAAGAAGGCAAAGCGCGGGAGGCGCCATTTTGTTAAATCGGGGAAGAAGGCAAAGCGCGGGAGGCGCCATTTTAGATTTTCAAGATGCCGAAGACTGGCTGCATCACTGCCTTTGATAATACAATAGAGGACTGGACCACGTATGTGGAAAGAGTCGAGGTATATTGCGAGGCAAACGAAATAGCCGATGAGAAAAAGGCATCGGCATTGCTAAACTTAATGGGTGCTAGAACGTACGGCCTATTGTGGGACCTGATTACTCCAGCCAAACCGAAGGCGAAGAGTTTTAACGAAATTGTTGCTGTCCTACAGGAACACCTAAACCCTGGACCGCTGTTGATAGCAGAAAGATTCAAATTCCACAGGAGAACTCAGCACAAAGATGAGAGCAATGCTGAGTATCTTACGGAACTACGCAAGCTATCAAAGCACTGCCAGTTCGGAGCAGGACTGGCAGATACCCTACGGGACAAATTTGTCTGTGGACTCCTGAGTGAAGGAACACAGAAGAAGTTACTCTCAGAGAAAGAGCTGACACTAGATAAGGCTTTCAGCGTGGCAGTATCGTATGAAGCAGCAGCCAGGGGAGCTGCGGAAATTAAACAAAAGCCACAGGAATACGGCACCCACGAAATGACACGGGGATTTGCAAAATGTTATCGCTGCGGCAGAACTAACCATGACCAGAAGGACTGCTGGTCCAAAGACAAAATATGCAGGCAATGCGGAAAGATGGGACACATTGCACGAGTTTGCAGGTCTGGGAAGAAGACCAGCGACAACAAAAAGGCTACTAAGGAACCGTACAAGAAAGTACAAAAGATGACGGACAGTAGTTCCGAAGACCAGATGAGCGATAATGAATCCGGGAACAGGAGACTAAGCTGTCTCAAACTTCACAATGTAATCGCAAAAGAGGATCACCGAACCATTTGGGTCACCCTCACGATAGCAGGGTCCCAAGTTAAAATGGAATTGGATACAGGATCAGCGCTAACCGCCATGAATCGACGAGACTACGAGTGGCTATTCGCACACATACCCTTGAGAGAGACATCCATCGTCTTGACGGCGTATACGGGGCAAAAAGTATACCCCAGAGGAAAAATAAGGGTGCCTGTCGAATATAACGGCAAGAAAATACGGAAATTGTATCTCTACATACTGCAAAATGGTGGACCACTGTTATTGGGACGTGAATGGATCAGGAAGATAAGCTTAGATTGGCACTCCATTCATGCAATGACGGTGGACGGTAAAAAAGATGAAGATGTCACTCCTGGACGATTGTCAACAATCTTAGCTAACGCCAAAGAGGTATTCCAACAAGAACTGGGCACTCTTAAAGGCGTAACTGCCTCGATAAAAATAGAAGAGAATGCAATTCCCAAGTTTTTCAAAGCAAGACCGGTACCATATGCAATTCGCCCAGCCGTCGAGGCAGAGCTGGAGAATCTGGAGACGGCAGGTGTGTTGTCTAAGGTCGACTGGAGCGAGTGGGCGACACCCATCGTTCCTGTCATGAAGAAAACATTAAGCAATAAGTCTGAGGAGCCAAGGAAGGTTCGCATCTGTGGGGATTTCAACGTGACGGTGAACCCAGTCCTTCACTCAGTACAATATCCTCTTCCAAGGATAGAAGACATCTTCGCCTCACTGTCTGGAGGGAAGCGTTTTACAAAAATTGACCTAGCACAAGCATATTTGCAGGTGGAGGTTGAAGAATCCTCTAGGAAGTATCTCACGATAAACACTCTCAAAGGTCTTTACCAGTATCATCGATTGGTATTCGGAGTAGCATCGGCTCCGGCGATATGGCAAAGAGCGATGGAACAAGTTCTGCAAGGGATTCCGGGGACTCGGTGTTACTTGGACGACATCCTTGTGACAGGTGAAGATGACAGTGAACACCTTAACAACCTAGAACAGGTGCTCACTAGACTATGGGAACATGGGCTACGAGCCAACCGCCCCAAGTGCGAGTTTTTTAAGAAACAGATATCGTATTGTGGCCACGTGATTGATGAAGAGGGGTTACATAAGTCCCCTGACAAAATTGAAGCGGTTGTTAAGGCCCCAGCGCCTGAAAATGTGTCGCAACTGAGGTCATTCCTCAGATTGGTGAATTACTACCATAAGTTTTTGCCGAATTTGTCGACAATTCTGCACCCGCTGAACGCCCTGCTACGAACGGGAGTAGCATGGAAATGGAGCAATGACTGTAAGCGGGCCTTTCAGAAGAGTAAGGACTTAATCACTTCAAGAGAAGTATTGGCTCACTACAACCCAGCACTGCTGATCAGACTGGCGTGTGATGCGTCTCCCTACGGCATTGGGGCGGTACTGTCACATAAATTCCTTGATGGTTTAGAGAGGCCGATAGCTTTTGCGTCACGCTCGTTAACTTCTGCCGAGCGTAACTACGCCCAGATTGACAGAGAGGCCCTCAGCCTAGTGTGGGGGGTGAAGAAGTTCAATCACTACCTGCACGGTCAAAAATTTACTCTACTAACCGATCATCAACCTCTTGTCTCCATTTTCAACCCTCAGAAGGGCGTACCGATAATGACAGCACAATGGCTGCAGAGGTGGTCCCTTTTCCTCGGGGCACACCAATATGACATCGAGTACAAAGGAACTAAACAGCATGGGAATGCTGATGGATTGTCACGCCTACCGTTGCCGACGGTGGAAGAAGACGACCTTGCAGTGGATCCAATGGAGTTATTCCACTCGACCATAGTCGAATGTCTCCCTGTGACGAATGCAAACATAGAAAAGGAAACACGGAATGACCCGACACTATCACGGGTCTATGATTTAACGGTGAAGGGATGGCCAGCACATTGCGAACCACTGCTGCCAGCATTCTCGCCGAGAAGAGAACAGCTGTCAGTGTGCAGAGGAACCTTGATGTGTGGATCCAGAGTAGTAATTCCACCTAAGTTGACGGATAGAGTGCTCAATGAGCTTCATGAGGGTCATCTGGGAGGGGTAAAAATGAAGAACTTAGCCAGAGCGTTTGTGTGGTGGCCGGGAATCGATAGAGAAATCGAAGAGATGACCAAGAGCTGTGCAGGATGCCAGAAGGTCCAAAACGCCCCACCACAAGCTCCTCTGCATCCATGGGAGTGGCCCTCATCTCCATGGCAAAGGGTGCACATTGATTTTGCTGGTCCCTTCATGGACTCGATGTTTTTAATTGCGGTGGATGCAGATTCAAAGTGGCCAGAGGTATTAAAAATGTCCTCAACTACCACGGAAAAAACTATCACAGTTTTACGAACCATATTCGCCAGGAATGGGCTGCCTGAACAGATTTGCTCTGACAATGGACCGCAGTTTGTGTCTGAAGAGTTCCGGAGGTTCTTAAAGAACAATGGTGTTAAGCATTACACATCTGCCCCATATCATCCAGCCACTAATGGATTGGCCGAGAGGTTTGTCCAAGCATTCAAGGAGGCTATCAGGGCAATGTGTAATGAAGATATACCCCTACAACACAAGGTGGACAACTTCTTGTTTGCCTACCGGAATGCGACACATGCGGTTACCAACCAAACTCCAGCCATGATGTTCTTCAATCGAAGACTACGATGCCGCTTGGATTTGGTTAAACTGAACGTCCGAAGAGATGTGGAGAACAGGCAGTTTCAGAATATGAATGAAAGGCCGACCAGGAGTTTTAAGATAGGTCAACCAGTTTTGGCCCGGGACTACTGCACTGAGAAATGGCAGCCAGGAACGATTTGTACACGGCAAGGACCTCTCATGTATACCGTGGACGTTGGAGAGAGCATTGTAAGACGCCATGCTGACCAGATTCTAGAGTCACTGGAAAACGTCAACTCCACACCACGATCTGATACACCTGGCAATGAAATTGACGTGCCAATTGCAGCTACCGCAGAATCGGTGGTATTGGAAGCAGATGAACCAAACAACGACATTGATCCCGACTCAACCTTGCCAGAAGAACCTGATACCCCAAAGAGGCGTTATCCAGACAGAATCAGGAAGCCTCCTCAAAGACTGAACTTATAATTGCTTAAACTTAACCAATGTATCTAGCAACCGCAATTGTGATTGTAATTAGTTATCATTTAGTTGTTAAATGAATGTTGTGTACTGTTTATCTAAAAGGGGAGGAATTGTTGTGTATGTACCTTTAAGAGAATAACTGGTCTCAGACTGCAGTACCGGCAGTGACCACCCCTGTATAAAAGGCGCTAGTGAGCCTCTGTGTTTTCAGTTTCCCTATTGACTTCAATCAGTAAAGACTTGTTTTGTTCAACTCCTGCTGTCCGTGCCTCAATCATTCACGGACATAATAGTGCCCCCTTGTTCTGGACTTCCCCAATCAGATGAAATTGTTTCCCGCTATCTGTACTATCGACTCCTTTAATCATCTTAAACACCTCAATTAGATCACCACTTCATCTTCTATACTCAAGGGAATGCAAGCCTACTCTATGCCACCTGTCCTCATAATTTAACTCTTTTTGCCACAGTTGTGTTGGTCAAAAACTTGTGCATTTATACAGTGGAATTTGTTGAAAACTCAGCAGGGCTAGCTGTGTCATTTCTTTTGTTGTTTCTGTAGCAGTGAGTCTGCCTCTTGCTTTGCATTCGGCTCTCTGTGCCCTTCTCAGCATTAAAGGTGACCACCTTATTTCCAGGTCTCTCTGCCACACTGAGCGTGGTTGCTAAGCGGCAGGCGCATAGTGTGTGTTCCCTGGACATGCTTTCAGGAACACCTGGCCACTATTTGCTGCACCCTTCAGTGACGTGACTCAGATTGGTGACTCAGAGTGGAAGGTGTCTGGCATGAGCCCACCTCCTACCTGCTCTGAGGCATAGTGAATCGGTGCTTCAACACATTGCATCAGTGTTCCATCTCTATTAAAGTGCTCTTGATTGGACGCTCAGTCTTCAGTTTCCACTGCTATGGGTTATATAAGGCCTTTATTAATGAGGATAACCGATGAGGAAGGTGAGTTGGAGTAGCCTTGAGCTTGTGGTTTTTGATGTTCTTAACACTCATGAATAATTGGCCCATTCTTTGTTCAAGGATTTCTGTACGTAAAGACTAGCGAAAGGGCAGCATTTTGAAGCATTCGAGAAATATTATAGACCTCAAAGGGCCAATGCAGATTGTTTTCCCTTGGATGATAACTTCTCTTCTCTTCACAGACTGAGTGATCATGTTGCAGATAAGAAAAAATTACCAATTTTAATATTTCCTGAAGGTAAGGACAATTTTAGTATTTGTTTCATTCTTTATAGAAACATGGAAGATAGGAGCAGGAGTAGGCCATTCGGCCCCTCGGGTCTGTTCCGCCATTTAATGAGATCATGGCTGATCATCCAAATTCAGTACCCTGTCCCTGCTTTCTCCCCATACCCCTTGATCCCTTTAGCCTTAAGAAATATATCTAACTCCTTCTTGAATATATTTAATGAATTGGCCTCTACTGCCTTCTGTGGTAGAGAATTCCACAGGTTCACCACTCTCTGGGTGAAGAAATTCCTCCCCATTTCAGTCCTAAATGGCTTACCCCTTATCCTTAGACTGTGACCCCTGGTTCTGGACTCCCCCACCATCGGGAACATCCTTCCTGCATCTAGTCTGTCTACTCCTGTTATTATTTTATAAGTTTCAGTGAGATCCCCTCTCATTCTTCTAAACTCTAGCGAATATAAGCCTAATCGACCCAATCTCTCTCCATACGTCATTCCTGCCATCCCAGGTATCAGTCTGGTGAATCTTTGCTGCACTCCCTCCATGGCAAGAACATCCTTCCTCAGATAAGGCGACCAAAACTGCACACAATACTCAAGGTGTGGTCTCACCAAGGCCCTGTACAACTGCAGCAAGACGTCCTTGCTCCTGTACTCGAACCCTCTCGCTACGAAGGCCAACATACCATTTGCCTTCTTAACCACCATGCTTACCTTCAGCGACTGGTGCACAAGGACACCCAGGTCTTGTTGCACTTCCCCTTTTCCCAATCTGTTGCCGTTCAGATAATAATCTGATTGATCAGCCATGATCTCATTGAATGGCGGAGCAGGCTCGAGGGGCCGAATGGCCTACTCCTGCTCCTATCTTCTATGTTTCTATGTCTTGTTTTGACACCGAAATGGATAACCTCGCATTTATCCACATTATACTGCATCTGCCCAATCACCCAACCTGTCCAAATCATACTGGAGTTTCTCTGCATCCTCTTCACAGCACACATGCCCACCCAGCTTTGTGTCGTCTGCAAACTTGGAGATATTACATCTAGTTCCCTCGTCCAGATCATTAATATATACTGTGAATAGCTGGGGTCCTAGCACCAATCCCTGCCTGCCACTTGGAAAAAGACCTGTTTATTCCAACTCTTTGCTTCCTGTCTGCCAACCAGTTCTCTATCCAAGTCATTACCTTACCCCCAATCCCATGTGCTTTAACTTTGCACGCTAATCTCTTATGCGGGGCCTTATCGAAAGCCTTCTGAAAATCCAAATACACCACATCCACTGGTTCTCCCTTATCTATTCTACCAGTTCCATCCTCAAAAAATTCCAGTAGATTAGTAAACGGGGAGGCAGTGGCGTAGTGGTTATATCACTAGACTAGTAAGCCAGAGGCTCAGTCAAATGCTCTGAGGATATGGGTTCAAATCCCACCACGGCAGCTGGTGGAATTTAAATTCAATTCAATTTAATTCTGGAATTAAATGTTAGTCTTAGTAATGGCGACCATGATACCATTGTCGATTGTTGCAAAAACCCATCTGGTTCACTAAAGACCTTCAGGGAAGGAAATCTGCCGTCCTTACCTGGTCTGGCCTACATGTGACTTCAGACCCACAGCAATGTGGTTGACTCTTAATGCCCTCTGAAATAGCCTAGCAAGCCACTCAGTTGTAAAGAACCGCTACGAAAAACAATAAGGATAAAAAAAACGGACGGACCACTCGGCACCGGAAACGACAACGGCAAACCCAGCCCTGTCAACCCTGCAAAGTCCTCCTTACCAACATCTGGGGGCTTGTGCCAAAATTGGGAGAGCTGTCCCACGGACTTGTCAAGCAACAGCCTGACATAGTCATAATTACCGAATCATACCTTATAACCAATGTCCCAGACACCACCATCACCATCCCTGGGTATGTCCTGTCCCACCGGCAGGACGGACCCACCAGAGGTGGTGGCACCGTGGTATACAGTCGGGAGGGAGTAGCCCTGGGAGTTCTCAACATTGACTCAGGACCCCATGAGGTCTCATGGCATCAAGTCAAACATGGGCAAGGAAACCTCCTTGTAATTACCACCTACCGCCCTCCCTCAACTGATGAATCAGTACTCCTTCATGTTGAACACCAATTGGAAGAAGCACTGAGAGTAGCAAGGACACAAAATGTCCTCTGGGTGGGGGACTTCAATGTCCATCACCAAGAGTGGCTTGGTAGCACCACAACTGACCGAGTCCTAAAGGACATAGCTGCCAGACTGGGTCTGCGACAGGTGGTGAGGGATCCAACAAGAGGGAAAAACCTACTTGATCTCGTCCTCACCAATCTACTTGTTGCAGATGCATCTGTCCATGACAGCATTGGTGGAAGTGACCACCGCACAGTCCTTGTGGCGAAGAAGTCCCGTCTTCATGTTGAGGATACCCTCCACCGTGTTGTGTGGCACTACCACTGTGCTAAATGGGACAGATTTCGAACAGATCTGGCAACTCAAAACTGGGCATCCATGAGGCGCTGTGGGCCATCAGCAGCAGCAGAATTGTATTCAACCACAATCTGTAACCTCATGGCCTGGCATATCCCTCACTCTACCATTACCATCAAGCCGGGAGATCAACCCTGGTTTAACGAAGAGTGCAGGAGAGCATGCCGGGAACAGCACCAGGCATACTGAAAAATGAGGTGTCAACCTGGTGAGGCTACAACACAGGACTACTTGCATGCCAAACAACGGAAGCAACATGCGATAGACAGAGCTAAGCGATCTCACAACCATCGGATCAAATCAAAGCTCTGCAGTCCTGCCACATACAGTCGTGAGTGGTGGTGGACAATTAAACAGTTAACAGGAGGAGGAGGCTCCAAAAATATCCCCATCCTCAATGATGGTGGAGCTCAGCACGTGAGTGCAAAAGACAAGGCTGAAGCATTTGCAACTATCTTCAGCCAGAAGTGCCGAGTGGATGATCCATCTCGGCCTCCTCCTGAGGTCCCCAGCATCACAGATGCCAGTCTTCAGCCCATTCAATTCACTCCACGTGATGTCAAGAAACGGCTGAAGACATTGGATGCTGCAAAGGCTATGGGCCCTGACAACATTCTGGCAATAGTACTGAAGACTTGTGTTCCAGAACTAGCTGCGCCCCTAGCCAAGCTGTTCCAGTACAGCTACAACACTGGCATCTACCCGGCAATGTGGAAAATTGCCCAAGTATGTCCTGTCTACAAAAAGCAGGACAAATCCGACCCAGCCAATTACCGTCCCATCAGTCTACTCTCAATCATCAGTAAAGTGATGGAAGGTGTCGTCGACAGTGCTATCAAGCGGCACTTACTCAGCAATAACCTGCTAACTGACGCCCAGTTTGGGTTCCACCAGGGCCACTCAGCTCCTGACCTCATTACAGCCTTGGTCCAAACATGGACAAAAGAGCTGAACTCGTGAGGGGAGAGTGACTGCCCTTGACATCAAGGCAGCATTTGATCGAGTGTGGCATCAAGGCGCCCTAGCAAAACTGAAGTCAATGGGAATCAAGGGGAAAACTCTCCATTGGTTGGAATCATACCTAGCACAAAGGAAGTTGGCTGTGGTTGTTGGAGGTCATTCATCTCAATCACATGACATCACTGCAGGAGTTCCTCAGGGCAGTGTCCTAGGCCCAACCATCTTCAGCTGTTTCATCAATGACCTTCCCTCCATCATAAGGTCAGAAGTGGGGATGTTCGCTGATGATTGCATACTGTTCAGCACCATTCGAGACTCGTCAGATACTGACGCAGTCCGTGTTCATATGCAGCAAGACCTGGACAACATTCAGACTTGGGCTGACAAGTGGCAAGTTACATTCGCATCACACAAGTGCCAGGCAATGACCATCTCCAACAAGCGAGACTCTAACCATCTCCCCTTGACATTCAATGGCATTACCATCGCTGAATCCCCCACTATCAACATCCTGGGGGTTACCATTGATCAGAAACTGAACTGGACCAGCCACATAAATACTGGTGGCTACAAGAGCAGGCCAGAGGCTGGGAATTCTGCGGCAAGTGTCTCGCCTCCTGACTCCCCAAAGCCTTTTCACCATCTACAAGGCACAAGTCAGGAGTGTGATGGAATACTCTCCACTTGCCTGGATGAGTGCAGCTCCAACAACACTCAAGAAGCTCGACACCATTCAGGATAAAGCAGCCCGCTTGATTGGCACTCCATCCACCACCTTCAACATTCACTCACTCACTCCACCACCGGCGCACTGTGGCTGCAGTGTGTACCATCTACAAAATGCACTGCAGCAACTCGCCAAAGCTCCTTCAACAGCACCTTCCAAACCCGCGACCTCTACCACTTAGAAGGACAAGGGCAGCAGATGCATGGGAACATCACCATCTACAAGTTCCCCTCCAAGCCACACACCATCCTGACTTGGACCTGTATCGCCGTTCCTTCACTGTCGCTGGGCCAAAATCCTGGAACTCCCTTCCTAACAGCATTGTGGGTGTACCTACACCATATGGACTGCAGCGGTTCAAGAAGGCGGCTCACCACCATCTTCTCAAGGGCAATTAGGGATGGGCACTAAATGCAGGCCTAGCCAGCGATGCCCACATCCCATCAATGAATTAAAAAAAAAAAAAGTCAAGCATGATTTACCTTTTGTAAATGTTGACTTTGTCCGATCCTGTCACTGTTTTCCAAGTGCTCTGCTATTACATCTTTTATAATGGACTCTAGCATTTTCCCCACTACCGATGTCAGGCTTACCAGTCTATAATTCCCTGCTTTCTCTCTACCACCTTTTTTAAATAGTGGGGTTACATTAGCTATCCTCCAATCCATGGGAACTGTTCCCGAGTCTATAGAATTTTGGAAGATGACCAGCAATGCATCTACTATTTCTAGGGCCACTTCCTTAAGTACCCTAGGATGTAGATCATCAGGCCCTGGGGATTTATTGGCCTTCAATCCCGTCAATTTCCCGAACACCATTTCCCTACAAATACTGATTTCATTCAATTCCTCCCTCTCATTAGACCCTATGTTCCCCAACATCTCTGGGAGGTTATTTGTGCCCTCCTTTGTGAAGATAGAACCAAAGTGTGTATTTAATTGGTCGGCCATTTCTTTGTGCTCCATTATAAATTCCCCTGATTCTGACTGCAAGGGACCTACGCTTGGCTTCACCAATCTTTTTCTCTTCACATATCTATAGAAGCTTTTACAGTCAGTTATTATGTTCCCTGCAAGCTTACTCTCAAACTCTATTTTGCCCCTCTTAATTAATCCCTTTGTCCTCCTTTGCTGAATCCTAAACTGCTCCCAATCCTCAGGTTTGCTGCTTTTTCTGGCCAATTTATATGTCCTCTCCTTGGATCTTATGCTATCCCTAATTTCCCTTGTTAGCCACGGTTGAGTCACATTTTTTGTTTTATTTTTATACCAAACAGGGATGAACAAATTCTGTAGTTCATCCATGCGATCTTTGAATGTTTGCCATTGCCTATCCACCGTCAACCCTTTAAGTAACGTTCCCCAATCCATCTTAGCCAACTTGTGCCTCATACCATCGTAGTTTCCTTTATTTAAATTCAGGGCCCTAGTCTCTGAGTCAACTACTTCACTCTCCATCTTAATGAAGAATTTCACCATATTGTGATCGCTTCTCCCCAAGGGGCCTCGCACAACAAGATTGCTAATTAATTCTTTCTCATTACATAATACCCAGTCTAAGATGGCCTGATCTCTAGTTGGTTCCTCGACATATTGGTCCAAGAAACCATCCCGTATACACTCTAGGAATTGCTCCTCCACAGTATTGTTACTGATTTGGTTAGCCCAATCTATATGTAGATTAAAGTCACCCATGATAACTGCTGTGCCCTTATTGCACGCGTCTCTAATTTCCCATTAATGCCATCCCCAACCTCAGCATTGTTTGGAGGTTTGTATACAACTCCCACTAATGTTTTCTGCCCCATGGTATTTCTCAGCTCTACCCATACAGATTCCACATCATCAGAGCTAATATCCTTCCTTACTATTGTGTTAATCTCCTCTTTAACCAGCAATGCTACCCCACCTCTTTTTCCTTTTTGCCTGTCCTTCCTGAATATTGAATACCCCTGGATGTTGAATTCCCAGCCTTGGTCACCCTGGAGCCATGTCTCCGTAATCCCAATTATATCTTATTCGTTTACATCTATTTGCGCAGCTAATTCATCCACCTTATTACGAATGCTCCTCGCATTAAGACACAAAGCCTTCAGGCTTGATTTTTTAACACTCTCTTAGTCCTTTTAGAATTATTAATTACTGTAGCCCGGTTTGATTTACACCCTTGATTTCTCTGCCTTCCACTTTTGCTTTTCTCCTTCCTGTCTTTTGTTTCTATCCTTGCTTCCCTTTCCTCTGTCTCCCTGCACAGGTTCTCAACCCCCTGCCATTTTAGTTTAAACCCTCCCCAACAGCACTAGCAAACACACCCCCGAGTACATTGGCCCCGGTCCCGCCCAGGTGCAAACTGTCCAGTTTGTACTGGTCACACCTCCCCCAGAACCAGTTCCAATGCCCCAGGAATTTCAATCCCTCCCCCTTGCACCATTCCTCTAGCCACGTATTCATCTGAAATATCCTTCTATTTCTACTCTGACTAGCATGCGGCACTGGTAGCAATCCTGAGATTACTACCTTTTGAGGTCCTATTTTTTCATTTACCGCCTAACTCCCTATATTCAGCTTTTAGGACCTATCCCGTTTTTTACCTATATCGTTGGTACCTATATGCACCACGACAACTGGCTGTTCACCCTCCCCCTCCAGAATGCCCTGCAGCCGCCCCGAGACATCCTTGACCCTTGCACCAGGGAGGCAACATACCATCCTGGAGTCTCGTTTGCGGCCGCAGAAATGCCTATCTATTCCCCTTACAATAGAATCCCCTATCACTATAGCTCTCCTGCTCTTTTTCCTCCTGCAGCAGGTCTACCCATGGTGCCAGGAAGTTGGCTGCTGCTGCCTTCCCCGATAAGCCATCTCCCCCAACAATATCCAAAGTGGTATATCTGTTTGAGAGGGGGATGGCCACAGGGGACCCCTGCACTACCTGCCTGCGCCTACTACCCGGGCTGGCGGTCACCCATTCCCTTCCTGCTTGCGCAGCCTTTACCTGCGCTGTGACCAGCTCATTAAAAGTGCTATCCATGAAGTTCTCAGCATCGCAAATGCTCCAGTATGTATCCATTCGCAGCTCCAGCGCCGCAATGCGGTCTGCCAATAGCTGCAGCTGGATACACTTCCCGCACACATGGTTGTCAGGGACACAGGAAGTATAGATATTCAAAAGCCAAAAAGAGCTTCCTAAAAAGTGCAAGAACAAATCACTCTGAAGTAAGGGAATTATTTATAGGCCCCCAAACAGTATTTGCAATGTAGGGCAGAGTATAATTCAGGAAATTAGGGGCGCATGTAACAAGGGTAATACAGTAATCATGGGGGACTTTAATCTACATTTGGCCAGCCAAATTTGCAGTAATAGTGTGGAGGATGAATTCATAGAATGTATGCAAGATAGTTTTCTAGATCAGTATGTTGAGGAACCAACGAGGGAGCAGATTATTTTAGATCTAGCATTGTGCAACGCGAAAGGGTTAATTAATAACCTTGTAGTAAAGGGGCCTTTAGGGAAGAGTGACCATAATATGATAGAATTTTATATTGAGTTTGAAAGTGATTTAGTTAAATCCAAAACTAGGGTCTTAAATCTAAACAAAGCAAACTACGTAGGTATGAGGGGCGAGTTGGCTAAGGTAGATTGGGAAACTATATTAAAAGGTATGACAGTAGAGAAGCAATGGCTGGCATTTAAAGAATTAATACATAATTTAGAACAAATATACATTCCTTTAAGGCACAAAAACCTCACAGGAAAGGTGGTCCAACCGTGGCTAACAAGAGAAGTTAAAGATAGTATTAGATCAAAGGAAGAGGCTTATAATATTGCCAAAAAGAGTAGTAAGCCTGAGGAGTGGGAGGATTTTAGAATTCGGCAAAGGAGGACCAAGAAATTGATAAAGAAAGGGAAAATAGAATGAGAGTAAACTAGCGAGAGACATAAAAACAGACTGTAAAAGCTTCTATAGGTATGTAAAAAGGAAAAGATTAGCGAAAGTAAACGTGGGTCCCTTACAGGCTGAGACAGGAGAAATTATAATGGAGAATAAGGAAATGGCAGAGAAATTAAGCAAATACTTTGTCTGCCTTCACAGAAGAGGACCTAAACAACTTCCTGGATATAGTGGAGAACCAAGAGTCTAGCAAGAATGAGGAACTGAAAGAAATTAGTATTAGTAAAAAAATAGTTCTGGAGAAATTAATGGGACTGAAAGCCGATAAATTCCCATGAACTGATGGCCTACACCCTAGGGTTTTGAAAGAGGTGGCTATAGAGATAGTGGATGCATTGATTGTCATCTTCCAAAATTCCATAGATTCTAGAATGGTTCCTGCAGATTGGAAGGTAGCAAATGTAACCCCACTATTTAAGAAAGGAGGGAGAGAGAAAACGGAAAACTACAGACCAGTTAGCCTGACATCAGTAGTCAGGAAAATGCTAGAATCTATTATTAAGGATGTGGTAACAGGGCACTTAAAAAATAATAATAGGATTGGGCAGAGTCAACATGGATTTATGAAAGGGAAATCGTGTTTGCCAAATCTGTTAGAGGTTTTGAGGTTGTAACTAGCAGAATAGATAAGGGGGAACTAGTGGATGTGGTGTATTTGGATTTTCAGAAGGCATTCAATAAGGTGCCACACAAGAGGTTATTAAACAAAATTAGGGCTCATGGGATTGGGGTAATATATTAGCATGGATTGAGGATTGGTTAATGGACAGAAAACAGAGAGTAGGAATAAACAGGTCATTTTTGGGTTGGCAGGCTGTAACTAGTGAGGTACCTCAAGCATCAGTGCTTGGACCTCAGCTATTCACAATCAATATCAATGATTTGGATGAGGGGACCAAATGTAATCTAGCCAAGTTTGCTGATGATACAAAGCTGCGTGGGAATGTAAGTTGTGAGGAGGATGCAAAGAGGCTTTAAGGGGATATAGACAAGCTAAGTGAGTGGGCAAGAACATGGCAAATGGAATATAATGTGGAGAAATGTGAAGTTATCCACTTTGGTAGGAAAAATTGAAAAGCAGAGTATTTTTTAAATGGTGAGAGATTGGGAAATGTTGGTGTTCAGAGGGACCTGGTATCCTTGTACACAAATCACTGAAAGTTAACATGCAGGTACGGCAAGCAATTAGGAAAGCAAATGGTATGTTGGCCTTTATTACAAGAGGATTTGAGTATAACAGTAAAGATGTCTTACTGCTATTATATGGGGCCCTGGTGAGACCACACCTGGAGCATTGTGTACAATTTTGGTCTCCTTACCTAAGGAAGGATATACTTGCCATAGAGGGAGTGCAACGAAGGTTCACCAGACTGATTCCTGGGATGGGGGGATTGTCCTATAAGGAGAGACTGAGTAGACTAGGCCTATATTCTCTAGAGTTTAGAAGAATGGGAAGTGATCTCATTGAAACATACAACATTCTTACAGGGCTTGACAGGATAAATGCAGGGAGGATGTTTCCCCTGCCTGGGAGTCTAGAACCAGGGGTCACAGTCTCAGAATAAGGGGTCAGCCATTTAGGACTGAGATGAGAAATTACTTCACTCGGAGGGTGGTGAATCTTTGGAATTCTCTACCTCAGAGGGCTGTGGAGGCTCAGTCGTTGAGTATATTCAAGACAGAGATCAATCGATTTTTGGATATTAAAGGAATCAAGGGATATGGGGATAGTGCAGGAAAGTGGAGTTGAGGTATAAGATCAGCCATGATCTTATCGAGGGGCCAAATGGCCTACTCCTGCTCCTATTTCTTATGTTCTTATTAACAATTTGTGTTGTATTAAAAATCGTGCTTAGGTGTTCCATAACTTAGTAGAAGAATTGCATAAGCTCTGAGTCTAGGCTTTGCTCCCTCTCTTGCAAATACTTATTGATATTTTGGTACCGTGTTCTCCAGATTAACGGTGTGGGTACCTTTCAGAGATCAGGATACTTTCAATGACTCAATAATTTTCTTATGAGACTTGATTGGCATCTGGGACTGAAAAGGATGTCCACCATTGTTTGACTCTGCCACCAACTGATGTCAACTGAGTGACTCTGTGCTGAGTCTGAGGTCTGAAGATAGGTTATGGGATGCAAGATAATAAATTTACAAATAAAGATTCCTAGATAGATGTCGATGAAGTAGTTTTACATTCTCTTCAATTTTCTTTTCCTTTCATCAATATACTTCATATTGCAGCAAACGTGTATGACGTAATACCTAGAAATTTGTTTGATGTTGAGCGGATTTGATGTTGTGTTGGATGTTGAGCGGATTTGATGTGTTGTATGTTGAGCGGGGCTGGATGTTGTGTTGGATGTTGAGCGGGGCTGGATGTTGTGTTGGATGTTGAGCGGATTTGATGTGTTGGATGTTGAGCGGATTTGATGTTGTGTTGGATGTTGGGCGGATTTGATGTTGTGTTGGATGTTGAGCGGATTTGATGTTGTGTTGTATGTTGAGCGGATTTGATGTGTTGGATGTTGAGCGGGATTGAATGTTGAGTGGATTTGATGTTGTTGGATGTTGGGCGGATTTGATATTGTGTTGGATGTTGGGCGGATTTGATGTTGTGTTGGATGTTGAGCGGATTTGATGTTGTGTTGGATGTTGAGCGGATTTGATGTTGTGTTGGATGTTGAGCGGATTTGATGTTGTGTTGGATGTTGAGCGGAATTGATGTTGTGTTGGATGTTGAGCAGATTTGATGTGTTGGATGTTGAGCGGATTTGATGTGTTGGATGTTGAGCGGATTTGATGCGGGGCTGGATGTTGTGTTGGATGTTGGGCGGATTTGATGTGTTGGATGTTGAGCGGATTTGATGTGTTGGATGTTGAGCGGATTTGATGTGTTGCATGTTGAGCGGGGCTGGATGTTGAGCGGATTTGATGCGGGGTTGGATGTTGTGTTGGATGTTGAGCGGATTTGATGCGGGGTTGGATGTTGTGTTGGATGTTGAGCGGATTTGATGCGGGGTTGGATGTTGAGCGGATTTGATGTTGAGCGGGGCTGGATGTTATCTTGGTTGATTGGCAGTGGATTCCATTACATGCTGCTGTTTTCATTTGGTAACAGGCCAGGCAGCATCCGTGGAGCAAGAAACAGAGTTAACGTTTCAGGTCAAAGACCTTTCTTCAGAACTGGAAAAAAGCAGGAAATGGAATAGATTTTAAAGCAAGTTTAGGGGCTGGGAAATGGGGGAGGGGATGAAAGAACAAAAGGGAAGGTCTGTGATGGGATGGAAGGCAGGAGAAGTAAAGAGGCATTACGAGATATTCAAGACAAGAGATGGTAATGGGACAGGTTAAGAAACAAAGGATGGCTCTAGATGGAGTGTGAATTGCGCTGACAATGATAGACAGCTGCCATGTGGGAGGAAAGAAAAAAAGGCGCAAACAAAAAGTGTGGATAAAAAATATATATATGATAGGGGCCGAGGTTATGATCTGAAATTGTTGAACTCTATGTTGAGTCCGGAAGGCTGTAAAGTGCCTAATCGAAAGATGAGGTGCTGTTCCTCGAGCTTACGCTGAGCTTCCGTGGAACAATGCAAGAGGCCGAGGACGGTGAGGTCTGAGTGGGAATGGAGCGGTGAATTAAAGTGACAGGCCACCGGAAGCTCGGGGTCACCCTTACGGACTGAACGGAGGTATTCCGCAAAGCGGTCACCCAATCTGCGTTTGGTCTCCCCAATGTAGAGGAGACCACATCGTGAGCAGCGAATACAGCATACTAAATTGCAAGAAGTACAAGTAAATCGCTGTTTCACCTGGAAGGGGTGTTTGGGGCCCTGGACAGTGGGAAGGGGGGAGGTATAAGGGCATGTGTTGCATCTCCTGTGCTTGCACGGGAAGGTGCTGGGCGAAGGGGAAGGGGTGCTGGGGGTGATAGAGGAGTGGACTAGGGTGTCGCGGAGGGAGCAGTCCCTACGGAATGCTGAAAGGGGAGGGGAAGATGTGTTTGGTGGTGGGATCATGCTGGAGGTGGCGGAAATGGCGGAGGATGATCTGTTGAATGTGGAGGTTGGTGAGGTGAAAGGTGAGGACAAGGGGACCTCTATCGTGGTTCTGGGAGGGAGGGGCAGGGGTGAGGGCTGAAGTGCGGGAGATAGAACGGACACGGTCGAGGGCCATGTCAACTACAGTAGAGGAGAATCCTTGATTGAGGAAAAAGGAAGACATGTCTGAAGCACTGGTATGGAAGGTGGCATTGTCGGAGCAGATGTGGCGGAGACGGAGAAACTGGGAGAATGGAGTAGAGTCCTTACAGGAGGCGGGGTGGAAGGAAGTGTAGTCCAGGTAGCTGTGGGAGTCGGTGGGCTTGTGGTGAATGTTTGTCAATAACCTCGAATATGCAACTTGCTTCCAGGTACCTGCATAAACAATACATCCGTCATGATGTTTAAGAAAGGAAGTTTTGAAATAGGAGGAATTATATATCCAGTTGCAATCAAGGTAAATTGGTGGAGATTTTCTGAGTTTGTCTGTTACCTGTTTGAAATTGTAATATGTTTTACCTCTTGAGATATTCAACAGTCTGTGTATGACCCAGGCTCAAACTGCTCAAGGAGTTCCTGTTGAAAATATCACATCCCTGAAATTCCTTTAGGTTTAAGAATCAATTGAAGAAAATTGCTTCTGCTTGCTTGCATTTATTTTTAAAATAACTTCTCCTGTTCATAGAGATGTGCCTAGAGTTGTGTGCGCGTGTACTCATTCTGCGCCAGAGCCACGAGGGAATGTATATCAGTGCACCAGAAAAATGTCTTGGTCTAAAGCTTTGCTCAGCAAGATGTGTACAGTACTTCTATTCTATTTTAAGAATATATGAAGTTATCTACAATGGTTTTCTCCTGAAAGCAGTTAGCATCTTGTTCCAAGTTGTGTTCAGGTCGTTTTATTATTTTCAGTTTTCTAAACAATCTAAACTGCAGGGCTGTTGCCTGCCAGGCCTTTATGCTTCTGTCTGATGTGCCAAACAATGACAAGTTGTTGGTGTGTCTTGCTCCTTGGAGGACATCTTCGATTAATATTTGCAAGTATATCAAATCTCCACTCTGCTGTTCATTCACAATCTTGCCAGTGGTTTAAATGACACGTGTGACTTGCTCCAGGTCCTATCAACGATTTTAGGAGACATGAAGTAGCAGGTCAGGTGGTCATAGAATCAAAGTCTTGCAGTGCAAAAGGAGGCCATTTGGCCCATCGTGCCTGTGCCAGCCCTTTGAAAGAGCTCTCCAATTAGCCCCACTCCCCTGCTCTTTCCCCATAGCCCTGCAATTTTCTCCCCTTCAAGTCTATACCCAATTCCCTTTTGAAAGTTATTACTGAATCTGCTTCCACCGCCCTTTCAGGCAGTGCATTCCAGATCATAACTCGCTGCGTAAAGAATATTCTCCTCATCTCACCCCTGGCTCATTTGCCAATTACCCTAAATCTGTGTCCTCTGGTTACTGACCCTCCTGCCAGTGAAAACAGTTTCTCCTTATTTACTCTATCAAAACCCCTCATGAGGAAGTGATGCTTCCTCTGATTTTCCGTTATCGCTAGTGATAGAATGAGTGTTCTGTTTCCAAGGCAATTGCAAGGACTTTATTTCTTTCCTTCATCTCTACACCTTCAATCCCCTCCTCGCAAGTTTAACCGTAAGATTTCAGTACGTTTTGGACGAAGAGAAAACGGACCAATCTCCCTGACAGCAACATGGGAATAAACAGAAGTCCCCGCATTTGCCTGTAAGATTTCGGAGCCTTGTAAAGCAAACTTTTTTTTACTGGCTGCAGTTGCCCTCTTCGAGCATTGACCGTAGTAACGGGACTTATATTGAGTCGATGTCATTGTTTTTGCTGCAGTATGATCCTCAGTTCGGCGATGCTTTTTGGAACAGCAGCAAATATGGAATAGTGACCTACCTGCTCCAAATGATGAGCAGCTGGGCCATAGTCTGCAACGTGTGGTACTTGCCTCCAATGACCAGACAGGTACGTGACTGGTTTGTAACTAACCAACCTCCTGTGGCATTGCAGTTGGACAGTCAAGGCCAAGCGTAGTCTTCAGGTGAAGCCGGGCTAGAGGGTGGGAGATAATTGGACTGGGGAACACTGGTGTAATTCACTCACTATTTTAAAGTCGTATATTCTGTCCTTTATTTTTCTCTTTTAATATTATTATTTATAGTTAAATAGCAAAACTTACGGTAACTTGGGAAACCGAGAAGTAGAGCTGGTTGGCGTGTAGAGGTGTCACTTCAGTACAGGCTGGGAGGTACAAAACTGAGGGGCTACAGCACCATCCTTGGTGGGAGGGTGTAATTACAGCGTGACAAGTTTACATAGACAGTTTCCATTATAAATGTGAACGTAGGAATTTTTAATAGAAATATAAAAATAAGCAAAGAGTGTATGAATTTCAAATATATTTTTAATCTATTGTAGATATCTACAGGACAAAAACCTAAACTTGCAGTGGTGTTTTATAAACTTTTCACGATATTAAAGGCTCAAGCAATATGGACCTGTTTTTGGTTGGGCGGGGAGGAGTTGATTACCTTGAGCATTCAAATATACAAACAGCACTGTGTGGCATTCACTCCAATGATATTTTTGAAGAGTTCAAACATAAGCTTCTTTATGAAGATTGCAAACAGTGTTTGTAGTGTTCTTATCGTAATTTTTAGGTTCCCAATAACGCAGCACCCACGTACCGTAGCCCCGTGGTTCTGGTACTGGACCAGCAGCCCAGAGGTTATGAGTTCAAATCTCACCATGGCAAGTTGTGAAAGTGAATTCAGACAATCTGGTAATTTGTGACTTGGCACCAGAAAAATGACCTTGAAAGCTGCTGGACTGTCATAAAAACCCAACTGGCTCTCTAATGTCCTTCTGAGAAGAAAACCTGCACGCACTACCTGGTCTGACCTACATATGACTCCAGTCCCACATTATGTTGAAGTCTCTTAATGTCCTCTGATGTGGCCTTGCAGCACAGTAAGGATGCCTGTCGCAAGAAGCAGTGAGAAATTTTCCATTTTAGAAAGTTTTAACAAAATGGTTCTTGGATGTCACATCAATCAATCCTTGTTCCAATGATGCTTCCTGTAGTGTTAATATTTGCCTTGACATTCCTTTTCTCTGTTTTCCATTTGTCCCTCCCTCCATGCAGTAGGGGCATGTGAGGAGTGGATCCTGGGCTCTCTGTACCCGGCCAATGGGCACTTCTTTCTTCTTGACTAACGTGAGCTACTCGGTGTAAAGGCGTCACTGACCATCTTTCCCAGAAATTGAATCAATCTCTTCTCCGATTCAAACGCACTAAACTTGTTCTGCACACAAGCTCCTCCCAGTGGCCACTTGCAACACCTGTCCCATCAGCAGCATATGTGAAAGACCGTACAGTGGGTGGCAACTGGTTTTGAATCCTGGGACCTGAAGGTGGGCGGTTATGGGGTGGGGTAGGGGAGAGGGTGGTGAGTAAATGGCTGAAAAGTACATTTTCCATTTACAGAACTCTGTTTAAAAAAAATAAAAAATAAAATAAAATAAAAAAATCCAATCTTTTTTCAAGGTGTTTTTTTCCCGCTCATCAAGGTGTAGAGTGTCAGTGCTGGAGAATGGGTTAGATACAGAGTAAAGCTCTCTCTACACTGTCCCATCAGATACTCCCAGAGCAGGTACTGCACAGGTTTGATATGGAGTACTGTCCCATCAGACACTCCCAGGACAGGTCATGGGCTAGATGCAGGGTAAAGCTCCCTCTACACTGTCCCAGCAGACATTCCCAGGTCAGGTACGGCATGGGTTAGACACAGGGTAAGGTTCTCACTAATTCACCCCAATAACATACCTCATCTTCAACATTAGAACAGCCCAATCTGCCCTTGTGTGACATTTTTCATCTACCCCATTAGCCATCCTGTGACCTCTTTCCAAATCATTTTAAATTGCAATGACTGGAGTTTTGTTGAGAATTCTGTAGATTCCTTTCTTAACTCCAAGTTTGATTTAGTAACAAACTGTTAGTACACTAAGATGGAGGTGTTGCAGTTTCATGGTATTCATGCTCCTTTACCCCTGTCCCTGCTAAATAAACAGGAACTTGTACTGTGAGGGTATCGGGCACAGCGACAGCTGCTGAAGTGTTCATATCAATTGTGATCAGATTTGCTTTTGACTTAAGCTATGCCAAACTTTTCACTGAATTAATTTAAAAAAAAATTAAGAACCCAAGGTGAAAGGTCAGGGTTTAGACTGCAGACTATACCAAGGTCGGAAAGAGTAGAAGAGAATTGATATTGAAAGGAGAAGTATTTGGTGACATCAAATCTGGGTTTTCAAAGACTAAAAATTGTTGAAGGAATTAAGAAATGCTATGGTTTTGAAGAGCTGGGAAAGAATGAGTCAGAGAGTTTGTGCAGCATTTCCCCAGATACGGAAACCATGGACTATTTTAAGTTGGACCCGGGCTCTAACCAGAATTAAGAATTGTTGAGCAGGCGAGAAATATTCAGTACAGAAGAGGAAACTGAGCTTCTTGGAAAAGGTTTTAGCAATATAGGAAGTGCGTAAATCTTATTTGAGGTCAGAGGAGATGTTGAAGTCAAGAATGTTGAAAGATTGTCACGGTTCAGGATTCTGTGGCTTTTTTTTTTGCAAAGAAGACTTGGACATAAGTGGGTTTAATATGAGTTTTGGGCAGAAGCTTGCCTGAAAGAGAATAGTTTATCCAGAGAGTCTAATGCTGGGTTGGCCATCTATCAGCAGCCGAGAGGTGATTTAAATAAAAAGAAAGACTTGCATTTATATAGAGCCTTTCATGACCTCGGTATCCCAAAGCACTTTACAGCCAATTAA
Source organism: Somniosus microcephalus (assembly GCF_052327205.1). Taxonomy (NCBI): domain Eukaryota; kingdom Metazoa; phylum Chordata; class Chondrichthyes; order Squaliformes; family Somniosidae; genus Somniosus; species Somniosus microcephalus. The sequence goes on from NC_140988.1 coordinate 22,630,581, forward strand.
GTACTTTTTTTGAAGTGTAGTCACTGTTGTAATGTAGGAAACGCAGCAACCAATTTGCACACAGCAAGGTCCCACAAACAGTGATAATGACCAGGTAATCTTTTTTTTTTAGTGATGTTGATTGAGAGATAAAGATTGGCCAGGACACCGGGGAGAACTCCCCAGCTCTTCTAATAGTGTCATGGGATCTTTTACATCCACCCGAGAGGATAGGCAGGGCCTCGGTTTAATGTCTCATCCGAAAGACAGCACCTCCGACTGTGAAGCACTCCCTCAGTACTGCACTGGAGTGTCAGCCTAGATTTTGTGCTCGAGTCCTTGGAGTGGGGCTTGAACCTACAACCTTTTGACTCAAAGGCACGGAGCCACAGTTGCCACCTGTTGTATGGGCAGTTGTTTTGCACAGATCCTGAACAGCAGCCCATTCTCTAGCAACGTCTGGCCATTCAGGAAGACACAGAGCACCTTGGTGTCGACACTGTCTTTTGGTTTCTGTGGGTCAGGGATGAGAGGCTCATGAAGAATCAACACTGATACCAGAAGTCAGCTAAGGCCACAGAATGTCTGTGAGTTCAGTCAGGCTGCAGCAGTGGAACCTTTGCCCTGTTCAGAGAGACGTTGTGTGTTTACATTCAGTAAAGGACCCCACTGAAGTGTTCTTTAATTTTGTAATGTGAACAGAAATTGATCTGATTGTACCACGTGACTTTCATCATACTCTGTTCTGTGTGTTTTACCCACTGCAGAATAAAGCAGCTTACCAATCGAACCAAACAAAGCCTCACCTAGTGTTAGCTTGGAGAGATTAAAAGGTGTACACGTACTTGGACACAGAGTACTGGTCCCAATCACAAGAGAGTTTCATTGTTACACTCACAGGTCTCGCTACTGCTCTAACAGATAAAGGGCAGCGGGGGGTCTGTTAAAATATAAAAATAAAATAAAATTAAATTTAAAAATGTAGGAAACCAGATTGCTTAAGTGAGTGACTGACATCGCCGAATTTGCAGCAGCCCTGAATTTGTAATGAGGGTAAAGGGTGGAGCCACTTCAGAAGGGAGAACTTTTAATATCATTGCTTTTAGATATGTGCATGTACCTCACTGTTCTGTGAATAAAATCTATGACTAACTATGCGGTAAAAGTCTTGTGTACGGTGTGTCGCACCGTGTGTGTCACGCCGAGTACATCTCGTAATGTGTATGTAGTGCAAAAAATCATTTGGCACACATTTTGACTGGTTTGAATAACCACTGTCTGTTTAACTAAGCAAGCTGATTTGCTCAAATATCCGACAGGTTGAAAAAATTACCAGTCATGAAACCAGGAACCTGCACCAATCCAGCCAATTAAATCACTGACGTTTTTTAAGAAGCTCCCCATTTGAAAGCAGCAACTACCAGAAAGCAGATTAATCGAAAAAAAAATCCCTCATTGTGTCAGCCATGTTATTTTTTGACCCACTGCACGATGTGTTAAATTTATAACCGGTACATGAAAAGTTACATAATTCTTTTTAAAAAAAATCACTAAACCTACACTTGGCTTCACTGCTCTGTTCCCAGAGCTGGCAGACTTCACCTCTGGAGAGGAGAGGGAGATAGAGAGGAGGAAGGTACTGGGAGGAGAAGTTAAGTTGTTTAGTGATGCTTGCCATGTGGGATGTGAGCGAGCGCCAGCATCTAGTGGGGACCACATGCAAGTTGATGTGAGATGTGCTGGAGAAGCTGTGTGCTCACCTTCTGTCTGTATGGGAGGCCATGGTGACTGCACGGCTAAAGCAGCCCAGCTATGTGCTCGTGACTGAGCCGAGAAGAAAGACAGGCGCCCCGCGTTGCAGTGCTAAGCATGCGAGCTAGGCCGTGTCACTATTGATAGATCTTGGGCGCACAGCGATGGAGAGCACGCCAGAGTCTGAGCACAGCATGTCCATCAGAATTACTCGTGGTACAAGCTGCGCATTAAAACCAATTCGGCATAAAAGGCAGTGAGGCCTTGAAACTGTGAAGGGGATCATGAGAGGTTATACCTATCCGGAAAGACTGAACAGGCTGGGTTCTTTTCTGTGTTTAAAAAAAAAAAGAGAAGGCTCAGGGAAGACGTGGTTGAGATCTTTAAATTTATGAAGGCGTTTGATAGGATAGACATTGAGAAGATGTTTCTACTTGTGGGGGAGACCATAAATATAAGATAGTCACTATAAATCCAGTCGGGAGTTTAGGAGAAACTTCTTTACCCAGAGAGGGGTTAGAATTGGAAACTTGCCACCACAGAGTTTTTTAAAATTCATTTTTGGGATGTGGGTATCGCTGGTAAGGCCAGCATTTATTGCCCATCCCTAATTGCCCATGAGAAGGTGGTGGTGAGCCGCCGCCTTGAACCGCTGCAGTCCGTGTGGCGAAGGTACTCCCACAGTGCTGTTAGGGAGGGAGCTCCAGGATTTTGACCCAGTGACGATGAAGGAATGGCGATATATTTCCAAGTCAGGATGGTGTGTGACTTGGAGGGGAACTTGGAGGTGGTGGTGTTCCCATGCGCCTGCTGTCCTTGTCCTTCCAGGTGTAGAGGCCATTGGTTTGGGAGGTGCTGTTGAAGAAGCCTTGGTGAGTTGCTGCAGTGCATCTTGTAGATGGTACACACTGCAGCCACAGTACGCCGGTGGTGGAGGGAGTGAATGTTTAAGGTGGTAGATGGGGTGCCAATCAAGTGGGCTACTTTGTCCTGGATGGTGTCGAGCTTCTTGAGTGTTGTTGGAGCTGCACTCATCCAGGCAAGTGGAGAGTATTCCATCACACTCCTTACTAGTACCTTGTAGATGTTGGAAAGGCTTTGGGGAGTCGGGAAGTGAGACACTCACCACAGAATACCCAGCCTCTGACCTGCTCTTGTGGCCACAGTATTTATGTGGCTGGTCCAGTTAAGTTTCTGGTCAATGTTGACCCCCAGGATGTTGATGGTGGGAGATTTGGTAATACCGTTGAATGTGAAGGGTCAGTGGTTAGAGTCACGCTTGTTGGAGATAGTCATTGCCCAGGACTTGTGTGATGCGAATGTTACTTGCCCCATATCAGCTCAAGCCTGAATGCCATCCAGGTCTTGCTGCATGCGGGCATGGACTGCTTCACTATCTGAGGAGTTGCGAATGGAACTGAACACTGCAATCATCAGAGAATATCCCCACTTCTGACCTTATGATGGAGGGACGATCATTGAAGCAGCTGAAGATGGTTGAGGCGAATAGTATAGATGCATATAAGGGAAAGCTAGATAAGCACATGAGGGAGAAAGGAATAGAAGGATTTTGTTTATGGGGTTCGATGAAGTATTGTGGGAGGAGGCTCATGTGGAGCATAAACACCAGCATAAACCAGTTGGGCCGAATAGCCTGTTTCTGTGCTGTTAACTATATGTAATATACGAGGAGGAGTTTAGCTCTGAGCACTGAATCCTTTACTTTTCATCTGTAAACAATGCTGCAGGAAATCGATGATGTATATTAGATGCACTTGTTGCGTAGTATAACGTTCCAGTTGTAAAACGAGTTTGACTTTGCATGAGCAGTGCCACAGGAGGTCCAAGTGCTGTACTGAAATTGCGATTTAGAAAATGAAATGTTGTTTAAAAATCCTTTCGTAGAGTCATTTTAGTATTTTTTCATTAAAAGCTAACTTTCGAATAGTTAGCTCCATCAGTGATTCCCGAGTAACGTTTGCCTCTCCCTTTACTCTGCAGAAAGGGGAAGATGCCGTGCAGTTTGCCAATCGAGTCAAAGCAGCCATAGCTCAGCAGGGAGGCCTGGTGGATCTCGCCTGGTAATTAACTCTTGCTAACGTTTCATATGGATAGTAACGTGGAGTGATTTTTGGAGACTTCTCTTTTAAGAATGAGGTTTTGATTTGATTTTTATCTACACAAGTGAATAGAAAGGGGATGAGCAGCAAAATTCCTTTTGTGATTGGCTGGCAGTTGAGTTCTGTCATGTCTTTGGCGAGGGTTGGGGGGAGGAGAGGGAAAGAAGCCGTACATTTTGTTTTATTTTCCTGTCTGATGGAATCTCTTGTTTCCACGTGGTGCTTTACTTAATGGCCGAATTTAGAGCTGTCAATACTCACCTGGATTAGACATTGGAGTTTTAGTGACATGAAACTTGATAATGAAAGTTTGCAATTGTCCGGTTAAGAGCCCATCAACTAGTTGATCCACTGCGCTTTTGTTTGGACACCAGAGGGTTTATGTTTGTGGCCTAAGTATCATACTGTTTGGTTCTTTCACCTTACTATATTCTCATCCTTGTTTTCAAATTCTTCCATGGCCTCGCCCTTCTCTATATCTTTAATCTCCTCCAGCCCTCCGAGATATCTGCACTCCTCCGATTCTGGCCTCTTGAGCATCTCTGATTTTAATCACTCCACCATTGGCGGCCGTGCCTTCAGCTGCCCAGGCCCTAAGCTCTGGAATTCCCTCCCTAAACCTCTCCGTCTCTCCAGCGCTCTCTCCTCCTTTAAGATGTTCCTTAAAACCTACCTCTTTGACCAAGCTGTTGGTCATCTGCCCTAATATCTGTGGCCCTTATGTGGCTCGTGGTGTCAAATTTTGTTTAATAATGCCCCTGTGACGCACCTTGGGACATTTTGCCACGTTAAAGGTGCTATATAAATACAGGTTTGTTGTATGTAAATAGCATCAGATGCTGGGAATAAGAAATAAAATCTTGAAACATTCAGCAGGTCAGGCAGCATCTATGGCGAGGGAAACCGAGTTAACGTTTCAAGTCAATGGCCTTTCCTCAGAACTCTGAGGAATTATGTTGCCTGCCTTGCCCCACCTCAGCTTTCTGTCACTGAAACCCTCATCCATGCCTTTTTCATCTCCAGACACACTGACACCGAAACTTTCCTTACTCCACCTTCCATAAACTTTAACTTGTGCAAAACTGTGCTGGCCTCTCCTGTTTTGTGGGGTAGCATTGCTGGGTAAAGAGGAGATTAACACAATAGTAAGGAAGGATATTAGCTCTGATGATGTGGAATCTGTATGGGCAGAGCTGAGAAATACCAAGGGGCAGAAAACGTTAGTGGGAGTTGTATACAGACCCCCAAACAGTAATGTTGAGGTTGGGGATGGCATTAAACGGGAAATTAGAGATGCGTACAATAAGGGCACAGCAGTTATCATGGGTGACTTTAATCTACATATAGATTGGGCTAACCAAATTAGTAACAATACTGTGGAGGAGGAATTTCTAGAGTGAATACGGGATGGTTTCCTGGACCAATATGTCGAGGAACCAACCAGAGATCAGGCCATCTTAGACTGGGTATTATGTAATGAGAAAGGATTCATTAGCAATCTTGTTGTGCGAGGCCCCTTGGGGAGGAGCGATCATAATATGGTGGAATTCTTCATTAAGACAGAGAATGAAGTAGTTGACTCAGAGACTAGGGTCCTGAACTTAAATAAAGGAAACTACGATGGTATGAGGCACAAGTTGGCGAGGATGGATTGGGGAACGTTACTTAAAGGGTTGACGGTGGATAGGCAATGGCAAACATTTAAAGATCGCATGGATGAACTACAGAATTTGTTCATCCCTGTTTGGCATAAAAATAAAACAAAAAAGGTGACTCAACCGTGGCTAACAAGGGAAATTAGGGATAGCATAAGATCCAAGGAGAGGACATATAATTTAGCCAGAAAAAGCAACAAACCTGAGGATTGGGAGCAGTTTAGGATTCAGCAAAGGAGGACAAAGGGATTAATTAAGAGGGGGAAAATAGATTGAGAGTAAGCTTTCAGGGAACATAAAAACTGACTGTAAAAGCTTCTATAGATATGTGAAGAGAAAAAGATTGGTGAAGTCAAGCATAGGTTCCTTGCAGTCAGAATCAAGGGAATTTATAATGGGGAACAAAGAAATGGCCGACCAATTAAATACACACTTTGGTTCTATCTTCACAAAGGAGGGCACAAATAACCTCCCAGAGATGTTGGGGAACATAGGGTCTAATGAGAGGGAGGAATTGAATGAAATCAGTATTTGTAGGGAAATGGTGTTAGGGAAATTGACGGGATTAAAGGCCGATATGTCCCCAGGGCCTGATAATCTACATCCTAGGGTACTTAAGGGAGTGGCCCTAGAAATAGTAGATGCATTGCTGGTCATCTTCTAAAATTCTATAGACTCTCTAACAGTTCCCATGGATTGGCAAATAGCTAATGTAACCCCACTATTTAAAAAAGGTGGTAGAGAGAAAACGGGGAATTATAGACTGCTAAGTCTGACATCGGTAGTGGGGAAAATGCTAGAGTCCATTATATAAGATGTAATAGCAGAGCACTTGGAAAACTGACAGGATCGGACAAAGTCAACATGAATTTACAAATGCTTGACTAATCTACTGGAATTTTTTGAGGATGTAATTGGTAGAATAGATAAGGGAGAACCAGTGGATGTGGTGTATTTGGACTTTCAGAAGGCTTTCGATAAGGTCCCGCATAAGAGATTAGCGTGCAAAGTTAAAGCACACAAGATTGGGTGTAAGGCACTGTCTTGGAAAGTGAACTGGTTGGCAGACAGGAAACGACGAGTTGGAATAAACAGGTCTTTTTCCGAGTGGCAGGCAGTGACTAGTGGGGTACCACAGGGATCGGTGCTAGAACCCCAGCTATTCACAATATATATAAATGATCTAGACGAGGGAACTAGATGTAATATCTCCAAGTTTGCCAATGACACAAAGCTGGGTGGGCGTGTGTGCTGTGCGGAGGATGCCGAGAAACTCCAGTATAATTTGGACAGGTTGGGTGATTGGGCAAATGCAGTATAATGTGGATAAATGCAAAGTTATCCACTTCGGTGGCAAAAACAGGAAGACAGATTATTATCTGAACGGCAATAGATTGGGAGACGGGAAAGTGCAACGAGACCTGGGTGTCCTTGTGCACCAGTCGCTGAAGGTAAGTGTTGTGTCCGTGTATAATAAGACACAGACTGTGGAGAACGGTACAACAGGTGTTTACTCAACGTGGCTCACAGTGGAACTGATCTGTACAGATTACTACTCGGGGCTATATACAGGTGTGGTCACTGCCGGTACTACAGTATACATGAGCTGTAAAAGATAGTTCCCCACTTAAAGGTATATACATTACAATTCCTCCTTTTAGATTAACAGTACCATAACACTCATTTAACAATTAAATATCAAACTTAATTACGATTAACACTTAACATGCAACATTAGCTGAAAATAGTCTATTTATATATTCAGTCTTTGGGGAGGCTTCCTGATCCTTTCTGGATAGCGCCTTTCCCGAGTGTCTTGCTCTTGGTGCGGAGGCGATTCTGGCCCCCTGTCGTCGGTTGGTTCATCAGCTTCCGCTGCTACTGTTTCTGGGGTAGATGCGACCTGTACGTCGGGTTCATCACCAGGTACGTATGGGCGAGGCATGGGGTTGACTTGTTCCTGTGACTCTAGGATCTGGTCAGCATGGTGTCTCACAATGCTCTCCCCAACGTCCACTGTGTACATTAGTGGGCCCTGCCGTGTGCATATCGTTCCTGGCTGCCATTTTTCTGTTCGGTAGTCGCGGGCCAAGACTGGTTGCCCTACATTGAAGCTCCTTGTTGGCTTCTCATGGATGTGCTGGAATTGCTTACTCTCAACATCTCTTCGTACGTTTGGTCTGAGCAAATCCAGGCGAGATCTTAACCTTCGGTTAAAGAACATCATGGCTGGGGCCTGGTTGGTGACTGCATGTGTCGAACAGGAAATTGTCCACCTTGTGCTGCAGCGGAATGTTGTCATTGTACATAGCCTTTGTTGCCTTCTTAAAGGTTTGTACGAACCTCTCAGCCAATCCATTTGTGGCTGGATGATACGGGGCGGATGTGTAATGCCATACCCCATTCTTTTTCAAGAACCTCCGGAACTCTTCGGACACAAACTGTGGTCTGTTGGCGGAGCAAATCTGTTCTGGCAAGCCATTCCTGGCAAAAATGGTCCGTAGGACTGCAATAGTTTTCTCCGTGGTGGTGGAGGACATTTTGATGACCTCGGGCCATTTCGAGTGCGCATCCACGGCTATTAAAAACATTGAGTCCATGAATGGACCAGCAAAATCAATATGTACCCGTTGCCATGGAGATGAGGGCCACTCCCATGGGTGTAGAGGGGCCTGTGCTGGTGCATTTTGGACTTTCTGGCATCCTGAGCAACTCTTGGTCAGGTCCTCGATTTGTTTATCGATTCCCGGCCACCACACATAAGCCCTGGCTAGGCTTTTCATTTTTACCCCTCCCAGATGACCCTCATGAAGCTCATTGAGCAATCTATCCCTTAACTTGGGTGGAATTACCACTCGGGATCCACACATCAAGGTCCCCCGGCACACTGACAGCTGTTCTCTCCTTGTCGAGAATGCTGGCAACAGTTAATCGCCATGTGCTGGCCATCCCTTCACCGTCAAATCATATACCCGAGACAGTGTCGGGTCATTTCGGGTTTCCTTTTCGATACAAGCGTTAGTTACCGGTAGGTATTCAACTATAGTCGAATGGAATATTTCGACAGGATCCACTGCTGGTGCTTCCTCCGCGGTAGGCAGTGGCAGGCGTGATAGCCCATCAGCATTTCCATGCTGTTTCGTGCCCTTATATTCAATCTCATAGTGGTTCGCCCCTAGAAAAAGTGACCATCTTTGTAGTCGTTGCGCAGTCATCACCGGAATGCCCTTCTTCGGATTAATAATGGAGACAAGAGGCTGGTGATCCGTCAGCAAGGTGAATTTCTACCCGTGCAGATAGTGATTGAACTTTTTCACTCCCCACACTAGGCTGAGGGCCTCCCTGTCAATCTGGGCGTAGTTACGCTCGGCTGAGGTTAGTGATCGTGACGCAAAGGCTATTGGCCTCTCTGAGCTGTCCGAGAATTTGTGCGACAGCACCGCTCCAATGCCATAGGGTGACGCATCACATGCCAACCGAATTGGTAATGCTGGGTTGTAATGGGCCAATACCTCTTTCGATGTGATTAGTGTTTTGCTCTTCTGGAAAGCTCGTCTACATTCGTCACTCCACTTCCATGGCACCCCAGTTTGCAGTAGGGTGTTCAGTGGGTGTAGTATTGTAGACAAATTTGGCAAGAACTTATGGTAGTAGTTTACCAGCCCGAGGAACGACCTCAGTTGTGACACATTTTCCGGTGCTGGAGCCTTGACTACTGCCTCAATCTTCTCTGGGGACTTATGTAACCCCTCTTTATCGATAATGTGGCCACAATACGAGATCTGTTTTCTAAAAAACTCGCATTTGGGGCGGTTAGCTCGGAGCCCATATTCCTGCAATCTAGTGAGCACCTGCTCCAGGTTGGCAAGGTGATCACTGTCATTTTTGCCCGTGACCAGGATGTCGTCCAAATAACACTGGGTCCCTGGGATCCCTTGCAGGACTTGTTCCATTGCCCTCTGCCAAATAGCCGGAGCTGATGCTACCCCGAATACCAGCCGGTTGTATTGGTAGAGACCTTTATGGGTGTTGATTGTGAGGTATTTTTTTGATGCTTCTTCTACCTCCATTTGCAGATACGCCTGGGCCAGATCAATCTTAGTGAAGCGTTTCCCTCTAGATAGCGAGGCAAAAATATCTTCAATCCGTGGAAGTGGATATTGTACGGTATGAAGGACCGGGTTCACTGTTACCTTAAAGTCCTCACAGCTGCGAAACTTCCTTAGTTCCCCAGGCGTGCTGCTCAATGACTTTTTCATCACAGGGACGATGGGTGCAGCCCACTCGCTCCAGTCTGCCTTGGACAGTACACCTGAATGTTCCAGACTCTCCAGCTCTGCTTCGACGGCTGGGCGGATCGCATAAGGTACCGGTCTGGCCTTAAAAAATTTTGGGCTTGCGTTTTCTTCAATTTTAATCGTCGCTGTCATGCCTTTTAGTGTTCCGAGTCCTTGCTGGAACACTTCTTTCGCGTCAGTTAGGATCTTTGACAGTCGCCCAGGTGTGACGCGTCATCCTTTTTGTCAGCCACAGTCAGTGCCTGTGTGGAATGCCAATCCAGTTGTATTTTCCGGATCCATTCACGTCCCAGTAATGGTGGTCCTCCATCTTGCAATACATACAGGTCTAGTTTTGGTGTTTCCTTACTGTTATATATAACGGTCACCCTTATTTTTCCTTTGGGGTAGACTTTTTGCCCCGTGTATGTCTTCAAAATAATTTTTGTGTCTCTCAAGGGTATGTGTGAGAATAGCCGCTCGTAGTCCCGTTGGTTTATGACTGTTAGGGCTGATCCTGTGTCCAATTCCATCTTTACCTGGACTCCTGCTATCTTGAGAGTGACCCAAATGGTTCGGTGATCCTCCGTTGTGATCACATTATGTAGTTTCAGACAACTCCGTTCCCTGCTTTCGGAGTCGTTATCACTCTTTTGTTCGTCTGAACTATTCTCTGTCATCTTATGTACCTCCTTGTACTTTCCTTTGGTAGGTTTCTTATTGCTGGTTTTCTTTCCCGACCTGCAGACTCGTGCTATGTGTCCTACTTTTCCACACTGTCTGCACACTTTGTCTTTGAACCAGCAATCATTCTGGTCGTGTGTTGTTCTGCCGCAGCGATAGCACTTCTCTGTTCCATATGACATTTCATTTGTGCCATATTCTTGTGGTCTCTGTTGTATCTCTGCAGCGCCCCATGCTGCTGCTTCATATGATACCGCAATGCTGAAAGCCTTTGCCAGCGTTAGGTCCTTTTCAGATAAAAGCCGTTTCTGGGTTCCTTCACTTTGAAGCCCACACACAAACTTGTCCCTTAAGGTATCTGCCAGTCCTGCTCCAAACTGGCAGCGTTTCGATAGTTTGCGCAGTTCTGTTAAATAATCAGCATTGCTTTCATCCTTATGCTGGTTCCGTTTGTGAAACTTGAATCTTTCTGCTATCAGCAGCGGTGTGGGGTTTAAATGTTCCTTTAGTATCGTTACTATGTCTTCAAAACTCTTTTCCATTGGCTTCGTTGGGGTTACTAGATTTCGTAATAAACCATACGTCTTTGCACCCATTAAATTTAACAATACCGACGCTTTCTTGTCATCTGACACCTCATTTGCCTTGCAGTACACCTCTATTCGTTCGACATATGTAGTCCAATCTTCGACTTCATTGTCAAATGCGGTGATACTGCCACTCTTCGGCATTTTGGGTGTGGTTTAAAATGGCGTCTCCCAATGGCTTAAAATGGCATCTCCCGCGCTTTCCTTCCTCCCCCGCTGCTGCCAACACCACTCCCGGCGGTTCTCATGGCAATGGCGGCGCCCTGTAGGTTTCACGCGCTTCTCCTGCGCTGCTGCCAACGCTGCTCTCGGCGGTCCTCATGGCAATGGCGGCGCCCTGTAGGTTTCTGCGCGTCTCTCTCTCCGACGCTGCTCGGCCCCTGAACACTGGCTGCGCTCTGCCCTCTCTCTCTCTCTCTCTCTCTCCCCCGTCGACGCTGCTCGGCCCTTTGCTGTGCCGCTCGGTCAGGCTCTAGCCCGCCGCTGTCCGGGAAGGGTCTGCGCACTACCTGTTGCCAGCCCGTTTCGCTGGACCACCTCGACTGGAAAGCCAAGCCTGGCTCTCGACAGCCTCCCCCGCAATTCTCGAGTCTCTGCTGGATGACTGGGCGGTTGCCCGTGATCGACGCCCGAGTCTCTGGCCTTGACCTCCAATCCACTGATCTCCAGGAACGAATCCCCGGGAGGTGATGCAGAGTTGCAGGTAGGTTCGAACTTGCCTCGTCGTCAATGTTGTGTCCGTGTATAATAAGACACAGACTGCGGAGAACGGTACAATAGGTATTTACTCAACATAGCTCACAGTGGAACTGATCTGTACAGATTACTACTCAGGGCTATATACAGGTGTGGTCACTGCCGGTACTACAGTATACATGAGCTGTAAAAGATAGTTCCCCACATATACATTACAGTAAGCATGCAGGTGCAGCAGGCGGTTAAGAAGGCAAATGGTATGTTGACCTTCATAGCAAGAGGATTAGAGTACAGGAGCAAGGATGTCTTGCTGCAGTTGTACAGGGCCTTGGTGAGACCACACCTTGAGTATTGTGTGCAGTTTTGGTCGCCTTATCTGAGGAAGGATGTTCTTGCCATGGAGAGAGTGCAGCGAAGATTCACCAGACTGATACCTGGGATGGCAGGAATGACGTATGAGGAGAGATTGGGTCGATTAGGCTTATATTCGCTAGAGTTTAGAAGAATGAGAGGGGATCTCATTGAAACTTATAAAATTCTAACAGGGCTAGACGGACTAGATGCAGGAAGGATGTTCCTGATGGCGGGGGAGTCCAGCACCAGGGGTCACAGTCTAAGGATAAGTGGTAAGACATTTCGGACAGCGATGAGAAGGAATTTCTTCACCCAGAGAGTGGTGAAGCTGTGGAATTCTCTACCACACAAGGCAGTTGAGGCCAATTCATTAAATATATTGAAGAAGGAGTTAGATATATTTCTTAAGGCTAAAGGGATCAAGGGGTATGGGGAGAAAGCAGGGACAGGGTACTGAGTTTGGATGATCAGCCATGATCTTGTAGGAATGTCTAGTTACCACGGTAGCACGGGATGGAGTGAAAAGCGGCCGCATTGATCATCCGCCGGTGCCGTGCATCCACCAGGAGGCCGTTGGCGCACAAAAATCCGCCCCGAGGATGGCTTGAGAGACTTTGGCCGTAATGAAATCCCAATAAAACCGCTAGCCGCCGAAGCACACCTGGACCCGCCGGCTTCCGAAGGTCCGAATGGCCCCGCCATTAGCCGCCTGGAGGGAGGGGCCGTGCCCCCCAACTTGTAGTTCAAGATTTGACGCGGGTAGGATGCTACACTGCGCCCCGGTGTCGCAAAGGAAATGTCGACCAGATAGGGAGTCGTTGATGAAGAGGGGTTTTCCCGAATTACCGATTGCCATCGCAGCCGCGGGGTGCTTGTTATAACCAGTCCTCTTTCGACAGGGTGGCGGCTGTTTTTTTTTTTTTGAGCGATAAGTTGCAGAGAGGGCGGCAGCGTCTTGCTTTCGCGCCAAAACGGGCATGGTAGAAGCACAACCCCGCAGGTTGAGGGGCTGGAGCGGTGTCTGTGGGGCTGGGCGCCTCGTGGCAGCGCAGTCCTGCTGTGTCACCGCGAAGATCTTGTCTGCATCGGCAGCCAGCTCTGCGCAGTCGGTGACTTCCGACCTGGCTAGGGCAGCCTGAACCTGCTCCGATAGCTGGCTGAGGAATAGCTCCCTGAAGAGGAAGCATTCCGGTTCGGAGCCCAGGAGTGTGCACATTTAGCTCATGAGCTCGGACGGCTTGGAGTCCTCGAGGCCGGGCATATTGAGCAGCCGGCGGGCGCGCTCTGACTTCGTGAGCCCGAAGACCTGTAACAACTGCGCCTTTATTGTATCATACTTGCGATCTTCTGGTGGATTACCAAGCAGGCTGACGATCCGCGAGGCTGTGGCGCTGTCGAGGGCGGAGACCACGTGATAGTAACGGGTCTGATCCACAACGATGTTCCTGATTGCGAACTGGGCTTCAGCCTGGATGAACCACGCGGCTGGCTGTTGCTCCCAGAACTGTGGTAGCTTCAAAGCAACGGCGTTCAATTCCATGTTCAGTAACTTCCGCGAAAACCGTTCGCAAAAGTCGGGGTCACCAATGTAGGAATGTTTAGTTCCTATCCAAAAGACTGAGGTCCACTCAGGCGATCAAATAAATGAGGTTTAATGAAAAGTAACAGAGTTTAACGGATAACTACAGGAGAACATCGAATATAGGTCTAGTCAGTTCGGAGGCTCCACGAGGACTGCTAGCGCGGTTCCGTGGCTGACGTCATGACGTTTTTCCCGCCGGTGGGGATCACGTGATGAAAGGCGTGATGTCATCGCGTTTGCCCGTGCTATTAAAGTGATTGCGCTCTGCACATGTAAACAGTGAAAACAAAGATACAGACTCAGGCTGCAGCCAACATATTATTAAAGGGAATTATATACAATTGATTGGAGTCCCTTAGTGGCTCCGCCACAATCTCATTAAATGACGCAACAGGCTTGAGGGGCCAAATGGCCTACTCCTGCTCCTATCTTCTATGTTTTGTACCAACCCCTGCTTGCCCATCACCTCTGTCCTTGCTGATCTACATTGGCTTCCTTTTCCCCGATGCCTTAAATTTAAAACCCTTGTCCTTGTCTTCAAACCCCTCCATGGTGGTGCCTCACCCTATCTCTGAAATCTCCCCAGCTCTTCCTCATCTCCACTCTATGAACATGCCGTTCTTCTGACTCTGGCCTCTTGTGCTTACCCCACCCCCAATTCATCCCACCACTGGTGACTAGGCCTTCAGCCACCTTGAGGCCTGCACTATGAAATTCCCACCCTAAATCTCTCCACCTTTGACTCCTCCTTTAAAAATGTTCTCAAAATCCATCCCCTCAGCCAAGCCCTCCGAACCTCATCCTTCCTGGCTCAGTATATGCTTTCCTTAAACTCAACTGTGAAGCACCTCAGGATGTACCTTACATTAAGGATGCAAGTTGTTGTAATCATTGTCTTTCAGGATGAACTGCCTGTGTTTTGTTTTTCCACAGCATGTGACTGAGAGCCAGTTCTCCCTTCCCACACTTGATTACTTATGTTTATTTTTGTCAATTTGTTTTTCCTCCTTTGGTTCATTTAACTTTAAAAGAATCCCATTGCAAAGCACGGTTCTATTCTTTGCTTTGCTGAAGTGATGTTAGCAAAGTCTCTTAAAGCCCTGGCACCAAGTGATTCTTTGTCTGTGCCAGTGTTAACCAGTACACTTCATTTCTGAGTGCAATACTGGGCATATTGAATTGTTGCCACAAAAGTAGTCCTCTCCTCACTCACCCTCCCAAAACAGGATGTCATGAAATGACTCATGAAGTAACACTGGGCGGCCAGCTGGTGGCGCCGTCCAACGAGTATAAATACTCGGGCGTGGGCCCAGCTTGCTCAGGATGTTTCTGTAACCAGGAACTAGTGCTGTAACTAGAATCTCATGGTTGTGAAACAGTTGATTAAAGCCTTGTTTTATACTGAAACCAAGTGCTCAGTCGTCTTTTTACATCACAGGTCACACCCAATTGAGAGCTTCTGCCATGCTCTGGGCTGAGGAGAATTATAGTGGAGGCAGAGAATGTTTAAAATTATGAGGAAGATTATACTGTGCTAAATAACCTAGTGATCACTGCGATGGCAGAATTATTAGCTCCCTGGAAATTCTCCCAAACATAGGAAGCACAATCTCCTAATCCTGAAGCTAACAAAAGATTACTGTTTCAAATGCATTTGGATATTATCAAAATTGATCTTTGGATGAGTGTCTGGCACAAGTATGAATGTTGATTAAATTGGGATTGAATATTTCCTTTTGTCTAGGGATGGAGCTCTGAAAAGAGCCAAAGTTAAAGACAGCTTGAAGGAGCAGCAGCAGAAATACTACAGCAAGATGATCGTCGGGAAAGAAAGCAGCTGAAGAGAGATGAGATGTTAATCCATCAGCCCTCTCCTGATGGTCATTGTTTACGTCTTCCTGTCACTTGGATTTTCAATGAATGTCTTCTCTTTATTTTTGTAACCTGAGAAAATTTATACATCGAGTCCCAAATAGAACAATAGCTATAAATGACAAAGACCCAAATGTGTTTTGTGTTTTGTTTTGTGGCAAATCTCTCTGAGCCACTGGTAGATGATTAGTGTTTCTGTCCTGGTTGGCCCGTGTTGTTCTTTGAAGCAATGCTCTGGTATAATTGTCGGCATCCCATAACTGCGATGTGGTGGCAGGCCTCGGGACTCGAGGAAGCTCCAAAGGGACTTCCAAAGACACCCAAAAGCAAAGGGGCACTTTCTCAAAAGTCAGTACAATGAATCATTTCTACCACTCCGGCAGGTAAGGGTTGAATAGCTGTCTGCTAATACGTTTGCACATGCCACCTGGCCATAACTAAAACCATTCCTGCTGTCATGAGTCTGCAAGTTTACATGCATGAACATTTCAAAAGTGTGAGGGGCTAATGAAACAAACTTAACTTGATTTATTTCAGATCAGACAGCACCAAAACTAAGACTACTGCCTCCCGTAAACCTGTCTCCCTTTAATATATTGTGTTTTTTCTCCCTTGACACCAAGACAAAAAAATCTGTCTCTGCCACAGCTAATGAAGTCCATTTTAAATTCATGTTTCTCTGACTGAAGCAAAAGAGATAAAAATGTATATGTTTTCCTGTTTAGGGCATGACGAGCTCTGCTTTCATTGCAGGTATATGTAAGAGCAACAAATGGAAGACTTGTATCATTATTCAAGTTTGGAGACAGTTTCTGAATAAAAGTTGTCGGCGGGATGTTCTAAGAACTAAGAATTGCCTTAAATGTGTCCTTTAAAATGGAGTCAGACTGAATGCTGGGAAAGGAAAGGGCTAATGCTAATTAAACCACGAAGCCTACTACAAACAAATAAAATATTCCTTGCCAGGGATAGAAAACAAGAAATTAAGATCACAGGTCTTGAAGCTGGTTAAGTGGGACATAAAGATGTCCTTCCTTACCTAGACCTGTTTTAGTCCCTTTGTGAGCAAAGACCTGAAAAGCTAAGGACTAAGTGAGCAACTTGGCATGTGTAGATAATTTATTGATTTGAAGGTTTACAGCGGTACTAGCAGGGCTGTGCGAGGTGATTGACACCAGAAGGGCTGAACATTTCTAACATGTCATTCAAGATTGGTCAATAGAATTGAGGAGGCTTCTTTGAAATTAATGATATAGAAGGTGGTGTTTTGGCACTAAAGTCCTTCGCTCTTAATTTAGTTCTAGTTCATTTTGTAGTTCTTGTAGTAGTCTTTATAGTGGGAGGTGTAAGAATTCTTTGTCTAGTATATGTAGAAAGGCACCTCTCTAAAATTGGAGAGTGCGTCTCAGAGAGAGAATGGTTACAGAAGTTAAGATTGTACGGCTATACCAACCACACACAGGCAGATATAAGTCTGTCACTTAGATGTACACGTCTCTCTGAGATCAAGGAAGGTGAGATTTAAGCCAACGAGTCCAGATACAGCTACCAGTGTGGAAGCTGAATTGATCCAGGGCAGCGGATCCAGGAGGAACGGATGGCACCTCTACAGACAGGTTCATCACTGTGACGTCTCGGAAGGTTAATCCTCCCAGGGGAAGACGAGGCAACCAGTTCATCTCCATGCCAGCTCATAAGGACGAGGTTGTGTAAGCTCTGGAAACATTGCTAACTGCAGGCATATAGACTTTATCTAGTCAATAGACTGGCTATCTAATGCTGTTAACCTGTCGGCTATCTAAGAAGTCTAATCGAAAATTAATCTCAGCAATTTATATCAATCTCAGACACTGATTTCCACTAAGTTTATAAGTAGTTAATGTTAAATTACTGAGACATAACCGAACTGCCCTTGTAACCTCCGTTACTAATTACTTTTTTATTAACCCCATCTACTAACTATTTACACACTCAATGTTTAAGTGCTGCTAACTATGATTGTAATGTTAATAAACAATTGTTAAATTGACTTTTAACATGACTTTGTCTGACTTCCTTGATTGGCAAGAAAGAGTTAATTCATTCACTCGGCAGCTTGTGCGAATCCTAATAGATGGTGTAAATGTTAATATAATCTGAACTGGTTGATGTAAAACAGTTCGAGCCAAAATTTAAGCATTATGAACTCCTAGGCATAGACGGTGGGTGGTAAACCTCAGATGGTTCTTTGACGAGGAGTTAAGGTCAAGAAGTTAAGGATTCATCCGGTGCCCTTGAATGTTCTTGTCAGGGTATCGAACCCAGTGTTCTTACAGCATCTAGAATTTAAATGAAAGGCAAGAAAGCTGCAAAGGCAGGAAATCTGAAACAAAAGCCAAAAATGTTGAAAACACTCAGCAGGTCACTCACCACCTTCGCTAAGGCACATAGAAGAAGCACTAGGTTCTTCTAGATACAGCACTAGTAGAGCATATCAGTGAGGATGTTGTTCCTCTGGAAAAACAACTTGTTAATCAAAACAATAACAAAAATGCTGGAAACACTCAGTAGGTCAGGATCTGTGGAGATAACATTAGTTAATTTTTGAGGTATGGACCCCTGATCAGAACCGATCATAACCACCGCTCCCACTTTTGCAGACAGCAGGTGCTGGCGATGGTTCTGCTGTTGCCATTTACAGCTCCTCTAGACCCATCTTTTTGTTTCTTAACTTGTCCCATTACCACCCCCTTTTGCCTTGCACCATCATCCATTTTGTCATCTAATCACTCCCACCTTCCACCCTATCACAGACCTTCCCTTTTGTTCTTTCCTCCCCTCCCCCCTTTCCCTGCCTCTCTAGCCTGCTTAAAACCTGTTACACCTCTAACTTTTTCCAGTTCTGACGAAGGGTCATCGACCTGAAACGTTAACTCTGTTTCTCTCTCCACAGAAGCTGCCTGACCTGCTGAGTATTTCCAGCATTTTCTGTTCTTATGTCAGATTTCCAGCATCCACACTATTTTGCTTTTGTATCCGAACATGAGGTTTCTGTTCCAGAATTTAATTAAATTTTAAGACGCTTTTAGTTACACTAAGTACTGTTAAAGATTTAAAAAAAAGATGCAAATATACTTAACCTTTTTCAAGTTTTCTATTCCTTGATTTTCACCATAAAAGCCCAGATCCTAAAAGGATGAGATCATATGCTCATTGGTTGTCTATTAAGGTGCTGCTGTGATTAGGCTCTCCCCGACGGCAGTTGTAAGGAAATATGAGTTTGTATTTTCGCCCCGACAGATACATAGAATAAACTGAAAGGTGTTTAAAGCTATGCTTGAAATTAAAAGAAAAACTTGGTTAAAACGGGCTGTAATGTGATTTATGTGCTTTGGTTTTATGCAATACTAGTCAGGTGAGTGTATAGTTTATCAAATGTGACTGTATATCCTGAGAAATGTTTATATTTTGCCAGTTCGACTGATATTCTATCCAGCAGTGTTGGCCTGGCCTCGATGAAACCACATGTGGTTCAAATGGAGCAATTGTTTTAATAACACGGGTGGGAAGGGCAATGAGGCTGAGGAGAGAGAACTGAGTTATGAGGAACAGTTGGAGAAACTTGGACTCCAGCCTTATAAGGAGGTGAATGAGAGGAGAGTTTATAGAAAAGTGGATTTAAAGATTAATCCAGAGTGCTATTTCAAGTTAAAGCATAACTGCAGAACAACAGGATGTGGTGCAATTAGTCAAAGGCAAACTCAGGACTGGTGTCAGGAAACACCACACAGAATGATTAATGGTCTCTGGGGTGGAATAGTGGAGTTAAAGTTCTGGAGTCATTCTGGAGGCAGTTCAATGCAGTGATAGGAGTCTAGGTTTAAATGGAAGGATGAACTAAATGGCCTCCCTTCAGGCTCTGTGCCTGACTGAGATATGCTTGTGTACTTAAAGAGCTGTTGGACATGTTGCAGAATACGTGAGTGGAAAGCCAAGTTCCAGGATTATATTAGGAAAGCGGAACTGCCTTTTCTCCCTGTGACACGTGCGTAACCTTGGTAGCCAGCGCGGCCTGCAGCTGGCTGTCCCGGCTCACCTTATTAAAAATGTTCAGCTTGTTTTCCGGGCTCCACTCTAATTCCTCGGATTCCATGAGAAATCCCATGGACGGTCCTCTATAATATTTTAAAGACACAAACGTATTCCTATTAAAACTCAGGCACCTGTTGGATGGAATATTTAGTCAACAAGATCACCCAGGTTCTTCATACATGCCCAATACTTGGGTTTGAGTTGACTTCTTAGATAAGTTTGATCCAATCGATCAATGGACAGCCTGTGCATATAATATAAGGTGCAGTGTGTGTGTGTGTGTGTAGAAGATAGTTAAAAGCATAACCCAATGGTGTGATTCGGAAGACCACCTTATTAGAGTCAAGTTAATTCAATTTATACCTTTTGTTGAACTGAGATTCCCCAATAACTTTGAAATACCTTTCTACTTATCTGGCCCTTTGCTATTTTTAAATATATCAAAGAACTAAGGAGGCTGTTGAAAGCTGTTATCCAGGCTCCACGTTACTGCTGACTATTTAAATTTCACTGATATATTCTAGGACATCGCCAGCATCTTTCAATTGGATTATAGCTTTTCAACTAACATGTCACCAATGATCTAAGTGTAGGTAGACACACAACAACAACAACTTGCATTTATATAGCGCCTTCAGGGTCCTTCTCAGGAGTGTAAATCAGATGAAAATTGACACCATGCCAAAGAAGGAGATATTGGGACAGATGAATTAAATAACCCAAAAGCTTGGTCAAAGAGGTAGGTTTTAAGGAGTATCTTAAAAAGAGGAGAGAGGTTTATGGAAGGGATTCCAGCACTCCAGGCCCAGGCGGCTGAAGGCACGGCCACACACGTACGCACACCGATCTTGTGAAGCATCGCAAGAAATGAGTCGGCTGCTTGTAATGGGTTGGTTGCTCAATATTACATCATTCACTTCCTTCATGTCGCATTTTTCTGTTCAGCTTGATTTTAAATATGGAAAAATGACCACGCACCACAATATCGTGGTGATCTGATGACGTGACATTCTACAGACAAGCTGTAGCTGCCATCTAGTGATTAGACTGAGCATTTGTAAGCAGAGTTCCACACTTCACAATGTTCGTATTTATCTTTTGTTGTATTCATTTTCAGGAAATTACTTTTGTCGTAACTGAGACTGATACACATCTGTGAAGTGCACTGGGATGTTTGGCTATGTTAAAGGCATTATATAAATGCAAGCTGTTGTTGTTGATAGATCGATGAGACGGTGAAGTGAAGGAGGAAATAGTCAAACCCAAATATTCAAGCCTTTTTGTATTTTATATCAAACAATAAATTAAATGTATTTCTATATGTGTAAAAGTATCATGTTCTATTAAATCCCTTCCTGTTTAAAAAGAATTGTACAGAAATATACTGTTGAGTGGCCCAATCTATGTTTGGCAAAGGAATGAAGAATTTAAGCTTCTGGATACAGCCAGGCAATAGACTGTCACATGATGTACATATCACAATTCTGTTTTTATAATTTAAGAAGTAATTTTTAAGACTGCAGTGTGCACAATGTTGGCCGTAATCAGTGTTTTACGTAAAGTGAATTGTCTAAGAATGAAATATATTTTAGGACAGGCAAAGGAGCCAATGGGCCCAACAAAGCCTGTGCATTTTCACGGATCACCATCTCACCACCTGTCCCAAATTTCAGCGTCTCCTCTTGCGGTGTACCTCTTTAAAAGGCTGAAGTAAGTTGGGAAGAGTTGATGGCAAAGTACATTGTTCAGCGTGTTGAAAGGAGCAGTAGGGTTACCAAGCCACCAAGATTGTCCTGGAGTCTCCAGGAATGGAAGATTACTCTCCGCCGTGGCTCAGTGGGTAGCACTCTCGCCTCTGAGTCAGAAGGCTGTGGGTTCACAGTCCCACTCCAGAGACTTGAGCACAAAAATCCAGGCTGACACTCCAGTGCAGTGCTGAGGAAATGCTGCACTTGTCAGAGGTGCCGTGTGACGTAATAAAACTCAACTATGCACTTGGTTCGAGTATAAAGCAAGGCTTTAATCAACTTGTTTCAAAACATGGAGGTCTAGTTATCTTTCACTAGTTCCTGTTTACAAAATGTCCTGGGAAAGCTGGGCCCAGGCCCGAGTATTTATACTCCTTGGACGGTGCCACCAGCTGGCCGTCCAGTGTTATTTCAGGAGTCTTTCTTCATGGATCATAAGATTCATAACATTCTTCCTCCCTAAAGATTTGGAAGTCTGATGACTTCCTTTTAACAGATTAGCCTGACCACCAATAGCCGCAGTCTTTTAGCTCTTTGCTTGTGGCTGGAAGGCACGTCTCCCCGGACGGTGTCTGGGTCCCTGGGTCACTTGATCCGTACTGGTAGGTCGACAGGGCCCGTGTCGCCTTGATCGACCTGAGGGAGACTGGGGAGATCGTGACTCCGGGTGCGGGTCCCCACAGGCGCAGAGCTGGCTTCATTTTGTTTGGTAGCCAGGGATTGACTGGCTTCTTGGCTTAGGGTGGCCATCCCATGGGGAGCGCTCGGCTCCGAGTTGATCTGGTGGAGTAGCCGGCAGATCCCTTGATGTCCCAGGTAGGGCATCACCTTCAAAGGAGCGCAGAGTGTTGGCATCATTACTGTGGGACCCTCTATCATTTGGATCCGTGGGACCGGTTGGACAGGGAGCCAGATCTCTGAGCGAAACGGTGGACTCCTGGCCATCAGGGTACCACACGTGCGCGTACGTGGGATTGACGTCTGTTAACTCCACCTCATCGACGAGGGGATCGTTTTTGGCAGATTGGACAAATCTTCGGAGCAGCATGGGGCCGGGAGCTGCCAACCATGACGGTGGAGCGATGCTGGAACCTGAAGAATCGCTCGTGAGGCGCGACATTGGTGGACGTGGAAAGAAGAGACCTGATGGAATGCAACACGTCAGGGAGCACAGTTTCCTACTGCTGGTCTGGTAGGTTGCGTGACCTCAGTGCAAGATGAACAGCGTTCCAAATGATAGCGTTGTATCTCTCCACCTGTCTGTTACTGATGGGATGATACGGTGTCGTTTTACTCGTGGCGATTCCCCGTTGGGAAAGATAACTTTTGAGTTCATTTGACATGAAGGAGGGACCCCGATCAGAGTGGATGAAATTGGCTGTAGCGCAAAGGGAAAAGACTTGATCGAGGCATTTGATCACTGTGGAAGTAAGCATATTGGGACAGGGGAAAGCAAAGGGAAAGCACGAATATTCGTCCACCATAGTAAGCAAGTAGGTGTTTCGCGTTGAGGAAGGCAATGGCCCTTTAAAGTCAATGCTGAGTCGCTGCATAGCATGTATGAGCGAGCCATCCGATGGACGGAAGAATTGCGGTTTTAATTCCGCACAAATTCTACAGGAGGAGCATGTTCTTTTCACATCTTCCGTAGAAAATGGGAGATTTTTAGATCGCACAAAGTGCAACATACGGGTAACGCCAGGATGGCATAAGTCAGTGTGAAGATCCGCAAGGGTCGACGTTGACATAGAAGAGCAGAATGCCCGCGTGAGGGTATCCGGGGCCTCATTCTCTTTGCCGGCTCGATAATGTATGGTATATCCAAAGGCAGCCAATTCCATCCTCCAGAGTTGTATTTTGTTATTCTTGATCTTGGTGCGTTTCCGGTTATCCAGCATAAAGGCCACGGAGCGCTGGTCGGTTATAAGTGTGAAATGGCGACGAGCGAGAAAATGACTCCATTGACGTACAGCTTCGACAATGGCCGTAGCCTCCTCGACAGGAGGATAATGGAGCTCGCTACCCTGCAAAGTTCTGGACAGAAATGCAACGGGTCGACCACCTTGATTCAAGGTTGCCGAGATCGCCACCTCCCATGCATCGTACTTGACCACGAAAGGAAGATTTTCATCAATGGAGTGAAGCGTGGCTTTTTCCAGTTGTCGCTTGAGGAGGTTGAAAGCTGAAATAGCCGTTGCCTCCAACGGAAATGACTTTGCGTGAAGCAGGGGCTGGATCTTGTCGGAGAAGTGGGGTATCCACTTCGCATAATAGGCGAACAGGCCGAATGCCCGACGAAGAGAGCCGAGATTCGTAGGGGGAGGGAGCTCCTGAAGCGGACAAAGTCGCTCCGGGTCCTGTTTGATGACACCATTGCCCACCCAGTAACCAAGGATGTTGACTGATGGTACTGATTTCACAGATATGGACTCATTTAAGGTTACGTTGTGATGACGGAGAACGTCAAAGCATTTTTGGAGGTTGGCATCATGCTCCTTTTGGTCATGACCAGCAATGGTGATATTATCTAGATATGGAAAAGTGTCCGTTTGTGGCGGAGACCACATAGGGACAATAACACAATGTATAACCAATGCTGTTATGTGTACCTAAACACAATTCACTATGTATAGCAATGTTGTGATATGTACATGCTGGGTTGGGTTATCGGTGCAGGGTCCTTTAAGAGCGTCGGTAGCGTGATGATGTCATGACGTCGGTTGCGTGATGACGTCATAGCCCCTGCACGGGGTTGAGCCCTTCAGACCTCGTGGAGAGTGATTAAAGTAAGACACGTTTTGTTTTGGCTTAAACAAAAGTCTCTGCCTGTTGTTTTCTATCGATCCCAACGTTGGTGACCCCGCTGCTCTTTTGGACAATTCCAAAGACCTCACCTGAAATGGCGCCGAACGCCGTTTCCATCAAATTACCCGAGTTTTGGGAACAACAGGCTGCCGCTTGGTTCGCCCAGGCCAAGGCTCAACTTGCACTCCGGGACATCACCGCGGACGACACGAGGTACTACTACGTCGTCTCCGCTCTCGGCAGCTCCACCGCGGCCGGAGTCGTGAACCTGCTCGAAACCCCCCCGGAGCTCAACAAATACAATACACTGAAGGCGCACCTCTTACAACCTCTCGGACTCACCGAAGCCGAATGTGCACGCCGGCTTCTCTCTCTACCCGGGCTTGGTGACTCCAAGCCCTCTGAGCTGATGGACCACATGCTGGTCCTCCTGGGCACACACAGGCCGTGCTTCCTCTTCAAGGAACTGTTCCTTCAACAGCTGCCAGGTCAGGTACGGTCAGCTTTAGCCAACTCTTCCACTACCGATTTCTACGATCTGGCCAAGGAGGCCGACAAATTTTTCTCCGCCGGGCAACAGGACTGCGCGGCCACGAGGAGCCCTGCCCCCACTGTTACAGCCCAACGGCGGCAACCCTCAAGCCTCTGCTTCTACCATGCGCAGTTCGGCCCCAAAGCCAGGAAGTGCCGGCCCCCGTGCAGTTTTTCCGCGGCGAAACAAACTAAAGACCACTCGTCGGCTGCTATGGCTGTCGGCCGTTCAGGCAGTTTGTTGTTTATTACAGACACCGACTCCGGGCGTCGTTTCTTTTGCGACACGGGCGCCCAGGTGAGCGTCCTGCCCGCGTCAGCCATAGACATTCAAGGGGGGAACCACAGCCCTGTCCTCAAAGCCGCCAACGGCAGTTCCATCCGCACCTTCGGGAAATGGAACGTGGCGCTTTGTTTTGGCGGGCAGCGGTTCACCTGGGACTTTGTCACAGCAAAAATGTCCACCCCCCTTGGCGCTGACTTCCTCTGCGCCAATGGCCTTTTGGTGGACGTCAAGAACCGACGTCTCATCAACGCGGAAACCTTCAGCTCATTCCCATGTTCCCTCAGCGGGTCCAGCACGACGCAGTTGTCCAGCGCACTCTCGGCCTCCGATGAGTTTTCCCGCCTCCTCGCCCAGTTCCCGGACCTCACGAAGCCCACGTTCTCGTCCGCCACCCACAAACACGGGGTAGAACACCACATCTCGACCACCCATCTACACCCGCGCTCGGCGCCTCGACCCAGGGAAGCTCGCCATCGCCAAAGCCGAGTTCGACACCATGGAGCGCCTCAGCATCATCCGCCGGTCGAACAGTCCATGGGCTTCTCCCCTCCACATCACCCCGAAACCAGGCGACGGGTGGCGCCCGTGCGGAGATTACCGGCGCCTCAACGACGCGACGACCCCCGACCGCGATCCGATTCCACACATCCAGGACTTTTCCGCCCGCCTGGCCGGGAAAGTGGTATTCTCGAAAGTGGACCTCGTCCGGGGTTACCACCAGGTCCCTGTCCGGCCGCAGGATGTCCCGAAAACCACGGTGATCACCCCGTTCAGGCTATTCAAATTTCTCTGCATGCCATTCGGCCTCAAAAACGCCGCCCAGGCTTTCCAATGCTTAATGGACACCGTGTTACGGGACCTGCCATTCCTGTTCGTATACCTGGACGACATCCTCATCGCCAGTGCCTCCAGGACGGAACATGTGTCCCACCTCCGGACTCTCTTCGAACGACTCAGCCAACACGGCCTAATTGTCAACTCGGCCAAGTGCCAGTTCGGGCTGTCCTCAATCGACTTTCTCGGGCACCGCATCACGAAGGACGGGGCTGTGCCACTGCCATCGAAAGTGGAGGCCATGATGGACTTCCCGTGACCCCTCACTGTGAAGGCCCTGCAGGAGTTTTTGGGCATGGTGAACTTTTACCATCGTTTTGTCCCCCGAGCAGCCCAGCTTATGCGGCCCCTTTACGAGGCCCTCAAAGGCAAGCCCGACAAACTCGCCGTCGACTGGTCCGATGAGATGGCCAATTCTTTCACGGACACGAAAAGGGCCCTGGCTAATGCGACCATGCTGGTGCATCCGTTACCTGATGTGCCAATCGCTCTCACCACCGACGCCTCGGACTATGCGGTGAGCGCCATCCATGAACAGTGGGTCAACGGCACCTGGCAGTCGCTCGCCTTCTTCAGCCAGCAGCTCTGCCCCAACGAGCGGAAGTACAGCACCTTTGATCGCGAGCTTCTCGGCCTCTACCTCACCGTCTGACACTTCCGTTTCCTGCTGGAGGCCCGCCCGTTCACGGCATTCGTGGACCACAAGCCGTTGACCTTCGCCATGGCCAAAGCCTCCGAGCCGTGGTCGGCCCGTCAGCAACGCCAGTTGGCCTTCATCTCGGAGTTTACAACGGACATCCAGCATGTGGCTGGGAAAGACAACCCCGTCGCCGACTGCCTCTCCCGAGCCGTCACCAGCGCCGTACACCTCGGCATCGACTACACCCACATGGCGGCAGACCAGGCCTCTGACCCGGACGTCCAGGCCTACAGGACGGCGGTCACGGGCCTTCAACTGGCGGACGTCGCGTTCGACGCTGCCGGCACCACACTCCTGTGCGACGTCTCCATTAGGCAGCCACGTCCTGTCGTACCCGAAGGGTGGAGACGGCACGTTTTCGACGCCATCCATAATCTTTCCCAGCCGGGCAGGAAGCCGTCACAGAAGCTGGTGGCGGCTAAGTTCGTCTGGCACAGGCTCAGGAAAGACGTTCGTAACTGGGCCAGCACCTGCGTGGTATGCCAATGCTCGAAAGTACATCGCCATACCAAGGCCCCGTTGGTGCCTTTCGCGGTGCCCGAGAGGCGGTTCGACCACGTTAACGTGGACCTGGTGGGGCCCCTGCCGCCCTCCTGCGGGTTCACCCACCTCCTCACAATGGTCGACAGAACCACCCGATGGCCGGAAGCCGTCCCGCTGTCTTCAACGACGGCCGCTGATGTGGCTCGGGCATTCATCAGCACTTGGGTCGCCCGGTTCGGCGCCCCATCTGACATTTCCTCCGACCGGGGGCCCTAGTTCACGTCAGAGCTCTGGAACGCTGTCGCCCGAGGCCTCGGATTGAGACTCCACTGCACCACAGCATACCACCCTCAGGCTAATGGGCTGTGCGAACGGTTTCATCGCTCCATGAAGGCCGCGCTCCAGGCCAGCCTCCGGGACGACAGCTGGATCGACAGACTCCCGTGGGTCATGCTGGGACTCAGGACCGCTCCCAAGGAGGACCTCGTCCGCCGAGCTCGTCTACGGCTAGCCGCTACGGGTTCCCGGGGATTTCGTCCCCAACGCAATGGAACCTTGGTCCACAGCCCGTCAGCGGTCTGACCTTCTGGACAACGCCAAGGCTTTCGCGCCGGTGCCCACGTCGCAGCACAGCCTCCCGCAGTCCCACGTTCCGCTCAACCTTCGTGAGGCGGAGTACGTTTTCATCCGCCACGACGCCCACCGGGGACCTCTTCAGCCACCCTACGAGGGTCCATTCCGCGTCCTGGAAGCCGGGAACAAGACCTTCATAGTGGATGTCGGCGGTAAGCCAGACTACATTTCCGTGGACCGTCTTAAGCCGGCCCACCTGGACCTGGACCGACCCGTTGAGTTGGCACAGCCCCCGAGGCGGGGCCGACCTCCGGTTTCCACACCCTCAGTCCACCACCGAGCACCCGAGGTCCCTCCGATGAACCCCCTGGTCCCCGCCCCGGAACTGAGGAGCCATTCCGGCCATGTGATCTGGCCCCCCCAACGACTGACATTGCCAGTGCTAGTGAATTCTGGGGTGACGTATGTGGCGGAGACCACATAGGGACTATAACCAATGCTGTTATGTGTACCTAAACACAATTCACTATGTATAGCAATGTTGTGATATGTACATGCTGGGTTGGGTTATCGGTGCAGGGTCCCTTTAAGAGCGTCAGTAGCGTGATGATGTCATAGCCCCTGCACGGGGCTGAGCCCTTCAGACCTCGTGGAGAGTGATTAAAGTAAGACACGTTTTGTTTTGGCTTAAACAAAAGTCTCTGCCTGTTGTTTTCTACCGATCCCAACACGTTAAGTTCTCCTGTTTGACTAGGCTATCCATTGCCCATTGAAAGACGGCCACCCCATTGGTGACCCCAAATGGAAGGCGACAAAACTGGTAAAGCCAACCATTGGCATCAAAGGCCGTATACTTTTTGTCAGAGTCCTTTAACGGTACTTGTTGGTATGCGCTCTTTAAATCAAAAGTTGAAAATACCTTGTAGACGACAAGGTTATTGGCCATGTCATCGATGCGTGGTGGTGGGTAGGCATCCAGGTCGGTATACTGGTTAATAGTTTGCGAGTAATCGATGCAAAGACGTTTCTTGTGTTGCTGCAGAGGATTTTTGACAATGATGACTTGAGCCCGCCAGGGAGATGAACATGGCACAATGATACCGTCAGCTAGAAGGCGAGAGATTCCTGCCTCGATAAAGGATCAATCATCTTGGCTGAAACGTCATGACTTAGTGGCTATGGGCTTACATTAGGGGGAAAGATTGGCAAACAAGGAGGGCTCGTCGAGCGAAGCCGCCGATAGCGCATAAAATGGTACTTTGGAAATAGTAAGCTCTGGCTTTGACCCTCCAAACTCGAAAGTGAGTCTTTTGTGTTGTTTCTGGAAATCCTGTCCCAGGAGCACATCACTGCATAGGTTTTTGAGCACCCCGAGCCGGGTGGAGAAATAAGTGCGGCCATTGAGAATAAGGTCGACAAGACAAAAGCCGGAAGAGTTGGTGATCAATGTCGTCGGAGCCATTGCAATTTCCCTGTCCGAGGGGTAAATACGCAGTTTTAACTTACTGACAGCCCGCTCACTAATGAAGCTGTCAGAGCTGCATGAGTCGATTAGTGTGCTCAGAATGTGTCCATTTACCGAAACCTTCGTGGCTGTATGGGACAGACTTTGGGGAAAAACAGCTGTGATGGGAGGAGGGGCAATTTTACCCTTAACAGCTGTGACCTTAGTCGTGGTTTGTGGGGGAGGAGCAGTTTCATAGATAGCAGCTGTAACCTTAGTCGTGGCTCTTGGGGGAGGAGCAGTTTTATAGATAGTAGCTGCAAAACTAACAGGAGCTCTCAACCGCTATACCTTAGAAAAGGGGCCTTTCTTACTAACAGAGGCTCTTGACTGGCATACCTTAGAAAAGTGACCTTGCTGCAACGATTGCAGGTTGCGTTACAAGCAGGACAAAATTTCCTATAATGGAACGCACCTCCACAGAAGAAACACTTCCTTCCAGATTGCCAAGATGCCGCTAGGGCAGGGTCATCATCAGTGAAGGCTTCTAGGGTAGGGTTGTCATCCGCTAGGTTAGAGTCATCATCAGTGAGGGCTTCCGCCTGAGACCTATCGAAGGAGTCATTAAAAGTGATAGCAGCAGCCCGTGCACGAGGTAAAAGATAGGTATCTGCATTCCTCTTTGCTAAGTCCAGGGAACACGCCTGGTCATAGGCAGCCTGTAACTCGAGGGTTTTATTCTCCAACAGACGCTGGCGTATGAAGGGAGACGTAATTCCATTAATAAAGGAATCACGAATTAGCTCCTTCTGGTACTGCTCAGCTGTGACAGCTTTAAGGTTACAATCCTTGCTGAGCCTGCGAAGCTTTTGAAAGAATTTGTCAAGTGATTGCCCGGGTTGTTGTCGAGTTGTGGCCAATAGATGCTGAGCAAAAATTTCGTTTGGGGCCTTAACATATAGTCGCTGTAATATTAGGATAGCGGAGTCATAGTCTACACAGTCTTCGATTATAGTCAAACACATGAGATACATAATTGGCAAGTATCTCTAATTTATCAGGAACATTCTCACCACACACCCTGAGGAAGTTGCTGAAGGTACGATACCAGTGTTTCCATACCTTAGCAGTTGTAGGTGAATTCGGGTCCAGGTCAAGACGGGCGGGTCTGAGTAGTTTGTCCATGATGGATTGATTACTTTGCCGGAGTTCCCTTCTGCAGTTGAAGTTGTAGCTGGCTGTTCCCGAAATCACTCAGAGCGTGGAGTCGATATCAAGTTGATTAAATTGACGTAATAAAACTCACTACGCACTTGGTTCGAGTATAAAGCAAGGCTTTAATCAACTTATTTCAAAACATGGAGGTCTAGTTATCTTTCACTGGTTCCTGTTACAAAATGTCCTGGGCAAGCTGGGCCCACGCCCGAGTATTTATACTCCTTGGACGGCGCCACTAGCTGGCCATCCAATGTTATTTCATGAGTCTTTCTTCATGGATCATAAGATTCATAACACCGTGTTTTGGATGAGACGTTAAACCAAGACCCCATCTGCCCTCTCGGGTGGATGTAACAGATCCCATGGCACTATATTGAAGAAGAGCAGGAGAGTTATCCCTGGTGTCCTGGCCAATATTTATCCCTCAATCAACATCGCTAAAAATAGATTATCTGGTCAGTATCACATTGCTGTTTGTGGGGGCTTGCTGTGTGCAAATCGGCTGCTGTGTTTCCCACATTACAACAGTGACTACACTTCAGAAGGCTGTAAAGCACTTTGGGACGTCCTGAGGTCGTGGAAGATGTTATATAAATGCAAATCTTTCTTTCTTTTCCAGGACACTGCTGTGAGCAACCCAGGAGAAAAATAGGAGGATTAAATAAAATTGTGTTTTTTTTTCCATTTTCTTCAAACACTTTCATTTATTAGTTATAAAAATATTGGAGATGAGAGAATTCTCAGCCTTTTTTTCAAATCCCTCCATGGCCTTGCTCCTCCCTATCTCTGTAACCTCTTCCAGCCCTCTGAGATCTCTGTGCTCCTCCAGTTCTGGCCTCTTGCACGTCCCTGATTTGAATCGCTCCACCATTGGTGGCCGTGCCTTCAACTGCCTAGGCTGTCTTTAAAACCTAGTTTTTTGGCCAGGCTTTTTGGTCATCTGTCCTAATATCTCCTTATGTGGCTCAGTGTCTCCTGTGAAGCGCCTTGGGTCTTTTTACTACGTTAAAGGCGCTATATAAATGCAAGTTGTTGTTGTTGATGCTATCTCATTCAAAACCAACTGTTTGCTAATGTTACTTGTACTGGAGATGCAGAATGATACAGCCAATGTCTTGGGGTGACCAGTCCTAATAGTGTTGGATTCTATTATTGCAATGAAAGTGATATATACATCACTATTACAGTCCATGTCTGTATTTGAGTTTAGTTCTAAAGAAATGTACTTGTTTATGGTCTTGGCCTTGTGACACAGCAGGTTGGTGAACCAATGTGCTGAGCTATGAAGTGCTGAGCTATGAAGTATTGAACTGTACTTCTGCTATCTCAGACTCTTTAGATTAGATATCTCAACCAAGACTGGACTCAATCCAGCATGCAACAATTCAATGGCCCAATACCTCACCTCCTGCCAGGGTTTCATATCTGCCTGAAACTCATGTAAGCATATTATAAATATTGATCCAACACGGTACTCGAATCCTAGGCAGCCTCTTGAAAAGGGATTGGGAGGAACACAACTGGGGTCCCAGAATTCTTTCCAGTGCGTTGCAGGATTAAGTGGTGCTGGGAACCTTCATGTGGTGCTCCTTTTGCGTGTTATTGATTAACACAACGAATGTTGTCAAAATGCTATTGAGTTTGGCTTTGCACAGATGCTAAATTTGTGGAGTTTAAATCGGGTATAAAGGCCGAAAGTGACTGTAAAACAGGGTGGAGTGAGACTCCCTGTCCAGGGAGAGTCACTCCACTGTGTTCCAATGCTGATGGATTCAGGCTGCATTTATATACTATAATAATTGCAGTTTTGTTGTAGAGTGAAAACACTTCACACCGACTGCAAGCTTGTGGTGTTAAAATCCCTCCATGGCCTCACCCCCCTCCCTATGTCTGCAACCTCCTCCAACCCTCCCAAAACTTTGCGTTCCTCCAATTCTGGCCCCTTGTGCATCCCCCAATGTTTTTGCCCCGCCATTAGCTGCCGTGCCTTTAGCCGTCTGGGCCCTAAGTTCGAGAATTCACTCTCCAAACCTTTTTGCCTCTTCACCTCTCTCTCTCTCTCTCCTTTTAAGGTGCCGCTTAAAACCTACCTCTTTGACGAAGCATTTAGTCGCCTGTCGTAATAACTCCTTCTTTGGCTTGGTGTCAACTTTTGTCTGATAAGGCTGCTGTGAAATGCCATGGGACGATTTGCTACATTAAAGGCGCTATATAAATGTAAGTCGATGTTGTGGTGAATGCACCCTACAATAACTTTCTCAGTTTGGAAAAAGCAGGAAGTTCAGTTACACTGAACTTGCAGTCATTGCAACTTAAAGTTGATACATTCTTGACATTGATTCAAAGACTTTAATCAAAAGAATGTGTTGAATTGGCTGCTGCTTCAGCTGGTGAACTTGACCTCTGTCTTTCTGCACACTTTGCAAAAAGGTGAGATCATGATGCTGATGGTTGTGTAATGTAATTAAGAGAATCAGTCCATCCAGAGACAGATTAAATGT
This sequence comes from Somniosus microcephalus, assembly GCF_052327205.1. Classification (NCBI taxonomy): domain Eukaryota; kingdom Metazoa; phylum Chordata; class Chondrichthyes; order Squaliformes; family Somniosidae; genus Somniosus; species Somniosus microcephalus. Next base: position 22,663,333 of record NC_140988.1, read on the forward strand.
GTTATGACTTGAGGCACCAGTTCCTATCATTTGATATAACTAGCAGAAAGAACAGGATGAAATTGTAACAAGGATGTGTATCCCAGAGAGATGACACTTGTGGAAGCTCAGAGACACTGCACTGGGTTTAATACCTGCTGTGCTGAACCTGACTCAGCAAATGACTGGTGAGCTTTGCATTTGAGTTACTGTGCACAGGTGACTGAGTTCCATGTGGCTCTCTGTAGGAGATTGTCCACTTCAGTCACATGAGGAGGTTTGTCCCTGCCAATCCACGCAGAGTTATTGGATGGATTTAGAAAGTGGGGTTCAGCAGCAGCCTCCTGTACCCCGATATCAACTCGTGCTGTTCCATTCATAATCTCGTCACATACTGACAGGCTGGATACAGCTGTTCAGTGTTGAAGCAGTTCATCATTAGCACGGAATAGGACCCAAGTATTTTTTCAGTATACTTTCCAAACAGGATGCAATCTTCTGTCCCTAGGCAGGCGTAGACTGTGTGGCACATTGAATGTGCTGCTGGTCCAGCTTTCCTGAGCTTCATAATCTTCTATAGAGTACCCCATTTCATATTTCCTCCATACTCCAAAGTGTAAGCTGTGGATCAGTGGTAGCACACTCGCCTCTGAGTCAGAAGGTTGTGGGTCCAAGTCCCACTCCAGGGACTTAAGCACATAAAGCTAGGCTGACATGCCAGTGCAGTGCTGAGGGAGTGCTGCACTGTCAGTCGGTGCCGTCTTTCGGATGAGCCGTTAAACCGAGGGACATCCCAATTCATTTCACAGCAATTAATTATTTGAAGTGTAGTTACTGTTCTGTAATCAAACACGGCAGATATTTTTGTGCACAGCAAGATCCCACAAACACCCATGAGCTAAATGACCAGTCAAATCTATATTTTGGCGGTGCTGGTTGAAAGGTAAAATGTTGGCCAGGACACTAGGAGAGCTCCCCTGCTCTTCGAATAGTGCCAAGCGATCTTTTATGTTAAGTCTGTGTGTTATATTGAGAGTTACTACACAGACCACAAGAGTAACTTTTAACAGGTCTTTACTATTCGAAGGTCAGGGCGGAACTGCCCAATAAATCATTACACAGCACTTATATACCGGTGTGGTCACCACCGGTATTACAGTATACAGCAGCCAAGATAAAGTAGTGCAACCCTTAAAATAGTTCTCTTAAAGGTGGAACGGTTACATACACTACAATCCTCCCTTTTTAGGTTAACAGTATATATTCCCATTAAACATAACATCATAACATATATACACAACTTCATGTAAAAACAGTTCACAGATTCAGTCTCTCTGGAGGCTTCCTGACTCGGTCCGGATAACGCCTCGGTGGTGTAGTAGGTTCTTTTGGCAAGGTCGATTCGGCTTGAATGTCAGTGTCGGGTTCATCTGGTTCCAGTATCACCGGATCGGAGGTAGATACTATGGGTATCTCTGCTTCATCATTAGGCGTATAGAGTTGTGGTGTAGGTTGTCCCTTTTCGGATGACGCTATGATCTGGTCAGCATGGCGCCTTATTATGCTTTCACCAATGTCCACGGTATACATCAGCGGTCCTAGTCATGTGCAAATAGTTCCAGGCTGCCATTTCTCGGTACGGTAGTCCCGGGCCAAAACTTATTGACCTATCTGGAAGGTTCTAGTTGGCCTTTCATTCATGCCTTGAAATTGCCGGTTCTCTACGTCCCTTCTGATGTTTGGCTTGATCAAATCCAGTCGGCATCTTAGTCTTCTATTGAAAAACATCATGGCGGGAGTTTGGTTTGTGACCGCATGTGTTGCATTCCTGTACGCCAACAAGAAGTTATCTACCTTATGTTGTAGATTTATGTCTTCATTACCCATGGCCTTTATGGCCTTCTTGAAGGTCTGGACAAACCTTTCAGCTAATCCATTGGTGGTGGGATGGTATGGGGCGGACGTGTAGTGCTTAACCCCATTGTTTTTTAAGAACTTCCTGAATTCTTCGGACACAAATTGCGGTCCATTATCAGAACAGATCTGTTCCGGCAGCCCATTCCTGGCAAATATGGTCCTTAATACTGTGATGGTTTTTTCCGTGGTGGTGGAGGACATCTTTATTACCTCCGGCCACTTGGAGTGTGCATCCACCGCGATTAAGAACATTGAGTCCATAAATGGACCAGCAAAGTCGATATGTACCCTTTGCCATGGAGATGAGGGCCACTCCCATGGATGCAGAGGAGCTTGTGGTGGGGCGTTTTGGACCTTCTGGCATCCTAGACAGCTCTTGGTCATTTCTTCGATGTCTCCATCGATACCTGGCCACCACACGAACGCTCTGGCTAGGTTCTTCATTTTCACTCCACCCAGATGCCCCTCGTGAAGCTCCTTTAGCACTTTATGCTGGAGTTTGGGTGGAATCACCACTCTGGATCCACACATCAAAGTTCCTCGGCACACTGACAGCTGTTCTCTTCTTTGCGAAAATGCTGGCAACAGTGGTTCGCCATGTGCTGGCCATCCCTTCACTGTTAAATCATAGACTCGTGAGAGAGTCGGGTCATTTCTTGTTTCCTTTTCGATCGTAGAATTTGTTACTGGTAGACATTCCACTATGGTTGAGTGGAACATCTCCACTGGGTCCACTGTAGGCGCCTCTTCTACCACTGGCAACGGTAGGCATGATAAACCATCAGCATTCCCATGCTGTTTTGATCCTTTGTATTCTATGTCATATTGGTGTGCCCCTAGGAAAAGGGACCACCTCTGTAGCCTTTGCGCTGTCATAATGGAAATGCCCTTTTTAGGGTTGAATATGGATACCAACGGCTGGTGGTCTGTCAACAGTGTAAACTTCTGGCCCTGCAGGTAATGATTAAACTTCTTTACTCCCCACACCAGGCTGAGAGCCTCCCTATCTATCTGAGCATAGTTGCGCTCAGTGGAGGTCAATGATCTGGATGCAAATGCGACTGGCCTTTCCGAGCCATTTGGCAACTTGTGTGAGAGTACTGCTCCAATACCATAAGGAGAAGCATCACAAGCTAAACGAATAGGTAGCGTTGGGTTGAAGTGAGCCAACACTTCCTCTGAGGTGATCAATGCCTTGCTTTTGCGAAAGGCCTTCTTACAGTCCTCGCTCCACTTCCATGGTACTTCTTTCTGTAAAAGAGCATTCAGCGGATGCAGCACCGTGGATAGATTTGGCAGAAACTTATGATAATAGTTAATCAACCCTAGGAACGACCTCAACTGGGATACATTTTCCGGAGCGGGAGCCTTCACAACAGCTTCGATCTTGTCAGGTGACTTGTGCAGCCCCTCCTGGTCAATGATATGACCACAGTACGAGATCCGTTTCTGAAAGAGCTCACATTTCTGGCGATTAACTCGAAGGCCATATTCCTTCAACCTGGTGAGCACCAGTTTCAAATTAGCAAGGTGCTCCTCATCGTCATCTCCTGTAATCAGGATATCGTCCAAGTAACATTGAGTGCTTGGAATTCCCTGTAATACTTGCTCCATGGCCCTCTGCCAAATTGCTGGAGCCGAAGCCACTCCAAAAACCAGTCTATTATATCGATACAAGCCTCTGTGCGTGTTGATTGTGAGATACTGGCGCGACTCTTCCTCAACTTCCATCTGTAAGTACGCTTGCGCCAGGTCTATCTTGGTGAAGCGTTTCCCGCCAGACAACGAAGCAAAGATATCCTCAATCCGCGGAAGCGGATATTGCACCGTGTGAAGCACCGGATTAACTGTGATCTTGAAGTCTCCACAGATGCGGACCTTCCCCGGTTCCCCTGGCTTGTTACTCGATGAACGCTTCATGACGGGAACAATGGGCGTGGCCCACTCACTCCAGTCCACCTTAGACAGTACTCCTGAACGTTCTAGCCCTTCCAGCTCAGCTTCCACAGCAGGTCGTATTGCATAAGGTACCGGTCTGGCTTTGAAAAATTTTGGGGTTGCATGTTCTGCAATGTTGATTTTTGCCTTAATTCCTCTCAGTGTTCCCAGTCCCTGTTGGAACACCTCTTTAGCCTCATCCAATATTCTGGACAATCGTTCAGGTTTGACATCTTTTTTCTCGGAATCTACCGTTATTGCGTTTAGGGAGTGCCAGTCCATATTTATTTTCCTGATCCACTCCCGTCCCAGAAGTGGTGGACCTCCCTCAGGTAGTACATATAAGTCCATTCCTTGGTGTTCTTTGCCCTTGTGTACCACCTTGACTTTTATCTTCCCGATGGGGTATACTCTTTGCCCCGTGTATGTCTGCAATACTATCTTCGTATCCCGTAGGGGAATATGTTTGAATAACCTTTTGTAATCTTGCTTATTCATGACCGTCAATGCCGATCCGGTGTCCAATTCCATCTTCATTTGGACTCCTGCTATCTGCAGTGTGACCCAGATAGTTTGTCGGTCAGCTTCCTTACTCACATTGTGAATTCTCAGACTACCCAGTTCCTTGCTGTTGGAGTCTGAATTCGAATTCTGTTCATCCGAACTCTTCTCAGCCACCTTATGTACCTTTCTGCACTTTTCCTGCGGTGACTTTTTGTTGCTGGTCTTCTTTCCTTACCGGCATACTTTAGCTATGTGACCAAGCGTGCCACATTTTCTACATTCCTGGTTTTTAAACCAGCATTGGTTCTGATCGTGTGTTGTCTTCCCACAACGATAACATTTCGCTGTACCCGAAGCCATTTGATCTACGCTGAGTACCGCTGCCTTCAGCTGCATTTCCGCAGTGCCTCTCGCTGCGGCTTCGTGCGATGTTGCAATAGAGACAGCCTTATCAAGTGTAAGATCATTCTCTTCAAGCAGCTGCTTTTGTGTTCCTTCTTTCGACAATCCACACACGAATTTGTCTCTCAGTGCCTCTGTCAGGCTTTCCCCAAACTGGCAGTATTTCGCTAGCTTATGCAGTTCAATTAAATACTCCGCGTTGCTTTCCTCTTTCAGTTGCGTTCTCGCATAAAATTTAAATCGTTCCACTAACATCAGCGGTGTGGGGTTCAAATGATTTTTCAGGACAGCAACAACTTTAGCGAAAGTCTGATCCGCCGGTTTAGCTGGTGATAGAAGATGCTTCAATAGCCCGTATGTCTTCGCACCCATTGAGTTTAGTAAGGTTAGTGCTTTATCTTCATCTGATATTTTATTTGCCTTACAATATATCTCTATGCGTTCTACATACGTGGCCCAATCTTCAACATCGGGATCGAAATCGTTGATGTTACCACGCTTAGGCATCCTCGCGATCTTCTTGAGAAACAAAAGAATTATTATGATTTTTTTTTTTTTTACAAAATGGCGGTTTCCCGCGCTTGCCTTTCTCCCCCGCTGGCTGTAATGGCGCTTGCCGTATTGCTGCGTTCGCCCTCCCCCAGCGGTTTTCAAATCGCGCCTCCCAGCCCCTCTTGCAGTCCGGTCCTTTCCCCCCTGGCTGCGGCTGAGTTCTCCGCGGTTTTTTAAAAATTTTCTCCTGCGCCTTACGCTGACCTGGTCGCTGCGCCTCGCGGCCTCGGTAGCTGCCCGGCCTTTTTCACTGGTCACGGTCGAGCTCTCTCTCGACGCTGTTGCGTCTCCCAGCCCGCTTGCAGCCCGGTCTTTCGCACTGGCTGCGTTTGCATTCACTGCGGCTTCCGTGCCTTACGCTGCCCCAGTCTCAGCGCCTCTGGCCCCGACTTCTGTCCGGCTCTTTTCCCCGGCTGTGGTCGAGTTCTCCGCCCTTATATCCTCCGTTTTTTTTAATTTTCTCCCCTACTCACAGTCAACGTGGCCGACTTGCTACTCGTCGCTGATCGGCTCACCCACCACCATGATAGAAGGGATGATCACTGCCTGTTGCTGATGGAAGGCTTCGTGTCAGAATTCTTCCTGTGCTCTGCAGACCCGAGTCTTCTCTCAGCAGAATGATGAGGGCGGATGCCTCCTCTCGACGCCCGTTAAACTGCCTTGGATGTATCTCTGCCGCAGGGTAAGATCGTACTCGTCGCCACTGTTAAGTCTGTGTGTTATATTGAGAGTTACTACACAGACCACAAGAGTAACTTTTAACAGGTCTTTACTATTCGAAGGTCAGGGCGGAACTGCCCAATAAATCATTACACAGCACTTATATACCGGTGTGGTCACCACCGGTATTACAGTATACAGCAGCCAAGATAAAGTAGTGCAACCCTTAAAATAGTTCTCTTAAAGGTGGAACGGTTACATACACTACATTTTACATCCACTCAAACAGGCAAACGGGGCCTCTGTTTAATGCCTCATCTGGACAACGGACCTCCAACAATGCAGCTCTTCTTAGCTGGCATAGGCTCTGTTTAAATCAAACTCAGCTGAGTCAAACTATGGTTAGTAAATTCATGCTTCACAGTCATGTGCTGTACTACAGTAAATTACCTTTTAATTGTAAGAAACCACATGGCATAGTTTAAGGAGCAATATTTCAAGCAGGCTCCTTAATTACCCATAAATAATGGAGCATAATGGAGAATGCATAAAAGCAAATGGGAAAATCCATGAAACATCGCCAGGCTTATTGAACATTGAAAGCAAACCTGCAAAGTAGCTTCCCAGCAACGTTAATCATTTCTAATAAACCCTGGCAGTAAATTAAAGCAAAATGCAAAGATATAAAATACTCATTGTAAGAAAACTCTCCCTGTTTTAAACATCTCTAAGGATTCTTTAAAAAAATCTTTGTTCAGGCGTCCTTCCTCCCACTAAAGACATTAGAATTGGGTCACAAAATGTCCCATCCCGAAGACTGTCCACGAGCTGGTAGTATTCACCCCATTGCGATTGTATGAACAGCCAATAGTATTGGCAAAGGTCCTCTTTAAGGGCTTGTTGAAATGCTCACAGCACCATTGCTGGATGAGCACCATTAAACCATATATTATGCCGCCACTCATTAAGCAATGTTATACCCTTCTACCCATTCATTATAGTGGGATTCTCATTTAGTAACCTACATTATTCCTCCCGATATAGTGACTGTTAGTAAACTCTACTAAATCAGTACTAAAAAAAACACACACAAAAGCTGTAAGAAAGATATGGTTTAAAACTTCCCTCTTTCAGCAGGTTGATATGATTAAGTAAATAAGCTGATTTACTACCTTATTGTGCATTGGAGGGCAAAGAGTGAGACTAGGGGAGGCCCAGATCGAAACCGTGGTTTGTGCTGAGTTAGCTAGGGTAATGGTCGGTTGGAACCTTACAGGGTAACAAAGCATTTTAACACACTGTTGGTTACTTTACTTGATGAGATCAAATAAATTCACTACAGTAGTGGTTTGGCATAAGAGTTGCAAATTTGTAAGTGAGAGCGTGACAGGGGCTTAAGGCCTATAAGCTTCATGTCTAATATGTGAGGCTTGAGAAGTAATGTTGTCTGGAGCTGTTCCAGCACAATGGAAAGTGGAACAGATCTTCGTCACAGCACTGTGTCCTTCTCTCGCTGCAATTCTCTGATGCTAGTTCCCTGTGTAATTTAAAAATCGATTTAAAAATTCTCATCCTTGTTTTCAAATCCCTCCATGGCTTCGCCCCTCTCTATCTCTGTAACCTCCGCCAGCCCAACAACCCTCCGAGATCTCAGCACTCCTCCAATACTGGCCTCTTGCGCATTCCCAATTTTTGTACCTTCAGCTGCCTAGGCACTAAGCTCTGGTATTCCCTCCCTTGTGCACCAATCGCTGAAGGTAAGCATGCAGGAGCAGCAGTCGGTTAAGAAGGCAAATGGTATGTTGGCCTTCGTAGCGAGAGGGTTCGAGTACAGGAACAAGGATGTCTTGCTGCAGTTGTACAGGGCCTTGGTGCGACCACACCTGGAGTATTGTGTGCAGTTTTGGTCGCCTTATCTGAGGAAGGATGTTCTTGCCATGGAGGGAGTTCAGCGAAGATTCACCAGGCTGATACCTGGGATGGCAGGAATGACGTATGAGGAGAGATTGGGTCGATTGGGCTTATACTCTCTGGAGTTTAGAAGAATGAGAGGGGATCTCATTGAAACTTATAAAATACTAACAGGACTAGATAGACTGGATGCAGGAAGGATGTTCCCGATGGCCGGGGAGTCCAGAAGCAGGGGTCACAGTCTAAGGATAAGGGGTAAGCCATTTAGGACTGAGATGAGGAGGAATTTCTTCACCCAGAGAGTGGTGAACCTGTGGAATTCTCTACCACAGAAGGCAGTAGAGGCCAATTCATTAAATATATTCAAGAAGGAGTTAGATATATTTCTTAAGGCTAAAGGGATCGAGGGATATGGAGAGAAGGCAGGGACAGGGTACTGAATTTGGATGATCAGCCAGGCATTGAATGGCGGAGCAGGCTCGAGGGGCCGAATGGTCTACTCCTGCTCCTATCTTCTATGTTTCTATGTAAACCTCTCCGCCTCTCTACCTCTCTCTCCTCCTTTAAGATGCTCCTCAAAACCTACCTCTTACCTGTCCTAATATCTCCCTATGTAGCTCAGTGTCAAGTTTTGTTTGATAACACTCCTGTGAAGCACCTTGGGTTATTTTACTGCATGAATGCTGCTATATAAATGCAAGTTGTTGTTGTTGTATCTCTATCTTCTCTCCTAATAATCAACACAAACACCATTTGTGTCATTGTCTAATTGCTATCAGGTTTGAGGAATTGGAAAATAATACTTTGTGGCAATCCCCAATGGTGGCACGACTGACTGTATCATTCCACTCTCTGCCTTCCAATGTAACTGACTGGTGCCAACGCCCCTGAAAATCCAGAGAGACTGAGAGCCACTGAATGGCTGCAGGGTGGTAATGAGTGAAAATTGTTCAGATTTTTCAAGATCTCGCTTTTTAAAGTGTGGATTTTTAGTATTTGTGAAGCCAAGTGTTGACAGTGCAGTCTGATCCCAATCGTCTGGGTGGGGTAAGATCCTTCCTAAAGGGCCAGGGAACAGGCATCTAACCTCTTTGCCTCACATTAGGTCCAATTATTAGTGCAGTCGATTACAGGAACTTCATTCCTTTCAGGTACATTCAATGCACCCCATGGAATGGAGAGGTTTGTTGGCATCGTTCTGGGCACTCCACTTGATCAAGCCTGAGATAAGTCTCACCAACCCCACGTGTGTGGTTCTAACAAGTAACAGATTTGGGGGGCGGTGGGTGGGTGCGGAGAGACAGAGGTGAGAATCCAACCTGTTTCAAAAAGCAACATTTCTGTATTTTATCCTTAAATTTAAATTATAGCGAGGCTAGGCTCAAGGTTTTTTAAAAATGGAAACAAGTTTTTAGTTTGAGAGCCTGTAGCAGTACAAACGCACAAACTATGAAGGTGTGGCGGAACCACCAGAGGATTACGGACAATTGTATATAATTCCTTTTACAGCAATGTAGTACAGCTGGGGGCTGCATCTTTAATGTATCTGTTAACTGTACTAGGGCTTCTTTCTTGTACTCCGCATGATGACGTCATGCCGTCCGTCACGTGATCTCTCAATGGCGGGAAGATGTGATGATGTCATGACGTCAGAGCTCGGAACCTGCTAGCAGTTGAGCTTGGAACCTTCTAGCAGTTTCCAAAGAGGCTTTCAAGCAGACCAGACCTATTTGCATTGTATCCTACAGTTTCCTGTACAGCTTCGTTTGTTCATTAAATTTTATTGTTTTTGATTTTCTGAGTCGATCTCAATTCTTCGGCTAGGAACCCTAGTTCCTACAAAGGCATTATATCATTGAGAACAGGTTTAAACTGATCTCTGCTAACTGCTGTCTCTGTGTGAGTGTAGGTGTAGTTTCAGAGGACAGCTCACCTCTGTTTACATTAATTACTTGTAGACAGACCTCCATGAAGACAGAGTTGGTATGATTAATTCTTCAGAAACTGAATGCAAGATTTATTTAATATTCATTCTCGGGATGTGGGTATTGCCCACAAGTCTGGCAAATCCTGCATTTATTGCCCATTCCTAGTTGCTCTGAGAAGGTGGTGGTGGGCCTCCGCCTTGAACCGCTGGTAGCGGTTTTATACAAATGAGTGGCTCACTAGTCCACTTCAGAGGGCAGTTAAGAGTAAACCACGTTGGTGTGGGGCTGGAGTCACATATAGGCCAGACCGGATAAAGACAGCAGGCTTCCTTCCATAAAGGACATTCGTGAACCAGTTGGGTTTTTACGAAAATTCGACATCTTCACGGTCACTTCCACCCCTGTCAGACTTTGCCATAACCTAAACCCAGTTTCCTGGGTTGGAGTTCATCAGGTAGGCATGGTGCGCTCCCAGTGAGATTCCCTCTGCCAAGAAAGAGCCCGGCATTGCCTGGCTGCGAAATCCCAGCCATACTGCAGCAGGAAAACCACTGCAGCACCAGAAGAGCTGGCCGGACAGTTAAAGGGACAATAGGGCCTGATAGGCCTCAGCAGAGACCGAGGTCTACACAAGAAGGTAGGTGAGTACTGGAATGGAGAGAGTGGAGTTTGCTGCTACCTCCATGGGGGGGTGGGAGCTTAGGGCCATTCCTGCTGCTTCCCGGGCTCTATCGCCGCCGTCCCCATGGAGCGTGGTAACACGGGCGGAGGGGAAGGAAATCCCTGGAGGACTCGGGCCTCAATCCCACCTCCCCCTCTCCCATTTACACGCTGTGGATGGAGAAGGGAGCACCAGTGGCAGTCCTGAAGGGGCGGTGAGAGGGAACCACAGCTTGGCCGATGAACTAGCAGTAGGCCTCGCCACCCACATTTTCCTTCATTCTCCGCTGTGAACCTGCCGGATTTCAGATGGGATCGCGCAGGAGAACCCTGGCCAATGTGTTACTTGCTGAAATGATTTTCTTTGTACACCGGGGATCTGGGATGCCTCAAACCTCAATCTCATTTGATTGACAAAGGTCTCAGCTGACAGCTTATGCAATCGCACTACAACACTGAAGAAATAAGACATTACATAGATTCTGGTTGCAGGTCAAACTATTCTTAAAGCCTACATTGAGCTTCTTGGACTGTTGTCATCCTGTCTTATTTTGGACTGGACAGTGTAGCTTACATAGAATGAGACAGAATGTCAGCACAGAAACAGACCATTCGGTCCACTGGTCATCGCCGGTGTTTATGCTCCACACGAGCCTCCTCCCAGCCCTCCTCATCTCACCCTATCTGCATAACCTTCTATTCCTTTCTCCCTCATGTGTTTATCTAGCTTCACCTCAAATGCATCTCCGCTATTCGCCTCAACTAATCCTTGTGGTAGCGAGTTCCGCATTCTCACCCTCTCTGGGTAAAGAAGTTTCTCCTGAATTCCCGCTTGGATTTATTGGTGACTATCTTATAGCTTTTGAGTGGAATGTTCAGAAATTTTGGAAAAGTAAGGAGAACACCAAAATGTTTTAATTTTTCTTTAAAAAATTAACTTTTCCACTTGCTTTGTGTCCTGTGGTTTCTTAATTATTACAGTCATTAAGGTCTTTGCCTGAATTTTCTTCAGAATGCAAGCCTCAGTGTCTTTTTTCCATCCCAGCTTTTGTCTGGTGTTGGATGTGGCAAATAGTCACAGCCCCAGCTTCTTGTAAAGAGATTCTCCCAAGGATGTGGCGCTGGTTAGAATCAGCGGAGGTTGACGCACATTTTATACACAAGACAGCTGGAGGCCAGTAATGACACACTTTTACACTTCTCGAACTAAAGCTGCCCGGGATTGTGCGGGACGTACAGCTTGTTTTTTTGCTGATTTTCATTTGCATACTCTAAGTAGATTGGCTATAATTGGTCTCGATTGATTTTTTTTTGATTGAGCTTAGATAGAGTCAGAACCTCTAAGGGTAGAGAGCTGATTGATTTGTGGTGGGATTGCAGACTATTCGGTTCAGAAAATAATTATGTACTTATTTAGTTATCACCAGAGCCTAAGTTTATTCCTCCAGCGCAGTTACATTAAACAGGCAAGGGCGCAAAACCTAATGCTCATGTCAAAACAAGCGGCAGAGAACGGGCTGCCTACTCAGTCTGCTGCTAATGTTCCCTCACCGTGGCAGTTTGCACACTCAGCATGTGAGATCGGATAGTCTCCAGCAGAGGGACTGGTACATCTGGGCACTGAGGGGCTGGGCGATGTTCTGTCTCTGGGTTATTGGTGTGAGCGCCGGGCAGGATTGCTTTAAGTGGTGTTGATGGCAGTCTGGACAATGGACAAGTTACAATGGATTACTGGCTGTGAATCCAGTCTGGGTAATGCACAAAGAGAAAAGGTCTGAAGTTGTTAAAGGTCAATATTAAGGCCATAGAGCTGTTAAATAGTGCTTTGGCAGGAGCTGCTAGCAACGTGGGTAGGCGTGCTGGTATTTCTGGGGATGGGGGGGTTGGTGCTTGGGTTGGGCATCCACTGTTGGAGCACCATGCTGGTGTGTGGGGGGGGGGGGGCTCTGCACCCTTGGTGTCGGCCTATTTTTTTCTTCTTCCTGGGCTGCAGGAACCTGCCAGTTTCTCACTTCCCCTTTCACCCATCTATTGCCCCTCTTTCTGACACTCTCTTATCTCTTGGATCTCTCTTATTCCACCTCTTATTGTTTCATTCTTGTATCATGTCTTCCATTTAACCATCTCCTGTTCCCCACTTCCGCACTTTGCGGGTCTTCTGTGTTTTTCCTCCTTCCCTCTTCCCCTTGTTCTGTTCCTTTTAAAATGCTGTTGGCCTGTAATTTCTTCCAGTCCTGAGGAAAGGTCTCTACCTGAAATATTTTGCCTGTTCTCTCCACGGATGCTGCTCGACTTGTTGAGTGTTTCCAGCGTTTTGTGTTTTTTTGATTTTGGTTAGCAAGTTGTTTTTTTCTCCCCCCACAGGATGCGCTCTACCCTCTAATCTAATGCTTCTTCCACGCGCCTCTCCAGTGCCTCAGTGTGGGAGGTGGTTGGCTGCTGTGTTTCTGTCAAACACTCGCGGGATGATTGAGTCTTTCGACCTCTGCGGGCCGGGGTCTGAGACGGTTCCTCCGGTGGAATTGGGGAGGGTCTGCTGCGGAGTCACCACGCATTCCATGGTGGGCTGCAGAATTCACGCATGCAGGCTGTAGTTGCCATGTGTTGAAAGCTCCGTGGTGCACTGTCCAATGATTGCAGCACGTACAAACATGTATCAATGTTCATATTCACATCCTGATGTCACAGATGGTGCCAGGGGGTTTTGTTTTAAAGATGTTATGAATACTTGGCCCATAACCAAATAGTATTTCAAAAATGTGAATGTCCTAATTACAGTGCCTGCATTGCACTATGCAATGGGGAACTTCTTTTTAATGAGCACTTTGAAAATTTAAAATTCTGCTCAGCTCTCAGTAGTTCTGTGATAAATTTGTTTAATCTACATCCCATTCAAAGGATTTTCATCTTTACAGCCAAAGACCTATAAATGATGGAACAAAATGGGGCTGTTTCCCATGTACGGTTTTAATCAGTTGTAAATAGTTAAAACTGGTAGAAAGCTCACCAGAATGGTAATGTGCTAATAGCAGTAGATTTTCCAGGTTTTATTTATATTCATTCTGGAGATGTGGGCATCGCTGGCAAGGCCGGCATTTATTGCCCGTCCCTAGATGCCCTTGAGAAGGTGGTGCTGGGCCTTCTTCTTGACCCGCTGCAGTCCGTGTGGTGAAGGTGCTCCCACAGTGCTGTTAGGTAGGGAGTTCCAGGATTTCTGACCCAGCGACGATGAATAATTATGTAAATGGTTCAGCCCATTTACAAAATTATTCACAGCTCGAAGTACAGATTTGGATGGTGTAAGAAGGAAGCCTAGGGGTGAGATCAGAAAATTGCACATGGGTGAAATTTAATGGGATGGGGATAATTAAATAGAAATGCCAAAGTAGAGGGACAAAAGTCCTTTATGCCACAGGAAAGGCTCAAAAGGCATTTCAACCCATTGCTAGTCTTTGCCAAGTTTGAAGAGACTGAGGGCTAAGAAGCGGCAGGCAAAGATGAAGGGAAAGAAAACCCAAGTGGCAGACAGAGTTCTGCAGGAAAGTGATGGCACAGCCGAGCATCCAACTCCTTGTTCAATGGCTGCCAAATTCAAGCTGGCAGCTGTCCTTCGTTCTGCCAGGGCCATTCACACTTCATCTAGAGCATCCTTTGTTCCTTGAATATCTCTTAATGTCTCTCAATCTCTCCGGCTTTCTATCCTATCTCTGACCTTCCCTTTTGTTCTTTCATCCCCTCCCCCTTTTCCCAGTCCCTCTTCCTGCTTTTTTTCCAGTTCTGACGAAGGGTCTTTGACCTGAAACGTCAACTCCGTTTCTCTCTCCACGGATGCTGCCCTGGCCTGCTGAGTTTTTCCAGCGTTTTCTGTTGTTATTTCAAGCTGGTGGTACTTGAGGTGGGTGCGAGAAGGGTTGCCCTCTGTACCACTCCACCGCACCATACCCATCGGTCAGCATTGCAGCATCCCCTACGCAGAGGTGGAGCCAAGTTTCAGGCCACAGCTGACCATTACTCTCACTGGATGTGCTGGCCCTGTGCTGCCTGGTAGCTGCAGATCTTGCAGCAGATGGTACAGCACTGCATCTGCCTCTCTGAGAAGATAGTTCCTCTTTGGTCATTGGCAGGTAGATGTGGCAGGGCCTGCAGAAATGGTTGTCATCTCAGTCACTTAGGCATGCCTTATTCATGCAGTGCCATGAAAAACATGACATACTGTGAGTGTCCAACATTATGTTTAGTCAGGCAATTGTATGTCTTAGTGGTTCCATCTGCTCTTCTATCCCAGCTTCCTTTGGGAAGACAGCAACAACAACTTGCATTTATATAGCGCCTTTAACTTAGTAAAACATCCCAAGGTGCTGCAAGAGAGGGTTATCACACAAAATTTGACACTGAGCTACATAAGGAAATATTAGGACAGGTGACCAAAAGCTTGGTCAAAGAGGTAGGTTTTAAGGAGTGTCTTAAAGGAGGAGAGAGGTGGAGAGGCGGAGAGGTTTAGGGAGGGAATTCCAGAGATTAGGGCCTAGGCAGCTGAAGGCACGGCCGCCAATGGTGGAGTGATGAAAATCGGGGATGTGGATGAGGCCAGATTTGGATGAGCGCAGAAATCTTGGAGGGTTGTAGGGCATGCAAGGCCATGGAGGGTTTTGAAAACAAGGACGAGACTTTTAAAAGACCAGTCTCCCCCTACACTAACTGTCAACCAAAGCGAGGTATGTTCACCTCTGTCTGCAGATGTGGGGGTGTGGATACTGGACTCAGAGGACACCTCTCGGGTTGCTTGCCCTCCCTGGCACCCTCGGTAGGTCCTTTCCTCTTCAAGATGTTGGGGGATTCCCACTGTGAAAGCCATCTGATAGTAATTATTATTAATTGGCACAAAGGCTCGTGAGAACCTAAGGGACAAAAGGGAACTAAAAGAAAAAAAAGGAGGGATCACTTTAAAAATGGCTGAAATTCTCTTCCCTCCAGATGTGTCCTTTCCATCATCTTCTGGACGTTGCCTGGCAACTGGATGCTGATTTAAAATGGGTGCTCTCTATGTCGCTCATTTTACACTGGAACTATGGAAGCGGATGCTCCCAAGTGAATATTAAATTGAGGCTTCCGCCAGTCTGAGGTGGGCGCTTCTAATGAGGCTGGTCCCACCCACGGGAAAATGGGTCAACCCAACCCAATGTCAAGTCAACCCTGGCGGGTTGGGATTTTCCTCTTCTGGCTGCCAACCTAGAATCAGGTGGTGAAACTCAGGAAAATCCAGCCTCCAATCTGAATCCTGAGATTGCATTACTGTGTATAATTCATGGTTACTATCTATAAAGTTATAAATTTTCCTTACAACTCATGAACAACTGATGGTGTTAAAATGCACCAAGCTTTGAAAGAGTGTCAATCGTTTGAGTTGTAAGGAAAATCCTTAAATACAAATTGTGTTTTTTCGTGCAAACATTTACACGCCCAAAAGAAACGAAGGAGCGTGGGTACAGGGTTCATAAACCTATAATGACGACTCCACCTAAATCAATAAACTGCAGGATGTGTTCACACATTTTTAGCTGAACTGTGCAAAATGAATTCTGAAGAGATCATACACCAGTATTTAACATAGACCTTCAATGGGTTTGAAATGAACTGCTGCACTAATCCAATAACAATATAAAGCTCTTCTAATCCGTTCCAGAGGAAAATCGCACAACATTCTCCGAGCCATTGGACCCGTCTGTTGTACACTGTTCATTTAAATAATGCAAATCACATCTGCAAGGAAACCAAAAAGAGGAGCCACACTAATGAGCAGTATTTCCAAAGCTACCTCATCCAAGCAATCAAAGTTCGGAGCATCCATTTCTACCAGTGTGAGAGGAATTCCGAGTCAGAACTTTGCAATAGGATTCTGACAGTAGAGGAGTTCAAGTATAAAGAGCTCCAAAGAGCTATTACAGTTTCAATGCATGCACCTGTTTTTCTCATTTAAATGTTCCATGTAGTTTTATATCAGTCTAAAAGAATCTCATGTTAGTCGTGTCTGATTCCACAGACGAGAAAATGCTCATTTCAGAAAGTTGGGCTTCTAGTGAATAGAATATCAACTTGCACATTTTTTTAAAATTAATGAAAATTTGCAACTAGGATTTACTTTGTAACATAATACAATTTAAAACCATTTATCAATCTAAAACAGCAGAATATAATCGACAGGATGGTACAATTGAATTATTTAAAGAAAGACTTGCATTTATATAGCGCCTTTCACGACCACCAGACGTCTCAAAGCACTTTACAGCCAAAGAAGTACTTTTGAAGTGTATTCACTGTTGTAATGTAGGAAACGGGGCAACCAATTTGCACACAGCAAGCTTCCACAAACAGCAATGTGATAATGACCAGATAATCTGCTTTTGTTATGTTGATTGAGGGATAAATATTAGCCAGGACACTCAAGTCCCTGGAGTGGGACTTAAACCCACAACCATTCTGATTCAGAAATGAGGGTGCTACCCACTGAGCCACAGCTGACACACAGTAAAATGTAAGAAGTCACACAACACCAGGTTATAGTCCAACAGTGTTATTTGAAATCACAAGCTTTCGGAGCGCTGCTCCTTCATCAGGTGAAGTGGAGAGATGCATAAAGACACAGCTTATATAGTCGGAGAATAATGCTAGATGATTACAGGTAATCTTTCTAACTGCCATTTATCACACCTCGGCAGAGAGATAATCACAGCAATCAAAGGTGTGAATGGTGTCCAAACAGGTCAGTCAGGAAAACATTACATCAAAGAACAATGAGGTGGGGTCACAAGGGGTCAAATGTTGCAGATGCTGGGGTCTGTATGAAAAACAAAAAACACAAAAAAACATTTTTTTTTGCTGGAAATCACAGCAGGTCCAGCCGCATCTGTGTAGAGAGAACAAGCCAATGACAACTCGAGTCTGGACGATGAAGGGTACTCTGTTGGTTGTGTCCTGTGTTTGTCTTCTGAGGAGGTCTATGCGATTTTTTGCTGTGGCCCGTCGGAACTGTCATATCCCGTTCTTACGAGGGCATCTTTCAGCATCTGTAGGTGTCCATCACATTCCTCCTCGTCTGAGCAGATCCTGTGTATTCGCAGGGCTTGTCCATAGGGGATGGCTTCTTTAACGTGGTTAGGGTGGAAGCTGGAGAAGTGGAGCATTGTGAGGTTGTCCGTGGGCTTGCGGAAGAGTGAAGTGCTGAGGTGTCCGTCTTTGATGGAGATTTGTGTGTCCAAGAATGAAACCGATTCTGAGGAGTAGTCCATGGTGAGTTTGATGGTGGGATGGAACTTGTTGATTTTATCGTGTAGTCTTTTCAGTGATTCTTTGCCGTGGGTCCATAGGAAGAAAATGTCGTTGATGTATCTGGTGTATAGCGTTGGTTGGAGGTCCTGTGCAGCGAAGAAGTCTTGCTCGAACTTGTGCATGAAGATGTTGGCGTATTGGGGTGCGAATTTGGTCCCCATGGCTGTTCCGTGTGTTTGGGTAAAGAACTGGTTGTCGAAGGTGAAGACATTGTGGTCAAGGATGAAGCGGATGAGTTGTAGGATGGTGTCTGGAGATTGGCTGTTGTTGGTGTTGAGTACTGAGGCTGTCGCAGCGATGTCGTCATCGTGGGGGATACTGGTGTAGAGTGCCGAGATGTCCATCATGGCGAGGAGTGTTCCTGGTTCAACTGGTCCGTGGGTGCTGAGTTTCTGTAAGAAGTCTGTAGTGTCGCGACAGAAGCTGGGGGTTCCCTGTATGATGGGTTTCAGGATGCCCTCGACGTATCCAGAGAGGTTCTCACACAGGGTTCCGTTGCCTGATACGATAGGGCATCCGGGTGTGTTGGCTTTGTGTATCTTTGGGAGGCAGTAGAAGTCTCCCACATGGGGAGTACGTGGGATGAGAGCGTGTAGGATGCTTTGAAGGTCTGGATCGAAGGTCTTGATCAGTCTGTTGAGTTGGCGGGTGTGTTCTTTGGTCGGATCTGCGGGTAACTGTCTGTAGTGTTCCTGGTTGTCCAGTTGTTGGTATGCTTCTTTGCAATAGTCCATTCTGTTCTGTATGACGATGACTCCTCCTTTGTCTGCTGGTTTGATGATGATGGTGCGGTTGGTCTTGAGAGCGTGGATGGCGTTGCGTTGTGCTCAGGTGACATTCTGGACTGTCTTGTGAGTGCGGCTGATGAATCTGGCATTGATGCATCTCCTGACAGCTTGAGCATACATGTCAAGCTTAGGGCAGCGACCCTCCGGAGGGGTCCAATTTGACTCTTTCTTCTTCGGTTGCTGCACTGCGGATCCCTCTGTCTGCTGTTCCGGATCATTGGTTGTCTCATTGGGTTCGCTGCTGACATCTTGTGATTCGTGGAAGAATTCCCGGAGCCTCATTCTCCTGATGAATTCCTCTGTGTCTGCCGTGAGACCGATGGGGTCCATTTTGGTGGTGGGCAGAAATTGAGCCCTCAGCTGAGAACTTCAATTTCGTCTGGTTGAAGGGTGTGGTCGGACAAGTTGACGATGGACTTCCCTGTGGTTTCAACTGTGGTACTGGGGGAGGCTTGGTTGCTGCTGGTGGTGATGCCGAGTTTCTCAAGCTTCCTGTTCTTGGTGTGCATGTAGGCAGTGTAGTGCCGTTGCCTCGTCTGTTTGGCGGTGTCTCGTAGCTGGCCTGCTGTGTCCTGAGCACAGGCTGAGAACATGGACTCTATCTCGGTTTCGAGGTTGCGGCGTCTGCTGTGGATTTGCAGCACGACAAAATAATTTTAAACCCACAATAATTCACAGTAAAATAGAATAATGTCCTGATGTGATGACAAAAGAATGGCTTGATATTCAAAGCATGAATTAATTGTGCTGATTATATAATCAGTTCAAAAAAACATTCTAAATATATAATCCTGAAAGAATTTGCTAAGTTTGTGAATCGGCAGAAGGTAGGTAGAATTAACACTGCGATTTTAGCAATGGACCTATTAATGTGTTTGTATGAAACATGTTTATATATTTTTTCACCTTTGTTAAAATAGTGGAGAGTGTAATTCATTAAATGTGTTTGCGTGGTTTACTAAAATTGCATTTCAACACATTCCTCCAATATTTGGATTTTTTGAAAAATCTCAGATAGAAATTCATTCTTGGGATAGAAACATAGAAGATAGGAACAGGAGTAGGCCATTCGGCCCTTCGAGCCTGCTCCGCCATTCAACGAGATCATGGCTGATCAACCAAACCCTAGCACCCGGTCCCTACACCGACAGCCATCCCACCCAAGCCCTATCCCTGTAACCCCATGTATTTAATCCCCCCTAACACTAAGGGCCAATTTTTTTTTATCATGGCCAATCAACCTAACCCGCACATCTTTGGACTGTGGGAGGAAACCGGAGCACCCGGAAGAAACCCACGCAAACACGGGGAGAATGTGCAAACTCCACACAGACAGTCACCCGAGGCCGGATTTGAACCCGGGTCCCTGACGCTGTGAGGCAACAGTGCTAACCACTATGCCACCGTGCTGCTGACAAGGCCTGCATTTATTGCCCATCCCTAGTTGCCCTGAGATGGTGGTGGTGAGCCTTCTCCTTGAACCATTGCAGTCCATCTAGTGATGGTGCTCCCACGATAGTGTTAGGGCAGGAATTCCAGGATTCTGACCCAGCGATGATGAAGGAAAGGCAATAAACTGCAAAATAAATGACATAGTTTCGATGCAGTTACTCATTTATCAAGGCCACGCGTAAATAGAGCCATTGTCGACTTAATCAAATGCGCTGAAATAATGACACATCACTCCTTTCACCGTTTTACAGCTTTTTCAAAGAACTTCCAAATGTGAAAGATTTCATCACATGCAAGGCCCCAGATACTAAGTTAGATAAATTACAATAAGATGCTTTTAGAAATGTGGCAATGGCTACTTTTAAAGAGAGATTCCCACTATCAGCGCTTTTAAAAATCAGTTAGCAGTGGACAGTGCGATAACTCCATCTGGGAGTGGGGCAGGAAACGCCAAGGGAGGAGTCATGCTGTGGGTGAGCGAGAGCCAAGAAGTCTCCTTCTGTACCAAAATATCTATTACTATGCCCAGCAGGTTGTGGGCCATTGGGCCGATGATCACAAGGACTATTGAAGCCTCCTAGCATCAGTCCTAGTGGATGAAGAAAGGACACTGAGTAAAGATAGTCATCCAAAAATATCTTTCGAAAAACAAAGTAAAAAAAGGTAGAATTAATCTACCACCTTTTTTCAATCTCGGTTCATTTTGGGTTTTATTAAAATAGTTTAGCTTCTACAGTGAGCACAATATCATCAGAGGGGCGACTAAGGTTGACACTGCGAGCAAACTAACTTAACATCATTACATGGACTGCTGAATATTTCAGTCCCAGCTCCCTTTGCTGTTTCAGGATGGTTTATTTTCTAAAAGACTGTGAATATTATAAATGTCAATTAGAATTAAAATCCAGCCTATTTTGATGGATGTTCCAGTATATTCTGAATCATTCTGGAATGAGAATTGTCTCTGATAGTGCGATTGAGGGTGATAACTATGTAACAGTAATTTTTGATTTTGCATTAGAAATAACTATCCGAAAGCTCAGTAACTTTACCAAAAGAAATGATATCCAGTTTTGAAGTCACAGATCAGCTCAGTTTATGATTAATGATCAACAATGCTAGTTTTACCATCAGGACCGCTTTTTTTAAACAAGAGATTATCATTAACTTCAACGTCCTTTTGTTTGTTTCTGTCGCAAGTCTATTTTTGAATATTTTTACTTAAATAGTAAACGCTGCGGAGATTATATCACGTTCTGACTCTCGGGAGTTACCAAGCCGATCGTGTGAGGCAGCTGAATTAACCTGCCCTGTTGAAGCTAAACCACTAATGGGATTTAATAATTTATATCTTTACTGATATTAATTCTGTTGCCTCACACCGTCAGATACAGTAACCCCTCTAAACCAGCTGCTCAGATATACCATCTGTACTCACTGTCTAAATGTGTTTTGAACCAAAATAATAAAATGAAAAAGCAGATGATAAAGTTAATGTTATTTCTCTAATTGTTTGACTTCAGGAAAGGTTTGTGATGGTGACACTCTTTCCATCCTCCCAGTGTTCGCCCCTCCTTTTCCGAAGGGGATCACCCACGATGGGATAAATCACTCGGCTGTAGGCTGCCCCGCCCCACTACATTGTCCAAGTGACCACCTTTCACGTACGATGCTGGACAGAGAGTGTGTAAGATGTGTGGAATTACCCCTCGCCCATCCAACAATTTATAGAGTTCAGACCTGTGGAACAGACAACACGAAACCCAAGGATTTCAGGGAAAAACATTCTTTTACTTAAAATCAGCAAGAGGTTACAAGCAATTTTGCACACATATATTTGTTCATTCGCCTATTATAGGTAAGCCGGCATGATTCTTCTAATTTACTTTAAGTACATATGTACTAACACCAGCGAGTGGTCAGTTCGGTGATGACGAGACGTACAACTTTAACTGGCAACTGACTGAGTTGCCCTGACTGCAGCCCAGAGTATCTTTTAGCAGCACTTTTTATACCCCAAAACCTGGGCAGGCCCCTCTATGTGTATGTGTCCCAAACTCTGTGACAAAGGGTCGGCAGTTGTTGTCCTCTTCTTCTTATCACCTAGTCAGTTAATCTGTAGGCCCCAGGGCCGTTCACACCATTTGCCTGAAGATGTTCCTGTCTTTGTGACGCCCAACAGTTTGTTCCTGCCCAGGGTCTGTCGCTTCCTTATCTGATTAGCAGCCTGCAGCCGCAGCAGATTTATTTTAACATTTGTTCAGCAGAAAGACTCTTGGCCTCTCAAGGCATGCTGGTACATTAAATTTGGGCAACTTTTAAGTTTGGTCAAGTTACGGCAAACTTTTACAGCAAATGATGTATTCTTACAAGTGTTAGCAAGGCCTTGGACCATGGGAGACACCACAACAGAGTTCAATCCTATCCTCACCAGATGTCCACACACCCACTTCCCAGGAGGAGGGTCTCTGCATAGCAACCAGGAGTGGGATTCCATTACGGAGGGGTACTGTGGTCAATTGTAGTATTCCCACTGCCATCTCAGCTAATAACAACTAACTCAGCACCTGAGACAGAGAGATGACAGATAGAAGAACATAAGAACGAAAGAATTAGGTGCAGGAGTAGGCCATACGGCCCTTTGAGCCTGCTCTGCCATTCAATAAGATCATGGCTTATCTTTAACCTCAACTCCACTTTCCCGCCCGATTCCCATATCCCTTGATTCCCCTAGAGTCCAAAAATCTATATCTCAGCCTTGAATATACTTAACTACTGAGCATCCACAGCCCTTTGGGGCAGAGAATTCCAAAGATTCTAACCCTCTGAGTGAAGAAATTCCTCCTCATCTCAGTCTTAAATGGCCAACCCCTTATCCTGAGACTATGCCCCCTAGTTCTAGACACTCCAGCCAGGGGAAACAACCTCTCAGCATCTACCCTGTCAATCCCCCTCAGAATCTTATGTTTCATTGAGATCACCTCTCATTCTTCTAAACTCCAGAGAGTATAGGCCCATTCTACTCAATCTCTCCTCATAGGACCACCCTCTCATCCCAGGAATCAATCTAGTGAACCTTCATTGCACAGCCTCTAAGACAAGGATATCCTTCCTTAAATAAGGAGACCAAAACTGTGCACAGTACTCCAGGTGTGGTCGCACCAAAGCCCTGTACAATTGTAGCAAGACTTCCTTACTCTTGTACTCCAACCCCTTTTCAATAAAGGCCAACATGCCATTTGCCTAATTGCTTGCTATACCTTCATGCTAACTCTGTGTTTCCTGTATGAGGACACCTAAATCTCACTGAACACCAGCATTTAATAGTTTCTCACCATTTAAAAACGATTCTGTTTTTCTATTCTTCCTAACAAAGTGAATAACCTCACATTTCCCCACAATATACTCCATCTGCCACCTTACTGCCCATTCACTTAACCTGACTATATCCCTTTGCAGTTTCCCATCTAACTTTGTACTGGATATGATGGATGGGGGAAATGCAGTGGATGCAGTGTACATGGACTGCCAGAAGGCTTTTAACAAAATACCACATAAGAGAATATTGGAGAAGGTTAAAGGGTATGGAATTAGGGGAAGGGTAACAATTCCAATTAAAAACTAGTTAGAAGGGAGAAAACAGGGAGTAGGAGTTAAGGGCAGTTTCTCTGAGTGGTTGGAAGTGGGTAATGGTGTCCCACAGGGTTCAGTTCTGGGCCTACTTCTGTTCACTGTGTATATCAATGGTTTATATATAGGCCTAGAGGGAGTGGTGTTGAAATTTGCAGGTGATACCAAAATAAGAGGTAGAGTTAATTCCTTAGAAGACCAAAGGAAGCTGCAAAGGGATATTGATGAAATGAAGCAATGGGTTAAAAAGTGGCAGATGGAAATCAATATCAGCAAATATGGGGTGATACATTTTGGTAAAAAAAAAAAAATTATACTGTGAATAACAGAAAGCTGTGTGCTGTGAAGTAACAGGGATCTGGGGGTACGAGTTCACAAGCCGTTAAAAGCAGCACCTCAAGTGGATAAGGCCATAGATTAAGTGAATGAAATATTGGGTTTTATGGCAAAATGTATAGAATATAAAAGTCGGGATGTTAACTTTAGTTAGATCACGTTTGGAGGTCTGCGTGCAGTTTTGGGCTCCAAACTATAGGACGAATGTTAAGGCAATAAAAAGGGTACAGCACCGATTCACTCGGATACCAGGTTGCATCTCTAACTTTTTCCAGTTCTGACGAAAGGTCATCGACCTGAAACGTTAACTCTGTTTCTCTCTTTTCGCAGATGCTGCCTGACCTGCTGAGTATTTCCAGCATTTTCTGTTTTTATTTCAGATTTCCAGCATCTGCAGCATTTTGCTTTTGTTTCACTAGGATACTGCCTGGTATGAGGAAATACAGATATGAATACAGACTTGAAAAATTGGGGCTGTTTTTGTTAGAACAGAGGAGATTAAGGCATGATACAGGGTAGATAGGAATAGCTGTTTCCAGTGTTTGAGAGGTATAGAACAAGGGGACATTTATATAAGATTAAATGTAAGAAATTTAGGACAGAGAGCAGGAGAAATATTTTTACATGGAGGGTTGCCAGGCTGTGGAATGAATGATTGAAGCTGGGACCATGTCACATTTAAGAATAGGTTCGATAGATGGTGGAAGGGGTTAAAGTGGTATTGGAACAGAGCGGACACATGGGATTAGGACTAGAAAGAAAAAAAAATTAAATAGCGCCTTTCATGATCTCAAGATGTCCCAAAGTGCTTCACAGATAGTGAAGTACTTTTAAAGGTTAGTCACTGTTATAATACAGGGAAACACAGCAGCCAATTTGCCAACAGTAAGGTCCCACAAACAGCAATGAGATAAATGACCAGATAACCTGTTTTTTAATGATGATGGTTGAGGGTTAAATATTGGCCAGGATACCAGGGAAATTTCCCTGCTCTAACTAAAGTTTCTTCTTGCTATTTTTTAAAAACTTATTCACATTAGATTATTTGGATTCGGGGGAGAAGATTACGGAATCTGTATGGAGTTGAAAGTACACTCGTACTGAAAAACGGTAGATAGGAATAAAACCTGGGATACAATACCTGGGATGATGAAGGTTCATCGACCTGAAATGTTAACTCTTGTTTCTCTCCCCACGATGCTGCCTGACCTGCTGAGTGTTTCCAGCATTTTCTGTTGTTGTTTAAAACCTGGGATCTTCCCAGTCTGTATGGCTCAGTATCACACATTGTGATACAGCTGCTGAGCCACTGGGGGAGCTGTGACTGTCTCTTTGTGTTGTCCTGATAATCAGTATTTGTACTGTTCCTGGTGAACTAAACAGTGAGAACTGACCTCTCTTTCACTCCGTGCTGCTCCACTGAAAGCCACTGAGTGGGGAGTGATCAATACCGCAATAAAATGCTTCAAAAACACCAATTAAAAAAAGAGGATTAAGTTGTAAATCATTGTCAGAATATTAAGGTCCATGTATTACACAACCTTTGGAGATTAACTATCTACTGTTTTTCAGTACGAGTGTACTTTCAACTCCATACAGATTCTGTAATCTTCTCCCCAGAATCCAAATAATCTAATGTGAATAAGTTTTTTAAAAATAGCAAGATGAGGAAACTATAGTTAGAGAAGTTAACAAGTTTCATTGATCAGCTACTTTATTAAATTACACACAGAACATTTTATCACTGCATCAATAGGTTATTTATTACATTTTTGGATCCTTTGCCTCCCCCCCCCCACCGGAGTAATGTCTTAATGGTAAATAATAGGCAGCTGGTGAGGGCTGAGAGTGAGTGCCGTCCAGCCCTGGCCTGGTGTCCTGGTTACTGTGTGTTACAGTGTGGGACCCTGCCAGAGTTTACTGTACGTTAGATGGCAGTGAGAGCAAAGGTTAGAGTTCAACTCTGATGATGCATAGTCTGTGTGAGCAGGGAGCTTTTACAGGATCAACCGTACAGTAAGATGGATGTACTGTGTTAAGCTCACCAACAGGCATTCTTTATTCTTGGTATTCTATAGTTTCTTAAAAATGGAAAAACAATCCATTTTAAATCACATTATAATTGTATGGGCCCCTTAACTGCAGTGGAGGCTTTGTGAGCTAAATGGAAGTGTATTAAAATTAACAGTGATCTGGGCCTTAATATTAGAGGCATCACTCGAATTGGACTTTAATACTAATAATCGGTTTAGTGTCCAAAAGCGAATTACTGGGACATACTGAGTGTTTGATATTAATATGGATATAGTCAAACACAACAGACTAGGATTAACAGTTTGGACTCCAGTACTAATAGGCCACAGAGTTCGGTTCTATTTAATTAAATGACAAGTATGATAAGTAAAGAGGGAACAGATATTTGAGGGTAATAATCTAATCAAGTGGTTTTGATGATGCCTTAAATTTTAACGGCAAAATACAGCAACTTCTAACCATCACCTGAATTGCAAGATTAGATGAAAAATAAGAGAAAATGCTGGTTATTCACAGCAGGCTAGTTAGCATCTGAACAGAAAGATTGGTTTACGTTTTGGGTGGGATCTTCCTTAGAACATAACATTAAAAAAAAAATTGTTTATGGCATTTATTGCCCATCCCTAGTTGCCCTTGAGAAGGTGGTGGTGAGCCACCTTCTTGAACCGCTGCAGTCCGTGTGGTGATGGTACTCCCACAGTGCTGTTCGGGAGTTCCAGGATTTTGATCCAGCGCGATGCCGGGTGGTCCGTCTGGTTTCATTCTTATTATTTTGTTTCGTAGTGGTTAGCACTGTTGCCTCACAGCGCCAGGGACCCGGGTTCGAATCCGGCCTCGGGTGACTGTCTGTGTGGAGTTTGCACATTCTCCCCGTGTTTGCGTGGGTTTTCTCCGGATGCTCCGGTTTCCTCCCACAGTCCAAAGATGTGCGGGTTAGGTTGATTGGCTATGATAAATTGACCCTTAGTGTTAGGGGGATTAAATACGTGGGGTTACGGGGATAGGGTGGGATATGTGTTGGTGTAGGGGTTACGGGGATCGGGTGGGATATGTGTCGGTGCAGGCTCGATGGGCCGAAATGGCCTCTATCTGCACTGTGGGGTTTCTGTGGTTTCTGTGGTGGTTTCTGTGGTTAGTTACAACTGAGTGGCTTGCTAGGCCATTTCAGAGGGCAGTTAAGAGTCAACCACATTGCTGTGGGTCTGGAGTCACATATAGGCCAAACCAGGTAAGAACAGCAGATTTCCTTCCCTAAAGGACATTAGTGAACCAGATGGGTTTTTACGACAATCTGATAGTTTCACGGTTACCATTACTGATACTAGCTTTTTATTCCAGATTTATTTAATTAACTGTATTTAAATTCCTCAGCTGCCGTGGTGGGATTTGAACTCACGTCTCTGGATCATTCGTCCAGGCCTCTGGATTACTAGCCCAGTGACATTAACACTACCCTACCGTTCCCTATATCGCACCAAACATGTTCACCTGCATTTCTCTTTCACATACAGTGATCTGTGCTTTTCATAATAAAATATGTCACAATGTAACGCAAAATGGCCTAGAAATCTGGCCATGCAGCACCCATTTTTAGGGTGCTAAATGGTCTCCTAAGTATGCACTATGGTGGGCAGGAAGTGCAGGCTCATCACAAGCTGGAAGTGCTCCGCCCGCCATATTGGTAAAGGCCGAAATATCAGTGTGCAGTGCCCATGCCTGAAACAGGTGTAGGCCCCTTTGCATATGCAAATAAGGGGCCCAATGCCGGTTTGATGCCCCCAACTTCAAGATTGGTTTGCTCTGAGGCAGTCGGTGCCTACTGCACTCAGGAAAACCAGGTCTGCATGTGGCCTAACAGGTGGTCCTTAAAGGGACCGCTACCAAAAAGGTAAGGTTTTAAAATATACTTACCTGAATGTGGAACCGAGGGCAGCAAGAGTGCTCCACCTGACCTCACATTCAAAGAACGTAGGCTGCTGCTGGCCCCTGCCCCCCCGATCACCACTACAACAGCCCCCAACTGTTTCTACCCCCTCCCCGGTCACCAATACCTTTCCTCCGATCATCCCTCTTCCTGACCGGATCATCTCCTTTCCCGACCTGATTGGCCCCTTCCCAACCCGGTCCCTCCTTTTCTGACCCAATTGCCCTTCGTCTCAACCCTGTCAGCCCCCCCATTCAGGTGCAGCGACTGGAGCTAGGCACAAGGGGTTCAGTAGATTGGAGGTAGGTACCAAAACTTGTGTAGTGCCTTTAATGTAGGTGAAGATAAAAATGGACTCCAGACCAAAGAAGGACATTTTTAGCAAAGGGTGACCAAAATCTTAGTGGGTTTTAAGGCGTGCCTTAAAGGAGGAGCGGGAGGTGGCAAGGTGGAGGGATTATGGAAGGGAATTGCAATGTGTGGGGCCTGGATGGCTGAAGGCATAGCTGTTAATGTTGGTGCTAGGTGAGGTGGGAATCCAGGAAATTAAGTTGGGTGGTCATCAGTTTAGTGGGACTGGATTGAGGGAGCGTGAGGTCTTGTGGGTGATGTGAGCTTGGTGAGGGCATGAGATATCTTCGCTGTTCAAGATGACCCTAGAGTAGTGGAAGGTTTTCAAAGAGGAGATTGAGGCCCAGTAGAGCTTGTAGTAGCCCATCCAGATTTGGTGAATCACTTGTGCACTTGATACGTTCAAGTTTCCACCCCTTGGATTTGAGGGAGTGGAGACTTGGACTGCACCAAGGGGAACAACCAGGTTGTAGACAGCGGAGATTTTGCTGGGGACAAAGGCATAAAAGGTGGAGGTGAGAAAATGGTTGGGCAAATTTACAGCTGCAGAGGTATTATGGAAAATGGAAGGTCAAAAGGCTTTGCAAACGTCAGCCTTGACTCATTGGTAGCACTCTTGCCTGTGAGTCAGAAGGTCATGGGTTCAACTCCCACTCCAGAGACTTGAGCACATAATCTAGGTTGAGATTTCAGTCCAGTACTGAGGGAGTACTGCACTGTCGGGGGTGCCGTCTTTTGGGTGAGGCATTAAACCGAGGCCCAGTCTGCCCTCTCGGGTGGATGTAAAGATCCCATGGCACTATTTGAAGAAGAGCAGGGAGTTCTTCTGGTTTCTGGCCAATATTTATCCCTTAACCAACCTCACTAAAATTACAGATTACCTGGTCATTATTTCATTGCCATTTCTGGGACCTCACTGTGCGCAAATTGGCTGCTGAGATTCCCTACATCACAACAGTGACAGTACTTCATTGGCTGGACCATCTTGAGGTCATGAAGAACACTACGTCTGTCACGTGCCCAGAGTACCCATACAGGAAGATCTGCCCCATTGTGTTGTTATTCGATCTTGTGCCCTTGCACATATGCAGCCCATGTTCCTAGCCACGGTCCCAGGCAGGATATGTCACGATCCCAGCCATGATCATGCCAGCTGGTGACCTCCAGAGCAAACGGCATCAGAATTTTTCAGTGTCAGGGGATCAGCACCTCATTTGCACAGGGCATACAGCACACGTGCCACTATATCACATCTCAGGTGCCCACCTGCCCCATGTTGATAGAAACACCTTCCCTAACCCAAGACCTCATGCATCGCCTCTCCCCTCCACCCAAACTACCCACCACCACTCACTTCCCTTATGTGAGGGGCTGATCTATGATTTAAAAAAATATATATGCACATCTTCAGAGGTCCAGGTCACTTCCCTGGCCTGGATCCTCTGGGTGGAGGGTCACCTCTGCTCTCTGGAGACCAGTAAGCCTCATTTGACTCGGTGTCCCGGCCTCCAGTGTCACTCCAGGTCCATTCTGGGCTGGTGAAGAAGGAGCTCCCAGTGTAGGGAGCCCACCCTGCCTTTGACATATATAATAGCAAAATACTGCAGATGCTGGAAATCTGAAATAACAACAGAAAATGCTGGAAATACTCAGCAGGCCAGGCAGCATCCGTGGAGAGCAGGGAATTCTTCCAGACCTGAAACGTTAACTCTGTTTCTCTCTCCATGGATGCTGCCTGGCCTGCTGAGTATTTCCAGCATTTTCTGTTGTTATTTCTGCCTTTGACATAGCTGGCCTTTGACATAGCTGGCCTTGTATTGGGCAGGCAGAGGCTGAGCAGGGATTCCTAACTCAAGCTGGGACCTGGTGTAATCGGCCTCCTTTGGAGCTTTTCCACTGGACTCCCACTGGACCTAGAGGAGTACTGCAGCTGGGGGAGTTTAGCCCCTCTTTTAACGTATATATTTATTTCTAATTTTAGATAATTGTCCATAATTCCTCAGTCCACTTTTGCTGATTAACACAAACACACACTGAAAGGTAGTTCACATTACACGGCTAATACTGTGTTAAATAAAATGGCCTAGAAATTCAGTGGGCTTTGCGCCCAGTTACCGCCTAAAGAGGGCTTCTGCGCCAGTCTGCAAACTTCGGGCGAACTTCATTGACGTGCTAATTGCGGCGGTAGCCGTTAGCGCTGCGCCGCCACCGATGATGTCATCGGTGTGCGCAGCGCCCCGGTACCGCCCCGACACCGGCCCGACCCCCATCTTCAGTAGCGGCCGCCTCTTCCGTGGTGGCCGCTAATAACATTCGGAGACCGGGTCCGTACAGCAGCCTTAGTGGGGTGCTTTAAGGTGGAGGTGCGGCCGGCCGCTTTTTCGGCGGCCGCCTGCCCGCACCTCCTTCCCTGGCCTCCTCCACCACCTGCCCCGCGGCATTGCCGGCTGGTTTCCGGGAGCCCGGCACTTCTCCGTTGTGCCGGGCTCTTTTGCCGGCACTCGCGATCGGGGCTCCGGCTGCTGCAGGCACCTCCCCCTTAAGAGAGGGAGGAAGGCCTGCAGTACCGCAGCCTGCCGCTCTGCTGCAGGTGGCGCTGCGGTCACTAGCGCGCCGATATTCAGTTTCAGCGCCCCAAGCGGGGGCGGCCACACCCTTGAACAGCGGCCGTCCTCGACTTTGGGCGCTGAAACTGAATATCGGCTGGGCGCGAGTGGCTCCGCGCCCAGCGGTAAATTCTGGCCGCCAGCGAGCTGGCGGGGCTATAGCTAATTTCATGGCCAATATGTCTTCAGGACGCTAACAGTATACCATTCCTAAATCTATTCCAGCTGATGTAGGGTGAAATGTGGAGATAGCACATCAAATGTTGCGATACATATTGTGTGTGCGATTATTTTGAAATCTCGATGGTTTTCCATACGGCAGGGGCTGGGGTAAACAGCTGGCTGGCTGCTGATAGAAACTACAAGACTATTTTCACCCAAAAATAGGAAAGATTTAAAAAGAAAAATCTTGAACACATTTTATTGAATCACAGTAAACTTTATGAATCCCAATGCATGGTTCATTAAAATAAAATTACATTACAATTATGATTAATTAGATTAAACTTATGAAACTGTGTATTAGTTGCATCAGAAAAAAAGGAATGATGGATGACGAAGCCTAGTGATAAATGAAGAAAGCGACCAAACTAAATTGAATGTGTATTCATCCGTTCTCTCTTCATAAGTAATGATAAATTGAGCATGTCACATTTAACAATAGATGTCTGGGTTTAAATACAATCTCCACTTCTGGTTTCTAATGCACAGTGGCAGGGATCGCAGTCCAATGTCTCTGTGACTGCGGAAGCATAGCTCCCGACAAATGTAAAGCTTGCCCCTCGCTCCCTTACATGTGCACACAGTGTAGTATGAGAGCCCTGTGCTGGTGTGAAAGAATTTTAACAGGAACCAATGCGTAAGATTGGGATTATTAATAATAAAATCTAACATAATACAAAACCATGCATTGGACAAGTACACACGCATATGTAATTTTTTTGAACTACAAAAACATCATGAGCGAAGGTGAAATTTAAAAATATGAGCCAATCTTCCATGTCAATGCCCATTTGTCGTCTAGGGTCTAGAGTACACAGGGTGGGTTGTGATAGCCCTGGTGTGCAAGAAGAGAGGTATATCCGACTCGTCTATGGGACATACGTACAAAGAAGGCCATTGGGGGGGGGGGCGGAATCCACTGTGGAGCTCAAGTACAAAGAGGACCATTAGGAGGTGAATCTAACTGTTCCCTATTATATCCGAATAGACGCTGAAATTGGAATGGTAATAACAAACTGCTTTTACTTCCAGACCCTGCTAGAATATTCTGTCAAAGAATAATGAAGCAATACAAGTTTCACAGCGTTCGTTGGAGACCACCCAGGAGAATTCACAATGGAGTCAGGAGCACAAGCAACGTCCTGGAAGGTGGTTGGATTGTCACATATGAACATCTGAAGCCTTCTGAGGAGCTGTAACAGGTACTACTTTAGTATCAATTGTCAGCTCCCAAACCTGCCTCATTAACTGTTGAAACATCTGTGGAATGAGCTCGTTCGGGATGCTTCTCATTCTTCAGGACAGTTGCTGTGCTCTTTGTATTTCAGGATTATCAGGTACTCCTTCTTGTTCACTTTGTGACTGCCTTCTGCATGGGTATCTGGACAGCATTCATGAGGAGTCCAATGGTATTATCGTTAGTTTGGTCTGGTTAATCTTGTCAAGGACATCATGGCTGATTTAAAAAAATGTTTTTTTACTCGTTTATGGGATCTGGGCGTCGCTGGCAAGGCCAGCATTTATTGCCCATCCCTAGTTGCCCTTGAGAAGGTGGTGGCGAGCCATCGCCTTGAACTGCTGCAGTCCGTGTGGTGAAGGTACTCCCACAGTGCTGTTAGGTAGGGAGTTCCAGGATTTTGACCCAGCGACGATGAAGGATCGGCGATATACTTCTAAGTCAGGATGGTGTGGGACTTGGAGGGGAAATTGGAGGTGGTGGTGTTCCCATGCGCCTGCTGCCTTTGTCCTTCTAGGTGGAAGAGGTCGCGGGTTTGGGAGGTGCTGTCGAAGAAGCCTTGGCGAGTTGCGCAGTGCATCTGGGAGATGGTACACACTGCAGCCACGGTACACCGGTGGTGGAGGGAGTGAATGTTTAAGGTAGTGGATGGGGTGCCAATCAAGCGGGCTGCTTTGTCCTGGATGGTGTCGAGCTTCTTGAGTGTTGTTGGAGCTGCACTCATCCAGGCAAGTGGAAAGTATTCCATCACACTCCTTACTTGTGCCTTGTAGATGATGGAAAGGTTTTGGGGAGTCAGGAGGTGAGACACTCGCCGCAGAATATCTAGCCTCTGACCTGCTCTTGTTGCCACAGTATTTAGTGGCTGGTCCAGTTAAGTTTCTGGTTAATGCTGACCCCCAGGATGTTGATAGTGGGGGATTCGGCGATGGTAATGCCATTGAATGTCAAAGGGAGGTGGTTAGACTCTCGCTTGTTGGAGATAGTCATTGCCTGGCACTTCTGTGGCGCGAATGTTACCTGCCACTTATCAGCCCAAGCCTGAACGTCGTCCAGGTCTTGTTACATGCGGGCATGGACTGCTTCATTATTTGAGGAGTTGTGAATGGCGCTGAACACTGTGCAGTCATCTGTGAACATCCCCATTTCTGTACTTATGTTGGAGGGAAGGTCATTGATGAAGCAGCTGAAGATGGTTGGGCCTAGGACACTGCCCTGAGGAACTCCTGCAGCGATGTCCTGGGGCTGTGATGATTGACCTTCAACCACCACAACTTTCTTCCTTTGTGCTAGGTATAACTCCAGCCAGTGGAGTGTTTTCCCCCTGATTCCCATTGTTTTACTAGGGCTCCTTGATGCCAGACTCGGTCAAATGCTGCCTTGATGTCAAACTGCTGGCAAACCATCTGGTTTCTGGATACTGGCTGGTGTGAACTAGAACCCAAGGAGCTGATATGTTTTATGAAATAATTAGGCTGTCGGAGGCTTTTTTTGTGTTGCTGCAGCATGTTAAAAGTAGGAATTTGAAAATGGTGCAGATTAGATCTAACAATAGATGTCTGGGTTTAAATCTAATGTAAATGAGGCCCGATCCTCAACCTGGCTCTGGCCTCTCGGCAGAGACTTCGGGCGGACAGCGTGATTACACTACCCACCACCTGTTCGCAGTCTGAACAAACTTAACATCAACCTCAACCTCTGATGAGCTAGACTTCTATTCCTATCTTCACAGTGTTTAATGGGTTGCAGGAATTCTTCAGGATAGTTTATGATCCTCAGAATACAGAGAAACCCTTTATACATAAATGTTCGTGGAGTACATAGGAACAGGAGGAGGCCATTTAGCCCCTCGAGCCTGTTCTGCCATTCAATGAGATCATGGCTGATCTTTGACCTAACCCCTTTGCCTAATATCCCCTAATATCTTTGGTTAACAAAAATCTATCAATCTCTGATTTAAAATTAACAATTGACCTAGCATCAATTGCCGTTTGCGGAAGAGAATTCCAAACTTCTACTGTGTAGAAGTGTTTCCTAACTTCACTCCCGAAAGGTCTGGCTCTAATTTTTAGACTATGCCCCCTAGTTCTAGACTCCTCAACCAGCGGAAATAGTTTCTCTCTATATCTACCGTATCTGTTCCCCTGAATATCTTGAAATCTTCGATCAAATCGCCCCATAATCCTCTAAATTCCAGGGAATACAATCCTAGTTTGTGTAATCTCTCCTCGTAACAGGCTAAAAATAAATCTTTCCTTTAGGGTCTGTATGCGGTTGGGTTGGTGATGATGGGGTGATGATGGCAAGTCCTCTCTACAGCTCCTTTCTAGGTAAGGGCAGCAGAAGCAGATGAACAGCGGAAACGAGAGGGGCAAGAAGGAATTGGTGAAGTAATGTTGATCGAGTTTTATCTTTTTTAAAGTTAGCTTAATTTTTCCATCAATGCACAGAACTCCATATCTAGTGCAGTGTGTGCGATAGGCCCAGTGTTAAAATCAATCGACAACAGTTTGTACCATGAGCTCTGAATAAAGAATACCTGGAATTAAAAGCTATTGGAAAGATTTTTGAGAGGTTCTAAATCATACATTTGTCTGCACCTGATGTTTCATTTGTATTTTGATGTTTCCCTAAAACACAGCAATCCATTTTGTCAGCCTTGATATAAAATGGACTCCTGCTGGTAAGTGGGTTTGACGTTCTAGCTCCAGTTGTTGAAATAACCTCATCCTATGATCACCGACAAGAGGACACAATTGGTAAATTACAGGATTTCAGTCGGCTTTAGTGCAAAATCCATCGCTCCGCAGTTTAAAATCTTGCAAAAAGGTCCTTTACTCATCCTGTACATTCATCTGTACACCGCAAGTCCCTGGGGACCAGTTTGAAAATGCTATTCTTTCCATCCAGGTGGTTATTAGTCCCATCTTCCAATGACTGTGTTCTGGCTGCCTCGAAAGTGCTTTTTAATGCTGGAGATGTACTTCAGTGATGCCACCCAGGTCACTTTTCAAGTAACATTTCATAGTATTGATTTGAGTTTAGTACCATAAATGGAGATGAGGTGACCATTCCAGAAATTTAAAGTCTGAGGGAGATGTGTCATATAGACCTTCACAAGCTGAGGCAATGATTATGTAAATACCGTGCTTCCTTTTTTAAAAAAAACAGAAGCATCATCGATAATGAAGCCATTTCTCTTAACAGCCACTTTCATTACATTACATAGGATTATACTCGCTGGAGTTTAGAAGAATGAGAGGGGATCTCATTGAAACTTATAAAATTCTAACAGGACTAGACAGACTAGATGCAGGAAGGATGTTCCCGATGGTCGGGGAGTCCAGAACCAGGGGTCACAGTCTAAGGATAAGGGGTAAGCCATTTAGGACAGAGATGAGGAGGAATTTCTTCACCCAGAGAGTGGAGAACCTGTGGAATTCTCTACCACAGAAGGCAGTAGAGGCCAATTCATTAAATATATTCAAGAAGGAGTTAAATATATTTCTTAAGGTTAAAGGGATCAAGGGATATGGAGAGAAGGCAGGAACAGGGTACTGAATTTGGATGATCAGCCATGATCTCATTGAATGGCGGAGCAGGCTCGAGGGGCCGAATGGCCTACTCCTGCTCCTATCTTCTATGTTTCTATTACATAGGATATACAGCACAGAAACAGGCCATTCGCCCCAACCAGTCCATGCCGGCGTTTATGCTCCACACGAGCCTCCTCCCATCTTTCCTCATCTAAATCTTATCAGTATAACCCTCTATTCCCTTCTCCCTCATATGCTTGTCTAGCCTCCCCTTAAATGCATCCATACTATTCGCTTCAACCACTCCCTGCGGTAGCAAGTTCCACATTCTCACCACTCTCTGGGTAAAGAAGTTTCTGCTGAATTCCCTATTGGATTTCTTGGTGACTATCTTATATTGATGACCTCTAGTTATGCTGTTCTCCACAAGTGGAAACATTCTCTTTGTACCCACTCTATCAAAATTTTTCATAATTTTAAAGACCTCTATTAGGTCACCCCTCAGCCTTCTCTTTTCAAGAGAAAAGAGACCCAGCCTGTTCATCCTTTCCTGATGGGTATACCCTCGCATTTCTGGTATCGTCCTTGTAAATCTTCTCTGCACCCTCTCCAGTGCCTCTATTATCTTTTTAATATATGGCGACTGTATGCAGTACTCTAAGTGTGGTCTAACCGAGGTTCGATACTCCAAGGTTCAGTTCTCCAACGAGCGATAAAAGAGCAAAAACCTTAGTTCTTTTCTGGTTTGACCATTGCCCACACCCTCTGCTCCTCCCACTGCCCACACCCTCTGCTCCTCCCACTGCAGATTATTTCTTAAATAACAACAGAAAATGCTGGAAATACTCAGCAGGCCAGGCAGCATCCATGGAGAAAGAAACAGGGTTAATGTTTCAGGTCTGGGACCCTTCATCAGAACTGGAAAAAGCTGGAAATGTAACAGATATTAAGCAGGTGCAGAGACAGGGGGGTGGTGGGTGTTTAGGAGGGGAGGAAGGAATTGAAAGACTATGCTGTGAAAATGTTGCAAATGGGAATGGCAAAATCATACTGCATGAAAAATGGGGGCAGGGATTATTATCTGAAATTGTTGAACTCTATGTTGAGACCAGCAGACTGCAAAGTGCCCAATCGAAAGATGAGGTGCTGTTCCTCGAGCTTACGTTGAGCTTCATTAGAACAATGTATTAGGCCGAGGACAGAGAGATCAGAGTGGGAGTGAAGTGGAGAATTAAAGTGACAGGCGACCGGAAGCTCAGGGTCACCCTTACGGACTGAACGGAGGTGTTCCGCAAAGCGGTCGCCCAATCTGCGTTTGGTCTCCCCAATATAGAGGAGACCGCATCGTGAGCAACGAATACAGTATATTAAATTGCAAGAAGTGCAAGTAAATCGCTGTTTCACCTGGAAGGGGTGTTTGGGGCCCCGGACAGTGGGAAGGGAGGTGGTAAAAGGGCATGTGTTGCATCTCCTGCGCTTGCACGGGAAGGTGCCAGGTGAAGGAGAAGGGCTGTTGGGGGTGATTGAGGGGTGGACCAGGGTGTCGCGGAGGGAGCGGTCGCTTCGGAATGCTGAAAGGGGAGGTGAGGGGAAGATGTGTTTGGTGGTGGGATCACATTGGAGGTGGCGGGAATGGTGGAGGATGATCCATTGAATGTGGAGGCTGATGGGGTGAAAGGTGAGGACAAGGGGAACTCTATCGTGGTTCTGGGAGGGAGGGGAAAGGGTGAGAGCAGAAGTGCGGGAAATAGAACGGACACGGTCAAGGGCCGTGTCAACCACTTGTTACCTGCTGCCAATCCATCAGTCCTTACACCTCTGCTATCTTAAACCACTTTGTCGTCTTACTTCCCTCTCTGCCTTCAAAAGACTTGTAAAACCCATCCATCTGACCATGTCTCCGATCTCCTCCCACCCGCCCCACTGAATGTCCTACCTTCGACTCAGTATTAATCTCATTATTTTCAAGTGCTTTGACATATTATTTTATGTGAGGTATGTTGTATCAATTTAATAGCCTGAATTAATTTAGGATTATAGATGCATTGGGGTTGTTATTGGGTTAGGGGCAGAAATCTTGGCGGGACCTGTTTATTATGAGACTTCACCCATATTTGTTGTTCCTGTATTTCCTGGAGAGGTAGGCTGGGCGGTTCTACCTGGGCCCTTTGATAGTGATATCGGGACAAGAAGTCATAGAGTCATAGGCCTAGAAATTGAGTAGCCTTAGCGCCGCATTTGAGGCGCTAGAGGGCCTAGCGCCGGAGTTATGGCCAGTTGAGAAATTGAGTGGGGCCCTTCCGTCGGCGTTAAGCCGGTAGCGCTGCGCCGGCACCGATGACGTCATCGGTGTGCGCAGCGTCCCGGTTGCCATGCCGACGGGCCCCAGCGCCGAAATTCAGTTGCGGCCGCCTCGCCCGTGGCAGCCGCAACTAAGACTCTGGCAACCGAGTCTTCCCCGAGTTAGCGCCGGCGCATTAAGGTCGCGCGGCGGCCGGCCGCTTTCCCGTCGGCTGCCTGCCCGCACCTCCCTCCCCGGACTCCTCCACCCCCCCCCCGCGGAACAGATGCGTCTGGCCTGCAAGCCCGGCACTTGTCCGAGGTGCCGGGCTCATTTTTTCAATATTTGAACGGACAGCGGGCGGGTGCAGGCAGCTCCTCCTTAACTGAAGGAGGAGGCCTGCACTTCCCCAGCCTGCCGCACCGCATCGGGTGCCGCAGCGCCGGATTAGCGCCGCAATTCGGCACTCAGCGCCCATTGGGAGGCGCTCACGCCCGCCAGTAGCGCCGGCAGCCGTCTGGGCGCGGCGCTACTGAATTTTTGGCGCGCGCAAGGGAATTAGCGCCGGCGCTAAATTTCCGGCGCTAAAGCCCTGGCGCGGCGTCAACTCAATTTCTAGGCC
Source organism: Somniosus microcephalus (assembly GCF_052327205.1). Taxonomy (NCBI): domain Eukaryota; kingdom Metazoa; phylum Chordata; class Chondrichthyes; order Squaliformes; family Somniosidae; genus Somniosus; species Somniosus microcephalus. The sequence goes on from NC_140988.1 coordinate 22,702,129, forward strand.
ATAGAGTTTTACAGCACAGAAAGAGGCCCTTCGGCCCATCGTGTCTGCGCCGCCCATCCCTCCCTGTCCAGTCTAATCCCATTTTCCAGCATTTGGTCCATAGCCTTGTATGCAATGGCATTTCAAGTGCTCATCCAAATGCTTCTTGAATGTTGTGAGGGTTCCTGCCTCTACCACCCTTTCAGGCAGTGAGTTCCAGCTTCCAACCACCCTCTGGGTGAAAAAGTTCCTCCTCAAATCCCCCCTAAATCTCCTGCCCCTTACCCTGAATCTGTGCCCCCTTGTTATTGACCCCCCTACTAAGGGGAAAAGTTCCTCTTTATCTACCCTATCTATGCCCCTCATCATTTTGTACACCTCAATCAGGTCCCCCCTCAGCCTTCTTTGCTCCAAGGAAAACAACCCCAGCCTGTCCAGTCTCTCTTCATAGCTGAGGCGCTCCATCCCAGGTAACATCCTGGTGAATCTTCTCTGCACCCTCTCCAAAGCAATCACATCCTTCCTATAGTGAGGCGACCAGAACTGCACACAGTACTCCAGCTGTGGCCTCACCAGCGTTTTGTACAGCTCCATCATAACCTCCCTGCTCTTATATTCTATGCCTCTGCTAATGAAGGCAAGTATCCCATAAGCCTTTTTAACCACCTTATCTACCTGTTCCGCTGCCTTCAGGGATCTATGTACATGTACACCAAGGTCCCTCTGACCCTCTGTACTTCCTAGGGTCCTACCACTCATTGTGTATTCCCTTGCCTTATTTGTCCGTCCAAAATGCATTACCTCGCACTTTTCCGGGTTAAATTCCATTTGCCACTTTTCCGCCCATCTGACCAACCCGTTAATATTGTCCTGTAGCCTGAGGCTTTCCTCCTCGCAATTTACCACCCCACCAATTTTCGTGTCATCCGCGAACTTACTGATCATACCCTTTACATTCTCATCCAAATCATTAATGTAGATCACAAACAGCAAGGGACCCAGCACCGATCCCTGAGGTACCCCACTGGACACAGGCTTCCAGTCACAAAAGCAACCTTCGACCATCACCCTCTGCCTCCTGCCACTCAGCCAGTTTAGGATCCAACGCGCCAAGGCCCCCTGGATCCCATGGGCTCTTACCTTCTTGACCAGTCTCCTATGCGGGACCTTGTCAAAAGCTTTACTGAAGTCCATGTAAACCACATCCACAGCATTTCCCTCATCCACACACCTAGTCACCCCCTCGAAAAATTCAATCAGATTGGTCAGACATGATTTACCCTTGACAAAGCCATGCTGACTATCCCCGATTAATCCTTGCCTCTCCAAGTGGAGACTAATTTTGTCCCTCAGAATTTTTTCCAATAATTTCCCTACCACAGATGTTAGGCTCACTGGCCTGTAATTCCCTGGTTTATCCCTGCTACCCTTCTTGAATAATGGTACTACATTAGCTGTTCTCCAGTCCTCTGGTACATTCCCTGTGGCCAGAGAGGTTCTGAAAATTTGTGTCAGAGCCCCTGCAATCTCCTCCTTTGCCTCACACAACAGCCTGGGATACATCTCGTCCGGGCCTGGGGATTTATCCACTTTTTGGCCTGCTAAAACCGCTAGTACCTCCTCCCTCTCGATGCTAATATGTTCAAGTATGTCACAGTCCCCTTGCCCGACTTCTATGTCTACATCGTCTTTCTCCATAGTGAACACTGAGGCAAAAAATTCATTTAAAACCCCACCTACTTCATCTGGCTCTACACACAGCTTGCCACTTTGGTCCCTAATGGGCCCTACCCTTTCCCTGGTTATCCTCTTGCCCTTAATATACTTATAAAACATCTTAGGATTTTCCTTTATTTTGCTCGCCAGTGTTATTTCATGGCCCCTCCTCGCCCTCCTAATTTCCTTTTTAAGTATGCCCCTGCACCTCTTATACTCCTCTAGGGCTTCCACCGTCTTTTGTCTTTTGTAACTGCCAAAAGCCCCCCTTTTTTTCCTAATGCATTTTTGTATATCCTTTGTCATCCAAGGTTCCCTTTGCTTGTTGGTCCCACCCTTGACCTTTACAGGAACATGTTGGTGTTGTACTCTCTCTATTTCCCTTCTGAAAGCCTCCCACTGTTTTGATGTGGATTTTCCTATAAGTAGCTGCTCCCAGTCCACTTTTGCCAGATCCTGTCTTATCTTATTAAAATCGGCCTTCCCCCAATTTAGAACCCTTATTTCCGGGCCGTCTTTGTCTTTTTCCATGACCACCTTAAATCTCACCGAATTGTGGTCACTATCGCCAAAATGCTCTCCTACAGACACTTCCACCACCTGCCCGGCTACATTCCCTAGAATTAGGTCCAGTACCGCCCCCTCTCTTGTAGGACTTTCTACATGTTGGCTCAAAAAGCTTTCCTGGATGCACTTTAAGAATTCTGCTCCCTCCAAGCCTTTCACACTCTGACTATCCCAATTTATATTGGGGAAGTTGAAATCCCCCACTATTACTACCCTATTATTTTCACACTTTTCTGATATCTGCCTGCATATCTGTTCCTCTATCTCCCCCTGACTGTTTGGGGGCCTATAGTACACTCCCAGCAAGGTGCTTGACCCCTTTTTGTTTTTAAGTTCTACCCATATGGCCTCATTAGAGGAACCCGCTAATATATCATCCCTCCTTACAGCAGTAATAGACTCCTTAATTAATATTGCAACACCCCCTCCCCTTTTACACCCCCCTCTGTCTCGCCTGAAGATTCTATACCCCGGAATATTTAGCTGCCAGTCCTGACCCTCCCCCAACCATGTCTCCGTGATAGCAACAATATCGTACTCCCATGTGTTCAACAACAACTTCAGTTCATCCACCTTATTTGCAAGACTCCTTGCATTAAAATAAATGCCTTCCAGCCCTGCCATATTCCCTTTTGCCTTCACATCTTTGCTCTGCCTTCCCTGCTGACTTGTTTTTTCCTCCTTATTTGGCTGTACATCACCCCCTACTATAGCTCCACTCTGTATCCCATCCCCCTGCTGAATTAGTTTAAACCCCCCCCAGCAGTGCTAGCAAACCTCCCCGCAAGGATATTGGTTCCCCTCTGGTTCAGGTGTAAACCGTCCGACTTGTACAAGTCCCACCTGTCCCAGAAGCAGACCCAGTGATCCAGGAAACTAAAGCCCTCCCTCCTGCACCATCCCTTTAGCCACGCATTCATCTGTTCTATCCTCCTATTCCTATACTCACTAGCACGTGGCACCGGGAGTAATCCAGAGATTACAACCTTTGAGGTCCTGCTCCTTAATCTTGCCCCTAGCTCCCTAAATTCTTGCTGCAGGACCTCATCCCTCTTTTTACCTATGTCGTTGGTACCAATGTGGACCACGACCTCTGGCTGTTCACCCTCCCCACCCTCCCCCTCCAGAATGCCCTGCAGCCGCTCAGTGACATCCTTGACCCTGGCACCAGGGAGGCAACAAACCATCCTGGATTCACGTCTACGGCCACAGAAACGCCTATCTGTTCCCCTTACTATAGAATCCCCTATGACTATTGCTCTCCCACTCTTTTTCCTCCCCTCCTGGGCAGCAGGAGCGCCCCCAGTGCCAGGAAGCTGGCTGCTGCTGCCTTCCCCTGGTGAGTCATTCCCCCCAACAGTATCCAAAACGGTATACTTGTTTGAGAGGGGAATGGTCACAGGGGTTTTCTGCACTACCTGCCTACTTCTATTGCTCCGCCTGGTGGTCACCCATTTCCTTTCTTCCTGTGCAGCCCTTCCCTGCGGTGTGACCAACTCACTAAACGTGCTATCCACGAACTTCTCAGCCTCGTGAATGCTCCACAACCCATCCACCCGCAGCTCCAGCTCCTCAATGCGGTCTGCTAATAGCTGCAGATGGATGCATTTCCTGCACACGTAGTCACCAGGGGCAGTGTCCCTGAATTCCCACATGGAGCAGGAGGAGCACATCACGGGGCTGGGCTCTCCTGGCATGACTTTCCCCTTAATTAATTTAAATTAATTTACTATCACCAATTAAAGATATCTCTAAGGCTCTTGTATAGTCTACCAACAGTACCTGCTACACCAGAAAAGACCCTAGTAACGATAAACTACAGAGTTAAAGTTTAAAAAAGAGAAATACTCACCAACCAATCACTTACCTGCTCCCTGGTGACGTCACACACTGACTATTTTTTACCTCTCTCCCCGCTGCGGAGTTGGTAAGCCTCGCTGGTCGTGGGTTTTTATACCCGGCTGCTCCTCCTCTGCTCCCGCTGCTCCGAGTGCTCTCGGGCCTCGCTGGTCGTGGGTTTTTATACCCGGCTGCTCCTCCTCTGCTCCCGCTGCTCCGAGTGCTCTCGGGCCTTGCTGGTCGTGGGTTTTTATACCCGGCTGCTCCTCCTCTGCTCCCGCTGCTCCGAGTGCTCTCGGGCCTCGCTGGTCGTGGGTTTTTATACCCGGCTGCTCCTCCTCTGCTCCCGCTGCTCCGAGTGCTCTCGGGCCTCGCTGGTCGTGGGTTTTTATACCCGGCTGCTCCTCCTCTGCTCCCGCTGCTCCGAGTGCTCTCGGGCCTCGCTGGTCGTGGGTTTTTATACCCGGCTGCTCCTCCTCTGCTCCCGCTGCTCCGAGTGCTCTCGGGCCTCGCTGGTCGTGGGTTTTTATACCCGGCTGCTCCTCCTCTGCTCCCGCTGCTCCGAGTGCTCTCGGGCCTCGCTGGTCGTGGGTTTTTATACCCGGCTGCTCCTCCTCTGTTCCCGCTGCTCCGAGTGCTCTCGGGCCTCGCTGGTCGTGGGTTTTTATACCCGGCTGCTCCTCCTCTGCTCCCGCTGCTCCGAGTGCTCTCGGGCCTCGCTGGTCGTGGGTTTTTATACCCGGCTGCTCCTCCTCTGCTCCCGCTGCTCCGAGTGCTCTCGGGCCTCGCTGGTCGTGGGTTTTTATACCCGGCTGCTCCTCCTCTGCTCCCGCTGCTCCGAGTGCTCTCGGGCCTCGCTGGTCGTGGGTTTTTATACCCGGCTGCTCCTCCTCTGCTCCCGCTGCTCCGAGTGCTCTCGGGCCTCGCTGGTCGTGGGTTTTTATACCCGGCTGCTCCTCCTCTGCTCCCGCTGCTCCGAGTGCTCTCGGGCCTCGCTGGTCGTGGGTTTTTATACCCGGCTGCTCCTCCTCTGCTCCCGCTGCTCCAAGTCGGTGCTTGATATGTGTCGGTGCAGGATCGATGGGCCTCTATCTGTTGGATTGATCTCTCCAGTGGAATTCCCAGCTGCAGCTCCCTAGTGCCCCCTGCAGGAAGCTGGTACAAAATACAACCAGCTGGTGGAAGTGGGGATCTGTCAAGTTTGGAAAAGCTGCTTCCCACCTTTCAGCTGGTCACAAAGTGATTGGCTGCTGGAGGGAAAGTGGCCTTCTGGGAAAAGGGTCAATTCTTTGAGATCCAGTGCTTTAGCCAGAACTGCCTTGGCTGAAGGTTCAGTGCAGGATTGGATTTGAATGATTGTACTATTTAAGTGAGGCTTGCCCATGCCTGTAACACAGTCTCATTTTCTCCTCTCAGAGGTTGCAAAAGAAAAGAATGAACTTGCAAGGACGTCCCAAAGTTTTTTTTATAACCAATGAAGTACTTTTTGAAGCATAGTTACTGTTGTAATGTAGGAAATGTGGCAGCCATTTTATGCACAGCAAGATCCCACAAACATCAATGTGATAATGACCGGGTAATCTAATTTAGTGATGTAGATTCAGGGATAAATATTGGCCAGGGCACTGTAGAGAACTCCGCTGTTCTTCAAACTAGTGCCATAGGATCTTTTACATCCACGTGATGGGGCCTCGGGTTAACATCTCATCTGCCATGAACTAATTGATTGGCAGAGCAGTCTAGAGGGGCTGTATGGCCTACTCCTGTTCCTATATATGATGAATGTTAACCCACAGTAATATTAGAACATAAGAACATGTAGGCCATATGGCCCCTTGAACCTGCTCCGCCATTCAATAAGATCATGGCTGATCATCGACCTCAACTCCACTTTCCCGCTCGATCTCCATATCCCTTGATTCCCCTAGAGTCCAAAAATCTATCTATTTCAGCCTTGAATATACTCAAAGACTCAGCATTCACAGCCCTCTGGGGCAGAGAATTCCAAAGATTCACAACCCTCTGAGTGAAGAAATTCCTCCTCATCTCGGTCTTAAATGGCGACCCCTTATCCTGAGACTGCCCCTAGTTCTAGACACTCCAGCCAGGCAACCTCTCAGCATCTACCCTGTCATCCCCCTCAGAATCTTGTATGTTTGGGTCATCTTATCTGTAAGTTACTCCTCAAAATAATAGTGTTCACAGCATTGAATGCAGGCATTCACAGATTTATTCAGCATACAGTAATAACCATTATCAACAATAATTAAAGATACACTTAACAGCAACATTTACAACAAAACCTTTCGGTTTTTAGCCGGGAAATTCAAAACACATTACATTTCCAAACTCGGTGTACTTGGTTGCCCAGACCTTGGAACATATATTTTAGAATTTGTTTATCACCCACATTTCAAACCTTCCTACGTGACAAACCTCCGAGCCCACTGTCTTTCCTTGACTGAGCCTTCTTTCCTTTCTGCTTTACATACTAAGGTGAGTGGGGGAGAGCCTGTGAGTGTCATCTCAGCGGCTCAGTGGGTAGCACTCTCTAGTTGGGAGGGGCTAGGAGTGAGCAGGTGCTGCTGGGTGCTTGACTACTGCAGGGAGTTGGAATGAGTTTGTAAAAAGTTGGTGGTGTTTTTTTTTCAGGTTTTGTAGTGTATGTACCTTTAAGAGGAACTATGTTTTTGAAGCCCCTGTATACTGTAGTACCAGTAGTGACCACTCGGGTATATAAGCCTATATAGTGCCTTGTGTAGTTAGTTCACCTCCAGACTTTGTTCAGTAAACACTTGTTAAATCAACTCCTGCATTCCGTGTCTCCATTAACACACGGATCTAACAGTGGCGACGAGTTATAAACGAACTTACCTGCAATTCGGCAGCACCTCAAGGAGATCGATTCCTCAGACGAAGGTCGAAGCCAGAAGCCAGAAAAAAACAAAAAAAAACTGTTGTTTCACCAGCTAAACAGGCTGGTGGCAGGTAGTGCACTGATCCTTCCTGGGCTGCGGTGGGCTAGAGCTCGATCGGGTGGCTCTGCAACGGGGCCGGGCAGCGAGTCGGGAAGCAGAAACAAAGAGAGAGGGTGGAGCACTCGGGGCGCGGCCGGTGCTGCAAAGCAGGTCGGCGTTCAGACCGAGCAGAGGGAGGGGAAAGTCCCAGAGGGTCCGCTCCACGACGGGAACGGTTCTCCAAGTAACGGAGAAACTATTGAAGCGATATATTAAAAAAAAATTAGAAATACCGCGAAAAACTGCTGGTCGCAACGGGAACCGCGGAGAACAGCGTTGGCAGCAGCGGCAGCGGCGGGAAAGCGCGGGAAGCGCCATCTTAACTCGGCGGGGAAGAAAGAAAAGCGTGGGAGGCACCATTTTGATCCATCGGGGATGGAGGAAAAGCGCGGGAAGTGCCATTTTAGATTTTCAAGATGCCGAAGACTGGCAATATTACTGCTTTCAATAGTGATATAGAAGATTGGACCACATATGTGGAAAGAGTGGAGGTAAATTACAAGGTGAATGAAGTAGCGGATGTTAAAAAGGCATCGGTACTTCTAAATCTGATGGGCACAAGGACATACGGGCTGTTACGAAACTTGATCACTCCAGCCAAACCGATGGACAAGAATTTTAATGAGATTGTTGATACCTTACAGGAGCACTTAAACCCAACACCGCTGCTGATAGCGGAACGATTCAAATTCTTCAGGAGGAATCAGCACAAGAATGAAAGTAACGCTGATTACCTCACCGAATTACGAAAGCTGTCAAAGCACTGCCAATTCGGGGCAGGACTGGCAGATTCTCTACGAGACAAATTCGTCTGCGGTCTCCTAAGCGAAGGAACACAGAAAAGACTACTTTCTGAGAAAGATTTGACACTGGACAAGGCTTTCAGTGTGGCTGTATCATACGAAGCAGCAGCAAGAGGAGCTGCAGAGATACAGCAAAAGCCACAGGACTTCGGCACCCATGAAATGACACGGGGTTTCGAGACTGCTGGTTCAAGGACAAAGCATGCAGGCAATGCTGAAAGATGGGACACATTGCACGTGTATGCAGATCTAGAAAGAAATCCGCTGACAGTAAAAAGGTCAATAAGGAAAAGTACAGAAAGGTACAAATGATGACGGACAGTAGCTCCGAAGACAAGAAGAGCGATAGCGACTCCGGAAACAAGAGACTAAGCTGTCTCAAATTACATAATGTAATTGCCAAAGAAGATTACCAGACCATTTGGGTTACCCTCACGATAGCGGGGTCCCCATTCAAAATGGAGCTAGATACAGGATCAGCTCTGACCGTCATGAGTCGACGGGATTACGAGAGGCTATTTCCGCATATACCTTTGAAAGACACATCCATTATCTTGAAGACATATACGGAGCAGAAAGTATACCCCAGAGGGAAAATAAGGGTGCCTGTTGTATACAACGGCAAGGAAATACAGAAGTTGTGTTTATACGTTCTGCAAGATGGTGGTCCACCGTTGTTGGGACGTGAATGGATCAGAAAGATACGTTTAGACTGGCACTCCATTCAGGCAGTGACGGTGACCAGTAAGAAAAAAAACGATGATGACGTCATACCTGGACGATTAAAAGAAATCTTGGCTAACGCCAAAGAAGTGTTTCAACAGGAACTAGGAACCCTGAAAGGCGCCACTGCCTCAATAAAAGTGGAAGATGCGGCAATTCCCAAGTTTTTTAAGGCAAGGCCGGTGCCATACGCAATTCGTCCAGCCGTCGAGGCAGAGCTGGAGAATTTGGAAAAAGCAGGCGTGTTATCCAAGGTAGATTGGAGCGAGTAGGCAACACCCATCGTCCCGGTCATGAAGAAAACGTTGAATAATGATAAATCTGAAGAACAGAGAAAAGTTCGCATCTGTGGGGACTTCAAGGTGACTGTAAACCCGGTTCTTCACACGGTACAGTATCCTCTTCCGAGGATAGAAGATATTTTCGCCTCACTATCCGGAGGGAAATGTTTCACCAAAATTGACTTAGCACAGGCATATCTACAGATGGAGGTTGAGGAGGCCTCTAAAAAGTATCTCACGATAAACACACACAAAGGCCTGTACCAGTACAATCGACTGGTTTTCGGAGTGGCATCAGCTCCGGCTATCTGGCAAAGAGCTATGGAGCAAGTCCTGCAAGGGATTCCGGGGACTCAATGCTACCTAGACGACATCCTTGTAACAGGAGAAAACGACAACGAGCACCTTGCCAACTTGGAGCAGGTGCTCACGAGGCTGAGAGAACGGGGCCTACGAGCAAATCGCCCCAAGTGCGAATTTTTCCAGAAACAAATATCATATTGTGGCCATGTCATTAACGAAGAAGGGTTGCATAAGTCACCTGAAAAAATTGAAGCGGTCGTAAAGGCCCCAGCGCCTGAAAATGTCTCACAATTAAGGTCGTTCCTGGGATTAGTAAATTACTATCATAAATTTTTACCAAACTTGTCGACGGTTCAGCACCCTCTTAACGCACTGCTACAAACGGGAGTAGTTTGGAAATGGAGCGAAGACTGTAAACGTGCCTTCCATAAATGCAAAGGCTTGATCACGTCCAGGGAAGTGTTGGCTCATTACAACCCATCACTGCCAATCAGACTGGCGTGCGATGCATCCCCTTACGGCGTGGGAGCGGTATTATTGCATAGATTCCCTGATGGCTCGGAGCGGCCGATAGCTTTTGCGTCACGCTCATTGAACTCAGCTGAGCGTAACTATGCCCAGATCGACAGGGAGGCACTCAGCCTGGTGTGGGGGGTGAAGAAATTCAACCATTACCTACATGGACAAAAATTTACCTTGTTGACTGACCATCAACCCCTCGTCTCCATATTCAACCCTAAAAAGGGCATTCCCATTATGACAGCGCAAAGGCTACAGAGGTGGTCCCTTTTCCTAGGGGCACACCAATATGACATAGAATACAAAGGAGCAAAACAGCATGGGAATGCTGATGGGTTATCGCGCCTACCGTTGCCAACGGTGGAAGAGGCGCCTACAGTGGACCCAGTGGAGATGTTCCACTCGACCATAGTGGAATGTCTACCGGTGACAAATTCTACCATTGAAAAGGAAACACGAAATGACCCGACTCTCTCACGAGTCTACGATTTAACGGTGAAGGGATGGCCAGCACATGGCGAACCACTGTTGCCAGCATTCTCGCAAAGAAGAGAACAGCTGTCAGTGTGCCGAGGAACCTTGATGTGTGGATCCAGAGTGGTGATTCCACCCAAACTCAAGGATAGAGTGCTAAAGGAGCTTCACGAGGGGCATCTGGGTGAAGTGAAAATGAAGAACTTAGCCAGAGCGTTTGTGTGGTGGCCAGGTATCGATGGAGACATCGAAGAAATGATCAAGAGCTGTCTAGGATGCCAGAAGGTCCAAAACGCCCCACCACAAGCCCCTTTACATCCATGGGAGTGGCCCTCATCTCCATGGCAAAGGGTACATATCGACTTTGCTGGTCCATTTATGGACTCAATGTTCTTAATCGCGGTGGATGCACACTCCAAGTGGCCGGAGGTAATAAAGATGTCCTCCACCACCACGGAAAAAACCATCACAGTATTAAGGAGCATATTCGCCAGGAATGGGCTGCCTGAACAGATCTGTTCTGATAATGGGCCGCAATTTGTATCCGAAGAATTCAGGAAGTTCTTAAAAAACAATGGGGTTAAGCACTACACGTCCGCCCCATACCATCCCGCCACCAATGGATTGGCTGAAAGGTTTGTCCAGACCTTCAAGAAGGCCATAAAGGCCATGGGTAATGAAGACATAAATCTACAACATAAGGTAGATAACTTCTTGTTTGCGTACAGGAATGCAACACATGTGGTTACAAACCAAACCCCCGCCATGATGTTTTTCAATAGAAGCCGGCTGGATTTGGTCAAGCCAAACGTCAGAAGGGACGTAGAGAACCGGCAATTTCAAAGCATGAATGAAAGGCCAACTAGAACCTTCCAGATAGGTCAACCAGTTTTGGCCCGGGACTACCGTACCGAGAAATGGCAGCCTGGAACTATTTGCACACGACTAGGACCGCTGATGTATACTGTGGACATTGGAGAAAGCATAATAAGGCGCCATGCTGACCAGATCATAGAGTCATCCGAAAAAGGACAACCTACACCACAACTCTATACGCCTAGTGATGAAGCAGAGATACCCATAGTATCTACCTCCGATCCGGTGATACTGGAACCAGATGAACCCAACACTGGCATTGAAGCCAAATCGACCTTGCCAAAAGAACCTACTACACCACCGAAACCTACTACACCACCGAGGCGTTATCCGGACCGAGTCAGGAAGCCTCCAGAGAGACTGAATTTGTAATTGATTAACTTCAGCAAATGTGTATATTATTGTTCTTGTAAAAATGTTATTTAATGATTACTTAAAATGTTATGTACTATTTATCTAAAAGGGGAGGAACTGTAGTGTATGTACCTTTAAGAGGAACTATGTTTTTGAAGCCCCTGTATACTGTAGTACCAGTAGTGACCACTCAGGTCTATAAGCCTGTATAGCGACTTGTGTAGTTAGTTCACCTCCAGACTTTGTTCAGTAAACACTTGCTAAATCAACTCCTGCATTCCGTGTCTCCATTAACACACGGATCTAACAGGTTTTAGGGCCTTTTTTGGTCCTTAAGCAGCAGCCAGGTGGCTTCTGAGGGCCCCCTCAGAGGACAATGTCCCCAGGATGAATTTAATCAGGGGAGAAAATGTTGGGCGAAGGGAGAAAAAAAGGCCCAAAGATTTGGGCTGGGACCTGTAAGGGGTTTTCTCTCTCTAGAGATTCGCAGATCGCAGAGGTTTCTCTCTCTCTCAGAGGCCTCTCTCTCTCTCTCTCTCTCTCTCACTTTTTCACAGTAAAACCTTGAGTGGTTCGACCAACTCGCCCCTTAGATTCTAGACACTGGACTTAGGTGCAGGAACTACAATGTAAAGAATACTCTTATAGACCAGGTTTAATAAAAACAAAATGATATTTTATTGCATAAGGAAAAACAAATCAAATGCAAGCAAATAAGAGGGTACATGGGAGGGAAAAACAAATCATAATACAGTACTAGCTACAATGGATACAGGCATTTTATACTTTACAAGAGTCATCAAGAAATGGGGAAACACACGGAACATCGAGGGACAACAACTCATGTTAATTATACCCAAAATGCCCACCCCCTTAATCCTATCTAGATCTGATTGTGAAGGGCCAGAAACATGCTCACCAGGCCAATTGGAAACGTATAGAGTTTTGAAGTCTTGCGTTTTGATCCTTTTAGGCGTCCTGTCTCCACGTGGTTCGTGGAGCCCCAGCGAGCTGCACCACACCTCTCTCCTGAGGTGGAGGTCGGGGACGGCTGGACGCTGGCTGGCCTGGATGTCGGCGGGGTCGGAGATCATCTGCTCAACCCCGGTTAGAGGAGCCTTGGGCTGGCCCCCATTTCAAAAGGTTTCTTCTGTAGGTTTTTATTGTCTCTTCAACGGTCCGGGGTTGGTCGATGACCTCCCGACGATTACCCCGGGCCCGGATCCGGACTACCTTCTTGATGGCTGCCTTGTTTTTTTCTTCTTCCTCTCCGATGATGGAGCCACGCTGATCTCTTCAAAGCAGCACCTCTGTGTCAAGTTCCAGAAGCTACGTGTCTTCTTTCTCTTCTTTCTCTACCCCGGGTGTCTCCCAGTTATACTTCTCAATCGAGACCTTATCTCCCGCTAAATCAGGTTAGTCTTTTGTTTTAATTTTGGCGGGCTGGTTGCACAACGGGGTAGTTATTATATTTAAAGTACATTCGGGATGGCCGGTAACGGGCCATCTCTGGTGTGGAATGACCTTCATTGTTTTTTAATGTCCTGTGGATGTCCTTAATGGGTCCTTGATGCTCTTCTCATGAATGTGTAGCTGTTTTCCGTTGTCTGGGTAAACATTTAAATGGCCTTTATCTACAGGCCGATCTGATTGGACCTGCATCCAATCTATATGTATATGTGTTCATGTCTGGTTTCGTTTTCTCAGAAACGGCTTCCAGAACTTACTGTGGGTTGAATCCACAAAGCTGTCTGAGGACTGCAGGAACTATTTTAAAATGTCCCAATAAGTTGGTCACGGGGTCTGGCGGCCATTTTGAATGCCCTTTTTTCTGGGCTTCTTTTAAAACAGTCTTTAAAATCATGGCCTCTTCTGCCATTCGACCCTTATAATACAATATTCAATTTTGCGAATCTTACAGACCCCAGGAGGTTTGGAAAAAGAAAACACGGTGGTGGCTCAGTATGAGGATAAGGAGATATGAGCTTGGGATATTATCCAGCCCGTACATGAGGACTGCGGCAAGGGAAGCTGCTTTGCCTGCTGATCAAAGCTGATTGTTGGGTTCGAGGTGAAGGTCAGAGACCGAGAGGAGGTGGAAAGACTTTTACTGAGTTTGAAGGTTGGAGATAAGTTCTTGGAGGTATCTCTGCTATATTCTGAAGAGGTAGTGGTCTCATTCTTAAATCTGTCTGTTTATATTGTGGACGATGCTAATAAAAACATGGGACATTAAAATTTGCTCCGCAATAAAGAGATACTATCCAGGAGCGCGGGTAGCAGATGGAAATCATTATGTAAAGGTGTGGTTCCCAGAGGGGGTGAAGTCATTGCCGTATACAGGAAACTTTCGATTTACCGGCACCTAAAGAACCGGAAATCTCGGTTAACCGGCAAAATTCAGGAGTAGGTTTTACTTCATATTGTATTTGCCTTCCTCCAGCTGTTGCTGTGCAAGGGTGTGGCTGCAGCTGTTGCTAAGCTACAGAGACGCTTGGAACTTGTGGCCATTGTTCTACAGTTGTTGCTAAGCAACAGGGTTTGTTGCTTTATACGGAGCTGTCAGCTCTCCCTATCTTTTACTATAGCGTTCGGTTATCCGGAATTTTTGATGAACCGGCACCACGTCGGTCCCGTCCGTGCTGGATAAAAAAAAGTTTCCTGTAGCATGAAATTCGAGACAATAGAAGGAGTGCAGTACTTCCAGGTACTGCATGATAACCAAGTGAAGGTTTGTTATTATTGTCTTGGACATGTCCATCTTGTAAGAAACTGTCCAGACTTGTACTGTTATAACTGCAGCGAGTCTGGACACATCGCTCGGAGCTGCAAGGCGCAGAGCTGTGGTGTGTGTCACGAAGGCCCCACCCGCTGTGAGTGTGAGGCAGAAGGAAGCAGGAGGTGTGAGTGGAGCAGCTGGAGGAGAGGAGCAGGTGGAGGACACAGCTGGTGTGGAAGGAGAAAAGAGCACAGGAAGAGACAGAAAATTGCGCCGCAGAGAACAGGATGGAGACGGTGGAAAACACACCAAGTACAGTGGAAAAGGACAAAGACAGCAGAGGGCAGCATGGGTCGAGGGCAGAGTCAAGCCATACTATGGCTTGGCTCTCCCTAAAGAATCTGGTGCCCGCGTGGGGAGAGGAGGCGGGAGCAGGGTGCGTGGTAAATGTAAGTACTCCAAAGAAAGACGGGGAGTCGGACATCTCGGGGAGCAGGAGGGGGCAAGACAAGGAGAGGGTGCAAGAGGCAGGAGCCTTAAAGGGGCAGCAGGACGGGAGCAGGGAGACAAAGATGTCAGAAGGGAGCAAGATAGGTGCAGATGCGCCATTGTTCCAGAGAGAGAAGAAATGGGGAGCAAGGGTCAGCGGTGGAGATGAGGCCGAAGGGAGTTGCACTGTTGGAGAAACTGTGATAGCAGGAAGACTTTCTAAGGGAGATTATGTATCTGATGGGGAGCAGGGACAGGATGTTACAGAAGAGCTTGAGAGTGAGGAGCCAGAGGGGGACAGAGACATGGAAGTGGGGGGTGGGGAGGCATCGTGTGGAAAGGGAAAGGTTAGTGAGAGGCAGAAGGAGGGAGAAGGGGCAACTCCTCGGCTCATACCTAATGTAAGGAAGAGGCTGAAACTGCAGGGAAGGTTCAGACAGGAGGTGAAAAATAGCCAGAGGCTGCAGGAGGAAGCAACAGCTGCCCAAAAAGTTGGGAAGGAGCATGAGAGGAGGGAAGGGTCAGAGATTAAATGATGGGGGGTTTATCAGGCACACTTCCCTTATTCGGAGCCATGATTACTGATCAATTTTTAAAGTACAATAGATTAGTATATGTTATGGGAGACAAATTAAACTTCAGGTTTTGATGTTAATATGTGGTGGAGGAATGGCTGTGCAGAGTGGCGGAATGGATTTGTATGATACAATGGAATGATCACAATGTTGTAAAAAAGAAAAAAAAAGTTGGTAGCACTCTCACATCTGAGTCAGAAGGTTGTAGATTCAAATCCCACTCCAGAGACTTGAGCATAAAAAAAAATCTAGGCTGACACTCCAGTGCAGTGCTGAGAGAGTGCTGCACTGTCAGAGGTGCTGTCTTTCAGATGAGATGTTAAACTGAGGCCCTATCTGCTCTCTCAGATCCTGTGGCACTATTTCAAAGAAGAGCAAGGGAGTTATACCCGGTGTCCTGGCCAATATTTATCCCTCAATCAACATCACTGAAACAGATGTAGAGCTGTCTTTTGTCTCCACTAGTCCTATCACCATCTCGTCTCATTTTGAATACCTCTTAATGTCTCTTCACTTCTCTTTTGTTCTCTCCCAGCCCCCATACTGGCCTTTTAATCTATTTCATTTCCTGTGCTTCTTCAGTCTTGACAAAGGGTTTACCCGAAATGTTGACTGTATTTTCTCTCCACGGATGTTGCCTGGCCTGCTGAGTTTTTCCAGCATTTTCTGTTGTTATCACTGAAACAGATGATCTGGTCATTATCAAATTGCTGTTTGTGGGTGCTTGCTGTGCGCAAATTGGCTGCTGTGTTTCCTACATTTCAACAGTGACTACACTTCAAAAAGTCCTTAATTGGCTGTAAAGTGCTTTGGGCTGTCCTGCGGTTGTGAAAGGTGCTATAGAAATGCAAGTCTTTCTTTTTCTTTTCTTTCTCAATTAGGTGTGAGAACAGGACCAGCTAATTAGTGGAAGAGTGGAATTAAAGGTTTGGGTGTCAATTTAAGGGACTGAGGCCTAGAAATTGGGTTGGGGTGCAAAAGTCGCCTGAGCGCAGGATTTAGCGCAGCGTTCGAGGCTTTAGCGATCGTCAGATATTCAGTTTTATTGCTGCTCGAGGGACACGGGGCGAGGCTCGAGGTGCTCCGCGTCCCTCTTAGGGCGCTGAAACTGAATATCGCAGCGCAACGTGCCGCAGCGCCGCATGCTGCGGCACAGCACGCTGCGGTACTGCAGGCCTTCCTCCCACTGTTAAGGGGGAGGTGCCTGCAACAGCACGATCCCCGCTCGCGAGTGCCGGCAAATGAGCCCGGCACCAAGGAGAAGTGCCGGGCTCTCGGGAAACAGCCGGCAATGCTGCGGGGGGGGGGGGGGGGGGGGTGGTTAGGAGGTCGGGGACGGAGGTGCTGGCAGGTGGCCGCCGAAAAGGCGGCCGCCCCGCACCTCCACCTTAACTTGCGCCGCTGCCGGCACAGTAAGGCCCCGTGAATCGGGCGCAGGTAGCGAGCGGCGCAACTGCGGCGTTCGCTACCAAATATCGCGAACGGGGCACGAATGGAGTGCTGTGCACACCGATGACGTCATCGGTGGCGGCGCAGCGAAAATGCCTAATGCCACCATTCGCGCCCCTACTGAATATCGCGGGAGATGCAGCCAGTGGCGCTACAGCCACTGACTGCCTCTTTAGGCGCGAACAGGTGGCGCTACTCACCCAATTTCTCCCACTGAGACTTTAGGGAAGTGAGAGGTTCAGAAGATTGAGGTGTCAATTGTTTTGGGAGTTGTAACAAGGGTGCGCCATTCGTCTTTACTTCATAGTCTTTCTCTATCCTCTTACTATTGGTGTGATTTGCACCCTAGTAGTTTTCTGTGCATTTTGTGGCCACAAAATTCAGCTCCGTAGCACCCGTTGTTTGGGTGCTGCGGGTGCTGATTCAGTTCCAAAATGGCGTCCGCGTGCGCACATTTCTGGTGCGGGCCGCACGGACGCCATCTTGGGTAGGGCGTTGGCGGGGATGCAGAGTGCGTGTACTGAGAGTAGGCAGATAGTAACGTCAATCAGCGTGTAACACTAATTTGATACCAGCGCTGCCATTTTGGAGCTCAACGCTCCAGCTAACATCCGCTCTTAAACACACACAGCTAAACACACATTTAGCAGCAGGAAGGAACCCCCGCCAGTGCTATTTAAAGGGATCATCAACTACTTACAGATTAGTAGCTGATTGATTTCTATTGGCTGTTGCTGAGTTTGTGGAAGTATTTGGTGGTTTGTACAGTCATTCAAAGTTGCTAAAGTCTACAGGGAGTGGTGTGACACGTGCTCAAGGACTTTGTCCTGACTTCAAGCATTCTGCACAGACCACGCTCCAAGACATGGGTGCAGCAGTAGGCCTTCCACCTGACCTACAGCATGACGGGGAGAATGAGCAGAGGTGACATAGAGCAGGACAAGCTGTTGGCAGAGGGAGGAGGAGGAGGGGGAGAAGGACTATCAGCAGGAGGCCATATAGAAACATAGAAGATAGGAGCAGGAGTAGGCCATTCGGCCCCTCGAGCCTGCTCCGCCATTCAATGAGATCATGGCTGATCATCCAAATTCAGTACCCCGTTCCTGCCTTCTCCCCATATCCCTTGATCCCTTTAGCCTTAAGAAATATATCCAACTCCTTCTTGAATATATTTAATGAATTGGCCTCCACTGCCTTCTGTGGTAGAGAATTCCACAGGTTCACCACTCTCTGGGTGAAGAAATTCCTCCTCATCTCAGTCCTAAATGGCTTACCTCTTATCCTTAGACTATGACCCCTAGTTCTGGACTCCCTGGTCATCGGGAACATCCTTCCTGCATCTAGTCTGTCCAGGCCTGACAGAATTTTATAGGTTTCGATGAGATCCCCTCTCAATCTTCTAAACTCCAGTGAGTACAAGCCCAATCGACCCAATCTCTCCTCGTACGTCATTCCTGCCATCCCAGGTATTAGCCTGGTGAATCTTTGCTGCATTCCTTCCATGGCAAGAACGTCCTTCCTCAGATAAGGCGACCAATACTGCACACAATACTCAAGGTGCGGTCTCACCAAGGCCCTGTACAACTGCAGCAAGACATCCTTGTTCCTATACTCGAACCCTCTTGCTACGAAGGCCAACATACCATTTGCCTTCTTAACCGCCTGCTGCACCTGCATGCTTACCTTCAGCGACTGGTGCACAAGAACACCCAGATCTCTTTGCACTTCCCCTTCTCCCAATCTATTGCCATTCAAATAATAATCTGCCTTCCTGTTTTTGCCACCAAAGTGGATAACCTCACATTTATCCACATTATAGTGCATTTGCCATGTTTTTGCCCAATCACTCAACCTGTCCAAATCGTACTGGAGTTTCACAACATCCTCCTCACAGCTTACCCTCCCACCCAGCTTTGTGTCGTCTGCAAATTTGGAGATACTACATCCAATTCCCTCATCCAGATCATTAATATATATTGTGAACAGCTGGGGTCCTAGGACCGATCTTTGCGGTACCCCACTAGTCACTGCCTGCCACTCGGAAAATGACCCGTTTATTCCAACTCTTTGCTTTCTATCTGCCAACCAGTTCTCTATCCAAGTCAATACCTTGCCCCCAATCCCATGTGCCTTAATTTTACAATCTCTGGCCAGAGAGCAGCAGGCAGAGTGAGCACATGGCTTCACAAGTTTCGCAGGCTTCCCCATGGTGCAGAGACCATTGACTGCACGCACGTTGCTTGGCGGGCGTTGCATCTGAACTCTGAGATCTACCGCAACCGGAAGGGATTCCATTTCTTCAATGTCCAGCTGGTGTGCAACCATACTCAGTGACTGATGGAGGTGAATGCCCGCTATCCTGGCAGCAGTCATGATGCCTTCATTCTGTGGCAGTCCACTGTCCCATCTGCATTTGAGACACCACAACAACACAAGGGTAGCTACTGGGTGGCAAGGACTATCTGTTAACAACATGGCTCATGACTCCAGTGCGCAACACATGCTCATGTGGGCAGCATTCATACAGCA
Source organism: Somniosus microcephalus (assembly GCF_052327205.1). Classification (NCBI taxonomy): domain Eukaryota; kingdom Metazoa; phylum Chordata; class Chondrichthyes; order Squaliformes; family Somniosidae; genus Somniosus; species Somniosus microcephalus. The sequence continues at coordinate 22,721,341 of NC_140988.1, forward strand.
AAAGCCATGCTGCCACACGGAATATCATCGAGCATACCATTGGCATGCTGAAACAACGCTTCCGCTGCTTGGAACACTCTGGAGGAGCCCTGCTGTACTCAGCAGAGTGGGTGTCAAGATTCGTGGTGGTCTGCTGCATGATGCACAACCTCGCCATCATGAGGGCACAGCCCTTGCCACCAGCTATATGGCGACCAGCTGAGGAGGAGGAGAAGGAGGAGGAAGAAGGAGCAGGAAGAGGAAGGGAGGAGGCAACCCAGACAGCCACTTTCTGGATGGGCTGTCCATTACCAACTCATCTGGCAGTGATACCAGTAAACACAACCCCAATTCTCCGTTCACCAATAATCCCACACCTTATCTTCCCTCTGTCACTGACTATCACGCGTCCACTTGGCCACGATGCAAAAATAAAAGGCAACATAAAATAAACATTCCAAACCAAATTTATAAATCAAATCATGCCATATTGCATACAAACGTCAACTAATCACCCTTGTGCATTCCCTTAGCGCTTGTCTTCCGTGTGCCTTTGCCTGTCCTAGTGCTCCTACGCAGTGCTACCCCAGTGGCTGCAGCATGCCTGGTGGAAGGCTGCTGATTATCAGTGGAGGAGACTGCAGATGGCATTGCAGGATGACCTCGAGCAGCTCTGGGCCTAGAAGGCCCGGCTTCGGGATCCACCATCTCGGCTGGGCGGCAGCAGTCTGGGCTGGCTGGCTGACAGGCAACAGCAAGGGCACTGGCGGAGTGGCAGTGGTGGGAGAACAAATCCCGGGAGAGCACAGCAGGTTTGTGCTCCACGGAGCCACTGCCACTCCCTTGGGGAGGCGCCTCAGCAATCCTAGTAATCTGTTAGAGGACAGATTGCTGGACTGCTGTGACACTCTGCAAGCCCCTTTGAACACGGGTAACCACAGTCACGATGGCAGCAGTCTGAGCTTGCATGACAGAAGTCTGAGGTTCCATTGCAGCATCCAGACGTTGGGTTGCTTCGACTTGTGCTGCAATGAAAGCTGAGACATCAGCCATCAGACGCTGCATTATGGTTGGGTCCGCAAGTGTGCTAATGGAGTTGGCCATCAGTTCCACGCTGGAAAGGATGGGCTGCAAGCTCTGCACAAAGCCCAGTGCCAAGTTAGTGCCTGACACCTTAATGCCCCTTGACATTGCACGCAGGCTTTCTGGCAGGCCTGCCAATGCACCAAGCATTTTATTGTGCATAGCCATCAGCGTTCTTATGTAGCCTGCCCCATTGAAGTACTCATCTGAGTCCTCTGCAGTACAACTCATGTGCGACCTCGCCCTCCGGGAATCTGGCACCTGCACTACCCTTGCCCCCTGCCCTGGCTGCAGGCCACTCGTGGCCGGTGTCTCACCACTATCTAAATTACGCGGCGTGTCAGCATCTGAGCTGGTGGCTGCGAGTGTGAAATCAAGTGACGGCGCTGTGTCTTCATCATAACGGTTGTTATTTCATTTGTGAATCCACTCCCAATCAGTGTATCTGTTGTTTGACAGATGGAACAATTAATTAGAGAAAGATAGATTCCATTTGGTGTCAATACTTGCCCCCTCCCCCCAACCCCTCCCTCCCTCCCACCCCAGCCTGAAATTTTCTGCCCAACTACTTTAATGGAGGGTTAATTGCAAGCCATTGAGTGGAGCGGGCCAGAACTTCGGGTCCCCACGGGTGAGTACGCACTGGGTACTCACGCGTAGGCCCAACGAAAGTGCCAGTTTCGTGCATGCACTGCGCATGCGTGGGAAACCGGAACTTCCGTTCCCTTAAAGGAAGGGGTTCACAGGTCGAACGCGTGTGCTGGAGAGGCAGCGCGTACGCCTGGAACTTCTGTTTTTTTGCAGGTTTCTCCGGGAAGGTAAGTCTCCAGGAGCTACGCTTGTAAAAAGCAGTTGCAAGGCCTGCTTTTAACAAGGTAAGTGGTGAATTAAGTAAAATTAAAACATTTTTTCCACAGGTTTATTATTTTTAAATATTTTAAAGAAAGGTAAGTTTATTTTTAGCCCCATTAGAAAGTGTAATTAATTTTTTCAAAAATTTAAATTATTGTTTAAAATAGTTATTTTATGTAATTTATAGTTACTTTCAAAATGTGATTTAAAAAAAAAATTATTTGAAGTTTTAGTTAGGTTTTGGGGCTGAATTGTATTCATAGATTTGACAGCTCTTCCTGTCAAATCTATAAATAGAGATTCCCTGCTACCATTGGCTCTCCATGGCCCACGTGATCCCAGGGGACGCTTTGAACTAACCGCGCCCCTGGGATACGCAAGCACTGCGCGCCGGCAGCTGGAGCAGGCCCAGGATCGGAATCCCACGCGGGCCCACAGCACAATGGCCGACGCGCTAGGTAAGTGCAGGTCGGAGGCTTGCACCCGCGGGAAGCCTCCGACCTGAACTTCTGGTCCAATATTTCTACGCTGGGCAGTTCAGCCACTCCACAGGAAACCACCTGCTTAAAAATAGCATTAATGCGATGCCAATTAATTCCTTCAAAAAAAAGCTGGAAGAAGAATGGGGTTAAAGTTTGTTCAGAAAAGGATGGATGAAAATGACTAAACACTCGAAGGGACAGAAGAATTTCTGTCCTCCTGAGGCTGGGAGGGGAGGGAAATGTTGATTGTGAAAGGTAGAAGGCCATGGTTCAATATTGGAGAGGGATAGGTAATGTTTTTTGGGCATCATTGATTATTTGCACAAAGGCTTTCCCACTGTAGGTTAAACAGGTGAGATAAATCCAAGGTGGTCCAGACCGCACATGATCTGTGGAAAGCGCAGGCTTGATGTTCTTTTCTTTTAAGTGCACATTCATTGTGAAATGGGAGACTACTAGCTCTTTGGAGGAGCCACAAAATGGGGACAAGTTTAAAGACTGGATTTCTGAAGAATCTGCCAAGTCATACGGATGCAAGGGGAGGTACTTTACAAAACCATTGTCTGTTAACATGTAAAATACTTAAACTACACTGAGCGATCTGGATAACTCAAAGCTTTGCCAGCTCCAGTCCAGTTTACATGGTAAGAAGTTCTGCAGTTTGGTGGCCAAATCTGTCCGGTCCACTCATTAAAAGACGGTTCCCTCCTGCAGCTGCTTTGCTGGGAGTGTGGGCAGAGGTGGATGGGATGGGCGCTCAGGGGCAAGGTTTAACTCGTTTTCTTCATGTAGGCAAGGATTCAAAAAGCAGGTTTGATTTACAATTCTACAGTAGCAGTTCCATATTAAAAAAAAAACTTGATTTCTTTGACGTTTGGTAATAAGGCATTCTGTAGTTCAGTAAATTCCTTTCGCTTGACCCTTTTCAGTATTGTACACTATTTTGTTCTCTGGTGCTGTCGTTCCTTAGTTCTATCCCATCACAGTTAGTGTTAGAAATGCACGTTTCAAAAGATACAAATGTTACTGCAGGAACATATAGTTATCAATGGTTTAATAGTTTTACCTACAGAAGATTATTGAAAAATAACTTTCACAGCACATGTGATCATAGGACCATAGAAACATAAAAGATAGGAGCAGGAGTAGGCCATTTGGCCCCTCGAGCCTGCTCCGCCATTTAATGAGATTGTGATGAAATATTCCATTCATCACTGCCTGTGACTGTGGTTGGTTTCAGGTTTCCCCTCACCATTGTATTGTATATCATCACTGCCTGTGACTGTGGTTGGTTTCAGGTTCCTCCTCACCATTGTATTGTATATTGGAATGTATGGAATGTATTGTATGTAGGGCTCCGCCAATACCTGGCCTCTATGTAAGCAAGCAGTCTGGCCTCATATCCAGTACTGCTGACCTCCAGATGGAAGACACCTCTCTCCACTGCGTGTTATCTTCTAAGTTAATAAAAGCCTTGTTTTGTTTCGCTAACATCGAGTCTCGGGATTATTGAGGCACATCAATTTTATTAACTTATTTTTCAACACAATGGATCAACTCCTGAAACCCGAACGTTTGGATTTGGATCAGCATGCTCCGGACGCATCAGCACGCTTCGGACACTAGTTTATGTGTATGGAATTCTTCCTGGACAATTCCGCAGCCGTCAAAGACGCTACGGACGCTGCGAGTATGAAACTCGGAATTCTGCGGAATTGGGTAAGCCACCGGGTTTACCCCCTCATCCAAGACGCCGACACGTACCTGGCCGCCTGCGACATCTTAAAGGCGCATTACCAGCAGCCTACGAATGAGGTGTATGCTAGGCATCTGCTCGCCACTCGCGCACAGCGACCTGGGGAATCGGTGGAGGAGTTCCTAGGCACCCTGAAAATGCTTGGCAAAGACTGCAAGTGCCGAGATGTAAAAGCCACAGTGTACACCGACGAGCTTGTTCGCGATGCCTTTATCACAGGCCTCAGCTCCACTTACATCCGGCAAAGGCTGCTGGAAAAAACGGGATTGGACCTGAAACAGGCTGCGGACACCGCGCGATCCCTGGATGTGGCCCAGAGAAACTCGGACGCCTACTCTTCAGCCCGCACCGTCCACGCCGCCACGTGTGCACCAAGGGCGCCGCCATCTTGGAAGGCATCTTCCCCGCCCGGCAGCCCGACACCGTCGGGGCCCCGCTCTCCCCCCAGAAGCCCTACGACAGCCGCAACGCGTCGGGGACCCAACTGCTACTTCTGCGGGCAGCCAAAGCACACCAGAAACCTGTGCCCGGCGAAAGGCACCACCTGCTTTAAGTGCGGTAAGAAGGGGCACTTCGGGAAGGTGTGCAGAGGGAACCCCGCCGGAAAACCAAAACCCGCCACCGCCGCGTGTGCGCCGTGGGAGCGGCCACCTTGGACGCCATCTTGCCCGACCTCGTGGGGTCCGCCATCTTGTGAGCAGACAGCGTGGACGCCATCTTGTCTCGATCAGGGCCCTACAGTGGCATCGGTCACAGTGGACCAGACCAGGCCGCACCCGCTATCCAGATCAATGGTGGACATCGAGGTAAACGGGTGCCGGGTTAAATGTTTAATTGACAGTGGAAGCACGGAGAGTTTTACCCACCCTGAACTGGCACAACAACTCTCCCTAAAGGTGGTCCCTACTCGGGGTACCATCTCTATGGCTGATAAAACCCAGACATCGACCATTCTGGGTTACTGCACGGTACAATTGTCCATTAACGGGACGGTATGCGATAATTTTAAAGTATTAATCATGAAGAATCTATGCGCGAGCGTGATCTTGGGCCTGGATTTCCAGTGCAACCACCAAAGCATCACGCTCAAGTACGGTGGGTCCCAGCCGCCCCTCACAGTGTGCGGCCTGGCTACCCTGAAGGTAAAGCCGCCTTCGCTATTCACGAACCTTACCCCTAACTGCCGGCCAATAGCGACCAAAAGCAGGAGGTACAGCTGGGAGGACAGGCGGTTTATCGCGACCGAGGTAGACAGGCTCCTGAAAGAGCGCATTATTGAATGCAGCAATAGCCCGTGGCGCGCCCAAGTGGTGGTGGTAAGGGGTAGCGAGAAGAAACGGATGGTGATCGACTATAGCCAAACGATCAACAGGTACACCCAACTAGACACCTACCCGCTACCCCGCATATCAGAAATGGTGAACCAAATCGCCCAATACCGGGTGTTCTCCACCATCGACCTCAAGTCAGCGTACCACCAGCTCCCTATCAGACCAGAGGACCGCCCGTACACCGCCTTCGAGGCGAACGGACGCCTCTACCAATTCCTCAGAGTCCCCTTTGGGGTGACGAATGGGGTCTCGGTCTTCCAGAGGGAGATGGATCGCATGGTCGATGACCACCACTTGCAGGCAACCTTCCCCTACCTCGACAACGTCACCATCTGCGGTCACAACCAGCAGGATCACGACTCGAACCTCGAGAGGTTCCTGAAAACCGCACAAAAACTCAACCTCACCTACAACGAGGACAAGTGCGTTTTCAACACCACGCGCCTCTGCATACTAGGCAGCGTGGTGGAGAATGGGGAAATCGGACCAGACCCCGACCGATTGCGCCCCCTACGGGAGCTGCCCCTGCCCAACACTTCCAAAGCCCTGAAAAGGTGCCTGGGGTTATTTTCTTATTATTCCCAATGGGTCCCCAACTACTCCGACAAAGCCCGCCCCCTCTTGAAAGCATCCTCTTTTCCGCTCTCTGCTGAGGCCCACGCCGCCTTCAAAAGCATTAAGCAGGATATTGAGCGGGCCACGCTACAGGCAGTGGACGAGAACACTCCATTTCAAGTGGAAAGTGATGCGTCTGACTTTGCCTTGGCGGCCACCCTCAACCAGGCGGGGCGGCCCGTAGCTTTCTTCTCGAGGACCCTCCAAGGGCCCGAGATCAGACACTCCTCCGTGGAAAAGGAGGCCCAAGCCATCGTGGAGGCAGTGCGCCACTGGCGCCACTACCTAGCCGGCAAACGCTTCACCCTACTTACCGACCAGCGGTCGGTAGCGTTTATGTTCAATAATAAACAGAGGGGGAAGATCAAAAATGATAAGATTCTTAGGTGGCGGATCGAGCTCTCCACCTTCGAGTATGACATCATTTACCAGCCAGGGGCCCTTAACGAATCCCCAGATGCCCTCTCACGAGGGATGTGTGCCAGCGCCACCGGGGATCGGCTACAGACCCTCCACAACGACCTCTGCCACCCAGGGGTCACGCGGCTGTTCCACTTCATAAAGTCCCGCAACTTACCCTACTCGATTGAGGAAGTTCGGTCTCTGACCAGGAACTGCCGCACTTGCGCGGAGTGCAAGCCTCGGTTCTACCACCCTGATAGAGCCCACTTAATCAAAGCTACACGGCCCTTTGAGCGGCTCAGCTTAGATTTCAAGGGCCCCCTCCCGTCCGTCGACCGCAATGTTTACTTCCTGAACATTGTGGATGAATACTCCCGGTTCCCATTCGCCTTCCCCTGCCCAGACATGACCAGCGCCACGGTCATTAAATGCCTCAACAGCCTGTTCTGCCTGTTCGGTATGCCAAGCTACATCCACACGGATAGGGGGGCGTCCTTCATGAGTGAAGAGCTACGCCAGTACATGCTGTCCAGGGGTATCGCCACGAGCCGTACCACCAGCTACAACCCCCGGGGTAACGGTAAAGTGGAGCGAGAGAACGGGACAGTATGGAAAGCTGTCACTCTAGCTCTAAGGACCAAGGGCCTCCCTATCTCCCGCTGGCAGGAGGTCCTCTCAGGTGTGCTCCATTCGATACGGTCACTATTGTGTACTGCCACTAATGCCACGCCTCATGAACGAATGTTTGTCTTTCCCCGGAAATCCACCTCAGGCGTATCCATGCCATCATGGCTCTCCACCCCAGGTCCGGTATTCGTGCGAAGGCATGTGAGGGGCCATAAGACGGACCCTCTCGTGGAGCCAGTGCACCTACTCCACGCCAACCCCCAATACGCGTATGTCCGGCACGCCGACGGAAGGGAGGACACCGTGTCAATAAAAGACGTCGCCCCAGCCGGTAACGACAACAACCACGGCAATAGCAGCAACAACGACCACAGCAACTCTTACCCACCCACTACTCTTTCATCACCCCCGGAAGAACATCGACCAACGGCACCCCCACCAACTACCCCTTCAACAACCCTGGCGGCACCCCCGGCAGAGACCCAGGAGGCCACCGGGGACACCCAGCCGACACCCGCGACACCACAACAGCCACGTCGGTCGCAGAGGACTACCAAACCCCCGAACAGACTAAATCTATAGAAGGGGTGAATGTGATGAAATATTCCATTCATCACTGCCTGTGACTGTGGTTGGTTTCAGGTTTCCCCTCACCATTGTATTGTATATCATCACTGCCTGTGACTGTGGTTGGTTTCAGGTTCCTCCTCACCATTGTATTGTATATTGGAATGTGTTGTATGTAGGGCTCCGCCCATACCTGGCCTCTATGTAAGCAAGCAGTCTGGCCTCATATCCAGTACTGCTGACCTCCAGATGGAAGACACCTCTCTCCACTGCGTGTTATCTTCTAAGTTAATAAAAGCCTTGTTTTGTTTCGCTAACATCGAGTCTCGGGATTATTGAGGCACATTAGAGATCATGGCTGATCATCCAAATTCAGTACCCTGTCCCTGCTTTCTCCCCATATCCCTTGATCCCTTTAGCCTTAAGAAATATATCCAACTCCTTCTTGAATATATTTAATGAATTGGCCTCAACTGCCCTGTGTGGCAGAGAATTCCACAGGTTCACCACTCTCTGGGTGAAGAAATTCCTCCTCATCTCAGTCCTAAATGCTTACCCCTTATCCTTAGACTGTGACCCCTGGTTCTGGATTCCCCCACCATCGGGAACATCCTTCCTGCATCTAATCTGTTTAGTCTTGTCAGAATTTTATAAGTTTCAATGAGATCCCCTCTCATTCTTCTAAACGCTAGCGAATATAAGCCCAATTGACCCAATCTCTCCTCAAACGTCATTCCTGTCATCCCAGGTATCAGTCTGGTGAATCTTCGCTGCACTCTCTCCTTCCTCAGATAAGGACATCCTTCCTCAGACCAATTTCTTCTTCAACAACGTTAATGTAGGGAAACATCCCAAGGCGCTTCACAGCAGCGTAGTCAGACAAAACTTCACACCGAGCCAAAGAAGGAGATAATAGGATAATAGAAAGAAGTAAGTTGTAAGGAGAGTGTTAAAGTTGGAGTGAGATATTCTAATTCCAAAATGTCTGCCATTAAGTAAAGTGCTATATTACGGAAATGATTGAAATCAGTATTAATTTGGGAATTCACTGGGATTCCTTATCAAATGTAATCACAAAAATGACATTTCAAGTTATATGCGAGCTCTTTAAGTATCTTTTTTTCTGATGATTAAATCAGCAGGTGGTAAATGCCATCAAATAATGTGTCGCCTTTAAAACAAATCTGCTGTCAATGGCATTTTGGCATGTCTAATCTTCCATCATAACCCTGCAATTGTCCAGTAATAGGATTTCTCTGTTAGGATTTAGGTAATGCACACATTATAAAGCAAGCCCTCAGATCATGGAATTTTCAATGATTTCCACTGGGCAAGACTCGCTTTGATGCACTTTTCTGAACCCACAAGCCCTTGAACTTCATTTACACTTTCAGGTGACGATACTATTTTAAAACTGTGGTATGTATCTCCATTGTGGGATATTTGTCTAACAGCAATCAAAATATAATATACAGTGGATGTATTACTTTTCGGTAAATAATAAGATTTTCCTGGATCATTGGCTCTTTCTGTCACGTGACATGTTGGATCTTAAGATCGTTCATCATAACTGCTGTTGTACCACACAGCATAATAAGACCCATCTTTAGAAGATTGTTATGGTTGAAATCTGCAGATAGTGCTTGACGACTCCACAGTCCCAGTGCACTTTACAAAACAGTATACATTATTGAGCACAAATGTAATTGCTTCTATATATTACAGAGCATTGCCGCTGTATTATAAAGCTTTGGTGCACAATATCCACAAACAGCTCAGTGTTTGCTCTTGAGGTTTATTACCTGAATCCTTCAATTGTTACAGATTCTTTCCAACCTGCTATGCTTCCCTGTCCCTTTTCAAATCTATTTTTGTTGCTTCAGTTTTTATCTCCTTGTATTATATAATCTACTCCTGTTAATTTGAAGTCTTTTATTTTTGCAGAAAATAACTGAATCATTCAATAGCTCCAATTAAACAATTTGATCTTAAACAGCACAGGTGGAACTTTTATTTGCACAATTTTAATTAACTGATTATTCGAATTATGCTATCAAACATTAGGAGGAGCAGACTATATACAGCACCCTGGCCAAAAGGACAGGAAGGTGACCTACTCCTAGATCTTTGCCCTTATCCCAGTCACTGGCAACTTTGTGAAAATGGCCCAAGCTATCTCCGAGTCACTTGCTGCTTTCCCTGGCATCTCCAGTGAAATCTTCTTACTCTCTTTTAGGATACACTTGCAATTTCAGTAGAAGTAATGGAGAGGAAATCTTAAGCCGTGTATTTACAATCGTGCGGCACATAGTGAACAGTAAAATTCTTATCCATGTGTATGAACCCTCACTAATGTCACATCATAGTACAGCTCATTGGAGCACCAATGGGCACTGCCACTGTGCCCTGCATCTCAACCATTACGCTCCTTATCAATGTTTTATGAAGCGAGTTGCAGCAAATAGCAAGCTGCAGCTCTTGAATTTTTCAAAAGTTCGGTACAAATCCTTTGAAATCAGTTCTTTGACCTTCTAATCTTAAAAATAATGGTTTGAGTTGTTGCACGTCTGTTCAGAGTATTATTAATGAGCTCCAGCTTGTGTCTTTTCAAGATGATCCACAAGTGCACTGATGGAATGCAAAATATAACATTTTATCTTAGGCATCTACGCCTATCAAATACTCAATAAAAGACGCTTAACAAGATCAGTAACCCAAACAGCAGTCTAAAACGAGTACAGGTAGACTACCCTTTATCCGGACTTCCGAAAACCGAAACCTCTAAAAACCGAAGGTTTTTTCGGTCAGCATAAGTCGTGCGCACGACATGACCAGAGTGGCGCACGACTTACAGGCCTAGCCGGATAAGGGATAGTGTAGCATTTTTCCGCACTTCTGAAAACCGAAATCGCTCAGCGTAAGTGTACCAGCCTTTATCCGCACATCCGAAACCAGAAAACCTCTGAAAGCCGAAAGTGGCGCAAAGCATGACTTCTGAAAACCGAAATCGCTCAGCGTAAGTTGTGCGCACGACCCCGACCCCCGCCGACCCCCACCCCCGACCCCCCGGCCGAACCCGACCCCCGCCGACCCTGACCCCCACCGACCCCCACCCCCCGACCCCCCCGCCGAACCCCACCCCCGCCGACCCCGACCCCCCCCTTTCGGATAAGGGATAGTGCATCCTTTATCCGCACTCCCGCAAACTGAATTACTCTGAAAACCGAAGTGTTTTCGCGCACCTTCCGAAATCCGAAATTTTCCTAAAACCGAAACACGGCTGGTCCAGAGGTTTTAGGATAAAGGATAGTCTACCTGTATTGTGGAGAATTGGAGTTGAAAATGAGATATTGGAAAATCCCAGCTTATTTCTTTAAACTTTTCTCTCTTTGCAGATCTCTGGACAGGATGGACTGGGTGCCTTAAAGTCCCGTGGTTTCTGTCAATACTACACTGTGCCCGGTTGTAGGTACAATTGGAGCAGGAGCCATCCTTCCTTCCTGTAGCCAGGAATGATCATCTTGTGTCCCCATGCTTTGTGATGTGGTGGGTTAGAATGACGAGCAGTCCAGGGACTTGAACTCCTGTCTAAGAGTCAAGCACTCAACCAACTGAGCTATGGGGGCTCTTTTCAATTACATCCGTAATTTGAGCTGCTAAATTTCTGTCAGGTTCTGCACTATGTATGCCAAGCTATTATGCAGGCGTAAGATTTCATTTGCATGGGAATGAAGATGAAACTTGTAAAGATCAATTCAACTGCTGCAATGCTCAGACTTGAGTTATATCAAATGCCATCAGCTTCTCATTATCTTACTATCACATGCCTTTGGACATTCTCCCTTAAGAAATTACACAATCAGAACATTTTGGCCATTGGTTGATATAAACTCCCAATATTTCTTCTCGCTACAAAAGGCAGCTTCCAAAAGTGCTATGATCTATAACTTAGCCTCACATGTTTAGTATACAGGAGGTAGCATGTGTCATAAATCTCATCATCGAGAAACTACCTATGAAATAACACTGGATGGCCAGCTGGTGGCGCCGTCCAAGGAGTACAAATACTCGGGCGTTGGCCCCAGCTTGCCAGGGACATTTTGTAAGACAAGGAACTAGTGAAGTACGACTAGACCTCCATGTTCAGAAACAAGTTGATTAAAGCCTTGCTTTATGCTCAAACCAAGTGAGTAGTGAGTTTTATTACGTCAGCATGCTTTAGGCCATTTAGGACTGAGATGAGGAGAAATTTCTTCACTCAGAGGGTTGTGAATCTTTGGCATTCTCCATCCCAGAGGTGCCGTGGATGCTCAGTCGTTGGCCTACTCCTAAGAACATAAGAACATAAAAAACAGGAGCAGGAGTAGGCCATTTGGCCCTTTGAGCCTGCTCCGCCATTCACTAAGATCATGGCTGATCTTTTACCTCATCTCCACTTTCTTGCACTATCCCCATATCCCTTGATTCCCTTAATATTCAAAAATCTATCGATCTCTGTCTTGAATATACTCAACGACTGAGCCTCCACAGCCCTCTGGGCTAGAGAATTCCAAAGATTCACCACCCTCTGAGTGAAGAAATTTCTCCTGCTCCTATTTTGTATGTTCTTATGTTCTTAGGGTAAACAGGTCTCCCTTTTATTGTGAACTCGCTATGGGATAGTAAGTAGGATTCCACTACATCTTATGTCACTTCAGAGGCTGGCTTATATCAGGCTGCCAAAGCCTTTCATAACAGGCTAAATGGGTTTATTCACAAATAGTGTTATTGACAGAAGCAAGCAGCATAGGTGAGATATAGAACAGTCCAATCGGTATGAAAAGTCTGGAAATAGTTAGCCCACAGTCTGATGGTGGAGTCCTTGGAATTCTGATAGAATATGAGAGGATATTCTTCTAAAAAAAAAGCAAACTTGTTCCTCAACAAAACCAGAATACAGTCTTTGTACCAATTAAGTAATATATGATACCTTTCACAACCTCAGGACGTCACAAAGCACTTTACAGCCAATTAATTACTTTCTGATGTGTAGTCACTGCTGTAATGTAGGAAATCGCAGCAGCCAATTTGTACACAGCAAGGTCCCACAAACAGCAATGAGATAAATGACCATTGATGTAAGAAAACTACTAGGCACTTGGTCTGAGTATTAAACGAGGCTTTAATCAACTGTTTTTCAACATGGAGATCTAGTTGTGTCCTTCACTAGTTCCTGTTAAAGAATGTCCTGAGCAAGCTGGGCCCATGCCCGAGTATTTATACTCTCCCTGGACAGCACCACCAGCAGGCTGCCCAGTATTATTTCATAAATCATTTCCACATGAATGACAAGATTCATGTCAGACCAGATTATTTTAAGTGATGTTGTTTGATGGATAAATATTGACCAGGACACCGGGAAGAAGACCCCTGCCCTCCTTCTTCGAATAGTGCCATGGGATCTTTTATGTCTGCCTGAGAGGGCAGACGAGGCCTCGGCTTAACGTCTCATCCGAAAGACAGCACGTCTGACAGTGCAGCACTCCCTCCGCACTGCACGGAAGTGTCAGCCTGGATTATGTGCTTAAATCTCTGGAGTGGAACTTGAACCCACAACCTTGCAAGCTTCTAAGAACTGTAATTATCCCCTGGTGCCACAAGCCAAACCAAGCTGCTAATGCACAAAGCGTGCTGGGTTGTTTTACACTAATAATTCCTGTGAAAATAATTCTTCCTTTGAAGGCCGGCCTGTCAGCTGTAGGTGATCTGAACAATATCTACAATCTTTACAAAGATGGGAGAATGATCGCTTGAGGTGTTGATAAGGACCAGAGATATACATCATCTGGGGTTGGCGATGTTACAGTCTCAAACCAAAATGCATATTTATCACATTCTATTTGCATCTGATTCAATGCAGCTTTTAACATAATTGATATTTCTGACCAAAAGCAAGCATCTTCTTCACATAGTCTGCACTGATGGGATTGCAGGAAATGTTCTAGTGGTACATCATCAATCAGGACATTAGAACGTCAACCTACCTGGCTCTCTTCAAAGAAGTACTGGGGCAATGAACTAAACATCTTCTAGTTTCTGAATCAAACTTTTAATGAAGGCATTCAAAACTGCTGTTTAAAAACTGAGCGCGAGCCAACAAGAACATCCCATGTGTCAGCTTTGCTCTTGCTACTATGTTGTTGCACTACATTCCGTTCTCACTAATCAACAATCAAAAGAATTTCTTTGAGTTGATCTTCCTTGTACTAGACCTAGAAGTAGACATCATTTAGAAAGCAAGTACCTCACTGTATTCTGCTTTTTAAACCCCTGCAATTAAATGATGATCATCTGGATTATGCAAAAATAACACTTAACTGAAAAAAAAAGTTGCTGGATTTTGTTTCACCAGCCAAGGATTTTGATTAAGTATTTTCGAGCAATGAATACATTAAAAACAGAAGTGCTGTAATTGGGATGTCATGGCTGTGTATTGCTGTATTTAATCGTCAGCTTCACTACACTCTCTAACCTTTTTTTTTATATACAGCCGCTCCTGGAGATCTGAAAGCTATCTTACTGCGAGCATCACAAGTTCCTGTTAAAATGAATGCATTTTTAAAAAATTTCTTCAGATGATATTGGCCCACTCTGGGACAATTCTGATGGATGATGTTTTAATGCAGCTGAATGTTATTCCACTGAACCAGGGAAACTATAAATTTTGCTTCATTGGCAATGATGACACTATGCATAAAGTACCGTAGCTCCTACTGCCTTTGAATAATCACCTCTCGTAGCAGATGTTGCTTCAGAAACCAATTCTTTGGTGAAGAATTGTGGAAGATTAATTGTCTACAGCTGTTTCATGGCCCAAGGCAATCTTGATACATTTATGATAAGTTTAAGAGCTCACCAGAGGCAACACAAATTCCCTGGTGTGTGGGAGGCTTTATTCTAACACCTGGATTCATATGTCGTGTCTGTTTCATTACAATCCTTATACAAGTCTAATATCTCGAGCTTTAAATGACTGTGCAAGGTGCAGTGTCAGCCCGAAAAAGAGGGAGGATTATTCAAATTTGTGCAAATGAATTTATTCCATTCTTTCCCTCCGCTGTGTTGAAATTGAAAGTCACCTGCTGTGACCTTGCTTTGTGTAAAGCATCGGCAATTCAAGTGGTTGCAATTTGGAATAGCATTGTCAGAACCGCAGGCAAAGTCTCAGCAACAGCCTCGGTCGACATGAAGCTACAACCTTGCTGTTCGATATTTATTTAAATTATTTCCAAGAATAAAAAGGCGTCTTGACCCGCTGAAGTCTGCAATCTCATCTTATTTAGTTTACATTTAGATTGGGCTTCACTCTCATGGACTGGGAAGTTGGGCAGAAAGCTAGGAGGAATGGTTTACTAGCCTTTTAATGAGGTCTTCAGTTCAAAGGCCCTGCCCAAGGATTTCAAGTGGGTTCCCAAGTTAACAGCACACTATTTACTCTTTAAATTCTGACAACCGAAGGGATTGTTTGTAAACCCAGAATGCTTTGAAATGGAATCTCCCATAATCAAACATTTATTTTACTCCCAGATTTATGTCCGCTCAAATGAACTGCTCCATTCAGCTGCCGACCTATGATGTCATAGATTGGATTCAGTTACTCACTTAGCCCTGGGTTTCACAATAACTCACACTGTCCTCACCTTCCGAGCTCGTACACTGCATTACGTGATCTTCAGGAGTCTTTGAGGCTGTTTATGATGGCAGAAACTGCCCACAACCTTTCAACGATAGCTGTAATTCCAAGCACTCTGGGGAAGGACTGTACCGAGTGCAGGGGCTGCGGTTTGCATTCTGGTTTGTCCCGTTCACTTTTAAGTTGTTTCAGTGGGACACGTGTCTCTGAGTGGGATGTGTTGTCTCTGAATTGGCATCTCTCATTCTAATGAGGTTGACTTTTTTTCTATATCTTTGAAACACCGACACCACTGGGCTGCACCTGGCTCCAGTTCAAAGTTCAAATTATATATCCTACGCTACACTATTCTCATAGACCTTTTTCTTAGCCAAATATCTAACCAGTTCCGTGGAGGCTGGGTCATTGAATATATATAAGGTGGAGATAGACAGATTTTTGAATGGTAAGTATTATGTCCGTGTGTAATTGAGACACAGACTGCAGGAGTTGGTTACAACAGGTGTTTACTGAGTGGAGACAAAACTGGAACTACTATGCAAAGTTACTGCACAGGCTTATATACAGGGGTGGTCACTACTGGTACTGCAGTATACAGGGGCTGCAGAATATAGTTCCTTCTGCAAAGTACATACACTACAGTAAGGGAGTCAAGGGTTATGGGGAGCAGGCAGGGAAGTGGAGTTGAGGCCATGATCTTATTGAATGGCGGAGCAGGCTCGAGGGGCCAAATGACCTACTCCTGCTCCTATGCCTTATGTTCTTATGTTCCCTCTTGAGTTTGCTGATACTACCCAACTTCCAATGCCTCCTGGCACTCTGCTGCATATATTCACCATCTCTAAATGAATCAGTCTACACTGTTTATCTTCCATGTTCTTGCTCCCCTCCTTACTTTGTAGCGTGTGTGATTATGTTGAAGTATTATTGATTTCATTGATCTATACTTTATTAAAGATTCCCTGAGCCTTAATCCCTCCAGTGTAAACATTTCCAGTTTCCGTAGCCACTTTTCATAGCTCAGGTACCTAAATCCTAGCTGTCGATTTAGGTGCCCTTTGCTGTACCCTCTCTGATGTGTGGTTGTCCCCAGTGACCAGAACTGCATACAATGGTCCAGGTGGAGCAGGGCCAATACTTTGTGGAAGCTTTGATATCACTTCTTGGGCTTGATGCTCCTCCATTCCTCTGGCTTTTCCCCTTTAGAACTTGTTTTCTGCCACAGGTGGTGCTGCTGGTCTCAGAGAACTCACCATGAGAGCCTCGGATCCTCCTGTGGTGTGTCCTGTGAACTAAGAGGCCGGAATTTCCTGCTTCTGCACTCTCCAGCCTACAACTTTCCGCTTGCTCATTTAATGGGCAGAAAATCATAGGCTGAAGAGTCAGGAGCAAAATCCCACCCATACCGTTTAGCTTATATTTCCACTTATTCCTCTTTCTAAATCTCATCACTTTATGCTGTACCACATCAAACAACACTTGTCAACCTAACCGGTTAATCGAACCAAGTCCCTCTGTATTTGGCCCAATTAATCTGTTTCATTTGACCCCCTCCCCCTTTCTCCAGTTTGGTATCATCAGCAAACATAGATGGATTTGTTTGTTCACCCATCACCCCTGTGCTCGCTGACCTACATTGGCAACCGGTTAAGAAATGCCTCGATTTCAAAATTCTCATCCTTGTTTTCAAATCCCTCCATAGCCTCGCCCCTTCCTATCTCTGTAATCTCCTTCAGCCCCACAAACACCCCACAATATCGGCGCTCCTCTAATTCTGCCCTCTTGAGCATCCCTGATTATAATCACTCAACCATTGGTGGCCGTGCCTTCTGTTGCCTGGGCCCTAAGCTCTGGAATTTCCTCCCTAAACATCTCCGCCTCTCTACCTCTCTTTCCTCCTTTAAGACGCTCCTTAAAACCTCCCTCTTTGACCTAGCTTTTGGTCACCTGTCCTAATTTCTCCTTATGTGGCTTGGTGTCAAATTTTTAGTCTTTTAATAATCCTGCGTAGCGCCTTGGGATGTTTTACTATGTTAAAGGTGCTATATAAATACAAGTTGTTGTATCCCTAGTTACAATGTGAACAATGCTAGCTTGAACTCTGACCTTTGATCCCTGAGGGTCGCCAATAGTCAATTTTTCATGTCAGTACAGCTGCACTTTGTTTCCTTTTGATCCAGTTAATTTTCCATCTACTTCAAAGGCTCCTGTCAATTCTACACCTTCCCACCTTATGGACTAATCTGAAGAGGCTATTCATTACCTCTTTATTTGTAATTTTTATTGTTTTGCAATTGCAGCTCATATTGAGAAGGCAGCTTGTGGTTTCCTTTCTGAACATGTGTCTCTGTGGGAAAAGTTTTACAACGGTATAAATCTTTAACATTCACTGAGGACCTCTGGTCCACCAGGTCCCTTATTTCCTTGAAGAACTACAATGGATTTGTCAGGCATGACCTTCCACCCATAAAACCATGCTGCCTCCCCTTGTTGGTACATGTTTCCCCAGATGCTTCATTCCATCCTTTAGGCGGCCCTCCAATTACTTACCTACAGTTATCAGGTTTCCTGACCAGTATTTATCAGGGTGATCTTTATGCCCCTTTTTTTTAACTGGGCATTACATTTACCCTTCTTCACTCCTTGGGCACTTCCTTTTTCCAATTACTTCCTAAAGACAGACACCAGAATGTGACCATTCTCATTAACCATTTCCTTAAGGACTCTCATGTGCAGTTTATTTGTGCCTTGTCCTTTTTTCATTCCCTCAGGCTATTCATTACCTCTTTATTTGTAATTTATATTGTTTTGCAATTGTAGCTCATATCCGAACATAGGCACATGGAAGTCATTTAGAGTTTCTGCTCTCCCTTAGTCGCTCACTATTGTGTCATCCTTGGGAAACTGCAGGAATTCTACTGTTTCTCTGACCACATGTTTGCAATGCATATGTTTATAAAATCTTTTTCATGTTGTGTTATATTGTCTCAGGATCAATGCCATTTCTATTTTTTACTTCTCCTGATTAGTTTCCTAACTTCTTTACCTATTCTTATATTAATCTTGGCATCCTTATCCTTCTTCATTTTATTCTTAAATGCATAATAACAGGGCCATTATGACCCCTCCTTTATGTAGGTTCGTAGGTCAACTGAGTCAAATAATAGTTCCGAAACACAGTTGATGAAGGGACATGGGAACAGGCTGAGTAAATGTGATTATTTGTTCACAGGGAGGGTAAATGTCCAACAACAACAACTTGCATTTATATAGTGCCTTTAACATAGTTAAAAAGTCCCAAGGCCCTTCACAGGAGAGTTATCAAACCAAATTTGACACCGAGTCACATAAGGAGATATTAGGAAAGATGACCAAAAGCTTGGCTAAAGAGTTAGGTTTTAAGGAGTGTCTTAAAGGAGGAGAGAGAGGTAGAGAGGCGGAGAGGTTTAGGGAGGAAAATCCAGATCTTAGGGCCTAAGCAGCTGAAGGCATGGCCGCCAATGATGGAGCAATTAAAATTGGGGATGCACAAGAGGCCAGAATTGGAGGAGCACAGAGATCTTGGACACAAAAAAAAATACCACTGCTCAAAATAGCTAGAATAAAAATGTTCATGGCACAAACATTGCATTAGCATTTTTGATTACTTTTTGTACCTGCGCACTAGATTTTAGTGATAAGTGCACATTGGCACCCAAATCCCTTTGCTTTTCCACAGCTTCTAATCTATCGCCATTAAGAAAATATTCCAATTTGTCTTTCTTGGATCCAAAGTTGATTACCTAACACTTCCTCACATTGAGCTCTATCTGCCATAGTTTTGACCAATCACTTAGTCTGTCTATGTCACTTTATAACATTCTCCTCCCATCCATACAACATACTGTGCCTCCTAAATTGTGTCATCTGTAATGTTGGATATACAGCTCTCTATTCCTCCATCCAAGTCATTAATATATATGGTGAAAAACCGAGGCCCCAGTACAGATCCCTGGGTAACACCACTTGTCACATCCCACCAATGAGAGAACGAACCCGTTATCCCTACTCTCTGTCTCCTACCTCCCAACCAATTACTGACCCATGTCACAAGATTACCTCCAATTCAGTGCACTTTCATTTTTGCAAATAATCTTGTGCAGATCCCTATCAAATGCCTTCTGGAAGTCCATATAGATAATGTCCATAGACACTCCCTTATCCACTATTCTAGTGACCTCAAAAAGTTCAACTGGATTAGCCAGATATGACCTACCCTTCACAAATCCATGGTGACTGTCTTTGATCAACTCATACTTGTTCAAGTGCTCAGTCACTCTGTCACAAATGATAGAGCCCAGGATCTTCCCCACAACTGATGTTGAACTGAGAGGTCTATAGTTATCATGTTTCTCCCCCCTCCCTTCTTAAACAATAGAGCGATATTTGCAATTTTGCAAGCCAAAGACACAATTCCTGAATCTAGAGAGCTTTTGAAAATGAGGACTAATGCATCTAAAAAATTCCTCACCTATTTCTTTTAATACTCTAGGTTGGAGACCATCAGGTCCTGGAGATGTAGCTATCTTAAGTCCCATTATTTTCACCATTACCATTTTAAAAACTTACATTAAATCCACTAACCTCTTCCCTTTGATTTATTTTTAAGTTCCCTTGTACCGTAGTGGGAATGTACAGTGTTGAGCCTCATGTGAGTGAAAACAAGTGGTCAACCAGTTACGCAACATCAGAAAAGTTTACTTTTGTAGCTAATGGATTAGAGAACCTTGACCTGGAGGTCAGTGCTAGTATTACTGAACATTTTTGTGCTCATTAAATAACTTATTATTTTGAAGCCCATCTGATGGTATGATCTGTTTAGCTCTGTAATAAGATGTGAAGTTAAAGGCTACAGTTTATATTCAATATCTTATTTCAATGTTATTTTCAAGCATATTTATTATAATCACAGTTTGTGGCTGTCTGGAGATCCCCACAGAGATTTGAGGAAACCAATCTGAATTGTGAAGAATAGTTCCAGGTTATCTGATAATACGGAAAGAATTTCATCATAAAATCCGACTCCAGAAAAAATAGCACAAATATCACCTGTCAGCACTGATTGGGTCTGGTTGTCTGAATACTTATGGATGGCAGGAGTCAAGTGTTATGTTCCTGGTGGTCTCCTGGGGCAGAGAAGGGCAGTGGGAGGAATGTGCCAGTATATCCGGTCAGTTTAAGCAGACACTGGTCTGGAGTATCATCTTTAGGGCAAGTGACTTATTGCGACAAATGGTTTATTGATAATCTCCACCCACAACCAACAATTTCTACTGCCTCTGAGGCTTTAAGTATGGCATTTGCACACACATGATAAGCGTAGAAATTTGCAACACTTGTCCTGGGATGTCACACCTCACCAACTCACTTGCCCTAAATATGATTATTCTGTGGCTTCTGCGATACCAAAGCTGAAACCGAAACCTGAGAAGATTCACATGTTAATCAGTCACTGGCAATGTCCCTCCGAGCAGACAATCCATTCACAGGGCTGGGTGGGACATAGAGTAGAAATGGAGATTCTGATGAACTTGACCAACAGTATTATTGCTGGTAGCGGAAAGAACAAGAGCTCTCAGTGAGAGACAGGATTCTGGGCTGTGTACATTTAAATCATTCTAGATAAAGCTTGTACTTCCTGCATTCTCGATTTTATTTTCTGACAGATCCTACATTATTCGGTGCCACCATTTACCTGTAATTGCAAATCACCCAAGATGGTGGAATACACTCAGAGGTGGTGTCTCCAACCTTCAGACCAACGAGAACAACGAGTGTTGGTGTCAAACACTCGTCCTGCATAACCACCTGTAGCGGCACAAATGAACATCTCTGGTGGTCACTGTTGTTCGGGATGGACAATTAAGAAGATGATTATTTTAGAACAACACAATGCACTTGTACAGTTTCCTATTCAACTCTGAAGTGAGTTTCTGACCCTGTATCCTCTCCATAACACGCCTACTTCCACCACTGTAACATCGCCCATCTCATCCAGGCCTTTGTCACCTTCAGACTCTCTTTATCCAAAGTACTCCTGGCTGGGCCCCACCTTCTGTCAACTACAGCTCATCCTAAAATCTGCTGCCTCTATTTTATCAGACACCAAATCCCACTCACCCATCACCCCTGTCCTCACTGACCTCCATCGGCCTCCAAAGTCTCAGATTTAAAGCTCTCATCCTCGCCATCACCACTAGTGAAACCCATTTTCACCCCCATTACTTGCCGAAGCTCATAATTATAGCTTCCAGATAAACATTGCGATTGCATAATTAGTAAATTACTTAATCTGTAAATTCCCAATTAAAATGTGTAAGTGCTCCACATGTCAATCGGGATCATATTTGCATAAGACAAAATTAATTTGATGCTTTGACTTGATCAAAAAGAGAAAAATTAGAAATGTTGTACAGTATTGTGTTGCTGTAACATACAACATCATTTCTGTTTTTATGAAGAGGGTGTTTCACTCTATAAAAATGGTTATTAGTTTCAGTCTCGGTGCGTATTTCGGAGACAGTCACTTCCTTCCCATCTGCCAGAGAACACAAAAAGTGATTGAGGCTGATAAAACAATTAGATTGAAAAAGGCAAAGAGGGAATTTCAGCCGTGTTACCTCTGCAACAAGCCCTGTGAAGTGCAGTGTGGTGGTGTTTTTAACGTGCTGTGAGTTTGTGGCCACTTTCTGACCCTGGCTGTGCCACGAGGAGACCTCTTCCCCTCCCCTCCCCTTTCAGCATTCCGCAGGGACCGCTCCCTCCGAGACACCCTAGTCCACTCCTCTATCACCCCAAACAGCCCTTCCCCTTCGCCTGGCACCTTCCCGTGCAAGCGGAGGAGATGTAACACCTGCCCCTATACCTCCCCCCTTCCCACTGTCCAGGGCCCCAAACACCCCTTCCAGGTGAAACAGCGATTTACTTGTACTTCTCGCAATCTAGTATACTGTATTCGTTGCTCATGATGCGGTCTCCTCTACATTGGGGAGACCAAACGCAGATTGGATGACCGCTTTGCGGAACACCTCCGTTCAGTCCGTAAGGGTGACCCCGAGCTTCCGGTCGCCTGTCATTTTAATTCACCGCTCCATTCCCACTCGGACCTCACCGTCCTTGGCCTCTTGTATTGTTCCACGGAAGCTCAACGTAAACTCGAGGAACAGCACCTCATCTTCCGATTAGGCACTCTGCAGCCTTCCGGACTCAATATCGAGTTCAACAATTTCAGATCATAAGCTCGGGCCCCATTTCATTTTCTCTTGTAATTGTTCCACTCCTTTCCCCCCCCCCCACTTTCCTTTTGTTTCTCTCTCACACCTGGCAGCTATCTTTTGCCCTGCCAGTACACTTTACACCTAATCCCAGCCTATTACCATCTCGTCTAGCTTCTAATCTCTTTTACTTCTTTTGTTTCTTTTATTCTTTTGTCCAATCGCAGCCCTGCCTTCAATCTAGTTTCTTTTCTTTCAGTTTTGAAGAAGGGTTCAACCCGAAACGTCAACTCAAATTTCTCTCCACGGATGTTGCCTGACCTGCTGAGTTTTTCCAGCATTTTCTGTTGTTATTTCGGAGACCTGGCATTACCCGCGTTGAGGGGTGGAAGATTGGCGGGCCACTCCCGGCTGCTCTTGTCCACTTCCCAGTGGCGGGGTGAACAGCAAAGGTGGGGAGCAGGTTGCTTGTCTGGTCTCTCACCCATAGAATGGTGACCGGCACAGGGCCATTGAAGAGACAGAAAATCAAATATGCTAAAAATAGGTGGGGATGGGGGAGAAGGGGGTAGCACATAAATGGTATGAATGAGAAAAGGCCATTCAGTCCATTCAGCTTGCCCTGTCATTCAGGATCTCATTCAGATTTTCATTTTCCCCATACCCTGGCACCGAACTTCTAGGAATAATTGTTTCATAATAGCTGCTCATCATTTATACATTACATTACTGACTGTAGTTGATGTAGTGTGTAATTTTTTTCTTCCTTGAATGAGCTTAGTGCAATCGCTTTTGGATATGTGTCAACAATATCAATGTGCCAATCCAGGCAGCAGCGAATTCAATGTGTCGTTGGAAAACTGACATTAATATCAGAACTTGTGTTTCACAGTCATCGGTGACAAAGGTGATGGCCTTACTTGGTCTCTGAATGTACAGTAATAAAGATGAAATGAGCAATTTTAGCTAAGAGGTTAAGATGGAGTTTCAGGGGATATTGTGTGTTTTTTCCCAGAGCTAGTCACACGAAAATGGAAGCTGATTATTTTTCAGTCATCGGCAGGCAGTACCTTCTCAACCATTTTTTCCAATGATGAAGCCGCCCCCCGGCACCCTGGCAAGCCCTCTAATTTCCAGCGTACCCTACTGGGAGAAAGACCAGCTGAACGGAGAACGTTATCAGCTGTCCCATACTGTATTAGAGAAAAGAATCAACAGTGGTCAGAACCCAGGTCTTTAAATGCTGTGAGGCATTGAAAATGTATATTTAAGCAGGCTACTTAACTTAGACTGTGACTGCAGAACTAAAGAGCCCCATTAGTAAGAATCAAGGAGGTGGCGGTTGGAACTTTTTCTCCCACAGAGTTGTAGAAACAGACCCCATCAAAAGCAGTTAATACTGTGTCAATTGACTCCATTGAAAAAAGGAGCTGGATCAATAGCTGGTTGAGAGCTGGATTGAATGTTATAAGGATAAGTATGGCTATAGTTGAGCAAATATTCCCTATGGTTCCTGTACAACTGGGACCATGGGAATGTTGGCATGGTGTGGAGATGCCGGAGTTGGACTGGGGTGGACAAATGTAAGAAGTCACACAACACCAGGTTATAGTCCAACAGCTTTATTTGAAATCACAAGCTTTCGGAGCGCTGCTCCTTCGTCAGGTGAAGTGGAGAAATGCATAAAAACACAGCTTATATAGTCAGAGAATAATGTCAGATGTTTACAGGTAATCTTTCTAACTGCCATTTATCACACCTCGGCAGAGAGATAATCACAGCAATCAAAGGTGTGAATGGTGTCCAAACAGGTCAGTCAGGAAAACATTACATCAAAGAACAATGAGGTGGGGTCACAAGGGGTCAAATATTGCAGATGCTGGGGTCTGTATGAAAAGCAAAAAAACAGACAAAAAACATTTTTTTTGCTGGAAATCACAGCAGGTCCGGCCGCATCTGTGTAGAGAGAACAAGCCAATGTCGACTCGAGCCTGGATGACCCTGCGTCAGGTGGGGTTACATGTAGCGTGACATGAACCCAAGATCTCGGTTGAGGCCGTCCTCATGGGTGCGGAACTTGGCTATCAGTTTCTGCTCGACGATTTTGCGTTATCGTGTGTCTCGAAGGCCGCCTTGGAGAATGCTTACCCGAAGATCGGAGGCTGAATGTCCTTGACTGCTGAAGTGTTCTCCGACTGGGAGGGAACACTTCAGCATGTTGTCTGTGGGAAGCAGGGGGGGCCAGGATTGAATGACGTTGTTTGTAATGTGAGACTGATATTGTAAAGCTTCACTAGGTTGCCTTTGGTGGGGCCAGGAAAGAAACTTTACAAAGTTCAAATCATACACATTTTAGCACTGGTTAGTCATCTGCCTCCGGAGATTAATGAGTGGGTAAACTCCATAATTGGGCAAATAACGTGTGAAAGAAACAAACTTGATGGAATTGCCTTTTGTAATTTGTTTCTTTTATGTTGTTATGAACTAGACAGAAGGTCTAACTTTGTCATAAAGGATTAATATTATAAAGAAACGTGTTTGGAATAATATATGCAAAGATGCATTCAGACTGGCAGATTAAATAAAAAATACTACAGTCAATATTCAGGAATATAAAGCTTGCTGTGCTTGTGTGTAATCCGATGTTTGGTATGTTTGTTTTCCAAGTCACAATCATAACGTACTTTGGAATGTCATCTGGTTATCAGTCACTGTTCAAATGAGGCCAGCATTGAAAATGATGCAGCATAGAAATAACGAAGCTGTGCAAGGATGGAAATAAGTAAGGTGCCATCTAACGGTTTGTGACACACAAAAAAATCTACTTGCAGAATTACAATTTTTATGCACCTATAGCAAATATATGATTGAAATTAATTTCAGAGTCTCTGGGCTCACCGCTGTGTTTCCAAATTGCTGTAAAATCTTATACCAAGGAATCCATTACGGAGTGAAATTAAACTGCTTCAATAGACAGACACTCGAAGATCTAACAGTTCAATTACCCACCAAACTTATTGCAAAGGGCACCAACTGGTTCAGCAACCGCTAGTGGCGTCGCACTGGGAATATGAAGAGCCACTTCCCACGGCATCATGCGATGTCTGGGACCGAATCTGATCGAAAGTGCCAATCTGCACACCCTCCAGTCAGCTCAGGAGAAGTTTCCTTTCTGCTATTCTTTAATTCTGTAGAATGAGGAGGCAGAAGATGGGTGACTTTCCATAAGTGGAAAGACTATGATGGAGACCAGTGACAGCGACCCCTGGATCAAGGGCTTTTGGTCCAGCAAAGCCAACACTGAGATTCTGTGTCAAGTAAAGTGCTCCAAAATACTCTCTCCAAATCTGTACTTCAGATTCATTCACCTTTTTATAGGTGGAGTGCACGTGGCAGCCATTTAATGCACAGGAAAGTTTCACAAACAGCAATGATACAAATCGCCAGTCAATTTATTTTTGGTGGTGGTGGTTTTTGAAGGAATACAGACTGTGGCCTAGAAATTCAGTTGGCGCCGCGCCAGGGCTTTAGCGCCGGAAAGTTAGCGCCGGCGCTAAGTCCCCCTGCGCGCGCCAAAAATTCAGTAGCGCCGCGCCCAAACGGCTGCCGGCGCTACTGAAGGGTGTTTGCGCCTGAAAATGGGCGCTACCTGCCGCATTGCGGCGCTATCCCGGCGCTGCGGCGCCCGATGCGGTGCAGCAGGCTCGGGAAGTGCAGGCCTCCTCCTTCAGTTAAGGAGGAGCTGCCTGCACCCGCCCGCTGGCCGGTAAAATCTTCACAAAAATGAGCCCGGCACCTCGGGGAAGTGCCGGGCTCGCAGCCCAGAAGCATCTGTTCCGCGGGGGGGTGGTGGAGGAGTCCGGGGAGGGAGGTGCGGGCAGGCGGCCGGCGGGAAAGCGGCCGGCCGCCGCGCGACCTTAATGCGCCGGCGCAAACTCCTGTAAGACTCGGTTGCCAGAGTCTTAGTTGCGGCTGCCACGGGCGAGGCGGCCGCAACTCAATTTCAGCGCTGGGGCCCGTCACCACGGCAACCGGGACGCTGCGCACACCGATGACGTCATCGGTGCCGGCGCAGCGCAACCGGTCTACCGCCGATGGTAGGGCCCCAGGGAATTTCTGAACCGGCTGTAAGTCCAGTGCAATGACCTCTAGCGCTGCAAAATGGGCGCAAAGCCCACTCAATTTCTAGGCCTGTATCTCCAACAATACAGCACTCCCACGGTATTGAGCTGAAGTATCAGCCGAGATTACATACTCAAGTCCTGGAGTAGGGCTTGAACTCACATCCTTATGACACTGTGCCAAAGATCATGATGACCCATAGCAAGGCTACTGGTTTGAACATGGTGGAATAAACATTGTTATTAATACATTTTATGGGGGGGCCGGGGGAGGTGATACTTATTCTTCCTGCTTTCTTTGTGTTATCATTATTGTGACTTTTTTTTGCTTTAAGCAGGTGCTAGACAGGACTTGTGCACAGCACTGAGCCACAATGAATCAAACAAGTTGCCCCAATTATGTCAACTGTGGGAGGAAGAAACTCTTCCCTCAATTTTGTTAGGAAAGAAAGGAAATGTTGTTTCTTTTTAGGAAAGGTTGTGTCACAAGTTGGGATTTAAGATAATTGGCTAAAGAACCAGAGGCGAGATGCAAGAATTTTTTTTTACGCAGCGACTTGTTATGATCTGGAATGCACTGCCTGAAAGGGTGGTGGAAGCAGATTCAATAATAACTTCCAAACGGGAATGGGATAAATATTTGAAGGGGGAATATTTGCAGGGTTATAGGGGAAAGGGCAGAGCAGTGGGACTAATTGGAGAGCTCTTTCATAGAGCTGGCACAGGCATGATGGGCCGAATGGCCTCCTTCTGTGCTGTACCATTCCAAGCTTCTATGATTCATGACAATGTAGATGCACCCAGTTGAGAACATGGGATAGAAGATTTAATTGAGGTGTATAAAATTATGAGGGGCCTAGATAGACTGGATAGGAAGGACCTATTTCCCTTAGCAGTGAGGTCAATAACCAGGGGGCATAGATTTAAAGTACTTGGTAGAAGGATTAGAGGGGAGTTGAGGAGAACTTTTTTCAGAAGGTGGCGAGGGTCTGGAACTCACTGCCTGAAAGGGGGGTAGAGGCATAAATGCCCATTGCTTGGATATGCACTTGAAGTGCCGTAACCTACAGGGCTACGGACCAAGAACTGCAAAGTGGGATTAGTCTGGATAGCTCTTTTTCGGCCGGCACAGACACAATTTGTCAAATGGCCTCCTTCTGTGCCATAAATTTCTATGATTCTGTGATCACATTTGTAAATATGTGACCAGTTTTGAATAAAATTGCACTCCTCTTTGAGCCCGGCCTAAGACCCAAGAAACCGATTCCATCTGGTCTAAATCTATCTTTTAGTTCAGGCTTTTTCCTACTGCTTTACTGGAAGTTGATCTGAGTGCTTGCACAGATGAATTGGCAATGCTAGGTGCTGCTTGTTTAGTCAGTGCCCTCTGTTGGGTTGTGTTGGTGGCGGAGGCGAACAGATGGCACAGTAAAGAGTTGGCAGAAGGCAGCAGCAAGTGTTCTGCTGATTAATAATGAGCTGTTAGTGTGTTGCTTAAGCTCTGAGTGGCTCTGAATAACAGAGGAGAAAATACATTATTTGTTCTGTAATTTGGTTGGATTGTTCTGGTTTAGGCTGAAGAAAAATTAAAAAGACAAAACCTCTCTTTAGTGAAGCCAGAGTTGATTCGCTACTACAATGCCCCTGTGAGTGTCTGAATATATAATTGAGATTGATAACAAGCCCAATAGCTTGCCTATGTGGATGAAATTGAATGAATTCATAGATGAATGCAATCACACCTTGAGCATGGTTTCAGTCACCAGGACATAAGGGTGTGGCAGAACCACTGAATGACTCTTGATAACTGTATATAATTCTCTTTAACGATGTTTTAACACCAGCCTAAACCTGTACCATTGTGTTAGGCATTACTGTGTTTTGTATATAGAGTTTGCATTTACGGGGCGTGGCCCCTTTAAGAGCGCAGGAAAACGCGGGCAAACGTGGTGACATCACGTCACAAACCACGGGGCTGCCGAGGCAGTCCCTGTGGCATCTCCTTTGAGTAAAGACCTGTTTAATTGCTCCCCTGTGTCGATCTCAGTTATTCGTAGAAATTCGTTAATTCCTACATTGGTGACCCCGTTTTTGTGAACGTTTTCACAAAAGAAGAGCACAGCATGGAAGCAAACGTCGTTTCACTAAAGCTACCACAGTTCTGGGAGCAGCAAACGCCCTCGTGGTTTAATCAGGTCGAGGCCCAGTTCGCCCTGAGGAACATCGATGCCGATCAGACCAAATATCTTTATGTGGTCTCCGCACTCGACAGCTCTACTGCCTCTCGGATCGTCAGCCTCCTCGAAAACCCCCCAACGGAGCGCAAGTATGAAACCCTCAAAGCGCAGTTACTGCAGGTTTTCGGGCTCACAAAATCGGAGCACGCCCGTCGATTACTCGCTATGCCCGGGCTCGGGGACTCCAAGCCTTCAGAGTTGATGAGCCAAATGCTCACACTCCTGGGCTCAGAACGGGAATGTTTCCTATTCCGCGAGATTTTCCTCAGCCAACTGCCTGAACAGGTACAAGCTGCCCTGGCCAGATCTGAAATAGAAGACTGTGCAACACTCGCTGCGGAGGCTGACAAAATTTTCGCTGTAACTTGGCAGTACTGCACTGCCACGAGGCACCCATCCCCTGCAGACGCCGCCCCAGCTCGTCAGCCTGCTGGGCTGTGTTTCTACCATGCGCAGTTCGGCGCAAAGGCGAAGCGTTGCCGCCCTCCCTGCAGTTTTCCCCAAAAAAACCAACATCTGACACTGCGACCACCAAGGAATGGATCTAACGGGCACCCCACGGCTGCGATGGTGGTCAGCAACGCGGGAAAATTGCTGTTCGTCACGGATACTCTCTCCGGTCGTCGTTTTCTGTGCGACACCGGAGCGCAGTGCAGCATTTTACCCGCGTCCGCCCTCGATGTGCAGACGGGGAATCACGGCCCCGCCCTTGAAGCGGCCAATGGCGGAACTATTCGGACCTTCGGCAGACAGTGTGTGGAGTTGTGCCTCGGGGGGCAACGTTTTCACTGGGAGTTTGTTACGGCCAAAGTTTCCCAGCCCCTCATCGGCGCGGATTTCCTGTGCGCCAACAGCCTCCTGGTCGACGTTAGGAACCGGCAGCTGATCAACGCAGCAACTTTTAATTCTCTTCCGTGTTACCGCAGTAACACTACATCACGCACCGTCTCCTGTGCGTTTCCGACTCCTGATGAGTTCACTCGCCTGCTCAGCGAATTCCCCGACCTGACAAGGCCCACGTTCTCCTCCACAGCCACGAAACATGGTGTGGAACACCACAGCACCACCAACGGCCCCCTGGTCTATGCGTGGGCCCGGCGCCTGGAACCTGGCAAGCTGGCGGTCGCAAAGGCGGAGTTCGCAACCATGGAATGGTTAGGGATTATTCGCCGGTCGAATAGTCCCTGGTCTTCGCCCCTCCATATCATCCCGAAGCCTGGCGGCGGATGACGGCCATGCGGCAACTATCGACGCCTAAACGACGCCACCACTCCTGATCGGTACCCGATACCCCATATCCAGGATTTCTCTGCCCATTTGGCAGGGAACAACGTGTTCTCTAAATTCGACCTCGTCCGGGGCTACCACCAGGTCCCAGTTCATCCAGAAGATGTCCAGAAGACCGCAGTCATCACCCCATTCGGCCTCTTCGAGTTTCTACGAATGCCGTTTGGGTTAAAGAATGCCGCCCAGGCTTTCCAATGCTGCGTGCTGCGGGACCTCAAGTTCCTCTTCGTCTACTTAGATGACATTCTAATTGCCAGTCCTACTAAGGAAGAACATACCTGTCACCTACGCACCCTTTTTCGACGCCTCAGCCAACACGGCCTGATTATCAACCCGGCCAAGTGTCAGTTTGGCCTGCACCAAATTGATTTCCTGGGGCATCGCATCACCTCAGAGGGAGCGGTTCCTTTACCTTCGAAGGTAGAGGCAGTGACATCCTTTCCATGCCCGCAGAACATAAAGGCCCTGCAGGAATTCCTAGGCATGGTAAACTTTTACCACCGTTTCGTGCCTAAGGCGGCACTACTCATGCAGCTCCTGTATGAGGCCCTCAAGGGCAAGACTGGCAAGAACCCGGTAGACTGGACGGATGACATGGCCCGAGCGTTCGCCGACACCAAAAGCGCCTTAGCCAGCGCGACTATGCTGGTGCACCCGCTGCCAGGAGCCACCATCGCCCTCACCACCGACGCGTCGGACTACGCAGTCAGTGCCGTGCAACAGCAGTGGGTGAACGGGACGTGGCAGCTGTTGGCATTCTTCAGCCGTCAACTACGGCAGAACGAGAGAGCATACAGCACGTTCGACCGGGAGTTGTTTGCCCTTTTTCTGGCCATCCGTCATTTTCGGTTCTTTCTGGAAGGACGTCCTTTCACCGCCTTTGTGGACCATAAGCCGCTGACCTTTGCCATGTCCAAGACCGCCGAACCGTGGTCAGCCCGACAGCAGCGTCAACTGACCTACATATCCGAATTCACCACGGATATTCGGCACGTGGCCGGTAAGGACAACCTGGTGGCAGACTGCCTCTCCCGCGCGATCGTCAATACGGTTCATTTGGGCATCGACTACGCCCTCATGGCAGCGGACCAAGCCTCAGACCCGGAAGTCCAGGCTTACAGAACGGCCATCACTGGCCTCCAGTTGGCCGACGTCAAGCTCCATTCGGCAGGTACCACGCTGTTGTGTGACGTCTCCGTCCAGGATCCTTGCCCTGTCGTGCCGGTTGTCTGATGCCGCAAAGTGTTCGACGCCATACATGGGTTGTCACACCCTGGAATGAAGGTCTCTCAGAAACTGATGTCAGCGAAATTCGTATGGCATGGCATGCACAAAGATGTCCGCGACTGGGCCAACACCTGCGTGGTCTGCCAAAAGGCTAAGGTACAGCGCCACATCAAAGCTCCATTGGCCGCCTTCACAGTTCCCGGAGCGACGTTTTGACCATGTCAACGTGGACCTGGTAGGACCACTCCCACCCTCCCATGGTTTTTCACACATCCTGACATCCTGACCATGGTTGACCGCACCACCAGATGGCCAGAGGCGGTCCCCCTGTCATCCACTACTTCGGCGGACGTTGCCAGGGCGTTCATTTCCTCCTGGATTGCCCGTTTCGGAGTGTCCGCAGATATTTCGTTGGACAGGGGACCGCAGTTCTCCTCTGAACTCTGGAATGCAGTGGCCCAAGGACTCGGTGTCAAATTACACCGCACCACAGCCTACCACCCACAGGCGAATGGCCTCTACGAACGCTTCCACCGTTCAATGGCAGCCGCCCTGAGGGCCAGCCTCCAGGACGCTGGATGGGCAGACAAGCTACCGTGGGTCCTGTTAGGCCTTCGCACGCCCCCAAAGACCTTCACTCTTCATCAGCGGAGCTTATCTATGGTCAGCCGCTGCGAGTCCCAGGGGACTTCCTACTAACATCAACAGAGCCATGGTCCACATCTGCGCAGCTTGCTAGTCACCAAGAGGCGGCCAGATGTTTCGCACCGGTGCCCACTTCGCACCACGGGCCGCAGAGGTCACACGTTCCCACGGAGCTTCACAAGGCGGAGTACGTTTTTTATTCACCATGATGCACGTAGGGATCCGCTCAAGGCCCCATATACCGGTCCCTTCCGCGTGTTGGAAGCAGGGGACAAAACCTTCACGGTAGATGTCGGTGGTAAACCAGACCACATTTCGGTCGACCGCTTAAAGCCAGCGCATTTAGACCTCGACCGCCCCATCGAGACAGCACAACCGCCGAGACGGGGTCGGCCACCCATCGTCGTTACGGCAGATCAAGTGCGACCGCCCGCCAAACCACCAGTTGCCCAGCAGCCTCCGCCTCGAGAGTACAGGAGTCGTTCTGACAGGCTTGTCAGACCCCCTCACCATTTGACTTTGTCCGTTAAAGCGAATTCTGGGGGGGCACATGTGGCAGAACCACTGAATGGCTCTTGATAACTGTATATAATTCTCTTTAACGATGTTCTAACACCAGCCTAAACCTGTACCATTGTGTTAGGCATTACTGTGTTTTGTATATAGTGTTTGCATGTATGGGGCGTGGCCCCTTTAAGAGCGCAGGAAAACGCGGGCAAACGTGATGACGTCACGTCGCTAACCACGGGGCTGCCGAGGCAGTCCCTGTGGCATCTCCTTTGAGTAAAGACCTGTTTAATTGCTCCCCTGTGTCGATCTCAGTTATTCGTAATCCTACAAGGGAAACATTTAAGATGGTGCAGGGAAGAGCCGAAAGGTCAATCCAGAGCCTCAAATGATGGGGTTACATGGAAAGACTCCACAAATTGGGGCTTTTTAGCCTTGAAAGGAGGCGATGAAGTATACAAGATGGTATGCAGCACAGATCAGGTTACTCTGAAGCATCTCTTCACGGTACACCAGGATTCTGGAACAAGGGCACTCAGGTTAGATCTTGAAAATTTGGGACAAACATTAGGAATTAGTTCTTCCTCCAAAAGTGATGAAGACCTGGAATGGTGACTGGGTAGGGCAGTGGAGGTGTAAACGTTTGACTCATTCAAGACAGTTAGATGACGTGTTGAAGGATTGTATGTTTTTAAAATTCTGGGTGGATGATTTAAGTTGTGCTGAATGGCCTCTTAATCTATAGCTGTCTTCTGACAATATCAGAGAATTTCAGAACAATGATATAACAGCAACAACAACATATTGTATTTATATAGCGCCTTTAAAGTAGTAAAACATCCCAAGGCGCTTCACAGGAGTATTAAAAGACAAAAAATTTGACACCGAGCCACATAAGGAGAAATTAGGGTAGGTGACCAAAAGCTTGGTCAAAGAGGTAGGTTTTAAGAAGCGTCTTAAAGGAGGAAAGAGAGGTCGTGAGGCGGAGAGGTTTAGGCAGGGAATTCCAGAGCTTAGGGCCTAGGCAACAGAAGGCATGGCCACCAATGGTTGAGCGATTATAATCAGGGATGCTCAAGGGGGTAGAATTAGAGGAGTGCAGATATCTCAGGGGGGGGGGAGGGGGTGGTTGTGGGGCTCAAGGAGATTACAGAGATAGGGAGGGGTGAGGCCATGGAGGGATTTGAAAACAAGGATGAGAATTTTGAAATCGAGGCGTTGCTTAACAGGGAACCAATGTATATATCTGAACACTTGGATGCTGTGGAGGCCGGCGGGCGGGAGCGGGAAATCACGTGGTTGCAGCCCGCCGCCTGGGGCAAGGAAAGGGTCTCCAACAAGGTTAGTGATGCGGGTGGGCGGGGTGAGGGTGGAGATTTACAATGAGCAGTTGGGGGAAGCCTGGGGAAGGAGAGGCTCAAGGTTTCCTTGTGTGGTCCGGTAGAGCCGTTTTAACCCCCTGCCCGCCCTGTTCCTGCTGGGCGGGCAGACGGTCCAGGTTAAAATTGGGGCTCTTACTACTTTGTGGTTCTGTTAACTGTTGGCCATTGAACAAATACGAAAGAGCATTTGGCTAAAAGTTATTGTTGGTGATTCTGGCGGACAAATGCTTAACAAGATACGCAAAATACTGCGGATGCTGGATATCTGTAATAACAACAGAAAATGCTAGAAACACTCAGCAGGTCAGGCAGCATCTGTGGAGAGAGAAACAGAGTTAACGTTTCAGGTCATCAACCTGAAATGTTAACTCTGTTTCTCTCTCCACAGATGCTGCCTGACCTGCTGAGTGTTTCCAGCATTTTCTGTTGCTTAACAAGATTATTTGGCAACCTTCTAGACTCACAGTGAAGCATTAACCCAATGCAATATTATTCTGTAAATATTGCAAATTACTTGAGAGTCCTTTTACCATTGTTATATCACTTCCTGCATTTACCAAAACACTTTCTCACCTTACAAAGTTGGTTCTCTTCCTCCTCCCCTGCTGTTTTCACTCCTTCACGCAATGCTTTTCTCCGTGTGCTATGCACTGATTGACAGGATGACTGGAAAACTCTCCTGAGGCACCTTCTATGACTTTCCTGTAACTGATTGCTCGGGGGTGCTACGGTCAGCTGTTTCTGTCCGTCAGGCAATGACCTTTCTCTGATTGGTGTCCCCCATTGGAAGCCAGCCAAAATTGGGAAAGTAAGCATTATCGAGCATCCCAGGTATGAACCCATCTCATCATGCCAAGGTAACAGTTCAGCGATGCCATTCCAGACCAAACCCATGTAGCTATGGGTGCTATGTGTCCCCGTCTGGTACCTGTCCAATCTTTGCCAGCCCATTGGTGACATGTGCCCAATTTCACCCAGCTCAGCTGTCTCTGCTCACTGTTAGCTTAGTTTGGGTTCAACCGTGACCCAAAGCTTAAACAGTTCCAAATGTTCATCTATAGCCTCTGTTGTTACAAGCACGTGGCTTTTGGAGTATTTAAAAAACAACCTGCGGTAAGACTACTAATCAGAGAAGATCCAAGGGCAGGAGTGGCAGCAATGAGACAGTTTCTCATTATCCCTCAGGATCTGAATTTCCTATACTCTCTGAATACCCTCCTTCCCTTGAGCCCTTTCTCCAGTCCTCTCCAAAGATATATCTGCATTGCGGCTTATTCTTAGTGGCATCACTTTTGTGTGCCATGTCGAGGGGACATAAGATTTGTCAGTTGATGTAAAATGAGCTTTTCAGACATCTCACCATTGATAACTTTGAAGAACAATTGCCAATAAGTTCCTTTAACTTTAACAAAAGCAGAATACTGCGGATGCTGGAGCTCTGAAATAAAAACAGAAAATGCTGAACAAGTCATCGACCTGAAACGCTAAGTCTCTTCACTAGGTTTGCCAAATCTGGTTGGACATGTTCCTAGAGGTTTGGCCACATGACTTCCCCACCTCCTACCGCCCCGCCCGGTCGAACAGCACTTTTTCCCATCGCCAATATTTTTATAACTAAGAAGCGAAAGAGATCAAAGTAAAGGAAGAAAACAATTTATTTTAAAGCCCCAATGATTTTACTCCGGGGTTGCTCGAAGCAGTATACTGGAGATTAATCTTTAATTCCTGGCAACTCCAGGGCACTCCGGGAGTGTTGGCGACCCTATTCTCCGTAGATGCCGCCTGACCTGCTGAGTGTTCAGCATTTTCTGGTTTTATTTCCGTTAGCTTTAACATTGCTTTTTGCGTGTTTCTGTTGACTTTTGATGATTCATGTTTAAAGACAGTGGGATCTACCCATTCCTACTCATCAGCATTTGCCTGGGATCAGTTCGAATTGGGCAACTTTCACCTGGAATTAGATTTCCCACCAGATTTTAAACTTCAGTAAATACACACCAGGCCCAGGGATCTGAGCTGAATGGGTTCGAAATCAATAGCGTTCCTCACTCTCGAATGTGATTATAGCAAAAAATGCTTTAAAAAGTCCTCAAAGATACATGAAATGGCGATGGGATTTCTGGCCTATTTGTCTTTCAATGAGAAAAAATAGAAGATTAGAATGAAGGAAAACATCTTAGGAAGGCCTGAAAAAACAGACTTCTTCAGTGCTCCCGTGTGTGTGTGCGCACATGTAGGGGTATGTGTGTGTGGGGGGTTACATGTGTGTGTGGGGGGTTACATGTGTGGGTGCCGATCCGTGTGTGAGGGGTGCCTATGCGGGGGGGATGTGTGTGTTTGGGTGGGTGAGTGTGTGCGAGGGTGTGTATGTGAGCGGGTCTGTGTGTGCAAGGGTGCATGTGTGTGAGTGGGTGCGTGTGCGAGGGTGCGTGTGTGTGAGTGGGTGCGTGTGCGAGGGTGCGTGTGTGTGAGTGGGTGTGTGTGCGAGGGTGCGTGTGTGTGAGTGGGTGCGTGTGCGAGGGTGCGTGTGTGTGAGTGGGTGCGTGTGCGAGGGTGCGTGTGTGTGAGTGGGTGCGTGTGCGAGGGTGCGTGTGTGTGAGTGGGTGCGTGTGCGAGGGTGCGTGTGTGTGAGTGGGTGCGTGTGCGAGGGTGCGTGTGTGTGAGTGGGTGCGTGTGCGAGGGTGCGTGTGTGTGAGTGGGTGCGTGTGCGAGGGTGCGTGTGTGTGAGTGGGTGCGTGTGCGAGGGTGCGTGTGTGTGAGTGGGTGCGTGTGCGAGGGTGCGTGTGTGTGAGTGGGTGCGTGTGCGAGGGTGCGTGTGTGTGAGTGGGTGCGTGTGCGAGGGTGCGTGTGTGTGAGTGGGTGCGTGTGCGAGGGTGCGTGTGTGTGAGTGGGTGTGTGTGCGAGGGTGCGTGTGTGTGAGTGGGTCTGTGTGTGCAAGGGTGCGTGTGTGTGAGTGGGTGCGTGTGCGAGGGTGCGTGTGTGTGAGTGGGTGCGTGTGCGAGGGTGCGTGTGTGTGAGTGGGTGCGTGTGCGAGGGTGCGTGTGTGTGAGTGGGTGCGTGTGCGAGGGTGCGTGTGTGTGAGTGGGTGCGTGTGCGAGGGTGCGTGTGTGTGAGTGGGTGCGTGTGCGAGGGTGCGTGTGTGTGAGTGGGTGTGTGTGCGAGGGTGCGTGTGTGTGAGTGGGTCTGTGTGCGAGGGTGCGTGTGTGTGAGTGGGTCTGTGTGTGCAAGGGTGCGTGTGTGTGAGTGGGT
The DNA here is from genome assembly GCF_052327205.1 of Somniosus microcephalus. NCBI lineage: Eukaryota > Metazoa > Chordata > Chondrichthyes > Squaliformes > Somniosidae > Somniosus > Somniosus microcephalus. Next base: position 22,758,615 of record NC_140988.1, read on the forward strand.
GCGTGTGCGAGGGTGCGTGTGTGTGAGTGGGTGCGTGTGCGAGGGTGCGTGTGTGTGAGTGGGTGCGTGTGCGAGGGTGCGTGTGTGTGAGTGGGTGCGTGTGCGAGGGTGCGTGTGTGTGAGTGGGTGCGTGTGCGAGGGTGCATGTGTGTGAGTGGGTGCGTGTGTGTGAGAGTGGGTGCGTGTATGTGAGTGTGTGGGGGGGTTGGAGGAGGCTTATAGTAAGGACTGAGAGGAGCAGTAATACCTATATGAACAAAACCTACTGAAATCTTACAAGGTCCCAAAAAATTAACTTGGTATTGACTTTGAAACTGCAATGCCATTGGGAATGCAGAAGAAAATGTAGTCAGTTGTATCATTGAATTACACCAGTGGCTGCGCTCCGGGTAGAGATTAAAGTGAATCCCATAGCTAACAGGAAACTTTTCACAATTTTGACAGCTAGAGGTTGATGAAGAGCTGTGTGTGATTTCAATAGCCTGAATCTATCCTCTAAGTTTCGTTACCTAAATTAATGTTCCTCTTCTGTTTCCCATGAACTCTTCAACTGACTGATAGAAGAGATAGGCCTCGATTTTCATTGGGCCGTGAGGCGGGCTTTTAGGCATGCGGGGGGGTTAAAATCGCAAAACCTAGGGGTCACGACCCCCCCGCCTGGTTCCCGCCTCCACGCCATTTTAACCTAAGTGTGTCTGATTGACCCGAATCAGTCCCGCCTGCAACAGGCGGGACTGGTCTTTAGGGCCCTTAAGCAGCACGCAAAACGCGTCTGGTGGGGGTGACGCCTGTGAAACCTGGTGTGAACACTATTGGCTTGCTGACTATCAGCTGCAGGTCCAACATTAAAGAGGATATTTGATCAGTCATCATTTGCAGGTAGCAGGACTTTGTTGTCTCAGGCCTGGGGGAACTTTTAGAAGGCATAACCACAGCTGTGGAAGTTTGGAGCCTCACACACTTCTCCAGTGTGACCTCCTACGAGACCCCTCTCGCCACCCTCACTCAGCGCTTCCTCAACCGAGGCACCTACCAGAAGCATGGGAGGCCTTTTTTTCCTTCCCCTCTTGGCATTAGAGGACCTCCAGCCCCATTCGCGAAATGACACACGCCACAACTGCAGAAGTTGCCATCAGAAATTTTATTTACTATAACCAACTGATGGCATTTTTAAAATAAACACAACATTTCACCCAAGTGACTACCCTTGTGACTATTAGTGCTTTATTTTCCTCTTACGCGTGCTCCTACATAGTGGTTCCCCTGTGGCTTCAGCAGATGTGGAGGCCCCTTGCTCACTTTCCTGCTGCTCCTGTCTCGACACCTTTGGCGGGCATCCTCTGGGGTGGCGAGCCTGTGAGGGCTCGTCAGCAGTCTGCTGCTCCTGCGGCTGTGCAGGGGTTGAGACGTCTATCTCAGTTGGGTGTGGACTCCGGCGGGGCTCTGACCGAGGGCTCTGCAGTGGCATGGAAGTGTGAGTGCTTGGAGAGGAGCCCCCACTTCCTTGAGGTCTGCCACCAACCTCCCTCTCATGGGTCAGGTCCCCCTCAGTGCCTGCAAGTGGCTTGAGAGCAGCTTGCTGCACATCAGGGGGGCCATGGGTACCCGTTTCTACAATGGCAGTCCTACTCAGAGGGCCTGCCATGAAGGTCTGGTTTCTCTGTTCAATAGCTGAGCATCGCTCCTCATGAGATGTCAGTCTATTCTGAACACTCACCATGTTTTCAACACTCTGGCGACTTAGCTCCTCCATGGCCGTAGCCATCCTCTCCTCTTCTGTAGCCATCCTTTCCACGGAGGTTGCCATCCTTTCCGTGGTGATGCATTCATGCACCAATGACTCCACAAAGGCTCTGCTCATGTTCGCTATGGACTCCTCCATTCGCTCCACACTCGCAGCGACCCTAGAGACAAAACCTGCCAGAGACTCCTGCATCTGTGCCTGGAGTTCCATCACCTCTGATCTTACGGATGGACCCAGAGGCAGAGGGTCGACATGCAGCTGAGCCGAGCTGGCAGAATCCTGCGCCCTCCGACGAGGACTCTCCACTGCTGTCCCTGTCTCCACAATCTGCTGATGCTCACTTGTGAGCTGTGATACACCAGGTGACAACTCTACTCTATGTCCCGAAGGTCCCACCGAGGTGTGAGTGTTTGCGCTGGTGCTGGGTTCGCTTATTGCTGATGACGCTGCGCCCTCAGAGGTTGCAGATTCCTCTGAGGAGTCTGGCTGCTCAGGCTCTTCCTCCTGCAGAGTGGGGATGGGGGCTCTTGATGGTCCTGTGGGGGAGTCAAGGAAAAAGTTAGAGATGTGATGCCAAGGTTACATGCACATTGCATTTTGCAGATGATCATAAGTCCATATGATGTAGCTTCAGAATCATTATCAGCGACTCATGCAATGCCAATGAGAGAGATGGAAAACTATTCTGTCACCAGCTTGCGGGGATGCTCCTGCCTGTCCTTCCCCAACATAGAAACATAGAAGATAGGAGCAGGAGTAGGCCATTCGGCCCTTCGAGCCTGCTCCGCCATTCAATGAGATCAAGGCTGATCATCCAAATTCAGTACCCTGACCCTGCCTTCTCCCCATATCCCTTTAGCCTTAAGAAATATATCTAACTCTTTCTTGAATATATTTAATGAACTGGCCTCCACCGCCCTCTGTGGCAGAGAATTCCACAGGTTCACCACTCTCTGGGTGAAGAAATTCCTCCTAATTTCAGTCCTAAATGGCTTACCCCTTCCTTAGACAATGACCCCTGGTTCTGGACTCCCCGGCCATCAGAAACATCCTTCCTGCATCTAGTCTGTCCAGGCCTGACAGAATTTTATAGGTTTCGATGAGATCCCCTCTCAATCTTCTAAACTCCAGTGAGTATAAGCCCAATCGACACAATCTCTCCTCATACATCATTCCTGCCATCCCAGGTATCAGCCTGGTGAATCTTCGCTGCACTCCTTCCATGGCAAGAACGTCCTTCCTCAGGTAAGGCGACCAAAACTGCACACAATACTCAAGGTGCGGTCTCATCAAGGCCCTGTACAACTGGAGCAAGACATCCTTGTTCCTGTACTCAAACCCTCTCGCCTCGAAGGCCAACATACCATTTGCCTTCTTAACCGCCTGCTGCACCTGCATGCTTACCTTCAGCGACTGGTGCACAAGAACACCCAGGTCTCTTTGCACTTCCCCTTCTCCCAATTTATTGCCATTCAAATAATAATCTGCCTTCCTGTTTTTGCCACCAAAGTGGATAACCTCACATTTATCCACATTATAGTGCATTTGCCATGTTTCTGCCCAATCACCCAACCTGTCCAAATCGTACTGGAGTTTCACGACATTCTCCTCACAGCTTACCCTCCCACCCAGCTTTGTGTCAGCTGCAAATTTGAAGATATTACATTCAATTCCCTCGTCCAGATCATTAATATATATTGTGAACAGCTGGGGTCCTAGGACCGATCCTTGCGGTACCCCACTAGTCACTGCCTTCCACTCGGAAAACAACCCGTTTATTCCAACTCTTTGCTTTCTGTCCGCCAACCAGTTCTCTATCCAAGTCAATACCTTGCCCCCAATCCCATGTGCCTTAATTTTGCACGCTAATCTCTTATGTGGGACCTTATCGAAAGCCTTCTGAAAGTCCAAATACACCACATCCACTGGTTCTCCCTTATCTATTTTACCAGTTACATCCTCAAAAAATTCCAGTAGATTAGTCAAGCATGATTTACCTTTTGTAAATCCATGTTGACTTTGTCCGATCCTGTCACTGCTTTCCAAGTGCTCTGCTATTACATCTTTTATAATGGACTCTAGCATTTTCCTCACTACCGATGTCAGGCTTACCGGTCTATAATTCCCCGCTTTTTCTCTACCACCTTTTTTGAATAGTGGGGTAACATTAGCTACCTTCCAATCCATGGGTACTGTTCCAGAGTCTATTGAGTTCTGGAAGATGACCAGCAATGCATCTACTATTTCTAGGGCCACTTCCTTAAGTACCCTGAGATGTAGATTATCAGGCCCTGGGGATTTATCGGCCTTCAGTCCCATCAATTTTCCTAACACCATTTCCTTACAAATACTGATTTCTTTCAGTTCCACCCTTTCATCAGACCCTATGTTCCCCGGCATCTCTGGGAGGTTATTTGTGTCCTCCTTTGTGAAGACTGGTCTGCCATTTCTTTGTTCCCCATTATAAATTCCCCTGATTCTGACTGCAAGGGACCTACGCTTGACTTCACCAATCTTTTTCTCTTCACATATCTATAAAAGCTTTTACAGTCAGTTTTTATGTTCCCTGCAAGCTTACTCTCATATTCTATTTTCCCTTTCTTAATTAATCCCTTTGTCCTCCTTTGTTGAATCCTAAACTGCTCCCAATCCTCAGGATTATTGCTTTTTCTGGCCAATTTATATGTCCTCTCCTTGGATCTTATGCTATCCCTAATTTCCCTTGTTAGCCACGGTTGAGTCACCTTTTTTGTTTTATTTTTATGCCAAACTGGGATGAACAAATTCTGTAGCTCGTCCATTCGGTCTTTGAATGTTTGCCATTCTCTATCCACCGTCAACCCTTTGAGTGCCATTCCCCAATCAATCCTACCCAACTCGCTCCTCAGACCATCGTAGTTTCCTTTACTTCATTCTCCATCTTAATGAAGAATTCGATCATATTATGATCGCTCCGACCCAAGGGGCCTCATACAACAAGATTGCTAATTAATTCTTTCTCGTTACATAATAGCCAGTCTAAGATGGCCTGATCTCTGGTTGGTTCCTTGACATATTCATCCAGGAAACCATCCCGTAAACACTCCAGGAATTCCTCCTCCACAGTATTGTTACTAATTTGGTTGGCCCAACCTATATGTAGATTAAAGTCACCCATGATGACTGCTGTGCCCTTATTGCACGCTTCTTTAATTTCCCTTTTAATGCCATCCCCAACCTCCGCCTTACTGTTTGGAGGTCTATATACCACTCCCACTAATGTTTTTTTCCCCTTAGTATTCCTCAATTCTACTCATACAGATTCTATATCATCAGAGCTAATATCCTTCATTACAATTGTGTTAATCCCTTCTTTAACCAGTAATGCTCCCCCACCTCCCTTTCCTTTTTGCCTATCTTTCCTGAATATCGAATACCCAGTCTTGGCCATCCTTGAGCCACGTTTCCGTAATCCCAACCAAATCATATTCGTTTACCTCTATTTGCGCAGCCAATTCATCCACCTTATTACAAATGCTCCTCGCATTAAGACACAAAGCCTTCAGGCTTGTTTTTTTAACGTTCTTAGACCTATTAGAATTATTATTTACTATGGCCATGTTTGATTTAAACCGTTGATTTCTCTGACTGCCAGTTTTGTTTTTCTCCTTCCTATCTTTTGCTTTTATCTTTGTTTCCTTTTCCTCTGTCTCCCTGCTCAGGTTCCCAACCCCCTGCCATTTTAGTTTAAACCCTCCCCCACAGCACTAGCAAACACTCCCCCTAGGACATTGGTTCCAGCCCTGCCCAGGTGCAAACCATCTGGTTTGAACTGGTCCCACCTCCCCCAGAACCGGTTCCAATGTCCCAGGAACTTGAATCCCTCCCCCTTGCACCATTCCTCTAGCCACGTATTCATCTGAAGTATCCTTCTATTTCTACTCTGACTAGCACGTGTCACTGGTAGCAATCCTGAGATTACTACCTTTGAGGTCCTGTTTTTTAATTTATCTCCTAACTCCCTATATTCCGCTTTTAGGACCTCATCCCGCTTTTTACCTATATCGTTGGTGCCTATATGCACCACGACAACTGGCTGTTCACCCTCCCCTTCCAAGATGTTCTGCAGCCGCTCGGAGACATCCTTGACCCTTGCACCAGGGAGGCAGCACACCATCCTGGAGTCTCGTTTGCGGCCGCAGAAACGCTTATCTATTCCCCTTACAATTGAATCCCCTATTACTATAGCTCTACCCCTCTTTTTCCTCCCATTCTGTGCAGCAGAACCACCCCTGGTGCCAGGAAGTTAGCTGCTGCTGCCTTCCTCTGATAAGCCATCCCCCCCAACATTACTCAAAGTGGTGTATCTGTTGGAGAGGGGGATGGCCACAGGGGACCCCTGCACTACCTGCCTGCGCCTAGTACTCTGCCTGTTGGTCACCCGTTCCCTTTCTTCCTGTCCAACCTCTACCTGCGGTGTGTCCAACTCCGTAAACTTGCTATTCACGATGTCCTGAGCATTGTGAACGCTCCAGTATGCATCCAATCGCAGCTCCAGTGCCGCAATGCGGTCTGTCAGTAGCTGCAGCTGGATGCACTTCCTGCACATGTAGTTGTCAGGGACACAGGAAGTGTCCCTGAGATCCCACCTATCGCAGGAGGAGCATATCACGTGGCCGGGCTGTCCTGCCATGATTTACCCTTTAATTAATTGAATTTAAATTAAATCAATCAATCCCACTAATTACTACAGTTAACTGGTTTACCAACAGTCCCCGCTACAACAGAGAGACCTTAGAAACTATAAACCACAGAGTTAAAGTTTAAAAAAAGAGAGAAATACTCACCAACCAATCACTTACCTGCTTCCTGGTGACGTCACACTTTGATTACTTTTTACCTCTCTCCCCCGCTGTTGAATTGGTAAGCCTCACTGCTCACACCCAGGTCCGATGCTCTGGTCGGGCCTTGCTGCTCGCTGCCGGTTTTATGCTCAGCCTCACCTCACTGCTCACACCCAGGTCCGATGCTCTGGTTGGGCCTCGCTGCTCACTGCTGGTTTTATGCTCCGCCTCGCCTCACTGCTCACACCCAGGTCCGATGCTCTGGTCGGGCCTTGCTGCTCGCTGCCGGTTTTATGCTCCGCCTCGCCTCACTGCTCACACCCAGGTCTGATGCTCCACATCTCGGTCAGCCTCGGCAATCTCCAGGACGCCTTCCTCCCAGGGGGTGAGCTGGGCTAATGAGCGCGGCCCTCCTCCTGTCCTGGCTCGCTCTCTCCTGTTGTGAGCTCTCTTTTCCTGCAATGAGGGAGACAAGTGGAGGTTGAGTGAGAATGAAGGAGTGAGTGCAGAGATTGCATAGCATAGATACTTAGAAGGAGACAAAGATGGAGTGAGGTTGCAAGACCAAGGGCCCTCCCTGTGTGTTGTCAGTTGTGTTCAAAGCATCAGAGTGAGAAGGAGTGTGAGGGCTGCATGGTGGCATAGTTCTGTGAATGTGAGCATAGAGAGAGGGAATGGGTAAGGGTGCATGGATGTGAGTGTCTAGTGGGATGTGCAGGAAGAGATTGCTAAAGCTGAGTGCTGGTGAGGAAAGGCAATGGGGATCAGATTGAGGGTGATGGAAACATCATACCGTACTTACTTTTCCAGTGCGAAGAAGGTCATGGAATCTTTTCCTGCACTGCAACCACGTTCTTTGTGTTAGCCCCAAGGAGTTGACTTGACCTGCCACCTCTAGCCACACAGCCTTGGTCTGGCTGGGACGCCTCTTCCTCCCTGAAGAAGGGAAGAGGACCTCCCTGTGGGCCCTAGTGTTGAGTCTGTGTTTTCAAATGTAGTTATGCTGAATAACAGGACGCAGACTACAGAAATAATTAAACAGGTCTTTAGTGATTGAGGGTCAAGGCTGAACTGGGATACACTTTGCTCCGCAGGGTTTATATACCGGTGTGGTCACCACCGGTACTACAATGTACAGGAGCCATCAAAAAGTAGTCCATCACCTTAAGGTATCCTCTTAAGGTGGTACAGGTTACATACACTACAATTCCTCCCCTTTTAGCTTAACAGTGTACACCCCAAATTAAACATTACATGGATAACATATATACAATTTTCACACAAACTGTTCAAAGATTCAGTCTCTGAGGAGGCCTCCTGATCCGGGCCGGATAACGCCTTTCAGGGGTCTCTGGTTCTCGTTGCTGGGGTGACTCATCCATTTGATCTCCTATGGATTGAAAATCATCATGTACGTTCGAGTCTGAGGTAGATGCTACAGGCTCAATAACTTCTTCAACTGGTGTCTCTGCCGTAGACATGGGGTCGACCCTTGTTCTCGATTCCACAAGTTGGTCAGCATGACGTCGTATTACATTCTCTCCAACGTCTACCGTGTACATCAAGGGTCCTTGTCGGGCACGAATTGTTCCGGATTGCCATTTATCATCCCTATAGTCCCTGGCCAACACTGGTTGTCCTATTTTGAAACTCCGAGTGGCCTGGTTATTTATGTGCTGGAATTGCTTGTTTTTGACTTCCCTTCGCACATTGGGTTTTAACAAATCCAACCAGGACCGCAACCTCCTGTTATAGAACATTATGGCAGGGCTTTGATTTGTCACTGTATGCGTGGCGTTTCGATATGCCATCAGGAAATTGTCCACCTTGTGTTGTAGTGGAATATGGTCTTCGCTCATGGCCTTTATCGCCTTTTTGAACGTTTGTACAAATCTCTCGGCCAACCCATTTGTAGCCGGATGATATGGGGCAGATGTATAGTGTTTCACCCCATTCTTTTTCATGAATTTCTGGAATTCTTCTGACACGAACTGTGGTCCGTTGTCTGAACATATTTGTTCCGGCAACCCATTCCTTGCAAATATGGTTCTTAGAACTGCGATCGTCTTCTCAGAGGTAGTGGTCGACATCTTAATCACTTCTGGCCATTTAGAATGTGCGTCTACTGCTATCAAAAACATGGAATCCATGAATGGACCTGCAAAGTCGATATGCACACGTTGCCATGGGGTTGAAGGCCATTCCCACGGATGCAGCGGTGCAATTGGAGGTGCATTTTGAACTTTTTGGCACCCTGAGCAGCTTTTAGTCAGATCCTCTATTTGTTTGTCGATACCTGGCCACCACACATAAGCCCTAGCAAGGCTTTTCATCTTGACTCCCCCCAGATGACCTTCATGCAATTCCTTCAGAACTCTCTCCCTTAATTTAGGAGGAATAATCACCCTTGTTCCATACATCAATGTTCCTTGACATACGGACAGCTGTTCTCGTCTGACTGAGAATGCTGGTAACAGTGGATCACCATGTGTTGGCCATCCCTTCACTGTCAAGTCGTAGACCCGAGACAGTGTCGGGTTGTTTCGGGTCTCTCTCTCAATACCCGCATTGGTGACTGGTAAGCATTCGATGATGGTCGAGTGAAATATCTCGACAGGGTCAACTGCCGGTGCCTCTTCCGCTGTAGGTAGTGGCAGGCACGACAGCCCATCAGCATTACCATGTTGCTTTGTACCTTTGAATTCGATATCATATTGATGTGCCCCTAGGAAAAGGGACCATCTCTGAAGCCTCTGCGCCGTCATTACCGGAACACCCTTCTTAGGGTTGAAAATGGAAACCAACGGCTGGTGATCTGTCAGCAGCGTAAACTTTTGGCCTTGCAGGTAATGGTTAAATTTCTTAACTCCCCACACGAGGCTGAGAGCCTCCCTATCTATCTGAGCATAGTTGCGCTCTGCGGAGGTCAATGATCTGGATGCGAACGCGACTGACCTTTCCGAGCCATTTGGAAACTTAGGTGAGAGCACTGCCCCGATACCATATGGAGAAGCATCACAAGCTAAGCGAATAGGCAGCGTTGGGTTAAAGTGAGCCAACACTTCCTTAGAGGTGATCAGTGCCTTGCTCTTTTGAAAAGCCCGCTTACAATCATCGCTCCACTTCCATGGTATTCCCATTTGCAAAAGAGTGTTCAGCGGGTGTAACACCGTGGATAAATTTGGAAGAAACTTGTGGTAATAGTTAACCAACCCAAGGAACGACCTCAACTGGGATACATTTTCCGGAGCAGGAGCTTTCACAACAGCTTCGATTTTGTCAGGTGACTTATGGAGCCCCTCCTGGTCAATGACGCGGCCGCAGTACGAGATTCACTTTTGAAAGAACTCACATTTCTGGCGATTAACTCTGAGCCCATATTCTTTCAATCTGGTGAGCACCTGCTCCAAATTCGTGAGGTGATCCTTATCATCATCTCCTGTAATCAGGATGTCATCCAGGTGGCATTGTGTGCCTGGAATTCCCTGCAATACTTGCTCCATGGCCCTTTTCCAAATCCCTGGAGCCGATGCCACTCCAAAAACCAGTCTATTATACCGATATAAGCCCTTATGTGTGTTGATCGTGAGATACTGGCGTGACGCTTCATCCACTTCCATCTGTAGGTACGCCTGCGCCAGGTCTATCTTGGTGAAGTGTTTCCCGCCAGACAGCGAAGCGAAGATATCTTCAATCCGCGGAAGCGGATATTGCACCGTGTGAAGAACCGGATTAACAGTGATCTTGAAATCGCCACGGATGCGAACCTTCCCAGGTTCCCCCGGCTTGTTGCTCAACGCACGCTTCATGACAGGAACAATGGGTGTGGCCCATTCGCTCCAGTCCACCTTGGACAGTACTCCTGAATGTTCTAGCCCTTCCAGCTCTGCTTCCACAGCAGGTCGTATTGCATAAGGAACCGGTCTGGCTTTGAAAAATTTTGGGTTTGCATGTTCTTCAACCTTGATGTTTGTCGTAATTCCTTTCAGTGTTCCCAGTTCCTGTTGGAACACCTCCTTTGTGGTGTATGTAACCTGTTCCACCTTAAGAGAACTACCTTAAGAGATGTACTACTTTCTCTTGGCTGCTGTATACTGTAATACCGGTGGTGACCACACCGGTATATAAGTGTTGTGTAGGGATTTGCTGGGCAGTTCAGCCCTGACCTCCGAATAGTAAAGACCTGTTAAAAGTTATTCTTGTTGTCTGTGTCCAGTGATTGATCCTAAGCATAACTGGGACACACAGACTCAACAGTGGCGACGAGTCCGATCTTACCCTGCGGCAGTTTTACATCCAAGGCAGCTTCGTCCTCAGAACGGGCGTCGAGAAGAGGCATCCGCCCTCATCATCCTGCTGAGCAACATCGCACGGGAGGCATCGAGAACCCAGGTTAAAAAGAAAAAATTCTGGCCACGAAGCCCTCCATCAGCGACAGGCAGTGATCATCCCTTCTACCATGGTGGTGGGTAAGCCGATCAGCGACACGAGCAGAAAGTCGGCTGCGTTGGCTGTGGAGTAGGGGAGGGAAAACGGAGGAATAAGGGCGGAGAACTCGACCACGGCCGGTAAAAAGGGCCGGGCTGCAATCGAGGCCGAGAGGCGCAGCGACTGGGGCAGCTTAAGGCACGAGAGCCACGGAGAACTCAAACGCAGCCGGTGTAAAGGACCGGGCTGCAAGCGGGGCTGCGAGGCAAAGCAGCGTCGGGGAATTGAGAACTGCTGGGGAGGCGAGAACGGCAGCAGCACGGCAATCGCCATTGCAGCCAGCGGGGGAAGAAGGCAAACGCGGGAATCCGCCATTGTAGTCGGCGGGGGAAGAAGATGAGCGCGGGAAAGACCGCCAAGCGCGGGAAGCCGCCATTTTAGTAGGCGGGGGAAGAAGACAAGCGCGGGAAGCCGCCATTTTGCGAAAAAGAAATTTTTTTAAAAACTTGCAAGGATGCCTAAACATGGGAACATTAATACCTTTGATAGCGATATCGAAGATTGGACCACGTATGTAGAACGCATGGAAGTTTATTGTAAAGCAAATAAGGTACCAGATGACGAGAAAGCACTAACCTTATTAAGCTCAATGGGTGCAAAGACATACGGGCTATTGGAGCACCTTCTATCACCAAATAAACCGGCGGATCAGACTTTCGCGAATATTGTTACTGTCCTGAAAAATCATTTAAACCCCACGCCGCTGATGATAGCGGAACGATTTAAATTTTACAGAAGAACGCAGCTGAAAGACGAAAGCAACGCTGAATTTTTAATTGAACTGCGTAAGCTATCGAAGTACTGTCAGTTTGGAACAGGACTAGCAGATGCGCTGAGAGATAAATTTGTTTGTGGATTGTTAAAAGAAGGAACACAAAAGCGACTGCTTGAGGAGAATGATCTTACGCTTGATAAAGCTATCACTATTGCAGCATCGCAAGAAGCCGCAGCGAGAGGCACGGCGGAAATGCAGCTACGGTCACCGGAACTCAGCACCAATCAAATGGTCTTGGGTACAGTAAAATGTTATCGTTGTGGAAAGACAACGCACGATCAGAACCAGTGCTGGTTCAAAAATCAGGAATGCAGAAAATGTGGCAGGCTTGGTCACAAAACTAAAGTATGCCGGTCAGGAAAGAAGACCAGCAACAAAAAGTCACCACAGGAAAAGTACAGAAAGGTACACAAGGTGACAGAGAACAGTTCGAACGAACAGAAGTCAGGTTCAGACTCCAGCAGTAATGAACTGGGTAGTCTAAGAGTACACAATGTTGGTAAGGAAGCAGACCTCCAAACAATTTGGGTCACACTTCAGATAGCAGGAGTCCAAGTGAAGATGGAATTGGACACTGGATCGGCATTGACGGTCATGAATAAGCAAGATTACAAAAGGTTATTCCCACATATTCCCCTACGGGATACGGAGATTGTATTGAAAACATACACGGGGCAAAGAGTATACCCCATCGGGAAGATAGAGGTAAAGGTGGTCCACAAGGGCAAAGAAAGCCGAGGAATGGACTTATATGTGCTACCTGAGGGAGGTCCACCACTACTGGGACGGGAGTGGATTAGGAAAATAAATATGGACTGGCATTCCTTAAAAGCACTAACGGTAGATTCCGGTAAAAAAGATGTCAAACCTAAACGATTGTCCAGAATATTGGACGATGCTAAAGAGGTGTTCCAACAGGGACTGGGAACACTGAGAGGAATTACGGCAAACATCAAGGTTGAAGAACATGCAAACCCGAAATTTTTCAAAGCCAGACCGGTACCTTATGCGATACGACCTGCTGTGGAAGCTGAGCTGGAAGGGCTAGAACGTTCAGGAGTACTGTCTAAGGTAGACTGGAGTGAGTGGGCTACGCCCATTGCTCCCGTCATGAAGCGTTCATCGAGCAACAAGCCGGGGGAACCGGGGAAGGTTTGCATCTGTGGAGATTTCAAGATCACTGTTAATCCGGTGCTTCACACGGTGCAGTATCCGCTTCCGCGGATTGAGGATATCTTTGCTTCGTTGTCTGGCGGGAAACACTTCACCAAGATAGACCTGGTGCAGGCGTACTTACAGATGGAAGTTGAGGAAGAGTCACGCCAGTATCTCACGATCAACACGCATAGAGGCTTGTACCGTATAATAGACTGGTTTTTGGAGTGGCATCGGCTCCAGCAATTTGGCAGAGGGCCATGGAGCAGGTATTACAGGGAATTCCAGGCACACAATGTTACCTGGACGATATTCTGATTACAGGAGATGATGACGAGGAACACCTTGCAAATTTGGAACTGGTGCTCACCAGATTGAAAGAATATGAACTTCGAGTTAATCGCCAGAAATGTGAGTTCTTTCAGAAGCAGATCTCGTACTGTGGTCATGTCATTGACCAGGAGGGGCTTCATAAGTCTCCTGACAAGATCGAAGCTGTTGTGAAGGCTCCCGCTCCGGATAATGTATCCCAGTTGAGGTCGTTCCTAGGGTTGATTAACTATTACCATAAGTTTCTGCCAAATTTATCCACGGTGCTGCACCCGCTGAACGCTCTTTTGCAGAAGGGAGTACCGTGGAAGTGGAGCGAGGACTGTAAGAGGGCCTTTCGCAAAAGCAAGGCATTGATCACCTCAGAGGAAGTGTTGGCTCACTTCAACCCAACGCTGCCTATACGTTTGGCTTGTGATGCTTCTCCATATGGTATTGGGGCAGTACTCTCACACAAGTTGCCAAATGGCCTGGAGAGGCCAGTCGCGTTCGCATCCAGATCATTGACCTCCGCGGAGCGCAACTATGCTCAGATAGATAGGGAGGCTCTCAGCCTTGTGTGGGGAGTAAAGAAGTTTAATCATTACCTGCAGGGCCAAAAGTTTACGCTTCTGACAGACCACCAGCCGTTGGTATCCATTTTTAACCCTAAGAAGGGTGTTTCGGTGATGACAGCACAGAGACTCCAGAGATGGTCCCTTTTCGTAGGGGCACATCAATATCAGATTGAATTCAAAGGTACAAAGCAGCATGGTAATGCTGATGGGCTGTCGCGCCTGCCACTACCTACAGAGGAGGAGGCACCGACGGTTGACCCTGTTGAGTTATTTCACTCGACCATCATCGAATGTTTACCAGTCACCAATGCAAGTATTGAAAGAGAAACCAGGAACGACCCGACACTCTCCCGGGTCTACGAAGTGACAGTGAAGGGATGGCCAGCACATGGTGATCCACTGTTACCGACATTCTCAGCAAGACGAGAACAGCTGTCTGTCTGTCAAGGAACATTGATGTATGGAACAAGGGTGATTATTCCTCCTAAGTTAAGAGAGAGAGTTCTAAAGGAACTGCATGAAGGTCATCTGGGGGGAGTCAAGATGAAAAGCCTTGCTAGGGCTTATGTGTGGTGGCCGGGTATCGACCAACAGATAGAGGATCTGACGAAAAGCTGCTCAGGGTGCCAAAAGGTGCAAAATGCACCTCCGATTGCACCGCTGCATCCATGGGAATGGCCTTCAACCCCATGGCAACGTGTACATATTGACTTTGCTGGTCCATTCATGGACTCCATGTTTTAAATTGCGGTGGACGCACATTCTAAATGGCCAGAAGTGATTAAGATGACTACCACTACCTCGGAAAAGACGATCGCGGTGCTAAGAACGATATTTACAAGAAATGGATTGCCAGAACAAATATGTTCAGACAACGGACCGCAGTTCGTGTCAGAAGAATTCCAGAAATTCATGAAGAAGAATGGGGTGAAACATTAAACCTCTGCCCCATATCATCCGGCTACAAACGGGTTGGCCGAGAGATTTGTACAAACGTTCAAAAAAGCAATAAAGGCCATGAGCGAAGATCAGATTCCACTACAACACAAGGTGGACAAATTCCTACTGGCATATCGAAACGCCACTCATGCAGTGACAAACCAAAGTCCTGCCATGATGTTCTATAACAGGAGGTTGCGGTCCAGATTGGACTTGTTAAAACCAAATGTGCGGAGGGAAGTTGAAAACAAACAGTTCCAGCATATAAATAACAAGACCACTCGGAGTTTCGAAATAGGACAACCAGTGTTAGCCCGGGACTATAAAAACGAGAAATGGCAATCTGGAACAATTCGGGCCAGACAAGGACCCCTGATGTACACGGTAGATATTGATGAAAATGTAATACGGCGTCATGCTGACCAACTGGTAGAATCGAGAACAAGGGTCGAACCCATGGTTACGGCAGAGACAACCGTGGAAGAAGTTAGTGAACCTGAAGCATCTACCTCAGAAGTGAATGTACCTGATGATGATGTCCAATCCATAAGAGACCAACTAGATGAGTCACCCCAGCAACGAGAATCAGAGACCCCTGAAAGGCGTTATCCAACTCGAATCAGGAGGCCTCCTCAGAGACTGAATCTTTGAACTGTTTTGCATGAAGTTGTATATATATATATGTTATTATGTGATGTTAAATGGGGATATAACTGTTAAGCTAAAAAGGGAGGATTGTGGTGTATGTAACCTGTTCCACCTTAAGAGAACTACCTTAAGAGATGTACTACTTTCTCTTGGCTGCTGTATACTGTAATACCGGTGGTGACCACACCAGTATATAAGTGTTGTGTAGGGATTTGCTGGGCAGTTCAGCCCTGACCTCCGAATAGTAAAGACTTGTTAAAAGTTATTCTTGTTGTCTGTGTCCAGTGATTGATCCTACGCATAACTGGGACACACAGACTCAACATCCTTAGCATCGTCTAATATTTTGGACAGTTGTTTAGGTTTGACGTCGTCCTCTTTACAGGCATCTACAGTCAGTGCTTGTATGGAATGCCAGTCCACATTTATTCTCCGGATCCATTCCCGTCCCAGTAGTGGCGGACCTCCATCAGGTAACACATACAAGTCCATGTTCTGACTTTCTTTACCATTGTAGACCACATTTACTTTTATCTTTCCTTTGGAGTATACTATTTGCCCCGTGTATGTTTTCAATACAATCTCCGTATCCCTCAGGGGAATGTGCGAGAATAACCTTTTGTAATCTTGCTTATTCATGACCGTTAATGCCGATCCAGTGTCCAATTCCATCTTCACTTGGACTCCTGCTATCCGAAGCATGACCCAGAT
Organism: Somniosus microcephalus; assembly: GCF_052327205.1. Lineage (NCBI taxonomy): Eukaryota > Metazoa > Chordata > Chondrichthyes > Squaliformes > Somniosidae > Somniosus > Somniosus microcephalus. Next base: position 22,774,785 of record NC_140988.1, read on the forward strand.
AGTTTTACTTCTTTTGGTTCTTTTATTCTTTTGTCCGATCGCAGCCCTGCCTTCGATCTAGTTCCTTTTCTCTCCAGTTTTGAAGAAGGGTCAAACCCGAAACGTCAACTCAAATTTCTCTCCACGGATGTTGCCTGACCTGCTGAGTTTTTCCAGCATTTTCTGTTGTTAGTTTGGTGGTCTGCTGTGTTACCCACATTATGTATTTTTAGACAACCCAGTTCCTTACTGCTGGAGTCTGAATCCATCTTCTGTTCATCCGAACTGTTCTCTGTCACCTTGTGTACTTTTTTGTACTTCTCCTGTGGCGACTTTTTGCTGCTGGTCTTCTTTCCTGACCGGCACACTCTCGCTATGTGACCAAGTTTGCCACATTGCCTGCATTCTTTATCTTTGAACCAGCACTGGTTCTGGTCATGTGTTGCCCTTCCGCAACGATAGCACTTTACTGCGCCCAATGCCATTTCATTGGTGCTGAATTCCAATGGCCTTTGCTGTATCTCTGCAGCGCCTCGTGCTGCTGCCTTGTGCGATGCTGTAATGCTGAAAGCTTTGTCCAGCGTAAGATCCTTTTCCTCTAGCAGTCGCTTCTGGGTTCCTTCCCTTAGGAGCCCACACGTCTGCTAGTCTTGTACCGAACTGACAGTACTTTGATAACTTGCGCAGTTCGGTTAAGAATTCAGCATTGCTTTCTTCTTTAAGCTGAATTCTTTTGTAGAATTTAAATCGTTCCGCTATCAGCAGTGGCGTGGGGTTTAAATGCTCTTGCAAGATAGTAACAATATCCGCGAAACTCTTTCCTACCGGTTTATCTGGTGTTACAAGGTTCCTTAATAACCCGTACGTCTTCGCACCCATCGAGTTTAATAGGGTTAGTGCTTTCTTATCCTCCATTACCTCATTCGTTGTACAGTAAACTTTGATGCGTTCCACATAAGTGGCCCAATCTTCCACATCGCTAGCAAAAGCAGTGATGTTACCCGTTTTTGGCATCCTTGTTGAGTTTCCTTTCCTTCGGATATGATTATTATTTTCTTTCTTTCTTTCTTTCTTTTTTCAAAATGGCGGCTTCCCGCGCTTGGCGGCTTTTCCCGCGCTTGTCTTCTTCCCCCGCCGACTCAAAATGGCGATTACCGCGCTGTTGCCATCCTTGCCTCCCAGCGGCCCTTTATTTTCCCCTATGCTGCTGCTCTTGTTCCCCGCCGCTCCCGCGGTCCTTGTGGTCATAAACGCTTTCCTGGCTGCTGCGCGTCTCTGCCCCGATTGCAGTCCGGCCCCTGACACCGGCTGCGGTCATGTTCTCCGCCTTTTTCGTCGTTACCCTCTCCTTCTCTTACTGACAACTCGGCCGACTTCCCCCCCCGTGCCGCTCGATCAGGCTTACCCGCCGCTGTCGTCGAAGGGATGTTCACTGATGTTTGACTTCGTGGCCAGAACCCAACCCGGGTTCCCGATGGCCCCCCGTGCGATGCAGTGCCCAGCAGGATGTTGAGGATGGATGTCCTTGTTCGACGCCCGTTTCAGAGGGCGAAGCTTCCTTTGATGCAACTGCCGCTAGGTAAGATCAGACTCGTCGCCACTGTTGAGTCTGTGTTTTCAAATATAGCTATGCTGAATAACAGGACACAGACTACAGAAATAATTAAACAGGTCTTTAGTGATTGAGGGTCAAGGCTGAACTGGGATACACTTTGCTCCGCAGGGTTCATATACCGGTGTGGTCACCACCGGTACTACAATGTACAGGAGCCATCAAAAAGTAGTCCATCACCTTAAGGTATCCTCTTAAGGTGGTACAGGTTACATACACTACACCTAGCACCATCCAATAATGCCTGCAGTGAAGCCTCATCAAATTTGGGCGCAGATCTGGCCCTCCCGCTGGCCGTTCCTCCTGCAGGCTCCTGTGCCAACTTAATGTGGAAGGATGGAAGCCTGCAGAGGAAGCAAGGCTTGCTGTGGACCTTAAAAGCAGCAGCAATGATGACGTCATATTCTGCGACTTTCTGACTGGAAATACTCAATTGCCAAGGCTTCCCACACGCTGGAAATCAATTGGCCAATTGTGTTAAATTTGCATCAATCTCACAGACCCATTTACAATCGTGTCGGAATCACTAAATTCGGGGAAACCAAAACCGCCAATTCCCCGCACCTGAACGAAAATTGACCCCATAGTGTCTGAGGTTGAGTGTGTGACATCAGAGGAAGACTCCATAGAGAACCAGCGATGATGATAAAATTGAAGGGACATTTTTGTATTGGATAAAAAATCATCTGTCTTTAGATCCATTGACATCTGTTTGGGAAATTTTCCAGTTACACTATTTTCGCTAACTGCATCCCATGGTAATTTGAGGGCCCAATGGCTCTTTGAGGAGGCTGGGTCAGGTTGAACTCTGGGATGGCTTGGACCAGTATCTCCATTCTCAGTTTTTAAAGGAATACTGCAGGAAACAGCTGATGGTTTTATTTGTAGATAAAACAGTTGTGGATTCTGAGGTCGGAGGAAGAGAAACAGCATCATAACTGAGTGCTGTAACTCGTCATAAGAAGCTGCATCTGGTAGCTGTGGCAGCAGTCAGTGAGGAGGTTCATTACAATTTCAACTTACATCAGACAAAGGCAAGTAAACCAAGTCAGGGCTTGAGTCTGCTTTTTATAATTCCCGAAGAACATAAGCCCATTGTCTTGTTATACATAAGAACATAAGAAATAGGAGCAGGAGTAGGCCAATCGGCCCCTCGAGCCTGCTCCACCATTCAATAAGATCATGGCTGATCTGATCCTAACCTCAAATCTACTATCTCTCTCCATCCACCCGAACCTATGTGATCTCCCGGGAGAGGCGAAAAACCAGGTAAAAAACCCAATGGCCAATTTGGGAGAAAAAATCTGGGAAATTCCTCTCTGACCCATCTAGGTGATCGAAACTCGTCCACGAGATCACTCTGTCCCTATATTTTCTACAGTACTTACCTTCTGTAAAGGCGATCTTCGCCCCAGCCAGGAACAGGAATAAAACCATCTCCTGAAATCTAACACAGAATTAGAACACAAGAAGTAGGAGCAGAACCAGGCTACACGGCCCCTGGGCCCACTCCGCTACCCACAGGGCCATGACCATTCCGAACCTAGACTCATGTCCAATTTCCTGCCCGCTCCCCGTAACCCTTTACTTCTAGGAAACTATCTATTTCTGTTTTAAATTTATTTAATGATGTAGCTTCCACAGCTTTCTGGGCCAGCAAATTCCACAAATCTACCACCCTCTGAGTGAAGAAGTTTCTCCTCATCTCAGTTTTGAAAGAGCAGCCCCTTATTCTAAGATTATGCCCCCTAGTTCTAGTTTCACCCATCATTGGGAACATCCTCACCGCATCCACCCGATCAAGCCCCTTCACAATCTTATATGTTTCAATAAGATCGCCTCTCATTCTTCTGAACTCCAATGAGTAGAGTCCCAATCTACTCAACCTCTCCTCATATGACCACCCCCTCATCCCTGGGATTAACCGAGTGAACCTTCTTTGTACTGACTCGAGAGCAAGTATGTCTTTTCTTAAGCATGGACACCAAAACTGTATGCAGTATTCCAGGTGCGGTCTCACCAATACCTTGTGCAACTGCAGCAATACCTCCCTGTTTTTATATTCTATCCCCGTAGCACTAAAAGCCAACATTCCATTGGCCTTCTTGATCACTTGCTGCACCTGCATACTAACTTTTTGAGTTTCGTGCACCAGGACCCCCAGATCCCTTTGTACTACAGTACTTTCCAGTTTCTTGCCATTAAGATAATAACTTGCTCTATGATTTTTCCTGCCAAAGTGCATAACCTCACACTTTCAGTATTGTATTCCATCTGCCAAATCTCTGCCCACTTACTTAGCCTGTCTATGTCCCTTTGCAGGTTTTTTATGTCCTCCTCACTCACTACTTTCCCTCCCATCTTTGTATCATCTGCAAACTTTGATATGTTACACTCGGTCCCCTCCTCCAAATCGTTAATATAGATTGTAAAGAGTTGGGGACCCAGCACTGACCCCTGTGGAACACCACTAGTTGCTGATTGCCAGTCTGAGAACGAACCATTTATCCCAACTCTCTGCTTTCTGTTAGAGAGCGAATCCTCCACCCATGCCAGAATATTACCCCCAATCCCGTGATTTTTTATCTTGAGCAATAATCTTTGGTGTGGCACCTTGTCAAATGCCTTTTGGAAGTCTAAATACACCACATCCACTGGTTCCCCTTTATCCACCCTGTATGTTACTTCCTCAAAGAACTCAAGCAAATTTGTCAAACATGACTTCCCCTTCATGAAACCATGCTGAGTTTGTCCTATTAAATTATGTTTATCCAAATGTCCCGTTACTGTCTCCTTAATAATGGACTCTAACATTTTACCAACCACAGATGTTAGGCTAACAGGTCTATAGTTTCCAGCCTTCTGCCTACTACCCTTTTTAAATAAGGGTGTTACATTAGCAGTTTTCCAATCTGCCGGGACCTTTGCTGAGTCCAGGGAGTTTTTGAAAATTATTACCAATGCATCCACAATCCCTAATGCCACTTCCCTCAAGACCCTAGGATGTAAGCCATCAGGTCCAGGGGATTTATCCGCCTTGAGTCCCATTATTTTACCAAGTGCCACTTCCTTAGTGATTTTAATTGTATTTAGCTCCTCCCCCCCAGAGCCCCCTGTTTGTCCAGTGTTGTGATATTCTTAGTGTCCTCTACCGTAAAGACTGATACAAAATATTTGTTCAGCGTTTTTGCCATCTCCATGTTTCCCACCATTAATTTCCTGGTCTCATCCTCTAAGGGACCAACATTTACTTTAGCCACCCTTACTCTTTTTATATAACTATAGAAACTTTTGCTATCTGTTTTTATATTTTTTGCTAATTTACTTTCATAATCTATCTTCCCTTTCTTAATCAATCTTTTAGTTATTTTTTGCTGTCTTTTAAAGACTTCCCAATCTTCTATCCTCCCACTAGATTTGGCTACCTTATATGCCCTTGTTTTTAGTCGGATACTATCCTTAATTACTTTACTTAGCCACGGATGGCTATCTTTTCTTTTACACCCTTCTTTCCTCAGTGGAATATATATTTTTTGAAAGTTGTAAAATAACTCCTTAAATGTACACCACTGATCATGTACCGTCTTACCCTTTAATCTATTTTCCCAGTCCACTCTAATCAATTCCGCTCTCATACCTTCATAGTCTCCTTTATTCAAGCTCAGCACGCTTATCCACTATATCATTGCACCTGACTTCATGGATCTGCTTTTGTTCATTATTTCTGCTAATTCCCGTTCTGCACCCCTCCCCTCCCTTGCCTCGCCACCATTCCTTCCCTTCTCTCCTCTTCCTTGCTTCCCCATCATGCCTTTCCTTCTCCCCCTCCCTTCCCCTCATTTCCCTCTGCACTGCTCCCTTTGCTTCTCTCCCATAACCTCCTCTCCCCTTGCCCCCCCACTTCCCTTCCCTTGCCCGCATACCCCGCCACTCCTCGCCCTTTCCCTTGCCTCCTCCCCATCTTCTACTTTTGTGTACAATTGAAAGGTTGAGAAATTATTTCATGCACATTTTCAGTTCCCTTATCCAAGCATCATTGAGAGTGATAATGTTGCTGCTTCAATCGAACAGCAGCAACAGGGAAAAAGTCAGCGGAAATTTCTGCCAGGTGTTCTGATGTGGGATTTCCTGCCTTCTTCTTTTGTGTGGCCGTTGAAACCTAAAGTTTGTAATTAGCTTACTTTTTATCTCCTTGCCAAGCTCTCCCTACAATCTGTTCTGCCTGTGGGTTTTCTTGCACACTGAACAAGAATTTTAAAATTCTGCAGCAACCATTTAAATGTATACATTCTGAAACAAACAGAATGGAAGGAGATTGGAACTCTACAATGCTTGGTTCCATAAACTGGTAAGGTAGCGAAGTGGTTATGTTACTGGGCATAGTAATTCTGGGAATGCGAGTTCAAATCCCACCATGAGAATTTGAATTTTGTTTTGTAAAAATCAGTAAATTGACCAAAAGCTGTCAGATTGTCGTAAAAACCCAACTGATTCTTTAGAGAAGGAAATCTGCCGTCCTGACCCAGTCTGGCCTATATGTGACTCCAGTCCCACACCAATGTGGCTGGCTCTTAGCTGCCATCTGAAGTGGCCTAGCGAGCCACTTAGTTGTATCAAATGGCTACCCAGAGGTTCAAGAAGAAGGTCCCCCACCACCTTCTCAGGGCAGCTAGGGATGGGCAATAAATGCCAACCATGCCAGTGATGCCCACATCCCACGAATGAATACATTTTTTTTTACAACCTTGAGGTGTTGCTGCATGCAATGAGGCAAAGGAGCATTGCCTAGTTTGCACTTAAAGGAACCCTCCCCAAAGAAGAGTTACCCAAAACACCTGGCAAGAGATGGCTGACAGGATGACTGCAGCTCCCAGAGGACCTTACTGCAAATGTGGAAGACGATGGGGACAGGTGCTAAGGTAATGTTGCCCCACAGTTTCGTACAACAAATATCTGTCTCAATGTGTCACCATCGGTATGTCCTCAGAACCTATCACTCTTGTACTGCTGACCTCTCGAAATATTTCATGTGACTTTCCAGCCGTTTCCCGCTCCCGCATCGTTACGTCTGGACACCTCCAAGGATCTATCCTTGGCCCCCTCCTATTTCTCATGTACATGCGACTCCTCGGCGACATCATCCGAAAACACAACATGAGGTTCCACATGTAGGCTGACGACACCCAGCTCTACCTCACCATCACCTCTCTCGACCCCTCCACTGCATTTGATTTGTTACGCTGCTTGCTCGACATCCAGTACAGGATGAGCAGAAATGTCTTCCAACTAAATATTGGGTACCACCACAAACTCCGTTCCCTAGCCACCGACTCCATCCCTCTCCCTGCACATGTCTGAGGCTGAACCTGACCGTTCGCAACCTTGGTGTCCTATTTGACCGAGTTGACCTTTTGACCCCATACCCTCTCCATCACCAAGACCGCCTGCTCCCACCTCCATAACATCGCCTCTCTCCCCCCCTTGCCTCAGCTCATCTGCTGCTGAAATCCTCATCCATGCCTTTGTTACCTCTGGACTTGACTATTCCGATGTTCTCCTGGCCAGCCTCCCATTTTCTACCCTCCATAAACTTGAGCTCATTCAAAACTATGCTGCCCGTATCCTAACTCGCACCAAGTTCCGTTCACCCATCACCTCTGTGCTCGCTGACCTACATTGGTTCCCGGTCCAGCAACACCTTGATTTTAAAATTCTCATCCTTGTTTTCAAATCCCTCCATGGCCTCGCCCCTCTCTATCACTGGAATCTCCTCCAGCCCTACAACTCTCTGAGATCTCTGCGCTCCTCCAATTCTGTCCTCTTGCTTATCCCCGATTTTAATTGCTCCACCATTGGCAGCCGTGCCTTCAGCTGCCGAGGCCCTAAGCTCTGGAATTTCCCCACTAAACCTTTCTGCCTCGCTACCTCTCTCTCCTCTTTTAAGATGCTCCTTAAAACATATCTCTTTGACCAAGCCTATCCTAATATCTCCTTATGTCGTTCAGTGTCAAATTTTGTTTGATAACGTTCCTGTGAAGCACCTTGGGATATTTTACTATGTTAAAGGCGCTATATAAATGCAAGTTATTGTTGTTGGTAATAAAAGGGAATGGCTCTGAACTAGAAAAGTGCCCAGAAATTTCAAACTCTTGGTTCTCTTTGAAAATGCCATCTTGGACATATTGGTCTATGAGAGCATTGAAAAACTCGGAGACAGTGGAACCCATTCTTATCATGTCTTGTTACTTATTCACACGCATTCACATAACCACAAAACTAGCACACACAGTATATTGCAATGCAAACTCTATTTGAACATGTCTCTTGGGGCCACTAATGTAATGTGTGTTCCTCTTCTGTTATTGTAGACCTGGGAAGTAGCCCAGCACCTCAAGTCCTCTGCATTACTCCCATCAAAGCTTGCAAATTTGAGCACTGCTACACAGACTCGAGAAGATACAAATAGTGAGCTTGAGAAGGTAGATCCAGGTGATCACTGTGCACAGATGAAGAGTAGCAAATGAGAATTCCAGAGGGGGAGCAGGAAGCTGATTCCTGAATAGCCATCGATGATCCCCTGTACCATTGAAAATCAAGGAGTGGAGGGAGATTGGGCAGCTCTGCTATGCTCCTGTTGCTATTCAATGGGAAAGGAGATGACAGTGTTGGTGCATCAGTCACCAGTTTGATACAGTTTGTGGGCAATGGATGGGCTACCCCAAATATTCCCTATGTTATCCTGGAATGAAGCAGAGCAGTTAAAGTGGAGGATGGAGGTGACCTTGACTACCATTGGCAGTGCTGCCCCTATGATGGACATTGGCTAGCGGTCTACTTGTTGCTGATGGATGAGGATGTGAGACTGCTGGACAATGGGCTGATGAAAGGTGTAAGCATCACCAACAGGTGGGTGGTGCGAGGATGAGGCCAAAACTCCAAGTGGAACAGAGCAAAATGGAAATCAGCTTGAGGGTGGGCAGGCCAGTAGGGAAAATGGGCCAGTAGGGAAAATGGGCCGGCAGGAAGCCTGAAGCTCAGGCTGGGCATGGGATGGCCAGGTGTGCAGCCAAAGGCCCGGGTAACATGAGGTAACAAAGACAGGAGGCCACAGAGCTGGAATAAACTGGGCAGCTGGAATGGGAGGCCAGAGGCCTGGGGGGAACGGGTTAGGCAGGGTGGGGGCAAGATGCCCGAGGAGAGGAGAGAAAGGGGGGTGGGTTAAATAAACTTACCTGCAGTTACTTGGCCAAGGAGATAAAATTGAATTAAAAATTCAACTAGAAATGGAACTGGGAGACAGAGTTCGCAGGAGCACCAGTGCCATCTAGCATTCAGAGGTCAGAAAGACAAGTATAATGGTAAGTATATGTAATAGTACCCAGATGTCACCCCAAGCAGTCAGACAGATGACTGAAGTATAACTGGAGCATTAAAAAAAATCACGTAATGGGACATAATGGACGAAATTCAGGTTGGGGGCTTCCCGCGGGTGCAAGCCCCCGACCTGCACTTACCTAGCGCGCCTGCTGTTGTGCTGTGGGCCCGCGTGGGATTCCGATCCTGGGCCTCCTCCAGCTGCCGGTGCGCAGTGCTTGCGTATCCCAAGGGCACAATTAGTTCGAAGCGTCCCCTGGGATCATGTGGGCCATGGAGAGCCAATTGTAGCAGGGAATCTCTATTCATAGATTTGACAGGAAGACCTGTCAAATCTATGAATAGAGATTGGCCCCAAAACCCTAACTAAAACTTCAAATAAATTTTTTTTTAAATCACATTTTTAAAATAACTATAAATTACATAAAATAACTATTTTAAACACTAATTTAAATTTTTGAAAAAATTAATTACAGTTTTTAACGGGGCTAAAAATAAACTTACCTTTCTTTAAAGTATTTAAAAATAATAAACCTGTGGAAAAAATGTTTTAATTTTACTTAATTCACCACTTACCTTGTTAAAAGCAGGCCTTGCCTCCATGTGATATCAAGAAATGGCTGAGCGCACTGGATACAGCAAAGGCTATGGGCCCCGACAACATCCCGGCTATCGTGCTGAAGACTTGTGCTCCAGAACTAGCCTCGCCTCTAGCCAAGCTGTTCCAGTACAACTACAATACTGGCATCTATTCGACAATGTGGAAAACTGCCCAGGTATGTTCTGTCCACAAAAAGCAGGACAAATCCAACTCGACCAATTACTGCCCCATCAGTCTACTCTCAATCATCAGCAAAGTAATGGAAGGTGTCATCGACAGTGCAATCAAGCGACACTTACTCACCAATGACCTGCTCATGGATGCCCAGTTTGAGTTCCGCCAAGGCCACTCGGCTCCCAGCCTCATTACAGCCTTAGTCCAAACATGGACAAAGGAGCTGAATTCCAGAGGTGAGGTGAGAGTGACTGCCCTTGACATCAAGACAGCATTTGACCGAGTGTGGCATCAAAGAGCCCTAGTAAAACTGAACTCAATGGGAATCGGGGGGAAAAAACTCCACTGGCTGGAGTCATACCTAGCACAAAGGAAGATGGTTGTGGTGATTGAAGGTCAATCATCACAGCCCCAGGACATCGCTGCAGGAGTTCCTCAGGGCAGTGTCCGAGGCCCAACCATGTTCAGCTGCTTCATCAATGACCTTCCCTCCAAAATAAGATCAGAAATGGGGATGTTCGCTGATGACTGCACAGTGTTCAGCACCATTCACAACTCCTCAGATAATGAAGCAGTCCATGCCTGCATGCAACAAGACCTGGACGACTTTCAGGCTTGGGCTGATAAGTGGGAAGTAACATTCACACCACAGAAGTGCCAGGCAATGACTATCTCCAACAAACGAGAGACTAACCACCTCCCCTTGACAGTCAACGGTATTACCATCACCGAATCCCCCACCATCAACATCCTGGGGGCCACCATTGACCAGAAACTTAACTGGACCAGCCACATAAATACTGTGGCAACAAGAGCAGGTCAGAGGCTGGGTATTCTATGGCGAGTGTCTCACCTCCTGACTCCCCAAAGCCTTTCCACCATCTACAAGGCACAGGTAAGGAGTGTGATGGAATATTCTCCACTTGCCTGGATGAGTGCAGCTGCAACAAGACTCAAGAAGCTCGACACCATCCAGGACAAAACAGTCTGCTTGATTAGCACCCCATCCACCACTTTAAACATTCACTCCCTCCACCACCGGCGTACCGTGGCTGCAGTGTGTACCATCTACAAGATGCACTGCAGCAACTCGCCAAGGCTTCTTCGGCAGCATCTCCCAAACCCGCGACCTCTTCCACCTAGAAGGACAAGGCAGCAGGCGCATGGGAACACCACCACCTCCAAGTTCCCCTCCAAGTCACACACCATCCTGACTTAGAAGTATATTGGCGATCCTTCATCGTCACTGGGTCAAAATCCTGGAACTCCCTCCCTAACAGTACTGTAGGAGTACCTTCACCACACGGACTGCAGCGGTTCAAGAAGGCAGCTCACCACCACCTTCTCAAGGGCAATTAGGGATGTGCAATAAATGCTGGCCTTGCCAGTGACGCCCACATCCAACAAACAAATTTTTAAAAAGTGTTAACGTTTCAGGTCGATAATCTTTCAGCAGAATATAAAATTGGTGCAAGTGTTACCTAAGTTGCTGCAGTAATCCGCTATGATGGCCCGGAATTTGCGATCAGCGGCGAAGCGAAGACGTTCGCCGCTGGCCCCGAAGTAAGCTTTGTCTATGTCGAGAAGTTAGTTTTCCGATGCGTAATTCAAATCCCATAGTGCAAGCTGCTGTGACGTCAACAGGTTGTCTAAGCAGCCAATCAAAACGCAGAATTCGTACAGACCGGGAACAAGAAGATTTGCATTTATATAGCGCCTTTCACAACTACTGGCCGTCTCAAACCGCTTTACAGCCAATGAAGTACTTTTGAAGTGTAATCACTGTTGTAATGTGGGAAACGCGGCAGCCAATTTGCACACAGCAAACAGCAATGTGATAATGACCAGATAATGGCCTATAAATTCGGTGACGCCCCGCCAGCACGTTTGTGCCGGAAATTTAGCGCCCGCCGCCGAGCCAGTTGTGCCCGCCCCAAATTCACTTTCAGCGCCCCAAAGCGGAAGCGGGCGCTGGTACAGGGTGTGCCCGCCCCGCTTGGGGCGCTGAAAGTGAATTTCAGCGCTACCGGTCCCGCTGCGCCACTCGATGCGGAGCGGCAGGCTGCTGTACTGCAGGCCTCCCCCTTCTCTTAAGGGGGAGGTGCCTGCAACGGCCGGAGCCCCGTTGAAAGTGCCGGCAAAAGAGCCCGGCACAACGGCGAAGTGCCGGGCTCCACGGAAACCAGCCGGCAATGCCGCGGGGGGGGGGGTGGAGGAGGCCGGGGAAGGAGGTGCGGGCAGGCGGCCGCCGAAAAAGCGGCCGGCCGCACCTCCGCTTTAAATAGCGCCTCTAAGGCTGCAGCATGGCCAGGTTTTCAAAATGTTGTTAGCGGCCGCCAGGGAAGAGGCGGCCGCTACTGAAGATGGGGATCGGCGTGGTTTCGGGCGGTACCGGGGCGCTGCGCACACCGATTGATGCGCCATCAATTACTCAAAAGACTGAAGTTGAGCGAGTAACAATCAGGCTTTTATTAACTAAAGAATGAAGGTCTTGTCTCGAGTGGTCGACCCGTCCAGAATACTAAGGGTCTGGGAGGTAGTCACTTATATACCTGGAATAGTGGGAGGAGTCAGCCGAGGCATGTCCAGACCTGTACCTAGTGGAATACACATACACATACAGACAGGTATAACAGTGGTTTACCACATTCACCCCTTGTTTAAAAATGAGTCCGGCGGGGTGAAGTGTATTTAAAAGTTCGTGTATTGGAGTCTCTCCGGAGGTCTTGTCTGCCGCTGTGATCGACATGGCGACGGCAGGGGTGGTGGAGCTTCCGGCGTCGCGTCCCGTGTAGGCTGGGGCCCTGGAGTGTAGTCCTCGTGGGTGACGGTCCAAGGCGAGCCGGCTGCTGGGGTTGGATATCGGGTCGTGGGGGGGGGTGGTAATGGGTAGTGGGTTACAGCGGTCCCCGAGGGTGCGAGGTCTCGCATGGAGACTGTGTCCTCCCGCCCGTCCGGGTACGCAATGTAAGCGTACTGGGGGTTGGCGTGGAGGAGGTCGACCCTCTCGACCAGGGGGTCCGTTTTATTGGCCCTCACGTGTCTTCTCAGTAGTACCGGCCCTGGGGACGTCAGCCATGGCGGTAACGATGTGCCCGATGTGGACTTCCTTGGGAAGACAAACATTTTCTCGTGAGGGGTGGCATTGGTGGCAGTGCAGAGAAGTGACCGAATCGAGTGGAGCGCATCGGGGAGCACCTCCTGCCAGCGGGAGGTCGGAAGGCCCCTAGACTTTAAGGCTAGTAGGGCAGCCTTCCAAACAGTTGCATTCTCTCTTTCCACCTGTCCGTTCCCCCGGGGGTTGTAACTGGTGGTCCTGCTTGTGGCTATACCCCTAGCGAGCAGGTACTGGCGGAGTTCGTTGCTCATAAACGATGAGCCCCGGTCGCTATGGATATAGCTGGGGAAACCGAACAGGGTGAAGAGGCTGTTCAGACATTTAATGACCGTGGCACTAGTCATGTCCGGGCAGGGGATAGCGAACGGGAACCGGGAGTACTCGTCAATGATGTTGAGGAAGTACACATTGTGGTCGGAGGAGGGGAGAGGCCCTTTAAAATCGACGCTCAGGCGTTCGAAAGGGCGAGTGGCTTTTATCAGGTGGGCTCTGTCTGGTCTATAAAAGTGCGGTTTGCACTCAGCGCAGACTTGGCAGTTCCTGGTCATGGTCCTGACCTCCTCAATGGAGTAAGGCAGGTTGCGGGCCTTGATGAAGTGGAAGAACCTGGTGACCCCCGGGTGGCAGAGGTCATTGTGGAGGGCCCTCAGCCTATCGATCTGCGCGCTGGCGCAGGTGCCACGCGATAGGGCATCTGGGGGTTCATTGAGCTTCCCAGGCCGGTACAAGATCTCGTAATTGTAGGTGGAAAGTTCGATTCTCCACCTCAAGATCTTGTCATTTTTGATTTTGCCCCTCTGCTTGTTGTTGAACATAAAAGCAACTGAACGCTGGTCAGTGAGCAGGGTAAATCGTTTTCCGGCCAGGTAGTGCCTCCAATGACGCACAGCCTCCACGATAGCCTGGGCCTCCTTCTCGACCGCGGAGTGTCTGGTCTCCGGGCCCTGGAGGGTTCGTGAGAAGAATGCCACAGGTCTCCCCGCCTGATTAAGGGTGGCGGCCAGAGCGAAGTCGGACGCATCGCTTTCCACCTGGAAGGGGATGGATTCGTCCACTGCGTGCATGGTGGCTTTGGCAATGTCTTCCTTGATACGGTGGAAGGCTAAGCGGGCCTCTGCCGTCACGGGAAAAGAGGTGGACTTGATCAGCGGACGGGCTTTGTCTGCATAGTAGGGGACCCACTGAGCGTAGTAGGAAAAAAACCCTAGGCACCTCTTCAGAGCTTTTAGGCAGTGGGGCAGTGGGAGTTCCATAAGGGGACGCATCCGGTCCGGGTCGGGACCGATGACCCCGTGTTCTACAACACAGCCAAGGATGGCGAGGCGGTCTGTGCGGAATATGCACTTCTCCTTGTTATATGTCAGGTTCAGGAGTTGGGCGGTGCGGAGGAATTTCTCGAGGTTTGCGTCATGGTCCTGCAAGTCATGGCCGCAGATGGTCACATTATCTAGGTAAGGGAAAGTGGCCTGCAGCTCGTTTTGATCGACCATCCGCTCCATCTCCCTTTGGAAGACGGAGACCCCGTTGGTAACGCCGAAGGGAACCCTAAGGAAGTGATAGAGGCGGCCGTTTGCCTCAAAAGCAGTATACTGGCGGTCTTCAGGGCTGATGGGGAGCTGGTGGTACGCTGATTTCAGGTCAATGGTCGAAAAGACGCGGTACTGCGCGATCTGGTTGACCATGTCAGCTATGCGGGGGAGTGGGTAGGCGTCCAGCAGGGTGTAGCGGTTTATTGTTTGGCTGTAGTCGATGACCAGGCGTTGTTTCTCGCCGGTCTTAACGACCACAACCTGGGCTCGCCAGGGGCTGGAGCTGCCCTCAATAATCCCCTCCTTCAGGAGCCGTTCCACTTCGGTTTTGATGAAAACCCTGTCCCCGGCACTGTATCGCCTGCTCTTTGTGGCGATGGGCTTACAGTCGGGGGTGAGGTTAGGAAACAGTGGGGGGGGTGGGACTCTGAGTGTGGAGAGGTTGCATCTAGTGCGCGGCGGGCAATTTGGAGGCTGCTGGCTGCGGACTGTGAGTGGGGGGAGGGGGCCACCGTACGCCATCGTAACGCTTTTGAGGTGGCACTGGAAATCCAACCCCAGTAGAACGGCAGCGCAGAGGTCGGGCAGGACCAGGAGTTTAAAATTATTGAACACAGTCCCGTCTACTACTAGTGTCACCACGCAGTAGCCGCCAATGTCCGCTGACTGGGACTCGGAGGCCATAGAAATCCGCTGGTGCGCAGGCAGGACTGGGAGAGAGCAACGCCGCACCGTGTCGGGGTGGATGAAGCTCTCTGTGCTCCCGGAGTCAAAAAGGCAGTTTATTGCATGGCCGTTTACCTTAACGTCCATTTTGGACCGAGCTAGCCGGTGCGGTCTCGTTTGGTCCAGCGTCACAGAGGCCAGCGTAGGGGTCGGTGTGTCGCTGCGAGTATCAGATGGGGGGGGGTTGGCGGTCTGCTGCGTCCCGGCTGGTGTCCAAGATGGCGGCGCCCATGATTCCCATGTGGCTGGAGTCGTCCAAGATGGCTGCTGCTGCGGTGGTTCGCACATGGCTGGGGAGGCCCAAGATGGCGGCTCGCACGGCCCACACGCGGCGCTGCTGGCGTTCGGGGTGGCTTTGGCCTTGCAGATGCTGGCGTAGTGTCCCTTTTTCCCGCAGCCCGAGCAGGTTGCATTCTTCGCCGGGCAGCGCGCTCTGGGGTGTTTGGCCTGGCCACAGAAGTAGCACTTCTGGCCTTGGGATACTGCTGTCTGGCTTTGGGACACTGCTGCGGTAGTTGGGCCGTTGTTGGGCTGTGGCTGGGGTGGCACGGTGCTATGGGGCTGTCCTACCGTGTCCCAGGTTGTCGTTCCCCGCGGCGTCCACGGTGCAGAGGAGTAGGCATCCATGCCCCGGAAGGCTGCGTCCAGCGTTAGTGCGATGTCGGAGGCTTTGTCGAGGGTGAGGTCACTCTGCTCCAGCAGTCGCTGTCGGGTGTAGTTGGACCTGTGGCCCGCTACGAAGGCATCCCGGATCAGTTCCTCCGTGTACTTAGTGGGCGTTACCGCCTTACACCCACAGGCCCGGCCAAGCACGGACAGTGCTTGGAGGTATTCCTCAGTCGATTCCCCAGGTTGTTGCTTGCGACTCCCCAGAAGGTGCCTAGCGTATACTTCGTTCACAGGGCGCGTGTACTGGGTCTTGAGGAGCTGGAGGGCGGCTGTGTACGAGGTCGCGTCCCGGATGACTGAGTACACTCGGTGGTTCACCTTGGAGGACAGGACAGACAGTTTGTCCGCATCCGTTTCGACCGCAGTGGAGGCAGTCAGGAATGTCTCGAAGCACGTGAGCCAGTGAGCAAACTTGGTGGAAGCGTCCGCTTCCCGACTGTCCAGGTCCAGGCATGCTGGTGTGAGGATCTTCTCCATTATAAAAAATTTAGTTAATAAAATTGATGCGCCATCAATTACTCAAAAGACTGAAGTTGAGTGAGTAACAATCAGGCTTTTATTAACTAAAGAATGAAGGTCTTGTCTCGAGTGGTCGACCCGTCCAGAATACTAAGGGACTGGGAGGTAGTCACTTATATACCTGGAATAGTGGGAGGAGTCAGCCGAGGCATGTCCAGACCTGTACCTAGTGGAATACACATACACATACAGACAGGTATAACAGTGGTTTACCACACCGATGACGTCATCGGTGCCGGCGCAGCGCTACCGACTTACGCCGATTTAAAGGCCCACCTAATTTCAGCGGCGACGCAACTTCCGGTGCAACCCACTCTTGCGCCCCTAAATGGGCGCAAACCCAAGGGAATTTCTAGGCCAATCTGTTTTTGTTATGTTGGTTAAGGAATAAATATTAGCCCCAGGACACTGGGGGAGAACTCCTCTGCTCTTCTTTGAAATAGTGCCATGGGATCATTTACTTCTACCAGAGAGAGCAGACAGGGCCTCGGTTTAACATCTCATCTGAAAGACAGCACCTCCAACAGTGCAGCACTCCCTCAGCACTGTACTGGAATGTCATCCTAGCTTTATGTGCTACAAATCCCTGGAGTGGGACTTGAACCCACAACCTTCTGACTCAAAGGTGAGTGGGCTACCAACTGAGCCACGGATGACACTGCGGAAGTGGTTAAGTTCTTTTTAAAATGTTAGCGAGAGCAAAACAAAGATTGGGGCTCTCATACATGAGGAAAAGGAAAACCTGAAATAAAGATGAACAAACTTAAAAAATTTTTTTTAAACGTTCTTGTAAAAATTTCTTTAAAAATGTTATTTTGGATAAATTTGACAGTGCACAAAATTAAAATGGGTTTTTCAGGGCCATAACCAGTCAATACGCTGTTAAAACCCCAGTTACACCAAATCACTTTGGGTGTAATTTTTAATTGGGTATTTAACTGCGTAATTACTGCGGAAGAGTGGAAGTTTTTGTCAGTTTCCATGATTTGAGAGATTTCACTGATTGCCAGCTCTGTGGTGGGGGGTGGTGGTGGAGGGGGAGGAGGGGGCACAGCGCAGCCAGTATCGGACCAGTGAATGACAGACCGCAACTTCAGGATTCCTGCACTCGGCTATGCATGCGCTACATCCTGAAGTTGCGATCAGTTTCAAAAGCGAAATGCCGGCGAACATAGCCAGTTTGCCGTCATCAGGACCGCAAATTCTGGGCCGTAATTACATCGTACAAAGAACGTCACACTGATAGTGAGACAAAACCCACAGAAGTAACAAACAGCAAATGTTGGCGATAAACAGCAGGACCCATCAGTGTCTATAAAGAGAAAAGAGAGATTAAAATTTCAGGTACAGGCTCTTCGCAACTGTAGATGCAGCTCCCAGGTCTCAATCCCTTTCCCGATGGGAATAAATATTGAAATTCTTTATAAATACTTAAAATAAGTAAATAATTGAGGTGAGTAGGATTGAAGACAGCTAGCAATGACCTTCCTTGGCTGTACATTTTGAGTTATTTTACAGTTGGTGAAGAGTGACCCATTTCTTTAGCCAGCAGACAGAGGGCAAGCTCGGAACTCTGTGAAGTGGAAAGAGTAGGAGAAAGATTTTTATTGTGTGTTGTTACACCAAGGTTGCACTTTTTATAGCTATTGGTATGTTTTCACACACTCAATCTATTAATTGCTCCCTTGGTACTTATCCTTCTTGACCAGTTGTAAGCCTTGACCTCAGTGATATAACCTTGCAGAATTTTGATGCACAGCCTGCATAATGCAAAGGTGGGAGCAGTCCCCTGCACTTCCGTGTATCCATGATGTCGTTTTATAAGGCCTATGTTTTTTTAGCCCAAAATAACAGTTTACATAGGATTACATAGGCTATACGGCACAGAAACAGGCCTTTCGGCCCAACCAGTCCATGCCGGCGTTTATGCTCCACACTAGCCTCCTCCCGTCTTTCCTCATCTAACTCTATCAGCATAACCATCGCCGAATCCCCCAACATCAACATCCTGGGGGGTCACCATTGACCAGAAATTTAACTGGACCAGCCACATAAATACTGTGGTTACAAGAGCAGGTCAGAGGTTGGGTATTCTGCAGCGAGTGTCTCACCTCCTGACTCCCCAAAGCCTTTCTGCCATCTACAAGGCACAAGTCAGGAGTGTGATGGAATACTCTCCACTTGCCTGGATGAGTGCAGCTCCAACAACACTCAAGAAGCTCGACACCATCCAAGACAAAGCAGTCCACTTGATTGGCACCACATCCTCCACCTTAAACATTCACTCCCTTCACCACCGGCGTACCGTGGCTGCAGTGTGTACCATCTACAAGATGCACTGCAGCAACTCGCCAAGACTTCTTCGGCAGCATCTCCCAAACCCACGACCTCTTCCACCTAGAAGGACAAGGGCAGCAGACGCATGGGAACACCACCACCTACAAGTTCCCCTCCAAGTCATACACCATCCTGACTTGGAAATATATCGCCGATCCTTCATCGCCGCTGGGTCAAAATCCTGGAACTCCCTCCCTAACAGCACTGTGGGAGTACCTTCACCACACAGACTGCAGCGGTTCAAGAAAGCGGCTCACCACCACCTTCTCAAGGGCAAATAGGGATGGGCAATAAATGCTGGCCTTGCCAGCGACGCCCACATCCCATAAATGAATTTAAAAAAAATAACCCTCTATTCCCTTCTCCCTCATATGCTTGTCTAGCCTCCCCTTAAAGGCATTCGCTTCAGCCACTCCCTGTGAACTGGTTTCCCTCGGTCCTGCAGGAATCCCTCTCCTGTTTTTAATTGCAATTGGTATTTATGTGCCACACCCTTAAAAGGTCTGCCCAGTCCAGGCAGCATTTCCAGATTTCAGATTTCCAGCAAATTGAATAAAAGCCCACCGTGCTTCCTTCCTTTCTTGTGTCAGGGGAACACCCCAGCAAACCTCAGGGAAACAAAATCAACTGAGCTGTTGGATAACCTGCACTTTCTGAAATGGTCACTGGAGGGAGAGAGAGAGAGAGAGAGAGAGAGAAACCAAGGAGAGGTGTTTCCACAGGAGCATGCTCTCTTCAAGCACTGGGACCAGAGGCAGCGGCTCAGCAAGCTTTGTCGATGGTCTTTAAAAGACACGCAATAGTTTAAGCCAGTTGTAGAAGATTACCGCAGGTCCTGTGTTGAAGCAGCAGCTAAGAACGTAAGCTATTTAGTAAAATAGATGTGGCAAATGGATAACTAATTGGGAAAGATAGCAGGGCAAATGATCACGTGAAGTAGCTTATTCTAATAATGAAAGTACATTAAATTTGTCAAAGTATATTTTTAATGACCATAAATTAACTTTTTCTATTTGTTTTTGGAATGTAGCTGACAGTGAGCATTTCATATTTCCGATTTTTTGTATTTATTGCACCTGGGGGGGTCGCCGAGGCAGGGGGATGGAGGGGTGGACACCTGGGTGGGAGGGCACTGGAGGTCGGGTTAGAGGGGGGAGGGGTGCAAACTTACCTGTAGTAGTATAACAGGGGGGCCTGCCCCACAGGTGCAGTTGTAATTCAGAGTGGCTACAAAAGGGGGTGCCGGACCGGGCTGGCCAAAGGTCAGGAGTTTATCGGGGTGATGTATGATCCCCGGCAGACAAAGGTCTTGCTCAGCCTCTGAGCTCAGTACAGAAATGTCACTGAAGATATTGCCACACTCGTTTAAGATTGGAGATATTGCCACACTTGTGTAACACTGAAGATATTGCCACACTCATGTAACACTGAAGATATTGCTACATTTGTGTATCACAGAAGATATTGCCACACTCGTGTTTCACTGAAGATATTGCCACAATCGTGTAACACTGAAGATATTGCCACACTCGTGTATCACTGAAGATATTGCCACACTCATGTATCACAGGAGATATTGCCACACTCGTGCTTCACTGAAGATATTGCCACACTCGTGTAACACTGAAGATATTGCCACATTTGTGTATCACTGAAGATAATGCCACACTCGTGTATCACTGGAGATATTGCCACACTCATGTATCACTGGAGATATTGCCACACTTGTGTATCATTGAAGATATTGCCACACTTGTGTGCAACTGAAGATATTGCCACACTCGTGTCCAACTGAAGATATTGCCACACTCCTGTATCACTGAAGATATTGCCACACTCATGTATCACAGGAGATATTGCCACACTCGTGTTTTACTGAAGATATTGCCGCACTCATGTATCAGTGAAGATATTGCCACACTCGTGTATCACTGGAGGTATTGCCACACTCATGTCCACTGGAGAAATTGCCGCACTCGTGTATCACTGAAGGTATTGCCACACTCATGTATCACTGAAGATACTGCCACACTCGTGTACCACTGAAGATATTGACACACTCATGTATCACTGAAGATATTGCAACACTCATGTATCACTGAAGATATTGCAACACTCATGTATCTCTGGAGACATTGCCGCAGTAGTGTACCACTGAAGATATTGCCATACTCGTGTAACAATGAAGATATTGCCACACTCTTGTCCACTGAAGATATTGCCACACTCGCGTCCACTTAAGATATTGCCACACTTGGGTCCACTGGAGATATTGCCACAGTCGTGTACCACTGAAGATATTGCCATACTCGTGTAACACCGAAGATATTGCCACACTCGTGTACCACTGAAGATATTGCCAC
This sequence comes from Somniosus microcephalus, assembly GCF_052327205.1. Lineage (NCBI taxonomy): Eukaryota > Metazoa > Chordata > Chondrichthyes > Squaliformes > Somniosidae > Somniosus > Somniosus microcephalus. The sequence goes on from NC_140988.1 coordinate 22,795,786, forward strand.
ACTTGTGTACAACTGAAGATATTGCAACACTCATGTATCACTGAAGATATTGCAACACTCATGTATCACTGAAGATATTGCCACACTCATGTATCACTGAAGATATTGCAACACTCATGTATCACTGAAGATATTGCCACACTCATGTACCTCTGAAGATATTGCCGCAGTCGTGTACCACTGAAGATATTGCCATACTTGTGTCCACTGAAGATATTGCCACACTCTTGTCCACTGAAGATATTGCCACACTCGTGTCCACTTAAGATATTGCCACACTCGAGTCGCTTGGAGATATTTCCACACTCGTGTGCACTGAAGATATTGCCACACTCGTGTATCAGTGAAGATATTGCCACACTCATGTACCACTGAAGATATTACCACACTCGTGTATCACTGCAGTTATTGCCAGACTTGTGTACAACTGCAGATATTGTCACACTCATGTACAACTGAAGATATTTCCACACTCGTGTATCTCTGGAGATATTGCCACACTCTTGTACCACTGAAGATATTGCCGCACTCGTGTATCACTGAAGATATTGCCACACTCGTGTATTACTGAAGATATTGCCACAATTCTGTACCTCTGGAGATATTGCCACACTCATGTATTACTGAAGGTATTGCTGCACTCATGTATCACAAAATATATTGCCGCACTCGTGTATCACTGGAGACATTGCCACATTCGTATAACACTTAAAATGTTGCCACACTTTTGCACCTCTGAAGACATTGCCACACTCGTGTACCTCTGGAGATATTGCCACACTCCTGTATCACTGGAGAAATTGCCACACTCGTGTATCAGTGAAGATATTGCCACACTCATATATTACTGATGATATTGCCACACTCATGTATCAGTGAAGATATTGCCAGACTCGTGTACAACTGAAGATATTGCCACACTCGTGTACCACTGAACATATTGCCACACTCGTGCACCAGTGGAGATATTGGCACACCCATGTACAACTGAAGATATTGCCACTCTCGTGTACCACTGAAGATATTGCCACACTCGTGTACCACTGAAGATATTGCCACACTTGTGTACAACTGAAGATATTGCAACACTCATGTATCACTGAAGATATTGCAACACTCATGTATCACTGAAGATATTGCCACACTCATGTATCACTGAAGATATTGCAACACTCATGTATCACTGAAGATATTGCCACACTCATGTACCTCTGAAGATATTGCCGCAGTCGTGTACCACTGAAGATATTGCCATACTTGTGTCCACTGAAGATATTGCCACACTCTTGTCCACTGAAGATATTGCCACACTCGTGTCCACTTAAGATATTGCCACACTTGGGTCCACTGGAGATATTGCCACAGTCGTGTACCACTGAAGATATTGCCATACTCGTGTAACACCGAAGATATTGCCACACTCGTGTACCACTGAAGATATTGCCACACTTGTGTACAACTGAAGATATTGCAACACTCATGTATCACTGAAGATATTGCAACACTCATGTATCACTGAAGATATTGCCACACTCATGTACCTCTGAAGATATTGCCGCAGTCGTGTACCACTGAAGATATTGCCATACTTGTGTCCACTGAAGATATTGCCACACTCTTGTCCACTGAAGATATTGCCACACTCGTGTCCACTTAAGATATTGCCACACTCGAGTCGACTGGAGATATTTCCACACTCGTGTGCACTGAAGATATTGCCACACTCGTGTATCAGTGAAGATATTGCCACACTCATGTACCACTGAAGATATTACCACACTCGTGTATCACTGCAGTTATTGCCAGACTTGTGTACAACTGCAGATATTGTCACGCTCATGTACAACTGAAGATATTTCCACACTCGTGTATCTCTGGAGATATTGCCACACTCTTGTACCACTGAAGATATTGCCGCACTCGTGTATCACTGAAGATATTGCCACACTCGTGTATTACTGAAGATATTGCCACACTTCTGTACCTCTGGAGATATTGCCACACTCATGTATTACTGAAGATATTGCTGCACTCATGTATCACAAAATATATTGCCGCACTCGTGTATCACTGGAGACATTGCCACATTCGTATAACACTTAAAATGTTGCCACACTTTTGCACCTCTGAAGACATTGCCACACTCGTGTACCTCTGGAGATATTGCCACACTCCTGTATCACTGGAGAAATTGCCACACTCGTGTATCAGTGAAGATATTGCCACACTCATATATTACTGATGATATTGCCACACTCATGTATCAGTGAAGATATTGCCACACTCGTGTACAACTGAAGATATTGCCACACTCGTGTACCACTGAACATATTGCCACACTCGTGCACCAGTGGAGATATTGCCACACTCGTGTACCACTGAAGATATTGCTGCGCTCATGTATCACAGGAGATATTGCCACACTCATGTATCAGTGAAGATATTGCCACACTCATGTATCACTGGAGATATTGCCACACTTGTATACAACTGAAGATATTTCCACACTCGTGTATCAGTGAAGATATTGCCACAATCATGTACCACTGAAGATAATGCCACACTCGTGTATCACTGCAGATATTGCCACACTCATGTACAACTGAAGATATTTCCACACTCGTGTAACAGTGAAGATATTGCCACAATCATGTACCACTGAAGATAATGCCACACTCGTGTATCACTGCAGATATTGCCACACTCATGTACAACTGAAGATATAGCCACACTCGTGTATCAGTGAAGATATTGCCACACTCGTGTATCACTGGAGATATTGCCACACTCGTGTATCACTGGAGAAATTGCCACACTCGTGTATCAGTGAAGATATTGCCACACTCATATATTACTGAAGATATTGCCACACTCATGTATCAGTGAAGATATTGCCACACTAGTGTACAACTGAAGATATTGCCACACTCGTGTATCATGGAAGATATTGCCATACTTGTGTACAACTGAAGATATTGCCACACTCGTGTACCACTGAACATATTGCCACACTCGTGCACCAGTGGAGATATTGGCACACCCGTGTACAAGTGAAGATATTGCCACTCTCGTGTACCACTGAAGATATTGCCACACTCGTGTATCATTGGAGATATTGCCACACTCGTGTACCACTGAAGGTATTGCCACACTCATGTATCACTGAAGATATTGCTGCACTCATGTATCACAGGAGATATTGCCACACTCATGAATCCCTGGAGAAATTGCCAGACTCATGTATCAGTGAAGATATTGCCACACTCATGTATCACTGGAGATTTTGCCACACTTGTATACAACTGAAAATATTTCCACACTTGTGTATCCGTGAAGGTATTGCCACACTTGTGTATCACTGCTGATATTGCTACACTCATGTACAACTGCAGATATTGTCACACTCATGTACAACTGAAGATATTTCCACACTCGCGTGACAGTGAAGATATTGCCACACTCATGTACCACTGAAGATATAGCCACACTCGTGTATCACTGAAGATATTGCCACACTTTTGTATCACTGGAGAAATTGCCGCACTCGTCCATCACTGGCGATATTGCCACACTCGTGTATTACTGAAGGTATTGCCGCACTTTTGTATCACTGGAGATATTGCCACACTCATGTATCACTGAAGATATTGTTGCACTCATGTATCACAGAATATATTACTGCACTCGTGTATCAGTGAAGATATTGCAGCACTCGTGTACCACTGAAGATATTGCCGCACTCGTGTATCACTGAAGATAGTGCCACACTCATGTATTAATGAAGATATTGCCACACTTTTGTATCACTGGAGATATTGCCACACTCGTGTACCACTGAAGATATTGCCACACTCGTGTATCACTGCAGATATTGCCATACTCGTGTAGAACTGCAGATATTGCCACACTCATGTACAACTGAAGATATTTCCACACTCGTGTACACTGAAGATATTTCCACACTCATGTATCACTGAAGATATTGCAACACTCACATATCATTGAAAATATTGCCAACACTCGTGAATCACTGAAGATATTGCCATACTCATGTCTCACTGGCGATATTGCCACACTCATGTATTACTGGAGATATTGCAATACTCATGTCTCACTGGCGATATTGCCACACTCATGCACCACTGAAGATATTGCCACACTTGTGTACCACTGAAGATATTGCCACACTCATGTACAACTGAAAATATTGCCACACTCATGTATCATTGGAGATATTGCCACACTTGTGTATCACTGAAGCTTTTGACACACTCATGTATCACTGGCGAAATTGCGACACTCATGTATCACTGGAGATATTGTGACACTCGTGTATCACTGAAGATATTGCCACATTTGTACATCACTTAAAATTTTGCCACACTTTTTCACCTCTGAAGATATTGCCACACTTGTGTTTTGTTCAAGATATTGCTGCACTAATTTATCACTGAAGATGTTGCCACACTCATGGACATCTGACGATATTGCCACACTCGTGTACCTCTGGAGATATTGCCACACTGGTATATTACTGAAGATATTGCCACACTCATGTATCAGTGAAGATATTGCCACACTCGTGTACAACTGAAGATATTGCCGCACTCGTGTATCATGGAAGATATTGCCACACTCGTGTACAACTGAAGATATTGCCATACTCATGTACCACTGAACATGTTGCCACACTTGTGCACCAGTGGAGATATTGGCACACCCGTGTACAACTGAAGATATTGCCACTCTCGTGTACCACTGAAGACATTGCCACACTCGTGTACCACTGAAGATATTGCCACACTCATGTATCACTGAAGATATTGCCACACTCGTGTACAACTGTAGATATTGCCACACTCGTGTACCACTGAAGATATTTCCACACTCATGTATCAGTGAAGATATTGCCACAATCATGTACCACTGAAGATAATGCCACACTCTTGTATCACTGCAGATATTGCCATACTCGTGTACAACTGAAGATATAGCCACACTCGTGTATCACTGAAGATATTGCCACACTAATGTATCACTGGAGAAGTTGCCGCACTCGTCTATCACTGGAGATATTGCCACACTCGTGTACCACTGAAGATATTGCCGCACTCGTGTATCACATGAAGATATTGCCACACTCGTGTATTACTGAAGATATTGCCACACTTTTGTATCACTAGAGATCTTGCCACACTCATGTATTACTGAAGATATTGCTGCACTCATATATCACAGAATATATTACCACACTCGTGTATCAGTGAAGATATTGCCACACTCGTGTACCACTGAAGATATTGTCACACTCATGTATCACTGCAGATCTTGCCATACTCGTGTTGAACTGCAGATATTGCCACACTCGTGTACAACTGAAGATATTTCCACATTCGTGTATCAGTGAAGATATTTCCACACTCGTGTACACTGAAGATATTGCCACACTCATGTATCACTGAAGACATTGCAACACTCATATATCATTGAAAATATTGCCAACACTCGTGTATCACTGAAGATATTGCCATACTCGTGTAACACTGAAGATATTGCAACACTCATATATCATTGAAAATATTGCCAACACTCGTGTATCACTGAAGATATTGCCATACTCATGTATCACAGAAGATATTGCAACACTCATGTATCACAGAAGATATTGCCACACTCGTGTATCACTGAAGATATTGCAACACTCGTGCACAACTGAAGTTATTGCCACATTTGTGTATCAATTAAGATATTGCACACTCATGCACCACTGAAGATTCTTCCACACTCATGTCCCACTGAAGATATTGCCACACTCATGTCTCACTGAAGATAACACCTCTCTCGAGCACAACTGAAGATATTGCTACACTCGTGTACAACTGAAGATATTGCCACACTCGTGTATCACTGAAGATATTTCCACATTCGTGTACAACTGAAGATTTTGCCACACTCGTGTATCACAGAAAATATTGCCACACTTATGTAGCACTGAAGATATTGCCACACTCGTGTACCACTGGACATATTGCCACACTCGTGTACCACAGGAGATATTGCCACACTCATGTAGCACTGAAGATATTGACACAGTCGTGTAGCACTGAAGATATTGCCACACTTGTGTACCACTGAAGATATTGCCACAGTCATGTACCACTGAAGATATTGCCACACTCGTGTACCACTGAAGATATTGCCACACTTGTGTACCAGTGGAGATATTGCCACACTCATGTATCACTGGAGCTTTTGCTACACTTGTGTATCACTGAAGCTTTTGACACACTCATGTATCACTGGCAAAATTGCCACACTCATGTATCACTGGAGATATTGCCACACTCATGTATCACTGAAGATATTGCTGCACTCATCTATCACTGAAGATATTGCCACACTCGTGTACCACTGAAGATATTGCCACACTCATGTACCACTGAAGATATTGCCACACTCGTGCTTCACTTAGGGTACTGCCACATTCGTGTACCACTGAAGGCATTGGCACACTCATGTACAACTGAAGATATTGCCTCACTCGTGCACAACTGAAGATATTGCCACATTCGTGTATCACTTAAGATATTGCCACACTCATGCACCACTGAAGATTCTTCCACACTCATGTCTCACTGATATATATTGCTACACTCGTGTCTCACTGAAGATAACGCCTCACTTGTGCACAACTAAAGATATTGCCACAGTCGTGTACAACTGCAGATATTGCTACACTTGTGTATCACTGAAGATATTGTCACACTCGTGTATCACTGAAGATATTGCCACATTCGTGTACAACTGAAGATATTGCCATACTCGTGTATCACTGAAGATATTTCCACATTCGTGTACAACTGAAGATTTTGCCACACTCGTGTATCACAGAAGATATTGCCACACTTATGTACCACTGAAGATATTGCCACACTCGTGTACCACTGGACATATTGCCACATTCGTGTACCACAGGAGATATTGCCACACTCGTGTATCACTGGAGAAATTGCCACACTCGTGTATCAGTGAAGATATTGCGACACTCATGTATCATTGAAGACTTTGCCACACTAATGTATCACTGAAGCTGTTGCCACACTCGTGTACCAATGGAGATATTGCAACCCGCGTGTACAACTGAAGATATTGTTACACTCGTGTATCACTTAAGATATTGCCACACTCATGTATGACTGAAGATATTGCCACACTCGTGTACCACTGGAGACATTGCAACACTTGTGTATCAGTGAAGATATTGCCACACTCATGTATCACTGAAGATATTGCCACACTCGTGTATCAGTGAAGATATTGCCACACTCGTGTACCACTGAAGATATTACCATACTCGTGTGTCACTGAAGATATTGCCACAGTCATGTACCACTGAAGATATTGCCACACTCGTGTACCACTGAAGATATTGCCGCACTCGTGTACCAGTGGAGACATTGCCACACTCATGTATCACTGGAGCCTTTGCTACACTCGTGTATCACTGAAGCTTTTGACACACTCATGTATCACTGGAGAAATTGCCACACTCATGTATCATTGGAGATATTGCCACACTCGTGTATCACTGAAGATATTGCCACACTCATCTATCACTGAAGATATTGCCAAACTCGTGTACCACTGAAGATATTGCCACATTCATGCACCACTGAAGATATTGCCACACTCGTGTATCACTGAAGATATTGCCACACTCGTGTACCACTGGAGATATTGCCACACTCGTGTTTCACTTAAGATATTGCCACACTCATGCACCACTGAAGATTCTTCCACACTCATGTCTCACTGATATATATTGCTACACTCATGTCTCACTGAAGATAACGCCTCACTCATGCACAACTAAAGATATTCCCACAGTCGTGTACAACTGAAGATATTGCTACATTTCTGTATCACTGAAGATATTGTCACACTCGTGTATCACTGAAGATATTGCCACATTCGTGTACAACTGAAAATTTTGCCACACTTGTGTACCACTGAAGATATTGCCACACTCGCGTACCACTGGAGATATTGCCACACCCATGTATAACTGAAGATGTTGCCAGATTTGTGTACCACTGGACATATTGCCACACTTGTGTACAATAGGAGATATTGTGAAACTCATGTATCACTGCAGAAATTGCCACACTCGTGTATCACTGGAGAAATTGCCACACTCGTGTATCAGTGAAGATATTGCGACACTCATGTATCATTGAAGAATTTGCCACACTAATGTATCACTGAAGCTGTTGCCACACTCGTGTACCAATGGAGATATTGCAACCCGCGTGTACAACTGAAGATATTGTTACACTCGTGTATCACTTAAGATATTGCCACACTCATGTATGACTGAAGATATTGCCACACTCGTGTACCACTGGAGACATTGCAACACTCGTGTATCAGTGAAGATATTGCCACACTCATGTATCACTGAAGATATTGCCACACTCGTGTATCAGTGAAGATATTGCCACACTCGTGTACCACTGAAGATATTACCATACTCGTGTGTCACTGAAGATATTGCCACAGTCATGTACCACTGAAGATATTGCCACACTCGTGTACCACTGAAGATATTGCCGCACTCGTGTACCAGTGGAGACATTGCCACACTCATGTATCACTGGAGCCTTTGCTACACTCGTGTATCACTGAAGCTTTTGACACACTCATGTATCACTGGAGAAATTGCCACACTCATGTATCACTGGAGATATTGCCACACTCGTGTATCACTGAAGATATTGCCACACTCATCTATCACTGAAGATATTGCCAAACTCGTGTACCACTGAAGATATTGCCACATTCATGCACCACTGAAGATATTGCCACACTCGTGTATCACTGAAGATATTGCCACACTCATGTACCACTGGAGATATTGCCACACTCGTGTTTCACTTAAGATATTGCCACACTCATGCACCACTGAAGATTCTTCCACACTCATGTCTCACTGATATATATTGCTACACTCATGTCTCACTGAAGATAACGCCTCACTCATGCACAACTAAAGATAGTCCCACAGTCGTGTACAACTGAAGATATTGCTACATTTCTGTATCACTGAAGATATTGTCACACTCGTGTATCACTGAAGGTATTGCCACATTCGTGTACAACTGAAAATTTTGCCACACTTGTGTACCACTGAAGATATTGCCACACTTGCGTACCACTGGAGATATTGCCACACCCATGTATAACTGAAGATGTTGCCAGATTTGTGTACCACTGGACATATTGCCACACTTGTGTACAATAGGAGATATTGTGAAACTCATGTATCACTGCAGAAATTGCCACACTCGTGTATCAGTGAAGATACTGCCACACTCATATATCACTGGAGATATTGTCACACTCGTGTATTATTGAAGATATTGCCACACTCATGTAGCACTGAAGCTGTTGCCACACTCGTGTACCAATGGAGGTATTGCCACACTCGTGTACAACTGAAGATATTGCCACACTCGTGTATCACTTAAGATATTGCCACACTCATGTATGACTGAAGATATTGCCACACTCGTGTACCACTGAAGATATTGCCACAGTAATGTATCACTGAAGCTGTTGCCACACTCGTGTACCAATGGAGATATTGCAACACGCGTGTACAACTGAAGATATTGCCACACTCGTGTATCACTTAAGATATTGCCACACTCATGTATGACTGAAGATATTGCCACACTCGTGTACCACTGGAGACATTGCAACACTCGTGTATCAGTGAAGATATTGCCACACTCATGTATCACTGAAGATATTGCCACACTTGTGTATCAGTGAAGATAGTGCCACACTCGTGTACCACTGAAGATATTACCACACTCGTGTGTCACTGAAGATATTGCCACAGTCATGTACCACTGAAGATATTGCCACAGTAATGTATCACTGAAGCTGTTGCCACACTCGTGTACCAATGGAGATATTGCAACACGCGTGTACAACTGAAGATATTGCCACACTCGTGTATCACTTAAGATATTGCCACACTCATGTATGACTGAAGATATTGCCACACTCGTGTACCACTGGAGACATTGCAACACTCGTGTATCAGTGAAGATATTGCCACACTCATGTATCACTGAAGATATTGCCACACTTGTGTATCAGTGAAGATAGTGCCACACTCGTGTACCACTGAAGATATTACCACACTCGTGTGTCACTGAAGATATTGCCACAGTCATGTACCACTGAAGATATTGCCACACTCGTGTACCACTGAAGATATTGCCACACTCGTGTACCAGTGGAGACATTGCCACACTCATGTATCACTGGAGCTTTTGCTACACTCGTGTATCACTGAAGCTTTTGACACACTCATGTATCACTGGCGAAATTGCCACACTCATGTATCACTGGAGATATTGCCACACTCGTGTATCACTGAAGATATTGCCGCACTCATCTATCACTGAAGATATTGCCAAACTCGTGTACCACTGAAGATATTGCCACACTCATGCACCACTGAAGATATTGCCACACTCGTGTTTCACTTAAGATATTGCCACACTCGTGCACCACTGGAGATTCTTCCACACTCATGTCTCACTGATATATATTGCTACACTCATGTCTCACTGAAGATAACGCCTCACTCATGCACAACTAAAGATATTCCCACAGTCGTGTACAACTGAAGATATTGCTACATTTCTGTATCACTGAAGATATTGTCACACTCGTGTATCACTGAAGATATTGCCACATTCGTGTACAACTGAAAATTTTGCCACACTTGTGTACCACTGAAGATATTGCCACACTCGCGTACCACTGGAGATATTGCCACACCCATGTATCACTGAAGATGTTGCCACATTTGTTTACCACTGGACATATTGCCACACTTGTGTACAATAGGAGATATTGCGAAACTCATGTATCACTGCAGAAATTGCCACACTCGTGTATCAGTGAAGATACTGCCACACTCATATATCACTGGAGATATTGTCACACTCGTGTATTATTGAAGATATTGCCACACTCATGTAGCACTGAAGCTGTTGCCACACTCGTGTACCAATGGAGGTATTGCCACACTCGTGTATCACTTAAGATATTGCCACACTCGTGTACCACTGAAGATATTGCCACACTCGTGTATGACTGAAGATATTGCCAAACTCGTGTACCACTGCAGTTATTGCAACACTCGTGTATCAGTGAAGATATTGCCACACTCATGTAGCACTGAAGATATTGCCACACTTGTGTATCAGTGAAGATAGTGCCACACTCGTGTACCACTGAAGATATTACCACACTCGTGTATCACTTAAGATATTGCCACACTCATGTATGACTGAAGATATTGCCACACTCGTGTACCACTGGAGACATTGCAACACTCGTGTATCAGTGAAGATATTGCCACACTCATGTATCACTGAAGATATTGCCACACTTGTGTATCAGTGAAGATAGTGCCACACTCGTGTACCACTGAAGATATTACCACACTCGTGTGTCACTGAAGATATTGCCACAGTCATGTACCACTGAAGATATTGCCACAGTAATGTATCACTGAAGCTGTTGCCACACTCGTGTACCAATGGAGATATTGCAACACGCGTGTACAACTGAAGATATTGCCACACTCGTGTATCACTTAAGATATTGCCACACTCATGTATGACTGAAGATATTGCCACACTCGTGTACCACTGGAGACATTGCAACACTCGTGTATCAGTGAAGATATTGCCACACTCATGTATCACTGAAGATATTGCCACACTTGTGTATCAGTGAAGATAGTGCCACACTCGTGTACCACTGAAGATATTACCACACTCGTGTGTCACTGAAGATATTGCCACAGTCATGTACCACTGAAGATATTGCCACACTCGTGTACCACTGAAGATATTGCCACACTCGTGTACCAGTGGAGACATTGCCACACTCATGTATCACTGGAGCTTTTGCTACACTCGTGTATCACTGAAGCTTTTGACACACTCATGTATCACTGGCGAAATTGCCACACTCATGTATCACTGGAGATATTGCCACACTCGTGTATCACTGAAGATATTGCCGCACTCATCTATCACTGAAGATATTGCCAAACTCGTGTACCACTGAAGATATTGCCACACTCATGCACCACTGAAGATATTGCCACACTCGTGTTTCACTTAAGATATTGCCACACTCGTGCACCACTGGAGATTCTTCCACACTCATGTCTCACTGATATATATTGCTACACTCATGTCTCACTGAAGATAACGCCTCACTCATGCACAACTAAAGATATTCCCACAGTCGTGTACAACTGAAGATATTGCTACATTTCTGTATCACTGAAGATATTGTCACACTCGTGTATCACTGAAGATATTGCCACATTCGTGTACAACTGAAAATTTTGCCACACTTGTGTACCACTGAAGATATTGCCACACTCGCGTACCACTGGAGATATTGCCACACCCATGTATCACTGAAGATGTTGCCACATTTGTTTACCACTGGACATATTGCCACACTTGTGTACAATAGGAGATATTGCGAAACTCATGTATCACTGCAGAAATTGCCACACTCGTGTATCAGTGAAGATACTGCCACACTCATATATCACTGGAGATATTGTCACACTCGTGTATTATTGAAGATATTGCCACACTCATGTAGCACTGAAGCTGTTGCCACACTCGTGTACCAATGGAGGTATTGCCACACTCGTGTATCACTTAAGATATTGCCACACTCGTGTACCACTGAAGATATTGCCACACTCGTGTATGACTGAAGATATTGCCAAACTCGTGTACCACTGCAGTTATTGCAACACTCGTGTATCAGTGAAGATATTGCCACACTCATGTAGCACTGAAGATAGTGTGACACTTGTGTATCAGTGAAGATATTGCCACACTCATGTATCACTGAAGATATTGTAACACTCGTGTACCAGTGGAGATATTGCCACATTCGTGGACCACTGAAAGTATTGCCACACTCATGTATGAGTGAAGATACTGCCACACTCATGCATCACTGAAGGTATTGCCACACACGCATATCACTGAAGATATTGCCGCACTCATTTATCACTGATGATAGTGCCACACTCGTGTATCACTGAAGGTATTGCCGCACTCGTTTATCACTGGTGATAGTGCCACACTTGTGTACAACTGAAGATATTACCACACGTGAGTATCACTGAAGATAATGCCACAATTGTGTACCACTGAAGATATTGCCACACTCGTGTACCACTGAAGATAATGCCACACTCGTGTATCACTGGAGATATTGTCATACTCGTGTACAACTGAAGATATAGTCACACTCGTGTATCACTGAAGATATTGCTACACTCATGTATCACTGGAGATATTGCCACACTCATATATCACTGGAGATATTGCCACACTCATGTATCACTGGAGATATTGTCACACTCGTGTATCACTGGAGATATTGCCACACTCGTGTACTACTGAAGATATTGCCACACTAGTGTATCAGTGAACATATTGCCACACTCATGTATCACTGGAGATATTGCCACACTCAACTATCACTGAAGATATTGCCACATTCATGTACCACTGGGTATAATGCCACACGCGTGTACAATTGAAGATATTGCCACACTCGTGTACCAGTGGAGATATTGCCACAGTTGTGTATCACTGAAGATATTGCCACACTCGTGTACAACTGAAAATATTGCCACACTCGTGTACCACTGAAGATACTGCCACACTCGTGTACCACTGAAGATATTGCCACACTCATGTATCACTGCAGAAATTGCTACACTCATGTATCACTGGAGATATTGCCACACTCATATATCACTGGAGATATTGCCACACTCATGTATCACTGGAGATATTGCCACACTCGTGTATCACTGGAGATATTGCCACACTCGTGTACTACTGAAGATATTGCCACACTAGTGTATCAGTGAACATATTGCCACACTCATGTATCACTGGAGATATTGCCACACTCAACTATCACTGAAGATATTGCCACATTCATGTACCACTGGGTATAATGCCACACGCGTGTACAATTGAAGATATTGCCACACTCGTGTACCAGTGGAGATATTGCCACAGTTGTGTATCACTGAAGATATTGCCACACTCGTGTACAACTGAAAATATTGCCACACTCGTGTACCACTGAAGATACTGCCACACTCGTGTACCACTGAAGATATTGCCACACTCATGTATCACTGCAGAAATTGCTACACTCATGTATCACTGGAGATATTGCCACACTCATGTATCTGTGGAGATATTGCCCCACCCGTGTACCACTGGAGATAATGCCACACTCGTGCATCACTCTAGATATTGCCACACTGGTGCATCACTGAAGATATTGCCACACTCATGTACCACTGAAGATATTGCCACATTCGTGTACCACTGAAGATATTGCCACACTCATGTATCACTGGAGATATTGCCACACTCGTGTATCACTGGAGCTATTGCCACACTTGTGTACCACTGAAGATATTACCACACTTGTGTACCACTGAAGATACTTCCACACTCGTGTATCACTGGAGATGTTGCCACACTCATGTATTACTGAAGATATTGCCACACTCGTGTACCTCCGGAGATATTGCCACACTCGTGTACCACTGAAGATATTGCCACACTCGTGTATCACTGGAACTATTGCCACACTTGTGTACCACTGAAGATATTGCGATACTCATGTACTACTGGAGATATTGCCACACTCATCTACCACTGAAGATATTGCAACACTCGTGTACAACTGAAGATATTGCTAATACTCATATTTCACTGAAGATATTGCCACACTCGTGCACCACTGAAGATATTGCCACACTCATGTCTCACTGCTGAAATTGCCATACTCATGTATTACTGGAGATATTGCCACATTCGTGTACCACTGAAGATATTGCCACACTCATGTACAACTGAAAATAATGCCACACTCAGGTATCACTGGAGATATTGCCACACTTGTGTATCACTGTAGCTTTTGACACACTTATGTATCACTGGCAAAATTGCCACACTCATGTATCACTGGAGATATTGCGACACTCATGTATCACTGAAGATATTGTTGCACTCATGTATCACTGAAGATATTGCCACACTCGTGTACCACTGAAGATATTGCCACACTCATGTACCACTGAAGATATTGCTACACTCATGTATTTCTGAAGATATTGCCACACTCGTGTACCTCTGAAGGCATTTGTACACTCATGTACAACTGAAGTTATTGCCACATTTGTGTATCAATTAAGATATTGCCACACTCATGCACCACTGAAGATTCTTCCACACTCATGCCCCACTGAAGATATTGCCACACTCGTGTCTCACTGAAGATATTGCCACATTCGTGTACAACTGAAGATATTGCTACACTCGTGTACAACTGAAGATATTGCCACACTCATGTATCACTGAAGATATTGCCACATTCGTGTACAACTGAAGATTTTGCCACACTCGTGTACCACTGAAGATATTGCCACACTCATGTATCACTGGAGATATTGCCACACTCGTGTATCACTGGAGCTATTGCCACACTTGTGTACCACTGAAGATATTACCACACTTGTGTACCACTGAAGATACTTCCACACTCGTGTATCACTGGAGATGTTGCCACACTCATGTATTACTGAAGATATTGCCACACTCGTGTACCTCCGGAGATATTGCCACACTCGTGTACCACTGAAGATATTGCCACACTCGTGTATCACTGGAACTATTGCCACACTTGTGTACCACTGAAGATATTGCGATACTCATGTACTACTGGAGATATTGCCACACTCATCTACCACTGAAGATATTGCAACACTCGTGTACAACTGAAGATATTGCTAATACTCATATTTCACTGAAGATATTGCCACACTCGTGCACCACTGAAGATATTGCCACACTCATGTCTCACTGCTGAAATTGCCATACTCATGTATTACTGGAGATATTGCCACATTCGTGTACCACTGAAGATATTGCCACACTCATGTACAACTGAAAATAATGCCACACTCAGGTATCACTGGAGATATTGCCACACTTGTGTATCACTGTAGCTTTTGACACACTTATGTATCACTGGCAAAATTGCCACACTCATGTATCACTGGAGATATTGCGACACTCATGTATCACTGAAGATATTGTTGCACTCATGTATCACTGAAGATATTGCCACACTCGTGTACCACTGAAGATATTGCCACACTCATGTACCACTGAAGATATTGCTACACTCATGTATTTCTGAAGATATTGCCACACTCGTGTACCTCTGAAGGCATTTGTACACTCATGTACAACTGAAGTTATTGCCACATTTGTGTATCAATTAAGATATTGCCACACTCATGCACCACTGAAGATTCTTCCACACTCATGCCCCACTGAAGATATTGCCACACTCGTGTCTCACTGAAGATATTGCCACATTCGTGTACAACTGAAGATATTGCTACACTCATGTACAACTGAAGATATTGCCACACTCATGTATCGCTGAAGATATTGCCACATTCGTGAACAACTGAAGATTTTGCCACACTCGTGTATCACAGAAGATATTGCCACACTCATGTATCACTGGAGAAATTGCCACACTCGTGTATCAGTGAAGATATTGCCACACTCATGTATCACTGGAGATATTGCCACACTCGTGTATCAGTGAAGATATTGCCACACTCATGTATCACTGGAGATATTGCCACACTCTTGTATCATTGAAGATATTGCCACACTAATGTATCACTGAAGCTGTTGCCACACTCGTGTACCAATGGAGATATTGCAACACTCGTGTACAACTGTAGATATTGCCACACTCGTGTATCACTTAAGATATTGCCACACTCGTGTATGACTGAAGATATTGCCACACTCGTGTACCACTGGAGACATTGCAACACTCGTGTATCAGTGAAGATATTGTCACACTCATGTAGCACTGAAGATATTGTCACACTCGTGTACCAGTGGAGATATTGCCACATTCGTGGACCACTGAAGATATTGCCACACTCATGTATGAGTGAAGATATTGCCACACTCATGTATCACTGAAGATATTGCCACACTCGTGTGTCCACTGGAGATATTTCCACACTCATGTACACTGAAGATATTGCCACACTCGTGTATTAGTGAAGATATTGCCACACTCGTGTACCACTGAAGATATTACCACACTCGTGTAGCACTGAAGATACTGCCACACTCGTGTATCATTGGAGATATTGCCACACTCGTGTACCACTGTAGATATAGCCCACTTGTGTACCACTGGAGATATTGCCACACTTGTGTATCACTGATGCTATTGCCACACTCGTGTACCACTGAAGATATTGCGACACTCGCGTACCATTGAAGATATTGCCACACTCATGTACCACTGGAGATATTGCCACACTCATGTACAACTGAAGATATTGCCACACTCGTGTATCACTGGAGATATTGCCACACTCATGTATCACTGAAGATATTGCCACACTCGTGTACCACTGGAGATATTGCCACACTCGTGTACAACTGTAGATATTGCCACACTCGTGTATCACTTAAGATATTGCCACACTCGTGTATGACTGAAGATATTGCCACACTCGTGTACCACTGGAGACATTGCAACACTCGTGTATCAGTGAAGATATTGTCACACTCATGTAGCACTGAAGATATTGTCACACTCGTGTACCAGTGGAGATATTGCCACATTCGTGGACCACTGAAGATATTGCCACACTCATGTATGAGTGAAGATATTGCCACACTCATGTATCACTGAAGATATTGCCACACTCGTGTGTCCACTGGAGATATTTCCACACTCATGTACACTGAAGATATTGCCACACTCGTGTATTAGTGAAGATATTGCCACACTCGTGTACCACTGAAGATATTACCACACTCGTGTAGCACTGAAGATACTGCCACACTCGTGTATCATTGGAGATATTGCCACACTCGTGTACCACTGTAGATATAGCCCACTTGTGTACCACTGGAGATATTGCCACACTTGTGTATCACTGATGCTATTGCCACACTCGTGTACCACTGAAGATATTGCGACACTCGCGTACCATTGAAGATATTGCCACACTCATGTACCACTGGAGATATTGCCACACTCATGTACAACTGAAGATATTGCCACACTCGTGTATCACTGGAGATATTGCCACACTCATGTATCACTGAAGATATTGCCACACTCGTGTACCACTGGAGATATTGCCACACTCGTGTACTACTGCAGATATTGCCACACTTGTGTATCACTGATGCTATTGCCACACTCGTGTAGCACTGAAGATATTGCCACACTTGTGTATCACTGAAGATAATGCCACACTTGTGTATCATTGGAGATATTGTCACACTCGTGTATCACTGAAGATATTGCCACACTCATTTATCACTGAAGATATTGCCACACTCATGTACAACTTAAGATATTGCCACACTTGTGTATCAGTGAAGATATTGCCACACTTGTGTACCACTGAAGATATTGCCACACTTCTGTATCACTGAAGATATTGCCATGCCAGTGTACAACTGAGGATATTGCCACACTCATGTACCTCTGGAGATATTGCCACACTCGTGTACCAGTGAAGATATTGCCACAGTCGTGTACTACTGAAGATATTGCCACACTCGTATGCCACTGAAAGTATTGTCACACTCGTGTACCACTGAAGATATTGCCACACTCGTGGACCACTGAAGATATTGCCACACTCATGTATCAGTGAAGATATTGCCACACTCATGTATCACTGAAGATATTGACACACTCGTGTTCCACTGGAGATATTTCCACACTCATGTACACTGAAGATATTGCCACACTCGTGTATCAGTGAAGATATTGCCACACTCATGTACCACTGAAGATATTACCACACTCGTGTAGCACTGAAGATACTGCCACACTAGTGTATCATTGGAGATATTGCCACACTCGTGTACCACTGTAGATATAGCCACACTCGTGTACCACTGGAGATATTTCCACACTTGTGTATCACTGATGCTATTGCCACACTCGTGTACCACTGAAGATATTGCCACACTCGTGTACCACTGAAGATATTGCCACACTCGTGTACCACTGGAGATATTGCCGCACTCATGTACAACTGAAGATATTGCTACACTCATGTATCACTGGAGATATTGCCACACTCGTGTATCACTGGAGATATTGCCACACTCATGTATCACTGAAGATATTGCCACACTTGTGTACCACTGGAGATATTGCCACACTCATGTACCACTGGAGATATTGCCACACTCGTGTACTACTGGAGATATTGCCACACTTGTGTATCACTGATGCTATTGCCACACTTGTGTGCCACTGAAGATATTGCCACACTTCTGTATCACTGGAGATACTGCCACACTCGTGTATCATTGGAGATATTGCCACATTGGTGTATCACTGAAGATATTGCCACACTCATTTATTACTGAAGATATTGCCACACTCATGTACAACTTAAGATATTGCCACACTCGTGTATCAGTGAAGATATTGCCACACTTGTGTACCACTGAAGTTATTGCCACACTCATGTATCACTGAAGATATTGCCACACTCGTGTACCAATGAAGATATTGCTGTAGTGTATGTACCTTTAAGAGGAACTATGTTTTTGAAGCCCCTGTATACTGTAGTACCAGTAGTGACCACTCGGGTATATAAGCCTGTGTAGCGTCTTGTGTAGTTAGCTCACCTCCAGACTTTGTTCAGTAAACACTTGTTAAATCAACTCCTGCATTCCGTGTCTCCATTAACACACGGATCTAACAGTGGCGACGAGTTAGAAATTAACTTACCTGCAATTCGGCAGTACCTCAAGGGGATCGATTCCTCAGACGAAGGTCAAAGCCAGAAGCAAGAAAAAAAATTAAAATAATAATAAATAAATAACTCAAATAAACTCGAAAACGAGGGCCAGGCTTGGTCTCCAGTCTGTGGTTTCCCCAGCTAAACGGGCTGGTGGCAGGTAGTGCATTGATCATTCCTGGGCTGCGGCGGGCTAGAGCTCGATTGGGTGGCTCTGCAACGGGGCCGGGCAGCGAGTCAGGAAGCAGAAGCAAAGAGAGAGAGAGGGTGGAGCACTCAGGGCATGTCCGGTGCTGCAAAGCAGGTCGGCGTTCGGACCGAGCAGAGGGAGGGGAAAGTCCCAGAGGGTCCGCTCCATGACGGGAACGGTTCTCCAAGTAACAGAGAAACTATTGAAGCGATATATAAAAAAAAAATAGAAATACCGCGAAAAGCTGCAGGTCGCAACGGGAACCGCGGAGAACAGCGTTGGCAGCAGCGGCAGCGGTGGGAAAGCGCAGGAGGCGCCATCTTAACTCAGCGGGGAAGAAAGAAAAGTGCGGGAGGCGCCATTTTGATCCATCGGGGATGGAGGAAAAGCGCGGGAAGCGCCATTTTAGATTTTCAAGATGCCGAAGACTGGCAATATTACTGCTTCGATAGTGATATAGAAGATTGGACCACATATGTGGAAAGAGTGGAGGTATATTGCAAGGCGAATGAAGTAGCGGATGATAAAAAGGCATCGGTACTTCTAAATCTAATGGGCGCAAGGACATACGGGCTGTTACGAAACGTGATCACTCCAGCCAAACCGATGGACAAGAATTTTAATGAGATTGTTGATACCTTGCAGGAGCACTTAAACCCAACACCACTGCTGATAGCGGAACGATTCAAATTCTTCAGGAGGAATCAGCACAAGAATGAAAGTAACGCTGATTACCTCACCGAATTACGAAAGCTGTCAAAGCAGTGCCAATTCGGGGCAGGACTGGCAGATTCTCTACGAGACAAATTCGTCTGCGGCCTCCTAAGCGAAGGAACACAGAAAAGACTACTTTCTGAGAAAGATTTGACACTGGACAAGGCTTTCAGTGTGGCTGTATCATACGAAGCAGCAGCAAGAGGAGCTGCAGAGATACAGCAAAAGCCACAGGAGTTCGGCACCCATGAAATGACACGGGGTTTCGAGAGATGTTATCGCTGCGGCAGATCCACCCATGACCAGAAGGACTGCTGGTTCAAGGACAAAGCATGCAGGCAATGCGGAAAGATGGGACACATTGCACGTGTATGCAGATCTGGAAAGAAATCCGCTGACAGTAAAAAGGTCAATAAGGAAAAGTACAGAAAGGTACAAATGATGACGGACAGTAGCTCCGAAGACCAGAAGAGTGATAGCGACTCCGGAAACAAGAGACTAAGCTGTCTTAAATTACATAATGTAATTGCCAAAGAAGATTACCAGACCATTTGGGTTACCCTCACAATAGCGGGGTCCCCAGTCAAAATGGAGCTAGATACAGGATCAGCTCTGACCGTCATGAGTCGACGGGATTACGAGCGGCTATTTCCGCATATACCTTTGAAAGACACATCCATTGTCTTGAAGACATATACGGGGCAGAAAGTATACCCCAGAGGGAAAATAAGGGTGCCTGTTGTATACAACGGCAAGGAAATACAGAAGTTGTATTTATACGTTCTGCAAGATGGTGGTCCACCGTTGTTGGGACGTGAATGGATCAGAAAGATACGTTTAGACTGGCACTCCATTCAGGCAGTGACGGTGACCAGTAAGAAAAAAAACAATGATGATGTCATACCTGGACGATTAAAAGAAATCTTGGCTAACGCCAAAGAAGTGTTTCAACAGGAACTAGGAACCCTGAAAGGCACCACCGCCTCAATAAAAGTGGAAGATGCGGCAATTCCCAAGTTTTTTAAGGCAAGGCCGGTGCCATACGCAATTCGCCCAGCCGTCGAGGCAGAGCTGGAGAATTAGGAAAAAGCAGGCGTGTTATCCAAGGTAGATTGCAGCAAGTGGGCAACACCCATCGTCCCGGTCATGAAGAAAATGTTGAATAATGATAAATTTGAAGAACAGAGAAAAGTTCGCATCTGTGGGGACTTCAAGGTGACTGTAAACCCGGTTCTTCACACGGTACAGTATCCTCTTCCGAGGATAGAAGATATTTTCACCTCACTATCCGGAGGGAAATGTTTCACCAAAATTGACTTAGCACAGGCATATCTACAGATGGAGGTTGAGGAGGCCTCTAAAAAGTATCTCACGATAAACACACACAAAGGCCTGTACCAGTACAATCGACTGGTTTTCGGAGTGGCATCAGCTCCGGCTATCTAGCAAAGAGCTATGGAGCAAGTCCTGCAAGGGATTCCGGGGACTCAATGCTACCTAGACGACATCCTTGTAACAGGAGAAAACGACAACGAGCACCTTGCCAACTTGGAGCAGGTGCTCACAAGGCTGAGAGAACGGGGCCTACGAGCAAATTGCCCCAAGTGCGAATTTTTCCAGAAACAAATATCATATTGTGGCCATGTCATTAACGAAGAAGGGTTGCATAAGTCACCTGAAAAAATTGAAGCGGTCGTAAAGGCCCCAGCGCCTGAAAATGTCTCGCAATTAAGGTCGTTCCTGGGATTAGTAAATTACTATCATAAATTTTTACCAAACTTGTCGACGGTTCTGCACCCGCTTAACGCACTGCTACAAACGGGAGTAGTTTGGAAATGGAGCGAAGACTGTAAACGTGCCTTCCATAAATGCAAAGGCTTGATCACATCCAGGAAAGTGTTGGCTCATTACAACCCATCACTGCCAATCAGACTGGCGTGCGATGCATCCCCTTACGGCGTGGGAGCGGTATTATCGCATAGATTCCCTGATGGCTCGGAGCGGCCGATAGCTTTTGCGTCACGCTCATTGAACTCAGCTGAGCGTAACTATGCCCAGATCGACAGGGAGGCACTCAGCCTGGTGTGGGGGGTGAAGAAATTCAACCATTACCTACGCGGACAAAAATTTACCTTGTTGACTGACCATCAACCCCTCGTCTCCATATTCAACCCTAAAAAGGGCGTTCCCATTATGACAGCGCAAAGGCTACAGAGGTGGTCCCTTTTCCTAGGGGCACACCAATATGACATAGAATACAAAGGAACAAAACAGCATGGGAATGCTGACGGGTTATCGCACCTACCGTTGCCAACGGTGGAAGAGGCGCCTACAGTGGACCCAGTGGAGATGTTCCACTCGACCATAGTGGAATGTCTACCGGTGACAAATTCTACCATTGAAAAGGAAACGCGAAATGACCCGACTCTCTCACGAGTCTACGATTTAACGGTGAAGGGATGGCCAGCACATGGCAAATCACTGTTGCCAGCATTCTCACAAAGAAGAGAACAGCTGTCAGTGTGCCGAGGAACCTTGATGTGTGGATCCAGAGTGGTGATTCCACCCAAACTCAAGGATAGAGTGCTAAAGGAGCTTCACGAGGGGCATCTGGGTGGAGTGAAAATGAAGAACTTAGCCAGAGCGTTTGTGTGGTGGCCAGGTATCGATGGAGACATCGAAGAAATGACCAAGAGCTGTCTAGGATGCCAGAAGGTCCAAAACGCCCCACCACAAGCCCCTCTACATGCATGGGAGTGGCCCTCATCTCCATGGCAAAGGGTACATATCGACTTTGCTGGTCCATTTATGGACTCTAGGGGCTAGATTTTCAGTTGCTTGCGCCAGCAGTTAGCGCCTTAAGAGAAGTGATTTTCGGGCGCTATGCGTGTAGCGCCCGGGCGCAGCGCAGTTTGCGCCCCGCCCCAAATTAAGTTGCCCGTTAGCGCCGGCGCAAAGTTTAGCGGCCGCCCGGATGCGCGCGCAGAAAATGACATCACATCCTCGTGCAACGCCCTTTGGCCGCCCCGAATCCAAACTTCAGTCGGACCGCCCCATTGTGCGGCTGGCGTCCAGAGCGTTTGTAAAATGGAACGCAACAGACCCTGGGGAGCGCAAATTAAAGGGCACTCCTCATGCAGTATAAACGGCACTCTGCATGTGTTGTGTGGAAGGATCCAGTGTGTTGTTGTGAACGATGTATTTATGTTTCCGGGCACCACCACCACCACCACCACCACCACCTCCTCCTCCTCCTCCTCCTCCTCCTCCTCCTCCTCCTCCTCCTCCTCCTCCTCATTTCCCCCCCCAGACTCTGCTTTTGAAAAGAACACATGCACCCTTCCCCTTTAAGAGCTCACTGGCACCAGAGTGTCTGCCGTACGCTGCGCCCGAGCTCGGGCGTTGCGCTCTGCACCGCCGGCTTAGCGCCTAAAGATAGTAGTGGAACGCCTCTTTTAGCGCTCCACCAACCTCTTAGGGCGAAGCCACTGAATTTTTGGCAACAGGGCGCTACTTTGGGGCGGGCGCTAACTTCGGGCGGGCGCTAAGGTTAGCGCCCCAAAACTGTCTATACTGAAAATCTAGCCCAATGTTCTTAATCGTGGTGGATGCACACTCCAAGCGGCCGGAGGTAATAAAGATGTCCTCCACCACGACGGAAAAAACCATCACAGTATTAAGGACCATATTCGCCAGGAATGGGCTGCCTGAACAGATCTGTTCTGCTAATGGACCGCAATTTGTATCCGAAGAATTCAGGAAGTTCTTAAAAAACAATGGGGTTAAGCACTACACGTCCGCCCCATACCATCCCGCCACCAATGGATTGGCTGAAAGGTTTGTCCAGACCTTCAAGAAGGCCATAAAGGCCATGGATAATGAAGACATAAATCTACAACATAAGGTAGATAACTTCTTGTTTGCATACAGGAATGCAACACATGTGGTTACAAACCAAACCCCCGCCATGATGTTTTTCAATAGAAGACTAAGAGGCCGGCTGGATTTGGTCAAGCCAAACATCAGAAGGGACGTAGAGAACCGGCAATTTCAAAGCATGAATGAAAGGCCAACTAGAACCTTCCAGATAGGTCAACCAGTTTTGGCCCGGGACTACCGTACCGAGAAATGGCAGCCTGGAACTATTTGCACATGACTAGGACCGCTGGTGTATACCGTGGACATTGGAGAAAGCATAATAAGGCGCCATGCTGACCAGATCATAGAGTCATCTGAAAAAGGACAACCTACACCACAACTCTATACGCCTAGTGATGAAGCAGAGATACCCATAGTATCTACCTCCGATCCGGTGATACTGGAACCAGATGAACCCGACACTGGCATTGAAGCCGAATCGACCTTGCCAAAAGAACCTACTACACCACCGAAATCTACTACACCACCGAGGCATTATCCGGACCGAGTCAGGAAGCCTCCAGAGAAACTGAATTTGTAATTGATTAACTTCAGCAAATGTGTATATTGTTGTTCTTGTAAAAATGTTATTTAATGATTACTTAAAATGTTATGTACTATTTACCTAAAAGGGGAGGAATTGTAGTGTATGTACCTTTAAGAGGAACTATGTTTTTGAAGCCCCTGTATACTGTATTACCAGTAGTGACCACTCGGGTATATAAGCCTGTGTAGCGTCTTGTGTAGTTAGTTCACCTGCAGACTTTATTCAGTAAACACTTGATAAATCAACTCCTGCATTCCGTGTCTCCATTAACACACGGATCTAACGGTGGCGACGAGTTAGAAATTAACTTACCTGCACTGGAGATATTGCCACACTTGTGTATCACTGGAGATACTGCCACACTCATGTATCACTGAAGATATTGCCACACTCGTGTACCACTGGAGATATTGCCACACTCGTGTACCACTGGAGATATTGCCACACTTGTGTATCACTGATGCTATTGCCACACTTGTGTAGCACTGAAGATATTGCAACACTCGTGTATCACTGAAGATACTGCCACACTCGTGTATCATTGGAGATATTGCCACACTCGTGTACCACTGTAGATATTGCCACACTCGTGTACCACTGGAGATATTGCCACACTTGTGTATCACTGATGCTATTGCCACACTCGTGTACCACTGAAGATATTGCAACACTCGTGTACCACTGAAGATATTGCCACAGTCGTGTACCACTGGAGATATTGTCTCACTCATGTGCAACTGAAGATATTGCCACACTTGTGTATCACTGGAGATATTGCCACTCGTGTATCACTGGATATATTGCCACACTCGTGTACCACTGGAGATATTGCCTCACTCATGTACAACTAAAGATATTGCCACACTCGTGTATCATTGGAAATATTGCCACACTCGTGTACCACTGAAGGTATTGCCACACTCATGTATCACTGAAGATATTGCTGCACTCATGTATCACAGGAGATATTGCCACACTCATGAATCCCTGGAGAAATTGCCAGACTCATGTATCAGTGAAGATATTGCCACACTCATGTATCACTGGAGATTTTGCCACACTTGTATACAACTGAAAATATTTCCACACTTGTGTATCCGTGAAGGTATTGCCACACTTGTGTATCACTGCTGATATTGCTACACTCATGTACAACTGCAGATATTGTCACACTCATGTACAACTGAAGATATTTCCACACTCGCGTGACAGTGAAGATATTGCCACACTCATGTACCACTGAAGATATAGCCACACTCGTGTATCACTGAAGATATTGCCACACTCATGTATCACTGGAGAAATTGCCGCACTCGTCCATCACTGGCGATATTGCCACACTCGTGTATTACTGAAGGTATTGCCGCACTTTTGTATCACTGGAGATATTGCCACACTCATGTATCACTGAAGATATTGTTGCACTCATGTATCACAGAATATATTACTGCACTCGTGTATCAGTGAAGATATTGCAGCACTCGTGTACCACTGAAGATATTGCCGCACTCGTGTATCACTGAAGATAGTGCCACACTCATGTATTAATGAAGATATTGCCACACTTTTGTATCACTGGAGATATTGCCACACTCGTGTACCACTGAAGATATTGCCACACTCGTGTATCACTGCAGATATTGCCATACTCGTGTAGAACTGCAGATATTGCCACACTCATGTACAACTGAAGATATTTCCACACTCGTGTACACTGAAGATATTTCCACACTCATGTATCACTGAAGATATTGCAACACTCATATATCATTGAAAATATTGCCAACACTCGTGAATCACTGAAGATATTGCCATACTCATGTCTCACTGGCGATATTGCCACACTCATGTATTACTGGAGCTATTGCCACACTTGTGTATTACTGAAGGTATTGCCACACTCATGCACCACTGAAGATATTGCCACACTTGTGTACCACTGAAGATATTGCCACACTCATGTACAACTGAAAATATTGCCACACTCATGTATCATTGGAGATATTGCCACACTTGTGTATCACTGAAGCTTTTGACACACTCATGTATCACTGGCGAAATTGCGACACTCATGTATCACTGGAGATATTGTGACACTCATGTATCACTGAAGATATTGCCGCACTCGTGTATCACTGAAAATATTGCAACACTCGTGTATTACTGAAGGTATTGCCACACTTTTGTATCACTGGAGGTAATGCCACACTCATGTATATTGCTGCACTCATGTATCGCAGAATATATTGTCGCACTCGTGTATGAGTGAAGATATTGCCACTCTCGTGTACCACTGAAGATATTGCCACACTCGTGTATCACTGCAGATATTGCCATACTCGTGTACAACTGCAGATATTGCCACACTCGTGTACAACTGAAGATATTTGCACACTCATGCATCAGTGAAGATATTTCCACACTCGTGTACACTGAAAATATTGCCACACACATGTACCACTGAAGATATTGCCATACTCGTGTATCCCTGAAGATAATGCCACACTCATGTCTCACTGGCGAAATTGCCACACTCATGGATTACTGGAGATACTGCCACACTCGTGTATTACTGGAGATATTGCCACACTCATGTATCACTGGAGATATTGCCACACTCGTGTATCACTGGAGATATTGCCACACTCATGTATCACTGGAGATATTGCCACACTCGCATACCACTGAATATATTGCCACACTCGTGTATCACTGGAGATATTGCCACACTCATGTATCACTGGAGATATTGCTGCATTTGTGTACCACTGAAGATATTGCCACAGTCTTGTATGACTGAAGTTATTGCCACACTCTGGTACCACTGCAGATATTGTCACACTCATGTATAACTGAAGATATTTCCACACTCATGTATGACTGGAGATATTGCCACACTCTTGTACCACTGAAGATATTGCCGCACTCGTGTATCACTGAAGATATTGCCACACTTGTGTATCTCTGGAGATATTGCCACACTCATGTATCACTGGAGATATTGCCACACTCATGTATTACTGAAGATGTTGCTGCCCTCATGTATCACAGAATATATTGCCGCACTCGTGTAACACTGGAGATATTGCCACATTTGTACATCACTTAAAATTTTGCCACACTTTTTCACCTCTGAAGATATTGCCACACTTGTGTTTTGTTCAAGATATTGCTGCACTAATTTATCACTGATGATGTTGCCACACTCATGGACATCTGACGATATTGCCACACTCGTGTACCTCTGGAGATATTGCCACACTGGTATATTACTGAAGATATTGCCACACTCATGTATCAGTGAAGATATTGCCACACTCGTGTACAACTGAAGATATTGCTGCACTCGTGTATCATGGAAGATATTGCCACACTCATGTACAACTGAAGATATTGCCACACTCATGTACCACTGAACATGTTGCCACACTTGTGCACCAGTGGAGATATTGGCACACCCGTGTACAACTGAAGATATTGCCACTCTCGTGTACCACTGAAGATATTGCCACACTCATGTATCACTGAAGATATTGCCACACTCATGTACAACTGTAGATATTGCCACACTCGTGTACCACTGAAGATATTTCCACACTCGTGTATCAGTGAAGATATTGCCACACTCATGTACCACTGAAGATAATGCCACACTCTTGTATCACTGCAGATATTGCCATACTCGTGTACAACTGAAGATATAGCCACACTCGTGTATCACGGAAGATGTTGCCACACTAATGTATCACTGGAGAAATTGCCGCACTCGTCTATCACTGGAGATATTGCCACACTCATGTACCACTGAAGATATTGCCGCACTCGTGTATCACATGAAGATATTGCCACACTCTTGTATTACTGAAGATATTGCCACACTTTTGTATCACTAGAGAACTTGCCACACTCATGTATTACTGAAGATATTGCTGCACTCATATATCACAGAATATATTACCACACTCGTGTATCAGTGAAGATATTGCCACACTCGTGTACCACTGAAGATATTGTCACACTCGTGTATCACTGCAGATCTTGCCATACTCGTGTTGAACTGCAGATATTGCCACACTCGTATATCATTGAAAATATTGCCAACACTCGTGTATCACTGAAGATATTGCCATACTCATGTATCACAGAAAATATTGCAACACTCGTGTATCACTGAAGATATTGCAACACTCGTGCACAACTGAAGTTATTGCCACATTTGTGTATCAATTAAGATATTGCCACACTCATGCACCACTGAAGATTCTTCCACACTCATGTCCCACTGAAGATATTGCCGCACTCATGTCTCACTGAAGATAACACCTCTCTCGAGCACAACTGAAGATATTGCTACACTTGTGTACAACTGAAGATATTGCCACACTCGTGTATCACTGAAGATATTTCCACATTCATGTACAACTGAAGATTTTGCCACACTCGTGTATCACAGAAAATATTGCCACACTTATGTAGCACTGAAGATATTGCCACACTTGTGTACCAGTGGAGATATTGCCACACTCATGTATCACTGGAGCTTTTGCTACACTTGTGTACCACTGAAGCTTTTGACACACTCATGTATCACTGGCGAAATTGCCACACTCATGTACCACTGGAGATATTGCCACACTCGTGTATCACTGAAGATATTGCCGCACTCATCTATCACTGAAGATATTGCCACACTCGTGTACCACTGAAGATATTGCCACACTCATGTACCACTGAAGATATTGCCACACTCGTGTACCTCTGGAGATATTGCCACACTGGTATATTACTGAAGATATTGCCACACTCATGTATCAGTGAAGATATTGCCACACTCGTGTACAACTGAAGATATTGCCACACTCATGTACCACTGAAGATATTGCCACACTCGTGTATCACTGAAGATATTGCCACACTCATGTACCACTGGAAATATTGCCACACTCGTGCTTCACCTAGGGTACTGCCACATTCGTGTACCACTGAAGGCATTGGCACACTCATGTACAACTGAAGATATTGCCTCACTCGTGCACAACTGAAGATATTGCCACATTCGTGTATCACTTAAGATATTGCCACACTCATGCACCACTGAAGATTCTTCCACACTCATGTCTCACTGATATATATTGCTACACTCGTGTCTCACTGAAGATAATGCCTCATTTGTGCACAACTAAAGATATTGCCACAGTCGTGTACAACTGAAGATATTGCTACACTTGTGTATCACTGAAGATATTGTCACACTCGTGTATCACTGAAGATATTGCCACATTCGTGTACAACTGAAGATATTGCCATACTCGTGTATCACTGAAGATATTTCCACATTCGTGTACAACTGAAGATTTTGCCACACTCGTGTATCACAGAAGATATTGCGACACTTATGTACCACTGAAGATATTGCCACACTCGTGTACCACTGGACATATTGCCACATTCGTGTACCACAGGAGATATTGCCACACTCGTGTATCACTGGAGAAATTGCCACACTCGTGTATCAGTGAAGATATTGCCACACTCATGTATCATTGAAGATTTTGCCACACTAATGTATCACTGAAGCTGTTGCTACACTCGTGTACCAATGGAGATATTGCAACACGCGTGTACAACTGAAGATATTGCCACACTCGTGTATCACTTAAGATATTGCCACACTCATGTATGACTGAAGATATTGCCACACTCGTGTACCACTGGAGACATTGCAACACTCGTGTATCAGTGAAGATATTGCCACACTCATGTATCACTGAAGATATTGCCACACTCATGTATCAGTGAAGATATTGCCACACTTGTGTACCACTGAAGATATTACCATACTCGTGTGTCACTGAAGATATTGCCACAGTCATGTACCACTGAAGATATTGCCACACTCGTGTACCACTGAAGATATTGCCACACTCGTGTACCAGTGGAGACATTGCCACACTCATGTATCACTGGAGCTTTTGCTACACTCGTGTATCACTGAAGCTTTTGACACACTCATGTATCACTGGCGAAATTGCCACACTCATGTATCACTGGAGATATTGCCACACTCGTGTATCACTGAAGATATTGCCACACTCATCTATCACTGAAGATATTGCCAAACTCATGTACCACTGAAGATATTGCCACACTCATGCACCACTGAAGATATTGCCACACTTGTGTTTCACTTAAGATATTGCCACACTCGTGTACCACTGGAGATTCTTCCACACTCATGTCTCACTGATATATATTGCTGCACTCATGTCTCACTGAAGATAACGCCTCACTCATGCACAACTAAAGATATTCCCACAGTCGTGTACAACTGAAGATATTGCTACATTTCTGTATCACTGAAGATATTGTCACATTCGTGTACAACTGAAAATTTTGCCACACTTGTGTACCACTGAAGATATTGCCACACTCGCGTACCACTGGAGATATTGCCACACCCATGTATCACTGAAGATGTTGCCACATTTGTGTACCACTGGACATATTGCCACACTTGTGTACAATAGGAGATATTGCGAAACTCATGTATCACTGCAGAAATTGCCACACTCGTGTATCAGTGAAGATACTGCCACACTCATATATCACTGGAGATATTGTCACACTCGTGTATTATTGAAGATATTGCCACACTCATGTAGCACTGAAGCTGTTGCCACACTCGTGTACCAATGGAGGTATTGCCACACTCGTGTATCACTTAAGATATTGCCACACTCGTGTACCACTGAAGATATTGCCACACTCGTGTATGACTGAAGATATTGCCAAACTCGTGTATCACTGCAGTTATTGCAACAGTCGTGTATCAGTGAAGATATTGCCACACTCATGTAGCACTGAAGATAGTGTGACACTTGTGTATCAGTGAAGATATTGCCACACTCATGTAGCACTGAAGATATTGTAACACTCGTGTACCAGTGGAGATATTGCCACACTCGTGGACCACTGAAAGTATTGCCACACTCATGTATGAGTGAAGATACTGCCACACTCGTGCATCACTGAAGATATTGCCACACACGCGTATCACTGAAGATATTGCTGCACTCATTTATCACTGATGATAGTGCCACACTCGTGTATCACTGAAGATATTGCCGCACTCGTTTATCACTGGTGATAGTGCCACACTTGTGTATTAGTGAAGATATTGCCACACTTGTGTGCCACTGGAGATATTGCCTCACTCGTGTACAACTGAAGATATTACCACACTTGAGTATCACTGAACATAATGCCACAATTGTGTACCACTGAAGCTATTGCCACACTCGTGTACCACTGAAGATAATGCCACACTCGTGTATCACTGGAGATATTGTCATATTCGTGTACAACTGAAGATATAATCACACTCGTGTATCACTGAAGATATTGCTACACTCATGTATCACTGGAGATATTGCCACACTCATATATCACTGGAGATATTGCCACACTCATGTATCACTGGAGATATTGCCACACTCATGTATCACTGGAGATATTGCCACACTCGTGTACTACTGAAGATATTGCCACACTAGTGTATCAGTGAACATATTGCCACACTCATGTACCACTGAAGATATTGCCACACTCGTGTACCACTGAAGATATTGCCACACTAGTGTATCAGTGAACATATTGCCACACTCATGTATCACTGGAGATATTGCCACACTTGTGTATCACTGAAGATATTGCCACACTCAACTATCACTGAAGATATTGCCACACTCATGTACCACTGGGTATAATGCCACACACGTGTACAATTGAGGATATTGCCACACTCGTGTACCACTGGAGATATTGCCATACTCATGTATCAGTGAAGATGTTGCCACACTCATGCACCACTGGATATATTGCCACAGTTGTGTATCACTGAAGATATTGCCACACTCGTGTACAACTGAAAATATTGCCACACTCGTGTACCACTGAAGATACTGCCACACTCGTGTACCACTGAAGATATTGCCACACTCATGTATCACTGCAGAAATTGCTACACTCATGTATCACTGGAGATATTGCCACACTCATGTATCTGTGGAGATATTGCCCCACCCGTGTACCACTGGAGATAATGCCACACTCGTGCATCACTCTAGATATTGCCACACTCGTGCATCACTGAAGATATTGCCACACTCATGTACCACTGAAGATATTGCCACATTCGTGTACCACTGAAGATATTGCCACACTCATGTATCACTGGAGATATTGCCACACTCGTGTATCACTGGAGCTATTGCCACACTTGTGTACCGCTGAAGATATTACCACACTTGTGTACCACTGAAGATACTGCCACACTCGTGTATCACTGGAGATGTTGCCACACTCATGTATTACTGAAGATATTGCCACACTCGTGTACCTCCGGAGATATTGCCATACTCGTGTACCACTGAAGATATTGCCACACTCGTGTATCACTGGAACTATTGCCACACTTGTGTACCACTGAAGATATTGCCATACTCATGTACTACTGGAGATATTGCCACACTCATCTACCACTGAAGATATTGCAACACTCGTGTACAACTGAAGATATTGCTAATACTCATATTTCACTGAAGATATTGCCACACTCGTGCACCACTGAAGATATTGCCACACTCATGTCTCACTGCTGAAATTGCCATACTCATGTATTACTGGAGATATTGCCACACTCGTGTACCACTGAAGATATTGCCACACTCATGTACAACTGAAAATAATGTCACACTCACGTATCACTGGAGATATTGCCACACTTGTGTATCACTGAAGCTTTTGACACACTTATGTATCACTGGCAAAATTGCCACACTCATGTATCACTGGAGATATTGCGACACTCATGTATCACTGAAGATATTGTCGCACTCATGTATCACTGAAGATATTGCCACACTCGTGTACCACTGAAGATATTGCCACACTCATGTACCACTGAAGATATTGCTACACTCATGTATTTCTGAAGATATTGCCACACTCGTGTATCACTGAAGGCATTTGCACACTCATGTACAACTGAAGTTATTGCCACATTTGTGTATCAATTAAGATATTGCCACACTCATGCACCACTGAAGATTCTTCCACACTCATGCCCCACTGAAGATATTGCCACACTCGTGTCTCACTGAAGATATTGCCACATTCGTGTACAACTGAAGATATTGCTACACTCGTGTACAACTGAAGATATTGCCACACTCATGTATCACTGAAGATATTGCCACATTCGTGTACAACTGAAGATTTTGCCACACTCGTGTATCACAGAAGATATTGCCACACTCATGTATCACTGGAGAAATTGCCACACTCGTGTATCAGTGAAGATATTGCCACACTCATGTATCACTGAAGCTGTTGCCACACTCGTGTACCAATGGAGATATTGCAACACTCGTGTACAACTGTAGGTATTACCACACTCGCGTATCACTTAAGATATTGCCACACTCGTGTATGACTGAAGATATTGCCACACTCGTGTACCACTGGAGACATTGCAACACTCGTGTATCAGTGAAGATATTGTCACACTCATGTAGCACTGAAGATATTGTCACACTCGTGTACCAGTGGAGATATTGCCACACTCGTGGACCACTGAAGATATTGCCACACTCATGTATCACTGAAGATATTGCCACACTCGTGTTCCACTGGAGATATTACCACACTCGTGTAGCACTGAAGATACTGCCACACTCGTGTATCATTGGAGATATTGCCACACTCGTGTACCACTGTAGATATAGCCACACTCGTGTACCACTGGAGATATTGCCACAGTTGTGTATCACTAATGCTATTGCCACACTCGTGTACCACTGAAGATATTGCCACACTCGTGTACCACTGGAGATATTGCCACACTTGTGTACAATAGGAGATATTGCGAAACTCATGTATCACTGCAGAAATTGCCACACTCGTGTATCAGTGAATATACTGCCACACTCATATATCACTGGAGATATTGTCACACTCATGCATCACTGAAGATATTGCCACACACGCGTATCACTGAAGATATTGCCGCACTCATTTATCACTGATGATAGTGCCACACTCGTGTATCACTGAAGATATTGCCGCACTCGTTTATCACTGGTGATAGTGCCACACTTGTGTATTAGTGAAGATATTGACACACTTGTGTGCCACTGGAGATATTGCCTCACTCGTGTACAACTGAAGATATTACCACACTTGAGTATCACTGAAGATAATGCCACAATTGTGTACCACTGAAGATATTGCCACACTCCTGTATCACTGAAGATATTGCTGCACTCATGTATCACTGGAGATATTGCCACACTCGTGTATCACTGGAGATATTGCCACACTCGTGTACCACTGAAGATATTGCCACACTAGTGTATCAGTGAACATATTGCCACACTCATGTACCACTGAATATATTGCCACACTCGTGTACCACTGAAGATATTGCCATACTAGTGTATCAGTGAACATATTGCCACACTCATGTACCACTGAAGATATTGCCACACTCGTGTACCACTGAAGATATTGCCACACTAGTATATCAGTGAACATATTGCCACACTCATGTATCACTGGAGATATTGCCACACTTATGTATCACTGAAGATATTGCCACACTCAACTATCACTGAAGATATTGCCACACTCATGTACCACTGGGTATAATGCCACACGCATGTACAATTGAAGATATTGCCACACTCGTGTACCACTGGAGATATTGCCATACTCATGTATCAGTGAAGATATTGCCACACTCATGCACCACTGGATATATTGCCACAGTTGTGTATCACTGAAGATATTGCCACAGTCGTGTACAACTGAAAATATTGCCACACTCGTGTACCACTGAAGATATTGCCGCACTCATGTATCACTGCAGAAATTGCTACACTCATGTATCACTGGAAATATTGCCACACTCATGTATCTGTGGAGATATTGCCCCACCCGTGTACCACTGGAGATAATGCCACACTCGTGCATCACTCTAGATATTGCCACACTCGTGCATCACTGAAGATATTGCCACACTCATGTACCACTGAAGATATTGCCACATTCGTGTACCACTGAAGACATTGCCACACTCATGTATCACTGGAGATATTGCCACACTCGTGTATCACTGGAGCTATTGCCACACTTGTGTACCACTGAAGATATTACCACACTTGTGTACCACTGAAGATACTGCCACACTCGTGTATCACTGGAGATGTTGCCACACTCATGTATTACTGAAGATATTGCCACACTCGTGTACCTCCGGAGATATTGCCACACTCGTGTACCACTGAAGATATTGCCACACTCGTGTATCACTGGAACTATTGCCACACTTGTGTACCACTGAAGATATTGCCATACTCATGTACTACTGGAGATATTGCCACACTCATCTACCACTGAAGATATTGCAACACTCATGTACAACTGAAGATATTGCTAATACTCATATTTCACTAAAGATATTGCCATACTCGTGCACCACTGAAGATATTGCCACACTCATGTCTCACTGCTGAAATTGCCATACTCATGTATTACTGGAGATATTGCCACACTCGTGTACCACTGAAGATATTGCCACACTCATGTACAACTGAAAATAATGCCACACTCAGATATCACTGGAGATATTGCCACACTTGTGTATCACTGAAGCTTTTGACACACTTATGTATCACTGGCAAAATTGCCACACTCATGTATCACTGGAGATATTGCGACACTCATGTATCACTGAAGATATTGTTGCACTCATGTATCACTGAAGATATTGCCACACTCGTGTACCACTGAAGATATTGTCACACTCATGTACCACTGAAGATATTGCTACACTCATGTATTTCTGAAGATATTGCCACACTCGTGTACCACTGAAGGCATTTGCACA
This sequence comes from Somniosus microcephalus, assembly GCF_052327205.1. Taxonomy (NCBI): domain Eukaryota; kingdom Metazoa; phylum Chordata; class Chondrichthyes; order Squaliformes; family Somniosidae; genus Somniosus; species Somniosus microcephalus. The sequence goes on from NC_140988.1 coordinate 22,833,086, forward strand.
CTCATGTACAACTGAAGTTATTGCCACATTTGTGTATCAATTAAGATATTGCCACACTCATGCACCACTGAAGATTCTTCCACACTCATGCCCCACTGAAGATATTGCCACACTCGTGTCTCACTGAAGATATTGCCACGTTCGTGTACAACTGAAGATATTGCTACACTCGTGTACAACTGAAGATATTGCCACACTCATGTATCACTGAAGATATTGCCACATTCGTGTACAACTGAAGATTTTGCCACACTCGTGTATCACAGAAGATATTGCCACACTCATGTATCACTGGAGAAATTGCCACACTCGTGTATCAGTGAAGATATTGCCACACTCATGTATCACTGGAGATATTGCCACACTCATGTATCATTGAAGATATTGCCACACTCATGTATCACTGGAGATATTGCCACACTCTTGTATCATTGAAGATATTGCCACACTAATGTATCACTAAAGCTGTTGCCACACTCGTGTACCAATGGAGATATTGCAACACTCATGTACAACTGTAGATATTGCCACACTCGTGTATCACTTAAGATATTGCCACACTCGTGTATGACTGAAGATATTGCCACACTCGTGTACCACTGGAGACATTGCAACACTCGTGTATCAGTGAAGATATTGTCACACTCATGTAGCACTGAAGATATTGTCACACTCGTGTACCAGTGGAGATATTGCCACACTCGTGGACCACTGAAGATATTGCCACACTCATGTATGAGTGAAGATATTGCCACACTCACGTACCACTGAAGATATTGCCACACTCGTGTACCACTGGAGATATTGCCACACTCATGTACAACTGAAGATATTGCCACACTCGTGTATCACTGGAGATATTGCCACACTCATGTATCACTGAAGATATTGCCACACTCGTGTACCACTGGAGATATTGCCACACTCGTGTACTACTGCAGATATTGCCACACTCGTGTATCACTGATGCTATTGCCACACTCGTGTACCACTGAAGATATTGCCACACTCGTGTACCACTGAAGATATTGCCACACTTGCGTACCACTGAAGATATTGCCACACTCGTGTACCACTGGAAATATTGCCACACTCACGTACAACTGAAGATATTGCCACACTCGTGTATCACTGGAGATATTGCCACACTCATGTATCACTGAAGATATTGACACACTCGTGTACCACTGGAGATATTGCCACACTTGTGTACTACTGCAGATATTGCCACACTTGTGTATCACTGATGCTATTGCCACACTCGTGTAGCACTGAAGATATTGCCACACTTGTGTATCATTGGAGATATTGCCACACTCGTGTATCACTGAAGATATTGCCACACTCGTTTATCACTGAAGATATTGCCACACTCATGTACAACTTAAGATATTGCCACACTCGTGTATCAGTGAAGATATTACCACACTTATGTTTCACTGAAGATATTACCACACTCATGTATCACTGAAGATATTGCCATGCCAGTGTACAACTGAGGATATTGCCACACTCATGTACCTCTGGAGATATTGCCACACTCGTGTACCAGTGAAGATATTGCCACAGTCGTGTACTACTGAAGATATTGCCACACTCCTGTGCCACTGAAGGTATTGTCACACTCGTGTACCACTGAAGATATTGCCACACTCGTGGACCACTGAAGATGTTGCCACACTCATGTATCAGTGAAGATATTGCCACACTCATGTATCACTGAAGATATTGCCACACTCGTGTATCAGTGAAGATATTGCCACACTCATGTACCACTGAAGATATTACCACACTCGTGTAGCACTGAAGATACTGCCACAATCGTGTATCATTGGAGATATTGCCACACTCGTGTACCACTGTAGATATAGCCACACTCGTGTACCACTGGAGATATTGCCACACTTGTGTATCACTGATGCTATTGCCACACTCGTGTACCACTGAAGATATTGCGACACTCGTGTACCACTGAAGATATTGCCACACTCGTGTACCACTGGAGATATTGCCGCACTCATGTACAACTGAAGATATTGCTACACTCATGTATCACTGGAGATATTGCCACACTCGTGCATCACTGCAGATATTGCCACACTCGTGTATCACTGGAGATATTGCCACACTCATGTATCACTGAAGATATTGCCACACTTGTGTACCACTGGAGATATTGCCACACTCATGTACCACTGGAGATATTGCCACACTCGTGTACTACTGGAGATATTGCCACACTTGTGTATCACTGATGCTTTTGCCACACTTGTGTGCCACTGAAGATATTGCCACACTTGTGTATCACTGGAGATACTGGCACACTTGCGTATCATTGGAGATATTGCCACATTGGTGTATCACTGAAAATATTGCCACACTCATTTATCACTGAAGATATTGCCACACTCATGTACAACTTAAGATATTGCCACACTTGTGTGTCAGTGAAGATATTGCCACACTTGTGTACCACTGAAGATATTGCCACACTCATGTATCACTGAAGATATTGCCACACTCGTGTACCAGTGAAGATATTGCTGTAGTGTATGTACCTTTAAGAGGAACTATGTTTTTGAAGCCCCTGTATACTGTAGTACCAGTAGTGACCACTCGGGTATATAAGCCTGTGTAGCGTCTTGTGTAGTTAGCTGACTTCCAGACTTTGTTCAGTAAACACTTGTTAAATCAACTCCTGCATTCCGTGTCTCCATTAACACACGGATCTAACAGTGGCGACGAGTTAGAAATTAACTTACCTGCAATTCGGCAGTACCTCAAGGGGATCGATTCCTCAGACGAAGGTCAAAGCCAGAAGCAAGAAAAAAAATTAAAATAATAATAAATAAATAACTCGAATAAACTCGAAAACGAGGGCCAGGCTTGGTCTCCAGTCTGTGGTTTCCCCAGCTAAACGGGCTGGTGGCAGGTAGTGCATTGATCATTCCTGGGCTGCGGCGGGCTAGAGCTCGATTGGGTGGCTCTGCAACGGGGCCGGGCAGCGAGTCAGGAAGCAGAAGCAAAGAGAGAGAGAGGGTGGAGCACTCAGGGCATGTCCGGTGCTGCAAAGCAGGTCGGCGTTCGGACCGAGCAGAGGGAGGGGAAAGTCCCAGAGGGTCCGCTCCATGACGGGAACGGTTCTCCAAGTAACAGAGAAACTATTGAAGCGATATATAAAAAAAAATAGAAATACCGCGAAAAGCTGCAGGTCGCAACGGGAACCGCGGAGAACAGCGTTGGCAGCAGCGGCAGCAGTGGGAAAGCGCGGGAGGCGCCATCTTAACTCGGCGGGGAAGAAAGAAAAGCGCGGGAGGCGCCATTTTGATCCATCGGGGACGGAGGAAAAGCGCGGGAAGCGCCATTTTAGATTTTCAAGATGCCGAAGACTGGCAATATTACTGCTTCGATAGTGATATAGAAGATTGGACCACATATGTGGAAAGAGTGGAGGTATATTGCAAGGCGAATGAAGTAGCGGATGATAAAAAGGCATCGGTACTTCTAAATCTAATGGGCGCAAGGACATACGGGCTGTTACGAAACTTGATCACACCAGCCAAACCGATGGACAAGAATTTTAATGAGATTGTTGATACCTTACAGGAGCACTTAAACCCAACACCGCTGCTGATAGCGGAACGATTCAAATTCTTCAGGAGGAATCAGCACAAGAATGAAAGTAACGCTGATTACCTCACCGAATTATGAACGCTGTCAAAGCACTGCCAATTCGGGGCAGGACTGGCAGATTCTCTACGAGACAAATTCGTCTGCGGTCTCCTAAGCGAAGGAACACAGAAAAGACTACTTTCTGAGAAAGATTTGACACTGGACAAGGCTTTCAGTGTGGCTGTATCATACGAAGCAGCAGCAAGAGGAGCTGCAGAGATACAGCAAAAGCCACAGGACTTCGGCACCCATGAAATGACACGAGGTTTCGAGAGATGTTATCGCTGCGGCAGATCCACCCATGACCAGAAGGACTGCTGGTTCAAGGACAAAGCATGCAGGCAATGCGGAAAGATGGGACACATTGCACGTGTATGCAGATCTGGAAAGAAATCCGCTGACAGTAAAAAGGTCAATAAGGAAAAGTACAGAAAGGTAAAAATGATGACGGACAGTAGCTCCGAAGGCCAGAAGAGCGATAGCGACTCCGGAAACAAGATACTAAGCTGTCTTAAATTACATAATGTAATTGCCAAAGAAGATTACCAGACCATTTGGGTTACCCTCACAATAGCGGGGTCCCCAGTCAAAATGGAGCTAGATACAGGATCAGCTCTGACCATCATGAGTCGACGAGATTACGAGCGGCTATTTCCACATATACCTTTGAAAGACACATCCATTGTCTTGAAGACATATACGGGGCAGAAAGTATACCCCAGAGGGAAAATAAGGGTGCCTGTTGTATACAACGGCAAGGAAATACAGAAGTTGTATTTATACGTTCTGCAAGATGGTGGTCCACCGTTGTTGGGACGTGAATGGATCAGAAAGATACGTTTAGACTGGCACTCCATTCAGGCACTGACGGCGACCAGTAAGAAAAAAAACGATGATGATGTCATACCTGGACGATTAAAAGAAATCTTGGCTAACGCCAAAGAAGTGTTTCAACAGGAACTAGGAACCCTGAAAGGCGCCACCGCCTCAATAAAAGTGGAAGATGCGGCAATTCCCAAGTTTTTTAAGGCAAGGCCGGTGCCATATGCAATTCGTCCAGCTGTCGAGGCAGAGCTGGAGAATTAGGAAAAAGCAGGCGTGTTATCCAAGGTAGATTGGAGCGAGTGGGCAACACCCATTGTCCCGGTCATGAAGAAAACGTTGAATAATGATAAATTTGAAGAACAGAGAAAAGTTCGCATCTGTGGGGACTTCAAGGTGACTGTAAACCCGGTTCTTCACACGGTACAGTATCCTCTTCCGAGGATAGAAGATATTTTCACCTCACTATCCGGAGGGAAACGCTTCACCAAAATTGACTTAGCACAGGCATATCTACAGATGGAGGTTGAGGAGGCCTCTAAAAAGTATCTCACGATAAACACACACAAAGGCCTGTACCAGTACAATCGACTGGTTTTCGGAGTGGCATCAGCTCCGGCTATCTAGCAAAGAGCTATGGAGCAAGTCCTGCAAGGGATTCCGGGGACTCAATGCTACCTAGACGACATCCTTGTAACAGGAGAAAACGACAACGAGCACCTTGCCAACTTGGAGCAGGTGCTCACAAGGCTGAGAGAACGGGGCCTACGAGCAAATTGCCCCAAGTGCGAATTTTTCCAGAAACAAATATCATATTGTGGCCATGTCATTAACGAAGAAGGGTTGCATAAGTCACCTGAAAAAATTGAAGCGGTCGTAAAGGCCCCAGCGCCTGAAAATGTCTCGCAATTAAGGTCGTTCCTGGGATTAGTAAATTACTATCATAAATTTTTACCAAAGTTGTCGACGGTTCTGCACCCGCTTAACGCACTGCTACAAACGGGAGTAGTTTGGAAATGGAGCGAAGACTGTAAACGTGCCTTCCATAAATGCAAAGGCTTGATCACATCCAGGGAAGTGTTGGCTCATTACAACCCATCACTGCCAATCAGACTGGCGTGCGATGCATCCCCTTACGGCGTGGGAGCGGTACTATTGCATAGATTCCCTGATGGCTCGGAGCGGCCGATAGCTTTTGCGTCACGCTCATTGAACTCAGCTGAGCGTAACTATGCCCAGATCGACAGGGAGGCACTCAGCCTGGTGTGGGGGGTGAAGAAATTCAACCATTACCTACGCAGACAAAAATTTACCTTGTTGACTGACCATCAACCCCTCGTCTCCATATTCAACCCTAAAAAGGGCGTTCCCATTATGACAGCGCAAAGGCTACAGAGCTGGTCCCTTTTCCTAGGGGCACGCCAATATGACATAGAATACAAAGGAACAAAACAGCATGGGAATGCTGACGGGTTATCGCACCTACCGTTGCCAACGGTGGAAGAGGCGCCTACAGTGGACCCAGTGGAGATGTTCCACTCGACCATAGTGGAATGTCTACCGGTGACAAATTCTACCATTGAAAAGGAAACGCGAAATGACCCGACTCTCTCACGAGTCTACGATTTAACGGTGAAGGGATGGCCAGCACATGGCGAATCACTGTTGCCAGCATTCTCGCAAAGAAGAGAACAGCTGTCAGTGTGCCGAGGAACCTTGATGTGTGGATCCAGAGTGGTGATTCCACCCAAACTCAAGGATAGAGTGCTAAAGGAGCTTCACGAGGGACATCTGGGTGGAGTGAAAATGAAGAACTTAGCCAGAGTGTTTGTGTGGTGGCCAGGTATCGATGGAGACATCGAAGAAATGACCAAGAGCTGTCTAGGATGCCAGAAGGTCCAAAAGGCCCCACCACAAGCCCCTCTACATCCATGGGAGTGGCCCTCATCTCCATGGCAAAGGGTACATATCGATTTTGCTGGTCCATTTATGGACTCAATGTTCTTAATCGCGGTGGATGCACACTCCAAGTGGCCGGAGGTAATAAAGATGTCCTCCACCACCACGGAGAAAACCATCACAGTATTAAGGACCATATTCACCAGGAATGGGCTGCCTGAACAGATCTGTTCTGATAATGGACCGCAATTTGTATCCGAAGAATTCAGGAAGTTCTTAAAAAACAATGGGGTTAAGCACTACACGTCCGCCCCATACCATCCCGCCACCAATGGATTGGCTGAAAGGTTTGTCCAGACCTTCAAGAAGGCCATAAAGGCCATGGATAATGAAGACATAAATCTACAACATAAGGTAGATAACTTCTTGTTTGCGTACAGGAATGCAACACATGTGGTTACAAACCAAACCCCCGCCATGATGTTTTTCAATAGAAGACTAAGAGGCCGGCTGGATTTGGTCAAGCCAAACGTCAGAAGGGACGTAGAGAACCGGCAATTTCAAAGCATGAATGAAAGGCCAACTAGAACCTTCCAGATAGGTCAACCAGTTTTGGCCCGGGACTACCGTACCGAGAAATGGCAGCCTGGAACTATTTGCACACGACTAGGACCGCTGGTGTATACCGTGGACATTGGAGAAAGCATAATAAGGCGCCATGTGTAGTGTATGTAACGTTCCACCTTTAAGAGAACTATTTTAAGGGTTGCACTACTTTATCTTGGCTACTGTATACTGTAATACCGGTGGTGACCACACCGGTATATAAGTGCTGTGTAAGGATTTATTGGGCAGATTCGCCCTGACCTTCGAATAGTAAAGTCCTGTTAAAGTTACTCTTGTAGCCTGTGTATTAATTCATCATATAACCCACAGACTTTACAGTGGCGACGAGTTCGATCTTACCCTGCGGCAACGATACATCCGAAGCAGTTAACGAGTGTCGAGAGGAGGCACCCGCACTCGTCATTCTGCTGCGAGAAGACTCGAGTCTGCAGAGCAAGGAAGAAGGAAGAATTCAGACACAAAGCCTTCCATCAGCAACAGGCAGTGATCGTCCCTTCTGCCACGGTGGTGAGTGAGCCGATCAGCCACGAGAAGCAAGTCGGCCACGTTGACTGTGAGTAGGAGGAAAATAAAATAAAAAAACGAACAGAGGAAGGGCGGTGAACTCGACCACGGTCGGGGGGGGGAAAGGAGCCGGACAGAAGTCGGGCCCAGAGGCGCTGAGACTGGGGCAGCGTGGGGCACGGAAGCCGCGGTGCAAGCGGGAACGCAGCCGGTGTGAGAGACCGGGCTACCAGCGGGAACACAGCCGGTGTGAGAGACCGGGCTACAAGCGGGCTGGGAGACGCAACAGCATCGTGAGACAGCTCGACCGCGACCGGCGAAAGGCCGGGCAGCTACCGAGGCCGCGAGGTGCTGCGACCGGGATCGTAAGGCGCGGGAAGAAATAAAAATATGAAACCGCGGAGAACTCAGCCGCAGCCGGGGGAGGAAAGGACCGGACTGTGAGAGGGCTGGGAGGCGCGATTGGAAGCCGCTGAGGGAGAGACAGAGCCCGAGCGAGCGGGAGAGACAGAGCCGAGTGAGGGAGACCGAGGAGATTCAGCCAGCGGCTGGAACTGTTCGCCATCAACGGGTTGTCCCCAGCGCCGGTTGCCCTGCCGAGAAAAGGGAACAAAGAACGCACTGAAGCCGGCGCGCAGGCTGCGAACCCCGAAAGCCAGCGGTCGTCCCCCGAGGGAAAAGCTTACCCCTCCCGCCAGTAGGCAGAGAAGAAGACAGGAGCGGGAAACCGCCATTTTGAAAGTGGGCGGGGGAAGAAGACAAGCGCGGGAAACCGCCATTTTTGGAAAAAAAATGTTAAAGAAAAATTTCGTTGTTGTTTCTCAGGAAGATTGTGAAGATGCCTAAGCGTGGCAACATCAACAAATTCGATTCTGATGTGGAAGATTGGACCACGTATGTAGAACGCATCGAGATATATTGTAAGGTCAATAAGATAGCAAATTATGATAAAGCTCTAACCTTACTAAACTCAATGGGTGCGAAGACATACGAGTTATTGAGGCATCTTCTATCACCAGCTAAACCGGCGGATCAGTCTTTCGCTAATATTGTTGCTGTCCTGAAGGATCATGTGAACCCCACACCGCTGATGTTAGCGGAACGAACTAAATTTTATGGGAGAACGCAACTAAAGGAGGAAAGCAATGCGGAGTACCTGGTTGAACTGCGTAGGCTAGCAAAAGACTGTCAGTTTGGGGTAAATCTGACAGAGGCACTGAGAGACAAGTTCGTGTGCAGGATGTGGAAGGAAGGAACACAAAAGCGACTGCTCGAAGAGGACGATCTTACACTTGATAAGCCTGTCCTTATTGCAGCATCGCACGAAGCCGCAGCGAGAGGCACGGCGGAAATGCAGCTGAAGACAGCGGTACTCAGTGTGGATCAAATGACTTTGGGTACAACTAAATGTTACCGTTGTGGGAAGACAACACACGACCAGAACCAATGCTGGTTTAAAAACCAGGAATGTAGAAAATGTGGCAAACTTGGTCACATAGCTAAAGTATGCCGGTCAGGAAAGAAGACCAGCAACAATAAGTCACCGCAGAAGAAGTACAGAAAGGTACATAAGGTGACTGTGAAGAGTCCAGATGAACTGAATTCGGATTCAGACCCCAACAGCAAGGAACTGGGTAGTCTGAGGATTCACAATGTGAGTAAAGAAGCTGACCGACAAACTATCTGGGTCACACTGCAGATTGCAAAAGTCCAAGTGAAGATGGAAGTGGACACCGGATCGGCGTTGACGGTCATGAATAAACAAGATTACAAAAAGTTATTCAAACATATTCCCCTACGGGATACGGAGATAGTATTGCAGACATACACGGGGCATAAAGTATACCCCATCGGAAAGATAAAAGTCAAGGTGAGACACAAGGGCAAAGATCACCAAGGAATGGACTTATATGTACTACCCGAGGGAGGTCCACCACTTCTGGGACGGGAGTGGATCAGGAAAATAAAGATAGACTGGCACTCACTAAACACTATGACGGTAGATTTCGGAAAGAAAGATGTCAAACCTGAACGGTTGTCCAGAATATTGGACGAGGCTAAAGAGGTATTCCAGCAGGGACTGGGAACACTGAGAGGAATTAAGGCAAAAATCAAGATTGCAGAACATGCAAGCCCAAAATTTTTCAAAGCCAGATCGGTATCTTACGCGATACGACCTGCTGTGGAGGCAGAACTGGAAGAGCTTGAACGTGCAGGGGTACTGTCGAAGGTAGACTGGAGTGAGTGGGCCACGCCCATTGTTCCCGTCATGAAGTCTTCATCAAGTAGCAAGCCAGGGGGACCGTGGAAGGTCCGCATCTGCGGAGACTTCAAGATCACAGTTAATCCGGTGCTTCACACGGTACAATACCCGCTTCCGCGGATTGAGGATATCTTTGCTTCATTGTCTGGCAGGAAACACTTCACCAAGATAGACCTGGCACAAGCATATTTACAGATGGAGGTCGAGGAAGAGTCACGCCAGTATCTCACAATCAACACGCACAGAGGCTTGTAACAGTGGTTTTTGGAGTAGCTTCGGCTCCAGCAATTTGGCAGAGGGCCATGGAGCAGGTCTTACAGGGTATTCCAAGCACTCAGTGTTACTTGGACGATATCCTGATTACGGGAGAAGACGAGGAGGAACACCTCACAAATTTGAAACTGGTGCTCACCAGGTTGAAGGAATATGGCCTTCGAGTTAATCGCCAGAAATGTGAGTTCTTCCAGAAACGGATCTCGTACTGCGGTCATGTCATTGACCAAGAGGGGCTGCACAAGTCACCTGACAAGATCGAAGCGGTCGTGAAGGCCCCCGCTCCGGAAAATGTATCACAGTTGAAGTCGTTTCTGGGGTTGATTAATTATTACCATAAGTTTCTGCCAAATCTATCCACGGTGCTGCATCCGCTGAATGCTCTGTTGCGGAAAGAAGTACCATGGAAGTGGAGCAAGGACTGTAAGAAGGCCTTTCGCAGAAGCAAGGCGTTGATTACCTCTGAAGAAGTGTTGGCTCACTTCAACCCAACGCTACCTCTTCGTCTAGCTTGTGATGCTTCCCCTTATGGTATTGGAGCTGTACTCTCACACAAGTTACCAAATGGCTCGGAAAGGCCAGTCGCATTTGCGTCCCGATCATTGACCTCCGCTGAGCGAAATTATGCTCAGATAGATAGGGAGGCTCTCAGCCTTGTGTGGGGAGTAAAGAAATTCAATCATTACCTGCAGGGCAAGAAGTTTACATTGCTGACAGACCACCAGCCGTTGGTGTCCATTTTCAACCCTAACAAGGCCGTTTCCACTATGACAGCACAAAGGCTACAGAGGTGGTCCGTTCTACTAGGGGCACACCAATATGACATCGAATACAAAAGGTCCAAACAGCATGGAAATGCTGATGGGTTATCGCGCCTACCGTTGCCAGTGGAAGAAGAGGCGACTACAGTGGACCCAGTGGAGATGTTCCACTCAACCATAATGGAATGTCTACCAGTAACAAATTCCATGATCGAAAAGGAAACAAGAAATGACCCGACTCTCTCACGGGTCTACGATTTAACGGTGGAGGGATGGCCAGTACATGGCGAACCAATGCTGCCAGCATTTTCGCACAGAAGAGAACAGCTGTCAGTGTGCCGAGGAACCTTGATGTGTGGATCTGGAGTGGTGATTCCACCCAAACTCCAGCAGAAAGTACTAAAGGAGCTTCACGAGGGGCATCTGGGTGGAGTGAAAATGAAGAACCTAGCCAGAGCGTTTGTGTGGTGGCCAGGTATTGATGGAGACATCGAAGAAATAACCAAGAGCTGTCTAGGATGCCAGAAGGTCCAAAACGCGCCACCACAAGCTCCTCTGCATCCATGGGAGTGGCCCTCATCTCCATGGCAAAGGGTACATATCGACTTTGCTGGTCCATTTATGGACTCAATGTTTTTAATCGCGGTGGATGCACACTCCAAGTGGCCGGAGGTAATAAAAATGTCCTCCACCACCACGGAAAAAACCATCACAGTATTAAGGACCATATTTGCCAGGAATGGGCTGCCAGAACAGATCTGTTCTGATAATGGACCGCAATTTGTGTCCGAAGAATTCAGGAAGTACTTAAAAAGCAATGGGGTCAAGCACTATACGTCCGCCCCATACCATCCCGCCACCAATGGATTAGCTGAAAGGTTTGTCCAGACCTTCAAGAAGGCCATAAAGGCCATGGGTAATGAAGACATAAATCTACAACATAAGGTAGATAACTTCTTGTTGGCGTACAGGAATGCAACACATGCGGTCACAAACCAAACTCCCGCCATGATGTTTTTCAATAGAAGAATAAGATGCCGGCTGGATTTGATTAAGCCAAACGTCAGAAGGGACGTAGAGAACCGGCAATTTCAAGGCATGAATGAAAGGCCAACTAGATCCTTTCAGATAGGTCAACAAGTTTTGGCCCGGGACTACCGTACCGAGAAATGGCAGCCAGGAACTATTGGAAAAAGGCTAGGACTGTTGATGTATACCGTGGACATTGGTGAAAGCATAATAAGGCGCCATGTTGACCAGATCATAGAATCATCCACAAAGGCCCAACCTACTCCACAACTCTATGCGTCTAATGTTGAAGCAGAGATACCCAGAGCATCTACGCCCGATCCGGTAATACTGGAATCCGATGAACCTGAAACGGTCCTTCAAGCCGAATCGACCTTGCCGGAAGAACCTACTACACCACCGAAAATGACTACACCACCGAGGCGTTATCCGGACAGAGTCCGGAAGCCTCCAGAGAGACTGAATCTGTGAACTGTTTCACATAAAGTTGTATATATGTTAAGATGTTATATTAATGGGAATATGTATATATTGTTAACCTAAAAAGGGAGGATTGTAGTGTATGTAACGTTCCACCTTTAAGAGAACTATTTTAAGGGTTGCACTACTTTATCTTGGCTACTGTATACTGTAATACCGGTGGTGACCACACCGGTATATAAGTGCTGTGTAAGGATTTATTGGGCAGATTCGCCCTGACCTTCGAATAGTAAAGTCCTGTTAAAGTTACTCTTGTAGTCTGTGTATTAATTCATCATATAACCCACAGACTTTACACCATGCTGACCAGATCATAGAGTCATCCGAAAAAGGACAACCTACACCACAACTCTATACGCCTAGTGATGAAGCAGAGATACCCATAGTATCTACCTCCGATCCGGTGATACTGGAACCAGATGAACCCGACACTGGCATTGAAGCCGAATCGACCTTGCCAAAAGAACCTACTACACCACCGAAATCTACTACACCACCGAGGCATTATCCGGACCGAGTCAGGAAGCCTCCAGAGAAACTGAATTTGTAATTGATTAACTTCAGCAAATGTGTATATTGTTGTTCTTGTAAAAATGTTATTTAATGATTACTTAAAATGTTATGTACTATTTACCTAAAAGGGGAGGAATTGTAGTGTATGTACCTTTAAGAGGAACTATGTTTTTGAAGCCCCTGTATACTGTATTACCAGTAGTGACCACTCGGGTATATAAGCCTGTGTAGCGTCTTGTGTAGTTAGTTCACCTGCAGACTTTATTCAGTAAACACTTGTTAAATCAACTCCTGCATTCCGTGTCTCCATTAACACACGGACCTAACACTGGCGACGAGTTAGAAATTAACTTACCTGCACTGGAGATATTGCCACACTTGTGTATCACTGGAGATACTGCCACGCTCGTGTACCACTGGAGATATTGCCACACTTGTGTATCACTGATGCTATTGCCACACTCGTGTAGCACTGAAGATATTGCAACACTCATGTATCACTGAAGATACTGCCACACTCGTGTATCATTGGAGATATTGCCACACTCGTGTACCACTGTAGATATTGCCACACTCGTGTACCACTGGAGATATTGCCACACTTGTGTATCACTGATGCTATTGCCACACTCGTGTACCACTGAAGATATTGCCACACTCGTGTACCACTGGAGATATTGCCTCACTCATGTGCAACTGAAGATATTGCCACACTCGTGTATCACTGGAGATATTGCCACTCGTGTATCACTGGATATATTGCCACACTCGTGTACCACTGGAGATATTGCATCACTCATGTATCACTGAAGATATTGCCACACTCATGTATCACTGGAGATATTGTGACACTCGTGTACCACTGAAGTTACTGCCACACTCATGTATCATTGGAGATATTGCCACACTTGTGTATCGCTGATGCTATTACCACACTCATGTACCACTGAAGATATTGCCACACTCGTGTGCCACTGAAGGTATTGTCACACTCGTTTATCACTGATGATATTGCCACACTCGTATATCAGTGAAGATATTGCCACACACATGTATCACTGGAGATATTGCCACACTCATGTACCACTGGAGATATTGCCACACTCGTGTACCACTGATGCTATTGCCACACTCGGGTACCACTGAAGATATTGCCACACTCGTGTACCACTGAAGATATTGCTACACTCATGTATCACTGGAGATATTGCCACACTCATGTATCACTGGAGATATTGCCACACTCGTGTACCACTGGAGATATTGCCTCACTCATGTACAATTGAAGATATTGCCACACTCATGTATCACTGGAGATATTGCCACACTCGTGTACCACTGAAGATACTGCCACACTCGTGTATCTTTGGAGATATTGCCACACTCGTGTATCACTGAAGATATTGCCACACTCGTGTACCACTGGAGATATTGCCACACTTGTGTGCCACTGAAGATATTGCCACACTTGTGTATCACTGGAGATACTGCCACACTCGTGTATCATTGGAGATATTGCCACATTGGTGTATCACTGAAGATATTGCCACACTCATTTATCACTGAAGATATTGCCACACTCATGTACAACTTAAGATATTGCCACACTCGTGTATCAGTGAAGATATTGCTACACTTGTGTACCACTGAAGATATTGCCACACTCATGTATCACTGAAGATATTGCCACACTCGTGTACCAGTGAAGATATTGCTGTAGTGTATGTACCTTTAAGAGGAACTATGTTTTTGAAGCCCCTGTATACTGTAGTACCAGTAGTGACCACTCGGGTATATAAGCCTGTGTAGCATCTTGTGTAGTTAGCTCACCTCCAGACTTTGTTCAGTAAACACTTGTTAAATCAACTCCTGCATTCCGTGTCTCCATTAACACACGGATCTAACAGTGGTGACGAGTTAGAAATTAACTTACCTGCAATTCGGCAGTACCTCAAGGGGATCGATTCCTCAGACGAAGGTCAAAGCCAGAAGCAAGAAAAAAAATTAAAATAATAATAAATAAATAACTCGAAAAAACTCGAAAACGAGAGCCAGGCTTGGTCTCCAGTCTGTGGTTTCCCCAGCTAAACGGGCTGGTGGCAGGTAGTGCATTGATCATTCCTGGGCTGCGGCGGGCTAGAGCTCGATTGGGTGGCTCTGCAACGGGTCCGGGCAGCGAGTCAGGAAGCAGAAGCAAAGAGAGAGAGAGGGTGGAGCACTCAGGGCACGTCCGGTGCTGCAAAGCAGGTCGGCGTTCGGACCGAGCAGAGGGAGGGGAAAGTCCCAGAGGGTCCGCTCCATGATGGGAACGGTTCTCCAAGTAACAGAGAAACTATTGAAGCGATATATAAAAAAAAAATAGAAATACCGCGAAAAGCTGCAGGTCGCAACGGGAACCGCGGAGAACAGCGTTGGCCCAGCGGCAGCGGTGGGAAAGCGCGGGAGGCGCCACCCTAACTCGGCGGGGAAGAAAGAAAAGCGCGGGAGGCACCATTTTGATCCATCGGGGATGGAGGAAAAGCGCGGGAAGCGCCATTTTAGATTTTCAAGATGCCGAAGACTGGCAATATTACTGCTTCGATAGTGATATAGAAGATTGGACCACATATGTGGAAAGAGTGGAGGTATATTGCAAGGCGAATGAAGTAGCGGATGATAAAAAGGCATCGGTACTTCTAAATCTAATGGGCGCAAGGACATACGGGCTGTTACGAAACTTGATCACTCCAGCCAAACCGATGGACAAGAATTTTAATAAGATTGTTGATACCTTACAGGAGCACTTAAACCCAACACCACTGCTGATAGCGGAACGATTCAAATTCTTCAGGAGGAATCAGCACAAGAATGAAAGTAACGCTGATTACCTCACCGAATTACGAAAGCTGTCAAAGCACTGCCAATTCGGGGCAGGACTGGCAGATTCTCTACGAGACAAATTCGTCTGCGGTCTCCTAAGCGAAGGAACACAGAAAAGACTACTTTCTGAGAAAGATTTAACACTGGACAAGGCTTTCAGTGTGGCTGTATCATACGAAGCAGCAGCAAGAGGAGCTGCAGAGATACAGCAAAAGCCACAGGACTTCGGCACCCATGAAATGACACGGGGTTTCGAGAGATGTTATCGCTGCGGCAGATCCACCCATGACCAGAATGACTGCTGGTTCAAGGACAAAGCATGCAGGCAATGCGGAAAGATGGGACACATTGCACGTGTATGCAGATCTGGAAAGAAATCCGCTGACAGTAAAAAGGTCAATAAGGAAAAGTACAGAAAGGTACAAATGATGACGGACAGTAGCTCCGAAGGCCAGAAGAGCGATAGCGACTCCGGAAACAAGAGACTAAGCTGTCTTAAATTACATAATGTAATTGCCAAAGAAGATTACCAGACCATTTGGGTTACCCTCACAATAGCGGGGTCCCCAGTCAAAATGGAGCTAGATACAGGATCAGCTCTGACCGTCATGAGTCGACAGGATTACGAGCGGCTATTTCCGCATCTACCTTTGAAAGACACATCCATTGTCTTGAAGACATATACGGGGCAGAAAGTATACCCCAGAGGGAAAATAAGGGTGCCTGTTGTATACAACGGCAAGGAAATACAGAAGTTGTATTTATACGTTCTGCAAGATGGTGGTCCACCGTTGTTGGGACGTGAATGGATCAGAAAGATACGTTTAGACTGGCACTCCATTCAGGCACTGACGGTGACCAGTAAGAAAAAAAACGATGATGATGTCATACCTGGACGATTAAAAGAAATCTTGGCTAACGCCAAAGAAGTGTTTCAACAGGAACTAGGAACCCTGAAAGGCGCCACCGCCTCAATAAAAGTGGAAGATGCGGCAATTCCCAAGTTTTTTAAGGCAAGGCCGGTGCCATATGCAATTCGTCCAGCCGTCGAGGCAGAGCTGGAGAATTAGGAAAAAGCAGGCGTGTTATCCAAGGTAGATTGGAGCGAGTGGGCAACACCCATCATCCCGGTCATGAAGAAAACGTTGAATAATGATAAATTTGAAGAACAGAGAAAAGTTCGCATCTGTGGGGACTTCAAGGTGACTGTAAACCCGATTCTTCACATGGTACAGTATCCTCTTCCGAGGATAGAAGATATTTTCACCTCACTATCCGGAGGGAAACGTTTCACCAAAATTGACTTAGCACAGGCATATCTACAGATGGAGGTTGAGGAGGCCTCTAAAAAGTATCTCACGATAAACACACACAAAGGCCTGTACCAGTACAATCGACTGGTTTTCGGAGTGGCATCAGCTCCGGCTATCTAGCAAAGAGCTATGGAGCAAGTCCTGCAAGGGATTCCGGGGACTCAATGCTACCTAGACGACATTCTTGTAACAGGAGAAAACGACAACGAGCACCTTGCCAACTTGGAGCAGGTGCTCACAAGGCTGAGAGAACGGGGCCTATGAGCAAATTGCCCCAAGTGCGAATTTTTCCAGAAACAAATATCATATTGTGGCCATGTCATTAACGAAGAAGGGTTGCATAAGTCACCTGAAAAAATTGAAGCGGTCGTAAAGGCCCCAGCGCCTGAAAATGTCTCGCAATTAAGGTCGTTCCTGGGATTAGTAAATTACTATCATAAATTTTTACCAAACTTGTCGACGGTTCTGCACCCGCTTAACGCACTGCTACAAACGGGAGTAGTTTGGAAATGGAGCGAAGACTGTAAACGTGCCTTCCATAAATGCAAAGGCTTGATCACATCCAGGGAAGTGTTGGCTCATTACAACCCATCACTGCCAATCAGACTGGTGTGCGATGCATCCCCTTACGGCGTGGGAGCGGTATTATCGTACAGATTCCCTGATGGCTCGGAGCGGCCGATAGCTTTTGCGTCACGCTCATTGAACTCAGCTGAGCATAACTATGCCCAGATCGACAGGGAGGCACTCAGCCTGGTGTGGGGGGTGAAGAAATTCAACCATTACCTACGCGGACAAAAATTTACCTTGTTGACTGACCATCAACCCCTCGTCTCCATATTCAACCCTAAAAAGGGCGTTCCCATTATGACAGCGCAAAGGCTACAGAGGTGGTCCCTTTTCCTAGGGGCACACCAATATGACATAGAATACAAAGGAACAAAACAGCATGGGAATGCTGACGGGTTATCGCACCTACCGTTGCCAACGGTGGAAGAGGCGCCTACAGTGGACCCAGTGGAGATGTTCCACTCGACCATAGTGGAATGTCTACCGGTGACAAATTCTACCATTGAAAAGGAAACGCGAAATGACCCGACTCTCTCACGAGTCTACGATTTAACGGTGAAGGGATGGCCAGCACATGGCGAATCACTGTTGCCAGCATTCTCGCAAAGAAGAGAACAGCTGTCAGTGTGCCGAGGAACCTTGATGTGTGGATCCAGAGTGGTGATTCCACCCAAACTCAAGGATAGAGTGCTAAAGGAGCTTCACGAGGGGCATCTGGGTGGAGTGAAAATGAAGAACTTAGCCAGAGCATTTGTGTGGTGGCCAGGTATCGATGGAGACATCGAAGAAATGACCAAGAGCTGTCTAGGATGCCAGAAGGTCCAAAACGCCCCACCACAAGCCCCTCTACATGCATGGGAGTGGCCCTCATCTCCATGGCAAAGGGAAAATATCGACTTTGCTGGTCCATTTATGGACTCAATGTTCTTAATCGTGGTGGATGCACACTCCAAGCGGCCGGAGGTAATAAAGATGTCCTCCACCACCACGGAAAAAACCATCACAGTATTAAGGACCATATTCGCCAGGAATGGGCTGCCTGAACAGATCTGTTCTGATAATGGACCGCAATTTGTATCCGAAGAATTCAGGAAGTTCTTAAAAAACAATGGGGTTAAGCACTACACGTCCGCCCCATACCATCCCGCCACCAATGGATTGGCTGAAAGGTTTGTCCAGACCTTCAAGAAGGCCATAAAGGCCATGGATAATGAAGACATAAATCTACAACATAAGGTAGATAACTTCTTGTTTGCATACAGGAATGCAACACATGTGGTTACAAACCAAACCCCCGCCATGATGTTTTTCAATAGAAGACTAAGAGGCTGGCTGGATTTGGTCAAGCCAAACGTCAGAAGGGACGTAGAGAACCGGCAATTTCAAAGCATGAATGAAAGGCCAACTAGAACCTTCCAGATAGGTCAACCAGTTTTGGCCCGGGACTACCGTACCGAGAAATGGCAGCCTGGAACTATTTGCACATGACTAGGACCGCTGGTGTATACCGTGGACATTGGAGAAAGCATAATAAGGCGCCATGCTGACCAGATCATAGAGTCATCTGAAAAAGGACAACCTACACCACAACTCTATACGCCTAGTGATGAAGCAGAGATACCCATAGTATCTACCTCCGATCCGGTGATACTGGAACCAGATGAACCCGACACTGGCATTGAAGCCGAATCGACCTTGCCAAAAGAACCTACTACACCACCGAAATCTACTACACCACCGAGGCATTATCCGGACCGAGTCAGGAAGCCTCCAGAGAAACTGAATTTGTAATTGATTAACTTCAGCAAATGTGTATATTGTTGTTCTTGTAAAAATGTTATTTAATGATTACTTAAAATGTTATGTACTATTTACCTAAAAGGGGAGGAATTGTAGTGTATGTACCTTTAAGAGGAACTATGTTTTTGAAGCCCCTGTATACTGTATTACCAGTAGTGACCACTCAGGTATATAAGCCTGTGTAGCGTCTTGTGTAGTTAGTTCACCTGCAGACTTTATTCAGTAAACACTTGTTAAATCAACTCCTGCATTCCGTGTCTCCATTAACACACGGATCTAACAGTGGCGACGAGTTAGAAATTAACTTACCTGCACTGGAGATATTGCCACACTTGTGTATCACTGGAGATACTGCCACACTCATGTATCACTGAAGATATTGCCACACTCGTGTACCACTGGAGATATTGCCACACTCGTGTACCACTGGAGATATTGCCACACTTGTGTATCACTGATGCTATTGCCACACTCGTGTAGCACTGAAGATATTGCAACACTCGTGTATCACTGAAGATACTGCCACACTCGTGTATCATTGGAGATATTGCCACACTCGTGTACCACTGTAGATATTGCCACACTCGTGTACCACTGGAGATATTGCCACACTCGTGTACCACTGGAGATAGTGCCACACTCGTGTACCACTGAAGATACTGACACACTCATGTATCATTGGAGATATTGGCACACTCGTGTATCACTGAAGATATTGCCACACTCGTGTACCACTGGAGATATTGCCACACTCGTGTACCACTGGAGATATTGCCACACATGTGTATCACTGATGCTATTGCCACACTCGTGTAGCACTGAAGATATTGCCACACTCGTGTACCACTGGAGATATTGCCACACTCATGTATCACTGGAGATATTGCCACACTCGTGTACCACTGGAGATATTGCCACACTCATGTATCATTGGAGATATTGCCACACTCGTGTACCACTGGAGATATTGCCACACTCGTGTACCACTGAAGATACTGACACACTCATGTATCATTGGAGATATTGGCACACTCGTGTATCACTGAAGATATTGCCACACTCGTGTACCACTGGAGATATTGCCACACTCGTGTACCACTAGAGATATTGCCACACCCATGTACCACTGAAGTTATTGCCACACTCGTGCACCACTGAAGATATTGCCACACTCATATATCACTGGAGATATTGCCACACTTGTGTACCAGTGAAGATACTTCCACACTCGTGTACCACTGAAGATATTGCCGCACTCATGTATCACTGGAGATCTTGCCACATTTGCGTAACACTGAAGATACTGCCACACTCGTTTATCACTTAAGATCTTGCCACATTCGTGTGTCACTGAAGATATTGCCACACTCGTGTATCAGTGAAGATATTGCCCCCTTCTTGTACCACTGAAGATATTGCCACACTCGTGTACCACTGGAGATATTGCTACACTCGTGTATCACTGAAGATATTGCCACACTCGTGTACCACTGACGATTTTGCCACACTCATGTATCTCTGGAGAAATTGCTACACTCATGTATCAGTGAAGATATTGCCACACTCGTGTACCACTGGAGATATTGCCACACACATGTACCACTGAAGATATTGCCACACTCGTGTACTACTGAAGATATTGCCACACTCGTGTATCACTGGAGTTATTGCCACACCTGTGTATTATTGTAGACATTGCCACACTCATGTTTCTCTGAAGATATTGCCACACTCATGTACCACTGGAGATATTGCCACACTCGTGTATCACTGAAGATATTGCCACACTTTGTGTCACTGAAGATATTGTCACACTCGTGTATCACTGAAGATATTGCACAGTCGTGTACCAGTGAAGATATTGCCACACTCATGGACCACTGAAGATATTGCCACACTCGTGTACCACTGGAGATATTGCCACACTCATGTATCAGTGAAGATATTGCCACACTCATGTATCAGTAAAGATATTGCCCCCTTCTTGTACCACTGAAGATATTGCCACACTCGTGTATCACTAGAGATCTTGCCACATTCGTGTAACACTGAAGATACTGCCACACTCGTTTATCACTGAAGATATTGCCACACTGGTGTATCAGTGAAGATATTGCCACACTCATGTATCAGTAAAGATATTGCCCCCTTCTTGTACCACTGAAGATATTGCCACACTCGTGTATCTCTGGAGATCTTGCCACATTCGTGTACCACTGAAGATATTGCCACACTCGTGTATCAGTAAAGATATTGCCCCCTTCTTGTACCACTGAAGATATTGCCACACTCGTGTATCACTGCAGGTCTTGCCACACTCATGTGTCACTGAAGATATTGCCACACTCGTGTATCAGTAAAGATATTGCTCCCTTCTTGTACCACTGAAGATATTGCCACGCCCGTGTACCACTGGAGATATTGCCACACTTGTGTACCACATTTCTAGATCTGGTGATGAGTAACATAATAGATCAGGTAGATTAGGTCAGTGTGTTTTAGCATCTTGGGAATGGTGACCACAATATAAGGTTTAAGATCCAACTAGAAAGCGAAAAAGTGAGCTTAAACACTTCAACACCAGATTTGATTCGGGCAGATTTTAGAAAGATATGGAGCGAGCTAGTTGAGGTGAGGTGATGGAATAAATGGGCTCACCATAGAGTAATAGTGGTATGCTTTTAAAAAAGAGATTGCAAAGGTACAAAATAAATATATTCCATTGAAAAAGAATTAAGCTACTAGTATTACTTCAGATGCCATGAATATATAAAGAGGTTAGAAAGTGGTGGTGGAATAGTTTGCAATGCAAAATGGAGGGAATAGAAAGCATAACAAAAAAGTTTGAGCTTCTAGCACTGTGAGTCAGTGTCCCCTCACTTTATTGTTTTAGTACCTATCCTATCAAAGGTGGAGCAGCTCAATCTTTTGTCTTTCAATGCACGATGCCCACATATAACGACTCTGTTGTGGTTCAAACAAGGCTGCTCCAAAACTGACAAAGGTAAGTTGGGTGGAGGTTATTTGGGGCCAGGAGGAGCATTCTTGTTCTTCGTGTGTCTCCACAAAAATTACCCTGCCTGAGTCTTCACCTTCCGCCCCTCCTCCCCCTCCGATTGGCCTGGCCCTCCATTGTACATTAAACTGCTGTTTGCTTTGCACAAATGACATCTCGTCCTTGTTCTTAAGAACTTGTTGGATTTGCATGTTGCCATTAAACTCACTGCAGATAGTTAGAGCTGGTAATTAAGGGCGCAAGTACCCTTTTAACGACATGATAATTGTTAACGCAATGCCAATCAACCTCTCCGGCCCAGAAAGGGAACAATTTAAACTGTTCAGTCTCATTCCTGCATGCAGTCAATTCTTCTTAGAGAATTAAAAAATTTAAAATTTAAATGTTTACATTTTTCCCCCACTTTTCCTTTCTGTCTCTTCTTTCTCTCTCTTAGTGTAATCTTTCCTTCCCTCTGTTTCTCATTCTGTACCTGATTTGTCTCCAATTCACCCTCCTTCTCCATTGCTCCTCAGTTTCTTTCTCAATCCTTAAATCTCATTGGTTAAGAAGATACACTGTTGGTCCCGTCGTTCACTGAGGTCCCCGGTGCCCCGTTGCCCTTGCTATCAGCTCACATTTCCAGCAAGTTATGGCGCAAACATTTTTTCGAGCTGAAGGGTGCAGGAAAAAGTTGCGAGATGCCCCGCACCCTCAAGATTTGACCCATTGTCTTCGACCCTTCAGTCAGTTTCGTGTCCATTCCCAGGGTTTACCCTGAAGGTAAGCATGCAGGTGCAGCAGGCGGTTAAGAAGGCAAATGGTATGTTGGCCTTCGTAGCAAGAGGGTTTGAGTACAGGAACAAGGATGTCTTGCTGCAGTTGTACAGGGCCTTGGTGAGACCACACCTGGAGTGTTGTGTGCAGTTTTGGTCGCCTTATCTGAGGAAGGATGTTCTTGCCATGGAGGGAGTTAAGCGAAGATTCACCAGGCTGATACCTGGGATGGCAGGAATGACGTATGAGGAGAGATTGGGTCAATTGGGCTTATACTTGCTGGAGTTTAGAAGAATGAGAGGGGATCTCATTGAAACTTATGAAATTCTGACAGGACTGGACAGACTAGATGCAGGAAGGATGTTCCCAATGGTGGGGGAGTCCAGAACCAGGGGTCACAGTCTAAGGATAAGGGGTAAGCCATTTAGGACAGAAATGAGGAGGAATTTCTTCACCCAGTGTGATATCCGAGTGGTAAGGTCAGAAACTGAGAGAAGCGAGATCTTAGGAACAAAACCCAACTGTTTATTACATGGGGTAGCAGAGGAACATATCTTACAGGCTGCAGGCAAAGCACACAATTTCTTACTGCACAATGGCAAGATGGAGGATTCACCTCCGAGTCATACCCATAATGCAATGCCACATTACCTTAATAACTGGTGTACCAGGGCATTGAGTACATGACCCATTACCTTAAATATTGGTGAATGTGAAACCTTACTCTTTGGCTCCATCTGGTGGATAACTTAAACATTACATCCCAGATTACTATATCCCTCCCCTCTTAAGTTGAACATCAATTTCTTAACAACATTCTTTAAAAGTCCCATAAGGAAACTCCTTTAACGATAGTCTATACTGAACGAATCTAGCAGGTCGTTATCAATCTCTCTGGCGGCTTGTGAGTCCTTGGTGAACGTCGTACAGTCAAGTTCCTGCTTGGTTGTGGTAGAGCCACCAGCTGCTCCTGAGCAGTCCTCAGAGTATCTGACTCTGCTACGATGGTTTCCTCTTGATGAAGGGGTCCAGGTGGAACTGGCTCTGTTCGTGGTGGTGGTACCACCGATGCATTTGGATAACTGGGGGCCAACTTGTCCTCCGTCATCTCCTCTGGAACCTCCATTTTGATTTCCCCTTGTCTGGTTAGTATCTGATCTACATGTCTGCGTACTACCTGACCAGTTCCCACCATGACCGTATATGATACTGGACCGGTCATTGAGTCTATGATGCCAGGAATCCATTTTGGACCATATCTGAAATTCCTGGTAAGGACCGCATCTCCTTCTCCAAAACTGCGGCTCTTTGTCCTTCTGTCATGGTTCTCCTTTTGTTTGATTTGTCGGTTTTCCACCTTCCTTTTTAGATCTGGGTGAACCAGGACAAGAGTGGAGCGTAGTCGACGTCCTAACAACAGCGCAGCAGGAGAGAGTCCTGTGGTAGATTGAGGTGTTATTCTGTAGCTGAACAGAACTCGTGACACCTTGGCTGCCAACCTCCCTTCCGCACTTTTTTTCATCATCTCCTTAAATGTTTGTACGGCTTTCTCCGCAAGTCCATTTGAAGATGGATGATATGGAGCTGAGGCCACATGCACTATGCAATTGTTTCTCATGAACTCTTTTGTTTCTGTACTCACAAAACACGTGGCATTGTCACTTACTATGATCTCCGGTAGCCCTTGATTACTAAAACTCCTACGCAGGCAGTCTATAGTAACAGTAGATGAAGCAGAATTTACAGGATAAACATCCATCCATTTGGAATGGGCATCAATGATTATGAGGAACATCTTTCCCATGAATGGACCCGCATAATCTATATGTAATCTTCTCCATGGTTTATCCGGCCACTCCCAGGGGTGGAGAGGAGCCGCTGCTGCTGGCTTCCGGTGTACTTGACAAGTGCTGCATGTCTTGACTAGATTTTCTATCTCCTCATCTAGCTTTGGCCACCACAAGTAACTCCTTGCCAAGGCTTTCATACGCGAAACTTCAGGATAACACTGATGTAGTTGCCCTAGGATAGACTGTCGTGCTGGCTGTGGAATAATCACTCGTGCTCCCCACAACACGTAACCATCCTGCACACTCAGCTCTGTCTTCCTGACACTGTAAGGTGTGAAATCAGTCTCTTCCGGATGCTGTGGCCAACCCCTCATCACATATTCTCAGACTTATGACAGTACTGGATCTTTACCGATCCATGTCATTACTTGTTCTGCGGTCACAATTGCCGTGTCCGTGTCCTCCAACATCAAAACTCTGTCCTCTGGAGCTGCACGGATAGGTGTACCTGGCAGTGGAAGACGGCTCAAGGCATTTGCGTTCCCATGGTACTTGCCCGCCTTGTAAACGATGACATACTCATATGCCCTTAACGTCACTGCCCACCTCTGGATCCGGGGTGACACCATCTGTGGTACTGCTTTCATTTCATTAAAAAGAGATAGAAGAGGTTTATGATCGGTGCATATGGTGAATTTCCTGCCATATATGTACTTGTGAAACCTCTGTAACCCAAACATTATGGCTAACCCCTCTTTATCTAACTAGGAATAGTTTTTTTCCGCTGGTGTCAGAGTTCGAGACATAAACCCTATTGGTCTTTCTGTTCCATCTTCCAAGCTGTTTGAAAGAACCGCCCCCACCCCGTAAGGTGAAGCATCACAAGAGAGAATGATGTCTTTCTCTGCATTGTAGTGAACCAGCACATCCGACGACAGCATCAGTTTCTTGGACTGTTCAAATGAAACCCTCTGTTCCTTGTCCCACTGCCACTGTGTCTCCTTGCGCAGAAGTTTGTGAAGAGGTGCTAACACTGTTGCCAAGTTTTGTAAAAACCTGTTATAATAGTTTAGCAGTCCCAGGTAAGCTTTTAACTCAGTCACATTGGTAGGAGCTGGGGCCTCCTGCAGTGCTTGTACCTTCTCCTTTATTGGATGGAGCCCGGTGGCATCCACTCTGTGTCCCAGGAACACGGCCTCATTCCCCAGGAAAGCGCACTTACTCCTCTTGAGCCGTAACCCAGCCTTATCCAATCTTTGTAGTACCTCTCTCAGAGTGCTCAGATGCTCCTGGTTGGTTCTTCCCGTCACCAGAATGTCATCCAGATAGATTGAAACATGTGGGATCCCTTGCAGTACACCCTCGATAGTCCTCTGGAAAATACCGAATGGTAAGCGGTTATAGGTAAACAAACCCTTGTGTGTATTTATGGTTACATACTTCTTGGATTCCTCATCTAGTGTAATCTGCAAGTATGCATGACTCATATCCAGCTTCGTGAATTTCTTCCCTCCAGCCAGGTTCGCAAAGAGATCCTCTGTTTTAGGAATAGGATACTGTTCTAGTTTAGACACCCTATTTACTGTCAATTTATAATCTCCACAGAGTCTTACCAAATTGTCCGGTTTTAAAACAGGTACAATGGGAGCTGCCCATTCTGAACATTTCACGGGTTCCAGAATGTTCTCTCTCAAAAGACGGTCAAGCTCAGCCTCTACCTTTGGTTTCATGGCATATGGCACAGGTCGTTGTTTAAAAAACCTTGGCAGTGTCTCCTTGTCTACATAAATCTTAGCTGGGGCGCCATTAAATGTGCCAAGTTCTTCCTTGAACACGTTCTCATGTTCAATCAACACTTCTTGCAAAGACAATTGTTTGAACATAAGAACATAAGAACATAAGAAATAGGAGCAGGAGTAGGCCAATCGGGCCCTCGAGCCTGCTCCACCATTTAATAAGATCATGGCTGATCTGATCCTAACCGCCAATCCACTATCACAGAACCATCTCCTGAATCTAACAGAATTAGACACACGAAATAGGAGCAGGATCAGGCTACATGGCCCCTGGGCCCGCTCCGCTACCCACAGGGACATGTCCGATCCGAACCTAGACTCATGTCCAAATTCCTGCCCGCTCCCCGTAACCCTTAATTCCCTTTACTTCTAGGAAACTGTCTATTTCTGTTTTAAATTTATGTAATGATGTAGCTTCTACTGCTTTTTGGGGCAGCATATTCCATGGACCTACCACCCTCTGAGTGAAGTAATTCCTCCTCATCTCAGTTTTGAAAGAGCAGCCCCTTATTCTAAGACTATGCCCCCTAGTTCTAGTTTCACCCATCATCGGGAACATCCTCCCCACATCCACCCGATCCAACCCCTTCACAATCTTATATGTTTCAATAAGATCGCCTCTCATTCTTCTGAACTCCAATGAGTAGAGTCCCAATCTACTCAACCTCTCCTCATATGTCCATCCCCTCATCCCCGGGATTAACCGAGTGAACCTTCTTTGTACTGACTCGAGAGCAAGTATGTCTTTTCTTAAGTATGGACACCAAAACTGTATGCAGTATTCCAGGTGCGGTCTCACCAATACCTTGTACAACTGAAGCAATACCTCCCTATTTTTATATTCTATCCCCCTAGCAATGAAAGCCAACATTCCATTGGCCTTCTTAATCACTTGCTGCACCTGCATACTAACCTTTTGAGTTTCGTGCACCAGGACCCCCAGATCCCTTTGTACTTCAGTACTTTCCAGTTTCTTGCCATTAAGATAATAGCTTGCTCTATGATTTTTCCTACCAAAGTGCATAACCTCACACTTTCCAGTATTGTATTCCATCTG
Source organism: Somniosus microcephalus (assembly GCF_052327205.1). NCBI lineage: Eukaryota > Metazoa > Chordata > Chondrichthyes > Squaliformes > Somniosidae > Somniosus > Somniosus microcephalus. Next base: position 22,860,886 of record NC_140988.1, read on the forward strand.
CCAAATCTCTGCCCACTTACTTAGCCTGTCTATGTCCCCTTGCAGGTTTTTTATGTTCTCCTCACTCACTACTTTCCCTCCCATCTTAGTATCATCTGCAAACTTTGATATGTTACACTCGGTCCCCTCCTCCAAATCGTTAATATAGATTGTAAAGAGTTGGGGACCCAGCACCAACCCCTGCGGAACACCACTAGTTACTGATTGCCATTCTGAGAATGAACCATTTATCCCAACTCTCTGCCTTCTGTTAGAAAGCCAATCCTCTATCCATGCCAGAATATTACCCCCAATCCCGTGATTTTTTATCTTAAGCAATAATCTTTTGTGTGGCACCTTGTCAAATGCCTTTTGGAAGTCTAAATACACTACATCCACTGGTTCCCCTTTATCCACCCTATATGTTACTTCCTCAAAGAACTCCAGCAAATTTGTCAAACATGACTTCCCCTTCATAAAACCATGCTGACTTTGTCCTATTAAATGATGATTATCCAAATGTCCTGTTACTGTCTCCTTAATAATGGACTCCAAAATTTTACCTACCACAGATATTAGGCTAACCGGTCTATAGTTTCCAGCCTTCTGTCTACTGCCCTTTTTAAATAAGGGTGTTACATTAGCAGTTTTCCAGTCTGCCGGGACCTTTGCTGAGTCCAGGGAGTTTTGGAAAATTATTACCAATGCATCCACAATCCCTACTGCCACTTCCCTCAAGACCCTAGGATGTAAGCCATCAGGTCCAGGTGATTTATCCGCCTTGAGTCCCATTATTTTACCGAGTACCACTTCCTTAGTGATTTTGATCGTGTTTAGCTCCTCCCCCCCTATAGCCCCCTGTTTGTCCAGTGTTGGGATATTCTTAGTGTCTTCTACTGTAAAGACTGATACAAAATATTCATTCAGTGTTTTTGCCATCTCCATATTTCCCACCATTAATTTCCCGGTCTCATCCTCTAAGGGACCAACATTTACTTTAGCCACCCTTTTTCTTTTTATATAACTATAAAAACTCTTACTATCTGTTTTTATATTTTTTGCTAATTTACTTTCATAATCTATCTTCCCTTTCTTAATCAATCTTTTTGTTATTTTTTGCTGTCTTTTAAAGTTTTCCCAATCCTCTATCCTCCCACTAGATTTGGCTACCTTATATGCCCTTGTTTTTAGTCGAATACTATCCTTAATTTCTTTACTTAGCCACGGATGGCTGTCTTTTCTTTTACACCCTTTTCTTCTCAGTGGAATATATATTTTTTGGAAGTTGTAAAATAACTCCTTAAATGTACACCACTGATCATGTATCATCTTACCCTTTAATCTATTTTCCCAATCCACTCTACTCAATTCCGCTCTCATACCTTCATAGTCTCCTTTATTCAAACTTAGCACGCTTGTTTGAGATCCAACCTTCTCACCCTCTAATTGAATATGGAATTCAACCATGTTATGGTCACTCATTCCAAGGGGATCCTTTACTAGGACATTTTTAATTAATCCTGTCTCGTTACGCAGGACCAGATCTAAGGTTGCTTGCCCCCTGGTCGGTTCAGTTACATACTGTTCAAGAAACCCATCCCTAATACACTCAATGAACTCATCCTCAAGGCAGCCCTGCCCAATTTGATTTGTCCAATTAATATGATAGTTAAAATCCCCCATAATTATAGATGTTCCCTTATTACAAGCCTCAACTATTTCCTGATTGATACTCTGTCCAACATAGTTGCAACTGTTCGGAGGCCTATAGACTACGCCCACTAGTGTTTTTTTCCCCTTATTATTCCTTACCTGCACCCAAACTCTTTCATTTTCCTGATCTTTTGACCCAATATCATTTCTCTGTATTACAGTGATTCCTTCCTTTATTAACATAGCCTCCCCACCTCCCCTTCCTTCCTGCCTGTCCTTCCTGATCATTAAATAACCTGGTATGTTTAATTCCCAGGCATTGTCACCCTGCAGCCATGTTTCTGTAATGGCCACAAGATCATACCCATATGTAGTTATTTGTGCCATTAACTCGTCTATTTTGTTACGAATGCTACGTGCATTCAGATAGAGAACTTTCAAATATGTTTTGTGACACTTAGTTCCTGCTTTTGCCCTTTTTATTACTTTACCTTTTACTCCATACCTTCTGCCCCTTCCTGACATGCTCTGGTTTTTAATTTCCCCACTGCTACCTAAGTCTATGACCTTCTCTGTTGTCATTTTTATTATTTGCTCTCTAGGAGCCTCCCCCCCACTAGTTAGTGTAAAGCCCTCTCTACAGCCCTAGTTATATGATCCGCCAGGACTCTAGTCCCAGCACTGGCCAAGTGAAGCCCGTCCCAACGGAACAGCTCCCTCCTGCCCCAGTACTGGTGCCAGTGTCCCAGGAAGCAAAACCCATTTCTCCCACACCAGTCTTTGAGCCACGCATTTAACTCTCTAATTTTATTTGTCCTAGCCAAATTCGCTCGTGGCTCAGGTTATAATCCAGAGATTATTACCCTTGAGGTTCTGTTTTTTAATTTGACCCCTAGCTGCTCATACTCCTTTAACAGAACCAGCTTCCTAGTCCTATCTACGTCGTTTGTACCAACATGGACCACGACAACTGGATCCACCCCCTCCCACTGCAAGTTTCTTTCCAGCCCAGAGGAGATGTCCTTAACCCTGGCACCGGGTAGGCAACACAGCCTTTGGGACTCTCGCTCTCGGCTGCAGAGAACTCTATCTATCCCCCTAATAATACTATCCCCTACCACTACAACATTTCTAGTTACTCCCCCCTCTTGAATGGCCCCCCGTTCCACGGTGCTGTGGCCAGGTTGCTCATCCTCCCTGCAGTCCCTGCTCCCGTCCCCACAGGGAGTAAGAACCTCAAACCTGCTGGACAAGAGCAAGGGCTGCGACTCCTCCAGCTCTACCTCCTGGATCCCCGTACCTGCCTCACTTGTAGTCACACCGTCCTGTCCCTGACCATGGGCTACATCTGAATTAATTAACTTCATAGGTGTGATCACCTCCTGATACACAGAGTCCAGGTACTTCTCCCCCTCCCTGATGTGTCGCAGTGTCTGAAGCTCAGACTCCAGCTCATCAACACGGAGCTGGAGTTCCTGTAGCAGCAGACACTTGTCACAGACGTAATCACCGTGAGCCTCAATGGGGTTCATCGGCTCCCACATCTCGCAACAGTAACACATCACCTGCTCCATTCTATGTAATTAATTAAATTTTTATTGTTAGTTATGGACACCCTCTGCCCGATTATAGATGCTAGTATCCCCTTTAATTAATTGGATTTAATTTAAATCAATCCCTCTAATTACACCAGTTAAATGGTTTACCAACAGTCACTCTGCACCAGAAAGGCCTTATTAACTACAACCCACAGAGTTAAAGTTTGAAAAGAGCACCTAACACCCCACTTACCCTAACTCACACACTTACCCAAACTCACAGCACTCTCTGCAGACTCGCACTCAGTGCTTGCTCGCACTAGCCTGGTCTTTTTATACTGTTTGTTTGTTTAAAGCCAAATGAGTCACCCCTGCTGATTGGTTAGAAAACTGGTTTCCACTGCCTGCTGTGCCAATTTACTCCCACTGCAGTGTAACCTTGTTTTACTCTTCTTAAACCAACAGAATCCCAAATATTTAACTTTTCCCCTTTACTTAAACTGCTTAAGTAATCTTATCAAGAATGATTTAAAGAGAAATAACAATTAAAGAACTCACACACTTACCCAAACTCACAGCACTCTCTGCAGACTCGCACTCAGTGCTTGCTCGCACTAGCCTAGTCTTTTTATACTGTTTGTTTGTTTAAAGCCAAATGAGTCACCCCTGCCGATTGGTTAGAAAACTGGTTTCCACTGCCTGCTGTGCCAATTTACTCCCACTGCAGTGTAACATTGTTTTACTCTTCTTAAACCAACAGAATCCCAAATATTTAACTTTTCCCCTTTACTTAAACTGCTTAAGTAATCTTATCAAGAATGATTTAAAGAGAAATAACAATTAAAGAACTCACACACTTACCCAAACTCACAGCACTCTCTGCAGGCTCGCACTCAGTGCTTGCTCGCACTAGCCTGGTCTTTTTATACTTTTTTTTGTTTACAGCCAAATGAGTCACCCCTGCTGATTGGTTAGAAAACTGGTTTCCACTGCCTGCTGTGCCAATTTACTCCCACTGCAGAGTAACCTTGTTTTACTCTTCTTAAACCAACAGAATCCCAAATATTTAACTTTTCCCCTTTACTTAAACTGCTTAAGTAATCTTATCAAGAACAGTGGCATAGTGGTTAGCACTGTTGCCTCACAGCGCCAGGGACCCGGGTTCGAATCCGGCCTCGGGCGACTGTCTGTATGGAGTTTGCACATTCTTCCCATGTTTGCGTGGGTTTCCTTCGGGTGCTCCGGTTTCCTCCCACAGTCCAAAGATGTGCGGGTTAGGTTGATTGGCTATGATAAATTGACCCTTAGTGTTAGGGGGAGTAAATACGTGGGGTTACGGGGATAGGGTGGGATATGTGTTGGTGTAGGGGTTACGGGGATCGGGTGGGATATATGTCGGTGCAGGCTCGATAGGCTGAAATGGCCTCTATCTGCACTGTGGGGTTTCTGTGGATTTAAAGAGAAATAACAATTAAAGAACTCACACACTTACCCAAACTCACAGCACTCTCTGCAGACTCGCACTCCCTCTATTTGATTTATTGCTCCCCAATCTAATTTAAGTTCTTGTATCCAGCCCCGACCTAATAAGTTTGGTCTGGAACCCGATACTACAACTACAGGTAGCTGTTCCACGGTGTCCCCGTGTTGCACAGTTACAGTAGCTGTACCCAATGTCACCACTCGTTCACTGGTATATATTTTAAGCTGCATAGAGCAAGACTTTAACTCTGGAACTTTTGCACGGTTCCACAATTTTGAGTACTCCTCCCTGTTCATTATGGTTACGCCACATCCTGTATCCACTTCAAAGTTGACCTTAGAGTCATTTATTGTCAGTTGCAAAGTGATAAGATCCACTTTTGGAATGTTCTCTACCATACTATGCATTATGAACATGTCGTCTTCTTTCTCAGCTTCTCCGCTGATGTGATGTGCTCCCTGTTTTTTCACTTCTCTTCCTAGGTTTTGCTTTCCTCCCCCTTTTGGTTTGTATTCCTCCACGGTTGCTTTTGCCCTGCATGCACGTTTTATATGTCCTTTTTTCCCACACTTGTGGCACTTTTTCTCCAGAAACCTGCATTCCCTTGCCAGGTGATCGCCATTGCATCTATAACATGCCTTTACATGCTCACGTTGTGGTTTCTGACACATATTTAACTTGTGCACAACAACCTGACCTGCAACTTGCTTTGTAGTAGCCCAGTCGGAACCTTGTATTTCTTTTACATCTCTGTTCGCTGTCGCTATGGCTTGAGCAAGTTCCAACGCTTTTTCATACGTAAGCCCAGTCTCGGACAATAATCTCCTCTGCATTCGATCATCCATTATCCCGCAAACTAGCCTATCTCTCAGCATGTCTTTCAGGTTGTCCCCGTAATTGCAATCATGTGCCAATTTTCGCAACACCGCTACATAATCCAATGCAGTCTCTCCCGGTTTCCTGTTCCGTGAATTAAATTTGAAATGCTGTACAATCTCACTCGGTCTGGGATTGAAATGTTCCTTCAGCAAGGCCACTAAGTTAGCAAATGATCTGGCTCCAGGCTTTTCAGGGCTGCATAAGTTTCTCATTAAACTATATGTCTGACTTCCCACGGAAGTGAGCAAAATAGCTCTCCTTTTTCTGACATCATTTATATCATTTGCTTCAAAGACATGCATCAACACCTCGCAGTACTGATCCCAGGTCTGTGTCTGAACATCAAAAGCAGAGATCTTTCCTACTGTAGCAGCCATGGTCCTCTATTCAGTGCTCTTTTTTTGTTTCTTCTTCAAGATGTGATCTGTTGATCCTCGTCGCCAATATGTGATATCCGAGTGGTAAGGTCAGAAACTGAGAGAAGCGAGATCTTAGGAACAAAACCCAACTGTTTATTACACGGGGTAGCAGAGGAACATATCTTACAGGCTGCAGGCAAAGCACACAATTTCTTACTGCACAATGGCAAGATGGAGGATTCACCTCCGAGTCATACCCATAATGCAATGCCGCATTACCTTAATAACCGGTGTACCAGGACATTGAGTACATGACCCATTACCTTAAATACTGGTGAATGTGAAACCTTACTCTTTGGCTCCATCTGGTGGATAACTTAAACATTACATCCCAGATTACTATATCCAGAGAGTGGTGAACCTGTGGAATTCTCTACCACAGAAGGCAGTAGAGGCCAATTCATTAAATATATTCAAGAAGGAATTGGATATATTTCTTAAGGCTAAAGGGATCAAGGGATATGGGGAGAAGGCAGGGACAGGGTACTGAATTTGGATGATCAGCCATGATCGCATTGAATGGCGGAGCAGGCTCGAGGGGCCGAATGGCCTACTCCTGCTCCTATCTTCTATGTTTCTATGAATCCCTCACCATGCCATACAAAGGCAAAAACCCACCTCATTAACCCTTTGCTTTTCTTCGTATTCATCAATTTCATCAGCTGTGCAACCTTTTGAAAGGAAGTACATTATTACAGCGGCAGTGCGTAGCTGAGGAAACATGGCAGCTGATAGCGAGGTGATGTAACTTCAAAAAAAATAAGTGGACATTTCTGACGGAGCAGATCGCCGGGGTCGCCTTCATCGCGGACCTGTTGAGTTCTGGTCAGAAGATGAATCACCAGATTAGGTCACGGCAGCATTTTTTTGAAATGAACAGCCATCGAGAAAATGCAGGCAGCACTTCCGAGCGCTGCTTTAATAGCCTGTAATATTGTAGCAGGATATTTTTTGTCACATTGAACCTGATTGATGGTCTCAGCTATAAGACATTACAACTGCACAGTAAATTGACCAAACACCTAAACATACAAATTATTAAAAAGGGGGCAGCCGCCCGTCTCCCGAGACCCAAGCAGGCTTTAGTTAAGATGATCCCATTTCCAAGTGCAATTTATAGTCTATTGACTTGTGGCAGTGTCTTTTTAGATGTGGGAAAATTGTCATACATTGCAAATGAGAGCTGGTTTGACATCAGCTCGTGTGTGTGCAGGGTGGAAATGATATCAGTGTCTGGGTTATTAAGGTTAAATTAATCCACATTGTTGCCTGTACTGAGGTATTCATTTCCTCTTTGTGGCTGCTGTGTGTACAATTACTTTGATTAGGATGAGTTACAGTGTGTTTCTGACACCTATTGTACTGATGTGTATTAAGATTTTCCACTCAAGTGTCGTTAGTCGTTACCTGAAATTGTTGAGGTTTATACTGAGTTTGTTCTTAAACATCAGACAGAGCCGTACCTTTAAGACCGGTATATAAACGGCAAGGGCGCTCAGTTCTTTTATATATTATGATTGCATGTAGTCATCAGATTCTAACTTTGAGTAATATAAATTAATGAAAAACACAGTGCAAGATAAGCGGAATGATGGCTGGTGTAGAATAAATCTCATGCTGCAACATGTTTGTTCCCTCACACAGATTCAGATTGTCTCCCATTTTCCTCCTCCGACTCTCCACTGGCCCGATTGCTGGATATTCCAGTGCCTGCTGTCAGCGAGTCTCTGCAATCAGCCAGCAGGAGGCAGTACTGAGGCAATGTGTCAAAGTTCCACTCCAGGGACTTGAGCACATAAAGCTAGGCTGACACTCCAGTACAGTACTGAGGGAGTGCTGCACTGCCGGAGGTGCCGTCTTTCGGATGAGATTTTAAACTGAGGCGCTCTCAGGTGGACGTAAAAGATCCCACGGCATTATTTCGAAGAAGAGCAGGGGAGTTCTCCCCAGTTTCCTGGCCAATATTTATCCCCCAATCAACATCACTAAAACAGATTATCTGGTCATTATCACAGTGCTGTTTGTGGGAGCTTGCTGTGCGCAAATTGGCTGACATGTTTCCTACATTTCAACAGTGACGATGTTTCAGAAGTACTTCATTGGCTGTACAGCGCTTTAGGACATCTTGAGGTCATGAAAGACGCTATATAAATACAAGTTCTTTTTTTCTTCCACCTTGCCCAGAAGGAATTGTTTGCATGTCACAATGTGCTTCATCTGTCAGCCTACCTGTGAACTATTTCAAGACAATAGGTTGAACTTTCCTCCACTATACTGCGGCCCCAGATCAGGCCTGCTGCCACGCCCCTGCCCGACCTGACTTGTCCTCCCCCTGCCCCCGCTGGGCCTCTTCGCCACCCCACCCTATGCAGATGTCAATGGACAGGCAGGGCCCAGCAACCCGCCCGGTTTCCCTGTTTTCCACTGCTTCCACTGACCCCAGGGACTGCCAGGAGAGGAGTGTCAGTCCCTGGGCCTGCTGATGCCACTTTTGGAGGGAACGGGGCCAGTTGTGAGCATCTCTCCCTCTCCTCAGGCCCCAAACTTTACCACATTGGCCTTGGCTCAGACTGAGGCCTGGAAAATATGTTATTTTCACAAGGCCTCCTCTTTCTTGGCACCGCAGGACCACCCACAGTTCCCTCTTTGGGAGTGGTGGGCTCCTTTCTGATGGCAAGGATCCCACTGGGAGTCCACCCGGGATAGAAACTGGGCCAGGGTCACTGCAGGGTCAGCCGGTGAGTGGGTCTCCTGCTCCAACCGTCCACTGGTGGGCAGAATGACATCCAACCCAATGTGGCTTCTTTAAAGGATTATTTTCAGTAACAATTCCTCCTTTTAAATATTTACTCATGTCCCTTGTGAGCCTTACTCTGATAGCTGTAGTTTCTTCCAGCCAGCTTCTGTACCAGGCTGTTCCAGCAGGGTCCTGTACCAGGTTCCTCCAGCAAGCTCCTCCAGCAGGCTGCTTCAGGAGATTCCTTCAGCTGGGCCTTCCAGCAGATTCTTCCAGCAGATTTTTCTAGCAGGCTGCTCCAGCAGGCTCCTCCAGCAGGTCTTCTGTCTGGCGCTCCAAATATTCTGGTAATTAGTTGTATCTGCCACTTCCTATTTCGGTACTCTAGTTCAGACGGCCACACTTAGACCCTTCTGGATGTTTGTCCTCATTTCTGGTAAGATTTGCTGAAATCTCTTGAGCTAATTGGAATCACACAAGACTCCCCCCAATTTTTGGTACGAGTTATACGGCCTGGAACTAGAATGGATCAGGCACAGTTCAGTTGTGGCCTGTGTTTTTATCCTTGTTGAGTTCCTCTGAACAATATGTTTTATTAAATAAACATATAGCTGGTGTATCTGCTATATACACAAAGTACACACCAGCCATAGGTACAGGAAACTCTTTCTTATCCGGCACCGACGGGACTGGTGTGGTGCCGGTTTATCAAAAAGTCCGGATTACAGAGAGGTATAGTTAAAAGGTACGAGAGCTCCGTACACAGCAACAAATCCAGGCTTCCCTGTTGCTTAGCAACATGTGCAGGAACCCTGGCCACAGACCAAGCGCCCCTGTTGCTTAGCAACATGTGCAGAAACCCCGATTGCACAGCCACAGATCGAGGAACGGCCACTAATATGAAGTAAAACTTACCTGAACCTACTCCTGAATTTTGCCGGTTAACCGAGATTTCCGGTTATTTAGGTGCCGGTAAATTGAGAGTTTCCTGTAACAGGACAGCTTTTAGGCACTAACTCATATCAAACTCATGGCAAAAGAGCCGAAGGCGACATGAGGGAAAACTTTTTTACTCAGCGAGTGGTTACAATCTGGAATGCACTGCCTGAAAGGGTGGTAGAAGCCGACTCAATCGTGGCTTTCAAAAGAGATTTGGATAAGTACCTGAAGGAAAAAATTTTGCAGGGCTACGGAGAAAGGGCGGGGGAGTGGGACTAGCTGAAGTGCTCTTGCAGAGAGCCAGCATGGGCTCGATGGGCCGAATGACCTCCTTCTGTGCTGTAACCATTCTATGATTCCTGTGCCCATCTGAACGCAGTCTTGAAGCACCACATCAGTTACTTCACATAGGCTTCAAAATGGATCAAGTCACGTTGCTCCTATTTAATTAAAGGGATGCAGCAGTCACTTATTTTTATCAAATCACACTGAATTATCCATTTTTTACCGTTAATTTAGAAAATATTCTGCTTGAGTGTGTCGCTAGCTTTAGTTAATTCAGCTGAATAATTTTCTGTTAAATTGAATTGATTTAATTTGACACATTATATAATTATGATAAAAGTGACATATTTCTTTGCATACAGCAAGATCCCACACACAGCAGTGGGGTGAATGATCAGACATACAAGGCCTCAGTTTAGCATCTAACAACGCAGCTGTCCCTCTGTACTGCACTGAAATATCAGTCCAGAACATGTGCTGCAGATCTGGAGTGGGACTTGAACCCATAACCTTACTCCGAGGTAAGAGTGCCGCCTATGGAGGCAAGTTGTCGGTTGATTAATTGAGTGGGTGACTGAGAGATCTACGTTGACTCATTTCCCTTGCGTGACTATGTACTGAAGTGAACAAAGGCCATCACCACAGGATAAAACAGGGCTGCACGGACAAAGGAGGCACGAGTCAAGATGTTCTCCAATAAACACACCTCAAATTGTATTACCAAGTTGCCGCAACTTTCCATAATCGCCAGAAAAAGAGGCACAAGGCAAAGATGTTACCAATAAAAAGCCTATATTCCAAGATGGGCAAGATTGTGATGGTAAGTAAAGGGAAATATCTGATTTTATGCTGATCAGAAGTCAGGTGAAGTTATATTTTGTGTGTAACATTTAACCTCGACAAGTATATAAATAGAACCCATTATAGGTTCAGCCACTGGGGAGGGGGGATGAGGGGACATGCTCCCCCTGTGAGGGTGCCGGTTAGTTCCCTCAGTAACCCCTAGATGGCACCTTCACTTGTTTTTTTCCCTTTGCTAATTGTTACTAGTTTCTCCTGTGTTTATTACTTAACTGCCTTTTATCAGGTTTATTGGTTTCACCTGTTTTTCCTTGTATTTAAGTTCTGTGGTTTCTTCCCTCTGTGCTCAGTCTTGACAAGCCGTTTGCCCAGTGGTAGCTTATCTTGAGCTCCTATGTTTGTAACTGTTTACCTGTGTGATTCTAGTAAAGTACTTTTATTTAAGACTGCATACCTGCTTCTCGCCTCGTCTATCTGCACTTGGGTCCAGAACCAGCCTTGCCCTGACAGCAAGACTGAGCCAGTATGGACCCAGCAGTGATGGAGGAATTTTGTTCTATTCTCTCCCATCAAGGTGCTTTCCTCGGCCGCCTTGAGCAACTTCTCCAAAGCATTTCGGACAAGGTAAATACGTGGACTCAGACCATTCAACACCCAGCCGCTGTGGCTTCTGCTCAGGATGTTCCTCCTCAGTCAGTTCCTCTGGGTTCCACCCACAGTCTAATGGCCAGACGGAGAGAACCAACCAAGATCTGGAGAGGGTGCTAAGAAGCTTTGTGTCCTCCAATCCTTCCACCTGGAGCAAGTATCTGGTCTGGGCGGAGTACGCGCACAATACCCTTCAGAGCTCCTCCACTGGCCTCTCACCTTTCGAATGTCAATATGGCTTCCAACTGCCACTCTTCCCTGAACAGGAGAGGGAGGTAGGAGTCCCAGCTGCCCAGGGGTTCGTCCAATGCTGCCACCGTATCTGGAGGAGGGTCCGATCCGCCTTGCAGCTCGCTTCTTCTCGGCAGAAAGTTCAGGCTGACCGACACCGCCGCCCAGCTCCTCGGTTCCGGACCGGACAGAAGGTCTGGCTGTCTACCCGGAATCTTCCGCTCCATGTGGAGTCCCGCAAGTTGGCTCCCCGGTTCATCGGACAAGTAAACCCTGTGGCCTACCGGCCCCTCCTTCCTCGGTCGATGAAGATACATCCCACGTTCCACGTCTCTCACCTCAAGCCGGTACTTACCAGTCCCTTGGTTCCTGCTTCCAGACCTCCCCCCCACCCCGCATGATTGATAGTCAGCAAGCCTACACTGTCCGTCGCCTCCTTGATAGTCGCCGGGTTAGGAGAAGCATTCAATACCTGGTTGACTGGGAGGGTTATGGTCCTGAAGAGCGTTCCTGGGTTCCGGCCCGGGACATTTTGGGTCCTGAACTCATCAGGGATTTTCGCCGTCGCCACCCTGATCGTCCAGGAGGAACGTCAGGTGCCGTTCCTAGGGGAGGGGGATTCTGTGAGGGTCCCGGTTAGTTCCCTCAGTAACCCCTAGATGGCACCTTCACTTGTTTTTTTCCCTTTGCTAATTGTTATTAGTTTCTCCTGTGTTTATTACTTAACTGCCTTTTACCAGGTTTATTGGTTGCACCTGTTTTTGCTTGTATTTAAGTTCTGTGGTTTCTTCCCTCTGTGCTCAGTCTTGACAAGCCATTTGCCTAGTGGTAGCTCGTCTTGAGCTCCTATGTTTGTAACTGTTTACCTGTGTGATTCTAGTAAAGTACTTTTATTTAAGACTGCATACCTGCTTCTCGCCTCGTCTGTCTGCACTTGGGTCCAGAACCAGTCTCGCCCTGACACCCCCACCCCCCACCTCTGTGTATCTTATTTTGAAGAACTAGACAAAAATAGTGATACATTTTGATTATGAACTGAAGCACGTGCGTGGGAGAAATTGGAAGAAAGTCCAGAGAAATAGTAGTTTTAAAAAGAATGATGCAAACGTTGAATATTTCATGTCGATAGTCTGCTTGATACTGTGAGTATGGAGTTCAGAAAACCCAGTTCTATTCTCTGCATCGTGTGACAGGAAGTGAGAGCGATATCCTCACTGCCTATTTACCCGACATTGTTAACCAGGAATATTTTCTCAGTAAAAGTGTTTTGTCCAAGAAAGACTGAATTACGAGAAACTTGACGCACAGGTTGGATTATTTGATAACATTTCAACATGTTCCAGTAACTGACAGTTTGACTGCATCGCCCTGCTGTTGCTGAGAATGGACTCCTCCATCCTCCTCCACACCATGCATCAATGGCTTTGGACTGTTTTGAGTCCAGGAGTAAAAATTAGAGCCAGGCCTTTCAGGAGTGAAGTTAGGAAACACTTCTACATGAAAAGGGTGGTAGAAGTTTGGAACTCTCTTCTGCAAATGGCAGTTGATGCTAGATCAATTGTTAATTTTAAATCTGAGCTTGATAGATTTTTGTTAACCAAAGGGATATGGGCCAAAGACAGGTATATGGAGTTAGGTCACAGATCAGCCATGATCTTACTGAATGGCGGAACAGGCTCGAGGGGCTAAAATGGCCTCCTCCTGTCCCTCTGTTCCGAGCCACTGGCAAGAGTTGAGTTTTCTTTACATCCTGCTGCCAACGGTCAGATGTGGATTTTTGAGAAACACTGAAATTACCAATGGTGACAAGTAGGGTTGAATTTCCTTAATGATTCCAACTTCTTTACTCTAGATTTACACTGAAATCAAACTGATGGCCAAAAAGTAGGTTGCTGTGATTTGAGATTTTGCAACAGCTTCTCATTTACTATGGTTTCTCTGAACTTTGATGTTCATCATGTAGTGACTTTGATCACTCCTTGTGGATAGAGATGCTTCTTGTTTTCCACTCGGATGAGACAGTGCTGGTTGACAGGCACAGTTGACATTGCTATCTAGTGATGTTATATAAAGCTAAAGACTTGAGATATCGCAGTAAAGGACAGTTATAGAAGGAGCTTATTTACGGCAGGCTGCTAGGTTACTTTCTATCATTGAGGTCAACAGTCCCAGCTCAGGTGCAAAGGGATGCTACCTAAACAGCTTCTTCAGTGTAACATTGTCCAAAATAGTCAATTAGAAAAAATAAGTATTGAGTTACTCAGTTTTAGCAAAAAATTCTGAATTTTATTGCTATCAGACTGAAATCAAACACACTGACACTCATTACAGTGGGGAAACCAAGGCTTATATGTACATGCATTGTTGATGGTGAATCCATGTATTGTATGTTGGGATCCAAATTGTGTATTAAGCACATTTCTTATGCAAAGAAGTGTGATGGCTGCAAACATGTCTTTATAAATGATAACATTGGCAAAAATGGATTTGTGGCCATTTCAAGAATCTAGGACTCACAGCTTCAATTTGGTGACTGGAGGTGAATACCTGATTCTATCGCGATATATAATATATGCAGTGGCGCTACAACAGGTCGAAAAATTGGGCGTCTTGTCGAATAGCTCATAAAGACCACACTCCTTCAAACACACACACAAAGGGTATAAAAGTGACCCATCCAGCAGCTATCTGTGTGTAAATGTCACCTCACTGCATTAGGCCCCTGGGGAAGGCATCTACAAGTTCAATACTAGACTGGGCACAGTCAAAGGAGCCACAAATGGAGAAAGAGAGGGGCTCTCAATGACAAATCCAGATTTGACTTCTTGCTTTATATTGTGACTCCTCTTTTGCTGTGGCTTCAGTTGATATAAATGTAGTTGTGTTGAGTTATCGTGGGATTAGTGTGTGCAGTGCCATTGCATTTTTTTTTCTTTATTCGTTCATGGGATGTGGGCATCGCTGGCAAGGCCAGCATTTATTGCCCATCCCTAGTTGCCCTTGAGAAGGTGGTGGTGAGCCGCCTTCTTGAACCACTGCAGTCCGTGTGGTGATGGTACTCCCACAGTGCTGTTAGGGAGGGAGATCCAGGGTTTTGACCCAGCGACGATGAAGGAACGGCCGATATACTTCCAAGTCAGGATGGTGTGTGACTTGGAGGGGAATTTGGAGGTGGTGGTGTTCCCATGCGTCTGCTGCCCTTGTCCTTCTAAGTGGTAGAGGTCGCGGGTTTGGGAGGTGCTGCCGAAGAAGCCTTGACATTTGACATATTTGATATATTCAGAGGAGATCAATTCATTGTGCAGAAATAAATAAACCTCCTGGTTTTGGGCCTGTCCCTGACTTATGATTCGAACGTCAGTCTACCCTGGACACACTCTGTGGCTCTGGTCCCAGGGGGGGAGTCACAATATCACACATGCAATGACATTTCAAAGTAATGCCTGATAACGTATTCAAGATGAAACTGAAATAAAAAGCAGTTGCCTGCTTCAACAAACAGGTCTGGCACGATTGAATTGCGCTTTAATCTTTGTTTGGCCATTACTTGGAAATGAAAGCTACTTATAGAGAAGAGACTACATCAAAGATGCTTTTTTTTTGGCATGATCCGATTCATTATTCAGCGACTTGCCAAATGATCTTTTTTGCACGTCAAAGGCTTGCCGGTGTCAGTAGAAAAGGCAACTGATGCCAAAGCTGAAAAATGAGATGTGCTGTGTTACACCTGATGAAACTGCGATGATATTGCAAGGTTGCCAACTATCGCACTTTACTGCATTGAAGATGAGCATCATGAAAGGTCCGCTGCCTCGTGCCAGCTATGGAGCCTGTGAGAATTTTGTGTGCCAATTTGGCAGTTGGAGAGAGGGCATAATGAAGGCTGCAGACTGGCAGCACCCTAGCTGTGAGTGGCAGAACGAGGGGAACGAGAGGATTTCGGAGAAATCGTCCCACCTGAAATTGGGTCGGGCCATTTGTCAGGTGTTCCTGGCGATCGTGTTAGGTCCTTTATACGTAAACGAAGGGGCCGAACGCCTGTTTTTGGACCCCTCACAGAAATTCGATTGCGATGAGCGGGTCAGGCATAGGGCCTGCCCCGCCCAGGGTTCTTAAGCAGCCTAAACAAGGGTCATGGCTTAGTGGCGGCTCCCTCGCCTTTGAATCACCAGGTGCTGGGTTCAAGTCCCACTCCAGAGCACAAAATCTAGGCTGACACTGAGGGAGCACTGCACTGGCGGAGGTGCCATCTTTCAGATAAGACATTAAACTGTCTGCCCTCATAGGTGGATGTAAAAGATCCCGTGGCACTATTTCAAAGAAGAGCAGGGGAGTTATCCCCGGTGTCCTGCCCAATATTTAGCCCTCGACCAACACCACTAAAAAATAGATTATCTGGTCATTATCCATTATCTCGGTGCTGTTTGTGGAAGCTTGATGTGCATTGCAACCATGGCTACACTTCAAAAAGCACTTAATTGGCTGTAAAGTATTTCGGGACATCCTGAGGTCGTGAAAGGCGCTATATAAATGCAAGTCTTTCTTTCTCTCTTTCCTCTTCACCAGCGGCATTTGTTACTTTTGCTACCGGCACACCTAACAGTGCAATGCGCCTTTAAATTAACTCAATCCCCAGACATTGCCTGGGACTAATAAAGGTCACAGATGCAAAATATAATTATCTGTGAAAGATTGACCCTGCACGCTCACCGCTCAGATGAACTAGTTTGATCTCTCTAATATCTGCTTTGGAGAAAGTAGGAAGAGCTTTTTGAGGCGTTATTTAGCAATGATCCCAATAGTCTAACCAGAGCCTGTTCTGATAAAGGAACACGATGTCGGATTCTACTGCCCAGCTGCAGGTTAGTGTGTAGTTAGTACAGTTCTGCCTATCTCTTTATGTAGATCGATATCAGATTTTTGTTAACACTCCTGTGAAGCGTCTTGGGACAATTTACAACGTTAAAGATGCTATATAAATGTAAGTTGTTATATACCGTAGGGTGCTTAAATGATGAAAGGAAGCTCCGGGGCATCTCCATGGCAATACTGAGAGGCTGTGAAGGGCATTTCAGTGCATATCAGTGACTGAGCTGGGGCACCATGCTTATTTGAATATTTTTTGCTTTCCTTGGCACAGGGATTCCGTTTTTGGTCCTTAATTCTTCTGCACCTCAGGAAGCAGGCAGCGCCGAGATTAGTAGGACACCAGAGGAGAAAGTTTGCTTTTGATATAAAACGTAAGCAATAATAAGTTGCAAAAAAGATCTGGCGCTTCTGTCGCCTGCAGGCGTTTGATTCCGCTGATGGCGGCTGTCAGATCCTTACTCGTTATTTGCTGTTTCATTAGCTGCTCGCTTTTCAATTTCTGCCCCTGGAAGTTACACTGCTTTGAACAAGTCCCTGCAGTAATTGAATTTGCTGCAGAAATAGAATGGTGGAAAATTTCATTTTCTTCTTGTGTGCAGCCAGAGATCCTGCCGCACTTCATGCATTCCCATCCGCTAATGGAGCCCTCTGCAAAGCCTCCCTAAAATAATATCTGAGTGCATCAGCTTGTCACTTTGTAATTTTCTCCTAAACGCCTTCCACAAATAATGGTTTTCAAAATGAGCATTAACAGGCTTGATTACATGAAATTGTCCTTTTAATTTACACCAGCATTCTATTGATCACACAAGTGCAGATTAAAGTGTTCAATGAAGCCAGTGATGAGGTATTAACCACCTAAGGGTCCTCCTGGGGCTAGCAGGGAGCCCAGGAATATGCTATAAGTGTACAGTTATTTCACCATAATGAAGTGCCACTATGCGGAGGCATGAATCTCTGGCAGGAAGAATAGATTGGAGATGATGAGCTCTTCAAGTCATTTCTTGGTTACTCATTCAGCATCATGCCCAGATTCTCTTGCGAATCTTCTGCATTACTTCTCATGAAATGCCAGGATTTACTTAGCTAGCGAATGCAATTTTTATGACCTTATTGCTTTTTTCCATGGTAATAGTTTTGAATCAATTTATCAATCCAGCCAGTACCATCAGACACTTTGCCCTGAAGATCAAGTCCAGGTCATTTCATCAATTCACTCTGGTAGAGGCACAGAAAAAACTGCAGCTTGTGTGGGCTTTCTGCTGATAGTGGCTCAGTAAACATGCTGGCATCGGATTAACCCGTTGTGTACTGAATTTTCTGCACATCTTGCTGAGCAAGGTTACTCCTGGTAACCTGGCAACAGTTTGGATTGCATTTCATGACTTTTGTTTGGTCTTTTGTAAAGATTCCACCTTGTTAGTGCGCACAGTAAAGGATCCAGATGAGTACGCTAGCCTGTACCTTGAAGGTGGATTTGTTTAATTAATGAAACATAAATCAAACAATTTTCATCACCCAACATTCCCAAAAAATAAGATTCTGGAAAATTGTAGGGTGAGATTTGTTAAATTGAGATTAAAACTCAAACTATTAACAATAGGTTTTTAAGATAGCAGATCTATTTATTAATGATTTCTGTTTGAACAATTTTGCATAGCAGTTTAAAAATGTCTAGCATAAATATTGAGGTTACACATAGTAATGACATACAAAAAAAACACAGTAATTATTGCCCTTTGAATATAATCTCTGTTTAAACGGTGTCTGCAGTTGACTGCATCAGCCACGTTGGTGATATTCTAATTCTGATTGCATTGTTCAAATGACTAAGACTTTTTTTCTGAACCTGCAGGTTCATTGTGTTTATACATCCCCAGAGAACCTGCTCCATAGAGGATAAAAACAGACAATCAGGTGTGTGAATCACACCACATACCTCAGAACACCAGGATCGCAACTGGGAAAAAACCCACAGAATTCAATACCACACGGGTTTTATAGCCATGACCTTTGTGCATTATGTATGACACTAGTTTTTTAATGCTGAGATATTTTTTCTCCCATTTCCTTGTCACTATGCAGCCTCCTCCAGTTTTAAGACAGTTAACAGGGCTATTCTCTGTGCACACTATAAAAGACTCTCTATGACTGGGCAATATCAGCCTTCAGTGTCTCCTCTCCCCTACCTCCCATGGGATGGGATACCTCATTACTGCCTTTGTGACAATATTGCTCTGTTTACATTTATTAAAAAAGCCATAAAAAATATTAGGCTTTTCACTGGTGCGTCAGAGTACTTGTGAATTTAAAGTGGTAGGGGTGGGAGACTCAGGGGGGCAGTGGGTGAATTAATTTCAGCTCTGGGACATTAGCTTGTATCTAATTCACAAAGATAGGATAGGATGTGCCTGTTGTATGAGACCTATATGGAATGTCCTTGGACAATCTCAACTAGCTCATCGTGGACATGAGTCTGTAGCACAGAATGGCCCACATTTTGGCTCAAGTTGGCACTAAACTGGCATCTCGCCCAGGGGACAGTTAAGTGAAGGTGTCTGGTGTTGGATGTAGGACAGGTTACACTGGCATAATAGGGGGTGTTCTGAAGGTAGGAGTTAAACTACACTGTTGGCGGATGGTAGAGGGAGATTTACCATTCCCCGGGATTAGGTGCTTGTGACAGGAGTACTTTATTCCCAGCACAGATATTTATCACCTTGATGAACCCCAAAGTATTAAAGGCACAAGTTTATTCTGAATCCCTAGGAACATTCCCATTCTTGTGTCAGTCTCACTTTTTACACCATTTTTGCTGAATTCTGTTCTTATGAGTATGAGTATTGTGAGTATTGTGTGCAGTTTTGGTCACCTTATCTGAGGAAGGATGTTCTTGCCATTGAGGGAGTGCAGTGAAGATTCACCAGACTGATACCTGGGATGGCAGGAATGACGTATGAAGAGAGATTGGGACAATTGGGCTTATACTCGCTGGAGTTTAGAAGAATGAGAGGGGATCTCATTGAAACTTAGAAAATTCTAACAGGACTAAACAGACTAGATGCAGGAAGGATGTTCCCGATGGTGGGAGAGTCCAGAACCAGCGGTCACAGTCTAAGGATAAGGGGTAAGCCATTTAGGACAGAGATGAGGAGGAATTTCTTCACCTAGAGAGTGGTGAACCTGTGGAATTCTCTACCACAGAAGGCAGTGGAGGCCAATTCATTAAATATATTCAAGAAGGAGTTGGATATATTTCTTAAGGCTAAAGGGATCAAGGGATATGGAGAGAAAGCAGGGACAGGGTACTGAATTTGGATGATCAGCCATGATCTCATTAAATGGCGGAACAGGCTCGAGGGGCCGAATGGCCTACTCCTGCTCCTATCTTCTATGTTTCTACGTTTCTTAGAATCATGTAGCACAGAAGGAGGCCATTCAGCCCATCGTGCCTGTGCCGGCTCTTTGAAAAAGCTCTCCAATTAGCCCCAACTCCCCTGCTTTTCCCCCATAGCCCTGTAAGTTTCTCCTTTTCACATATACGTTCAGTTCCCTTTTGAAAGTTACTATTGAATCTGCTTCCACCGCCCTTTCAGGCAGCGCATTCCAGATGACAACGACTCGCTGTGTAAACAAAATTCTCCTCATCTCCCCCTCCGGATCTTTTGCCGATGATCTTAAATCTGTGTCCTCTGGTTACCGACCCTCCTTCTTGTACCAAAAATGTGGTTTTAATTTATTTGTGTAAACCAACTGATTTCAGGTATGGCAACTTCATACTTTAGTGCTGATGCAGAACAAATATATAAAAGTCACAGCACAAAGTACTTTCACATGAAATAAGATCTATGATTATTTTCAAATCAATCATTGTGCCTTTTTAAAGTGTGACACACTAAAGCTGCAATGAGCCTGGCTTCTATATTTATGATGCGGATGGTATCTGGTTTGCCTTTGAATGATTTTCCGCATCTACATTCCAGATGTTTATCCATGTTTTGATTATTGACACATAAGCAGATCGCAAATGGCGAGGGCTGTTGTTTCACCGAAGCTATATTCCTGCAATGAGCTGCTTCTGTTTAGGTGCAATGACTCATTTGACAGATGTTGCACATTTCGCACATAAAAATGTTCAGCGACAAGCTCCCAGTAAAACCATGCACACAATCTGGTAAAGAAAAATATTTTCAGTAATAAAAAAGCGTTTCAATAGATTTTTTTGGAATTCTTTTCCAATGACCTGGAGCGTTTTATGAATGCAGAATTTAAAATAAATATTGCTTTCGTATAAAACAGAAAACGTTCAACATTTTCACAGTGGTTCTGAAAGAGAAAGGAAGGTGAATGATTCATGGGGCAATTCATTTCTGATTTCCAGGAATCACGCGTTATACTTTAAGGATTTTAGTTTGTGAATATGCAAACCCGTTATTAATGTTGATCCAGTGCTGGAATTCATATTACGATATGGTGCTGGGTGGTAATGAGTGAAAAACAAATGTATAATGATTAAAAATCTTACAGTGTGTGCACTTTCTGTCAACAACCCATTATAAATTCCTATGTCCATATTTATTATGAAAACTGTCTGTGCAAACTTGACACGCTGTTATTACAGAAAAATGGTAACATTTTATAATCCTTTTAAGAGAATGAAACAGGTGAGTTGTGTTTTTATTATCACAAACCAAATTTCCACAAGTACAAAAGCCAATCCCAATCTGTGTTATGAAGGCAATGAATTTTAATTGATCACATAGTGAGAGTAATTGAACATTAATCTAATGGGACTTGTCTCAAGCTATCAACTTTGCATTTTTCTAAGACATTATTTTCCTTCATTAATGGGCACAGACCTTGTCAATGCTGCAGTACCAGTTCCAGCCACTCCCCTACGATGGTGCTCTCTACCTATTGGAAACGCTCCTGCTCTGCTCCCAAGTGTATGTGCCGACTGCCAACAACCTTGTAAACACTGTAGTATTAAAACATACAAAGGCTTCACAAAATATGTGTCTCAGTGTAAACTCTTGAACGTTCAATTCAAAATAAAATATTTTTAAAAAAACGGTGTTAATGTTTTCCGAATGACAAACCTTCATTGTGATTTTGTAATCAGATTGTGTGCTTTGAAGCCAGATTTTGATCAGCGCTCGTGAGCTGCTCTAAATATTGGTGCATTTAATTTTGTTTGAATGGGGTGAGTCACCTTGACACTGCTGAATGCCCAAGATGAGGAGGCTCCATGAACATCTCCATCCTCAACGATAGCGGAGCCCAGCACGTGAATGCAAAAGACAAGGCATTCAGTTTTCAGGCTATTTTAATCTCTGGCTATTTAAGATCAAATTTCTTGTTCTTCTACTTATCACATGGTTATATTCATCAAATGACTGAACAGGGTCTTTGTATTTCTAAGCATAGAACCATAGACATTTACAACACAGAAAGAGGCCATTCAGCCCTTTGTGCCTGTGCCGGCTCTTTGCTAGAGCAATCCAAAACTAATCCCACTGCCCTGTGCTCTCCCCAGGCCCCTGCATTTCATTCTGCTTCAAATATTTGTCCAATTTTTCTTGAAAAGATTCAGTGGCCTCTGCCTCAACCACTCCCTGTTGCAAAGCATTCCATACTCCGACAACCCTCAGTATAAAGAAATTTCTCCTAACCTCTCTCCTCACTCTCTCAATGACAATTTTAAATTGCTGTCCCCATATCGCTGACTCCCAAATATAGGGTATTCACTTTGACAAGAATTTCTTACGGTTATGCCTAACAGCCAGGTGCTGCCTTAGGCAGACTTGGGGAAAATTCCTACTGTACAATTAGGGGTTTAACCATTTTCTTCAAGGGACTCTATAAACAAGCTCAAATGTTGCCATGCCTGTCCTGTGCAGAGCAGCGTTAACGTTAGGCTTGTGGGTAATTCTTTTTAAGAACATTTTGCAGATCAATCATGTTTTGATATGAAGGTTTTGTCTCTAACCATCAGTGCGACAGATGTGGCTGCTCCGTGGAGGATGTCCTGAGCTCACTTTGTGCCAGTTCGACTCTTAAGGAGCAATCGCTGCTCCCTAAAGCCAGGGATTCCCCTTTGCTCTTACTTCTTTTTTTTTAAACTGAAAAGAGCGACACTCACTGCAAGAAAGGCCATCCAGTGGCCCTGTGCACCCACAATCTATTGAGTAAGCAGCTTGAGACGAATTGACAGCACCAGCTTGTGTGAACTTGTGTTTGAGTGAGGTCACAGTAAGGAAATGGGTGCTCTCAAAGCACACTCCATGAAACAGGCCTTCATTCACGTTCAATGTTCTGCCATTCTGACTTTTCCTTCTCCCCCTCTGACCCGCATCCCATATCTTTATGTACCTTTCAGTCCAATCGCTACAGGGTTAACAACAAGATTTACTATCAAAAAGTATCTGAATCAGACTTTTCTATCTTTTCTATGTTAGCCTAGCAACATCTATTAAGGTCCAGCCTGACCTAAGCCCAACTATGCCTCTGGCAAATAAGATTTAATTTTGAGTGAACTCCACTGTACTATAATGTTCTCATTGTGTTATTACAAATGACAAGATGATTATCATTTTATAATTTATAATCTGCTTATTATTGTAATATTTTATATTGCGGTCTATTGTGTGCTACATTGAATTCTGGCAGATAGTAAGGAGCTTTCTAAACCAGATATTTTATGACTGCATTTTCCTGTTAGACCCTTGTCATCTGTTTGGAATCTTACCTCCATCTCACTCTAATTTCAGCATTTTATCTCCTCGGAGTTGATGAGGTTTAGGGTTTGTTTACTTGTAGAATAAGTTCTGTTTCCATAAAACCCCATGTATACGAGTCCTTTTTCACACCTTAACTGCATTACTGTTCTTTTTATTTCATGTTTAGTTTGCTCTTCTATTGTTACAGTCTTTGATCACATGAACTTGATGCAACTCTTTAGGAAGGTTGTATATTTGTCAAAAAAATATGTGTTTACAATCACAAGCAGAAGTGATGACTTTATGCAGACATTTTTTCCCCAGACATGAACTCTGTTTCTGTCACTTTCAGTTAAGCTCAATTTGGATGCCCAGGAGCCGCAGGGAGAGGATTCGAGATTCAGTTAGACCAGTTTGATCCCTTCCCTTTTTCAGGTGGTTGTCGCTCTCTTGTTGCCTTAACATGGTCTAAGCCAGGTGCTTCAGTTTAAAACAAAGGCTTCGTTTGCTGACCATGATGTTTCGCCCGGTGAAGGAGTGTGCTGACAACGCAGGGAAGCGGGAACTGCCATTGGACACCAGGCACCCTGCACTCTGCCTGGAATGTGTCATTTGATCCGCTCAATGGCAGCCAGGCTGGAGACAGGCAGGGATCGGACCAGCCAGTGACTGGAAGTACCCACACACCGTTTCAGTAATCCCACTCCAGAGACTTGAGCACATAATCCAGGCTGACACTCCAGTGCAGTGCTGAGGGAGTGCTGCACTGTCGGAGGTGCCGTCTTTCAGATGAGACGTTAAACCGAGGCCCCGCCTGCTCTCTCAGGTGGACGTACAAGATCCCATGGCATTATTTCGAAGAAGAGCAGGGGAGTTCTCCCTGGTGTCCTGGCCAAAATTTATCCCTCAATCAACATCACTAAAACAGATTATATGGTCATTATCACATTGCTGTTTGTGGGACCTTGCTGTGTGCAAATTGGCTGCCACATTTCCTACATTACAACAGTGACTACACTTCATAACATAGAAACATAGAAGATAGGAGCAGGAGTAGGCTATTCGGCCCTTTGAGCCTGCTCTGCCATTTAATGAGATCATGGCTGATCATCCAATGTACCTGATTGGCTGTAAAGCGCTTTGGGATGGCCTGAGAACATGAAAGGCGCTATATAAATGCAAGCCTTTCTTTCTAATCACAGTGTAACAAGAAATAAAGTTCTGGTGGCACAGGTAATAAAGTGCTTCAGTACATTAACATGCTGTGACGTGGAGCGATAGGATGATTGCCTCTCTCCTCCGAATCCCCACATGATAAGTATATCAGAAAACATGCAACATGAAAACTTGGAACATGAAACTATTGGAAACCTGCACCTTCACACAAACTCATCTATTTAACATCCTGAGAGACACTTCCACACAAACACGCGCTGATCTCTAAAGTATATGAAGCAAAACTCAGGAATATCTGTCCATCCACACGTCTACGCTGTTCAGCCCTGTCTTTGCGGACAATGACCATCACATCTAAGTATCCGATCGCCTCAGTCCATACAAATCCCTACAGATTCCAACCCTGTTCCCAACCAGATTCAAGGTCGGAAATGACCATTGGCAATGTTACCAGATGAATGCTTTGGAGAAGTGTTTGTGTGATATTCCACTGTCTGCTATTTTAACGGAGGTGTTTTTTCTGTTAAAATAAACAACAACAGTAATTTGTAGCTTTTAATGCGATCTGGGCAATGCACCAAGCAAAGGTGCCCCAGAGGGAGGGAAGGAAGGCAAATGAAAGCACGAGTCAACCCATGCCACCTTCACACACCTCTTGCAGCAGTTATTCAATCGAGGTCAGTTATTTGGCTAGAGATTAGCAAAGGTTCAGGTGTCATGTGTCTCTTCGCTTTACCGTCTAGGCTTCCAGATAATTTTAGTACATTTATTAAGATCATTCATAGTAAAGTATTTTTGTGTGTGTGCAGGTGTGTAAAAGTAATTGGCAGTTTAATAAAATATTAAAACTGAGGAACAGCAGGAAATTAAAAAATATAGCTGCCATTAAATGCCTATTAAAGTGGCCTGTCTAATCCAAACCATGTTTGCTCATTCATTATAATTTGAACTGATAGCATGTACAGGATTAACTGAGCCTTTAACACTGCTGCTAAATGCAATGTAGCTGGTAGAGCTCCTGTATTTTAAGGGTTGATTTCATTTTTAACTCAGGAATCCACTTTAACAGCAAACTTAGCTTGAAAATTTAGTCTGTGACATAGGGCCATAATTTGCTGTAGCAGGGCAGCGAACCTTGGTTAGACTTGCCCTTACCCGTTTAATCGTGATGATATTTTGCACTGCAAGTCGCTGGAAGTGAGAGGTGGAAATGGCGCGGCGCCCCCTGCAGGGCATCTGAAGTTGGCCAAGAAAAAGTCTGACCACATGGCAGTAGAAATAGTGAAGACACACCCACCAAATCAGTCAGGAGTGTTACAGACAGGTGAGTCCTGTCCTGAAATGACCTTAATAACTGTAGCAAGTTAGTTTAATTGTAAAGAAACTTTTAACAACTTTTTGTAAAAAGGCAGTGCATGGTTAGTTTTTTTAAAAGCAGTTTTCTTGTTCAATTGTTGGTGTGTTATTTGGTATTTCTCTTCTGATTGTTTGTACTATAATTGTTGCTGTTGTTGCTGTCCTTAAATCATTTAGTCAGAAGTCATTTGGAACAGTTTGAAAATTGTTAATAATAGCAACTGACATGAATCAGTCATTCATGAAAGAAAGACTCATGAAATAATACTGAGCGGCCTGCGGGTGGCGCTGTCCAGGGAGACTATAACTACTCGGTCATGGGCCCAGCTTGCGCAGGACATTCTTAACAGGAACTAGTGAAGGACACAACTAGATCTCCATGTTGTAAAACAGTTGGTTAAAGCTTTGTTTAACGCTTAGACCAAGTGCCTAGTAGTTTTCTTATGTCAGCAACCGTATTACAACTGTTTCCAAAGTAGAAAATGGCTACATCAAGTTTTATTTAAAGTTTTGCGCTAACTACCTCAATTGCTGTTTACACCACTGCTGCAATAAAAGTTCACTGACTTTCAATCTTGCCTGTCCTGTGTGCTGTCCTGCGGGGGGTGGGGGGGTTGAGCGGCTGCGCAAGGGGCGGAGACATGTTGCCACTTTCCTCACTGTCCAAATGACTGAGCCATCAGCTGCTGTCTACCCACCCAGCCGCTGCAGCCGTGCCTTCCTCGGGAGGAGGGCGGGGGATCACGACCCATGGCCTCTGCGACATCCGGGTCAGGATCCTCCATTTCCATCGGCATCTCGTCTGCCGGGTTAAAAGTCAGTCCTTCCCGCAGGGCAAAGGTGTGCAATGCACAGCAGACCACCACAATCCTCGCCACTTCACTCGGCAAGTACTACACAGTACCGCCCCCGCCCTCTCCGCTGACCTGTCCAGGCGCTGGAAGCGCGATCGTCCTCTCCACCACTTGCCACGTGCACGGTTGTACCTGTTCGGTGCTGCACTGTTGGTCCTGCGGTAGGGTGTCATCAGCCACGGCTTTAGCGGGTGTATTGATGGTGTGTACGCAATATTCAGTGTATAGCGTTGCAGCCTGATCATCATTCTTTGTATTCTAAGCGGACAGCTATTTAGTGGCTTTTGGAACAATGCAATCAAGGGCTTATGGTCAGTCTCTACACTGATTGCTTGTCCTGCCACAAACTGGTGAAATCTTTCACAGGCGTATGTGATGCTGAGCAGCTCCTTTTCTATTTGAGCATATCGCGTCTCCGCGTCTGTCATTGACTGCAATGCATATGCAATAGGTTGCCAGTAGTCATATTTTTGCAGAAGAACGGCACTGAGCCCACTCTGTGATGCATCTGATGATATCTTGATGGGTCTCGCTGGGTCATAAAACCTCAGAACTGGTTCCTCTGTGAGCAGTTTCTTTAGATCGCTCCATGACTTCTTATGCTCATGATTCCATTCCCATTCTATGTTCTTTTCAGTTAGTCTTCTCAGTGGCGCCATCTTTTCTGAGAGGTTGGATATGAATTTACTCATGTAGTTGATCATTCCATTAAACCTCTGCACGTCCTTTTTGCATTGTGGCTTTGGCATATTCTCAATGGCGGACACCTTTCTGGGATCTGGTCTGATGCCCTCACTGCTAAGGATATCTCCCACGAATGTCAGTTTTGTCACCCCGAGCTGGCATTTCTCTCTATTCAGCTTCAGGTTTGTTTTCCTTGTTGCTTCCAGCACTTTTTTCAGTCTCTCGTCATGCTCAGTTCTCGTGGTTCCCCATACTATGATGTCATCCATTGATGTATCAACTCCCTCCAGGTGCTCATAGATCATATGGATAGTTTTGTGATACACTTCAGGAGCTGAGGCAATGCCAAATGGTAACCTTAGGAATCTGTATCTGCCAAATGGACTGTTGAACGTGCACAGTCTTGAACTTGCTTCGTCCAGTTTCATCTGCCAAAATCCTGATGATGCATCTAACTTGCTGAAATACTTTGCATTTGCAAACTGTGACATGATTTCCTCATGTGTAGGAAGCTTGAAGTGCTCTCTCTTTATTGCTCTGTTTAGATCTCTTGGATCCAGGCAAATTCTGAGCTTTCCATTCTTTTTGTCCACAACAACGAGGGAACTCACCCACTCAGTTGGCTCATCTATCTTCTGAATCACGTTCAGGCTTTCCATCCTGTCCAACTCTGCCTTCAGTTGCTTTTGAAGAGCAAAAAGAACTTTTCTGCATGGATGTATAACCGGTGTCATACTTTTATCTACTCTGATCATGTGTTCTCCTGGAATGCAGCCTAGACCCTTAAATAGGTCGTTGTACTCTTTCATGAGTTCATCATAGACTGTCTCTCCTTCGCTTTCCACAACGAGGACTCTCTTTACCAGGTTCAGTCTCTCACAGGCTTTTAAACCTAGTATGGCTTGCACATCCTTTGGCACCACGATTAATGCTAGCGTGTGCTCTCTGTCCTTGTGTGTTACTTTTAAACTAACTTGGCAGGGGGATGGGGTACAGAGTGGAGCTATAGTAGGGGGTGATTTACAGCCAAATACGGAGGAAAAAACAAGTCAGCTGGGAAGGCAGAGCAAACATGTGAAGGCAAAAGGGAATATGGCAAGGCTGGAAGGCATTTATTTTAGTGCAAGGAGTCTTGCAAATAAGGTGGATGAACTGAAGTTGTTGTTGAACACATGGGAGTACGATATTGTTGCTATCACAGAGACATGGTTGAGGGAGGGTCAGGACTGGCAGCTCAATATTCCGGGGTATAGAATCTTCAGGCGAGACAGAGGGGGGTGTAAAAGGGGAGGGGGTGTTGCAATATTAATTAAGGAGTCAATTACTGCTGTAAGGAGGGATGATATATTAGCGGGTTCCTCTAATGAGACCATATGGGTAGAACTTAAAAACAAAAAGGGGGCAAGCACTTTGCTGGGAGTGTACTATAGGCCCCCAAACAGTCAGGGGGAGATAGAGGAACAGATATGTAGGCAGATCTCAGAGAAGTGCGAAAATAATAGGGTAATAATAGTGGGGGATCTCAACTTCCCCAATATTAATTGGGATAGTCAG
Source organism: Somniosus microcephalus (assembly GCF_052327205.1). Taxonomy (NCBI): domain Eukaryota; kingdom Metazoa; phylum Chordata; class Chondrichthyes; order Squaliformes; family Somniosidae; genus Somniosus; species Somniosus microcephalus. The sequence goes on from NC_140988.1 coordinate 22,889,690, forward strand.
AGTGTGAAAGGCTTAGAGGGTGCAGAATTCTTAAAGTGCATCCAGGAGAGCTTTTTGAGCCAACATGTAGAAAGTCCTACAAGAGAGGGGGCGGTACTGGACCTAATTCTGGGGAATGTAGTCGGGCAAGTGGTGGAAGTGTCAGTAGGAGAGCATTTTGGCGACAGTGACCATAACTCGGTGAGATTTAAGGTGGTCATGGAAAAAGACAAAGACGGCCCGGAAATAAGGGTTCTAAATTGGGGGAAGGCCGATTTTAATACGATAAGGCAGGATCTGGCCAAAGTGGACTGGGAGCAGCTACTTATAGGAAAATCCACATCAAAACAGTGGGAGACTTTCAGAAGGGAAATAGAGAGAGTACAACGCCAACATGATCCTGTAAAGGTCAAGGGTGGGACCAACAAGCAAAGGGAACCTTGGATGACAAGGGATATACAAAAATGCATTAGGAAAAAAAGGGGGGCTTTTGGCAGTTACAAAAGATTAAAGACGGAAGAAGCCCTAGAGGAGTATAAAAAGTGCAGGGGCATACTTAAAAAAGAAATTAGGAGGGCGAGGAGGGGCCATGAAATAACACTGGCGAGCAAAATAAAGGAAAATCCTAAGATGTTTTATAAGTATATTAAGGGCAAGAGGATAACCAGGGAAATGGTAGGGCCCATTAGGGACCAAAGTGGCAATCTGTGTGTAGAGCCAGATGATGTAGGCGGGGTTTTAAATGAATTTTTTGCATCTGTGTTCACTATGGAGAAAGACGATGTAGACATAGAAATCGGGCAAGGGGACTGTGACATACTTGAACATATTAGCATCGAGAGGGAGGAGGTACTAGCGGTTTTAGCAGGCCAAAAAGTGGATAAATCCCCAGGCCCAGACGAGATGTATCCCAGGCTGTTGTATGAGGCAAAGGAGGAGATTGCAGGGGCTCTGACACAAATTTTCAGAACCTCTCTGGCCACAGGGGATGTACCAGAGGACTGGAGAACAGCTAACATAGTACCATTATACAAGAAGGGTAGCAGGGATAAACCAGGGAATTACAGGCCAGTGAGCCTAACATCTGTGGTAGGGAAATTATTGGAAAAAATTCTGAGGGACAAAATTAGTCTCCACTTGGAGAGGCAAGGATTAATCGGGGATAGTCAGCATGGCTTTGTCAAGGGTAAATCATGTCTGACAAATCTGATTGAATTTTTCGAGGGGGTGACTAGGTGTGTGGATGAGGGAAATGCTGTGGATGTGGTTTACATGGACTTCAGCAAAGCTTTTGACAAAGTCCCGCATAGGAGACTGGTCAAGAAGGTAAGAGCCCATGGGATCCAGGGTGCCTTGGCGCGTTGGATCCTAAACTGGCTGAGTGGCAGGAGGCAGAGGGTGATGGTCGAAGGTTGCTTTTGTGACTGGAAGCCTGTGTCCAGTGGGGTACCTCAGGGATCGGTGCTGGGTCCCTTGCTGTTTGTGATCTACATAAATGATTTGGATGAGAATGTAAAAGGTATGATCAGTAAGTTCGCGGATGACACGAAAATTGGTGGGGTGGTAAATTGCGAGGAGGAAAGCCTCAGGCTACAGGACGATATAAACGGGTTGGTCAGATGGGCGGAAAAGTGGCAAATGGAATTTAACCCTGAAAAGTGCGAGGTGATGCATTTTGGACGGACAAATAAGGCAAGGGAATACACAATGAGTGGTAGGACCCTAGGAAGTACAGAGGGTCAGAGGGACCTTGGTGTACATGTACATAGATCCCTGAAGGCAGCGGAACAGGTAGATAAGGTGGTTAAAAAGGCATATGGGATACTTGCCTTCATTAGCCGAGGCATAGAATATAAGAGCAGGGAGGTTATGATGGAGCTGTACAAAACGCTGGTGAGGCCACAGCTGGAGTACTGTGTGCAGTTCTGGTCGCCTCACTATAGGAAGGATGTGATTGCTTTGGAGAGGGTGCAGAGAAGATTCACCAGGATGTTACCTGGGATGGAGCGCCTCAGCTATGAAGAAAGACTAAACAGGCTGGGGTTGTTTTCCTTGGAGCAAAGAAGGCTGAGGGGGGACCTGATTGAGGTGTACAAAATGATGAGGGGCATAGATAGGGTAGATAAAGAGGAACTTTTCCCCTTAGTAGGGGGGTCAATAACAAGGGGGCATAGATTCAGGGTAAGGGGCAGGAGATTTAGAGGGGATTTGAGGAGGAACTTTTTCACCCAGAGGGTGGTTGGAATCTGGTACTCACTGCATGAAAGGGTGGTAGAGGCAGGAACCCTCACAACATTCAAGAAGCATTTGGATGAGCACTTGAAATGCCATTGCATACAAGGCTATGGACCAAATGCTGGAAAATGGGATTAGACTGGACAGGGATTGATGGACGGCGCAGACACGATGGGCCGAAGGGCCTCTTTCTGTGCTGTATAACTCTATGACTCTATGACTCTTTGACAATGCATCTTCCTTTCACTGGTATATCAATACCTGAGTATCCTGTCACTTTCACTTTTATTCCATGTATCTTTGGTCTGGGTCTAATTTTCTTAAAATCAGCCTCTGATATCATATTAACTTGTGCTCCAGTATCCAATTTAAATGGAATGTGTATGTCATTCACTTTTAGTGTCAACATCCAGTCTCTTTTTTCTTCTTTGTTTTCAGACACAACATCTACATTGAACTCCTCTATCTCGCTTTCACCTACTGCATGGACCTTGCTTTGTTGCGCTTGGTTCTTGCAGCAACGGGCATAATGGTTGTTTTTGTTGCAACTATTGCATGTTTTACCATATGCTGGACACTTTCTTGGTGGATGCTGTGTACCGCATCAACTGCATGTCTTTCGATTGTCCCTTTCATTTTTGTTCGCTGGCCACACCTCTTTTTTCACATTGGCGCTCTTTTTGTTAAACGGTTTGTGTCCGTTCATTCTCACTGCATCCACGTTGCAGCTACTGTCACTGAACAGCTCTTTTGCCTGCGACTTCACAGTTTCTGTAGCCCTGCATAGTGCTATGGCTTTTCCCAGGTCTAGATCTTGCTCTCTTAGCAGTCTTTCCCTTAGACCATTATCTGGAATACCACACACCAGTCTGTCTTTTATCAGCGAGTCTGTCAGTCCCCCAAATTCACATGTTTTGCTTCGGTTTCTCAGTTCAGTCACATACTGATCAATAGTCTCTCCCGTTTTTTGTACACGTGAAAAATCTGTGCCTCTCAAACGTCACATTACATTTAGGTATGCAGTAGGCCTCAAACTGTTCCATTATTTTATCTAGCTTCATTTTGTCTCCATCAGCAGCGAATGTGAAGTTATTATACACCTCCAGCGCTTCATCACCCACGACATGTAAGAACACTGACGCTTTCTTTTTATCACTTTTCTCGTCAGCTCCGATTGCCGCTAAATACAACTCTAAACATTATTTGAATCTCCTCCAATTTTCAGCCACATTACCTGTCAACTGAAGCTTTGCCGGTGGGAGTAAACCTTCCATTTTTCACTTCGTTAGCTATTCTCCAATGGTAAGTAACGATGTTCTCTTTTGGCTTGCTAATATGTGGAGAGCTGATTTCACTTCAGATTTTTCCTCTTCATCTCTTTCAATCACTTCTGACACCATGTATTGATTTCTTTTTGGGTTCAATGACGACTCATTTATGAAAGAGAATGTCTTTTAATCTAAAGTCTGTTCAACTCTTTATACAGCATTACTGGAGACACCATGCTAGTGATCCATCTAAAGCGAAAGCAAAACTAAACTGCTTGTCTCTCACATGCCCTCTGCTGGTCAGGCATAAGTAATCAATCAGGCAAACATGCTGGTAAGGCATAAATAATCAAACAGGCAAATACCATCACTATTTGCTGATATCATTACAGCGGGTAGACCTTGTCACCCAAGATCCATCCAGGTCCTTGCCGCACCTGGGGAAGGTATCATGTAAGTTTGAGAAGGACGAAGGGATCATTCGCACTTCCCTGGTGATCTGCACTGACATTCATGATCCACAGTTGGGCATCGCAGAGGATCATCACATTTAACATATGGAACCCAGAGGATCATCACATTTAATGTATGGAACCCAGGGGATCATCACATTTAATGTATGGAACCCAGAGGATCATCACATTTAATGTATGGAACCCAGAGGATCATCACATTTAACGTATGGAACCCCTTCCAGTTGATGAATGTTACAGGTGCCCGATGGGGTGCCTGTAATGACATGTGGGCTTCATTGATGGCCTCCTTCACTTTGGGGAAGCCAGCCATCTTGTGGAATTCGATCGATCTCTCCCTCTGCCACACTGTGGACAATTTTTTAAAATTAATTCACGGGATGTGTGTGTCGCTGTCAAGGCCAGCATTTATTGCCCATCCCTAATTGCCCTTGAGAAGGTGGTGGCGAGCCGCCTTCTTGAACCGCTGCAGTCCGTGTGGTGAAGGTACTCCCACAGTGCCTTTAGGGAGGGAGTTCCAGGATTTTGACCCAGCGACGATGAAGGAACGGCGATATACTTCCAAGCCAGGATGGTGTGTGACTTGGAGGGGAATCTGGAGGTGGTGGTGTTCCTATGCGCCTGCTGCCCTTGTCCTTCTAGGTGGAAGAGGTCACGGGTTTGGGAGGTGCTGCCAAAGAAGCCTTGGCGAGTTGCTGCAGTGCATCTTGTAGATGGTACACACTGCAGCCATGGTGCGCCAATGGTGGAGGGAGTGAATGTTTAAGGTGGTGGATGGGGTGCCGATCAATTGAGCTGCTTTGTCCTGAATGGTGTTGAGCTTCTTGAATATTGTTGAATTTCAACGGTGAGGCAAACAGTGAGATGCCGTTTTCGTGAAGCTAACGGCGGAACTACACATCTTGGACAGCAACTTTGGATTTCCATGTTTAACCATGCATCTGCCCCCCCAGCTGCTGTCCCATTTGAACATCAATAATGGTGAGTGCCATTAGCATCACCATTATTTTGACAGCAATTTCTGGTCCAATATCTTTTAGCTACTTTTTTGGAAAGCAAAAGTGTGTTGCTTACTGTAAATTAGAGGATGCGTTGTTTTCTAAGGACATACTGTTATACCACATGACGCACAATACATAATTCTGCTCCAAAGATGGACTTGAGTGTAACCTGCAGTGTCCCTTTAAGAACACAGTCGCACCCGATAAGATACTGGGTTGTCCCAGTGCCATCAACCCAAATAAAGGAAATCTAAAAACAGTACTCCCTTTTTAGAGATCCAAAAACGATAATAATCATACAAAAAAGGGAAATCAAGGCCCCGTCTGCTCTCTCAGGTGGACGTAAAAGATCCCATGGCACTATTTTGAAGAAGACCAGGGTGTCCCGGCCAATATTTCTCCCTCAATCAACATCACTTAAAACAGATGAGCCGGTCATTATCACACTGCTGTTTGTGGGACCTTGCTGTGCGCAAATTGGCTGTCGCGTTTCCTACATCACAACAGTGACTACGCTTCAAAAAGTAAAGTGCTTTGAGACATCCTGAGGTCGTGAAAGGCATTATATAAATCCAAGTCTTTCTTTTCTTTCTCCCCTCTAGCCTATCCCATCTTTCCTCATCTAACTCTATCAGCATAACCTTCTATGCCCTTCTCCCTCAGCTGCTTATCTAGCTTCCCCTTAAATGCATCTATAATATTCACTTCAACCACTCCCTGTGGTAGCGAGTTCCACATTCTCACCACTCTCTGGGTAAAGAAGTTTCTCCTGAATTCCCTATTGGATTTCTTGGTGACTATCTTATATTGATGGCCTCTAGTTTAGCTCTTCCCCACAAGTGGAAACACTCTCTCTGTGTCTACTCTATCAAAACCTTTCATAATTTTTAAGACCTCTATCAGGTCACCCCTTGGCCTTTTCAAGAGAAAAAGAGACCAGCCTGTTCATCCTTTCTTGATACTTCTTGGGTCTGCCACTTTTGTGTTGCTGTTTTTCTCTCACTTTCCCTATCTCACTTCTTCTGGCTCTATGTCTCTTTCTACTCTCTTGGTTAACAATAAGGATGACTAAATCGGGAACACTGAAACCATAAGTGCCCCCTTTTTAAAGGGGCACAAACAATAAGTTCCAAATTATGAAAAAACTAACATAAAACTTTCTGTTCTTTTCTGCTTGTCTGTTTTTCCCCTTTTGCTTCTGATGCCAAGCACAGTGATGCTACGTGCCACCTAGCTTTGGGAAGATTTGAAGTTTAATGGTAAATGATTTGTACCTTGTATTAACTCCCAGGTGTGACACTTGGGCGTGATGGGCAGGACGTGGCCTTCCTGTGAGCACTGGACATGTGATACGAAGTTTTTAAAATTGATATTTTGCTTCACCTCCTCTATAGAAATGTGCTTTTGGCACTCTCTTTGTGATGGAGTATTGGGTGAATGGACTGTTCTACACGAGCACAGAGTATTGTGTCTGTCCCTATGTAAGCGTGGGTACAGTAGTGTAATGGTTCTGGTGCTGGACTGGTTGAGAGTTCCAAACCCCACCATGGCAAGTTGCAAAAATGAATGTTATAAATGTGGTAATTTGTGGTCTGACCACGACTACTGTGGGATTGTCATAAAAACCCAACTGGTTCACTAATGTCCTTCAGAGAAGGGCAGTTGGCACCTCTACCCTGTCTTGACTACATGTCACTCTGGTGCCACACTATGGGATTGATCCCTAATGTCCGCAGGGCATCCAGTGATGGGCAATAAATACTGCTTTGCCAGTGTCACCGACATCCCAAGAACAATTACATTTTTCTTGCACGATTCCACCCCATTGGCACCATCAGACACTCCTGGATCAGGTAATATATTTGAAGATATTTTATAGCTTGATGGGCTGAATGTCTGGTTTTCACTCTACAATTTCTTATCTTAGAATCATACCGCACAGAAGGAGGCCATTTGGCCTATCATGCCTGTGCTGGCTCTTTGAAAGAGCTTTCTAATTAGTCTCTCCCCACCCCCCCCCCCCCGCTCTTTCCCCATAGCCCCGCAATTTTTTCCCCTTCAAGTATTTATCCAATTCCCTTTTTGAAAGTTATTATTGAATCTGCTTCCACCACCCTTTCAGGCAGTGCATTCCAGGTCATAACAACTCAGTGCATAAAAAAAATTCCCCCCATTTGCCCTCTGGTTCTTTTGCCAATTGCCTTAAATCTGTGTCCTCTGGTTACTGACCTTGCTGCCAATGGAAACAGTTTCTCTTTATTTACTCTATCAAAACCCCTCATAATTTTGAACACCTGTATTAAATCTCCCTTCTCTGCTCCAAGGAGAACAATCCCAGCTTCTCTAGTTTCTTGTCATAGAATGGATCTGATGCAATGCCGAACTCCCTATACATTGCATTTACTCTGTGGCTATACCACACCAACATGAAACAACACCTTCTACCCTACCAGTGTGCCAGTCTCTCAGTCCCATGTCAGCCACAGTTATGAGCTCCTGACTGAGATTACCAAATGAAGATCAAACTTTCTCTTTCTTCTGTTTTTATACTTAATCAGAAACACAAGTAGTACTTGAGGATTGGAAAGTAGCTCACGGCACCAATCTTCAAAAAGTGGCAGAAGGACCTGAGGACGTACAGACCAAAGAGGCCAACTTCGGCTGTGGGTAAAGTATGAGAAGGCATCCTGAAAGTGGAGGGTAATGAAACCCCTAGAGAGAGGTTGGATGGTAAGAGGGAGTCAGCATAGATTTATGGGACAAGGTCTAGCTTAACCAATTTACTGGAGTCGTTTGAGGAAATAAAGCGGTCTTACTTTACCCCAGCCGCTGGCTTAAACATCCACTCCCTCCACCACCGGCGCACCGTGGCTGTAGTGTGGCCTATCCACAGGATGCACTGCAGTGACCCACCAAGGTTTCTTCAGCAGCACCTCCCAAATCTGCGATCCTCACCACCAGCTAGAAAGACAAGGGCAGCAGGTGCACGGGAACACCTTCACCTCCAAGTCGCACACCATCTCGACTTGGACATATATCGCCATTCTTTCATCGTCGCTGGGTCAACATCCTGGAACTCCCTACCCACCAGGATTGTGGGCGCACCTTTACCACACGGATTTCAGCAGTTCAAGAAGAAGGCCCACCACCACCTTCTCAAGGGCAACTAGGGATGGGTAATCAATGCTAGCCTTACCATCGACGTCCACATCCCGAGAATTAATTATTTAAAAAAGTTTGTAGAGGACATCAAAATGGGGTGAATATTTTAATCTATATTTTATATCTTAATACATATTTTGGTTCTGTCTTCACAAAAGAGGACACAAATAACCTCCCAGAGATGTCGGGGAACATAGGGTCTGATGAAGGGGAGGAACTGAAAGAAATCAGTATTTGTAAGGAAATGGTGTTAAGGAAATTGATGGGATTGAAGGCCGATAAATCCCCAGGGCCTGATAATCTACATCCTAGGGTACTTAAGGAAGTGGCCCTAGAAATAGTAGATGCATTGCTGATCATCTTCCAACATTCGATGGAATCTGGAACAGTACCCATGGATTGGAGGGTAGCTAATGTTACCCCACTATTCAAAAAAGGTGGTAGGGAGAAAACAGGGAATTACAGACTGGTAAGCCTGACATCGGTAGTGGGGAAAATGCTAGAGTCCATTATAAAGGATGTAATAGCTGAGCACTTGGAAAACAGTGACAGGATCGGACAAAGTCAACATGGATTTACAAAAGGTAAATCGGGCTTGACTAATCTACTGGAATTTTTTGAGGATGTAACTGGTAAAATAGATAAGGGAGAACCAGTGGATGTGGTATATTTGGACTTTCAGAAGGCTTTTGATAAGGTCCCGCATAAGAGGTTAGCGTGTAAAGTTAAGGCACATGGGATTGGGGGCAAGGTATTGACTTGGATAGAAAACTGGTTGGCAGACAGAAAGCAAAGAGTTGGAATAAATGGGTCTTTTTCCGAGTGGCAGGCAGTGACTAGTGGGGTACCGCAGGGATCGGTCCTTGGACCCCAGCTATTCACAATATATATTAATGATCTAGACGAGAGAACTAGATGTAATATCTCCAAATTTGCAGACGACAGAAAACTGGGTGGGCGTGTGTGCTGTGAGGAGGATGCCGAGAAACTCCAGGATGATTTGGACAGGTTGGGTGATCGGGCAGATGCATGGCAGATGCAATATAACATGGATAAATGTGAGGTTATTCACTTTGGTGGCAAAAACAGGAAGGCAGATTATTATCTGAATGGCAATAGATTGGGCGAAGGGGAAGTGCAACGAGACCTGGGTGTCCTTGTGCACCAGTCGCTGAAGGTAAGCATGCAGGTGCAGCAGGCGGTTAAGAAGGCAAATGGTATGTTGGCCTTCGTAGCGAGAGGCTTTGAGTACAGGAATAAGGATGTTTACTGCAGTTGTACAAGGCCTTGGTGAGACCACATCTTGAGTATTGTGTGCAGTTTTGGTCGCCTTATCTGAGGAAGGATGTTCTTGCTATGGAAGGAGTTCAGCGAAGATTCACCAGGCTGATACCTGGGATGGCAGGTATGACGTATGAGGAGAGATTGGGTCGATTGGGCTTGTACTCGCTGGAGTTTAGAAGAATGAGAGGGGATCTCATTGAAACTTATAAAATTCTGACAGGACTGGACAGACTAGATGCAGGAAGGATGTTCCCAATGGTCGGGGTGTCCAGAACCAGGGGTCACAGTCTAAGGATAAAGGGTATGCCATTTAGGACAGAAATGAGGAGGAATTTCTTCACCCAGAGAGTGGTAAACCTGTGGAATTCTCTACCACAGAAGGCAGTAGAGGCCAATTCATTAAATATATTCAAGAAGGAGTTGGATATATTTCTTAAGGCTAAACGGATCAAGGGGTATGGGGAGAAAGCAGGGACCCGGTACTGAATTAGGATGATCAGCCATGATCGCATTGAGTGGCGGAGCAGGCTCGAGGGGCCGAATGGCCTACTCCTGCTCCTATCTTCTATGTTTCTATGTTTCTATATTTCACACCCTGCCAAGTTGAGAACAGACCTGTGTTTCGTTTCATGACCAACTTCATTGGCTGTAAAGCGCTTTGGGACCTCCTGAGGTTGTGAAAGGCGCTATATAAATGCAAGTCTTTCTTTCCTTCCTTCTATCCTTTTTTCCTTCTTGAATGGTTAAACGTGTTTAACAAGTCCCGGCCTTTGTGCCGAACCCTTACTGTACAGGAAGTAACTCTTAGCCAATCAACATTCTTACAATGATCAGTTGACTGATTTTAAACTTTACCTCTGTAGTGTTACGTCACTGGGTTTATGACACGTGAATCAACCATTCACAGAACAGAATTATACGCCCACATAAATGAATAAACCTATCGCAGATTCCAAGCAGCTTATAAAATATGCTAATTTATTCAGATACATCCTTCCCATCAACCATCAGAGCAAAGAAAAACCTGCTCCTTTCTAACACTGCACCAACAGGGCAATAAATGTTTAACTGCTGCTAAATATTTTGATATTGTAAAATATAATATTCTCAAAGGATGCCATAAAGTTTTATAACAGCATCATTTGGAGCTCAGGATGTTACTTGACATTAAATGACTCCCACGGCGATGCTCAGTACAGAGTTGTTAGCACTAAGCTCTTCTCAGATGCTGCTTCAAGAGAAGGAAACCTAAACCCTCCTTCAGCCTTTTAATATTCATTAAGATAATCTTTCAATATTTATTATATTCCACAATAACAATATATTTTAGAATTCAGGGGCTTATTCAGCATTAAACACCTCCCGTGCGCTGAGCACAGATCTCAGACTGTGGACTTGGCAGCTCTTCAACGTGCCGGAGCTATTTCGTGTCTTTCCACCTCATGAATTCTGAGGTTCGTTGCGTGGTCACTTCACCCCGATTACAATATTTTAACATATTAATTCCGGGGTGGTTCGTGTGCTCTTTGTTGACCTCACCCTACAACAACAACAACAACAACTTGGCACTATGGTCAGGGCTTGTTAGACACAAATCATTCATGAAGTTAGAAAGGAAAGAAAGAAAGAGCTCAGGACATCCCAAAAGTGCTTTACAGCCAATGAAGTTGGCCACGAGACAAACCACAGGTCTGTTCTCATCTTGGCTGTGTATGAAATAGATTAAAGTGTGTTTGTTGGTTCTGTTCAAGTTGTTTAGCAACATTCAAGGTAGAGTATTGAGCCAGGAACAGCCTATTAAGAAAACATACTTCCTGTCCTCCATGCTACAGTAGATGCATTGCAAACTTTGTAATACAGCTTTTTGCTTTTTATATGAATTTACAAGATTGCCTGAGAGATGCAATCAGTAGAGTGAAGAAATTACTGTTACCTATTTCTCTGTTTAAAATTCTGGGAAAGTGTCAGGCCTGACACCAATCCCCATTTAAACAAAAACAACTTGCATTTATAGAGCGCCTTTAATGCAGTAAAACATCCCAAGGTGCTTCACAGGAGCGTTATCAGACAAAAATTGACACTGAGCCAAAGAAGTAGATATTAGGACAGGTGACCAGAAGAGGTAGGTTATAAAGTGCGTCTTTAAGGAGGAGTGAGAGGTAGAGAGGCGGAGAGTTTCAGCGAGGGAATTCCAGAGCTTAGGGCCTGGACAGCTGAAGGCACGGCCACCAATGGTGGGTCGAAAGTAATGGGGGATGCATAAGAGGCCAGAGTTGGAGGAATGCAGAGTGCTTGGAGGGTTGTGGGCTGGAGGAGGTTACAGAGATAGGGAGGGGCAAGGCCATGGGGGGATTTGAAAACAAAGATGAGAATTTTAAATTTGAGGTGTTGGTGGACCGGGAGCCAGCGTAGGTCAGCGAGCACAGCGGGTGATGAGTGAACAGGACTCGGTGTGAGTTAGGACATGGGCAGCAGAGTTTTGGATCAGCTCATGTTTATGGAGAATGGGAGTCCAGCCAGGAGAGCATTGGAACTGTCGATCTGGAGGTAACAAAAACATGGATGAGAGTTTCAGCAGCAGATGAGCTGAGGCAGAGGCAGTGAGGGGTGATATTATGGAGGTGGGAGTTGGTAGTCTTTACGATGGAGAGGATATGAAGTCAGAAGCTGCACTTAGGGTCAAATAGGATGCCGAGGTTGAAAACAGTCTGGTTCAGTCCGAGACAGTGGCCAGCGAGGAGGATGGAATCGGTGGCGAGGGAACGGAGTTTGTGATGGGGGCCGAAGACAATGGCAGACTCTATACTGGCATTTCTGAGATCTTCAACTAATGGAAGGCATGTTTAGGTTCTAATTCTGAATAGTTGGAGTAGCGCCTGAAACTGGAGCGAAAAGGGCATCGTGATTGGAACGTGCACCCGAAAACGTCGGCTGGAGCCTCACTGGAAGTTGGGCCTCGGGCCTCGTCTGCATATAACTAGTGACATGAATCAGTCATTCATGAAAGAAAGACTTATGAAATAATACTGAGCGGCCTACGGGTGGCGCTGTCCAGGAAGAGTATAAATACTCAGGCATGGGCCTAGCTTGCGCAGGACATTCTTAACAGGAACTAGTGAAGGATACAACTAGACCTCCATGTTGTAAAACAGTTGATTAAAGCTTTGTTTAACACTTAGACCAAGTGCCTAGTAGTTTTCTTACGTCAACCAGCAAGCTGCAGGCACCAGTCGAGCCTCCTGATGCTGCTCGCTGGTGCCGAGCTGAGCCGACCCGCAGATAGGTCCCGGAAGCTGTGGGGTGGGGGGGGCTGCGAAACTCAGGGGGGGGGGGCTGCGAAACTCAGGGGGGGGGCTGCGAAACTCAGGGGGGGCAAGCCAGGGGCCAGCAGGAGCCTGCGGCACATCTACTCCCCCTGGCTCCACATTGTCGGAAGCAAAAAAAAAGTTAACTTGTAAGGGTTTTTTTTGCTAGGTCTCTCTCTCTGGTGAGGCCTCTCTCTCTTTTGCACAGTAATTTACCGAGTGGTTCGACCCACTCACCCCTTAGGTTCTGTACACTGGACTTTGAGGCAGGAACTACAATGCAGAGAATACTCTGTAGACCAAGTTTAATGAAAGGCCTGTTTCAGGCGAGCTCCCAGAACACTTGAAAACCATTGGGGGAAAAATTGAATGTAAGCCAAATAAGGTACATGGGAGGGAAAAACAAATCATAATACAGTACTAACCAATATAACCACAGGCATATTATACTTTACACGGTTCACCATGAAATAGGGAAACACACGGAACATCGAGGGACAGCAACTCATTGTTAATTATCCCCTAAAATGCCCACCCCCTAAACCTAGCTAGATTAGATTATGAGGGGCAGAAACATGCTCACCAGTCCCAGTTAGAAAAGTCTTCAAGACGTCTCCGATCCCAATCGTCTACCAAATCGTCTTGTTCGTCCGAGTCTGAACGGCCTCTCTACCAAACCCGAACTCCTAACCGAACTGCACCTTCTTCGGACCCCCGAACGATCTCTCGAAAATGATCTCTACAATGCTCTTCTTGCTCTCCCGCACTGCTCTCTCTCCGAACTCGAACTCCTAATGGCTACCCCAGGTCTCCAGTTATATTTCTCATGGAGGCCCTTATCTCCCGCCATATCAAGGTTAGTCTTTGTTTAATTTTTGGCGGGCTTGTAGCACAGAGGGGTAGTCATTGTGTTTAAAGTACTTTCGGGATGGCCGGTAACTGCCATCTCTGGTCTGGAATGACCTTGTATTGTCTTTAATGGGTCTTGATGTCCCCCTTTGAATTTGAAGCTGTTTCCCTTTGTCTGGGTAAACATTTTGATGGCCTTTATCTACAGGCCGATCTGATTGGATCTGCATCCAATCCATATGTATGGGGTTCTGTCTGGTTTCGCATTCTCCAAAATTGCATTCCAGAACTTACTGTGGGCTGAATCCACAAAAGCTGTCTGTGGACTGCAGGAACCATTTAAAAATGTCCCAAAAAGCTGGTCACGGGGTCTGGCGGCCATTTTGTGTGCCCCTTTTCCTGGGCTACTTTTAAAACAGTCTTTAAAATTAAGGCCTTTTCTGCCAATAGACCCTTATAGGACAATGTTCAATTTTGCGAATCCTACAACTTGTCCTTTCAACGGCGGCTTCCGGAGGTTTCCTGGTTAGGCCGATGCAGCCCCGGCAACAGTGAGTGGAGCGTGCATGGCACATGCTCCGCCCAGTCTATGCCGAATTTGGGAGTTGGGTTCTTAAAACAGGCATGGGTAGCCTGATCGGCAAATTCAAGGGGCCAAAGGCCTGTTTCAGGCGAGCTCCCAGAACACTTGAAAACCATTGGGGGAAAAATTCGTTGGCACCCCCTTTGGGGTGCTAACGTCGCCGGGTTTTAGCGCCCCAAAAATGTTAGTGCCCCTGCGCCATAAATTCAGTAGTAGAAACATAGAAACATAGAAGATAGGAGCAGGAGTAGGCCATTTGGCCCCTCGAGCCTGCTCCGCCATTCAATGAGATCATGACTGATCATCCAAATTCAGTACCCTGTCCCTGCCTTCTCCCCATATCCCTTGATCCCTTTAGCCTTAAGAAATATATCTAACACCTTCTTGAATATATTTAATGAACTGGCCTCCACCGCCCTCTGTGGCAGAGAATTCCACAGGTTCACCACTCTCTGGGTGAAGAAATTCCTCCTCATCTCAGTCCTAAATGGCTTACCCCTTATCCTTAGACTATGACCCCTAGTCCAGAACTAGACTCCCCGGCCATCGGGAACATCCTGCATCTAGTCTGTCAAGGCCTGACAGAATTTTATAGGTTTCGATGAGATCCCCTCTCAATCTTCTAAACTCCAGTGAGTAAAAGCCCAATCGACACAATCTCTCCTCATACGTCATTCCTGCCATCCCAGGTATCAGCCTGGTGAATCTTCACTGCACTCCTTCCATGGCAAGAACATCCTTCCTCAGATAAGGCAACCAAAACTGCACACAATACTCAAGGTGCGGTCTCACCAAGGCCCTGTACAACTGCAGCAAGACATCCTTGTTCCTGTACTCGAACCCTCTTGCTATGAAGGCCAACATACCATTTGCCTTCTTAACCGCCTGCTGCACCTGCATGCTTACCTTCAGCGACTAGTGCACAAGAACACCCAGGTCTCTTTGCACTTCCCCTTCTCCCAATCTATTGCCATTCAAATAATAATCTGCCTTCCTGTTTTTGCCACCAAAGTGGATAACCTCACATTTATCCACATTATAGTGCATTTGCCATGTTTCTGCCCAATCACCCAACCTGTCCAAATCGTACTGGAGTTTCACGACATCCTCCTCACAGCATACCCTCCCACCCAGCTTTGTGTCGTCTGCAAATTTGGAGATACTACATCCAATTCCCTCGTCCAGATCATTAATATATATTGTGAACAGCTGGGGTCCTCGGACCGATCCTTGCGGTACCCCACTAGTCACTGCCTGCCACACGGAAAACAACCCGTTTATTCCAACTCTTTGCTTTCTATCTGCCAACCAGTTCTCTATCCAATAGCGCCCCAAGCAGGAGGCGGGACGCTATTGGAAAGCGCTCCCCCTCCTTCTTGGGGGCAACAGCGCCACGTGCGGCGGAACATAGCGCCGCGTCATTGCAGGCCACCGCCCTCGATTAAAGGGGAGGGGCCTTGCGCTACATGCACCAGGGCCCTGCTGGGCCACCGGGGAGCGGGCTGCCGGGAAAACAGCCCGGCACTCAAGAGGAGTGCCGGGCTGAGTGGTCGTGGCCGGCACCCCGCATACAGAGGTAACAAGGAGCAGCTGCTGGCGGTTGGCCAAAAGAGAAATGGCCGCCTGGCACCTGCCCTTTAATTTGCGCCACCGCTGCTGCCAAAACGCCCCCTGAACTGGTCGGACATATCGTCCGGCGATAGGTCAGGGGGCACAAGGGAAGTTTGCGGCCGGGATGCAAGCGGGGCGCTGCCGTGATTGCCGGAGGTGCAGCGCTGTGGGGTGCTACTGGCTACTGCTGCCGCTAATCTCCAGCTGGATTTCGCGGGAGGTGTTAGTGGCACTGCGCCCGGGCGTTAGGGGATTTGCGCCCCGCACTAACGGGAGGCCCAAAAGCAACCCAATTTTTCCCCCATTGACTTTCAATTTGGGAGTTGTCGTACTTCTGGGGCAGATTGGCCAAGTGAGATCACGACAGGAAATTGATTCTGCCACCCCTACCCCACCCCACCCATCTACGCTAATTTTTCACACAAGAAATGAGCAGGACAGGGACCAATTTCTCCCCATATATCTATCTTTTGTTTCATTCCTCCCATCTCACACCAGCAATGCTTTGGCTGTCACCTTGTCAATTCCTGAGAGGGGCTGAAGAGCTCTTTTATCATTTGGGGTGATTTTGTTTGGGGGCTGTTTGTACTTGGGAATATTCTACCAGACTGTGTATAGTGTGAGTAAAGTTTATATAACATCAGTCATGTCCATCACCCATAGTTTCTGAGGAGCATTCAGTACTGTATCAGCATGTCCCCCATTCCCACTTTCCAAGGAGCGCTCAGTACTGTACCAGTGTGTCCCCCATTCCCATCTTCCGAGAAGCGCTCAGTACTGTACCAGTGTGTCCCCCATTCCCATCTTCTGAGGAGTGCTCAGTACTGTACCAGTGTGTCCCCCATTACCATCTTCCGAGGAGCGCTCAGTGCTGTACCAGTGTGTCCCCCATTCCCATCTTCTGAGGATCGCTCAGTACTGTACCAGTGTGTCCCCCATTCCCATCTTCTGAGGAGCGCTCAGTACTGTACCAGTGTTTCCCCCAGTCCCATTTTCCGAGGAGCGCTCAGTACTGTACCAGTGTGTCCCCCATTCCCATCTTCTGAGGAGCGCTCAGTACTGTACCAGTGTGTCCCCCATTCCCATTTTCTGAGGAGCGCTCAGTACTGTACCAGTGTGTCCCCCATTCCCATCTTCCGAGGAGCGCTCAGTACTGTACCAGTGTGTCCCCCATTCCCACCTTCCGAGGAGCGCTCAGTACTGTACCAGTGTGTCCCCCATTCCCACCTTCCGAGGAGCGCTCAGTACTGTACCAGTGTGTCCCCCATTCCCACCTTCCGAGGAGCGCTCAGTACTGTACCAGTGTGTTCCCCATTCCCATCTTCTGAGGAGCACTCAGTACTGTACCAGTGTGCCCCCCATTCCCATCTTCCAAGGAGCGCTCAGTACTGTACCAGTGTGTCCCCCATTCCCACCTTCTGAGGAGCGCTCAGTACTGTACCAGTGTGTCCCCCATTCCCACCTTCTGAGGAGTGCTCAGTACTGTACCAGTGTGTCCCCCATTCCCATTTACTGAGGAGCGCTCAGTACTGTACCAGTGTGTCCCCCATTCCCATTTTCCAAGGAGCGCTCAGTACTGTACCAGTGTGTCCCCCAATCCCATTTTCCGAGGGGCGCTCAGTACTCTACCAGTGTGTCCCCCATTCCCATCTTCTGAGGAGCGCTCAGTACTGTACCAGTGTGTCCCCCATTCCCATCTTCTGAGGAGCGCTCAGTACTGTACCAGTGTTTCCCCCAGTCCCATTTTCCGAGGAGCGCTCAGTACTGTACCAGTGTGTCCCCCATTCCCATCTTCTGAGGAGCGCTCAGTACTGTACCAGTGTGTCCCCCATTACCATCTTCCGAGAAGCGCTCAGTACTGTACCAGTGTGTCCCCCATTCCCATCTTCTGAGGAGTGCTCAGTACTGTACCAGTGTGTCCCCCATTACCATCTTCCGAGGAGCGCTCAGTGCTGTACCAGTGTGTCCCCCATTCCCATCTTCTGAGGAGCGCTCAGTACTGTACCAGTGTGTCCCCCATTCCCATCTTCTGAGGAGCGCTCAGTACTGTACCAGTGTTTCCCCCAGTCCCATTTTCCAAGGAGCGCTCAGTACTGTACCAGTGTGTCCCCCATTCCCATCTTCTGAGGAGCGCTCAGTACTGTACCAGTGTGTCCCCCATTCCCATTTTCTGAGGAGCGCTCAGTACTGTACCAGTGTGTCCCCCATTCCCATCTTCCGAGGAGCGCTCAGTACTGTACCAGTGTGTCCCCCATTCCCACCTTCCGAGGAGCGCTCAGTACTGTACCAGTGTGTCCCCCATTCCCATCTTCCGAGGAGCGCTCAGTACTGTACCAGTGTGTCCCCCATTCCCACCTTCCGAGGAGCGCTCAGTACTGTACCAGTGTGTTCCCCATTCCCATCTTCTGAGGAGCACTCAGTACTGTACCAGTGTGTCCCCCATTCCCATCTTCCAAGGAGCGCTCAGTACTGTACCAGTGTGTCCCCCATTCCCACCTTCTGAGGAGCGCTCAGTACTGTACCAGTGTGTCCCCCATTCCCACCTTCTGAGGAGTGCTCAGTACTGTACCAGTGTGTCCCCCATTCCCATTTACTGAGGAGCGCTCAGTACTGTACCAGTGTGTCCCCCATTCCCATTTTCCAAGGAGCGCTCAGTACTGTACCAGTGTGTCCCCCAATCCCATTTTCCGAGGAGCGCTCAGTACTCTACCAGTGTGTCCCCCATTCCCATCTTCTGAGGAGCGCTCAGTACTGTACCAGTGTGTCCCCCATTCCCATCTTCTGAGGAGCGCTCAGTACTGTACCAGTGTTTCCCCCAGTCCCATTTTCTGAGGAGCGCTCAGTACTGTACCAGTGTGTCCCCCATTCCCATCTTCTGAGGAGCGCTCAGTACTGTACCAGTGTGTTCCCCATTCCCATTTTCTGAGGAGCGCTCAGTACTGTACCAGTGTGTCCCCCATTCCCATCTTCCAAGGAGCGCTCAGTACTGTACCAGTGTGTCCCCCATTCCCATCTTCCGAGGAGCGCTCAGTACTGTACCAGTGTGTCCCCCATTCCCATCTTCCGAGGAGCGCTCAGTACTGTACCAGTGTGTCCCCCATTCCCACCTTCTGAGGAGCACTCAGTACTGTACCAGTGTGTCCCCCATTCCCATCTTCCGAGGAGCGCTCAGTACTGTACCAGTGTGTCCCCCATTCCCACCTTCTGAGGAGCACTCAGTATTGTACCAGTGTGTCCCCCATTCCCATCTTCCGAGGAGCGCTCAGTACTGTACCAGTGTGTCCCCCATTCCCATCTTCTGAGGAGCGCTCAGTACTGTACCAGTGTGTCCCCCATTCCAATCTTCCGAGGAGCGCTCAGTACTGTACCAGTGTGTCCCCCATTCCCATCTTCTGAGGAGCGCTCAGTACTGTACCAGTGTCCCCCCCATTCCCATCTTCTGAGGAGCGCTCAGTACTGTACCACTGTGTCGCCCATTCCCATCTTCCGAGGAGCGCTCAGTACTGTACCAGTGTGTCCCCAATTCTCATCTTCCGAGGAGCGCTCAGTACTGTACCAGTGTGTCCCCCATTCCCATTTTCTGAGGAGCGCTCAGCACTGTACCAGTGTGTCCCCCATTCCCATCTTCCGAGGAGCGCTCAGTACTGTACCAGTGTGTCCCCCATTCCCATCTTCCGAGGAGCGCTCAGTACTGTACCAGTGTGTCCCCCATTCCCATTTTCCGAGGGGTTTTCAGTGCTGTACCAGTGTGTCCCCCATTCCCATCTTCCGAGGAGCGCTCAGTACTGTACCAGTGTGTCCCCCATTCCCACCTTCCGAGGAGCGCTCAGTACTGTACCAGTGTGTCCCCCATTCCCATCTTCTGAGGAGCACTCAGTACTGTACCAGTGTGTCCCCCATTCCCACCTTCCGAGGACCGCTCAGTACTGTACCAGTGTGTCCCCCATTCCCATTTACGAGGAGCGCTCAGTACTGTACCAGTGTGTCCCGCATTCCCATCTTCTGAGGAGCGCTCAGTACTGTACCAGTGTGTCCCCCATTCCCATCTTCCGAGGAGCGCTCAGTACTGTACCAGTGTGTCCCCCATTCCCATTTTCTGAGGAGCGCTCAGTACTGTACCAGTGTGTCCCCCGTTCCCATCTTCTGTTGAGCGCTCAGTACTGTACCAGTGTGTCCCCCATTCCCATCTTCTGAGGAGCGCTCAGTACTGTACCAGTGTGTCCCCCATTCCCATCTTCTGAGGAGCACTCAGTACTGTACCAGTGTGTCCCCGATTCCCATCTTCCGAGGAGCACTCAGTACTGTACCAGCGTGTCCCCCATTCCCACCTTCTGAGGAGTGCTCAGTACTGTACCAGTGTGTCCCCCATTCCCATCTTCCGAGGAGCGCTCAGTACTGTACCAGTGTGTCCCCCATTCCCATCTTCCGAGGAGTGCTCAATACTGTACCAGTGTGTCCCCCATTCCCATTTTCTGAGGAGCGCTCATTACTGTACCAGTGTGTCCCCCATTCCCATAATCTGAGGAGCGCTCAGTATTGTACCAGTGTGTCCCCCATTCCCACCTTCTGAGGAGCGCTCAGTACTGTACCAGTGTGTCCCCCATTCCCATTTTCTGAGTAGCGCTCAGTGCTGTACCAGTGTGTCCCCTGATGTGCCATGAATAACTCAAAGACAAGGAATTAAAGGATTCAACTGAAGGCTTTTAATCACTAAGAACATTGCATGTCTTTCCACATCGGATTCGTCTGGCAGAAGTGACTCATACAGCTCTTGAGACCTTTATATGACAAAAGACAGGGGCGGAGCCAATACACACAATCGGAAAAAGGGGGCGGTACACACAATACAATGCAGGTAAAACACAGGGGCTGATGAAGGCATATATTTCATCACATTCACCCCTTCTACAGATTTAGTCTGTCCAGGGGTGTGATAGTCCTTCCTGAACGTCGCAACAGTACCTCGGGTTCCGACTGGGAGTCCGTGGTGCCCTCCTGGGCATACCCATGTGCTGGGGGTGTTGCAGGTACTTCTGGGGGTGGTGAGGATACCTCTGGGGATGGTGGAGGTTCTTCTGGGGGTGGTGAGGATGGGTCGTCGTCGCTTCCTGCCGAGGCGAGGTCCTTTATGGACACGGTGTCCTCACGCCTGTCGGCGTGCTTGATGTATGCGTACTGCGGGTTTGCGTGGAGTAGGTGTACTGCCTCCACGAGGGGATCCATTTTGTGGCCCCTCACATGCTTCCGTAATAGGACTGTCCCTGGGGTGGAGAGCCACGAAGGTAGGGACACTCCTGAGGTTGATTTGCGGGGAAAAACAAACATCTTCTCGTGAGGAGTGGCGTTAGTAGCAGTACACAGTAGCGACCTTACCGAGTGGAGTACGTCTGGGAGGACCTCTTGCCAGTGGGAGGTAGGGAGGCCTTTAGACCTTCGTGCTAAGGTGACCGCCTTCCACACCGTCGCGTTCTCCCTCTCCACTTGCCCATTACCCCGGGGGTTATAACTAGTGGTCCGACTCGTGGCTATCCCCTTCGACAGCAGGTATTGGCGCAGTTCGTCGCTCATGAACGACGCCACCCTGTCAGTGTGGATGTAGTTAGGCATGCCGAACGTGCAAAACAGGCTGCCGAGGCACTTGATGACCGTAGCACTGGTCATGTCTGGGCAGGGGTAGGCGAATGGGAAGCGGGAGTACTCGTCCACAATGTTGAGAAAGTACACATTGCGGTCGGTGGAGGGGAGTGGTCCCTTGAAATCTAAGCTCAGGCGCTCGAATGGCCGTGTAGCTTTGATCAGGTGGGCTCGGTCGGGCCTGAAAAAACGGGGCTTGCATTCCGCACAGGTGCGGCAGTCCCTGGTCATAGACTGGACCTCCTCGATGGAATAGGGCAGGTTACGGGATTTTATAAAGTGGAATAGCTGGGTGACCCCCGGGTGGCAGAGGCCATTGTGGAGGCCTTGTAGCCTGTCCCCCTGGATGCTGGCACACATCCCTCGTGATAGGGCGTCGGGGGATTCGTTGAGGGCCCCCGGCCTATATATTATGTCGTACTCAAACGTGGAGAGTTCGATCCGCCACCTGAGAATTTTGTCGTTCTTGATCTTCCCCCTTTGTTTGTTGTTAAACATGAAGGCTACCGACCGCTGGTTGGTAAGCAGGGTGAAGCGTTTGCCGGCTAGGTAGTGCCTCCAGTGCCGCACTGCCTCCACTATGGCCTGGGCCTCCTTCTCTACCGAGGAGTGCCTGATCTTGGGCCCTTGGAGGGTTCTTGAGAAAAAGGCTACGGGCCGCCCATCCTGGTTGAGGGTGGCTGCTAAAGCGAAGTCGGACGTATCGCTTTCGACCTGGAAAGGGATGTTTTCGTCCACTGCCTGCAGCGCGGCCTTCTCAATGTCGTGTTTAATGCTGTTGAAGGCGGCGTGGGCCTCGGCCGTGAGCGGGAAGGACGTTGATTTCAGGAGGGGACGGGCCTTGTTGGAATAATTGGGGACCCATTGGGCGTAATAGGAGAACAACCCCAGGCACCTTTTCAGGGCCTTGGGAGTGTTTGGTGGGGGTAGCTTCCGTAGGGGGCGCAATCGATCGGGGTCCGGACCGATTTCCCCGTTTTCCACCACGCAGCCCAGGATACAGAGGCGCGTGGTGCTAAAGACACACTTATCCTCGTTGTAGGTGAGATTGAGTCTGAGGGTGGTTTTCAGAAATCTCGCGAGGTTCGAGTCGTGGTCTTGCTGGTCGTGGCCGCAGATGGTGATGTTGTCTAGGTATGGATAGGTGGCTGTTAACTGGTTCTCATCGACCATGCAGTCCATCTCCCGCTGGAAGACCGAGACCCCATTCGTTACCCCAAAGGGGACTCTGAGGAAGTGGTAGAGGCGTCCGTTCGCCTCGAAGGCGGTGTATGGACGGTCCTCCGGCCTAATGGGGAGCTGGTGGTATGCTGATTTTAGGTCGATGGTGGAAAACACCCGGTATTGCGCGATTTGGTGAACCATATCCGCTATGCGGGGCAGAGGGTAGGCGTCTAGCTGGGTGTATAGATTAACCGTCTGGCTATAATCTATCACCATCCACTTCTTTTCGCTACCCTTAACTACTACTACCTGGGTGCACCACGGGCTGGTACTGCATTCAATGATACCCTCCCGCTTGAGTCTTTCTACTTCCGACGCAATGAACCGTCTGTCCTCCCAGCTGTACCGCCTACTCTTGGTCGCTATGGGTCGACAGTTGGGTGCGAGGTTGGCGAACAGAGAGGGCGGCTTGACCTTCAGGGTAGCCAGACCGCACACTGTGAGGGGCGGCTGGGACCCACCGTAGGTAAGCGTGATACTTTGGTGGTGGCACTGGAAGTCCAGACCCAAGATCACGCTCACACAGAGATCTGGCATTATCAATAGTTTAAAATCTCTGTAATCAGTGCCTTTTACCGACAACATAACCGCGCAGAAACCTGTAATTTTTGAGGTATGGGTCTTATCAGCCATGGCGATTTTGCCCTGTGTAGGGACTATCATTAGTGAAAGTCATTTTACCATGCTAGGATGAATAAAGCTTTCGGTGCTCCCGCAGTCAATCAAGCATTTAACCTTGTTCCCGTTTACCTCTATGTCCATCATCGATCTAGACAACGGATGCGGCCTGGATTGATCCACTGTGATCAAGGCCACCAGTGGGTCCTGGAGGTCCGTGTAGTCGGGACAAGATGGTGGACTCCATGAGGGTGGACAAGATGGCGTCCAAGATGGCCGCCCCCACGGCGCGCACGCGGCGGTGGCGGAGTTGGAGGCGGGGTTCCCTCTGCAGACTTTGCTGAAATGTCCTTTCTTCCCGCATTTAAAACAGGTGGTGCCCTTCGCTGGGCACAGATGCCCGGAGTGTTTGTCCTGGCCGCAGAAGTAGCATTTCGGGCCCCGATGCATCGCGGCAGTAGTGGGGCTCCTGGGTGGAGGCTGGGGCTCCGATGGTGCTGGGCTGGCCTGAGACCTGGGAGGTGAAGATGGCTTCCAAGGTGGCGGCCCCCACAGCACGCACGAGGCGGAGTGGGCCGCATGGCCTGAGGAACAGGATTCAGAGTTCCTCTGGGCCATATCCAGCGATCGCGCTATGCCCATAGCCTGTTTTAAGTCCAGTTCCTCCTTTTCAAACAGTTTCTGCCGAATGTAATTTGAACTGAGGCCCGCAATAAAGGAGTCTCGGATCAGCTCCTCCGTGTACACGATGGCAGACACGGCCTTACAGTTACAGTCTCTGCCCAGTACTTTTAGGCTTAGCATGAAGTCCTCTAGTGACTCACCATGCCGCTGCGTGCGAGTAGTCAGAAGATGCCTGGCGTACACCTCGTTTATTGGCCGCACGTAGTGGGCCTTCAGAATGGTGCAGGCATCCCCGTAGCTGGTGGCATCTCGGATGAGAGGGGAGACCCGATGACTCACCCAGTTTCGCAGGATTCCCAGTTTCACGTCTCCAGTGGCGGTCGCGGTTGCTATGGCGATGGCTGAGCTTTCGATGAAAAATTCGAAGCATTGGAACCAGTGTCCGAACTGTGTGGCTGCGTCTGAGGCATGGGGGTCCAGATCCAAGCACTCTGGTTTCAGGAGTCGATCCATCTTGGTGTTTTAGTGATTAAAATTGATGTGCCATCAATAATTCAAAGACAAGGAATTAAAGGATTCAACTGAAGGCTTTTAATCACTAAGAACATTGCATGTCTTTCCACATCGGATTCGTCTGGCAGAAGTGACTCATACAGCTCTTGAGACCTTTATATGACAAAAGACAGGGGCGGAGCCAATACACACAATCGGAAAAAGGGGGCGGTACACACAATACAATGCAGGTAAAACACAGGGGCTGATGAAGGCATATATTTCATCACATCCCCCATTCCCATCTTCTGAGGAGCGCTCAGTACTGTACCAGTGTGTCCCCCATTACCATTTTCTGAGGAGCGGTCAGTACTGTACCAGTGTGTCCCCCATTCCCATCTTCCGAGGAGCGCTCAGTACTGTACCAGTGTGTCCCCCATTCCCACCTTCCGAGGAGCGCTCAGTACTGTACCAGTGTGTCCCCCATTCCCATCTTCCGAGGAGCGCTCAGTACTGTACCAATGTGTCCCCCATTCCCATCTTCCGAGGAGCGCTCAGTACTGTACCAGTGTGTCCCCCATTCCCATCTTCTGAGGAGTGCTCAGTACTGTACCAGTGTGTCTCCCATTCCCATTTTCTGAGGAGCGCTCAGTACTGTACCAGTGTGTCCCCCATTCCCATCTTCCGAGGAGCGCTGAGTACTGTACCAGTGTGTCCCCCATTCCCATCTTCCGAGGAGCGCTCAGTACTGTACCAGTGTGTCCCCCATTCCCACCTTCTGTTGAGCGCTCAGTACTGTACCAGTGTGTCCCCCATTCCCATTTTCTGAGCAGCGCTCAGTACTGTACCAGTGTGTCCCCATTCCCATCTTCCGAGGAGCGCTCAGTACTGTACCAGTGTGTCCCCCATTCCCATCTTCCAAGGAGCGCTCAGTACTGTACCAGTGTGTCCCCCATTCCCATTTTCTGAGGAGCTCTCAGTACTGTACCAGTGTGTCCCCCCTTCCCATCTTCCGAGGAGTGCTCAGTACTGTGCCAGTGTGTCCCCCATTCCCATCTGCCGAGGAGCGCTCAGTACTGTACCAGTGTGTCCCCCATTCCCATCTGCCGAGGAGCGCTCAGTACTGTACCAGTGTGTCCCTCATTCCCATCTTCCGAGGAGCACTCAGTACTGTACCAGTGTGTCCCCCATTCCCACCTTCTGTTGAGCGCTCAGTACTGTACCAGTGTGTCCCCCATTCCCATTTTCTGAGCAGCGCTCAGTACTGTACCAGTGTGTCCTCCAGCGGCTATTTTCTGCCGACTTTTGAGCTGTTGTATACTGTGAACCCAGCACCCTTAAGAACTAGGGGAGCAGGGACTAGATGTGACCCCAGATCTGGAGATGAAAGGATGCAGTGTTTATACGTTGATCCAATCAGTCGCTGTTGAATGAGGAGTTCAATTCACACAGATACTCTTCCTAAAGTAGCTCACATGAAGGTAAATCAAGGCTTGAACTCAATGGGGGAAAAAATTAAACTTTAAAAATGTGGTGCGGAATTAAAAGGCCTGATTAGCCCTTTCCTTCTGTAAATAGTAATCAGGCATTTCAATTCCTAACATTTGAGCAGGCAAAGTGATTTGAGAAACTGATTTACACTTTGATAGCAAATCTTGGAACAAAGATTTCATTCCGCAGAAGGTGAACGGCAGCTCACCTACCTGTAATGGTCCTCCTGTGAGTTAGATTAGAATGTTTAAAAAATGGTTACAGGTGAGTAATACTCAGTTGGTTACGATGGAACTTAAAACTTATTCCGTGATTCAGGAAAACCCCACTCATGGGTTAAATTCTACAGGGGGTGAATTTGGACATGGGCGGGATACAAAACAGGCAGAAGCGCATTGGCTGCCCGTTATGTAACACGCACCATATTCGGTTCTATTGACGTATAACAGGTGGCCAATGCGATCCCACCCGTTTTGCCATGTCCAACTTCACCTGGCATGTCAGCCAGCGGTTCAGCTTGTAGCACCCTCGCTTCTGAGTCAGAAGGTTATGAATTCAAGTCCTACACCAGAGACTTGAGCACAAACATCTAGGCTGACAGTCCAGAGCAGTGCTGAGGGAGTGATACACTGTTGGAGGTGCCGTCTTTCGGATGAGATGTTAAACCGAGGCCTCGTCTGCTCTCTCAGGTGGACGTAAAAGATTCCATGGCACTATTTCACAGGAGAGTTATCCCCAGTGTTTTGGCCAATATTTATCCCTCAATCAAAATCATTAAAACACATCGGGTCATAATCACATTGTTGTTTGTGGGAGTTTGCTGTGCGCAAATTGGCTGCCGCGTTTCCCACATTTTTAACCGTGACTACACTTCAAAAAGTACTTCATTGGCTGTAAAGCACTTTGGGACATCCGGTGGTCGTGAAAGGCGCTATATAAATGCAAGCCTTTCTTTCTTTCCATGTTACTTACGGCAGACAATTCCTCCGAGCGTCACATTTATTCCCACGCGCAACAGAAATGGTCCTTGTATTCGGGCGATTCAAGATCACAAAAAGGTTACGGGATGTAATGTAACTGCGTTAGAATAAAGAAGCTTTCACTCAACCCGAACAGCCGGCAGCAATCAGCACCATTTCTTGGTATGAAATATGTATCGGAGCCACGTGATGCTGCCGAATGTAGGAGCAATATGTCTGGTTACATCCTGGGACTTGTCTCGTGTGTGACCTACACGGTTTTAAGAGAAGAGGCTCGAGCATTTTATTGGCAGAACTATTATTGGCTCAAGTTCCCTATCTTGCACTCTCTGGAGGTCAGTCTCAGAAACACCATTAGGGAAATGGCTAATGGAATTAAGGATATAATAATATAGGGATATAGTGAGAAAATTGTATTAACAAGAAATAAATCATGTTGAGTGTAAGGTAAGTGTTTTTTAATTGATTGATGGAAAGAACTTACTGTAAGCTTTTCAAAGCCTACAGCCTTTTCCCTCTTCCATCTATGGGAATAGGCAAAAATGGATAAGGGAATTATGCTGCAAGGATTGAATTAAATAAATTATTCAGAGAAGCTATTCATTTAGTGCTGACATTACTAATGTGAAGGAGCATTTAATCTTTCTCGGTAACAACATTCCAGCATGGCACAATGCTTTATGACGATGAGCACTGCAGTTTCATGGAAATCATTTTTAGTGCAGACTCGAATTCTGGAGATCATCAAAAATTTAATATCAGTGTATATTCACATCAATACCATCGATTTATTTTTCGGGGTCTAATTTCAACATTGTTGCTTCCATTCTGCGGGGGTAAAATTGGCGCAATATTGACGCACTTAGTGCTGAGAAGGCCACGCCCAATTTGCATGGGCGTGCGGGCTACTGTTAAATTTGGCACGGGCCTTCTTTTAGGCGGCCATGGTGGCTGCCTGAATTGAGCGCAGGCCTCATTTCAAGAGGGTCCAGCGCCCATTTTCAGATCTTAAAGGGACCACTGGAGGCCACGGAAGAAGCCGGCCGCCAAGTTTGTGGAGCTTACCTTAATGTGAAGCCAGCCGGAGCCTCCCCAGTAAGACTGCGGTTGCTACCGTCACGTGCTTGCGCCCCCCCCCCCCCCATATCTCTCGTCTGCCCTCCGGACTCGCCCGTGAGATTCGACTGGCATCAGAGCTGGCTGAAATTGGTCAGGCCCCCCAACTGGTGTTCTGGTTGGCGTCAGTAGCTCACCACAATTAAGATGGTGAGACCTGAGGACTGGCCACTGAGTATTCCACGCCTCTTCTGGTATGGAATTTTCCACTTAGCAAAGGGTGTCTTTTGGTTAAAGAAGCTCTTTACTTCTCGGTTGTAGTTTATACTCGAAGGGCTCGATATTTTGGGGGTTCTTTTATATATCTCCGGTTATCTGTGGGAAATCAATGTTTGGTGGATGTTCCGCACAGGGCTACTTGGACTTCTTTGACTCCATATTGGCTGTGAATTTCCTCGGAGCTGCTCCCTCTCCGGAAACCCTGCACTTCCAACAAAGTTACGTTAGCGGAGTGGGAGCGGGAGCAGCTGTGAGGAAATTCCTGGCCAACGTGCTATAAATCCCACATTTTGTGACTAAAGACAAGCGATTTAAAAAAAAGATCCATTAAAGTGGGGCTTTTCCCAGTTACGGATTGGTTGCACTCAGAAGGGGTAGTTTGTGAGACAGTGGCCCGAGTTTATTGCAACTAACCCTGGTGTCAGTGCATCAGCGCATTATTATTTCAATCTCTGCTAGTTGATTCCAGCTCGGATTGATTGGATGACGGTTCATTCTGCTGGCTATAAAAGCCCGGCATGATGTTGGCGTGGGCAGGTCAAACTCACTGGAATGGGCATTAGCGGCAGCATGAAACTGCTCATAAGCTGGCATTAATGTGGCAACCTGACCCGGAGGTGCCCCAGGGAACGACTGATGGGGGGGAAGCAGAAAAAGATCACACTTGTGTAGTAAAAGTGCCCTCTTCTGGGGTTAAGGGGTTAAGGTGCACTGTTGGGTATAGAGGAAGCTTTAGCCTACACCGCAACTGACCCGGAAGTGCTTGATGCTGCCACTGGATGCCAGAAGTGGAAAAGTGCTTCACTCCCCAGGACTGACATCCCTTATTTGATGAGAACACTAAAAAGAAGCAGTTACACATAAGTCATAGAGACAAGTCTTAAAAAATTGCCTAGTAACATTATGGATTTTTGGGATAACAGAAATGCTGGACAAGGACCTAAATATGTTCATATTCTAATTTTAGGAAAGTATACTCTCTTTGTTCTCAGCGAGTAACCATTTAGGACGTCAGGCTATTGTGATATATTGAAGCCACAATGATCTGTTTTTCCCCACAGAGATAATTGTAAACCATGATAATCATGATTAATGGACAGTGAAAGTGGTTGAGGTCAGACCTTTATGACAGACAGTATGTCTGGATAGGGCAGGAATCTAAACAACTTTAAAAGGTGATGGGCCCAATATTATAAGAGTAACCCTGGTGCTTGTAGTTTGTTCCCGTGAAAAGCAACTTTTGTGCCCATTTTGTAGCTTTAATTGCACCAAGAGCTCCGGTTGTTGTCTAGTTAGCTCAGCTTTGTTATGTGGCTGTTCGGACCGATTGTGATTTTGCACCCAAGCTCAAGGATCGGGTAGGACAGTTTATTTGGGGGGGTGGGAGGAAGGAAGGAGGAAAGAACAACATTCCATAACAGTAATTTCTGCGAACGTTTTGCATCAGTAACAACATTAAAGCATTTTATTCTCTGCCTATTCATATCTTATAAATAATGAACCAGTCTATCTATCAGCAGGAAGCTCTTGGGTCAAGTTGGAAGAAAATTATTAAGAAAATAAAGCACAGAGCAGCATCCATGCATCCATGTAGGGATACTTAATATTGATGAGGGAAATGCCTGAGGCAAAATTTTCTTGCAAGTGGTTCAACCTTGTTCAGAACGTAGCCCTCTCAATTGCAGAAATTTCAGTGTATGAATGTGTTTCCATGTTCGAAATAAAGAAACCCTGGATTCCCTCAGTACTCTTTTTGTGGGGGATATCAGGCTAGTCCTAAGATGTTTGGACTTGAGCAGATTGTTAAATTCCCTGCCCATTCATAATCAATGGATGGCAAATGTAGCCCCACTATATGTCTCAAACACCGTAGAACACGCCAGTCAAAAATCTGACTCTGTAAGACTTGGATTTAAACAGTGCCTAAACATCTCAAAGCAATTCAAAATAATGTAGCGCTCCAAGTGCAGTGACTTCAAATGTGACAGCCATTTTGCATGCAGCAAGATCTCGCAAACAGCAATGCATTGAGCCAAGCAGATACTCTGGAAAACAAGCTACAGGTACTAGCTATTTTAATACTGTGTGGTTTTGGGGGCAGGGACTAGAAACTAATAGCATTCCACTCCTGTAATTCTTCTCCCAGTGGGCAGCTTCAATAGAAGTGCTGGAAGGAAATGGTTTCTCTGTCATTTCTCTACATACTGATAGACCTGAGACTGTATCAAAACACATATTGACTGGATGTTTCTTTTGGACTCTCTACATGACAAGAATTATCAGTCAACTGTTCCTATCAAAACATGCAGAAAGCTACCATCTCCCATTCAGAAAATCATCTTTAACTAGAATACATTAATCATATGTAATTAACAGAAGTAGCATCTGAGACCTGAAGGTGCCTTTGTGTGGTTGAACCAAATTAAATTAAATTTGCATTAACCAAAGAGATGAATTGTTGCAATGTAGAGACTGCATACATAATCACCACAAATAGTGAACTCCTCTAATCTGCTGCATTTTGGGTCAAAGACAAACATTTCCTTATAGCCGGATTTATACATAATATCATTAGCCTCGCTGTCATCTTCTGATAGACCGAACAGCAGCATTTGGATAATTAGAGTTTAAAGGGAACTATCTGTGAAGGATTTTCATGATGGGAACAAAGAGTTGTTGTTGTGTGAGTAGATGGGTTGTGTTTCTTGGACGTGGTGCCCCAGCTGTGGGACTGGATATGCTGCAGGATTGGTGCCCTTGCCTGGTGCCCTCGAGCTTTCCATGTGTTCGACCAGACCAAGCCTTCCAGGGCCGGCCTAATTATTTGTGTAATGTGATCCTCCAGAATGAAATGCGCTTGTTGGTTAGAGAGAGAGAGAGAGCACGCAAACAATGAACGGAAGGTCAGGAAAGGATCATCAAACTTTCCCCAACCAGTAGGTGGAACATAGGAACAGGAGTAGGCCTTTCAGTTCCTCGAGCCTGTTCCCCCACTCAATCAGATCATGGCTGATCTGTACCTCAACTCCATTTATCCGCCTTTGATCCATATCTCTTGATACCCTTACCTCATAAAAATCTATTAATCCCAGTCTTGAAAATTTCAATTTACCCAGCATCCACAGCTTTTTGGGGAGAGGGAATCCCAGGGAAATAGCTTCTCTGTATCTACCCTGTCGAATGCTTTTATTGTTTTAAACACCTCGATTGGATCACCCCTCAACCTCCTAAGCTCAAAGAAATACAACCCAAGTTTATACAACCTGTCCTCATAATTTAACCCGTTAAACCCTGGTATCATTCTGGTGAATCTGCATTGTAACCGCTCCAAGGCCAATATATCTTTCCTGAGGTGCGGTGCCCAAAACTGAAAGTAAACGTAAATGTAAAACCTGATATTGTACACTCGCACACAATTCTCCCTTTCCCAAGGAATGCTGTCTCTTGAGAGGAGCAAGAAAGGCTTGTGATCAATTGAGGCAAAACTCTGGGAAATTTCTCTGTGGCTCCCTAAGGCAGTCAAGCTCTAGGGGACTACAGCTGTCCATCGCGCAACATAATTACAACTGGCCAATTAGCCTCTATCATTGGAAATGTCCTTTTCAGTGATCCCTTTTCAGGACTGCGGTGACCCCATGCTTATTATATGTTGTGGAAATTGTAGTGTCCGTGTGTAGATAAAGACACTGAAGACAGGAGTTGGTTCATAGGTATTTACTAAGCAAGTCTGGGGGGGGGTTTCTAAAGGATATACACAATACACAGGCTTATATAGCCCAAGTGGCAATTACCGGCATTACGCACACCTGGGGCTCTTAAAGGCACATACACCATAATTCCTCCCCTTCTAGCTAACTAGTACATCATAGTTTAAGTAATTATTAATTACATGTTATATGCAAAATAATATACATTGCTGTATTAATTAATTATAAGTTAGTCTCTCAGGAGGCTTCCTGACTCGGTCCGGATAACGCCTCGGGGGTGTAGTAGTTTCTGGTGGTGTAGTAGGTTCTTCTGGCAAGGCTGATTCGGCTTGAAGGCCAGTGTCGGGTTCATCGGGCTCCAGTATCACCGGATCGGAGGTAGATATGGGTATCTCTACTTCATCGTTAGATGTATAGAGTGGTGGTGTAGGTTGTCCCTTTTCGGATGACTTGATGATTTGGTCAGCATGGCGCCTTATTATGCTGTCTCCGATGTCCACGGTATACATCAGTGGTCCTAATCGTGTGCAGATAGTTCCAGGCTGCCATTTCTCGGTACGGTAGTCCCGGGCCAAAACCGGTTGGCCTATCTGGAAGGCCCTAGTTGGCCTTTCATTCATGCCCTGAAACTGCCGGTTCTCCACGTCCCTTCGGATGTTGGGCTTGACCAAATCCAGCCGGCATCTTAGGTTTCTATTGTAGAACATCATGGCGGGAGTTTGGTTAGTAACCATATGCATTGCATTCCTATATGCAAATAAGAAGTTATCCACCTTGTGCTGAAGTTTTATGTCTTCATTACCCATGGCCTTGATGGCCTTCTTGAAGGTCTGGACAAACCTTTCAGCCAATCCATTGGTGGCGGGATGGTATGGGGCGGACGTGTAGTGCTTTACCCCATTGTTCTTTAAGAACTTTCTGAATTCTTCGGACACAAATTGCGGTCCATTATCAGAACATATCTGCTCCGGCAGCCCATTCCTGGCAAATATGGTCCTTAACACTGTGATGGTTTTTTCCGTGGTGGTGGAGGACATCTTTATTACCTCCGGCCACTTGGAGTGTGCATCAACTGCGATTAAGAACATTGAGTCCATAAATGGACCAGCAAAGTCGATGTGCACCCTTTGCCAGGGAGATGAGGGCCACTCCCATGGATGTAGAGGGGCCTGTGGCGGAGCATTTTGGACCTTCTGGCATCCTAGGCAGCTCTTGGTCATGTCTTCGATGTCTCCATCGATACCTGGCCACCATACAAACGCCCTAGCTAGGTTCTTCATTTTCACTCCACCCAGATGCCCCTCGTGAAGCTCCTTTAGCACTTTATCCTGGAGTTTGGGTGGAATCACCACTCTGGATCCACACATCAAGGTTCCTCGGCACACTGACAGCTGTTCTCTTCTTTGCGAGAATGCTGGCAACAGTGGTTCGCCATGTGCTGGCCATCCCTTCACTGTTAAATCGTAGACCCGTGAGAGAGTAGGGTCATTTCTTGTCTCCCTTTCAATGGCAGAATTTGTCACCGGTAGACATTCCACTATGGTAGAGTGGAATATCTCTACTGGGTCTACTGTAGGTGCCTCTTCTATCGTTGGCAACGGTAGGCGTGATAAACCGTCAGCATTCCCATGCTGTTTTGACCCTTTGTATTCAATGTTGTATTGGTGTGCCCCTAGAAAAAGGGACCACCTCTGTAGTCTTTGTGCCGTCATAATGGGGACACCTTTTTTAGGGTTGAATATGGAGATGAGGGGTTGATGGTCAGTCAGCAAGGTAAATTTTTGTCCGTGTAGGTAATGGTTGAATTTCTTCACTCCCCATACCAGGCTGAGTGCTTCCCTGTCTATCTGGGCATAGTTACGCTCAGCTGAGTTCAATGAGCGTGACGCAAAAGCTATCGGCCGTTCCGAGCCATCAGGGAATCTATGGGACAATACCGCTCCTATGCCGTAAGGGGATGCATCGCACGCTAGTCTGATTGGTAGTGATGGGTTGTAATGAGCCAAAATTTTCTCGGATGTAATTAAGTCTTTACATTTATGGAAGGCACGTTTACAGTCTTCGTTCCATTTCCAAATCACTCCTGTCTGTAGAAGATCATTAAGAGGGTGTAGAATAGTTGATAAGTTCGGTAAAAATTTATGATAGTAATTTATTAATCCCAGGAATGACCTTAATTGTGAAACATTTTCAGGTGCTGGGGCTTTTATAACTGCTTCAATTTTTTCAGGTGACTTATGCAACCCTTCCTTATTAATTATGTGGCCACAATATGATATCTGATTTTGGAAAAATTCGCACTTGGGGCGATTTGCTCATAGGCCCCGTTCTTTCAGCCTAGTGAGCACCTGCTCCAAATTGGCAAGGTGCTCGTTGTCGTTTTCTCCTGTTATAAGGATGTCGTCTAGGTAGCATTGAGTCCCCGGAATCCCTTGCAGGACTTGCTCCATAGCTCTTTGCCAGATAGCTGGAGCTGATGCTATTCCAAAAACCAGTCGATTGTACTGGTACAGGCCTTTGTGTGTGTTTATTGTGAGATACTTTTTAGAGGTCTCCTCAACCTCCATCTGTAGATATGCCTGTGCCAAGTCAATTTTTGTGAAACGTTTCCCTCCGGATAGTGAGGCGAAAATATCTTCTATCCTCGGAAGAGGATACTGTACCGTGTGAAGGACCGGGTTTACAGTCACCTTAAAGTCCCCACAGATGCAAAATTTTTTCTGTTCGTCAGAGTTATTTTTCAATGTTTTTTTCATGACTGGAACGATGGGTGTTGCCCATTCGCTCCAATCTATTTTGGATAATACGCCTGCCTTTTCCAAATTCTTCAGCTCTGCCTCGACTGCCGGACGTATTGCGTATGGCACCGGTCTTGCCTTAAAAATTTTTGGAATTGCTGTATCTTCCACTTTTATTGAGGCGGTGATGCCTTTCAAGGTTCCTAGTTTCTCTTGAAACACTTCTTTGGCGTTGGCCAAGATGTCTTTTAATCGTTCAGGTATGATGTCATCATTGTTTTTTTCCTTACTGGTCACCGTCAGTGCCTGAATGGAGTGCCAGTCTAAACGTATCTTCCTTATCCATTCACGTCCCAACAACGGTGGACCACCATCTTGTAGAATGTATAAATACAACTTTTGTATTTCTTTGCCGTTGTATACCACAGGCACCCTTATTTTTCCTTTGGGGTAGACTTTCTGCCCCGTATATGTTTTTAAGATAATGGATGTGTCTTTTAGAGGTATATGCGAAAATAGCCTCTCGTAATCTCGTCGATTTATTACGGTTAGAGCTGATCCTGTATCTAGCTCCATTTTAACTGGGGACCCTACTATTGTGAGGGTAACCCAAATGGTTTGGTAATCCTCTTTGGCAAGTACATTATGTAATTTGAGACAGCTTAGTCTCTTGTTTCCGGAGTCGCTATCACTATTCTGGTCTTCGGAGCTATTGTCCGTCATCATTTGTACCTTCCTGTACTTTTCTTTATTGATTTTTTGTTTTCTGTCAGTGGATTTATTTTGTCCAGATTGGCATACCCATGCAATGTGTCCCATCTTTCTGCATTGCCTGCATGCTTTGCCCTTGAACCAGCAGTCCCTCTGGTTATGGGTGGATCTGCCGCAGCGATAACATCTTCCGAACTCCTGTGTCATTTTATGGGTGCCGAAGTCCTGTGTCTCTTGTTGTATCGCTGCAGCTCCTTTTGCTGCTGCTTCGTATGATACAGCCATACTGAAAGCTTTGTCCAATGTTAAATCTTTTTCAGAAAGCAGTCTTTTTTGTGTTCCTTCACTTAAGAGACCGCAAACAAATTTGTCTCGAAGATAATCCGATAGTCCTGCTCCGAATTGGCAGTACTTTGATAGCTTTCTTAATTCGGTTAGGTAATCAGCGTTACTTTCATTCTTGTGTTGATTTCTCTTGAAGAACTTGAATCGTTCCGCTATCAGCAGTGGTGTTGGGTTTAAATGCTCCTGCAGGGTATCAACAATTTCTTTAAAAGTCTTGTCCTTTGGTTTGGCTGGAGTGATTAAATTTCGTAACAGCCCGTATGTCTTCGCGCCCATTAAGTTCAGAAGTACTGAAGCTTTTTTTTCATCTGTTATTCCATTTGCAGTGCAATAAACCTCTACTCTTTCCACGTATGTGGTCCAATCTTCTATTTCGCCATCAAAAGCCTCAATATTACCAGATTTAGGCATTTCAGAAAAGATATGGCGCTTCCCGCGCTTTTTTTTTCTCTGTAGCAACGATATGGCGCTTCCCGCGCTTTCCCGCCGCTGCTACCGATAACAACGCTGTTTTACTGTGGTTTCCGTTTATTCACTGTTGGAGACTCGTTCCCGACGGAGGTCTAAACGCTGACCTGCTTGCCGCGCCGGCCGTCTCTCGAGTGCACCCTCCCAGTCCGTTATTGCTTGCCTCCGATTTCGCTGCCTGTCTCAGCTGTAGAGCCCGCCGCTGGAGCTCCAGCCTGACGCCCAGGAAGGATTAGCGCAGTACCTGTCACCAGCTTGGCCAGCTGGTGAAACCACAGTTTCTCTTACTTCCTTGAGTCTTCTGGACGCTGGAGGAATCGATGTCCTTGAGGTGCTGCCGAATTGCAGGTAAGTCCGTTTCCACCTCGTCGCCACTGTAGTGTCCGTGTGTAGATAAAGACACTGAAGACAGGAGTTGGTTCATAGGTATTTACTAAGCAAGTCTGGGGGGGGGTTTCTAAAGGATATACACAATACACAGGCTTATATAGCCCAAGTGGCAATTACCGGCATTACGCACACCTGGGGCTCTTAAAGGCACATACACCATAGAAATATCTTCCAGAGACCAATGACTTTTGGTCAAATGAAATATTTTTTGGCACCTATCGCTAAATCTGTGTCCGTAGGTTATAGGCATGACTTCTAGTCATATCAGCTCTTCAAATAACTTAACTAACTGAACTGTGTCCAATCCAGTTCATCATTTTACATAAATTAAATAGAATTTACCTCACAGAAAGAGGTCATTCGGTTCAAATAGTCTATGCTGGTGTTTATGCTCCACACGAGCCTCCTCCCACCTTACTTCATCCCACCCTATCAACATATCCTTCTACTCCTTTCTCCCCCATGTGCTTATCTCTTCTTCTTCTTCTTCTTAGGCAGTCCCTCGGAACCGGGGATGACTTGCTTCCACATTAAAAATGAGTTTGCAGGTGACTGATA
The DNA here is from genome assembly GCF_052327205.1 of Somniosus microcephalus. Taxonomy (NCBI): domain Eukaryota; kingdom Metazoa; phylum Chordata; class Chondrichthyes; order Squaliformes; family Somniosidae; genus Somniosus; species Somniosus microcephalus. The sequence continues at coordinate 22,926,755 of NC_140988.1, forward strand.
AGTCCACTGCGGGATCTACAGTCTCTGTCACAGGTGGGGCAGATGGTGGTTGAAGGGGCAGGTGGGTGGGGGTGCTTGGGTTGACGTGTGCTCCTTGTGCTGCCTGCGCTTGGCTTCCGCTTGCTCCCGGCGAAGAGACTCGAGGTGATTGGCGCCTTCTCGGGTGCTTCTCCTCCAGTTTGTGCGGTCTTGGGCCAGGGATTCCCAGGTGTCGGTGGGGATGTTTCACTTTTTTCAAGGAGGCTTTGAGGCTGTCCTTGAAGCGTTTCCTCTGCCCACCTGGGGCAGCTTATCTAGCTGCCCCTTAAATGCATCCATGCTATTCAGCTCAACCACTCCCTGTGGTAGCAAGTTCCACATTCTCACCACTCTTTGGGTAAAGGAGTCAGAAGTTTAGAAACCACAAACATATAAGCTTCTAAAAAGCAAACATCCCTAACCTTTAGAGCCTATTCTCATAACCAAGTGCGTGAAGATTTGCTTTCATCTTGCTCCCCCTCCTGCGTACCCCCGCTCTAGCGTCTTGATATCTTTCACCAGGCGTGGGGACCAGAATCAGGCACGATACTGCTAAACAAGTGTGCGCCTAAAGGGATTAACAACCAAATTAAAAGTCAAGTAAGGAGGAAAAGTAATCTCCTCCACAGATTCTGCAGGGAAAAAGGAGAAGTTGCTCACCAGAATGAATATAGGAATGTGCATCAACACATCGTCAGGGTGATCAGAGGGGCACAGACCTGGGGAAAAGCATCACTGCAGAGGCGGAACAAAAGAGGAACAAAATCCTTTCAGTCCTATAAATGCAAGAGAGCTATCGAAGAAAAGGTGAAAACGTCAAGGGGTAAATTTTCATCTTCGCCACATCAGTGGTAATCTGGTGGAGTGGATCGCCTGCCCGCTATAGAATCCGCCCGATTTTCATGCCATTGAAATGGGTGACCGACCCGCTCCGCCAGATTATAGCTCATGAGGTAAAGATGAAAATTTACCCCCCAAAAAGGCAAACAGGCTTGAAACTGAAGATGAGCATGAAATAGTAAATATTCTGAATGATTGCATCTTCAAAGTCTATGTGCCTCCAGCCCCACGCGGCATGGCTAACTCTGGGTAACTAGGGATGGGCAATAAAGGTGTCACACATATCCGAAGAACAATTTTTTTTAAAAAAAAGGAATATAAGATACTTAATGGAATGGGAAAGTTTAATCCAGATTATTGGCCCATATTTTCCGACCGCAGGCCTCCCGCGGGCGGAGGCCTGCGACCTGGAAAAATCTGCGCCCTTATCTGAGGGCTCCTGGGAGGCGCACAGTTCCGATGCTGGACCTCTCCAAACTGCAAGTGTGCAGGGCCCACGTATCCCAGAGGCGCAGGCGGTTCACAGTGTCCCTGGGATCACGTGGGCCATGGGGAGCCAATCAAAGAAGGGAATCTCCCTTCATACATTTGACAGGAAGACCTATCAAATATATGAATGGAGATCACCCCCAAAACATAGTAAAACTTTAAATACATTTTTTTTTAAATCACATTTTTAAAATGACTTGAAAGTACAATAAATTAACTATTTTAAACAAAACTTTAAATTTTTCAAAAAAGTAATTAAAGTTTTTTACGGGGTTAAAAATAAACTTACCTTTTTTTAAAAGTATTTTTAAATGATAAATCAGTGGAAATTAAGAAAAAAACTTTTTCAACTCTTATCCTGGTAAAAGCAGGCCTTTCGCTTGCTTTTACCAGGCGTAAGAATTGTTAGGTTTTCTGCAGGCGGAGGGTCTCCAAAAAAGCAGAACTATCCGCCCGCAGAGGCCCTGCTCCTGGGCAGGCGGAGGATCTGTCGAGCTTTCTTGACAGATCGGAAATGCCGGTTTCCAGCGCATGCGCAGTGCATGCCTGAAACCGGCATTTCCGATGTCCCTACGAGTGGGTACACAGCGCATACACACCCGTAGGGATCGGAATATACGGCCCAATATTTTTTATTTAAGTGGGAGTAGTTCAAGGGGACAGAGGTACAAACCAGAATGGACTGATTTCAGGAAGTTCTTGATGCAGAGAATTACCAACGCCTGGAATGGATTTCTAGACCAAGAGATGGAAGTGAAAACCCGGGAAATATTTGAGAAACAATTTAAGAATGTTACCAGAACTGAGAGGTTATACCCATCAGGAAAATTGAACAGGCTGGGGCTCTTTTCTCTAGAAAAGAGAAGACTGTGGGGTTTGCCTTATGAAAACAGATTATGAAAGGGTTTGAGAGGGTAGATATGGAGAAAATGTTTCCACTTGTGGGGGAGACCAGAACTAGGGGCCATAAATATAAGTTAGTCACTAATAAATCCAATAGGGAATTCAGGAGAAACTTCTTTACCCAGAGAGTGGTTAGAATGTGGAACTCGTTATGACGAGGAGTGGTTGAGGTGAACAGCATAGATGCGTTTAAAGGGAAACTAGATAAATACATGAGGGAGAAAGGAATAGAAGGCTATGTTGATGGGGTTAGATGAAGAAGAGTGGGAGGAGGCTTGTGTGGAGCATAAACACCAGCATGGACCTGCTGGACCGAATGGCCTGTTTCTGTGCTGTAAATACTATGTAAACAATTAGATACAGAAATGGCGGGGTGGGGGGAGCGGAGAATGTAGGGCCGTTCTGGATGGATGAGTGAAGTAGGGCCAAATGGCCTCTATCGTGTGTAAGTGAGGATCTTGTGACGTGCAAACATACCAAAACCTTTGGCTTTCGGGCTGAATGTCTGGTGTTGCTACTTAACTTCTGTAAGGTGATGCAGCAGCATTTAAAGGGAAGGTGGCCATTTAAAGGGAAGGTGGCCATTTAAAGGGAAGGTTGCCATTTAAAGGGATGGCCATTTAAAGGAAAGGTGGCCATTTAAAGGAAAGGTGGCCATTTAAAGGGAAGGTTGCCATTTAAAGGGATGGCCATTTAAAGGAAAGGTGGCCATTTAAAGGAAAGGTGGCCATTTAAAGGGAAGGTGGCCATTTAAAGGAAAGGTGGCCATTTAAAGGGAAGGTGGCCATTTAAAGGGAAGGTGGCCATTTAAAGGGAAGGTTGCCATTTAAAGGGATGGCCATTTAAAGGGAAGGTGGCCATTTAAAGGGAAGGTGGCCATTTAAAGGGAAGTAGACACTGTGTTGGAGTAGTGGGGGCGCAAAGCCTTCTGACTGCCAAAATTAAGCAAGGAGATGGGGATGGCACAACTCTCAAAAATAAGCCATTGCTTTGTTTGGCAGGTCAGGTGCAGGTCTCCTTGCAGCAGGTGGACAACAGGCTCCTTACTACCATGAGCCCACAGAGCCGTTGCCCTCAGTCATTGGCAGGTACGTGTGGCAGAGCTTGCAGGTAAGGTTGGTGGCTGTGGTCAATCTGCCTCTGGTTCCAAACAGCAGGCTTTTCATCTTCCACCAGTCCAACTATGAAATATTATAATTGGGATGCTTTCAAAGCATCATTAAGTTTATTGCCAATTGACTTGCCAAATGGCAGTGGGTTTTGAAGCTTGTACTCTGATGTTCTGCCGCTTCATGAGGTGCAATGTAAGTTGGCATTCGAGGAGTCACCTGACAGATTCCCCTCTTCTTTAAGGATCAGCTCAAGCCTGGTGAAGGCTTCATTCACAACTGGCTTTCCAGTGATATTGGAGACGGTGATTTGGCTGATTTTCTATTGACGTTTCCCACATGTTTTGATGCAAAAAGAAAATACTGAAGTTTAGCAAATCCGCAGCATCTGCTGGAGGCTGGAGGCAGGACATTTCGCTAAATGGAACTGTTGCACAGGATATGCACTATCAAAATACATGGGCATAAAACCTGATCGCAAAATTGTGCCGGGGCCTGAAGAGGTCGCTGGCCACTCAGCTTCCAATCCCCACACCCCCGCCCCCTGAACAGTGCTGGTGGCAACAGTCAGAAGATATGTCCCATCTGTCCCTGAAATCATAATGTGTTAGTGTGCAAGATTTAAATGAAAACGGTCAATGTGCATGGGACAGTAATTGTAATTCATGGGGTTGCCATGGGTAACAGCAGCAGCCCCAGAGAGGTAGTGACATTAGCACAGGGCAGGAAATAGCAGTGCCATGGGCACAGGAGCAGGCATCAGGTGATGAGACAGAAGCTGTTACCGTCTGGGCCTTGTTGTCCAAAGAAAGGCCAAATTGAGGTGCGATATGATCTTGTACAAGTTTCCCACTGACAGTGCTCCCTGTCACACAGATTCAGGGTTTGAGTAAGTGCAAGTGCGGCGATTCCAGAATCTCCAGAAGCTGTGCTGGAATCCTTTTTATTTTGATGGGTTTTATTCTGATGCTTGTGTCTCATAGTTGTTGCTTGCAATTTAGTTGCCGGGCTGTCGCAGTGCATTCTGGGTATTGTATTTCCACAGGGACAGGCGAAAGTTCCAACTCCTATGATGCTTCTCTCTGGGTCTCCAGCCCCATGAAATCCCCGGCCCCAAGGCCCAAGTGAAATCTCCAAACCCCCCAGGCACAGAAAGGAGGGTCAGTTTATGCAGGGAAACCATCTTGCAGGCATATCTGACATTAAATAACCAATTTTGTGGGGAGGTTAGGACAGTGATTCTCAAACTTTTTTGGTTGAAGGACCCCTTTTCAAATGGATTAATAATCAAGGAACCCCCCCTCTAAATTTTAATTATAATACTTCAAAATATACACAATATGAAAGTGCTTCATGTAAAGAGTGTTTTAATCATGCTTTTAAGAACACAGGTACAGGAAACTTTGGTTTATCCGGAGGTTGCATGTCCGGAAACCTCGATCTAACGGCAGAAATCAGCAGCCATTTCGGATAGGTTTTTTTTCTTCTCCTAGCATTTTTTTAACAGTCAGGCTCTGGAAAGCGTCTCTGTAGCTTAGCAACAGCTTCAGAGACGCTTCCAAGGTACGGGCCGAGTGTTTACAAGCTGTTGCTAAGCAACAGTGTTTGTTGTCAGATACGGAGATGAAAACCTCCGTATCCTTCAACATTAGCGCTGGTCTATCCGGAAGTTTTGATAGATCGGCAGCAGCTCGTTCCCGTCGGTGCCGGATATCGTGAAGTTTCCTGTATTCAGTAATGTCAACCTCACCGTTGAATCAAGAGACAAACTCTTAAAAATCAAGAGATTTGGGCCTAGAAATTCGAGTCGGCTGGAAAACGGTCAGTGCCACCGCAGGTGGAAGTTAACGGCTGCCCGCAAAAAGAGCGCAGGCAGCTCTGGTATTTTGGTGCTGCCTGCTGATTTAAATTAGCGCAGTGCAAAACCTGCAGTGCAACGCGTTGTTTTGGGCGGTAGCCTCAGCAGGAGGCCCAATGTGGCGTGGCCATAGCGCCCCTGGAGCGAGACAGCGTTCTCGTAAACAAGCCTGTCATTTTAGAAAGTAGTGTCGGTCCCTTAAAGGGGAATTGCCTTCTAAAATGAAAAACATGAAAATAATTTACAAATAGGTAGTCTTTAGCCCTTAGAGCTCGACTGCCTTCTGAAAAAAAAACATTAAAAATAATTCCGAAATGGCAGTCTTCAATTCTTAAAATGAAACTGCCTTCCACATGTAAAAAAATGGTAAAAGTGCTTCAACTTTAACACAAATGGCTCAACAAGCCAGGGAAGGGGCACCCAGAGTCTCACACACAGCACCCCAGCTTTGTGCAAGGGGTCAACACTGGAAGAGAGGTCTTCTACCCACAGGGGGCCAAGAGACCCTCCAGAATGAAGGATGTGTCACCCCCACGACCTGGTTCCAGTGCCCAAAGAAGTTTCATAACCTCAGACCAGTGGTAAAGGTCAGTGAACGCATCTTCAAAAGCCGTCTCCTACCAACTGTACCACTAGCCTCACACATTGCTCATTGCACACCCCCCCGCCACCCCCACAATCACTCACCTACCAACAATCTGTACCAAACACGAGGCATGCCTCCCATTGGAGCAAACGGTGTTGGTCATTCTTGGCAGGGGCATGGCTGAGCTCTTGGCCAGCGTCAGGGCTGAAAGAATACAAGATGCTGGTATCCTCATATGTTATCCTCCTTCTCACATCCCACTTCCCCCTCATCCCACAATATCTTCTGATTTACAAGGTGCGCATGGTGTAAACATGCAGCTCTTGCTTTCCTGCCCTCCCCTCTCTACCCTTGTGCCTTCCTCATTTCAGACACCCAAGAAATCCAGCCTGCCTTGCAAGTGGGTGACCAAGAAGAGGAAGAGGAGAGTGAAGAAGAAGAAGAAGAAACACCACTCCCAGTCACCAGCTCCTCAAGGTCATCCTGCAGGCCATCTGCAGTGTCCCCCACTGAAAGTCAGCAGCCTTCCACCAGCCATGCTGCCATGCTGCAGCCACCGGGGTAGCACTGCGTGACATCACAAGGATAGACAAAGGCAAGTCAGTCACTAAAGGAATGCACAAGTGTGATTAGTTGATTTCTTGATGTCATATTGGATGCATAAATGGATAAAGTTGGATTGGAAAATTTGCTTTGTGGTGGCATTTGTTTCAGCATTGTGGCCAAGAGGATGCTGTGATGGTCAGTAACAGAGGGAAGGTAAGGTGTGGGACAAATTTTGAAAGGAGAATTGGGGTTGCGGTCACTGGTACCACAGGCGGATGATTCCATCCAGGATATCCTGGCCAGAAAGGGGCTGTCTGGGTTGCATCCTTCCTTCCGCTTCCTCCTCTTCTGCTTCTTCCTCTTCTGCGTCTTCCTCTTCCCTCTGCTAGCAGATGCTGGAAATCTGAAATAAAAGCAGAAATTGCTGGAAATACTCAGCAGGTCAGGCAACATCTCAACCTGAGATGTCTGTTTCTTGCTCCACGGATGCTGCCTGACCTGCTGAGTATTTCCAGCATTTTCTGCCTTCTCAGAGGCCTTCCTTTACCATCCAAAGCCTTGCACGTGTCCAGCAGCACTCCCTGAACACTTTAAAAACTTTAAACACTATTGCACTAAGCCACTATTTCAATAAAATATTTAAAAAGTCCAAAACCTTAAATCCAAACTCAAGGCTGGTTCACCCATGCTTTTCTGTGCATGGTTAGGACCCAGCGTAATGATGAGCCAAAACATCCAAGTAAGCAGCCGTGGCGTCAAGTCAGGTGTTGCAAGCTGATTGACGTCACAATCTGCTAATTTACATTTCAGAGGTCGGCGCTGTCAACAGCAGCGCTATGGCCCTTACCAAAATGGCAGCTGCAGTGTGTTTTTAAAAAATGGCAATAGAAGAATCATCTGAATCAAGGTATAAAATCCACGTTTCAATCACTTGTTCAGCAGCCTTGTACTCAAATTTGGATCTGCTGAAGATGTCATGTGAAGGAAGGAGTGAGACAAAGTCAGTGAGACACAACAGCACCCTGGGAAGTTTGGCAGCATATAAAATAATAGTCTTCTGGACTCAACAACAAGTTCAACAATTTCAGACCATAACCTCTGCCCCTATCATTTTTCTCTCTCTCTCTCACATGGTAGCTGTTGATGATTCTGCCATTGCCATTTACACTTCATCTAGAGTCATCTTTTGTCTCTTAACTTGTTCCATTACCATCTCCTTTTGCCTCGCACCATCATGTCTTTTAATCTCTCCTGCCTTCCAGCCTATCACAGACCGTCCCTTTTGCTCTTTCCTCCCCTCCCCCCTCTCCCTGCCCCTACACCTGCTTAAAAACCTGTTACATCTCCAACTTTTTCCAGTTCTGAGGAAGGGTCATCGACCTGAAAGGTTAACTCTGTTTCTCTCTCTACAGGTGCTGCCTGACCTGCTGAGTATTTCCAGCATTTTCTGTTTTTATTTTATATAAAATAACAGTATTCTTCTGAATGAAACACTATTTGTATAGTCACATACAGTGGAACTTTGATTATCTATCAAAATGGAACCAACTCCCCTCCCGCCTCCCTCCCCCCCACCCCCCCAATGGAAAATTCAAAATTGAGAACCCACAAATTTGAGAAGAGAATCAGGAATTGCAAACACAAACTGAAACTCTCTCATTGTATCACGGCACACAAGGCATTAAAAAAAACATAAACAGTACCACAACATAAATTACCTGCTATCCTTTGTCCTTTTACACTCGTATTTGATCATGACTAGCAAATGAAAACCAAAATTCAACTCGGCAAAAGGTGCAAGTTTTACACTGCTGATCTCATCAGTTTTAAAATCCCAACACCTGCTGGTCTCCTTATTTAAATTCCCAACTCCTGTTGGTCTCCTCACCTAAATCCCAACTCCTGCTGGTTTTCTCAGCTGAAAACCAAAATGCTGCCGGTCTCCTCACCACAAACCCAACTCCTGCTGGTCTCCAGTCTCCCACAACAATTCCTGTGGATAATTAGGAACACATGGCATGGGAGCAAAGAAAATCAAGGTTTCAATGTCCTAACATCCTTTCATATGGTAGAAAGTGTTTTATGTTGTGTTGGAGCGTAATCTGTGAATCCCCCAGATCCTTGGAAGTCCGAGATGCACTTTAAACCTCATTACAGCCTTGGTCCAAACATGGACAAAACAGCTGAATTCCAGAGGTGAATTGAGAGTGACTGCCCTTGACATCAAAGCAGCATTTGACCGAATGTGGCATCAAGGAGCCCTAGTAAAATTGAAGTCAATGGAAATCAGGGGTAAAACTCTCCACTGGCTGGAGTCATTCCTAGCACAAAGGAAGATGGTTGTGATTGTTGGAGGCCAATCATCTCAGTCCCAGGACATCACCTTAGGAGTTCCTCAGGGCAGTGTCCTCGGCCCAACCATCTTCAGCTGCTTCATCAATGACCTTCACTCCATCATAAGGTCAGAAGTGGGGAAGCTCGCTGATGATGATTGCAAAGTGTTCAGTTCCATTCGCAATTAGGGATGGGCAATAAATACTGGCCTTGCCAGCGACGCCCACATCCCATGAACACATTAAAAAAAAATCAGAGGTCATGAGTTCAAATCCCATCAAGTTGGCAAGTTGTGAAATTTAACTCAATGAACCTGGTCATTTGTCGGCTGGGACCAGAATGACCATGAAAACTGTCGGATTGTTGTAAAACCCCAACTGGTTCAGTGGTGTCCTTCAGGGAAGGGAACCTGCCACCCCTACCCATTTCTGACTCCAGGCCCCACACTATGTGGTTGACTCTTAATGCCTTCAGGGATGGGCAATAAATGCGGGCTCAACTCTGTCACTCACCACCCAAGCACAAATAAAAGCAATTGTGTTCAATTTGCTCTTTGTGCTCACAGGTTGTAAAGGAACAGATATAACACACCTCCGACTTATGGAAACATAATTTAACCAATACACCTACTGCATCGTCGCTAATACCTGGGATGCTACCTGAAACGAAACCATTGTATAGAAGCTGGCTAGTGTTGGTAGTGCCTCAACTCTGCTAACTGCAGACTTTAACCTCTGGGAATGGTAGCCCAGTGGTTCTGATACTAGACTGGGAGCCCAGTGTTTGCGAGTTCATAATCCCACCGTGACAAATTGTGAAATTGAATTCAATAAATCTGGTCATTTGCGTGCTGGCGCCAGAAATGACCATGGAAGTTTCTGAACCAAGGGAACCTGCTGCTACTACCCGGTCGGTCTAGGCTCACACTATGTGGTTGAGGTATAACACCCTCAGGACAACTCGGCATGGGCATAAAACTGCCTTGCCAGTGTCACCTACACATTAAAAACAAATAAAGGGAAAACAAAATGTATTCATTGATGCTTATTGAATTTGTATCTCTGACAGAATTGTTGATTATTAAGACTGGGGAATATATAACAATTCCGATCAATTGACAGTAAAGAGTATCAATTCTACCTAAGCATCTTGCTCCTCCTATCCTGTGATCGCACATCTTTTACAAAGAAACATCCTTCTGCTATTCGGAAGGTTTGTGGTTGACATTTTGCCTGATTTACCATAAGCTCTTGGTGTCCTGATGATGCAGGCCTAGAAATTTCACATTGAGAGAGGTTAAAAAGAACGATTTGCATTTATATAGCGCCTTTCACAACCTCAGGACCTCCCTTTACCACCAGTGAAGTACTTTTCTGAAGTGTAGTCACTGTAGTAATATAGGAAACGCGGCAGCCAATTTGCGCACAGCCAGGTCTCACAAACAGCAATGTGATAAATGACCGGATAATCTGTGTTAGTGATGTTGGTTGAGGGATAAATGTTGGCCAGAGCACCAGGGATAACTCCTCTGCTCCTCTTCAAAATAGTGCCATAGGATCTTTTACGTCCACCTGAGAAGGCAGACGAAGCCTCGGTTTAACATCTCATCCGAAAGACGGCTCCCTCACTACTGCACAGAAGTGTCAGCCTGGATTACGAGCTCAAGTATCTGGAGTGGGACTTGAACCCACAAACTTCTGTCTCCGAGTCAAGAGTGGCTGAATAGAATGGGAGTGCTGAATAACGACGTTATTCTTGGCTGCAGAATGTCGGAGCTGCTAATTAGTAATAGAGAATTGAGTGAAGCGTGAAGACAGGTGGAAACACCCATATATTTTTTTACTTGGGAAGAACTTTTACATTCACGAGAATCAAGTGGATTTTCTGTACTGAGTGCGCAGGTAGAAACACTTTGCAAATTAATGAGTACTATTGACTTTTCAACATAAAGTTTTTTTTTGTGTGTGAATCGCTCCTTCCCCGTGATAGGATGCTCCACCTTGTAGCAAGGCTGAGAACTTACAAAACTCATTACACATATTGGTCAGTGAGCAGACATCTCAACCACAATTGGAACTGTAATCCATCACCGCACCAGTGGAAACTCAACACAATGAGGAGACATTGAACCTCCGGAGAACTCTCTATTAATTTAAAACTTTCATATATTGGATTTCAGTCCCCTATGAGGATTGTTTGTACTTTTTATATTATTTTATTAATACTCTATGTTTATACAATGTTACTCATTTTGGTTTTGATCCTGTGGTAACTAAAAGCAGAAAAAGGTTAAAAGAAAGAAAACAATTTAGATTAGATGTACTACAAAGAGGAACTCACAATACCAATGATTCAGGCCTATACTCTTGTGTTGATGTAGGAATTATTTTACGGGTTTTACTGAAATGGAAAATGATGATAGAAGATGGAAGGAGAAAATCTTTAATGGAGCTTACTTTAACAGGAGTTAATTTGAATCAGTAAACAACCTGTGCTATAATTGGATAAGTAATTTGGCAGGTATGCAGGAAGAGTAAACACTATTAATCCTTTGGATTTGAAATTGTGCTTTGTAACATTAAAGAAATAAATGGGTTAACAAATTTGTTAAAATAGTAGGCAGTGGAATTACATATGAGCAAACATGTCCTTTTATAAGAACATAAGAACATAAGAAATAGGAGCAGGAGTAGGCCAATCGGCCCCTCGAGCCTGCTCCACCATTCAATAAGATCATGGCTGATCTGATCCTAACCTCAAATCTTCTATCACTCTGCATCCACCCGAACCCATGTGATCTCCCGGGAGAGGCGAAAAACCAGATAAAGACCCAATGGCCAATTTGGGAGAAAAAAATCTGGGAAATTCCTCTCCGACCCATCTAGGCGATCGAAATTCTTCCAGGAGATCACTCTGTCCCTATATTTTCTACAGTACTTACCTTCTGTAAAGGCGATCTCCACCCCAGCCAGGAACAGGAATAAAACCATCTCCTGAAATCTAACAGAATTAGAACACAGTAGGAGCAGAACAAGGCTACACGGCCCCTGGGCCCGCTCCACTACCCACAGGGCCATGACCATTCCGAACCCAGACTCATGTCCAATTTCCTGCCCGCTCCCCGTAACCCTTTATTCCCTTTACTTCTAGGAAACTATCTATTTCTGTTTTAAATTTATTTAATGATGTAGCTTCCACAGCTTTCTGGGGCAGCAAATTCCACAAACCTACCACCCTCTGAGTGAAGAAGTTTCTCCTCATCTCAGTTTTGAATGAGCAGCCCCTTATTTTAAGATTATGCCCCCTAGTTCTAGTTTCACCCATCATTGGGAACATCCTCACCGCATCCACCCGATCAAGCCCCTTCACAATCTTATATGTTTCAATAAGATCGCCTCTCATTCTTCTGAACTCCAATGAGTAGAGTCCCAATCTACTCAACCTCTCCTCATATGACCACCCCCTCATCCCCGGGATTAACCGAGTGAACCTTCTTTGTACTGACTCGAGAGCAAGTATGTCTTTTCTTAAGTATGGACACCAAAACTGTATGCAGTATTCCAGGTGCGGCCTCACCAATACCTTGTACAACTGCAGCAATACCTCCCTGTTTTTATATTCCAACCCCCTAGCAATAAAAGCCAACATTCCATTGGCCTTCTTGATCACTTGCTGCACCTGCATACTAACTTTTTGAGTTTCGTGCACCAGGACCCCCAGATCCCTTTGTACTACAGTACTTTCCAGTTTCTTGCCATTAAGATAATAACTTGCTCTATGATTTTTCCTGCCAAAGTGCATAACCTCACACTTTCCAGCATTGTATTCCATCTGCCAAATCTCTGCCCACTTACTTAGCCTGTCTATGTCCCTTTGCAGGTTTTTTATGTCCTCCTCACTCACTACTTTCCGTCCCATCTTTGTATCATCTGCAAACTTTGATATGTTACACTCGGTCCCCTCCTCCAAATCGTTAATGTAGATTGTAAAGAGTTGGGGACCCAGCACTGACCCCTGCGGAACACCACTAGTTACTGGTTGCCAATCTGAGAACGAACCATTTATCCCAACTCTCTGCTTTCTGTTAGAGAGCCAATCCTCCACCCATGCCAGAATATTACCCCCAATCCCGTGATTTTTTATCTTGAGCAATAATCTTTTGTGTGGCACCTTGTCAAATGCCTTTTGGAAGTCTAAATACACTACGTCCACTGGTTCCCCTTTATCCACCCTGTATGTTACTTCCTCAAAAAACTCAAGCAAATTTGTTAAACATGACTTCCCCTTCATGAAACCATGCTGAGTTTGCCCTATTAAATTATGTTTATCCAAATGTCCCGTTACTGTCTCCTTAATAATGGACTCTAACATTTTACCAACCACAGATGTTAGGCTACCAGGTCTATAGTTTCCAGCCTTCTGCCTACTACCCTTTTTAAATAATGGTATTACATTAGCAGTTTTCCAATCTGCCGGGACCTTTGCTGAGTCCAGTGAGTTTTGGAAAATTATTACCAATGCATCCACAATCCCTACCGCTACTTCCCTCAAGACCCTGGGATGCAAGCCATCAGGTCCAGGGGATTTATCTGCCTTGAGTCCCATTATTTTACCAAGTACCACTTCCTTAGTGATTTTAATTGTATTTAGTTCCTCCCCCCCTAGAGCCCCCTGTTTGTCCAGTGTTGGGATATTCTTAGTGTCCTCTACTGTAAAGACTGATACAAAATAATTGTTCAGTGTTTTTGCCATCTCCATGTTTCCCACCATTAATTTCCCGGTCTCATCCTCTAAGGGACCAACATTTACTTTAGCCACCCTTTTTCTTTTTATATAACTATAGAAACTTTTACTGTCTGTTTTTATATTTTTTGCTAATTTACTTTCATAATCTATCTTCCCTTTCTTAATCAATCTTTTTGTTATTTTTTGCTGTCTTTTAAAGACTTCCCAATCTTCCATCCTCCCACTAGATTTGGCTACCTTATATGCCCTTGTTTTTAGTCGGATACTATCCTTAATTACTTTACTTAGCCACGGATGGCTATCTTTTCTTTTACACCCTTTTTTCCTCAGTGGAATATATTTTTCTTGGAAGTTGTAAAATAACTCCTTAAATGTACACCACTGGTCATGTACCGTCTTACCCTTTAATCTATTTTCCCAGTCCACTCTAATCAATTCCACTCTCATACCTTCATAGTCTCCTTTATTCAAGCTCAGCACGCTTGTTTGAGATCCAACCTTCTCACCCTCTAATTGAATATGGAACTCAACCATGTTATGGTCACTCATTCCAAGGGGATCCTTTACTAGGACATTTTTAATTAATCCTGTCTCATTACACAGGACCAAATCTAAGGTTGCTTGCCCCCTGGTCGGTTTAGTTACATACTGCTCAAGAAACCCATCCCTAATACACTCAATGAACTCTTCCTCAAGGCTGCTCTGCCCAATTTGATTTGTCCAGTTAATATGATAATTAAAATCCCCCATAATTATAGCTGTTCCCTTATTACAAGCCTCAACTATTTCCTGATTAATACTCCGTCCAACAGAGTTGCAACTGTTCGGAGGCCTATAGACTACACCCACTGGTGTTTTTTTCCCCTTATTATTCCTTACCTCCACCCAAACTGTTTCACTATCCTGCTCCTTTGACCCAATATCATTTCTCTGTATTATAGTGATTCCTTCCTTTATTAACATAGCCACCCCACCTCCTCTCCCTTCCTGCCTGTCCTTCCTGATTGTTAAATAACCTGGTATGTTTAATTCCCAGTCATGGTCACCCTGCAGCCATGTTTCTGTAATGGCCACAAGATCATACCCATATGTCATTATTTGTGCCGTTAACTCATTCATTTTGTTACGAATGCTACGTGCATTCAGATAAAGAACTTTCAAATATGTTTTGTAACACTTAGTTCCTGTTTTTTCCCTTTTTAGTACTTTACTTTTTACTCCATACCTTCTGTCCCTTCCTGACACATTCTGTTTTTTAATTCCCCCACTGCTACCTAAGTCTATGACCTTCTCTGTTGTCATTTCTATTATTTGCTCTCTAGAAACCTCCCCCCGACTAATTAGTTTAAAGCCCTCTCTACAGCCCTAGTTATATGATTCGCCAGGACTCTAGTCCCAGCACTGGCCAAGTGGAGTCCGTCCCAACAGAACAGCTCCCTCCTGTCCCAGTACTGGTGCCAGTGTCCCAAGAAGCAAAACCCATTTCTCCCACACCATATAGCACATTTAATGTCAGAAACATCGCAAGGTGTTTCACTGAGGCAAAACACATGGTAAAGATACTGGGAGATGACTGAAGGCCCAGGAGCAGAGTTGGATTGAGTTTCTGAATCCAGGTCATTTATGGAAATTAGAATGAGTAGTGGTCCGAGCAGCGAGCCCTGAGATCTCCCATTCAGTTCTCCTCCCCCCCCCACATCCTGGTATAACTCTTCAAACCAGTACTTGTTTTTTTTCCTACCCTTTAACCAGATTCTTATTGATTCCCAGGATTTGCCCCAAATCCCCACAGCATTGGAGCTTAACTGATAGCCTTCTATGTGCAACTTTGTCGAAAGCCATTTGAGAGTCGAGGTAAACCATATCTTAGGTACTGACCACAGTCCACTTCCTCAAAGAAATGAAGAATGTTAGTCCATGCTGACTGCTGTTTACGAGGTTCTTGTTGTACAGATACATCCTTAAGTTTACTCCTGATAATCGATTCCATTATTTTGCACGGAAGTGACACTAGTGACCTGTCATTTCCTGTGTCTGTTTTGTTCCCCCATTTTGAATATGGGTACCATGTTAGCCTGCTTCCAATCTACTGGTCCTTCCCCAGTGCCCGTTGAGGCCCTCATAATGATTGTCAGTGCCTCTCACAAATCTCCTCCCTAGTCTCTCTCAGCACTCTGGGATAAATAAAGATAAATCTCATCGATCCCTGGGGTTTTATTTGTTTTAAGCCCAGTTATCCTGTCTCAGACTTGTATATCATTTATATCAAAGTAATTGGTTTTACTTAGGCTTGGGGGGGACATGTTGCTCATGTCTTCACTTGTGAATACTTGAAGGAAGCCATCATTTGGAATATTTACTATTCTCCTCTTCAGTTTCAGTTCTGTTTGCATCTTTTATGGGTCCTTACCTCTTCTTTGACTCTAGTGTTGTAGTGTTGAATGAATTTTTACTGTTGCGTTTAGCCTGTGCTGCTGTGCTTCTTGTAGGTCCTCATTGTCTTTCTGATCACTCTTTAATGTGTTCTACATGTTCTTATACTCAGCCCAATGAGCCCTTTCCTTATTCTCTTTGCAGGATTTGTGCAAATTGTTTTTCCTCTTTATTTCACTTTTAATTCATTTATTGAACCATTTAGAATATGTTTGTACAGTCTGAGTTTGCTGGTTTTAAGAAAGTATTTAATCTGCATATTCAGCATTATACTTTTAAAGTTGTTCCACTTATCCTCTACTGAAATGCTGTTGAGCACACTATTCCAATCCATTTGCTTTATTTATTCCACCATTTGTTGTTAAACTGCAAATAAAGGACTAATATCACTAATATCATACAGTATGATTTCAACACATTTGTGTCCTGCAGTGGTACTTCTGTACAAAAATAATTAAAAACGAACAACATTTGGAAGATTAGTTCAAAAATACCCCTTTCCACACTAAGAATTGTACAATTATTCAAAAATGGAACTGAGTTAAAGAAATCCAACCTGCAAACTAGTGTTTTTTAATTCATTTTTTTTTACTTGAATGATAAAGAAGTTGTGTGTTTGGTGTACTTGCTTTATTGTGCTTCAATCATGCAGTTCATCATCAATGTCTTGTATAGGAGATAGGGAAATACTCCCTCAGTGGAAGATCTTCTATAGATTTTTCAAATTCTACTTTTATAATGTTTATTTAAATGAAGAGAAGGTACTATAAACAGATGCTGTATGAAAGTAATGTGTGTAATTCAAATGTCTTTCAACACTGAGAGGGTTGAAACACTGGCGTCCTTATTTGAGTTGAATTGTATACAACAACAACAACAACTTGTATTTATATAGCACCTTTAACATAGTAAAATATCCCAAGGTGCTGCACAGGAGTATTATAAGACAAAACATTTGACACCGAGCCACATAAGGAGAAATTAGGGCAGGTGACCAAAAGCTTGGTCAAAGAGGTAGGTTTTAAGGAATGCCTTAAAGGAGGAAAGAGAGGTAGTGAGGCGGAGAGGTTTAGGCAGGGAATTCCAGAGCTTAGAGCCTAGGTAACGGAAGGCACGGCCATCAATGGTTGAGCGACTATAATCAGGGATGCTCAAGAGGGCAGAATTAGAGGCGTGCAGATATCTCGGGGGTGGGGGTGGTTGTGGGGTTGGAGGAGATTACAGAAATAGGGAGGGGTGAGGCCATGGAGGGATTTGAAAACAAGGACGAGAATTTCGAAATTGAGGTGCTGCTTAACCGGGAGCCAGTGTAGGTCAGTGAGCACAGGGGCGATGGACGGACGGGACTTGGTGCGAGTTAGGACACGGGCAGCTGAGTTTTGGATGACCTCAAGTTTACGCAGGGTAGAATAATAATAGAATACAGGATAATAATAGACGTTCGTGGTGGGTTACAATCGAATGGTTCTGATAAGATCCTGAACTAAATGGACAACATTACAGCAGTGAATAAACAGCACAGAAATACAGACAATGCTGGAACTAACCAGCATGGCCATCGGCATCTTAAAAGATAGGTTAAGATTTGAGGTGGAGACTCTTCATCAGACCTGGGAGCAGCAGATGAACAAGCCCTTTTATAGGACTGAGCAACACAAAGGGAGTCAGGGAACAACAGGTACAATTCAAGCGTTCATTATGCGAATTACTCACAACGCATTAATGGGCTTATTAAACTCTGGGCATGGTGGTTCAAAAAGCTGGTGAGAGATAAAATCTGCTGGGGGATGTACAGAGATGCTGAGTAAGAATTTACATTCAAAACGTTCATCTATTTTTTGCTCCTTACAGCTGTTAATGGGCCTGCTGTGTATTTCCAGCAATTGTGTTCCTAAAAATCACTGTTTTATTTTCTGCCTTAAACCCACTGCTGGATATTTGCTTGTTGTACGACGTAGCTAGATGTTAATTTTTAGAGTTTGTTTTTAATTTGTTTTAGCTGTTATTCTGTGGCAGGGGCTAGTGGCAGTGGTGGTGTAGTGTTGCTGAAGGGTTAAGATGAATGACAACAGGACCAGACCATAAAGTACACTGGAGGTCTGTGTGCTCTGTGCAGCAAAATTGAAAAATAACTTTTTATAAATGCACACGGGGTAAAATCTCCCTGCAAATGTTTAATTTGTCTAAAAATGTTATGCTTGGAGCTAGTTTTCTACCTAATCAAAGCAACTCAGAATGGTCCTGTTCAGATTTTATACTTGGTCAGATTTGGGCTTGAAACATATGTTGACAAAATATTTACAGCACAGAAACAGGCCGTTCAGCCCAACTGGTCTATGCTGGTGTTTATGCTCCACACGAGCCTCCTCCCACTCTTCTTCATCTGACCCCATCAACATATCCTTCTATTCCTTTCTCCCTCATCTAGCTTCCCCTTAAATGCGCCTATTCAAATGGGGGAGTGCTGCACTGTCGGAGGTGCTGTCTTTCAGATGAGACGTTAAACCGACATCCCGACTGCCCTCTCAGGTGGATGTAAAGGATCTCATGGCATTGTTTTGAGTTATTCCTGGTGTGCTGGCCAATACTTATCCCTCAATCAACATCACTAACACAGATTAGCTGGTTATTATCACATTGCTGTTTGTGGGAGCTTGCTGTGCACAAATTGGCTGCTGCGTTTCTTACATTACAACAGTGATTACACTTCAAAAAGTACTTCATTTGGCTTGTATAGCACTTTGGGGCATCCTGAGGTTGTGAAAGGCGCTATATAAATGCAGGTCTTTTTTCTTTTATGCTATTCGCCTCAACTACTCCAGGTGTTGGCAATTTCCACATTCCATCCACGCTAACCATTTGACGAGTGAGTTCTCCTTTTAAAATATGAAATACACTTCGGGCTGTGAAGACTCTTCCAATTGTGAAGACCAATAACTTTCTAAGTTCTATAGAAAGCTCCAACCATTATTATGTGTATAAGAACGGCTATATTTAGCAACTAGTAATAGTGAAACAAGTCGGGAAGTGCAACAACATTTCACCTTTCACCGCGCAATTATTTTTGTATGTTTATTGTGTGTTATCCTGAGAGAGGCCTCGCATGGCATTTTAAATATTACAGATCTCTGGAAAGATTGTATTTTTCAGCAACGCTCAACCATTAATTCCAACACCTCGATGAAGGCAGCAGTGCAGTACTGTCTATTTAGCACTACTGCAATAAGTACAGGGCAGCCCATAAACATCCAGCTATCCAAGGCTGCCGATGAGTAAAAGCGGCAACTAATTTTCGTAGTGCCGCTGTCGGCGCCTTAACAAAATGTGCTGAGAACTGGTTGAAGTTGTGAACAGGGGCGAGAGAAGGCAAAGACATGACCACCTAGCCTTGCAAGAGTTTTCAAAAGCAGGGCGAGAAAAAGGGACTGTCTGTTTAACGAGGGCAATCAGTCGCCCAGTTATCTCCTTTCATGTTTATGGCAGTCTGCTGCAGTTATTTCAAAAGCTGACATTGATGGACAGCTTCTATTAAGGGCTATCCAGAGCAGCTGGGTTTAACAGATATATTAAATAAAAACAGTTATTGCTTTTCATAAAATATCACCGCTAAATAGGTTCTGCCATCAGATGCAGTTGGGTACAAGGTTTTAATTTGAGGGACTGCTTTATAACATTGCACAATTGACACCAGCCTTTGTTTCCTTACAATAATGATTTTGTACATCTTAGGGAGAATTGATGGGCTGTCTTGGTGCTGTTGTGCTTTGTTGTTCTTTTGTACATGGTGTGCTTGTCAGTGAGGTGCAGCAGAGGTAGGGATAATGTCATGCCAGGCCCTTATCTCAGGATGCTGTAGTGGAGCTGCTGTAAGCCCATGCTTGGTACATAGATAAGAGCAACCTTACAAGCAAAGAGGCCCAGGAGACAACAATGGCAGTGCTGTCAGGCACATATTACAGCTCTTTTTTTTTGCGCTAAGGGAGATATATGCACACTGAGTGGTGAATTACAAGCGTGAAATAGGCCCTGAATGTTCATCTAATAATGATGTATTTTTAACAGGATTATGCTGTCCAATGATATTCTTTATCTAAGCAGTAAATGAAGGGGCAGCTGCAGACTGCAAGTATTGTGTCATGTCTCCCTTTGTGCACTGCATATTAAAACCTTTATGGAAGTAATTAAATGTGTGCTTAATGGCAATGAGCTAGCAGAATGAATGTAAAATTGAATTAACAGTTTTGATGGGGCACCATTACAAGATGAACTAAATGCAATTACGGCAGGCATCTTTTTCCAAGTCAAATCTGGCTACATGACATGACTTAATTACAGGTTGTCAAATGGAGTTGCCATGTGATCTAATTGTCCAATATTTGACTTTTTCGTTTCAGCCAAGGCTCTGGAGACCCATGAGCTGATCCGATGTTATGCAACTTTCCCCAGTGGCACAGGAAGCTGCTTCTAAATAAGTATCAATGTAAATAGAATTAAGATACAATTTAAAAAAAGAATTATTCAACTATTAATAACCTTGACGTAAAATGGCCTCTTTGGAGAAAGACAGTGCCTTCTCCTGTGACAAATCTCGTAGCATCACTGCCAGTATGTAGTGGCTTTAGAAAACTTCCGGGGAATTTTTTTTACTTTTTCCAACTGAAAGAATACTTTAGCATTGATGCAGAGTGAATATGAATGTTGTCCTCTCAAAACTATAATTTATTCATGAATAATTGAACTCAGTTGGATTTATTCATGAAACGTTCAAGACAATTGGATTCTGGTCACCATTTACCTCAGAGGCTACTTGCCAACAAGTTTTGGATCTGCTAACCCATGGGGAGGAGGGGAAAGCGAAGGAGTGGATCCTGGTGCAGACCTCCTGGTCACAGAGGGAATCATTTTTAGGTTTAAATTGTTGCTATAAATTATATTTATTTCAACAACAGCAACAACAGCTTGCATTTATATAGCACCTAAAACATAGTAAATCGCCCCAAGGTGCTTCACAGGAGTGTTAGAAAACCAAAATTTGACACCAAGCCACATAAGGAGATATTAGGGTAGATGACCAAAAGCTTGGTCAAAGAGGTAAGTTTTAAGGAGCGCCTTAAAGGAGGAGAGAGAGGTAAAGAGGCAGAGAGGTTTATGGATGGAATTCCAGAGCCTAGGGCCTTGGCAGCTAAAGGCACGGCTGCCACTGGTGGAGAAATTAAATTCGGGGATGCTCAAATGGCCAGAATTAGAGGAGCGCAGATATCTTGGAGGGTTGTGGGGCTGGAGGAGATTACAGAGATAGGGAGGGGCAAGGCCATGGAGGGATTTGAAAACAAAGTTGAGAATTTTAAAATTGAGGCATTGCCAGACTGGGAGCCAATGTAGAAATGTAACAGGGGGTGATGGGTGAACGGGACTTGGTGCGAGTTAGGATACGGGTTGCAGAGTTTTGGATGACCTCAAGTTTATGAAGGGTAGAACATGGCCAGGAGTGGTTTGGAATAGTCAAGTCTAGAGGTAACAAAGACATAATGTATTTTTAATTCCTATAAAAGTAATTGTATGACAACCTCTCGTGTATTAATATTCTTAAAGAGGTGTGGCTCCATTGAAAACTGCTATGTAAACCTTTCCCTTGGAAATTTCAGTGTTAATGTTTTTTTGTTCACACTTATCTGTTACATGATATGTCGATAGGATGAGATGAAGTTAGGTGGGAGGAGACTTGTGTGGATCATAAACACCGGCATAGACCTGTTGGGCCGAATGGCCTGTTTCTGAGCTGCAAAAATTCTATGTAACATTTCCTTGTAATGCCAGTAGGTGGCACTCTAATAGGAATTCCAATGCTAATCCTGAAGCTTATCTGTCACGGCTCCCTGTAACACCACCACACGATGCTAAATTATCTTTTCCCCATAAGTTGCTCCAAATGGTTTCTGGGGAAAAAAAAGTCCATCATTTTTCTTCAGTAACTGAATTTTTTAATGTTAAAATAAGGTTTCAAACAAAACATTTTAAAAATCAAAAAGTGACATACTTCACAATAACATAACAATAAATTATAATTTGAGTAGCCTGGAATGAGTCATTGCCTTCAGAAGAGGAAGAGAAAAAAGCACAATGTAAAAGAGAGCAATTGTTAAACATTTGTTCTGTCTGTTGTTTCTGAAGAGTCACCCGTGGCCCTGTTGGTAGCACTTCCACCTCTGAGTCAGAACTTCTGAGACTTGAGCTCAAAACCTAGGCTGACTCTCCAGTGCAGTGCTGAGGGAGTGCTGCACTGTCGGAGGTGCCGTCTTTCGGATGAGACGTTAAACCGAGGCCCCGCCTGCCCTCTCAGGAGGATGTAAAAGATCCCGTGGCAGTATACGAAGAAGAGCAAAGTAGTTCTCCCCGGTGTCCTGGCCAACATTTATCCCTCAACCAACGCCTAAAACTGATTATCTGGTCATTATCACATTGGTGTTTGTGGGACTTGGCTGTGTGTAAAGTGGCTGCCGCGTTTCCTGCATTACAACAGTGCCTACCCTTCAAAAGTAATTCATTGGCTGTGAAGTGCTTTGGGACATCCTGAGGTCGTGAAAGGCGCTATATAAATGAAAGTCTTTTCTTCTTCTTAACCTCTCTCAATGTGAAATTTCCAGGCCTGCATCATCCTATCATAGAATCATAGAATCATACAGCACAGAAGGAGGCCATTTGGCCCATTGTGCCTGTGCCGGCTCTTTATAGAGCTGCCCAACTAGTTCCACTCCCCTGCTCTTTCCCCATAGTTCTGCAAATTTTTTCCCTTCGAGTATTTATCCCATTCCATTTTGAAAGTTGCTATTGAATCTGCTTCCACCACCCTTTCAGACCGTGCATTCCAGATCACAACAACTCGCTGTGTAAAAGAATGTTTCTTTGTGTCGACAATCTCCTTAAATCTGTGCCCTCTGGTTACCGACTGTTCTACCGCTTGAAACTGCTTCTCCTTATTTACTCTATCAAAACCATTAATGATTTTGAACACCTCTATCAAACTTCCTCTTAACCTTCTCTGCTCCAAGGAGATGCATTTTGACAATCTCAACCCAGTACCACAGCATAGATTGCCTGACCAGTGTTAATTCTTCTTCTTAGGCAGTCCCTCGGAACTGAGGATGACTTACTTCCACATTAAAAATGAGTTTGCAGGTGACTGATGAGTCCAATGCGGGACCTACAGTCTCTGTCACAGGTGGGGCAGATGGTGGTTGAAGGGGCGGGTGGGTGGGGTGCTTGGGTTGACGTGCGCTCCTTGCGCTGCCTGTGCTTGGCTTCCACTTGCTCCCGGTGAAGAGACTCGAGGTGTTCGGTGCCTTCCCGGATGCTTCGCCTCCACTTTGTGCGGTCTTAGGCCAGGGATTCCCAGATGACGGTGGGGATGTTACACTTTTTCAAGGAGGTTTTGAGGGTGCCCTTGAAGCGTTTCCTCTGCCCACCTGGGGCTCTCTTGCCGCGCCGGAGCTCCGAGTAGAGCGCTTGTTTTGGGAGTCTCGTATCGGGCATGCGGACAATGTGACCCATCCATCGGAGTTGATTGAGCGTGGTCAAACCTTCAAAGCTGGGGATGTTGGCCTGTGCAAGAACACCGACGTTGGTGCGCCTATCCTGCCAGTGGATTTGCAGGATCTTGCAGAGGCAGCATTGGTGGTACCTCTCCAGTGCTTTGAGGTGCCTGCTGTACATACTCCAAGCCTCTGAGGTATACAGCAGGGTGGATATCACTGCTGCTCTGTAGACCATGAGCTTCATGCTGGGTTTGTTAATTAGCACTAAGTTGGCACTCTGACTCAAAGTGGCTGGTGTGGAAGTCAAAAAGTGTCACGGGGTGTTGTTTTTGTGAGGTTTGTATGAGGCCCGTTGTTGGGCTGAGGTATCTAACTGTGCTTTACCCGACAATGCCTGATCCTGACACTGGTGACAGAATAGGAAGGCCTAGAAATTCGGTGGGCTGCACCACCAGTTAGCACCTAAAGAGGGCACTCAGTGGCTTTAGCGCCACTGGCCACACCTCCCGTGATATTTAGCGGGGCGCTAATGGCGGCGTTAGCCTGTTGCGCTGCGCCGCCACCGATGACGTCATTGGTCTGTGCAGCGCCCCGCTACCACCCCGATCGCGATATTTGGTAGTGCCCGCCTCTGTAGCGCCGTTCGCAAATCGCGCCCGGTTCACGGGGCCTACCTGTGGCGGCAGTGCCGCAAATTAAGGTGGAGGCGCGGGGCGGCCATTTTTTACGGTGGCCGCCTGCCAGCACCTCCGTCCCCGGCCTCCTGATCCCCCCCCCCCCGGGCAGTGCCGGCTGTGTCCCGAGAGCCCGGCACTTCTCCTCGGTGCCGGGCTCTTTTGCCGGCACTCGCGATCGCTCATCGCGCTGGTGCAGGCCCCTCCCCCTTAAGAAGCGGAGGAAGGCCTGCAGTACCGCAGCATGCCATGCCGTGGCGTGTGGCGCTGCGGCACTTTGCGCTGCGATATTCAGTTTCAGCGCCCTAAGAGGGACGTGGGGCGCCTCGAGCAGCGCCCCGAGTCCCTCTTGGGGCGTTCAAGATGAATTTCCGGCAGTCGCAACTGCTCCGATTGCAGCGGTAATTTCTCCCCCGAAGTGTTTTATGCCTCAGCCTCAAACTTTACTCTGTTGAGCACAAAATGAACAAAACTTTGGGTATATATAGATGAAGTAACTTTCACATTAATGAAGAACAGAAGGGTAACTTTCTAATGTGCACTGAATGAATGGACACCTTGTACCAAAAGAATGTTCAGTTCTAATGTGTCAACATTTGTCACAAATCTTTAATTAACTGGACCTGCTGGGTGCGAGGTTGAGATGCAGCTTCATCTGAAATTATCAGCATATATTACTCTATAGTATTTTATACAAATTTCTTCGTCAAAATTACTCTTTGTTTATTTTAAACTGCAACTTCCAATATTTTATTTGTGTTGCACATCTCTCCCTTCGATGAAGAGCATTAGATTTATTTTCAATTAACTAGAGGGGTAATGAGAGGGAAGTAAAAATAAATCACATTATATTTGAACTTTGACTTGTTCAATGAATGTGGCAATTTCTATAAATGTATTATTTTTTTTATTGGAGAAAGCATTGGGCTATTCCGTGTGATAATTCATGCTTTATGGGTTGTCTGTGCTTGCAAGTCCCCAGTCTGTATTACGCACCAATTAATTTGCATCATTCATTGCTCTTAACTCTCCTCCCTCTCACTTTCTACTTTTAGCTCAGTTCACGCTGAGTATTCCAACATGAAATTTGCATTTGGAATTAAAATGTTGTTTCTGGGAATATTTTCTATATTGTTAAGAATAAGACAATTTTGTTCTTTATGGAGAATAATTTTTACACATCTAATGAAAGATGGTTTTATGATGTCGTTTTCATTCATTATGATTAGTTACAGTCTGAAAAGCTCTGAGCCAGGATTGACTATATTGTAATTCTTCCTCTGAATCCTTTGTGCAATACTTTTGCCCAACAAATGAATAACTAGCAGAAGATTTAACTTGTATTCAGCTGTGGCAATATTTAATAGCACCATAGAAATTACAGCACACACAGAGGCCATTCAGCCCATCAGACCTGTGCTGATGCTAGCTCTTGGGCTGCAGCTGCCCACTTTAATCTCAACTCCTTGCCCTTTCCATGTATCCTTTTATATTCATCCTTTTAATGGGGCAAGTTCCATGGTACTGTCACTGTATACAGATATAAAGGCAGCACTTGTTTTATGTATAAATATAAACTCATGGGGCTCGATTTTCAGTGTGCCGTGGAGTCGGGTTTGGAGGCGTGCGGGGGGTTAAATTCCCGAAATCGAGGGCCCCGACCCCATCCCGCCCCAACCCGCCTCCATGCCAGTTTCAAAGGAGGCGGGTACCCGCCCCGCACTGGGACCCGCCTCCCCGAGGCGGGAAGGGATTAGTGCCAGTTAACTGCCTGTTAACAGGTAGTTAACAGGCAGTTTTTAGCCTAATCCCTATTTTTAAGCTTGAACTGTGGGATTCCCGATGGCTCCAAACCACGCCAAGTTGGAGGAGTTGGGCCGTCGGGTTGAAGGACTTGGAGGGGTCGAGATGTCGGTGTTCAGGTGAGTGATGTGTGCATGAGTGCAGAGGTAAGTGTGTTTGGTGTGTCTAAAGTGATTAAATAAGTTTTACATACCTTTTCTTACCTTTACAGCCTTCCTTCCTTTAGGTTCAGGGAGTCCCTCATCTCACCGGCACAGAAAGGAGAATGGCTGTGATCTGTCAAAAGTGACAGCCTGCAGCTTTCTGTGCAGGAGAGATTTGTAACTGAGTCTGTGGAGAAGGACTCATGTTTGAAGTAAGACTGCCAGTGTTTGACAGCTTCAAACAGCTGTGAAACACTGATATTTCATCTGTCAAAACGTCTTGACAGATGAAATTTCAGTCTGTGACGTCACCTGTTGCCGGGTGACCCTTAATTGGCCTGCTGAGCCCACTGGGCATAGTGGTTAGCACTGTTGCCTCACAGCGCCAGAAACCCGGGTTCGAATCCGGCCTCGGGCGACTGTCTGTGTGGAGTTTGCACATTCTCCCCGTGTTTCCGTGGGTTTTCTCCGGGTGCTCCAGTTTCCTCCCACAGTCCAAAGATGTGCGGGTTAGGTTGATTGGCTATGATAAATTGACCCTTAGTGTTAGGGGGATTAAATACGTGGGGTTACAGGGATAGGGTGGGATATGTGTTGGTGTAGGGGTTACGGGGATCGGGTGGGATATGTGTCGGTGCAGGCTCGATGGGCCGAAATGGCCTCTATCTGCACTGTGGGGTTTCTGTGATTCTGTGAATCAAGTTAAAATTGCGTGGATTGGCCGCATCTCGATGGAGGTGGGACTACAACCCTGAAAGTTGTAGTCCCGCCTCCAACCCGACTTCTGAATGAAAATCCAGCCCATGCATTCTGAATTCTATAAATGTGAAACTGAGACTGGGGAAGGTCTAACAAAGGCACCTAGCTCCAGTAATTAGGTTCTCCAGCTACCAAACAGTATTAATGTGGAAGGTGGGAATGATGCCTGGAAATGGGATAATCAGAGGAACTATGACCAGTATGACTCTGCATTGTTTTATGTCTACCCAGAATTCATCGTGTATTCAGGCAGTTCAAAGGTTTAGGCCTCTGGCTTGACAAATGGAGGTAGGGGGAGGGGAAAGTGAACCGAAAATTATGGGAGGCGGGATGATGCTAGGTGAAATGGAACTGAAAGCGAGTAATGGAGCCTGTTACCATCTGTTGGTTAAAGAGGCTGACTACAGCCACTGCTGTCAGGGTGTGACTTTAAGATTGTGCTGTTCTGTACATGTCATACTCACTTAATATCTGTAAACAAACCTAGTGAGGCCGATTTTTGTCTTGCTACTGTCCCGCATACGCCTAAAAAAGCGATGACCGTGGGACCCAAATCAGAAACAAAAGTTCTAAACGTCCATTTGTTCAAATTTTCAGCCGCCCCTGATTTAGGTGTCCAGCGATCAAGTTGGAAACAGGCGGGGGTCTCGTTAATGTATGCAGATAGGGTTCAAAGGGTGTTGTCAGGACCCAAACACCATATACACTTTGACCTGTCACTGGCAATACAGGTCGGGAGATGGCCTCTTCCAGTGCTATTTAAAGGGATCCTCAGCTACAGTCAGGGAAAGCAGCTGGAAGCAGCTTTGGCATAATATTTTCTGCAATCTGCTGTGTGTTTTGAGCCTTAAAGGCTTTGATTATTTCCATTGCCTTGCTGCTGTGGGAGCTACAAAAATGTCCCTGCTGCTGGAAACTGTTTCATTCCTGGTGCTTTCATCCCTCCCCTTTAAGGTGCTGCTGTAGACCCAGGACGATTGGCTGTTCCACCAGATTCCCCACTCTCTAAAATGGCAAGTTGCGTATAAGCAGTGTGATTACCTACTTATCGATTTGGATTTTTTGAGCCGGTCACTAATAAGGTAGACCATGGAGTGTCTATGGATGTTCTCTATATAGACTTCAAGAAGTCATTTGATAAGGTTCCATACAAAAGATTACTGGCAAAAATAAGAATTCATGGAATTGGACTTGGTTTAGAAACTGGTTGGGAGGTAGGAGACAGAGAGTAAGGGTTGGATCTCAGATTAACCGGATGGGACAAGTGGTGTTCCCCGGGAGATCTGTTCTGGAGCCTCAACTTTTCACCATATTTATTAATGACTTTGATGAAGGAATAGATAGTTGTGTACCCAAGTTTGCAGATGACATTTAATTAGGAGGAACAGTAAGTTGGACTTCTGGACTCCAAGGTTGACTACAAAGTGTTGATGCCATGCACCAGAACCCCACACAAGTTGGTGCCGACTCCTCCACACTCTCCGACATGTTCCTCAAGCTCCCTGGCAGGAAGCCCAATGCATTAAACAATTGCAGGTGCTCGGAAATCTTCCTTCTTTTAAAAGCCGGCTCTACAGTCTGCATCTCTGTGCCAGCCTCCCTGGAGAAGCGCAGCCTCCTTATTCAGAGACCCTCTGAGAAGTGCAGGTGTGTAATTCTGAGCCTGTTGGGAGGGTAAGAAGCTCCCCTCCTCCTCTGCGGTCTCCCTACAGCTGCGGCTCCATGTGGTCCTTCCTCCTCTTCCGCTAACCAGAAGGGATAAACCAAAATGATTCCCATTTTCAGAAAGAGAGCATTGCCAGTATCCCCTTAAGCTTCCTGAAGGTTGTCCAGCTAACACAGGCAAGAAACAGAGATTTTGGACCCAAAAAACGACTGAGAAATACAAGCAAAATGTCTGCCAGATGTTTACAGCGATTTAAATTAGAACAGGTGAGTGTCCCTTTAAATACATTGGAACTGAGTTTGGATGATCAGCCATGATCTTATTGAATGGTGGAGCAGGCTCGAGGGGCCGAATGGCCTACTCCTGCTCCTATCTTCTATGTTTCTATGTTTCCCGCCCTGTACTGCCCGTGATTTGCGGGTGTGTTTAGGAAGCGGCAGTGGCGGTGGCGGTGTTGACTCCACTCAAGATGGCGTCCGGGTCCCAATTGTGTCAGAGGACCCTCATTTAAATATATTCATTCGGGTCCTGCCTGTTTCCGGCGGGAGTGATGGCCACTTAAACCGAGGCCTGCTTGAAAATCACGCTGGGCCGGGCCTCTGGCATTAAGTTGATAAGGAGACAAAGATCAGCCCAATATATGTTTCCCTGACACATGTGAGAATTGTGTTTGTCCAATGGCTTAACATTAAGTTTTCTATTTATATAAAATGGCCGAGATATTCCGTTTCTGCGCGACAGCCTGAGATTCTCGGTCCGTTTGCTTCAATGGAGGAAGTCGCCAGCCCTTGCACAGAAGCAGGAAACCCTGTATTGTGCGTAACGGATAGTCAAAGGAATTTGAATTTATTCGGTACTGTAAGCAAGAATGGACTGAAAATTCCCTGTCTATATCAGGAAACTTTCAAACTCTCACCTTGAAAATCTTCATATTGAGGTTAGAAAAATCAGGGCAACTACAACCCCTAAACACTAAAGAATTTATCGTAGAATTCATTAAACCATCCAGCTCTTTGAATTAGTGGAGCTGTAAAATATATAGGCTTGCCAACTCTGCTGTGGGTGCGTTCCTGTCAGTGGTATCGCATGACTCCCCGCCTCGAACCCCCCCCCCCCGCCCCCACACTCCCGTCACTGGTCCATCCTCCAGGCACACTGCCATCCCACACCAACTGGAAAGGGAACAGACTCTTTGGCCGCGAATTTCCCATTGGTGGCGGGTTGGGCACGGGTAAGGTGGTCGGCGGGTTCCGATCCCGCCACCACTTTCAGCTGGTAAAAATTTGCGTTTTTGCCCTAATTGGGCAATTGAGTCCCTGCGTGTGCGCTCCCCTGGCCAATTAGTGTTTTGGGTCTGGAACTCGCCTCTGCTGACGTCTGTGAGCCAGCTGCATTGAAGGGGCCCATGCAGCCCTGGTTCATTCTCTCATTATTTGCTGCTGGATTTCCATCTGACAACTGCTGCCATGACTACCTCAAGGGCCAAGGCCTCTTCCCGATTTGATGATGACTCCCTCCATGCTCTTGTGGAGGGAGTCAGAGGGCGCAGGGAGGTACTTTTCCCATCCTCTGGGCGGAAGAGGCCACCACAGCAAACAAAAGCAGTCTGGCTGCAAATTACTCAGGAGGTGAGCTCCAGATCCATGTGCCCTCGAACTTGGGTGCAGTGCAGGAAAAGGTTCAATGACCTGGTCCGCTTAGGAAAAGTGAGTATAACATCACACTTGGTCTCAATTTGCTCCCCATCTCCTCTCATCACCAGCACTCTGCATTGTCAACCTACTCCTGCACATCCCACTTTACCCTTACATCCCTGCACCCTTAACCATCCCTCTCTCTCCATGTACACAATCACTTCACTATTCGACTACGCTGCCCTCACACTCACTATTACTGTGATGCTATGACAACAACTAACAACGCACAGGGAGGGCTCTTGGTATTGGCACCTCACCCCATCTTTGTCTCCTTCTAAGCATCTATGCTATGGATTCTCTCCCCCCACTCCATTATTCTCACTCAAACTCCACTTGTGTCCCTCATTGCAGGAAAAGAGAGCCCACAATAAGAGGGAGAGGGCTAAGGCAGGAGGAGGGCCACCTTCCATAGCCCATCTCACCAAGGCTGAGGAGGCGGCCCTGGAGATCATTGGAGGCGATGAGGAACTGGAAGTGGGGGACGGTCAGACGGACGCAGCAGAGCAAGCTGTTGACAGAATAGATTTGCATCTCTCTCATTTACATTGCATGAGTGATTGATATGGCATCTGATGCTCATACAGATTGACTTATGATCATCCACACAATTCCATGTGCATGCTAATCCAGTTAATATCACATGTCTAACTCATGCCTTTACTCCCCCACGGGACCATCGACAGCCCCCCTCCCCACTGTCCAGGAGGAAGAGACTGAGCCGGAAGACACCTCAGAGGAACCTACAACCTCTGAGAGCGCAGTGTCAGCAGAATTCAGCGCACCCAGCACACCTCAGTGGGATCTTCGTGACATAGAGTAGTGTTGTCACCTGGTGTATCACAGCTCACAAGTGAGCATCAGCAGATGGTGGAGACAGGGACAGCAGTGGAGAGTCCTCGTCGGAGGGCAAAGGGCGCTCCCAGCTCGGCTCAGCTGCATGTCGACCCTGTGCCTCCGGGTCCATCCAGAAGGAGAACGGGCTGGAACTCCAGGAACAAGTGCAGGAGTCTCTGGCAAGTTTTATCTCCAGGGTTACTGTGAGTGTGGAGAGGATGGAGGAGTCTAACTCTAATGTGAGCAGTGCCTTTGTGGAGGCAGTGGCGCATGAACGCACCACCACGGAAAGGATGGCAACCTCCGTGGAAATGATGGCTACCTCCGTGGTAAGGATGGCTACCTCTCTGGAAAGAATGGCTACGGTAGAGGAGAGGATGGCTACGGCCATGGAGGAAATAAGTTGCCAGAGTCTGGAAAAAATGGTGAATGTTCAGAATAGACTGACATCTCTGGAGGAGCGATGGGCAGCTATTGAGCAGAGAAACCAGAGCTTCATGGAAGTCCTTTGGACTGCCAGTGCAGATACGGGTCCTGATGTGCAGCAAGGTGCTGTCAAGCCACTTGCTAGCACTGAAGTGTTGCTGACTCATGAGAGGGGTGTTGGTGGCAGGCAACAAGGAAGTTGGGGCTCCTCTCCAAGCGCTCACACTCCCATGCCACTG
The DNA here is from genome assembly GCF_052327205.1 of Somniosus microcephalus. Taxonomy (NCBI): domain Eukaryota; kingdom Metazoa; phylum Chordata; class Chondrichthyes; order Squaliformes; family Somniosidae; genus Somniosus; species Somniosus microcephalus. The sequence goes on from NC_140988.1 coordinate 22,958,390, forward strand.
AGTAGCCCTCGGTCAGAGCCCCACCAGAGACCTCACCCAACTGAGATGGGCGTCTCAGCCCCTGTACAGACGCAGGAGGAGCAGACTGTTGCTGAGCCCTCACAGGTTCGCAAAGCCAGAGGACGCCCGCCAAAGGTGTTGAAACAGGAGCAGCATGAAAGTGAGCAAGGTGCCTCCACATCTGCTGACGCCACAGGGGAAGCACCACGTAGAAGCACGCATAAGAGAAAGATAAAGCACAATTAGTCACAAGGGTAGTCACTTGGGTGTTCTGTTCTGTTGCCTTTAATTTTTGCCATTGTCATCGTTTTCTGCATTGATTAAACAGAAGTGATGGCAAACAGTTAAAGTTCTGGCCCATGTGATCTGAGAAATGGAAGTTGCACATTGAGGGCTCAGGGCGACTTGCATTTGTAATGATGGTGGTGAGCGTGATAGGAACCCACAGGTTCTTGTCCATTGTCTATGGTGTGATAAGACGGTGCCAGCCACACGTGTTTGATTCGTTTACCTAAGCGAATCTGACAAAGATTAGTGCATCTCTTGCAGCAATGTGCTTGCGTGCTGCTGCAGCTGGCTCATCCGCCTCCACAAGGTCTTCTTCCTCCTCCTCCTCATCCTCCTCCTCCTCCTCCTCATCTGAGGAGGTTATGCGCTGAGTCACTTGTTCCTCAGGCAGCTGCAAGCCATGATGCTGTGCGATGTTGTGCAGTGCACAGCAGACCACGATGATTCTGGAGACCCTGGCTGCTGAGTACTGTAGGGCTCCATCTGATCTGCCAAGGCATCTGAATTGCATCTTCAGCAAGCTGATGGTTTGCTCGATGATGGATCTGGTCGAAATGTGGCTGGCATTGTAGCGCTCCTCAGCTTCGTTTGATGGCCTCCTCAACAGTGTCATCAGCTACGTCTTCAGGGGATAGCCCTTGTCTCCAAGTAGCCATCCAGAAAGTTGTGTTGGCAGATTGAAGAGCGGAGGCACACTAGACTGCCACAGGATGAACGAGTCATGGCAACTGCCAGGGAACTTCACACAAACATGCAAAATGTTCTTCCTGTGGTTACACACCAGCTGGACATTAAGGGAGTGGAAATCTTGCAGTTGACAAAAACAGCTGGGTTGTGATGGGGTGCCCTAACGGCCACATGTGTGCAGTCTATGATGCCCTGCACCCTTGGCAAGCCTGCCATATTTGCAAAGCCAACCGCACGCGCGGTTACACTTGCCCCATCCGTGGAGAAGTGGATGTAATTGTGCGCCTTTGCAAAGAAGGCATCGGTAACCTGCCTGATGCAAGTGCATGAGGCTGACTGGGAGATGCCGCTGATGTCTGCTGATGAGCCCTGGAAAGACCGTGAAGCAAAAAAATTGAGGGCGGTGGTGACTTTGACAGCCACTGGTAAAGGGTGTCCACCTGCTCCTCTGGGCTCCAGGTGTTGGTGCAGCATTGCACAGATGTCACCGACTACCTCTCGTGAAAGTCTCAGCCTCCTTTGGCACTGCTGCTCAGTCATGTTGAGGAAGGTCATCCTCGGCCTGTAAACCCTGTGTTGGGGGTATCTCCTGCGGTGACGTGTAGCCCTGTGCTGACGCCCTCTGCCCTGTGCAGCATCAGGTGATTGAGGAGAAGGTTGGCGCTCCTGTTGTTGCTGCTGCTGTTGTGCCTGGTTCTGCTGCTGCCGCGGCTGCTCTTCCTCCGAATCTGAGGACCAGGATGAAAGGAAATAAATGGTTCCCATGCTGCTGGTAGATATCTCAGTTGTGGAAGCGCTCAGTCAATGTGGGGAGAGGGTTTTCCCAGGAGGTCACAGTGGAGATGGATCTCAGCTTCACCACTTCCAAGATCAGTAGACCTGCAAAAAGTTTTCCAAGACCTGAAAAAACAAAGTTCTGCCACCTGCAACTAAGCCTTGTTGAGAGCTCCGTTTTTATGCTGAGCTGCAGCTGTGAAGAAGGCAGCCACTTGTGAGCCCGGCACAATCAGCTGGCGTGGTTTGGGAATGGCGTGGAACACGCAGAAGAAGTGAGAAAATTTAAAACCGCTGTCAAAATAGCATTATCCAGGCAGTTAACAAGCAGTTAACTGCCTTAAGGGCCTATCCTGCCGCTTGGTGGCGGGAACGATCGGGAGTCTGGGAGGCCGCCTTTGGGAAAGTTGCATGGAGGTGGGTTGACGGCGGGATCAGAACCCGCCTTCAATATTTGCGATTTTACCACCTGAGTAAAATCGTGGCCCAGGTTACGCCACTGGATTAATCCTGACTGTTAGTGAAACCGCCTTTTTTTTCCCCCTCCATCTGCAATGTTTTTAATAACTAATAAATGAAATTCTTCCAGGAAAATGAAAGAAAAAGGACACCATTTTCTTTAATGCTCCTATGATTTTTTTTTTTAACTCCTGGGGGATGCCCGGTGCAGTTGTCCTGGAGATTAATCTTCAATTTCTGGAGTCTCCAGGAAATTCCTGGAAACTCCAGGATAATCCTAGAAGGTTGGCCACCCTGTAGAAACGTAGATGGCGAGCGGGGTGAGAGTCTGGACTCAGTTCCTGCAGGTCGGGAAAGGTTTCGGATTGTGTGAAATTTTTGGAGTTTGGAGTTCAGTCGAGTGCTGGTCCCTGACACCAGATGGCATTGTTACAGTGGGCAAACAGGGGGGGACACGGCCTCTGGCCAACAAAACACAAATTGGCTGCGTCGGGAGCAAGTTGCTTACATTTGCGGATTCAAACTAATGGCACATTTAACAAAAAGAATTGTAACTCGAGAAAACGTCGTGTCTTTTTTTCCCTTTTTTGTTATTTGGCTTAAATCTGAAATGATCGGCAGCCAGAGGTACCGCTGGAGTTTGGGCACAAAGTCCTTTTCGCGTGCAGTCATTTTATTTGAGTTTCAGCACATCACAAAATCACTGGGGTTTGATGGTGTATTGTATTGTATTGGGCAAGGTCGATTTTTAACACCACGGACGAATTGGTGGAACTCTACAAAAATGCACCCATCTTCACAAGTGAACACGGAGCGAAGTTGCATCTAATCAAACCCCTTCCAGTGATGCAGGCTACAGACCTGGAGAAATGCCTCAGACCTGCTGAACAATTCTGCAGAGCAGCGATGCGAAGAGATTCCGATACTTTCTTTGTTCTCTTTACGGATTCGCCTTTAATTATTTCCCCCCCCCCCCCCCCCGTTTATGTTGTGTCTGTTCATTTGCCTGTCTGCCTTTAATTCTGTGAAATCACCGACGGATCTGAGTGAAGTTGTCTGGCGTTATCCTCGTAGAATCACAGCGAGATTACACCGCAGAAACAGGCCCTTCGGCCCAACCAGTCCGTTTATAGAAACATAGAAACATAGAAGATAGGAGCAGGAGTAGGCCATTCGGCCCCTCGAGCCTGTTCCGCCATTCAATGAGATCATGGCTGATCATCCAAATTCAGTACCCTGTCCCTGCTTTCTCCCCATATCCCTTGATCCGTTTAGCCTTAAGAAATATATCTAACTCCTTCTTGAATATATTTAATGAATTGGCCTCAACTGCCTTGTGTGGTAGAGAATTCCACAGGTTCACCACTCTCTGGGTGAAGAAATTCCTCCTCATCTCAGTCCTAAATGGCTTACCCCTTATACTTAGACTGTGACCCCTGGTTCTGGACTCCCCCGCCATTGGGAACATCCTTCCTGCATCTAGTGAAGGTTTATCCTCCACACGGGCAGTATCCTCATCCCAGGAGCCCACCCTGCCCCTGTATCCCTCTGTATAAAGTATGTGTCTATACTTAATGCAATAATGACGAGACAGCTTGGAAGATTCAACGTAGGTCTTTATTTAATACCAACAGGTGGGAAACTGAGGGGAGATCAGTACCCACAGTACTATTTATACCCCTATGGCCAGGAGTGGTACTACGGTATCACTACGCCCTACAATGTAGTGCTGCCCTGGCCATAGGTTTAAAGTAACATACCTATTACATACACAACATTCCTCCCCTTTTAATTAAAATGTACCCGTGCAATTAAGTCAATAGATGCCCCATAACTAGGGCTAATAACATTTGGTAACACAATATACATAACATATTTACATCAAGAGTTGTCTACTTATATATATATAAACAGAAACATGTTATAGATTCAGTCTCTGAGGAGGCCTCCTGTCTCGACTAGGATAACGTCTTTCTCTAGTTGGTCTCGGTGTAGGCGGTGGTACTTCCGTCACCTCTTCATCGCTGGACTCGTCGGTGTCTGATGGCACATCCTGTGCCGTGGAGATCACTGGAGTGCTGAACTCCTCGCAATCCTGAGACCTCTGTAACGACGAGCTGGGCCGTGATTCCGCTGTAACAATGTGCTGAGACGTTTGAGGTAGTGAATCAGTTGGGTTTCTGGACTCCACAAGTTGATCAGCATGTCGTCTGATTATGCCTTCCCCTGTCTCAACTGTGTACATCAAGGGTCCCTGGCAGGCCTTTATCGTACCAGACCGCCACTTTTCATTCCTATAATCACGGGCCAACACTTGCTGCCCCACCTCGAAGCTCCGTGTCTATCTGTCAGGAGCCCTACGAAATACTCGGTTTTCCACATCTCTCCGAATGTTTGGTCTGAGCAATTCAAGGCGAGACCTTAACCTTCTATTAAAGAACATGACGGCAGGGGCCTGGTTGGTCACCGTATGTGCAGCATTACGGTATGCGAATAGGAAGTTGTCCACCTTGTGTTGTAGTGGCAACATTTCCTCCCCCATTGCCTTGATGGCCTTTTTAAAAGTCTGTACAAATCGCTCTGCCAGCCCATTTGTAGCCGGATGATATGGTGCGGACGTATAATGTCGCACTCCATTCCTTTTTAGGAATGCTTGAAATTCTTCTGCCACAAATTGTGGCCCATTGTCCGAACAGACTTGCTCGGGCACCCCGTTTCGGGCAAAAATGGTCCTTAAGACTGCGACCGTCTTTTCGGCTGTCGTTGATGACATCTTTATGACCTCCGGCCATTTTGAATGGGCGTCCACTACAATAAGGAATATCGCATCCAGGAAGGGGCCAGCGAAGTCCACGTGGATCCTTTGCCACGGCGTTGAGGGCCACTCTCACGGATGTAGTGGGGCTTGTGGTGGTACGTTCTGTACCATCTAGCACCCTTGGCACGCTTTTGCTACTTCCTCAATGTCCCTGTCAATGCCGGGCCACCAGACGTAGGCTCTGGCGAGGCTTTTCATTTTGACACCCCCCAGATGACCTTCGTGTAAGTCCTGCAACACTTTATGTTGTAATTTTTGAGGGACCACCACCCTGGCTCCGCACATCAATGTGCCCCGGCAGACAGACAACTGGTCCTTCCTTGCCAAAAACGCCGGCAATGATGCGTCACCCTGCGCCGGCCAGCCTTTCACGGTTAATTCGTAAACCCTTGCCAATGTCGGGTCGTTCCGTGTTTCCCGCTCGATACATTGGCTGGTGATGGACAAGTGTTCCATAACAGCCGTATGATATATTTCCACGGGGTCCTGTACTATCTCTTCGATCTCGGCAGGCAAGGGTAGCCGCGACAGGCCATCCACATTGCCATGCTGTTTGGTACCCTTATATTCGATAAGGTACTGGTGTGCTCCTAAGAACAGTGACCATCTCTGTAGCCTTTGGGCCGTCATCAGGGGCACCCCTTTTGTTGGATTAAATATCGACACCAACGGTTGATGATCCGTCAGTAGTGTGAAACGTTGCCCATGCAGGTAGTGGTGGAATTTTTTTACACCCCACACCAGACTGAGGGCCTCCCTGTCGATTTGCGCATAGTTTCTTTCGTCTGTAGTTAACGACCTTGAGGCAAATGTTATTGGCCTCTCCGTCCCGTTGGGAAATTTGTGTGACAACACTGCCCCTATACCATACGGGGAGGCGTCACATGCCAACCTCATTGGCATTTTTGGGTCAAAGTGTGCGAGCACTTCCTTTGATGTAATGAGTTGTTTACCCTTTTTAAAAGCAGCCTCACACGCTTCGTCCCAATTCCAGGAGACTCCCTTTTGCAGCAATGAATTTAGTGGATGTAAAATGGACGATAAGTTCGGGAGGAACTTATGGTAATAGTTTATAAGGCCTAAGAATGATCGTAACTGAGATACATTCTCAGGGGGCGGGGCCTTCACTACTGCCTCGATCTTTTCCGGGGACTTATGCAGGCCTTCCTTATCTATAATGTGACCACAGTATGAGATACGTTCCTGGAAAAACTCACATTTCTGCTTGTTCGCCCTGAGTCCGTATTGTTGTAACCGCAGAAGTACTCGCTCCAGGTTAGCGAGGTGGTCGTTATCTGTTTGTCCTGTCACCAGGATGTCATCCAGGTAGCACTGCGTTCCTGGAATGCCCTGTAGGACCTGTTCCATGGTCCTCTGCCATATTGCCGGGGCGGACGCCACACCAAATACCAGGTGATTGTACTGGTACAATCCCTTGTGTGTGTTAATCGTTAGGAGCTTTTTTGAGTCCTGCTCCACCTCCATCTGTAAATAAGCTTGACAAAGGTCAATCTTCGTAAAGTGTCTACCCCCAGCTAACGATGCGAATATGTCCTCTATCCGCGGCAGTGGATACTGTACCATGTGCAGGACTGGGTTAATAGTTATCTTAAAATCCCTGCAAATGCGAACCTTCTTTGGTTCCCCCAGTGTGTTATTTGCAGATTTCTTTATAACTGGGACGATGGGCGTGGCCCACTCGCTCCACTCAATTTTTGTAAGGACACCTGCACTCTCTAAGGCATCCAGTTCTGCTTCCACCGCTGGCCGAATGGCATAAGGCACCGGTCTGGCCTTACAAAACTTGGGGTTTGCGTCTTGAGCAATAGTTATTTTTGCTCTAATGTCCTTTAAGGTCCCCAGCCCTTGTTGGAACACCTCTGGCGTTTTTGCCAATAGTTTCGACAGCCTGCTTGTAATGGTTGTATCATCCGTGGTGGTCTCTACTTTTAACTCGTGTATCGACTTCCAATCGAAATGGATTTTTCTTATCCATTCCCTACCCAAAAGTGGTGGTCCACCGTTTGGTAGGACGTATAAATAAAGTCCTGGCACTTTTCTGCCGTTGTATTTAACTGTTACTTGCATTTTTCCCTTCGGGTAAACTTTTTGTCCCGTATATGTTTTTAATTTAATTTCCGTATCCTTTAAGGGAATGCGTTTGAACAGCCTGTTATAATCTTGTTCATTAATTACTGATAGGGCTGAACCCGTGTCCAGCTCCATATTAACTTTGACGCCTGCTACCTTCATTTTAACCCACATTGTGCTGTGGTCCTCCGTTTTGTCTACACCATATAACTTGAGACATCCCAGACCTTTAGGCTCTGCTTTTGTGCCTTCCTGTGACTCGTCTGAGCTACTGTCAGACATCTTATGTATTTTTGTCCTTGCCTTGGTACTGCTCGGATTGCCCCCACGATTGGGTTTCGTACCAGACCGACAAACTTTCGCTATATGCCCCTTTTTCCCACACTGCCGGCATATTTTATCACGAAACCAACAATTACTTTGGTCGTGGGTGGTTTTGCCACAACGGTAGCATTTACCTTTGTGAAATGTCACCTCATGGGTGTCATAGCCAGTTGTGTTTTGTCGTATTTGAGCAGCACCCTGTGCTGCTGTTTCGTGGACCGATGCTATTTCAATCGCCTAATCTAGGCTGAGCTGTTTCTTGGCTAGCAACCGTTTACGTGTATTCTCATTTAACATGCCACAGACAAATCTGTCTCTGATCGTGTCCGCCAATATGGCTCCAAACTGGCAATGTTTGGACAACCTTCTGAGCTCAGCTAAATAGGCTGCCTGCGACTCATCATTCCTTTGGTCGCGTCTGTAGAAGCAGTACCTTTCCGCTATAAATGGTGGCTTAGGGTTTAAATGTTCCCTTAACGTATCAACAATTTGGGCGTACGTTTTGTCTGCTGGCTTTTCTGGAGTAAGAAGATTCCTCAGCAGACCGTATGTTTTTGCCCCCATAAAATTTAATAAGGTTGCTACCTTTTGGTCATCTTCCACCTTGTTTACTATGCAATAAAGTTCATGCCTTTCGATATAGGCATCCCACTCTTCTGTGTCCTCAACAAATGCTGACAAACAACCTTCTTTAGCCATTTGAAACTTTTGAAGAGAAAAAAAAAACTTTTCCTGCTTTCTCCACTAGATGGCGTTTTCCCGCCTTTTCTCCCTGTGCTGTCAACGACCTCTCTCCAGCGTTGTTATTTTTGGCCCTTGCAGCTCCCGTTATTGCCACCGCCGCTATTAACAATGACCTTCCCCTCTCGTGGCCCGCTAGTCCTTGTGGCTCCGTTTGTTCCCCAGATCGCCTGCCCGTTCTGGCCCTTGCAGCTCCCATTCCCCGGGAAGGATTTCAGTTTACCTGGCCCTGGGTGGACTTTTGCCCCGTGGCTGGAGCGCCCGTTCAGCCTCTTCTCTCAGCTGCCGCAGCCTCTGCTGGAAACCTCTCTCTCACGCTCCGTTGCTGCCGCTCCTCCCGAACCCGGAGTGCTGGGCGGCCTCCTTCGGTCGATGCTGGACTCTGCAGGCTGGCTGGTAAGAAGCCTCTCTCCTTCTCTCTCCATACTGCTACCGTTCCTTTGTTGCACCGTGTACTGGTGAGTTCGAACCTTACTCGTCGCCAGTATAAAGTATGTGTCTATACTTAATGCAATAATGACGAGACAGCTTGGAAGATTCAACGTAGGTCTTTACTTAATACCAACAGGTGGGAAACTGAGGGGAGATCAGTACCCACAGTACTATTTATACCCCTATGGCCAGGAGTGGTACTACGGTATCACTACGCCCTACAAAGTAGTGCTGCCCTGGCCATAGGTTTAAAGTAACATACCTATTACATACACAACACTCTGTATTCCTTCAGGCACCCTCTTAAACATTGACACAGTCTCTGCTTCAGTCACTAACTGCGGTAGTGAATTCCACAGCCTCACAACCCTCTGTGTAATATCATTTCTCCTTCTCTCTGTCCTAAGTCTCTTCTATTTCATTTTATATCCATGTCCCCTCATTCTAGATGCCTCCACCACTCAAAACAAAAGGACAAATAACTGCAGAACTGGAATTCTGAGGCAGAAACACAAAATGCTGGGGACGCTCAACAGGTCAGGTAGCCTCTGTGGTGAGAAGGGACACTCACGGGCTGATTTTAACTACTGGTGTCCCCCAGGGATCTGTACTGGGGCCTCAGCTTAGAAGAAGGAATAGAGAGGTGTCTATCCAAATGGCTGTTGAGACACGATCAATTGAAAATTTCAAAACTGAGATTGATAGATTGTTGTTCGGCAACAATCCATCCCGCAGCATGCTACCCGCCGCCACCTCAGCACAACCCCAGCCCGGCATGAGGTTGAAAAGGCCATCCGACAACTGAAGAACAACAAGGCCTCGGGAGCAGATGGAATCCCCGCTGAGGCGCTAAAACATGGCGGAGAAGCACTATTGGCGCCAACACATGAACTCATTTCTCTTATCTGGAAGGAGGAGAGCATGCCAGGGGATCTCAGAGATGCCATAATCGTGACCATCTTTAAGAAAGGTGATAAGTCTGATTGTGGTAATTACAGAGGAGTCTCCCTGCTGTCTGCCACAGGGAAAATCATTGCAAGAATCCTCCTCAATTGTCTTCTCCCAGTGACTGAAGAGCTCCTCCCAGAGTCGCAATACGGATTCCACCCACTAAGTGGCACAATGGACATGATCTTCACCTCGGGTCAACTACAAGAGAAATGCAGGGAACAGCACCAACCGCTGTACATGGCCTTCTTTGACCTCACAAAGGCCTTCGACACCGTCAACCATGAGGGATTATGGAGCATCCTCCTCAAATTCGGCTGCCCTCAAAAGTTTGTCACCATCCTCCACGTACTTCACGCCGACATGCAAGCCGTGATCCTGACCAACGGATCCACCACAGACCCAATTAACGTACGGACCGGGGTCAAGCAAGGCTGTGTCATCGCACCAACGCTCTTTGCGATCTTCCTGGCTGCAATGCTCCATCTCACCCTCAGTAAGCTCCCCGCTGGAGTGGAGCTAATCTACAGAGCAAACGGGAAACTATTCAACCTCCGTTGCCTCCAGTCCAGATCCAAGGTTGTCCCATCCTCTGTCATCGAATTACAGTATGCAGACGATGCTTGCGCCTGCGTTCACTCGGAGGTCGAACTCCAAACCATCATCAACACCTTCACCGAAGCATACGAGAGCATGGGCCTTACACTAAATATCCATAAGACAAAGGTCCTCTACCAACCTGCCCCCGCCAAACAGTACCGCTCCCCGATTATTAAAATCCATGATGAGGCCTTGGACAACGTGGACCATTTTCCATACCTCGGGAGCCTACTGTCAACAAGGGCAGACGTCGATGACCAAGTCCAACACCGCCTTCAGTGTGCCAGTGCAGCCTTCGGTCACCTGAGGAAGAGAGTGTTTGAAGACCAGGACCTCAAACCCGGCACTAAGCTCATGGTCTACAGAGCAGTAGTAATACCTGCCCTCCTGTATGCCTCAGAGACATTGACCATGTACAGCAGGCACCTCAAAGCACTGGAGAGGTACCACCAACTCTGCCTCTGCAAGATCCTGCAAATCCATTGGCAGGATAGGCGCACCAACGTCAGTGTTCTCGCTCAGGCCAACATCCCCAGCATCGAAGCTTTGACCACGCTCGATCAGCTCCGATGGACGGGTCACATCGTCCGCATGCCCGATATGAGACTTCCAAAACAAGCGCTCTACTCGGAGCTCCAACACGGCAAGAGAGCCCCAGGTGGGCAGAGGAAACGCTTCAAGGACACCCTCAAAGCCTCCTTGAAAAAGTGCAACATCCCCACCGACAGCTGGGAATATCTGGCCCAAGATCGCACAAAGTGGAAGAGAAGCACCCAGGAAGGCGCCGAACACCTCGAGTCTGTTCGCCGGGAGCAAGCGGAAGCCAAGCGCAAACAGCGGAAGGAGCGCACGTCAACCCAAGCACCCCACCCACCCACCCCTTCAACCACCGTCTGCCCCACCTGTGACAGAGACTGTAGGTCCCGCATTGGACTCATCAGTCACCTGAGAACTCATTTTTAGTGTGGACGCAAGTCATCCTCGGTTCCAAGGGACTGCCTAAGAAGAAGAAGGTAGATGGAGTTTAGAGACAGATCAGCCATGATCTAATTATATGATGGAACAGGCTCGAGGTACGGAATGGCCTATTCCTGTTCCTATTTTCCTTGGAGTGAAGACTAAATAACAAAGATGCATTGGAAAGGTTTCAGTGAAGAGCAGCATGAATGATCCATGAGTAAAGAGGATGGCTTAGAAGTAAAATTAAAAAAGCTTTGCACCTAGAGAGAAAGTTAAAGGGGACCTCTTTGAGGCAAATAAGATATTAACTGAAGGTGGGAACCTGATCTATTACTGGTAAATCAGAGGGCATACATTTAAATTAGTGAGAAGTAAAATTGTATTAGGAAGATTTCTTTACTCAATTTGTGAGAAATGTTTGGAGTAATTATCCAGGTAAAGTGGCAAAGTGAAAATATTAAAGGAAAACTTGCCGATACCATGCTTTACCTTTCTAACTGATTTCAGTTTATCACACAGCAGTCTTGGGGGCGATTTTGCCAATGGGGGCGCGTTGGAGGCGGGACTGTGGCTTGTCGGGTTTTAGTCCCGCCTCCATCGACTTCTGGCCAACCCACACTATTTTCCTTTGATTGACCTTGTTAAGCCCGCCCAGCGGGCATGGCAGGCCAATTAAGGGGAAGCCGGTTACAGAGAACGTCAGCGTATGATGTTTCATCTGTCAAAAGTTTTTGACAGATGAATTGTCATCGTTTGACAGCTCTGTGAAGCTGTCAAACACTGACATTCTATGTTGTTTGATGAGTTCTTGTATTCAAGACTCATCAAACCTCTTTCTTTAGCAGAAATTAGATGGTTGTTGCATCGGAGAATGCAGCAGCCATCTGTCATCTCTGCCCGTGAGATGCGAGAGTCTCCACATCCCCAACTGTTGAAGCCTGCAGGAAGAAGCAAAGGTAAGTAAACATTTTCTATCACTTTCCACTCACCTCACATACTCACTTTGCCACACTTGCACCCATCACTCACCTCCACAGCACACTTTTGCACCCCGCAGACCCACTGCTCACCTCGGTGACCCTCTGTTGGAAAAATGGGGTTAATCCTCTTAACTGCCTGTTAACTACCTGTTAACAGGCAGTTAAGTGGCTGTAATCCCTTTCCCGCCTCCAGGAGATGGGACCCAGCGCGGGTCGGCTACCTGCCTCCTGGGAAGATGGCATGGAGGCGGGTTGGGGGCAGGATGGGCACCCCACCCCCCCAGATTCTGCCATTTTCCCGGCAGTCCCGCCTCCAAACCTGCCTCCCCAGGGCTGGCAAGATCACGCCCCTTATCTTCACTGTTAGATATTTAAAACATAGAATTTTGCAGCACAGAAACAGGCCATTCGGCTCAACAGGTCCATGCCGGAGTTTATGCTCCACACGAGCCTCCTCCCAACTTACTTCATCTCACCCTCTCAGTGTATCCTTCTATTCCTTTCTCCCTCCTGTCCTTATCTAGCTTCCCCATAAATGCACCTATGCTAATCGCCTCAGCCACTCCCTGTGGTGGCCAGTTCCACATTCTAACCTCTCCCTGAGTATGTCATGAAGTTTCATCAATTGCACAAAACATCCAAACCTGTTTAGGAATGGTATTGCAGAACTCCCAAGTTTAAAAAAAAATTGGGATTCCTCCGGATTTCTCTCAATCTCTCAGTCACCGCCAAGGGCAGTCCTTGCCTGCTTTGGAAAGCTGAAACGTTAACTCTATTTCTCTCTCTCCACAGATGCTGCTTGACCTGCTGAGCGGTTCCCAGCATTCTCTGTTTTTACTTCAGATTTCTAGCACCCGCAGTATTTTGATTTTGTACAAATATCAATCAGCCCCGTTATGCCAATCCCTGGCAGTACTGACACGATGAAAGGTGTGACAGAGATAGTTGAACAGCATGTACCTCAGGAAGTTTCATCCTTTTCTTGGCTGGTTTTCCACAAACTCAATTACTCTTTCGCTTCTACTTGTTCTCACCAGAATTCTGGCAGCAACACTCAGCTATGAGAACCGTTAGCGCCTGCAATTATTACGGTTGCTACGCTGCCCTTTGCAGGAACTGTTAACAATGTTCCCTTTCTCAAAAGTGAAAGAGATAAACTATTGTAATTGTGGGTTTTTTTGTCAAAGTCTCCTGTTTTCAAATCTTGGGATTGAATACAAGCAAATTCCACTTCGGAACAAGGTTGACCCATTAGTGCCTATTTACCTATTCTCTCTGTCATCAAATAACTGCTAATTGCAAGTTCCTTCACTCAGAAATGGCTATCTTTTCAGACGCACCGCACCCCAGTGATTTAAAGTGATCTTGCGGCCTTTTGTCCTGTAGCTAGCATCATTAATCACCCATTAATGACCTCTAGTCACACAAGAAAGGCCTCAGGATTTCTTAATAGGCTATTTTTAACTGTGAGGAGAAGCTGGTGTGTTATTGTCTTCACACCAAGTGTGATAACTGGGCTTGTCCGGGTTGTGCTTTCTTATTGTGGCCTAGCTCTGGTTTTTGTAGGTCTGTGACACCTTAACTTGGCAATGGCCCACCTCCCTTTTAGATTTAAAATACCTAATCAAAGCCTTTTGTCAAGTTATCCACTTATTGCTTTTATTTAGCGATCATATAATTACATAGAATTTACAGCACATCAAATAGGCCATTCGGCCCAACTGGTCTCTGCTCCACATGAGCCTCTTCCCTTTGCCTGTTGGTCAGTCAATCAACAGCATCTAAATCATCATAAATGCAACACGTGTATCCCAATCTTCCAACTGTAGTTGGGGTTTCTCTAGTAACAGTGTGACAAAGTTATATTCAGTACTCAAGATTACAGCCCTCTGGACTCAACATAGAGTTCAACAATTTCAGATCATAACCTCGGCCCCTATCATATATATATTTTTCATCCACACTTTTTGTCTGTGCCTTTTTTTCTTCTCTCCCACATGGCAGCTGTCCTTCATTCTGCCAGCACAATTCACACTTCATCTAGAGCCATCCTTTGTTTCTTAACCTGTCCCATTACCATCTCCTTTTGCCTTGAATATCTCTCAATGTCTCTTAACCTCTCCTGCCTTCTATCCTATCACAGACCTTCCCTTTTGTTCTTTCATCCCCTCTCCCCTTGCTTAAAAATCTGTTCCATTTCCTGCTTTTTTCCAGTTCTGACGAAAGGTCATCGACCTGAAACGTTAACTCTCTTTCTCTCTTCACAGATGCTGCCTGACCTGCTGAGTATCTTCAGCATTTTCTGTTTTTATTTCAAGATTACAGTATGGACTTGGCAGGGTTAAATTTACAAGCTGTATTCAGCACCTCATTGGCCAGGTTCCAGTGCTAATGCTGTCTGTTTTTTTTTGATGGGAGCATCAGTTCACATAACTCTTTTGTACTATGGCTAGCTGCACTGTCATTGGCAGCTCTCCCTCTAGAGTGCTCTGGGGATGCCTGCAACAAGTTATCATCTCATTGAATCATCGAACGTTTCAGCATACGAGGAGGCCATTCGGCCCATTGTGCCTGTGTCGGATCTCTGAGAGAGCTCTCCAGTTAGTCCTATTCCCCTGACCTTTCCCGATACCCTTTCAATTTTTTCTTTTTCAAACATTTATTCACTTCCTTTTTAAAAGCGGTTATAGATTTTGCTTCCCCCACTGTTCCTGGTTGGGGAATCCATGTCCTAACAAAACTTTGCGTAAAAAAAAATATATTGTCCTGCCCCTCCCTTCGATTTTTGACAATCATCTTTAATTCCATACCAACTCACTGAGCAGTGGAAATAGTTTCCCCCTCTTTACTTTATCAAAACCCCTTATCATTTTGAACACCTCCTTTGAACCACCTCTGCTGTAATGGATGGAGCTCAAGTCCTTTCTCATAACTAAAAAAAAGTCTCATTCCTGGTATCATCTTAGTGAATCTCTTCTGTACCTGCTCTCTACTACTTTCAAAAACCTTCTCATATTCCCCCAAATCTTCTTGATTTGGGTTGGCAAAGCCTGACCTTGAAATACTTTAAAATATCACAACAGCAGTCTGAAGTGAGGGCTGTGATCAATAAGGGCCAGTCAGGAGGAGCAATTCAATTCTCATGGATCCCTTTGTGTCAGAAATTATAATTGACAGATTTTAATTCGTTTGACATTAACTGGTCGCCCCATCATTCTTTTCCCTCCTTCTTTCTCACGAGGTCTGGAGTTTCCTTTCTCTTCCACAGGAGGGTCCACCACCGCGACCCCACCATGAACCCGCCACTTTCCTGGGATGGGGTGCTTTATGTGTGCAGGTTGGGTGCCAGCGAGCATGCTGCTGCCAACCAGGTTAAAACTGAAAGCTAAGGGTATTATTACCTTAGCGTTGCATCAAGACCTGAAGAGGCAGAAAGGGTCTCTTCCCCCAAAAGTGGCATTGGGGACGAGGGCCTTTGCTGCAATCCCAGGGATTACTGTCACCCCTCTCTTGGCAGTTCCTGGGGGTGACGATGGAATGGACAGAAGGCAGGGAATGGATTGGCTGGCCCGACCCTTCCCCTGCTGTAATTTTCATGCAGAGTCAAAGAACGGGTAGCCAGCGCAACCCCCACCCCTCCTCACCCCAACAGGGACCAGGGAGGAAAATTGAGTTTGGGGCACCAATAAGCCTCACCATCCCATTTTTCTGCTGTTTCCGCCAATATCCTGCTCAGCTCTTCCAACGCTCTCCTGGCTGGCCGTCTATCTTCCACCCTCCATAAACTTAAGCGCATCCAAAACTCCGCTACCCATATTCCAACTCGCACCAAGTCCCGTTTACCCATCACCCCTGGGCTCACTGACCTACAGTGGCTCCTGGTCTACCAACGCCTGGATTTAAACATTCTCATCCTCATGTTTAAACCCCTCCATGGCCTTACCCTTCCATATCTCTGTAACATCTTGCAGTCCTACAATCCCCCCCGAGAACTCTGAATTCCTTCAACTCTGGTCTCTTGTGCATCACCAACTTCCATCATTCTACCATTGGTGGCCGTGCCTTCAGCTGTCTCCGCCCTAAGCTCTGGAATTCTCTCCCTAAATCTCTCCGCCTATCTCCTCCTTTAAATCGCTCCTTAAAATTCTTTGACCAAGCTTTTGGTCACCTATCCTAATGTCTTCATCTTTGGCTCGGTGTCAATTTGTTTCTGACTATGCTCCTGTGAAGCGCCTCAGGAAGTTTTACTATGTTAAAGGCGCTCTATAAACGTAAGTTCATGTTGTTGATTTGGGATGGAATAGCAGAGGAAACTTTCTGATAGCAGTGCTCTGCTAAGGTCTTCTAAAACTATCCCACTCCAAGACTGTCGTGCATTAAACAACCTTTGGCAGGCCAATCGCAGGCTGCTGTCAGTGTGTTAATCAGAAATACTTGGCTACAGCAGAAAGTGAGATGTCTTGTATCTCTTACACAGAATTCAAGGTTTAACCCTCTTAACTGGAGGTATTCCGGAATGCCTTTAGTGCTTCCTTTAAAGCTTTCTTTGACTCTCGGGGGGTAATTGAGAGTTTGTGCAATAGTGTAAAACGGGTGATAGCGAATTGTCAGTGTGTTATATATATCTATCCCAATTTTTATTTCTATCTACTTCTACGGAAATAAAAATGGGGAGAGATGTGAAAAGGGTTGCTGACTCGCTCGCACCCATTTTACACTATTGCACAAAGTCACAATTAGCCTCTTGGTGTTCTCTTACTCACTTATACGCAGCAAAGCCACCAAGGAAGTACAACAAAAACAAATAATCTTTTTGTGCAGTCTGGAGAAACAAATCTGATAATGATGGGGAGATTATTGGCAATAATACCCTTAGCTTTCAGTTTTAACCAGTAGAACTTCCATTAATTTCTCACGTTTTTAGGTCAACAAGTTGCTGATAACCCTCAGCTGCAGTCACATTATTAAGATACAAAAAGAAAATAGTGCAGATGCTGGAAATCTGAAATAAAAACAGAAAATGCCGGAGACATTCAGCAGGTCAGGCAGCATCCGGGAAGAGAGAAACGGAGAGAAACATTTCTCCGTCTCCATCTCTGGGGATAGGTTATTGACAAACATTCACTACAAGCCCACTGACTCCCACAGCTACCTGGACTACACTTCCTCCCACCCCGCCTCATGTAAGGACTCTATTCCATTCTCCCAGTTTCTCCGTCTCTGCTGTATCTGCTCTGACGCTGCCACCTTCCATACCAGTCCTTCCGACATGTCTTCCTTTTTCCTCAACCGAGGATTCCCCTCTACTGTGATTGACATGGCCCTCGACCGTGTCCGTTCTATCTCCCGCACTTCTGCTCTCACCCCTTCCCCTCCCTCCCGGAACCACGATAGAGTTCCCCTTGTCCTCACCTTTCACCCCACCAGCCTCCACATTCAACGGATCATCCTCCGCCATTTCCGCCACCTCCAGTGTGATCCCACCACCAAATGTATCTTCCCCTCACCTCCCGTTTCAGCATTCCGAAGGGACCGCTCCCTCCGCGACACCCTGATCCACTCTTCAATCACCCCCAACACCCCTTCCCCTTCGCCCGGCACCTTCCTGTGTAAGCGCAGGAGATGCAACACCTGCCCATTTACCTCCCCCATTCCCACTGACCAGGGCCCCAAACACCCCTTCCAGGTGAAACAGTGATTTACTTGTACTTCTTGCAATTTAGTATACTGTATTCGCTGCTCACGATGTTGTAGTGTATGTACCCGTTTACCTTTAAGGGAACTATTGAATGTAACCGTTCGCCTTTAAGAGCACTATTTTAGGTGTGGCACTATTTGTTGGCTCATGTACACTGTAATACCGATAGTGACCACACCAGTATATAAGGGTTGTGATACCTTAACTAGGGCAGATTCGCCCGAACCTCTGAATAGTAAAGACCTGTTTTAATTGTTAATCTTGGAGTCTGTGTATTATTTGCAATACAACCCACAGACTTAACAATGGCGACGAGGACGATCGTACCCTGCGGCAACAGTACTTCCTAAGCTACTAAGGAGCGTCGAAGTGAGGCAACCGCCTTCGTCGTGTTGCTGGAAGAACACACGAGGCTGCAGCAACAGACAGGAAGCAGACTAGCAATGAAAGTTCATCAGCAACAGGCACAACTACCCTTTTACCACGGTGCGGAGTGCGTCGATCAACTAACAGAAGAAAGCAACCGGCGACCGCAACGACTGTGAGTAGGGGAAAGTGTGGAAAATATCCGGAGGAATAGGGCGCGAGTGCGATCGCACCAGCGATAAGGGCCGAGAGCCGCTTCGAGCGGGAGGCGCTTCGCGAGCCAGCGATCGCACCAGCGATAAGGGCCGAGAGCCGCTTCGGGCGAGAGGCGCAGCGCGGGCCATCGATCGCATCCACTGATAAGGGCCGGGCCGCTTTGAAGTGAGGGGCGCAGCCGGGCCATCGATCGCAATCCCTGATAAGGGCTGCACTCGGGCTGGTAGGGCAGAGTCGGCAGACACTGAAGGCGCGAGAGCCGCGGTGAACAGCGCGGGCCATCGATCGCGGCGGAGATAAGGGCCGCACTCGGGCTGAAAGACAGCGTCGGGGGTCGGGTGAAGACCGCCAAGCGCGGGAAAACCGCCATTGAAGTGGGCGGGGAGCGCGAGCAAGAGCCGCGCGAGCGGGTGAGCCAGAGCCCGAGAGGGAGCGAGCAAGAGCCGCGCGAGCGGGTGAGCCAGAGCCCGAGAGGGAGCGAGCAAGAGCCGCGCGAGCGGGTGAGCCAGAGCCGGGAGGGTGCAAGCGAGAGCCGCGCGAGCGGGAGAGCCACCGGCGCACAGGCTTACAAAACCCCGTTAAACTGCGGTCGTCGCCCTAGGGCAAGGCTTACCCCTTCCAACAGAGGAAGAAACGCGGGAAGCCGCCGGTTAGGCAGGGAAGAAGACAAGCGCGGGAAACCGCCATTTTTGGAGGCGGAGAAGAAGTTAAGAGCGGGAAACCGCCATTTAAAAAAAAAAGAGAGAAAGTTAAACAGTTAAAGAGAAATTCTGTTGTTTCGCAGAGAGAGAATAATAAGTAAAGAAATACTCGTGTTGTTCTCGGAAAGAGAAGAAGATGCCTAAGCGAGGAAATATTAAGGATTTTAATGTTAAAATAGAGGACTGGGCCACATATGTGGAACGCATAGAAATATATTGCAAAGCCAACGAAATTGAGGATGACGACAAGGCAATAACTTTGTTAAATTCGATGGGAGCAAAAACATACGGGCTCTTGAAACATCTAATAGCACCAGCTAAACCAGTGGACCAGACCTTCGAAGAGATCGTAGCAGTGCTGAAGGATCACTTGAACCCCACACCGTTGATGCTGGCTGAACGATTTAAATTTTACGCAAGAACCCAGAGGAAAGATGAAAGCAATGCGGAATACTTAGTCGAACTGCGTAAGCTAGCGAAATACTGCCAGTTTGGAGGGAATTTGACAGAGGCGCTGCGGGGCAAGTTCGTATGCGGCTTGGCCAAAGAAGGAACGCAGAAGCGACTTCTGGAAGAAAATGACCTCACACTGGACAGGGCTGTCCTCATAGCTTCATCGCACGAAGCCGCAGCGAAAGGAACGGCGGAAATGCAGCTAAAGGCGGCGGCACTCGGGGTGGACCAAATTACTGCAAGCACTTCCAAATGCTACCGTTGTGGAAAGACAACGCACGACCAGAATCAGTGCTGGTTTAAGAACCAAGAGTGCAGGAAATGTGGCAAACTGGGTCACATCGCGAAGGTATGCAGGTCCGGAAAGAAGACCAACAAGCAAAGGAAGCCACCACCACAAGAAAAGTACAACAAGGTGCATCAGGTGGCTGAAAAGAGTTCAGACGAACAAAATTCGGACTCAGACCCAAACAGCCAGGAGCTGGATAGTCTGAGAATCCACAATGTGGGTAAAGTAACTGATCTACAGACGATCTGGGTCACACTAAAAATAGCTGGAGTCCAAGTACGAATGGAGCTGGACACGGGATCAGCTGTATCAGTCATCAACCAAAAGGACTACCACCGGCTATTCTCTCACATACCCTTAAGAAATACCAAGTTCGTATTACAGACATACACGGGGCATAACGTATACCCCATGGGGAAAATCAGAGTCAAGGTGAGAGATAGGGGTAAAGTACACCCAAGAATGAATTTGTACGTACTACCTGAGGGAGGACCACCACTTCTAGGACGGGAGTGGATCAGGAAAATAGACATGGAATGGCACTACCTACAAGCAATGACGAGTGAGGACTCGGTGCAGACAAGCAGCTCAGACTCCGAGCCGGAAGACAATAAGTCCAGCTTACGTATGAAAAACAAGGTTAACATGAACTCACGGACTAAGGTTGGAAAATCGATGGCGTGCATAAAGACAGAGAATTCTGAGTCTGTTCAAGTTACAGACATATGCATTACGGAGGAACACCGGGCTCGAACTCAACGTTATTTCAAAGTACGACAATAATTAGAACAATTAAGTTACCGCCTCGTACAAGAGATGAAAACAATGAAAAAGTTCTATGACACCGAATGGGAGAGTCTGGAAAGACAACAGAACCTACTGGCTCAAGCAGAGAGCGACCATAGAGCCATCGTGACCAATTACCGATCACATCTCCCTTATGATGTTCAGGAGTTAGAATATTTGCATGATCTAGAGATACAGCAGAAGGGCAAACCACGCTACACTGAGGATTTTGTTCTGCAATTGGAGACGGAGCTAGTGCAGGCAAGGTTAAGAGAAGTTGAATCGCAGTGTGCTCTTAAGGAGATGCGGAAACAAATCTTGGACATGGAAAAGAGAAACGCTTCTTTACCTGATGTGAATAATGTGGACATGTTGCGAGAGGGGATTATTGAGGCGAAACTGAAAGAAGCTAAGCAAAGGATGTTGGAACTTGAAACACAGAACCAAATCAGCAGAAATCAGCTATGTCGAGCAGAGAAGGAGTGCTATGGTCTACATGAGAAGGTGCAATATCTCTCAGCCCAGAATAAGGGGTTAAATGAGTTAAATGAGAGTAAACGGGAAATGGCTGAGATAGACTGCAAGAATAAAGAAGAATTGATGGCAGTGAGACTTCGAGAGGCAGATAGCATAGCAGCCTTGGCTGAACTCCAACAGGAAATTGCAAAAAAACCAATTGCAGAGGAATCTTCAGGAAGCCAGGATTTTATTCCAGTCCTTCTCTACGACTCCTTACAAGCAGAGTGTGAGAAGTTGAAAGAACAGTATGGACAGGCCCAGGCTACAATTCTGGAGGGGATTAACTCGGCAACCCCCGAAAAGCTAGTTTCAGTAGAAGCATATGAACAACTAAAGGTTGAACATGAGCAAGAAGTCCAAAGGCTGCAGGAAATGTTTGATGAGCTCCAGGCCAAGGCTGCCTCATCGGTAAAGATTCCATCCATAGATGAAACATTAGTGGTGGAAGAGGAGAGGGGTTTGGAGCTCTCAAAAGTTATTGAAATAGCTGAGGTTGCAACACAGACTGAGAAGATGGCAGCAGAGCAACCCTTGGATACCAAAAGTACGCTGACTCACGTCAATGTAGAACAACAGACCGCTGAAACAGCTGCTCCGGTAGAGGGATTGAATAGTCCGATCAATCAATCTCCAAAGGAAGTTGAAGTATTAAAATCACAAATGAGGTCATTAGTAAATGACTTGCTGAAAGCCCAGAAAAAGCTGGATGAAGAGGTACACATGAAGAAGTCTCTTCAGGAAAGATGTCTGGATTTGGAACAAGAGCTGGCTAACGTCCAGCTGGGTATGGAGGAAATAGACGACCCTCTCGCTGGCCTAGCTAAGGACGACACAGAATATTACCATGACCTGGTGGACTACACCGAATATTACGATGTCCTGTCCTGCCCAGCTTGTAACTTCGACTCCCAAAGTGCAGAAATCATGGAGGAGCACCAAAAGTCTACGGAACATCGGGAGAAGGTGGCTCTACTACGGAAAAAGGAGGAAGAGAAGGAGGAACTGCGCATGCAGCTGGCAGCTGACAGTGGAGCCCAGAGAGTCTCCAAGAAGCAGAAAAGGAAAAGTCGAAACAGAAGATGACCCATCTGAACCATTATCACCTCTACCAGATCACACACGTGGTCCCTCCGAACGGAGCCAAATCAGTTCGGAAGTTCAAACTGTTAAATCCATGGAAGGACTATTGAATGAGTCACTCCAGCAATGTGAACCGACTACACCACAGAGACTGAATCTGTGAACTGTTTTCCGCAGAGACTGAATCTGTGATCTGTTTTGACATGAAGTTATATATGTTATTATGTTATGTTAAACATGAAGTTATATGACGTTGACTCCATCGAGAGTATATCTGTAAATTGTTATATGACGTTGACTCCATCGAGAGTATATCTGCAACTGTTTATATAAAGTTGAAGATTGTATGTTTAACGGGATTCTGTAAGTAAAAAGCTAAAAAGGGAGGATTGTAGTGTATGTACCCGTTTACCTTTAAGGGAACTATTGAATGTAACCGTTCGCCTTTAAGAGCACTATTTTAGGTGTGGCACTATTTGTTGGCTCATGTATACTGTAATACCGATAGTGACCACACCAGTATATAAGGGTTGTGATACCTTAACTAGGGCAGATTCGCCCGAACCTCTGAATAGTAAAGACCTGTTTTAATTGTTAATCTTGGAGTCTGTGTATTATTTGCAATACAACCCACAGACTTAACAGATGTGGTCTCCTCTACATTGGGAAGACCAAACGCAGATTGGGTGACCGCTTTGCGGAACACTTCCATTCAGTCTGTAAGGGGGACCCCGAGCTTCCGGTCGCCTGTCACTTTAATTCACCGCTCCATTCCCACTCAGACCTCACCGTCCTCGGCCTCTTGCATTGTTCCACTGAAGCTCAGCGGAAGCTCGAGGAACAGCACCTCATCTTCCGATTAGGCACTTTACAGCCTTCTGGACTCAACATAGAGTTCAACAATTTCAGATCATAACCTCAGCCCCTAACATATATATATACTTTTTATCCACACTTTTTGTTTGTGCCTTCTGTTCTTCTCTCCCACATGGCAGCTGTCTTTCATTCTGCCAGCGCAATTTACACTTCATCTAGAGCCATCCTTTGTTTCTTAACCTGTCCCATTACCATCTCCTTTTGCCTTGAATATCTCTCAATGTCTCTTAACCTCTCCTGCCTTCTATCCTATCACAGACCTTCCCTTTTGTTCTTTCATCCCCTCCCCCATTTCCCAGCCCTACATTTGCTTAAAAATCTGTTCCATTTCCTGCTTTTTTCCAGTTCTGATGAAAAGTCATCAAACTGAAACGTTAACTCTGTTTCTCTCTTCACGGATGCTGCCTGACCTGCTGAGTGTCTCCAGCATTTTCTGACGTTATTAAGATGCTTCAGCGTCTTTTTATATGTAGGGGACAATCTTCTTCTTCTTAGGCAGTCCCTCAGAACTTGTTTCCACACTAAAAATTAGTTCTCGGGTGACTGATGAGTCCAATGTGGGACCTACAGTCTCTGTCACAGGTGGGGCAGACGGTGGTTGAAGGGGCGGGTGGGTGGGGTGCTTGGGATGACTTGCGTTTCTTCCGCTTTTTGCGCTCGGCTTCCGCATGCTCCCGGCGAAGAGACTCGAGGTGTTTGGCGCCTTCCTGGATGCTTCTACTCCACTTTGTGCGGTCTTGGGCCAGGGATTCCCAGGTGTCAGTGGGGATGTTGCACTTTTTCAAGGAGGCTTTGAGGGTGTCCTTGAAGCGTTTCCTCTGCCCACTCTTGCCATCTCGGAGCTCCGAGTAGAGCACTTGCTTTGGGAGTCTCGTATCGGGCATGCGGACGATATGGCCCGTCCATCGGAGCTGATCGGAGGGGACAATATTTCTGTGCTTGCACGGATTGGATCATCTGCGCAAAGTGCATCGAAGAACATTGGGTAGGGAGGATCACGTGCCCCTAAGAGAGCTGACCAGCACAACCCTTCCTGCCCAATTTTCTTCTACATGCTGTGCCTAGGCACTGCAACAGAAAATTCTGCCCCATCATTTCTTCGCTCTGACTTGATTGTGTTTGATATTGCATGCTAAGAGTAAGTGCTTGCTACATAGCATCAGAGTGTGAATTGCCTGTGTGAATACTGTGGTCTGATAGGCCACTTTTATTGCTGAGCCTCAGCCGCAACGTATCTCCGTTTCTGAAACGGCCCCATTTCTATTACTTGGCTGAGTTGGCAACGGTGGGAAGTGACAAGTTTCTGGCACGCCCGGCACTCCGAAGCCACAAGCGTGACTTCAACGCGACTATGCGCGTGTGTAGCTTACGTGTGTGTGTGTGTGTGTGCAGTTAATACAAAGTCACCCTTGCAATGGTACACAGTCTGATTGCGGACCTCCTCCGTGCAACCGCCGGCCTACACCGGTAGCTGAGAGGTCAAGGGCTGTTGGCCCATTCTGTTTGTATTTGCTGCCACCGACCGTTTTCACTGGACTCAGGCACCAGGAGGTTTCAATAACCTCGAATAACAGTTGCATCGTTTGCACCACAGGGTTACTGTTAATGGGGCCTGTCATTATTGGAGGCAAGCCTGCCATATTAAAGGGGCATTACTGGAGGCCTCATCTGCAGGGAGTGTGGGCGGTCCCCTGGAGTTAAGAGAATTAAGAACCTTTCTGTGCCACAGCAGGGGGAAATTGATTAGAGGTGTTTCAAAGAGCTGACAGCTCAACCTTTAGTAATTCTGTCCTTTTGTCCTATTTTGCCTTGGCTTTTGAAAACCTTTTGGCCTGTGATTTACAGACCAGTACAATTAACGACAAGTGAGTTAAGAGCAATGTAATTACATCTATTTGGGATCAGTTAGTGACAGTGGACGAGGGGTCCCTGGGAAAAAAGTTGGCTTGGAAAGCGAGTGTTATTTTAAAGGTGCTGACTCTAAGAGCTACTTTTCTATTGCCTGCATCCTGTGCTTGCTCCCTGGCACATGGGTTTCACACAACTGGCAGCTCCTGAAAGTAAACTTGTTGGGACTCACCAAGACTGGCAGAAGAGAAGACCCATAGAACCATGGATGCTTACAGCACAGAAGGAGGCCATTCAGCCCATCCTGACTGCCAGCTATTTGCTAGAGCAATCCCAAACTAATGCCACTACCCCTCTCTCTCCATAGCCCTGTATCAATCCCAAACTAATCATAAATTCCCTGCTCTCTCCCCATAACCCTGTATCAATCCCAAACTAATCCTAAATTCCCTGCTCTCTCCCCGTAGCCCTGTATCAATCCCAAACTAATCCCACTGCCCCACTCTCCCCCCATAGCCCTGTATCAATCCCAAACTAATCCCACTGCCCCGCTCTCCCCCATAGCCCTGTATCAATCCCAAACTAATCCCACTGCCCCTCTCTCCCTCATAGCCCTGTATCAATCCCAAACTGATACCACTGCTCCTCTCTCTCCCCATAGCCCTGTATCAATCCCAAAATAATCCCACTGCCCCTCTCTCTCCCAATAGCCCTGTATCAATCCCAAACTAATCCCACTGCCCTGCTGTCTCTCCATAGCCCTGTATCAATCCCAAACTAGTCCCTCTCCTCTGCAATCTCACCATAGCTCTATATTAACCACTATCTAATCCTTCTGCCCCACTCTCTCCCCGTACCCTGTTTCTTCCTCTGTGTAATGATCAGTAACATGTCATTCTAGAATGGTCATAGAGTCATAGGCCTAGAAATTGGGTTTTGGCGCAGCCAGGGCTTTAGCGCCGGAAGTTAGTGCCGGCGCTAAGTCCCCCTGCGCGCGCCAAAAATTCAGTAGCGCCACGCCCAAATGCCTGCCGGCGCTACTGGAGGGTTTCAGCGCCTCCCAATGGGCGCTACCTGCCCCATTGCGGCGCTGTTCCGGCGCTGCGGCGCCCGATGCGGTGCGGCAGGCTGGGGAAGTGCAGGCCTCCTCCTTCCGTTAAGGAGGAGCTGCCTGCACCCGACCGCTGGCCGTTGACGGCTGAATAAAAATGAGCCCGGCACCTCGGAGAAGTGCCGGGCTCGCGGCCCACACGCATCTGTGCCACGGGGGGGTCTTGGAGGAGTCCGGGGAGGGAGGTGCGGGCAGGTGGCCGCCGGGGAAGCGGCCGGCCGCCGCGCGACCTTAATGCGCCGGCGCTAACTTCAGTAAGGCACCTTTTACAGAACGTTGCTTGCGGCTGCCACGGGCGAGGCGGCCGCAACTCAATTTCGGAGTTCGGGCGGGTTACCACGGCAACCGGGACGCTGCGCACACCGATGACGTCATCGGTGCCGGCGCAGCGCTACCGGTGCAACGCCGCTTTAGGGCCCCACTCAATTTTTCAAATGGCCATAACTCTGGCGCTAGTCCCTCTAGCGCCTCAAAAGCGGCGCTAAGGCTAGTGAATTTCTAGGCCATAGAGTTATACAGCACAGAAAGAGGCCCTTCGGCCCATCGCGTCCGTGCCGGCCATCAAGCCCTGTCTAATCTAATCCCATTTTCCAGCATTTGGTCCATAGCCTTGTATGCTATGGCATTTCAAGTGCTCATCCAAATGCTTCTTGAATGTTGTGAGGGTTCCTGCCTCTACCACCCTTTCAGGCAGTGAGTTCCAGATTCCAACCACCCTCTGGATGAAAAAGTTTTTCCTCAAATCCCCTCTAAACCTCCTGCCCCTTACCTTGAATCTATGCCCCCTTGTTATTGACCCCTCTACTAAGAGGAAAAGTTCCTTTCTATCCACCCTATCTATGCCCCTCATAATTTTGTATACCTCAATCAGGTCCCCCCTCAGCCTTCTCTGCTCCAAGGAAAACAACCCCAGCCTGTCCAGTCTTTCTTCATAGCTGAAGCGCTCCAGCCCAGGTAACATCCTGGTAAATCTCCTCTGCACCCTCTCCAAAGCAATCATATCCTTCCTATAGTGTGGCGACCAGAACTGCACACAGTACTCCAGCTGTGGTCTTACCAGCGTTTTGTACAGCTCCATCATAACCTCCCTGCTCTTATATTCTATGCCTCGGCTAATGAAGGCAAGTATCCCATATGCCTTTTTATCCACCTGTTCTGCTGCCTTCAGGGATCTATGTACATGCACACCAAGGTCCCTCTGATCCTCTGTCTTTCCTAGGGTCTTACCATTCATTGTGTATTCCCTTGCCTTGTTAGTCCGTCCAAAATGCATCACCTCACACTTTTCAGGGTTAAATTCCATTTGCCACTGTTCCGCCCATCTGACCAACCCATCTATATCGTCCTGTAGCCTGAGGCTTCCCGCCTCGCTATTTACCACCCCACCAATTTTCGTGTCATCTGCGAACTTACTGATCATAGCTTTTACATTCACATCCAAATCATTAATGTAGACCACAAACAGCAAGGGACCCAGCACCGATCCCTGCGGTACCCCACTGGACACAGGCTTCCAGTCACAAAAACAGCCTTCCACCATCACCCTCTGCCTTCTGCCACTAAGCCAGTTTTGGATCCAATGTGCCAAGGCACCCTGGATCCCATGGGCTCTTACCTTCCTGACCAGTCTCCTATGTGGGACTTTATCAAAAGCCTTACTGAAATCCATGTAAACCACATCCACTGCACTACCCTCATCCACACACCTAGTCACCCCCTCGAAGAATTCAATCAAATTGTTCAGACATGATCTTCCCTTGACAAAGCCATGCTGGCTATCCCTAATTAATCCCTGCCTCTCCAAGTGGAGACCAATTCCTTCCCTCAGAATTTTTTCCAATAATTTCCCTACCACTGACGTTAGGCTCACTGGCCTGTAATTCCCTGGTTTATCCCTACTACCCTTCTTGAATAATGGTACTACGTTAGCTGTTCTCCAGTCCTCTGGCACATCCCCTGTGGCCAGAGAAGTTCTGAAAATTTGTGTCAGAGCCCCTGCAATCTCCTTCTTTGCCTCACATAGTAGCCTGGGATACATCTCGTCCGGGCCTGGGGATTTATCCACTTTTAAGCCTGCTAAAACCGCTAGTACCTCCTCCCTCTCAATGCTAATATGTTCAAATATATCACAGTCCCCCTGCCCGATTTCTATGTCCACATCGTCCTTCTCCATAGTGAACACAGATGCAAAAAATTCATTTAAAACCCCACCTACATCCTCTGGCTCTACACACAGTTTGCCACTTTGGTCCCTAATGGGCCCTACTCTTTCCCTAGTTATCCTCTTGCCCTTAATATACTTATAAAACACCTGGTACACTAGGTGGAGCTGTATGTTTAGTAGTGGGCTACCCACAAGGCAGTAGTCACTACTACTGTACACTAGTCCACATGGTTGAATAAATGACTAGCTCAAGCTAGCTGTTCATAATGAAAATGTCTATTTATTTATGAACATAACATGGTACCAGGATTGGTAATATCTGCTGAATATTGTGAAACGCGACATGGAGAATTTGAAGCCACTGGAGGGTTTGAAACGCACGGGGAATGTCGACTGCAATTGATGGACTTTCAAACAACAATTCGAACTCTACATTGCCGCCATCGGGTTCGGTATGATGCCAGACGCAAGGAAAATAGCGTTACTGCTCACGGTTGCAGGCCCGCAGGCGATAGAGTTATTTAATATGTTTGTATTTGATCAAGAGGAGGACAGAAAAAAAATGGACGATGTGCTAAAGAAGTTTGATACACATTGTTCTCCCAAAAAGAACGAGACCTATGAGAGGTACGTGTTCCGTTCACGGACACAGCAGCAAAATGAGACTTTTGATAGCTTTGTGACTGATCTGAAACTGAAAGCACAGACATGTAATTTCTCTGAACTGAAATCATCCATGATTCGTGACCAGATTGTGTTTGGTATTCATGATAAAAAGGTCAGGGAACGTTTGTTGTGAGAAACAGAACTAACATTGGAGAAAGCTGTGAAAATATGCCATGCCAGTGAGCTAGCTCAACAGCACGCAAAGACTTTCAGTGAAATTAATCATAATGCGACTGTAGTAAGTGATAGTGCTGCTGTCGGTGCTGTGTCCTACAAGGGGAAGAAACATGGGCAGAACAGAAATGCAAAGCAATCGGAGGATGGAATTTTTAATTGTAAATGCTGTGGTTACCAGCACCAGTCAAGACAATGCCCAGCGTTTGGAAAAATGTGCACAAAATGTAATGGAAAGAATCACTTTGCCAAACAATGCTTTTCAAAAGTGAAAACAAAGAAAGGGCAACAAGTTAATGTGATTGAGGACACTGATTTAACTGAGACATTTTTTGTAGGAATGGTGTCATGTGACAATATCGAAAAGGATACAGAAAATGTGCAGCCCTCAGGAATGGACAATGCTGAACATAAAGTTAATGCAGTAAAAGAGGACAAATGGATAATGCCACTGCAGGTAAATGGAGCATTAGTTACATTGAAACTAGACACTGGGGCAAAAGCAAACTTAATCAGTATGAGTGACATTAATAATATGAAAGAAAAGCCCAAAATACAGAAAAAGTCAGTACTACTGAAGAACTATAATGGACAGAAAATAGATAGCTTAGGTGTATGCACACTCAAAGTGATATTCAAAGACAAAATGCATCATCTCATGTTTTCTGTTGTGGCTGAAGGACTTGATTCACTACTAGGTGACAAAGCTTGTGAGGACTTAGAACTGGTCAAGAGAGTCTACTGTATAAACTGTGCCATAAGCAGACCAGATGACTCGGTGGATTCTGTAGTGAGTAATTTCCAGGATGTGTTCAAAGGATTTGGAGTTCTACCATTCACTTACAAGATCCAGCTAAAGGAGGATGCTCAGCCAGTGGTACATGCTCCATGGAGAGTTCCAGCACCCCTGCGTGACGGGCTCAAGAAAGAACTGGACAGAATGACCACACTAGGAGTCATCAGGAAAGTCGAAGAGCCAACAGACTGGGTTAACTCCATGGTATGTGTAAAGAAAAAGAACAATGATCTAAGAGTATGCATGGATCCAAAGGACTTAAATGCAAACATAAAACGTGAACACTACCAGATTCCCAAGCGAGAAGAAATCACCAGTGAAATGTCAGGTGCCAGATACTTCACAAAGCTCGATGCCTCACAAGGATTTTGGCAACTAAAACTGGATGAAGAGAGCACCAAATACTGTACCTTCAACATACCATTTGGCAGGTATTGTTTCCTCAGAATGCCTTTTGGGATAATATCTGCATCTGAAATCTTTCATAGAGCGATGGAACACATAATTGAAGGTTTGGAAGGAGTTCGGGTCTATGTTGATGACATCATCACCTGGGGCTCCACACTGAAAGAACACAATGAGAGACTGACTAACGTGCTACAGAGCATACGCCGGAATGGACTGAAGCTCAACAAAGCCAAGTGTCAGTTTGGCGTCCAGGAAGTCACTTTCCTAGGAGATAATCTATCTGGTAAAGGAATAGAACCAGATATGGAAAAAGTAAACACCATACTCAACATGCCCCGACCTACTGACAAAAAAGGAGTGCTACGCATCATGGGGATGATAAACTTCATTGGAAAGTTCATTCCTAACTTGTCAGCCAAGACAGCCTGCCTGCGAGACCTGCTACATAAAACAAATGAGTTCGCATGGACAGAAAGACATGAACAAGAGTGGATAAACCTCAAAACAGTGCTGACAACCACACCTGTACTCACCTTCTTTGACCCAACAAATAGAATCAAAGTGTGAACGGATGCATCAAAAGATGGCCTAGGCGCAGTCTTGCTTCAAGTAGAGGGTGAAGATTGGAGCCTGTTGCCTATGCCTCCAGGTCTATGACTGATTCTGAGTGTCGATACGCCCAGATTGAAAAGGAATGTCCAGGCTTGGTCGTTGGACTAGAAAAGTTCCATGGCTACATATATGGACTTCCCACCTTCACGGTTGAGACAGACCACTGCCCACTGGTTACCATCATTAAAAAAAACCTGAATGAGATGTCTCCAAGGATTCAACGACTCATGATGAAGCTGCAAAGATATGACTTTGAACTGATCTACACACCAGGCAAACACATAGTGTTAGCAGATGCACTATCCCGAGCACCCACAATGAGTCATGTGAGCTCTACTGAGGAAGACGTTGATGTTCATGTGAGTATGGTCAGACACAAAATCAAAGCAAATAGCAGAAGAAACAGTAAAAGATACAGTGTTACAAACAGTAATAGAGAACATTCATCATGGTTGGCCAAAAGGTTCCTGTCCAAAGTACTATCACATCAGGTCAGAGTTAAGTGTCGCAAGTGGACTATTACTAAAACAGAACAGAATAGTCATTCCACAGGCTCTACGTCAAGACATGTTCGAAAGGATTCATGAGGGACTCCTCGGAATTGAAAAATGCAAAAGGAGAGCAAGAGACACTATTTATTGGCCTGGCATAAGTAAGGACATTGAGAACATGATAGGCAAATGTGAGACATGTCAGAAACACCAAAACAAACAAGCAAAGGAACCAATGATAGTGGCTGACTTACCAACAGCGCCATGGCAAAAGGTTGGTATGGACCTTTATCATTTGAATGGTAAAGACTATCTATTAGTGATTGACTACTATTCTAACTATCCTGAGATGGCGCTGCTCTCAAGCACATCAGCAAGCAGTGTCATAATGCATGTTAAATCCATCTTCGCCAGACATGGAATTCCCAGGATTGCCGTTAGCGACAATGGTCCGTGCTTCAACTGTAAGGAGTGGCAACAGTTTGCAGCACATTGTGACTTTCAGCACATCACATCCAGTCCTCTGTATGCTCAGTCGAATGGTAAGGCAGAGAAAGGTGTTCAAGTTCTCAAACAGCTCCTGAAGAAAGCAACAGAAAGCAAGTCTGATCCTTATCTCGCCCTGCTGAGCTATCGAGCCTCCCCTTTAGACTGTGGTTCTTCACCTGCTGAACTCCTAATGGGTCGCAAGTTGCGCACCACGCTACCCTGCTGTGCAAAAGAAAAGCAGAGTAAGGAACTGAGACAGAGACTTCAACTGTTAAAGCTGAAACAGAAATCACACTATGACAAGTCATCCAAAACTCTGAAACCATTGACAAGGGATGATGTTGTCAGGATTGAGGATCCAGATGCATGGAACAGGAAAGCTACAGTTCTTGAGGAAGTAGGACCAAGGTCATACACTGTTAGAACTGAGGAAGGACAGATTCTCAGGAGGAACTGCCGTTCCCTCCTGAAAACACAAGAAACTATCCAAGAGCAAATCGATGACAATGCCGCAACTGAATCTTGTCACTCACCACCAGAACAATCTAACACAAACACACATACAGGCTCTCATGAAAACACATCAGACTTACCTGTGCTGAGAAGATCCACACGTGAAGTAAAAAAGCCTGATAGACTTAATCTTTGAGTACAAAGAAAACTATAATAAAAGAATGAAAAGCTTAGAGTTCATAAAGTAAAGCTTTGAAAATGTGTTGACTGTTGTGAAGATGTTTATGTCGTTATGATTGATTGATATTAATTTTGGTTAACCTCTAAGGAAGGGGGATGTAATGATCAGTAACATGTCATTCTAGAATGGTACACTAGGTGGAGCTGTATGTTTAGTAGTGGGCTACCCACAAGGCAGTAGTCAAGATGGATGCCTGTACACGAGTCCACATGGCTGAATAAATGACTAGCTCAAGCTAGCTGTTCATAATGAAAACGTCTATTTATTTATGAACATAACACTCTGCTTCAAATATTTATACAGTTTTCTCTTAAAGGATGCAACGGTCTCTGCCTCAACCACCCCCTGTGGCAAAATATTCGATGATCCGACAGCCATCTGTGTAAAGACATTTCTCCTAACCTCTCTCCTCACTGTCTCAGTGACAGTTTTAAATTGATGTCCCCCCCATCGCTGACTCCCCAATTAGAAGCGCTGTTCACTCTATCAAAACCCTTCATAATGTTATTACTTCTATTAAATATCTTCTTAGCTTCTCTGCTCCAGTGGAAACAGTCGAAGTATCTCGGGTCTCTCCGCATAACTATAGTTTCCCATTCCTGGCATTATCCTGGTGAATCTACGCTGGACGCTCTCTGTGGCTTTAATATCCTTTCTATAATGGGGCACCCAAAGCTTCACGATGTGCTCTAACTGTGGTCTAACCCATGTTTTATACCAATTGATCATTCATTCACATCCATTGCTCCTTTCCTCTGCACTCCTACTTATAAACCCAGAATGATGTTGGCCTTTTTATGGTTTTATCTACCTGCAATCGCACGTTCAGGGAATTCTGTATTTCAACCGCCTGGTCACTTTGCTTATCCACACCTTCCACTGTCTTTCCTTTGAGCGTTCACTCCCATTCCTTAATTTCTCTTCCAAAATATATTACAAAAACAACAACTTGTATTTATGCAGCACCTTGGCTTTAATGGAGTAAAACGTCCCAAAGCGCTTCATAGGAGCGTTAGCAGAAAAAATTGGCATCGAGCCACATAAGGACATGTTAGGACAGGTGACCAAAAGCTTGGTCAAAGAGGTAGGATTTAAGGAGTGTCTTAAATGACATCTAACCCGTCTGCCCATTCCACTAACCTGTCCTTATCTCTCTGAAATCTTTCACACTCCTCCTCACTGTTTAGCAAACCCCTTAGTTTTGTGTCATCAGCAATATACCGAAACAAAAATGGACCCAGCACTGATTCCTGGAGTACACCACTTCTTACCCATCTCCAACAACACAAATTTTACTAACTCTTTAGGCTGAATCTTAACTCCCAAAAACGGGTGGGTTGGGGGGTCAGATGAACTGCTAAAACTTTAATAAATCTCAAACCCGACCACAACCTGCCTCCAACCCGCCCACTTTGGGTTTAACCAAACTGGGACTGGGGTGGGAAGCCAACCCACTCACAGGAGGCAGGTTGGCAATTTATATATTATAATAATGTGTCTGGCAGCCTCTGATTTAACCTGCTTTGCAGGTTTAACAGTGGCCGGCCGGGTTTCCCAGGCCTTGGCAAAGCTCGCAGCTGAAGGGAGGTGAGGACAGCTTCGGGGAGAAGCTAAGTTCCTTTACAGCACTGCTTGTGGGCCAGTAGGAGTAGGAGTGCTTCCTGCCTGGCCCCCTAAGCTCCCCCCATCAACGACCCCCCGGGGTCAGGATTGCCCCCCTACCGCTGGGATCGGAACCCCCCCCCCAGGGGTCGGGGATCGCCCCCCCCCACCCCGGGATCGGACCATCCCCCCCCCCGGGGTCAGGGTTCGGACCCTCACACGCTCCCAGAAGCAGCTGCAGGCTCCTTACCTGGGGTTGGGGCCTGCTCCTGAGTGCTCCCCGCCCGACTGGAAGCCAAGCCTGTCAATCAATCTGACTTCCTGGTGCGGAACCTGCAGAAAATAAACTACGTACGCTGTGGAGCCAAGACTCCACAGCACGCGGGGAAACCATATTTCCCGCCTCTGTCAAGATCGGGGCCTTTGTTTCCTGTTCGCCATAACATTTCTAGCCATGCTGCTACATCTCTTGTACCATATGCCTGATTTTTTCTTAAACGCCTCTTGCAAACATGTCCTTAAGATCTGTATACAAACATTTATGGTATTTCCTTTATCTACAATGGCATCATCATCCCCTGCATCACACCATGCACCATCCACTGCACCACACCATCCACTGCACCACACCATGCACTGCCCCCTGCACCATGCACTGCACCATCCACTGCACCACACCATGCACCATCCACTGCACCACACCATGCACCACACCATGAACCACACCATGCACCGCCCCTGCACCATCTACTGCACCACACCATGCACTGCACCGCCCACTGCACCACACCATGCACCACCCAGAGAAGCAACCACACCACTGCACCACCCACTGCATCACCAACTGCACAATGCACTGTACCAAGCAGTCCTCTAACCACAATGACAACTCCTGCTGTCTCATTGAAGATCATCCCCTTGAAATTGTCACCACCATCTGTGTTCATAATGTACAATGATGCAGCTGCCTTCCTAAGCTTTTAGGATAGGCTGTTAACAGATTTCAAGGCTCTTGATGTGTCTGCCCTGGTCATTAATGGGTGATTTAATAATACAAGATATCGGACTAAAGGGTGCAGGCCATTTTAAATCAGCAGGCTGCACTACAACTCAAAGGAAAGTCGTTTCAGTGGGATGAAGAATCCACTTAAATTATCTGTAACATGGAGAAGGTGGAGCCCTGTTCCTGGGACTAGGGACAGGGTCACTGGCAAGGCTTGGAAGCTAAGTAGAGTCAGGCCTGGTTAGTACCTGGAGGGGTGACCATCAGGGAAGACCAGGTACGGAAAGAGCCCCGAGGAGGGGTGGTTGGTGAGAAGGTCATGGAAGGAGCCTCGGGAGGGGCGGCTGGTGCGCAGGCCCGGGCGTTGGGCTGAAGATTGTCGGACAGGAGGAATGGTGGAAATGGAATGGCGGTGCGCACAGACGCAGCGGCTTTGCTTCTCCCAGGATGGTGCTATTTACGTTTAATGTTAATGTTATTTGTACTGGACTCATGGGAGCTTGCAAGATCACATTTTGTTGTTCATGTACTTGTGCATTGTACAATGACAATAAAGTTGAATTAATAATTAATTATATCCTCCCCGGATTGACAGGCACTTAGGAATCTCCAGTCCAGTGATTTGGAAACACAACAGTTTGAGTTGCCACCTATGCTGGGAATTTCCCCAGGGCCTGTCCCACTCCGCTGCCATAACTTTGGTGGAAGTTTGTCGGAAACCCGGTTTACACAGGGTTTCCAACAGTTGAGCGGGAGCAGCCCTGAGGAAATTTCCGGCCCTAAACTAATAAGGTGAGATATTTTGTGGCTCTGCATCCAGGCACAGCGAATATCGGAAAATGGGACGGTTCCTTTACAGGCACCCGCTCCGACCCACGATAGTCACTGCGCCGAAGCCATCCAGGACACCCGGCACAGACCCAGGAAAATCTCCCCAGGGTTATTTTAGTCAGCCCCATAATGTTCCATACACGACATGAAACCACCACACCATGAAGAACCGTATCCCAGGCAGCAGGAGTGCCGCAGAGGCCTTTCAAGGGCGAGAAGGCCAGAATTCCCAAAGGGTAGGCCGGGATCGCCCCTCGACATGTTGCCGGGCGGAAATGAGACTTTCTGCCCTCTGGAGCTCCAGGAACTGCTGAGCCTAAGTGCGTGCAGCCGATTTGATCACAGGGGTGGGAGCAGGACGCTTTGCCTGGGCCCACAAGGTCCTCGGCAGATAGTCGCACCTTCCAATGCAATCAGGGAGTGGGAGCATTCCACCTGGCTTGGGGCACTGAGGCCAATTGTCGCTCCCCCCAGCTGCCGGTCTCGCTTTAGTTTACTAGCTTAGCACAGGCCATGATACTGAACCTGGGACCTTTCTAGATGATGTGACTTGCTATCACATTGTGCGGTGCATTAACCCACTGACCCCAGAGAGCGGTTTTCCAATAAACATTTTTAAAAGGGTCATGAGATCTTGTCAGAAAAAATGTTGCGAGTAATTTTCAAAAGATTTACAAATTCAGTTCTTTTCAGAAGTGTCTCTTGCAGGTCATTTATTTTAAGTTATTTTCAGTGTGGAAGTTGCAGGAGAATGGATGGTGCAATTGTCTCCTTTCAAGTTTGCAAACATTTTATTTTAATCTCTTCCTCTTAATTCTTTTAAGAATTCTATCCTATCACGCCTTTCCACCATCTACAAGGACAAGTCAGGAGTGTGATGGAATACTCTCCAGTTGCCTGGATGAGTGCAGCTCCAACAACACTCAAGAAGCTCGACACCATCCAGGACAAAGCAGCCCACTTGATTGGCACCCCATCCACCACCTTAAACATTCACTCCCTCCACCACCGGTGTACCGTGGCTGCAGTGTGTACCATCTACAAGATGTACTGCAGCAACTCGCCAAGGCTTCTTCGGCAGCACCTCCTAAACCCGCGACCTCTGCCACCTAGAAGGACAATGGCAGCAGGCGCATGGGAACACCATCACCTCCAAGTTCCCCTCCAAGTCACACACCATCTTGACTTGGAAATATATCGCCGTTCCTTCATCGTCGCTGGGTCAAAATCCTGCAACTCCCTCTCTAACAGCACTGGGAGTACCTTCACCACACGGACTGCAGCGGTTCAAGGTGGCAGCTCACCACCACCTTCTCAAGGGCAATTAGGGATGGGCAATAAATGCTGGCCTTGCTAGCGACACCCATATCCCATAAACAATTTAAAAAAAATGTTTCTCCTCTATCTGAAAGTAAAAATGGTTCTTTTGCCTTTTCAGTTTGAAACAGAAGGCGATGCAATTAAAATTTCCACCACGGTGGTCAGTGTGCCTAAGTTGACCTTACCCATTCTGTGTGAGAGAAACAAGTTCTTGATCCTAATGATGTGATGTGAGGCAAATAAGAGTTTTGGAAGTCCGGGCTTCCCCGTATGCCGTAGACTTTTAACTTCACAGCGTGCATCTTTTTTTTTCAATAGGTTCCCCGCCCAGAAGCCAGCCTGATTGACAGACTCCCTGTCGGGCGGGGACCACTCTGCCGTGTTAGTGGGAGCGTGGGTGGAGGGGGTTGGATCCCCAGGGTGGGAGTCAGATCCCGGCCGGGGAGGGGGGTGGGGTGGGGCGGGGGGCCGGATGTAGAGCTGTGTTGGAAAATATGTTGGCCACTAGCCTCATGTGGCTAATTGGGAATCTAGATGTGGCTAATGGCATTTCTGATTATTGAATAGAAATTGAATAATAGACACTGCCTTTGGGCCTGTGATCTCAATACTCATTCGCACGCGTATGCATGTGAAGGTTAACCGTTTTGCGCATTTGTTGGTGAAATGGTGATAAAAAGCAGGGTGTTCGGGTATTTTTTTGATCGTTGTGAGTGCTTTACTTCCTTGATTATTGAATGGTGGCAGATGTTTGTTTAGTAAATGTACACATGTGAAATACATTTACCTGTATTGTGTGCAAGGTGTTTTCTACTAAAATCAGCGCATGTGGCTAAAATGGTGTCGCTATAGGCAAACACCGCAGTGGCTAGTCAGCATGTTCTACTGGACAACACTGGTTTAGAGAAGCAATTGTAGAGCATGGGGCTTAGACAACTGAAGGTATGGCCATCAAGAGTGGGGCGAAGAGAGGGGGGAATGATCAAGGTTGGAGTCAAAGGAATGGAGAATTTGGGGGTGAGGGTTGCAGGAGGTTCCAGACAGGGGGAGGGGCAAGAATAGGGATGTACAGTCTGCACCACTTGTAGCGAGCGTGTTCGTATCAACACGATTTGCCTGCTATACGCAATGGTCGGTATAATAAGGAGAGACTGTTTCCAGTGGCAGAAGGGTCGGTAACCAGAGGACACAGATTTAAGGCAATTGGCAAAAAAAAGAGGGAAAATGAGAATTTTTTTTAGCAGTGAGTTGCAGTAATCTGGAAAACACACCTGAAAGGGGGGTGGAAGCAGATTCAGTAGTAATTTTCAAAAGGGAATTAGATAAATACATGAAGGGGAAAAATTTACAGGGCTATGGGGAAAGAACAAGGGAATGGGACGAATTGGACAGCTCTTTCAAATAGCATGATGGGCCAAATGGCCTCCTTCTGTGCTGTATCATTCTATGATTCTATAACATGGTAGCGTTTATAACATTTAAAGTAATTTCAATTCCGGTTAGTTGGCCTTGAGTGGCTGCTGAGCAGAATTTGTATTTTACAGTGTTAAAGACTGCCGGAGAGAGGACAGCTAAAATATCAGTGCTGTTTTTCGAGAGTAGATCAGCTTCCTCAGTCTTCACCATCCCTCTTGGATTTCGTTTCAACTTGAGAAAGCTTGGTGAGCACTGCAAAGGTTGAAAAGAATAGGAGAGAACATGTGAAATAATCTGAAAGCAATGTTCGGGGATACTGAACTTGCATTTTAAATTATTGAAGAAATGGAAGCCTAAGGGAAGTGAAATCTGCCTCAATGAGGCTCTTTAATTACATTCAGTGCATCTTAACGAGGTGCAAACTAGTGAGTACGCACAGCTTTTTCTACCTGAAATAAATGGAGCACTTAAGACGCTATAACCGGGAACTTTGAATTTGACGTTAATGTAAAGGATAATAGTTTTTGCTTTTTGGCTGATACAAGTGACTGTCCATTTTAAACACAGACGTTTTAAGTGGTAGGGCCTGTATTTAAAATCAAGGACAATAATTTAAAATTGGAGGCATTGTGGGACTGGGACTCAGAGTGTAGGTCGGCAAGGACAGGGGCGAAAGGTGACTGGGATTTGATGTGGGGTAGGATACGGGCAACAGAGTTTTGGATGAGCTTGATGTTTTTGGAGGATGGGAGGCTAGAGAGGAAAGCATTGGAATGTTTGAGTCTGGAGGTGACAAAGGCATGGACAAGGGTTTCAGCAGTAGAGGGGCTGAGGCAGAGCAATGTTACGGATGTGGAAGTAGGCAGTCTTTGTGACTGCGTGGATTATGGGGTCGGAAGCTCAGCTCAGGGACAATCAGGAGGCCGAGGCTGCAAACAATCTGGTTCACCCTGAAATAGCAGCCGGGGAGGGAAATGGAGTCAGTGGCTGGTGTCCAGAGTCTGTGGCTGCGGGATGAAGACAATTACTTCAGCCTTCCCAATGCTTGGCTGGAGAAAGTTACTGCTGACCCAGGAAGCTGAGCCGAGGTGTGCGAGCAATGTCGCCAAGGCCCTCTCCTCATCCGTAATTAAGAAAGAAAGAAAGACTTGCATTTATATAGCACCTTTCACGACCACCGGACGTCTCAAAGCACTTTACAGTCAATGAAGTACTTTTGGAGTGCAGTCACTGTTGTAATGTGGGAAACACAGCAGCCAATTTGCACACAGCAAGGTCCCACAAACAGCAATGTGATAATGACCAGATAATCTGTTTTTATTATGTTGGTTGAGGGATAAATATTGGCCAGGACACCGGGGATAAGTCCCCTGCTCTTCATTGAAATAGTGCCATGGGATCTTTTACGTCCACCTGAGAGAGCAGACGGGGCCTCGGTTTAACGTCTCATCTGAAAGACGGCACCTCTGACAATGCAGCACTCCCTCAGCACTGCAACTGGAGTGTCAGCCTAGCCTTATATGCCCAAGTCCCTGGAGTGGGACTTGAACCCACAACCTTCTGACCCAGAGGCAGAGAGTGCTACCAACTGAGCCACAGCTGACACTGTCTCGCAAGCACTTCAGTTAAAGTAGCGGACAAACACGTTTAGCCTATCACAGCCCATAATTTTATTTGCAAAATCCAAAGCTGTGCTTTAAATTTGATGCAGAATTCATCCTGCAGTCGTTGACTAACCATTTTACCCAGTATTGGCATAAATATTGTTTGGTTTTTGCTGGGCTATCCCAGTCAAGACGCTCGTGCTGTGTTTTTGCAGAAGGGATCACGGCAGTTGACACCGGGCTGTGTTGCACAATAAAGCTCCCTATGTTCCCCATGGCTGGCAGAGGCAACATCTGGACGAAATAAGCAATTAAAATTGATTTGCGTAAAGACAACATTTGTGCTCATAAATAACGTTTTCTGGTAACAAATGAAATTTCTATTAAAGCAGGAGCCCTGACACAGATTTAAATAATTATTTTACCCCCTACCCCAACCTGCAACCAGCTGGAACGGGTACTTGCCTTGTGTTGCAAACTGCATCCAGGCTTCCCTTGGAGACTCCACAAGTGACCATGTCACCACGTGAATAAAATGAGAATTTATCCATGGCTTTAGCATCACAGAAACCACCTGACGTACACCAGAAAAAATGGCACCAATGGGGAGTGGGGAGGGGAGGGCGAGCGTTGAGTATACACTGCTCGTACAGTACTTGGCATTGACATCGGAATTGTCCAGGATGTGCACTACTGCACCCTAGTTAGGATCCTAGAACAATTTACTGGATCTGTCAATTTGGCATTAATGACATTCGAACACTAAATCAGCTCCACAGACTTAGTAGCTTTTAGAGCCATATAGATTTCAAATAAATTGAATGTTTTTAGAAAGAGGCTCAGTAAATTATGAATATGGCAGCTGCTACATTAAGCTTTAATACATCTTCATTACTGGCACGTTGCCTAAAACCTTCAAGGTTGAAGTGAAAATCTATCAGGACCAAACAGTCCTACAGTGGCCTATGTGCATATACTATTAAAAGGTTATTATTATAAGGCCAAAAGAAATTAATAATTAGTTTTTCATCACTTGCCCGCTTCCATTTGGGAGGTTTGCTTTCACAGATGCTGCAGAAAGAAGTAACTGCAGACGGCCGCATGGAAACCTGAACAGTAGAAGCTGTTTAAAGTCAGTAACGCAGGTGAAAGCATGACTCGGTTGTCAGGTTTCAATAGTTTGTGTACATTAAAGAAGAATTTTGCCATTTTTCCAAGAAGACAAAGGTAGGATCTAGTCTCATTCAACTGGCCAAATTTGTACAAGTAAGCCAGTTCCAAGTAGGCCTGCAATCAGTCCCTAACGTCCATTAGGTGATATGAAAATTCTAACGTCCATTACAGCAGTGATACAGAAAGACTAAAATTAAAAGGAAATCCTGAAATTAATTATAGACCGGGACATTCATTTACAGGGCTTGATTTTACCAGCCCTGAGGAGGCGGCTCTGGAGGCGGGACTGCTGGCAAAATCAAAAAGTATGGGAGCGGGTCCCGAACTAGCTCCCAACCCACCTCCAAACAATCTTCCCGGGAGTTGGGTCCCCAATTTGCGCAGGGACCCGACTCCTAGCAGCGGGAAGAGGATTAAAGCCACTTAACTGTCTGTTAACAGGCAGTTAGAAGGCTTTTTCCCATTTTGAGACTTCTGCTGCAGGCTTCCTGACGTCGGGGATCCCCACCAGGGTAAGTGAGGTGTGCTGTGGGTCTGTTGTAATGTTTGTGTATAGATTACAGCTGCAGAAGTGGTGTGAAGGATCCAATGTGACACTGGTGAGTATCAGAGGTAAGAAGATGTTGGGAAAGTCATTTTTAACGTGTTTATATTTTTCTGTCGGTGACAAGCTTTGAAGTATTTGTGTGGCCTCACCTCATTGGGAGAAGTGACATCGCTTCTGTAACCTCAGCTGCAGCTGCCATCTGTTTTATCCTAAGGAGAGAGTCATTGGAGAGCCCGGGTTCAAGGGCTCACCTTTTTACAGTGATTGTCAGTGTTTGACAGCACCTCAATGCTATCAAACACTGACAGGTCAGCTGTCAAAAATAAATGGTTCATGTCCCTTTAAGAAAATCGGCAAATGAAGCGTCATCAACTGACGTCATCTGACAGCGGCTTTCCCTTAATTGGCCAGCAAGCCCGCAGGGCAGGCTTAACAAGGCCAATCAGGGGAAAATAGCATCTGTGTGTTGGACGTCGCTGGGGGCAGGACTAGAACCCAGAAGGCAGCAGTCCCGCCCCAATTCGCCTCGGCAGGTAAAATCCAGCCCTATGCCTGAAGCCACATTTTGTTTTCATTATAGAATGACATAGAATTTACTGCACAGAGACAGGCCATTCAGTCCAACTGGTCCACACGCGCCTCCTCCCACCTTACTTCATCTCGCCCTATTGACATATCCTTCTATTCCTTTCTCCCTCATGTACTTATCTAGCTTCCCCTTATATGAGGTTCTGATATTTTTTGGAGTATGTTAGGGATTGTATTCCATGATACTGTTCACCAGACTGGTTCCTGGGATGGGGGGATTGTCCTATGAGGAGAGATTGAGTAGACTGGGCCTATATTCTCTAGAGTTTAGAAGAATGATAGGTGATCTCATTGAAACATACAAAATTCTTACAGGGCTTGACAGGGTAGATGCAGGGAGGATGTTTCCCCTGGCTGGGGAATCTAGAACCAGGGGTCACAGTCTCAGAATAAGAGGTCGGCCATTTAGGACTGAGATGAGGAGAAATTTCTTCACTCGGAGGGTGGTGACTCTTTGGAATTCTCTACCCCAGAGGGCTGTGGAGGCTCAGTCGTTGAGTATATTCAAGATAGAGACGATAGATTTTTGAATATTAAAGGAATCAAGGGATATGGGGATAGTGCAGGAAAGTGGAGATGAGGTAGAAGATCAGCCATGATCTTAGTGAATGGCGGAGCAGGCTTGAAGGGTCAAATGGCCGACTCCTGCTCCTATTTCTTATGTTCTTATTAATTCGTGTCTTTGGTTTATGCTGAGGGGATAACAGTTTCAGAACATAAGATGATGGTGGCTTGGGGATGGAATTCCACAATTCTGTCCATTTTGTGTTGTGAGTCAGTGGCCTTGGTTAGAGTGGAAAAGTTACTGTCAATGATGTTATCATATAAACACTTGATGAGACCAAACTCCTTTCTGCACTATTGTAAACCTGTGTATGTTAACTGGGTTAATGCCACAGTTAAATGGGAGAGAAAGGGCTTTGGTTCAAACATGGTAAGTCTTATGGACACTGATTTCTACCTTTGCGTTACTAATAAACAGGAATATCATGGCAATCTATAATATATTAAAAATCTTACGTTTCTGTGCACCTCCTGTCAAATCTTAAATTCCTAACACCACATTTATAATGGGAACTGTCAGATTTTTTTTTTAACTGAATTCAAATTCTCAAACTGCCAGTGGTGGGATTTGAACTCAAATTCTCTGGATTATTAGTCCAGTAACAACCAACTCTACTTCTCTGCTTCCCAATTCGCTGTACATTATATCAAAATATCACATAAAAGTACAGTCAGAATGTATGCCGATGTAAACTCGTCACACTGTAATTACCCTTTCCCACCATGGTGGCACTGTAGAGCCTAAGTTTTCCAGCTCCTCGTCTTATATTACAGAGAAACATCTAAGCTTTTTGTTTAATCTTTCTCGTGATGTGGGCATTGCTCACAAGTCAGGCATTTATTTCCCATCCCCAGTTGCCGATCAGGAGGTGGTGGTGGGCCTTCTTGAGTGGTCTGATACAACTGAGTGGCTTTCGAGGCCATTTCAGAGGGCAGTTAAAAAAGTTAACCATGCTGGTCTGGGACTGGAGTCACATATAGGCCGGACAGGATAAGGATGGCAGGTTTCCTTCCCTAACGAGCATTAGTGAACCAGTTGGGTTTTTAGGACAATCCAGTAGCTTCATGGTCACTTTTACTGATACCAGCTGTTTATTTCCAGATTTTTTTTTAAACTGAATTCAAATTCTCAAACTGCCAGTGGTGGGATTTGAACTCAAATT
Source organism: Somniosus microcephalus (assembly GCF_052327205.1). Taxonomy (NCBI): domain Eukaryota; kingdom Metazoa; phylum Chordata; class Chondrichthyes; order Squaliformes; family Somniosidae; genus Somniosus; species Somniosus microcephalus. The sequence goes on from NC_140988.1 coordinate 23,002,740, forward strand.
CTCAGGATTATTAGTCCAGTAACAACCAACTCTACTTCTCTGCTTCCCAATTCGCTGTACATTATATCAAAATATCACATAAAAGTACGGTCAGAATGTATGACTCAGTTGTACCCGTGCCCCAGTCAAATTATTCCCCACCCATTTTGATGAACGGATGTAAAAGATCGAGGACACTTGGGCGTATTGTAGGTACATGTGTAACTCACTTACATCCAAAATTCTGCCATCTTATAAACCACGTTATTTGTTTACGCCCAGATTATGGGTGTGTCTGGGTTCAAATGTAGAGGAAACTCCAGGTCATAGCCTTTTCTCCCCACGTGCAATGCCACAGGAGCTTGTCTATTTTATATCAAACTTAAAAGTACAATGTAATTCAGAAACAGATTAACTTGTAAGGATAAGTGGTTAAAATGTGGAACCTGCTACCACCTGGAGTAGTTTGAGGCAAATAGCATAGATGCATTTTAAGGGGAAGCTGGATAAGTACATGAGGGGGAAAGGAGTAGAAGGACATGTCGATAGGGTGAGATGAAGTAAATAGAGTGGGAGGAAGATTGTGTGGAGCATAAACTCCAGCATAGACTGGATGGGCCGAATGGTCTGTTTCTTTGCTGTAAATTCTATGCAATTGTCAGGTTTCATTAGTTTGTGTTTATTAAAGAAGGATTTCGCCATTTTTCCAAGAAGACAAAGGCAGGATCTAGTCTGATTCAACTGGCCAAATTTGTACAAGTAAGCCAGTTCCAAGTAGGCCTGCAATCGGTCCCTAACGTCCATTAGGTGATATGAAAATTCTAACGTCCTTTACAGCAGTGATACAGAAAGACTAAAGTTAAAAGGAAATCCTGAAATTAATTATATGCCTGGACATTAATTTATAGGGCTGGATTTTACCAGCCCTGAGGAGGTGGGTTTGGAGGCGGGACTGCTGGCAAAATCAAAAAGAATGGGAGCAGGTCCCGAACCCACTCCCAACCCACCTCCAAACAATCTTCCGGGGAGTTGGGTCCCCAATTTGCGCAGGGCCCCGGCTCTTAGCAGCGGGAAGAGGATTATAGCCACTTAACTCTCTGTTAACAGGCAGTTAGGATGCTTTTTCCTATTTTGAGACTTCTGCTGCAGGCTTCCTGATGTCGGGGATCCCTGCCAGGGTAAATGAGGCGTGCTGTGGGTCTGTTGTAATATTTGTGTATAGATGACAGCTGCAGAAGTGGTGCGAAGGATCCAATGGGACACTGGTGAGTATCAGAGGTAAGGAGATGTTGGGAAAGTCATTTTTAATTTGTTTAGATTTTTCTGTAGGTGACAAGCTTTGAAGTATTTGTGTGGCCTCCCCTCATTGGGAGAAGTGACAGATCGCTTCTGTAACCTCAGCTGCAGCTGCCATCTGTTTTATCCTAAGGAGAGAGTCATTGGAGAGCCTGGGTACAAGGGCTCACCTTTTTACAGTGATTGTCAGTGTTTGACAGCACCTCAATGCTATCAAACACTGACAGATCAGCTGTCAAAAATAAATGGTTCATGTCCCTTTAAGAAAATCGGCAAATGAAGCTCCATCAACTGACGTCATCTGACACCGGTTTTCCCTTAATTGGCCAGCAAGCCTGCAGGGCGGGGCTTAATAAGGCCAATCAGGGGAAAATAGCGTCTGTGTGTTGGATGTCGCTGGGGGCGGGACTAGAACCCAGAAGGTAGCAGTCCCGCCCCCAACTCGCCTCGGCAGGTAAAATCCAGCCCATAGTGCCTGAAGTCACATTTTGTTTTTATTATAGAATTACATAGAATTTACTGCACAGAGACAGGCCATTCGGTCCAACTGGTCCACACGCGCCTCCTCCCACCTTACTTCATCTCGCCCTATTGACATATCCTTCTATTCCTTTCTCCCTCATGTACTTATCTAGCTTCCCCTTATATGAGGTTCTGATATTTTTTGCAGTATGTTAGGGATTGTATTCCATGATACTGTTCACCAGACTGGTTCCTGGGATGGGGGGATTGTCCTATGAGGAGAGATTGAGTAGACTGGGCCTATATTCTCTAGAGTTTAGAAAAATGAGAGGTCATCTCGTTGAAACATACAAAATTCTTACAGGGCTTGACAGGGTAGATGCAGGGAGGATGTTTCCCCTGGCTGGGGAATCTAGAACCAGGGGTCACAGTCTCAGAATAAGAGGTCGGCCATTTAGGACTGAGATGAGGAGAAATTTCTTCACTCGGAGGGTGGTGACTCTTTGGAATTCTCTACCCCAGCGGGCTGTGGAGGCTCAGTCGTTGAGTATATTCAAGATAGAGATCAATAGATTTTTGAATATTAAGGGATTCAAGGGATATGAGGATAGTGCAGGAAAATGGAGAGGAGGTAGAAGATCAGCCATGATCTTATTGAATGACGGAGCAGGCTCGAAGGGCCAAATGGCCTACTCCTGCTCCTATTTCTTATGTTCTTATTAATTAGTGTCTTTGGTTTATGCTGAGGAGATAACAGTTTCAGAACATAAGATGCTGATGTTCAGAACATAAGATGCTGGTGGTTTGGGAATGATTCCACAATTCTGTCCATTTTGTGCTGTGAGTCAGTGGCCTTGGTTAGAGTGGAAAAGTTACTGTCAATGATGTTATCATATAAACACTTGATGAGACCCAACTCCTTTCTGCACTATTGTAAACCTGTGTATGTTAAATGGGTTAATGCCACAGTTAATGGGAGAGAAAGGACTTTGGTTCAAACATGTTAAGTCTTCATACAATAACATTATGGGCACTGATTTCTACCTTTGTGTTACTAATAAACAGGAATATCATGGCAATCTATAATATATTAAAAATCTTACGTTTCTGTGCACCTCCTGACAAATCTTAAATTCCAAACACCACATTTATAATGGGGACTGCCGATGTAAACTCGTCACACTGTAATTACCCTTTCCCACCATGGTGGCAATGTAGAGCCTCAGTTTTCCAGCTCCTTGTCTTGTATTACAGAGAAGCATCTAAGCTTTTTGTTTAATCATTCTTGTGATGTGGGCATTGCTGGCACGTCAGGCATTTATTGCCCATCCCCAGTTGCCGATCAGGAGGTGGTGGTGGGCCTTCTTGAGTGGGATAGCAAAATACTGCAGATGCTGGAAATCCGAAATAACAACAGAAAATGCTGGAAAAACTCAGCAGGCCAGGCAACATCCGTGGAGAGAAATTAAAGTCGACGTTTCGGGTCTAACCCTTTTTCAAAACTGGAAAGGAAATGAAATAGATCGAAAGGTAGGGCTGGGACAGAACAAAAGAAGTGAAGTGACATTAAGAGGTATTCAAAACGAGACGAGATGGTGATAGGACTAGTGGAGACAAAAGACAGCTCTAGATTAGGTGTGAAATGCGCTGGCAGAATGAGAGACAGCTGCCATGTGGGAGAGAGAAAAAAAAAGGAAAAGGGAGGGGGGGAGGGAGAAACTGCAAAGGGGTGGATAAAAAATATAAGTAAAAATGTAATAGGGGCCGAGGTTATGATCTGAAATTGTTGAACTCGATATTGAGTCCGGAAGGCTGCAAAGTGCCTAATCGGAAGATGAGGTGCTGTTCCTCGAGTTTATGTTGAGCTTCCGTGGAACAATGCAAGTGGCCAAGGACGGTGAGGTCCGAGTGGGAATGGAGCGGTGAATTAAAATGACAGGCGACTGGAAGCTCAGGGTCACCCTTACATACTGAACGGAGGTGTTCCGCGAAACGGTCACCCAATCTGTGTTTGGTCTCCCCAATGTAGAGGAGACCACATCGTGAGCAGCAAATACAGTGTACTAGATTGCAAGAAGTACAAGTAAATTGCTGTTTCACCTGGAAGGGGTGTTTGGGGCCCTGGACAGTGGGAAGGGGGGAGGTATAGGGGCAGGTGTTACATCACCTGTGCTTGCACGGGAAGGTGTCAGGCGAAGGGGAAGGGGTGCTGGGGGTGATAGAGGAGTGGACTAGGGTGTCTCGGAGGGAGCGGTCCCTACAGAATGCTGAAAGGGGAGGGGAGGGGAAGATGCGTTTGGTGGTGGGATCACTTTGGAGGTAGCGGAAATGCCGGAGGATGATCCGTTGAATGTGCAGGCTGGTGGGGTGAAAGGTGAGGACAAGGGGAACCCTATCGTGGTTCCGGGAGGGAGGGGCAGGGGTGAGGGCAGAAGTGCGGGAGATAGAACGGACACAGTCGAGGGCCGTGTCAACCACGGTAGATGGGAATCCTCGGTTGAGGAAAAAGGAAGACATGTCGGAAGCACTGGTGTGGAAGGTGGCATCGTCGGAGCAGATGCGGCAGAGACGGAGAAACTGGGAGAATGGAATAGAGTCCTTACAGGAGGCAGGGTGGGAGGAAGTGTAGTCCAGGTAGCTGTGGGAGTCAGTGGGCTTGTAGTGAATATTGGTCAATAACCTATCCCCAGAGATGGAGACGGTGAAGTCGAGGAAGGGTGGTCTTGAGTGGTCTGATACAACTGAGTGCCTTGCGAGGCCATTTCAGAGGGCAATTAAAAAGTTAACCATGCTGGTCTGGGACTGGAGTCACATATAGGCCAGACAGTATAAGGACGGCAGGTTTCCTTCTCTAACGAGCATTAGTGAACCAATTGGGTTTTTAGGACAATCCAGTAGCTTCATGGTCACTTTTACTGATACCAGCTGTTTATTTCCAGATTATTTTTTTTTAGCTGAATTCAAATTCTCAAACTGCCAGTGGTGGGATTTGAACTCAAATTCTTTGGATTATTAGTCCAGTAACAACCAACTCTACTTCTCTGCTTCCCAATTCGCTGTACATTATATCAAAATATCACATAAAAGTACGGTCAGAATGTATGACTCAGTTGTACCCGTGCCCCAGTCAAATTATTCCCCACCCATTTTGATGAACGGATGTAAAAGATCGAGGACACTTGGGCGTATTGTAGGTACACGTGTAACTCACTTACATCCAAAATTCTGCCATCTTATAAACCACGTTATTTGTTTACGCCCAGATGTGTCTGGGCTCAAATGTGGAGGAAACTCCGGATCATAGTCTTTTCTCCCCACGTGCAATGCCACAGGAGCTTGTCTATTTTATATCAAACTTAAAAGTAAAACATAATTCAGAAACAGATTAACTTGTAAGGATATGTGGTTAGAATGTGGAACCTGCTACCACCTGGAGTAGTTTGAGGTGAATAGCATAGATGCATTTTAAGGGGAAGCTGGATAGGTACATGAGGGGGAAAGGAATAGAAGGACATGTCGATAGGGTGAGATGAAGTAAATAGAGTGGGAGGAAGGTTGTGTGGAGCATAAACTCCAGCATAGACTGGATGGGCCGAATGGTCTGTTTCTGTGCTGTAAATCCTATGCAATTCTATGTAATCCAACTTTATCCAACATAAACTGACATGAAATGTATTTATAGAGTACATAACACATGCCTAATGCTCACAGTCCACTTTCACCTCCACCCTACAGCTGGGAAAGCCACAATAACCATGTCCTCAGGCCCAATCTTCAAACCTTCTCAGCTGATAGTGTCCTCGTTATAAATTTAAAAAAAAAATCTTATTTCTATATCTACACGCAGCACATCCACATCCACATCACAAATATTTTTCAGAGGAGGCTGATATTATCATGCCTGAGAGAAGGATTAAAGTGTAAAGCAGAAAGAAGGGATAGACACCACCAGTGAAGAAAAATGCCATGCAAAGTTCCTGGATGGAGTTCGCACTCCTACAAACACCTGAATGAATGGGGTAAGGTTATACACCCCTGTCATTCACTCCCTGTACTGACAGTGATTCTCACGCTGTGTCTGCACTCTCTGCTCAGTGACTCCTGCTACCTGAAGCTTGAGATCAACCTCAGACTTGGACCTGGCCATGTCCTCCGAGTTGGGTGTGGCTGGTGAGTTCTGCCCAGAGTGAAGCAAAGGAAGGTACCAAGTGCCACAAAGCTTGAACTTTAACATGGGATAGACAGGCAATACATCAGGGATCGGAAGGGAGAGGAAAGGTAGGCAGATCTCCTGGGACAGTGTGCAAACTCCCCTGGACAGTGCATGAATTCCCCATGACAATGTAGGAACTTTCCTGGACAGCCCTGAACTGTGGATGCTGCACAAGAGAACACGACTAAGGAAAGCAGATATATGTTAGCGCATCTCTTGTAGCATCATTTATGGAGTAAGTTGGATGAGAAGACATGTTTATAAGGATGTCAGCATTCTATTTATAACACACATGATGAATTATAAATTGGGGCAATGTTTATGTTTTCATAGCTCTTTCCTTGCACGTGCAAAGGGACCACCTCGAGAAAAACTGTCTACTACCAAAATGAAGCTGTGTTTAACTTGGCCTATCCCTTTAATACCACAAAGTCCAATCAGATGAGAAACCTCATCTTCTCCCTGCTCAACTACTCCCTGTGGGGAAGTGCTGAAAATAGCCATGTCCTGAGGTCACTTAGAGGTTAATTGCTGTTGCTCAGGGAAATTTGTCTGTTCAACTTTAACTGTAAACATTTTTTTAAGGTGCAACTTGTTCATTGGCAGGAAGCCTATTGTTGTGTATGTACCTTTAAGGGAATAACTGGTCTCAGACTGCAGTACCGGCAGTGACCACCCCTGTATAAAAGGCACTAGCAATCTTCTGTAGTTTCAGTTTCCCGATTGTCTCCATTCAGTAAAGACTTGTTATAATCAACTCCTGCTGTCCGTGTCTCAATTATACACGGACATAATATTGGCGACGAGCAGATACGAACTTACCTACAGTCTGCACCACCTCATGGGATCCATTCCTGAAGCGAAGTGAGCAGAGGTCGAGGCCAGAAGGAAGAAAGAAGCAGTAGAAACAGGCGTCGACCGTGGGCATCTGCCCCTGAGTCAGCGGAGTTGAAGATTACAGGAGAAGCTGTCGAGAGCGGGGCCTGGTTCCTGTCGACGGTGCTTCAGCTAATTGGGCTGGTGGCAGGTAGTACACTGATCCTTCCTGGGCTGCGGCGGTCGAGAACTTGAGCGGGTGGCTTGCAACGGGGCCGAGCAGCGTTGTCGGGAAGAGGAGAGAGAGAGAGGGTGGCGCACACAGGGCGTGGCCGGTGCTATGAAGCCGGGCAGCGTACGGACCCGAGAAGAGGGAGGCAAGAGTCCCACAGGGTTGTTCCACGACGGGAAAATAATAACATAAAATTAAAAAAAAAAAAAGAAATATTAAACGCGCAGAAAACCGCGAGGAGCTGCGGGTTGCAATGGAAACCGCGGAAAGCAGCGCTAGCAACAGCGGGGAAGAAGGCAAAATGCGGGAGGCGCCATCTTAATCCAACGGGGAAGAAGGCAAAGCGCGGGAGGCGCCATCTTAATCAGCGGGGAAGAAGGCAAAGCGCGGGAGGCACCATTTTGTTAAATCGGGGAAGAAGGCAAAGCGCGAGAGGCGCCATTTTAGATTTTCAAGATGCCGAAGACTGGCTGTATCACTGCCTTTGATAATGCAATAGAGGACTGGACCACGTATGTGGAAAGAGTCGAGGTATATTGCGAGGCAAATGAAATAGCCGATGAGAAAAAGGCATCGGTATTGCTAAACTTAATGGGCGCTAGAACGTACGGCCTATTGCGGGACCTGATTACTCCAGCCAAACCGAAGGCGAAGAGTTTTAACGAAATTGTTGCTATCCTACAGGAACACCTAAACCCTGCACCGCTGCTGATAGCAGAAAGATTTAAATTCCACAGGAGAACTCAGCATAAAGATGAGAGCAATGCTGAGTACCTTACGGAACTACGCAAGCTATCAAAGCACTGCCAGTTCGGAGCAGGACTGGCAGATACCCTACGGGACAAATTTGTCTGTGCACTCCTGAGTGAAGGAACACAGAAGAAGTTACTCTCAGAGAAAGAGCTGACGCTAGATAAGGCTTTCAGCGCGGCAGTATCGTACGAAGCAGCAGCCAGGGGAGCTGCGGAAATACAACAAAAGCCACAGGAATACGGGACCCACGAAATGACACGGGGATTTGCAAAATGTTATTGCTGCGGCAGAACTAACCATGACCAGAAGGACTGCTGGTCCAAGGACAAAATATGCAGGCAATGCGGAAAGATGGGACACATTGCACGAGTTTGCAGGTCTGGGAAGAAGACCAGCGACAACAAAAAGGCTACTAAGGAACCGTACAAGAAAGTACAAAAGATGACGGACAGTAGTTCCGAAGACCAGATGAGCGATAGTGAACCCGGGAACAAGAGACTAAGCTGTCTCAAACTTCACAATGTAATCGCAAAAGAGGATCACCGAACCATTTGGGTCACCCTCACGATAGCAGGGTCCCGAGTTAAAATGGAATTGGATACAGGATCAGTGCTAACCATCATGAATCGACGAGACTACGAGTGGCTATTCTCACACATACCCTTGAGAGAGACATCCATCGTCTTGATGACGTATACGGGGCAAAAAGTATACCCCAGAGGAAAAATAAGGGTGCCTGTCGAATACAACGGCAAGAAAATACGGAAATTGTATCTCTACATACTGCAAGATGGTGGACCACCATTATTGGGACGTGAATGGATCAGAAAGATAAGCTTAGATTGGCACTCCATTCATGCAATGATGGTGGATGGTAAAAAAGATGAAGACGTCACTCCTGGACGATTGTCAACAATCTTAGCTAACGCCAAAGAGGTATTTCAACAAGAACTGGGCACTCTTAAAGGCGTAACCGCCTCGATAAAAATAGAAGAGAATGCAATTCCCAAGTTTTTCAAAGCAAGACCGGTACCATATGCAATTTGCCCAGCCGTCGAGGCAGAGCTGGAGAATCTGGAGAATGCAGGCGTGTTATCTAAGGTAGACTGGAGCGAGTGGGCGATACCCATCCTTCCTGTCATGAAGAAAACGTTAAGCAGTAAGTCTGAGGAGCCAAGGAAGTTTCGCATCTGTGGGGACTTCAAGGTGACGGTGAACCCAGTCCTTCACACAGTACAATATCCTCTTCCAAGGATAGAAGACATCTTCGCCTCACTATCTGGAGGGAAGCGTTTTACAAAAATTGACCTAGCACAAGCGTATTTGCAGATGGAGGTTGAAGAATCCTCTAGGAAGTATCTCATGATAAACACTCACAAAGATCTTTACCAGTATCATCAATTGGTATTCGGAGTAGCATCAGCTCCGGCGATATGGCAAAGAGCGATGGAACAAGTCCTGCAAGGGATTCCGGGGACTCAGTGTTACTTGGACGACATCCTAGTGACAGGTGAAGATGACAGGGAACACCTTAACAACCTAGAACAGGTGCTCACTAGACTACGGGAACATGGGCTACGAGCCAACCGCCCCAAGTGTGAGTTTTTTAAGAAACAGATATCGTATTGTGGCCACGTGATTGATGAAGAGGGGTTACAGAAGTCCCCTGACAAAATTGAAGCGGTTGTTAAGGCCCCAGCACCTGAAAATGTGTCGCAACTGAGGTCATTCCTCGGATTGGTGAATTACTACCATAAGTTTTTACCGAATTTGTCCACAATTCTGCACCCACTGAACGCCCTACTACGAACGGGAGTAGCATGGAAATGGAGCAATAACTGTAAGCGGGCCTTTCAGAAGAGTAAGGACTTAATCACTTCAAGAGAAGTATTGGCTCACTACAACCCATCACTACCGATAAGACTGGCGTGTGATGCGTCTCCCTACGGCATTGGGGCGGTACTGTCACATAAATTCCTTGATGGTTTAGAGAGGCCGATAGCTTTTGCGTCACGCTCGTTAACTTCAGCTGAGCGTAACTATGCCCAGATTGACAGAGAGGCCCTCAGCCTAGTGTGGGGGGTGAAGAAGTTCAATCACTACCTGCACGGTCAAAAATTTACTCTACTAACTGATCATCAACCTCTTGTCTCCATTTTCAACCCTCGGAAGGGCGTACCTATAATGACAGCACAACGGCTACAGAGGTGGTCCCTTTTCCTAGGGGCACACCAATATGACATCGAGTACAAAGGAACTAAACAGCATGGAAATGCTGATGGATTGTCGCGCCTACCGTTGCCGACGGTGGAAGAAGAACTTGCAGTGGATCCAATGGAGATATTCCACTCGACCATAGTCGAATGTCTCCCTGTGATGAATGCAAACATAGAAAAGGAAACACGAAATGACCCGACACTATCCCGGGTCTATGATTTAACGGTGAAGGGATGGCCAGCACATGACGAACCACTGCTGCCAGCATTCTCGCCGAGAAGAGAACAGCTGTCAGTGTGCAGAGGAACCTTGATGTGTGGATCCAGAGTAGTAATTCCACCCAAATTGAAGGATAGAGTGCTCAATGAGCTTCATGAGGGTCGTCTGGGAGGGGTAAAAATGAAGAACTTAGCCAGAGCGTTTGTGTGGTGGCCGGGAATCGATAGAGAAATCGAAGAGATGACCAAGAGCTGTGCAGGATGCCAGAAGGTCCAAAACGCCCCACCACAAGCCCCTCTACATCCATGGGAGTGGCCCTCATCTCCATGGCAAAGGGTGCACATTGATTTTGCTGGTCCCTTCATGGACTCGATGTTTTTAATTGTGGTGGATGCACATTCAAAGTGGCCAGAGGTAATAAAAATGTCCTCAACCACCACAGAAAAAACTATCAGTCTTACGAACCATATTCGCCAGGAATGGGCTGCCTGAACAGATTTGCTCTGACAATGGACCACAGTTTGTGTCTGAAGAGTTCCGGAGGTTCTTAAAGAACAATGGTGTTAAGCATTACACATCTGCCCCATATCATCCAGCCACTAATGGATTGGCCGAGAGGTTTGTTCAAACATTCAAGAAGGCTATCAAGGCAATGTGTAATGAAGATATATCCCTACAACACAAGGTGGACAACTTCTTGTTTGCCTACCGGAATGCGACACATGCGGTTACCAACCAAACTCCAGCCATGATGTTCTTCAATCAAAGACTACGATGCCGCTTGGATTTGGTTAAGCCAAACGTCCGAAGAGATGTGGAGAACAGGCAGTTTCAGAATATGAATGAAAGGCCGACCAGGAGTTTTAAGATAGGTCAACCAGTTTTGGCCTGGGACTACCGCACAGAGAAATGGCAGCCAGGAACGATTTGTACACCGCAAGGGCCTCTCATGTATACTATGGACGTTGGAGAGAGCATTGTAAGATGCCATGCTGACCAGATTCTAGAGTCACTGGAAAACGTCAACTCCACACCACGATCTGATACACCTGGCGATGAAACCGACGTACCAATTGCAGCTACCGCAGAATCGGTGATATTGGAAGCAGATGAACCAAACAACGACATTGATCCCGACTCAACCTTGCCAGAAGAACCTGATACCCCAAAGAGGCGTTATCCAGACAGAATCAGGAAGCCTCCTCAAAGACTGAACTTATAGTTGCTTAAACTCAACCAGTGTATCTAGCAACCGTAATTGTGATTGTAATTAGTTATCATTTAGTTGTTAAATGAATGTTATGTACTGTTTATCTAAAAGGGGAGGAATTGTTGTGTATGTACCTTTAAGGGAATAACTGGTCTTAGACTGCAGTATCAGCAGTGACCACCCCTGTATAAAAGGCGCTAGCAATCTTCTGTAGTTTCAGTTTCCTGATTGTCTCCATTCAGTAAAGACTTGTTATAATCAACTCCTGCTGTCCGTGTCTCTATTATACACAGACACAATACCTATCTGTTCAGATGTTATTTGTTGATGCTTTATGAATATGATATTTGAGATGCAAGTGCAATGTACAATTTACACGTGCAACGCTCTCATGTGTGTGACAAAGGTGACACTTTGAGGTGTGATGGACACAGTAGATGCAACGGGCTGGATTTTCATTGAGGAGTCGGGTAGGAGGCGGGACTACAACTTTCGGGGTTGTAGTCTCGCCTCCATCGAGTTCTAGCCAACCCACGCGATTTTGACTTGATTGACCTTGTTGAGCCCGCCCAGCGGGCTTAGCAGGCCAATTAAGGGCCACCCGGCAACAGGTGACGTCACAGATTGATATTTCATCTGTCAAGACCTTTTGACAGATGAAATATCAGCGTTTCACAACTGTTTGAAGCTGTCAAACACTGACAATCTGTATTCTAAGTTAATTCCTTCCTCTCAGGATGATCCCCGGAACAGAAAGCTGAATGCTGCAATTTTTGACAGCTCGCAGCCATTCTGCTTTCTGTGCCGGTGAGATGAGGGACTCCTGACACCTGAAGGAAGGAAGGTTGTAAAGGTAAGTAAAGGTATGTAAAACTTCTTTAAACACTTTACACACACCAAACACACTTACCTTTGCACTCATGCACCCATCACTCACCTGAACACCGGACATCTCGACCCCTCCAAGCCCTTCAGCCCGACGGCCCGCCTCGCTAGCTTGGCGTGGTTTGGAGCTGTCGGGAATCCCACACTTCAACATTAACAATAGGGATTAGGCTAAAATTGGCACTAATCCCCTTTCCGCCTTGGGGAGGCGGGTCCCAGTGCGGGGCGGGTACCCGCCTCCTTTGAAACTGGCATGGAGGCGGGTTGGGGGCGGGATGGGGTCGGGACCCACAATTTTGGGGATTTTAACCCCCCACACATCTCCAATCCCGCCTCCACGGCCCAATGAAAATCCTGCCCAACGTGTCTATTGCATTTATTGATTGATTCACCTCTACATTTCCAACATTCATATCCAAAGCATTCCCCACCCAGATCAATCAGCAGAGCCAATAATGCAAAATCATCATTAGATTACCAGGAATCCAACATTCCTCCAACAATAGACAACCATTAAAATTAAGTTCAAAATAACAGAAAACGATCTTTTCTGAGGTAGCTCAAATTAAAGATATCATCCTTCAATTGCCTTGTCTTACTCTGCTGCCAGCATCCTAACTCGCGCCAGATCCCATTCACCCATCACTCCCTGTGCTCGCTGACCTACACTGGCTCCCGGCCTGGCAACGCCTCCATTTTAAAATTCTCATCCTTCTTTTCAAATCCCTCCATGGCCTATCTCTGTGCTCCTTCAATTCTGGCCTCTTGCGCATCCCTGATTTTAATCACTCCACCACTGGCAGCCGTGCCTTCAGCTGCCTTGGCCCTAAGCTCTGGAATTACCTCCCTAAACCATGCTCTCCTCCTTTAAGATGCTCCTTAAAACCTACCTCTTTGACCAAGCTTTTGGTCATCTGCCCTAACATCTCCTTATGTGGCTCGGTGTCAAATTCTGTTTGATAACGCTCCCATGAAGCACCTTGGGACGTTTTACTATGTTAAAGGCGCTATATGAATACATGTTGTTGTTGTTGTTGTTGTTGTTATACCTCTTTGCTTTTTTTGTTGGCGTTTTCATCTGTGACAAAAGTAGGGTATTTTTGCCTGTAGCTGATGGGTTTCCTCTCTGTAATAAGTATTTTAGTTTAAAAAACAGACTCCTTTAAGAAAAATACTGGCCCGGATTTTCCGGGGCCTATGACCGCGTACACCGTAAGTGCCCCGCAAGTTCCGGGTTTCCGTGTGCGCAGCACATGCACGAAAACCCGGAACTTGCAATCTGTCAAGTTTCAGCTCGACAGATCATCCGCATCCCCGGGAATTGGACATTCGCTGGTGGAGAGTCGGGCTATTTGCCCCACTGCTGCCCAGCGAATGCCCATGAAACTCTTATGCCTGGTGTAGGGCCTTCTTTTACCAGCGTAAAGGCGAAAATAAATATTAAAATAACATTTTTTAAATCATTTAGACATTTAAAAATCCTTATAATTAGTTTAGGTTATTTTTGGCCCCTTCAAAAAGGTTTAAAATTATTTTTCAAAAAATTAAATTGTTGTTTTAAATGTTTAATTAAATTGTATTTTATATTAATTTTAAACATGGGGTGATTTATTTTTATTTAGGTTGTGTGGAAGTGTGTTTTTTAGTTCATTCCTATTATGCTTATGGGGGGATTCCGTACGTAACTGGAATCCCCATAAGCATAATGGAAATCCCCCTTTTTGATTGGTTGGGCTGGCCCACGTGATCCCAGGGGCACTTGCGAACCGCCTGCGCCCCTGGGATACGTGGGCCTTTGCGCAGGCGTACGCCCGGAGGCCCAGGAGCGTGAGAGTTCGAAGATACGGAGGCACCAGGTAGGTGCGTACTTTGCTTGCGGATCGGAGTCATTCGCCCGCGGGAAGCCTCCGACCGTAATTTCAGGTCCACTATCCTCAAAATGGCTCCTGCATTAAGTATATCAGGAAAAAGCCAGTCGAGCCAACACTGTTCATTACCAGCAGACGCACGCAGCTGGGAAAACAGTCACTAAGCACACCCAAGTGCTAGCAAAAATTAACATGTATCACTGGGCTAATAAGCAATGACATAATCTAATCAGGATAGCTGTATCTGGGACACCATTTGTCAGCGAACAAGTTGCCCTTTGCATGTGTGTTATGCAGCATGCTGTTCATTGTTTGAGTAAAGTCACCCGATTTTAACTCCAGGTGGATTCCCCGCTCAGGCCTGAGTTAAAATTACAGTCGGGTCTCAATGATATCATCGGGTTGCAACATACATATGTAAAGAAGGACCCCGTTGGCTCTGGGCGGATGTCCTTGCTGCCCGTTCAGGAGAGCAGGTTAAAATCACAGATGGCAAGAGCCAGGGGCGATTTTAACTCCCTACCCGCCAGGTTTCTGCAGAGCGAGTAGGCTAAAAATCGGCCCCCATCTCACAGATTGACTTTTCAAAGGTGAGGCTATGGGGGGGGAATTTTAACTCCCAAGGATGGATGGCTTAGTGGCGGGTGGGTAGGTTAAAATATCAAATATGGAAAAGCCGACCCCCAACCTGCCTCCAACGCGCCCACTTCTGGTTTTAACGGAGACAGGTTTGGGTGTGGTCGAGTTACCCAACCTCGAAAGGTGGGGCCGTCATTAGAAATGTTAATCATTGAATCACAGAATGATACAGCACAGAAAGAGGCCATTCGGTCCATTTTGCCTGTGCCAGCTCTTTGAACGAGCGACCCAATTAATCCCACTCCCCCGCTCTTTCCCCATAGCCCTGTAAATTTTTTCCTTTCAATATTTATACAATTCTCGTTTGAATGTTACTATTGAATCTGCTTCCACCACCTTTTCAGGCAGAGCATTCCGGATCACAACAACTCGCTGCGTAAAAAAAACTTCCTCATGTCGCCTCTGGTTATATAAATACAAGTTGTTGTTGTTATTGTTGTTGTTTCTTTTGCCAATCACCTTAAATCTGTGTCCTCTGCTTACTGACCCTTCTGCCAGAGCAAGCAGTTTCTCCTTAATCAAAACCGTTCATGATTTTGAACACCTCTGTCAAATCTCCTCTTAACCTTCTCTGCTCTAAGGAGAACAACCCCAGCTTCTCCAGTCTCTCCACATAACTGAAGTCCCTCATAGAGTCATAGAGTTATACAGCACGGATAGAGGCCCTTCGGCCCATCGTGTCCGCGCCGGCCATCAAGCCCTGTCTAATCTAATCCCATATTCCAGCATTTGGTCCGTAGCCTTGTATGCTATGGCATTTCAAGTGCTCATCCAAATGCTTCTTAAATGTTGTGAGGGTTCCTGCCTCCACAACCCTTTCAGGCAGTGAGTTCCAGACTCCAACCACCCTCTACCTTGAATCTATGCCCCCTAGTTATTGACCCTTCTACTAAGGGAAAAAGCTCCTCAGCATCCATCCTATCTATGCCCCTCATAATTTTGTACACCTCAATCATGGCCCCCTCAGCCTCCTCTGCTCCAAGGAAAACAAACCCAATCTGCCCAGTCTCTCTTCATAGCTGAAGCGCTCCAGCCCTGGTTACATCCTGGTGAACCTCCTCTGCACCCTCTCCAACGCGATCACATCCTTCCTGTAGTGTGGCGACCAGAACTGCACACAGTATTCCAGCTGTGGCCTAACCAGTGTTTTATACAGCTCCATCATAACCTCCTTGCTCTTATATTCAATGCCTCGGCTAATGAAGGCAAGTATCCCATATGCCTTTTTTACCACCTTATCCACCTGTTCCGCCGCCTTCAGGGATCTGTGTACTTGCACACCCAGATCCCTCTGACCCTCCGTCTTGCCTAGGGTCTTACCATTCATTGTGTATTCCCTTGCCTTGTTAGTCCCCCCAAAGTGCATCACCTCGCACTTTTCCGGGTTAAATTCCATTTGCCACTGTTCCGCCCATCTGACCAACCCATCTCTATCGTCCTGCAGACTGAGGCTACCCTCCTCATTATTTACCACCCTACCAATTTTTGTATCATCCGCGAACTTACTGATCATACCTTTTACATTCATATCCAAGTCATTAATGTAGACCACAAACAGCAAGGGACCCAGCACCGATCCCTGTGGTACCCCACTGGCCACAGGCTTCCAGTCACAAAAACAACCTTCGACCATTACCCTCTGCCTTCTGCCACTAAGCCAGTTTTGTATCCAATGTGCCAAGGCACCCTGGATTCCATGGGCTCTTACCTTCTTGACCAGTCTCCTGTGCGGGACTTTATCGAAGGCCTTACTGAAATCCATGTATACCACATCCACTGCGTTACCCTCATCCACACACCTAGTCACCCCCTCAAAAAATTCAATCAAATTAGTCAGACATGATCTTCCCTTGACAAAGCCATGTTGACTATCCCTGATTAATCCTTGCCTCTCCAAGTGGAGACAAATTTTGTCCCTCAGAATTTTTTCCAATAATTTTCCTACCACTGATGTTAGGCTCACTGGCCTGTAGTTCCTCGGTTTTTCCCTACTTCCCTTCTTGAATAATGGTACTACATTAGCGGTTCTCCAGTCCTCTGGCACATCCCCTGTGGCCAGAGAGGTCCTGAATATATGTGTTAGAGCCCCCGCAATCTCTTCCTTTGCCTCACACAGCAGCCTGGGATACATTTCATCCGGGCCTGGGGATTTATCCATTTTTAGGCCAGCTAAAACCGCCAATACCTCCTCCCTCTCGATGTTAATATGTTCGAGCATATCACAGTCCCCCCGCCCTATTTCTATGTCTACATCGTCCTTCTCCATAGTGAAAACAGATGCAAAAAATTCATTTAGAACCCCTCCTACATCTTCCGGCTCCACACACAGATTGCCACTTTTGTCCCTAATGGGCCCTATTTTTTCCCTAGTTATCCTCTTACCCTTAATATACTTATAAAACATCTTAGGATTTTCCTTTATTTTGCTCGCCAGTGTTATTTCATGGCCCCTCCTTGATCTCCTAATCTCTTTTTTAAGTATCCCCCTGCACTTTTTGTACTCCTCTAGGGCTTCCTCCGTCTTTAGCCTTTTGTATCTGCCAAAAGCCCTCCTTTTTTTCCTAATCCATTCTCGTATATCCCCTGACATCCAAGGTTCCCTGTGGTTTTTGGAACCACCCTTGACCTTTACGGGAACATGTTGCCATTGTATGATCTCAATCTCCCTTCTGAAAGCCTCCCATTGCTCCGATGCGGATTTTCCTACAAGTAGCTGATCCCAGCCCATTTTGGCCAGATCCTGCCTTATCCTATTAAAATCGGCCTTCCCCCAATTTAGAACCTTTATTTCCGGCCCATCCCTGTCCTTTTCCATGACCACCTTAAATCTCACCATATTATGGTCACTGTCACCAAAGTGCTCACCTACTAGCACTTTTTCCACTTGGCCGGCCACATTCCCTAGAATTAGGTCCAGTACCGCCCCCTCTCTTGTAGGACTTTCTACATGCTGGCTCAAAAAGCTCTCCTGGATGCACTTTAAGAATTCTACACCCTCTGAGCCTTTCACACTCTGACTATCCCAGTTAATATTGGGGAAGTTGAAATCCCCCATTATTATTACCCTATTATTTGCACATTTCTCTGAGATTTGCCTACATATCTGTTCCTCTATCTCCCCCTGACTGTTTGGAGGCCTATAGTACACTCCCAGCAAAGTGCTTGCCCCCTTTTTGTTTTTAAGCTCCACCCATATGGCCTCATTAGAGGAACCTGCTAATATATCATCCCTCCTTACTGCAGTAATTGACTCCTTAATTAATATTGCGACACCCCCTCCTCTTATACCTCCCCCTCTGTCTCGCCTGAAAATTCTGTACCCCGGAATATTGAGCTGCCAGTCTTGCCCCTCCCTCAACCATGTCTCCGTGATAGCAACAATATCATACTCCCATGTGTTTATCAACACCTTCAGTTCATCCACCTTATTTGCAAGACTCCTTGCATTAAAATAGATGCCATCCAGCCTTGCCCTTATATGTTTGCCCTGTCTACCAAGCTGACTTGTTTTTTTCTCTATAATTGGCAGCACATCACCCCCTATTTCAGCTCCCCTCTGTATCCCATCCCCCTGCCAAGTTAGTTTAAACCCCCCCCAACCGTGCTAGCAAACCTCCCCGCAAGGATATTTGTCCCGCTCTGGTTCAGGTGCAACCCGTCCGACTTGTACAAGTCCCACCTTTCCCAGAAGCAGGCCCAGTGATCCAGGAAAGTAAAACCCTCCCCCCTACACCAACTCTTTAGCCACGCATTCATCTGCTCTATCCTCCCATTCCTATACTCACTAGCACGTGGCACTGGGAGTAATCCAGAGATTACAACCTTTGAGGTCCTGCTCTTTAATCTGTTACCTAGCTCCTTAAATTCTTGATGCAGGACCTCATCCCCCTTCCTACCTATGTCGTTGGTCCCAATGTGGACCACGACCTCTGCCTGCTCACCCTCCCCCTTAAGAATCCCTGTAGCCGCACAGTGACATCCATGACCCTGGCCCCAGGGAGGCAACAAACCATCCTGGAGTCACATTTGCGGCCACAGAAACGCCTATCTGTTCCCCTTACGATAGAATCCCCTATCACTATTGCTCTCCCACTCTTTTTCCTCCCTTTCTGAGCAGCAGAAGCGTCCCTGGTGCCTGGAAGCTGGCTGCTGCTGCCTTCCCCTGGTGAGTCATCCCCCTCAACAGTATCCAACTTGGTATACCTGTTTGAAAGGGGGATGTCCGCAGGGGTTCCCTGCACTTCCTGCCTGCCTCTGTTGCTCCGCCTGATGGTCACCCCCTGTGCAGCCCTACCCTGAGGCATGAACAACTCGCTAAACGTGCTATCCACGACCCTCTCAGCATCGCGCATGCTCCAAAATTCATCCACCCGCAGCTCGAGCGCCGCAATGCGGTCTACAAGTAGCTGCAGCTGGATGCATTTCCCGCACACATGGTCGTCAGGGACACTGGCAGCGTCCCTGACTTCCCACATGGAGCAAGAGGAGCAGAACACGGGTCTGAACTCTCCTGCCATGACTTACTCCTTTAATTCATTAAAAAATGTATTCAATACCCCAGTTACAGGTACACTCTAGGGCGCTTTATTTACCAACTGTCCCCACTACACCACAGAGACCCTAGAAATTTAACACCACAGAATTCAAGCTTGTATTGAAAAGAGAGAAATACTCACCAACCAATCACTTACCTGCTTCCTGCTGACATCACACTTGGATTACTTTTTACCTCTCTCCTGGAACCTGGATTGGTATGCCTCTGACTGCTCCCTCTTATACTCAGCCACCTCGGGCTGCTCCCGCGCAGGTCCGCTGCTTCTCCGGTCTCGGGGCTGTGGGCCTCGGTGCCTCTGACTGCTCCCTCTTATACTCAGCCGCCTCGGGCTGCTCCCGCGCAGGTCCGCTGCTTCTCCGGTCTCGGGGCTGTGGGCCTCGGTGCCTCTGACTGCTCCCTCTTATACTCAGCCACCTCGGGCTGCTCCCGCGCAGGTCTGCTGCTTCTCCGGTCTCGGGGCTGTGGGCCTCGGTGCCTCTGACTGCTCCCTCTTATACTCAGCTGCCTCGGGCTGCTCCCGCGCAGGTCCGCTGCTTCTCTGGTCTCGGGGCTGTGGGCCTCGGTGCCTCTGACTGCTACCTCTTATACTCTGACGCCTCGGGCTGCTCCCGCACAGGTCCGCTGCTTCTCCGGTCTCGGGGCTGTGGGCCTCGGTGCCTCTGACTGCTCCCTCTTATACTCCGACGCCTCGGGCTGCTCCCGCGCAGGTCCGCTGCTTCTCCGGTCTCGGGGCTGTGGGCCTCGGTGCCTCTGACTGCTCCCTCTTATACTCAGCCGCCTCGGGCTGCTCCCGCGCAGGTCCGCTGCTTCTCCGGTCTCGGGGCTGTGGGCCTCGGTGCCTCTGACTGCTCCCTCTTATACTCAGCCGCCTCGGGCTGCTCCCGCGCAGGTCCGCTGCTTCTCCGGTCTCGGGGCTGTGGGCCTCGGTGCCTCTGACTGCTCCCTCTTATACTCAGCCGCCTCGGGCTGCTCCCGCGCAGGTCCGCTGCTTCTCCGGTCTTGGGACTGTGGGCCTCGGTGCCTCTGACTGCTCCCTCTTATACTCATCCCTGATACCATTCTAGCAAATCTCTTCTGCACCCTCTCCAGGGCATTGACATCCTTCTTAAATTGTTGTGCCCATACTTGAACACAATACTCCAGTTGAGGGCTAACCAGTGTTTTGTAAAGGTTTAGCATAACTTCCTTGCTTTTGTACTCTATTCCTCTATTAATAAATCCAAGGATTCCATATGTTTTCTCAAACTTCTCAACTTGTCTTGCCACCTTCAAAGATTTGTGTACATACACCCCCAAGTCGCTCTGTTCCTGCACCCCCTTTAAAATTGGACCATTTCGTTTATGTTGCCTCTCCTCATTCTTCCTACCAAAATGTATCACCTCACACTTCTCTATGTTTAATTTCATCTGCCACGTGTCTGCCCATTTCACCAGCCTGTCTATGTCCTCCTGAAGTTTGTTACTATCCTTCTCATTGTTTACTACATTTCCGAGTTTCATATCATCTGCAAATTTTGAAATGATGCCCCGTGTACTCAAGTCCAGGTCATCAATATATATCAAAAAGAGCAGTGGTCCTACTACCAACCCCTGGGGAATACCACTGTATACCTCCCTCCAGTCTGAAAAACAACCGTTCATCACTATGATCTACTTTCTGTCCCTTAGCCAATTTTGTATCCATGCAGCCACTGCCCCTTGAATCCAATGGGCTTCAATATTGCTAACAAGTCTGTTATGTGGCATTTTATCAAATGCCTTTTGAAAGTCCATATACACAACATCAACCGCACTACCCTCATCAACCCTCTCCATTACTTCATCAAATAACTTGATCAAGTTAGTCAAACACGATTTGTCTTTAACAAATCCATGCTGACTTTCATTTATTAGCCCATACTTTATAAATGTTAATTAATTTTGTCCCGGATTATTGTCTCTAAATGTTTCCCCACCACCGATGTTAGGCTGACTGGCCTGTAGTTGCCGGCTTTATCGCACTCCCCTTTTTTAAACAGTGGTGTAACATTTGCAATCCTCCAGTCCTCTGGCACCATCCCCATATCCAAGGAGGATTTGAAGATTGTGGCTGGAGGAGCCGCAATTTCCACCCTTACTTCCCTCAGTAACCTAGGATGCATCCCATTTGTACCAGGTGACTTTTCTACTTTGAGGACTGCCTACCTTTTAGGTACCTCCTCTTTATCTATTTTTATCCTATCGCTACTGCCTCCTCCTTTACTGCTACATTGGCAGGATCCTCTTCTTGAGTGAAGACAGATGCAAAGTACTCATTTATTACCTCAATCATGCCCTTTGCCTCCACAAGAACACCTCCTTTTTGGTCCTAATAGGCCCCACCCTTCCTTTGACTATTCTTTTGCTAATTATGTGTTTCTACTATTTTAAATTTTGACAGTGACTTAAATTTAATGCCTTCAGCACGGGTTTCCCAGGACTCGGGGAAACTCGGCAAGAAAACAGAGGTGAGATTTAGCGGCACTTCATGGGGATGGTTAACGGGCAGGCGTCCTGATATGAATAATGGTTCATTGCTCACAGCTGCTTTCTCAGTCCCCTCTGGTAAACGGGTTGCTGAGAGTTCTTATGGTGACAGACGTATTGGTAAAGTTTGGAGGTGTTCACACAGAGAAAATCAGGATGGGTGGCGCCACACCTGCTTTAGATTGGACCTCAGATGAGGAGGACAATCGCCATCCATAGCAACAAGGTTCTGCTGTGGTGGGAGCTGCAGGCGCACAAGAGAGAGGTGGACAACAGGTAGGTGGACAACAGGCAGGGGAGCAACAGAGAGGAGACCAACAGAGAGGGGAGCAACAGAGAGGTGGACAACAGGGAGGTGGACGACAGGTAAGTGGACAACAGAGAGGAGACCAACAGAGAGGAGACCAACAGAGAGGGGAGCAACAGAGAGGAGACCAACAGAGAGGGGAGCAACAGAGAGGAGACCAACAGAGAGGGGAGCAACAGAGAGGAGACCAACAGAGAGGGGAGCAACAGAGAAGTGGACAACAGGTAAGTGGATGACAGACAGGGGAGTAACAGAGAGGTGGACAACAGAGAAGTGGACAACAGAGAGGGGAGCAACAGAGAGGTGGACAACAGGGAGGGGAGCAGCAGAGAGGTGGACAACAGGGAGGGGAGCAGCAGAGAGGTGGGCAACAGGGAGGGGAGCAGCAGAGAGGGGAGCAACAGAAAGGTGGACAACAGAGAAGTGGACAACAGAGAGGGGAGCAACAGAGAGGGGAGAAATAGGGAGGTGGATAACAGGTAAGTGGACAACAGGGAGGTGGACAACAGGGAGGGGAGCAGCAGAGAGGGGAGAAACAGAGAGGTGGACAACAGAGAGGGGAGAAACAGAGAGCTGGACAACAGATAGGAGACCAACAGAGAGGGGGGAAAACATAGAGGCGACCAGCAGAGAGGGAAGAAACAGAGGGCTCAAGTTTGCAGGAAGCACTACCCACCTAACAGGGTGTACAGACAGAGGCTCAGCTTCCTTGACCTCTCTGGAGAGCATTGCTTCTGAAGGCGCAGATTGACATATCAGGTGGTCGCAGACATCTGCAGCCTCCTAGAAGAAGATCTGCTCCTTGCTGGACCTGGTGGCCACGCATTGCCTGTCATCACTCAATTTCTTTGCGTTTGGCTCCTTCCAGGGTGCCACAGAGACATCTCGTGGGTCTCCCAGTCAGCTGCACATAAATGCATAAGGCAGGTGACGGATGGATTGTTTGCCAGGGCTGTGAGTTATCTGACTGATTTCCCACAGGTTCAGGGTGCCATCGATTGCACAGACATGGTCACCAGATCAGCCAGGACTGTTCGTCAATTGCAAGGGATTTCATTCCATCAATGTGCAGCTGGTCTGCAAGCACAGGAAAAGATTCATGCAGGTGTACGCCAGATTCCCTGCAATGATGCTTTCAACCTGCGACAGTCCAAGCTCTTCAAGCTCTTCGTACCTGCAAGCAGACCAATGGGTGGCTGTTAGAAGACAAAGCATACCCCCTTCAAACTTGGTGGATGACACCTGTGAGGAACCCCACCAATGAACCCCAAGAGCGGTTCAACGACAGCCATATGACCACCAGGTGTGTCATTGAGCAAGCCATCAGCATGCTCCAGATGTGCTTCAAAATGCCTGGACAGGTCTGGAGTCACCCTTCAGTA
Source organism: Somniosus microcephalus (assembly GCF_052327205.1). NCBI lineage: Eukaryota > Metazoa > Chordata > Chondrichthyes > Squaliformes > Somniosidae > Somniosus > Somniosus microcephalus. Next base: position 23,026,278 of record NC_140988.1, read on the forward strand.
CTTGCCAGCGAGGATCTCTAGAATGATCGTGGTGTACTGCGTGCTACACAACATTGCGCAGCAGCGAGGATTAGCGCTGAAGGAGGAACAAGGCGCTCATCACTCATCATCTCATGGTGATTCCAATGAAGAGGAGGATGATGCGCCATCAATTACTCAAAAGACTGAGGTTAAGCGAGTAACAACCAGGCTTTTATTAACTAAAGAATGAAGGTCTAGTCTCGAGCGGTCGACCCGTCCAGAATACTAAGGGACTGGGAGGTAGTCACTTATATACCTGGAATAGTGGGAGGAGTCAGCCGAGGCATGTCCAGACCTGTACCTAGTGGGATACACATACACATACAGACAGGTATAACAGTGGTTTACCACATTCACCCCTTGTTTAAAAATGAGTCCGGCGGGGTGAAGTGTATTTAAAAGTTCGTGTATTGGAGTCTCTCCGGAGGTCTTGTCTGCCGCTGTGATCGACGTGGCGACGGCAGGGGTGGTGGAGCTTCCGGCGTCGCATCCCGTGTAGGCTGGGGCACTGGAGTGTAGTCCTCGTGGGTGGCGGTCCAAGGCGAGCCGGCTGCTGGGGTTGGATATCGGGTCGTGGGGGGGGGGTGGTAATGGGTAGTGGGTTACAGCGGTCCCCGAGGGTGCGAGGTCTCGTATGGAGACTGTGTCCTCCCGCCCGTCCGGGTACGCAATGTAAGCGTACTGGGGGTTGGCGTGGAGGAGGTCGACCCTCTCGACCAGGGGGTCCATTTTATTGGTCCTCACGTGTCTTCTCAGTAGTACCGGCCCTGGGGACGTCAGCCATGGCGGTAACGCTGTCCCCGATGTGGACTTCCTTGGGAAGACAAACATTTTCTCGTGAGGGGTGGCATTGGTGGCAGTGCAGAGCAGTGACCGAATCGAGTGGAGCGCATCGGGGAGCACCTCCTGCCAGCGGGAGGTTGGAAGACCCCTAGACTTTAAGGCTAGTAGGGCGGCCTTCCAAACTGTTGCATTCTCTCTTTCCACCTGTCCGTTCCCCCGGGGGTTGTAACTGGTGGTCCTGCTTGTGGCTATACCCCTAGCGAGCAGGTACTGGCGGTGTTCGTCGCTCATAAACGATGAGCCCCGGTCGCTATGGATATAGCTGGGGAAACCGAACAGGGTGAAGAGGCTGTTCAGACATTTAATGACCGTGGCACTGGTCATGTCCGGGCAGGGGATAGCGAACGGGAAACGGGAGTACTCGTCAATGATGTTGAGGAAGTACACATTGCGGTCGGAGGAGGGGAGAGGCCCTTTAAAATCGACGCTCAGGCGTTCGAAAGGGCGAGTGGCTTTTATCAGGTGGGCTCTGTCTGGTCTATAAAAGTGCGGTTTGCACTCAGCGCAGACTTGGCAGTTCTTGGTCATGGTCCTGACCTCCTCAATGGAGTAAGGCAGGTTGCGGGCCTTGATGAAGTGGAAGAACCTGGTGACCCCCGGGTGGCAGAGGTCATTGTGGAGGGCCCTCAGCCTATCGATCTGCGCGCTGGCGCAGGTGCCACGCGATAGGGCATCTGGGGGTTCATTGAGCTTCCCAGGCCGGTACAAGATCTCGTAATTGTAGGTGGAAAGTTCGATTCTCCACCTCAAGATCTTGTCATTTTTGATTTTGCCCCTCTGCTTGTTGTTGAACATGAAAGCAACTGAACGCTGGTCAGTGAGCAGGGTAAATCGTTTTCCGGCCAGGTAGTGCCTCCAATGACGCACAGCCTCCACAATAGCCTGGGCCTCCTTCTCGACCGCGGAGTGTCTGGTCTCCGGGCCCTGGAGGGTTCATGAGAAGAATGCCACAGGTCTCCCCGCCTGATTAAGGGTGGCGGCCAGAGCGAAGTCGGACGCATCGCTTTCCACCTGGAAGGGGATGGATTCGTCCACTGCGTGCATGGTGGCTTTGGCAATATCCTCCTTGATACGGTGGAAGGCCGAGCGGGCCTCTGCCATCAGGGGAAAAGAGGTGGATTTGATCAGCGGACGGGCTTTGTCTGCATAGTAGGGGACCCACTGGGCGTAGTAGGAAAAAAACCCTAGGCACCTCTTCAGAGCTTTTAGGCAGTGGGGCAGTGGGAGTTCCATAAGGGGACGCATCCGGTCCGGGTCGGGACCGATGACCCCGTGTTCCAAAACACAGCCAAGGATGGCGAGGCGGTCTGTGCGGAATATGCACTTCTCCTTGTTATATGTCAGGTTCAGGAGTTGGGCGGTGCGGAGCAATTTCTTGAGGTTTGCGTCATGGTCCTGCAAGTCATGGCCGCAGATGGTCACATTGTCTAGGTAAGGGAAAGTGGCCTGCAGCGCGTTTTGATCGACCATCCTGTCCATCTCCCTTTGGAAGACGGAGACCCCGCTGGTAACGCCAAAGGGAACCATAAGGAAGTGATAGAGGTGGCCGTTTGCCTCAAAAGCAGTATACTGGCGGTCTTCGGGGCGGATGGGCAGCTGGTGGTACGCTGATTTCAGGTCAATGGTCGAAAAGACGCGGTACTGCGCGATCTGGTTGACCATGTCAGCTATGCGGGGGAGTGGGTAGGCGTCCAGCAGGGTGTAGCGGTTTATTGTTTGGCTGTAGTCGATGACCAGGCGTTGTTTCTCGCCGGTCTTAACGACCACAACCTGGGCTCGCCAGGGGCTGGAGCTGCCCTCAATAATCCCCTCCTTCAGGAGCCGCTCCACTTCGGTTTTGATGAAAACCCTGTCCCCGGCACTGTATCGCCTTCTCTTTGTGGTGATGGGCTTACAGTTGGGGGTGAGGTTAGCAAACAGTGGGGGGGTGGGACTCTGAGTGTGGAGAGGTTGCATCTGGTGCGCGGCGGGCAATTTGGAGGCTGCTGGCTGCGGACTGTGAGTGGGGGGAGGGGGCCACCGTACGCCATCGTAACGCTTTTGAGGTGGCACTGGAAATCCAACCCCAGTAGAACGGCAGCGCAAAGTTGGGGCAGGACCAGGAGTTTAAAATTATTTAACACAGTCCCGTCTACTACTAGTGTCACCACGCAGTAGCCGCCAATGTCCGCTGACTGGGACTCGGAGGCCATAGAAATCCGCTGGTGCGCAGGCAGGACTGGGAGAGAGCAACGCCGCACCGTGTCGGGGTGGATGAAGCTCTCTGTGCTCCTGGAGTCAAAAAGGCAGTTTATTGCATGGCCGTTTACCTTAACGTCCATTTTGGACCGAGCTAGTTGGTGCGGTCTCGTTTGGTCCAGCGTAACAGAGGCCAGCGTAGGGGTCGGTGTATCGCTGCGGGTATCAGATGGGGGGAGGGTTGGCGGCCTGCTGCGTCCCGGCTGGTGTCCAAGATGGCGGCGTCCATGATTCCCATGTGGCTGGAGTCGTCCAAGATGGCTGCTGCTGCGGTGGTTCGCACATGGCTGGGGAGGCCCAAGATGGCGGTCCGCACGGCCCACACGCGGCGCTGTTGGGGGCCCAAGATGGCGGCTCGCACGGCCCACACGCGGCGCTGCTGGCGTTCGGGGTGGCTTTGGCCTTGCAGACGCTAGCGTAGTGTCCCTTTTTCCCGCAGCCCGAGCAGGTCGCATTCTTCGCCGGGCAGCGCGCTCTGGGGTGTTTGGCCTGGCCACAGAAGTAGCATTTCTGGCCTTGGGATACTGCCGTCTGGCTTTGGGACACTGCTGCGGTGGTTGGGCCGTTGTTGGGCTGTGGCTGGGGTGGCACGGTGCTATGGGGCTGTCCTGCCGTGTCCCAGGTTGTCGTTCCCCGCGGCGTCCACGGTGCAGAGGAGTAGGCATCCGTGCCCCGGTAGGCTGCGTCCAGCGTTAGTGCGATTTCGGAGGCTTTGTCGAGGGTGAGGTCACTCTGCTCCAGCAGTCGCTGTCGGGTGTAGTTGGACCTGTGGCCTGCTACGAAGGCATCCCGGATCAGTTCCTTCGTGTACTTAGTGGGCGTTACTGCCTTACACCCACAGGCCCGGCCAAGCACGGACAGTGCTTGGAGGTATTCCTCAGTCGATTCCCCAGGTTGTTGCTTGCGACTCCCCAGGAGGTGCCTGGCGTAAACTTCGTTCACAGGGCGCGTGTACTGGGTCTTGAGGAGCTGGAGGGCGGCTGTGTACGAAGTTGCGTCCCGGATGACTGAGTACACTCGGTGGTTCACCTTGGAGATCAGGACAGACAGTTTGTTCGCATCCGTTACGACCACAGTGGAGGCAGTCAGGAATGCCTCGAAGCACATGAGCCAGTGAGCAAACTTGGTGGAAGCGTCCGCTTCCCGACTGTCCAGGTCCAGGCATGCTGGTGTGAGGATCTTCTCCATTATAAAAATTTAGTTAATAAAATTGATGCGCCATCAATTACTCAAAAGACTGAGGTTAAGCGAGTAACAACCAGGCTTTTATTAACTAAAGAATGAAGGTCTAGTCTCGAGTGGTCGACCCGTCCAGAATACTAAGGGACTGGGAGGTAGTCACTTATATACCTGGAATAGTGGGAGGAGTCAGCCGAGGCATGTCCAGACCTGTACCTAGTGGAATACACATACACATACAGACAGGTATAACAGTGGTTTACCACAGAGGAGGAAGACGAGGAGGAGGAGGAAGAAGAAGATGGCGCCTCCGAGGCCACACAAACCGATCACAAGCAACTACCACATCCCCCCACCACCCACCCCACTCACATAAAGCAGTCCTGTAACCAACCACACATCCCCCAATTAGTTTTCTCAATTCATGTCTTCATATTTATCACCAAGCAACTAAAAAGGTGAGTTGCCACTTAGCACACAAGAATGAGCAACACGGGGAAGTGGTGTAAATTAATACATTCTATGTAAAGTAATAACAAAAGGAAACTTAACAACATAATATTTTAACAAACACCCAATGTGCATACCCTTGATGAATTATAATGTTTTTCTCTTCCTTTGCCTAGTGCTCCTATGTGGTGCAACCCCAGTGGCTTCAACAGAGGTAGAGGCAGGCTGCTCAGATCCCTGGTCTGACTGCTGAGTTGCTCTTGGCTGATGACCTGTGTTGGAGCCCGTGAGGGCCCCCGCCAAAGACTGCTCCACCTGCATCTGTGCAGGGCAGACTCGGCCATCGGGAGATGAGGCAGCATGTCGGGTACTGGCTGGCAGGGGGGTGGGGGGGGCAACGAGTGAGATGTGGGATCACTTTGAAAACCCAACTATCTGCCTATCAGGACCCACTGAAGTGCGAGTATTGGCGATTCCAATTCCATGTCCTCTTTTGCCATCATCCCTCTCCTGGGCCAGATCCACATCACTCGTATCACTCTGCTGGGGAGCAGCTTGGTGGAGATCAGCGATGCATTGTAAGGCCATGAATAAGGTATCTGTCCTCCTGTTTAAGGCGGCAGACATGCTGGCATCCAAAGTCTGCATGGCCGTGGTCATGGCCTGAATGGAATGGTTTGATTGAAGTTCCATGGATGCCGCCACTCTCTCCAAGGCAGACATTCTCTCAATGGCCTGCGACATCAATCCACAAATGTTCGAGCTGGACGCTTCCATCCTCTCGGCTATTGTGGAGAGCGTGCGTGGCACGTATGCCAGTACATCGTAAATATGCTGCTGCCCCTCAGTGATTCTCCTTTTCATCATGGCCCCTGGGGTCCAGCATCTACGTCCAGCTGAACAGAGCTTGGAGAAGTGTGGACCCTCTGATGCAGACTCTCCACAGCTGTCCCTGGCACCACTGTCTGCTTGTGCTCACTTGTGAACTGTGAGTTACCAGATGAAAACCCAACTATCTGTCTATCAGGACCCACTGAAGTGCGAGTATTTGCGTTGGTACCTGATAGTGGTCCTGTGACGGTGTACCCTCAGAAGGAATCAGGTCCTCTTAGGAATTGTCGTCAGGAAAGTTGACAGACTGCTGCTCTATGGGGGAAGGCCCAAGAGGAAAGAAGCAAGGGCTATGAATTAATACTGGCAATGTAACAATGTTGCCACTCAACTTAATTATGCTGATCATTTTTCACTCGTTGCTGAAATTAAGTCAACATGACAGTCTGGTATGAGATGTGGGTCAGAGGTATTTAATTCTGTCACCAGGCAGCTGCAAAGTCCCAGTCTTTCCATCTCCATTGGTCAGGGACGCAGAGATGTCACTGATCTCTATGGCCTCTTCCTCTGCAGCTGTCATCTGCACAATCTGTGGTGGACCATCTCCAGTCCTCTCCTCTCCCTTGTGTTTTGTGCTTGCTGCTCCTGAAATGGGCAGAAAAGCAGACCTATGAGCGACTGTAATGACATGTGTTCACCTGATGGATGCAGTGCAGTGCATTCAGTGAGGGTGACTATCGGGCAGATGCATCACTTTGCATAAGGATTGGTGGAGGGATAAATGAGGATATGAGGAATTGCTTAGAAAATGAATGATAGGTGCTCTTGAAACTTAAGTGAGTGTGAGGAGTGATGTGATGGAGTAGGCTTGACAAGACAGAGTGAGAGGTGGGGTGGTGTGCACTACAGGATGTAGGTGAATCTGCAACTCTACTCACCTTTCCTGACCTGGTTAGGTCATTAAAGAGCTTCCCGCACCGGATCCATGAACAGGCCACAATGCTCCTGCTGCTGACCACCTCAGCCACCTCCAACCACGCCTTTTTGGTGACAGCAGCAGGTTTCTTCTTCTCATTGCTGGGGAAGATTATCTCCTTCTGGTTCCTCACTGCACCCAGCAATACATCAAGTGATTCATCGTTAAACTGGGACGCAGTCCTTGACCACCCTGAGTCCATCCTTAAACTGCACCATCTCTTTGCACAAACTCCTAACTCCTGCAAATGCCATCTTTGAATTTGCCCGTTGCGATGTTAAAATTGGACATTCCAACGCACCAAACTTCTTCCGGGTTTCACGCCCGCTATCACCCCACTCCCCTGCTCAGAACCCGCCGATGGGTTATTAAAGGGCACTATAGAGCAAAGGATTTTATAAGTATAAAAATCAGACACTTTCAACATAGCTAGTGGCAGCTTTGTCCTGTCTGTAATAGGCACAGTAGCAAGATGAACTTAAAGTTGGTAAGACACCAGGACCGGATCGGATGCATCCTAGGATGCTGAGGAAAGTTAAGGAGGAAATCGCAGAGGTACTGGCCATAATCTTCCAATCCTCCTTAGATATGGAGTGATGCCAGAGGACTGGAGAATTGCAAATGTTACACACTTGTTCAAAAAAGTGTTAAAGGATAAACCCAGCAACTACAGGCCAGTCAGTTTAACCTCGGTAGTGGGGAAGCTTTTAGAAACAATAATCAGGGACAAAGTTAACAGTTGGACAAGTGTGGATTAATTAAGGAAAGCCAGCATGGATTTGTTAAAGGCAAATCGTGTTTAACTAACTTGATTGAGTTTTTTGATGAGGCAACAGAGAGGGTTGATGAGGGAAATGCGGTTGACATGGTATATATGGACTTCCAAAAGGTGTTTGATAAAGTGCCACATAATAGGCTTACCAGCAAAGTTGAAGCCCATGGAATAAAAGGGACAGTGTCAGCATGGATACGAAATTGACAAAGTGACAGGAAACAGAGAGTAGTGGTGAACGGTTGTTCTTCGGACTGGAGGAAGGTACACAGTGGTGTTCCCCAGGGGTCGGTACTAGGATCACTGCTTTTCTTGATATATATTAATGACTTGGACTTGGGAGTAGAGGACACAATTTCAAAATTTGCAGATGACACTAAACTAGGAGGTATAGTGAACAGTGAGGAGGATAGTGATAGACTTCAAGAAGACATAGGCAAGCTGGTGAAATGGGCAAACACGTGGCAGATGAAATGTAACGCAGAAAAGTGTGAAGTGATACATATTGGTAGGAAGAACGAGGAGAGGCAATATAAACTAAAGGGTCCAATCCTAAAGGGGCTGCGTGAACAGAGAGACCTAGGGATATATGTGCACAAATCGTTGAAGGTGGCAGGGAAGGTTGAGAAAGCAGTTAAAAAAGCATACGGGATCCTGGACTTCATAAATAGAGACGAGTACAAAAGCAACGAAGTTATGATGAACCTTTATAAAATACTGATTCGGCCTCAACTGGAGTATTGTGTCTAATTCTGGGCACCACACTTTAGGAAGGATGTGAAGGCCTTAGAGAAGGTGCAGAAAATATTTACGAGAATGATTCCAGGGATGAGGGACTTCAGTTACGTGGATAGACTGGAGAAGCTGGGGTTGTTCTCCTTAGAGCAGAGAAGGCTGAGAGGAGATTTGACCGAGGTGTTCAAAATCATGAGGGGTCTGGACAGAGTAGATAGAGAGAAACTGTTCCCATTTGCGGAAGGGTCGAGAACCAAAGGACACAGATTCAAAGTGATTGGCAAAAGAACCAAAGGTGACATGAGGAAAAGCTTTTTTACTCAGTGAGTGGTTAGGATCTGGAATGCACTGCCTGAAAGGGTGGTGGAGGCAGACTCAATCGTGGCTTTCAAAAGGGAATTGGATCAGTAACTGAGGGGAAAAAATGTTCAGATCTACGGGGAGAGGGCGGGGGAGTAGGTCTAGCTGAAGTGCTCTTGCAGAGAGCCGGCACGGGCTCGACAGGCCGAACGGCCTCCTTCTGTGCTGACACCATTTTATGATTCTATGATGCCTTGCACAGGAATGCCTACACAATTCCGAGAATGACTGCAACAAGTAAGAATCAGCTGATTATTTCTTTTCTCAGAAGTGTTAGTGAATCATTAGTTTGAAAAATCTGCAAAGAAAGCCATTCAAGGAAACTCAATTGATGAATTTGTCTGTTTAACCCTTTAATGAGCTTGTTCAAAGCTGTTATGTTACAGGGATTGACTTCAACTACAATACTTGCTATTACTGCCCGCTCATATAAATGACTCGATCTGTGATTAAACCTGCTTAGTAGTTTAATCTGTTCATAAAAGTGTCTGGTCTGGCTGACGTTAATCATCCTCTGAAGTCAAGTAGACACTCATTGGAAATCCTATGTAAAATCCGTAAACAATCAAAGGGTTTATTATTCATCCAGTGCACAACCCAGATTACCTTTAGCACAAAGTCTCGAGCTGTCCTTTGTGTTCGGTATAAGAAAATCTGCAGAAGCCCAAATCATGACTAAAACATCAACTCAAACTCAAAGTGATCTGTGCCCATCTTTCGCGCAACAAAAAGTTTGACCCTCTCTAACCAGATTTCCGCCCCTGCCACCGCACTGAAATGGCCGTAATCACAGCCACAAATGATACAATGGCCCAGAAATTCGGGTTGGGGGCTTCCCGCGGGTGCAAGCCCCCAACTTGCACTTACCTAGCGCGCCGGCCGTTGTGCTGTGGGCCCGCGTGGGATTCCGATCCTAGGCCTCCTCCAACTGCCGGCGCGCAGTGCTTGTGTATCCCAGGGGCACAGTTAGTTCGAAGCGTCCCCTAGGATCACATAGACCACGGAGAGCCAATCGTAGCAGGGAATCTCTATTCATAGATTTGACAGGAAGACCTGTCAAATTTATGAATAGAGTTTGGCCCCAAAACATAACTAAAACTTCAAATAAATTTTTTTTAAATCACATTTTAAAAATAATTATAAATTACATAAAATAACTATTTTAAACAATAATTTAAATTTTTGAAAAAATTAATTACAGTTTCTAACGGGGCTAAAAATAAACTTACCTTTCTTTAAAGTATTTAAAAATAAGAAACCTGTGGAAAAAATGTTTTAATTTTACTTAATTCGCCACTTACCTTGTTAAAAGCAGGCCTTGCAACTGCTTTTTAAAAGCGTAGCTCCTGGAGACTTACCCTCCCGGAGAAACCTAAAAAAAAACGGAAGTTCCAGGTGTACGCGCTGCCTCTCCGGCGCACGCGTTCGACCTGTGAACCCCTTCCTTGAAGGGAACGGAAGTTCCGGTTTCCCACGCATGTGCAGTGCATGCACGAAACCAGCACTTTTGTTGGGCCTACACGTGAGTACCCAGCGTGTACTCACCTGTGGGGACCCGAATTTCAATGTGACCATGGTGCACTATCCCTCCTCATCCTTCTTGACCTCTCTGCACCTTTTGGCATGGCCGACCATACTATCCTTCTCCAACGTCTCGCCTCCGTTGTCCAGCTGAGTGGGACTGCCTTCACCTGGTTCCACTCTTACCTATCCGGTCGTAGCCAGGGAATCTCCTGAAACGGCTTCTCTTCCCACCGCCACACAGTTACCTCTGGAATTCCCCAAAGATCTATCCTTGACCCCCTTCTATTTCTCAGCTACATGCTGCCCCTTGGCGACATCATCCAAAGACATGATGTCAGGTTCCACTTGCACGCTGACAACACCCAGCTCAACCTCACAACCTCCCCTGTCAACCGCTCTACTGCCCCTTTGTCAGACTGCTTGTCTGACATCCAGTTCTGAATGAGCCACTATTTACTCCAATTAAACATTGTCTTCGGCACACTCCACAAATTTCATTCGCTCACCGCCGATTCCAGCCCTCTCCCTGGCCATTGACTTAGGCTGCACCAGACTGTACGCAACCTCTGTGTCCTATTTGACCCTGAGCTGAATTTCTCCATCACAAAGACCGTCTACTTCCACCTCCATAACATCGCCCATCTCCGCCTCTGGCTCAGCTCATCTGCTGCTGAAAGCCTCATCCATGCTTTTGTTACCTCCAGACTTGACTATTCCAATGCTCTCCTGGCTAGCCTTCCATCTTCCACCCTCCATAGATTTGAGCTCACCCATTGTTCTGCTGCCTCTATCCCAACCCACACCAAGTCCTGTGCACCCTTCATCCCAGTTCTCGCTGACCTACATCTCAAATTTAAAATTCTCATCCTTGTGTTCAAATCATGGCCTCGCCCCTCCTTATGTCTGTAACCTCCTCCAGACCTACAACCCTCTGAGAAATCTCCATTCCTCCAATTCTGGCCTCTGTGCATCCCCCATTTTCTTCAACTTACCATTGGCGTCCGTGCATTTAGCCATCTAGGCCCTAAGTTCCGGAATTCTCTCCCTAAACCTCTATGCTTCTCCACCTCTATCTCTTCCTTTAAGATGCTCCTTAAAACCTATCTCTTTGACCACCTGTGCTATTGTCTCTTCCTTTGGCTCAGTGTCAAGATTTGTCTGATAATGCTCCTATGAATGGCCTTGGGATGTTTTACTATGTTGAAGGTGTTTTTTTAAATGCAAGTTGTTGTTGGATTAGAATCACGTTCAGACATTATCAAATTGACTTGAATTGGTCCAATTTGCTTCATTGGGATCTATCTTTTGCTAAGTTAATTTCATTACCACAAATTGCTAACTTGCTTGCCACCAGAATTAGTCTTTAACCAACATTCAGTGGTTTTTTTTGCCAGTACTGATCAGAACTATTGCAATAATATAGATGCTGTATCAGATGGTGGAATGTGGTGGATATGAATGGGGTTTGACAGCCTGTTAATAAATCCTGCAGAGTACATCAGTCTGTGCTTACATTATCTGAAATATATGGAGTTCAGCATGTTTTTGATTAATATCGCACACTGAATCCAGTGGCTGAGTGCAAGATGACTGATCAATAAGTGTCTTTGTATTTGTGACAAGGATGGCAGGGCTAATGGTGAGAAGTAACATGAGGTAGTAGCTACCAGGTGTGCTATTAAGAGGTCATAAACCTGTCTGTTTATCTGAAGAATGATGTGTTGGAGCTGGCGTAGTACATACATTTATCAATTGCTTCTGATTTGTAAGCACTGATAAGTGGTAGATAAGGCTGCTGCTTTATTTACTCGTCTAACTTTGGACAGTGTACCTGAATAGAGCCACTTATCAATTTGCATGAACTCCAATGAGTTGAAAGGGGATGTGGAGAGTGTATTAACCGTGGAGAAATGACTGGTGAACATTGTGGATCAGGAGAGGAACAGGCCCATTAATTACACTTGTCACAAGATGCTCAGAGTGCTATTGTGCATTCTTGTTTTCAGTTTTCCCAGTGTTATGACAAAGAGTTCAAGGGAGACTTAAAGTGCCTTGCCTCATAAACAACAGGCCTTCGAACTCACTGACAAAACATTGTAACTGTTGTTTAAGGACCAAAGAGAGAATATTATAAGGCGAAGGTGAGTGATTCACAGGCTTTACTGCTGGAAGAGGACTCATCAGAAATCTACCTGAAGCTCAAACAGGTGAGCTGAAGACTTACATTGTCTTGCTCTGCTGTTCCAGGATTAGATTTACTGAACCATTTACAATAGCAATTCATTAATTACTGATTTGCGATGAAAGAAAAGAAAGACTTGCATTTATATAGCGCCTTTCACAATCTCAGGACACCCTAAATCGCTTTACAGTTAATATAGTACTTTTGAAGTGTAGTCACTGTTGTAATGTAGGGAACTCGGCTGCCAATTTGCGCACAGCGAGCTCCCACAAACAGCAATGTGATATAGACCAGATAATCTGTTGGTTGAGGGATAAATATTGGCTAGAACACCGGGGAGAACTCCCTCCCTGCTCTTCTTCAAAATAGTGCCATGGGATCTTTTCCGTCCACCTGAGAGGGCAGACGATGAGCCATTTTTATCATTATTTTAGGCAAATGTTTTTGTATTTTTTTTTTGTTGAGAATTTTGACAACGTTATTTTTTTTTGTTCCAGTGCTTTGTATTGAAGGTCCGGATTTTGAACTGTCCTTTTAGGATGTTACCACTTTGTTCTTTGTGCCAACATTTTCAGGATTTTAGAATTTATTCATGTGTATAGAGAAATTACCGATATCTGTTCAACCAGCCAGTCTTAAATGTTACTCAGCCATTCAGTAATGGTTTTTCCCCTCTATTTTCTCTTCTTTTCATAAGTTCATAAGATATTTACAGATAAGGAAGACCATTTGTCCCAACAATCCGTCTATCCAGAAGGATTCTACAGCCCCACCAATGCTGCATCTAATTGTTTCTTAAATAATTCCAGAGTTTTCACCTCCATCACTTTGTGGGAAAAATTCAGCATCGCCCCATTTGGGGCGCCATTATTGGCTGTGCGCAAAGTTTAGCGCCTGGCGCTAATTATCGCCTCCGACGGCAAACTTGGCTTTTATCGCCCCTGGAGGTGATTGGAGCGCTAAATCAGGCGCTTCACACCTGTTTTAAGGCGCAAAGGCCAAGCAGCGAGGTGCTACCTCAGAGCGCTGGCGAAGCAAGGAAGGGCAAATCAAAATGAACCTGCAAAGTGCTGCTCAGTACTCAAAACTCCTTCACACAGCGTTGAATCTCTCCAGAAGTCTCTGGGCTGGATTTTGCTACGGGGGCGGGTTGGAGGTGGGAAACCCACATTCGGGCTTGTTGTCCCGCCTCCATGGAGATGTGGCCAACCCACTGGATTTTCCTCTGATTGACCTTGTTGAGCCCGCCCTGTGGGCTCAGCAGGCCAATTAAGGGCCACCCGGCAACAGGTGACGTCAGAGATTGACATTTCATCTGTCAAAAGCTTTTGGCAGATGAAATATCAGTGTTTAACAGCTGTTTGAAGCTGTCAAGCACTGAAAAACTGCTAATTCAGCCTCAGTCCTTTCTCAGGATAACTTTAAAATCATTTTGCTGCAGAAACCAAGAAGCTGATTTTTTTTTTTTAAATCGGAGCTTCTGTGGTTCTTGCAGCCGACTCCCGACACCGGAATGCAGGACTCCTGTAAAGGTAAGTAAAAGTAAGTTAAACTTATTTAAACACTTTAAACACTTGCAAAACACTTACCTTTGCACTCCTGCACCCCTCACTCACCTGAACACTGGGCATCTCGACCCCTCCAAGACCTCAGACCCACGTCCTGCCTCGAAAACTTTTTGTGGTTTGGAGCTGTCGGGAAGCCCACAAACCAGCAATAAAAATCGCGAATAGGCAAAAAACTACCTGTTAACTACCTGTTAACAGGCAGTTTAATTGCCTTTAATCCCTTCCCGCCTCTGGGAGTCGGGTTCCAGCACTTGTCGGCAACCCGACTCCTATGAAATTGACATGGAGGCGGGTTGGAGGCGGGATGGGGTCGGGACCCCCGGATCGCCGATTTTTATCGCCCGCACGCCTCCGACCCGACTCCAGGGGCTTAAGAAAATCCAGCCCTCTCTCTCTCTCTCTCTCTCTCAGAATGCATGGTGCAAAAATGTCACCAACAAAAAAAGGCAGGAAGCGGTCGCCTTTAACTAGCGCTCCCCCAGTCCCTTTCTGACTGCAAAACGCTCCCCTCAACCTGTCGTTGCTAGCGGCAGGCGGTAAGGCAGGGGGCGCCACTCAACATCCGGTCCGGGGTGTTACCGGGGCTTTGCGCACTCGACTGACGTCACGATCTGCCGGCGCAGGAGATCGTGGCGGTAGTGTTTAGCACCACCACAAATTGCCCAGTTAATTTCGCGAGCGGCGCAAACATCGCCGCGCCCGGGCGCTAGTTGCTTTGTGCCCCATTAGCGCCCTCTTAAGGCGCTAACGGGAGGCGCAAACAACTGAATTTTCCCCCCTTTATCTCTAAGTCCATTCCAACTGTTGATCACTCACGGTTGTTGTGTTTCATGCTGAGGAATGGTTCACGGGCATCAACCGTGCTTTGGTACTTTACTCAAATTTCCATTCTTCAACCATGCAGCTGGCCAGTGAGTGTCAGTGGACTATTGTGCGGGCCCAATAGCCAAGCTTGATCCTATTCTCACCCAATGTTCATACGGGTACATTTTCCAGCGGGTTGGCCAATGGGTAATGATGAGAAGCAGCAGCCATTGGCGATGGAACGTGAGGCTGTCCTAGTCTGGGCAGCACCATTGCACAGGGAGCAGGATGTTTGCACACTGGGCCAATGAGTGTTGCTGTTCCAGCATGGAGACTGTGGGGCAGATGTTACAAGTTTTCAGTCCCATTGTGGAGTTTCAAACACCCGAGGCCCACATCGGGAGTTTGGGCATGGAGTTCAGAGAGCTTTGTAGGATGGAAAATCCTCTACACTTGAATTCCTGATTGTGCTCCCAGGACATGAATCTCCTCACTGAGAACACCAATCGGTAAAGTTGACCCTACTAGACTGACTGAAAGATGAAGCACAACTGATATAACCTACATCAAGACTCCCTCATCTAGCACGAAAACGAGCTGCCGTGTTTAATTTTCAGATTAATTTGATTCTGTGGTAAGTAAAAAAGTGCATTTTAAAATGTGATTCTAAAACAGCTACGGAAAATGCAAAATACACAACACAATGCGGTAAAGAGGTGATTGCTGTCAGCCTGATTTGCTGTGACAGCTGTAATAATCATGTGACTGTACAAGCATCGGAACAAACATTAATGAAATTATTATCAGTCATGTACTCCATATTCAATTCAAAGTTTTGTGCTGTTAATGGAATCATACTAGGTCTAACGGAGAGGAGCCAACTCGTACCATCCCCACCTCTGCTGTCACGGCACACAGCTTTTCCTGGCGATTTAATGCCTGGTTATCTGTCAGCCCAACTGCTTTGCTTGCCAAGTCCATCCATCAGTGCACACTTTCACCTGGTGTGCTGCAAGTTCTAGCATGGTCCGAATCTGGCTTTTTATTCTGTCAGTGTCAGTGAAAATTCAGAAGCTCAGCAATACGTAAGTGGGGCTTTATCTCGGAGACAGTTTGTTGACAATCAAATTAACTATTCAAACTAGCTCTTACAAATTTGATTTTGTTCATTCAAGTGAACTCTCAATTAAAAGCTGGTTTGGCTTAAATGGAATTGCAGAATGGTATCCTATGTGGCTCAGCTGGTAGCATTCTTGCCTCTGAGTCAGAAGGTCTGTGGACTCATAGCCCCACTCCAGAGACTTGAGCATATAATCTAGGTTGACACTCCTGTGTAGTACTGAGGGAGTGCTGCACTGTCGGAGGTGCCGTCATTTGGAAAATACATTAAACCGAAGCTCCATCTGTCCTCTCAGGTGGATGTAAAAGATTCCACAGCACTATTCAAAGAAGAGCAGGGGAGTTCTCCCCAGTGTCCTGGCCAATATTTATCCCTCAATCAACATCACTAAAGCAGATTGCCTGGTCATTATCATATTGCTGTTTGCGGGAGCTTGCTGTGCGCAAATTGGCTGCTGCGTTTCCCACATTACAACAGTGACTCCACTTCAAAAGTAATTCATTGGCTGTAAAGCACTTTGTGACGTCCTGAGGTCATGAAAGGCGCTATATAAATGCAAGTCTTTCTTTATATAGTGCCTTTAGCATTGTAAAACATACCAAGATGCTTTCCCCATTTCTGTTTAATCACTTTAACTCAATATCGAGTTCAACAATTTCAGATCATAACCTCGGCCCCTATCATATTTATATATATTTTTTATCCACACTTTTGGTTTGTGCCTTTTCCTTTTTCTCTCTCCCACATGGCAGCTGTCTCTCATTCTGCCAGCGCATTTCACACTTCATTTAGAACCATCCTTTGTTTCTTTACCTGTCCTATTACCATCTCATCTCGCTTTGAATATCTCTTAATGTCTCTTCGCCTCTCCCAGACCTTCCCTTTTGTTCTTTCATCCCCTCCCCCATTTCCCAGCCCCCAAACTTGCTTTTTAATCTGTTTCATTTCCTACTTTTTTCTCAGTTCTGACGAAGGGTCTTTGACCTGAAACGTTAACTCTATTTCTCTCTCCACGGATGTTGCCTGGCCTGCTGAGTTTTTCCAGTGCTTTCTGTTGTTATTTTAATCACTTTAACTGTTTGGTAGTCCTTTGGTCAGAATAGTCCATGGGCCAGTTATCCAGGCTGAGGTGCGATCATTTCCCCTAGTAAAAGGTATCAGTAATAATGTAATTGAGGAGTTCTAGATCTTCGCAGCGCCCATTGCCCCAGGCACAATTCTCAATTAATCAATGAATCTTGTGCTTTGAGCAGAGGAATAGGAAAGAGCTGAGAACAGGCCATAGTAATTAAATGGAGAGAACCCTGAGTAATGCACTGAAAGCAATGACCTCACCGCTGGGGTTTAATTCTGCTTTAAATTCCCTCCAGTGGTGCACTTAAGAGTTTGGAAACTGTCAGTGTATCGCATTCTTAGTTTCTCTGTTGACTAATTTATCTTCTAGCGAGACGCACGTATAATGTTCCTGAAAACCGCCCCCGACCAACAAAGAACTTTTCGGAGCGCATTGTCAGAACGTGTATCAATCGGATTCTAGTGACATGTGGTGTGGGTCGGGGATCATTTTAATTGTGTTCAAACCATGAGTTTTTCTGGAAACAGGTCTCCCTTATTGTTGATCACACTGCCACCAGCTGTGACTGCCAGTTCACACGTATTTAGTTACAATACTTTGACAACATAAGTCCAACCATACAATCATATTCATATAGGTCTTGTTCATGAAGAGACTGGCAACAGGGAACCCAAATGAATGAATATTAAAGAAATGAAAAAGAGATTCAGGTGCTAAGACTTTATGGCTTAATGAGCAGTCTTGTGCTTGAAGTTTCAGGATAATTGATTGCAGCCAGTCTTCAGTGGAACCTTGCTAGTGAGGCAACATCTGGAGAGTGAGAGAGAGACTAAACAAAGCCTAAAGACCAGTTGAGCCTCATCCTGTTCTTTAGTTACCTGAAGAGAATGGGGCTGAATTTCGCTCAGTGATAGATTTATAGCCTTAAAACGGCACTCTGCCTATCAACGTAACTCTGCCAAGAACCAGCCCAATTTTCCTTGGGGCACCTTCATTAAATAGTCATGGTGGCTCCTCCGTGCTATTAGGGCCCTCTGTAGACAGTCCACCTCGGGAGATGGGAGAGGAAAATTCAGTGCAGCTGCAGCAGCTGAAAGGCTATTTTATGCTCATTGCAATCAGGCTGTTGCTTCATCAGGGCACCAAGCCCCAAACATCAAAGACTCTTTAGTTGAGGTTCACTGTCTAATCTAGAAAAGCAGCGCCATACTTTTTGGACGCAAAAGAAGGGTGTTAGGTCAGTGCCTCTGGTATTAATGTCTGGTTGGATAGAATACCTCAATGATGTAGTAAAGGCTGCGTCCAGTATTTGTCATCCCCCATTTATCCAATTCAACTTTACACAGTGACAGACTGTCATATTCACAAACTCTCTTTGCTACTACCAGGTCATGTAAAGAAACAATGCAAATTGCATTCATAAATGAACAGAGCCAGTTATACGGTGAGCATAGTAAACATTTCAAAGTTATATACAATAGTCGTACTACATTGGCTACACAGGGCGAGGAATTGGGTGCCTTTGCACCTCCCGTTAGTGCCCCCGGGGGGCGCTAACGGAGCGCAAATGGCTTTGCGACTGGGCGCGGCGCTGACATCGACTCCCGCCATATTTGGCGGTAGTTTTGCGGTGACGCTACAGCATTGCGCCCCGCTCTCCTTCGCCCGGAGATCATGACATCATCGCCATGCGCATCGCCCCGGTAGCGCCCCTGACCCGAAATTTACATTTGCCCCCTGCAGCAAGGCTGGTCGATAACACCGACAGCTGCAGGATGCATGCATCGGGCGGACGGCCGCTTCGGGGGTGATGATTAAAGGCGAGGTGGCCGAGGTAAGTAAAAAAAATACTTACCTTTACTGTTGAAGTTTTTTTCGCTGATTCCTGCCCGCGATTGATCAGCCCGGCACTGTGCTTGAGTGCCGGGCTGATCGCGTAGGATCGTGGCTGCCTTGGTGGTCCAGGTAGGTAATTTTTCTATTGCAGAGCCTGCAGCGATGGCCCTTCCCTTTAAAGGAGGGAAGGAGCCTTTGAACGCAGCAGCGCTGCACGGCCCAGTGTGCAGCGCGGCTGAAGTCTCCGCCCCGCCTGCTGCCGATTGCGCTCCAAGAAGGAAGTGAAGCATTTGACTAAGCGCTCCACTTCCTTCCTGGAGCGCAAAACCGAATTTTTGAAAAGTTCAGAAACATTAGCGCCTGGCGATAATTTTCTCAACTTTTCAAGTGTTAGCACCCCACATGGGGCGATACCCAATTTCACCCCCACAATCTTCGAAAGACGTGTTATTCTACAATCTCTCGCTCACCACCTTGAAAATCTCACGCTCAATTCACCTGTGACTCTGCAGCCACATCTAATGAGGTTCTCCTCCATCTTCTGTGCATTGTGTTTATACTTGGATAATGTGGGGAAATATTGTACAACCGGCTTTCGCTGAATTGTTATGCCTAACAGTCACCAGAGAAAATACAGATATTCTTCATATTCATCAATTTCGTGGAAAATAGAATGCTTTATAAACATGAGCTGAACAAAAAAACAAATAAAGAGGTGTGTTCACACAAGAAGTTCTTTTAAGGTAAGATTTGTTGGCCCTGAAATCGCAGTCTCCATGACGGCATACGCACAGCATCGGGCCTGCTTTTACCAGCGTAAGGGTTAATATAAATGTTAAATTTATATTATGTTAAATGTTAAATTAAAATGTACAAAATGAAAAAACATACACAAACGCTTAGAATTAGTTTATGTAAATTTTGGCCTGGGTTAAAATGTTTCAAATTATTTTTTTTTAATTTAATTTTTATTTTAAATGCTTCATTAAAGGGACTTTTAGTTAATTTTGAAAATGGGAACATTTATTTTTATTTTATTAGTGTAAATTATGTATTTATTTGGGGAATCCCCATAAGCTTATGAAGAATTCTACCTTTCTGATAGGAGGACCTGGCCCACGTGATCCCAGGGACGCTTGCGAACCGCCTGAGTCCCTGGGATCTGTGGGCCTTTACGCAGGCCTGTAGGCCCAGGACCCAAAGACTCCGAAGTCTGGGAGCCAGCAGGTCGGTTTGTATTTTATTTCGGGCTGGAGGCGTACTCCGGAGGTACGTCTCCGACCGCAAATTTCAGCCCATTGTTTTTACTCGCACAAATAATAATTGTCAAGGAGCAATAAAACACCGCCCCCAAACAAACCTCAACCTTTGCACATGGCCCACCTTACTGCTCTTACTGATTTACTTTTTTATTATTCGCTTATGGGATGTGGGTGTCGCTGGCAAGGCCTGCATTTATTGCCCATCCCTAGTTGCCCTTGAGAAGGTGGTGTTGAGCCGCCTTCTTGAACCGCTGCAGTCCATGTGGTGAAGGTACTCCCACAGTGCTGTTAGGGAGGGAGTTCCAGGATTTTGACCCACCGACGATGAAGGATCGGCAATATACTTCTAAGCCAGGTTACTCTCCTTCCCTCTACAGTTATGAAAGATTTCTGTCCTTAGTATTTTCATACATGAAATATCCAGCTGATATATCACAGAGCGCCGCTGCCGTGAAAATGAACACATTGTTTGTGCCCGGGGATTGAAGGGTTAAGGAACATTCTGGTTGTCACCAAGCACTTACTTCAAAACATGGCAGTGTTTACATTCATGGTCCCCACATGTCTTTAATCGGAGTGGAAATGCTCAAAACTGCACATCAAAGTTGTTCAAATAATATGAGTAATACTTTGGTTATGTTCATATACTGAAGAACACCCATGTATATGAAAAGAAAACAGCATGTTTAAATATCTCACAGTTTCCCCTCTCAGAGGTTTCACACAGAGGACTTTATTTTCATTCCTGCTGTTGACGTTGGAGTCTTTTCTGCTCAGTCGTATGAGCTTGGGCAGGTTGGCGTTGACACAGTGATGGTCCTAGCAACTCATCTGCGGTCTATTTATTTGTACACAGCATGCACTGGCCTTGCAAGACTCCAGCTTCTTCTCTACATCTGAGCTGCTGCACATCAGAATCTGCTCTGCTTTTAACACTTGTGGTACAGTGCAGACCTTCTCATTATCGGACACAGTCTGCCAGCTGAGTTCGTCACGAGGAGCAGATAGTAAGAGCTCAGCAAAGGGCAGAAACAAATCCAGGAAAATGAGAAGAGACAGCAGTACCGTGAGGCGAACAGGACGGGAGCGCCTAAAAATGACAAGATCACAAGATAGCGAAAGAAAGAGTTTGCATTTATATGCTGCCTTTCACATCCTCGGGACTTCCCAACGGCCTTTACAGTAATTGAATGATTTTTGATGTGTAGTCACTGTTGTTGTCTAGGCAAAGGTAAGTAAGCACGAGGAAGGCCATTCAAACTCATCCATCCAAAAGAGCTTCAGCCTTCTACTTGCCCCTCTGCAGCATTGAAAATACTTCCTAAATAAATCCAGCCTGGTTGTCTTTCCTTGTGCTCTGGATTCTTTGGCTAAGATTCTCCTCTGCAATCCCGCCTGAAATCGGGTGGGATCACAGCGGAGAATGAAAGAAAGCTTGGGTGGTGAGGCCTACCACTGCCTCACTGTGCCGACTGGGATTTCCTTCCACCCACCTCCTCAGGACTGCCACTGGTCACCCCATCCCCTCTTGCCGCATGTAAATATAAAACCTTAATAAGACCTCAGTTGCAGTTTTGGGCTCCACACTATAGGAAGGATATTGAGGTAATGGAGAGGATACAGTGCAGATTTGCTATGATGCTACCTGGTACGAGGAAATACAAATACAAAGAAAGGTTTGATAAACTATTTCCATTGGTGTGGAGATGCCGGAGTTGGACTGGGGTGGACAAATGTAAGAAGTCACACAACACCAGGTTATAGTCCAACAGCTTTATTTGAAATCACAAGCTTTCGGAGCGCTGCTCCTTCTTCAGGTGCAGGAAAGGATGCCCCGGAGCATGGTACATCGGCGAGACCATGCAGACACTGCGACAACGGATGAACAGACACCGCACAACAATCACCAGGCAGGAGTGTTCCCTCCCAGTCGGGGAACACTTCAGCAGTCAAGGACATTCAGCCTCCGATCTTCGGGTAAGCATTCTCCAAGGTGGCCTTCGAGACACACGACAACGCAAAATCGTCGAGCAGAAACTGATAGCCAAGTTCCGCACTCATGAGGACGGCGTCAACCGAGATCTTGGGTTCATGTCACGCTACATGTAACCCCACCTGATGCAGGGTCATCCAGACTCGAGTCGACATTGGCTTGTTCTCTCTACACAGATGCGGCCGGACCTGCTGCGATTTCCAGCCAAAAAAAATGTTCTTTGTCTGTTTTTTTGTTTTTCATACAGACCCCAGCATCTGCAATATTTGACCCCTTGTGACCCCACCTCATTGTTCTTTGATGTAATGTTTCCCTGACTGACCTGTTTGGACACCATTCACACCTTTGATCGCTGTGATTATCTCTCTGCCGAGGTGCGATAAATGGCAGTTGGAAAGGTTACCTGTAAACATCTGACATGATTCTCTGACTATATAAGCTGTGTCTTTATGCATTTCTCCACTTCACCTGAAGAAGGAGCAGCGCTCCGAAAGCTTGTGATTTCAAATAAAGCTGTTGGACTATAACCTGGTGTTGTGTGACTTCTTACATATTTCCATTGGAACACAGGAGATTACAGAATGATTTGATAAAGTTGTTTAAAATTATGAATGAATGGGACAGAGTCGAAAGAAACGGACTGTTTCCATTGATTGCAGGGTCTAGAATGAGGGGTCATAGATATAAACATAGAAGATAGAAGATAGGAGCAGGTGTAGGCCATTCGGCCCCTCGAGTCTGCTCTGCATAAGATCAAATATAAGAGATTTAGGACAGACAGTAGGAGAATTTTTTTTCCGCAGTGGGTTGTGAGGTTTTGGGATGCACTACCAGATTAATGATTGAAGCAGGGACCTGGTTAACATAGGTGATTGAAGGAAAGAGAAATAAAGGGATATAGGAACACAGCCGGCAAATGGGATTAGGATACTGCTCACGAGGAGGATAACTAGCAACATGGCCTAGTTGGGCCAAACGACCTGTTTCTGCTTTGTAATTTCTATGCAATACAATCTGTGCCCCATTTTATCACAATACGTGATCTCTAGCAAAAATTCTAGCAACTTAATGCTCGTTTCCTGGGCAATTTCCTGAAGTCTTGAAAGTCGCTACATAAATGGAAATTCTTTCTTTCCTTCAGTCTTGGTTAAGCCTTAATGTCTTTCATCTCAACACTGGGAAGATCAAAGATATGATTATATTTGGCCCTCGCCACAAACCATTGGCATTGATTCCATCACCCTCCCTGGTCACGGTCTCTGGCTGTACCAAATTGGTCAGAACTTTGACATCCTTTTTGACCTTAACTGAGCTTCAAATCCATTTTCCGCACCAACACAAAGACCACCTGTTTCCATCGCCATTACCTTGCCGACCCCATCCCTACCTCATCCTGCCTGCTGCTTGAAACCCTCTGTCAGCTCCAGACTAGATTACTCCAATGCTCTCTGTGCTGGCCTCCCATCCTCCACCCTCCGTATACATTTCTGTTGCAATATCTGAATAGGCTTTGAATCTGATGTAAGAGCTAGCCCTTCGCTCTGTGAGTGCATTCGATTATCAGTGCATAAAGCAGGAGTATTGTTGCTTCCTCAATCTTTAGCATCTCCGAGGCTCTGTTCCTTGTTCATTTTAACACTTTGGGAATATTCTCATTTTGTGTTCCTTGCTTCAAGGGACTCAGAAAAAGATGTCAATCAAAGTCGCTACCCTGGGATCTTGGGTCTACCCGCTGATCTGCGTCCAAGGGTCTGCTTGGCTCTGCCCTTGCTGTGTGAATTAAATAGAACCACCATTTAGGCAACCGAAACAAAAATCAGTTTTTGCCACAACGCTCCTGTTTTAAGTTCTTGAATCATTTTTGTTGACCCTCGTCACTGTATCAACATCCTTTGAGGGTCGAGTGCTCAAACTTGCACACACCATTCTAAGTCTGGTCTCACTAATGAATTCTACAGGCCTAATGAGTCATTTTGAATTATAATGAAATGCCATTGAGCTACATCCTGGTACATGATCAGTTATGTTGCCCACAGCCTCCTGTTAACTGGATATTTTCAACGATATTTGGCAATCACACCAAAATATTTCTTCCATTAATTTGTTTCCTGGTTTACTGTAGACCCATGTATCATGTTTATTATTCAATTACTTAAGACTTACTCACGGTTAAATACATTTGCCATTCATCAGATCATATAATTAATGTAACCAATCAATCTCTCATTACACTAACCATTTTTACTGTATAACTTGGTGTCATCAAATTAGCTACTGCTGCATTGGAAGCATCCTCCTCTATGTAATTGAAGGTGAAGCCAATCTTCAGCCTAGCTAGTTAATGTGCGAAGGTGCTGGAAACAGCTGGGCCAGTGGGGGAGGCCTGTTCTATCACCGGCAATAGTTACATGGATTAAGGACACATGCTGCTGTCTAACAGTTTCAGAGTGACCACCAGTGATTGCAGTAAAATTGGCCCTTAGTGTTAGGGGGGATTAAATACGTGGGGTTACGGGGTTATGGGGATAGGGCTTGGGTGGGATGGCTGTCGGTGTAGGGACCGGGTGCTAGGGTTTGGATGATCAGCCATGATCTCGTTGAAAGGCGGAGCAGGCTCGAAGGGCCGAATGGCCTACTCCTGCTCCTATCTTCTATGTTTCTATGTTTATGTTTCTATGTGGGCAGCAGGAAAATAGTTATCTCCTCAACGAATTCCAGCCTGATTAATTTCTTCCAAACCCATACTGATTACTCACTGTACTGTTCTTCAGATAAATGTTGATAGAATTTTGTCAAATGCTTTTGAGCATTTTCCCACTAGGTTAATTGATCTATAATTCTCTGATTCGTGTCTCATTTTGTAAGATGAGTAATAGGCACCATTGTTGTGATCTCAATCCTAATACAGTATTCACACGTGAACTTTAACCTTTTTGTTGGTAAAAGGGTAAGATGAAAAGCAGAATGTGCGAATGTTCATTGATCGCTGTGTGTGCGTTACTTCCTTGGTTACCACTTATAGGTTATCTGCTAAAATGGTGTGTAAAACGGGTTACAAACGCCAGGCTTCAACACCATGGAAACACCAGCAACATGGTATAGAAGAGAGGGGAGCTGTCATCGTGGTGAGCTCGGCCAATCAGAATAATGGCTCCAGGCCAGCAGACGAAAGCAAGCCCAGCCAATAATAAGCAGCTCCAACAGGGCACGTCACGGCAAAGGGCAAGGAGCATCAACCGTGTTGTGGATGGAGAGCAGGGGCGGGTCTGGCTCGTCTCGTGCGAGTCAACATTCTCGGCAGCCGCTTGTAACTGCTGGATGAAAATCTAGAAGCTGCACTAAGATGTGCTGTGTCTGATAAATTAATTCCAGAATTCCAAACTTTGGTGAAAGAGATAGACGGCAAAGTTTTGCGCTGACTGGTGTAGATGCGTGTTAGCTAAATAAACATATGGGTTTAGATTTTGCTGGAGCTGGGCATCTCACAGTCTGCCCCGTTAATTTGACTTTTTCCCTCACCCTTCAGCTTAAAATTTATTTGTCTTGTAAGTTGCTGGAAGTGCAAGCTGATAACAGGGTATCTGGGACCGTGGTGAACGATGGGACCAACTGTCTAACTCCTTAATCAACGAGATTTAAGGATTGAGAAATAAACAGAGGAATGACGCAGAATGAAATAGGATGAACTAGTCACATCAGGTATAGAAAGAGAAATAAAGAGAGGGAAAGAAAGATTGGATTGAGATAGAGAAAAAAGAGGCAGAAAGGAAAAGTAAGAATTTTTTTTTACAAAAATTACATTTTGAATTTAAAAAAATCTAACAGCAGTTTACTACCTGTAGGAATGAGACTCACTGTTTAAATTGTTCCCTTTCTGGCCTGGAGCGGTGGAGTGGCATTGTAGGAACATGTATCTCCTCATTAAAAAGGGACTTAGGCTGCTAGGTAGCAGCCCTAACTTTCTGAAGTGAGTTCAATTGGGAATGAATGCACAAATGCAACAATTTCTTGAAACTCACGGGGTAGTTGAGGACGAGCTGCCGTTTTCGTAAAGCTAATGGCGGAGCGGCGCAAATCGTCCCGCAACTTGTTGGGATTCGCAATTCACGGGGTGTCTCTTCCTCACCACCAGTTGCTGGATGATTTACATGCACATAATAACAACAACTTGTATTTATATAGCGCTTTTAATGTAGTAAAATGTCCCAAAGCGCTTCACAGGAGCGTTATCAAACAAAATTTGACACCGAGCCACATAAGGAGATATTAGGACAGAGGTAGGTTTTAAGGAGCGTCTTAAAGGAGGGGAAAGAGGTAGAGAGGCAGAGGGAAGGAATTCCAGAGCTTAGGGCCTAGGCAGCTGAAGGCATAGCCGCCAATGGTGGAGCGATTAAAATCACAAGAGACAGGATTGGAGGAGCACAGAGATCTCAGCGGGTTGTAGAACTGGAGGAGGTTACAGAGATAGGGAGGGGCGAGGCTATGGAAGGATTTAAAAACAAGGATGAGAATTTTAAAATTCAGGTGTTGCCGGACTGGGAACCAATGTAAATTTATTAAACTCGCTGTTATTTTGGCAGCCAAATCTTTGGCCATGAAATATATTTATCTGTACTATGTATAAGTTGCTTTCTGCTAAAATTGGTGCTGTGGCCAAAACAGTATCAATATAGCCACACCTGTGGCTGGTTAGCGATTTCAAATGGACAACACTGTGCTCTCATCAAAAGCCTTCTTTGCTAAAAAGATGGAAGTATTTAAAAATGAGGGCTGGTTTTACAGGAGGGGCCTTGCAAGGAATTTCTGATTTGTAGATAGAATCGGCTGGTGTGGAGAGACGGCCAGGAAATTCTGGTTTATAAAGGGTAATGTTAGGCGATAGTGTAAAACGGGCAATATCAGGTCAGCCGCCCGTTATACATCTCTTCCGATGTCTAGTTCTATTGACTCCAATGGACTTCAGCAATGAGCGCTCACATCCCCGCAAAAACTTCAGCCACGCAGCAAAATCCTACACAATCATTTCAACAACACTTGAACCATTATTTTAAACAGTGAGAACTTCAGGAAGAAAAAGAGGTACTGTATTGGCATCATGCTGTTCAAATTCTGCAGCAAACTGGTTATTGAAAATATCCCGGTGGATAATTACAGTCTGCCCCCATGTGACATTACTGGTTGGAACAATTTAGGCTGTTTTTAGCTGTTACCATAACAACGCTCTGTCCTGCCGCAGCAGGAGAGCACTGCCCCTTTAATCAGACCTTGTTTTTCTTCAGTTTGCCATATGCATAGGAGTATGGTATTTCCTTCGCGTTTAAAATGAAAACATCGAAAAAAATTACCCATTTTTAAAAATTCCAACATCATTTAGTATTATAACCGGTTGATTTAGCAGCAGTACTTGATACAGCAACCGACACAGCATCAGAGGAGGCTCATTGAACATTCCTGCTCCAGGCTGACCCATTAGCACCTGCTAAGGAAGCAGGCTCTGTAAGAACGGCGGCCTAGCTTGTACCATATGCTTCTGTTTTTTTTCCACAGTCTCTTCCAACGCCCATGCTGTTCGTAGCGGCACTCAGACAGTGTCTGTCAGAACCACTGTGGTAGGTCTTGGGGGGGTTCCCGCTATCCACGCCTGCCAGCCTTGCTTTGATGACGCAGCCAAGCTGCTGCTTATTTAAGTCGAGAGGGCTGCAGTCCCCATGGAAGAGAGTTGGTGGACATACAAATAGCGTGGTGCTTTTTCGGAAGGGATGGGCGGAGAGGTAGGCCAGGACTCCTGCCTCTTCCTGGTGTCACCTGGTGCTTTCTCTTGTTTAGACGTCTTCCACTGACACACGTGCGCCTGGCTCATACTCTGGCCTTGGAAAGTGTTATCACCAGCCCCCCCCCCTGCACAGTCCTCCATCACTCTGATATACGCTACTTTGGATTCAGGCCTTCCCACCAAGCCCATACAAACCGCTGCAATAACTCTTTATTGAAGCCAGGATTGTATTACACAGCATTACAAGTGTATCTTTTGCAGGCAGGCAGTTTCCATTGATGTTGCAGCTACAACAAATTCATCCTTTGTGCTAATACAATTGACTTGTCACACAGTTCACAGCTAATTAGCTCTTTAGTAGATGAGGCAAGTGTCAAGGGTCAGTTGATAACTGATGTTGTTAAATTGACCGTAAATATACCCTGCAGTTCTGTGTAATTACATCCCACAGTAACATTACCATTCAATTAATGATAGGATGATTGGTCTATTTACGCTACAATGTTTGGGAAGCACGTTATGCTTTCACTGAGGTCGAAAGAGGATGTTCTTTAGCCTTTAAACACATTGTACGAGATTTGTACATAGTTAAAAGCAATGATAGCATTTCACTGTGTTGGATCTGGTGATCTCAGGGTAAACATTATTGCTGGCACTGTTATTGTATGAACGTTGAACACTTTTATGTCAATTTCCTCTCTACACCATTTTAAAGGAGGCTTTAACCTTTTAACCAGTTAACGCCCCCACTAAAAAAGTGGAGAGGGGAATTTACATTTCGCATTTGTACAATAACACAGATTGGCAAAAGAACCAAAGGCAACATGAGGAAATATTATTTTAGGCAGCGAGTTGTTGTACTCTGGAACGCACTGCCTGAAAGGGTGGTGGAAGCAGTCACATTCAAAAGGGAATTGGATATATACTTGAAGGGAAAAAATTTACAGGGCTATTGGGAAAGAGCAGGGGTGTGGGATAAATTGGATAGCTCTTTCAAAGAGCCAGCATGATGGGCCGAATGGCCTCCTTTTGTGCTGTATCATTCTATGATTCCATGATTCTATGAACATTTATCCTGTTGAATGACAGATATCATCCAGGTATTCAGGACAAGATCCCGATTGTTTACTGGGTAAAAGCACAGCTTGGTTTGCTACTGAGTCCCACAGAACAGAAGGTCCCAGTTTCGATCGCTGGTCTGTGCTGATTTGGTTGATCTCAACGAGAGCACTGTATTCAGATGAAGAATGGGGAAATCACCCCGTGCGTCTGATTGCTATACAATCTACTTTCTCCTGCTGGAAAGGGGGCACATGGGGATTTATGATAAAGCTGTGATGTTAACATTTAAAAAATCTTTATTCATTCTCGGTATGTGGCCATCGCCGGCATTTATTGCCCATCCCTAGTTGCCCTAAGAGGGTGCTGGTGGGTCTTCTTCTTGAACCGCTGGGTAGCTGTTTGATACAACTGAGTGGCTCACTAGGCCACTACAGAGAGCAGTTCAGAGTCAAGCACGTTGGTGCGGGGCTGGAGTCACATATCAGCCAGACCGGGCAAGAATGGCAGATTTCCTTCCCCAAAGGACATCAGTGAACCAGTTGGGTTTTAATGACAATCCGGCAGCTTCATGATCACTTTTGCTGATGCCAACTTTTTTATTTCCAGATGTTTAAAAACCGAACTCCAATTCTCAAACTGCCATGGTAGGATTTGAGCACGCGATCAGGTTAAAGCCACGGCAGCTTCCCCCGCTCAGGCCTGAGTTAAAATTGCACTCCGAGTCCTGAAGACATAATTGGGACCCTACATGCGTATGTAAAGCTGGATCCTGCCAGTTCTGGGTGGGTGGCCTTGCCCTGCTCAGCAGGTCAGGTTAAAATCGTGCAGGGCAGGGTCCTAACGGCTATGCGGCGAATAAGTAACCTGGGCGATTTGAACTGCCCACACACCTAATTTCCAACAGGAGGGTCTGGTTAAAATCGCCCCCTCTGTTTTCTGGCTTCACATTCATTTTGCCATCTATTTGATTTTGCCGGTCATTTATTTCTCCCCAGACATCGGAAAGGTTGAAATTGTGCTGACTTACCATTTAAGTGGCTCCATTTACAGGAAACTTTGGTTTATCCGGAGGTTGTATGTCCGGAAACCTCGATCTACCGGCAGAAATCAGGAGCCGTTTTGTTAGTTTTTTTTTCTTCTCGTGGCTTTGTTTTCAACAGTCGGGCTCTGGAAAGTCTCTCTGAAGCTGTTGCTAAGCTACAGACACGCTTCCAAGGTACGGGCCGACTGTTTACAAGCTGTTGCTAAGCAACAGTGTTTGTTGTCAGATACGGAGATGAAAACCTCCGTATGCTTCAACATTAACTTTGTATGTCTGGCAGTTTTGATAGATCGGCAACAGCTCGGTCCCATCGGTGCCGGATATAACAAAGTTTCCTGTATTAAGAACATAAGAAATCAGAGCAGGAGTAGGCCATTTGGCCCCTCGAGCCTGCTCCGCCATTCAATAAGATCATGGCTGATCTTCTACCTCATCTCCACTTTCCTGCACTCTCCCCATATCCCTTGAATCCCTTAATATTCAAAAATCTATCGATCCCTGTCTTGAATATACTCAACGACTGAGCCTCCACAGCCCTCTGGGGCAGAGAATTTCTGGCACCCAGCCATTTAAGGGCTAATGGCATGCTCAGTGTTTGCTCTCTGCACCTTTTGATCACTCCAGGCTAGGGGGCCACATCGAATATAAAAAGAGGCCTCACATAGAAACATAGAAGATATGAGCAGGAGTAGGCCATTTGGCCCCTCGAGCCTGTTCTGCCATTTAATGAGATCATGGCTGATCATCCAAATTCAGTACCCTGTCCCTGCCTTCTCCCCATATCCCTTGATCCCTTTAGCCTTAAGAAATATATCTAATTCCTTCTTGAATATATTTAATGAATTGGCCTCAACTGTCTTTTGTGGTACAGAATTCCACTCTCTGGGTGAAGAAATTCCTCCTCATCTCAGTCCTAAATGGCTTACCCCTTATCCTTAGTCTGTGACCCCTGGTTCTGGACTCCCCCGCCATCAGAAACATCCTTCCTGCATCTAATCTGTCTAGTCCTGTTAGAATTTTATAAGTTTCAATGAGATCCCCTCTCATTCTTCTAAACTCTAGCGAATACAAGCCCAATCGACCCAATCTCTCTTCATATGTCATTCCTGCCATCCCAGGTATCAGTCTGGTGAATCTTTGCTGCACTCCCTCCATGGCAAGAACATCCTTCCTCAGATAAGGCAACCAAAACTGCACACAATACTCAAGGTGTGGTCTCACCAAGGCCCTGTACAACTGCAGCAAGACACCCTTGCTCCTGTACTCGAATCCTCTCGCTATGAAGGCCAACATACCATTTGCCTTCTTAACCGCCTGCTGCACCTGCATGCTTACCTTCAGCGACTGGTGCACAAGGACACCCAGGTCTCGTTGCACTTCCACTATTCCCAATCTATTGCCGTTCAGATAATAATCTGCCTTCCTGTTTTTGCCATCAAAGTGGATAACCTCGCATTTATCCACATTATACTGCATCTGCCATGCATCTGCCCAATTACCCAACCTCACCTCAGAAGGTCTTGCAAGGTTGGCCTTGTGAGTAAGGGAAAGGTTTGCAGCACACTTTGTTGGAATTGGAAAATATACCCGATCTCTAAATGTAATAGATTCCTGTCTGTTATATAAAACCCCAGTGCCATCACGAATGTTATGGGCCAGTAATTCCTGTCCCAATGCGTGAGTACGGACGGGGTACTCACGCGTGGGCCCGGAGGAATTGCCAGTTTTCAGCATGCACAGCGCATGCGGGGAAAACCGGCATTTCCTCTCCTCTGACCCAAGGGGTTAAGAGGCGGAACGCGTGCGAGGTTTCAGGTAGCACGTGCGCGCTGAACTTCACTTTTTTTTGAAGAGTTGCCAGTGGGGAAAAGACTCCGGTTTTTACGCGTGGAAAAAGCAGCCGTAAGTACTTACTTTTAACAGGTAAGTGGTCTATTAAGTAAAATTAGAAATTTTTTCCACAGGTTCATTTTTTTTGAAGACCTTACAGTAAGGTAAGTGTATTTTTAACCCCGATTTTTTATATAATAATTTTTTTCAAAATTTAAAATTATTGTTTAAAATAGTTTTTTACAGTTATTTATAGTTTATTTAAGTAGTGTGATGTTTTTTTAACATTTTCTTTCAAGTTTAAGTAGTGTTTTGGGGCCAGGAGTTTTCATGAGTTTGACAGTTCTTACTATCAAACTCATGAATGAACTTTTGCAATCTCCTATTGGTTGCCCAGTGCTCACGTGATCCCAGCCGGCTCATCGCACTAAGTACGCCGCTGGGTCACGCACGCACAGCGCGGCAGGACCTGAAGCGGGCCAGTGACAGGAAATACAATGCGGGCCACGATTGAAATGTCAGCGCGCCGGGTAAGTGCACATCGGGGGCTTGCACGCACGCCCTTTATCTGCAAGCCAGAAATTGATATTTGGTAAGCATGACCCAAGCATCAATAATGGTTTCTTTGTGTTCTAATTCATCTTTGTATTGTTTTATGTTTTTTTATCTCTCTGTTCTATCGTGCGTAGCCTTTGGGGCAATGCACCCAAAACTACAGTGAATAGTGGGTAACCAGGCCACTGCCAGTGTTAATCTGTGGCCACACTCTGGAGGATCTCCAAGTGCCATCAAGATGGAAATAGAAGGTCCCATTGCTGATAGATATCTCAGCAGCATGTTGCACAATGCGCAGTGACATGGACGAGATTAGAAACTCATTGGCCCAAAAGGCTATTGAGGCTAGGTCAATAAAAATGTTCAAACTTAAATTGATAGATTTTTTTTCAGTAATGGTATCAAGAGATATGGAGCAAAGGCAGGAAAAAGGAGTTGAGGTGCAGATCAGCCACGATCTAACTAAATGGCGGAACAGGCTCGAGGGGCTGAATGGCCTACTGCTATTCCTATGCTCCTAAATTTTGTGTTTTGTGGATTGCATTGCTCAATTTTGTCCATTTTTCTCATGAAAACCATGAATCAGTGGCCTTGATGATGAATATTATTATCTGCTCCTCTTGTGGCTGATGTGTCCTCTTGTCTGTCAATACAAAGCCTACCAGAGGTTTGAGATATTTCCAGGACTATCTGGTGGACAACTCCTCCTCTATAGATGGATACTTTCCATGATTGTAGATAATGGGCTGGATATTCCGATCCCTACAGGTGTGTACGCGCTGTGTACTCGCCCGTAGGGACATCGGAAATGCCAGTTTTAGGCACGCACTGCGCATGCGCTGGAAACCGGCATTTCCGATCTGTCAAGAAAGCACTTGACAGATCCTCCGGCTGCAGAAAACCTTTACCATTCTTGCGCCTGGTAAAAGCAGGTGTAAGGCCTGCTTTTACCAGGATAAGAGTTGAAAAAAGTAAAAAAAAAAAAATTTTTCACTGATTTATCATTTAAAAATACTTTAAAAAAGGTAAGTTTATTTTTAGCCCCATAAAAAACTTTTAATTATTTTTTTCAAAAATTTAAATTTTTGTTTTAAATAGTTAATTTATTGTAATTTCAAGTCATTTTAAAAATGTGATTTAAAAAAAAGTTATTTAAAGTTTTACTATGTTTTTGGGGTGAACTCCATTCATATATTTGACAGGTCTTCTGTCAAGTGTATGAAGGGAGGTTCCCTTCTGTGATTGGCTCCCCACGGCCCATGTGATCCCAGGGACGCTGCGAACTACCTGCGCCCCTGGGATACGTGGGCCCTGCGCACTTGCAGTTTGGAGAGGCCCAGCACCAGAATTGTGCGCGTCCCGGGAGCCCGCAGGTAAGGGCGCAGATTTTTCCAGATCGCAGTCCTCCGCCTGTGATTGGAATATCTGGGCCTGCGATCGGAATATCTGGGCCAGTGATTATTCTTCACTGGCAGTTTCTGTCCTCAGTGTCCTCTGCAATGGATGGAGTGGAGCTGGAAGAGGCGACTCTTCTGTGGAGACAAGAAACAGATACTATACAAACAGCTAACATAAGGCACACCTCCCGTGCACCTGGCGATAGAAACCATTTTGATAGACTTGATAAAACAGCAAAGTGCAACTATTGACTGAAGTATACAGATCTATTTAAATGTATAGAGACTTTAAAGATAGTAATTGGTGTTTGCAAAAGTTACAATCATGCCCAGAGGTTTTTTTAAAGTACTTTTACTGTCCTGGGAGACAGCATGGAAGAAGAAATTGTAATGCAAACTTAACCACAGATCAAGGACTCAGATAGATGTTTCAACTTGTTAAAGGTTATAGTGATCCTTTCCTTTGATAACTTAAACTTGTTTCAGTGGAACAGCGTGACAATGATGGTTTGCTATTTGAACTTCATTTTGATTTCAATTAATTGCTTCAAGTCATTGGCCTGGAATTTCCTCGGACCTGCTCCCACTCTGCCGCTGTAACTTCGCTCTGGTGGACACTCTGTTTACGCATGTAACAGAGGCTTCTGCTGGACCTACAGTGATAGCACAGTGGCAGAGTGGGCGTAGGTCCGAGGAGATTCCAAGGCATTTCAGACAATCTTGTGCAGTTGGATGAAGCTTGTGCACTCTGCTTATATTTTTACTAGGATTGTCTCAGTCTTCGCTGTTCCTTCTGGTGTTAGTAATGATGTGACGACGCTTGACGAATAAAAAGCTCAAATTTGAAGAAATGTAGTAATTTGTTGCCTCCTTGCTGAAACCAAGGTGCGTAAGTAGGAAGAACAGCAGATGAAATTTAATGCAGACAAATGTAAAGTGCTGCACATAGGAAAAAACCAAGACAACATTTGTACTGCATAAATGGTGTCGTATTAGACTCGACGCCAAACGTATCCAACCAACGCAAATCAACAATTAACAAAGAGGATAGAATGTTGAACTACATAGCCAAAACTTTATAGTGGTCTAGTCAGACTGCACCTTGTTCTGGTCGCAAAGAAATGAGAAAGACATTCAAGCTCTTGAGGCCGTGCAGAGAAAGAGCCATGAGGCTGATTCCCAGAGTCAAGGGTCTGAGTTATGAGGAAATACTGCAGAAACTTAGGCTTCTCAAGTTGGAAAGAAGGCGCCTGAGAGGTGATCTTATAGAGGGATATAGATGGTTAAGCGTACAGTGAAAGTTCACTTTGAATTAAACTACAGGAGCAGTACAAGGGGACTCAGGCTCAAACTAGAGGGATATAGACTTCAAGAAGACATAGACAAGCTGGTTGGAATGGGCGGACATTTGGCAGATGAAATTTAACGCAGAAAAGTGCGAAGTGATACATTTTTGGTAGGAAGAACGAGGAGAGGCAATATAAACTAAAGGATCCAATTCTAAAGGGCATGCATGAACAGAGAGACCTGGGGGTATAGCTGCACATATTGAAGGTGACAGGGCAGGTTGGGAAAGCGGTTAAAAAAGCGTATGGGATCCTGGGCTTCATAAATAGAGTCATAGAGCACAAAAATAAGGAAGTTATGATGAACCTTTAAAAAACACTGGCTCGGCTTCAACTGGCGTACTGTGTCCAATTCTGGGCACTGCACTTTAAGAAGGATGTGACAGCCTTAGAGAGGGTGCAGAAAAGATTTACAAGAATGGTTCCAGGGATGAGGGACTTCAGTTACGTTGATAGACTGGAGAAGCTGGGTTTGTTCTCCTTAGAGTAAATAAGGTTGAGAGGAGATTTGA
Organism: Somniosus microcephalus; assembly: GCF_052327205.1. Classification (NCBI taxonomy): domain Eukaryota; kingdom Metazoa; phylum Chordata; class Chondrichthyes; order Squaliformes; family Somniosidae; genus Somniosus; species Somniosus microcephalus. The sequence continues at coordinate 23,061,564 of NC_140988.1, forward strand.
TAGAGGTGTTCAAAATCATGAGGGATAGAGTAGATAGAAAGAAGCTGTTCCCATTGGCGGAAGGGTCAAGAACCAGAGGACACAGATTCAAGGTGATTGGCAGAAGAACCAAAGGCGACGTAAGAAAAAACTTTTTTACGCAGCGAGTGGTTAGGATCTGGAATCTGCTGCCCGAAAGGGTGGTGGAGGCAGATTCAATCGTGGCTTTCAAAAGGGAATTGGATAAGTACCTGGAGGAAAAACACTTGCAGGGCTACGGGGAAAGGGCGGGGGAGTGGGACGAGCTGAAATGCTCTTGCAGAGAGCCGGCATGGGCGCAACAGGCCGAATGGCCTCCTTCTGTGTTGTAACCATTCTATGATTCGATGATTCTACAGAAGACAATTTTAGGACAGATATCAGGAAATTAACATGAGGAAGAAATTGCCAAATCAAGCAGTGGACGCAAAAACCCTGGAATCATTTAAGAAACAATTGGATACTACAATGGGGGACATTAGGATCTCTCTGGATGGATGAATTAAGATGGGCCGAATGTCGTTCCCCATCTATAATTATCTCGTGACTCCATTGCATCACATTTATTTCCACCTGTGTGTACACATAATATAGAAAGGGCAGGAGAGTTGAATGATGGCAAATAGCTTCTGATTGGGACTCTGTCAGCAGGAACGTGAGATCCTGATCTGCAGTAACTGCTGTCTTTGTTATTGCCAGCATGACCTCCATAAGGGTTTGACATCTACAACTCTACAAATCTACTTATTGAAGCCAAGTTGAAAATTAATTTCATTTTGGCAATTTTACAAATTCTGAGTTGCTGGAAGCTTTGCCTGAATTGGTGCTTGAATAATGTAAAACGATCTAGTAATATCTTTTCATGGAAATGCTGCTCCTTAATTCCATGTCTGTGATGCTGTGTCTTTCCTTCTATTTATCCACCTGTCTGTCTCTGTCGATCTACAATATACACAAAATCCATAAGTAACATCCAGTTCAGACAGGGTAATATCCCTGGGAGTGGCAGCTGCAGCATTAGCTGGTTTGTAAGAGTTTGATTGCACCGTACATTATCAGCCTGCCTTCCATTGCAATTAGCAATGTGTTTACACTGGCCGGTTATGTGTTTTGGCTTCACCAGATTCTGCGATGAAGAAGCACTCTTGCTTAATCAAGTGCAGGTAGCACAGTCAGGGCACACAATCAACACTGATGCTGAAAAGGTCCACCAGGGGATAAGAAGTTGCACACGTTAGTAACCTCTCAGATTAATTGTCTGGGTTAATTGTCTACAAGAAGATTCAAGATTCAGCTAAACTGAAAGACCAGAGTGATTCAATGAAACTGAGGCTCCACCAGGGACACCTGGGCGTCTGGGGTATAAGAACTTGTATTGGTTTTCAACAGACTCTGGCGGCTTTGATTCAGTTGGCTGTTAAAATGCAGATTTGTTGTCCACTGTATGGACATTATCCATCTTAAAGTAAATGTTGGTTGCCAGAGGTTTGCTGAGTTGATATTGCCTGCGACAGGCAGTACGTTCAGTTGAGTTTACTGGCGATTCCAGCATTGTCAGTCGAGAGAGCATGGTACTTCATTTAAAGCAATATCCTTTGACACTCAGCTAACAGCCTCCTCAGGCAGGTCAGTTCAGTGTCTTTGTGTATTCTGTTTCTCATGACTTTATTTTTTATTATTCAATCCTGTAAAATGTAACATGATGTTGAATCCCGTTCATTATTAAAGGATTTAAAAAAAAATTCGGATACGGTCTGCTCCTAATTCAAAGTAATTTTTCTCCAAATAATTCAAATAATCTAATCATTCAAATGAAGCAATTGCAGTAAAATGGCATGGGAAGCTTCTTAGTAAAGTTTGAATTCAAAATAAGCAACTCCCAATTAGAAGTAGTTGACTGCATTTGCTGCTGTGAGTTGAGGACAAGACCAGTAAGGGACAGGCTCTTTCCCACTAAGCAAGCTCGTAGCCTTACTTCATTTGAAAATAAGCCAAGAAGATCTGTGCTAGAGCTGTTTACTGAATCTCTAAATTCAACACAGGCAGAAATTAGGCTTTTTAACCTGAAATAGTGAGAGGTGTGTGCAGACATCTAAAGATGTCAATAATGGGGAGAAGTTAGCAGGAAGGTTTGTACAGATCAAATATTTCAGAATTTTTTTTTTTTTTTAAACAACCCCATTAAAAAGCTTAGACCATTCCTTTAATTATGGCTAATATATGTATTTCTTATGTATATAGGTGCAATATTAACAGTTGCAAACTCAAATGACGATTTGTTTTTTGATCCTATTCAGATGCTGTCTTCAATTTATATTATTTGAACTGTTGCTATTTTCCTTAGGTCCACTGGAAGAACAAAGCACAATTTGAAGATCCACCCCAATATTAGAAGATCTACGCCAATATTTGAAGATCCACTCCAATATTTGAAGATCCACTCCAATATTTGAAGACCCACTCCAAGGCCGTGATTTTGCCAGCGGAGGCGGATTCGCGGCGGGGGAGGTGGTTGGCGGGTTCCGGTCCCATTCCCAGCTCCAGCTGCTCTGTACAAAGGATTTTCCATTAATAGAGCTTGTTAAGCCCGCCCTGCGGGGTTCCTGGCCAATTAAAAGGAAGCGGGTCTGCTGGTTTCCTTAAAGGGACCATGGCCGCATTCATTTGGACAGTTCTGCTGTCAGTGTTCTACAGGATTGAGGTGTTGCAAACACTGACAATCACTGCACAAAGGTGCACGGCTGCACCCAGGCTCTCGCATGACTCCCTCAATATGCTTATGGAGGGAGTTACAACATGCAGGGAGGTTCTCTTCCCTTCTAAGGGCAGAAGAGACCTCCTCAGGAGACCAACGCAGCCTGGTTGCACATTGCACAGGAGAGCACAAGCAGGGATGTTGTCAGGAGGACCAGGCTGCGGTGGCGCAAACCTTTCAATGATCTCAGTAGATCATGAAACGTTACTGCAAAGCCACACTCGACCTCATCCTGCTGTGCCTCTCATCACATCCCCATAACTCTGCTTTCCTTACCCTACTCCTGCACATCCTTACACCAACTTACCTTGCACCTCCACCCATCCCTCTCTATCTACATTATCTGTTCCCCATCTCACTAGCCACCCCTCACACTCACCCTCATCCTAGTGCAATCATACCAACTAACAACACACAAGGGTAGGCACTTGGGTATTTTATGCAATGTTCATGTAAATTTTCTGTTAATGTGTTGTCAAACATTGAAATTTTTATTTTCAACACTTTGCCTTATTGTACAGATCTGTGCTCACCTTTGGAAGGGTCCTAGTGAGTTGCAGTGAGACATAACGGTACCCCCGCAATGGTGATGAGTGTGAAATGAATGGCTTGGGCATTGTAGTGATGCTTTATGGTGCTGGTGTGGGGTGGTGTTAACCTGATGCATCATATGGCAGCCAGGGTGTACAGCGTCAAGTGAAGTAAGTCTGGCCATGGTGATGCCATCACTGGCCTCCCGGGCAGCAACATTGTCGGGTGCTGATGCTCTGTGTCCTGTGCAGCATCAGGTGATTGCGGAGAAGGTTGGTATTGTTGTTGGTGATGTTGGTGTTGGGACTAATCGTGGAAGGATTCAGAGGACCAAGGTGACAGTTTTGCAAGGGCTGGAATAGATGGCAGCAGAAGTTGAGATGACAGAAGCGATCTGTCAATGGTGAGAGAGCTTGCTCCAAGGAGGTGACAGTGGATGGAAAGTTTACTCCAAACACTTCCAAACTGCATACAGCTCAAAAGTTTCTTCCAAGTCGTGACGGCTTAAACTTCTGACATTGGAAAGTGACCAGCTGTGAAATGGTAGCTTTCATACCAATTTTGCAGCTGTCACCTAATAACAGCAATGGGGAGACACAGAGAACCCGACCTATTTACCTGACGTGATCTCTGAACGACGTGAACCCCGTTAAAAATGTGGTAAAATAGAAAAAGGCTGGCAAAATAGTAGTAAACACGCACTTAACAAGCAGTTCAGTATCTTAAATGCCTTTCCCGCCGCTTGGTATCGGATCGGTTCTAAAATCGCAGCCCCGACACTTTGGAAACTTACACGGAGGCGGGTTCACAATGGGTTCCCAACCCGCTGTCAATCATTTTGATTTTGACAGCGGACCCCCCTCCAAACCCGCACTCTGAGCACCGGCAAAATTCAGCCTCAAATGTTTGAAATTGGAAAGGCGGCATGGATAGTATTGGCCTACAAATACTCTGGGAAAGGAACAGATTAAATTCAATTTTATGAGAATGTCTGGGAAACCAATCTGATTAGAATAAGGGGAGAAGAAAGCCAAAAAGCATTAATATTACAGAGAGCATAACCATAAAGCTTGCTCTCTGGAGGGTGAAGTTTTGAATATGAAAAGGAGGAGACAGATTAGTTATTCATAACTCATTGCTGGAAAGTGATACTATCTGCTTAGTTAAACCCTTAGTTGTTTCTTTAACCTGTGAAATCATGGATTTACGAAATGAGCTGAGGAGCCAACTGGGCTTCCATAACCTTAAATTACCTCACTTGCTGGCAGCCAATAGCTGTGAGTTGTGACCTACATGATAGGAAGTACAGGGAGCCTCGAGCCACAGTTGTGAGACAAAAAAGGGGCCTAAATGTTTTCCTGATTAGACAAACTAGATTTATGATAGGAAGGAATTAAACTTTTAAAAACGGTTCTACAGATTTAGAAGGCTATTTTCAGTACAGCCATTGCTTACAAGAGGAAGTGAACATTTACTGGTGCAATACGGTAATATCAACTCCTTGCTCCTCAAAAAAAGACAAGAAGATCGAGACATTGGCCTCAAAAACCCTCCGGGTTTCTGGCATGTGTTGTTAATGGAGGTCTACAGTTAGGATTCCTTCCTGATGCTGATGAATCGTTCAGAATCGCTACAGATTCCGACTAATGGAGGTGGAGAGCACTGAGGGGGCTGTGCAAGGGCTGGAAGAGCCTTGCCATTTTTTGGACAATATCCTAGATATTACCACGTTACTGCCTTTGATATTTCACTGCATTTACCATAAGCGATTTTGCTAGTACTTGTAATACTTCTATCTCTTACAATGATGACATGTTGTAATCAATATAGTACAGAATGATTTAACAAAGTGAAATGGCTTGACTGACATTCCAGCATTGGGCTATGGCAGCCCGAAAGGCCCAAAATTTAATTAAAAATTCAAAGACCAAAAAATCAATTATTTAATTCTTGCACTCCTAGAAAAAAAGATAAACACAGCAAATCAACCAAAATGATAAAACAAGCAAAACAGGAATTAAACAGATTGAACTGGAAACGTCAGGCGTTTTGTTTTTAAAAATTAGCATTTAACTCATCTAGTGTTAGGTCACATGATTTTTGATGGGACATGGGATACATTCCAACCTGCCAATGTCATTAAAACACATTTCTAATAGTCACTCACATTATGATTTGCTGTCGGATTTACTTTTGTGGACACAGATATGAACAAATCAAATCTGTGATCTGACAGGATCCAGCGTTTGTTAGTTAGATTGTGAATTGTTGGTCATTTGGTTTACGTTTGCACCACTCATTATACACCATATAAGTACTTCATTGGCTGTAAAGTGCTTTGGGACATCCTGAGATTGAGAATGGCCCTATATAAAGGCAAGTTCTTTCGTTAACATTTAGAGGCAATTTCAGATTTCCCTTTCTTCAACTGAATTTCAGTTGGACAGACTTGAGATTTCTGCAGCCCAATTAATTTTTAGAGGTATTATTCTCAATGTATGCATTCATTAACTTTCTGATTGCAACGTTGGCAACTTAATTTTTCCTACAGCCAACCGTGCTCAGCAGCCGCATGGTGACATTGGGCAGGCATGTCACACTGCCCTTGTTGTTCAGTGGGAAAAGGAGCTGAACGTGCAGTCCGATGCATCAGTCACCTGTTTGATAAGTGCAGGTAGCATGTTGGCTGATACAGCAGATGATCAATATGCTAGCTTAGAAGGAGGAGGAAGAAAGAAGCTGAGGGAAATCATGACGTTTACTGCCACTGGCAATGTCATCCATCTGGTGCAGTTGTCTTGCTGCTCACGGCACAGATATTCAACTAACTCCGTGCTGATCCAGACCCGACAGAGCTGGCTTCTCACAGTCCATGCTGGGTAGGTGTGTCAGGCATGTCGATATACTTGGTGACATCATGGCAGGTGGGCACATTCTGGCTCCGGTGCCTGCTGACCTCCTTGTCGTGCCTTTAAATTCTTTTTCACTTTCATTCCAGGTCCAACCCAGGCTTGACTGGAAAATGGATCAAGTTACAAATTAGGCAGCCTTCCAGCAGAGCTGACTTCTGCCAGATTTTGCAGTCCAGTTCCTTCCATCTCTACCTGAAGATGAGAGTAGATGAGCAATTGGACACAAAATCAGCCCCATTGTGTTTAGTTTCAATAGAAATGAAGGTAAATCTGTACAGAATTAACTTGGAATGGTTTGTACAGCAGCAGACCGTGTACAGCAGTGGAAACAGGGTGAGGTGCCTAAGGTTTCAGAGCGGCTCATTCCAGGAGCAGGACATCTGTACAAACTGTACAATGAGATGATGGCTCTTTAAATTACTTCCTTATATGGCTTCTTCAGTATGTTATCAAAAACACATTAAATTCCAGTTGTAAAGCAGTGCAAGTGCAAGGCTTGGAAAAATAGAGCTTCACCTAAATATTCAGGGCAGTGTACTGCACTTTGGAACCGGAATCTAATTCAGTGAAAATGAGGAACATGTTTGCATCAGATTTGAAATTGATTTTTTTTTTGTTGTGACAGAACTATAGAAATGTTTGATGAGGGTGTAAATCATTTCAAATGCTGGTTATTGGCTATTCCATGGCAGAACTGAGCTCTGAAACACGAAAAACACAGTGTAAGTTTTGAAACCGTGAAGACTTACAGGGCCCGGTCAAAACATTTATGTGAACTGCCTTTTGTGTTTGTAGACTGAACTGAAAGTGTGAATCGTGGCAATAGCCTTTAAATAAAACAACTTTGTTTCTGCTAACCCAACTGACCCCAGCTAGGACCTGGAGTTGAACAGAATGAGTAAGTACTGACTCCTACTACTGGCCCAGGCCTATCATTCCATTAAACCTCGTGTTCCCCCAGATTTCTAATGTGAAAAAAATATATCGGAAGGAAGGAAATAAGAAAAATGACCTGCTTCCTGATCTTGTATATTTTCTTTTAGAGCTCTTGTCAGAAATAACCTTCATGCTTTTAAATGTTGGTCATGCACCACATGCTGTATGAGTAATAGTGGAAGCGTAATAAGGTAGCTCTGAGAGGTTGGTCTACATCTTCCTATCATTCTGTGTTCAAATCAACTAAAAACAAAATTCAACTGGGAGTCCTTCATGAAGATTTGTGCACCCATTGCATTAAGTAAGATGGAAAATGCATCTGTCAGGCACAAATTTTTAATCACCCTGGAGGGACATATATTAATATCTTATGTTGGGCAATATGTTAAAACACTTATCACTTCTCATGTTACTGGGTTGTCAGGATAATGGACTGCCTCCTACGTTATCCCTTGATAACAGACACCATGTTCATTTCTATTCTAGAAATTGTAAATAGGTAGGGTTCACAGCTGGCTCTGAGTGAGTCGGAGAGGGAGAGCAGGTCACAAGTATTGCGGCTAGTAGGAGGGTATTGCAAGGTGATGTTGTACAATGGGATATCTCATACAGAATACATGACACTGATACATGACAGCCAGTTACTGTCTTCTGAAGATATTGTACTGCCCTTCTATTACAATGAGATGCTGGGTTAGTATACTGTCTGCATTTTAGTGCAATCTTGGGTTATACCCAATTCTGAATGTACAGTGAGATTCTGCTTAATTAAATGCCCCATATGCATGTTTTTGTATGACTGGGTTATTATATCATACTGTATATGCTCCAGTGCGTTCTTGGGTTATTAAATACCTTGTACTGTGTGTTTTACAAGGTGACTATATACAGTGCAGATGCTGTTATTTAAGTACCTTCTACTTATGTCTTATGAGATGGTTTTACCATGGAATTGTGCTTTTAAAATCCTCAAAATGTTTCAAGCTATATATCACAGTGAGCAACTATTATCGAAAACTACTAGATATTGAATACCTCATACTGTATGTATTAATGTGATTTGGGGTTATTATACACCTTATAGTGTATGTATTAGTGTGATACTGGGTCATTAAATGCCTCATACTGTATGCATTTTGTGATACTGGGTTATTACATAGCTGATACTGTATGTATTAGCATGATAGTAGGTTATTATATAGCTGATCCAGGAGAAGTATATCCCACTAAAAAGCAAGAACAAACTCGCCAGTAATGACATACCATAGATGAATGAAGAAATAAGGTCAAAATTGAAACTAAAGAAAAAGGCATCCACTAATTACACAGACAACAAAGGAAAGGGTGACAAAAGGGAAGAAGCAAAGGTTGGAAAGATTTTTTTTTTTAATTAGCAAGGCAAAGAGAAACTACAAACATTAAATAATCAAGGAATATTAAAAGAAATAGTAAAGTATTCCACAAGAAGTAACAGAAAGGGTAGACAAAGGTAATGTAGTGGATGTAATATATTTGGATTTTCAAAAGACCTTCGATAAGGTGTCACATAGTAGACTCATGACTAAGGTCAGAACATGTGGAGTCAGGGGACAAGTAGCAGAATGGATAGCGGGCTGGCTACAAAACAGAAAGCAGAGAGTAGGGGTTAAGGTAATTACTCAGTCTGGCAGAAGGTGGGAAGTGTTGTTGCACAAGGATCGGTGCTGGGACTGCTGTTGTTCACCATTTACATAAACGATTTAGACTCGGGAATCGGAAGTACAATTTCAAAATTTGCGGGTGACACTAAATTGGGGGGGGGTGTAGTTAATAGAGAGGAGGACTATGACAAAATACAGGAGGACATTAATAAACTTGTAGAATGGACGTGTGGTTGGCAAATGAACTTTAATATAGATAAGTGTGAGGTGGTACATTTTGGTAGGGAGAATAAGGAGGCCACATACGCTTTGGAAAATAAGTGCCGAATGGGGTAGAGGAGCAGAGGGATTGGGGGTACAGATATACAAATCACTAAAAGCGGCGACACAGGTTAATAAGGCAAATAAAGCACTGGGGTTAATTTCTAGAGGGATAAAATTGAAAAGCAGAAAAGTTATATTAAACTTGTATAGAACACTGGAGCACTGTAAACAGTTCTGGTCTCCATATTATAAAAAGGATGTAAAGGCATTGGAGAAGCTGCAAAAAATATTTACTAGAATGATACCAAGCTGAGAGGTTATATCTATCAGGAAAGATTGAACAGGCTGAGGCTCCTTTCTCTAGAAACATGATTGAGGGGTGACCTGATAGAGCTGTTTAAAATTATGAAGGGGTTTGATAGGGTAGATGTAGAGAAGATGTTTCCACTTGCAGGGAAGAACAGAAATAGGGGCCATAAATATAAGATAGTCACTAATAAATCTAATAGGGAATTCAGGAGAAATCTCTTTACCCAAAGAGTGGTTAGAATGTGGAACCACAAGGAGTAGCTGAGGTGAATAGCGGAGATGCATTTAAGGGGAAGTTAGATAAACACATGAGGGAGAAAGCAATAGAAGGATATGTTGATGGGGTTAAATGAAAAGTGGGAGGAGTTTCATATAAATCATAAACACCAGCATGGGCCTGTGGGGCTGAATGGCCTGTTTCTGTGCTGTAAATACTGTGCAATACTGTAAGTATTAGTGTGATACTGAATTATTAAATACCTCATACTGTATTTATTAGTGTGATACTGAATTATTAAATACCTCAAAGATGGATCGATCTGTCTGTCTGTCCTCCGGTGTGCGTCTGTCCGGCTATGCGCTCGAAAGTTATAGAGCGTACCTACGCGTGCGTTACCTCCAAAGAAAGCTTACGGCTCCGGGACGGTCGTAAGCGTATTTACTTTTCGGTCGGACGAAAATTTTTCGCGCCTTATGCAAAAAAGCTTCAAAATTAAACTCATTATCTGCTACTTAGCATTGATTGACTGACGTCAAGGTTCGACCAATCCTGTGCCATCACGATTGACCAATCCTACAGTTCAGTCGCCTGATGGTTGGCCAATCGCTGTGTCTGTGGGCGGGACTAATCGTTTTCATCTCAGGGATGTGGCAGCCATTGCCTCAAGCTAAAAACCCCATTTACTTCCAGCTCAAAATCTGCTGATCCAGCTTTGAAAAAGTTAGTATCTCTTTTAAAAATAACATAAGATTTACCAAAAACGTTTTATAAGTACTTTCACTTTCATCTTTGAAGGTTTTAAAAGGTAGAAATGTTGCCCGGCAGCAGATTCAGAGGGGGACACAGAGACAGGGCCCGAAAGCCTGGGACTTGATTTAAAATGTTGCCCGGCAGCAGATTCACACAGGGACAGAGACACAGGCCCCAAAGCCTAGGACTCGATTTAAACCGCCCGGCCCAAGATTTACCAAAAACGTTTTATAAGTACTTTCACTTTCATCTTTCAAGGTATTAAAAGGTAGAAATGTTGCCCGGCAGCAGATTGAGAGAGGGACACAGAGACAGGGCCCAAAAGCCTGGGACTCGATTTAAAATGTTGCCCGGCAGCAGATTCACAGAGGGACACAGAGAGGCCCCAAAGCCTGGGACTCCATTTAAACCGCCCGGCCCAAAACAGCCCTGGCAAAGCTGGGCTCCCCCAGCTAGTACTCTATGTATTAGTGTGATACTGGGTTATTATATATTTTTGACAAAAGGCCATGGACCTGAAACGTTGACTCTGTTTCTCTCTCTCTCTCCACAGATGCTGCCTGACCTACTGTGTATTTCCAGCATTTTTCTGTTTTTATTTCAGATTTCCAGCATCGGCCGTATTTTGCTTTTATATTGTATACCTCATTCTGCATGTATTGATGCGATACTGGGTTAATATATACCTCATATACTGGGTGAAACTCAAGCTAATGGTTTACAGTGGAATGCTGTGTTACTAAACACCTTGCACAGTTTGCATTAGATGGTGCTGCTTGCATGTTAGTTAATGGCAGCTGCCTGACTTAAGCCAGCTGTGCGATCCCCAGCATTTTGTTGCTGTTTTGTTTTACTTTTACAACCATTTTAATGGTGGTAATTCATTCTCAGGCTATGGGTGCTGGTGGCAAGGCCGGCATTTATTACCTATCCCTAATTTACCCTGTATATAGGGGTTGCATTTGCTAGGCCACTTCAGAGGGTAGTGAACAGTCAACCACATTGGAGTCACATATGGACCAGAGCAGATAAGGATGGCAGGTTTTCTTCCATAAAGGAACCAGTGGACCAGTTGGGCTTTTGCGACAGTCCAATAGCTTCACGATAACTTTTACTGATACCAGCTTTTTATTTCCAGATTTTTTAAAACTGGATTCAAATTCTTAAACTGTGGGATTTTAACTTGCGTTCCCTGGATTATTAGCCCAGGCCTCTGATTTACTAGCCCGTCAACACAGCCACTACACTATCTTACGCTGTTTATTGATGCGCACGTTTCCAGCAATGTTGACAGCTTTTCCAGTATTTTGCTATCAGGTCATTCTTCATATGTGCGCCTAGACCGCAAGGTTATTGCAGCCTAACTGGGCGGTGTCTAACGTGCATGCATGCACGTTCCACTGGAAGTCATTGGGTAGTGCTCAGGAGCGGGGACCCTAATCCTTTCCAGCTCAGAGACATTGCAGCCAACTGTAGTATCCCCCACTGCTGCATTGGCGTAAATTAACTCAGGGATTGAACCTGGGACCTCCCTGGTCTGTGCCACTCAGTATCGCACCACATCTACCCACTGAATAATTTACACACTATAAAGTAAGAATACTGTGTAAAAATAAACGGTGAATAAAATCTGTATTAAGGTAGACTTGCTCGGCTTATTATACTCCATGGCTCTCTCAGATCGATCTGAAATGCATGCATAGGCTAAAAGATTTAATGGAGTAAACATGATTTAACAAGGATTCAATATACCCTTAGCTCCACTTAAATGTATTTATTTACAATGACTGCGCATACATGTATTGACTGAAAATGGGACAAGAATTGAGATGAATTCATCTGTGTGGGTCAAAAAGGACAGTGTTGCTGTCGTCCTTGATAGAGCCGGCTTTCTGCTGACTTTGCGGAAAAATATAGCCATTCCATGCCATCCATTTTCACTATTTCCTGAACAATTGATTTATTCCACATTATTAATGAACTTTGCAGCAGTTCCACTTGTCAGGCCTACTCTGCAAGGGTCAATAATGAGAGGAAACCTGATGTTAGTGGATCCAGCTTAAGTGATTCTGTCATGCTAACGATTCAATACATCAGGACAAATGTCATCCACTTCCAATATGTTAATTCCTGTGTTACCATTTGCATAAACTACAGTCAATGAAGTACAAATTGCTCTTTGAAGAACAAAGCATGTTAGGGGATGATAAACAGTCATATTCTGTCCGTCTTGTTGTTTTAAAATTACATGGCCTAATTTCTTTCTGCCCCTCTTTCTCCCCTCCTCCCAACCTAGCATGAATACAAAATCAAGTGAGAACACATTCCCTTTGTAGTACCAGTTAAAATAACAATTGGGCTGCTGGCCCAAGGAGTGAAGGAATGGAATTGGCAGCACCGTGTAATTGACTATGATATTGGGCTAAGAAGCTGAAACTTCACAAACAGCAAACAACTTGGTACTGATCTTTTGTAAAAAAAAAGGGCAGATTTATCAGCTTGTTGAGATATCCAAACCAACGTTAATTTTCTGTTCACATCAAATGTTTATTGAGTAAAGTCTGTGCTTTATTGGGTGGTGGGGGTATGTGCACAGATGCCATGATACTTGCAGATGCAGACACTGAGGACCTGAGAGTGTGTTGTGCGTTTGGGTCACACTCCACATCAACAGTGTCTACCTTTGGCAGGAAGCTTTGGTCAAAGTGCAGTGAGTAAGTACGAAGGCAGCTTGGGCATGGAGTTTGGGTGAGATTTTGGCAGCGTATGCTAGCTAAGCTCAGTGGCGTGCTGGGGTCTCCCTGTTCATCTGTTGATCGAATTTGCTCTAAAAAATACTTGGAGCTGTGCCATGCTTTCATATGGACTGTTGACTTTGGGCCAGTGGTTTGGAGCAGTTCAGATGTAGTTCTAGATTTGACAGATTGGGTTAGCTCAACTGGAATTCCAGACTGAATGTACTTACTAATGTAGTGCAAAAATTGTCTTATGGAAAAAAAAAACAGAATTTAAGAACCTGGCCAAACTTGTACCTGCTGCAACATTCTGGTCATCACTCCATCAATAACAAATTAAATGGAAGAGTATTTTAGTCCAGTGGGAGGGTTGTATTGTGGATTGACCGTGCTGTAAACTTGTGATTTTTTTTTCGCTCACAGCTTTTTCGCCCCTTCTCTCCTCTCATGAAGGAATTATGAGATGTTTTTGGTACTGGCACTAAAAAAGAGAAAAATACAGCATGAAAAAAATTTCATATGTGTCAAACCAACTTTATTAACTGAAGCCGGTACTAAAAATATCCTGCCAAATGAGAAAAGAAAAAGAAAATAGCTTTTGATCTTTAACTCTTGAAGCTTCCTTTAGGCCCACTCCAGATGGTTGAAAGAAACACCCAGCCAACTCCTGATCTAAGTGGATGAAAAAATCGAGTGAGTTTTCCTTTAAATCAATTATAATATTTAAATTAAGCCATGGCTCCTTTTTGGTGAGACTACTTCACACCAGCCTAAAAGGCCTGCTGGGATATCCTAGAGCAGTGCTGATCCAGCTAGATGGATGTGAGCCAGATTTCCTGGTCTCCCAGCACTTGTTCCACTCCTTAGGGGCCAGAAAGTCTCCACTTTGGTTGTATGGTCTCTGATACATTGCCCAAGTGACCAAAGTTCCTGTAACTCTCCTCCATTGACCCTAAAGCCGTTGCCAATCTCTCCACTGAGACCTGAATGAACCAGAACCTCCTTCAAACATCTGCAAAATTGAAGCCACCCTCACAGCCCTTGGAAACAGCAGGCTTCGATTCCATCAATCTCTCGAGCCTTAACCTAAAGTAGCAGCTAAAGATTCAACCGCCCCCTCCCCCCCACCGAACCCCCCCCCCCCTGCCCCCAGCCAGTGCAGCTTGCTCCCCCCATCAACTCAAAAAAACAACTGTATTTCACTTCCAAAACATTCTCTGCCTCTGCGCCTCGCTCTCCCGCCCCCCTCTGATGCTGAAATCCTTATCCATTATTACCTCAAGACTGAAATTCTCCAATAATGCCTTCCCCCCCAACCTCTCTACTCCTAACTCTCCACAAAGTACAGCTCATCCAAAATAGTGCAGCCTGCACCCTAGCAGGGTCATTGCCCTAGCTGTGCCCTGCTGAATTGAATTTATGGTCCTCTTCCCTCACCTTTACATTCCTCCATGGGCTTCGCTCTACATGACCTCATCAGTCTCCTACAATTTTTGCTTTTGCTCCTGTTCTACATTCCTCAACTATTAATGCATTTGGAAACTTGGTTACATAAGGTTGTGGTGCCTGACTCACTCTTTGGAGTCACCTCTCTATTAATGTTAATGGATGAAGCAGTACAGAGAAGCTCAAAGCTTTTCTTTATTTTACAAAATAAGGGGGAAAAATTCGGTTGCTTTGCGCCTCCCGTTAGCGCCTGGGCGCGGCAATGTTTGCGCCGCTCGCGAAATTGACCAGACATTTTGCGGCGGCGCTAAACAGTACCACCACGATCTCCTGCGCCCGCAGATCGTGACATCAGTCGAGCGTGCATCGCCTCAGTAGCGCCCCAGATCGGATATTCAGTGGCGCCCCCTGCCTTTCCGCCTGCCGCTAGCAACGACAGGTAGAGGGGAATGTTTTGCAGTCGGGAAGGGACTGGGGGAAGCGCTATTTAAAGGCGGCCGCTTCCTGCCTTTTTTTGTCGGCGATATTTTTGCACCACGCATTCTGAGAGAGAGAGAGAGAGAGAGGCTTCTGGAGAGATTCAGCACTGTGTGAAGGAATTTTGGGTACTGAGCAGCACTTTGCAGGTTCATTTTGATTTGACCTTCCTTGCATCAATTTAGAAGAGACTATGGGGGCTGCACCCTGAGCTCTTTCCCTGGGCCTCTCCATTGTTCTTTCCAGCAGAATTGATGTACAGGTCTCTCCAGGCCGAGATTCAAGGCTGCAATGAGCAGGGTGTGGATGGAGAGCAAGATCGACCCTCTCCTTTAAGAACTGGCCGGTGCCAGTGTGTCTGTGTTCCATTGCTGACTGACATCACATGAGTTTCGCCAGCGCTCTGAGGTAGCGCCTCGCTCCTCGGCGTTAGCGCCTTAAGAGAGGTGTGTAGCGCCTGATTTAGCGCTCCAGTCACCTCCAGGGGCGATTGAAGCTAAGTTTGCAGTCGGAGGTGATAATTAGCGCCAGGCGCTAAACTTTGCGCCCGTCCGATAATTGTGCCCCAAGCGATACCGAATTTCTCCCCCTAAATCTTTAGATGTGCAGCCAGGTTAATTGAACTGGAGAATATTTCAAGGCTGCAATTTAAAGATGATTTTGCTTGGGTTCACGATTTTTCCAGCACTATTTTCTCATTCAAATAGCCTGGCGACAGTTTCCTCAAGTGGACGCTGTCCCTTTTAAACTGAAATCTTCATCTTTTGCTTTCCGCTGTGCTGATCTAGTGTAGTCCAGGTCTAACGATTAATCCCTGTTGCTGGGGGTTGTGATTCCTCTCACGTTGCTCCAGGTAACCCTGCAAGCTGCTTAGCAGTAGGGGTCCCTGGCTGGTCAAACCGTGTTCTGTACTGCTCGGCTGATTAGTTCACAAAATCATAAGATACTTGTGGTTGAGGAAGGCCATTAGGCCCATCTTAATTCATCCAACCAGAACCCTACACTCCCCCATTGTTGCATCAAATTGTTTCTTAAATTATTCCAGGATTTTCACTTCCGCCACTCTCCATTCCAAGTGTTGCTCACTCGGTGTGTGAAGAACCTCCTGATATCAGTCCTAAGACTACCCTTTACTGGTTTAAACCTCTTTCCCCACGTCTTACTCCCACTGCCTAATTTAAAGTAATATTCCAAATTAACCTCTTCCATACAATTTACAATCTTATACACATCTATAAAATCACCTCTCAGACGCCTCCTGTCCAGGCTGAAAAGCCCGAGTTTCTCCAGTCTTTCCTCATAACTCAGAGCCCTGACTCTGAGATCAGCCTCAGGGCTCTCCTCTGCACTGCCTCCAATGTTTGAACCTCTCTCTCAGCGACCAGAACCCGACAATTCTCCAGGTGCAGCCTAACCAGAGCCTCATACAGTTTGATCATAACTTCCTCTGACTTCTATTCTGCCATTTTATTTACACCTTTCCTTCATTCCTTTGAAAATAAGACTGTCAATCAATTATGATCAAAGCAACAATAGCACAGATTCTCTTAATATTAAATCATAATATCATAAGGTGCCATTGATAAGCAGATATTGCCTGGGGTCTTAGTTGTTTTCATAGTTCAGTATCTGCACCTACAGTAGGATTTTAACCCCATAACGGCCAGAATTTTGACGGTCCTCAGAGTGCGGGATTGGAGGCGGGACCACTATCAAAATGGCAAAGATTGACAGCGGGCAGGAAACCCGCTGTCATCCCGCCTCCAATCAATCTTCCCAAGTGTTGGGTCCCTGATTTGTGCATGGACCCGACACCTAGCGGTGGGAAGAGCATTATAGCCACTTACCTCTTTTTCAATTTTGCCGCTTCTGCCTCGGGTTCCCCAACGCCCGGACACCACACCAGGTACGTGTGGCATGTTGTGAGTATGATGTAATGTTTCTGCATTGATGACAGCTGCAGAAGTGGGGTGAAGGATCCAATGGTGCACTGGTGAGTTTCAAAGGTAAGGAAATGTTGGGAAAATCATTTTTAATGCATTTCCACTTTTCTGTAGGTAACAAGTTTTGAATTGGCTGTCTAGTCCCACCTCATTGAGAGAACCTCTCTCACCAGTGACAGATTGCTTCTGTAACCTCACCTGCAGCTGCCATCTGTTCTAGCCTAAGGAGGGAGTCACTGGAGAGCCTGGGTGCAAGAGCTCACCTGTGAACAGTCATTGTCAGTGTTTGCAGCACCTCAATGCTGGCAAACACTGAGAAATGAGCTGTCAAAGAAAAATTGTGCATGGCCCCTTTAAGGAAATTGGCAGATAACGCATCATCAAATGACATCATCTGACTGGCTTCTTCTTAATTGGCCGGCAAGCCCAATCAACGTAAAATCACGTCCATTGACCGGATGCAGTTGGGAGCGGGACTGGAACCCGGAAACCAGCTGACCCGCTCCCAAGCCACATCCATTTGCAGAATCACAGCCAACATGTCTGCTGTCAGGTACTTCAGCCAACTGTTGCTGTTATCCAACTAATATGAAGGCACATTTAGGTTTGACAGAAATCCATTAACAAATATAAAGGCAAACTGCAGACACATAAAATTGTTCGCTGTGATGTTGTAAGACGGGACAATTTGTTCATTCAAGGAGAAATGGTTAAAAATGTAAGTTCATGATGGGAGTTGAGGCCAATTTGCACTATACACAAAAGAAAGGAAGAAAGACTTGCATTTATATAGCGCCTTTCACGACCACCGGACATCTCAAAGTGCTTTACAGCCAATGAAGTACTTTTGAAGTGTTGTCACTGTTGTAATGTGGGAAACGCAACAGCCAATTGGCACACAGCAAGGTCCCACAAACAACAACGTGATGAATGACCAGATCATCTGTTTTTGTTATGTTAGTTAAGGGATAAATATTGGCCAGGACACCAGGGATAACTCCCCTGCTCTTCTTTGAAATTTTGCCATGGGATCTTTTACATCCACCTGAGAGAGCAGACAGGGGCTCGGTTTAACGTCTCATCCGAAAGACGGCACCTCCAACAGTGCAGCACTCCCTCAGTAAAATATTATACTATTGTGGCGGTTCCACCGGGTGTCCCTTACTATGTATATACATAATTCCCTTTAACTTACCTTTGTATGTATATTACTTACCTGTTTGGGCCGTTGCCCCTTTAACTTACCTGTTTGGGCCGTTGCCCCTTTAAGCCACGCCCTAGCGCGCTGACGTCGCGTCACGTATCACGTGACGCACCTAAACGCATCAGCCGCCAGCCTAGTTTGGCCGTCCGCTCCCTCGACGGTCGCAACGGCCAGCCACAGTGCCAGGTGCCTCTCCCACTCCTGCGACTTCGGTCGCAACGGCCAACCTCAGTGCCGGGTGCCACTCACGCTCGCGACTTCGGCCGCAACGGCCAGCCTCAGTGCCGGGTAGACACGTTGACATATCGGCGCGGGTCACATGACCGCCCCAAGCGCGGGCGAACGCGCTGACGTCACGACGCGGTCACGTGACACCCGAAGCGCAGGAAAACACAGCCGAGCATGATGACGTCATCACGCTATCCACAGGACTGCGGACTCAGTCCTCGTGGCGTCCCTGCTGGGGAAAGACCTACTCTATGGCGCTCCTGCAACCATCTCACTTACCTGCTGTATTTCGTCTGCTTCCTGCATTAAATAACTCATTTATTGTTCTCCTGAAGTCGAACTCGATTATTTAGTAGGCATTCGTCCAATGCCTGCTGAGGTCAACCTGAATTCCTACAATTGGTGACCCCAACGTGAGTACGGGAGCTCATCAATTCCTACACTACAATTGGTGCCCCCCGACTCCGTGGACGATTTTCACGGAAGCAACGCGCAGCCTGAACCTCGTCTTCACAGAAGACGACCGACGAACACCAATTCCTACATTGGCGACCCCGCCTTTGCGAATGTATTCGCAAAGGAAGCGCAGCCTGGAAGTGATCCCATTTTTCACGGACAAAACGCAGCCGGACCCCGATTTTTGTGAACAATTTTCACAAAGGAAGCACGCCATGGAAGCACCAGCCGTTCCGCTGTCGCTACCGCAATTCAGGGAGAAACAACCGCCCTCGTGCTTTGTAAAGGTAGAAGCCCTGTTCGCCGAGAACATCGATGCGTCGCAGACCACGCACTTGCTTACGGTCTCCGTATTCGACTTTTCTACCGCCACGCGGGTCGTCCGCCTCTACGTCCAACGCAACAGCAAGTATAAATCTCTCCATGCGCGGGGTACAGCATGTTCGGGCCCACAAGATCTGAGCGCGCCCTGCGGGGGTACCACGAGGACTCACCCCTGCGACCCACGAGGACTTGCTCCTCACGAACCACGAGGACGCACTCCTCGCGCACCTCAAGGACCCATCCCTCGCGAACCACGAGGACCCATCCCTCGTGAAACATGAAGACTCGTTCCCCGCTGACGACGCACCAGCCCGTCAGCCTGCTGGTTGTGTTACCTACCACACTTTTCGGCGAGACAAGAAGCGTGCCGCCCTCCCGGTTGTTTTCTCCTATAGCAAGAACAACTACAAGTGTTGCCGCCCTCCAGGCAGAGTTTACCCCTACCGAAATTAACAACAACCCGGACCGTTGCCGCCCTTTCTCCAGTTTTCTCCTTAACAAACGCAAACATCTACTGACGCTGCAAACATCGAGGACGGGTCCAACGGGCATCCCACGGCTGCGATCAGCCACGTGAAAGTTGCTGTCCTCACCGATGACCGATCATCGCAGCAACTTTTCACCCTCCGTTGTGTTATCGTCGTAGCACTATGGCACGCACCGTTCCGTGCGTTCCAGCCTCCCGAAGGTTTCACTCACCTGTCGGCGAGTTCACCGACCTCGCCTGTCAAGTCCTTCTGGATCGCTCGTTTGGCGTTCCTGCAGAGTTCATCAGAACAAGGACTTGTTTCAACATCAACGGAGACATCGCCCGCGTCCGCCCAACCTGCCCGTCACTCTGACAAGGCCTGCTGTTTCACACGTCTCCACGGTCCTTCGCCTGACGGATACGTTTTATTCACCACGACGTGCGTAAGGATCCGCTTACGACCAGCATCTTCAGACCTGGCCAGCCAAGTCGAGACAGCATGCCCGCCGAGACCACTAGCTCGTCAGACCATCTCATCTTTGGACTTTCGTTAAAGCGAATTCTGGGGGGGGCGCATGTGGCGGTTCCACCGGGTGTCCCTTACTATGTATATACATAATTCCCTTTAACTTACCTTTGTATGTATATTACTTATCTGTTTGGGCCGTTGCCCCTTTAACTTACCTGTTTGGGCCGTTGCCCCTTTAAGACGCGCCCTAGCGCACTGACGTCACGTGACACACCTAAACGCGTCGGCCGCCGGCCTAGTTTGGCCGTCCGCTCCCTCAACGGTCGCAACAGCCAGCCACAGTGCCGGGTGCCTCTCCCGCTCCCGCGACTTCGGTCGCAACGGCCAACCTCAGTGCCGGGTGCCTCTCCCGCTCCCGCGACTTCGGTCGCAACGGCCAACCTCAGTGCCGGGTGCCTCTCGCGCTCGCGACTTCGGCCGCAACGGCCAGCCTCGGTGCTGGGTAGACGCGTCGGCGTATCGGCGTGGGTCACGTGACCGCCCCAAGCGTGGGCGAACGAGCTGACGTCATGACGTGGTCACGTGACGCCCGAAGCGCGGGAAAACACAGCCGAGTGTGATGACATCATCACGCTATCCACAGGACTGCGGACTCAGTCCTCGTGGCGTCCCTGCTGGGGAAAGACCTACTCTACGGCGTTCCTGCAACCATCTCACTTACCTGCTGTATTTCGTCTGCTTCCTGCATTAAAGAACTTATTTATTGTTCTCCTGAAGTCGAACTCGATTATTTAGTAGGCATTCGTCCAATACCTGCTGAGGTCAACCCGAATTCCTACACTATACACCATAGGCTGAAAACTCAGGACAAAGCACTTCATCTAATTAACCCTTGATTGGTTATAGGTGGTCATTTTTTGGTACATTAAAAATAAGTCACAAATTTCACATGTTGTGACACTTTAATTATTAAGTTGCAACTTTACATCTTTTTTCTTTTAGTAATTGAGATGTCAGTACTGAGGACATCTCCACTTCTCATCATTAGTGTCGGTAGTAAGCACTTTCTGCTTAGGTATAGTACGGCTGGATGCAAAGTTAGACGTTTCTCTTCTCTGTCCTAACAACAACCTCAGACTGGCACCTCCCACTGTACTAGTGTGGGAAATGGAAAAGTCACAATAATGACAACAACTTTCATTTATATAGCATCTTTAACAAGGTGGGCTTTAAGGAAGGTCTTAAAGGAGAAGAGGGAAGTGGACAGACAAATCTTTAAGAGGGATAATTCTTAAGTGAGGGTCTAGTGGGGCAAAGGGTGGCATAGAAAACAGGCCAGAGTTAGAGAGATTAAAGTTTATGGTGAGAGGGTTGTAGGGCTGGAGGGGGTTACGGGGATAGCGAGGGGTGAGGGCTTGAAAAGGTTTAAACACTAGGGGACTGGGAGTCAACGTAGATCAGTGAGGACCAGTGATGTGCAAGCAGGACTTGGGGCTGGATTTTTACTCAGAAGCGGGGAGGGAGCGAGGGGATTGAGGTTGAGAATCCCGGAAGAACGGGTTTTCCTCAGGCCTTGTCGAATTTAACAGCAGGACCTGATTAACATTTTATTTCTCCATGTCCCGACTGCAGCCAGCCAGATTGAGAGGCTAGATGGCTGTCAATCGGTAGGCCTTTGGCACCAGGCCACAGCCAGAGCACGGAGAGGAGGGGTGGGGGGTTGAAAGCCGGATTGGGGGCGGGGGGAGGGGGTGGTTGTTGGAGATCATAGGCCAGGGGGAGGGAGGGTTGGAGATTGGAGGCCTAAGGGATCGGAGATCGTGGGTGGGATGGTGGGCGGGAGGGGATTTGGAGGCCGGGAGGGTCATAGATTGGAGGCCAGTTGGGAAGGGGGGTGCAGCTGTGAGATCGGAGGCCCTGGGGGTGAGATCGGAAACCTCGGGGTGAGATTGGAGGTCCCGGGGGTGAGATCGGAGGCCTCAGGGGTGAGATCAGAGGCCTCGGGGGTGAGATCGGAGGCCTCGGGGGTGAGATCGGAAGCCCCGGGGGTGCGATCGGAGGCCTCGGAGGTGAGGTCAGAGGCCGGGGGCGGGGGTGAGATCGGAGGCCTCGGGGGTGAGATCAGAGGCCTCGGAGGTGAGGTCAGAGGCCTCAGGGGTGTGATCGGAGGCCTTGAGGGTGAGCTCGGAGGTGAGGTCAGAGGCCGGGGACGGGGGTGAGATCGGAGGCCTCGGGGGTGAGATCGGAAGCCCCGGGGGTGAGATCGGAGGCCTCAGGGGTGAGCTCGGAGGTGAGGTCAGAGGCCGGGGGCGGGGGTGAGATCGGAAGCCCCGGGGGTGAGATCGGAGGCCTCGGGTGAGATCGGTGGCCTCGGGTGAGATCGGAGGCCTCGGGGGTGAGGTCAGAGGCCTCGGGGGTGAGATCGGAGGAGATGGGGTGGGTCGGGGAGGGGTGTCCAATCACTGGGGGTTGGCAAGGCCTGTATGCTGGATCCAGCAGGTAAGTGGAAAGGCGCAGGCCTCGCCTCCCTTTCGCAGACGGGTTTCCTGTGGCCTGGGAAACCTGGCCGGCCAGAGTTAAATTTGAAATCGTGGATCAATATGAGGCACGCAGCCTCATTATAATTATAATATAATAATAGCTGGAAACACAACTCCATATAATATTTTTTTTTAGAAACAGCCAGGGTAGGAAACATTGAAAATTTAAATAAAAATTCACTCTATTTGTTTTTCTCTGTAACCAAGCAGCCAGTTATGATAGAGTTTGGATAATTTTAATCTAACCCACTTGGTGTGAAACTGATTGGATTGATTGGCTGGCCCGCCCTATTTTACTCTCCACTAACTTCTGATCTGATCCCGTCAGTTTCCTGCCGGAGGGGGTAGATTAAAATTATGCACAGAGCCCCTTTTTGAAAAAAAACAGCACTAACAATTACAGGGAATTAATCATTCACTTTAAACACTGAGGATATATTGGCCGTGCGGTTTAGGATCAGTAAGATCTGTTGAAAGTCCTATTTAAATGAATGGAGCTGTGTGATATATACAACAAAATGAGTGTCACTTCTAATGATTGACATCTTTTATGACTTAAACATCCTGTTGTTTATTTCTGTCTTTCTGTTAATTTTTCTTGGAATATTTTGTTTAAGCATTGACTTGGAGCAATCGTCTGAGAAAATTGAATTAACTTCATGAGATAAAGTAAGGTTAATGACTTCTCCCAACTAATGTTAATTCAACTCCTTCACACTCGGGGCTCAGTGACTTCTGAGTTCCCAAATGATGACATCACCACTCGGTTTCAATAAGAACATTCAATAGGTCTCTGAAAAAAATGGATGTTCGGCTAATGACAACTCATTGAATATTTTGGTTTTAAGAAGGGGAAAGGATGACCCTTTACAAATTGCCGTGACCTCAGTATTTTACTGGTAGAGCCCAAACTCATCAGTTAAAAACTGCTAAGCACATTTTCATGGTTGAGGCTATTGTATAGAAAGCAGCTCCTTGTGATGGATTATAACAATATCGTTCATTAGTTACACGGAAATGATCTCACTGAAGCTTGAATCCTGTATCGCAAAATGGAGCTGAGGAGTTCTTGTGAGAGCGAAACTTGTACAAAGGATTGCGGTAGTCATCCGGTACTTTTATTGTTTCAACAGTTTATGAATAGCAAACAGTGGCCACGGTGGATATCAATACACATTTTCCATCATTAGTGGAAGAGTAGCATTTTGTTTTGGGGGGTGGGGGGGATTAGAAACATTTTTTTGGGTGGGGGGAGGAGACTGAAGTAATCTCCCCTTCAAAGGAAAGCTTGGCCATCATTATCTCCTGTGTCCATCTTAACTTGGCTTTTCGTGGAGAAGGTATTAGTTTAATTGAATAGTGGTTGCTTTATAGTTTAAGTCAATGCGGTGGAATCGCATTGAAGTTTCCCTCAGTTTTTCGAGCTGTGTTCCTGGGGAATAGAAAGGCTCGGCTGGAAAGGTCTGAGGTGACTAAATAGCTGCTAGTTGCTGTCCTCAGCTGATGAAATCACTCTGATAGATCTCCAAGAAGAGATTTAGTTTCAAATGGCAGAGGTCAGTGTATTGTGTATTCTATGTAGTCAATAATAAAGTCAGGACTTATGCGGACTGAATGTTAATGAAGGATCGCAAGGACCTTGGAAAGTCATTTACGTGTGGTCATTTGTTTGGTAATATTCTTGCAAACAAACTCATGAGACCAATCTAGAAACTTCTGAGGTGCTAACTATTTGGAAAGCTTAAATTCAGTATTAATTAAATATGGCAGGTGGTGATATTCAACAAAGAAATTAAAATACAGTAAATAACTTAGTTCAAATTTTAGTTGGGGGGGGTGGCGGAGAAGGGAAGAGGAGTTTTCAGTTTGGATTTATGACTGTTTGAATATTGGTGGAGCATTATTTTCATATCACTAAATCCTTGTCAACAGTAATGGCTATTATTAAACCATTCAAGTTCACAGATTCTAATTGACAACATGTTACAGTAGTGTTTAAACGGATCCTCATTTCAGGGGTGACCCCTCAATTCTGAGTCACCCCATTTTTTAACCTATACATTTATCTCAGTACCGAGTTTGTATTGTGCATTGAGAAGACTAGCTGAGGGATTTGCAACAACCCAACGCTCCTGGGGGGTCCAATACAGCCCCGAATCCCGAGGAAATCTGGCTGGACTTTGCTCCCTTGGCATTTGGCGGAGTTCTCCACCCTGACATTTCCCTCTGGTTGGCGGGTCTGTAAGTGTGCGACTGGTTTTCCAGCGTTTTTGCCTCTCCGGGACATATCAAATAAACTGTGGTGAAAAACTGGAAACAATCTTTACAATAATGGGACAGTTGTAAGAAAATAATTACCCAGGAAGATGCTGAGTTCTTGTATAACTGGCCCAGGGAATTGAGCATGGAATGCTGTTCCCAATCCACGGTCCCTCATTGAGGATGTCACAGGGGCTGGAGTTCTACACAGGCCGTCTCCTCGCAGGCTGCTTGTAATCAGCAGAAGTGAAGGAGGGTAACGCAATGACTGAAAGACAGCTGTGTGCAAAGGTGTGCTTTCATAATATTTAGGACAACATGACAATTTTGCAGAGTGCACTTTGTCCTTTCAATGGGGTCATTATAATATTTAAATTGCCAATCCGCACCCTGAGAGCGGGTTGGCTGCCCACCCCTTGTCCCGCCTCCGTTAAACCCGGAAGTGGTCGGGTTTCAGGTTTTTAAAATTTTAACCTGACCCCCCAACCCACCTGTTTTTGGGGGTTAAAATTCAGCCCATTATCCTTTGACCTCTTGCCCCTGGAGTTATATCGAGCCCAAGTTAACGGGATAAATGCCCCTTCCATCTGCAGGCTGTAAAGGTCTTGTGTGAAATGCACTTTCAATCTAGATCCTGGGAGAGGAGAGCTGACACCCATGAAACAATACAACTCCACAGCATGTGGGGAAACCCGGACTTTCGGGTTCCTCATCTGAAACTCCGCCCTCCCCGGCCTATGTAACCTGCCCTTGTTAATACCCAGGCCAATGGCTTAACTACTGCACCACCTGTCCTGCAACAAGTCTTCAAAGGATGCACACTAGGAGGCAAGCAATTATTATAAACATACTTGGGTGTACTTTTAACCTTTCAACTACTACAGGAAGCCTTGCAGCCCCAATTAAAATGGAGCCTTTGAATCAGTGAGATAAGAAGTGCATAGGTATCAATTAAAACTTTTGTTGGAATCGACAGCAACACTGGCTTCTTTCTTGTAACTTTCTATGCAAGAAGACAAGCTGCTAGCTAAACAGATATTGCATTTACTTGACCAAATGGCCACCGCTGAGAGCCTGGACTTCAGCAGTAGGTTATGTAGATGAGGTAGCACTGTTACCCGTGCAGGGTCCATGACCCCCACCAAGGACATCACTCTCAGGGTCACTTCCAGAGGCAGCAGCACCATCAACGTCTATATTAAGACATCACCGGCCGAGATGAGGCAGCCTTGTTTTCTCCCCGTTGTCGGGTTTGAGTAGTTCAGCGCACCTGTGTAGGCCATTGACGGGTTATTTTGTTTTACCTTCACTTACCCTCGACTGGCGCTGGGAAAGATACGACAGCGAGAAACAAAGTGACTTAAAAAGCACCATGCTTGTGTTGTTTTGAGGCATTGTTCACAAAGTTCCAGGGGTTCATTAAAATGTTTTAGTTCTCTCTTCCTGACCTCTCATTCTATATGCTGAAAGTATTCGGATGGTTCTGTAGATGAGGGCCATCGTGGTCAGCTAGAGTTAATGTAGAATCTGGAGCCAGTGCCAGGTGTGTGCTACTATTTCTCCATTGCTTTAATTCAGCACAGTCTTTGCAAAATAAAGGTTCCCACAATTATCTGATTAATTTATCAATAATTATTCTAGCCATAGTCAATTAAATCATTTCGATCAGTTATTCATTCTAGTGTCTTGCAAGGCCAAGAAGCCTTGAGAATGAAAGCACTTTATAGGACTGCTTAATTTACATTGGGTGTTTTTTTCTGCCATTTACATTGCACAGTCCAGTCTAATGGGAGGACATTTACATTACAAATTCCACTAGGTAATGTCAGGTGCATTATTAAAGCTAGGAAGATGGGGCATAAAACAGTGGTGAATGGAGATTAGGAAGTGACCACTGAATCATTATTTATCATCATTCTGGGTCAGCCCATTAGAGCAGATGGAGCAAAATGATTTGTTTGGCTTGAAAAGTAAAAGAAAAGCCGCGGTTTCGGAAAAGACAATGCATTCCACTCGGTACAAGGACAGGGAATGCACAGTACTCTGAGAGTAGCTGCTCCCAATAACATTAATCAGCACATATGACTGCGTTTTTGTGGGGGGGGGGGAGGAGGTGGGCGATGTGCAGACTCATCAGTCGATATTTTTTAACACTATGGCCTAGAAATTCACTGGCCTTAGCGCCGCTTTTGAGGCGCTAGAGGGCCTAGTGCCGAAGTTATGGCCAGTTTAGAAATTGACAGGGGCCCTAAATCGGCGTTAGGCCGGTAGCGCTGCGCCGGCACCGATGACGTCATCGGTGTGCGCAGCGTCCCGGTTGCCATGGTAACCCACCCGAACTCGGAAATTGAGTTGTGGCCGCCTCGCCCGTGGCAGCCGCAAGCAACGTTCTGGCAGAGGTGCCTTACAGAACTTGGCGCCGGCGCATTAAAGGCCCCGCAGCGGCCGGCCGCTTTCCCGCCGGCCGCCTGGCCGCAGCTCCCTCCCCGGACTTCCCCCCCCCCCGGAACAGAAGCAAGCCCGGCACTTGTCCGAGGTGCCGGGCTCATTTTTAAAAAGATTATTGCGGGCCGCGGCCGGGTGCAGGCAGCTCCTCCTTAACGGAAGGAGGAGGCCTGCACTTCCCGAGCCTGCCGCACTGCAGCGGGCGCCGCAGCGCCGGAATAGCGCCGCAATGCGGCGCGTGGCGCCAGTTTTGAGGCGCTGAGACCCCTCAGTAGCGCCGGCAGCCGTTTGGGCGCGGCGCTACTGAATTTTTGGCGCACGCAGGGGGACTTAGCGCCGGCACTAACTTCCGGCGCTAAAGCCCTCGCTGCGCCAAAACCGAATTTCTAGGCCTATATGTGCGCACTCAGTACAGCATTTGCATCCACATCTGTTTGTCATTGTCTCCTGTGCCCCTGGGTAGGGGATGGGAGAATTAAGCTGTACAGAAGCAGGCTGGGGCTCTGGTGGAGTGGGTCATAGGGGGCAGAAGAACTGGAAGTAGTCAATTCAATTTGATTTCATTCACTCCCTGATCGGAGCAGGTTTTTCACAGTTAAGGAGTGAGCATTGTGGTTATAGGGAGTTATAACTGGCAGAGGAGAGGGAAGCTCACCGTTGTTGAGATGGGGACATTGACCACCTGACCACATGGCTTGTGGAAGCCAGCTCTCATTCCAGGCCAAACATCTGGATGCAACTCACAGCTTCAAAATGGACAGTGGTACCTGGGAGGGAGGAAAAGTGGGTAAATAAGGACTTGCATTTGTGTTTATCTACCCAAGATGTCCCAAAGTGTGTTATAGCCAATGAATTACTTTTTAAACTCTAGTCACTGTTATTAGTTGGGCAAACACAACAGCCAATTTGCACACAGTGAAGGTCCTACAAAAAGCTGTGAGATGAATGACCAGTTAATCTGTTTCTCGTGGTGTTGGTTGAGCAAGGGATGTTGGCCAGGATATTAGGAGTACTCCTTGCTCTTCAATTAATGCATGGGACCTTTTATGTCAACTGATAAGGCCGATGGGACCTCAGTTAGGATGTCTCATTCAAAAGACAATGTAGCACTCCCTCAGTACTACACTTAACTGTCATTCTAGATTATGGGCTCAACTCCTGAAGGTCTGACTCTGAGAAGAGATTGCTATTAACTGAACCAAATGGACACTTGTTATTCGGCACCTATTACTGTGGCTCTTGGTGGGTTGGGAAGTGGGGAGTGGGGGTGGGTGGAGATGTATAAGTTTGAAGGTCAATATTTCTATGTATGTGCTCTGTCGGATTTAACGTATTTCATTTTAAAAATGAATCCACTTGTAAGAATTCGCAATAATTTACAGTTCTGAAGATTAATTTTTTTGATTAAAGAATCCCTGGGCGTTGTGCTTTTAAATTTCCAGGGATAGAAATGGCTGTCGCAGCACATGGCCGAAGACAAAGGGGCTTGGAATGCAGCTTTCTGTGTCTGGAAGTAAGGTTCAATGGAGACAAAACGTTACCACAGGACAATGCTTTGTTTACAAAGCAATTGAATGCTATTAGCATTTGTTTGTATATCGAGTGGATACATCTAAACTGCAGAAGAGACTTTTGTATCTTGAATGGGATCTGTTTAAGAACTGAATGGGTTTAAATCACCTAGCATTCTGGACAATAGAGCAGTTGTATTTCCCTTTTGTTTCAGCCCAGGGAGCTCCGGAAGACACATTAACCCAGTCCAACCACTCTGAGTTAGCCAATCACAGCTTTCTCTTGTGTATTGGACCCTTTGGGCGGGGAATTTTGCACACTGCCCTTGCAGGGCAGAACGGCAGGACCTCACCAGGTATAAAAGATAGCTGCTGAGAAGCTATCACTCTCTCTTTACTTCGCTGGACCACAGGTGAGCAGGGTGTTCTTACTTCTCGGCAAGGCAACCTAGCAGGGGTTAGGGGGTGGTGATTTGAGGGTGATTGCTAAGATTGTTTAAGTAACATTGGAGCCATTTTATCCCTCGTTTTCACCGTCTGCAACCCCCTGTTATATAGTTTTACTGTAATTACTGTGTTCGTGTGGTATAGTTTATTCTTTTGATTGTAGTTTATTTAGGTAATAAAACTTGATTTTTCTCTCATCCAAACCACTTGTCCGTTTTAAAATCATTAATTATAAGTTCCTCCACTCAGAACTGAAGGAGGGGTAGCGATTCGAAACCGCTGTTTGTAAATTGGTTTAGAGTGCAGCAGCAAAAGGCTGTTGACCAGGTGAATTACTGTAAACCAGGGAAAAGGTTGGAATTGGTCAGAGCTCAGAGGCAAAGGCTGCTGGCCAGGTAAATTACAATAAACCAGTTAATAGATGCCCCCCCTTACACACTGTAGGTTCCATTGGACAGAAAAAAATAAAATAAAAGTAGAAGAAAATAAGATGGGGAAATGGAAAGACCAAACCATCGAAGAATTGGAAACAGTACCCTCTGATTGGAAAAATAGGTCCAAAGTCCATGTATAATGAATGCCAACCAGTCTTCACCCGTGTAGTGTACGTATCCCACAATATTCCCCTTTGTAAATTACCTGAAAATGAAAATAACTTATAATCTCTGAATTTCTAGTCATGGCTCAGTGGGTAGTAACCTCTGAGTCAGAAGGTTGTGGGTTCAAGTCCCACTTCAGAGACTTGAGCACATAAAGCTAGGCTGACACTCCAGTGCAGTACTGAGATGTTAAACCGAGGTCCCGTCTGCTCTCTCGGGTGGACATAAAAGATCCCAAGGCAATATTTCGAAGAAGAGCAGGGGAGTTCTCCCTGGTGTCCTGTCCAATATTTATCCCTCAATCAACATCACTAAAACACATTGGGGGAGAAATTGGGTATAGCCCTGTTTGGGGCGCTAGTTCTGGCAAAGCGCAAAGCCTAGCGCCAGTTGCGATTTAGCGCCACCTGGCGCGATATTGGGTTGTTGCGCCCCTGAGGGTGATTGCGGCGCTAAATCAGGCGCTGCACGAGGCTCTTAAGGTGCTAACCCGGGGGCGCAACCCAATTTAGCGGCGGCGGGGCGCAGCGCAGGTGCTTTCAATAATCACTTTCCCTGAGACACACTGGCGCCGGCCAGCTCTTAAAGGGGCAGGTCAATTGGCATCACCAGACACACTCACTGCCTTGTAGGCCTTCAAAGCGGTGGGAGCCTACCTGTGGCGCACCAGCCTAGCAAGAAATGGAAAGGGTGAGGCAGAGGGCGGAACGCCTCACTGATGGGGCATTGGATGCTTTGGTTGACGCAGTGGAATCAAGGCCAAGGAAGATGGTCGGAATGTGATTTATGTTTTGGACAGTCTCCCGGGTGTGAGAGGCAGTTATGTGTCAGTGTATTAGTTTTGCTTTCTGTTGCCATAGCTTTCTCATGTTTGAAGGAACCACATTTTGTGTAATGAAACACTTTCTTCATTTACAATGGCCATGCCTTCTATTTACATGCATCTTGCCCTTCACAGGCTTGGGGGTATCAGACCGGTTCCATTCCTGTTCTTGGAATGGCAGCAAGCATTCCATGAGAGGGGCCTAGAAGCTACTTCTGATCAGCCTCTGACGCACAGCCTGAGAAGAGCCGCTTGCGTAGAAGTTCAGGCCAGCAGGCATCTTCTCAGCCACCGACAGAGATACAGAGATGTCCTGCACCTTATCATAGGCTGCAGATCTGGCTGAAGCAGCTGGCACAGCTCAGTCACCGCCTCCTTTCTAAATCGCAGCCTTCTGACACACTGCTCCTCCGGCATGTTCATGTAGGAAAACTGCTGTCCGAAAACCCTGCCAGCGTAAGGTTTGCTGTGGCGACGTCTGTTGGCCCTCCTCCGTCTGGCCATGCCCGCCCCCCTCTCCCAGCGTCTCAGTGTCCTTTCCAGATGATTCAGCAGCAGGACGTTCCCCTCCAACGCAGCCCCCATAATAAGTGCCCACAAGAAGGTTCCCTGTTGTCAAGGCTCACCAACAGCAAGGGTGATGGTCAGAAGGCTGAAGATCGTCTGCCTGTGCTGGCTCAGTGGTCAACTGGCTCTCAGTGTGCAGCTCAGCAACTCTTTGTAGCTCTCGAGGAAGTTGTGCACCAAAAATGGCTGCTGCTTTTAAACCACATCAGTCCCCTTTAAATAGCGCTCTTCCAGCCCGAGAGCGACTTGGTAAGGTCCAGGTAAGCTGTCACTATTAGCGCCAGGCGCTACGGAGGGGGGCGCCACTGAATTTCCAGTCCGGGGGCGCCCAAAAGGCATTGCACACTCAAATGACATCATAATCAGCCTGCGCCCATGAGCGGGCGGTAAGATTTAGCGCCGGCACTAAATGCATGCTCAATATGGGGCAAGGCGCTAGGCGCAAGGCGCCCGCCTCAAAATTGGCTAACGCCCCACTTCTCGGCCTCTTTAGGCGTTAATCGGTGGCGCAACCAACCAAATTTCTCCCCCATTATCTGGTCATTATCACTTTGGGACGTCCAGTGATTGATTGGTTGGTTTCTTTCTTTCTTTCTTTCCCTATATTTTAGTGAATGTATCAATTCATTTAAATACTATTGCATGGTGGGATTTCAAGGCAGGTATGGGTGGATTTTGTTCACAGGCACAGAATGGGCCCGGGGTGGAGTGGGGGTTGCGGTTGGGGATTGGGCAAGTGGCCTTTTGTGTTCCAGTTCTTTCAGCCTATCATTTTCCTTTGTGTGCTCGAGGGCTTGCCCACTCTGGTGAAATAGTGTATCTGAGGTGCAGTCACCACCAACGCTGCCACCGGTGAAATACTGACCCTCAATCTTTGGGTGGTTTTCCCAATATGCCGCAATTTTTGTGGAAGATTGTCCATAACACTTTGCAATTTGACCCTAGAGTCTTGTATTGTCATATTTGACTCTAAGCTGAGCTTCCGACCCCATAATCTTCTCCATCACAAAGATCACCCACCTCCGCTTCTATAATGTTGCCTATCTGCTGCTGAAACCCCCATCCATGTTTTTGTGAACTCCAGACTTGATTATTCCAATGCCCTCCCATTTTCCACCCCCCATAAACTTCAGCTCATCCAAATCTCTGCTGTACCATGTCTGCTGACCTATCGCCCCTTTTGCTCACTGATCTACATTGGTTCCCATTCCCTTGATGCCTCCTATCTAAAATTCTCATCTTCATGTTTAAGCCACTTCATGGCCTTGCCCCACCCTATCTCTGTAACCTGCTCCAGCCCTACAAACTCTGCATTTTTCTATCTCTGGTCTTTGTGCTTCCAATCTTCCCTTCCTCCCACCATTGCCGGCCGTGCCTTCAACTGCCTCGGCTCCATGCTCTGGAATTCCTTCGGTAAATCTCTCCACCTCTCTCTCCTCCTTTAAGACCCTCCATAAAACTTGCTGCTTTGACCAAGCATTGAATAATCAATTCCTTCTTTAGCTCAGTGCCCATTTTTGTATGATTATAGTTCTGTGATGTTTGTCTAGGTTAAAGATGCCGTATAATTGTAAGTTATTGTTGTGACACTCTGAGCTCCTGTGAAATGTCCTTTTTTTCTACATTGAACTGTGTCTGCCCCCTATCTGCCCATCCTGCCAGCTTATCTATGTCTGGCTGTATTCGTTGTCACATTTTGACAACTCCCAATTTAATCAGCAAATTTCAATATTATTCCATCAATTCCGAAATCAGATTTGTTATTTCTATAGTAAATAAAAGGGGTCCTGACACAGACCCCTTGTGGAACACCACATCTTTCCATTCTGTGAACCTTTGTTTTGCCTTTACCCTGTGCTGTCTGCTTGCAAACCATGGGGGTAAAATTCAACTTCAGTGGGGGAAAAAAAAGGTACGGTAGTGGATTGATCATCTTTCATGCACCTCACCGCAAAAGGAAAATCGCATGTGGTCTATAATGGGTGGCCGATCTGTTTCCGGCCATTTTGCGTTCCCGCTCGAGTTGACATTTCCCCCACTGCCCCGCTCTTTCCCCATATCCCTGCATTTTTTTTTCCTTCAAGTATTTATCCCATTCCCTTTTTGAAGGCTACTCGTGAATCTCTTTCCACCGCCCTATCAGGCAGTGCATTCCAAATCCTAACCACTCGAGGAAGGAGAAGAAGTTGGACTGTGAGCTGAAGTCCTGATTTAGGGCTGTTTGTATTAGAAAGTCAGAACAAGAAATTGCTGTTTGGCTATTTTGAACCTAGAAATGAGCAAACAAACACGCGACACATTCATAGGGCGTTCCTTTATCTGCTATTGTATCACAGACAGAAAGCCATTTCATTTTAATATGCAAGCCATTGCGTTGTTCTGATGAAATAATATGCTGCATGTATGCAAGCAGGTCACTTTATTATAAATAAGTGTTTATATTACCAGTGGCAGGTGAGTCCATCTGACCAGCAGTGCACAAGGGCCAAGTACGGTGGCAGTAGGTTTATATTAAGTCCTCACCGTGCATTCAGCTGCACGAACTTGCACACAGTGCTGCAGGATAAAATCAAAATTGATTAATGCTGGTGATTTCTTTTATAAATTCCAGAGTATGTGGGAGGGGCTCTCCTGCTCCCTGAAAGCCCTAAATTACAGAATGCAAACAGAGTATTGTTCGACATAAATACAGATTACTCGGTATGAAGTATAAATCCTTAAATTGCTGTAGGTGACATTAGACGGATGCTTAACATGTCCATATGGCCAGCCTCAGTCTGCTATTTTAACAGATGCTTTAGCTAGTTTATGTAGATTAATGCCTCCAATAAAATAGGCAAGAGGAATGTTATATATGAATATATCAGATGAGAGTAATATCACTAACAGTACTATCTGGGCTAAGGCGCTTTATAACATGATCATGTTAATTTTTATTTTATGTAACTAGTATATTTAGGACCATATGTGGGTGGAAATATGGCACCTGTTTTTCAGGAGTAAAATGGGCACAAAGCATAGCAATTTAGCAGTGGTTCGGCCTGTGCCCAATCTGCGCAGGTGTTGGCCCAGCTGCTAAATTTTTACATAGAATATACGGCACAGAAACAGGCCATTCGGCCTCACTAGTCTACGCTGCTGTTTATACTCCACACATTTGTGGGGCTCTTCTTTTTAGACATTCCGGGTGGACGCCTAAAACAGTTATTAGGCCCAGTAACCATGTAAATTAGGGGCCTAACATCTATTGAAGGCCCACATGAAGACATTAGTCGGCGATGAGCGGGGCAAGTGCTGGCCCTGTCTCTCTCAGGATTCTTCAGCACCCCTCTCCCTTTGACCGTCAAGGAAAGGTAAGTAAAAATTCCTTTTTTTATTATATTGTTCCCATGGAGCCAGGAGGAACTGGAGTGCCCCACCCCCGACTTCACGGGAGTCACGATTGCGCCCCCGCCTAAACCCCCCCACCCCCACCCCACATAATCTGCTCCTATCCCTTTCCCAGGATTTTTTTTTAAATTCATTTTTATGGGAGGTGGGCATCGCTGGCAAGGCCAGCATTTATTGCCCATCCCTAATTGCCCTTGAGAAGGAGGTGGTGAGCCACCTTCTTGAACCGCTGCAGTCCGTGTGGTGAAGGTACTCCCACAGTGCTGTTAGGGAGGGAGTTCCAGGATTTTGACCCAGCGATGATGAAGGATCGGCGATATACAGTACTTCTAAGTCAGGATGTTGTGTGACTTGGAGGGGAACTTGGAGGTGGTGGTGTTCCCATGCACCTGCTCCCAGAGATGTCGGGGAACATAGGGTCTAATGAGAGGGAGGAACTGAATGAAATCAGTATTTGTTGGGAAATGGTGTTAAGGAAATTGACGGGATTGAAGGCCGATAAATCCCCAGGGCCTGATAATCTACATCCTAGAGTACTTAAGGAAGAGGCACTAGAAATAGTAGATGCATTGCTGGTCATCTTCCAAAATTCTATAGATTCTGGAACAGTTCCCATGGATTGGAGGGTAGCTAATGTTACCCCACTATTCAAAAAAGGTGGTAGAGAGAAAATGGGGAATTATAGACCGGTAAGCCTGACATCGGTAGCGGGGAAAATGCTAGAGTCCATTATAAAAGATGTAATAGCAGAGCACTTGGAAAACAGTGACAGGATCGGACAAAGTCAACATGGATTTACAAAAGGTAAATCGTGCTTGACTAATCTACTGGAATTTTTTGAGGATGTAACTGGTAGAATAGATAAGGGAGAACCAGTGGATGTGGTGTATTTGGACTTTCAGAAGGCTTTCGATAAGGTCCCGCACAAGAGATTAGCGTGTAAAGTTAAATCACATGGGATTGGGGGCAAGGTACTGACTTGGATAGAGAACTGGCTGGCAGACAGGAAGCAAAGCGTTGGAATAAATGGGTCTTTTTCCGAGTGGCAGGCAGTGACTAGTGGGGTACCGCAGGGATCGGTGCTAGGACCCCAGCTATTCACAATATATATTAATAATCTAGACGAGGGAACTAGATGTAATATCTCCAAGTTTGCAGACGACACAAAGCTGGGTGGACGTGTGTGCTGTGAGGAGGATGCTAAGAAGCTCCAGTATGATTTGGGCAGGTTGGGTGATTGGGCAAATGTATGGCAGATGCAGTATAATGTAGATAAATGTGAGGTTATCCACTTTGGTGGCAAAAATAGGAAGGCAGATTATTATCTGAATGGCAATAGATTGGGAGAAGGGGAAGTGCAACGAGACCTGGGTGTCCTTGTGCACCAGTCGCTGAAGGTAAGCATGCAGGTGCAGCAGGCGGTTAAGAAGGCAAATGGTATGTTGGCCTTCATAGCGAGAGGGTTCGAGTACAGGCACAAGGATGTCTTGCTGCAGTTGTACAGGGCCTTCGTGAGACCACACCTTGAGTATTGTGTGCAGTTTTGGTCGCCTTATCTGAGGAAGGATGTTCTTGCCATGGAAGGAGTGCAGCGAAGATTCACCAGACTGATACCTGGGATGGCAGGAATGACGTATGAGGAGAGATTGGGTCGATTGGGCTTATACTCACTGGAGTTTAGAAGAATGAGAGGGGATCTCATTGAAACTTATAAAATTCTAACAGGACTAGACAGACTAGATGCAAGAAGGATGTTCCCGATGGCGGGGGAGTCCAGAACCAGGGGTCACAGTCTAAAGATAAGGGGTAAGCCATTTAGGACAGAGATGAGGAGGAATTTCTTCACCCAGAGAGTGGTGAACCTGTGGAATTCTCTACCACAGAAGGCAGTTGAGGCCAATTCATTAAATATATTCAAGAAGGAGTTAGATATATTTCTTAAGGCTAAAGGGGTCAAGGGATATGGGGAGAAGGCAGGGAGAGGGTACTGAGTTTGGATGATCAGCCATGATCTCATTGAATGGCGGAGCAGGCTCGAGGGGCCGAATGGCCTACTCCTGCTCCTATCTTCTATGTTTCTATGTTTCTATGGCACTAATGGGCACAGAACTGGCAATCTCACACAAGCCTGAAGGATGGCTGGCGTGCAAATGAAAATATTACATTGGTTGCAACTGGGGCAAAGTAGGGGGCACTTTCCTGTGCCATTGTACAACCACTTTTCTGTTGATGCAAAGTTGTTCAGACACATATATATAGATGTAGAAGTTTACAGTACAGAAGGAAGCCATCCGTCCTTCATGTCAGTACCAGTTCTTCACTAGAGCAAGCCAAAATGAATTCCAGTTCTGGGCTCTCTCCCCATAGCCTTGAATCTTCCTATGCTTCCAATAGTTATCCAATTTTCCCTTAAGACTTGGGGCAGGTTTTTCATTGAGGAGTCGGGTAGGAGGCGGGACTACAACTTTTGGGGTTGTAGTCCCGCCTCCATCGAGTTCTAGCCAACCCACACGATTTTGACTTGATTGACCTTGTTGAGCCCACCCAGCAGGCTCAGCAGGCCAATTAAGGGCCACCCAGCAACAGGTGATGTCACAGATTGATATTTCATCTGTCAAGACCTTTTGACAGATGAAATATCAGCGTTTCACAGCTGTTTGAAGCTGTCAAACACTGACAATCTGTACTCCAAGTTAATTCCTTCCTCTCAGGATGATTTAGAGATCTCCCCGGAACAGAAAGCTGAATGCTGCAATTTTTGACAGCTCGCAGCCATTCTGCTTTCTGTGCCGGTGAGATGAGGGACTCCCGAGACCTGAAGGAAGGAAGGTTGTAAAGGTAAGTAAAGGTATGTAAAACTTCTTTAAACACTTTACATATACCAAACACACTTACCTTTGCACTCATGCACCCATCACACACCTGAACACCGGACCCTCGACCCCTCCAAGCCCTTCATCCCGACGGTCCGCCTCCTCTAACTTGGCGTGGTTTGGAGCCGTTGGGAATCCCACACTTCAATTAAAAATAGGGATTAGGCTAAAAGCTGCCTGTTAACTACCTGTTAACAGGCAGTTAATTGGCACTAATTGTTGAGTCTGTGTGTCCCAGTTATGCTTATTATAAATCACTGGGCACAGACCACAAGAATAACTTTTAACAGGTCTTTACTATTCGGAGGTCAGGGCTGAACTGCCCAGCAAATCCCTACACAATGTTTATATACCGGTGTGGTCACCACCGGTATTACAGTATACAGCAGCCAAGAGAAAGTAGTACATCTCTTAAGGTAGTTCTCTTAAGGTGGAACAGGTTACATACACCACAATCCTCCCTTTTTAGCTTAACAGTTATATCCCCATTTAACATAACATAATAACATATATATACAACTTCATGCAAAACAGTTCAAAGATTCAGTCTCTGAGGAGGCCTCCTGATTCGAGTTGGATAACGCCTTTCAGGGGTCTCTGATTCTCGTTGCTGGGGTGACTCATCTAGTTGATCTCTTCTGGATTGGACATCATCCTCAGGTACATTCACTTCTGAGGTAGATGCTTCAGGTTCACTAACTTCTTCCACGGTTGTCTCTGCCGTAACCCTGGGTTCGACCCTTGTTCTCGATTCTACCAGTTGGTCAGCATGACGCCGTATTACATTTTCACCAATATCTACCGTGTACATCAGGGGTCCTTGTCTGGCCCGAATTGTTCCAGATTGCCATTTCTCGTTTTTATAGTCCCGGGCTAACACTGGTTGTCCTATTTCGAAACTCCGAGTGGTCTTGTTATTTATATGCTGGAACTGTTTGTTTTCAACTTCCCTCCGCACAATTGGTTTTAACAAGTCCAACCTGGACCGCAACCTCCTGTTATAGAACATCATGGCAGGACTTTGGTCTGTCACTGCATGAGTGGCGTTTCGATATGCCAGTAGGAATTTGTCCACCTTGTGTTGTAGTGGAATCTGATCTTCGCTCATGGCCTTTATTGCTTTTTTTGAACGTTTGTACAAATCTCTCGGCCAACCCGTTTGTAGCCGGATGATATGGGGCAGAGGTATAATGTTTCACCCCATTCTTCTTCATGAATTTCTGGAATTCTTCTGACACGAACTGTGGTCCGTTGTCTGAACATATTTGTTCTGGCAATCCATTTCTTGCAAATATCGTTCTTAGCACCGCGATCGTCTTTTCCGAGGTAGTGGTAGTCATCTTAATCACTTCTGGCCATTTAGAATGTGCGTCCACCGCAATTAAAAACATGGAGTCCATGAATGGACCAGCAAACTCAATATGTACACGTTGCCATGGGGTTGAAGGCCATTCCCATGGATGCAGCGGTGCAATCGGAGGTGCATTTTGCACTTTTTGGCACCCTGAGCAGCTTTTCGTCAGATCCTCTATCTGTTGGTTGATACCCGGCCACCACACATAAGCCCTAGCAAGGCTTTTCATCTTGACTCCCCCCAGATGACCTTCATGCAGTTCCTTTAGAACTCTCTCTCTTAACTTAGGAGGAATAATCACCCTTGTTCCATACATCAATGTTCCTTGACAGACGGACAGCTGTTCTCGTCTTGCTGAGAATGCCGGTAACAGTGGATCACCATGTGCTGGCCATCCCTTCACTGTCACTTCGTAGACCCGGGACAGTGTCGGGTCGTTCCTGGTTTCTCTTTCAATACTTGCATTGGTGACTGGTAAACATTCGATGATGGTCGAGTGAAATAACTCAACAGGGTCAACCATCGGTGCCTCCTCCTCTGTAGGTAGTGGCAGGCGCGACAGCCCATCAGCATTACCATGCTGCTTTGTACCTTTGAATTCGATCTGATATTGATGTGTCCCTAGGAAAAGGGACCATCTCTGGAGTCTCTGTGCTGTCATCACTGAAACACCCTTCTTAGGGTTAAAAATGGATACCAACGGCTGGTGGTCTGTCAGAAGCGTAAACTTTTGGCCCTGCAGGTAATGATTAAACTTCTTTACTCCCCACACAAGGCTGAGAGCCTCCCTATCTATCTGAGCATAGTTGCGCTCAGCGGAGGTCAATGATCTGGATGCGAACGCAACTGGCCTCTCCAGGCCATTTGGCAACTTGTGTGAGAGTACTGCCCCAATACCATATGGAGAAGCATCACAAGCCAAACGAATAGGCAGCGTTGGGTTGAAGTGAGCCAATACTTCCTCTGAGGTGATCAATGCCTTGCTTTTGCGAAAGGCCCTCTTACAGTCCTCGCTCCACTTCCATGGTACTCCCTTCTGCAAAAGGGCGTTCAGCGGGTGCAGCACCGTGGATACATTTGGCAGAAACTTATGATAATAGTTAATCAACCCTAGGAACGACCTCAACTGGGATACATTATCCAGAGCGGGAGCCTTCACAACAGTTTCGATCTTGTCAGGAGACTTATGAAGCCCCTCCTGGTCAATGACATGACCACAGTACGAGATCCGCTTCTGAAAGAACTCACACTTCTGGCGATTAACTCGAAGTCCATATTCTTTCAATCTGGTGAGCACCAGTTCCAAATTTGCAAGGTGTTCCTCGTCATCATCTCCTGTAATCAGAATATCGTCCAGGTAACATTGTGTGCCTGGAATTCCCTGTAATACCTGCTCCATGGCCCTCTGCCAAATTGCTGGAGCCGATGCCACTCCAAAAACCAGTCTATTATATCGATACAAGCCTCTATGCGTGTTGATCGTGAGATACTGGCGTGACTCTTCCTCAACTTCCATCTGTAAGTACGCCTGCGCCAGGTCTATCTTGGTGAAGTGTTTCCCACCAGACAACGAAGCGAAGATATCCTCAATCCGCGGAAGCGGATACTGCACCGTGTGAAGCACCGGATTAACAGTGATCTTGAAATCTCCACAGATGCGAACATTCCCCGGTTCCCCCGGCTTGTTGCTCGATGAACGCTTCATGACGGGAACAATGGGCATGGCCCACTCACTCCAGTCTACCTTAGACAGTACTCCTGAACGTTCTAGCCCTTCCAGCTCAGCTTCCACAGCAGGTCGTATAGCATAAGGTCTGGCTTTGAAAAATTTCGGGTTTGCATGTTCTTCAACCTTGATGTTTGCCGTAATTCCTCTCAGTGATTCCAGTCCCTGTTGGAACACCTCTTTAGCATCGTCCAATATTCTGGACAATCGTTTAGGTTTGACATCTTTTTTACCGGAATCTACCGTTAGTGCTTTTAAGGAATGCCAGTCCATATTTATTTTCCTAATCCACTCCCGTCCCAGTAGTGGTGGACCTCCCTCAGGTAGCACATATAAGTCCATTCCTCGGCTTTCTTTGCCCTTGTGGACTACCTTTACCTCTATCTTCCCGATGGGCTATACTCTTTGCCCCGTGTATGTTTTCAATACAATCTCCATATCCCGTAGGGGAATATGTGGGAATAACCTTTTGTAATCTTGCTTATTCATGACCGTCAATGCCGATCCAGTGTCCAATTCCATCTTCACTTGGACTCCTGCTATCTGAAGTGTGACCCAGATTGTTTGGAGGTCTGCTTCATTACCAACATTGTGTACTCTTAGACTACCCAGTTCATTACTGCTGGAGTCTGAATTTGACTTCTGTTCATTCGAACTGTTCTCTGTCACCTTGTGTACCTTTCTGTACTTTTCCTGCGGTGACTTTTTGTTGCTGGTCTTCTTTCCTGACCGGCATACTTTAGCTATGTGACCAAGCCTGCCACATTTTCTGCATTCCTGATTTTTGAACCAGCACTGGTTCTGATCGGGCGTTGTCTTTCCACAACGATAACATTTTACTGTGTACCCAAGACCATTTGATTGGTGCTGAGTTCCGGTGACCGTAGCTGCATTTCCACAGTGCCTCTCGCTGCGGCTTCGTGCGATGCTGCAATAGTGACAGCTTTATCAAGCGTAAGATCATTCTCCTCAAGCAGTCGCTTTTGTGTTCCTTCTTTTAACAATCCACACACAAATTTATCTCTCAGCACATCTGCTAGTCCTGTTCCAAACTGACAGTACTTTGATAGCTTACGCAGTTCAATTAAAAATTCAGCGTTGCTTTCATCTTTCAGCTGCGTTCTTCTGTAAAATTTAAATCGTTCCGCTATCATCAGCGGTGTGGGGTTTAAATGATTTTTCAGGACAGTAACAATATTGGCGAAAGTCTGATCCGCCGGTTTATCTGGTGATAGAAGGTGCTTCAATAGCCCGTATGTCTTCGCACCCATTGAGCTTAATAAGGTTAGTGCTTTCTCATCATCTGGTACCTTATTTGCTTCACAATAAACTTCCATGCGTTCTACATACGTGGTCCAATCTTCGATATCGCTATCAAAGGTATTTATGTTCCCATGTTTAGGCATCCTTGCAAGTTTTAAAATTTTTCTTTTTCTCAAAATGGCGGCTTCCCGCGCTTGTCTTCTTCCCCCGCCTGCTAAAATGGCGGCTTCCCGCGCTTGGCGGTCTTTCCCGCGCTCGTCTTCTTCCCCCGCCGACTACAATGGCGGATTCCCGCGTTTGCCTTCTTCCCCCGCTGGCTGCAATGGCGATTGCCGTGCTGCTGCTGTTCTCGCCTCCCCAGCGGTTCTCAATTCCCCGACGCTGCTTTTACTCCCCCGCGGTTCCCGTGGGCATTCACGCTTCCCCTGCTGTTGCGCCTCTCAGCCCCGCATGCAGCCCGGTCCTTTACACCGGCTGCGTTTGAGTTCTCCGCGGCTCTCGTGCCTTAAGCTGCCCCAGTCGCTGCGCCTCTCGGCCTCGATTGCAGCCCGGCCCTTTTCACCGGCCGTGGTCGAGTTCTCCGCCCTTTTTCCTCCGTTTTCCTTCCCCCACTCCACAGTCAACGCGGTCGACTTTCTGCTCGTGTCGCTGATCGGCTTACCCACCACCGTGGTAGAAGGAATGATCACTGCCTGTCGCTGATGGAGGGCTTCGTGGTCAGAATTTTTCTTTTTAACCCGGGTTCTCGATGCCTCTCGTGCGATGGTGCTCAGCAGGATGATGAGGGCGGATGCCTCTTCTCGATGCCCGTTCTGAGGACGAAGCTGCCTTGGATGTAAAACTGCCGCAGGGTAAGATCGGACTCGTCGCCACTGTTGAGTCTGTGTGTCCCAGTTATGCTTATTATAAATCACTGGACACAGACCACAAGAATAACTTTTAACAGGTCTTTACTATTCAGAGGTCAGGGCTGAACTGCCCAGCAAATCCCTACACAACGTTTATATACCGGTGTGGTCACCACCGGTATTACAGTATACAGCAGCCAAGAGAAAGTAGTACATCTCTTAAGGTAGTTCTCTTAAGGTGGAACAGGTTACATACACCACACTAATCCCCTTCCCGCCTCGGGGAGGCGGGTCCCAGTGCGGGTCGGGTACCCGCCTCCTTTGAAACTGGCATGGAGGCGGGTTGGGTGCGGGATGGGTTTGTGCCCCCCGATTTCAGGATTTTAACCCCCCACACACCTCCAATCCCGCCTCCACGGCCCAATGAAAATCCTGCCCTTGGTCTATATCCAAAACCATTCCCTGTTGCAAAACATTCCCTGCTCCAACAACCCTCTGCGTAAAGAAGTTTCTCCTGACCTCTCTCCTCACTCTCTCAGTGACAGTTTTAAATTGATTACCTCTTTACTGAGGTGAAACTGGTAGTGCTGCGGGGGGGGGGGGGGGGCGGTGGAAGGGGGTTCCAAGCCCCCAGCACTGATATCTTTCCCCTTGATGAACACAAAATTAGGCAAAAATGAAAAAAAGAAATTCTCCTTGAAAAATGTTTAATTTCCAAAAATATTTTTTATTTGAAGGATTCACAGAGGCAGCAT
Organism: Somniosus microcephalus; assembly: GCF_052327205.1. Classification (NCBI taxonomy): domain Eukaryota; kingdom Metazoa; phylum Chordata; class Chondrichthyes; order Squaliformes; family Somniosidae; genus Somniosus; species Somniosus microcephalus. The sequence goes on from NC_140988.1 coordinate 23,105,050, forward strand.
GAGTATGTCACTCCCTTTCCCCTTACTTACTCCCAGGTTACAGCATCCTGTCTGAAGACGGATAACTCTCAGCACTGACAGGCGGGCTTGAGTGCGTCATATGCAGACTGGGACTTAAACACAAGAGATGTTTCATTCGCATTTTGCAATACTGAAGGAGTAATGAGTTCTCCTGTGTAGTACACAATGTCAACCCTACACAACAGAGAAAAAAGTTTCTGTACAAATTAAATTTTATGTTATACCCTGTGCTGAAAAGGTACATCAATCAAAATGTTTTCAATTTGCAGGGTTTCGGACTGTAAACTGCTGTTTCATGCAAATATAAAGTACGCCTTGGCCAATAGACAGTGAGAGAACAAGATGTAAGAACAAGAACAATTGGCATTTTGAAATAAAAATCAACTGGACTATTTAATCTTGTGCAGAGTAAAAACAATTGGCTCAATACTAGATAGTTTAACTCAATGCAATATAAACAGAAGGTAGAGTGTTGAATTCAATGCAGTGAAAACTTGTGTTAATTCCTCATAGTATGGAAATCAGGTGGCTATTTTAAGTCAATATTAAACTGATGTGATTAGTTTAATTCACAATGTTGCAGTGACGGGTTCTCTTTAAGCAGGTCTTGTTGCATGCAGGCATGGATGGACAGCTTCATTATCTGAGGGGTTGTGAATGGCGCTGAACACTGTGCAATCATCAGCGACATCCCCACTTCTGACCTTATGTTGGAGGGAAGGTCATTGATGAAGCAGCTGAACATGGTTAGGCCTAGGACACTGCCCTGAGGAACTCCTGCAGCGATGTCCTGGGGCTGTGATGATTGACCTTTAACCACCACAACCATCTTCCTTTGTGCTAGGTATGACTCCAGCCAGTGGAGAGTTTTCCCCCTGATTCCCATTGACTTTAGTTTTGCTAGGGCTCCTTGATGCCACACTCAGCCAAATGCTGCCTTGATGTCTAGGGCAGTCACTCTCACCTCACCTCTGGAATTCAGCTCCTTTGCCTATGTTTGGACCAAGGCTGCAATGAGGTCGGGAGCCGAGTGGTCTTGGTGGAACCCAAGCTGGGCATAAGTGAGCAGGTTATTGGTGAGTAAGTGCTGCTTGATAGCACTGTTGACAACACCTTCCATCACTTTGCTGATGATTGAGAGTAAACTGATGGGGCGATAATTGGCCGGATTGGATTTGTCCTGCTTTTTGTGGACAGGACATACCTGGGCAGTTTTCCACATTGTCAGATAGATGCCAGTGTTGTAGCTGTACTGGAACAGCTTGGCTAGTTCTGGAGCACAAGTACTCAGCACGACAGCCGGGATGTTGTTGGGGCCCATAGCCTTTGCTGTATCCAGTGCGCTCAGCCGTTTCTTGATATCACATGGAGTGAATCGAATTGGCTGAAGACTGGCTTCTGTGATGGTGGGGACCTCAGGAATAGGCCGATATGGATCATCCACTCGGCACTTCTGACTGAAGATGGTTGCAAATGCTTCAGCCTTGTCTTTTGCACTCACGTGCTGGGTTCCACCATCATTGAGAATGGGGATATTCATGGAGCCTCCTCCTCCCGCTAGTTGTTTAATGGTCCACCACCATTCACGACTGGATGTGTCAGGACTGCAGAGCTTTGATCTTATCTGTTGATTGTAGGGTTGCTTAGCCCTGTCTATAACATGCTGCTTCTGCTTTTTAGCATGCATGTAATCCTGTGTTGCAGCTTCCCCAGGTTGGCACTGTATTTTTAGGTACGCCTGGTGCTGCTCCTGGCATGCTCTTTTACACTCCTTTTTGAACCAGGGTTGGTCTCCTGGCTTGGTGGTAATGGTAGACTGAGGGATATGCCAGGCCATGAGGTTACAAATTGTGGTGGAATACAGTTCTGCTACTGCTGATGGCCCACAGCACCTCATGGATGCCCAGTTTTGAGTTGCGAGATCTGTTCTGAATCTATCCCATTTAGCACGGTGGTAGTGCCACACAACACGATACATAGATACATAGAAGATAGGAGCAGGAGTAGGCCATTCGGCCCTTCGTGCCTGCTCCGCCATTCGATGAGATCATGGCTGATCCTTTAATTCAGTATCCCGTCCCCGCCTTCTCTCCGTAACCCTTAACCCCTTTTGCCCGTAGAAATATATCTAATTCCCTCTTAAATATATTTAATGAGCTGGCGTACACTGCCCTCTGTGGCAATGAGTTCCACAGGTTCACCACTCTCTGAGTGAAGAAATTCCCCCTCATCTCTGTCCTAAATGGTTTAGCCCTTATCCTTAAATTATGTCCTCTAGTTCTGTTCTCACCCGCCAAGGGAAACATTCCTTCTGCATCCAGTCTGTCTAGACCTGTCAGAATTTTATACACTTCTATGAGGTCCCCTCTCAATCTTCTAAACTCCAGTGTGTACATCCCTAAACTACATAGTCTCTCCTCATAGGTCATTCCCGCCATTCCTGGTATCAGCCTGGTGAATCGCCGCTGCACCCCCTCCATGGCAAGAACATCCTTCCTCAGATGAGGCGACCAAAACTGTACACAGTACTCGAGGTGTGGTCTCACCAGTGCCCTGTACAGCTGCAGCAAGGTATCCCTGTTCCTGTATTCTAACCCTTTTGCTATGAAGGCCAGCATACCGTTTGCCTTCTTGACCGCCTGTTGCACCTGCATGCTCGCCTTCAGTGACTGGTGTACAAGAACACCCAGGTCTCTCTGTACTTCCCCCTCTCCCAATCTATTGCCATTTAAATAATAATTTGCCCTCCCGTTCCTGCACCCAAGGTGGATAACTTCGCACTTGTCCACATTATAGTGCATCTGCCATTTATCCGCCCAATCGCCCAGTCTGTCCAAATCGCTCTGGAGCTTCCTGGTCTCTTCCTCTGAGCCCACCCCCCCTCCTAGTTTAGTGTCGTCTGCAAATTTGGAAATGCTGCATCCGACTCCCTGATCCAGGTCATTAATGTAAATTGTGAACAGCTGGGGGCCCAGGACAGATCCCTGTGGTACCCCACTTGTTACTGCCTGCCATTCAGAAAATGAGCCGTTTATTCCAACTCTCTGTTTTCTATCTGACAGCCAGTTCCCTATCCACGCCAAAACTTTCCCCTTTATCCCATGAGCCTCAATTTTCCATGCTAATCTTTTATGTGGGACCTTATCGAAGGCCTTTTGGAAGTCCAGGTACACCACATCTACTGGCTCTCCCCCATCTATTCTACCAGTTACTCCCTCAAAAAATTCCAATAGATTAGTCAAGCACGATTTACCCTTTGTAAATCCATGTTGACTCTGTCCTATCCTGTCCCCATTTGCTAAGTGCTCCGCTATTTCATCCTTAATGATGGACTCCAGCATTTTGCCCACAACTGATGTAAGGCTTACAGGTCTGTAATTACCTGCTTTTTCCCTACCCCCCTTTTTGAATAGTGGGGTAACGTTAGCTACCCTCCAATCCATCGGTACTGTTCCCGAGTCTAATGAATTCTGAAAAATCATCCTTAGTGCATCCGCTATCTCTAGGGCCACCTCCTTCAGTACCCTAGGATGCATGTTATCAGGCCCTGGGGATTTGTCCACCTTCAATCCCTTTAGCTTCCTTAACACCATATCCTTAGAGATATTGATTTGCGTCAGTTCCTCCTTTGCCAATGTCCCTATTTTTCCCGATATCCCAGGGAGGTTTTTTGTGTCTTCCTTCGTAAAGACTGACCCAAAGTATGCATTTAGTTGATCTGCCATTTCCTTATTTCCCATTATATATTCCCCCGTATCTGACTGCAATGGACCAACTTTGGTTTTCACCAGTCTTTTCCTTTTGATATACTTATAAAAGCTTTTGGAGTTAGTTTTTATATTTTCCGCCAGCTTGTTTTCGTAAGCTATTTTGCCCCTCTTGATTATGCCCTTTGCCCTCCTTTGCTCTATCTTAAACTGTTCCCAATCTTCCGCTCTGGCGCTTTTTTTGGCTATTTTATACGCCCTATCTTTGGATTTTATGCTGTCTCTAATTTCCCCTGTTATCCACGGTTGAGTCACCTTTTTAGATTTCCTTTTATGCCAGATTGGTATAAACAATTTTTGCAATTTTGTCATTCTATCTTTAAATGTTTACCATTGTTTATCTACCTCCAGTCCTCCCAGGAACGTTGTCCACTCAGACCTACTCAGTTCCCGTCTCATGGCATCATAATTCCCCTTGTTTAAATTCAGGACCTTAGTCTCTGAGTCAATTTCTTCGCTCTCCATTTCGAGTGAGAAATCGATCATGTTATGATCGCTCTGACCCAAGGGTCCCCGTACAACAAGATTACTGATTAGTCCCTTCTCATTGCACAGTACCCAGTCCAATATAGCCTGTTCCCGAGTTGGTTCCTCGACATATTGATCCAGATAACCATCCCTCAAACACTCAAGGAATTCCTCCTCCTCATTATTTTTACTGATTAGGCTAGTCCAATCTATATGTAAGTTAAAGTCACCTATGATGACAGCTGTGCTCTTATTGCACGCTTCTCTAATTTCCCTCGTGATGCCCTCCCTAACCTCTATTTTACTATTTGGAGGCCTATATACCACTCCTATTAATGTTTTTCGCCCCTCGCTATTTCTTAGCTCCACCCATATAGATTCTGTATTAACTGAGTTAATATCCTTCCTTTCAATTGCATTTATCCCCTCTTTTACTAGCAATGCTACCCCTCCTCCCTTTCTTTTTTGTCGATCCTTCCTAAATACTGAATACCCCTGTATGTTAAGCTCCCAGCCCTGCTCACCCTGCAACCATGTTTCCGTAATCCCAATTAGATCATAATTATTAACCTCTATTTCCACAGCTAATTCATCTACCTTGTTCCTGATGCTTCTCGCATTAAGGTATAAAACCCTCAGGCTTTTTTTATGCTCACATTTTTTATGAATTAGTTTGGCCCTTTGTTTTTTGTTCCTCACCCTTTTATCATTTATTTCTGTCTGCCTTTCACTTTCCTCTATTTCACTACATAGGTTTCTAGCCCCCTGCCATCCACGATGGAGGGTGTCCTCATTGTGAAGACAGGACTTTGTCTCCACAATGACTGTGCGGTGGTCACTGCTACCAATGCTGTCATGGACAGGTGCATCTGTAACAGGTAGATTGGTGAGGACAAGGTCAATTAGGTTTTTCCTTTGTATTGGTTCTCTCACCACCTGTCGCACCTTTAACATAGTAAAACGTCCCAGGGCGCTTCACAGGAGTGTTCTGACAAAAAATTTACACCAATCCACATAAGGATAAATTAGGGCAGGTGACCAAAAGCTTGGTCAAAGAGGTAGGTTTCAAGGAGCGTCTTAAAGGGTGAAAGAGAGTTAGCGAGGTGGACAGGTTTAGGCAGGGAATTCCAGAGCTTAGGGCCTAGGCAACAGAAGGCACGGGCACCAAAGGTTGAGCGATTATAATCAGGGATCCTCAAGAGGGCAGAATTAGAGGAGCACAGATATCTCGGGGGGTTAAGGAGATTGCAGAGATGGGAAGGGGCAAGGCCATGGAGGGATTTGTAAACAAGGATGAGAATTTTAAAATTGAGGCACTGCTTAACTGGGAGCCAATGTAGGTCAGTGAGCACAGGGGTGATGGGTGAATGGGACTTGGTGCGAGTTAAGACACGGGCAGCCAAGTTTTGGATGACCTCAAGTTTACGTAGGGTGGAATGTGGGAGGCCAGCCAGGAGTGCAGTGGAATTGTCAAGTCTAGAGGTAACAAAGGCATGGATGAGGGTTTCAGTAGTGGATGAGCTGAGGCAAGGACGGAGATGGGTGATGTTACGGAGGTGGAAATAGGCGGTCTTAGTTATGCTGCGAATATGTGGTCGGAAGCTCATTTCAGGGTCAAATATGACACTGTGGCGGATCGCCACCTAAACGGGCGCAATCCACTTTTCCATCCGTGGACAATAAATTGGGCACCTTGCCTTTAAGAAGCATGCTGCCTTTAAGGCATGACAAAGGAGCGGGCGTCACCCTCAGTGTGTACTCAAAAGCGCGGGTGTCGCCCTCAGTCTGTTTTCGGGTTTAGCAGAGAGAGGAGCTGGGGCAGCCATCTCTCAAGAGAATGTAATAAAAGCCATGTGTTCCTCAGATCGGTTCGGCCTCCATTCGTGTTCCGCGGCAGCCGCAACATTGGTGACCCCGACGCTCAGAACATATTCCGAGCAAGGCAATGGCGGACACGAACGCAGTTTCCGTGAAACTGCCGGAGTTTTGGGAAAACCAGCCCGAAGCCTGGTTCCTCCAAGCTGAGTCCCGATTCCGGCTGCGACACATCACCACAGATGGGACGAAGTAGGACTACCTCGTCGCATCACTCGGTAGCTCCACAGTCACGAAGGTCTGGATAGCGCTGCAGAACTCACCAGAGGGCAAGTATGCACATCTTAAGGCCGCGCTCCTTAAAAAATTTACGACCTCGACATACCAGCGAAACTGCCGCCTCCTCGACCTTCCAGGCCTCGGTGACGACTCACCGTCAGACCTCCTCTCCCACATGCTCTCACTCACCGACGAGAGCCCACCCGGGTCCCTCTTCCGCACGCTGTTCATCCGCCAGCTACCTCCCAGCATCCGCCCAGCGATCGTGGCGTCCGGCCTCACGGACCTAGAAGCCCTGGCCGACGAGGCCGACAAGCTGCTGTCCGCTCACTCCAGCCGCGACGTCGCTCCGGACCTGGCAGCCACAGCCTGGGCGCACCCCTCACCGGCCACCACGCGGCCACAAGGCCCAGCCACGGGGCCCACAGGGCCTTCGCGCCCCACAAACCCGGGCTACTGTTACTACCACGCACGGTTCGGCGCCAGGGCACAATGGTGCACACCTCCCTGCTCCTTCAAGTCCGCCCCCGTACCAGCCCCCGCGATGGCCGTGGGCCACGCGGGCTCCCTGCTGTACGTCACGGATGACAAAACTGGCCGCCGGTTCCTGTGCGACACTGGAGCTCAGCACAGCATCATCCCGGCCTCCGCCCTCGACATCCAAAAGGGCGAACGAGGACAGGCGCTGGCTGCCGCTAACGGCTCGGACATCCGGACGTACGGCACCCGCACAGTCACCCTCGACCTCGCTGGTCGCCGCTACCGATGGGAGTTCATCACTGCCAAGGTACTCTCCCCTCTCATCGGCGCAGACTTCCTGTGCACCCACGGCCTACTGGTAGACATCCCTCGACATCGCCTCGTGGACATGAACACCATATCCCCCATCCTGGGCGCCATGGCCCCCCGTCAACCCGCCGACATGGCGTCACAGTGCCACGCCCGGGCCACGGATGACTACTCGGCACTCCTGGCCGAATTCCCGGCCCTCACCAACCCGACCTTCTCCGCGGAGGTCGCCAAACACGGGGTGGAACACTTCATCCCCACCACAGGCCCCCCAGTGTAAGCCCACGCCCGCAGGCTGGACCCGGCCAAACTGGAGATCGCGCGGACCGAGTTTGCCACTATGGAACAGCTCGGCATCATCCGCCGCTCCAACAGTCCCTGGGCCTCCCCACTCCACATCGCCCCCAAACCAGGCGGGGGTTGGTGCCCCTGCGGGGATTACCGCCGCCTCAACGATGCCACCACCCCTGATCGGTACCCCGTGCCGCACATTCAGGACTTCTCGGCTAGACTGGCCGGCCGCTCAGTCTTTTCCAAAGTCGACCTGGTGCGCGGCTACCACCAAGTCCCCGTCCACCCCGCGGACGTCCCCAAGACGGCCGTAATCACCCCCTTCGGGCTTTTCGAGTTCCTGCGGATGCCCTTCGGCCTCAAAAATGCGGCCCAGGCATTCCAACGGCTCATGGACTCGGTCCTTCGGGACCTGAAGTTCCTGTTCGTCTACCTGGACGACATCCTGGTAGCCAGTTCCTCCAAGCAGGAACACCTCGAACACCTTCGCATCCTGTTCGGGCGCCTCAGCGACTACGGGCTCATCCTCAGCCCAGCCAAGTGCCAGTTCGGCCTGGACAAGATCGACTTCCTCGGCCACCACATCACCCATGCTGGGGCCATTCCCCTGCCCACCAAGGTGCAGGCCATCCAGCAATTTCCCCGCCCCACCCCCATCAAAGGACTCCAGGAGTTCCTCGGGATGGTGAATTTCTACAACCGCTTCATCCCCAAAGCGGCGTCCCTCATGAGGCCCCTGTATGAAGCCCTCCAGGGCAGGAGCGGCAAGATGGCGGTCGAATGGACGGCAGACGTATCAGCCGCCTTCAACTCCACCAAGACCGCGCTCGCCGACGCCACCCTGCTCACGCACCCATGGCCCAATGCCAGAGTAGCGCTCACCACGGACGCCTCCGACCACGCAGTCGGTGCCGTGTACGAGCAGTGGGTCGACGGCGCCTAGCAACCACTTGCCTTCTTCAGCCACCAACTATGCCCCCCGGAGGTCAAGTACAGCACCTTCGACCGCGAGCTCCTCGCGCTGTACCTGGCGGTCCGCCATTTTCAGTTTTTGCTGGAGGGCCACCCCTTCACTGCGTTTGTCGACCACAAACCCCTGACATTCGCAATGGCAAAGACAACCGACCCCTGGTCCGCCAGGCAGCAGCGCCAGCTCGCGGCAGTGTCCGAGTTCACCACGGACATCCAACACGTCTCCGGCCGAGACAACATGGTAGCCGACTGCCTCTCCTGCCCCGCCATCCATGCCGCACACCTGGCAGTCGACTACACTCAACTCGCAGCAGACCAGCTCACGGACCCTGATCTGCTCTCCGCACCTACCAACCTACCAGGGCTACGCCTGGCCGACGTCGCCTGCGGCCCGACCGCAGTCACGGTCAAGTGCGACATATCCCTATCTCAACCTCGGCCCGTCGTCCCAGCGTCCTGGTGCCGCCGGGTATTCAAGATTCTCCACAACCTCTCCCACCCCGGCGCCCGCGCATCCATCAAATTGGTAGCCAACCGCTTTGTCTGGCGCGGCCTTCGCAAGGATGTGCGTACTTGGGCCAACTCCTGCCTAGCCTGCCAACGGGCCAAGGTGCAGCAACACGCGAAAGCACCGCTCGAGGAGTTCACCGTCCCTTCACGTAGATTCGACCACATCCACGTGGACATCGTCGGGCCCCTGCCGCCGTCACAAGGCCACACGCACTTGCTGACGATCGTTGACCGCACCACGCGCTGGCCCGAGGCAATCCCACTGACCTCTACCACCACCGCCGACATCGCCAGAGCCTTCGTCAGCACCTGGGTCGCACGGTTCGGCGTCCCCTCCGACATGACGTCGGACAGAGGTCCGCAATTTCCCTCTGAACTCTGGACCGCCATCGCACACAATCTCGGGGTGACCATTCACCGCACCACCCCCAAGCCAACGGACTGTGTGAGCGGTTCCACAGATCCTTGAAGGCATCTCTTCGAGCCAGCCTCCAGGACGGCGCCTGGACCGACCGACTCCCGTGGGTCCTCCTCGGCCTGCGCTCCACGGTTAAAGAAGACCTCCACGCATCGGCAGCAGAGCTCGTGTACGGCCAGCCGCTGCGCGTACCCGGCGAGTTCCTGCCCACCGCCACGACACCCTGGTCAGCCGACCAGCAACGCCACGACTTCGCCTCACCGGCGCTACAGTTCGCCCCGGTGCCCATTGCCCGGCACGGCGAATCCACCTCACACATCCCGCTAAGCCTGCACCAGGCACGGTTCGTTTTCGTCCGGCACGATGCCCACCGCGGACCCCTTCAACCCCCGTACGACGGGCCCTACAAAGTGCTACAGGCTGGGGACAAATTTTTTGACCTACAAGTGGGCGACAGGACTGAAAAAGTGTCGGTTGACCGACTCAAGCCAGCACACTCGGAGCCCGGTGAGCAGGTCCCAGTAGCTCGTCCACCGCCACGCGGCCGACCTGCCCTCAAGCCAGTACACCCGGCTGCTCCACGCCCGGCCGTTCCACGTCCACCGGCATCCTACAAGAGCCGCTCCGGCCGGCCCATCAGACCGCCGCACCATCTCGTCCACACCTCCTAAGCGGATTCTGGGGGGAGCTGTGTGGCGGATCGCCACCTAAACGGGCGCAATCCACTTTTCCGTCCGTGGACAATAAATCGGGCACCTTGCCTTTAAGAAGCATGCTGCCTTTAAGGCATGACAAAGGAGCGGGCGTCGCCCTCAGTGTGTACTCAAAAGCGTGGGTGTCGCCCTCAGTCTGTTTTCGGGTTTAGCAGAGAGAGGAGCTGGGGCAGCCATCTCTCAAGAGAATGTAATAAAAGCCATGTGTTCCTCAGATCGGTTCGGCCTCCATTCGTGTTCCGCGGCAGCCGCAACAACACCAAGGTTGTGAACAATGTGGTTCAGCCTCAGACAGATGTTAGGGAGAGGGATGGAGTTGGTGGTGAGGGAACGGAGTTTGTGGTGGGGACCGAAAACAATGGCTTCGGTTTCCCCAATATTTCATTGGAGAAAATTTCTGCTCATCCAAAACTGTATGTCGGACAAGCAGTCTGACAATTTAGAGACCGTGGAGGGGTCGAGAGAAGAGGTAGTGAGGTAGAGCTGGGTGTAGTCAGCGTACATGTGGAAACTGACGCTGTGTTTTCGGATGATGTCGCCAAGGAGCAACATGTAGATGAGAAATAGGAGGGAGCCAAGGATAGATCCTTGGGGGACATCAGAGGTAATGATGTGGGAGCAGGAAGAGAAGCCATTGCAGGTGATTCTCTGGTTACAATTAGATAGATAAGAATGGAACCAGTCACATTTAGGCTGCAGCAAACATCGACAACTGGACCTGTGAGCAACGCCACAGGAGATTTGCTCATCGATATGAAGTATTGTAAGTTGCATAAATCCCCCAAACTCACCGATTACCACAGTGTAGTCATTGCAACCATAATTCTATGATTTTTTTTTCTCTTCGCTCAATATCTGGAGAGCTGCTCAGCTGGTTCACAGCCTGGGTGGTGCAGGCCAGGACTGTGCTCGGAATACCTGTTTTGGGCTGAAATTAATGAATAGGGCGATATGAAAGCAATAATGTTCTGGACAGAGCTTTGGAGAGAAGGAGCTGTGCAGTTATTTAATCAGCTGTTTACTGCTCCAGTGTCAGCTTGGCCCAGTTGCTAGGACACTTGACTCTGAGTTAGAAGTTTGTGGATTCAAGCTCACTACTAGGACTGGGGCATATAATGTAGGCTGGCACGTCAGTGTAGTATTGAGGGTGTGCTGCATTAATGAAAGCATCGTCCTTCAAATGAGATGCTGAACTGAGGTCTTGCTGCCTATTCAGGTGGACATTATTACCCATGGCACTATTCAAAGAAGAGCAGGGAGTTTTCCTGGTGTCTTGGACAACATTCATCCTCAACAGACTGCCTAATTATTCATCTCATTGCTGTTTGTGGAACATTGTTATACACAAAATGGCTGCTGTGTTCATCAATATAACAATAGTGACTGCATTTCCACTGTAATTCGCTGCATGCGTGGAGCTTTGGGACATCTTAAGAGATGTGATAAGGGCTACATAAAATAAGTTAATCCCTTATCTGCTGCTCAGCCGTTTACGTGCTGGTGAGTAAACGTCAAGGATCATGGGATTAACATGAAATATTGCAGATCGCTAACTTGCCACTAACTGATCAGCCACTTAAGAGTTATCATTTGGACCACTGGCTAAACCGATCACTCTAACTGCATTCCACTGTGCTTTGGGAATGGCTTCCCAGCACATCCAATGCAATCGAAACAGAAGGGAACCGCTACACATTCGCAGCAGAAAGCAAGAATATGTAGCCCAGAAGTGACCTGTCCTGTAAGGTTATCGCTGAGGTATGCTGAAGGTGACACCACTGTAGCATGGGACTACACAGCAGGAACCTGCATGCCCTTTGAAAACATAAGCAGGGTTGGGCCCTCCATGTGTCCCTTGGTTATTCATGTTACAGTGAGCCACAGCTTACACGTTTATCCAATGCAGACAAATTCTGGTGGTTAGTGAGCAGATCCAGGCATTGTTCTTGGGATAAATAAATCTCTGGAAATGGGCTACCATGGATGTCCCATGGTGTGCAATAAAAACCCAAAGTAAACATCCCATAAGGTGTAGAACATGTTACTTTTAAATGTTTCAAAAACATTTCAAGACTGGCTTTAAAAAAAAGCTTTTAATAGAGAATATCACCAAAATATTAATTAAAGCAATATTTGTTCAACTAAAATAATAAATGATGGGCAAAAATTATATTTTTGAACTGATGCCAAATCAGAGATGTAGTGCAATCCTAAAACCTGCATGAGGTTTCAAAATTGAAACTCAATAATTCAAATAAATCTGGTTAAACCTTTGTTGTGTGGTAGATTAGTTAGAGCAGTGGATTAGCACAAAGTATTTCATTTGTGAGACCTCAATGTGAATCCATCCCAAACTGATGGAAGGAAAGGATCTTAGAACATAAGATCATAAGATTTAGGAGCAGGAGTAGGCCATACGGCCCCTTGAGCCTGCTGCTCCATTTAATAAGATCATGGCTGATCTTTGACCTCAACTCCACTTTCCTGCCTGATCCCCATATCCCTTGATTCCCCTAGAGCCCAAAAATCTATCTACCTCAGCCTTGAATATACTCAATGATTCAGCATCCACAGCCCTTTGGGGTAGAGAATTCCAAAGATTCACAACCCACTGAGTGAAGAAATTCCTCCTCATCTCAGTCTTAAATGGCCAACCCCTTATCCTGAGACTATGCCCCTTAGTCCCAGATTCTCCAGCCAGGGGAAACAACCTCTCAGCATCTATCCTGTCATTCCTTCTCAGAATCTTATATGTTTCAATGAGATCACCTCGCATTCTTCTAAACTCCAGAGAGTATAGGCCCAATCTATTCAATGTCTCCTCATAGGACAACCCTCTCATCCCAGGAATCAATCTAGTGAATCTTCGTTGCACCGCCTCCAAGGCAAGTATATCGTTTCTCAAATAAGGAGACCAAAACTGTGGACAGTACTCCAGGTGTGGTCTCAACAAGTCTGGTACAATTGTAGCAAGACTTCCTTACTCTTTGAAGATCATTTCTCTTGGAAGAACTTGTGTATATCTATACATATATAGAGGGCACCTTTCAGAACATGGCCAAAGTGCTTCACAACCAATCAATTACTTTTAAGTGCAGTCACTGTTGTTATGTAGGCAAACATGGCAGCGAATTTGCACACAGCAAGATCCCACAAACCGTAAATGAATCTGTTTTTGGTGTGTGCTAAGACGTTGTTTGCGAGGACACCAGGAGAACTCACCTGCTTTTCAAATAGCGCTGAGGGATCTTGTACATCCATCTGCACAGGCAAACGTCTCATCTGAAACACGGCACCTCTGACAGTGTAGCCCTCCCTCAGTACTGCACTAGGGTGTCGGCCAAGATTATTTACTGAAGTCCTGGAGTGGGGCTTGAACACACAACCTTTTGACTCAGAGGTGAGAGTGCTACCCACTGACTAAGCTGATGCTTAAATGTTGCTTGTAAGGCTCCTATGTAAGTCGGGGCATTCTCAGCTCTGTTCTGCGGGTTCTTTGTTCACGTTTGATGTGGACGGGTGTCAGGTTGCACCAGAGCTGAGGGATACACTTTCTTGCTGCCTGGAGCAGGAGCTGGGCAAGCCTGTGAGTTGCAGAACTTCCTTACCCTGTTAGGACTAGGCCGAATAATCAGCAGGGTCTGATTGAATGGGGATGGGGGTGTTGTTGGACTCCAGGATCTCAGCCCATTACATTGCTGGTTTTTGTATGGAGTTCTGATATATTCAGCAGGGTAAGAGTTAAAAGGCTAGAGATTTGTCTCAGGCGGTGAGGCAAAATGGGCACTATCAGATCGGCCGCCTGTTATAAGCAGTGCCTGATATTCAGTTCCATCAACGTGCCGTCAATGGGCGGCCGATCCGGTGCCAACAGTCTTGTGCCGCTGCTTGAGTGAATTTCTAGGCCAATGTATCTGCCTCTATGGAAAAGATGCACCCCCAGTCTCAGCTGTACATTTAAACAACAGTACTTGTAATCAATAGGCAAATTATATCTGTGATACTTATTGCTTAATTAATGGGCAGAATAATGATCAGCTAACATGGCGCTTTCCTTTTCCCCTGCGGTGGCACTGAAACTGCAGTACTAATCTAATCTTGTTCATTTTTGCTCATCTCTGAGTTGCTTAGTGTGTACAATATTATCAACATTACTGGAATGCATTGGCAGACCCTTCCGAGTGGACACCGATAGTCATTAGTGTCGTCTCCTCTCACCTGCAGGCTTCTAAATATGGGGGAAACTGATGAAGTATTATGAACCCACACTGCCCAGCATCCTGCATTAATTAGCTAATAGGAATCGAACTCTATATTAATGCATTTTGTCCTTTACATACCAGGAATAGGGAAAAGAATAAACCCTGAATGCTTTGATCTCTTGCCCACTTAAGGATTTGGCCATTGGTATTCCAGAACGAGTAAGTGTACTGTAATTTGAAATTGGTCTGCCGTCCCATTAGGCATCCGCGGATCAATAGCAAGTGAATTAGAGTTTCAGTGATCTGATTAACTCCCCATTATTTTCTACACCAACTGATTTAGAATGCACGATGAGACAATATCCCAGCTCCTTTTGATATAGACTTCCTCGTGAAGCAGTGTCTGTGCATTTGATTTCAGGTCTGCGTAAATAGAGTTGAACTGGCAGAGCTCACCTGCTTACGGTGGTTGGACTGACACAGGACACTCTCAGGGCAATGAGAAGAACTCATTGGCTGGTAGCACCAAACACACTCGTAAAACGGTTTCCACTGGTTCACCTTGCCCACAGCAGTTTAATTGTTGTTTTCCTATCAGCCCGTAGGATCATTATTTTGCATGTGTGAGAATAAGTAGAGAATAATAGATGCCAGAGAGTGATTGTAAGGCCGTCGGATGGTGGATGGGTTTATAAACAATTAGAGCAAACCCTGATAATAGATTGCCGAAATCATTCCCTCATGTTTATTAGTTTCTTCGGACAATCTACTGTTTTAATTTGATGTCGGGGGGTTTTGTTTAGGATTTGTTTTGTTATTCAGGCCTATGGCCCACTGCTGACAGTACCGAACACGTGTCACTGCTGCTCACAATGCAAGATTAATGACTAACATCATAGCTGTGGGTTTAATCAGAACGATTTTCAGTTCACTGCTGGCAAATTGTACGGCCGCTATATTATTAAGGATACTACACCCTCAGTGTCCTGCTGCCCAGGCTCTCTCGCTGTCTTTCCATGTGTCTGTCTCTATCTGTCTCTCTCTGCTCCTGTCCGATGTCTCGCCCCTCCCTATCGCTGTAACCTCCTCCAGCCCTATGACCTTCCGAGATCTCTGCATCCTCCAATTCTGGCCTTTTGCACACCCCCAATTTTCATCGCTCCACCATTTGCGGCCGTGCCTTCAGCTGTCTAGGCCCTAAGCTCTGGAATTTTCTCCCTAAACTTCTCCGCCTCTATATCTCACTCTCCTCCTTTAAGACACTCCTTAAAACCTACCTCTTTGACCGCGCTTTTGGTCACATAAGAACATAAGACGTAGGAGCAAGAGTAGGTCATTTGGCCCCTCGAACCTGCTCCGTCATTCAATAAGATCATGGCTGATCTGATCTTGGCCTCAACTCCACTTCCCTGCCTGCTCCCCATAACCCTTGACTCCCTTATCGTTCAAAACTCTGTCTATCTCCACCTTAAATATATTCAATGACCCAGCCTCCACAGCTCTCTGGGGAAGAGAATTCCAAAGATTCCCTCTGAGAGAAGAAATTCCTCCTCATTTCCGATTTAAAAGGCTGCCCCCTTATTCTGAAATTATACCCCCTAGTTCTAGATTACCCACGAGGGGAAACATCCTTTCTGCATCTACCCTGTCAAGCCCCTTCAGAATCTTATATGTTTCAAGAAGATCCCCTCTCATTCTTCTAAACTCCAATGAGTATAGGCCCAACCTGCTCAACCTTTCTTCATAAGACAACCCCCTCATCTCTGGAATCAACCTCGTGAACCTTCTCTGAACTGCCTCCAATGCAAGTATATCCTTCCTTAAATAAGGAGACCAAAACTGTACGCAGTACTCCAGGTGTGGTCTCACCAACGCCCTGTACAGTTGTAACAGGACATCCCTACTTTTATACTCCATTCCCTTTGCAATAAAGGCCAACACTCCATTTGCCTTCCTAATTATTGCTGTACCTGCATACTAACTTTTTGTGATTCATGTACAAGGACCCCAGATCCCTCTGTACCTCAGCATTTTGTAATCTCTCCCCACTTAAATAATAATTTACTTTTTTATTTTTCCTACCAAAGTGGATAACCTCGTATTTTCCCACATTAAACTCCATCTGCCAGATTTTTGCCCACTCATATAGCCTATCTATATCCTTTTGGAGATTCTTTGCGTCCTCCACACAATTTGCTTTCCCACCTATCTTTGTATCATCAGCAAATTTCGCTACATTACACTCAGTCCCTTCATCCAAGTCATTAATATAGATTGTAAATAGTTGAGGCCCCAGCACTGATCCCTGTGGCACCCTACTAGTTACAGTTTGCCAACCTGAAAATGACCCTTTTATCCCGACTCTCTGTTTTCTGTTAGTTAGCCAATCCTCTATCCATGCTAATATATTACCCCCAACCCCGTGAGCTCATATCTTTTGTAGTAATCTTTTATGTGGCTTCTGGAAATCCAAATACACCCTGCACGTTACATCCTCAAAGAACTCCAGCAAACTTGTCAAACATGATTTCCCTTTCACAAAACCATGCTGACTCTGCTTGACTATTATGATTTTCTAAATGTCCTACTATCACTTCCTTAATGATAGACTGCAGCATTTTCCCAATGCCAGGTGTTAGGCTAACCGGTCGATAGTTGCTTGCTTTCTGTCTCCCTCCTTTCTTAAATAGCGCTGTTACATTTGCGGTTTTCCAATCCGCTGGGACCTCTCCAGAATCCAGGGAATTTTGGTAGATTACAACCAATGCATCCACTATCTCTGCAGCCACCTCTTTTAAGACTCTAGAATGCAGGCCATCGGGTCCAGGGGACTTGTCCACCTTTAGTCCCATTAGTTTGCCTAGTACTTTCTCTCTAGTGATAGTGATTGTTTTAAGCTCCCCCCCAATAGCTCCTTGATTATCCATTATTGGGATGCTTTTAGTGTCTTCTACCGTGAAGACCGATACAAAATATTTGTTCAAGGCCTCCACCATTTCTGTTTACCATTATTAATTCCCCAGACTCATCCTCTAGGGAACCAACGTTTACTTTAGCTACTCTCTTCCTTTTTAAATACCTGTAGAAGCTCTTACTGTCTGTTTTTATTTCTTGCTAGCTTATGTTCTTATGTCTCAGAAGCTATCTTCTCTCTCTTTATCATTTTTTTAGTCGTCCTTTGCTACTTTTTAAAAATTTGCCAATCCTCTGGCCTTTCACTAATCTTTGTAACATTGTATGCTTTTGTTTTCATTTTATACCATCCTTTACTTCCTTAGTTATCCACAGATGGTTCATCCTTCTCTTGGAGTCTTTCTTTCTCACTGGAATATATCTTTGCTGAGAGTTATGAAATATCTCCTTAAATGTTTGCCACTGCTTTTCTACAGTCTTACCCTGTAATATATTTTCCCAGTCCACTTTAACCAAGTCTGCCTTCATACATTTGTAATTACCTTTGTTTAAGTTCAGGACACTAGTTTGAGACCTAACTTTCTCATCCTCAAACTGAATTTGAAATTCTACCATGTTATGATCACTCTTCCCAAGAGGATCCTTCACTTTGAGATCATTAATTAATCCAGCCTCGTTACACATTACCAGATCTAAAATAATCTTCTCCCTTGTTGGTTCCACAACGTATTGTTCCAAGAAACCATCCCGCATACACTCTAAGAACTCTTCCTCAAGTCTACCCTTGCCAATTTGCTTTGTCCAATCAATATGAAGATTAAAATCTCCCATGATTATAGCTGTACCTTTATTACACCTGTCCTAATGTCTCCTTATGTGGCTCGGTGTCAAATTTTGCTTGATAATGCTCCTCTGAAGCACCTTGGGATGTTTTACTACGTTAAAAGTGTTATATATAAATGTTGTCCACACAAGTGAATATCCAATAAGGGTCATTGGATAATGGGCAGGAGTGGGAATCCTGGCTGATTTATTCCCCTCTCTAACCAATGGTACATGAGCTTATCTGTAAGTACCCTTACTACCACCCAGGCTGACATCAGCTAACCCAGTGCGGACTGGCGATCAAATCTGGGACTTTGGCCTGTGCAGCTCATTTAGTCATCGTGTTAATCAGCCAAGCCATCAGCGAGAGCACCAAGGATTCTCAATAAAAAAAAACAAGTGTGCCTACGAGAAACTGGATGTGAAAGAATCTTTTGTGAAGACTGTAATGATCAGTAACATGTCATTCTAGAATGGCACACTAGGTGGAGCTGTATGCTTAGTAGTGGGCTACCCACAAGGCAGTAGTCAAGATGGATGCCTGTACAGTAGTCCACATGGCTGAATAAATGACTAGCTCAAGCTAGCTGTTCATAATGAAAATGTCTATTTGTTTATGAACATAACATGGTACCAGGATTGGTAATATCTGCTGAATATTGTGAAATGTGACATGGAGAATTTGAAGCCACCAGAGGATTTGAAAATCACGGGGAATGTCGACTGCAATTGGCGGACTTTCAAACAACAATTCGAACTCTACATTGCCACCATCGGGTTCAGTACGATGCCAGACGCAAGGAAAATAGTGTTACTGCTCACGGTTGCAGGCCCGCAGGTGATAGAGGTATTTAATACGTTTGCATTTGATCAAGAGGAGGACAGAGAAAAAATGGACGATGTGCTAAAGAAGTTTGATACACATTGTTCTCCCAAAAAGAATGAGACCTATGAGAGGTACGTGTTCCGTTCACGGACACAGCAGCAAAATGAGATTTTTGATAGCTTTGTGACCGATCTGAAACTGAAAGCACAGACATGTAATTTCTCTGAACTGAAATCATCCATGATTCGTGACCAGATTGTGTTTGGTATTCATGATAAAATGGTCAGGGAACATTTGTTGAGAGAAACTGAACTAACATTGGAGAAAGCTGTGAAAATATGCCATGCCAGTGAGCTAGCTCAACAGCACGCAAAGACTTTCAGTGAAATTAATAATAATGCGACTGTAGTAAGTGATAGTGCTGCTGTCGGTGCTGTGTACTACAAGGGGAATAAACATGGGCAGAACAGAAATGCAAAGCAATCGGAGGATGGAATTTTTAATTGTAAATGCTGTGGTTACCAGCACCAGTCAAGACAATGCCCAGCGTTTGGAAAAATGTGCACAAAATGTAATGGAAAGAATCACTTTGCCAAACAATGCTTTTCAAAAGTGAAAACAAAGAAAGGGCAACAAGTTAATGTGATTGAGGACACTGATTTAACTGAGACATTTTTTGTAGGAATGGTGTCATGTGACAATATCGAAAAGGATACAGAAAATGTGCAGCCCTCAGGAATGGACAATGCTGAACATAAAGTTAATGTAGTAAAAGAGGACAAATGGATGATGCCACTGCAGGTAAATGGAGCATTAGTTACATTGAAACTAGACACTGGGGCAAAAGCAAACTTAATCAGTATGAGTGACATTAAAAATATGAAAGAAAAGCTCAAAATACAGAAAAAGTCAGTACTACTGAAGAACTATAATGGACAGAAAATAGATAGCTTAGGTGTATGCACACTTAAAGTGACAGTCAAAGACAAAGTGCATCATCTCATGTTTTCTGTTGTGGCTGAAGGACTTGATTCACTACTAGGTGACAAAGCTTGTGAGGACTTAGAACTGGTCAAGAGAGTCTACCATATAAACTGTGCCATAAGCAGACCAGATGACTCAGTGGATTCTGTAGTGAGTAATTTCCAGGATGTGTTCAAAGGATTTGGAGTTCTACCATTCACTTACAAGATCCAGCTGAAGGAGGATGCTCAGCCAGTGGTACATGCTCCATGGAGAGTTCCAGCACCACTGCGTGAACGGCACAAGAAAGAACTGGACAGAATGACCACGCTAGGAGTCATCAGGAAAGTCGAAGAGCCAACAGACTGGGTTAACTCCATGGTATGTGTAAAGAAAAGAACAATGATCTAAGAGTATGCATGGATCCAAAGGACTTAAATGCAAACATAAAACGTGAACACTACCAGATTCCCAAGCGAGAAGAAATCACCAGTGAAATGTCAGGTGCCAGATACTTCACAAAGCTTGATGCCTCACAAGGATTTTGGCAACTAAAACTGGATGAAGAGAGCACCAAATACTATACCTTCAACACGCCATTTGGCAGTTATTGTTTCCTCAGAATGCCTTTCGAGATAATATCTGCATCTGAAATCTTTCATAGAGCGATGGAACACATAATTGAAGGTCTGGAAGGAGTTCGGGTCTATGTTGATGACATCATCATCTGGGGCTCCACACTGAAAGAACACAATGAGAGACTGACTAAAGTGCTACAGAGCATACGCCGGAATGGACTGAAGCTCAACAAAGCCAAGTGTCAGTTTGGCGTCCAGGAAGTCACTTTCCTAGGAGATAATCTATCTGGTAAAGGAATAGAGCCAGATATGGAAAAAGTAAACGCCATGCTCAACATGCCCCGACCCACTGACAAAAAAGGGGTGTTACGCATCATGGGGATGATAAACTTCATTGGA
This sequence comes from Somniosus microcephalus, assembly GCF_052327205.1. Taxonomy (NCBI): domain Eukaryota; kingdom Metazoa; phylum Chordata; class Chondrichthyes; order Squaliformes; family Somniosidae; genus Somniosus; species Somniosus microcephalus. Next base: position 23,125,799 of record NC_140988.1, read on the forward strand.
AAGTTCATTCCTAACTTGTCAGCCAAGACAGCCTGTCTGCGAGATCTGCTACATAAAACAAATGAGTTCGCATGGACAGAAAGACATGAACAAGAGTGGATGAACCTCAAAACAGTGCTGACAACTGTGGTGTATGTAACCTGTTCCACCTTAAGAGAACTACTTTAAGAGATGTACTACTTTCTCTTGGCTGCTGTATACTGTAATACCGGTGGTGACCACACCGGTATGTAAGTGTTGTGTAAGGATTTGCTGGGCAGTTCAGCCCTGACCTCCGAATAGTAAAGACCTGTTAAAAGTTATTCTTGTTGTCTGTGTCCAGTGATTGATCCTAAACATAACTGGGACACACAGACTCAACAGTGGCGACGAGTCCGATCTTGCCCTGCGGCAGTTTTACATCCAAGGCAGCTTCGTCCTCAGAATGGGCGTCGAGAAGAGGCATCCGCCCTCATCATCCTGCTGAGCACCATCGCACGGGAGGCATCGAGAACCCGGGTTAAAAAGAAAAATTCTGACCATGAAGCCCTCCATCAGCGACAGGCAGTGATCATCCCTTCTACCACGGTGGTGGGTAAGCCGATCAGCGACACGAGCAGAAAGTCGGCCGCGTTGACTGTGGAGTGGGGGAGGGAAAACGGAGGAAAAAGGGCGGAGAGCTCGACCACGGCCAGTAGAAAGGGCCGGGCTGCAATCGAGGCCGAGAGGCGCAGCGACTGGGGCAGCTTAAGGCTCGAGAGCCACGGAGAACTCAAACGCAGCCAGTGTACAGGACCGGGCTGCAAGCGGGGCTGCGAGGCAAAGCAGCGTCGGGGAGTTGAGAAGCTTAAGGCACGAGAGCCGCGGAGAATACAAACGCAGCCGGTGTAAAGGACCGGGCTGCAAGCGGGGCTGCGAGGCAAAGCAGCGTCGGGGAGTGAGAACCGCTGGGGAGGCGAGAACGACAGCAGCAAGGCAATCGCCATTGCAGCCGGCGGGGGAAGAAGACAAGCGACAAAACGTCACCGCAGGAAAAGTACAGAAAGGTACACAAGGTGACAGAGAACAGTTCGAATGAACAGAAGTCAGATTCAGACTCCAGCAGTAAAGAACTGGGTAGTCTAAGAGTACACAATGTTGGTAAGGAAGCAGACCTCCAAACAATTTGGGTCACACTTCAGATAGCAGGAGTCCAAGTGAAGATGGAATTGGACACTGGATCGGCATTGACGGTCATGAATAAGAAAGATTACAAAAGGTTATTCCCACATACTCCCCTACGGGATACGGAGATTGTATTGAAAACATACACGGGGCAAAGAGTATACCCCATCGGGAAGATAGAGGTAAAGGTGGTCCACAAGGGCAAAGAAAGCTGAGGAATGGACTTATATGTGCTACCTGAGGGAGGTCCACCACTACTGGGACGGGAGTGGATTAGGAAAATGAATATGGACTGGCATTCCTTAAAAGCACTAACGGTAGATTCCGGTACAAAAGATGTCAAACCTAAACGATTGTCCAGAATATTGGACGATGCTAAAGAGGTGTTCCAACAGGGACTGGGAACACTGAGAGGAATTACGGCAAACATCAAGGTTGAAGAACATGCAAACCCGAAATTTTTCAAAGCCAGACCGGTACCTTATGCAATACCATCTGCTGTGGAAGCTGAGCTGGAAGGGCTAGAACGTTCAGGAGTACTGTCTAAGGTAGACTGGAGTGAGTGGGCCACGCCCATTGTCCCCGTCATGAAGCGTTCATCGAGCAACAAGCCGGGGGAACCGGGGAAGGTTCGCATCTGTGGAGATTTCAAGATCACTGTTAATCCGGTGCTTCACACGGTGCAGTATCCGCTTCCGCGGATTGAGGATATCTTCGCTTCGTTGTCTGGCAGGAAACACTTCACCAAGATAGACCTGGCGCAGGCGTACTTACAGATGGAAGTTGAGGAAGAGTCACGCCAGTATCTCACGATCAACACGCATAGAGGCTTGTACCGGTATAATAGACTGGTTTTTGGAGTGGCATCGGCTCCGGCAATTTGGCAGAGGGCCATGGAGCAGGTATTACAGGGAATTCCAGGTACACAATGTTACCTGGACGATATTCTGATTACAGGAGATGATGACGAGGAACACCTTGCAAACTTGGAACTGGTGCTCACCAGATTGAAAGAATATGGTCTTCGAGTTAATCGCCAGAAATGTGAATTCTTTCAGAAGCGGATCTCGTACTGTGGTCATGTCATTGACCAGGAGGGGCTTCATAAGTCTCCTGACAAGATCGAAGCTGTTGTGAAGGCTCCCGCTCCGGATAATGTATCCCAATTGAGGTCGTTTCTAGGGTTGATTAACTATTACCATAAGTTTCTACCAAATGTATCCACGGTGCTGCACCCGCTGAACGCTCTTTTGCAGAAGGGAGTACCATGGAAGTGGAGCGAGGACTGTAAGAGGGCCTTTCGCGAAAGCAAGGCATTGATCACCTCAGAGGAAGTGTTGGCTCACTTCAACCCAACGCTGCCTATTCGTTTGGCTTGTGATGCTTCTCCATATGGTATTGGGGCAGTACTCTCACACAAGTTGCCAAATGGCCAGGAGAGGCCAGTTGCGTTCGCATCCAGATCATTGACCTCCGCTGAGCGCAACTATGCTCAGATAGATAGGGAGGCTCTCAGCCTTGTGTGGGGAGTAAAGAAGTTTAATCATTACCTGCAGGGCCAAAAGTTTACGCTTCTGACAGACCACCAGCCGTTGGTATCCATTTTTAACCCTAAGAAAGGTGTTTCGGTGATGGCAGCACAGAGACTCCAGAGATGGTCCCTTTTCCTAGGGGCACATCAATATCAGATAGAATTCAAAGGTACAAAGCAGCATGGTAATGCTGATGGGCTGTCGCACCTGCCACTACCTACAGAGGAGGAGGCACTGACGGTTGACCCTGTTGAGTTATTTCACTCGATCATCATCGAATGTTTACCAATCACCAATGCAAGTATTGAAAGAGAAACCAGGAACGACCCAACACTGTCCAGGGTCTACGAAGTGACAGTGAAGGGATGGCCAGCGCATGGAGATCCACTGTTACCGGCATTCTCAGCAAGACGAGAACAGCTGTCCGTCTGTCAAGGAACATTGATGTATGGAACAAGGGTGATTATTCCTCCTAAGTTGAGAGAGAGAGTTCTAAAGGAACTGCATGAAGGTCATCTGGGGGGAGTCAAGATGAAAAGCCTTGCTAGGGCTTATGTGTGGTGGCCGGGTATCGACCAACAGATAGAGGAGCTGACGAAAAGCTGCTCAGGGTGCCAAAAAGGGCAAAATGCACCTCCGATTGCACCGCTGCATCCATGGGAATGGCCTTCAACCCCATGGCAACATGTACATATTGACTTTGCTGGTCCTTTCATGGACTCCATGTTTTTAATTGCGGTGGACGCACATTCTAAATGGCCAGAAGTGATTAAGATGACTACCACTACCTCGGAAAAGACGATCGCGGTGTTAAGAACGATATTTGCAAGAAATGGATTGCCAGAACAAATATGTTAAGACAACGGACCGCAGTTCGTGTCAGAAGAATTCCAGAGATTCATGAAGAAGAATGGGGTGAAACATTATACCTCTGCCCCATATCATCCGGCTACAAACGGGTTGGCCGAGAGATTTGTACAAACGTTCAAAAAAGCGATAAAGGCCATGAGCGAAGATCAGATTCCACTACAACACAAGGCGGACAAATTCCTACTGGCATATCGAAACGCCACCCATGCAGTGACAAACCAAAGTCCTGCCATGATGTTCTATAACAGGAGGTTGCGGTCCAGGTTGGACTTGTTAAAACCAAATGTGCAGAGGGAAGTTGAAAACAAACAGTTCCAGCATATAAATAACAAGACCACTCGGAGTTTCGAAATAGGACAACCAGTGTTAGCCCGGGATTATAAAAACGAGAAATGGCAATCTGGAACAATTCGGGCCAGACAAGGACCCCTGATGTACACGGTAGATGTTGGTGAAAATGTAATACGGCGTCATGCTGACCAACTGGTAGAATCGAGAACAAGGGTCGAACCCATGGTTACGGCAGAGACAACCGTGGAAGAAGTTAGTGAACCTGAAGCATCTACCTCAGAAGTGAATGTACCTGATGATGATGTCCAATCCATAAGAGACCAACTAGATGAGTCACCCCAACAATGAGAATCAGAGACCCCTGAAAGGCGTTATCCAACTCGAATCAGGAGGCCTCCTCAGAGACTGAATCTTTGAACTGTTTTGCATGAAGTTGTATATATGTTATTATGTTATGTTAAATGGGGATATAACTGTTAAGCTAAAAAGGGAGGATTGTGGTGTATGTAACCTGTTCCACCTTAAGAGAACTACTTTAAGAGATGTACTACTTTCTCTTGGCTGCTGTATACTGTAATACCGGTGGTGACCACACCGGTATATAAGTGTTGTGTAAGGATTTGCTGGGCAGTTCAGCCCTGACCTCCGAATAGTAAAGACCTGTTAAAAGTTATTCTTGTTGTCTGTGTCCAGTGATTGGTCCTAAACATAACTGGGACACACAGACTCAACAACAACCACACCTGTACTCACCTTCTTTGACCCAACAAAGAGAATCAAAGTGTCAACAGATGCATCAAAAGATGGCCTAGGCGCGGTCTTGCTACAAGCAGAGGGTGAACATTGGAAGCCTGTTGCCTATGCCTCAGGACTGACTCTGAGTGTCGATACGCCCAGATTGAAAAGGAATGTCTAGGCTTGGTAGTTGGACTAGAAAAGTTCCATGGCTACATATATGGACTTCCCACCATCACAGTTGAGACAGACCACTGCCCACTGGTTGCCATCATAAAAAAAAACCTGAATGAGCTGTCTCCAAGGATTCAACAACTCATGATGAAGCTGCAAAGATATGACTTTGAACTGATCTACACACCAGGCAAACACATAGTGTTAGCAGATGCACTATCCCGAGCACCCACAATGAGTCATGTGAGCTCTACTGAGGAAGACGTGGATGTTCATGTGAGTATGGTCACTGCTGCGCTGCCCGTGTCAGACACAAAATCAAAGCAAATAGCAGAACAGTAAAAGATACAGGCCTAGAAATTGAGTTGGCGCCGCGCCAGGGCTTTAGCGCCGGAAATTTAGCGCTGGCGCTAAGTCCCCCTGCGCGCGCCAAAAATTCAGTAGCGCCGCGCCCAGACGGCTGCCGGCGCTACTGGAGGGTGTCAGCGCCTCGCAATGGGCGCTGACTGCCGCATTGCGGCGCTATTCCGCCGCTGCGGCACACGATGCGGTGCGGCAGGCTGGGGAAGTGCAGGCCTCCTCCTTCCGTTAAGGAGGAGCTGCCTGCACCCGACCGCTGGCCGTTGATCTGTGGAGAAAAATGAGCCCGGCACCTCGGAGAAGTGCCGGGCTCGCGGCCCACACGCATCTGTGCCGCGGGGGGGTGTTGGAGGAGTCCGGGGAGGGAGGTGCGGGCAGGCGGCCGCCGGGAAAGCGGCCGGCCGCCGCGCGACCTTAATGCGCCGGCGCTAAGACCCGTAGCGAACTTTTGAAAAATCGTTGGTTGCGGCTGCCACGGGCGAGGCGGCTGCAACTCAATTTCGGCGTTCGGGCACGTTGCCACGGCAACCGGGACGCTGCGCACACCGATGACGTCATCGGTGCCGGCGCAGCGCAACCGGCTAACGCCGATGGCAGCGCCCAAGTGAATTTCTCAATCGGCTGTACTTGCGGCGCTAGGCCCTCTAGCGCCTCAAAATGGGCGCTAACCCCACTCAATTTCTAGGCCACAGTGTTACAAACAGTAATAGAGAACATTCATCATGGTTGGCCAAAAGGTTCCTGTCCAAAGTACTTTCACATCAGGTCAGAGTTGAGTGTTGCAAGTGGACTATTACTAAAACAGAATAGAATAGTCATTCCACAGGCTCTACGTCGAGACATGCTCAAAAGGATTCATGAGGGACACCTTGGAATTGAAAAATGCAAAAGGAGAGCAAGAGACACTGTTTATTGGCCTGGCATAAGTAAGGACATTGAGAACATGATAGGCAAATGTGAGACATGTCAGAAACACCAAAACAAACAAAGGAACCAATGATAGTCGTTGACTTACCAACAGCACCATGGCAAAAGGTTGGTATGGACCTTTTTCATTTGAATGGTAAAGACTATCTAATAGTGATTGACTACTATTCTAACTATCCTGAGATGGCACTGCTCTCAAGCACATCAGCAAGCAGTGTCATAATGCATGTTAAATCCATCTTCGCCAGACATGGAATTCCCAGGATTGCCGTTAGCGACAATGGTCCGTGCTTCAACTGTAAGGAGTGGCAACAATTTGCAGCACATTATGACTTTCAACACATCACATCCAGTCCTCTGTATGCTCAGTTGAATGGTAAGGCAGAGAAAGGTGTTCAAGTTCTCAAACAGCTATTGAAGAAAGCAACAGAAAGCAAGTCTGATCCTTATCTCGCCTTGCTGAGCTACCGAGCCTCCCCTTTAGACTCTGGTTCTTCACCTGCTGAACTCCTAATGGGTCACAAGTTGCGCACCATGCTACCCTGCTGTGCAAAAGAAAAGCAGAGTAAAGAACTGAGACAGAGACTTCAACTGTTAAAGCTGAAACAGAAATCACACTATGACAAGTCATCCAAAACTCTGAAACCATTGACAAGGGATGATGTTGTCAGGATTGAGGATCCAGATGCATGGAACAGGAAAGCTACAGTTCTTGAGGAAGTAGGACCAAGGTCATACACCGTTAGAACTGAGGAAGGACAGATTCTCAGGAGGAACTGCCGTTCCCTCCTGAAAGCACAAGAATCTATCCAAGAGCAAATCGATGACAATGCCGCAACTGAATCTTGTCACTCACCACCAGAACAATCTAACACAAACACACATACAGACTCTCATGCAAACACATCAGACTTACCTGTGCTGAGAAGATCCACACGTGAAGTAAAAAAGTCTGATAGACTTAATCTTTGAGTACAAAGAAAACTATAATAAAAGAATGAAAAGCTTAGAGTTCATAAAGTAAAGCTTTGAAAATGTGTTGACTGTTGTGAAGATGTTTATGTCGTTATGATTGATTGATATTGATTTTGTTTAACCTCTAAGGAAGGGGGATGTAATGATCAGTAACATGTCATTCTAGAATGGTACACTAGGTGGAGCTGTATGTTTAGTAGTGGGCTACCCACAAGGCAGTCGTCAAGATGGATGCCTGTACACTAGTCCACATGGCTGAATAAATGACTAGCTCAAGCTAGCTGTTCATAATGAAAACATCAATTTATTTATGAACATAAAGACATGAAAGGATATTTTCATTCATTGACATTGGACTGCACGCATTGGAGTTTTTTTTTAGAATGGGGCTATCCTGGAAGAGAGAAAAACAGTAATTGTTTATTTTACTCCTGATTTTTTTATTCACTTGATGTTTAATGATGCAGGATGTTGTATGTGATTTTCCAGTCACAAGGGCAGTGACACTGGGTTGGAATGGACAATAAAGGTATTTGGGAGATGGTGGAGATTGCTGTTGCCAGATCACCTCCCTTTATGTGCCGTAAGTGTTCTTGTACAAATTGTGAGAAATCTTAATTTACGTACTATAGTGCTTGAAAATGAGGCAGATTGTGCTCCGTATTCGCCCGTCTGAAGCGGGTCTGGGAATAGCTTCAATTATGAGAATGGAAAAATAGGTAAGTAAATGAGGAAAAAAGTAATAGAAGGACATGCTAGTAGGGTGAGAGGAAGTAGGGTGGGAGGAGGCTTGTGTGGAGCATAAACTGTTGTGTATGTACCTTTAAGAGAGAACTGCTTTTATACTGTAGTACCGGCAGTGACCACACCTGTATATAAAGCCGTAGCAGGCTTCTGTACTTTCATTTCCAGCATACCCTCTGTTCAGTAAACACCTGTTATTACCGTTCTCCTGCAGTCTGTGTGTTATTGATACGCGGACACTACAGTGGCGACGAGCAGGTTCAAACTCACCTGCAGTACTGCATCACCTCACGGGGCTCCATCCCTGAAAAGAAGCTTCTTGGAGGTCGAAGCCAGAGCAACGGGCATCGACCGTGGGCAACCGCCCAGTGATCCATCGGAGTTCAGAGAATCGCAGGGGAAGCTGTGGAGAGCTGGGCTTGGTTCTCCAGTCAAGGTGTCCCAGCAAATCGGGCTGGTAGCAGGTAGTGCGCTGACCCTTCCTGGACTGCGGCGGGCTAGAGCTCGATCGAGCAGCTCTGCAAGGCGGCCGAGCAGCGTCGTCGGGAAGAAAAAGAAAGAGAGAGGGTGGAGCGCACAGGGCGCGGCCGGTGCTCAAGAGTCGGGCAGCGTTAAAGAAAAAAAAAGGGGAAGGAAAAGAGACGCGCAGTGGACAGCGTCGAAGAAGAATAAAACTAAGAAAATTAATTAACAAAAGAGAGACGCGCAGAAAGCCGCGGGGCACCACCATTACTAGTTAGAATGCTAGGAGCAGCATTGGCAGCAGGGGGAAGAAGGAAAAGCGCGGGAGGCGCCATTTTAATCCATTGGGGAAGAAGGAAAAGCATGGGAGGCGCCATTTTAAACCACCCAAGATGCTGAAGAGTGACAGCATCACTGCTTTCGATAACGAAATAGAAGACTGGACCACGTATGTGGAAAGAATTGAAGTGTACTGCAAGGCAAATGAGGTGGCCGATGAAAAGGTGTCGGTATTATTGAATTTGATGGGCGCGAGAACGTACGGCCTATTGCGGAATTTAATTACCCCAGCTAAACCAATGGAGAAAAGCTTTGAAGAGATTGTCAATATCTTACAGGAACATCTAAACCCTACACCGCTGCTGATAGCAGAAAGATTCAAGTTCCATAAAAGAAACCAGCACAAAGACGAGAGTAATGCTGACTATCTTACGGAACTACGCAAGTTATCGAAACACTGCCAGTTCGGAGCAGGACTGGCAGATACCTTAAGGGATAAGTTTGTCTGCGGGCTCCAGAGTGAAGGAACCCAGAAACGATTACTTTCGGAAAAGGACCTTACGCTAGAAAAGGCTTTCAGTGTTGCAGTATCCTACGAAGCAGCAGCACGGGGAGCTGCGGAAATACAACAGAAACCGCAAGAATATAGCACCAATGAAATGGCATATGGAGCAGAAAAGTGCTATCGCTGCGGCAGAACAACCCATGACCAGAAGGATTGCTGGGTTAAGGACAAAGTATGCAGGCAATGTGGAAAAGTGGGACACATGGCACGAGTCTGCAGGTCGGGAAAGAAAACCAACACTAAAAGAACTACTAAGGAAAAGTACAAGAAAGTACAAAAGATGACGGACAGTAGTTCAGAAGATCAGAAGAGTGATAATGACTCCGGGAGCAGGAGACTAAGTTGCCTAAAGTTACACAAGGTGATCGCAAAGGAGGATCACCGAATCATTTGGGTCACCCTCATGATAGCAGGGTCCCAAGTAAAGATGGAATTGGACACAGGATCAGCCCTAGCTGTCATGAATCGACGAGACTACGAGCGGCTATTCTCACACATACCCTTGAAGGACACGTCCATTGTCTTGAAGACATACACGGGGCAAAAAGTCTACCCCAGAGGAAAAATAAGGGTGCCCGTTAAATACAACGGCAAGGAAACACAGGAACTGTATCTATATATACTACAAGATGGAGGACCACCATTATTGGGACGTGAATGGATCCGAAAAATACAATTGGATTGGCATTCCATTCAGGCGCTAACTGTGGCTGACAAAAAGGATGACGACGTCACACCTGGACGACTGTGAAAAATTCTAACTGACGCGAAAGAGGTGTTCCAGCAAGGACTTGGGACACTAAAAGGCGTAACGGCAACGATAAAAATTGAAGATAACGCAAACCCAACATTTTTTAAGGCCAGACCGGTACCGTATGCGATCCGCCCAGCCGTTGAAGCAGAGCTGGAGACTCTGGAGCGTTCGGGTGTGCTGTCCAAGGTGGACTGGAGCGAGTGGGCCACACCCATCATTCCTGTAATGAAGAAATCATTGAGCAGCACGCCTGGGGAACCGAAGAAGGTTCGCATCTGTGGGGACTTTAAGGTAACTGTGAACCCAGTCCTTCACACAGTACAATATCCACTTCCACGGATAGAAGATATTTTCGCCTCACTATCTGGAGGGAAACGCTTTACGAAGATTGATCTGGCCTAAGCGTATCTACAAATGGAGGTAGAAGAAGCATCTAGAAAATACCTCACGATAAACACTCACAAAGGTCTTTACCAGTACAACCGACTGGTATTCGGGGTAGCATCCACTCCGGCTATTTGGCAGAGGGCGATGGAACAAGTCCTGCAAGGGATCCCGGGGACCCAGTGTTATTTGGACGACATCCTGGTTACGGGCGGAAATGACAGTGAACACCTTGCCAACCTGGAGCAGGTGCTCACTAGATTACAAGAATATGGGCTACGAGCCAACCGCCCCAAATGCGAGTTTTTCAGGAAACAAATCTCGTATTGTGGCCACGTGATTGATGAAGAGGGGTTACATAAATCCCCAGACAAGATTGAGGCAGTAGTCAAGGCTCCAGCTCCGGAAAATGTGTCGCAACTGAGGTCGTTCCTCGGGTTGGTGAACTACTACCATAAGTTCTTGCCAAATTTGTCTACAATTCTGCACCCACTGAACGCCCTGCTGCAAACTGGAGTAGCATGGAAATGGAGTGATGAGTGTAAGCGTGCCTTTCAGAAATGTACATGCCTAATCACTTCAAAAGAAGTATTGGCCCACTACAATCCAATACTACCGATTTGGTTGGCATGTGATGCGTCTCCCTACGGCATTAGAGCGGTGCTGTCGCGCAAATTCCTTGATGGTTCAGAGAGGCCAATAGCCTTTGCGTCATGCTCGTTAACCTCAGCCGAGCGTAACTACGCCCAGATTGACAGGGAGGCCCTCAGCCTGGTGTGGGGGGTGAAGAAGTTCAATCACTTTCTGCACGGGCAGAAATTCACCTTACTGACTGATCACCAGCCTCTTGTCTCCATTTTTAACCCAAAGAAGGGCGTTCTGGTGATGATGGCGCAACGGCTGCAAAGATGGTCCCTTTTTCTAGGGGCACATCAATACGACATAGAGTATAACGGCACAAAACAGCATGGAAACGCTGATGGGCTGTCGCGCCTGCCGCTGCCTACGGTGGAGGAAGCACCTGCAGTGGACCCTGTTGAGATATTCCATTCGACCATAGTCGAATGTCTACCTGTTACAAACTCAAGTATAGAGAAGGAAACCCGAAATGACCCGACACTCTCTCGGGTCTATGATTTGACGGTGAAGGGATGGCCAGCACATGGCGACTCACTGTTGCCAGCATTCTCGCCAAGGAGAGAACAGCTGTCAGTGTGCCGGGGGACCTTGATGTTTGGATCCCGAGTGGTAATTCCACCCAAGTTGAGAGAAAGAGTGCTCAATGGGCTTCATGAGGGTCATCTGGGAGGGGTAAAAATGAAGAGCCTAGCCAGGGCATTTGTGTGGTTGCCGGGAATCAATAAAGAAATTGAGGAAATGACCAAGAGATGCACAGGATGCCAGAAAGTCCAAAACGCTCCACCACAGGCCCCGCTACACCCATGGGAGTGGCCCTCATCTCCATGGCAATGGGTACACATTGATTTTGCTGGTCCATTTATGGACTCAAAATCGCCGTGGATGCACATTCGAAATGGCCAGAGGTCATCAAAATGTCCTCCACCACCACGGAGAAAACTATTGCAGTCCTACGGACCATCTTCGCCAGGAATGGCTTGCCAGAACAGATCTGCTCCGACAATGGACCACAGTTTGTGTCCGAGGATTTCCGGAGGTTTTTGAGGAATAATGGGGTAAAGCATTACACATCCGCCCCATATCATCCAGCCACAAATGGATTGGCTGAGAGGTTTGTTCAAACCTTTAAAAAAGCAATAAAGGCGATGTATAACGACAACATACCACTGCAACACAAGGTGGATAATTTCTTGTTTGCTTACCGGAATGCGACACATGCAGTCACCAACCAAGCTCCAGCCATGATGTTCTTTAACCGAAGGTTAAGATGTCGCCTGGATTTGCTCAAACCAAACATAAGACGAGATGTTGAGAATAAGCAATTCCAGCACATCAATGAAAAGCCAACTAGGAGCTTCAAGATAGGGCAACCAGTCTTGGCCCGCGACTACCAAACAGAAAAATGGCAGCCAGGAACGATATGCACACGGCAGGGACCACTAATGTACACAGTGGACGTTGGAGAGAGCATCGTGAGACGCCATGCTGACCAGATTCTAGAGTCACAGGAACAAGTAAAACCCATACCACGAGCATGTGCACCTGGTGATGAACCCGAAGTACAGATTGCGTCTACCTCAGAATCAGTGGTATTGGAAGCTGACGAACCAACCAATGACAATGAGCCAGAATCGACTCCGCCGCAAGAACAGGATACTCGAGAAAGGCGCTATCCAGACAGGATCATGAAGCCTCCTCAAAGACTGAATTTATAAATGATTACTTTCAGCTGATGTATATAGTACCAAGAAAATTGTAATTGTAATTAGTTATTACTTAATTGTTAAATGAATGTTATGTACTGTTTATCTAAAAGGGGAGGAATTGTTGTGTATGTACCTTTAAGAGAGAACTACTTTTATACTGTAGTACCGGCAGTGACCACACCTGTATATAAAGCCGTAGCAGGCTTCTGTACTTTCAGTTCCAGCATACCCTCTGTTCAGTAAACACCTGTTATTACCGTTCTCCTGCAGTCTGTGTGTTATTGATACACGGACACTGCATAAACACTGGCATATTCCAGTTGGGCCGAATGGCCTGTTTCTGTGCTGTTAATTCTATGATGAAACTCTTAAAAGGTACACATGAATTTATGCAATTGTTTTGAATTTCCATTTTTTCTGTACCTTTTTAGTGCTTGTTTTTGTTACATTTTCTCTATATATTCTGGTTCTTTTAGTGTTTTTGTTTTTATTTATTTTGAGGGGTTGCTTTTGATCAAAGGAGTGAGGAATGTTTATATTGAACCAAAAGTGTATGCAAACTCATTGAAAAGTCGTCTGTAGTTGAAGCAGTTACAGGACTGCAGCAGAACAGGAAGAGCTTAAAAAGAGAGGGGGAACATAAGGGGACTCTTACAACACAAGCTTTCACAAAAGCTTAAGGAATGATGAGGCATCTAAGAGCAAGTCTTGGGTCATTTGAAAGAAAAAAAGAAAGGTTTGCATTCATATAGCGCCTTTCACGACCACCGGATGTCCCAAAGCGCTTTATAGCCAATGAAGTACTTTTGAAGTGCAGTCACTGTTGTAATGTAGGAAACGCAGCAGCCAATTTGCGCACAGCAAGCTCCCACAAACAGCAATGTGATAATGACCAGATAATCTGTTTTTGTGATGTTGATTGAGGGATAAATGTTGGCCAGCACACCGGGGAGAACTCCCGTGCTCTTCTTTGAAATAGTGCCATGGGATCTTTTACGTCCTCCTGAGAGAGAAGATTCAATTTAATATCTCATCCAAAAGACAACACCTCCAACAGTGCAGCACTCCCTCAGCACTGCACTGGAGTGTCAGCCTAGATTTTTGTACTCAAGTCTCTGGAGTGGGACTTGAACCCACGACCTTCTGACTCAGGGGCAAGCAAGGCAATGCTCCTGATACCCATGTTGTGCAGCAGCGCCTGCACTTTGCCAGCCATCAAACTGGGTTTGGGTGCTGCAATGTGCCATTATGTGCACTCAGGCTTCGTTTTCTCCCTCCACATTTGTTTTGTCTTCTCATAGTTATTACCCATACAATGTTTTGGCCCCGTATGTAGCCACTTACCTTAAAGTGACCACATCTCTTTAATGGTAGCCTGAAACCCTTTAAGGTCCAATGACAATCTGACCTGTGGTCCCAACCCCACGGAGGAGTCCTGCAGGCAGGTGCAGTATAGGCCGAGACCACCCCATGTTAAGTAATTAGAGCTGACCCTGGAAAAAGTCAAAGCTACGTGATTTGGCTGAGCCTGTAGCTGACTCTGCTCTGGTTCAGCCTCTTCAGTGCCCGTTAGCATTTACAGGCACTCCCCCACCTTACCCCAAATTATTCTCCACATATCCTTACTCAGAGAGTGGTGAGAATGTGGAACTCGCTTCCACATGGAATGGTTGAGGCGAATAGCAGAGATGCTTTTAAGGGGAAGCTAGAAAAGTACATGAGTGAGAAAGCACGGTGGCATAGTGGTTAGCACTGTTACCTCACAGCGCCAGGGACCCGGGTTCAAATCCGGCCTCGGAAGACTGTCTGTGTGGAGTTTGCACATTCTCCCTGTGTTTGCGTGGGGGTGCTCCGGTTTCCTCCCACAGTCCAAAGATGTGCGGGTTAGGTTGATTGGCCATGATAAAAAAATTGGCCCGTAGTGTTAGGGGGGATTAAATACGTGGGGTTACGGGGATAGGGCTTGGCTGGGATGGCTGTCGGTGTAGGGACCGGGTGCTAGGGTTTGGATGATCAGCCATGATCTTGTTGAATGGCGGAGAAGGGCCGAATGGCCTACTCCTGCTCCTAGTTTCTATGTTATGTCTAAAGGATGAGATGAAATAAGGTAGGAGGAGGCTCATGTGGAGCATAAACACCGGCACACACCTGTTGGGCCAAAAGGCCTGTTTCTGTGCTGTAAAATTCTGTGTAATTTTATGCAAAAGCAGGGCAGTAACAATACCTAAATAATTGACATGCTAACTTACTGCTGAGAGCCCGCCCATTCTGACCTCGATCCTGGTGGCTGGAGCCTCCGCCCACCAGTCATGGCCGGTGGAATTTGGGAGACTTGGGAGCTGCCGTCAAGGAAAGCTGGAAGCTGGCCCAATCCTCATTTTTACTGCAGTCATTTGTGTGTTTTGAGCTTTAAAAGCTTCGGCCGTGATTTTTCCTCTCGATGCGGCTTGGGGGCGGGAGAGCTGCCTTCCGGGTTCCAATCCCGCCCCCAACGACATTCGACGCACAGATGCGATTTTGCGTCGATTGGCCTTGTTAAGCCCGCCCTGCGGGCTTGCCGGCCAATTAAGAGAAAGCCGGTGTCAGATGACGTCAGTTGATGACAGCATTGAGGTGCTGCAAACACTGACAATCACTGTGCAAAGGTGAGCCCTTGAACCCAGGCTCTCCAGTGACTCCCTCCTTAGGCTAGAACAGATGGCAGCTGCAGGTGAGGTTACAGAAGCGATCTGTCACTGGTGAGAGAGGTTCTCCCAATGAGGTGGGACTACACAAACAATTCAAAACTTGTCACCTATAGAAAAGTCTAAATACATTAAAAATTTCCCAACATTTTCTTACCTCTGAAACTCACCAGTGTACAATTGGATCCTTCACACCACTTCTGCAGCTGTCATCAATGCACAAGCATTACAGTAGACCCACAGCACGCCACACTTACCTGGCGTGGTGTCTGGATGTCGGGAAGCCCGCAGCAGACCTGTCAAAATTGCAAAAAGCCTCTTAACGGCCTGTTAACAACCTGTTAACAAGCAGTTGAGTGCCTATAATCTTCTTCCTGCCGTTAGGTGTCGGGCTCATGCGCAAATCGGGGACCCGACACCTGGGAAGATTGATTGGAGGCCGGGATTCTGACCCACTGTCAATCTTTGCAATTTTGCCGGATGTCCCGCCTCCAAACTCGCCCCCTGAGCACTGGCAAAATTCCCCCCTTCCAGTATGTAATTTTCTCTCTACTGACGGTGCTGCAAAAAAGTTGCCTGTTGTTTTTAACTACTGCTCCCTTTCACTCTCGACGCTTCAAGCCCTTCCTTTAAGGTGCTGCTACATTCGGTCACCCCGCCCCCTCACCTCCTGCCCTCAGAGCACATTTCACGCAAGCAACTCAACAAATGAATGTCAATGAGGCCCAACCATGAAAATGGCACAGGCCCAAAGCCAATCCCTTCAGACGGGCACAGTAAACACTGTCCAACATACGTTGGAATTGAAAATTGCTCCACAGCTCTAGAGAGGAAGGGAATGCAGCCACATCCAACTCTACATGGTGGCCAATTAGAAATTGGCAGGTTTTACTACAGCTTTAACTGAAAACAGAAATAATGCTTTGGGCTGGCTGCTAACATCTCAATATTTACACAAAGAAATGTAATATTTTCCACCAACTGTTGATACAAATGGGGGCAGTAAGCTCAAATTGGCAGAACCAGGGGGCAATTTTAACCAAACTTGTTGGACGAGAAGCCCACAGGATCGGGTGGAACGCTGGTTTACACCCCGTCCAATATTACTCTCCTGTTGAATAAAATCGGGTGGGTTGTCAAACCAGCGTTGCACCCAATCCCGTCAGATTCCCGATGGGCGGATTAGATTAAAACTGCTCCCCCCCCCCCTGACCCCCTCCTGTGTTTCAAAGGTGACGGAGGGCGATGGGTTGGTTGTTATTCCTCAGCAGGTAACTGGATTTTAACGCAACATTCTTTTCTTTGGGCTTGTCGAGACTCATCCGTTGTGTCCCAGTCCCACTGGCACTGCAATGGGACTGCATAATCGGCCCTTGTAATTAATAACCGAGCACTGCATTACCTCAAAGCACATTTTACAAATGTGCATTTTAAGATCGCGTGTCTCATAACAGATTGAAATGGTGCAATCCACCACCGGCGCTGTATTATACTAATTGAAGCAGGACCCAAATGTAGCAAAGGACCACTTCTAACACAAATTCGACAGGCTGTGCAGAGGCAGGCTGTGGCTGGATGCCTTCCATTAATATATGTTGTAATCTAAAAGGAAAGTCAGCACTCAGAGCAAAGCAAGCACAAGAAGTGCTAAAATAGAATTCATTTATTTCAAACACCATAGCGTGGTGTGTTTAAAACAAATGTTCACACTGACGGTACATGATAAATGACTTGGTCCGCGCAAGACAAATTGTACATTTAAAATACACATGAAATATCCAAAATGAAACTTGTAGTGAATGATATCTTACAATATACAAATACTCTAAATATTGCAGGATCAACACTGTGAATATATAATTTTATATTCAACTATAGTATGCATTCTTGGTGAAAATTATGAATCATTTTGCTTGCTAAATGTATTAAAAATAATAAACCAAACAATAGGAACACAGGGAGGTCTAGGATTGGGGTAATGGCCAGTTCCAGTGTCTGGGAAATATTTTATTCCCACAACATGTCTCATTCCCCTTTGCCAAGTTTGAGCACCGCTCTCTTAAATTTGCTGATTCAGCCAGCCCTCACTGCCTCTCTGGGCAGCCCATTCCAGACAGGCACCACCAGCTGTGTAGAGTGGTTAAATGTTAACTAATACATTAAGAGCTATCAGCTGGGCATTCAATTAAATGATTTCCATTTGAGTTCTCTAATCTATCGATATTAAACATCATAAAATGCACAGGCAAGAGTCTGTAAAGCTCCTTGGAGATCCCCAACTCCTACATCTAAAAAAGTTAGCAAAAAGATAAACTGCATTAATCATTTGCCAACTAGCTCATCCCCTGAGCAACACCATCAATCAAATAATCGAGGGAAATAAAAATGAGATTTAAGTTCACATTAAAGTCAAAATTCTAATTTCATGCTATTAATGTGAGATTTGTGAATCAAAATTCATATCTCACTGTTGGGCCTATGGTCTCATCTCTACACCATTCCCATATCTTACAGGTAAGACTATGATCCCAATTCTACACCATTCCCATATCCCACAGGTGAGACTATGTTCCCAATTCTACACCATTCCCATATCTCACAGGTGAGACTATGTTCCCAATTCTACACCATTCCCATATCTCACAGGTGAGACGATGTTCCCAATTCTACACCATTCCCACAGGTGAGACTATGTTCCCAATTCTACACCATTCCCATATCTCACAGGTGAGACTATGTTCCCAATTCTACACCATTCCCATATCTCACAAGTGAGACAATGCTCCCAATTCTACACCATTCCCATATCTCACAGGATTCTTGTGACAATATGGAATATGGACTCGCTGTTCATGAGATGCCCCATCTACAGAATTTCTGGTGTATGTGGACAATTCAAGAAGTGACTGGTGAGATCCTTAGAGAAACATGCATGATCACATATTTTCTTGGAAAATTTCAGGGAACCTTGGGCACAGTTATGGCAGTGTGGGTGTACCTGTTATCTGAGGAATCAGGGAGCAGAATTGCAAAGTGTATTCTCTCTCTGGTGTATAGTTTTGGTTCAAGGAAAAGTGAGACCAGGATCAGGGCTGACTTCTTTTAGATTTTGCAAGCTTTTGATTAGTCTTTTTTTTTGATGAATGAGTTTCTAGCTAATAATGTATAGATTAAAATAATTCTTGTGTACAAATCAGTGAAAAGGCAAAGTATGAAATCGATTGAGTTGCTTTGATACTGATTCTTGGCAGATTTGTATTTGAACAGGTACGGGAGAATATGCAGCAAATCAAATTAAACAGGGGGAAATACAGTTGGGAAAGATACGATGGCTGGGAAGGATTGGTCAGAATGTGAGTGCATGCTGAGGAAAAGCAGAATGAGTCTCACTGCTGCTTTTCTCATGTGTTAGGACCTCATCCTCCCCCCGTGACAATATAAATCACATCTCACCAAGTACCTTTAGTTAGAGGCTGAGAAATTGTTCACTTGAAAAATGTCAAAGTGAAACAGCATTCAACTTGAGAAATGAAAGCATCTGTTTTTTGGAAAATAAACTTCTTACATTCTTTGCAAGTATTCAGTGCAAAAATATTTTGCCAAAAATGTTTTGAAAATGCAACATGATTTCCCTTGGCATTCCAAGTGATGAAATAACCATTGCTGGCTGCTAGCTACAGTGTGAATGAGAAGCTTTTCCCTGTACCTCCTCACCTCTCGTTATGTTACCCTTACAGGATATTGCGATTGAAGTTACTAAACATACAAAAATGACTGCTGGGAAAAGACCCACTGGTCTATCCAGCCTGCCCCACACCTTGAATAATCTGTTTAATCCACAAGCGACATTAACAGTAAAGTTCTACATAAATAGAATAAATAAGACTTTCAGCAACTTCATTCACAATATTCTATTCATGCAGTGAATGTGTATCTATAGTATACTGTAAAGAATCTTGGCTGCGTTTTTTCTGTAATGTGAAAACTATTATCCAATATTTTACAGTGTTAGTGTTGAACTTTACATGGGACAAAATGTTTGTGTAGATTTGATGCACGTTTTGTGGATGAGCATTAGTTTTACATAAATGCATTTCCTGGGCTTTGCATAAGTTTCACATCTCTGTATAATAAATTAAATGTGCCCAATAAACTTATATTGGGGCTGCTCCTGATGACCGTGTAATTGAATAGGCGCACTGCGAGCAATTAAATGAGCAGCCTTATAATATAAATAACGACTGAAATTGCACATTTTATTTGCCGAAATCAGGCCTAGAATTTGTAAAAATGGCTAAGCATCGACGCTGATGGCGAGTTTAGATATTTGTGCCGATTTCATGAACTGACACTCTGCCGCCGAAATAAGAGGACCGGCCAGTGCACGTTAAATTGACCCGAGGTCTCGAACTCAAGGCGCACAACTGATTAAATTGTACAAAATGAGAGTTCGGAAGCATTTTCTTTCCACCGAGTCCTCCTCCACCGGAGTAGCAAGCACATTTGTAGCACAAAATTATGGGATTAGTCAGCCCGAAGAATTGCAATTGCAATATCACTCTGCGTAGTTGGTGCAGGTGTGCTGACTCACGCCTGACTAAAGAGATTACTAACGCAGAATTTAATCTGCACAAAAGTTACTCTGCTACAGTTTAGTAATGAAAAGTCACCTTTTCGGTTCATATCACTGGGAGGGAAGCTTTTGATTTCATGAAAACCCACTAAATCATTTTGGACAGGTGCCACGCGAATGGACTTTGCTCTTGATTGGTGTTGTTTTATTTTGTCAATTTAATAAAAGGAATAAAATAGGACACCTTTTAACTTTGATGCTATAAATTTTGATGGTTCCTTTTAGCTTTTTTATTTAATTACATTACAGTAAATCCTTGCCGTCTGGTTTAAGAGTTGATATATTTATGTGGCACTGAAAAATGAAAAAAGCAGCTGTAAAAGATGTGGATGAAAATGATTTTATTTAGTATTTTCCCTCATTTCACACTCTTAGATGGCTTATACGTCTGTCTCTTTTATAGATGTCAAGGTGAGCTGGTTGAGAGGCCAGCCTAATACAATTTTAGAAGACTACGAGCAGGCTGTAGTCAGTGAGTAATCGCTGAGTAGTCAATGTTGTGCCACTGTTCTGGAGGATTGAAGACAGGCAAAGGATAAGATAGCAAGTGATGAGCCAGCATCGGTTCACTGCCACAGTGTTTTTGCTATTTGATCGCACCTTTCTTCTATCAAAGGGCACGTTGCTTCTGTTTGAGAATAGTGCTGGTGTCAATTCTCGATGGGTCAATTTGATATGCTGATAGGGTGAGATGAAGCAGGGTGGGAGGAGGCTCGTGTGGAGCATAAACACCGGCACAGACCAGTTGGGCCGAATGGCCTGTTTCTGTGCCGTAATTTCTATGTAATTCTCTGTAAATGCAGGCACGTCCAGACTATCTGTGCATCCTCAAACATAAGAACATAAGATGAGAATGGCATAAGTTAGAAAAGACCCTTTAGCCCATCAGAGTTACCCTGTGATTTGGTTCTTTTAGAACCCTATCGACCATTTTGTAAAAAAAAACAATCTCCTTTGTGCCTCTCTATTCTCTGTTAAATCTATCCAGTTCAGCTCTGAGTGCTTAACACAAAGTAGCATTTATTACACTAGATGATAGTCTGTTCCATAAGTTAGTGGTAAGGCTGAGGGCAATACACTTAGCTCGTGACCTCTTTAACTTGCAATCATTTTCTCTGGTTGTCCTGCACTGATTTGACACCAAATACCTTTAACCATCCACTCAATTGAATCCATTATTGCTTTCAAAAAAGAATAATTTTTTAACATGCTTTACCTCTCAGTGATTTTAAAAGCCAAAAATTGCTTTGTTGCTTGTTTCTGAGTTCTAACCACTGCCTCAGTGCTTCTCTTTAGTTCTGGTGTCACTGTCGCACATTATATTGCATGTGTCCCTCGGTAATGCTCTATAGAGAATTAGTATCACTTTCTTGGCCTTCTAGTCTATGGATAAGCTTACATAACCCAGCGATGTGTTTGGTTTTCAACTGCTGTGCTACAATGCAAGCGTGCTTTCCATATTTGGTCGGCTATGGCACCCTGACCTTTGTTCTGATCCTTTGCAATGTTATATATTATTTTTGGTGTGACCTCAATATCAAATACAATCAGCTATCAGTTGCTCAATTGATAAAGCATTTTGAATTCAATGCTAAATCTCTTTGAATTCTGTTCCTTTCCTTCAAATGTCCTGCTATCCCACCTAACTTGGTAAAGTTCTCAAAATTAGGCATTCTTCTTTCTAGGACTGATAACTGGGCTGATATGTATGGTACTGTGGCAGAACCACTGAATGACTCTGGATAACTGTATATAATTCCCTTTAACGATGTTCTAACACCAGCCTAAACCTGTACCATTGTGTTAGGCATTACTGTGTTTTGTATATAGAGTTTGCATGTACGGGGCGTGGCCCCTTTAAGAGCACGGGAAAACGCGGGCAAACGCGGTGACGTCACATCGCAAACCACGGGGCTGCCCAGGCAGTCCCTGTGGCATCTCCTTTGAGTAAAGACCTGCTTAATTGCTCTCTTGCGTCGATCTCAGTTATTCGTAGGAATTCGTTAATTCCTACAGTACTTGCATATTGTTAACTGAACACTAGATGGCCTCTTTATGGGAGTAAGCATGTTGTAGCAATGACACTCCAATGTCTTCACTTGCTTTGTGGTTCTTTGACAGGATATTCTTGAGGGTCTGAAAATAAAAGCAGCCAGTTATGAGCACACCAATTTGAGTTTGTATAACAAGGGGCAGCTGACCAACTGAAACTGTTTCAGTTGAGGAAGATCAGAGACATTGGGGGCGATATTAAACCCGGGTGGGAGGCGCGATCATGCTGCCCGCCCGAGGCCTTCAGCAGTTTTGAAGGCCGGGTCTTGATCAGCGAGCTGCGAGCATTTAACCAGCGCTCACAGGCTGTGCCTGGATCGGGCAGGGCAGTGGCTCCTCCATGAAGCCAAGCTGAGCCAGAGGTAACGAGTTAAAGTGGCGGGCACAGATGGCCAGCAGCTTTCTAGCAGATTTTTGTGTGGCCAGGAGGAACATTCATCCTACTCTTGGCTTCACAAAAAAAAAAAGTTTTATTAATAAACATTTGTACTTATCGTTTCCCCAGCGGTCCGTAGTGGTCCCTTTAAGGTCCAGGTGGTTAGATCGTTCTACACCTAGTACCAATGAGAGGAGTATGAGTGACACACACTCCAGCCACTGGTATCTCAAAATTGTGTCAGGGTCCTATGTGTGTCACAGGACCCCGATTAGCATTAAAATGAGGCCCTCACCTAAAACAGGCAGGTGCCTGGGCTGCCCACGTGAAAGCCCCAATGACGGTGGTGGCAGCCGGAACAGGTCAGTAAGGGCGCTCTGCCATCTCCAACCCATTACCGCTCCATTCCCATGATGAACAAGTACATAAGAAACAGTCGTATTACATAGTTTCATATTTACAGTAAGCATTCTTCCACCTAACTTGTCCAGTGAACAAAATAATAAAAAGATTGCAACTATTAAGAAGTAAAATAATCCTTTGTTACAATATTTAAATAATCGTGTTTCTTTCCTTATTATTTCTTAATACTCTGTGGGCATCTAATTAATCCCTCAACCAACATCACTAAAACAGATTATCTGGTCATTATCTCATCGCTGTTTGTGGGAGCTTGCTGTGCACAATTTGGTTGCTGTGTTTTCTAAATTACAACAATGATGACACTTGAAAAGCACATCATTGGCTGCAAAGTGCTTTGGGACATCCTGAGGTTGTAAAAGGTGCTATGGAAATGTAAGTTCTTTCTTTCATCCTACCCAAGGTGCCTCCATGCAAATGCTATGTTGGACCAGGATGATATCATCCATACTAAATCCGTCCTTTCCACCTTAGAATCCCCCCGAGCTAACTTGTGCCATTTTAAAACAGGGGTAACTTAGAGCAGCTGATGAGGGAGGCTGATGCTGGTATCTGAAAGGTGAATTACATGTGTTTCATTGTGCTGCTAGATAGAGGTTCACAACTTTACTTTAGATTGACGATTTGTCAAATGTTATTTTCGCTCTTTATTTCTGGCACTCCTAGCTTCATTTGAAAATCTCCCTCAAGACTGTTTCTTCTTTGAGGAATTTCCCTAAAATGAAGGGGAAGACTGTGAAAAGGTTTCTCCCCATGAGAATTCCCCTCCTCATGTTGGAAGAGGAAGAAGAGGAGGAAGAGCAGGCAACCCGGGAAGCCCAGCACATAAGGCATCACCACAGATAATCCAGACCCTCCTAATACCCAGCCACCAGGATGTACAGCCCATGAAGATTATTTATAGAAACTTAGAAAAATAGGAGCAGGAATAGGCCATTCGGCCCTTCGAGCCTGCTCCGCCATTCAATATGATCTTGGCTGATCCTCTATCTCAATACCATATTCCCGCTCTCTCCCCATACTCCTTGATGCCTTTTGTATCTAGAAATCTATCTATCTCCTTCTTAAATATATTCAGTGACTTGGCCTCCACAGCCTTCTGTGGTAGAGAATTCCACAGGCTCACCACCCTCTGAGTGAAGGAACTTCCCCTCATCTCAGTCCTAAATGTCCTACCCTGTATCCTGAGACTGTGACCCCTCATTCTAGACCCCCCAACCAGGGGAAACATCCTCCCTGCATCCAGTCTGTCTAGCCCTGTCAGAATTTTATACGTTTCAATGAGATCCCCTCTCATTCTTCTAAACTCTAGTGAATACAGGCCTAGTCGACCCAATCTCTCCTCATATGACAGTCCTGCCATCCCAGGAATCAATCTGGTGAACCTTCGCTGCACTCCCTCCATGGCAAGTATATCCTTTCTTAGGTAAGGAGACCAAAACTGAACACTGTACTCCAGGTGTGTGTAAAGTCTGTGGGTTGTTTAGTTAATTAATACACAGACTACCAGAGTAACTTAAAACAGGACTTTACTATTCGAAGGTCCGGGCGAATCTGCCAAATAAATCCTGACACAGCACTTATATACCGGTGTGGTCACCGTCGGTATTACAGTATACAGAAGCCAACAAAGTAGAGCCACACCTAAAATAGTTCTCTTAAAGGTGAACGGTTACATACAATGGTTTTCTTAAAGGTAGACGGATACATACACTACAATCCTCCCTTTTTAGCTTACAACATACTTAGTCCCCCATTAAACATAACATATATTCAACTTCATGTAAAACAATTCACAGGTATAATCTATGCGGGAAACAGTTCACAGATTCAGTCTCTGGTCTTGACTCGGTCCGAACAACATCTCTGTGGTGTAGCCGGTTCACATTGCTAGCGTGACTCATCCGATAGTCTTTCCCTTGACTTAACAGCTTGAACTTCCGTCCTGCTGAACCAGCAGTGCTGACTTTTACAAACAACTGGACTGCCTTGGTAATTTTTCCTACTTGCCAACTGATTTGGCTCCCTTCGTAGGGCCCACGTACATGATCTGGTAGAAGTGATAATGATTTAGATGGTTATCACCTTCTGCTTCGTCTTTTTCTTTTCTCCTTCTTGGAGACTCTCGGGGCTCCCTTATCAGCTGCCAGCTGTAGCGCCACCATCTCCCTATGTTCCTTAGACTTTAAGTGCTTCATCCTGATTTCTGCACTTTGGGAGTTTTCATCACAAGCTGGGCAGACCAAGTCCTCGTAATATTCCGTGTCACTCAACAGGTCATGGTAATATTTGGTGTCGTCCTGAACTAGTCTAGCGAGAGGGCCTGCTACTTCTTCCTTACCCAACTGGACGTTAGCCGACTGTTGTTCCCTCCCTAGACATCTTTCCTGAAGAGACTTCTTCATGCGTTCATATTCATCCCGCTCTTCCTGGGTTTCCTGCAAATCCTTCACTAAGGACCTCATTTGTGATTTCAATACTTCCCCTTCCATCGGGGATTGATTGATCGGGCTATTCAATCCTTCTACTGGAGCAGCTGTTTCAACATTCTGTTGTTCACATAGACGTGATTCAGCGTACTTTTGGCATCCCAGTAAAATCTGTGTTGCAACCTCAGCTATTTCCATAACTTTTGAGAGCTCCGAACTCCTTCCCTTTGAAGATTGAAGCTCGTGTTCAGATTGTTCCCATTGCAGAGTCTTGTCCCTCAGCATATGAAGGAGTTGGCTGACCGTTAACTCTTCCACGGGAACACTGTGGATCAGAGTCTTCTCCATTTCATCCAGCTTTTCCTCCAATGCTTTCACCTTCTTTTCCTCTTGTACTTTGGCTTTCAGCGCTCGGAGAAGTTGCGCCTTGATGCTCTCTAGCTCATGTTCAGGGGCCATTCTTACAGTCTCTGTGTTTCTTACAGTTTCCTTTTCTTCCACTGAAAGGATTCCCAGTTGAATCTGTTCTTCAAGTTGTTGAACCTCGGTCATTGCCGCCTCATATTTGTCTTGGGTTTCCTTCAATATTTTTATGAGTTCTTGGACATCTTGTCTTTCATGTTCTGCCATGTCTTTCACCTCTAATTTCTCATCTATGGATGGAACTTCTACCGATGAGTCTGTCTTGGCCTTGAGCTCATCAAGAATTTCCTGCAGCCTTTGGACTTCTTGCTCATGTTCAACCTTTAGTTGCTCATATGCTTCTACTGAAACTAGCTTTTCGGAGGTTGCCGAGTTAATCCCCTCCAGGATTGTAGCCTGGGCCTGTTCATACTGTTCCTTCAACTTCTCAAACTCTGCTTGTAAGGAGTCGTAGAGAAGAACGGGAATAAAATCCTGGCTTCCTGAAGATTCCTCTTCATTTGCTCCTTCCTGCAAATATTCTAACTCCTGAACAGCATAAGGGAGATGTGATCGGTAATTGGTCACAATGGCTCTATGGTTGCTCTCTGCTTGAGCTAGCTGCTTCTGTTGTCTTTCCAGATTCTCCCATTCGGTGTCATAGAACTTTTTCATTGTTTTCATCTCTTGTTCGAGACGGTAACTCACTTGTTCTACTTGCTGTCGTAATTTGAAATAAAGTTGAGTCCGAGTTCGTCAGTCATGGATATGTCCGTAAACTGAACAGACTCAGAATTCTCTGTCAAACTATGTTGTCGTTGTTCGGTGGAGTTCTGTTCTGAAACTTTGTTCTTCTCTGGAGCATAAGCCTTTATGCATGCCTTCGTTCTTCCAACCTTAGTCGGCAAGTCCATTTTAGCCTTGTCTTTCATATTTGGGTTGGTCTTATCGTCATCCGTTTCAGAATCTGAGCTGATTGTCTGCACCGAGCCCTCACTCGTTATGGCTTTTAGATAGTGCCATTCCATGTCTATTTTCTTGATCCACTCCCGTCCCAGAAGTGGTGGTCCTCCCTCAGGTAGTACGTATAAGTTCATTCTTGGGTGTTCTTTACCCCCATCTCTCACCTTGACTCTTATCTTCCCCATGGGGTATACTTTATGCCCCGTGTATGTCTGCAATACGAACTTGGTATCTCTTAAGGGTATATGTGAGAATAGCCGGTGGTAATCCCTTCGATTTATAACTGATAGAGCTGATCCAGTGTCCAACTCCATTTTCACTTGGACTCCAGCTATTTTTAGCATGACCCAGATAGTTTGTAGGTCAGCTTCCTTACTCACATTGTGAATTCTCAGACTGCCCAGCTCCTGGCCGTTTGGGTCTGAGTCCGAATTCTGTTCGTCTGAACTCTTCTCAGCCACCTTGTGTACCTTGTTGTACTTTTCCTGTGATGGCTTCCTTTGGTTGTTGGTCTTCTTCCCTGACCGGCATACCTTAGCTATGTGACCCAGTTTGCCACATTTCCTACATTCCTGGTTCTTAAACCAGCATTGGTTCTGGTCGTGTGTTGTCTTCCCACAACGATAGCATTTCGTTGTACCCGAAGTAATTTGCTGCACCCTGAATGCCGCTGCCTTTAGCTGCATTTCCGCCGTTCCTTTCGCTGCGGCTTCGTTCGATGCAGCAATAAGGACAGCCTTCTCAAGTGTAAGATCGTTCTCTTCGAGCAGTCGTTTTTGTGTTTCTTCCTTCGACATTCCGCACAAGAATTTGTCTCGCAATGCCTCTGTCAGATTCCCTCCAAACTGACAGTGTTTCGCTAGTCTACGCAGTTCGACCAAGTATTCTGCATTGCTTTTGTCTTTCCTTTGCGTTCTCGCATAGAATTTGAATCGTTCCGCCAACATCAACAGTGTGGGGTTCAAGTGATCCTTCAGAACAGTCACAATATCATCGAAAGTCTGATCCGCCGGTTTAGCTGGTGCTAGTAGATGCTTCAAGAGCCCGTATGTCTTCGCGCCCATCGAGTTTAGCAAGGTTATAGCTTTGTCATCTTCTTCTATTTTATTGGCCTCACAATAGATCTCAATGCGTTCCACATACGTGGCCCAGTCTTCTACCTCGGAATTAAAATCGTTGATGTTACCATGCTTAGGCATCTTCCTCTCTTCCTGATAACACCATGAATTATTTCTTTAAATTTTCTTTTATTTATTTATTTTTTTCTTTCCCAAGATGGCGGTTCCCGCGAAAATGGCGGTTTCCCGCGCTTATCTTCTCTCCCCGCCCACTTCAATGGCGGTTTCCCGCTTCTGTCTTCTTCCCCGCCTAATGGCGGCTTCCCGCGTTTCTTCCCTAGCGGGAGGGGTACACTTTCCCCACAGGCGATGGCCGCTGGCTTTCAGGTTCACAGCCTGCGCGTCGGCTTCAGTGCTTTCCCTTTTCTCGGCAGGGCAACCGGCGCTGGGTACACCCCGTTGACGGCGAACCGTTTCAGCCGCTGGGCTGGCTCTCGCTCAGTTCCCCTTGCTCGGGCTCTGTCTCTCTCCCGCTCGCTCGGCTCTACCGGCGCTGGGTACCCCCCGTTGACGGCGAACAGTTTCAGCCGCTGGACTGGCTCTCGCTCAGTCTCCCTTGGTCGGCTCTGCCTCTCCCGCTCGCTCGGCTCCCAATCGCGCCTCCCAGCCCTCTCGCAGTCCGGAGCTTCCCTCCCCGGCTGCGGCTGAGTTTTTATATCTTCCCGCCCCTACGCTCCCGGTTGCAGCGCTTCGTGGCTTCGGTCGCTGCCCGGCCTTTTTCGCCGGTCGCGGTCTAGCTGTCTCACGATGCCATTGCGTCCCCAGCCTGTCTGTACCGCGGCTTCCTTGCTCCACGCTGCCCCAGTCTCAGCGCCTCTGGGCCCGACTTCTGCCCGGCTCCTTTCCCCCTCGACCGTGGTCGAGTGCACCGCCCTTATCCTCCGGTTATTCTTTTTACTTTTCCCTTACTCACAGTCACCGTGGCTGGCTTGCTTCTCGTGCTGATCGTCTCACTCCTCACCGTGGCAGAAGGGACAGTCAGTGCCTGTTGCTGATGGAAGTCTTTGTCTCTAACTTCTTCTTCCTTTCTAGTTCTGCAGCCTCGAGTTTTCTCCCAGCAGAACGATGAGGGCGGTTGCCTCTTCTCGACGCTCGTTAACTGCTTCGGAAGTATTGTTGCCGCAGGGTACGATCGGACTCGTCGCCACTGTAAAGTCTGTGGGTTGTTTAGTTAATTAATACACAGACTACCAGAGTAACTTAAAACAGGACTTTACTATTCGAAGGTCCGGGCGAATCTGCCAAATAAATCCTGACACAGCACTTATATACCGGTGTGGTCACCGTCGGTATTGCAGTATACAGAAGCCAACAAAGTAGTGCCACACCTAAAATAGTTCTCTTAAAGGTGAACGGTTACATACAATGGTTTTCTTAAAGGTAGACGGATACATACACTACAGTGTGGTCTCACCAAAGCCCTGTACAACTGTAGTAAGACATCCTTGCTCCTGTACTCAAATCCTCTTGCAACGAAGGCCAACATACCATTTGTCTTCCTAACTGCTTGCTGCACCTGCATGTTTGCTTTCAGTGACTGGTGTACAAGGACACCCAGGTCACTTTGTACATCAGCATTTCCCAATCTATCACTATTTAAATAATATTCTACCCTTCTGATTTTCCTATGGAAGTGGATAACTTCACATTTATCCACATTATACTGCATCTTCCATGTATTTGCCCACTCATTCAACTTGTCTAAATCGCCTTGAAGCCTCTTTGCATCCTCCTCACAACTCACAATCCCACCTAGTTTCGTGTAGTCAGCAAACTTGGAAATATAACATTTGGTTCCCTCATCCAAATCATTGATATATATTGTGAATAGTGTTAAGTCCGTGAATGATTGAGACACGGACTAGCAGGAGAGAAACAAACAGAATTTTACTGGTGGAAGGCATAAATGAATCTAACCAACAGAGGCACTCTAGCGCCTTTTATACAGGGGTGGTCACTGCCGGTACTGCAGTCTGAGACCAGTTATTCTCTTAAAGGTACATACACAACAATTCCTCCCCTTTTAGATAAACAGTACATAACATTCATTTAACAACTAATGATAACGAATTACAATCACAATTACTGTTGCTAGATACATTGGTTAAGTTTAAGCAATTATAAGTTCAGTCTTTGAGGAGGCTTCCTGATTCTGTCTGGATAACGCCTCTTTGGAGTATCAGGTTCTTCTGGCAATGTTGAGTCGGAATCAATGTCGTTGTTTGGTTCATCTGCTTCCAATATTACCGGTTCTGCGGTAGCTGCAATTGGAACGTCGATTTCATTACCAGGTGTATCAGATCGTGGTGTGGAGTTGACGTTTTCCAGTGACTCTAGAATCTGGTCAGCATGGCGTCTTACAATGCTCTCCCCAACGTCCACGGTATACATGAGAGGTCCTTGTCGTGTACAAATCGTTCCTGGCTGCCATTTCTCAGTGCGGTAGTCCCGGGCCAAAACTGGTTGACCTATCTTAAAACTCCTGGTCGGCCTTTCATTCATATTCTGAAACTGCCTGTTCGCCACATCTCTTCGGACATTTGGCTTAACCAAATCCAAGCGGCATCGTAGTCTTCGATTGAAGAACATCATGGCTGGAGTTTGGTTGGTAACCGCATGTGTCGCATTCTGGTAGGCAAACAAGAAGTTGTCCACCTTGTGTTGTAGGGGTATATCTTCATTACACATTGCCTTGATAGCCTTCTTGAATGTTTGGACAAACCTCTCGGCCAATCCATTAGTGGCTGGATGATATGGGGCAGACGTGTAATGCTTAACACCATTGTTCTTTAAGAACCTCCGGAACTCTTCAGACACAAACTGTGGTCCATTGTCAGAGCAAATCTGTTCAGCCAGCCCATTCCTGGCGAATATGGTTCGTAAAACTGCGATAGTTTTTTCCGTGGTGGTTGAGGACATTTTTATTACCTCTGGCCACTTTGAATGTGCATCCACCGCAATTAAAAACATCGAGTCCATGAAGGGACCAGCAAAATCAATGTGCACCCTTTGCCATGGAGATGAGGGCCACTCCCATGGATGCAGAGGAGCTTGTGGTGGTGCGTTTTGGACCTTCTGGCATCCTGCACAGCTCTTGGTCATCTCTTCGATTTCTCTATCGATTCCCGGCCACCACACAAACGCTCTGGCTAAGCTCTTCATTTTTACCCCACCCAGATGACCCTCATGAAGCTCATTGAGCACTCTATCCGTCAACTTAGGTGGAATTACTACTCTGGATCCACACATCAAGGTTCCTCTGCACACTGACAGCTGTTCTCTTCTTGGCGAAAATGCTGGCAGCAGTGGTTCGCCATGTGCTGGCCATCCCTTCACCGTTAAATCATAGACCCGTGATAGTGTCGGGTCATTCCGTGTTTCCTTTTCTATGTTTGCATTCGTCACAGGGAGACATTCGACTATGGTCGAGTGGAATAACTCCATTGGATCCACTGCAAGGTCTCCTTCTTCCACCGTCGGCAATGGTAGACGTGACAATCCATCAGCATTTCCATGCTGTTTAGTTCCCCTGTACTCGATGTCATATTGGTGTGCCCCTAGGAAAAGGGACCATCTCTGCAGCCGTTGTGCTGTCATTATCGGTACGCCCTTCTGAGGATTGAAAATGGAGACAAGAGGTTGATGATCGGTTAGTAGAGTAAATTTTTGACCGTGCAGATAGTGATTGAACTTCTTCACCCCCCACACTAGGCTGAGGGCCTCTCTGTCAATCTGGGCGTAGTTACGCTTGGCAGAAGTTAACGAGCGTGACGCAAAAGCTATCGGCCTCTCCAAACCATCAAGGAATTTATGTGACAGTACCGCCCCAATGCCGTAGGGAGATGCATCACACGCCAGCCTGATTGGCAGTGCTGGGTTGTAGTGAGCCAATACTTCCTTCGAAGTGATTAAGTCCTTACTCTTCTGAAAAGCACGTTTACAATCATCACTCCATTTCCATGCTACCCCCATTCGTAGCAGGGTGTTCAGTGGATGCAGAATTGTCGACAAATTCGGCAAAAACTTATGATAGTAATTCACCAACCCGAGGAATGACCTCAGCTGCGACACATTTTCAGGCGCTGGGGCCTTAACAACCGCTTCAATTTTGTCAGGGGACTTATGTAACCCCTCTTCATCAATCACGTGGCCACAATACGATATCTGTTTCTTAAAAAATTCGCACTTGGGGCGGTTGGCTCGCAGCCCATGTTCCCGTAGTCTAGTGAGCACCTGTTCTAGGTTGTTAAGGTGTTCACTGTCATCTTCACCTGTTACAAGGATGTCGTCCAAGTAACACTGAGTCCCCGGAATCCCTTGCAGGACTTGTTCCATCGCTCTTTGCCATATCGCCGGAGCCGATGCTACTCCGAATACCAATCGATGATACTGGTAAAGACCTTTGTGAGCGTTTATCGTGAGATACTTCCTAGAGGACTCTTCAACCTCCATCTGCAAATATGCTTGTGCTAGGTCAATTTTTGTAAAACGCTTCCCTCCAGACAGTGAGGCGAAGATGTCTTCTATCCTTGGAAGAGGATATTGTACTGTGTGAAGGACAGGGTTCACCGTCACCTTGAAATCCGCACAGATGCGAATCTTCCTTGGCTCTCCGGACTTATTGCTTAACGTTTTCTTCATGACAGGAACGATGGGTGTCGCCCACTCGCTCCAGTCGACCTTAGACAACACGCCCGCCTTCTCCAGATTCTCCAGCTCTGCCTCGACGGCTGGACGAATTGCATATGGTACCGGTCTCGCTTTGAAAAACTTGGGAACTGCATTCTCTTCTATTTTTAACGAGGCAGTTACGCCTTTAAGCGTGCCCAGTTCTTGTTGAAATACCTCTTTTTGGCGTTAGCTAAGATGGTTGACAATCGTCCAGGAGTGACGTCTTCATCTTTTTTACCGTCCACCATCATTGCATGAATGGAATGCCAATCTAAGTTTATCTTCCTGATCCATTCCCGTCCCAATAACGGTGGTCCACCATTTGGCAGTATGTAGAGATACAATTTCCGTATTTTCTTGCCATTGTATTCGACAGGCACCCTTATTTTTCCTCTGGGGTATACTTTTTGCCCCGTATACGTCGTCAAGACGATGGATATCTCTCTCAAGGGTATGTGTGAAAATAGCCGCTCATAGTCTCGTCGATTCATGACGGTTAGCGCTGATCCTGTATCCAATTCCATTTTAACTTGGGACCCTGCTATCATGAGGGTGACCCAAATGGTTCGGTGATCCTCTTTTGCGATTACACTGTGAAGTTTGAGACAGCTTAATCTCCTGTTCTCGGATTCACTATCGCTCATCTGGTCTTCGGAACTACTGTCCGTCATCTTTTGTACTTTCTTGTACGGTTCCTTAGTAGCCTTTTTGTTGTCGCTGGTCTTCCCAGACCTACAAACTCGTGCAATGTGTCCAATCTTCCCGCATTGTCTGCATATTTTGTCTTTGGACCAGCAGTCCTTCTGGTCATGGTTAGTTCTGCGGCAGCGATAACATTTTGCAAATCCCCGTGTAATTTCGTGGGTGCCGTATTCCTGTGGTTTTTGTTGAATTTCTGCAGCTCCCCTGGCTGCTGCTTCATACGATACTGCCACGCTGAAAGCCTTATCTAGCATCAGCTCTTTTTCTGCGAGTAACCTCTTCTGTGTTCCTTCACTCAGGAGTCCACAGACAAATTTGTCCCGTAGGGTATCTGCCAGTCCTGCTCCGAACTGGCAGTGCTTTGATAGCTTGCGTAGTTCCGTAAGATACTCAGCATTGCTCTCATCTTTGTGCTGAGTTCTCCTGTGGAATTTAAATCTTTCTGCTATCAACAGCGGTGCAGGGTTTAAGTGCTCCTGTAGAACAGCAACAATTTCGTTAAAACTCTTCGCCTTCGGTTTGGCTGGAGTAATCAGATCCCGCAATAGGCCGTACGTTCTAGCGCCCATTACGTTTAGCAATATTGATGCCTTTTTCCCCTCTATTTCATTTGCCTCAAAATATACCTCGACTCTTTCCACATACGTGGTCCAGTCCTCTAATGTATTATCAAAAGCAGTGATACAGCCAGTCTTCGGCATCTTGCAAATCTAAAATGGTGCCTCCCGCGCTTTGCCTTCTTCTCCGATTTAACAAAATGGCGCCTCCCGCGCTTTTCCTTCTTCCCCGCTGTTGTTAGCACTGCTTTCCACGGTTTGCTGCGCGTTAAATATTAATTCGTTTTCTTTTATTATCTTCCCGTCATGGAGCGGACCCTCTGGGACACTTCCCTCCCTCTTCTGAGGTCCGAATGCTGCCCAGCTTTGAAACACCGGCCATGCCCTGTATGCTCCACCCTCTCTCTCTCTCCTTGCTTCCCGACTCGCTGCCCGGCCCCGTTGCAGCCCAGGAAGGATCAGAGCACTACCTGCCACCAGCCCGACCAGCCGGGAAACCACGGACCGAGGAACCCAGCCTGGCTCTGGACAGTCTCTCCTGCAAGTTTTGAAATCGATGATTGACGGTCGACGCCCGTTTCTCGAGTTTCAATGGCCGATTTTTTTTTTTTTTTCTTTCTTCTGGCTCCGACCTTCAACACGTCGTCGGAGCTGCTGCTGAGTTGCAGGTAAGTTCGTTTCTAACTCGTTGCCAGTGTTAAGTCCGTGAATGATTGAGACACGGACTAGCAGGAGAGAAACAAACAGAACTTTACTGGTGGAAGGCATAAACGAATCTAACCAACAGAGGCTATCTAGCGCCTTTTATACAGGGGTGGTCACTGCCGGTACTGCAGTCTGAGACCAGTTATTCTCTTAAAGGTACATACACAACAAATAGCTGGGGCCCAAGCACTGATCCCTGCGGTACCACACTAGTCACCGCCTGCCACCCTGAAAAAGACCCATTTATTCCTACTCTCTGTTTCCTGTCTGTTAACTAATTTTCAATCCATGCCAGTATATTACCCCCAATCCCATGTGCTTTAATTTTGCACACTAACCTCTTATGTGGGACTTTATCAAAGGCCGTCTGAAAATCCAAATACACCACATCCACTGGTTCTCCCCTATCTATTCTACCAGTTACATCCTCAAAAAACCCCAGTAGTTTTGTCAAACATGATTTCCCTTTCTTAAATCCATGTTGACTTTGTCTAATCCTGTTGATATTTTCTAAGTGTCCTGTTATCACATCCTTTATAATAGACTCTAGCATTTTCCCTACTACTGATGTTAGGCTAACCAGTCTGTAGGTCCCTGTTTTCTCTCTCCCTTCTTTTTTAAATAGTGGGGTTATATTTGCCACCCTCCAATCTGCAGGAACTGTTCCATAATCTATAGAATTTTGGAAGATGACAACCAATGCATCTACTATTTCCATGGCTACCTCTTTTAGTACTCTGGGGTGCAGATTATCAGGCCCTGGAGATTTATCAGCTTTCAGTCCCATTAATTTCTCCAGCACTATTTTTTTACTAATACTAATTTCCTTGAATTCCTCCTTCTCACCAGACCCTTGGTTCCCTAGCATTTCTGGGAAGTTATTTGTGTCCTCTTCTGTGACGACAGAACCAATGTATTTGTTTAATTGCTCTTCCATTTCCTTGTTCCCCATTATAAATTCCTCAATATATCCAAGGAGTAACGTGTCAGGAGGCCTCTGTGTTCAGCGGGATGTGTGCAGAAGTTCTGGAGCTGCCACTTGCTCCAGGATGCTCTGATTGGTAGAAAAGCCCTCTCTGATAGTGCCGCAAAGGAAGGCATCCGACTCGGACGCCATCCCTGCCATCTGCCATGCACCTTCGGAGAGTCTGATTTGGGTTTCAATGTTACTGAGGCCGTCAGTGAACCAGCTTTTCCACTTAAGTCTGCAGAAGTGATGCTGAGGCTTTGTAAAACAGTGGTTAAACCTACTTGTGCAGTTCTGGTTGCAACACTTCGAAAGGGACATACCACATTGGAGAGAGAGGGCAGAAGAGCAACAAATCAGATTCCGAATGTAAAGAAGATGAGCGGACAAAAGATTAGAGAAGGTTAAGCTCCACGGTCAAGGGGGGAAAGATTACCAGGTGATCTCATTGAGGTATATAAAGCATTAAATGTTGTGGAGAAGTTAAACCAAGAGTCTTTGCCCAAAAGGCGACAAATGTTTGGAGTTATCTCCGAGGTAAGGTGGTGTAACCAAAGACATTAGGAGAGTTCAAGATAATGTAGATGCTAAAGCTGAGAGTCGGAGTGCTGAGGGACGGGTTCAGTGGAGTGAGTGGCTGCCTCTTGTCCTTCACTTTATCTCATGTTAAATATTTATTTTCTTTCCTCTTTAGATGATTGTTTCTTTGTCACTATCCCAAATCAGTTAGCTAAAACATGTTGCTTTGCTTCACAGGCAAGTAGATAAATTACAGAAAGAGAAAAACACAAGCAATATAGATTTCCATTATATATTTGAAAATGGTTTTGTGAGATTCTCCATGAATCAGCTCTTTGTAGCTCTGTTGAGTATTTTCTATGTGGTCATTTTGAATCAGGCAGAAAAATCACTTAAAATAGAGTGTGCGTGTGTGTGCGCCTGTGTGTATATCTGTGTGTGTGCATGTGTGTGCGCTTTTGTGTGTATATCTGTGTGTGTGTGTTTCTGTGTGCGTGTGTGTGTGTGCGCCTGTGTACGTGGGCATGTGTCTGCATGTATGCACATGTATGTGCCTGTGTGTGCATGTATGCATCTGTGTGTGCATGTGTACGTGTGTACATATGTGTGTACTTTTGTGTGCATGTATTTGTATGCGTGTGCGCGTTTGTATATGCGTGTGCATGTGCACATGGATGTGGGGGGGGTGGTCATCCTCTGGTCCTCTGTGCTAATCTCTGCCACCTTTCCTTCTTTGTGCTGCCTCAGTTCACCCCACCTTGATCTGGTCTTTACCATGAGCCTCTTTGCCCGAGCAACTGTGGGGCTTTTGTGCGCCTTTGCCAGGTACACTGGCCGTTTCCTGCCTGTGTGAGTCTCGGGGCCCAGTTGGTGTCTGTATATTTGGGAGAGCTGCCTTAATGAACTCGCTCAGTTTAGTGGTTGGAACAGACTGGTGGTGTTACACAGAGCGAGCTGTGGAACGATTCTTTCATCCGAAAGAAGTCCTTTGTAGATGTAGAATCAGGGAAGACTGAATACAGAAATAAACAGATAGAAAAGTAATGCGAAGGTAACAGCACCACTTTTGTGAAGGGGGAAACTGTTAGGGAGCTTAAGAGTGAAAAAGAGCCCCGATGGGGCCCTGCCACATCTTGCATCACACATGGAAAGTTCTGTATCTATGCATAAAATGGCAGATCAGAATTTCCTACCCATGGATTCTATTCCTTGCGTGATTATTTATTGGAGAAATTGTTTGACTTGTTGTGTATGAGCTGAATGTTGTGCAGCGCATGAAGCGTTTTGGATGTTGTGCTGTGATCGAATGCTCTGTTGGTATTCTGTCACATTCGGCTGGTCTGAAAAATGACTACAGCAGTAATTCAATAAAGCAAAAAAGGAAACGTGAATTGACCAGTGTCTTCATTTCTGAGACTAACATGCACCAGTACCAAGTCTTTAGTCAAGCTCACTTTAAAAAGAAAGAACCTTATTCAATCTCTGAACCTTCTAGGACACTTTACCGACGAGGAATTACTTTGAAGTGGAGTGGCACTTACGTAGGCAAATGCAGCAGCAAATATGCACACAGCAAGATTCCACAAAAAGCAATTGGATGGATGACCAGCTAATCAGTTCTCAGCTGAGCAAGGAATGTTGACCGGTCCAGGGGAATTATCTGCTCTTTTTCAAATCATCCACCTATTCCACAAGGACAGGCAGACAGGGCCTCAGTTTAACTTGACATCCGAGATAACCTGGATGATGCAGCACTGGAGTGTCAGCGCTAGGTTCACATGCTCAGGACCTGAGGTGGGACTTGAACCCATGGCTTTCAGACTCAGAGGCGAGCGTGATCACCAATAGAATCAAGCTGATACTTTAGGTTATCACTGAGACAGTGATAAGACAAAAGGAGAATCTGCGACCTGAGAGTTGGAGATACCAGTGAAAGGGAAGAGGAGGAGCCTCATTGCAGTTGAGAACTCAGAAGTCCCCACTGCAGATTGCAGACCCCCATCTACAAACCAATTCAGATCCAGGCTAGTTCACATAGAGTCCAGAGAGTTACCCCGCCCCCTTACTTGGATAGTGAGTGCTTCATGCCTGGGTAATGGAGTAGAATCATAGGATCATAGAATGGTTGCAACACAGAAGGAGGCCATTCAGCCTGTCGAGCCTGTGCCGGCTCTCTGCAAGAGCACCTCAGCTCGTCCCACTCCCCCGCCCTTTCCCCGTAGCCCTGCAAAAAATGTTCCTTCAGGTACTTCTCCAACTCTCTTTTGAAAGCCATGATTGAGTCTGCCTCCACCACCCTTTCCGGCAGTGCATTCCAGATCCTAACCACTCGCTGCGTAAAAAAGATTTTCCTCATGTCGCCAATCATCTTGAATCTGTGTCCTCTGGTTCGTGACCCTTCCGCCAATGGGAACAGTTACTCTCTGTCTACTCTGTCGAGACCCCCTCATGATTTTGAACACCTCTATCAAATCTCCTCTCAACCTTTTCTGCTCTAAGGAGAACAATCCCAGCTTCTCTAGTCTATCCACGCAACTGAAGTCCCTCATCCCTGGAATCAATCTCATAAATCTTTTCTGCACCCTCTCTAAGGCTTTCACATCCTTCCTAAAGTGCGGTGCCCAGAACTGTATACAATACTCCAGTTGAGGCCGAACCAATGTTTTCTAAAGGTTCATCATAACTTCCTTGTGCCCTTTCACCCTGAGAGATTATGTTCGGCTGTAAGCCAGCTGTTACTGTAAAAAGCCGGAATAGCAAAGCAGCCTAGAAAATGTCATATGGTGCCTGTTTTGTCATTGTCATGTTATGTGATGGTGCTTTTAATTGTAATTTATTTGATTGTATCTTGCATTAGTTGCACCAATTTCCATTTGTTTACAAACTCTTTATGAGGGTGATGCCCTTTTAAATGAAATTGTTTTGTTCTCAACAAAATTGGGATCAGCTCTAGATATTCGTTCTGTGTCACCATTCTCTCGCATAAATGGACCCTGTGCTCTTTACGATCAGGAGTTTACCTTTACTGCCTAATTTCTGACCAGACAATAGTGTGATCCCGGGAGATGTAGCAATGAAGCCCCTTGTTTACAAACTAGATACTGCGGCCTCACTTGCCTCCATGCGTACTTCTCCAATCTTCCACAAGACAAACTGATTAACATTTTAGTGAGACATTGCTGAATATAATATCAACAAATTGGTTTATTTCACAACGGTTAGGTGAATGAGCAGAGAAAGATTTATGATAAATCTCACTGTACTTCAACTTAATTCAGTACCGTTACTCATAGCATAGAAAGTAATAAAAATGCCACACTGTCCCACTTAGTGGGCTAAATATTCTCTTTCCTGGTTAGCCTTTCCTCTGGTCCTGACCAGCTCCACCTTGGAAAAGCTTTCTCTGAGCAGGTATGGCGTCCTTCCTGGATCTTCCTGAATTGACCAAAACCACATCTTTCCCGGTTCTTTTGTTTCACTGCTGGACAGGAAGCCAACAGTCTCCCTGTCTGGGGATTGGTGAGTAGGGCTGCCAAATTAACCAGATATTGCCCCCTGGGTGGGGGCCTCCCAGAAACTATCTCCAGCTGCTCCCAAATGAATAGAGCCAGAAATATTAGGTTTCAACCGATCACTGGAATGTGAAATGAACTACTGTTGTCTAATATAATCTGGATAGAGGCTTTATCTGAATTCTAATCCATGTGTCCCAGCCCCGCTGTTCTGTGAATTTAATCACCGGAGAAAGTTTAATTTTAATATAAATTATACAAAAATTAAACCAAACTCCTTCCATTACAATCTTGAAATGCGATACTGATGATAAGCACGAAATGATAGTATCACAGTTTCGCCCCCACGGTTTCACTCCATCTGGCAATGCTGGTCTCAGGGAAATATTAAAAATCAATCCTTTCGTAACAGAAATTTCCTGCAGTTCCTACTCTGTCAGTTTTTGTTGACTGTGTCTGTTGAACAGGAAGCGCAAATGCCCTTGGTCAGGGCACGGTTTCATCTTCACGGCCTGGGTGGTAATCTGAAGGAGCGGATTGCACGCTCGTTGTAGAAAGCTGCCCGATTTCCATCGCATTTACCTTTTATGTTGTTTTATTTTACCTCATTTTAGATGATTGCACAGTGTTCAGTTCCATTCACAACTCCTCAGATAATGAAGCAGTCCGTGCCCGCATGCAGCAAGACCTGGACGACATTCAGGCTTGGGCTGGTAAGTGGCAAGTAACCTTCACGCCACAGAAGTGCCAGGCAATGACTATCTACAACAAACAAGAGTCTAACAACTGCCCCATGACATTCAATGGCATTACGATTGCCGAATCCCCCACCATCAACATCCTGGGGGTCACCATTGACCAGAAACTTAACTGAACCAGCCACATAAATACTGGGGCTACAAGAGCAGGTCAGAGGCTGGGCATACTGTGGCAAGTGTCTCACCTCCTGACTCCCCAAAGCCTTTTCACCATCTACAAGGCATAAGTCAGCAGTGTGATGGAATACTTTCCATTTGCCTGGATGAGGCAGCTCCAGCAACACTCAAGAAGCTCGACACCATCCAGGACAAAGCAGCCCACTTCATTGGCACCCCATCCACCACCTTAAACATTCACCCCTCCACCACTGGCGCACCGTGGCTGCAGTGTGTACCATCTACAAGATGCACTGCAGCAACTCGCCAAGGTTTCTTCGGCAGCACCTCCCAAAACCTGCGACCTCTTCCACCTAGAAGGACAAGGGCAGCAGGCGCATGGGAACAACATCACCTCCAAGTTCCCCTCCAAGTCACACACCATCCTGACTTGGAAATATATCGCCGTTCCTTCATCGTCGCTGGGTCAAAATCCTGGAACTCCCTCCCTAACAGCACTGTGGGAGCACCTTCACCACATGGGCCACAGCGGTTCGGAAAGGCTGCTCACCACCACCTTCTCAAGGGCAATTAGGGATGGGCAATTAATGCTGGTCTTGCCAGTGACACCCACATCCCATGAACGAATAAAAAAAATTCTTGTTTATCACAGTCCCTACTAGTGATCTTTCACGCCAGTAAAAATAAAACTGATCTTGCACACATCTGTGAAAATATCGCTTACACTGTCTGCCATGCCTTGCACTGTCCATATGCTGCACTGTGATTGCTACATGTGCATGGCAACTTACAAATCTCTTCACTGCCTCTCTCAAGTTTTCCTGTAACACCCTCGTCCATCTGTTCTACTTAATGTGGACCAACAACCAGTTCAAAAAAATGACCACCAAGATCCTTTAGTTCATCGATAACTTTAATTGTTGCAGTGAAACCATCAGATGATCCAGTTTTAAAATAACCATCTTCAATGTCGGTTCGCAGCACAGACCAGTTCTCTGTATTGTTGCTCCTTCAGAGCTGAGTCACTTGTCACAGCTAAAGAAAGAACTTGCATTTCTGTAGTGCCTGTCACAACCTCAGGACTTCCCACAGCGCTTTACAGCCAATTAAATACTTTTTGAAGTGTAGTCACTGCTGGAATGTAGGAAATGCGGCAGCCAATTGGCGCACAGCAAAGTCCCACAAACAGCAATGTGGATAATGAGCAGATAATCTTTTTCAGCGATGTTGGTTGAGGGATAAATATCGACCAGGACATTGGGGAGAACTACCTTGCTTTTCTTCAAAATAGTGCCATAGGATCTTTTACGTCCACTTGAGAGGGCAGATTGCGCTTTGATTTAATGTCTCATATCAAAGATGGTACCTCCGACAGTGCAGCACTCCCCCAGTGCTGTGCTGAAGAGTTAGCCTGGATTATGGGCTCAAATCTCTGGAGTGGGGCTCGAACCCACAACCATTTCACTCAGAGGTGAGAGTACTACCAACTGAGCCACATTTAAAACTGGTAACATGACAAGGGCAAGGAACCAGTTTTAGCAGAAGAGATCTAGGAACCAAAGTCAGTGTACTTTCACGATTTAAAATAGTTCAACAAATGTTAAAGTTTGTAGCTATTATTTTTTAAACTTTCTTTTTGTACATTTACACTGTACAGGGCAACAAGTGGAACAGCCACAGCAACTTATGAAGTGTCTTTCTGAAGTGAGCTAAACCCTGTAATGCTGCCTTGACATTGCAGTCTTCTCTATTTATTCAGGATTTGCTCTGTCCAATTCTGAAGTGAAGATAAAAGTTGTGCCGGGGGGACTGGCTGGTGGGGAGGGCCTGTGGCCAGCTGTTAGAAGCAGCGATTGTGTTGTGCCTGTTATGAACTGCCCTCAATACTCCTCCTAGTGCTTCATTCCCAAACAGGAACATCCCTCAAATTGAACACAAAAAATATCTATCCGTATCATTAAAGCTTTTGTGCCCAGTGTGTGTCTATCATGTCAGGCCTTTCAAAGGTGTCACACACCTGTTGGGTAAAAGTTGGCGATTGCCTGAAATTTGGACCCTTTGGTCGCGAAATTCAACCCCGTAGTGCCGGTGGTCGAGGCCACTTCCGGCGCGGCCTGCACTGCTCAGCATCTTGGTGAGGGCGATAGCATGGGTGGTACGTGCATTCACCGGCAGTATGCAGAGTAAGCAGGTTGTGACCCGTGACATCAGTCAGGGTGCAACGCTGAATTGACGCTCGAACCTGCCATTTTCGGTTTCCTCTCGCACTCCCCTGGAGAGGTGCTGGAGCCCAGCCACCCCTCAAAGTTACCCTAGCCCCAGACTGCAATCACACAAAGTGTTCCCAGTGCACCCATTTCCTCCTGGGCCATGGCCCCCCTCTGCCCACACCTTGCACTCACCAACCCCAACCAGTTGCTTGCTTCGGGCTACAGACCCCACTCCCACGTCAGCCCCACCTGGCCGGCCTGTCAGCCCCACATTCTCGCTCAACTACCTGTAGAGAAGAGACGAATCTTTTGAAATCCATGAACAATGTCATTGCCGACTATGACACGGGTCTCCAGTCTTTTATCTTAACGGGACACAGTGTGAAACACGAGTCCTCATGAGCCTCATCTACAGTTCAACCCTTTTCCCCATTAATCTACAGATATCTTAAGTTGTTGATGCAAACAAATCTCTGGGTTCTGCTTTAGCATTTATCCACTAATGAGGCAACAGTGCTAAGAATGCCAATTTCCAAAATTCCAGGCCCACAAGATTCAAACAGGGCAAACCAATGAGTAAGAAATATGAACACAAATAGGACTGAGTTACCTGGGCTTCTGATACCGAGTTACCAGGTCACAGGCTGGACTCCACTGAGCTACGTTATAATGCCTGGTGTTACATGGTATAATGCTCCTGTCATTATAAAATAGCATCTCTTCTGCATTGTGAGCTACTTCATGCGTGATTAATAAATGGGGTGTGAAAATCCTTGTGTCTTTGCTAACCCAGTGGAATCCATCGATCGCTGTGCCTTGGTGCTGACCAATGTTGGTGAATCGGGTTGGGAGGTCACCCCAGTTGCACAGCCATGATAATAGGGGTGCATCTCGGATCTCTTGAAGTTCTGGCTCGTCCATGACTTGATATCAGACAAGGAATCTGACGGCAGAGTTGGCTGTCAGTTCGAGGTTGGTGATCGAGAGGCAGAGTTGGGTGTTGTCAGCGTTACAGTTAGAAACTGACCATGTGCCTACAGCAAAAGATTTACTCCCCAAGTGAAAAATGAAGTACATATTTGGGTACAGTGCAAGTGCC
This sequence comes from Somniosus microcephalus, assembly GCF_052327205.1. NCBI lineage: Eukaryota > Metazoa > Chordata > Chondrichthyes > Squaliformes > Somniosidae > Somniosus > Somniosus microcephalus. Next base: position 23,169,233 of record NC_140988.1, read on the forward strand.
TGCCTACACGAGTGCATCTAACCGTTCCATATCTGACCCAGGAGAGCATGATGCTGATATTGAGTACTAAAATGAGAAGGTGTTCATCTCCCAGTGCTAACATGCCTTACACAAACCAGAATGATACTGGGGCTAAAAGGGTTAAATTATGAGGATAGGTTGCATAGTCTAGGCTTGTATGCCCTTAAATATAGAAGATTAAGGGGTGATCTAATTGCGGTGTTTAAGATGATTGAAAGAGTTGATAGGGTAGATAGAAAGAAACTATTTCCTCTGGTCCAGAACGAGGGGCATAACTTTAAAATGAGACCTAGGCCATTCAGGGATGATGTCAGAAAGCACTTCTTTGCACAAAGGTTAGTGGAAACCTGAAACGTGCTTCCCCAAAATGCTGTTGAGACGAGGTCAATTGAAAACTTTGAAACTGAGGTTGATAGATTTTTGTTAAGCTAGGGTATTAGGGTTCTGGAACCAAGGTAGGTAGATGGAGTTACGATAACAGATCAGTCATGACCTAATTGAATGACGGAACAGGCTTGAGGGGTTGAATGGCCTACTCGTATGTTCTTATGTCTCTACACGTTTATGAGGTTTCTTTTAAGAGGGGATTACCCAAAATCCACCCAATTAGATGAGACATTACAGCTATTATCTTACAGGCAAGTGGATTCACTGTCGTACTGAGTACTTTGAAGCCTCAATGAAAATGCTACCTAGGTCAGACGTAGGCCTTATTAAGGACTATTAGTGAAGATAGGGTGATATATGCCCTTGTATTTAGTGAATGCAGTCCTAGATATGCACTAGTTGAAGCTGTCAGTTCAGTTGATCTACGTTTCCATTTTGTGTGTGGCTGGTACATAACAGGAACACCAGCCGAGTCCATTTGTTCAGCAGCAGCAGTAACAGCTGCTTCATTGATACAACATAAATAATGGATAATTAAAACTGGCCCAGTTAATGGGAGACCAAGTGGTAAAAGAACATCAGTTACAATATTTTTATTATCCTTTGGAGACAATTACAGGGCATACGCTCATCAACTACCCTAACTGAAAGCCATTAAAGATTGCCCAGATGGGACTCGTCTTAGCAGCTCATATAGAGTGCAGCTGCTGAGATGGTGGATTTTTGAGGGACTGACCATTAAAGTATCATATGTTTAAATAATAAATTTGTCTTAGCTAGATCTATACCATTTATTCAATGTCCGTGAGGATTATTTTCATTCTGCAGCAAGCTATTTTGTGCCAATGAGAATAAAAATGATATTCCACATGTGTGAAATAACTTCACAGCTGGCTTGGCATTGAACAGGAGGTCTATCTTGAAAATTTCAGGGCACACATTTTTAGTGTATTTTTGGTATATTTGTTTTTACTTTGGGAAAAGCTGGTGTTTTTCATGGTGTGAGGTGTCAGTGCCAAGGAATGGAACGTTTGTGGGTACCCAATGCCTACTTCAAGCACTCCCAGTTCACATAAAGGACACCCCGGCTATGTGCCTTAAACATAACCTTGGAAGGCCACCAGTGCAACATCTCCAGTTCCCACTGTTGCCACCCCTGTGACCTCTCTGAATGAGGTTACCAACCTAATGGCAGTTTGCACTAAATTAGGAAAGGTTTACTGTTTGAAACTTGTGCCCATTAGGAACTGGGTTAAAACAACTCCACCTCTTCATTTGAACCCTTACAGTTACAAGAAGGAGATTTTCAACTCATGAGTCTCGGCTGGTTTTGAGGTCACAAGATAATTACAGATGAGGAAAGACATTCAACCTATCTTTTTTTTAATCATTATTCAGGATGTGAGTATTGCTGGCAAGGCCAGCATTTATTGTGCATCCCTAGTTGCCTTTGAGAAAGTTGCCTTCTTCTAGAACTCATACAGTCCATGGGGTGAAGGTTATTCCATGATGCTGTAAGATAGGGAATTCCAGGATATTGACCCAGAAGGAATGGTAATATATCCAGGTCAGGATGATGTGTGACTTGGAGTGGAACTTGAAGGTGATGGTGTTTCCGTGTCTTTCTAAGTGGTGGAGGTTGCGGGTTTGGGAGGTGCTGCCGAAGAAGCCTTGTTTGATATCGCTCCTGTGAAGCGCCTTGGGACGTTTTACTACGTTCTCACCTGGAAAGCAGTCAGTGTCCTCGCCAACTGCCATTAACAGCCGCCCAAAATGGCTGCTGCGCTAACGAGGTAAATTGGTGTGGGGGGCACGGTGGTAGGTGGCGCAGCGCTAACCTTAGGCGCAACGCCGTCCTGGTGGCGTTGCATGAGGGATCCGGGACCAATTTGTAGTCCGGTGCGGTGTTGCTGCTTCCCCGAGCGTCTGTGTGTGAGGCTGTGAAGTTTGCAATGCATTGTGGGCAGTGAGGATCTCTGAAATGTAAAGGGCCATGCACATTGAAGCAAGGGGAAATAAAATGCATTGATTCAATACATTTTTCAGCCCTTTCTGTCTTTTAACAAATAATCAATATTTAAAAGAAGTTCCAAATGTCAATATTCAGCACTTAAAGCTGAATTACCTTCCTAAACTCAACAAATGGGGAAACTGCCTCAGCACTGCCACAAATGGCTCAGCAAGCCAGGGAAGGGGCACCCAGGGTCTTGCGCGCAGCAGCACTCCAGCTTTGTGCACTGCAAGAGCGGCCCTCTACCCACAGGGGCCAGGAGGCCCTCCAGAAAGCACAATGTGGGAGTACATTACCAAGGCTGTCACTGCCAGCAGTGTCGACCCCCACCTGAATCCAGTGCCCAAAGAAGCTTCATGACCTCAGACCACTGAATGCATCTTCAAAAGACGTCACCTACCAACTGAACTACTAGCCTCACACACGGCTCAATGCAGGACCCCCAATCACTCACCTACCAACAATCTGCACCAATGACGAGGCACATCTCCCATTCTTAGCCTCACCTCACCCCCATGGAGGAGACGGTGCAGTCCATTCTTGGCAGGGGGCATGGCTGAGCCCTTGGCCAGCGGTGGGGCTGAAAGGATACAAGATGCTGGTATCCTCATACGTTATCCTCCTTCTCGCATGCACCTCTAAGCTTCCCACCTTCTTGTCAGCACAACTCCACCCTTGTGCCTTCCTCATGTCACACACCCAAGAAATGCAGCCTGCCCAGCCAGTGGGACCGCAGACGGATGATTCTATCCCGGATATGCCGGCCACAAAGGGGCTGTCTGGGATGCATCCTTCCATCTGATTGTTCCTCTTCGCTTCCTCCTCTTCTGCTTCTTCCTCTACCCTCTGCAAGCAGACGTTGTAAATGTGAAATGACAGCATAAAATGTTGCAAATGCTCAGTTGGTCAGGCAACATGTCGACCTGAGACGTGAACTCCACGGATGTTGCGTGGCCTGCTGAGTATTTGCAGCATGTTCTGTCTTCTCAAAGGCATTCACTTACCATCCAAGCCCTTGTAAGCATCCAGCAGCACTCCCAAAACACTTAAAAAACTTCACATCTATTGCAGCAAGCCACCACTTCAAGAAAATTTAAAAAATCCAGTCCAAACCCTTCCATTCAATCTTACCTGATTGATGTGTGTGTCCCTTTAACAGCTGCAGATATCACCCCTGTCAGCATCTGTCAGCCTGCTTGCACACCAGGTTAACATGGCCTGCTTAGGACCCAGTGCTGACTTGAACGCTAGGGTCGAAGTTTGCGTAGGTGACGTCACCTCGCCACCATTTTATTTTCGGAGTGTAGTCGATTACCAGCAGTGCAAAGGGGGTGACCAATATGGCGGCTGCCGCCGGGACCGCCTCCAGCTGGTGCAGGAGCGGCCGTTGCCATTTTTTCACGCATCACTGGTGCTACCAGGTGGCGGTTGTTGGCAACTTGCTGCAGTGCATTCTGTAGATAGTACACACCACAGTCATGCTATACAACGGTGGAGGGGGGAGCATATTTAAGCTGGTGTATGGGATGCTGATCAAGCAGACTGCTTTGTCCTGGGTGGTGTTGAGCTTCTTTTGAGTGTTCTGGCAGTTGCACTCATCCAGGCAAGTGGACAGCATTCCATTACACTCCTGACATGTGGCTTGCAGGTGGTGGAAAGGCTTTGTGGAGTCAGGAGGTGAGCCACTTGCCACAGAATATCCAGCCTCTGACCTGTTCTAGTAGCCATGGCATTAATGTGCCTGGTCCAGTTGAGTTTCTGGTCAATGGCGACCCCCAGGATATTAATGTTCGGGGTTTCGGTGATGGCGCTACCATTTAATGTCAAAGGGAGGTGTTTCAGCTGTCTCTTAGCTCATCCATTCAGAATGATTTAAAGTCCCTACTTTGCAGCGTAAATTATTCCAGTGTTTCTGCCTCCAATACTCTGTCTAGGAGTCCATTCCATGAGTTGATCTTCCTAAGATCAGTCAGAAATTTTCCTTTAACAAGTTTAAATCTGTGAGTGAAAAGAAGCTACATTTGCACTTGGAAATACCCAATCAGCAAGTTAATCTCACAGGTACTTAGCTAATGGTGAGAGGAGAGAGATAGAAATTACAAATTCCCACCATGGGTTGCATTTCATTATCTGGTTACAGAGTAAGATCATGGAGGTGTCTAAAGGGGGTATATCGAGGGGGCAAAGCCCTTTCAAAGAAAGTTTAAAAATAAGAACAATGTTTTATAGATTGCACTATAATTAATATTTTATTGCAAAATCTAGGTCTCGCTTAGAATACTGTGTTCAGTTTTGGTCCCCTCCTCGTGGTGGGTGATATTGAGGCTTTCAAAAGGGAGCAGAGGGGGGCTACAAGATTAATTCACAGTTTGAAGCCTCTTATTTATCAAGATAGGATAAAGGAGCTGGGACTCTACACTTTAGCGTAGCGTGGACTTGATTGAGGTTTATAAAATGATGAAGGGAATAGATTGTGTTCGAGTTAACAGTTTGTTCTAACTAAATAGGTTAGGGAGGACAAGGGGCCACAATTTTCAGTTGTATAAGGCCAGATTTGTTTTGGTTTTTCTCCTTTTTCAAGGCACTCATCGCTATTGATCCTCTTCCTTCTTGTCAGGAGAATGTGCTGGTATAGACTGCTGAATCATCCTCAACTGAGATTCAGGTCCCTCCATCCATCCTGTGATGAAATATTCCATTCATCACTCATCAGTATTTCTCTGCCTGTGACTGTGGTTGGTTTCAGTTTCATTTCTATTGTATTGTACTGTGTGTAGGGCTCCACCCATACCTGGCTCCTATGTAAGCTGGCCCAGCCTGCAGCACATCCAGTACGGCAGACCTCTGGATGGAAGATACATTCTCCTCTGTGTGTTACCTTCTAAGTCAATAAAAGCCTTGTTTTGTTTCGCTAACATCGAGTCTCGGATTTATTGAGGCACATCACATCCAACATCATTTTCTTTCCTGCCTCTAAGTTGGAGCACCTCTCAAAGCTGACAATTCAGAAAACTAGGCTCAGCCAGACAATCAGGCCTGAGTGATAGGCAGCCCAGGAATTTTCCGTTGTGATGGCTTGGATTGCAGTCAATCTCTTAATGGCTTGAAGTACCAAGACACCTCATTTTTTTAATTTTCTGGGGCGAATAGCCTAGATGCATTTAAGGGGAAGCTAGATAAGTAAATGACGGAAAAAGGAATATAAGGATATATTGATAAGGTGAGATTAAGTAAAGTGGGAGGAGGCTCATGTGGAGTATAAACACCAGCATAGACCAGTTGGGCCGAATGGCCTGTTTCTGTGCTGTAAATAATGTGTTATAATATTATGTAATGCTTGATCATTGCATAACCCACCAGGTCAATGCGTATGTAGTTAGACAACTACATGCATCTTTAACCTAAAGTCCCAAAGTACTACACAAAGGTGAAAAATAACTGGAGACCAAGAAATGGAGGAGATCGAAGTGATAGTATTTGAGGAGGCTGTTGAATAAGGGGAGAGTTGTAATGAAGTGGAGGGTTCCAGATAGAATGCTCCAAAGGGCGGAACCAAAAACAGCTGAAAGCCCTGCAGCTGAAAGTGGAATGAAGAAAAGGAGGGATGTAAAAGATGGCAAGAACAGAGAGTGTGCACAGGAGCAGAGCGCTGAATAAAGATGCTGGGCGGAGGAGGTCATGAGGAAATTATAGCTGAGGACAAAGATTTTGAAGCACAGGAATAAAATAGGGGAACAGGACTTATTGTTCAATAGGATGCGGACAGTTAATTTTGGAAAAGGTGCAATTGGAGAGAAGTGGGGTAATCGCATCTGGGAGTAACAAAGCATTTCAGCAAGAGTGGGGGTGAAGTAGGGTGCTGTTGTAGAGGTGGAAATAGGCTGTCTCGATGGTGGCAAGGAGATGGCATTTGAAGCTCAGCTCAGGGTTAAATATAGCCAGAGCTTGTCCAGCAACGGCATGTTTTTTTTTGCCCCAGCACGGTTACCTCCAGAGTCCCCCAATGATCTATTCTTGGCCTCCTCTTCATCTCTATCTATTGGTTTACCCTTGGCGCCATCATCTACAGACATGGGCTCAGGTTCCACACGTGTGCTGACGATACCTAGCTCTACCTCGTCACCACCTCTCTTGACCATTCCACTGCCTCCATGTTGCCAGACTGTTTGTCCGACATCCAGTCCTAGATCAACTGCAATTTCTTCCAGTTAAACATTGTGAAACCTGAAGCTGTTGCCTTTGACCCCTGGCACAAACTCTGTATGCTTCCCACGATTCCATCTCCCTTCCTGGCCACAGTTTCAGGCTGAACCAGACTGTTCATAACCTCAGAGTTCTATCTGACCCTGAGCTTAGCTTCTGACTCCATAGTCTCTCCATCACAAAGACTGCCTATTTCCACCTCTGTAATATCACCCATCTCCGTTCCTACCTCATCCATGCCTTTGTCACCTCCAGACTCGACTATTCCAATGCACTCCTGGTCGGCCTCCCATCATCCATCCTTTGTAAACTTCAGCTTCTCCAAAATCCTACTGCTTGTATCCTATCAAGCACCAAACCCTCTGTTTGCTGTTCTACATTGGCTCCTGGTCCTCCAATGTCTCCAATTTAAAATTCTCATCCTGATGTTTAAATCCCTCCATGGCCTCACCCCTCCCTATCTCTATAACCTCCTCCAGTCCTACAAACCCCCAAACTCTCTGTTCCTCGAACTTGGGCCCCTTCAGCGTCTTTGGCAGTGTCTTCAGCTGCCTAGGCCACATATTCCTTCCCTAAACCTCTCAGCTTCTCCACCTTCCTCTCCTCCTTTAAGAGCCTCCTTCAAACCCAACTCTTTGACAAAGCTTTTGATTAACCCCACCCCAATATCTCCTTTGGCTCAGTATCTATTTTTATTTTTTATTTAATCTCTGTGAAGTGCCTGTTGTAGTTGAAAAGGACTCAGCGGAGACTTCGGTGCGGTACAACGATCGCTTTATTCAAGTGCACACAGGGACAGATCCTTCTTCCCATTAGAGGTCGAAAGAATTCTCTGAATTTACAACAAGCAACTGTCGCCTTTATGCTTGAAAACCGCAAAAATGAACATGTTGTTTTGCACGTACGCATTTACTTAGAAAAACCGCAGACAGGTTGCTCTATATTTGCAGAAGTTACTGTCTGCCACCTGAGCTATAGAAGCTACCCACATCCTCTGTTCAGGTGGATTTTCCTGGAGCCGTCAGGCGGGGTTTCAGGTGTGTGGGGGGGGAAATCCCGAATTCGGGGGTCCCGACACCATCCCGCCCAAAACCCGCCTCCATGTAAGTTTCACAGGAGGCGGGTACCCGCCCCGCACTGGGACCCGCCGACCCGAGGCGGGAAGGGATTAGTGCCAATTAACTGCCTGTTAACAGGTAGTTAACAGGCAGTTTTTAGCCTAATCCCTATTTTGAGTGGTGTCGTGTGGGATTCCCGACGGCTCCAAACCACGCCAGGTTAGAGCAGGCGGGCCGTCGGATTGAAGGGCTTGGAGGGGTCGCGATGTCGGTGTTCAGGTGAGTGATGGGAGCATAAGTGGAAAGGTAAGTGTGTTTGGTGTGTCTAAGGTGTGTAAAGAAGTTTAAATTACCTGTACTTACCTTAACAGCCTTTCTTCCTCTAGGTTTCGGGAGTCCATCACTCAGCCGGCACTGAAAGCAAAATGGCTGCGAGTTGTCAAAAGTGACAGCCTTCAGCTTTGAGTGCCAGTGTGAGTTCTAACTGAGTCTGTGTAGAAGGACTCAGGTTAGATGTCAGACTGTCAGTGTTTGACAGCTTCAAACAGCTGTGAAATGCTGATATTTCATCCGTCAAGAACTCTTGACAGATGAAATTTCAGTCTGTGATGTCACCTGTTGCCGGGTGGCCCTTAATTGGCCTGCTGAGCCCGCTGGGCGGGCTTAACAAGGTCAATCAAGGGAAAATTGCGCGGATTGGCTGGACGTCGATGTAGGCGGGACTAAAACCCGAAAGTTGAAGTCCCGCCTCCTTCCCGACAGCTTTATGAAAATCTACCCCATGTCTCCATGGCTACACTTATCTACACACTTTCTGGTTTCTGTTATCTGGGTCATAATGTTAAGACTCAGCTTAACAGTTTAGGTCAAATTTCCCAGCGCTCTCTGCGTTTTTAGCTTCAGCTATTTGTGATACCCTAACATGCCTTTGAGATGTTTATCTGCAAAGTCTGGTAGACAGATCGTAGTAGACAGATCTCTGCCTACTTAATAGAACTGCCGTCCAGCATAGAACATATGGCAACTCCAGTGTCATTTGCAGCAGGGGCCCCCAGTGATGGTGGTCCTGTGAAGCACCATGGGTCATCTTACTATGTTAAAAGTGCTATATAAATGCAAGTTGTTGTTGTTTCAAATGCAGTTAGACCATGGTCTTATGAATGGTCAGACTGCTGCTATAGAAACCTTAGTCTTCAATCTACAACAGGCTTTCTTGTAAAGCATGAATGCGCTGGAGGATTGGATGGAGAGAGCCATTACACTGGGCTTCACTACCCTCATAGCTGCTTAGAGACCTTCCCCCATGCAGATCAGTAGTCTTACTGGGGATGTGCCCTGCTATGACTATGCTATGCTATGCCCTGCACAGTTGAGGCTGCTGCATCTTTCCTGACATTAGCACATCTGACTCATCCACCTACCCCTCCCCACCCTGAAATGAGAAAAGAGATGCCAGAAAGCATGCAGGGCCAACCAGCCACCCCTGTGTTTGATGAGCTCAGGGGTAGGGCCAGCTCATGACCCAAAGAGGAACAGGACCACCACACTCCCAAAAGGCTCCCATGAGCACCCAACAGCTCGCCATTTCACTTACTGGGTAAGTCCCCAGAAGAAGCAGAAGAAAGAGATTGAGAACACACACCACCCACACCATCACCAAGAGGAATCACCAAGATAAAAACCATTACCTCATACCATAATAGCTTATAGCAAGTTAAATTTGGTTGTACTTCATTTCAACTGTGCCCAGAGAATAAGGGATGTAAAATAAGGGAGTTATCAGATATCAGGACTGGACAGTTGATTTAATACAGCGTACAGTTATGCTGAAGATATGGTGGGGTGCTGTATTGGTATTGTGATAAATCCAGAAAGTGGAACAAGGAACTCACAGAGGCTAGATGTTAGAATTAACACGAGTACTTTATTAACAACTGGGAAACAGGTATACAGACAGCCTGCATCAGCGTCCTGGCATTCCACCTTGTGCTGACCTATACAGGAAGCAAACCTCTGACCTTAACAGGAAGCAAACCTCTGACCTTAGTAGCAGCATTGGCTACAGCACCACCTGGCGGATAACCTTAATCATAACATCCCAGATTACTATATCCCTTCCTCCCTTAAGATTTCAGTATGAATTTCTTAACAAACAACCATTCCTGAGGGTCACATAAGGAGTCTCCATTCATCATGTTCCATACATAACGAATCTAACAGTTCAGTATCAATCTCTCTGGTGGCTTGCGAGTCCTTTGTGAACATCTAACAGTAAAGTCCCTGCTTCTTTGTGGTGAGGCCACCAGCTGCTCCTGAGCAGTGCTCAGAGTATCTGACTCTGCAACGATGGTTTCCTCTTGACGGATAGGTTCCTGTGGAATTATCTCTGTCCCTGGTGGTGGCACCACAGATGCACTTGGATAACTGGGGCCAACCCTGTCTTCAGTCATTGCATCTGGAACCTTCATTTCAATTTCCCCTTGTCTGGGAAGTATCTGATCTACATGTCTGCGTACTACCCTACCATCTCCCAACATGACCTTGTATGATACTGGACTTGTCATTGAGTCTATGAAGCCAGGAATCCACTTTGGTCCATAACTGAAATTCCTGGTAAGGATCACATCTCCTTCTCCAAAACTTCGGCTCTTTGTTCTTTTGTCATGGTTCTCTTTTTGTTTGTTTTGTCTGTTTTCCATTTTCCTTTTTAGGTCTGGGTGGACAAGGTCAAGAGTGGAGCGTAGTCTACGACCTAATAACATCTCAGCAGGAGAGAGTCCTGTGGTGGATTGAGGTGTTATTCTGTAGCTGAACAGAACCCGTGACACTTTGGCTGCTAAACTCCCTTCTGCACTTTTTTTCATCATCTCCTTAAATGTTTGTACGGCTCTCTCCGCAAGTCCATTCGAGGATGGATGATATGGAGCCGAGGTCACCTGCACTATGCCATTTTTTCTCAAGAACTCTTTTGTCTCTGTACTCAAAAAAAAAAAAAGTGGCACTGTCACTCACCACGATCTCCGGTAGTCCTTGATTACTGAATCTCCAGCGCAGGCAGTCTATAGTAGTAGTGGCGGAAGCAGAATTTACAGGATAAACATCCATCCATTTGGAATGTGCATCAATGATTATGAGGAACATCTTCCCCATGAATGGACCCGCATAATCTAAGTGCAATCTTCTCCATGGTTTATCCGGCCACTCCCAGGGGTGGAGAGGAGCTGCTGCTGGTGCCTTCCGGTGTTCCTGACAAGTGCTGCATGTCTTGACTAGATTTTCTATCTCCTCATCTAGCTTTGGCCACCACAAGTAACTCCTAGCCAAGGCTTTCATACGCAAGACCCCAGGATGACACTGATGTAGTTGCTCTAGGATAGACTGTCGTGCTGGCTGTGGAATAATCACTCGTGCTCCCCACAACACGCAACCATCCTGCACACTCAGCTCTGTTTTCCTGACACTGTAGGGTGTGAAGTCAGCCCCTTCCGGATGCTGTGGCCATCCCCTCACCACATATTCTCGAACTCTAGACAGCACTGGATCTTTACCTGTCCATGTTCTTACTTGCTCTGCAGTCACAAGTGCCGTGTCAGTGTCCTCCAACATCAAAACTCTGTCCTCTGGAGCTGCACGGATAGGTGTGCCTGGCAGTGGAAGACGGCTCAAGGCATCTGCGTTCCCATGGTACTTGCCCACCTTGTAGACAATGACATACTCATATAAACCTCAAAGTCACTGCCCACCTCTGGATCCGGGGTAACACCATCTGTGGAACTGTTTTCATTTCATTGAAAAGAGAGAGAAGAGGTTTATGATCGGTGCATATGGTGAACTTCCTGCCATATATGCACTTGTGGAACCTCTGTAACCCAAACATTACTGCTAACCCCTCTTTGTCTAACTGGGAATAGTTTTTTTCTGCTGGTGTTAGAGTTCAGGACATAAACCCTATTGGTCTTTCAGTTCCATCTTCCATGCAGTGTGAAAGAACTGCCCCCACCCCGTAAGGTGAAGCGTCACGAGAGAATGATGTCTTTCTCTGCATTGTAGTGAACCAGCACATCCGACGATAGCATCAGTTTCTTGGACTGTTCAAATGAAACCCGCTGCTCCTCTCCCCACTGCCACTGTGTCTCCTTGCACAGTAGTTTGTGAAGAGGTGCTAACACAGTTGACAAGTTTGGTAAAAACCTGTTATAATAGTTCAGCAGTCCCAGGTAAGCTTTTAACTCAGCCACATTTGTAGGAGCAGGGGCATCCTGCAGTGCTTGTACCTTCTCCTTGAGTGGATGGAGCCTGGTGGTGTCCACTCTGTGTCCCAGGAACACTGCCTCATTCCCCAGGAAAGTGCACTTACTCCTCTTGAGCCGGAACCCTGCCCTCTCCAATCTCTGCAGTACCTCTCTCAGAGTGCTCAGATGCTCCTGGTCGGTTCTTCCCATCACCAGAATGTCATCCAGATAGATGGAAACATGTGGAATCCCTTGCAGTACACCTTTGATTGTCCTCTGGAAGATAGCTGGACTAGATGAGACACCAAACGGTAAGCGGTTATATGTAAACAAGCCCTTGTGTGTATTTATGGTGACATACTTCTTTGATTCGTCATCCAGTGTAATCTGCAAGTAGGCATGACTCATATCCAACTTTGTGAATTTCTTTCCTCCAGCCAGGTTTGCAAAGAGATCCTCTGTTTTGGGAATAGGATACTGCTCTAGTTTGGACACCCGATTGACAGTCAATTTATAGTCTCCACAGAGTCTTACCGAATTGTCCGGTTTTAAAACAGGTACTATGGGAGCTGCCCATTCCGAACATTTCACCGGCTCCAGTATGTTCTCTCTCAATAGACGGTCAAGCTCAGCCTCTACCTTTGGCTTCATGGCATAAGGCACAGGTCGTTGTTTAAAAAACCTTGGCAGTGCCTCCTTGTCTACATAAATCTTAGCTGGGGGGCCATTAAATGTGCCAAGTTCCTCCTTGAACACACTCTCATGTTCACTCAACACTTCTTGCAAAGTCAACTGTTTGCCCGCATCTATTTGATGTACTGCTCCCCAGTCTAATTTAAGTTCTTTTATCCAGCCCCGACCTAACAGGTTTGGTCCGGTACCCGATACTATAACTACAGGTAGCTGTTCCACTGTGTCCCTGTGTTGCACAGTTACCTTAGCTGTACCTAATGTTGCTACTCGTTCACCTGTATATGTTTTAAGATGCAGGGAGCAAGGCTTTAACTCTGGAACTTTTGCACGGTTCCACAATTTTGAGTACTCTGCCTTGTTCATTATGGTCACCCCGCACCCTGTATCCACTTCAAAGTTCACCTTAGAGTCATTTACTGTCAGTTGCAATGTGATAGGAGCCACTTTTGGAATGTTCTCTAACATGCTATACATTATGAACATGTCCTCTTCTTCCTCAGCTTCCCCGCTGATGTGGTGTGCTCCATGTTTTTTCACTTCTCTCTCTTGGTTTTGCTGTCCTCCCCCTTTTGGTTTGGATTCCTCCACAGGTGATTTTGCCCTGCAAGCTCGTTTTATGTGTCCTTGTTTCCCACACTTGTAGCACTTTTCCTCCAGAAACCGGCATTCGCTCGCCAGGTGATTGCCCTTGCATCTATAACATGCCTTCACATGCTCACATTGTGGTTTCTGACGCATGTTCAACTTGTGCACAACAACCTGACCTGCAACTTGCGTAGCATTAGCCCTGTCTGAACCCTGTATTTCTTTTACATCTCGGTTCGCTGTCTCTATGGCTTGAGCAAGTTCCAATGCTTTTTCATAAGTAAGCCCAGTCTTGGATAATAATCTACGCTGCATTCAGTTGTCCATAATTCTGCAAACTAGCCTATCTCGCAGCATTTCCTTCAGGTTGTTCCCATAATTGCAATCTTGTGCTAATTTACGCAACACCGCTATATAGTCCATTACGCTCTCTTCCTCTTTCCTGTTCCTTGAATTAAACTTGAACCGCTGTACAATCTCACTAGGCTTAGAGTTGAAATGTTCTTTTAGCAAAGCCACTAATGCAACAAATGATTTGTCTCCAGGCTTTTCAGGACTGAGCAGATTTTTCATCAAACTGTAGGTTTGGCTTCCCACTGAACTAAGCAGAATGGCTTTCCTTTTTCCGGCATCATTTATTTCATTTGCTTCGAAAAAATAACCCAACACTTCACAGTATTCTTCCCAGGTTTGTGCTTGAATATCAAAAGCGGAAACCGTTCCTACTGTGGCAGCCATGCTCTCTTCCAGCTTGTAGCTAACTTTAGCTCATGATTTTGTTGTTTAAATGTCCCGGTAGACTTTTCTTCTTTATGCAGGGTCCTTTAGTTGCCTCGTCGCCAAATGTGATAAATCCAGAAAGTGGAACAAAGAACTCAAAGAGGCTAGACGTTAGAATTAACACGAGTACTTTATTAACAACTGGGAAACACGTTTACAGATAGCCTGCATCAGCATCCTGGCATTCCACCTTGTGCTGACCTATACAGGAAGCAAACCTCTGACCTTAACAGGAAGCAAACCTCTGACCTTAGTAGCAGCATTGGCTACAGCACCACCTGGTGGATAAGCTTAATCATAACATCCCAGATTACTATAGGTATGCATAGAGAGGACTGTTAATGCACTGGGCACATATGACACTGAGCTGAAAGTCTTGTCTGGGAGAACATGCTGTATGACTTGTTGATCTCAATGGTATTTCAGCAGGGATCTCTTCTGGCTCATTGTCTGTATCTTGCTCCACCTCCTCCTTCGCCTCCTTTGCTTGCTTTATTGCTGGGCCTCTCTGGTTAGCAACGTTGTGGGGTATGCTGCAAACTCCAATATTCTTTGAGACTCCAGCTGGACTGTGTTGCAAGAGGCCTCCTGAACTGTCCAGGCATCTGAAGTACTTCTTCAAAATCGTTCTGCTGTGTTCATCAATGATTGTGGCTGTATCTTCGCTTTGCTGTTGTTCATGGCTGCCTCAATGGTTATGTGAGACTAGGCTAAAGAGGAGAGCGTTAATTTTTCAGAAACTATCCTTGCCATTTGCCTTCTCTTTCAAATAGCCCAGGTTTAGAATATTATCTTAAGATGAAGATGTCAGGACTGCTGCCTTGAAAGTGAGCATTGACCTGCATATCCTCTGTCCTGCTCACTGACCATTTGCTTACCGATGGAGTGGATCCTTTGCAGTTCATGGAAGGCTTGTGATTGTGTGCAGGACACCAAGTTGCCATATTGGTGCCATCAATAATGCCCTGGACTTTGGGGAATCCTGCGATGTGAAAATAATTGAAGAACCCTCTGCTGCTGGATTTCCAGGGGTAAAATGATGAAGTTGAATTGGGGACCTGCTTGTATGCACCTGTACACTGCAGATTGACTGATGTTGCTGATGCCCTCTGTAGTAGCTTAGAATGAGCCTAAGCCATAAAGGATCACTGCCAGTGACAGTGCTAACCCTGTGTTGAAGGATGTCCGCATGTTAAATATGAGCAAACAGCACACTTCCGCTACTTTCTGTGGACATTCCCATGTAGATATGCCTGCATCGGTACACTCAATTCTACCCATGAAAAACAATCTTGCAATGACATCAGACATTGTTGCCTGCCAAAGTATTTTAATTTAAGAAAAGGTCTATGTGACTCATAAGAAGAAAAATTTGTTGCTCTATACCTTCCTCTGGTTACATTGTACAATCTTTAGAATTCAAAAGACACAGAAGATATATGCTTCAGATGGTACGTGGTTCAAAAGGGACGATTTGGAAAGATATTTAGGAAGGTATTTAGAGCTGAAAAGTTGAACTTCTCTACTTTGACGATTGCAAAAAGGATTTAGGGGTCAGTCATGTGTCTGTTCATTTTCTGCAACTTCATGTTTTTGTTAAATGACTTGACCTTTCAAGTTTGAGATCGATAGATCTTTGTTATGTAAGGTGTATCAAGAGATATAGAGCAAAGGCGGGAAAATGGAGTTGAGGTGCAGATCAGCCATGATCTAACTGAATGGCGGAGCAGGCCCGAGGGGCTGAAACTGTTCCTAATGTTGCTATGTTCTTGAGGCTAGTGCCTTATTACTCATGTTATGTTCATTAATAACCAGTTGTTTTTATTAAGAACAGCTAGCTTTTGCTAGACACTTTATTGAGCACATGTGGACCAAGTACAGTATCTGTAGAGGCCTCCATCTTGACTGCTGCTTTGTGGGTAGCCTAGTGCATCCTGGGTAGCCCACTCTTATATACATACAGCACCACCTAGTGTACCATTCCAGAATGACAGGTTACTGATCATTACATCCACCTTTCTTTGAGGCTAAACAAAATCAGTATCAATCAATAACAACATAAACATCTTCAACAGTCAATACATTTTCAATGTAGTTTTCTTTGGACTCAAAGATTAAGTCTATCAGGCTTTTTTACTTCACGTGTGGATCTTCTCAGCACAGGTAAGTCTGATGTGTTTTCATGAGAGCCTGTATGTGTATTTGTGTTAGATTGTTCTAGTGGTGAGTGACAAGATTCAGTTGCGGCATTGTCATCGATTTGCTCTTCGATAGTCTCTTGTGTTTTTAGGAGGGAACGGCTGTTCCTCCTGAGAATCTGTCCTTCCTCAATTCTAACAGTGTATGACCTTGGTCCTACTTCCTCAAGAACTGTAGCTTTCCTGTTCCATGCATCTGGATCCTCAATCCTGACAACATCATCCCTTGTCAATGGTTTCAGAGTTTTGGATGACTTGTCATAGTGTGATTTCTGTTTCAGCTTTAACAGTTGAAGTCTCTGTCTCAGTTCCTTACTTTGCTTTTCTTTTGCACAGCAGGGTAGCGTGGTACGCAACTTGCGACCCATTAGGAGTTCAGCAGCTGAAGAACCAGAGTCTAAAGGTGAGGCTCGGTAGCTCAGCAGGGCGAGATAAGGATCAGACTTGCTTTCTGTCGCTTTCTTCAGTAGCTGCTTGAGAACTTGAACACCTTTCTCTGCCTTACCATTCGACTGAGCATACAAAGGACTGGATGTGATGTGTTGAAAGTCATAATGTGCTGCAAACTGTTGCCACTCCTCACAGTTGAAGCACGGACCATTGTTGCTAACGGCAATCCTGGGAATTCCATGTCTGGCGAAGATGGATTTCACATGCATTATGACACTGCTTGCTGTGGTGCTTGAGAGCAGCGCCACCTCAGGATAGTTAGAATAGTAGTCAATCACTATTAGATAGTCTTTACCATTTAAATGAAAAAGGTCCATAGCAACCTTGTGCCATGGTGCTGTTGGTATGTCAGCTATTATCATTGGTTCCTTTGCTTGTTTGTTTTGGTATTTCTGACATGTCTCACATTTGCCTATCATGTTCTCAATGTCCTTATTTATGCCAGGCCAATAAACAGTGTCTCTTGCTCTCCTTTTGCATTTTTCAATTCTGAGGTGTCCCTCATGAATCCTTTTGAGCATGTCTTGACGTAGAGCCTGTGGAATGACTATTCTGTTCTGTTTTAGTAATAGTCCACTTGCGACACTCAATTCTGACCTTATGTGAAAATATTTTGGACAGGAACCTTTTGGCCAACCATGATGAATGTTCTCTGTTACTGTTTGTAATACTGTATCTTTTACTGTTTCTTCTGCTATTTGCTTTGATTTTGTGTCTGACACGGGCAGCGCAGCAGTGACCATACTCACATGAACATCCACGTCTTCTTCAGTAGAGCTCACATGACTCATTGTGGGTGCTCGGGATAGTGCATCTGCTAACACTATGTATTTGCCTGGTGTGTAGATCAGTTCAAAGTCATATGTTTGCAGCTTCATCATGAGTCATTGAATCCTTGGAGACATCTCATTCAGGTTCTTTTTTATGATGGCAACCAGTGGGCTGTGGTCTGTCTCAAGTGTGAAGGTGGGAAGTCCATATATGTAGCCATGAAACTTATCTAGTCCAACTACCAAGCCTAGACATTCCTTTTCAATCTGGGCGTATCGACACTCAGTATCAGTCATAGACCTGGAGGCATAGGCAACAGGCTTCCAATCTTCACCCTCTGCTTGTAGCAGGACCGCACCTAGGCCATCTTTTGATGCATCCGTTGACACTTTGATTCTTTTTGTTGGGTCAAAGAAGGTGAGTACAGGTGTGGTTGTCAGCACTGTTTTGAGGTTTATCCACTCTTGTTCATGTCTTTCTGTCCATGCGAACTCATTTGTTTTACATAGCAGGTCTCGCAGACAGGCTGTCTTGGCTGACAAGTTAGGAATGAACTTTCCAATGAAGTTTATCATCCCCATGATGCGTAGCACTCCTTTTTTGTCAGTGGGTCGGGGCATTTTGAGTTTGGCGTTTACTTTTTCCATATCTGGCTCTATTCCTTTACCAGATAGATTATCTCTGAGGAAAGTGACTTCCTGGACGCCAAACTGACACTTGGCTTTGTTGAGCTTCAGTCCATTCCGGCGTATGCTCTGTAGCACTTTAGTCAGTCTCTCATTGTGTTCTTTCAGTGTGGAGCCCCAGATGATGATGTCATCAACATAGACCCGAACTCCTTCCAGACCTTCAATTATGTGTTCCATCGCTCTATGAAAGATTTCAGATGCAGATATTATCCCGAAAGGCATTCTGAGGAAACAATACCTGCCAAATGGTGTGTTGAAGGTACAGTATTTGGTGCTTTCTTCATCCAGTTTTAGTTGCCAAAATCCTTGTGAGGCATCGAGCTTTGTAAAGTATCTGGCACCTGACATTTCACTGGTGATTTCTTCTCGCTTGGGAATCTGGTAGTGTTCATGTTTTATGTTTGCATTTAAGTCCTTTGGATCCATGCATATTCTTAGATCATTGTTCTTTTTCTTTACACATACCATGGAGTTAACCCAGTCTGTTGGCTCTTCGACTTTCCTGATGACTCCTAGTGTGGTCATTCTGTCCAGTTCATTCTTGAGCCAGTCACACAGGGGTGCTGGAACTCTTCATGGAGCATGTACCACTGGCTGAGCATCCTCCTTTAGCTGGATCTTGTAAGTGAATGGTAGAACTCCAAATCCTTTGAACACATCCTGGAAATCATTCACTACAGAATCCACCGAGTCATCTGGTCTGCTTATGGCACAGTTTATACGGTAGACTTTCTTGACCAGTTCTAAGTCCTCACAAGCTTTGTCACCTAGTAGTGAATCAAGTCCTTCAGCCACAACAGAAAACATGAGATGATGCACTTTGTCTTTGACTGTCACTTTAAGTCTGCATACACCTAAGCTATCTATTTTCTGTCCATTATAGTCCTTCAGTAGTACTGACTTTTTCTGTATTTTGGGCTTTTCTTTCATATTGTTAATGTCACTCATACTGATTAAGTTTGCTTTTGCCCCAGTGTCTAGTTTCAATGTAACTAATGCTCCATTTACCTGCAGTGGGATCATCCATTTGTCCTCTTTTACTGCATTAACTTTATGTTCAGCATTGTTAATTCCTGAGGGCTGCACATTTTCTGTATCCTTTTTGATATTGTCACATGACACCATTCCTACAAAACATGTCTCACTTAAATCAGTGTCCTCAATCACATTAACTCGTTGCCCTTTCGTCGTTTTTACTTTTGAAAAGCATTGTTTGGCAAAGTGATTCTTTCCATTACACTTTGTGCACATTTTTTCAAATGCTGGGCATTGTCTCAACTGGTGTTTGTAACCACAGCGTTTACAATTAAAAATGTCATCCTCCGATTGCTTCTCACTTCTGTTCTGCCCACGTTTCTTCCCCTTGTAGGACACAGCACCGACAGCAGCATTATCACTCATTACAATCGCATCATTTTTGATTTCACTGAAAGTTTTCGCATGCTTTCGAGCTAGCTCGCTGGCTTGGCATATTTTCACAGCAATTTCCAATGTTAGTTCGGTTTCTCTCAACAGACGTTCCCTGACTTTTTTATCATGAATACCAAACACAATCTGGTCACGAATCATGGATGCTTTCAGCTCAGAGAAATTACATGTCTGTGCTTTCAGTTTCAGATCAGTCATAAAGCTATCAAAAGTCTCATTTTGCTGCTGTATCCGAGAACAGAAGATGTACCTCTCATAGGTTTCATTCTTTTTGGGAGAACAATGTGTATCAAACTTCTTTAGCACATCGTCTAATTTTTCTCTGTTCTCCTCTGGATTAAATACAAATGGATTAAATACCTCTATCGCCTGTGGGCCTGCAACCGTGAGCAGCAACGCTATTTTCCTTGTGTCTGGCTTCGTACCGTACCCGATGGCAGCAATGTAGAGTTCGAATTGTTGTTTAAAAGTCTGCCAATTGTAGTCAACATTTCCTGTGAGTTTCAAACGCTCTGGTGGCTTCAAATTCTCCATGTCGCGTTGCACAATATTCAGCAGATCTTACCAATCCTGGTACCATGTTATGTTCATTAATAACTAATCATTTTTATTAAGAACAGCTAGCTTTTGCTAGACACTTTATTGAGCACATGTGGACTAGGTACAGTATCTGTAGAGGCCTCCATCTTGACTGCTGCCTTGTGGGTAGCCTAGTGCATACTGGGTAGCCCACTCTTATATACATACAGTACCGCCTAGTGTACCATTCCAGAATGACAGGTTACTGATCATTACAACTCACTGTTGTAAAAATCTGTGAAAACTGGAAGAAGCAAGAGAAAGATGTTGTAGGATGGACAAAAGCAAGCTGAGGGGAAGGTCTAGTGCAGAGCAACCAGGTATGAAATGTTTTGCTCACACACTCAGTTTCTTGGGCAGTGATGAAGCTATGAAAGCAAAATTTTAACTTTCGCTGGGAGCCACATGATGCATTGCCATTAGGATCAGTCGACAATTTGTATATTCAGGTACATATGCATAGATATGGATAAATAATACTAAAGTACTATAAACACCTGAAAAAAATGAGAGTACTATAGACATGGTTCACTTCATCCATTGAGAATTTTTTTTTTAGAATCTGGTTGTTGAAATGAACTCCATACTTTCATTGTTAGAATGAGTACATGAGCCAAGTTATGTAATTATTTCAAAGGTCTGGGAAAAGAAGAACTGCCTAAATTCCTACTCTTGCAGAGCTTAAGTGCATGACCCCTGGTCCTCCCCAATCTGTCAAACTGAAACAACCTTTCGGTGGGTATGCAATCCAGCCCTGTCATTATTTTATACACCTTGATTGGATTAGCGCACAAGTTCAAGGGCAGCCTTCATGATGGTGGCAGGAAATCCCTCTGAGTGTAATGGTTTAGCCCAGGATCATTCATTATTCAAGTCCACTACTGCCGTTCCTTATTGTTTATGTAAAAAAAAACAGAGAGTGACAGTGATGGACAATCTCAGGAACCCGCTATCATTGGCCCTTCCCCCTTCCCTCCCACACACAAAATAAACACTGATGTGGGCAGGACCAACGCAGAATATACTTACCATTTCCAGGGAACAATATTGAAATGAAAATATTACATAGTATTTACAGCACAGAAACAGGCCATTCGGCCCAACTCGTCCATGCTGGTGTTCAGCCTCCAGAGGAACCTCCTCCCACCCTTCTTTATCTAACCCCATCAACATATCCTTCTATTCCTTTCTCCCTCGTGTGTTTATGTAGCTTCCTCTTAAATGCATCTATGCTATTCAGCTCAACTACTCCTTGTGGTAGCAAGTTTCACATTCTAACCACTCTCTGAGTGAAGAAGTTTCTCCTGAATTCCCTATTGGACTTATTAGTGAATATCTTATATTTATAGCCCCTAGTTCTGGTCTCACCCGCAAGTGGAAACATCTTCTCTACATCTACCCTACCAAACTCTTTTATATAATCTTAAAGACCTCTATCAGGTCACCCTCAATCTTCTCGAGCCCCAGCCTGTTCTATCTTTCCTGATAGATATAACCTCCCTGTTCTGCTATCATTCTAGTAAATCTTTTTTGTACCTTCTCCAGTGTCTCTATGTCCTTTTTATAATATGGAGAGCAGAAATGTTCACAGTACTCCAAGTGTGGTCTAACCAAGGTTAGAGTCATAGAGTCATAGGCCTAGAAATTCAGTGCCCTTAGCACCGATTTTGCGGCGCTAGAGGGCCTAGCGCTGCAATTGGCGCCGGTTCCTAAATTGCCTGGGGCCCTTCCGCGGTGGTAGACCGGTAGCGCTGCGCCGGCACCGATGACGTCATCGGTGTGCGCAGCGTCCCGGTTACCGTGGTAACCCGGCCCCAAGCCGAAATTCAGTTGCGGCCGCCTCGCCAGTGGCAGCCGCAACTAAGACTCCGGCAAACGAGTGTTGCCGGAGTCTGCGCCGGCGCTTTAAGGAGGCGCGGCGGCCGGCCGCTTTCCCGCCGGCCGCCTGCCCGCAGCTCCCTCCCCGGACTTCTCCCCCCCCCCCCCGGAACAGATGCAAGCCCGGCACTTGTCCGAGGTGCCGGGCTCATTTTTGAAGAGATTTGCGCGGGCCGCGGCCGAGTGCAGGCAGCTCCTCCTTAACGGAAGGAGGAGGCCTGCACTTCCCGAGCCTGCCGCACCGCAGCGGGCGCCGCAGCGCCGGAATAGCGCCGCAATGCGGCACGTTGCGCCAGTTTTCAGGCGCTGAAACACTTCAGTAGCGCCGGCAGCCGTTTGGGCGCGGCGCTACTGAATTTTTGGCGCGCGCAAAGGGACTTAGCGCCGGCGCTAACTTCCGGCGCTAAAGCCCTGGCGCAGCGCAAACTCAATTTCTAGGCCACAGAGTCATAGAGTTTTACAGCACAGAAAGAGGCCCTTCGGCCCATCGTGTCTGCGCCGCCCATCCATCCCTGTCCAGTCTAATCCCATTTTCCAGCATTTGGTCCATAGCCTTGTATGCAATGGCATTTCAAGTGCTCATCCAAATGCTTCTTGAATGTTGTGAGGGTTCCTGCTTCTACCACCCTTTCAGGCAGTGAGTTCCACATTCCAACCACCCTCTGGGTGAAAAAGTTCCTCCTCAAATCCCCTCTAAATCTCCTGCCCCTTACCCTGAATCTATGCCCCCTTGTTATTGACCCCCCTACTAAGGGGAAAAGTTCCTCTTTGTCTACCCTATCTATGCCCCTCATCATTTTGTACACCTCAATCAGGTCCCCCCTCAGCCTTCTTTGCTCCAAGGAAAACAACCCCAGCCTGTTTAGTCTTTCTTCATAGCTGAGGCGCTCCATCCCAGGTAACATCCTGGTGAATCTTCTCTGCACCCTCTCCAAAGCAATCACATCCTTCCTATAGTGAGGTGACCAGAACTGCACACAGTACTCCAGCTGTGGCCTCACCAGCGTTTTGTACAGCTCCATCATAACCTCCCTGCTCTTATATTCTATGCCTCGGCTAATGAAGGCAAGTATCCCATATGCCTTTTTAACCACCTTATCTACCTGTTCCGCTGCCTTCAGGGATCTATGTACATGTACACCAAGGTCCCTCTGACCCTCTGTACTTCCTAGGGTCCTACCACTCATTGTGTATTCCCTTGCCTTATTTGTCCGTCCAAAATGCATCACCTCGCACTTTTCAGGGTTAAATTCCATTTGCCACTTTTCCGCCCATCTGACCAACCCATTTATATCGTCCTGTAGCCTGAGGCTTTCCTCCTCGCAATTTACCACCCCACCAATTTTCGTGTCATCTGCGAACTTACTGATCATACCTTTTACATTCTCATCCAAATCATTTATGTAGATCACAAACAACAAGGGACCCAGCACCGATCCCTGAGGTACCCCACTGGACACAGGGCTTCCAGTCACAAAAGCAACCTTCGACCATCACCCTCTGCCTCCTGCCACTCAGCCAGTTTAGGATCCAACGCGCCAAGGCACCCTGGATCCCATGGGCTCTTACCTTCTTGACCAGTCTCCTATGCGGGACTTTGTCAAAAGCTTTACTGAAGTCCATGTAAACCACATCCACAGCATTTCCCTCATCCACCCCCCTAGTCACCCCCTCGAAAAATTCAATCAGATTTGTCAGACATGATTTACCCTTGACAAAGCCATGCTGACTATCCCCAATTAATCCTTGCCTCTCCAAGTGGAGACTAATTTTGTCCCTCAGAATTTTTTCCAATAATTTCCCTACCACAGATGTTAGGCTCACTGGCCTGTAATTCCCTGGTTTATCCCTGCTACCCTTCTTGTATAATGGTACTACATTAGCTGTTCTCCAGTCCTCTGGTACATCCCCTGTGGCCAGAGAGGTTCTAAAAATTTGTGTCAGAGCCCCTGCAATCTCCTCCTTTGCCTCCCACAGCAGCCTGGGATACATCTCGTCCGGGCCTGGGGATTTATCCACTTTTTGGCCTGCTAAAACCGCTAGCACCTCCTCCCTCTCGAAGGTTCTATACAAGTTTAACATAAATTCTCTGCGTTTCAACTCTATGGGGTCGATTTTAGTTCATGTGTGGGGAATTGGCGGTTTCTCCGAATTTAGTGATTCCGACACGATTGTAAATGGGTCTGTGAGATTGATGCAAATTTAACACAATTGGCCAGTTGATTTCCAGCGTGTGGGAAGCCTTGGCAATTGAGTGTTTCCAGTCAGAAAGTCGCAGAATATGACATCATCATTGCTGCTGCTTTTAAGGTCCACAGCAAGCCTTGCTTCCTCTGCAGGCTTCCAACCTTCAACATTAAGATGGCACAGGAGCCTGCAGGAGGAACGGCCAGCGGGAGGGCCAGATCTGCCCCCAAATTTGATGAGGCTTCACTACAGGCATTACTGGATGGTGCTAGGGCCCACAGGGAGGTCCTGTTCCCTTCTTCAGGGAGGAAGAGGCCTCCCAGTCAGACCAAGGCTGTGTGGTTACAGGTGGCAGGTCAAGTCTGCAGTGTATGTGCCTTTAAGAGCCCCCTGTGTACTGTAATGCCGGTAATGGCCACTCGGGCTATATAAGCCTGTATATTGTGTTGTATCAGTTAGTTCACCTCCAGACTTTGTTCAGTAAACACCTGTGAAACCAACTCCTGCCTTCAGTGTCTCTATTAACACATGGACACAACAGTGGCGACGAAGTGGAAACGGACTTACCTGCAATTCGGCAGTACCTCAAGGACATCGATTCCTCAGACGTCCAAAGTCGAAGAAAAGCAAGAAAAAAAAAAAAGCTGTGGTTTCACCAGCTAGCCGAGCTGGTGGCAGGTACTGCAATAATCCTTCCTGGGCGGCGGGCTGGGGCTCCATCGACTGGCTCTGCAGCGAGGCCAAGCAGCGAAGGCAGAGGCAAGCAGTAACAGACGGGGGGGGGAGCACTCGGGAGAAAAGCGCGGGAAGCGCCATATCTTTTCTGCAGGAAAGAAAGAAAAGCGCGGGAAGCGCCATTTTTTTTCCAGGATGCCTAAGGCTGGCAATATTGATGCTTTTGATAACGATATAGAGGATTCGACCACATATGTGGAAAGAGTGGAGGTATATTGCACCGCAAATGAAATAGAAAATGATAAAAAGGCGTCAGTACTTCTAAATCTAATGGGCGCAAAGACATACGGGCTGTTACGAAACTTAATCACTCCAGCCAAACCAAAGGACAAGAATTTAAAGGAAATTGTTGATACCCTACAGGAGCACTTAAACCCAACACCGCTGCTGATAGCGGAACGATTCAAATTCTTCAAGAGGAATCAACACAAGAACGAAAGGAACGCTGATTACCTCACCGAATTAAGAAAGCTATCAAAGCACTGCCAATTCGGGGCAGGACTGGCAGATTATCTTCGAGACAAATTCGTCTGTGGTCTCCTAAGTGAAGGAACACAGAAAAGGCTGCTTTCTGAGAAAGATTTGACACTGGACAAGGCTTTCAGTATGGCTGTATCATACAAAGCAGCTGCAAGAGGAGCTGCAGAGATACAGCAAAAGACACAGGACTTCGGCACCCATGAAATGACACAGGGTTTCGAGAGATGTTATCGCTGCGGCAGATCCACCCATGACCAGAGGGACTGCTGGTTCAAGGACAAAGCATGCAGGCAATGCGGAAAGATTGGACACATTGCACGGGTATGCCGATCTGGACAAAAAAAATCCACAGACAGGAAAAAAAAAATCAATAAAAAAAGCACAGAAAGGTACAAATGATGACGGACAGTAGCTCCGAAGACCAGAAGAGCGATAGCGACTCTGGAAACAAGAGACTAAGCTGTCTCAAATTACATAATGTAATTGCCAAAGAAGATTACCAGACCATTTGGGTTACCCTCACGATAGCAGGGTCCCCAATTAAAATGGAGCTAGATACAGGATCAGCTCTGACCGTCATAAATCGACGGGATTACGAGCGGCTATTTCCGCATATACCTTTAAAAGACACATCCATTATCTTGAAAACATATACGGGGCAGAAAGTATACCCCAAAGGAAAAATAAGGCTGCCTGTTGTATACAACGGCAAGGAAATACAGAAGTTGTATTTATACGTTCTACAAGATGGTGGTCCACAGCTGTTGGGACGTGAATGGATCAGGAAGATACGTTTAGACTGGCACTCCATTCAGGCACTGACGGTGACCAGTAAGGAAAAAAATGATGATGATGTCATACCTGAACGATTAAAAGACATCTTGGCCAACGCCAAGGAAGTGTTTCAAGAGAAACTAGGAACCTTGAAAGGCATCACCGCCTCAATAAAAGTGGAAGATGCGGCAATTCCCAAATCTTTTAAGGCAAGGCCGGTGCCATACGCAATTCGTCCAGCAGTTGAGGCAGAGCTGGAGAATTTGGAAAAGGCAGGCGTATTATCCAAGATAGATTGGAGCGAGTGGGCAACACCCATCGTCCCGGTCATGAAGAAAACGTTGAATAATGATAAATCTGAAGAACAGAGAAAAATTTGCATCTGTGGAGACTTCAAGGTGACTGTAAACCCGGTCCTTCACACGGTACAGTATCCTCTTCCGAGGATAGAAGATATTTTCGCCTCACTATCCAGAGGGAAACGTTTCACCAAAATTGACTTGGCACAGGCATATCTACAGATGGAGGTTGAAGAGGCCTCTAAAAAGTATCTCACGATAAATACACACAAAGGCCTGTACCAGTACAGTCGACTGGTTTTCGGAGTAGCATCAGCTCCAGCTATCTGGCAAAGAGCTATGGAGCAAGTCCTCCAAGGGATTCCGGGGACTCAATGCTACCTAGATGACATCCTTGTAACAGGAGAAAACGACAACGAGCACCTTGCCAATTTGGAGCAGGTGCTCACTAGGCTGAGAGAACGGGGCCTACGAGCAAATCGCCCCAAGTGCAAATTTTTCCAGAAACAAATATCATATTGTGGCCATATAATTAACGAAGAAGGGTTACATAAGTCACCTGAAAAAATTGAAGCGGTCATAAAAGCCCCAGCACCTGAAAATGTTTCACAATTAAGGTCGTTCCTGGGATTAATAAATTACTATCATAAATTTTTACCGAACTTATCAACTCTTCTGCACCCTCTTAATGAACTGCTACAAACAGGAGTAATTTGGAAATGGAGCGAAGACTGTAAACGTGCCTTCCATAAATGCAAAGACTTAATCACGTCCAAGGAAGTTCTGGCTCATTACAACCCATCACTGCCAATCAGACTAGCGTGCGATGCATCCCCTTACGGCGTAGGAGCGGTATTATCGCATAGATTCCCTGATGGCTCGGAACGGCCGATAACTTTTGCGTCACGCTCATTGAACTCAGCTGAGCGTAACTATGCCCAAATCGATAGGGAAGCACTCAGCCTGGTATGGGGAGTGAAGAAATTCAACCATTACCTACACGGACAAAAATTTACCTTGTTGACTGACCATCAACCCCTCATCTCCATATTCAACCCTAAAAAGGGTGTTCCCATTATGACAGCGCAAAGGCTACAGAGGTGGTCCCTTTTTCTAGGGGCACACCAATATAACATAGAATACAAAGGATCAAAACAGCATGGGAATGCTGACGGTTTATTGCGCCTACCGTTGCCAACGGTAGAAGAGGCACCTACCGTAGACCCAGTGGAGATGTTCCACTCTACCATAGTCGAATGTCTACCAGTAACAAATTCTGCCATTGAAAGGGAAACGAGAAATGACCCGACTCTCTCACGAGTCTACGATTTAACAGTGAAGGGATGGCCAGCACGTGGCGAGCCACTGTTGCCAGCATTCTCGCAAAGAAGAGAACAGCTGTCAGTGTGCCGAGGAACCTTGATGTGTGGATCCAGAGTGGTAATTCCACCCAAACTCCAGGATAAAGTTCTAAAGGAGCTTCACGAGGGACATCTGGGTGGAGTGAAAATGAAGAACCTAGCCAGGGCGTTTGTATGGTGGCCAGGTATCGATGGAGACATCGAAGAAATGACCAAGAGCTGCCTAGGATGCCAGAAGGTCCAAAACGCTCCATCACAAGCCCCTCTACATCCATGGGAGTGGCCCTCATCTCCATGGCAAAGGGTACACATCGACTTTGCTGGTCCATTTATGGACTCAATGTTCTTAATCGCAGTTGTTGCACACTCCAAGTGGCCAGAGGTAATAAAGATGTCCTCCACCACCACGGAAAAAACCATCACAGTATTAAGGACCATATTTGCCAGGAATGGGCTGCCTGAACCGATCTGTTCTGATAATGGACCGCAATTTGTGTCCGAAGAATTCAGGAAGTTCTTAAAAAACAATGGGGTTAAGCACTACATGTCTGCCCCATACCATCCCGCCACCAATGGATTGGCTGAAAGGTTTGTCCAGACCTTCAAGAAGGCCACAAAGGCCATGGGTAATGAAGACATAAAACTTCAGCAAAAGGTGGATAACTTCTTGTTTGCATACAGGAATGCAACACATATGGTTACAAACCAAACTCCCGCCATGATGTTCTTCAATAGAAGCCTAAGATGCCGGCTGGATTTGATCAAGCCAAACATCAGAAGGGACGTGGAGAACCGGCAATTTCAAGGCATGAATGAAAGGCCAACTAGAACCTTCCAGATAGGTCAACAAGTTTTGGCCCGGGACTACCGTACCGAGAAATGGCAGCCTAGAACTATCTGCACACGACTAGGACCGCTGATGTATACCGTGGACATTGGAGAAAGCATAATAAGGCGCCATGCTGACCAAATCATAGAGTCATCCGAAAAGGGACAACCTACACCACAACTCTATACGCCTAATGATGAAGTAGAGATACCCATAGTATCTACCTCCGATCCGGTGATACTGGAACCAGATGAACCCGACACTGACATTCAAGCTGAATCAGCCTTGCCAAAAGAACCTACTACACCACCAGAAACTACTACACCACTGAGGCGTTATCCGGACCGAGTCAGGAAGCCTCCAGAGAGACTGACTTATAATTGATTAACTGCAGCAATGTGTAGATTATTGTTCTTGTAACATGTAATTAATGATTACGTAAAATATTATGTACTGGTTGGCTAAAAGGGGAGGAATTGTAGTGTATGTGCCTTTAAGAGCCCCCTGTGTACTGTAATGCCGGTAATGGCCACTCGGGCTATATAAGCCTGTATATTGTGTTGTACCAGTTAGTTCACCTCCAGACTTTGTTCAGTAAACACCTGTGAAACCAACTCCTGCCTTCAGTGTCTCTATTAACACACGGACACAACAAAGTCAACTCCTTGAGGCTTACACGAAGAACGTGGTTGCAGTGCAGGAAAAGATTCCATGACCTTCTTCGCACTGGAAAAGTAAGTACTGTATGAAGTTTCCAGCACCCTCAATCTGATCCCCATTGCCTTTCCTCACCAGCACTCAGCTTTAGCAATCTCTTCCTGCACATCCCACTAGACACTCACCTCCATGCACCCTTACCCATTCCCTCTCTCTCTATGCTCACATTCACAGAACTATGCCACCATGCAGCCCTCACACTCCCTCTCACTCTGATGCTTTGAACACAACTGACAACACACGGGGAGGGCCCTTGGTATTGCAACCTCACTCCATCTTTGTCTCCTTCTAAGTATCTATGCTATGCAATCTCTGCACTCACTCCTTCATTCTCACTCAGCCTCCACTTGTCTCCCTCATTGCAGGAAAAGAGAGCTCACAACAGGAGAGAGCGAGCCAGGACAGGAGGAGGGCCGCCCTCATTAGCCCAGCTCACCCCCTGGGAGGAAGGCGTCCTGGAGATTGCCGGGGCTGACCGAGATGTGGACGTTGGGGAAGGACAGGCAGGAGCATCCCCGCAAGCTGGTGACAGAATAGTTTTCCATCTCTCTCATTGGCATTGCATGAGTCGCTGATAATGATTCTGAAGCTACATCATATGGCCTTATGATCATCTGCAAAATGCAAGGTACATGTAACCTTGGCATCAAATCTCTAACTTTTTCCTTGACTCCCCCGCAGGACCATCGAGAGCCCCCGTCCCCATGGAGCAGCCGGACTCCTCAGAGGAATCTGCAACCTCTGAGGGCGCAGCATCAGCAGAAATAAGCGCAGCCAGCACCAGCACAGACACTCACACCTTGGTGGGACCTTCGGGACATAGAGTAGAGTTGTCACCTGGTGTATCACAGCTCACAAGTGAGCATCAGCAGATTGTGGAGACAGGGACAGCAGTGGAGAGTCCTCGTCGGAGGGCGCAGGACTCTGCCAGCTCGGCTCAGCTGCATGTCGTCCCTCTGCCTCTGGGTCCATCCATAAGATCAGAGGTGATGGAACTCCAGGCACAGATGCTGGAGTCTCTGGCAGGTTTTGTCTCTAGGGTCGCTGCGAGTGTGGAGTGAATGGAGGAGTCCATAGTGAACATGAGCAGAGCCTTTGTGGAGTCAGTGGCGCATGAATGCATGAACACGGAAAGGGTGGCTACCTACGTGGAAATGATTGCTGCCTCCATGGTAAGGCTGGCTACGGTAGAGGAGAGGAGGGCTACGGCCATGGAGGAGGTTAGTCGCCAGGGTATGGAAAACATGGTGAGTGTTCAGAATAGAATGACATCTCTTGATGGGCATCTATTGAACAGAGAAACCAGACCTTCATGAAAGTCCTTCTGAGTAGGACTGCCATTGCAGATACGGGTCCCCATGGCCCCCCTGATGTGCAGCAAGCTGCTCTCAAGCCACTTGCAGGCACTGAGGGGGACCTGACCCATGAGAGGGAGGTTGGTGGCAGACCTCAAGGAATTGGGGGCTCCTCTCCAAGCGCTCACACTTCCATGCCACTGCAGAGCCCTCGGTCAGAGCCCCACCGGAGTACACTCCCAACGGAGGTCTCAACCCCTGCACAGCCGCAGGAGCAGCAGACTGCTGGCGAGCCCTCACAGGCTCGCCATCCCAGAGGACGCCCGCCAAAGGTGTCGAGACAGGAGCAGCAGGAAAGTGAGCAAGGGGCCTCCACATCTGCTGAAGCCACAGGAGAACCACTACGTAGGAACATGCGTAAGAGGAAAATAAAGCACAAATAGTCACAAGGGTAGTCACTTGGGTGAAATGCTGTGTATTTTGTGGAAATGCCATCAGTTGTGTGTTTTTCATAAAAATTCTGATGGCAACTTCTGCAGTTGTGGCGTGTGTCATTTTGCGAATGGGGCTGGAGGTCCTCTTATGCCAAGAGGGGAAGGAAAAAAAGGCCTCCCATGCTTCTGGTAGGTGCCTCAGTTGAGGAAGCGCTGAGTGAGGGTGGCGAGAGGGGTCTCGCAGGAGGTCACACTGGAGATGGGTGTCAGGTTCCAAACTTCCACAGCTGTGGTTATGCCTTCTAAAAGTTGCCCCAGACCTGAGACAACAAAGTCCTGCCACCTGCAAATGATGACTGATCAAATATCCTCTTTAATGTTGGACCTGCAGCTGAGAGTCAGCAAGCCAACAGTGTTCACGCCAGGTTTCACAGGCGTGATCCCCACCAGGCGCGTTTTAAGTGGGAAAAGGGTTAAACAGGCAAGGGCCTGTTAAAATGGGATTATAAAGGCCAATCAGTGCTGTTTAAGGGCCCTAAAGACCAGTCCCGCCTGTTGCAGGTGGGACTGATTCGGGTCAATCAGACACACCTAGGTTAAAATGGCATGGAGGCGGGAACCAGGCGGGGGGGGGGGTCGCAACCCCCAGGTTTTGCGATTTTAACCCCCCGCATGCCTAAAAGCCCGCCTCACGGCCCAATGAAAATCGAGGCCTATCTCTCCAGAAATGAAGCCATTTGTTTGCTTTTTTTATGGCCTTATTAGCCTGGTTTGCTACTAAAGGTGCTACTAATTGGTGTTGTGCACAGATCATTCAAGGTTCACGGCGAATGCAGAGAAGCCATAGCCAAAGCAAGCAGGATATTGTTGTATTGATAGAACAATTTAATATAAGTTGAAGGCCACCATTCTGCCCTTATACAAGTCCTTGGCTAGACTGCATCTACAGCTCTGTGTCCAGTTTTGGTCCCCTCACATGGTGGGCGATATAGTGGCCTTGGAAAAGGTTAAGAGGAGAGCCACAGGAATGATTCCCAGCTTAAAGATCCTTAGTTACTCTAATAGGTTAAAAGATCTGTGTCTATTTACTTTAGAGCAGCGTAGACTTAGAGGTGACCCGATCGAGGTATATGAAATAATGAAAGGGCTGGATTGCATACCCACTGAAAGATTATTTCAGTTTGACAGATTGAAGAGGACATGGGGTCATGCATTTAAGCTATGCAAGAGTAGCCATGGTGTGGAGAAGCCGGTGTTGGACTGGGGTGAACAAATGTAAGAAGTCACACAACACCAGGTTATACTCCAACAGCTTTATTTGAAGTCACAAGCTTTCGGAGCACTGCTCCTTCCTCAGGTGAAGTGGAGAGATGCATAAAGACACAGCTTATATAGTCAGAGAATAATGCCAGATGATTACAGGTAATCTTTCTAACTGCCATTTATCACACCTCGGCATAGAGATAATCACAGCAATCAAAGGTGTGAATGGTGTCCAAACAGGTCAGTCAGGAAAACATTACATCAAAGAACAATGAGGTGGGGTCACAAGGGGTCAAATGTTGCAGATGCTGGGGTCTGTATGAAAAACAAAAAAACAGACAAAAGACATTTTTTTTGCTGGAAATCACAGCAGGTCCGGGTGCATCTGTGTAGAGGGAACAAGCCAATGACGACTCGAGTCTGGATGACCCTACGTCATGTGGGGTTACATGTAGCGTGACATGAACCCAAGATCCCGGTTGAGGCCGTCCTCATGAGTGCGGAACTTGGCTATCAGTTTCTGCTCGACGATTTTGCGTTGTCGTGTGTCTCGAAGGCCGCCTTGGAGAATGTTTACCCGAAGATCGGAGGCTGAATGTCCTTGACTGCTGAAGTGTTCCCCGACTGGGAGGGAACACTCCTGCCTGGCGATTGTTGCGCGGTGTCCGTTCATCCGTTGTCGCAGTGTCTGCATGGTCTCGCCGATGTACCATGCTCCGGGGCATCCTTTCCTGCAACGTATGAGGTAGACAACGTTGGCCGAGTCACATGAGTATGTACCATGTACCTGGTGGGTGGTGTCCTCACGTGTGATGATGGTATCTGTGTTGATGATTTGGCATGTCTTACAGAGGTTGCCGTGGCAGTGTTGTGTGGTGTCGTGGTCGCTGTTCTCCTGAAAGCTGGGTAATTTGCTGCGAACGATGGTCTGTTTGAGGTTAGGTGGCTGTTTGAAGGCGAGTAGTGGAGGCGTGGGGATGGCCTTAGCGAGGTGTTCATCATCATCGATGACATGTTGAAGGCTGCGAAGAACATGGCGTAGTTTCTCCGCTCCGGGGATGTACTGGACGATGAAGGGTACTCTGTTGGTTGTGTCCCGTGTTTGTCTTCTGAGGAGGTCTATGCGATTTTTCACTGTGGCCCATCGGAACTGTCGATCGATGAGTCGAGCGTCTTATCCCGTTCTTACGAGGGCGTCTTTCAGCGTCTGTAGGTGTCCATCGCGTTCCTCCTTGTCTGAGCAGATCCTGTGTATTCGCAGGGCTTGTCCATAGGGTATGGCTTCTTTAACATGGTTAGGGTGGAAGCTGGAGAAGTGGAGCATCGTGAGGTTGTCCGTGGGCTTGCGGTAGAGTGAAGTGCTGAGGTGTCCATTTTTGATGGAGATTCGTGTGTCCAAGAATGAAACCGATTCTGAGGAGTAGTCCATGGTGAGTTTGATGGTGGGATGGAACTTGTTGATGGTATCGTGTAGTCTTTTCAGTGATTCTTCGCCGTGGGTCCATAGGAAGAAAATGTCGTCGATGTATCTGGTGTATAGCATTGGTTGGAGGTCCTGTGCAGCGAAGAAGTCTGGCTCGAACTTGTGCATGAAGATGTTGGCGTATTGGGGTGCGAATTTGGTCCCCATGGCTGTTCCGTGTGTTTGGGTAAAGAACTGGTTGTCGAAGGTGAAGACATTGTGGTCAAGGATGAAGCGGATGAGTTGTAGGATGGCGTCTGGAGATTGGCTGTTGTTGGTGTTGAGTACTGAGGCTGTCGCAGTGATGCTGTCATCGTGGGGGATACTGGTGTAGAGTGCCGAGATGTCCATCGTGGCGAGGAGTGTTCCTGGTTCAACTGGTGCATGGGTGCCGAGTTTCTGTAAGAAGTCTGTAGTGTCGCGACAGAAGCTGGGGGTTCCCTGTACGATGGGTTTCAGGATGCCCTTGACGTATACAGAGAGGTTCTCACACAGGGTTCCGTTGCCTGATACGATAGGACGTCCGGGTGTGTTGGCTTTGTGTATCTTTGGGAGGCAGTAGAAGTCTCCCACGTGGGGAGTACGTGGGATGAGAGCACGTAGGATGCTTTGAAGGT
The DNA here is from genome assembly GCF_052327205.1 of Somniosus microcephalus. Lineage (NCBI taxonomy): Eukaryota > Metazoa > Chordata > Chondrichthyes > Squaliformes > Somniosidae > Somniosus > Somniosus microcephalus. Next base: position 23,203,649 of record NC_140988.1, read on the forward strand.
CTGGATCGAAGGTCTTGATCAGTCTGTTGAGTTGGCGGGTGTGTTCTTTGGTCGGATCTGCAGGTAGCTGTCTGTAATGTTCCTGGTTGTCCAGTTGTCGGTATGCTTCTTTGCAGTAGTCCGTTCTGTTCTGTATGACGATGGCTCCTCCTTTGTCTGCTGGTTTGATGACGATGTTGCGGTTGGTCTTGAGAGTGTGGATGGCGTTGCGTTGTGCTCGGGTGACATTCTTCGCTGCACAGGACCTCCAACCAATGCTATACACCAGATACATCGACGACATTTTCTTCCTATGGACCCACGGCGAAGAATCACTTTAAAGACTACACGATACCATCAACAAGTTCCATCTCACCATCAAACTCACCATGGACTACTCCTCAGAATCGGTTTCATTCTTGGACACACGAATCTCCATCAAAGACGGACACCTCAGCACTTCACTCTACCGCAAGCCCACGGACAACCTCACGATGCTCCTCTTCTCCAGCTTCCACCCTAACCACGTTAAAGAAGCCATACCCTATGGACAAGCCTTGCGAATACACAGGATCTGCTCAGACAAGGAGGAACGCGATGGACACCTACAGACGCTGAAAGACGCCCTCGTAAGAACGGGATAAGATGCTCGACTCATCGATCGACAGTTCCGACGGGCCACAGTGAAAAATCGCATAGACTTCCTCAGAAGACAAACACGGGACACAACCAACAGAGTACCCTTCGTCGTCCAGTACTTCCCCGGAGCGGAGAAACTACGCCATGTTCTTCACAGCCTTCAACATGTCATCGATGACGATGAACACCTCACTAAGGCCATCCCCATGCCTCCACTACTCGCCTTCAAACAATCGCCTAACCTCAAACAGAACATCGTTCGCAAAAAATTACCCAGCGTTCAGGAGAACAGCGACCCCGACACCACACAACCCTGCCACGGCAACCTCTGCAAGACATGCCAGATCATCAACACAGATACCATCATCACACGTGAGGACACCACCCACCAGGTACATGGTACATACTCATGTGACTCGGCCAACGTTGTCTACCTCATACGTTGCAGGAAAGGATGCCCCGGAGCATGGTACATCGGCGAGACCATGCAGACACTGCGACAACAGATGAACGGACACCGCGCAACAATCGCCAGGCAGGAGTGTTCCCTCCCAGTCGGGGAACACTTCAGCAGTCAAGGACATTCAGCCTCCGATCTTCGGGTAAGCATTCTCCAAGGCGGCCTTCGAGACACACAATGCAAAATCGTCGAGCAGAAACTGATAGCCAAGTTCCACACTCATGAGGGCGGCCTCAACCGGGATCTTGGGTTCATGTCACGCTACATGTAACCCCACATGACGTAGGGTCATCCAGACTCGAGTCGTCATTGGCTTGTTCCCTCTACACAGATACGGCCGGACCTGCTGTGATTTCCAGCAAAAAAAATGTCTTTTGTCTGTTTTTTTGTTTTTCATACAGACCCCAGCATCTGCAACATTTGACCCCTTGTGACCCCACCTCATTGTTCTTTGATGCAATGTTTTCCTGACTGACCTGTTTGGACACCATTCACACCTTTGATTACGGTGATTATCTCTATGCCGAGGTGTGATAAATGGCAATTAGAAAGATTACCTGTAATCATCTGGCATTATTCTCCGACTATATAAGCTGTGTCTTTATGCATCTCTCCACTTCACCTGACGAAGGAGCACTGCTCCGAAAACTTGTGATTTCAAATAAAGCTGTTGGACTATAACCTGGTGTTGTGTGACTTCTTACATTTATGCAAGAGTAGGAATAGGCTTGATTTTAGGTCGTTCTTATTTTCCCAGAGAGTAGTGGACTTTTGGAATAAGTTGGCGGCTCGTGCGGTGTGTGCTGACACTCTGCACGCCTTCAAAACAGAGCTGGACCAGTTTTCGGTTGAGGCAGTGATAGCATCTTATAAGAGGTAAGCAATTTACCAGTTAACATAAGCATGGTCAGTGTGGTCTCCTGGACAGATTTTGGTTGCCTGAGGGGGTTGGAGAGATGATTTTTCCGCCCTGGGTTTCTTTTCCTGGATTTTTCGCCTCTCGCAGAAGATTACTGCTGGGGGGTAGGAAGTATCTACTCATGATGCCGCAGGCATCATGAGTTTGGGGCAGGCTTCATGGACTAGCTAATCTTTTCTTGCCTGTCATTTTCATATGTTTGTGCGTTCGTACGTATGTGCTATGCAATATTTATGGAGAGGTTCACTGTCCTTCAAGAAAGAAGGAAGCCAATAGTGGAGATAAAGTTGGAGGTGCAGAGGAAAGAAAGGAAGATCTGAGGCGAGTGTGGAGGAGAGGACTCTTAGAGGAGAAGGAGAACATGGCGACCTTACTGGAGGAAGCAAAGAGGAGGCATGTGGAACGACAGCAGTAAGTGAGATCAAGAATGAAGAGGAAGATGAAACTGAGGCTGAGAAGAACTTTGTGACAGAACCACGTTGATTTATGAATGGGTTTTCCACTGTAACAAAGTGTGGGGTACAGGTGGGGCTAAGAAAAGAGTTGGAGAGTCACCTGCTCCATATGTAGAGTGACAGTAGCGTGTGGAGTTGACCTGCAAAAGGATTGATAGAACCAATGGAGCAGGTGTGGAGTTTCACAAGGGTGAACTAAGGTTGTGAGAGATGGTGGATTTTGCAATGAAAAGAGCATTTACATAATTATGGTGGGCTTCTGCATCTAGAGCAGTGCAACGGGGTGCCTGACCCACCCTGCAGCGGACCTCAGACAGCTCCACCACTCAGAGGGGGGGACCTCCCAGGCCCAGATTGGGTCAAAGACAAAGTCAAGCCATTCTTAGTTATTTTTAATGAGCACATGGCTCACTATAGCAACAATTAATCAATCCTTCCTGGATCAATTCCTTTTCCACTTTAGACCTTGAATGAGCTGTACTCTCAGGATGAATTTGGATGAAATTCCCAGGGAAGCTCAGGAACATCCTGAAACTACGGCACGGATTTTAACTCCCACCGCCTGGCGGAAACTGGGCCTGGTTCAGGCAGGACTGTTAGAGAATTTATGTAAATGATCCCTGCCGTTAAGTTTGGGTGGGACTCCACGACCCTGGACTGCCCGCATGCAACGTTCCCGTCCCCACTTTGAAAATGGAACCAAAGATTTTTCTATCAATGGGGGAGAAATCCAGCAGTCTGGGTTCTGTTCCCCCCCAACCCCGGCTGCAAATCTGCCCCGAGTTTGCCCCCACCCAGGTTGCAATTGCGTCCACCCTCCACTCACCTGACTGCTGGAGCCTGTTCCTGCGGGTCCCCTGGCAGCCTCTAGCCCTGCTCACCCCACTCTCGCCAGCTGGCCTCACATCGTTCCTGCCGGGTAGGGCCTGCAATACGGTAATGAGGCCTAGAACTGTAAAATAGTCCGGGCCCTCACAATAGCAAGTCGGGTCAAGCCTGCTGCTCGCCCACTGGCCCCAGGCTGACCTCTCACCCCGAGTTAAAATCAGGGCTGTAAAATCCAATCCCAAAGGGAAGGGTGAATTAGGCTTAAACATAGGAAACATTAAAGCAGTACATCCTTGTTCATTGTTAATATTGTGTGACAAACAGCCAATGATTGTTTCATTGATTATCTGGTAAATAATTGATGTTGCCTCTTGATGAATTGGACACTAAAATAAGTCACCTTTGACCTTCCATTGCCGAATATGTAGACAGCCCTTCGGTTCTCTCGGACTGCCCTGTCGCCATTTCCCCAGATAATGAAATTATCTGCAGCTCCGACTCTTGAGTAATACGCAATATGTATATTTTCTCTTATCAATCCGGCTGTTGCCGAGTGAATTGGGCCTTTGGCTCATTGCTTGTGGCAGGTTGTCTCTCAGGCACCATGAGAAAAATATACAAACTCATATGCCTATGTTGCAAATCAATTCTGTGGTAAAGTAGAAATTACCCCTGTACCAATAAGCAGCGGAGCTATGAAAAATCCCCTGAATACAGCTCGCAAATAAAAGACAAGCTATCAATCATGGGAGAGGGCTTCTGGCCCTGGGCGGCTGCTCTCCACAGCAGCAGATGAGATTGGACAGGGCTGGGATATGTGAGGTTGCCTCTTTTCTAAGTGCAAACACGTAACCCAGTTAAAGCATGTGCACTTGTAAAGTTTACTGTCACGCCAACTAATTAATCACTTTGCAAACTGCAATTAATCATACATTAATGAGAAGGTCCCTTTGGTTTGTTAAATACAGCTTCTTTGGTCCCTGCTCTCCTTGGAGCCAAAAGCGAGCCGAAAACATGCAGGACTCAATTAATCTTGGATCATCGCAGGGCGTTGGAAATCTGTCTTCCAAGTGAAAGAGGCAAAAAGCTGCAACATTTTAAGCTGGCGACGCATCGCTTGTGTAAATTCGCAAGCAGTTAATCGTGGCAGAAAAAGGAGGTGGTGGTGATGCGGGGGGGGAGGAGGCGTAAAAGTTTCTTTAATGCACTTGTCAGCCTGTGATGGTTCCTCCGCTGAAACGGAAATGCGTCTGCCTTCAGAACAAATGTGTGTACAAAAAAATTAATTCAGACTCGGGGAATATTCGAGCCCACCGGCTCACAGCTGGTATCCGCGCTGGCGACTTGTTTTCATTAACTCGGCCATTAACAGTCCAAATCCACAGTGTGATTGAAATGTCCTGTGAAATTGCAGTGTATCAGCCAATTCTGAAACCCGACACCGTCAGGAAGTGTTCTGCGATATTGTTTCTGATTGTGTGGAATAAAATATGGTCTCGATTTGACAAGGAGAGATTAAACTGTGACAATCCTCTGCCACTCCACCTGGGAGGATGCAAACAAACAAGCGGCGGGCGTGCAGAAGTTGTTATGGAAGAATGCATGAGAATGACCTTTACTAACCTGTTGAATTATATCTCCTCCAACAGTGCCTTTGATTTGGAAACATCCATCTCTTTCATGATGATTCCGATATGAAACATTGAGATGAGTTCATCGGCCCACAGTAGAAATCAGCCGAAGCACTCGACTCCAGTTTAGGTATAGGGTAGGTAACCAGAGTGGTGGATTTAAAGCTGTACTGTGCTCTCTTTGCAGGATGATTCAGTAAAGTCACCGCTCTGTTGGCTTTCAGGCAGTGTTTGAGTCCAAATCTAGGGGCCGTAAATATAAGCTAGCCACTAATAATCCAATTCGGCACAAAACCTCTTTACTCAAAAGAGGTTAGAATGTGGAACTGGCTACTGCATTGAGTGGCTGAGGCGAAGAGCATAGATGCATTTAAGGGGAAGCTAGATAAGCACATGAGGGAGAAAGGAATAGAAGGCTATGCTGGTAGGGTGAGATGAAGTAAGTCGAGAGGAGACTGGTGTGGAGCATAATCACTGGCAATGATCAGTTGGGCCGAATGGCCTGTTTTTCTGCTGTAAATTCTATGTATAACATTATGGCCTGTAGTGTGAGTGACCCACGACCAGGGCTGGCATGATGATTCCGATGATCACAGATGATTTTATAACCGTTGTACTCACTCATTCAGACTAACTCAGCAAGGGTCACTGGGAAATATTTAGAGTTTTAGTTGTGTTTACTGTGAAGTCTTCATTTACAGTATCTGACTTGAGATATAAATATTTCACTTAGACTCCACTCAGTTCTGCTGGGCATTTCTGCCCCATAACACTTTTTTTTTGAAAAAGGCACGTAAAATAGACTGAAGATTAGGGATGAATTTTGTCTCCCAAAAATGGGTGGGTTGGGGTCGGGTCAGATTTTAAAATGATTAAAATCTTAAACCTACCTCCAACTCTCCCACTTCCAGGTTTAATGGCGGTGGGACAAGAGTCAGGCAGCTAACCTGCTCCCAGGAGGGAGGTTGGCGAATTAATATTTTAATGTGGCTGGCAGCCTCTGATTTAACCTGCTTTGCAGGTTTAACAGTGGCCGGCCGGATTTCCCAGGCCTCGGGAAGCCCAGCAGCTGAAGGGAGACGAGGACAGCTTCAGGGTCAGGAAGAGCAGGAGTGCTTCCCCCAGTCCCCCAAGCACTCCTGCCATCAGACCCCTCCACGTACAAAGACCCCTGGGGTCGGAGATTGGACACTCCCCAGGTCGGGGAGCGGGTCCCCTGATGCTCCCAGTAGCAGCTGCAGACTCCCTACCTGCTCCGCAGTCCTCCCCACCCAACTGAATGCCAAGCCTATCAATCAGGCTGACGTCCGGATGGGAAACCTGTCAAGGAGAAAAGTCGCATGTTGCGGGAAACCTGGACTTCTGGATTTCCTGTCAGAAACACCCCCCCACACACACACACACCCCCCCACACACACCCCCCCACACACACCCCCCCACACACACCCCCCCACACACACCCCCCCACACACACCCCCCCACACACACCCCCCCACACACACCCCCCCACACACACCCCCCCACACACACCCCCCCCCACACACACCCCCCCACACACACACCCCCCCACACACACACCCCCCCCACACACACCCCCCCACACACACACCCCCCCACACACACCCCCCCACACACACCCCCCCACACACACCCCCCCACACACACCCCCCCACACACACCCCCCCACACACACCCCCCCACACACACCCCCCCACACACCCCCCCCACACACACCCCCCCACACACACCCCCCCACACACACCCCCCCCACACACACCCCCCCACACACACCCCCCCACACACACCCCCCCACACACACCCCCCCACACACACCCCCCCACACACACCCCCCCACACACACCCCCCCACACACACCCCCCCACACACACCCCCCCACACACACACACACACACCTGTCAATATCGGGGTCTTGGAGTCAGCATAAAGCTATTTCCATTGTGCACTCTGAAGTTGCTGTCTGAATCTGGAGTAAGGTTACAACGTGAGTCTGGAGCAGAATGGAATGAGCTTCCCTAGGGAGGATGCTCTGCTTTACCTGTTGGTGTGTCCCTGCGCACGCGTGCCTGCGCGTCCCTGTGCCCGCGCACGCTATTTAAGGTTCCAGCCAGGCAGCCCAGCCAGACAGAACCCAAACTGTATTGATTGGCCTCGTGCTGCAATAAATACTCAGGTTTTCTGTGGTCTTTTTGCCAATGCTCTTCACCCTCTTAAAGCAATGGCCCATCCTGGGGTCCCAGAAACACTGGCCCTCTGCCAAGTGGCCATGGTTCCTTTCTGAGCTGAGTGGCAGGTGGGCCAATGACCATAATGTATCCAGCAAGGACAGGCCCTTATCTTTTTTTTTCCCCCTCCTATTTTGGTGTCCTTGCTGTTTGTCAGGGAGGGGCCCAGGCGATGACCTTCTTGCAGGTCTCTGCTGATCTGCTCAGCTGTAAGAACATACAACTTGGCAGCCCAGAGTGACCTGCAGATGTACTGCTCCCTTCCCCCCTGTGAGGGTGTCGTTGGTCCCGGCTGTAAGGTCAAAATCAGGGAACAAACGCCCCATGCTTTTTAACAGAAAACCTCAATTTAAAAAAAAAAATTATACATGGGTTCTGGGCATCGCTGGCAAGGCCAGCATTTATTGCCCATCCCTTTTGCCCTTGATGGGCCATTGCTTTAAGAGGGTGAAGAGCATTGGCAAAAAGAAGCCCTCTGAAAACCTGAGTGTTTATTGCAGCACGAGGCCAATCAATACAGTTTGGGTTCTGGCTGGGCTGCCTGACTGGAACCTTAAATATCTCAATGTAAAATATCACCATTCTATACTTCTGCCCTCAAGTGGAGTTGCTACATTTTTACTGCAATGCTGTTGATATGTGACAAAATAATACTTCTCGGGGGATAACTTTTTTTTTAGAATATGCTTGGAAACAAATCTGAACCAGCAGTCATTCCTTTCAAATGCCCGTACAGCATTAAATCAAATAAAACAAAACAAACTGCTGCGTGTTTATGGACAATATGCTGAAAATGCAACCAGCCAAGCATGCTGAATCTTAATTCAGTTTGTAGCATGCACTCATTCTTGACTTCACTTTTTCTGTTACCTGGAGTGATTTGTGTCACAACTGATGACTTTATGTCCTGTGAAGTATTGTAGTAAAGGTCGCTGTGAAGAGCAGATAAGGGACGAACAGTGTTAGACATATCCTTTGGGACTTGTATTAATAGCTATACGGTTTAATGCATTGTTACAGATGGGCTGCTAAACTGAAACAACTAATAAAGATTAGAATGGCCATATGATAAGAGGCGACATCACTGTCCAAATTCTCCACCGTGCCCCCTCTGCAGTCTCGCTGCCATTTGAAGCTGTAACCATCTAGAAAATCGATTTAACAAATATAATGAAGTAAAACTAAAAGGGAGAGAATGAGACGTTGCCTCCCACAAGCGTCCCATTATCCCCTGGCCCCCATTTGTACCTCCCCTGCACTTCTTCCTGGACCAATTCCTGATGAACCTAAGTAACCGGTGAGGAGGATACAGACAGGGACACAACAGCACTGATGTGAATCATCATTTAAAAAAAAAAAAAAAAAAAAATCCCCTCTAGAATTTTTTAGTTAGATGTTTACGCTGTTGGTACTAAAATCAGAAGCCTGCCTAACGTCATTCTATTTTGAAGAATGGTGTGAAATTCCTATCTCACGAGGGGGGGGAAAAAAAAAGAGCCCTACTGTTTTCCTTCACAATTAATGAGCCGCTAAAAAATAGAAAATCCCATTCTCAGAAATCGCACGTTTCGAAGCCTGTGATTTTGAGTGGGTTGTGAGCTATGAAGAGCAATGGAGATTCTTCCGGTTCAGAGCTCCGATGAGATTTATTGAGGTCGGGGCCGGAATTCAGCGAGCTGGGTTCGAGCCCGCCGGTGGCCTTCAGTCCTGACTCCGTCAGTGTGCGGGGTCAGTGGGAGGGTTCCTCATCCGCATGGGGCCGTCTGGCACCAGCGGGCTCGCCGTGGGCATATTTGCACCACCCGCCGGCATCATGTGACTGGAGAACCAGGCGTTCCCTGGCCATTTGTGGGGGAGGGAGTTACATAGAACCACGGAAGCAGGCCCTCGGCCTGACCAGCCCGTGTCGGGATTATGCTCCACACGAGTGGTATCCTAATCCCATCTGCCGGCCATGTTTCTCTTTATCTCTCTATCTGACCTATTCTTAAATGTCGACACAGTCTCTGCTTCAATCGCTAAGTGCATTCCACAGCCTCTCGACCCTCCATGCAAGAAAAAAGCTTCCCCTGCTTTCTCTTACATTTAATCTTATATCCTAGACCCCTCAACCACTGGAAACAGTTTGTTTCTATCTACCCCGCTCCGTCGCTTCATAATTTTAAACCCCCGCTAGCAAATTGCGTTGTCATCTCTGTTTAAAAGAAGACAAGTCCCAATTACTCAAGTTTCCACAGCCCTTGGGCACCCTATGTGAAGCAGTCCAACCTGGTGCAACCATTTCTTCAGGGGTCCAAGCTGCCTCTTTGCCTTACCCCTCCGATGATCATCTGCAATAATAGACCCCTCCACCTGTTATTGAGGAGAGTGGATGCATCCATGGCCTCTCCTCTCCCCAGCTCTGTAACCTCCTCCGGTCCTACAACTCAGACCTCTGCATTCCTCCAATTCTGGCTTCTTGTGCATCCCTGACTTCCTTCGCCCCACCATTGGTGGCTGTGTCTTCAGCTGTCTAGGCCCTAAGCTCTGAATTCCTTCTCTAAAGCTCTTTAATTCAGCACCTCTTTCCTCCTTTTAAGACGCTCCTTAAAACCTATCTCTTCGGCCAAGCTTTTGGTCACCTGTCCTAATGTCTCCTTTTTTGGCTCGGTGTCAATTTTTCTCTGATTACGCTTCCTGTGGAGCACCTTGGGACATTGCACTATGTCAAAGGTACTATTTAAATGTCTGTAAGACAAAGGTCCTCTACCAATCTGCCCCCGCCACACAGTTCTGCGCCCCCCCCCCCCCCCCCCCCGATTATCAAAATCCATGACAAGGCCTTGGACAACATGGACCAATTCCATACCTCTGGAGCCTACTGTCAACAAGGGCAGACGTCGATGACTAAGTCCAACACTGCCTTCAGTGTGCCAGTGCGGCCTGAGGAAGAGAGTGTTGGAAGACCAGGACCTCAAACCTGGCACCAAGTTCATGGTCTACAGAGCAGCAGTGATACCCGCCCTGCTGTATGCCTCAGGGACATGGACCATGTACAGCAGGCACCTCAAAGCATTGGAAAGGTACCACCAACGCTGCCTCCGCAAGATCCTGCAAATCCATTGGCAGGATAGCCGCACCAATGTCAGTGTTCTTGCTCAGGCCAATGTCCCCAGCATTGAAGCTTTGACCACGCTGGATCAGCTCCGATGGACGGGTCACATTGTCCGCATGCCCGATACGAGACTCCCAAAACAAGCGCTCTACTCGGAGCTCCGACACGGCAAGAGAGCCCCAGGTGGGCAGAGGAAACGCTTCAAGGACACCCTCAAAGCCTTCTTGAAAAAGTGCAACATCCCCACCGACACCTGGGAATCTCTGGCCCAAGACCGTACAAAGTTGAGGAGAAGCATCCGGGAAGGTGCCGAATACCTCGAGTCTCTTCACTGGGAGCAAGTGGAAGCCAAGCACAAGCAGCAGAAGGAGCGCACGTCAACCCAAGCACCACGTTAACCCAAGCACCACGTTAACCCGCCCCTTCAACCACCGTCTGCCCCACCTGTGACAGAGACTGTAGGTCCCGCATTGGACTCGTCGGTCACCTGAGAACTCATTTTTAATGTGAAAGCAAGTCATCTTTGGTTCCGAAGGACTGCCAGAGAGAGAGAGAGATAAATGCAAGTTGTTGTTGATTGGGGTCTGGTTAGTAGAGATCCACAGGGTTTGTATTGGGACCAGTGCTGTTTATTTTTATTAATGATCTACCTGAAAGTTTAAATGGGACCATTCTTAAATTCAGATGATGCAAACATGTGCACGTGGTTAGTAATTCGGAACAAATCAACACGTTGCAGGTCATTTTTGCTAAGTTGGGTGAATGGGGCTATGTATAGCAGATGTCACTTTATGGACGAGTGCAGTGCCATGCAGTTGGGTTAGGAAAGTCCAACCATGTTTACGCTATGTAGGGGTACCCGTTAAAGGTAACAGGTCAACCAAGATGCCTTGTGAAAGCTGCACAAGCAGTGTGAAATTGCTATAAGGAAAGCAAATAGGGCTTTAGGTTGCATTGCTAGGAACACTGAATACAAAATCAAGAGCACTATATTGTATCTAAGTTTTATGAGGATTTGGTGCATCCTTACTTGGAATATGTGGGGTAAGTTTAACTAGGGCAATGGTGCAAAACAGGAATTAGAATTCGCCGCCCATTATACACCACAGCCCATTTTTCTTTCCTTACGGAGCGTATGATTGAAGTTTTAAACGTGTTGAGGGAATTGGATACATTCTGCTTAGATACGTTATTTGAAATACAGGAAACTCTCTGGTATCCGGCACCAACGGGACCAGGATGGTGCCGGTTGATTAAAAATTCCAGATGACTGAGAGGGTTATCTACCGAGGGCTATTTTTAACAAAGAGTCAGACTTCTGTTATTGAGGTGTTCAGACTTCTGACGGTGCCAAGAAGCCGCGTAGTGGCAGTTTGGAGAACTACCCCCACTGACTAACTCGGCCACCATGGGAGACTCGGACTCGGCAACATTTCCGGTTATTGAGGTGTTTTCGGAGTATGAATTTTGCCGGTTAATAGAGAATTCTGGAGAATTTAGGTGCCGATTAAACGAGAGTTTCCTGTAGAATGGAATGGTCGGGCTAGGGGGCCATGCCTATAAAATCCAAAAGCAAAGACCTAGGCCCAGTGTTGGAGTACAGGTAGACTATCCTTTATCCGAAAACCTCGGGACCAGCCGTGTTTCGGTTTTCGGAAAATTTCGGATTTCGGGGGGTCGGGGTCGGCGGGGGTTCCGCGGGGGGTCCTGCGCCACTCTGGTCATGTCGTGCGCACGACTTACGCTGACCGAAAAAACCTTCGGTTTTTAGAGGGGTTCGGATAAAGGGTAGTCTACCTGTATTGCTTTTCAGAGAGTTATCATTTTCTGGAGCTAATTGCTGTGATGTGTGATGAGTATGGCTTTGTTATTAAATAAAAACAGAAAATGCTGGAAATACTCAGCAGGTCAGGCAGCATCTGTGGAGAGAGAGAGAAACAGTTAACGTTTCAGGTCAATGACCTGTCGTCAGAACTGGAAAAAGTTAGAGGTGTAACAGGTTTTAAGCAAGTGTGGGGGGGAGGGGAGGAAAGAACAAAAGGGAAGGCCTGTGATGGGGTGGAAGGCAGGAGTGATTAAATGACTAAAGGGATGATGGGGAAAGGCAAATGGAGATGGTAATGGGACAAGTAAAGAAACAAAAGATGAGTCTAGATGAGGTGTAAATGGGAATGGCAGAATCAACAGCTGCCATGTGAAAAAATAGGGGCAGAGGTCATGAGTTCAACAATTTCAGACCATGAGTCCAGAAGGCTGTAAAGTGCCTAATTGAAAGATGAGGTGCTGTTCCTCGATGGCTTTTGTTATTGTTCTTCAAAAGGCAATTTGACAAGTCCTGAGTGATTTTTTAAAAAAGGAATTGCATTTCTATAGCGCCTTTCATGATCTCCGGATGTCCCAAAGCACTTTACAACCAATGAAGTACATTTGAAATGTAGTCACTATTGTAATGTAGGAAGCGTGACAGCCAATTCGCGCACAGCAAGCTCCCACAACCAGCAATGTGATAATGACCAGATAATCTGTTCTTTTTCAGTAATGTTGGTTGAGGAATAAATATTAGCCAGGACACTGGGGATAACTCCACTGCTCTTATTCCAAAAAGTGCCATGGGATCATTTGCGTCGACCCCGAGAGGGCGGACAGGGCCTTGGTTTGACGTCTCATCCAAAAGACGGCACCTCTTGACAGTGCAGCACTCCCTCAGCACTGCACTAGAGCATCAGCCTAGATTTTGTACTCCAATCTCTGGAATGAGGTGAGTGTGCTACCAACTGAGTCACTGCTGCAGTTATAGCTGGTCAACAGTTGCTTTATTGATGCATTGTTGGCAGTCAGGGTCTCCTGTAGCTTTGTTGTCTGCCTTAGGGCATTGGAGAGGAAATTCAGATTTTTTTTATTGTAGTGGGCTTGATTCACCTTGGGTCTTCTCTTTTAATACTTTAGCAATAAATCTTCTATGGCAAGTTAGGGGATACGCTGTTTGTTTTAAAAGGGCAGGCACATCATCATATGTAAAATAGAATGTAGATGTGTGTTCCTTTTTAAGGCCAGAAGGTGTAATTGTTTATCATTCCTGAAAGGAATCCCTGATTATAATCGCTCAACCATTGGTGGCCGTGCCTTCTGTTGCCTAGGCCCTAAGCTCTGGAATTCCCTGCCTAAACCTCTCCGCCTCGCCACCTCTCTTTCCTCCTTTAAGACGCTCCTTAAAACCTACCTCTTTGACCAAGCTTTTGGTCACCTGCCCTAATTTCTTCTTATGGCTCGGTGTCAGATATTTTGTCTTATAACACTCGTGATGCGCCTTGGGACGTTTTACAACATTAAAGGCACTATATAAATACTTGTTGTTGTTGGAATGGTTCAGTGACGAGCCAGGTTTCAAAGAATCTTGAATTTGTTTAATTGATAGGTTAATTAGCAATATGGAGACAGTGGAACCAGCATGTTCTTGGCGTGAAGGCGCTGAAGCGCTTTACACCTGTGAGGAAAACAGTTGAATGCCGGAGATAAAAGGCTGGATTTTCTGAATGGAGGCGAGTTGGAGGCGGGACTGCTGCTTGTCACGTCAGTGTCCCGCCTCCATCCTCGTCTGACCCACCAGAGGGATTTTCCCCTGATTGACCTCGTTAAGCCCGCTCTGCGGGCTCAGCAGGCCAATTAAGGAAGAAGTCACTGACGGAGCACATCAACATCGGACATGCTATCTGTCAAGATTTCTTGAAAAGAAATATCAGCATTTGACAGCTCTGTGAAGCTGTCAAACACTGACATTCTCTTTAGTTTGAGACCTTGTGTTCAGGACTCATCAAACCTTTCAACTTTGTAAATTTCAGATGGCTGTTGGATCAGAGGATCCAACAGCCAGTCTGTGAAATCAACAACAAGGATGTCAGGTCTCCCAATCCAGAGAGGATGAAGGCTGTAGGAAGAAAACAAGGTAAGTGAATATTTTTTTTACACATCACTCACCTTACATACTTACCACTCCACATTTGCACCCATCACTCACCTCCATCTTACTTCCAGGTGCCTCCGACCGCCACAGACCTCCTTCACTTCTCCTCCAACTTGACGGGGTTCTCTGAGGTCGGGAAGCCTTCACCTGTGAAGGTAAAATGGCATTAATCCTTTTTTCTGCCTGTTAACAGGTAGTTAACTAGACAGTTAAAAGTATTTAATGTCTTTCCTGCCTCCAGGAGACGGGACCCAAAGCAGCACATCTTCCCGCCTCCTGGCAAAAGGGCACAGAGGCAGGATGGGAGCGGCTTTGCCATCCGTCCCCACTTTCTGCTAATTTACCGGTAGTCCCGCCTCCATGCCCGCCTCCTCGGGGCTTGGAAAATCCAGCCCAAAGAATCATTGTTTAAAAAGTCTTCATTTTCCTACATTTACGCTTGGCTTGGAGCTGGTCAGTTGGTTTTGTTTTGTTTGGTCTGCTGCAGTTATGGAGAAAGTAGAAGCCATCTCCTCAGAAGAATGATCCAATCGGGTGTGATGAATAAATTTGCCTCGTCAGTAAACCTATGTTAGAATAAATTTGCTTATGACTGACGGTGGTTCAGAAGCAAACTGTTGCAGGAAGGGTTGATGTTTCCACTAGCGGGCGAGACCAGAACTAGGGGCCATAAATAGAAGATGGTCACTAATAAATCTAATTGGGAATTCAGGAGAAATTTCTCTACCCAGAGAGTGGTGAGAATGTGGAAGGTGCTACCACATGGTGTGGTCGAGGCGAATAGCATAGATACATTTAAGGGGAAGCTAGATAAACACATGAGTGAGAAAGGAATAGAAGAATATGTTAAGGTTAGATGAGGAAGGGTGGGAGGAGGCTCGTGTGGAACATAGAAACAGGCCATTCGGCCCAAAGGTTCCGTGCTATAAAAGACTGGGCGGGGGGGGGGGGAATTCAGTTGTTTGCACTTCCCGTTAGCGCTAATTGGGGTGCAAAACAACTAGCGCCCGGGCGCGGCGATGTTTGCGCCACTTACGAAATTAACTAGACATTTTGCGGCGGCGCTAAACACTACTGCCACGATCTCCTGCGTCGGCAGATCGTGACGCCAGTCGAGTGCGCAACACCCCATTAGCGCCCCGGACCGGATATTGAGTGGCGCCCCCTGCCGCTAGCAACGACAGGTTGAGGGGAGCGTTTTGCTGTCAGAAAGGGGAGCGCTATTTAAAGGCGACCACTTCCTGCCTCTTTTTGTCAGTGACATTTTTGCACCACGCATAGAGAGAGAGAGAGAGACTCTTCTGGAGAGATTCAACACTGTGTGAAGGAGTTTTGAGTACTGAGCAGCACTTTACAGGCTCATTTTGATTTGCCCTTCCTTGCTTCGCCAGCGCTCTGAGGTAGCGCCTCGCTCCTCGGCCTTTGCGCCTTAAGACAGGCAGAAAGCACCTGATTTAGCGCTCTAATCACCTCCAGGGGTGATAAAAGCCAAGTTTGCCGTCGGAGGCGATAATTAGCGCCAGGCGCTAAACTTTGCACACGGTCGACAATGGCGCCCCAAATGGGGTGATGCTGAATTTTTCCTTGGACTTGAGGGTACAGGGCACAATTTTGAAATTGAAGATGACACGAAACTTGGACGTGTAGTAAACACTGAGGAAGATAGTAATAGACTTCAAGAGGACATAGACAGGTTGGTGGAATGTGCAGACACGTGGCAGATGAAATTCAATGCAGAAAAGTGTGAGGTGATGCATTTTGGTAGGAAGAATGAGGAGAGACAGTACAAGCTAAATGGTACAATTCGAAAGGGGGTGCAAGTAGAGAGAGACCTGGGGGTGTTTGAGCACAAACCTTTGAAAGTGGCAGGACAGGTTAACAAAGCAGTTAATAAAGCATATGGGATCCTGGGCTTTATAAATAGAGGCATAGAATACAAAAGCCAGGAAGTTATATAAATCACTAGTTTGGCCAAAGCTGGAGCATTGCGTCCAATTCTGGGCACTGCACTTTAGGAAGGATGTGAAGGCTTTGGAGAGGGTATAGAAGAGATTTGCTAGAATGGTTCCAGGGATGAGGGATTACGGTTACGTGGGTTGACTGGAGAAGCTGGGGTTGATCTCCTTCGAGCAGAGAAGGGATTAACTGGATTGCTCTTCGAAAGAGTCGGCGCAGACTCGATGGGCGAGTGGCCCCCCTTCTGTGTTGTATGATTCTATGAAATACTTTGTAATACATTGTAACTTTGAAGTGATGGTGCCAACTCTTGAGTAAATCTTTTCATATATTACAGATACACATAGATCATATAGACGTGGTTATGTGTCACCCAGGCAAGCAAGTGTGGCAGGCTCTAAAAACATAAAATGCAGAAAATACACAGCGGGTCAGGCAGCATCTGTAGAGAGAGAAGCAGAGTTAATGGGGGGAATTTTAACCCCAAAAAAAGACGGATTTGGGTCGGGTGGGAGGTTAAAGTATTAGAAATCTGAGTACCGACCCGAACTCATCTTTAAACCATCCTCTTCCAAGAGGCAGGCTTACACTAAATATTATAATTAGGCTGCATGCCTCTCTTTGAAGCACCATTTTAAATTTAACCCCTCAGGGAACCCACTAGCTAAAGGGAGGCGAGGACTGCTGGATCCAGGAGGAAAGTGCCTTTCCACTTACCTGCTGGATCCAGCATCCCTGCCTCACCAACCCCCCGCGATCGGACCCCCCCCCCCCCCCTCGGCCCTTCTGCTCTCCCACCTGAGGCCTCCCATCTCCCCGGTCCCGGCCTCCAACTCTTTCTCCCTCTCCTCCCCCCGGCCCATGAGGCCTACGATTTCTGACCCCCCCCCCCTTCCCTCGGCCTTCCAATCCTCATTCCCCAGCCCCTGAACTCCTCCACCCAACCCCCCTCCAGCCTTCCGAACCCTGACACCCTGGAGAAAGAAAATGTCAGTCAGGCCCTGCCGTTAAATTCAGCAGGGCCTGAGGGAAACATGTTTTCCTGGGTTTCCCGTCCACAATCCAGCACCCCCTGCTCCCTCCCTACCCACCTCCAAGTTAAAATCCTGCCCAACGTTTCAGGTCGATGACCTTTCGTCCAAACTGGAAGAAGTTAGAGATGTAACAAGTTTTAAGCAAGTGCAGAGGCAGGGAAAGAGGGCGGGGAGGAAGAACAAATGGGAAGGTCAGTGATAGGCTGGAAGGTAGGAGAGATTAAATAACAAAAGGGATGATTGGGCAAGGTAAAAGGGTGTGGTAAAGGGACAAGTAAAGAAACGAAACTCTAGAGGAGTTGTAAATGACAACAGCCAAACCATTATCAGCACCTGCTGTCTGGGGAAAAAATGGGAGCCAGGTGTAACATTCACTTTGCAGGAATAACATTTTGTAGTGTCGTGGACATGAGATTTTTAATTATACTGATTTAATGAATTCCTTAATTCTGCACAAAACAGGAGAAAAAGAGAGAGGTTTGGTCTCCTCCTCATTGCCCTGTGGGTGTTCAGGATTACCTGAGCACAGCACACAGGGAAAGATCAGGTGGGCCAGATTGCATGCCTGTTATGGAGCCACTTCGATTTATCTAAATTAATTTGTGGAGATCGGGCTTGTTCTATAATGGGTGTGTGAGCCCTCTGTCCAGTTAGAGATTAAAGGAACTAATTTACCAGTTATGACCTGCAATAGATTTCGCATTCATTGTCTTGCTTGGAATGCAGCACTTTTGACACCTTTCCTCTCTTGTTTGGGTCATTCAATCCAATGCCCCCAACACGATCATTTCGGACTAGAACAGAGGCCCCTCCTAACATCACCGACTTGTCAACCTAAATTTATGCTTCACAAAAGCTTTTCAATTATTCAAGTGTAGTACAGTTCAATTTTACCCTGTTTTGATTATGCATTTCCCCCAAGTCTATATCTGTCATATCGCTGCACTCACGAGACGTGCAATAGAACTGCTGTTAAGAAATATGAGTCCTTTTTAACACTGTCATTGAGAGAAATGATTAACTAATGATTAAAGGCTAGTGTCACTCTTTGTTGGTCTATCTAGACTATAATTCAAGGAAGCTGTAATTCAACAGAGAAATTTGCTCCACAACCTTTGAAAGAGTTCTAGTCTTTGTTTAAATGTCCTATGTGGTTTCCTCTTAAACTGAGTTAGAATTTTAGTTTTTACATTACCATTTTGTCACTGATTCAGAAATAGATTCATAAAGTGTCAGCCTTGGCTCAATGCTAGTACTCTTGACCCACTCCAGTGATTTGAGCACATAATCACGGCTGACACTCCAGTGCAGTACAGAGGGAGGGCAGCACTGTCAGAGGTGCCGTCTTTCGGATGAGATGTTAAACTGAGGCCCCTCTGGTGGATGTAAAAGATCCCACAACATTATTCGTAGATGAGTAAGGGAGTTCTCACTGCCAACGTTTATTCCCTAACTAGCACCAGCAAAACATTATCTGGGCATTTTTTTGCTCTTTGTGGGACCTTGCTGTGTGTAAATTTGCTGCTGAATTTCCCTACATTACAACAGTTACTATGCTTCAAAAGTAATTCATTGGCTGTAAAGTACTTTGGGATGTCCTGAGGATATGAAAGTCGCTATATAAATACAAGTTCGTTCTTTTTATAATTTTGTGTGAAGGTTAATATGAATAAGATTTTTTTTTGGGGGGGGGGGGGGGAAGGCTGTAGTTTAAAAAAAAATAAAAATAAATCATACTGCATTGACAGCATCTGTACTGTACTGTACCTCAAAGATATAGGTGTCACAACGAACCTCACATTATGATGCTATTACAACAGCCTATATCAACTCTGTTTCCAATGGCAATATCTTGCACCTTTGTGGTGTCCTCCTTTTCTAGTACTGTAAAACAGTGCTGTACATGATGTGCTTGGATATGATGCTCGGCAACATCATCACATTTAATCTTTACTGCTAAATATTTAGTTTCCGAGGAACTAAGTCAAGCAACAAGATGTAGATATTTAGAGCATGGTGTGCACTCTCACTGACAGAGAAAGTATATGAAACACCCCATAACGCATCCCTCAATACAACCTCTGTACCAGCACCTACATATTGCAATGTTATATTGAGGGATGGGTTATGGGGTGTTTCATATACTTTCTCTGTCAGTGAGAGTGCCATAAACAATGTTTATCAGAGGTGATGGTGTATCAGGAACTGTCACAGTGAAGGGCTAGTGATGAAATGCCCTACTGCAGCAATATTTAATCAATCAATACAGGGTTGGAGACTCTGAGTGACTTGGGAGTTCTTAATCCATAGACAAGAAAAGAGGCTGAAGAGTGTAATGTACCCTCCTACAGAGAAGGTGGTAACAATTTCTAACACAATAAATTCTTCCCAAAATCAATGGAAGAGATTTCGCAAAGTTAAATGTGCCAGTGGACATGCTGGCCAAGAGTTTCCGCTTTGGGCGCAATCGGCAATCCGGGCGCAAATGGCGCTCGAGATTGTGCTACTTTTGAGAAGTGTTTTTTCTCAAGTTTCTGCTCTCTCTCATTTGTATGTCGCCAGACATAAAATCTGACAGCAGCGCAATCGGGCAACATTTTAAAAGGAAATTTAAAAAAAATGACATTTAAGAGTGGTAACCTGGTGCAGCTTCATTAATACAGCTGAAAATGGGTTTAATCACAAAAAAAATACTTTAATCACTGTGTCTAGTCCACCACCTGTGAATAACCCAATTTTAAATAACTGAAACTGACTTTAAAAAAAAACTACAGGAAACTTTTTTCATCCAGCACGGACGGGACCGACGTGGTGCCGGTTCATCAAAAATTCCGGATAACCGAAAGCTATAGTAAAAGATATGGAGCTGAGAGCTCCGTATAAAGCAACAAACCCTGTTGCTTAGCAACAGGTTCAGAACAATGGCCACAAGTTGCAAGCGTCTCTGCAGCTTAGCAACAGCTGCAGCCACACCCTTGCACAGCAACAGATGGAGGAAGGCAAGAAATAAAAGTTACCTGAACCTACTCCTGAATTTTGCCAGTTAACCGAGGTTTCTGGTTATTTAGGTGCCGGTAAATTGAAAGTTTCCTGTATACAGAACCATTTACTAGTTCCATTGGTGTACAGTAGTCAGTTTCTTAGTAAATTTTAAAAAATATATAAAGTTTTTAAAACTTGCTTATTAGTGCCCTTGCACCTTAAAAAAAAAACACAGCTTCGTTTTTAGAGCCTCCTCGAAGGCTTGCAAACAGGCGCAGTTAGCAGAAACTCAGAACAGTGATTAATTTATCTGGGGTGTGGCTAGTTTTGTGAGCAGGGCTGGCTTCTAGCGCGATGTTTTTTAAACTAGTGCAAAAGAACATGGAAAATCGATTTGTGCTGAATGTAATTGGTGCTTAAAATTCTGCAATCTTTTGCGCTGGTTTGGTTGATTCCTGGCAAATCGCGCCGAAAAAAAACCGCAGTCTAGCAGAAAGTTCTGCCCAATGTTTGGACGATGGTTTTTAAAATTAAGAATTTTTGATTGTTTTATAGAAGTGATGTGCTCGTTCTGTATAAGTGACAGATGTCGCTAAAGTAGGGAGGTTGATAAACAGTGAAGTGAACTGTAAAAGATTTCAGGGAAATACAGCCAGGTTAGTGGAATGGGCAGGTGCAATTTAATGTGGAGGATTTTGAGGTAATCCACTCTGGGTGGAAAAACAAGGAATGGGAGTGAAAACTGAATGGAAAGACACTGACGGGTGTGGATGAGCAAGGAGACCAAAGGTTCAACTATATAATTCCCTGAAAGTGCACTTGCAGATAGATAAAAAGGCCAACAGAATTCTGGGTTTTATAAATAGGGACATAGTGTACACAAGTAAAGAAGTAATGATAAATTTGTATAAAGCATTAGTTAGGTCACAGTTGGAGTACTGTGTACAGTTTTGGGTGCCCCATTATAGAAAGGACATTAAAATCATAGAGAGCGTACAGCATAGGGGTAGGAAACTGCAGTTATGAGGAAAGATTTGAGACACAGATTATTTTCATTGGAGCAGAGCAGCTAGGAGGACATTTATTTGAAGTTTTTAGAATTATGAAGCATTTTAGTAGTGAATAGGGAAATATGTCCTCTGGGGAGCCAGTGATAAGTCATCAATTTAAAATTATTGCTAAGAGAGCTTAGGAGAAATGTCTTCATGTAGTGGATTGTTGGATCATGAAATGCTTTGCCACATGGCATGGTTGAGGCAGAAACCATTGTATCTTTTAAGGAAAAATTGGCTAAATATTTGGAGCAGTGAAAGATACAGGACTAAAGGGAGAGAGCAGGGCAGTTGGATTAAACTAGCAAAGAGACAGCTCACATAAATACTGTGGCAACAAGAGTAGGTCAGAGGCTGGGTATTCTGCAGTGAGTGTCTCACCTCCTGACTCCCCAAAGCCTTTCTACTATCTACAAGGCACAAGTCAGGAGTGTGATGGCATACTCTCCACTTGCCTGGCCCAGTGCAGCTCCAACAGCACTCAAGAAGCTCGACACCATCCAGAACAAAGCAGCCCACTTGATTGGCACCCCATCCACCACTTTAAACATTCGCTCCCTCCACCATTGGCACACTGTGGCTGCAGTGTGCACCATCTACAAGATGCACTGCAGCAACTCGTCGAGGCTTCTTCGGCAGCACCTCCCAAACCTGTGACCTCTTCCACCTAGAAGGACAAGGGCAGCAGGCGCATGGGAACACCACCACCTGCATGTTCCCCTCTAAGTTACACATCATCTTGACTTGGAAATATATCGCCATTCCTTCAACGTCGCTGGGTCAAAATCCTGGAACTCCCTCCCGAACAGCACTGTGGGAGTACCTTCACCACATGGACTGCAGCAGTTCAAGAAGGCTCAAGGGCAATTAGGGATGGGCAATAAATGCTGGCCTTGCCAGCGACACCCACATCCCAGAACGCATTTTTAAAAATGATGGGCCGAATAGCTTTCTTCTGTGCTATAAGATGCTCTGGTTCTATTGTCCGAGTCCCCAAAAGCTTGGACGTGGGCTTGATGTTTTTGCCCAAGGCTGTGGTTCTTTAGCTGAATGCAGATTGTACAGTATGAGCATATGTCTAATTCAATACCATTCAATCAGAGAAACTGCTGGAACAATTTTCTTTTGATTTTAGCAGTTTCTGCTTGGATGTTTTTCAAAATTATTTGAAGAAAAGCTAGAGGAAAAACATTAAAAAGTCTATTCAGAAAAGCTTGTATTGAGTTTAAAAAAAACAAAAAAAAACAAAGGTTTGTGTGTGACAAGAGAAAATGAGGGGGAAATGACAGTTTACTGTTTACACGCATGTGACTGTCAGAGAGAGAGGCAGAGTGCCTTTTCTCATACTATTTTGACTTTATTTGAATTTTGAAAACAAACAAAGGCTCTTAAGGAAATGGAAAGGAAGGGAGGAGGGAAGCAGGTTGAGAGGAGAGAGGGGACCTCTGGCCTCTTGACATTCTTTGGGGTGGATAGAGGGTTAAGAGTGATGAGTGATGGTGGAGCATTGTTCTATATATAAGTAGTAATATGTGCTAGAAAAAGCCTTCCCTCCAGTACACCTGTTTTTTTTGGCTGGTGGTCCATACGTTCAATTCCTGCCCCATTGGCTGTGCTCATTCTGGGTACTGTTAGGTTTCTACAACTGGCCTCAACTTCTTCAGGCAGTTCAGGAGAAAAATCAGCTCTAATTGCTACCTTTTCTGAAAAGGCCATGTGAGATTGGGCTCGGGTATGATGCTGTGTGGTTGAATATCTTGTCAACAGTTAATATTCTAGGCTCGTGCGTGACAAATGGCCACTAGCATAAGGATGGGAATTGGATGCTAGCTCCACTGGATCTGCATCCCAGCACAAGCCAGCACATTTGAAAGAGCAGGAGTGAAGATTGGGGGAGAATATATTTTTTCTTGTATTCTGCGTGCGTGTGCAGGTGTGCATGTCTGCGAGTGCGTGATCACACTTGTGTGTACATGTGTGCGTACGTGCCCTTTGCATGTGTGCACATTGTGAGGGGGAGGTAGATGCACGTCCCTTACTTGAGTGTCTGGTTGAAAGCCTTGCACCCATTAATATATTAAAAGGAATCTGTCAATCTGTCATATACACTCTCTGGATGAGGGAGGTGTGTTTCTGTGTTGCCTGTTGGCTTTAGTAATCTAGGTTGAGGGGGGATGGTGGTGGTAGATAGGCATGAATGCAATGGGGAGGAGAGATTTCATTCATGTTCTTTAGCAATTCAGGGAGGGTCTGGCAACAGATAGACTTGGAGTTCCAGCCTTCTGCTTACCTGAGTTTCATGGTTATTGAAGCCAGAAGCTGAAGCCATCACTAGCCCCTGCTCTTCTTTCACTTATACTCGCATTCGGGGAACATCATCAGCACACAGCTGGCTGGAGCTGCTCGAGGTGATGTCCTTCAGCTTAGACAGTTTGCTGAATCATCTGACCAGAAGTAGTTAAGTCTTGAAGGAAGTCACAAAGTTAAGAAGCCCACCTAAAATCATTCCTGATTCTTTCCAAATGAATATTTCATCATGAAGTTACATTCATTTAACTATAACTAAGACGATTGAAAAATTGGCCCTTGCTGAAATAGAGGCTGTTATGCTTTGAAAATGTTCAAGCTCTATTGTATGTGGTGTAAATGCAAAGGCTTTAAATCTATCAGCCCGCTGTCAGTGCTTCTTTCTGATTAAACTTGCAGATAAATCTGAACAGTGTTGGCCAGCCCTTCACATTTAATGATTTTATGCATCGCTTACTGCTGCCTTTGTTCGTGTCCCCTACATCTCTTCTATTCTGTTGTCCCATTCTCTCACTCGTTTTTTCATTAATATGAGCACTCCACTCCTTACTCAGATCCCTGTCAGTTAGTCACACATTCACATGTAGATCGGTTTCAAATGTCTCCCTTGTCTAATTCTACCACAACATCACAGTCTATTGCAGAAAACTTGGCATTGAGTTAAGGCCCCTTGTAACTGCTATCAATTTCTCACAGATATACTCCATTGTCACATAGTTAAAGCTGTTTGATCAACTTTAGAACATTTTAAGTTGTATGTTTAGTCAAAAAAAGAATGTTTCATGGTCGTTTTGCTGTTTAAAAGGGAAATGATTACTGGAAAAATAACATTTTCACTGACAGTTGGGAGTAATTAGTTTCCCAGGGAGAAGGTGCTGGTCGTGGGGACATCACACAGTGAACCATTGTCGTTTTATGGATGCTCATCCATCAACTGTCAGTGCCTTTCAAAGAGGCTCCGGCTATAATGTTTTTCCTTTGCTTCTTTCCCATCGCAGAGCCTAAATTTGCCTGAATAATCATTAGTCTTTCTATTTGCCTAGGCTAAGCAGCTCCAATGGCTTTGTACCTAGTGCCACCACTACAGCTGCAACCAGAGGAGCAACCTGTCATCCACAATGTGCTTCAATAAAGATATCCTCATATTTCAGAGCGGTTGTGGTGTTGGGCTGAAGATACGAAGACACATCGAGAGTCCCTCAATACACTGGGTCATTAACTGTCTGAGTATTGTAGCAATGATCCAGAACGTTCTATTACTAATAGAACGATAAAGCTCGGTTTGACCTCTTGTTTTTTGAATTTGAGGGGGAGGGGGGGGAGGAGGTGGTGGGGGGGGGGGAAGGAGGAGGCAATTGAAAAATTCTGGGATCAAAAAGGCGTGTTCCAGTTTATTCCATAAATCACAGTTACTGAGTTCATCATGGATGTGACCCATCAGTGTCAGAAATCAAACGGCAGTGTTGTGATCGCAGTTTGATTTCTTTCCACACAAGACACTGGTGTTCATGTTGAGATCAGCAAGAGAAGCTTATGAGAGGGGTAGGACAGCATGAGTAATGGGCAGCTGAAGCAGCCAATCAGCTGAGTAGGTTGATTAAATGTCCGATGTAGCTGTATTTACTCCCAGTCTAATGGGATCATAGCACCTCATCTTGGGTTTCAGTTAATGAATACCTGAATTGTAGGGGCTGTGAAGCTAAAGCCCTTCTAAACCGAGAATGTCCATCAATCATCAGCATCTGGCTATTCTAGGATATCTTACATCATCTCATCATTCACCCCTCAGTGCAATAACTCCCCAGCATCAGGCATCACTCTCCCTCAGTGCAATAACTCCCCAACACCTGGCATCACTCTCCCTCAGTGCAATAACTCCCCAGCACCTGGCATCATTCTCCCTCAGTGCAATAACTCCCCAGCACCTGGCATCACTCTCCCTCAGTGCAATAACTCCCCAGCACCTGGCATCATTCTCCCTCAGTGCAATAACTCCCCAGCACCTGGCATCATTCTCCCTCAGTGCAATAACTCCCCAGCACCTGGCATCATTCTCCCTCAGTGCAATAACTCCCCAGCACCTGGCATCACTCTCCCTCAGTGCAATAACTCCCCAGCACCTGGCATCATTCTCCCTCAGTGTAATAACTCCCCAACACCTGGCATCATTCTCCCTCAGTGCAATAACTCCCCAACACCTGGCATCATTCTCTCTCAGTGCAATAACTCCCCAACACCTGGCATCATTCTCTCTCAGTGCAATAACTCCCCAACACCTGGCATCATTCTCTCAGTGCAATAATTCCCCAACACCTGGCATCATTCTCCCTCAGTGCAATAACTCCCCAACACCTGGCATCATTCTCTCTCAGTGCAATAATTCCCCAACACCTGGCATCATTCTCCCTCAGTGCAATAACTCACCAACACCTGGCATCATTCTCAGTGCAATAACTCCCCAACACCTGGCATCATTCTCCCTCAGTGCAATAACTCCCCAACACCTGGCATCACTCTCCCTCAGTGCAATAACTCCCCAGCACCTGGCATCATTCTCCCTCAGTGCAATAACTCCCCAGCATCAGGCATCACTCTCCTTCAGTGCAATAACTCCCCAGCACCTGGCATCATTCTCCCTCAGTGCAATAATTCCCCAACACCTGGCATCATTCTCCCTCAGTGCAATAATTCCCCAACACCTGGCATCATTCTCCCTCAGTGTAATAACTCCCCAGCACCTGGCATCATTCTCTCTCTGCAATAATTCTCCAGCACTTGGCATCATTCTCTCTCAGCAATAATTCTCCAGCACCTGGCATCATTGTTCCCTCTGTGCAATAACTCCCCAGAATCTTGCATCATTCTCCCCTCTGTGCTATAACTCCCCAGAATCTGGCACCAATTGCCCCCTCTGTATAGTAACTCCCCAGCAATCAACAGCTGAATGTAAAGGCCAATGTTTTTCTTGAAAAGGGGCCAGTGTCTGTAGCGCTTGGTCGTATTCACACATTCTAGATATGGTACAGCAGTTACATTTCAGGGGGAAAAAATAACCATCTATACGTCTGCCTGTCATTGAAGCACTTAAGTATTCACACTGACAAAATCTGTTGACAGACATACTGGGGGGAAAAGGCTAGTAATTTGACCAATTGATATTTGGAAAGCAGCCATGTTTACCTGAAGAGTTTCACACAATTTAGTCAGTACTTAGCTGGAAGTGAAGCATAAAATAGGTTATGAGGATATTTTTGAACTATTACAACAGGCTTGGAAAACCAGACAGCCGAGAAAGATTGTTGACGCCCTCTTCTTAGACACAGATAGAACTGATTGCACAAAAGTGCTCACTCTCTTTTTGCTTAAACTGTTAGTTAGTTTTTAATCCTATTAGACCCGGCGATATGTACATTCTTATGCAAGCTTCTCTTCTCTCTAACATTACATCTCAAGCAATGCACACATTCTTTACCTTTGCAGAAAGCCATAGTTCTGAGGTTATCAAAGCACATAAAGTGTGGGACAGGTAAAGGCCATTTGGACCATGCAGCCTGGTCCTTTATCAGACCACATATGATGTACCCCGCTTAATTAATCTCCTCAGAACGGTCTGTATAAATATTTGCTGACACCCTATGGTAATCAAAGGAAACTACAGCGTATTTATCCATCCCATGTCTCCACTGGCCAATCCTGGCTGGTTGCATTCCACAAATTATATTTCCTTGATCACGTAACCACATGAATGCTTTGTCTCCATAGAACATTTACCTATCTCTGTTCACATTTATGCTTAAAAGCTCCAATCCCATTCCTAGTCAGATATTTATCCAGTTCTTTGTTGAAGAAATTAAAACTGCTCTAATGTCTTTTTGCCAGGACACTCTTCCACTTAGTCAACTGCTCTGTGTGGAAAGAAGTCTCTCTAATCTTACTTGAGGCTTGTTCGTTTTAAAGCTGTGACCTTGGGTTGTATGTAGACAGTGCACATTCACTGGTTGACTTGCCTCTACATTGGCCCAGAAATTCGGGTCGGGGGCTTCCCGCGGGTGCAAGCCCCCGACCTGCACTTACCTTGCACGCCGGCAGTTGAGCTCTGGGCTCCTGTGGAATTCCGCTCCGGGGCCTGCTCCAACTCCCGGCACGCTGTGCTTGCATGTCCCAGGGGCGTAGTTAGTGCAATGCATCCCCTGGGATCACGTGAGCCATGGGCAGCCAATCAGAGGAGGGAAAAGCCCATTCATAAGATTGACAGGAAGACCTGTCTAAACTTATGAATATACGGGCCCCAAAATAACAGCAAACCTTCAAATAATTTTTTTTTTAAAAATCACACTTTTTAAATAAACTATAAATTACATTAAATAACACTTTTAAACAATAATTTAAATTTTTGAAAAAAATAATTTTATAAAAAAAGGGGCTAAAAATAAACTTACCTTGCTTTAAAGTATTTAAAAATAATAAACCTGTGGAAAAAATGTTTTAATTTTAATTAATTGATCACTTACCTTTTAAAATGCAGGCTTTACGCCTGGTTTTTACATTTCTAAAATCTAAAGACTTACCCTCATGGAAAAACCTGTAAAAAAACGTAAGTTCAAAGCGCACGCGCAGACTCCCGCGCGCACGCGATTGACCTCTGAACCCCTTCGTTCAGAGGAACGGAAGTGCCGGATCCCACGCATGCGCAGTGCATGCAAGAAACCGGCACTTCCATCGGGTCCACGCATGAGTACCCCGTGCGTTGGGACCCGAATTTCTGGACCATTATTTCTGCCTCTCTGCATTTTAAGGACCTGAATTCCGTGCCCCACTCGATGATCTTCTCTTCCTCAAAAAGAATTCAGTCTGTGAGTTGATTCTCTTAATTTAAAGTCCTAAGTCTTGGAATCATGCTTGTCACTCTTCTCTGAGTCCTTCTGCGGGTCAGTTGTGCAAAAACTACTCAAGATATTCCAAATGTGGTGTCAGCAATAATCTATAATAAGATGCAAACATTTTCAATTTGTACTCAAATGCCCTTGAGTTGCATTGTAGTACTACCCTGTATTTTATTTATTTATTGTCCCCTCTTTGTAAAGTGCCTTAAGAACTTTTCTACATTAAAGGTGCTTTATAAATGCAAATTGTCGTTGTATTTGGTTAGTCTTATTGATAACTGCTTCGCCTTGACCACATACCTGTCTTATTTTGCACACTTTGTACAAAAATAATAAATTGCAGGACAACGGAGTATTACAGTTTAAACTCTTACTGAAGCATCAGGTCTGTAAGCTTTCTCAATCAATCCAGCACCGTGTGGACAAGATGGAGTCAGGACCCCCTGGGTCTTCTAAAACAATAGCAGTCCTTACAGATGCCTGCAGGCCAATGACAACTCAGCATGTGATCACGTGAACATAATAGGTATTCCTTACAGATGCCTGCAGGCCAATGATAATTCAATATGCAAATGTTACATCCCCTTTTAAAAGAAAAATGTTATGCATTACTTTTAAACCTTCTACCTAATGTTCTCGGTAGCATAAACATCTAAGTAAACTCAGCATTTAACTAGTGCTGAAAACATCTCAACGTTTCAATAACGATGTACAGTTACTTTTTTAGGGCAGTGATCCACCTACACCCTTTCACAGTTCACAAGTCAAGGATAACTCTAGGCTTGACCCCTCGTTGGAATGACGGTGTTGTTCCTTGGTGTTCAGGAGGTGCCTGCGATTGCGGCGGTACACCTGTCCTTCTGGGGTGCGGACGTGATACGATCGCTCAGTGTTAGCTGGTTGGATGACGACTGCTGGCCTCCAGTAGTCATGCTCCTGGATTCTGATGGATTCTCCATTGTGCAGTGGCAGCAGTAGTCTAGCTGACCTGTCATAGTATCTCTTTTGGTGTTGCTGTCTCTGTACACGTTTTGCATGCACTTGCTTGCAGCTGAAAACTTGCCAGGGCCTGTCTGGGATATGGTGAGGTATCATGGGCTCTTTGACATTTGATGGGCGGCATTCTAGACAAATGGAACATTTTCCGACAATGTCCTCAATGTGTTTGCACATTCCGGGCCAAAACATAATGTCACGTGCTCTTTGCATTTTTCCATGCCCATATGTCCAGCATGAATTTTTGTCAACATCTCTTCTCTGAGACTGGTAGGAATGATGATTTTCTCCCCTTTGAAGATGATTCTGTTGATTTGTGACAGTTCGTCTCTGTGGTTCCAGAATTCAGATATGCTCTGAGGGCATTTCCTCCTTTCCTCAGGCCATCCTTCATGTATGACTTTGCTCAGCAGTGGGAGTTGTGCATCTTTCTCTGTTTCTGCTCGGATCTCCTTCAGTTTTGAGTCACTCACAGGTAAGCTGTTGTACACCATGTGCACCTGCACATCCATGCCTTCACTGAGGCTGCTGTCCTGGTAGCTAAGAGACTTTCTGGAGAGCGTGTCTGCGACAGGAATGTCTTTGCCTGGACGGTGAATGATTGTGAAGTCGTACTTCTGTAGCTGAAGGATCATTCTCTGTAGCCTTGGTGGGGCTGCGGCTAGTGGTTTCCTCATGATTGACTCGAGGGGCTTGTGGTCGGATTCCACAATGACTTGTCGGCCATAGACGTATTGGTGGAAACGCTTACATCCAAACAGAATTGCATATAGCTCTTTCTCGATTTGAGCATAGTTGATTTCACTCTCTGAGAGAGATCTGGAAGTGTAGCCGATGGGCTTTCCTTCTTGCAGTAATACTGCGCCTAGTCCGTACTTTGACGCGTCCACTTGCAGTCTGAGCTCTTTGTTGGGGTCGAAGTAGGCAAGAACTGGTCCTGGTTCTCTGGTGAATAGGTCTTTCATTTTCTGAAATGCTGTGTCATGTTGTTTGTCCCACAAGAACTCATTGGATTGTTTGAGCAACTGACGCATGGGTGCGTTGATTTCGGAGAGGCTCGGGGCAAACTTGGCTAAGTAGTTAACCATGCCTAGTACTGTATCTAGCTCTGCGCAATTCTTCGGCGGCTCCATCTTCTTGATGGCGGAGATTTTCTCTAGATCTGGCTTAATGCCATCAGTTGAGAGGTGATGCCTGAAATAACGGATCACGGATCCAATTATGCTTTTCTCAGGGTTGAGCCGGATACCTTTCTCTCGTGATCTTTGTAGTGTCGCACGGAGGTTCCTGTCATGTTCCTCTCTATTCCTGCCATAGATGAGGATGTCGTCTACGATTGCGACTACTCCATCGAGGCCTTCATAGGTTTCGTCGATCTTCCGCTAGAATTCATCCTGAGCTGAGATAAGACCAAATGGTAAACGCAGAAATCGGTAGCATCTAAATGGTGTGTTGAACGTTGTTAGCTTAGATGACTCTTCCGTGAGCTTGATAGTCCAGTATCCTGATCGAGCGTCCATTACACTGAAGTAACGTGCTCCCACTAGCTTGGGTGTGATGTCATCTAGCGTTGGTAGAGGGTAGTGAGGGCATTTGATAGCCTTGTTCAAATCTCTGGGGTCGAGACAGACTCTGAGCTTGCCTGTACGTGGTTTCTCAACCACTACTAATGCGTTGACCCACTCTCAGTTCTGTTTCCCGGACGATGATTTCTGTATTCTCCATGCTCTGCAGCTCCTCCTTCAGGTGACTACGTAGAGCAAGGGGTATCCTTCTCGGTGGGCAAACCACAGGGGTTGCTGCTGGGTCAAGGTGAATAGTGCATTCACCTGGGAATAGTCCGATTCCTTTGAAAACATCAGCAAACTCCTCCATGACTGTCTGCTTCTCAACTGGTGCTGTCAATGATAGCACTAGCTTGACGAGGTCCATGTCTAAACATGCCTTTAGACCTAGCACTGGAGGTGCTTGAGTGTCAATAATGTAAAAGTCTAGCATCATGTTGCTTTCTTTGTACTTGCATTTCATCACGCATGTGCCTTTTACAATGAGCTGCTCACCCCCATAGCCGGTCAGTCTGCGTGAGGTGGGCTGTAGCTCACACTCATCCTTCAAGCTGTGATACTCACTTGGAGGAATTAGATTAACCTGAGATCCAGTGTCTAGTTTAAACTTAAGCTCTTTGCCCTGTTTTCCTATCTCAATATCGGCAAAAGCTTGCTCAGTTTCTGAAATCTGTTTTTTCTGTGACACAGAATCAATAAACAGTTCCTCTGCATTTGGCTCCCTATCTGGCATTTGGCTGTCACTCACTGTGTGTACCGTTTTTCTGAAAACAGTCCTGCAAACTTTAGCAAAGTGGTTCCGTTTACCACATTTAGTACATTGCCTTCCTTTGGCAGGGCAGTACTCCTTTTCTCCATGCCAGTTGTTTCCACAATATCCACAGTTTTTGAAGCGTTTTATGTCTATGTCGCCCATTTTTAGAACTCTGTTCTGAAACACGCTCTCTGGGCGGTGTTCTTTGGTGTGTGTCTATTAACTGCATGCACTGTCTGTTCACTCGAGCTGCTCGTGGCGCCGGTTATGGTTTTCAACTGTGCTTGGGCTATCTCGTGCAATCTAGCTATGTCTATAGCTTTGTCCAGCGTTAGCCCGGACCCAACATTCAAAAGTTTCTCTCTCACTTTAGCTGAATGTATTCCAAACACGAGCGGTCTCTGACCATCTCATCTTTATCCGCATATTCACAGTCTTTTACCAGCAGTTTTATCTCAGTCATGAACTGTTCAAACGACTCACTAGCTCATTGTACTTTCTCCTGAAACTTGTACCTAGCGAATATCGTATTTGTCTTGGGCATCACATATGCTTCAAAACGGTCAAAATAATTTTTCAGTATCTTTGCTTCATCTGCGGTGAGAGACCATGTGTTAAAAATGTCTCTCCCTTTTTCTCCGATCCACAAGAGTAGGTAGCTGCATTTTTCTTCCTCTCTTTTCAACGGACCTGAGCACATCAATTCCACGTGTTGCTTGAACTTGCACCATTCTCTATGTAAGTTCAAGGATTCCCAATTCATTCAAGGTAAGGGAGCTCCAACGATGTCCATTTCAAATCCCTGTTCTGACACCATGTCTTGTTTTGCACACTTTGTACAAAAATAATAAATTGCAGGACAACGGAGTATTACAGTTTAAACTCTTTTAATGAAGCAACAGGTCTGTAAGCTTTCTCAATCAATCCAGCACCGTGTGGACAAGATGGAGTCAGGACCCCCTAGGTCTTCTAAAATAATAGCAGTCCTTACAGATGCCTGCAGGCCAATGACAACTCAGCATGTGATCACATGTGAATATAATAGGTATTCCTTTACAGATACCTGCGGGCCAATGATAATTCAATATGCAAATGTTACAATACCTACAGTGAATGGCCAGTAATCTCATGCAAATTCTTGCTAACTTACATCCCGCCATGATTTATACATGTTTCATGGGGAATTTCAACATTAAATGGACAAATGAGGGACAACCAGAAAGGAGGGGTGAAAATACCAAGAATTTCACTCGGGCGGCTAGAGATTGTTTCCCCACACATCACGTGAGTTATGCTACTAGGGCAGAGGCTGGGCTGGATTTGTTCTTTAGCA
This sequence comes from Somniosus microcephalus, assembly GCF_052327205.1. Classification (NCBI taxonomy): domain Eukaryota; kingdom Metazoa; phylum Chordata; class Chondrichthyes; order Squaliformes; family Somniosidae; genus Somniosus; species Somniosus microcephalus. Next base: position 23,236,720 of record NC_140988.1, read on the forward strand.
ATCGGCCAGAGCTGTTTAGTTAGCTGGAGGTTAGTGAGTGTCTGTGATCTGCCAACCATTGTATTGTTAGCTTCATAGTCTCATCAAAGTTAAGAAAGACTTGCATTTATATAGTTCCTTTCACATCCACCGGATGTCTCAAAGCACTTTACAGCCAATGAAGTACTTTTCGGGTGTAGTCACCTTGCTGCCGCATTCCCCCCAAACAACAATGTGATAAATGACCAGATTGAGGGATAAACGTTGGCCAGGACACCAGAGATAACTTCCCTGCTCTTCCTCAAAATAGCGTCTCATCTGAAAGACGGCACCTCCGACAGTGCAGCACTCCCTTAGCACTGCACGGGAGTGTCAGCCTAGATTTGCGTGCTCTGGAGTGGGACTTAAAAAAAAAATTCATCCACCGGATGTGGGCATCGCTGACCAGGCCAGCATTTATTACCCTCGAGAAGGTGGTGAGCTGCCTTCTTGAACCGCTGCAGTGGCTTTGGTACAACTGAGTGGCTTGCTGGGCCATTTCAGAGTCTGGAGTCACATGTAGGCCAGGCCAGGTAAGGACAGCAGATTTCTAAAGGACATTAGTGAACCAGATGGGTTTTTACGACAACCAGCAGTTTCATCTTCACCATTACTGACACTAGCTTTTTATTCCAGATTTATTTAATTAACTGAATTTAAATTCCCCAGCTGCCATGGTGGGATTTGAATTCATGTCTCCAGATTATTACTCCAAACCTCGAGGATTGCTAGTGCAGTAACACTACCATTATACTAACATTCCCATTCCCTACTTGTATCCACAACCTTCTGACTCAGAGGCGCGTGTGCTACCCACTGAACCACAGCTGACATACAAAAGCATGAAAGCAACAATGTGGTGATACAAGACTTAGGAAGGTGATGGGTACAGTGGCCTGGTGGTTAATACACCAGACGGGCAACCCCGAGGTTGTGTGTTTTAATTGTGGAATTAATCATTTATGGGCTGGCCCCAGAAAATGGAACATAAAAACCCAACTGATATACTTCTGTCATTAAGGGAAGGGCGCCTGACACCTCTACCCAGTCTGGCCTACACATGGTTCCATATTTTAGGCATTCTCTGTATTTGTGCTAAATTTATTTAAACATCGAGTCGAAGTTCCTCGAACCCAATGGTGTTCCTGCAGCACGGTGGCACAAGGTCTGATGGAGGCAGGAAATCTGGTGGGAGCCAAAAAAACACCGGGTATGCAATCAGATTCCCACAGGCTGCAAGTTTGTGCAGGGGTCTGGTGAGTAGAACTTCCATCTTCCCCAAACATGGCCCCTGTCATTGGGGTGGGGGGGGAAGGGGAGTTGGGGGAGGGGGGCGCGAGGGAACAACTACACGGTGAACTTCCTCGAGCCCAGCCTCTCTACTGCTCAGTCACTTGGAGACCGGCTTCACCCTGATACCGTGGTCTGCTCAGCAGTGCATGTGAGGCCCACCTGGGTCGTACCCAGACCCCTATAAAAATGGTGGCATTGTAGGTATTTGGGTTCACCTAAGTAGGTATTGGACGAATGCCTACTAAATAATTGAGTTCGACTTCAGGAGAACAATCAATAAGTTATTTAATGCAGGAAACAGAAGAAGTACAGCAAGCAGTAGAGTTGGTTGCAGGAGAGCTGTGGAGTAGGTCTTGTTCCAGCGGGGACGCCATGAGGACTGAGTCCGCAATCCCGTGGATAGCGTGATGACATCATCACGCTCGGCTGTGTTTTCCCACGCTTAGGTGGTCACGTGACCTGCATCGTGACGTCGACACGTTTGCCCGCGCTTGGGCGGTCACGTGACCTGCGTCGCTACGTCGGCGCATTTACCTGGCACTGTGGCTGGCCGTTGCGGCCGAAGTCGCGAGAGCGGGAGGCACCCGGCACTGCGGCTGGCCGATGCGGCCGAAGTCGCGGGCGCGGTAGGCTGAGCTGTGCCGGCAGCCATTACGAGAGGCCGAGCCGGGCCGGCGGCTGCCGCGCATGCGTCACGTGATGCGCGATGTGGCGTCAGTGCGTTACGTCACATTCTTAAAGTGGTAACGGCCCGAACAGGTAAGTTATATACAAACATAGGTAAGTTATATACATACATAGTAAAGTTAAAGGGAATTATGTATTATAAGTAAGGGACACTCGGTAGAACCGCCACAGCATCCTCTTTATGTTCAACTCCCTTATCAAGGGGAGCCAATGGGGCAAATGTTATACCAGCTTCCTGGCTGGTGCTGCAGGCTGGTCACACAGTGGTCAGCTGGTGGTCAGCCAGCGTTCCCTTACCAGCCCCCTTGCTGCTGCCCAAGGTATGTGCACAGTGGTGCGGGCACCTGCCGCTGACCTTGTAATGAAGTACATAGGATATACAGCACAGGAACAGGCCATTCATCCCAACAAGTCCATGCCAGTGTTTATGCTCCTCTCAAGCTTCCTCCAGTCTTTCCTCATCTAAATCTATCAGCGTAACCCTCTATTCCCTTCTCCCTCATATGCTTGTCCAGCCTCCCCTTAAATGCATCTATACTATTCGCTTCAACCACTCCCTGTGGTAGCGAGTTCCACATTCTCTCCACTCTCTGGGTAAAGAAGTTTCTTCTGAATTCCCTACTGGATTTCTTGGTGACTATCTTGTATTGATGGCTTCTAGTTTGCTTTTGCTGTGAAGTGATGCTGACCCTGAATACTCCTGTGGGGTCAGGAGAGGAGGTTACTGGCACCCACTCTGCCGAGGACCATATAAAAGAAGCTCAAATCGAATGCAGTCTTTTGTTTATGCATTCTATAACTTTAAACGTTTTGAAGCTGGAATTTACTGTCCGTGATGTTATCGTCCATTTAATGGCTGGTGAGTAATGTAATTAATATAAGTAGATAAAAGGTACTAGAGAAACTAATGGGACAAAAGGCCAATAAATCCCCTGGACCTGATGGCCTACATCCTAGGGTTCTAAAAGAGGTGGCTGCAGAGATAGTGGATGCATTGGTTTTGATCTTCCAAAATTCCCTAGATTTAGGAAAGGTCTCAGCGGATTGGAAGGTCGCAAATGTAACACCGCTACTCAAGAAAGGAGGTAGAGAGAAAACAGGGAACTACAGGCAGTTAGCCTGATGTCAGTTGTCAGGAAAATGCTGGAATCCATTGTTAAGGAAGTGGTATCAAGGCACTTAGAAAATCATAACCTGATTAGGCGGAGTCAACATGGTTTAATGAAAGGGAAATCGTGTTTGACAAATTTATTCGAGTTTTTTGAGGATGTAACTAACAGGGTACATAAAGGGGAACCAGTGGATGTAGTATATTTGGATTTCCAAAAGGCATTCGATAAGGTGTCCATAAAAGGTTATTACACAAGATTAGGGCTCATGGGGTTGGGGGTAATTTAGTAGTGTTGTGTCCGTCAGTAGTAAGACACAGACTGCAGGAGAACGGTACAACAGGTGTTTACTCAACGTGGCTCACTATGGAACTGAACTGTACAGATTATTACTCAGTGCTATATACAGGTGTGGTCACTGCTGGCACTACAGTATACATGAGCTGTAAAAAGTAGTTCCCCCCCTTAAAGGTACATACATTACAATTCCTCCCCTTTTAGATTAACAGTACCATAACACTCATTTAACAATTAAATATCAAACTAATTACAATTAACACTTTTAACATACAACGTTAGCTGAAAATAGTCCCTTTATATATTCAGTCTTTGGGGAGGCTTTCTGATCCTTTCTGGATAGCGCCTTTCCCGAGTGTCTCGCTCTTGGTGCGGAGGCGATTCTGGCACCCTGTCGTCGGTTGGGTCATCAGCTTCCGATGCTACTGTTTCTGGGGTAGATGCGACCTGTACGTTGGGTTCCTCACCAGGTACGTATGGGCGAGGCATGGGGTTGACTTGTTCCTGTGACTCTAGGATCTGGTCAGCATGGCATCTCACGATGTTCTCCCCAATGTCCACTGTGTACATTAGTGGGCCCTGCCGTGTGCATATCATTCCTGGCTGCCATTTTTCTGTTTGGTAGTCGCGGGCCAAGACTGGTTGCCCTACATTGAAGCTCCTTGTTGGCTTCTAATGGATGTGCTGGAATTGCTTACTCTCAACATCTCTTCGTACGTTTGGTCTGAGCAAATCCAGGCGAGATCTTAACCTTCGGTTAAAGAACATCATGGCCGGGGCCTGGTTGGTGACTGCATGTGTCGCATTCCGGTAGGCGAACAGGAAATTGTCCATTTTATGCTGCAGCGGAATGTTGTCATTGTACATAGCCTTTATTGCCTTCTTAAAGGTTTGTACAAACCTCTCAGCCAATCCATTTGTGGCTGGATGATACGGGGCGGATGTGTAATGCCTTACCTCATTTTTCTGCATAAACCTCCGGAACTCTTCGGACACAAACTGTGGTCCGTTATCGGAGCAAATCTGTTCTGCCAAGCCGCTCCTGGCAAAAATGGTCCGTAGGACTGCAATAGTTTTCTCCGTGGTGGTGGAGGATATTTTGATGACCTCAGGCCATTTCGAGTGCGCATCCACGGCTATTAAAAACATTGAGTCCATGAATGGACCAGCAAAATAAATATGCACCCGTTGCCATGGAGATGAGGGCCACTCCCATGGGTGGAGATGAGGGCCACTCCCATGGGTGTAGAGGGGCATGTGGTGGTGCATTTTGGACTTTCTGGCATCCTGAGCAGCTCTTGGTCAGGTCCTCGATTTGTTTATCGATTCCCGGCCACCACACATAAGCCCTGGCAAGGCTTTTCATTTTCACCCCTCCCAGATGACCCTCATGAAGCTCATTGAGCACTCTATCCCTTAACTTGGGTGGAATTACTACTCGGGATCCACACATCAAGGTCCCCCGGCACACTGACAGCTGTTCTCTTCTTGTCGAGAATGCTGGCAACAGTGAGTCACCATGTGCTGGCCATCCCTTCACCGTCAAATCATATACCCGAGAGAGTGTCGGGTCATTTCGGGTCTCCTTTTATATACGAGTGTTAGCTACCGGTAGGTATTCAACTATAGTCTAATGAAATATTTCGACAGGATCCACTGCTGGTGCTTCCTCCGCAGAAGGCAGTGGCAGGCGTGATAGCCCATCAGCATTTCCATGCTGTTTCATGCCCTTATATTCAATCTCATAGTGGTGCACCCCTAGAAAGAGTGACCATCTTTGTAGTCGTTGCGCAGTCATCACCGGAACGCCCTTCTTCGGATTAAAAATGGAGACAAGAGGCTGGTGATCCGTCAGCAAGGTGAATTTCTGCCCGTGCAGATAGTGATTGAACTTTTTCACTCCCCACACTAGGCTGAGAGCCTCCCTGTCAATCTGGGCGTAGTAACGCTCAGCTGAGGTTAGTGATCGTGACGCAAAGGCTATTGGCCTCTCTGAGCCGTCCGAAAATTTGTGCGACAGCACCGCTCCAATGCCGTAGGGTGACGCATCACACGCCAACCGAATTGGTAGTGCTGGGTTGAAATGGGCCAATACCTCTTTCGATGTGATTAGTGTTTTGCTCTTCTGGAAAGCTCGTTTACATTCGTCACTCCACTTCCATGGCACTTCAGTTTGCAGTAGGGTGTTCAGTGGGTGTAGTATTGTAGACAAATTTGGCAAGAGCTTATGGTGGTAGTTTACCAGCCCGAGGAACGACCTCAGTTGTGACACGTTTTCCGGTGCTGGAGCCTTGACTACTGCCTCAATCTTTTCTGGGGACTTATGTAACCCCTCTTTATCGATAACGTGGCCACAATACGAGATCTGTTTTTTAAAAAACTCGCATTTGGGGCGGTTAGCTCGGAGCCCATATTCCTTCAATCTAGTGAGCACCTGCTCCAGGTTGGCGAGGTGATCACTGTCATTTTCGCCCGTGACCAGGATGTCGTCCAAATAACACTGGGTCCCTGGGATCCCTTGCAGGACTTGTTCCATTGCCCTTTGCCAAATAGCCGGAGTTGATGCTACCCCGAATACCAGCCGGTTGTATTGGTAGAGACCTTTATGGGTGTTGATTGTGAGGTATTTTTTTGATGCTTCTTCTACCTCCATTTGCAGATACGCCTGGGCCAGATCAATCTTAGTGAAGCATTTCTCTCCAGATAGCGAGGCGAAAATATCTTCAATCCGCGGAAGTGGATATTGCACGGTGTGAAGGACTGGGTTCACTGTTACCTTAAAGTCCCCACAGGTGCGAACCTTCCTTGGTTCCCCAGGCATGCTGCTCAACGACTTTTTCATCACAGGGATGATGGGTGTAGCCCACTCGCTCCAGTCTACCTTGGACAGTACTCCTGAATGTTCCAAACTCTCCAGCTCTGCTTCGACGGCTGGGCAGATCGCATAAGGTACTGGTCTGGCCTTAAAAAATTTTGGGCTTGCGTTTTCTTCGATTTTAATTGTTGCTGTCATGCCTTTTAGTGTTCCGAGTCCTTGCTGGAACACTTCTTGCGTGTCGGTTAGGATCTTTGACAGTCGCCCAAGTGTGACGTCGTCATCCTTTTTGGCAGCCACAGTCAGTGCTTGTATGGAATGCCAATCCAGCTGTATTTTCTGGATCCATTCACATCCCAGTAATGGTGGTCCTCCATCTTGCAATACATACAGGTCTAGTTTTGGTGTTTCCTTACCGTTATATATAACTGTCACCCTTATTTTTCCTTTGGGGTAGACTTTTTGCCCCATGTACGTCTTCAAAATAATTTTTGTGTCTCTCAAGGGTATGTGTGAGAATAGCCGCTCGTAGTCCCGTCGGTTTATGACTGTTAGGGCTGATCCTGTGTCCAATTCCATTTTTACCTGGACTCCTGCTATCTTGAGAGTGACCCAAATGGTTTGGTGATCCTCCGTTTTGATCACATTATGTAGTTTCAGACAACTCAGCTCCCTGTTTTCGGAGTTGGTATCACTCTTTTGTTCGTCTGAACTATTCTCCATCACCTTATGTACCTCCTTGTACTTTTCTTTTGGAGATTTCTTATTGCTGGATTTCTTTCCCGACCTGCAGACTCGTGCTATGTGTCCTACTTTTCCACACTGTCTGCACACTTTGTCTTTGAACCAGCAATCATTGTGGTCATGTGTTGTTCTGCCGCAGCGATAGCACTTCTCTGTTCTGTATGACATTTCGTTTGTGCCATATTCTTGCGGTCTCTGTTGTATCTCTGCAGCGCCCCGTGCTGCTGCTTCATATGATCCCGCAATTCTGAAAGCCTTGTCCAGCGTAAGGTCCTTTTCAGATAAAAGCCGTTTCTGGGTTCCTTCACTTTGAAGCCCACACACAAACTTGTCCCTTAAGGTATCTGCCAGTCCCGTTCCAAACTGGCAGTGTTTCGATAGTTTGCGCAGCTCTGTTAAATATTCAGCATTGCTTTCATCCTTATGCTATCAGCAGCGGTGTGGGGTTTAAATGTTCCTGTAGTATCGTCACTATGTCTCCAAAACTCTCTTCCACTGGCTTCGCTGGGGTTACTAGATTTCGTAATAAGCCATATGTCTTTGCACCCATTAAATTTAACAATACCGGCGCTTTCTTGTCATCTGACACCTCATTTGCCTTGCAGTATACCTCTATTCGTTCGACATATGTAGTCCAACCTTCGACTTCATTGTCAAATGCGGTGATACTGCCACTCTTTGGCATTTTGGGTGTGGTTTACAATGTCTTAAAATGGCGTCTCCCGCGCTTTCCTTCCTCCCCCGCTGCTGCCAACGCCGCTCTCGGCGGTCCTCGTGGCAATGGCGGCACCCTGTAGGTTTCGCGCGCTTCTCCTGCGCTGCTGCGAATGCCGCTCTCGGCGGTCCTCATGGCAATGGCGGCGCCTCGCGGGTTTCTGCGCGTCTCTCTCCCTCTCCTCGACGCTGCTCGGCCCCTGAACACTGGCTGCGCCCTGTGCGCTCTGCCCTCTCTCTCTCCCGTCGACGCTGCTCGGCCCTTTGCTGTGCCGCTTGGTCGGGCTCTAGCCCGCCGCTGTCCGGGAAGGGTCTGTGCACTATCTGTTGCCAGCCTGTTTCGCTGGACCACCGCGACTGGAAAGCCAAGCCTGGCTCTCAACAGCCTCCCCCGCAATTCTCGAGTCTCTGCTGGATGACTGGGCGGTTGCCCGTGGGCGACGCCCGTGTCTCTGGCCTTGACCTCCAATCTACTGGTCTCCAGGAACGAATCCCTGGGAGGTGATGCAGAGTTGCAGGTAGGATCGAATTTGCCTCGTCGCCAATGTTGTGTCCGTCAGTAGTAAGACACAGACTGCAGGAGAACGGTACAACAGGTGTTTACTCAACGTGGCTCACTCTGGAACTGAACTGTACAGGTTACTACTCAGTGCTATATACAGGTGTGGTCACTGCCGGTACTACAGTATACATGAGCTGTAAAAAGTAGTTCCCCCCCTTAAAGGTATATGCATTACAAATAGCATGGATAGAGGATTGGTTAACGGACAGAAAACAGAGAGTAGGGATAGACGGATCTTTTTCGGGTTGGCAGATTGTAACTAGTGGTGTGCCACAAGGATCAGTGTTCGGGCCTTAGCTATTTACAATCTATATTAATGACCCAGATAAAGGGACTGAGTGTAATGTATCCAAGTTTGCTGATGATACAAAGCTAGGTGGGACAGTAAGCTGTGAGGAGAACACAACAAGTCTGCAAAGGGATATAGATAGACTAAGTGAGTGGGCGGTAAGGTGGCAGATGGAGTATAATGTAGGGAAATGTGAGGTTATTCACTTCGGTACGAAGAATAGAAAAACAGAATATTTTTTAAATGGTGAGAAACTTTTATAAGTTAGTGTTCAGAGAGATTTGGGCATCCTCGTGCAAGAAACACAGAAAGCTAGCATGCAGGTACAGCAAGCAAAAAGTAAGGCAAATGGCATGTTGGCCTTTATTGCAAGGGGGTTGGAGTATAAGAGTAAGGAAGTCTTGCTACACTTGTACAGGGCCTTGGTGAGACCACACCTGGAGTACTGTGCACAGTTTTGATCTCCTTATCTAAGGAAGGATATACTTTCCTTGGAGGAGGTGCAACAAAGGTTCACTCGATTGATTCCTGGGGTGAGAGGGCTGTCCTATGATGAGAGATTGTGTAGAATGGGCCTATACTCTCTGGAGTTTAGAAGAATGAGAGGTGACCTCATTGAAACATACAAGATTCTGAAGGGGATTGACAGGGTAGATGCTGAGAGGTTGTTTCCCCTGGCTGGAGTGTCTAGAACTAGGGGGTGTAGTCTCAGGATAAGGGGTCGGCCATTTAAGACTGAGATGAGGAATTTCTTCACTCAGAGGGTTGTGAATCTTTGGAATTCTCTGCCCCAGAGGGCTGTGAATGCTGAGTCTTTGAGTATATTCAAGGCTGAGATCGATAGATTTTTGGACTCTAGGGGAATCAAGGGATATGGGGATCGGGCAGGAAAGTGGAGTTAAGGTCAATGATCAGCCATGATCTTATTAAATGGCGGAGCAGGCTCGAGGGGCCATATGGCCTACTCCTGCTCTTATTTCTTATGTTCTTATGTTCTAAAGCTGGTTCCAGCTGGGTGGGTGGGAATTGTATTATCAGGGCAGCAAGAAGACTCCTCGGAGGAGCCTCCTGCCTCCGAGGGTGCAGCGACACCTCAGACAACACAACCCAGCACCAGCGCAGAGCCGCACACCTCGGTGGGTATGTTGCGAGATAGAGTAGTGTTGTCACCTGGTGTCTCACAGATCACAACTGAGCAGCAGCAGATGGTGGAGACATTGACAGCAGTGGAGACTCCTTGTCGGAGGGTGCAGGAGTCTCCTAGCTCTGCTCAGCCGCATACAGACGCTGAGCCTTGGGCCATCCAGGAAGAGGGCGATCCTGGAGCTGCGGGAACAAGTGCAGGAGGCTCTGACTGGTTTTGTGACCGTGGTGAAGGTGAATGTGCAAAGAATGGAGGAGTCCATCTCCAGCATGAACAACACCGTGATGCACTCACTGGCAACTATAGCTCCTCCATGGATAGAATAGCCACCTGCATGGAGGAGTCACGATGCCAGTCGCATGAGAACATGGTTTCTCTTCAAAATAGATGCTCATCTATGGAGGAGAGATTGGGAAAAATGGAGGAGAGATGAGCATCTATGGAGGAGAGATTGGGAAAAATGGAGGAGAGATGGGCATCTCCATCTACTTGCTAGCAGGGAAGTGCGGGTGGCCCATGAAGGATGATGGTCAGAGGGGACATGGAAGTGGGGGCTCCACTCCAAGCGCTCTGACTTCCTTCCCCTTGCCAACCCCTTGGTCAGAGCCCCAGATGCCTCCCCGGACAGTGATGACCGAGTCTGCGCATGCACAGTCGCAGGAGGAGCAGACTTTGGCGGAGCCATCAGTGCCTCCAAAACCCAGAGGACGACCACCAAAGGCATCTAAGCAGATGCAGCATGGGGATGAGGAGGCTGCCAATACCTCTGCTGAAGTCGCAGGGGTAGCACGACGTAGAAACACCTGTAAAAGAAAGATCCCACACAAATAATCACAAGGGTGGTCACTCGGGTGTGTCTTTCTTTATCAATGTCATGTCATGTTGGTATTCTATGAAGTGCTGTTAATAAATCATCTAATTGTCACAGTTGGAGGTCATTGACAAATTTGTGTGATGAACTGGAAGTGGCAGAATGAAGGGTCAGGGCTCATTTCACACCCAGCAATGGTGGTGAGAGTCAAAACAAGGGATGAATCATTGTTTGACTGCTGCATGGTGTTGCTGTTGGGTGATGCAACCTGCGTACGCGGGTGGCAGCCACAAGAATGAGCTGCATGAAGTTATTGAAATCTGCCATTGATAAGGGTATCCCTGGCGCGATGGGCAGCAACGTGCTCGCGTACTGGTCGCAATGGGACCGCCGGCTCATCCAGGTGTTCCTCATCCTCGTAACCAACCTCATGGTGAGCCTCCTTGTCCTCATCCTCCTCATCCTCTGATGAGGCTCTGTGCTCAGTGGCATTTTCCTCATCCAGTACTAATCCTCGCTGCTGCGCTATGTTGTGCAGGACGCAGCAGACGATGACTATTCGCGAGACCCTAGCTGATGCGTACTGAAGGGCTCCTCCAGATCTGTCGAGGCATCTGAAGCGCATTTTGAGCAAGCCTATTGTCTGCTTGATGACGTGGAGATGTGGCTTTGATTATATCGTCCCTCAGGCTCATTTATTGACCTCCTCAAAGGTGCCATGAGCCATGTCTTCAGGGGATAGCCCTTGTCTCCAAGCAGCCAACCGGTAAGTGCGTTTGGCGGTGCGAAGAGCTGAGGGACGGTGGAATGGCGCAGGATGTACGCGTCATGGCAGCTGCCAGGGAACTTGGCGCACACATGGATGATAATCTTCCTATGGATGCAGACCAGCTGAACATTGAGGGAGTGGAACCCCTTGCGGTTAACAAATGCTACTGGGTTGTGATGGCCACATGTGTGCAGTCGATGACTCCCTGCACCCGTGGGAAGCCAGCTAGAATGGCAAAGCCAAGCGCATGCTCATTGACACTGGATTGATCAGTGGCAAAATTGATATAATTTGCGGACTTGTTAAAGAGGGCATCGGTTACCTGTGCGATGCATCTGTGTGTGGCCGACTGCGAGATGCCGCAAAGGTCTGCTGCAGATGCCTGGAAGGAGCCTGGGGCGAAGAAGTTGAGGGCAAGGGTGAGTTTGACAGCCACTGGTAAGCCATGTCCACCCCTTCCTCTGGGCTGCAGGTCTTGCTCCAGTAAAGCGCAAATGTCTGCGACGACCTGGCGTGACAACCTGAGCCTCCTTTGGCACTGCAGCTCCATCATGTTGAGGAAGCTCATCCTCTGCCCGTAGACCCTGTGTTGGGGGAATGGCCTCCGACGTGGTCCAGCCCTGCGCTGATGCCCTCCGCCCTGTGCAGCATCAGGTGGTTGAGGAGAAGGTTGGTGTTCTTGCTGCTGCTGCTGCGGGCGATCGTCATCAGATTTGGAGGTCCAAGGTGACAGAGCATAAATCGTGCCCATTCTGATGATTCATATGGCAGGTGAAGTTCAGATGAACCAATCTATCAAGGGTTAGATATGATGTTGCAAGGAGGTGACAGTGAATAGAGAGTTTACAGAAACACTTCCCAAATGCATAAAGCTTAAAAATCTGTTCCAAATACTCAAGCCTGAAGCTCCTGAGAGTGAAAAGTGACCACCTGTAAAATGTCAGGTTTTAAACCACTTTTGCAGCTGTCACCTATTGAAAGAAATGGAGAGTTGTTCAGAACCCGACATACTTACCTGGCGTGATCCCCGAGCGACGGAAACCTCGTGGAAAACTTGGGAAAATACTTTGTGCCTGCTAAAATGGTGAGTACATTGGTTTAAACACCCTCTCAACTAGCACAATTGCATGACCCGCCACTTAGTGCCGTGTCTGCAAAGCGCAGGCAGAACCGGCACTAGGGAAACTCACAAGGAGGCGGGTTTAGAGCTGGTCCACTGTCAATCATTTGAATTTTGACAGTGGACCCGCCTGCGAACCCGCCCTTTGAGCGCTGGCAAAATTCAACCCATTATGCGTCGCCTTTTCCTGCAATCAATTACAATAGATATGTGCTGGAACTTGGAAGCGCAAAGGTTGTGTCAATGAGGTGTCGTCCAGCCTGCCAGCCACTTTACGTAAATCCATGGTCATGCAGCTTGCAAGTGGTGTGTGATGTGCCTCAATGAATCCGAGACTCAATGTTAACGGAGCAAAGCAAGGCTTTTATTAACTCAGAAAGTAATACACAGTGGAGAAGTGTCTCTCATCCAGAGATCTGCTGTACTGCCTGTGAGACACGTTGGGGCCTGCTTAAGTAGGGGCCAGGTATGGGCGGAGCCCTACACACAATACAATACAGGTAAGGAAATGAAATTGAAACTAAACTCCCCTGCTTGTCACAGTCACAGGCACAATCAAACACAGAGAATACAGAGTGCCTGATGAATGGCATATTTCATCACATTCACCCCTTCTACAGATTTAGTCTGTTCGGGGGTTTGATAGTCCTTTGTGACCGACGTAGCTGTTGTGGTGCCGCAGGTGTCGGCTGGGTGTCCCCGGTGGCCTCCTGGGTCTCTGCCGGGGGCGCCGCCAGGGTTGTTGAAGGGGTAGTTGGTGGGGGCACCGTTGGTCGATGTTCTTCCGGGGGTGATGAAAGGATAGTGGGTGGGTAAGAATTGCTGTGATCGTTGTTGCTGTTGTTGTCGTGGTTGTTGTCGTTACCGGCTGGGGCGACGTCTTTTATGGACACGGTGTCCTCCCTTCCATCGGCGTGCCGGACATACGCGTATTGGGGGTTGGGGTGGAGTAGGTGCACTGACTCCATGAGAGGGTCCGTCTTGTGGCCCCTCATGCCTTCGTACAAATACCGGACCTGGGGTGGAGAGCCATGACGGCATGGATACACCCGAGGTGGATTTCCGGGGAAAGACAAACATTCGTTCATGAGGCGTGGCATTAGTGGCAGTACACAATAGCGACCGTATCGAATGGAGCACAGCTGGGAGGACTTCCTGCCAGCGGGAGATAGGGAGGCCCTTGGTCCTTAGAGCTAGAGTGACTGCTTTCCATACTGTCCCGTTCTCTCGCTCCACCTGGCCGTTACCCTGGGGGTTGTAGCTGGTGGTACGGCTCATGGCGATCCCCCTGGACAGCATGGACTGGCGTAGCTCTTCACTCATGAAGGACGCCCCCCTATCCGTATGGATGTAGCTCGGCATACCGAACAGGCAGAACAGGTTGTTGAGGCATTTAATGACCGTGGCGCTGGTCATGTCTGGGCAGGGGAAGGCGAATGGGAAACGGGAGTATTCGTCCACAATGTTCAGGAAGTAAACATTGCGGTCGACTGACGGGAGGGGGCCCTTGAAATCTAAGCTGAGCCGCTCAAAGGGCCGTGTAGCTTTGATTAAGTGGGCTCTATCTGGGCGGTAGAACCGAGGCTTGCACTCAGCGCAAGTGCGGCAGTTCCTGGTCAGAGACCGAACTTCCTCAATCGAGTAGGGTAAGTTGCGGGACTTTATGAAGTGGAACAGCCGTGTGACCCCTGGGTGGCAGAGGTCGTTGTGGAGGGTCTGTAGCCGATCCCCGGTGGCGCTGGCACACATCCCTCGTGAGAGGGCATCGGGGGATTCGTTAAGGGCCCCTGGCCAGTAAATGATGTCATACTCGAACCGCCACCTAAGAATCTTATCATTTTTAATCTTCCCCCTCTGTTTATTATTGAACATAAACGCTACCGACCGCTGGTCGGTAAGTAGGGTGAAGCGTTTGCCGGCTAGGTAGTGGCGCCAGTGGCGCACTGCCTCCACGATGGCTTGGGCCTCCTTTTCCACGGAGGAGTGTCTGATCTCGGGCCCTTGGAGGGTCCTCGAGAAGAAAGCTACGGGCCGCCCCGCCTGGTTGAGGGTGGCCGCCAAGGCAAAGTCAGACGCATCACTTTCCACTTGAAAGGGAGTGTTCTCGTCCACTGCCTGTAGCGTGGCCCGCTCAATATCCCGCTTAATGCTTTTGAAGGCAGCGTGGGCCTCAGCAGAGAGCAGAAAAGAGGATGCTTTCAAGAGGGGGTGGGCTTTGTCGGAGTAGTTGGGGACCCATTGGGCATAATAAGAAAATAACCCCAGGCACCTTTTCAGGGCTTTGGGGGTGTTGGGCAGGGGCAGCTCCCGTAGGGGGCGCAATCGGTCGGGGTCTGGTCCGATTTCCCCATTCTCCACCACGCTGCCTAGTATGCAGAGGCGCGTGGTGTTGAAAACGCACTTGTCCTCGTTGTAAGTGAGGTTGAGTTTTTGTGCGGTTTTCAGGAACCTCTCGAGGTTCAAGTTGTGATCCTGCTGGTTGTGACCGCAGATGGTGACGTTGTCGAGGTAGGGGAAGGTTGCCTGCAAGTGGTGGTCATCAACCATGCGGTCCATCTCCCTCTGGAAGAACGAGACCCCATTCGTCACCCCAAAGGGGACTCTGAGGAATTGGTAGAGGCATCCGTTCGCCTCGAAGGCGGTGTACGGGCGGTCCTCTGGTCTGATAGGGAGCTGGTGGTACGCTGACTTGAGGTCAATGGTGGAGAACACCCGGTATTGGGCAATTTGGTTCACCATTTCTGATATGCGGGGTAGCGGGTAGGCGTCTAGTTGGGTGTACATGTTGATCGTTTGGCTATAGTCGATCACCATCCGTTTCTTCTCGCTACCCCTCACCACCACCACTTGGGCGCGCCACGGGCTGTTGCTGCATTCAATAATGCGCTCCCTCAGCAGCCTGTCCACCTCGGTCGCGATAAACCGCCTGTCCTCCCAGCTGTACCTCCTGCTTTTGGTCGCTATTGGCCGGCAGTTGGGAGTAAGGTTTGCGAATAGCGAAGGCGACTTTACCTTCAGGGTAGCCAGACCGCACACTGTGAGGGGCGGCTGGGACCCACCGTAATTGAGCGTGATGCTTTGGTGGTGGCACTGGAAATCCAGGCCCAAGATCACGCTCGCACATAGACTCTTCATGATTAGTAATTTAAAATTATCGTATACAGTTCCGTTAACGGACAATTGTACCGCGCAGTAACCCATAATGGTCGATGTCTGGGTTTTATCAGCCATAGAGATGGTGCCCCGAGCAGGGACCACCATTAGAGAGAGTTGTTGTGCTAGTCCAGGGTGGATAAAACTCTCCGTGCTTCCACTGTCAATTAAACATTTAACCCCGCACCCGTTTACCTCGATGTCCACCATTGATTTGGATAGCGGGTGCGGTCTGGTCTGGTCCACTGTGACCGATGCCACTGTAGGGCCCTGATCGAGACAAGATGGCGTCCATGCTGTCTGCTCACAAGATGGCGGACCCCATGAGGTCGGGCAAGATGGCGTCCAAGATGGCCGCTCCCACGGCGCACACGCGGCGGTGGCGGGTTTTCCAGCGGGGTTCCCTCTGCACACCTTCCCGAAGTGCCCCTTCTTACCACACTTAAAGCAGGTGGTGCCTTTCGCCGGGCACAGGTTTCTGGTGTGCTTCGGCCGCCCGCAGAAGTAGCAGTTGGGGCCCCGACGCGTCGCGGCTGTCGTAGGGCTTCTGGGGGGAGAGCGGGGCCCCGACGGTGTCGGGCTGCCGGGCGGGGTAGATGCCTTCCAAGATGGCGGCGCCCTTGGTGCACACGTGGCGGCGTGGGCTGAAGAGCAGGCGTCCGAGTTTCTCTGGGCCACATCTAGGGATCGCGCTGTGTCCACAGCCTGTTTCAGGTCCAATCCCATTTTTTCCAGTAGTCTCTGCCGGATGTAAGTGGAGCTGAGGCCTGTGATAAAGGCATCACGAACAAGCTCGTCAGTGTACACTGCGGCTTTTACATCTTGGCACTTGCAGTCTTTGCCAAGCATTTTCAGGGTGACTAGGAACTCATCCAGCGATTCCCCAGGTCGCTGTGTGCGAGTAGCGAGCAGATGCCTAGCGTTTCATACTTTCAGCGTCCGTAGCATCTGTGATGGCTGCGGAATTGTCCAGGAAGAATTCCATACACTTAAACCAGTGTCCGAATCGTGCCGATGCGTCCAAAGCATGCGGGTCCAAATCCAAACGTTCGGGTTTCAAGAGTTGATCCATTGCGTTGAAAATTGAGTTAATAAAATTGATGTGCCTCAATGAATCCGAGACTCAACGTTAACAGAGCAAAGCAAGGCTTTTATTAACTCAGAAAGTAATACACAGTGGAGAAGTGTCTCTCATCCAGAGATCTGCTGTACTGCCTGTGAGACACGCTGGGGCCTGCTTAAGTAGGGGCCAGGTATGGGCGGAGCCCTACACACAATACAATACAGGTAAGGAAATGAAACTGAAACTAAACTCCCCTGCTTGTCACAGTCACAGGCACAATCAAACACAGAGAATACAGAGTGCCTGATGAATGGCATATTTCATCACAGTGTGTGTTGCAGGGTGCTTGGTGGCCGTACCTTGCAAGATCTACTGGGGTAATTGGGTGGAGTGAGCCATTTCACAAGGTTTTACTTTGCTCAATCCTACATAGAGGTTTTCTCTCTTACAGATCACTAGGTATTGGCTGGAGCAGGCACAGCTGAGGCAGCTGCCTCTCATGGCATTGCCACATCTGGATCTCTCTTCTTCCTCTCACCCCTATCTCCACCAGCCCACCAATGCCCCCCCCCCCGCCCCATCCCACCCACCCAGCTCCGAAGAGAGTACATGTCTCAGGAATTGCAAGACCATTTCATAACCAAGCACAAGGAGACAGAGTGCCTCCTCAACCTCAAGAGGCTTCCAATGACACTCGACAGCCAGCCACCTTTTGTTTTGTTCTCGGTGTAAGTAATGCTGACAAAGCAGGATTTATTGACCAGCCCTCATTGGCTTGAGAAGCTGGTGGTGGACTGCCTTCTTCTAGGTGGGGAGGACCATGAATGAATGGGAATATACGTCCAAATCAGTATGGTGTGTAATTTGGAAGTGATGGCTTCTGATTGCCTTCAGTGCAGCGTCTGTTTTAAATGGATGCTCAACACTGAAAGAGAGGAAATGGTGCTATTGGCTAGGTGTGATTACTGTTTGCATGAAACATGTGGCCTGACTGCTCTGTGTATCAGGTGAGGACCAGGCCTGGGCCTAGTTTGTTCAGTTCTCGTCTCCCCCTGTTTTTCCCAACCCAATACCGGCGCTATCACTCCACCTGGCCATAGAATTGTGAGGAGCGTCCCAGTGCAATCAGCTTTCAGTTGCCAATTGGAATTTGCCCAGAAATGAGGATCAAAAGATTCTTCCAGTGCATCACCATTTGCCTTTCTGAGCAGCTAAAGTCCTGTTCAAATACACTTCTATCAACATCTGAAAACATCAACTGCGAGAAATGCCCTAAAAGGACCATAAATGGGGTCAGAGAGGCATGACATTTTATCATGACAGAAATATATGTTTTTCGATTTCCTTTCCAAATAATTGAATTTTGCAGCAATCCCACAGGAGATGCATCAGTGTCCCTTGTTATCTGAGGCAGCTAATCCCATAACCTAATTTCAGTCGGGTGTATTCTACTCGATTTCTGATTTGATATTGGATAATTCACAATCTAATACTGGGGATTTCAATGAAACAGCTTAATGTTTTTTTTTACAGTTAAGCATAAACCACAGAAATAATTTATTGTAACGTAGCTCCATTTTCAAAAATAAATAGCAATTTTATGTAATAGTTAAGAAGCCAAAATGTCTGTCTTGTAAATTTTTGGGACCAGTTTTAAATATTAATATAATTGGAAGGAGAAATGAGCACATGACGTGCTGGTAACTATTGCCCATTAATAAACAGGATTGATAGATTAATGGAGACAGATGATCTGTTAGCAGAGATACTGAGATAGTGGAGAGTAATATCTGCTAAAAGCCTGCATTTTGGAACAAACACATCTGATTAAAATCAGCATTGGTCTCAGTGTAATAACTGACATGTGCATTACTGCGTTTTAAGAATGAATTTGATCATTTTCCATTCTACTGATGATTAGAATGAGTCTTTCAGTGTTTTATATTGGAATAGGAAACCCCTTAAACCACTTAAACAGTTGATTGTGTTTCCTTTTATAGTCCAGTCTCTGCCTTCCATCCTCGTATAAATGAGCATGCTGAAGAGAAGTATAATTAATGTTTTGAAAAAGCAATTAGGTTGAAAGTTTCGCTGGGAAACCTTTACTTATTTAATGGAAGTTTTCTCTTTTAATTGGAAATGGCTCAGCATTTAATACATGTGACTTTATTATGGTTACTTCAGGCCAAATAGTGCCAGCCCTGCAGTGCTGCTCTGACTTAGCTGCGCACAATCTGCAATATTTTTATCTCCCAAAATGCCTCCATTCTCTTCATGCCATTAATAGCAGCCCAGGAGTTTCACACACACAATCACAGAAACCCCACAGTGCAGATAGAGGCCATTTCGGCCCATCGAGCCTGCACCGACACATATCCCACCCGATCCCTGTAACCCCTACACCAACACATATCCCACCCTATCCCCGTAACCCCATGTATTTAATCCCCCTAACACTAAGGGTCAATTTATCATAGCCAATCAACCTAACCCGCACATCTTTGGACTGTGGGAGGAAACCGGAGCACCCGGAGAAAACCCACGCAAACACGGGGAAAATGTGCAAACTCCACACAGACAGTCACCCGAGGCCGGATTCGAACCCGGGTCCCTGGCGCTGTGAGGCAACAGTGCTAACCACTATGCCACCGTGCATCACCCTTAATGGAGAGAAGGCTGAGAGCTCCTTATTGTTACAGGTTGGGAAGAGCCAGGAACAATCCTGTTCATATTGTTTGGTGATGTATCAGTCTCAGCCCCTATTTCCATCTCACCACATTCCAGAGATGATGTACTACGGATGTTAAAACACTTGCTCGCTCCAGGAAGCAGCTTTTGGTGAAATTGCCGTTATTTTGTTACATAGATTACATAGAAATCACAGCACAGAAGCAGGCCATTCGGCCCAACTGGTCTGTGCCGGTGTTTATGCTCCACAAGAGCCTCCTCCCACCCTACTTCATCTAACCCCATTAACATATCCTCCTATTCCTAGCTCCCTCATGTACTTATCCAGCTACCTCTTAAATGCATCTATGCTATTCACCCCAACTATCTCCTGTGGTAGCAAGTTCCACATTCAAATCACTCTCTGGGTAAAGAAGTTTTTCCTGAATTCCTTATTGGATTGATTAGTGACTACCTTATATTTATATTTATGACCCCTAGTTTTAGATTTACCAGAGAAAATAACTCAATCGATACTCGGGGAAAGCATGGAGCTATTTAATATTTCTTTATATACACGTGTGCTTTGGAATAAATTAAAACCACAAAATATTTTAGACATTTTGGAGGCAGGCTCATTAAAAAAATGAAACTTGTGGTCCTCAAAGGGTCAAGTCATTTGGGAAGGAAATTAACCGTATCGACTTCCGAGACTGTGTGTTAAATAAAATGAAATCATGTTAAGTTGACAGCCCAAGCTAGTGTTGCTGAATACATTCAAATGTTAATACCAGGCTGCTTGGAATTGTACTTTTGCCCAACTTAAAATAATACATTTAGAGTGAGGTTTTTACCACTCCTGAGCCACACTGTCCTGAAAGGTTGGGAACTAAGAACAGAATTTGACACCATTGTCCAATGTGGCGAGCAGAGTTCGGAGGCTCGATGGGCGAATGAATGGGAAGGTGCGGGTTTTGCATCTGATCATAGCAGAGGTTGAGATCTACAAAGCATTCTGTGCAAAAAGGAAGAGAACTGGAAAATTAATGATGAAAAATAAATCAAATAAACAAAGTCGTCAAAGTAAATAAAGGATGTGAGTGAAAACACTGCAAAGAAATGCGGGGCAAGGGAAAAGGAAGTGTGTAAGAATACATTAATACATTATAATAAGATTAGCATTGAATTAGAGCCTGAACATTGTTTCTTGGGCCTTCCTGAGAAGATCCCCTTGGGGTTTTTCCATGGGAAAATGAAATTATTGCCTTATTTGACACAATATCTACTGTCAATCTTTTTGTGTTATTTAAAAATTTCTCCAAGTCAAGTATATTAACCATAAATTCTTAAAAACAAAATTTGACATGTCAATATAAGTCAGGGAGAAATTAATATGTGAAGATAAATTGGATGCTGTTGCAGTTGATGTCTAATAACAAGCACTATTGCTTGGTTGATCTGACAGAAGCCAGGCACAATGGGGTGGGGTATAACCTGGAGCAGCATGTGGGTTTGGGTGCGGGTGGGGGGTTAAAGTTTGCGTCCGGAAGCCGGCTCCAACGCGCCAGTGAGGCGGGTTAGCAATTTAAATATGTTAATCGATCAATTCCAGCGATATTTTAATCTGCATTCAAATTTAACAGCACATCCATGGGTTTCCCGGGCTTCCTGCAACCCGCCTTTGAAACCAAGGCAAAAACAGAATGGCAATTCATGGGGTTCATTAAAAGTCAGGCAACTACAGCAATAAATACTCCGTGTCCACAGCTGCTTTCTCACCTACCACTGGGAAAGAAAGGGTTTGTTGAGAGCACTTGTGGTGGGAGGTTAGTTTCTACACTTGAGGTTTTCAGACTCCGATCAGGATGGGTGGCACCTTAGCTGCCTTGGATTGGACCTCAGACGAGGGGCAAGATGACCATCAGCAGCAACAACATCCTGCTGTGGAGAAACCCGCAGGTGGTCAGCAGAGAGGGGGCAGATCTCCGATGTCCAACTCCCCTCCTGACCTCCGCTGTCCAACTCCCCTCCTGACCTCCGATGTCCAACTCCCCTCCTGACCTCCGCTGTCCAACTCCCCTCCTGACCTCCGATGTCCAACTCCCCTCTTGACCTCCGCTGTCCAACTCCCCTACTGACCTCCAATGTCCAACTCCCCTCCTGACCTCCGATGTCCAACTCCCCTCCTGACCTCCGCTGACCAATGCCCCTCCTGACCTCCGATGTCCAACTTGCCTCCTGACCTCCGATGACCAACTCCCCTCCTGACCTCCACTGACCAACTCCCCTCCTGACCTCCGATGTCCAACTCCCCTCCTGACCTCTGATGTCCAACTCCCCTCCTGACCTCCGCTGACCAACTCCCCTCCTGACCTCCGCTGTCCAATTCGCCCCCTGACCTCCGATGTCCAACTCCCCTCCTGACCTCCGATGTCCAACTCCCCTCCTGACCTCCGATGTCCAATTCGCCCCCTGACCTCCGATGTCCAACTCCCCTCCTGACCTCCGATGTCCAACTCCCCTCCTGACCTCCGATGTCCAACTCCCCTCCTGACCTCCGATGTCCAACTCCCCTCCTGACCTCCGCTGTCCAACTCCCCTCCTGACCTCCGCTGTCCAACTCCCCTCCTGACCTCCAATGACCAACTCCCCTCCTGACCTCCGCTGTCCAACTCCCCTCCTGACCTCCGCTGTCCAACTCCCCTCCTGACCTCCGCTGTCCAACTCCCCTCCTGACCTCCAATGACCAACTCCCCTCCTGACCTCCGATGACCAACTCCCCTCCTGACAGCCGATAACCAGATTAGCGTGTAAAGTTAAGGCACATGGGATTGGGGGTAAGGTACTGACTTAGATAGAGAACTGGTTGGCAGACAGAAAGCAAAGAGTTGGAATAAACGGCTCTTTTTCCGAGTGGCAGGCAGTGACTAGTGGGGTACCATAGGGATCGGTCCTTGGACCCCAGCTATTCACTATATATTAATGATCTAGACAAGGGAACTAGATGTAATATCTCCAAGTTTGCAGATGACACAAAGCTGGGTGGGCGTGTGTGCTGTGAGGAGGATGCCGAGAAACTCCAGTATGATTTGGACAGGTTGGCTGAAGGGATGTAACCTGTCACCCCTGATCCTCTCTAACTTTTACCGCTGCACAATAGAGAGCATCCTGACAAACTGTATCACAGTATGGTATGGCAGCTGTAGCTACTATGACCGGAAAGCCCTGCAGTGGGTAGTCAAAACTGCCCAACGCATTACCAGCACCCGGCTACCGACCATAGAGCACATATACCAGAAACGCTGTTTACGGAGGTCACGGTCCATCATCAAAGACCCTACCCACCCCAGCCACAGTCTGTTCGCCCCCCTGCCATCTGGGAGACGCTACAGATGCATTCGCACCCGTACGACCAGATTTAGGAACAGCTTCTTTCCCAGGGCTGTCATCCTACTGAACTCCATAAATAAACTCTAAAGCCTGCACATCTGCCAATGCACTTTATTATGGTTATGTTTATGTTAATGTATTACAAGCCAAATGTATGTTGAATGTTTAAATGTCTTAATCTAAATGTACACTCTCGGGAGCCGCAAGCCTACATTTCGTTGTACTGCACTTGTGCACTAACAATGACAATAAAAGTTGATTTGATTTGATTTGATGGCAGATGCAATATAATGTGGATAAATACGAGGTTATCCACTTTGGTGGCAAAAACAGGAAGGCAGATTATTATCTGAATGGCAATAGATTGGGAGAAGAGGAAGTGCAATGTGACCTGGGTGTCCTTGTGCACCAGCCGCTGAAGGTAAGCATGTAGGTGCAGCAGGCGGTTAAGAAGGCAAATGGTATGTTGGCCTTCGTAGCGAGAGGGTTTGAGTACAGGAACAAGGATGTCTTGCTGCAGTTGTACAGGGCCTTGGTGAGACCACATTTTGAGTATTGTGTGCAGTTTTGGTCACCTTATCTGAGGAAGGATGTTCTTGCCATGGAAGGAGTGCAGCGAAGATTCACCAGACTGATACCTGGGATGGCAGGAATGACGTATGAGGAGAGATTGGGTCGATTGGGCTTATACTCGCTGGAGTTTAGAAGAATGAGAGGGGATCTCATTGAAACTTATAAAATTCTAACAGGACTAGACAGACTAGATGCAGGAAGGATGTTCCCGATGGCGGGGGAGTCCAGAACCAGGGGACACTGTCTAAGGATAAGGGGTAAGCCATTTAGGACAGAGATGAGGAGGAATTTCTTCACCCACAGAGTGGTGAACCTGTGGAATTCTCTACCACAGAAGGCAGTAGAGGCCATTTTATTAAATATATTCAAGAAGGAGTTAGATATATTTCTTTAGGCTAAAGGGATCAAGGGATATGGAGAGAAGGCAGGAACGGGGTACTGAATTTAGATGATCAGCCATGATCTCATTGAATGGTGGAGCAGGCTCGAGGGGCCGGATGGCCTACTCCTGCTCCTATCTTCTATGTTTCTATGACCAACTCCCCTCCTGGCCTCCGATGACCAACTCGCCTCCTGACCACTGATGTCCAACTCGCCTCCTGACCACCGATGTCCGACTCATCTCCGCTGCACTCCCCGGCTGCCTACTCACCCGACAGCCACCCGGCCTCTCAATCTGGCTGGCTGCGGCCGGGAAACTAATTCGAAAAATTTAAATCCGGTCTTGACGTTAAATTTGGCAGGACCTCCGTACTTCCAGGTTTCCTGGCCACTAAACCTCCCCCCTCTCCAGTTCCCTTCCTGCCTCACAGTTATTATCAGGGCCTTTAAGTTGGAGACTTTGTTCTGTTTTGACTGGTTTATTCAAACATTTGTGCAATTTTGAACCAGTGTCGAGATTACCGCCACCGATTCCACTCGGCCAATTTAACGGAGGCATTAATCCATTGAAAATAAACAGGTTTTGCGGCTGTTAAAATAACACAGAGAGGAATTTGATATGAGCGCATTAATTATCCGTATGATAACATCACCCACACTAATTTTGCCCTTTCGTCAGTGATGAAAATTTTTATTTTTGCTTCTTTTATTTTTTATAATTTTTAAGCACTTATGCCTCAAATTGAATGTATTCATTTGGTAGCTGACAGTAAGTGTAGATCCACAGCTATTAAGGTAATAAAGTCATTTGATATTCTGTCAAGTACACAGCATCTTTAGCTAATGTTTCTTGCAGAAAATCCTCAATCACAGCTATGAACTCATAGATGCACAATGACCCATCAAAGAACTCAAATTACATAGTTCATTCCAACTTATCTGTATATTATGATGCTGTGGCCCTAAGACCACCGATCTCTCAGCCAAATCATCAGATTGGGAGAGACAGATAGCACTAGAGTTGATAAAGAGGAGGTACTAGAAAGGCTGTCTGTACTTAAAGTTGATAAGTCACCAGGACCGGGTGGGATGCATCCTAGGATGCTGAAGGAAGTTAAGGAAAAAATTCCAGAGGTACTGGCCATAATCTTCCAATCCTCCTTAGATACGGGGATACTGGAGAAGTGCAATGTTACACCCTTGTTCAAAAAAGGGTGTAAGGATAAAGCTAGCAACTACAGGCCAGTCAGTTTAACCTTGGTAATGGGGAAGCTTTTAGAAACGATAATCATGGACAAAGTTAACAGTCACTTGGATAATTGTGGATTAATTAAGGAAAGCCAGCACAGATTTGTTAAAATCAAACCGTGTTTAACTAACTTGATCGAGTTTTTGATGCAGTAACAGAGAGGGTTGATGAGGGCCATGCGGTTGATGTGGTGTACATGGACTTCCAAAAGGCATTTGAGAAAGTGCCACATAATAGGCTTGCTAGCAAAGTTGAAGCCCATGGAATAAAAGGGACAGTAGCAACATGGATATGAAACTGGTTAAGTGACAGAAAACAGAGTAGTGCTGAACGGTTGTTTTTCGGACTGGAGGAAGGTATACAGTGGTGTTCCCCAGGGGTCGGTTCTAGGACCACTGCTTTTCGTGACATATATTAATGACTTGGACTTTGGTGTACAGGGCACAATGTAAAAAATTGCAGATGACACAAAACTTGGAAGTATAGTGCACAGTGAGGAGGATAGTGATAGACTTCAGGAAGAAATAGATAGGCTGGTGAAATGGGCAGACACGTGGCAGATGAAATTTAACACAGAAAATTGTGAAGTAATACATTTTGGTAGGAAGAATGAGGAGAGGCAATATAAACTAAAGGGTACAATCCTAAAGGGGTTGCATGAACAGAAAGACCTGGGGATATATGTGCACAAATCATTGAAGGTGGCAGGACAGGTTGAGAAAGTGGTTAAAAAAGCATATGGGTGTTGTGTCCGTGTATAATAAGACACAGACTGCAGGAGAACGGTACAACAGGTGTTTACTAAACGTGGCTCACACTGGAACTGATCTGTACAGATTACTACTCAGTGCTATATACAGGTGTGGTCACTGCCGGTACTGCAGTATACATGAGCTGTAAAAGATAGTTCCCCCCTTAAAGGTATATACATTACAATTCCTCCCCTTTTAGATTAACAGTACCATAACACTCATTTAACAATTAAATATCAAACTAATTACAGTTAACACTTTTAACATGCAACATTAGCTGAAAATAGTCTATTTATATATTCAGTCTTTGGGGAGGCTTCCTGATCCTTTCTGGATAGCGCCTTTCCTGAGTGTCTTGCTCTTGGTGCGGAGGCGATTCTGGCCCCCTGTCGTCGGTTGGTTCATCAGCTTCCGATGCTACTGTTTCTGGGGTAGATGCGACCTGTACGTCGGGTTCATCACCAGGTACGTATGGGCGAGGCATGGGGTTGACTTGTTCCTGTGACTCTAGGATCTGGTCAGCATGGCGTCTCACGATGCTCTCCCCAACGTCCACTGTGTACATTAGTGGGCATTGCCGTGTGCATATCGTTCCTGGCTGCCATTTTTCTGTTCGGTAGTCGCGAGCCAAGACTGGTTGCCCTACATTGAAGCTCCTTGTTGGCTTCTCATGGATGTGCTGGAATTGCTTACTCTCAACATCTCTTTGTACGTTTGGTCTGAGCAAATCCAGGTGAGATCTTAACCTTCGGTTAAAGAACATCATGGCTGGGGCCTGGTTGGTGACTGCATGTGTCGCATTCCGGTAGGCGAACACGAAATTGTCCACCTTGTGCTGCAGCGGAATGTTGTCATTGTACATAGCCTTTATTGCCTTCTTAAAGGTTTGTACGAACCTCTCAGCCAATCCATTTGTGGCTGGATGATACGGGGCGGATGTGTAATGCCTTACCCCATTCTTTTTCAAGAACCTCCGGAACTCTTCGGACACAAACTGTGATCTGTTGTCGGAGCAAATCTGTTCTGGCAAGCCATTCCTGGCAAAAATGGTCCGTAGGGCTGCAATAGTTTTCTCCGTGGTGGTGGAGGACATTTTGATGACCTCAGGCCATTTCGAGTGCGCATCCACGGCTATTAAAAACATTGAGTCCATGAATGGACCAGCAAAATCAATATGCACCCGTTGCCATGGAGATGAGGGCCACTCCCATGGGTGTAGAGGGGCCTGTGGTGGTGCATTTTGGACTTTCTGGCATCCTGAGCAGCTCTTGGTCAGGTCCTCGATTTGTTTATCGATTCCTGGCCACCACACATAAGCCCTGGCTAGGCTTTTCATTTTTACCCCTCCCAGATGACCCTCATGAAGCTCATTGAGCACTCTATCCCTTAACCTGGGTGGAATTACCACTCGGGATCCACACATCAAGGTCCCCCGGCACACTGACAGCTGTTCTCTCCTTGTCGAGAATGCTGGCAACAGTGAGTCGCCATGTGCTGGCCATCCCTTCACCGTCAAATCATATACCCGAGACAGTGTCGGGTCATTTCAGGTTTCCTTTTCGATACAAGCGTTAGTTACCGGTAGGTATTCAACTATAGTCGAATGGAATATTTCGACAGGATCCACTGCTGGTGCTTCCTCCGCAGTAGGCAGTGGCAGGCGTGATAGCCCATCAGCATTTCCATGCTGTTTCATACCCTTATATTCAATCTCATAGTGGTGCGCCCCTAGAAAAAGTGACCATCTTTGTAGTCGTTGCGCAGTCATCACCGGAACGCCCTTCTTCAGATTAAAAATGGAGACAAGAGGCTGGTGATCAGTCAGCAAGGTGAATTTCTGCCCATGCAGATAGTGTTTGAACTTTTTCACTCCCCACACTAGGCTGAGGGCCTCCCTGTCAATCTGGGCGTAGTTACGCTCGGCTGAGGTTAGTGATCGTGACGCAAAGGCTATTGGCCTCTCTGAGCCGTCCGAGAATTTGTGCGACAGCACCGCTCCAATGCCGTAGGGTGACGCATCACATGCCAACCGAATTGGTAATGCTGGGTTGTAATGGGCCAATACCTCTTTCGATGTGATTAGTGTTTTGCTCTTCTGGAAAGCTCGTCTACATTCGTCACTCCACTTCCATGGCACCCCAGTTTGCAGTAGGGTGTTCAGTGGGTGTAGTATTGTAGACAAATTTGGCAAGAACTTATGGTAGTAGTTTACCAGCCCGAGGAACGACCTCAGTTGTGACACATTTTCCGGTGCTGGAGCCTTGACTACTGCCTCAATCTTCTCTGGGGACTTATGTAACCACTCTTTATCGATAACGTGGCCACAATACGAGATCTGTTTTCTAAAAAACTAGCATTTGGGGCGGTTAGCTCGGAGCCCATATTCCTGCATCTAGTGAGCACCTGCTCCAGGTTGGCAAGGTGATCACTGTCATTTTCGCACGTGACCAGGATGTCATCCAAATAACACTGGGTCCCTGGGATCCCTTGCAGGACTTGTTCCATTGCCCTCTGCCAAATAACCGGAGCTGATGCTACCCCGAATACCAGCCAGTTGTATTGGTAGAGACCTTTATGGGTGTTGATTGTGAGGTATTTTTTTGATGCTGCTTCTACCTCCATTTGCAGATAGGCCTGGGCCAGATCAATCTTAGTGAAGCGTTTCCCTCCAGATAGCGAGGCGAAAATATCTTCAATCCGCGGAAGTGGATATTGTACGGTGTGAAGGATCGGGTTCACTGTTACCTTAAAGTCCCCACGGATGCGAACCTTCCTTGGTTCCCCAGGCGTGCTGCTCAACGACTTTTTCATCACAGGGACGATGGGTGTAGCCCACTCGCTCCAGTCTACCTTGGACAGTACACCTGAATGTTCCAGACTCTCCAGCTTTGCTTCGACGGCTGGGTGGATCGCATAAGGTACCGGTCTGGCCTTAAAAAATTTTGGGCTTGCGTTTTCTTCAATTTTAATTGTCGCTGTCATGCCTTTTAGTGTTCTGAGTCCTTGCTGGAACACTTCTTTCGCGTCAGTTAGGATCTTTGACAGTCGCCCAGGTGTGACGTCGCCATCCCTTTTGTCAGCCACAGTCAGTGCCTGTATGGAATGCCAATCCAGTTGTATTTTCTGGATCCATTCACGTCCCAGTAATGGTGGTCCTCCATCTTGCAATACATACAGGTCTAGTTTTGGTGTTTCCTTACCATTATATATAACGGTCACCCTTATTTTTCCTTTGGGGTAGACTTTTTGCCCCGTGTACGTCTTCAAAATAATTTTTGTGTCTCTCAAGGGTATGTGTGAGAATAGCCGCTCGTAGTCCCATCGGTTTATGACTGTTAGGGCTGATCCTGTGTCCAATTCCATCTTTACCTGGACTCCTGCTATCTTGAGAGTGACCCAAAAGGTTCGGTGATCCTCCGTTGTGATCACATTATGTCGTTTCAGACAACTCAGTTCCCTGCTTTCGGAGTCGTTATCACTCTTTTGTTCGTCTGAACTATTCTCCGTCATCTTATGTACCTTCTTGTACTTTCCTTTGGTAGGTTTCTTATTGCTGGTTTTCTTTCCCGACCTGCAGACTCGTGCTATGTGTCCTACTTTTCCACACTGTCTGCACACTTTGTCTTTGAACCAGCAATCATTCTGGTCGTGTGTTGTTCTGCCGCAGCGATAGCACTTCTCTGTTCCATATGACATTTCGTTTGTGCCATATTCTTGCGGTCTCTGTTGTATCTCTGCAGCGCCCCGTGCTGCTGCTTCATATGATACTGCAATGCTGAAAGCCTTTTCCAGCGTAAGGTCCTTTTCAGATAAAAGCCGTTTCTGGGTTCCTTCACTTTGAAGCCCACACACAAACTTGTCCCTTAAGGTATCTGCCAGTCCCGCTCCAAACTGGCAGTTTTTCGATAGTTTGCGCAGTTCTGTTATATAATCAGCATTGCTTTCATCCTTATGCTGGTTCCGTTTGTGAAACTTGAATCTTTCTGCTATCAGCAGCGGTGTGGGGTTTAAATGTTCCTGTAGTATCATTACTATGTCTTCAAAACTCTTTTCCATTGGCTTCGTTGGGGTTACTAGATTTCGTAATAAACCATACATCTTTGCACCCATTAAATTTAACAATACCGATGCTTTTTTGTCATCTGACACCTCATTTGCCTTGCAGTATACCTCTATTCATTCGACATATGTAGTCCAATCTTCGACTTCATTGTCAAATGCGGTGATACTGCCATTCTTCGGCATTTTGGGTGTGGTTTAAAATGGCATCTCCCAATGGCTTAAAATGGCGTCTCCCGCACTTTCCTTCCTCCCCCACTGCTGCCAACGCCGCTCCCGGCGGTTCTCGTGGCAATGGCGGCGGCCTGTAGGTTTCACGCGCTTCTCCTGCGCTGCTGCCAACGCCGCTCTCGGTGGTCCTCATGGCAATGGCGGCGCCTCGCGGGTTTCTGTGCGTCTCTCTCTCTCCCTCTCTTCGACGCTGCTCGGCCCCTGAACACCGGCTGCACCCTGTGCGCTCTGCCCTCTCTCTCTCTCCCCGTCGACGCTGCTCGGCCCTTTGCTGTGCCGCTTGGTCGGGCTCTAGCCCACCGCTGTCCGGGAAGGGTCTGCGCACTACCTGTTGCCAGCCCGTTTCGCTGGACCACCTCGACTGGAAAGCCAAGCCTGGTTCTTGACAGCCTCCCCCGCAATTCTCGAGTCTCTGCTGGATGACTGGGCGGTTGCCCGTGGTCGACGCCCGAGTCTCTGGCCTTGACCTCCAATCCACTGATCTCCAGGAACGGATCCCTGGGAGGTGATGCAGAGTTGCAGGTAGGTTCGAACTTGCCTTGTCGCTAATGTTGTGTCCGTGTATAATAAGACACAGACTGCAGGAGAACGGTACAACAGGTGTTTACTAAACGTGGCTCACACTGGAACTGATCTGTACAGATTACTACTCAATGCTATGTACAGGTGTGGTCACTGCCGGTACTGCAGTATACACGAGCTGTAAAAGATAGTTCCCCCCTTAAAGGTATATACATTACAATTGGATACTGGGCTTCATAAACAGAGGCATAGAATGCAGAAGCAAGGAAGTTATGATGAACCTTTAGAAAACACTGGTTCGGCCTCAACTGGAGTATTGTGTCCAATTCTGGGCACCACACTTTAGGAAGGATGTGAAGGTCTTAGTGAGGGCGCAGAAAATATTCACGAGAATGATTCCAGCGATGAGGGACTTCAGTTACGTGGATAGACTAGAGAAGCTGGGGTTGTTCTCCTTAGAGCAGAGAAGGTTGAGAGGAGATTTGATACAGGTAGACAAAGTAGATAGAGAGAAACTGTTCCCATTGTCGGAAGGGTCGAGAACCAGAGGACACAGATTTAAGGTGATTGACAAAAGAACCAAAGGTGACTTGAGAAAAAACTTTTTACGCAGCGAGTGGTTAGGATCTGGAATGCACTGCCTGAGGGGGTGGTGGAGGCAGACTCAATCATGGCTTTCAAAAGGGAATTGGATAAGTACCTGAAGGAAAGAAATTTGCAGGGCTACGGAGAAAGGGCGGGGGAGTGGGACTAGCTGAAGTGCGCTTGCAGAGAGCCGGCATGGGCTCGACGGGCCAAATGGCCTCCTTCTGTGCTGTAACCATTCTATGATTCTATAAGATCTCCTACATAGAAAGAACATAGGAGCAGGGTTGGGCCAGTCTGCCCCTCAAGGCTGTTCTGCCATTCAGTTAGATCATGGCTGACCTGTATCTTAACTCCATCTACCTGCGTTGGTTCCGTAACCCTTAAGACCCTTGCCTAACAAAAATCTATCAATCTCAGTTTTGAAATTTTCAATTGACCTGGACTCAACAGCTTTTTTGGGGGGTGATGGTGTGGGGTGGGGGGGCGGGAGAATTCCAGATATCCACTACCCTCTTACCATGGGCAGTCATCCAAGAATAGGAACAATATTTGGTTCAATCTAATTTTTTCCCCCACTTGTGGTGTCTCCCACAGCACCTGAATCAGTTGGATCATTCAGGCAAATCACCTGATGTCACTTTATACAACATCTAGCCAAGCACAGTTGAATGTCTATGAGCTTGTCCCATGCAGGAATCCAATGGGATAGCTATTTAATTTCCAAAAGCCAGTGCTAATTAACCTTAATTAATGGAATTTGAATTCCTGTGTTTTTTTTAAATACTGGCAATTAAAAAAAACTGGTAGCAGTAAAAGTGACCATGAAGCTGTCGGATTGTCGTAAAAACTCAACTGGTTTTACTGATATCTTTCAGGGAAGGAAACCTGCCGTCTTTACCTGGTCTGGCCTACATGTGACTCCTGTCCCATGTCAACGTGGTTGACTCTTAACTGCCCTCTGAAGTGGCCTCACATGCCACGCAGCTGTATCAATAGGGACAGGCAATAAATGTCGGCCTTGCCAGGTACGCCCACACCTTGAGAATGATTCTTTTAAATGTTGTTATTTAGTGACCACTTGGGGTGTGTAATTATTAGCCTCCACAACGGCTACTTCCTTTTAAGGGGCCATGCTCCCTTTAAATGACTGCTGAAGTCCTCTCTCTGCCCCCTGCTGCATTAAGCGAGCTATTGGTAGCAGCTCCAATCCAGGCCTAAAGGTTACTGATCAGGCACTGGAACCTCTGCCCGAACTGAGGAAAGGACAGCTGGTGAATGTCATTGTGACAGGGGGTGGGGCTTGTGTCCTGACAGACACCAATGACATAACCATTTTTACTTAACCACATCACCAGCATATTAACCTGATTAATAAAAGCAAAGTTCTCCAATTCTGGCCTCTTCCACATCCCCCGATTTTAAATCGCTCCACCATTGGCGGCTGTGTCCTCTGATGCCTAGGCCCTAAACTCTGGAATTCCCTTCCTAAACCTCTCTACCTCTCTCTCCTCCATTAAGACGCTCCTTAAAACCTAACCTCTTTGACCAAGCTTTTCTCACTTGTTCTAATATTTCTTTATGTGACTCGGTGTCAAATTTCATTTGATAAACGCTCCTGTGAAATACCTTGGGATGTTTAACTATATTAAAGGCGGTATATAAATGCAAGCTGTTGTTGTTGAGTTGGTGATTAAGGCTGAAAATTAATATCAGTATGGCTGAAGTTTTTGTACTGAGGTCACCATGCAGCTAGGGGTAAAGAGAGGCTTAAATAATCAAAGGAGGCCTCAACCGCACAATGGGCCTAATCCACAATCAAGAAACAAGTACGGGCTAACCTCGAGTTGATTCACTATTGTCGGAAGTTAATTCCCAATTTAGTCACATAGCAGTGCCATTAACTGACTGAACTGGCAGGAGAAGTTCAATCAGGTGACCTGTTCCATCAAGGCAAAAAATGCTTTTAGAGGTCTGAAAGCTGCCCTGTGCACAGACCCATACTGGCATGTCCTGGCTATTCTCGAGCTTTCACAGTCCGCACCAATACATCAACCAGAGGCACTAATGCTGCACTGAGCCAAGTGAGGGACCTTGGGAAGAATATCCAGTCATTTATTTAAGTCATAAGCCACTTCCATGAGAAATGGCTTATTCCGCATTGAAAAGGCATGTTTAAGTGTTATCAAAATCACTACAGGACTACATTTACTGTATATATACTGACCACAGTCTTTTAGTGTGGCTACAATAAACTTACAACAAAAAACACGCATCCTGTAATGGAAAATTGCCCTGTGAGGATACAACATTGTGGTGCTTCCCAGGTTGAAAATGCCGTGCACTGTCCCAGGAACGGGTACAGTTTCAAAGGAATGGGGAGTAATGTAACAAAAAAAGAGGTATTTTTGTCTTTTTTTTTGTTTCATGGCCATTCCTTTAAACCGTAAGCAATTTGAAATAAGAAAGCTGCAGTTCAGGTTCATGCACCAAGTTTATTGCAATACAAAGTTGCAAGTGCCATCAAAATCCACAAGGATCAATAACTCTTTTCTGGAATGTAAAAGACTGACCCTTGATCCTTGAGGAGGAGGAACTTACAGGGTTAGGGACAAAAAGCAGGGGCGTGGAACTAAGCACGACTGCTCTTCCAAAAAGCCAGCACAGACATGATGGGCCGAATGGCCTCCTTCTGTGCTGTAAGTTTTTATGGGACTTGAGCACATAAAGCTTGGCTGACACTCCAGTGCAGTGCTGAAGGAGCGCTGCACTGTTGGAGGCGCCGTCTTTCGGATGAGACGTTAAATTGCTCTCTCAGGTGGACGTAAAAATCCCGTGGCACTATTTCGAAGAAGAGTAGGGGAGTTATCCCCGGTGTCCTGGCCAATATTTATCCCTCAACCAACATAACAAAAACAGATTATCTGGTCAATATCACATTGCTGTTTGTGGGAGCTTGCTGTGTGTAAATTGGCTGCCCTGTTTCCCACATTACAACAGTGACTACACTTCAAAAATACTTCATTGATTGTAAAGCGCTTTGAGACATCCGGTGGTCATGAAAGGCGCTATATAAATGCCGATCTTTCTTTCTTATGAATCTATGATTCTATGTGAGTTTCAAACTTCTGAAAGAAGTTTGCTGATTCAGCGAACCGAGGACCGACCAGAGTGGACCTGCGAGGAAGCACCTGAGGAGAATTCAAATACCGGTGGCAGTTGAGGAGAGGCGGCTGATTCAGCAAACCGAGGCCCGACCAGAGGGGACCTGCGAGGAAGCACCTGAGGAGAATTCAAATACCGGCGGCAGTTGGGGAGAGGCGGCTGATTCAGCGAACCGAGGCCCGACCAGAGGGGACCTGCGAGGAAGCACCTGAGGAGAATTCAAATACCGGCGGCAGTTGGGGAGAGGCGACTGATTCAGCGAACCGAGGCCCGACCAGAGGGGACCTGCGAGGAAGCACCTGAGGAGAATTCAAATACCGGCGGCAGTTGGGGAGAGGCGGCTGATTCAGCGAACCGAGGCCCGACCAGAGCGGACCTGCGAGGAAGCACCTGAGGAGAATTCAAATACCGGCGGCAGTTGGGGAGAGGCGGCTGATTCAGCGAACCGAGGCCCGACCAGAGAGGACCTGCGAGGAAGCACCTGAGGAGAATTCAAATACCGGCGGCAGTTGGGGAGAGGCGGCTGATTCAGCGAACCGAGGCCCGACCAGAGCGGACCTGCGAGGAAGCACCTGAGGAGAATTCAAATACCGGCGGCAGTTGGGGAGAGGCGGCTGATTCAGTGAACCGAGGCCCGACCAGAGCGGACCTGCGAGGAAGCACCTGTGGAGAATTCAAATACCGCCGGCAGTTGGGGAGAGGCAGCTGATTCAGCGAACCGAGGCCCGACCAGAGAGGACCTGCGAGGAAGCACCTGAGGAGAATTCAAATACCGGCGGCAGTTGGGGAGAGGCAGCTGATTCAGCGAACCGAGGCCCGACCAATTCAACAGCAGAGGAGAGAGGTAAAAAGTAATCCAAGTGTGACGTCACCAGGAAGCAGGTAAGTGATTGGTTGGATTGGTTGGTGAGTATTTCTTTCTTTCTCCTTTTCATTACAAGCTTAAATTCTGTGGGTTTTTTTTCTAGGGTCTCTGTGGTGTAGTGGGGACAGTTGGTAAACCATTTAACTGGTGTAATTAGAGGGATTGATTTAATTTAAATCCAATTAATTAAAGGGGCTACTAGCATCTATAATCGGGCAGAGGGTGTCCATAACTAACAATAATTTTTTTTAATTAATTACATAGAATGGAGCAGGTGATGTGTTACTGTTGCGAGATGTGGGAGCCGGTGGACCCCATTGAGGCTAACGGTGATTACATCTGTGACAAGTGTCTGCTGCGACAGGATCTCCAGCTCCGTGTTGATGAGCTGGAGTCTGAGCTTCAGACACTGCGACACATCAGGGAGGGGG
This sequence comes from Somniosus microcephalus, assembly GCF_052327205.1. Classification (NCBI taxonomy): domain Eukaryota; kingdom Metazoa; phylum Chordata; class Chondrichthyes; order Squaliformes; family Somniosidae; genus Somniosus; species Somniosus microcephalus. The sequence goes on from NC_140988.1 coordinate 23,272,178, forward strand.
AGAAGTACCTGGACTCTGTGTATCAGGAGGTGGTCACACCTATGAAGTTAATTAATTCAGATGTAGCCCATGGTCAGGGACAGGACGGTGTGACTACGAGCGAGGCAGATACGGGGATCCAGGAGGTAGTGTTGGAGGAGCTGCAGCCCTTGCTCTTGTCCAACAGGTTCGAGGTTCTTACTCACTGTGGGGACGGGAGCAGGGACTGCAGGGAGGATGAGCAACCTGGCCACAGCACCGTGGAACGGGGGGCCATTCAAGAGGGGGGAGTAAATAGAAATGTTGTAGTGGTAGGGGATAGTATTATTAGGGGGATAGATAGAGTTCTCTGCAGCCAAGAGCGAGAGTCCCGTAGGCTGTGTTGCCTACCCGGTGCCAGGGTTAAGGACATCTCCTCTGGGCTGGAAAGAAACTTGCAGTGGGAGGGGGTGGATCCAGTCGTCGTGGTCCATGTTGGTACAAACGACGTAGATAGGACTAGGAAGTCGGTTCTGTTAAAGGAGTATGAGCAGCTAGGGGTCAAATTAAAAAACAGAACCGCAAGGGTAATAATCTCTGGATTATTACCTGAGCCACGAGCGAATTTGGCTACGACAAATAAAATTAGAGAGTTAAATGCGTGGCTCAAAGACTGGTGTGGGAGAAATGGGTTTTGCTTCCTGGGACACTGGCACCAGTACTGGGGCAGGAGGGAGCTGTTCCGTTGGGACGGGCTTCACTTGGCCAGTGCTGGGACCAGAGTCCTGGCAGATCATATAACTAGGGCTGTAGAGAGGGCTTTAAACTAACTAGTGGGGGGGAGGTTCCTAGAGAGCAAATAATAAAAATGACAACAGAGAAGGTCATAGACTTAGGTAGCAGTGGGGAAATTAAAAACCAGAGCGTGTCAGGAAGGGGCAGAAGGTATGGAGTAAAAGGTAAAGTAATAAAAAGGGCTAAGTGTCACAAAACATATTTGAAAGTTCTCTATCTGAATGCACGTAGCATTCGTAACAAAATAGATGAGTTAATGGCACAAATAACTACATATGGGTATGACCTTGTGGCCATTACAGAAACATGGCTGCAGGGTGACAATGCCTGGGAATTAAACATACCAGGTTATTTAACGATCAGGAAGGACAGGCAGGAAGGAAGGGGAGGTGGGGTGGCTATGTTAATAAAGGAAGGAATCACTGTAATACAGAGAAATGATATTGGGTCAAATGATCAGGATAATGAAACAGTTTGGGTGGAGATAAGGAATAATAAGGGGAAAAAAACACTAGTGGGCGTAGTCTATAGGCCTCCGAACAGTTGCAACTCGGTTGGACGGAGTATCAATCAGGAAATAGTTGAGGTTTGTAATAAGGGAACATCTATAATTATGGGGGATTTCAACTATCATATTAATTGGACAAATCAAATTGGGCAGGGCTGCCTTGAGGATGAGTTCATTGAGTGTATTAGGGATGGGTTCCTTGAGCAGTATGTAACTGAACTGACCAGGGGGCAAGCAACCTTAGATCTGGTCCTGTGTAACGAGACAGGATTAATTAAAAATGTCCTAGTAAAGGATCCCCTTGGAATGAGTGACCATAACATGGTTGAATTCCATATTCAATTAGAGGGTGAGAAGGTTGGACCTCAAACAAGCGTGCTAAGCTTGAATAAAGGAGACTATGAAGGTATGAGAGCGGAATTGAGTAGAGTGGATTGGGAAAATAGATTAAAGGGTAAGACGATACATGATCAGTGGTGTACATTTAAGGAGTTATTTTACAACTTCCAAAAAATATATATTCCACTGAGAAGAAAAGGGTGTAAAAGAAAAGACAGCCATCCATGGCTAAGTAAAGAAATTAAGGATAGTATTCGACTAAAAACAAGGGCATATAAGGTAGCCAAATCTAGTGGGAGGATAGAGGGTTGGGAAAACTTTACAAGACATCAAAAAATAACAAAAAGATTGATTAAGAAAGGGAAGATAGATTATGAAAGTAAATTAGCAAAAAATATAAAAACAGATAGTAAGAGTTTTTATAGTTATATAAAAAGAAAAAGGGTGGCTAAAGTAAATGTTGGTCCCTTAGAGGATGAGACCGGGAAATTAATGGTGGGAAATATGGAGATGGCAAAAACACTGAATGAATATTTTGTATCAGTCTTTACAGTAGAGGACACTAAGAATATCCCAACACTGGACAAACAGGGGGCTATAGGGGCGGGAGGAGATAAACACGATCAAAATCACTAAGGAAGTGGTACTCGGTAAAATAATGGGACTCAAGGCGGATAAATCACCTGGACCTGATGGCTTACATCCTAGGGTCTTGAGGGAAGTGGCGGTAGAGATTGTGGATGCATTGGTAATAATTTTCCAAAACTCCCTGGACTCAGCAAAGGTCCCGGCAGACTGGAAAACTGCGAATGTAACACCCTTATTTAAAAAGGGCAGTAGACAGAAGGCTGGAAACTATAGACCGGTTAGCCTAACATCTGTGGTAGGTAAAATTTTGGAGTCCATTATTAAGGAGACAGTAACAGGACATTTGGATAATCATAATTTAATAGGACAAAGTCAGCATGGTTTTATGAAGGGGAAGTCATGTTTGACAAATTTGCTGGAATTCTTTGAGGAAGTAACATATAGGGTGGATAAAGGGGAACCAGTGGACGTAGTGTATTTAGACTTCCAAAAGGCATTTGACAAGGTGCCACACAAAAGATTATTGCTTAAGATAAAAAATCACGGGATTGGGGGTAATATTCTGGCATGGATAGAGGATTGGCTATCTAACAGAAGGCAGAGAGTTGGGATAAATGGTTCATTCTCAGACTGGCAATCAGTAACTAGTGGTGTTCCGCAGGGGTCAGTGCTAGGTCCCCAACTCTTTACAATCTATATTAATGATTTGGAGGGGGGGACCGAGTGTAACATATCAAAGTTTGCAGATGATACTAAGATGGGAGGGAAAGTAGTGAGTGAGGAGGACATAAAAAACCTGCAAGGGGACATAGACAGGCGAAGTAAGTGAGCAGAGATTTGGCAGATGGAATACAATACTGGAAAGTGTGAGGTTATGCACTTTGGCAGGAAAAATCGTAGAGCAAGTTATTATCTTAATGGCAAGAAACTGGAAAGTACTGAAGTACAAAGGGATCTGGGGGTCCTGGTGCACGAAACTCAAAAGGTTAGTATGCAGGTGCAGCAAGTGATTAAGAAGGCCAATGGAATGTTGGCTTTCATTGCTAGGGGGATAGAATATAAAAATAGGGAGGTATTGCTTCAGTTGTACAAGGTATTGGTGAGACCGCACCTGGAATACTGCATACAGTTCTGGTGTCCATACTTAAGAAAAGACATACTTGCTCTCGAGTCAGTACAAAGAAGGTTCACTCGGTTAATCCCGGGGATGAGGGGATGGACATATGAGGAGAGGTTGAGTAGATTGGGACTCTACTCATTGGAGTTCAGAAGAATGAGAGGCGATTTTATTGAAACATATAAGATTGTGAAGGGGTTGGATCGGGTGGATGCGGGGAGGATGTTCCCGATGATGGGTGAAACTAGAACTAGGGGGCATAGTCTTAGAATAAGGGGCTGCTCTTTCAAAACTGAGATGAGGAGGAACTACTTCACTCAGAGGGTGGTAGGTCCATGGAATATGCTGCCCCAAAAAGCTGTAGAAGCTACATCATTACATAAATTTAAAACAGAAATAGACAGTTTCGTAGAAGTAAAGGGAATTAAGGGTTACGGGGAGCGGGCAGGAATTTGGATATGAGTCTAGGTTCGGATCGGTCATGGCCCTGTGGGTAGCGGAGCGGACCCAGGGGCCGTGTAGCCTGATCCTGCTCCTATTTCATGTGTCTAATTCTGTTAGTTTCAGGAGATAGTTCTGTGATAGAGATTGGCGGTTAGGATCAGATCAGCCATGATCTTATTGAATGGCGGAGCAGGCTCGAGGGGCCGATTGGCCTATTCCTGCTCCTATTTCTTATGTTCTTATGAAAATTAGTTTAAATTTCTGAGCAACAATTTAGATTAATATAGATTTCCTGAGTACTGTAGTAAGAAGTACAAGAAAAAGAATGACTGTATTATTGAAAAGTTATTTACTAAAAACTATCTTATTTCTTCGAGCTATGATATTTTTTATTTTGTCTACTGGAGGAGTTCAGTGGAAGGATGCCTGCTATAACAATAGAGCTGTATTGTACGACTGGGGTAGATTTTAACTATTGGGTACCGGATATCGAATTGTCTGGTAGTATGTTCCGGCTGTCCAAAGTGCCATGGGGAGGCCTGGTCCATTTTGAGTGCAGGACATCAGTAATATACATACATACTGCAGGTGTCAAATGGGGATCCCGATACAGCTCACTGGCTGGCACAATGATGGGAACAAGGTAGTGTGAAGGAATAAGTCATATTCAGAAAAAAACACCATTCTATGAAATAATTCTGGCCTTATTAAAACATGACAAACTGGGTTTGGGAATCTGGCAGCCTCAACAATCTAAAGCTGTAAACAGCATACAGGCTATTGAGATAAGATAAGTTGTTGACACTGAATCAATAACCTTATTGAAACAGGAGGTTGGAGACTCCTGAAGTCTGCAGCTTTGGAAAGAACACAATGGTACACCCTGTTATGGTGTTCTAAATTACACTTCAGAAAGAAACACACAAAATTAAGAAACATATGCCTTCATAAAAATGACATCAAATGAAACACAGGAGACATGATTCTTAATGCTACCAGCTGAACTGACTGTAAGAATAGCAGGAGTCAGCAGAAAAATGACTAGAGATAATTAGCTTACATCAGCAGAAAACTTCAAAGGATATACCACTGAAAAAGGATATGAATATTGAACTTTCAAATGGGATGATAGATTCGCTGTAAAGAGGCAAAGTGATTCTCAGCTTCAGAGGCAGGCTCTGTAAGTCTACACCTCTTTGTATCTCGGGGATCAACGGTATTGTATTTGATTTTGGTGGATATCCTGGAATAAGACTGAGAACTGTAAAACTGTAGAGAAGTTAAGATTTGAGAATAAGGATCTCTGATAAGATTGTAAAAGCTTACTCTTTTTGGAACTGTTAATGTTGCGATTGAAACACCTACTGTAATTACATGTTGGTTCTTTAATAAATCTATATATTTTTAGAATTGTCTCACATAATACTTCTGTATCAAACTCGCGAACTCAATTTCTGTATGCTCCTTGGTGAGGAGTTGCAGAATTCTGAGGGAATTTCCCGGACCCTCATAATAGTCGGAACGTTAGTCTAGCTAAACTTATTAAAAGTGCTATCTGGAGGACGGTAACATCTTCAGGTTGTTCCTTTCCTTTAGGGAGAGATAATCTGGACCTTTAGACCCAATTAAGCGTCTTTAGTATTCGGCTACCTCAAACTTTAGTTGAAAGTGAACATCTGGGGAATACGCCTGATCTGGGGTAGCCCTAAAGGGACTAGGACTAGTAATTATCCCTTCAGTAGGTCTGGGGGGGAAGGGGGTGCGCGGGGGCGGGGGGTGGTGGTGGGCGGGGAGTTTGAGATTGAAGAGATGGGCAGCAGTGGCCCATCTTATTCATGTAGAGCCCCGAGGAGCACTCGTACTCTTCTTTGCCCCACAAAAGTGGAGGACACTTGTCGGGTGTCTTCTGCTGTTCCGCCAGGTTTTAATGAGCAGAATGTCCGCAGAGCATGCACCACCCAGTAGGCAGTTAAAGGGCATCGGAGTCCTACGAACGTCAATGGGAACCATTACAGTTTGGGCATTACTTTCCCTGAGACCATCTCCATAATGTAAAGGAGTCATAAACTAACACAGGCATAATTGCTCCTTAATTTATTGTCAGCTTTTCTGAGTTCTGCTCACGTTCTTTAGTGCCAAGGACTGATTCCCATTTGGGTGCTCCCAGCGGGGAGCGGTGCTAACCGGGAGCAGCGCTAACTGAGAGCACTGGCCAAAGAATCACAGCTCTGCAGCCGCTGATTTTCTGCTCATTAACCTTTTCAGGCCTGCGATTTCCTGATTAGCGCTCACTGTGAGTGTCCCTCCTTACTGGGAGCATCTGCTCGAGGAATCACACCTCATATTTCCTGGGGGTGTGGGTCATCTTTCATTGGTCATTGGGCGATGGTGTAAAATGGAGTGATATCGAACTGTCTGCCCATTATACGCACTCCCCATTTTTCCCTCCATGGAAAGGAACATCAGGCATGGTGTATAATGGATGGCTAACTCAATATTGCCCTCAGTTATAATTATCGCCCCCCCCCACCCCCACCCCCGTGTCTGAATAAAAAAGTGATTGCCATATTGAACTCAGTCACCTGTAAGATTTGAGAACTGAGATTATCTTCCCCTAAGTGATTCCACTGGTTACACCTCTTGAATTAGAACAGTTATTAATAAACACTATCTAATCAATTCATTTTTCAACTTGCACCTTCTGTTTCATTCCAAGAGCACTCACATTAGCTTTCAACTTCCTGCAGATCTTCATCCACCATCTCTGTTACATCGTCTAGAAACTCCAATGGATTTGTAGAGTGTGATCCGCCTTTCATAAACCACTGTTGGCTACAGGGCCGATTTTACTCTTCTTTTGTACCCACATAAACCTTATTACCCAAACACAAAGCAAAGGAAAAAAGAGTGGCGCTGCATTACACCAAGTCTCTGCTCCATTACTGATGGGGTTTTGGCCCAAGGATGGTTTAAGTGCTCGTGCTGGGAGCAGATGCAAGCGTTCAAAGGTCAAGCACGTAGCAGCAGAGATGTCTCCGCACCGCCCACCTCACTCTCCGGGGTCTCTAGAGGGTGGAGGCCGGATCAGGGCAGTGCCCACATTAGTAGACCTTACTAAGTGCGCCTAGCATGCCCCACCTCAGATCAGAGGGTCCAGAGGTCAAGACATAGAAACATAGAAGATAGGAGCAGGAGTAGGCCATTCGGCCCCTCGAGCCTGTTCCACCATTCAATGAGATCATGGCTGATCATCCAAATTCAGTACCCTGTCCCTGCTTTCTCCCCATATCCCTTGATCCCTTTAGCCTTAAGAAATATATCCAACTCCTTCTTGAATATATTTAATGAATTGGCCTCAACTGCCTTTTGTGGTAGAGAATTCCACAGGTTCACCACTCTCTGGGTGAAGAAATTCCTCCTCATCTCTGTCCTAAATGGCTTACCCCTTATCCTTAGACTGTGACCCCTGATTCTGGACTCCACCGCCATCGGGAACATCCTTCCTGCATCTGGTCTGTCTAGTCCTGTTAGAATTTTATAAGTTTCAATGAGATCCCCTCTCATTCTTGTAAAAAGACGATAAAGGTCTGAAGGCCCCGAGTTTGGTGGTCATTTCCACAGCTGCAGGCCTCTCGGGCTGGTTTTCTGACTCTATGCCAGGTGTAAGCCAAGGGTCGGCTCTGCATTTGGGGAATGGTGGGCTGATTAACGTGACCTGAACTCAGAAATACAGACAGCTAGGAGGAGCGCATGTGCACGTGGACAGGGGAAGGAAAACCAGATCCACTACTTTTTCTACTATTGATGTTAAGCTAACGATTTTTTCTTTCTCGGATCATAACTTCTGAAATTTTCTGATGATTGGAATCTCTCTCTCTTCCAGTTCTTGCTACCATCACCATATCCATGAGCTGGCAAAAACTTACGCCACCACACCTTGTATTTCTACCATCGTTCCTTTTAGTACTGTCGGGTGAAGTCTATTACAGTCTTGTAACTCATTCTTCGCTATCGATTATTCTATATGTACAGTACTATCAACCGATGCCTTCAGCATTGCTTTCTTAACCGAACTTGACATTACTATTGACAGTAATTCATTGAGCTCGTACAGGTTAATACTGCCTGCCAAGGCTGTGATAAATATCTTCTTATGGTACTGCAGGGTTAGGGATTTAGTACCAATACCAGGAGTCTGTGGTACCAAGGGCAACCCGCAGTGATCCAAAAATATGCTCGCCACAGCCCAAACAACAACAACAACTTGCATTTACATCGCACCTTTAAAGTAGTAAAGCATCCCAAGGTGCTTCAGAGGAGTATTAGCAAAAGAAATCGGCAGAACCCAGAACTTAACTCCTTGAGGAGGAGGAATGGAGGGATGGCTGGATAGATGGATAACGCTGGTGAGATGAGGACAGGTACCACCTCCTTCAGGATAGATAGATTCTAAAACCAGAATCTTTTTCTATAAAACTTTGGCATTGAACATAACTGAGGCTAGCCCCTCCATCTGTTGTGATGAGTGCCTGCTGATTCTACACATATTCTCAGTTCATTGAATATCACCTTCTCTTCACTCTCTTCTCTGTGTAGGTGTATGTGTGGTGACAGCTGGCCTTTCCTATAGGTGCTACATATGGCCATGTGGCTGTGTTTATCACAGGTAACAGATTTTTTTATTGCATTGAACCATATATTTCAAATCATTGATATGTTTTTTGTGATCCCTGCATTTAGAACAGTTTCAGAAGCTTTGCTGATTTTTGAGAGCTTTTTGTGGTGGGCTACACAGTTTTACGCCCAGGAAGCGGATGTTTGAAATTCACTAATACTATATCACTGAAATATGGACCTAGAAATTGGATCAGGCCTGAATCGAGGTGCAATTCCACTGCATGCGCCTAATGAGGGCAGCTGCAGGACCACGGGAATTGGCCCGTCGGCCTCATTGGCATAATACCGGCAAGCTGCGGGCGCCAGAATCAGCTCGCTAGTTGCAGGGGGTGGGCAGCAAGATCAGCTGGCTGGGACACCAGCCAAGGGCCTCGGGAATGTCCAGGAGAGAAGGGGGGGAGGGGGGTGCAAGAGCAGGAGCAGGAGGAGGGGGAAGAGCAGGAGCGGCATGGACCATCAGTGCCCCTTCGCTGCCAGAGCTCAGAGAGCACCTCATCAGAGAGCACTTCACGTGAACCATCTCTCCCATCCCCAATGCACCAACAATCCCACAATCCATATCACCACCATCATTCCTACCACCATTCAATTGACTTCCTTCAGTTCTGCCTTATGGGTCTTGCCCTCAATTCACTAAAATATTAACACCAGCATCAAATCCAGGACACAAAAAAAATTCATCCAACAACTCAATTCCATCTGTGCCTAATATTTAACAGGAATAATTAAGAATTGCCCTTGTGCAATCCTTTAGCACTCGTCTTCTGTGCTCCTTTCCCAATCCTAATTCTGCTATGAAGTGTTTGGCCAGTGGCTACAGCTTGGGAGGTGAAAGGTTGCTGAGTTTCCATTGAGGACACTTCAGATAGCCATGATGCTTGACTTTGAGCAGCTTTGGGCCTTGCGGGCCCAGCTGCAGGCTGCAGCCTCTCGGCGTGGGCTGGGGCTGTCTGGCCCAGCTGGCTCTGAGGTACTAACAAGGGCACTGGTGGAATGGGTGGTGGGTGAGCAGGCATGCTGTCATCCTGAGAGGGGACAACAGGACTCTATCATGGAGTCAAAGCCACTTTCCTGGGACTGTACCTCTATGGTCCTATGGTTCTGTGTGAGAACAGAGTACAGGAGTGATGTGACGCTCTGGAAGCCCCTGTCAAGGCTAGCCCCCAGAGCCAAGAGGGCATCCGTCTGAGCTTCCACAGCAGCAGTGTTAGCAGTTGTCAGAAGTGTTCAACCAAATTCTACTGCCCATATCCTAACTCGCACCAGGTCCCGCTTAACCCATCACCCCTGTGCTTGCTGACCTACATTGGCTCCCGATCCAGCAATGCCTCGATTTTAAATCATAGGAACATAGGAACAGGAGTAGGCCTTTTAGCCCCTCGAGCCTGTTCTGCCATTCAATGAGATCATGGCTGATCTGAAATTCTTCCATGGCCTCACCCTTCCCTATCTCTATAACCTCCTACAGCCCTATAACTCTTCAAAAACTCTATGGGCTAAAAATTAGGTAGCGCCCCAATTGAGGCGCTAACTTCGCCCAGAAAAATTAGCGCCCCCATGCCGGAAATTGGTCAGTTGCGCCCCAATGGGAAGCGGGGCGCTACTGGAGGCACTCCGCCTCCCTCTTGGGGCGCTGCGAGTGAATATCGTGGCGCTACATGCTGCGGCACGTCGTGCTGCGGTATTGCAGGCCTTCTTCCCCTTCTTAAAGGGGAGGGGCCTTGTGCAGCGGGATCTGGGGCCCAGCTGGGCCCCCGGGGATCGGGAGTGCAGGCAAAAGAGCCCGGCACCCAAGAGAAGTGCCAGGTTCTTGGAGCGCAGCCGGCACTCCGCGGGGGGAGGGGGGTTCCGGAAGCCGGGGACGGGAGCGCAGGCAGGTGCTGGCAGGCGGCCAACAACAAAAATGGCCGCCCCGCACCTCGCCTTTAATTTGCGCCTCCCCGGCCGCAGGTACGCCACCCTGACCCTGTCGGACATAGCGTCCGGCAGTAAACCAGGGGCGCTCCCGAAGATCGTGGCTGGGGCGTGAGCGGGGCGCTGCGCACACCGATGACGTCATCGCCAGCGGGGCAGTGCTAACGGTTAGCGCCACCACTAACCTCCCACTGAATTTTGCGGGAGGCGTAGGCAGTGCTGCGCCCGGGCGCTAGTTGGTTTGCGCCCCACTTAGCGCCCTCTTAAGGCGCTAGCGGGTGGCGCAACCAACTGAATTTTTCCCCCTATGTTCCTCCAACTCTAGCCTTTTGTGCCTCACCCACTCCCTTTGGCCCCACCATTGGTGGCTGTGCCTTCAGCCGCCTCGACCCCATGCTCTGGAATTCCCTCCCTAAACCTCTCCACTTCTTTCTCCTTCTTTATGACGCTCCTTAAAACCTACCTCTTTGGCCAAGCTTTTAGTCACCCATTGTAATATCTCCTTCTTTGGCTCTGTGTCAATAGTTGTCTGATTGCATTCCTGTAAAGTGCCTTGGGACGTTTTACTATGTGAAAGGTGCTATATAAATGCAAGTTGTTGTTATATAAATTCAAGTTGTTTTTGTTGTTGTCAGGGCTGAGGAACCATTGATTTGCATCCAGTTGGGTTTATACCTGACCTAGGCTCAGTCCTTGAGGCTACAGCAAGTGCCCAAAGTGGAAAGATATTCCATTCCTGCCACTGACAGGAAAAAAATCTTCTGCCAATTTTTTTGCCGCACAAGTTCTGCAGAAATGTGTTGTTGATGCAAAGTGAGCTCTGTGGAACAGGGCAGCTTGTACTCCAGCTCACCATTTGGTTTGATTTGAGTTTTTTCACATATAATTGAGGTTCGGGAATACACGCTGCAGAAAAAGAGGCTTATTATAGTGAGCTGCTGAAGATCCAGAAACACCCAAGTGAGCCACTGCATAACCTGAGGGTGTCATGGTTTAGAGACGAGTTGCGAATGTTCAGTGGATCACTGCTGTGCAATCCATTAGGCCACACGAGGGCCAAGAATATCAATTCTGACTCTTTAACAGCAACAAAAGAAAAATTCAAGGATCTTTATTTATTTTAATAATTTTTGTGTAGATATATATTTCCCATGTTAGTGAAAAATGATGAATGCTGCCAAGTGATAGATTCATAAGATTTTACAACACAGGAGGAGGCCATTCAGACCATTCAGACCATCTGCCAGCTCTCTGAAAGAGCTATCCACTTAGTCCCACTGCCCTGCCCTTTCCCTATTCGACCCGTTGCCCCTGTCCCAGCTCTCTGACATGCTATTTACTTAGTCCCGCTCCATACCCTCTTTCTCCATACCCTTTTATTTTTTATTTTTAGAATATTTATCCACTTCCCTTTAAAATCTTTTAAATTGAGTGATGCGCTTGCTGTTTGATGTTACCGACTGTCACCTGACATCACATAGCTGCAAGCTCATTGCATTCTGCAAGTTCTAATGTAACAATGCTCATAATAAGCGCGCAAATTGGAAAAATATTCCACACACCCACACTGACATTGCCCATCTTGATAAACAATCACAAAAAAACTCATGCTGCAATATTTTTGCCCCATAAATGAATGATTTCTTCAGAATGCATAGTTAATGAAACGTGACCAGTGTGGAGTGCCTGTTGATTAAATAATAGGTGAGCAGCAATTTTTCCAATGCAGGTGTAGCACAGGTAAGAGCACAGAATGAGTTCACTTAGCCCATCGAGCCTCTTCCTTTTGTATAATCCACCCCTATCATGGGCTATATCTCACCTGTTTAATTATCTGAGGAAACTTCTGCATAAATTCGACTTGCTCCCCAAAGGTAATCAAGCACAACTTCAAAATATTCATTCAGCCATACATCCCTTCCTCCAGTCTAAGAACCATTGCGTCTGGGACTACCCGATCATCTAAGTCTATACTCTCACCCATAACTTTCAATCTCACTCCCAACTTGATTGTTTTTCAGCCCCTTATTAAGTGAGGTAATTGTTTTGGCATCAAGTCTTTGTACATTGAGTCTAGTGAAGAATGAAAGAACGAATTTGCATTTATATAGCACCTTTCATGGTGTCAGGATGTCCTATAGAACCTCACAGCCAATTAAGTATTCTTGAAGTGTAGTCAGCTTTGTAATGTAATGAAACACTATTGAATGTTTCATTAATTCACTGCTGAAATTCTGTGTAGATTTTCATTTCCTCTATTGCTTGTTGCTTGTGTATCTTCACACTCTTCCCTTGGACTCTTCCCTTGGAGAATAGTGTGAAGTAGTGGAAGGATTCACAGACTGATTAACTGTCTGACAAACTGCGACACAAATGCTCCTTCCATGGCTGTAACCATCATTATACCATGCCCATAGGTTGTTTCGTGCTGGAAAGAAAGAAAGACATGCATTTATATAACACCTTTCACGACCACTGAACATCCCAAAGCGCTTTACTGGCAATGAAGTGCGTTTTTTTTTTAAGTGTCATCACTGTTATAATGTAGAAAACGCAGCAGTCAATTTACGCACAGCAAGCTCCCATAAACAGCAATGTGATAAAGACCAGATAATCTGTTTTAGTCATGTTGATTGAGGGATAAATATTGGCCAATACACCAGGGATAACATCCCAGCTCTCCTTCGAAATAGTGCCATGGGATCTTTTACATGCACCTGAGAGGGCAGACGCAGCCTTGGTTTAATGCCTCATCCGAAAGACGGCACCACCAACAGTGCAGCACTCCCTCAGCACTGCACTGGAGTGTCAACCTGGAGTTTTGTGCTCATGTCTCTGGAATTGGACTTGAACTCACAACCTTCTGACTCAGATGTAAGGGTACTACCAACTGAGCCAAGGCTGACACTGGAGGGTTTTATGGGCTCCCACAATTCATATGATGAGGGGAGGGGACACCCATTGGGCGCGAGTATCCTGCTGGATGTCAACCCAGAATTCAGAGCAGGAGTTCCGGTCTCCACTCGCCGGGACTGTCTGGAGCGGGATTCGAACCCTGTACCTTCTGACTCAGAGGTGTGAGTGCTATCACTAAGCCAAAGGTGTACGCCTTCTGCTTTTTTGTGTAAATTGGCTTGCGTTTCTAACATTACAATAATGACTACAGTTGTAAGGATCTTTGATGAAGTAACGGAGAGGGCTGATGAAGGTAGTGTGGTTAATGGACTTTTAAAAGGCGTTTGATGAAGTATTACATAATAGACTTATTAGCAAAATTGAAGCCCATGGGATTAAAGGGGCAGTGGCAGCATAGATACAGCATTGGCTAAGGGACAGAAAGCAGAGACTAGTGGTGAACGGTTGTTTTTCAGATCAGAGGGAAGTATACAGTGGTGTCCCTCAGGGATTGCTATTAGGATCACTGCTCTTTTTGATATATATTAATGACCTGGAATTGGGTATACAGGGCATAATTTCAGAACTCAGAAATATAGTAAACAGTGAGAAGGATAGTAACAGACTTCAGGAGGACATAGGCAGACTGGTGAAATAGGCAGACACATGGCAGATGAAACTTAATGCAGAGAAGTGTGAAGTGATGCATTTTAGTAGGAAGAATGAGGAGTGGCAATAAACTAAATGGTACAATTTTAAAGGGGATGCAGGAAAAGAGAGACCTGGGGGTGTATGTACACAAATCTTTGAAGGTGGCAAGACAAATTGAGAAGGCTGCTAAATAAACATATGGGATCTTTGGCTTTCCAAATAGACGCATAGGCCACGATTTTACCTGAAGAGACGAGTTGGGAGCGGAGCGGGTCAGCTGACTTGCGGATTCCGATCCTGCCCCCAACGATGCCCGACGCACAGACGCTATTTTGCATCAATTGGCACCGTTCAGCCCACCCAATTAAGAGAAAGCCGGTGTCAGATGACGTCAGTTGATGACGCATCATCTGCCGGTTTTCTTAAAGGGGACACGCTCATTTTTGTTTGACAGATGATTTTTCAGTCTTTGACAGCATTGAGGTGCTGCAAACACTACCAATCACTGTACAAAGGTGAGCCCTTGCACCCAGGCTCTCCAGAGACACTCTCCTTAGGATAAAACAATCAGCAGCTGCAGGTGAGGTTACAGAAGCGATCTGTCACTGGTGAGAGAGGTTCTCCCAATGAGGTGGGACTACATAAAAACTTCAAACCTTATTACCGATAGAAAACATATACATTAAAAATAATTTTCCCAACATTTCCTTACCTGTGAAACTCACCAGTGCACCATTGGATCCTTCACACCACATCTGCAGCTGTCATCAATGAAGAAATATTACAGTAGACTCACAGCATGCCACACTTACCTGGCGTGGTGTCCGGACATCGGGAAGTCACAGTCGACCTGGCAAAATTGGAAAAAGCCTCTTAACTCAGATTCAGATTCAGATTAGATTTATTTGCCATATGTAACAAATACAATGGAATGCTTGTTCCCCGTAGGGACGCGTCAGCTATACATACAGCGCCACCTTCAGAGTCAATACAATGGCTTCCCGTGGCAGTGGGAGCACGATGTCCCTCAGCCGCTCCGTCCTCCTCTTCACCGCGGCCTCCTCCTCGCTGTTGCCGGCTCCACGTGTGGTGGCCTGCTTCTCCCGCTCTGGCCACCATGCCCGGCTCCCCTCCTCCCATCCGGACTGCGAGTTACCCGAAATGGTTACCTGTTAACAAGCAGTTAAGTGGCAATAATTCTCTTCCCGATTGATTGGAGGGGGGTTGGAAGCGGGTTCGGGACCCGCTGCCAATCTTTTTGATTTTGCCAGCAGTCCCACCTCCAAACCCGACCCCTGAGTTCTGGCAAAATCGCTCCGATAGAGTAAAAAAGTAAAGACGTTATGCTAAACCTTTATAAATGACTGATTAGACCTCAGCTGGAGTATTGCTCTCTAATCCTTCTCTCCCCTCACCTCAGCATGGCACATTGCAGCCCATACTCCAGTCCAGTGTTTTTATTGTCCATTTTTTTTTAAGGAAAAAGTATTCCATTGATATAGCTGAGCATTCATGTGATCGTATTCTCTTCATTGCAACAACAGATTTGTATCAACACATCAAAAAAATCAATTTTTTTTGGTGATGTTTGAAATGCTAAAGCCATTCTGAATTACATCTCCCTCCAAACTGCCTTAGATCAATTTTAAAAATACACGTGTCTTTATAATTCCACGATTTTTCAAGCAGTAAATCCAGATTTTGCACCAGAATAAATAAATCGCAAATTGAGCGTTGAACTGGGAATAAATAACTGAACGTTTCTCACATCAGCACAGTTGCTGCAGCTCATACATAAACAACTCACACAGCTTTACAGATGGAATTTAGTCTGAAAACATAGAGTGAAAAGTAACTCAGTTAGTACTGAATTGCACGTTGCACTCTGCTGTACCTGGGCTGGGGCCCAGTGGGAGCAGGTATCAGATGGTACAGACTCTGACAGAGAAGAAACCTCATCTCATCTAGCATAGTTGTGTTTGAACCCTGGCCTCTGGAAGGAAAGGACAGTGTGGCATCGCATCATATCATGGTCCCTTGAGAGTGGCTATCATTGAATAGCCTATTTGATCCACCATCTAACTCAAAAGGTCCAAGGTCACTGCAAAACTGTCACGACATTTCAACAGCGCCAAACAGACTGAGAGGTGTGGGGTCACTTTAACCTGTATGTCAGTAATAATCTTGCTGTTTTAATTTTTGAAGCCAAAGAGTCACTCCTTCACCATTTTTCTCACTGCTTCTGAATCTTCCTGCAGCAGGGATGAAGTGACGCCCTGCGATGTGGGATTCTCAACGACAAGAGGTGCCAACCATCAGTTCTCACCCTCCCCATGCTATGAAGCGCCTGGTTACCACACAGCGGCCTGTGCTCCCCCACCACTTCAAGCCGAGAACCTGAAATCAAACTCAATTAACTGAGCTGGTTGCCCCTGGGTGATGTGATTTAAAGTCGCAGCCTTTGGACTGGGAGACGAACAGGTAATTGCTCGTGACCACGTGAGCGCAAAGCGTTGCTGCTAAGAGGCATGCTGGCTCAATTAGCGAAAATTAAGAAGTTATAAGTAAGAATGCAAGTTAAGCAGAACTTTGCTACACAAAGATTAATAGACGTGTGGAATAAGTTGCTGGGAATGGTATTAGTGGATTCAACAACAACAAAAGCAACTTGCATTTACATAGCGCCTTTAATGTGGTAAAACGTCACAAGGCACTTCATGGGACAATTAGATGCATTTTTGGAGACACAAGAGAGTTGGGAATATGATGAGAAGGCAGGTAGGTGGGTTTGAGCGGGATCAAGAGGGAACAGGCCTGTTGAGTCTAATTGCCTTTTCCTGTTCCCAAAAATGTCTTATTATTAATTTTGGATGAGTAAGAGTTAATAAAGTACCAGGTAGGACGCGTACGATTAATTCACTATAGGCAAGAAAAGAATAGATATCTAACTGAAAGTGTTCTCAGTGATTTCTCCTGAGGACCTCCAGAGGATTACAATGCAGTCAATGCCGCTTTAATTAAATCTAATGCTGTGTGAAATGCACTCCAAGAAACTTTGATGAATGACTAGGACCATTCATGCCTCTTGGCAAAGGGCAGCGAGCCCTTGCATGGGTGTCAAGCTGCAATGAATTGGTTAGTACAGGCATGTTTATAGACTGTGTAAGGAACCTTGTATTTGTGTGGTAATGTCAGTGATAATGTTATGATTTGCCAAGATAGGCTTTGATGATATGGTTAATGAGATGTCCTGGTGTACATCCCCACAGGCTACTTTTAGACCTCCCACTTCAAACAGCCAGCCTCGTCCCTCTGAATTACATTTGTGTTGCTCAGCTGTGCTTTTCTTTCCAGCTTGAGTTTTTGAAATGCAAACATTGCTTGGAAATGACAACGTCAAATGCATGAGGACCTTAGCTACAACACAGAAGTGACATATGAGCCCAGAAATTACTGTTCTAGATATTAACGTATGAACACTTAACTTTCCCACATAACATTCCTTTAGTATTTTAATGGAAGCATTAACCTGCAGAAAGTACAAGTGTAAATGCCTCTATTTAAAATAATGGACCAAGAAATGTCATATAAATGTGCTATGTCCTTATGCTAATATTGCATATAGTAATTTCTCAGCTGTTATTCTCACATGCCATACTCTGATCTGCATGCTTTATTTACTGAGGTATATTTTAAAACTTTATCCCGTTGAATTATATATTTTCTTTGCATGGGATTAACTATTGAGTCTCTTATTCACTCCTTTTGTGCAATGGCAAAAATTGTAACTGTACGCAATGGTTCTAGCCCCTCAAATAATGCAACAACACCAGCACTGGGAGCAGAATTATTTCATTAGTTATTGTACGTCATGTCATTTAGCAGAATAACAGGTGCAGCTGAAACCAACTGTAACAAAGGCTTATAAACTGGGCCCTAGAAAGACTGAGCAAATCACTGGGCAACAAGTGGCCAAGCCACAGATTTCCTGAAGTCTATCAACTGCTTCAACAGCTCTTGTTCAGCAAGCAGGTGGCACTATTTTGCACAAAGCGAACCTTTTTTCTATTTGTTTGCACACAACACAATTGCCGTCTTTACCCAGTCTGACCTATATGTGACTCCACTCCCACACCAATGTAGTTGACTCTTAACTGCCATCTGAAGTGGCCCAGCACGTATCAATCTGCTACAAAGAATACCACACGGATTAAAGTGGCTAAAGAAGAAGGCCCACTTCTCATGGCAACCGTGGACGGGCAATAAATGCGGCCTTGTCAGCGATGGCAACATCCTAAGAATGAATTCAAAAATTGAGTAAATTGTGTGAAAATATTGATGTTTTGTGGTATCACTTTTGGTACTTCTCCCTCTCAAACCGAATGAATAAATAATCATGGAGTCAGCGCCCTTTAACTCTGTATTTAAACTTCTGCACATGAGGAGGAACGTTGCACGTGCCGCACTGGTACTTGGTGTAAAATACTTTGGATTAATACAAGTAGAAGGCCATTGTGTTCCTGGTATATGAAGAGCCGGCTTAAGCATCAGTAATTCTTATAACGCTGCACCAAGGACCATCTTGTACATCATCGTCTGACAGCCCAGCCCAGGCCCCTCGCTCTGATGTTGTAGGGAGTGAACTCTTACATAGAATAGGTCATGATCTTTATCAAGTCGACCAGTCTGAATGACTTTGGATTGTACTGAGTCTTTCTAGTTACTTATTTATTGTACTGAAATGATCAAAGCACCTCATTGCACGTGATAGTGGCTATATTACTGGGGTGTGGGGGGTGGGAGCATGTTTGCTGTGGAGGGCAGAAGCTCAGGGATGAATAATAGTGATGTGAGGATGGATGAATATTCTGGAGTTTTGTTTCTGAACCTTTGTGGTTCTGGACATATTTATGTAGAAGGGGATTAAAAAGATTTGGTAGCGTCCATTGCAGTGTAGTTTGTACACATTTTTTGGGAGTAGTGGAATTGATAGA
The DNA here is from genome assembly GCF_052327205.1 of Somniosus microcephalus. Lineage (NCBI taxonomy): Eukaryota > Metazoa > Chordata > Chondrichthyes > Squaliformes > Somniosidae > Somniosus > Somniosus microcephalus. The sequence goes on from NC_140988.1 coordinate 23,291,058, forward strand.
GCAAATGACCTTTTCTTATTCCATGCTTTTTTATTTTCTCATGTTTTATAGTGGATTGAAGACGTGAGTTTGCTTTGTGTTCTACCACTACAATATTCCATTACTAAGCAGGTTTTGTGGACCTTTGATTTATTGGCAGTGCAAAGTACGGAACAGCTTTCTTCGACCTCCCATTCCTTGATTATCGTAAACAGCTAATTTGATTAAATGTTTGCACCAGTGCCAATTGGTTAGCAAACCAAGATGCTAAAAGTTTGTAACTGGAGAGAGGAAAGATAGGTGGGAAATATCACAATCCACCTTTATTCACTTCTCAGTGCTAAAGATAACGTAACATTTGACCAATTCCAATCACTGGAAGCACCAGTTGGTTGCTTGTCATTCAGCTGGAGAATTAACCACTCTATAAAGAGGGTTATCATCAGCAAAGAGATCAGCATTTCTCTTGTTGACTTTCACCAGGTGATTGAAGGAGCTGGATGGAGCCAAGTTTGGTTCCCTGAGGAATCCTCATGATTACATAGAATTTACAACACAGAAACAGGCCATTCGTCCCAACTGGTCTATGCCCGGTGTTTATGCTCCACACAAGTCTCCTCCCACCTTACTTCATCTCACCCCATCAACATATCCTTCTAATCCTGTCTCCCTCATGTACTTATTTAGCTTCCCCTTAAATGCATCCATGCTATTCACCTCAACTACTCCATGTGGTAGCAGATTTCACAATCTTCCACTCTCTGAGTAAAGACATTTCTCCTGAATTCTTTATTGGATTCCCCATGATGATGGGACCATAAGATAAACACCTATTTACCATAACTCATTAGTTACATCCTCTAACAAAGTTCAATGTGTCATTAGATATTACCTTAACTAGTAAGCTTCGCAATGAAACTGGAGTCCTCTATCCTAATCGAATGTTGTACAAATGCCAAGGTTTGCTGCACTGACTTAACACTATTTCTGGTCCAAGAGATTGAGAACATCATTAATCATCTGATTTGCTTTGAATTTAAATTGGTGACCAGATAGTAAATTGGCACGATTGAGATATGGCAACAATTTCTCATTCACTATCATTTCCATGGCCGTTGATGGGATTGGCAGTTAAGATACTGGCATATACTTATCAGGGTCAGTCTGGTCCGTTCCTGCGATATGTTGTTTTCCACTTTTCTCTCGGATAGAACACGACCAGTTACCACGAACAAATGAAATGGGTCTTATTCAAATTGCAGTCACATCAACAGACAACCATTCATCTCCCCTCCAGCCATATAAGAACAGGAGTAGGCCATTCAGACCTTCAAGCCTGTTCCGCCATCCAGTTAGATCATGGCTGATCTGTATCTTAACTCCATCTACTCGCCTTGATTCCATATCCCTTAATACCCTTGCCTAACAAAAACCCATCAATCTCAGCTCTGAAATTTTCAATTGACCTAGCCTCAACAGCTTTTTGGGGGACAGAGTTCTAGATTTCCACCAGCCATTGTGTGAAGAAGTGCTTCCTGCTATCACCCCTGAACAGCCTAACTCTAATTTTAAGATTATGCCCCCTAGTTCTGGACTCCCCCAATAGAGGAAATTGTTTCTCTCTATCTACCCTACTCATCTTAAACACTCAATTAGATCACCCCTTAATTTTCTATACTCAAGGGATTCAAGCCCAGTCTATGCAGCATCACCTAACTGTGTTGTTTTCCCCAGTATAATAACACACAGTAAGTTCCTGATTAAATATTTCACCTATTGAAACAAAGCAGAATTATTACAGATCCTGAATACTGTTCTGAATTCTGCATGAGGTGGCATTTTCATAATCATGACATTAAACAGCATAGCACAATCTTTATTCTTTGTGTGTTGTGTTACAGACTCCACCATTATGGAAAATAACTTCTCAATAAGTATATTTGTTACTACAATTAAATGGGGAAAAAAAGATATTGAATGAAATAAAGCTATGAGCTTTGAGAGCTCTCCACACATCATGGGCTCAGCTTTTATTGAGTTGTGTTCCTGAAAGAGTGCATGAAATGACAGTGTCTCACAAAGCAGAGAGTCAAAGGTCCTACATTGACCTGTCAGACACTTGGGTCAGAACGTGATATGTTCAGGCTTTTCCTAGTAGCAATAGCATCTAATTAATCATACTTTCAAAACACATCAGTGGACATGGGTAGAAGATAAATTGATGTTATATCTCTGCTCAGTGGTGGAATCAGACACCCGACTGTTCATTGTGTCTGTTTGGTTGCTTGCAAACAAACAAGATCACATACATATATTAAAAGACGTAGAACCATAGAAGTTTACAGCAGAGAAGGAGGCCATCAGGCTCATTGTGCTTGTGCTGGCTCTTAACTGGAGCAATCCAAGACTAATCCCACTGCACCGCTCTCTACTCTGCTTCAAATAGTAAAAGGCGCAATGAATTTCTGCCTCAGTAATTAACGATTTGAAAGAATATTTACAAAATTAACTCTTAGAGAAACGAAAATAATTTCTGTACAAAACAGCGTGAAAACAAGTTTACAATTTGTTAGATTATGCTAAAAACAATGGCTGGGGATTTTGTCGGCGCTGCTCCCTCACCATTGTCATAACTTTGCCGGAAGTGCAGTGGCAACCCCGGCAAAGTTACGGCGGTGGAACAGGAGCAACTCCAAGGAAGTTCCTGGCCAATGGAAATCCGCTTTTTGCAGTTACTGTACAGAGACGATGTACATTCCAAGTACTGCACACGAGGAATGACTACACAAAGGGTTAGGAATGAACACACAGCTAATGAAATTCTGCTGAAGTGAATGGTGTGTCGGTTGAACTAAATGCTCGAAAGGCAGAGTGGGCTTGTGCTTAGCAGATTCCTAATATTTGAACACCAAGATTTTGGGCATATACTGAAACTTTAAAGGACTATTATTAATATTCCACAAATATATCTGTATGGGCCACAAAGTCAGCCACCTCACTCATGAAATCCACCTTTATTGGCCACTTTGTGGCTAAATATTACTGAGTATTACAAAGTATTTACAGCACAGAAACAGGCCATTTGGCCCAACTGGTCCTTGCGCCACACGAGCCTCCTCCCATCCCTCTTCATCTAACCCCATCAGCATATCCTTTTATTATTTTCTCCCTCATGTGCTTGTCTAGCTTCCCCTTGAATGCATCTATGCTACTCGCCTCAACAACTCCCTGTGGTAGTGAGTTTCACACTGGAAATATAACTCCTGGTTTTCTTTCTTGCCCTGTTTTTAAGAGATAGCTTCCTTAAAATGCAGCGTTATGAAGAAACTAATGATGCTACTGAAATCTGAAAACTGTAAACCAGTAAAAGGCAATAATAAAGAAAAAAGAAAGACTTGCATTTATATATCGTCTTTCATGACCTCAGGATGTCCCAAAATGCTTTACAGCCAATGAAGTACTTTTGAAGTGCAGTCACTGTTGTACTGTGGGGAAAGTGGCAGCCAATTTGGGCACAGCAAGCTCCCACAATCAGCAATGTGACAATGACCAGGTAATCTGTTTTAGTGATGTTGGTTGAGGGATAAATATGGGCAATGACACCTGGGAGAAAACCCCTGCTCTTCTTTGAATAGTGCCGTGACATCTTTTACGTCCACCTGAGAGGATAGATGGGGCTTTGGTTTAACGTCTCATCTGATGGGAGAAAGTGGATACAGTTATGACCAAATAAACACACTTGCATTTAATTTTAAGATTTTTTTATCGGCCGCAATGCAACTGCTTACATTAACTCTACTTGTTAAACGTTGAATGTTTAGTGAAGGAACACGTAGGTTTTTATGCCTGGATCATGAATAGGGAGCCAACTAAAGCATAATGTTCCCAATTGCAGAATAGAAGCTGTTGGTTCTTACCGTGTAGACATGAGCGAGCCCAGTAGAAATCTAGAAAGAATTCAGGTAAATTCTTTAGATCTTTTTGCGCAATTTATAGATATATCCAGATAAGTCTACCAGGCAATTTGTCCCTATATCTATACACATTCATCAAATAAACCTAATATAACACACATGACATAAATAAAAGGGAGAGGGCAGCATTAAAGGGGCTTTGTCACTGTACAGTGGGAGGAAAGAGATTGAAAGAGCCAAGTGTCGTTTCGCATCAGGTGTGGGTGAGAAAATGGCAGATGGACAACATAACGTGATGAACATCATTGATCAGAATTTAAATTATGGGATGGTATTGAATGTCGTTAAACGCATAACCACATCAGAATTATCCAGTAGTTAACATAGAAACATAGAAGATAGGAGCAGCAGTAGGCCATTCGGCCCCTCGAGCCTGCTCCGCCATTCAATGCGGTCATGGCTGATCATCCAAATTCAGTACCCGGTCCCTGCTTTCTCCCCATACCCCTTGATCCCTTTAGCCTTAAGAAATATATCCAACTCCTTCTTGATTATATTTAATGTATTGGCCTCTACTGCCTTCTGTGGTAGAGAATTCCACAGGTTCACCACTCTCTGGGTGAAGAAATTCCTCCTCATTTCTGTCCTAAATGGCCTACCCCTTATCCTTAGACTATGACCCCTGGTTCTGGACTCCCCGACCATCGGGAACAACCTTCCTGCATCTAGTCTGTCCAGTCCTGTCAGAATTTTATAAGTTTCAATGAGATCCCCTCTCATTCTTCTAAACTCCAGCGAGTATAAGCCCAATCGACCCAATCTCTCCTCATATGTCATTCCTGCCATCCCTGGTATCAGCCTGGTGAATCTTCGCTGAACTCCTTCCATGGCAAGAACATCCTTCCTCAGATAAGGCGACCAAAACTGCACACAATACTCAAGATGTGGTCTCACCAAGGCCCTGTATAACTGCAGCAAGACATCCTTGTTCCTGTACTCAAACCCTCTCGCTACGAAGGCCAACATGCCATTTGCCTTCTTAACCGCCTGCTGCACCGGCATGCTTATCTTCAGCGACTGGTGCACAAGGACACCCAGGTCTCATTGCACTTCCTCTTCTCCCAATCTATTGCCATTCAGATAATAATCTGCCTTCCTGTTTTTGCCACCAAAGTGGATAACCTCACATTTATCCACGTTATATTGCATCTGCCATGCTTTTGCCCAATCGCCCAACCTGTCCAAATCATCCTGGAGTTTTTCGGCATCCTCCTCACAGCACACACGCCCACCCAGCTTTGTGTCGTCTGCAAATTTGGAGATATTACATCTAGTTCCCTTGTCTAGATCATTAATATATATTGTGAATAGCTGGGGTCCAAGGACCGATCCCTGCGGTACCCCACTAGTCACTGCCTGCCACTTGGAAAAAGACCCGTTTATTCCAACTCTTTGCTTTCTGTCTGCCAACCAGTTCTCTATCCAAGTCAATACCTTGCCCCCAATCCCATGTGCCTTAACTTTACACGCTAATCTCTTATGCGGGACCTTACCAAAAGCCTTCTGAAAGTCCAAATACACCACATCCACTGGTTCTCCCTTATCTATTTTACCAGTTACATCCTCAAAAAATTCCAGTAGATTAGTCAAGCATGATTTACCTTTTGTAAATCCATGTTGACTTTGTCCGATCCTGTCACTGTTTTCCAAGTGCTCTGCTATTACATCTTTTATAATGGACTCTAGCATTTTCCCCACTACCGATATCAGGCTTACCGGTCTGTAATTCCCCGTTTTCTCTCTACCACCTTTTTTGAATAGTGGGGTAACATTAGCTACCCTCCAATCCATGGGTACTGTTCCAGATTCCATCGAATGTTGGAAGATGATCAGCAATGCATCTACTATTTCTAGGAGCACTTCCTTAAGTACCCTAGGATGTAGATTATCAGGCCCTGGGGATTTATCGGCCTTCAATCCCATCAATTTCCCTAACACCATTTCCCTACAAATACTGATTTCTTTCAGTTCCTCCCTTTCATCAGACCCTATGTTCCCCGACATCTCTGGGAGGTTATTTGTGTCCTCCTTTGTGAAGACAGAATCAAAATATGTATTTAATTGGTCTGCCATTTCTTTGTTCCTCATTATAAATTCCCCTGATTCTGACTGCAAGGGACCTACGCTTGACTTCACCAATCTTTTTCTCTTCACATATCTATAAAAGCTTTTACAGTCAGCTTTTATGTTCCCCGCAAGCTTACTCTCATATTCTATTTTCCCTTTCTTAGTTAATCCCTTTGTCCTCCTTTGTTGAATCCTAAACTGCTCCCAGTCCTCAGGTTTACTGCTTTTTCTGGCCAATTTATACAGTGACCTTTTAAAAAGAAATTCGAAACATATCTACTAGACAAGCAACAGATTGTGAACAAATTCTTTCATTCTGATATATTGCTGGCCGGTCCAGGGAAACTCCAGTATCCTGAGCTTTAAAAAAAAAAAAATGACCTTGAAACAAATATTGCTATTGCAATAATAAGGCTACTAAAATATCAAGAGAAGTGTTATTTCCTGTAATATTAGCCCAATACTGCAGCATTAAACACCTAAAACACCGTTTTAAGCTGAGCATTCAAATACTTTACTCCGGCTCCACATGTCCTCTCTTCTAGCTCCCATTTTCTCCAATATTCTGACTCCTATTTTTATCACTTAGCTTGTACTTATTATCTAGTCTTACCAATCTATTCTGGTGGTGGTGGTGGAAGCTGATTCCGTAAATAATTTGAAAGGGGAGTTGGACGGGTACTTGAGGATGAGGAACTCACAAGGTTACGGACAAAAAGCAGGGGTGTGGGACTAAAAAGTAATTTTTTAGAAATGAGCTCTGGTTGGTTGCAAACTACCCATGAAGACCACTTTTTCAGTCAACTGCGAGCCACAAATGTACAGATTGACCTGGTTGTGCCATAGCACCATAACATTAATATGGTGTCTAGTTGTATTCAGTGTGCTGCCCCACCTGCTATGTACACAATATATAATCATTATAGATTTCACTGGGTTTACTGAAGGAAGTAGAGTGATCTCTTTTCACTTGAGATAAAGGGGCTATTTCCATTGCAGCAAGAAGGCTAAGAGATTCCCTGCCAGTCCTTTAAGAAAGTTACAACGTACTGATGGCCTCCAAACTAGGTTTGTTCCCCCATTCCCCTGGTGATGAGGTGTGGGTGCTGGGTCCCACGAAGGGAGAAAAAATGGAAAGGTGATATGACCTAATTGGAGATTCACATATTCTCACAATCCCACCACTATCGGACTCTACGGACTGAGTGATAGCATGTGTCATTATAGGGAGTCAGCACCGCTGGGGGTGGGGGGGGGGGGGTGGTGGTGGTGGGGGGGGGGGGTGGTGGGGGGGGTGGGGGTTCTGTAATAGGAGAATTGTTGAGCAGATAGGTACAAATCTCAAATTAGCGAATGGCCGGGAGTGAGTTTGAAATCACACATCATGAGATAATAGGAGCTAGAGGGGAGGACATGCTGAACCGAAGAAAAGCATTTGAATTGTTCAACAAATAGTTGGATGGCAAAGGCTTGTAAACTTTCACGGTTTGTTAGTTACTCATTAGCGACAGCTGACAGTTTCTAGTAGCTGTATAACCCAAGAGATGAGCTTTGAGAGGGCAATCATCCATCAGGAAGCGCTCTTAGCTTGACTGATGAACGTCTGTAACTCTTGTTTCCTAAGTTTGTAAGCAAGCCAATGAGTCAAAAGATGATATGAAATGTACAAGTAAAGCTACATAATAAACATACAGCACCAATAGTAACATTTATTTTTCTTTTAATACTTGTGTGATAGAAACGGAAAGGAATGAATGTTTTCTGAATGTATCTATAACACAGCTTTTAACAAAGCACAGTTACAGAATTCCCAAGCTGCAGTTAAGAGAGTCCATTTGTTACTGAACCCTAAACTTTTTATTTTGTTTTTTTTGGGATGGCCTTGCTTAAAGACTGCTGTGTGGTTTGAGTTTTGATCCTACAGTTTTTTGAACTCAAACCCACCGACCAACAGAAGGGACACCATCTCCTTGAAAAGTTTACGCAACATAATTTTATACCCAGAGCATTAGAAAGCTTTAACTGTTTACACAGAAACAAAAACGCTTCAGTTTATTTGCATAGGCATAAGAAAAGTACAGTACATCCGTTCACGGTCCGACATCAAAGCAACTTCCCATATCGCAGCATTTTCGAAGTATATTTGAAGAAACAGTATGAGGTAAGTCTGTTGGACAGGCTTTGGGGGTCTAAATCTTCCACACACACCAACTAAAAAAAGCCCAAATTGTGTTTGTGTCAACTCTTGTCTTAGGGATTGCTGTCATCTGTGTAGATCTGAAAGGGGTGTCAGTAAAGGCTACTTACAGTGCATTTTTGAGAAGTGAAAACAAACTTGTAGGGTGACCTTTGACCTCAATGTTTTATTTGAGAAAAGCTGGTAGCTATTGTTCACATATCCAGCTGATGCTCAGGCCTCTCGGCCAATGAAAACAAAACAAATTCGTAATTATCATTTTCATAATCCATTAAATGTGGGGATTGCTTCTGTTTATAATCGTCGGACACCTTTTCAAGTAGTACGACCACCTGGTAGAACCTGTATGGATAGTCAGTTTAAGTGAAACCTGACACGCAACTATTACTTTAACTTAAGTTACAAATCCCGAGCCATTTTATTATATCTATGTTTCTATTATTTTTCACATATCGTGCGAATCATACTTCATAGCAATGATAATTAAAACATACACTCATGCAAAAATATTGCTTATTGCCCCTACTGCTGTCATAAATATACCCCTCACCAATACCAAAACATAGCAGATGTTCTTGTCACCTTTCTGAAGCCTTCCCAGTTGTTGGTGAAAGGACAGAAAGAAAGGCACATTTATATAGTGCCTTTCAGGATGTCCCAAAGTGCTTTACAGAAGGGGGAGAGAGTTGGCTTTCGTGACTGTTGCCAATTTCATACATGTCATTGGGTCTTGCATAACAGTTGGTCGATTGTCCACGGTGATTGGAGGCTTTGTTTTTCAGATGTCGAAACAGGCTGCTATTGACTTTGCTTTTACAGCCTATCAGACAGTGGGGCTCTCCTAGCAGATCTGGGCAATAAGATTTTTTTTTATTAGCAGATGACTTGCTTTCAAGTTGAGCTTTCCTTCAATGCATGCACGTTACTGAACTCACACTGGAGATGGACCTGTGTACATGCTGTCTCCCTGCAGTGCCAACATGTGTCACTGTCTGAATCCCATTGTGTGCAATATAGTGGAGTGCAATACATTCAGTCCTTAATCTTTACGCATTACTCTTAATTGAGCACTTAAAAGAGGTAAGCTAAATTCCTTGATGTATTGTTCTTCACCTCAGGTGGGATATATCTATCGTTAGGCCAAAGGTCTAGAACCTGATAGAGCTCGTCACTAAGTCTGTATTAGTGGTTGACAGGTAGCTATAGATTTTGGATACTTGGTGTGATTTTGTAGAGAGCACTGTCAGACTCCCATCCATGCTGTTAGAGCTGGCCTTTACCAATTATTATTAAAGTACACAAGTTTTATATTCAAAAAGTTTATTCTCAATCTAGGCCCACTTTCTATTGAAATTGAGAAAATTAGACAATTTTTCTTGTCCTGGAAATAAATTTACCAGGTTTTACATCCTCCCTTGTCCCACTTGTTCCAGTTATTAGGGGCACTCCTGACAAAAGACAAGGGTTCAGATCAAAATGGGGATGCGTAACAACAACAAATTGTATTTATATAGTGCCTTTAATGTAGTTAAACGTCCCAAGGCACTTCTCAGTAGCATTATAAAACAAAATTTGACACCGAGCCACAAAAGGAGATATTAGGGCAGATGAAGAGGTAGGTTTTAAGGAGCGTCTTAAAGGAGGAAAGAGAGGTAGGGAGGCGGAGAGGTTTAGGGAATTAATTCCAGAGCTTAGGATCTTGGCAGCTGAAGACACACCCACCAATATAGTTTGATATCAGTCGTCCAGGCAACCATGGAGAGTCCGTTTTCATTTCAAATCATGTCTCTGTGAATTGAACTGTGGTGGTACAATGATAGATCAAGAATTGAAGTTAATGTGGAATGGTGCACAACAACTTGCATTATATTGGAATCCTCACATAATAGAAAATATTGGCGCGCTTAACCAGACAGACAGGTGCACATTGAGTATGAGGAAAATTTAGGGCAAGAAGACCGATGGCATGGTCAAAGACAAGGGTTTTTAGGAAACTTTTGAAGCAGGGAGGTAGTGAGGTGGGAGGAGAGAGTCAGAATCCTGGAGGGTTGAGCATGATGACTGAAAGATCATCTTGCAATGGTGTAGTAAAGGGGATGGGAAACAAGCAGTGATCTGCTGTTAGGAGAGAAGAAGGTGAGTACAGGGATGTGAGATTGGAGAAGATCACTGACAGGCTAGAGTGAGAGTATTCAGGTACCTGAAGCTGAGGATAAAGTTCTTGATGTAGATTCACCAGGGCACAAGGACCGAATGGATCTTGGCAACAGTGGGAAAGTGGATGTCTGAGTCAATCCTTAAAGTGATGATGTTATGGATTGGGGTTTCAGTAGCAGTGGAGGGGGGGGGGGAGGGGGGCAGTGTGAGATAATAAAATTGGAGTGGTAATTGGAGAAAATAAAATGGTCAAGGGCAGATTTTTTAAGAAGGCAATGATGGCAGTGGTTTTGAAAGGAGTGGGGACAGTGCCAGAAGATAGGGAAGGATTGACTATGTTGATAACATGAGGCCAAGAAGGGGAAGTTGACTAATCAGGAGCTACGTCAGGAGTTGTCCAAGGAGGCAGATGGCAGGGAGATGAGGGCTGGGGATGAAATGGGAGATTATAGGGATGAACTATAAGGTTGGGTGTGAGAAGTGGGGTGAGGAGGCAATAGCACAGATAGATTCCATTTTGGTACACAAAGAATTCCATGAGCTCCCCACATTTAGTGCCAGAGGTGAGGATGTGTGGCCAGGGTGTCAGAGAGGTGGTTTGTGGCAAGGAAGAGGAGTTTGGGTTGTTCTTCCTCTCCAGGACGATCCTGGAATAATAGGGGATTTCGCCATAGAGATAGATTGGCAGTACAGCTTGAGCTGGTCAACCCAGATCTAATGATGGACAGCCAGGCAGGTTGCACGCTCTAATCTGCGGCCCATGGGTATGAGTGTCTGTCATATCAGGGGAACAGTGAGACTGAAAGACTGTCCAAGATCTGTGGGGGATGAAGCAAGGCAGCTGTGAAGCAGATTGATAGAAGTTTCAATGTCAGTGTGGGGGACGGGCCACTCTGCAGGAAGCTGGGAGTTATTCACGTGCGGGAGTTATAGGATAATACAGTCAGGTCTTGTATGCACGGGAGAAACCTGATTTTGTTACGTAGTACAAATTGCCATACTAATGATACATCAATCCATTGTATCAATATTGTATAAAGCAACTAATCACTGGAAATTCATTATTAAAATGGACTTTCATTTGTTCAAATGGAATAACTGGCATTACCTTTTCCTGTGTATTATGATAACAGGTAAAATATTGATATGGTCACTTAAATTGAATAGTTCAGATTTTGTCTTAAGAATTGCATTGGAAAATATTGCAACTGAATTACAAACGTTAGTGCCAACATTCACTGAGAATGACTGAATCCACCAATAAGTGGCTTTTGTGAGCACCTAGCTCAGTGCAAGTTTGGCTTTGTTTGATAAAAGCTATAGGCCTAGAAATTCACTAGCCTTAGCACCGCTTTTGAGGCGCTAGAGGGACTAGCGCCAGAGTTATGGCCAGTTGAAAAATTCCCTGGGGCCCTAAAGCAGCGTTGCACCGGTAGCGCTGCGCCGGCACCGATGACGTCATCGGTGTGCGCAGCGTCCCAGTTGCCATGCCGACGGGCCCCAGCGCCGAAATTCAGTTGCGGCCGCCTCGCCTGTGGCAGCCGCAACTAAGGCCTAGAAATTGGGTTTTGGCTTAGCCAGGGCTTTAGTGCCGGAAGTTAGTGCCGGCGCTAAGTCCCCCTGCGCGCGCCAAAAATTCAGTAGCGCCGCGCCCAAACGGCTGCCGGCGCTACTGAAGGGTCTTAGCGCCTGGAAAAGGGCGCTAACTGCCGTTTAGCGCTGCAATTCCGGCGCTGCGGCACCCGATGCGGTGCGGCAGGCTGGGGAAGTGCAGGCCTCCTCCTTCCGTTAAGGAGGAGCTGCCTGCACCCGGCCGCGGCCCGCGCAAATCTGTTTAAAAATGAGCCCGGCACCTCGGACAAGTGCCGGGCTTGCATCTGTTCCGGGGGGGGGAGAAGTCCGGGGAGGGAGCTGCGGGCAGGCGGCCGGCGGGAAAGCGGCCGGCCGCCGCGGGGCCTTTAATGCGCCGGCGCAAACACATGTTGGACTCTGTTGCCAGAGTCTTAGTTGCGGCTGCCACAGGCGAGGCGGCCGCAACTGAATTTCGGCGCTGGGGCCCGTCGGCATGGCAACTGGGACGCTGCGCACACCGATGACGTCATCGGTGCCGGCGCAGCGCTACCGGTGCAACGCTGCTTTAGGGCCCCAGGGAATTTTTCAACTGGCCATAACTCTGGCGCTAGTCCCTCTAGCGCCTCAAAAGCGGCGCTAAGGCTAGTGAATTTCTAGGCCTAAGACTCTGGCAACAGAGTCCAACATGTGTTTGCGCTGGCGCATTAAAGGCCCCGCGGCGGCCGGCCGCTTTCCCGCCGGCCGCCTGCCCGCAGCTCCCTCCCCGGACTTCTCCCCCCCCCGGAACAGATGCAAGCCCGGCACTTGTCCAAGGTGCCGGGCTCATTTTTAAACAGATTTGCGCGGGCCGCGGCCGGGTGCAGGCAGCTCCTCCTTAACGGAAGGAGGAGGCCTGCACTTCCCCAGCCTGCCGCACCGCATCGGGTGCCGCAGCGCCGGAATTGCGGCGCTAAACGGCAGTTAGCGCCCTTTTCCAGGCGCTAAGACCCTTCAGTAGCGCCGGCAGCCGTTTGGGCGCGGCGCTACTGAATTTTTGGCGCGCGCAGGGGGACTTAGCGCCGGCACTAACTTCCGGCACTAAAGCCCTGGCTAAGCCAAAACCCAATTTCTAGGCCATAAGCACTGGCATTTATCAAAGGATGGCCTAGAAATTGGGTTTTGGCGCAGCCAGGGCTTTAGCGCCGGAAGTTAGTGCCGGCGCTAAGTCCCCCTGCGCGCGCCAAAAATTCAGTAGCGCCGCGCCCAAACGGCTGCCGGCGCTACTGGAGGGTTTCAGCGCCTCCCAATGGGCGCTACCTGCCCCATTGCGGCGCTGTTCCGGCGCTGCGGCGCCCGATGCGGTGCGGCAGGCTGGGGAAGTGCAGGCCTCCTCCTTCCGTTAAGGAGGAGCTGCCTGCACCCGACCGCTGGCCGTTGACGGCTGAATAAAAATGAGCCCGGCACCTCGGAGAAGTGCCGGGCTCGCGGCCCACATGCATCTGTGCCGCGGGGGGGTCTTGGAGGAGTCCGGGGAGGGAGGTGCGGGCAGGCGGCCGCCGGGGAAGCGGCCGGCCGCCGCGCGACCTTAATGCGCCGGCGCTAACTTCAGCAAGGCACCTTTTACAGAACGTTGCTTGCGGCTGCCACGGGCGAGGCGGCCGCAACTCAATTTTGGAGTTCGGGCGGGTTACCACGGCAAGCGGGACGCTGCGCACACCGATGACGTCATCGGTGCCGGCGCAGCGCTACCGGTGCAACGCCGCTTTAGGGCCCCACTCAATTTTTCAAATGGCCATAACTCTGGCGCTAGTCCCTCTAGCGCCTCAAAAGCGGCGCTAAGGCTAGTGAATTTCTAGGCCGATGTGTCCACAATAAGTCCAGCCTGGCAGGTGAAAGGTAAAAGCAGTTACAATCTGATGTTAGGTTTTCATTTCAGACAATTCAGATTCAGACACTTAGGGGGCGATTTTTTTAATGGGGGCGTGTTGGAGGCGGGACTGCTGCTTGTCGGGTTTTAGTCCCGCCTCCATCGACTTCTGGCCAACCCACGCTATTTTCCCTTGATTGACCTTGTTAAGCCCGCCCAGCGGGCTTAGCAGGCCAATTAAGAGGGAGCCGGTTATAGAGAACGTCATCATTTTTGACAGATGAATTGTCATCGTTTGACAGCTCTGTGAAGCTGTCAAACACTGACATTCTATGTTGTTTAATGAGTCCTTGTATTCAAGACTCATCAAACCTCTTTCTTTAGCAGAGATTAGATGAATGATGCATTGGGGAATGTAGCTTCCATCTGTCGGTGAGATGCGAGACTCTCCGCATCCCCAACTGTTGAAACCTGCAGGATGAAACAAAGGTAAGTAAACATTTTCTATCACTTTCCACTCACCTCACATACTCACCTCTCCACACTTGCACCCATCACTCACCTCCACAGCGCACTTTTGCACCCCGCAGACTCACTGCTCGCCTCGGTGACCCTGGCGGGGTTTCCCGACGTCGGGAAGCCCGCACCTCAGCTGGAAAAATGGGGATAATCCTCTTAACTGCCTGTTAGCTACCTCTCCAGGAGACGGGACCCGGCGCAGGTCGGCTGCCCGCCTCCTGGGAAGATGGCACGGAAGCAGGTTGGGGGCGGGATGGGCAACCCCCCCCCCCCCCCCAGATTCTGCCATTTTCCCAGCAGTCTCGCCTCCAAACCTGCCTCCCCAGGGCTGGCAAATCGCACCCTAAGGTATCGAATCTAAACATGGGAATAATAATGATATAGGTTGACAATGAAGACATTTTTTAATAAATTACTAATGAAGTACAGATTAAACAGGTCTGCCAGTATATAATCTTTTTCTCAAATGGTTTCTGTGCTCATCAAAGCAAGGCAGGTTATTGCTTGGTCATTGGAGACCTGTGCCATTTCAAGCACCCAGTGCTGACTCAAAGCACTTTCTAGTAAAGTATAGCTTAAACTCCTGCCCCAACAATGTTTTAGCAGCTGATTGGGAAACTGGCCAATGCATGGTGATCTTTTAAAAAAAAAACTATCAATGGTGGGGTAGTTTCCTACAAATCCTCTGGAGGAAGGTTACTGTAAAACCTCACCTTGGTGTTTTTCTTTAGCAAAGTTATATTGGGACTGCGCCCACTTTACACTGCCCTTGAGATTGCTGGGGCTTCTCCAAGAGAGAGGAACACAGAGCAAGGCCTGCACATGCAGTAAGCACAGGCTCAGCAATAGTATGCTAAGGAGTCAGGAGGGGTGGGGGGGGGGCGTTCCTGGCCCTCCCACTCAACTTCCTGATCCTGTGACCATGAGGGATCCATGAAGTTGGCTTTGGAGTCTTTCACTGGGATGGTCCTCAGATCAAAAGGGTTGGAGAGGTCTGGCAGCAAGCTGAACTGGAGCCCCAATTTAATGTTTCAAACTTCTTTGTCAGAGGATCTTTGGACGTTGGGCCTTCTGGCTATTATTCTTCAATTCTCTCCAGCCTGCAGCTGCACTCTGGTTTCCTGTCCTGCTTTCCAGTGCTAGATACAGCCAGGGAGTGATCCTGTGCAAAGGATGCCCCGGGCCATGTTAACGGTCCAGGACAGAAAATATAGCTGCCCCTAGGATTGGACAGGTGCAATACACTCAAGGTGCGCTGCTCCTGGTAGGGGGAGGGGAAGCAGGAGAGCTAGGAAAATCTACCCCTATATTGTGATTATGCACTTGTGCACAATCAGTATGTTTGGAGATGATGTTGCATCCAAAGCATAGAATATAAACATAACATTGTATATTGTAGATTGTACATACGAGCAGTCTTGTGCATGCCTCTAGCCTCTCCCCGCTAAAGGCTGTGGATGCTGGGACAATTGGAACTTTCAAGACTGAGATCAATAGATTTTTGTTAAGTAAGGATAGCAAGGGATATGGAGCAAAAGCGTGAAAATGGAGTTGCGGTGCAGCTCAGCCATGACCTAATTGAATGATGGAGCAGGTCCGAGGAGCTGAATGGCTTATTCCTGTTCTTATGTTCCACCCCAAATAATTCCACATATGGAGTCAGTTGTTTCTAATTGTAGGATCTGCCTTCTGAATCAAGCTGTGCCCCGTCTTAGATGCCAGTTTTGCCTTTATACGTATAACAGCAGTTGGGGTTCTTCCTGCCGCCCATTTGCATTCCCATTCTAGCATCTATGAAATGATTTGCAGAATACTGCTATTTTGATCCCCAATACTTTGCTTGCCCATTCTTTCTAATATTTCAGTATGTCAATCTAGCATTTTTGTATATATCGTTTACAGCTATTATTTTCTTTCGTATCCATAAATGCCCTGTGTTGATAATTTGCCTTGGTGTTTTTCTTTAAGTTGTGTAATATCATCATCTACATAGCAACAGTGACTGCAGTTCCAAGTAAGTCATTGGCCCGGATTTTGCGGTGGGTAACGACGGCGAAACTGTCAGCGTTCACCGCCATTACCCCTCTGAAACTGACCGTAACTTCAGGATTTAGCGCAGGCGCGGATAAACACAGTAATCCTGAAGCTGCGGTCAGTCAATCCCTGCTCCACCGCAGGCTGCGCTGTGGAACTCCCCAGAGCCGGCAATCACTGAAATCACTTGAACTGACAAAAACCTCCCCTGTTCCGCTCTAATATCTCTGTGAAACAGGCCATAAAAAGTTAAGCCCTGTTGAAATAGGTATAACTGGGGTTGTAATGGCATACTGACTGCTGAACAATTGTTCTGGCCCTAAAAAAATAATTTTATATTTGTGGACTGTCAAATATTCCATTATGATAAAAATTAGTAGATTTTTAAAATAATTTAAAAAAATGTAAGTTTGTTTATGATATTTCAGCTTCTGCCTTAACACCATGTGTATGTCCCAATCTTTATTTCGCACTCTATAAAGCAAAAATAAAAGTGAATGATAATCAGTGCTTTTTATTTCCTGGTTTGCTCACTGTGAGAATTCTTCGACAGCTTGATGACATCACTGCTGCTGTATGCTGGAGATCCCCCTTTGACAGCGCTACGATCAAATTAAGGTCGAGAAAGCTAAAGTTTTCGTCACAGAGATCACAAGATCTTTGTGGGCAGCTTTTTTTGAGGGCAACAGCGATCGCCGTCGCTTCGTCGCTGACCACAAATTCCGAGCCATTGTACGAGAATTGCTTTGGGATGTCCTGAGAGATGTGATAAGATGCCATATATTACAAGTTTGTTTTCTCCTGGATGCCCTAGGCCACTGATTAACATTCCCGCTTTCTCTGATATCCTGCCATGCTTTGGATATTTGGACATTGTCCTCCACCATCAAAAGATGCAAATATGCTTCACATTCAGGTTAGCTAGTACTTCCAGGATCTGGTCGGTAAGACAGTTTTTTGAACTTGGCATTGAGTTATTTAGCTCACCAGATGAGTGGTCCACAGATGGATTAATAACTTTTCGGACATTTATACCAGTTAAGTAGCTCGTGTTATTTCATCACCTACATAGCAACAGTGCCTTTGTTACCTCTAGACTTGACTATTCTAATGCACACTTGACCGGCCTCCCACATTCATAAACTTGAGGTCATCTAAAACTCTGCTGCCCGTGTCCTAACTCGCACCAAGTCCCATTCACCCATCACTCCTGTGCTCACTGGCCTACATTGGCTCCTAGTTAAGCAACACCTCGATATTAAAATTCTCATCCTTTTTTTCAAATCCCTCCATGGTCTCGCCCCTTCCTATCTCTGTAATCTCCAGCCCTACAACCCTCCAAAATATCTGCACTCCTCCAATTCTGGCCTCTTGAGTATCCCCGATTTTAATTGCTCCACCATTGGAGGCCGTGCCTTCATTGCCAAGGCCCTAAGCTCTGGCATTCCCTCCCTAAACCTCTCCACCTCTCTACCGCTCTGACCTCCTTTAAGACACTTCTTAAAACCTACCTCTTTGACCAAGCTTTTGGTCATCTGCCCTAATAGCTCCTTATGTGGCTCGGTGTCAAATTTTGATTGAAAATGCTCCTGTGAAGTGCCTTGGGAAGTTTTACTATGTTAAAGGGGCTTTCTAAATACAAGTTGTTGTTGGGAAATATTAAATTGTCACTATTATAGGTGTGTCATGATTAGAACAAAATCACATTCTCAGGAAGTCACATTCTAAAGCTCTGCACAAATTAAGATTTAAAATAGCCACTTCCCCCACGTTTTTCAACAAAGGGAACAATAGCCGATAGTTGGCTATGTAGATGTCTCAGAAATCAACTCCACAGAAGTTAAACGGGATTT
The DNA here is from genome assembly GCF_052327205.1 of Somniosus microcephalus. Taxonomy (NCBI): domain Eukaryota; kingdom Metazoa; phylum Chordata; class Chondrichthyes; order Squaliformes; family Somniosidae; genus Somniosus; species Somniosus microcephalus. The sequence goes on from NC_140988.1 coordinate 23,309,256, forward strand.
GAGTATCTGCTTCACCCTCATAATTGTAACTCGTGGAACTGACTCCTAACATCATGATCAGTCGACTATCAGCAGACCTCCTGCGACTGTTCTCCACGCCTCTTTATTCATCAGGCACGATGATTATTCTTCTATGAAAATATAGAAGAATTCTGTATCCCGTACACGTTGAGTATTGTTTTTAATTCTAGGCTGAACTCTCTTTGTTTCCACGTTTTGTTTCCAAGAATAATAATTCTGAAATTGGTTCCTCTGTCATTCTGAAGGAATGGCCAGCAAGCAGCTGACGATGAAAGTAAACGTGGCCAAAGTGTTCAGAGACAAACAGAGATTAGAGAAATTTGGGTTTGGTGCCAAACTAAGGAGCCAAAAAATTGCCGAAGCAGGTCACGTGCATGAACTTGAACAACAGGACAGGATAAATGAGTGTACTGGCCTTTTATTGTCCCTACTTTCTCATATTATTGAGATTTCTGGCATTTTTCCTGTCAAGCTTACTCCTCCATTTTTCCCCTCACTCCGCCTCTCCTTAAGGCAGCAATGTTCCACAGTCAGCAGTCACCATTCAGGATTTTGCGGTATTGGCAGGTAAGTCAACAGTGGACGCCCTCCTAGTACAGCTCAGTCCTGTCCCCAACTACTGTCCATACAAACATACATCCAGCAGCAGTGATTGTAATGGTAAAAAGCAGAACTTTGGCTCATCTTTCCCCTCTTTAGCCCAGCGGCACTGAGGCCAAATCATGGGGAGTGTATGTATCGTGATGCGCAAGGCATCACGACCGTACGGGACAGGCTGGATGGACCAATCGGTCCTTTCCTGTCCGTCAGTTTTCGTATGTTTCATCGTATCCCTGGTTGTGGTTAGCTAGCTCACCACAGGCCAGAATTCAAATCTTGGGCTTTCTGATCTATAAGGTTCAGTACCATGTCACATGATACATTTACCCACCGAACCAAAACCCAGTATCAGAGAGTGAAAGAGAGAAGTGGGAGGTGATTTTGCCAATGGGGACGTGATGGAGGTGGGACTGCTGCTTGTCGGGTTTTAGTCCCGCCTCCATCGACGTCCAGCCAACCCATGCTATTTTCCCTTGATTGACCCTGTTAAGCCCACCCAGCGGGCTTGGCTGGCCAATTAAGGGAAAGCTGGTTACTGGTGACGTCAGTGAGTGATGTTTCATCTGTCAAGAGCTTTTGACAGATGAATTGTCATCGTTTGACAGCTCTGTGAAGCTGTCAAACACTGACAAACTGTCTTCTAAGTTCAGTCTTTACTCAAGACTCAACTTAGGAAGCCTTCCTGAGCAGAAAGCAGAAGGCTGATTCATTTGAGAATGCAGCGGCCATTCTGCTTTCTCTGCCGGTGAGATGAGGGACTCCTGAGACCTGAAGGGTTGAAGCCTGGAGGAAGTCACAAAGGTAAGTAAAGCTTTTAAAACACTCAACACTTACAAATGCATACATGCACCCATCACTCACCTGCATACCGGACATCTCAGCCCCTCCGACCCCCGCAGACCCACGGCTCGCCTCGCTGACCCTGGCGAGGTTTGGAGCCGTCGGGAAGCCCACACTTTAGGTGGCAAAATAGGGATTATCCTAAAAACTGCCTGTTAACTACCTGTTAAGAGGCAGTTAATTGGCACTAATCCCCTTCCCACCTCGAGGAGGCAGCTCCCAGCACGGGTCGGGAACCCGCCTCCTGGGAAGATGGCACGGAGATGGGTTGGGAGCGGGATGGGTACCCGCTCCCAGATTCTGCCATTTTCCCGACAGTCCCGCCTCCATACCCGCCTCCCCAGGGCTGGCAGAATTGTCCCCGTGATGTCACTTGTGAAAAAGCTGGAATGTCGATGAAAAATAATTTAGGCGTGAAGTCAGGAAACACTTTTTCACACAAAGGATATGGAAGTTTAGAACTCTCTCCCACAGAAGGCTGTGGATGCTGGGCATCAATTTTGAAGACTCATATTGATCGATTTTTGTTAGTTAAGGGTATCAAGGGATATGGAACAAAGACGGGTGAATGGAGTTGAGGTACAGATCAACCATGATGAAATTGAATGGCAGAACAGGCTCAAGGGGCTTAATGGTCTACTCCAGTTTCTATGTTTATCTTTGTCTTATTTTTAATCATGCATGTAGTCAGTAATGCCAGATTATGGCACTATTTCTCCAGCTGACATGGGATATGAAGTACTGAGGGCCATATCTCTGCAAGTTGTTGACGTTCTACTTATTGAAAAGAAGTTGTCATTCTTTAGTAATGTTGGATACCAGAGCTACATTAGCAACAAACACAAATACAAATTTTCCAGGGGGGTCAGCGGGCATGATCGGTGGCGGGTCGGTGGGAAATTTGCTTTTTTTGATGGTGGGTCAGGAACCCGCTGTCATCCCGACACAACACGCCTTTCCCAATGGCACGTTTGTGATCTTGGATCGGACCTGACCCGCCGAGGCGGGCAACCCAATTAAAGCAATTATTGGCTTGTAGACAGACCCTTATTAATGGTTTTAACCTTAACTTTTAACTTTAACTGCTCGTGGGCCACGTCTGTTAAGCTGAGACGGGAGTTGAATTGCCATTGAGTCAGCTGATTAGTTGACAGCTTGAAATGAACTATAAAAACTCCCACCTTCACTTTCCAAACGCAGAGGCTGTTGCTTACTCCATTTGGAACACAGATTGAGCTTTATGCAGGGTTCAAGTGTTTGGAATAAACTCTCCAGCCAGTGTCACCTCATTGCAACAACCTCTCTCACCACTGACAGGTTGCTTCTGTCATCTCAAGTTCACCTGCCATCTATTCCTTCAGCATGGGTGTAGTGTATGTGCCTTTAAGACAGAACTACTTTTACAGCTCCTGTATACTGTAGTACCGGCAGTGACCACACCTGTATATAAGCCTTGCGCATGCCTCTGTACCCCCAGTCTTGAGACTACCCTCCTCCAGTAAATACCTGTTTATCGTTAAGTTACAGCATCCGTGTGGTTATTGAAAAACAGCAGGCTCTCAGAATCACGGATCTAACAGTGGCGACGAGTGTCGATTCGAATCTACCTGGAACTCTGCATTTCCCTGCGAAGATTCGCTCCGGGAGGGCGGTGCAAAAAAAAAAAAAAAAAAGTCGAGGCCAGGAACACGGGCGTTGACCACGAGCAACCGCCCAGTCATCCGGCAGAGAGTGAACATCGCAGGGGAGGCTGTGGAGAGCCGGGCTTGGTTCCCCAGCCATGACGATCAGCAAGAGACTGACGACAGGTCCAGCACAGACCCTTCCCGGACAGCGGCAGCTGGAGCCCACCGACGGCGGAGAGAAAGCCGAGCAGCGTCGATGGGGTAAGACAGAGGGTGAAGCGCACAGGGCGCAGCCGGGGGTTGAAAACCGAGCGGCGTCGAGAAAAAAAAAAAACCGGAGAGAGAGAGGATAAAGCAACAGCCGGGTTCAGGACCGATTGGCGTCGAAAAAAAAAAAAAAGAACGCGCAGAGCACAGCCAGGGCTCAAGGGCTGAACAGTGTCCGCGGGGAGAAGAAGGGAGAGCGCGGGAAGGACGGAAAGCGCGGGAGACGCCATTTTGTGCCAGCGGAGAAGAAGGGGAAGCGCGGGAGACGCCATTTTTGACAGTTAAATCACACCCAGGGATGCCGAAGAGTGGCAGTATCTCTACATTCGACAATGAAGTCGAAGTTTGGGCGACATATGTGGAATGTATTGAGGTGTACTGCAGGGCGAATGAAGTGCCAGATGCTAGTAAAGCACTGGTTTTGTTAAATTCCATGGGTGCAAAAACTTATGGGTTACTGCAAAATCTAATAACCCCAGAGAAGCCGGTGAACAAGAATTTCAAAAGCATAGTAGAAATCCTACAGGACCACTTAAACCCCACACCGCTGCTGATAGCAGAATGATTTAAGTTCCATAAAAGGAACCAACACAAAGACGAAAGCAATGCTGAGTACCTAACGGAACTGCGCAAGCTATCGAAACACTGCCAGTTTGGAGCGGGACTAGCAGATACGTTAAGGGACAAGTTTGTGTGTGGGCTACAAAGTGAAGGAACCCAGAAACGGCTTCTATCAGAAAAGGATCTTACGCTGGACAAGGCTTTCAGCATGGCAGCATCACACGAAGCAGCCGCAAGGGGAGCTGCAGAGATACAACGGAGACCGCAAGAATATGGCACCAATGAAATGTCCTATGGAACAGGGAAGTGCTATCGCTGCGGCAGAACAACACATGACCAGAAGGATTGTTGGTTCAAGGACCAAGTGTGCAGACAGTGTGGAAAAGCAGGACACATAGCAAGAGTCTGCAGGTCTGGGAAGAAAACCAACAGTAAGAAATCTCCACAGGAGAAGTACAAGAAGGTACACCAGGTGATGGACAGTGGTTCAGACGAACAGAAAAGTGACACAGACTCCGGAAGCAAGGAGCTGGGTTGTCTGAAACTACATAAGGTAACCAAAATGGAGATCACCAGACTATCTGGGTTACACTCAAGATAGACGGAGTCCAAGTGAAAATGGAATTGGACACAGGATCAGCCCTAACAGTCATAAACCAAAGGGACTACAAGCGGCTATTTTCACATGTACCCTTGAAAGCTACAGAGATTGTCTTGAAGACGTATACGGGGCAAAAAGTCTACCCCAAAGGAAAAATAAGGGTAAAAGTGATATATAAAGGCCAGGAAATACCTAAAATGGATATATATGTATTGCCAGATGGAGGACCACCACTGCTAGGACGTGAATGGATCCGGAAGATACAATTAGATTGGCATTCCATATAGGCACTGAAGGTTGAGGCCAAAAAGGATGACGATGTCACACCTGGACTGTTGTGTATGTAATATGTGTGCTACTTTGAACCTATGGACAGGACTGCACTACTTGTAGGGCGTAGTGATACGCAGTACCACTCCTGGCCATAGGGGTATAAATAGTACTGTGGGTACTGATCTCCCCTCAGTTCCCGCCTGTGGGCATGAAGTAAAGACCTACGTATAGTCCCTACCTCCAACCAGTAAAGACCTGTTTGAGTTATACGTTTAAGTCTTTGTGTTAATTGTTCAATACAATACACATACTTAACACTGGCGACGAGTCAGGTTCTTACCCTGTGGCAGTTGAAGAGAGGTTTCAAACATCACCACCCCACTAGAAACGACAGGCTTTAGGACTCTGAAGCCTCCATCAGCGACTGAGCACTGGAGTGCAGCAGCTATCCTGACAGCTTCCAGCGACTGACAGAAGTCTTTCTGCAGTTTCCTTGTTCAACCTAGGTGGTGGGGTAAGCCGTGCAGCGTTGGCTGCAAAGACAGGGCTGGGGAAGTTGGAGAAGATAAGGGCGATCGCAATCCCTGATAAGAGCCGCAGTGAAACGCGCGAGCGGGTAAGCCAGAGCCCGGGAGGGAGCGAGCAAGAGCCGCGCGAGCGGGTGAGCCAGAGGCCGGGAGCCGCTTCAAGTGCGAGGCGCAGCGCGGGCCAGCGATCGGGACCAAAGATAAGGGCCGCACTCGGGGGCTGAAGGGAGACGGCGTCGGGGGACGGGTGAAGACCGCCAAGCGCGGGAAAACCGCCATTTTGTGGGCGGAGGACGACGGCAAGAGCGGGAAGCCGCCATCTTTGATAACAAGTAAACAAAATAAAATCTGAGAAATTGCAAATCTACAATGCCTAAACACGGGAATATTAGCACCTTTGATAGTGACCTCGAAGATTGGGCCATATATGTTGAAAGAGTAAAAAATTATTGTAAGGCCAATAAAATTCGTGACCAAGATAAAACTCTAACATTATTAAATTTAATGGGTGCGAAGACATACGGGCAATTGAAACACCTGTTATCACCAGATGAACCGGCGGATAAGACGTTCGATGAGATTGTTACTGTCCTGAAAGATCATCTAAACCCCACGCCGCTGATGCTAGCGGAACGATTTAAATTTTACGACAGAAGGCAGCTACAGCATGAAAGCAATGCTGAATATTTGCTGGAATTGCGTAAATTAGCGAAATATTGCCAGTTTGGAACGGGACTGACAGATGCACTACGAGACAAATTTGTGTGTGGTTTATTTAAACAGGATACACAAAAGCGACTGCTCGAGGAGAATGAGCTGACGCTTGAGAAGGCGGTCACTATGGCAGCAGCACACGAAGCCACAGCGAGAGGCACGGCAGTAATGCAGCTACGGTCACCGGAGCTCAGTGCACACAAATTGGGTGTGAGTTCTGGCAAATGTTATCGTTGTGGAAAGACAACGCATGATCAGAACCAGTGTTGGTTTAAAAACCAAGAATGTAGAACTTGTGGTAGGCTTGGACATATAGCTAGAGTATGCAGGTCAGGGAAGAAGACCAGCAACAAGAAGTCACCGCAAGGAAAATACGCAAAGGTACACAAGGTGACCGAACAGGAGTCCGATTCAGACGCTAGCAGTAATGAACTGGCTAGCTTAAGAGTACTCAACGCTGGTAAGGGTGCAGACCTCCAGACAATTTGGGTCACTCTTCAGATAGAAGGAGTCCAAGTAAAACTGGAATTGGACACTGGATCGGCATTGACGGTCATAAATAAGAAAGATTACGGAAAGTTATTCCAACATATTCCCCTACAGGATACGGGGATTATATTGAAAACATACACGGGGCAAAGAGTGTACCCCATCGGGAAAATAGAGGTTGCAGTGGTCCACAAGGGCGAAGACAGTCAAATAATGGACTTATATGTGATATCTGAAGGAGGTTCTCCACTACTAGGACGGGAGTGGATTAGGAAAATGAATATGGACTGGCATTTCCTACAAACAATAACGAGTGAGAACTCGGTGAAGATAGTCGGCCCAGACTCTGGAACGGATGATGGTAAGCCCAACTCAGGTGCAAAAGACAAAGTTTCAGCACAGAATTCCACTGAGCAACAACAACATAGTTTAACTGTGGATTCTGAGTCTGGCAAGTCTACTGATGTGCCCATTTCTGAGGGACACCCGGCTCGAACTCAACTCCATTTCAAACTACAACAGCAATTAGAACAAATGCTTCGCCGTTTTGAGCAAGAGTTGAATGCAATGAAAGAGTTCTTTGATATAGAGTTGGAGAATCTGGAAAGACAACAGAAGCAGCTGATGGAGAAAATGGAGCAGGAGCACACAAAACGTCTGATGTCAGAGGAGTTAACGGTCAGCCAACTCCTGCATATGCTGAAGGACAGGACTCTGAAATGGGAAAAACTTGAACACGAACTTCAATATTCAAACGAAAGGGGTTCGGAGCTCTCAAAGGTTATTGGAAGAGCTGAGGTGGCAACACAGACTGAGATGACTGCAACAGAGCAGCCCTTGGATGCCAAAAGTACGCTGACTCACGTCAACGTAGAACAACAGACCGCTGAAACAGCTGCTCCGGTAGAGGGATTGAATAGTCCGATCAATCAATCTCCAAAAGAAGTTGAAGTAGTAAAATCTCAAATTAGGTCATTAGTAAACGACTTGCTGAAAGCCCAGAAAAAGCTGGATGAAGAGGTACGCATGAAGAAGTCTCTTCAGGAAAGATGTCTGGACTTGGAACAAAAGCTGGCTAACGCCCAGCTGGGTATGGAGGAAATAGAAGACCCTCTCGCTGGCCTAGATCAGGACGACACCGAATATTACTATGTCCTGTCCTGCCCAACTTGTAACTTCGACTCCCACCATACAGAAATCATGGAGGAGCACCGAAAGTCTACGGAACATCGGGAGAAGGTGGCTCTACTACGGAAAAAGGAGGAAGAGAAGGAGGAACTGCGCATGCAGCTGGCAGCTGACAGTGGAGCCCGGAGAGTCTCCAAGAAGCAGAGGAGGAAAAGTCGAAACAGAAGATGACCCATCTGAACCATTATTACCTCTACCAGATCACACACATGGTCCCTCCGAACGGAGCCAATTCAGTTCGGAAGTTCAAACTGTTAAATCCATGGAAGGACTATTGAATGAGTCACTCCAGCAACGTGAACCGACTACACCACAGAGATTGAATCTGTGAACTGTTTTCCGCAGAGACTGAATCTGTGATCTGTTTTGACATGAAGTTATCTATGTATCTATGTTATTCTGTTATGTAAACCTGAAGTTATATATGTATATATGTTATTACGTTATGTTAAATGGGGAGATGACTGTAAAGCTAGGAAGGGAGGAATGTTGTGTATGTAATATGTGTGCTACTTTGAACCTATGGACAGGACTGCACTACTTGTAGGGCGTAGTGATACGCAGTACCACTCCTGGCCATAGGGGTATAAATAGTACTGTGGGTACTGATCTCCCCTCAGTTCCCGCCTGTGGGCATGAAGTAAAGACCTACGTATAGTCCCTACCTCCAACCAGTAAAGACCTGTTTGAGTTATACGTTTAAGTCTTTGTGTTAATTGTTCAATACAATACACATACTTAACATGGACGACTGTCAAAAATGCTAACTGACGCAAAAGAAGTGCTCCAGGAGGGACTAGGAACCCTAAAAGGCATAACAGCAATGATTAAAATAGAGGAAAACGCAAGCCCAAAGTTTCTTAAGGCCAGACCAGTGCCTTATGCGATCAGACCAGCTGTCGAAGCAGAGCTGGAAGGGTTGGAACTTTCAGGAGTACTGTCCAAAGTGGACTGGAGCGAGTGGGCTACACCCATCGTTCCTGTAATGAAGAGGTCGTTGAGTAATACGCCTGGGGAACCAAAGAAGGTCCGCATCTGTGGGGATTTTAAGGTGACAGTGAACCCAGTCCTTCACACGGTACAATATCTGCTTCCACGAATTGAGGATATTTTCGCCTCGCTATCTGGAGGTAAATGTTTCACCAAAATTGATCTAGCCCAGGCGTACTTGCAAATGGAGGTAGAAGAAGCTTCGAAACAATACCTTACGATTAACACTCATAAAGGTCTCTATCAATACAACTGGCTGGTGTTCGGGGTAGCCTCGGCTCCGGCTATCTGGCAAAGGGCAATGGATCAAGTCCTGCAAGGGATTCCAGGGACCCAGTGTTATTTGGACGACATCTTGGTCACGGGCGAAAATGACAGTGATCACCTCGGTAACTTGGAGAAGGTGCTCACCAGATTAAAGGTGTATGGGCTACGAGCTAATCGCCACAAGTGCGAGTTTTTCCAGAAACAGATCTCGTATTGTGGCCACGTCATCGATGAAGAGGGGTTAAATAAGTCCCCTGAAAAGATTGAGGCAGTAGTCAAGGCTCCAGCACCAGAAAATGTGTCACAACTGAGGTCGTTCCTCGGGCTGGTAAACTACTACCACAAGTTCTTACCAAATTTGTCCATGGTATTACACCCACTGAACACCCTACTGCAAACAGGGGTACCATGGAAGTGGGATGATGAATGTAGACGAGCTTTCCAGAAGTGTAAAGAATTGATCACATCAAAAGAGGTGTTGGCCCATTTCAACCCAGTGCTACCAATTCATTTGGCATGTGATGCATCACCCTATGGTATTGGAGCGGTGCTGTCGCACAAATTCCCAGACGGGTTGGAGAGGCCAGTAGCCTTTGCGTCTCGGTCACTAACCTCAGCCGAGCGCAACTACGCCCAGATTGACAGGGAGGCCCTCAGCCTAGTATGGGGAGTAAAAAGATTCAACCACTATCTGCATGGGCAGAAGTTCACCTTGCTGACTGACCACCAACCACTTGTCTCCATCTTTAATCCTAAGAAGGGCGTTCCAGTGATGACTGCACAACGGTTACAAAGATGGTCCCTGTTTCTAGGGGCGAATCAATATGAAATAGAATATAAAGGCATGAAACAGCATGGGAACGCTGATGGGCTTTCGCACCTGCCACTGCCTACTGTGGAGGAAGCACCAGCAGTGGATCCTATCTAGATATTTTATTCGTCAATAATTGAACGATTGCCAGTAACGAACGCGGATATAGAGAAGGAGACCCGCAATGATCCGACGCTGTCTCAGGTATATGATTTGACGGTGAGGGGATGGCCAACACATGGTGACTCACTGTTGCCAGCATTCTCATCCAGAAGAGAACAGCTGTCAGTATGCCAGGGGACAGTGATGTGTGGATCCAGAGTGGTGATTCCACCCAAGTTAAGGGAGAGAATGCTAAATGAGCTACATGAAGGTCATCTGGGGGGAGTGAAAATGAAAAGCCTTGCTAGGGCTTATGTGTGGTGGCTGGGAATCGATCAACAAATCGAAGACCTAACTAAGAGCTGCTTAGGATGCCAGAAGCTCCAAAATGCACCACCACATGCCCCTCTACACCCATGGGAGTGGCCCTCCTCTCCATGGCAACGGCTGCATATTGATTTCGCTGGTCCATTCATGGACTCAATGTTCTTAATAGCAGTGGATGCTCATTCGAAGTGGCCTGAGGTGATAAAAATGTCCTCAACCACTACAGAGAAAACGATTGCAGTCCTACGGACCATATTTGCCAGAAACGGTTTGCCAGAGCAGATTTGCTCTGATAATGGACCACAGTTTGTGTCCGAAGAGTTTCAAAAATTTATGAGAAGGAATGGGGTAAGGCATTACGCATCCGCCCTGTATCATCCAGCCACAAATGGATTGGCTGAGAGGTTCGTACAAACCTTTAAGAAGGCGATAAAGGCCATGTGTGACGATGAAATTCCACTACAGCATAAGATGGACAATTTCTTATTAGCCTACCGAAACACGACACATGCAGTTACCAACCAGACCCCGGCCATGATGTTCTTTAACCGAAGGTTGAGATCTCGTCTGGACTTGCTCAGACCAAATGTGCGAAGAAATGTTGAGGACAAACAATTCCAGCACATCAATGAGAAGCCGACAAGGAGCTTCAATGTAGGACAACCAGTCTTGGCCCGTGACTATCGAACAGAGAAATGGCAACCCGGAACGATATGCACAAGGCAGGGGCCATTAATGTACACAGTGGATGTCGGGGAGAACATTGTGAGACGCCACGTCGATCAGATCTTAGCGTCACAGGAATGCGTCAACCCCATGTCTCGAGTACCTGGGGATGAATCCGACATACCAGTAGCATCTACCTCAGAACCAGTAGCAGTGGAACCCGATGAACTACCCGATGAAAAGGGGTCAGAATCGCCTCTGCACCAAGAACAAGAACCTCAGGAAAGGCACTATCCCGAAAGGGTCAGGAAGCCGCCCCAAAGACTGAATCTATAAATGGACTATTGTTGTTTAATGTACATGTTAAAGTGTTAATTGTTATTTGAATATTAGGGGTACTACTAATCTAAAAGGGGAGGAATTGTAGTGTATGTGCCTTTAAGGCAGAACTACTTTTACAGCTCCTGTATACTGTAGTACTGGCAGTGACCACACCTGTATATAAGCCTTGCGCATGCCTCTGTACCCCCAGTCTTGAGACTACCCTCCTCCAGTAAATACCTGTTTATCGTTAAGTTACAGCATCCGTGTGGTTATTGAAAAACAGCATACTCTCAGAATCACGGATCTAACAATGGGTACCGTTTATATTGTCTCATCTTGGTCCTCAGAGTCTGACCACGATGAGCCCCAACACCAGTAGCATCAGGCACACTAGCAGTACCAACAACAACACCAACCTTCTCCGCAATCACCTGATGCTGCACAGGACAGAGGACATCAGCACCCGACCACATTGCGGCCCGGGAGGCCAGGGATGGCCACACCATGGCCAAATTTACTTCACTTGACGCGGTGCACCCTGGCTGCCACATGATGCGCCAGGTTGGCACCACCCCACACCGACATCATAAAGCATCCCTACAATGTCCAAGCCATTCCTTTCACACTCATCACCATTGCGGGGGTTACCATTATGTCTCACTATTCACTACAAATCACTAAGCCACTTCCAAAGGTGCAACAAATCTGTCCCAGAACGCAAGGTTTGCAGCACTTCAATGCTGTAGAACACTGACAGCACAAATGTCAAATGTAAGGTGGCCATGGTCCCTTTAAGGAAACTGGCTCAAGACATGTCATGAATGATGTCACCAGACCCGCTCCATCTAATTGGGCTGGGAAATGCACTGGGCGGGCTTAACAAACCCCATTGAGGTAAGTTCATTTTAGGCAGCGGGATGGAGCCAGCAGCGGGGTCGCGACCCGCCACCAACACTGGCTGCACCAGACCCGCCGAGGTGAGCAAAATCTCAGCCAAAGTGTGCTGCATACAGTCCTGTCCTACAAGGGTCAAAGGAATGAAATTGAAACTGTTTACATATGTGGCATTGATTCCGTTCATTTGTTCAATGTTTAATACCGATGAAACAAGCACTGTTAAAGGTAGCAACAGTAAAGCAAAAAAAAGAAGAAATAATACTTGGAAAGAGTGCTCTTTAATGGGAGATGAATTGGATAATGCCAGGGCACGCACTGAGATTCACCCCATTGGCCATAGTCATCAACAACGCATCTCCTGTTCACTGAGGCAGATTCTGCTGTGGAGGTAAAACATGAAGGAAATTACAACAACTGTCACCCGAACGTCTGTTGACCTTCAGGTGAATAGTCCTGATGTGCCAGAGAAAATTTCCAAAAATGGTAAATCATAGCTTTATTTTTCCAAAGTCTCCCTCACGTGGGCACTAATCGGTGACATCATTTGCTTAATTAAAGCACAACACAAAGTGAATTAGGACTATTTGAAAAGAGATCAATAGAATGGCTCTGGTACCAGGGGTAGGGCGGTGTCGTGGACATGTTACTAGACTAGTAATCCAGAGGCTTGGGCTAATAATCCAGGTTCCGGGCAGTCGTCTGATATAAATAGATTGATCTCTGCTTCATATTGTGAACTGAATTCCCTTCTGTAAATGGGGTCTGATAGATGGTTCCTGCAGGGGTAAACATTGTCAGATAAATGCAGTGCCAAAACTGAATGGCCACCACCAGACTAACTTGTTAAGTGACATTTGTACTATAATTATCCTTACTTTAAGAGTAAAGGATGGGATGACATTCTTCTATGGTCATATAGGTGGGATGTTGCTGAAAGCCAGTTAGCCATTGTTGAACACATCATCAGTGAATGTATATCTAACACACAATGGAAAGATGTGTTTCTTGATTTTTGAAATTAACACCTAGTCTTAAAACAATTCTGATTTTACTTTGTTTAAATTCATCCATTTTGTTCACAACCATGTGCAGAAAACTCCAATTCAGAATCACATCATCGCTTCCAGTCTGTCAACTGACACGTTCCACTGAGAACAGCTGTTGATCATTTATCTCCTCGTTACAGCTGTTCCCAGTGGTCAAACTCTTGACAAATATTGTAAAGATTGCGCATGTAGTTCAATTTAAATTCTAAAAAACTGCTCCTCCCTCCCACCCTGGTTTAAACACAGTCGAGCAAGGCACAGATCAAACCATTTCCAGGACAAAACTGAGCAGAAATATCAAGATTCCATTGTACCACTTGACGAACTTCACACTGCAACCAAGCTCGATGGATGACCTCATTTGGTTTTCCATCCACCTGCTTTTGGACTGGACCTCGTTTGGAGAAAGCTGTCTGGAAATTTCTCAAAAGTGAACCAAAAGGCCTATTAATGAAAAGGTTTCTGCTTATTTTGGCATGTTGTGGCATGGAGACATTAATGATGAAGGTTTTTGATGAATATTAACAAAAAGAAAACATCAGAGTTCAAACCATAGTCGTACCCGAGCTATGGCTCTGTCCCTAGCTCTCGCGGTCAGATCAGTTGTCCTTTCTGATGGTGTGAAAGGTTCCAATGAAATGCATGAATGCTGAGGTCATAGTTCAAGCGTGCACAGTGACGATATTTTATTGCATGAAATATTGTTTGCGTGATTTCACGTGTGCATACCAACTTATGCACCATATAACAGTCTTCAGAGTCTTCCAAACGGACCCCCAAACACATTGTGTATTTTGAACAAAGTGAATGAAATAATAACCAGTAACATTGATACCAACCGGCAACTGTGAAAACAGAAAGAGGGACAATCATAAGGGCAAATGCAATAAGATCTTAAGTAATAATTGTTCAGCTGGAGTATAACTTTTGAAATTCCAGTGTTTCATCAGTGTGGAATTTGGGGGGACGTTACTATGATGCGAAGGGAAGGGCAGAGCAAGGAACTCTAAACCCTGAGTTGGCACAAGCCCCCCCTCCCCCCATTTCACTATCCCCCTGGCCCCTCTGTCAAGTTACATCCCTGCAGTTTGATGGCCCTACCTTCAAACTGGGAGGTGTTTTGAACAGCGGCAGGTCCTCTCCTGGTGGCTCTCACTTGTCTCCTGTTAAAGGTTGACTTCTGCTGTGACGTGATGAGACCTTTAATACTGACAGCAACATATTGAGCTCAAAACCCACCAACATCAGCTGAGACCTCTCCCTATGCAGGAGGACGGTGCTCTTCTGAAGCAGCAGGTGATGCTACAAGAGGACCAAGCATTACATCCTTGTCTGCAGTTAGTGTATGGAGATAATAGCCCAGGAGACATTCCTAAGTGGCCGTGAGACTCTCTGATGGCTATCGTTATGTAATTTGGAGGATGTCACATTGTGTGAGGAGGACAGTTGGTTGTTGCCACGGGCATCTCAAGCAGTATTATACATGTAATGGCGAGGTCATTAACTTTCTTCCAGCATCGTTTTCATGTTCTGTGGAAGGTGGTGCTGGTATTTATCATCTCAGGGGCCTCTTGCCACTCACTGTGTGCCACAGCCTTGAATATCTTCCTCCCCTGGTGGAAAAACATCTCTCTATTGCTCAACTTCCTACCGCAATTGCTCAAAGGAGGTGCCCCGATTCTATCAGCCCTGCCGCCTGACATGATGAAGGTTTGCGCAATGCTTGAAATCAGCCAATAGGCACTCTTACTTGGCATTTTCAGATTTGATCTTCTGGTACTAGTAACTTTACAGACTTGCTCTAGGATTCTTGTAATAAAGCTGCAGCATTTCCAATGGTTCACTTCACTCTCTCTCTAGCGTTTCCTCCACAGACATTCCCACAGAAGTAAAAACCTCCATCCCTTTAAAGATGATGCCCATTAAGGTGCCACATCCCCTTTAATGCCTGTACCAGTCTTCCAATTTCCTGCCCCTTCTTCTCTGCAGCCAATCACAGCATGTAGCTCCTGCCCATGTAACTCCTCCAATATTAAAATGAGCCATGACAGGAAATCAGGGCACGCTTCACTGCCTGCGGGCGAAGTGCATTCCGGTGCACTGCCCTCGTATTGCGCTCCCCAGCACCGTGCCCTGGCGACATATGTGGCATACTTCATATTCACCAACAATTAGTCCAGCCCAGTTTGGTCTGGGAGCAAGAGCCTGGGTCACATCTGAGAGTTGGGTGTGACAATGACAATGGATGGGTCTGAGATCAGGTGTTACTGAGAGCAAGAGTCTGGTCTGAAATGACCATCATCATCCGTGTCACATCTAAACCAGCCATGTGGCTTCTACTCATACTTGGTCAGCTCAATCTGCTGTTTGAAAACTAATGCACGTCTTGACCAGTAGCAAATGTGTACCTTTGCGATTTAATTCTTCCCTGAGAAATATACAATGAGGTTTTCTCCATCTGACGTCAATCGGCATTGACAAGCCCACAACAAGGACATTTTTCTGCATTGTTTTTGCTATGTGCTTCTGATCACTTTACCCTTGGAGTTTTACTTGCAGCTGATGTACTTTGGTCACTGCCTTTGTCCCTTCTGACACGGGGAGCAGCAGACACACAGCAGTCTGGATCTCCTGGGAGCTGATGGTGTAGCGCTTGTTGTAATGGGCCAGGCAGGAAGCCTACCTGCTTCATCACCTTGTAGATGTAGATGATTGCTCAAAATAACAATGATTACAATTTTGGGAGTAACTTTACAACAATGATCAGCAACACTTGCTCACTTCTATTTTGTTACACTTTACTCCTGGGGTGTCCGAACCACAGTCTGCAGACACTACACAGCCCATGAACTCTCGCTGATGGGATTTGTAGTTGCTATTGGTCAGGTAACTTGCGGGGGAATTACCCCACCCCCTGACTGTCACATCTAGATGCTCAATGGCACAACTCCAGGTCTCTCGAGAGGTTATGTGCTCTCTTACACTATGAAAAGTTAGAAGAAGTAAAAGCCATCACTTCTACTTTATGTCCAATGGTACCTCTGAGTTCAGAGGTATTTAAATAAAAGAGTGTTTGCAGAACCAACCACCATTCCAAAGTGCAACATCAATAAAAGGAAAAAGATCCTCAGCCTTACGAGTAATAAGACAAGATGTAATTCCTGGCTAGGGATAAATATTGGCCAGAACACCAGGGAGAACTCCTTCTCCTGTTCTCCTTCCAATAGTGCCGTGGGAGTTTTTCTATCCACCTGAGAAGGCAGACAGGGCCTGGGTTTAACGTCCCATCCGAAAGATGGCACCTCCGACAGTACAGCACTCCCTCAGTACTGCACTGACATGTCAGCCTGGATTATGTGCTCAGGTCCCTGGAGTAGGGCTTGATTTATTAGGAAATACATTTTTGATTTAATTTAATGTTAAACGCAATTATATTAAATTGCTACCGAACGGTGTTGGTTACTGCAAAGAGTGATCAAAACTCACCTGATTTGCCCATCCTTAGTCTTGGAACACAGGACGAATTGCAACACTCTGAGTGAGATCAACTAACGCAGCACGAACTGAGGACACAACCTGACACCCTGGTGGTGTGTGCAGCTCGGTTCTACACTGGACCTTTAATTATACAACTGGGCCATTCCAGCAATTCTCCCACCTGATCTAATTCAAGTTGATTGACGTGAAAGACCCAGTGTTGTGCTTCACGTTTGTTCTGGAACTCCAGGGGTCGAGCACTAAAGAAATGTAACAGCCATTCTTGCCCACTGCCTATTTATAAAACCTTACTTCCTGTTGTCAAGTTTTTTGTCCTAGTTTGTGTCAACTTTTTCCATTATAAATTCCTCTGTCCATATTTATAATGGGAACTGCCTATGTAAATTTGTCATGCTGTAATTACACCCTCCCACCAGTGGTAGCGCTGTAGTGCGGCAGTCCTCCAGCTCCCCAGCCAGTACTGCAGAGAAACGCATGTGCTCCAACCAACTCTACTTGTCTGCTTTCCAAATGACTGTGCATTTTCTTATTTAACTATAAATAAGAATTTCAAGCCAATGTAGGACGCAAAATAAGGACAGTATGATTTTAAAATGGCGACTGAATTACATATACACACCCCGGTCGAATTACTCCCTGCTCTCTGAGCCCTCCTCACCTCAAGACTACATGCAAGTCTTGACTCCCTGGGCACACCATGGGAGAGCAACCTTCTATTCTTTCAGTGAACTGAATTTCTTACTAAATCTGGACAATATAGTAAAAATGGACAATAGGTAACATCAATGCTGTACCTCAACCTCACCTGCATTTCAGCCAAACGAGTTTAACATTTATCTGTGATTGATTTATCTTTTGCTGTACGAATTTTCCTGTATGGTGTTGTGGAGGGGGGTGCGGGGGGTGGGGGTCGGTGGGGGGTTTGTCTGCTATTCCTATTGTTACCATTGGAGGGCAGTGCTACTGATGTCTGTGGAGTGAGTGTGATGATAGTGCAGGGAATGTTATTAACTGAAGTGTTGTACTGTGAACCTATTTATGCCACTGAAAGTAACTGTACACCTTTTTATTAATCTGTTTAGACTGCATTTTAGATCTTTGAAAAAGTTTTAACTCATTGGACAGTTACTTTCACCTCAAGAATGAATGAGTAGAAAAGAGAAATTAGGGGCCGAGGTCCATTGAAAAAGTGAGCACATCGTCGTGCGGGTTACAATCCTCGCAGCAGGTGTTGGAACAGCCGACTACAGTGCTAGAGCAGTCAAACTACGGTGGTTAACAGCATGACCGCTGTTAAACTGCCTCTGTTATGCTGCACATTTAGCATCAGTGTGGTGCAAGTGACAGAAAAGCAGGGAAATGATGTTGAATTTGTACAATACATTGGTAAGGTGGTAAGGCCACGATCGGAGTATTGTATTCTGGACACCACTTTGTAGGAAGGATATTAGAAATATGTAAGATTCATGAGAATTATACTCAGAATGAGGGAGTATATTTATGAAGAAAGGTTTGAAAACTGGGACTTTTTTTTCAATGGAACAAAAGAAAGTTAAGATATTCAGGGGAACTGATAGAGTAGATAGAGAGAGAAACTATTTCCGCTGGTTGGGGAGTCTAGGACTAGGGGGCATAGTCTAAAAATTAGAGCCAGACCTTTCAGGAGGAAACACTTCTACACACAAAGGGTGGGAGAAGTTTAAAACTCTCTTCCACAAACGGCAATTGATGCTGGGTCAATTGTTCATTTTAAATCGGAGACTGATGGATTTTTGTTAACCGAAAGAATTAAGGGATATGGGCCAAAGGCGGGTATGTGGAACTAGGTCGCAGATCAGCCATGATCTCATTGAATGGCGGAGCAGGCTTGAGGGGCTGAATGGCCTCCTCCTATTCCTATGTTCCTAAGAGGGATTCCAATAGAGGTTTTCAAAATTCTAAAAAAGGTTTGAGAGAGTAACTAGTGACAGATTCTTTCCACAGGTTGGAGCTCGATGCAAGTTTATCACAACAGGATATTGAAAGTACTGTAGCATTATGAGGTACATTTTTCACACAGAGGTTTATTAGAACAAAGGCTGCTTTAGCACAAATGAGGCAGAGACTAGAACATCATTTAAAATGGACAGATAAGTAATTGAAGAGGAGGAATATAAAGGTATATGGAGAAAGGACAGGGAAAGGACAACTCTGGTTGAAGAGCTAGCACTAGCATCGATCGGATGGGCTGAAGGGCTTCCCTCTTGCTGTAAATGGAATGATTCTATTCATCGAATAAGAATTCACCCATAAGCCAAGAAAATGTCTAAATCTAGCAGATGCTGCTGGTGCAAGACTGAGGGGTTGACTGTGGGTTATTAAAAGCTTTAGGGAGTAGCAAAGTTTGCCGGTTTACACATATGATTTTGCTGTTTTCGGTCTGTGGGCTGTGTCTCCCGCACAGCAAGCTAGCCAATGAAAGCGGAGCAGCACTAATCCTCTGAGTCAGCAGTGAATAGCAATTAGGAGACGGTTAAACAACTGAACTTGTCGGAGAGAAGAAAATCCCAGATGTTTACTGAGTAGAACAGCTGTAATATTGAACATTACAGGGTATTGGTTAGGCACTGAAAGCTCTGTTGCAAGGAGCCAGTGACACTTTAGGGGATTCTGACGAAGGGTCATCGACCTGAAAAGTTAACTCTGTTTCTCTCTCTACAGATGCTGCCTGACCTGCTGAGTATTTCCAGCATTTTCTGTTTTTATTTACTTTAGAGGATTGATTGTCACCTTCATAAATGGCTGATGCACCAGGCATGGGAGGAGGGGCCAGAAAGCAAGCAACACCGATCAACCAACAATGGCCTGGGCGTGGCTGACTCGTGTGCAGGATCTTGGCAAGGCATAATCTAAAGACCTCTAGACCAGCAGAATCCCAGCAGGCTGTCAGTAAAACCCAGCAGCCAGCCAACGTACTTACTCCTTCCACAAGGGCATCACGTCAAAAGGGTAGCAGGTTAAGTGTCACTCACCTGCAACAAAGCACAAGCACAAAGGGACAGCATGGAACCAACTCAAGCTGAAAACACATAGAAGAGTAAAAATTACACCGCAGTTGATTTAGTGTCAGCTGTGGCTCAGTTGGTATCACTCTCACTTCTGGATCAGAAGTTTGTGGGTTCAAGTCCCACTCCACAGACTTGAGCACAACAAAATCTAGGCTGGCACTGCCGTGCAGTACTGAGGGGCTGCCATCGTTTGGATGAGATGTTAAACCGAGGCCCCATCTGTCCTCTCAGGTGGACATAAAAGATCCCACGGCGCTATTTCAAAGAAAAGCAGGGGAGATCTTCCCGGTGTTCTGGCCAATACTTATCCCTCAACCAACACCACTAAAAAACAGATTATCCGGACATTTATTTCATTGCTATTTGTGGGAGCTTGCTGTGCACAAATTGGCTGCTGTGTTTCCTACATTAGAACACTTCAAAAATAGTTAATTGGCTGTAAAGTGCTTTGGGATGCCCTGAGGTCATGAAAGGTGCTATATAAATGCAAGTCTTTGTTTCTTTTTGATTTGAATGTTATTCTAAGTATTTATTTGTCACTGGATACATTATAGCAGAAGTCCAGCATAAAATGGGAGTGGATGTTATTTGAAGAGCTGAACATGAAAGTGCAGGACAAGCTGGTGTGGACACAGTTATTTTACAGCTGTAGCACTCTTTTGAAGGCATGTGGAACTGGCACCTGGTGCATTACCATACCCGTCATCGAGTTACATGCTAAATCCTCTTTGCCCGGATATGGTAGAGGCTTCATCAGGTTCCCAATGGTATGTTTGATGATGATTGTAATTGTAGCCTGATCTTCATCGCATCTGTGCTTTGCTTCTGCCATGGCTGGTACATGGATGTCTGGTCATGGCTGCATGACCGAGGGTAGTCTCGACCTCTCTGGAAACATCCTTCAACTCTTCAAACTGGTTCAGATCTTTGGCTTTAAATGAAGGAAACGTGAGAGCATCTGGAGAAGCAAGTATTGACCTGCATGGTTCTGTGCTGGGGGTTAAATACTAGATCCAAGCCAATAGAATAAAATCCCTTTCAGATAATATAGGAAGCATCATTGTGTCCTGGGGCCCAAATGACAACGCAGGAGCAGTTGATAACTTGCAGACTCTGGGCTGCCTTCTCACATTGTTGTGTTTGGTCAGTGGCGAAAGTGCTGAAGTTATTGGCTCCACTGAATCGATGATCTCATTGATACATTTGTGAGCACCACACAGCCTAACACTGCTGATGCCCTCAGTGCCAGTCCAGGAGGAGCCTAATGCTTAAAAATGAAGGTCTCTGCTGCTTCGGCCATTGGCAGTGCCGTAAAGATGTTGCATTTGGCCAGAAGTCTTTCTAAAGGGGATGGCACAATCCTGCTATCTCTCTCCTAAACTTTAACCTTTTCCAGCACATTCCCAGGTAGCTGGATCTGGTTCATTAACCCCTCCGTACAGTAGAGTGACAGACTTTGTGGGCCACCTGACATACAGGAACCTTTTCTTGGATGCCAGCTCTACAAAGCTCCATGCTATTGGAGTGCTGAGTGCAAGCCCCATAGTGCTCAAGGACCTAGAGTGCAGAAAGAAATTTGCAGTTGTTCACTGCAACCTCACCGGCAATGCTTAATTCATTTGTGTATCAAACAAACGATGCTTAGTACTGCGCTATAAAAATTTCAATCTTAAGTGGCTAATCTGTCAGTTTAATTATCCTTTTGCACGAATTAGGCCCATTAGCTCTTGGCTTAAAACTTCTTCCCACAGCAGTTTTGGAATAATGGCCACCCTCAGAAATGCCTGGGCACCAGGCATGGGAGGAGGGGACAGAAAGCAGGCAACACCGGTCAACCAACACAGGGGGGAATAAGAGAATCTGACAGTAAGTGAGGGTTATTCTTCACGCCCAGCATTATTGGCCCTACATACTTTCAAACAACAACAACAACTTGCATTTATACAGCGCCTTTAACATAGTACAACAACCCAAGGCGCGTCACAGGAATGTTATGAAACAAAATTTGACACCGAGCCACATAAGTGGAAATTAGGGCAGATGATCAAAAGCTTGGTCAAAGAGATAGGTTTTAACGAATGTCTTAAAGGAGAAAAGAGAGATAGAGAGGTGAAGAGCTTTAGGGAGGGAATTCCAGAGCTTAGCACCTAGGCAGCTGAAGACATGGACACCAATAGTTGAGCAATTAAAATCAGGGATGCTCAAGAGGCCAGAATTAGAGGAGCGCAGATATCTCGGGGGTGGGGGTGGTGGGGGAGGGTTATGGGGTTGGAGGAGATTACAGAGGTAGAGAGGGGCGAGGCCATGGAGGGATTTGAAAACCAGAATGAGAATTTAAAATCGAGGCATTGCTTAACCGGGAGCCAATGTAGGTCAGCGAGCACAGGGGTGAGGGGTGAACGGGACTTGGTGCGAGTTAGGACACGGGCAGCTGAGTTTTGGATGACCTCAAGTTCACGCAGGGTGGAACATGGGAGGCCAGCCAGGAGCCACTATTACATCGTTTGTAACCCTGTTTGGTGGGTTAGTGTCAGGGAATAGGGGTTGTGAAGAAGACATCGAAAGACGGATTGGACTTACTTCAAGAAACAAGGCTTATACAGAAGATCCAAGTAAGACAACAGCGCTGGTTTGGGCACATTTCAAGAATGGAAACAGCAGGAATATCTTTCATGGCCCTGTTTAGAGGTACATGGAACAGGAAGCCAAGAAAGACCAAGGAAGCGCTGGATAGACAGCGTCAAGAGTGACTGAAGCGTTCAGGCTAGTTCAGAACCAATCACAGTGGAATGAATTCATTCGGCCGCATCGTTGCTGCTGAGCTGATTGACTTGAATTTGGTAGTAGTTGTCCATATATAAAGCAATGCATCAGGCCATAGTACACACAGAAATAGCCCTAAAGACATTCAATCTGTTGTCTGACTTCCTACACATACCATCGTTAGATGTGCAAAGCGTTAACCACTCTCCATGTAAATATTTATCCAAATGAAAATTTTAAACTACATTCCATTAGATTAATGCTACATCTAATGTCTTTCCGATGTAAAGAAAAAAGCATATTAAATGTTAGGAACTATTAAATAATGGAATTACAGAGGAAGGTGGTGTAGGCGGAGACACTGTCAGTGCAAAGTACTTCTCTCTGTGTCTCAACTGTACCGTTCATCAAGAGTTTGCTAGTTGTTGGGAGCAGTTATCTTACTGCAGCCTAGTCAGTCGGTGATGAGTTATTTAATGACTGGCTGCTTCAAATTAGTACCCGGGAACAAAAATGATACCAATTGCTGTTGAGTTAATGTGTGCACTCACTAACTCAGCCTGCAGTGGTCAGTTGAGCACAGTTTGGAGCATCTATCATCTGGTATCGCCGGAAATTTCCTCCATTTTCCACGGAAGATTGACGGGGACCCCAGATATGACCAGGATATCCGTCAATCTTCTGCTGGAGCTATGGCCCATTGGGAGAATCCCCAAGCAAATTCCCAGCGATCATGTCTCTAGGATTGTGCTGTTCGGTGTTGCTAATAATAAATTCGCCCTCTTTCTTTTTGGTACATCGTTGTAAGATAAGCATAAGAAATAGGAGCAGGAGTAGGCCAATCGGCCCCTCAAGCCTGCTCCACCATTCAATAAGATCATGGCTGATCTGATCCTAACCTCAAATCTTCTATCACTCTCCATCCCACCCGAACCCATGTGATCTCCCGGGAGAGGCGAAAAACCAGATAAAAAACCCAATGGCCAATGTGGCAGAAAAAATCTGGGAAATTCCTCTCCGACCCATCTAAGCGATCGAAACTCGTCCAGGAGATCACTCTGTCCCTATATTTTCTACAGTACTTACCTTCTGTAAAGGCGATCTCCACCCCAGCCAGCAACAGGAATAAAACTGATGTAAGAAAAGGAGTCTTACACATCAAGTAACTTTAAGGTAAGCTTTAAGCAACTTACAAACACACTATATACAAGAGAGGTCTTTACCACGCCTCTGGTAGACGCCTCTTACAATACTGAACAGTCCAGTATTTATACCAGTCCAACAGGAAGTGACATATGACAGGGAGTGAGGTATGTACACAGGTCATAGTTCATAGTTCACAGTTCACAGGAAGTGATGACATAACTTCCCGGAAGTTATTATTATCACATTCTTCCCTCCTGCAGGATTAGGAGGCTGTGGTCTACCTTTTGTTCCGCAGCCGCCGAACGAGGAAGAGTCGCACCCGTTTGGGTTCCCGTCGTAGAGGGTCGCTGGTCCGCTTACATGCGGTTGACCATTGGTCAGAGTCTGTGTGGCCTGGATTACCCTGTGAAGGGTCGGGGAGATCATGGCTCCGTGTACGAGCCCCAATAGGTTCAAAGTCGGACTGCCTCTGTTCAGAGGGAGGTGCAGAGCTGGTCTGTGGCGGGTCAGTTCTTTCATGCGCGGTACTGGGAGGGTCGCAACTTTGAGTACGGGGTTCTACCGGCACCAAGCTAGTTGGTGTCCGATCAGGATCCTGGAGAGGGGTACCCGATAGGTCCCAAGAGCTTCCTGGTGAAATGCCATCACCCGATGTCCCACTAGGTCCTGGTGGGCAGGGAGCCAGATCCCGTAATGATACGGTAGATTCTTGGCCGTCGGAATATCGTATGTTTGCATAGGTGGGGTTGGCATCGGTTAGTTCGACCTCGTCTACGAGAGGGTCATTTTTAGACGTCCGAACGTATCTTCGGAGTAATACAGGTCCAGGAGTAGTGAGCCATGATGGGAGTGATGTCCCATGAGATGAGCGACGCTGGAATCCAAAGAACCGCTCATGAGGTGTAGTATTTGTGGCTGTAGAAAGCAGGGACCGTATAGAGTGCAATGCATCCGGAAGCACTGTTTCCCATTGCTGGTCTAGTAGGCCCCGAGATCTTAAAGCGAGACGTACGGAATTCCAGATGATACCGTTATACCTCTCTACCTGCCCATTTCCGATGGGATGGTATGGTGTTGTTTTGCTTGTAGCAATTCCCCGTTCTGAGAGGTAGTCCTTGAGTTCCCTTGACATAAAGGATGGACCCCGATCTGAGTGAATATAAGCCGGCATGCCACAGAGAGAAAATACCTGCTCAAGGCAGCAGATTACTGTGGACGCCAGCATATTGGAGCAGGGGAAGGCAAACGGAAAATGTGAATATTCGTCGATCATGGTGAGCAAATATGTGTTCCGAGTTGAAGAGGGCACTGGGCCCTTAAAATCGATGCTAAGTCGTTGCATCGGTTGGGTTGCATGTATGAGTATACCATCTGAGGGGCGGAAGAACTGAGGTTTTAATTCCGCACAAAGCCGGCATTCTGAGCATATTTTCTTTACATCTCCAGTGGAAAAAGGGAGATTCCGTGATCGTATGAAATGTAGCATGCGCGTAACGCCAAGATGACACAATCCATTGTGGACATCCATGAGAGTCGACGACGACATAGTGGAGCAGAATGCCCGTGTGAGGGTGTCCGGGGCCACATTCTCCTTGCCTGGCCGATAGAGAATGGTATAACCAAAAGAGGCCAGTTCCATCCTCCAAAGTTGTATTTTATTATTCTTAATTTTGGTTCGTTTTCGATCATCGAGCATGAAGGCGACTGATGGTTGGTCCGTGATTAATGTAAAGTGCTGGCGAGCTAGAAAATGGTTCCACTTCCGTACTGCCTCTATGATGGCTGTGGCTTCCTTCTCAACCGGAGGATAATGTAGCTCGGCACCTTGTAAGGTCCTGGACATAAATGCTACAGGACGACCTTCCTGATTCAGTGTAGCCGAGATCGCCACCTCCGAGGCATCACATTCAACCACGAAAGGGAGATTCTCATCGATGGAGTGAAGAGCCGCTTTCTCCAACTGTTTTTTGAGAAGGTTAAAGGCTGCAACAGCTGCTGTTCCCAGTGGAAATGATCTAGCATGCAGCAAGGGTTGGATTTTGTCCAAAAAATGAGGAATCCATTTAGCGTAGTATGCAAACAGACCGAGAGCCCGACGTAAAGAAGCCGGATTCTTAGGTGACGGGAGCTCTTGGAGCGGGTGAAGTCTTTCTGGGTCTGGCTTAATGATACCATTGCCTACGCAGTAGCCAAGGATGTTGATGGTCGGTTGCGACTCAATAGATTTGGATTCATTCAGGGTTAAATTACGGCGATGGAGGGCATCCCGAAATTTTTGGAGGTTGGCGTCGTGTTCCTGTTGATCGTGACCTGCAATGGTAATGTTATCAAGATAGGGAAAAGTGTCCCTTAGGTTTTCTTGTTTAACCAGGCCATCCATTGCCCGTTGGAAGACAGCCACTCCATTAGTAACCCCGAATGGGAGGCGACGAAATTGGTACAGCCGTCCATTAGCCTCAAAGGCCGTGTACTGCTTATCTGAGACCTTCAAGGGTACCTGATGATAGGCACTTTTTAAGTCGTAAGTTGAGAACACTTTCTATTCGGCCAGTTTATTAACCATATCATCAATGCGTGGCAATGGGTAGGCGTCCAAGTCGGTATATTGATTGATGGTTTGTGAATAATCAATGCATAGTCGTTGTTTGTGAGGTTTTAGAGGGTTCTTGACAATGACGACTTGAGCCCGCCAGGGCGATGAGCATGGTTCGATGATATCCTCTGCTAGAAGTTGAGAGATTTCAGCCTCAATAAAAGATTGGTCTTCCTGATTAAAGCGCCGCGATTTTGTTATTATCGGTTTGCATCGAGGCGGAATACTGGCAAATAATGAGGGTTCATCCAGTGAAGCTGCTGATAATGCACAAAACGGTAATTTAGACGGTATATTAGAAATAGTAAGACCAGGTTTGGATCCGCTGAACTCAATAGTGAGTTTCTTATGCTGTTTCTGGAAATCCAGCCCTAAGGGGAGATCACTACATAAGTCCTTGAGTACCGAAAGTCGGGTGGAGGGATACATGCGACCATTAAGTGTCATATCAACAATACAAAAGCCGGAGATTCTGGTATTCAGTGATGACTGAGCCATCGCAATTGCCTGGTCCGATGGGAAGACATGTAGTTTCAATTTCGCAACAATCTGTTCCTTAATGAAACTATCAGTACTTCCTGAGTCAATTAAGGCATCTAAGGTATGCCCTTTAATTGAAACTTTTGTAGCTGCATGAGACAGGTTCTGTGGGCAAGCAGCTGTAATTGGTGTCGTTGCACAGAGAGTGGCTAAAACTCTCGGTGTGCTTCTTCGGGAGAGAGCTCGAGAGGAAGCTTGATAGGTCCTAGCTGGAGCATCCTGATAGGCCCTAATTGGGGCAGTTCGGTAGGCCTTAGCTGGATTGGCCCTCGTAGAGGCCCTTGATAGGCAAACTTTAGCAAAGTGTCCTTTTTTTTTTGCAATAACTGCAGATTGCATTGCGAGCAGGGCAGGTTTTCCTAGGGTGAAAAGCATCTCCACAAAAGAAGCATTCCCTCCTAGATTGCCAAGAGGCTGCTAAAGTGGGGTCATCCTCCTCTTCTTCATCAGAATTATCAGAATTAGATTCCCCCATGATAGGGTTCACCTGAGACCGCTTGAATTGCCTGGTTGCAGTTACAGCAGCAGATCGAGATCTGGGCAGCTGATAGAGGTCTGCATTTCTCTTTGTCAAATCCAGAGAACAAGCTAGGTCAAAAGCTTTTTGTAGCTCAAGTGTTTTACTTTCTAGTAGACGCTGGCGTATAAATGGAGAGGCAATCCCGCAGATGAAAGCATCACGAATCATTTCTTCGCGGTACAGCTCAGCTGAGGCTGCCTGAAAGTTACAATCTATGCTGAGCCTGCGAAGTCCTATAAGGAATTCGTTAATCGATTCCCCTGGCCCTTGTTGGGCTGTGGCCAGTAGATGTCTAGCATAGACCTCATTTGGAGTCTTGGCTTACAGTTTCTTAAGTGCCCGAATCACCTCATCGTAATTATCCCATTCATCAACATATTCGAACACTTTTGGGGTCACATAGTTGATAAGTATCCTCAATCTAGTAGGAGCATCCGCTTCACACTCATCCAGAAAATTCTCAAAAGTACGGTACCAATGCTTCCATACCCTGCCAGCTGCTGGTGTATTCGGGTCCAAGTCCAGACGAATAGGTCTAAGGATTCTCTCCATGATGGGTGGTTCCCTGGATCCTTAACTCCGAGTTTGTCTGAAGGTCTAGTATTTGTGAGTGTAAATACTAAGTTGCTTAAATTGATGTAAGAAAAGGAGTCTTACACATCAAGTAACTGTAAGGTAAGCTTTAAGCAACTTACAAACACACTATATACAAGAGAGGTCTTTACCATGCCTCTGGTAGAAGCCTCTTACAATACTGAACAGTCCAGTATTTATACCAGTCCAACAGGAAGTGACATATGACAGGAAGTGAGGTATGTACACAGTTCATAGTTCATAGTTCACAGTTCACAGGAAGTGATGACATAACTTCCCGGAAGTTATTATTATTATCACAAAAACCATCTCCTGAAATCTAACACAGAATTAGAACACAAGAAGTAGGAGCAGAACCAGGCTACACGGCCCCTGGCCCGCTCCACTACCCACAGGGCCATGACCATTCCGAACCTAGACTCATGTCCAATTTCCTGCCAGTTCCCCGTAACCCTTAATTCCCTTTACTTCTAGGAAACTATCTATTTCTGTTTTAAATTTATTTAATGATGTAGCTTCCACAGCTTTCTGGGGCAGCAAATTCCACAAACCTACCACCCTCTGAGTGAAGAAGTTTCTCCTCATCTCAGTTTTGAAAGAGCAGCCCCTTATTCTAAGATTATGCCCCCTAGTTCTAGCTATACCCATCATTGGGAACATCCTTACTGCATCCACCCGATCAAGCCCCTTCACAATCTTATATGTTTCAATAAGATCGCCTCTCATTCTTCTGAACTCCAATGAGTAGAGTCCCAATCTACTCAATCTCTCCTCATCTGACCACCCCCTCATCCCCGGGATTAACCGAGTGAACCTTCTTTGTACTGACTTGAGAGCAAGTATGTCTTTTGTTAAGTATGGATACCAAAACTGTATGCAGTATTCCAGGTGCGGTCTCACCAATACCTTGTACAACTGCAGCAATACCTCCCTGTTTTTATATTCTATCCCCCTAGCAATAAAAGCCAACATTCCATTGGCCTTCTTGATCACCTGCTGCACCTGCATACTAACTTTTTGAGTTTCATGCACCAGGACCCCCAGATCCCTTTGTACTACAGTACTTTCCAGTTTCTTGCCATTAAGATAATAACTTGCTCTATGATTTTTCCTGCCAAAGTGCATAACCTCACACTTTCCAGTATTGTATTCCATCTGCCAAATCTCTGCTCACTTACTTAGCCTGCCTATGTCCCTTTGCAGGTTTTTTATGTCCTCCTCACTCACTACTTTCCCTCCCATCTTTGTATCATCTGCAAACTTTGATATGTTACACTCGGTCCCCTCCTCCAAATCGTTAATATAGATTGTAAAGAGTTGGGGACCCAGCACTGACCCCTGCGGAACACCACTAGTTACTAATTGCCAGTCTGAGAACGAACCATTTATGCCAACTCTCTGCTTTCTGTTAGAGAGCCAATCCTCCACCCACGCCAGAATATTACCCCCAATCCCGTGATTTTTTTATCTTGAGCAATAATCTTTTGTGTGGCACCTTGTCAAATGCCTTTTGGAAGTCTAAATACATTACGTCCACTGGTTCCCCTTTATCCACCCTGTATGTTACTTCCTCAAAGAACTCAAGCAAGTTTGTCAAACATGACTTCCCCTTCATGAAACCATGCTGAGTTTGTCCTATTAAATTATGTTTATCCAAATGTCCCGTTACTGTCTCCTTAATAATGGACTCTAACATTTTACCAACCACAGATGTTAGGCTAACAGGTCTATAGTTTCCAGCCTTCTGCCTACTACCCTTTTTAAATAAGGGTGTTACATTAGCAGTTTTCCAATCTGCCGGGACCTTTGCTGAGTCCAGGGAGTTTTGGAAAATTATTACCAATGCATCCACAATCCCTACCGCCACTTCCCTCAAGACGCAAGGATGTAAGCCATCAGGTTCAGGAGATTTATCCGCCTTGAGTCCCATTATTTTACCAAGTACCACTTCCTTAGTGATTTTAATCGTATTTAGCTCCTCCCCCCCTAGAGCCCCCTGTTTGTCCAGTGTTGGGATATTCTTAGTGTCCTCTACCGTAAAGACTGATACAAAATATTAATTCAGCGTTTTTGCCATCTCCATGTTTCCCACCATTAATTTCCCGGTCTCATCCTCTAAGGGACCAACATTTACTTTAGCCACCCTGTTTCTTTTTATATAACTATAGAAACTTTTGCTATCTGTTTTTATATTTTTTGCTAATTTATTTCATAATCTATCTTCCCTTTCTTAATCAATCTTTTAGTTATTTTTGCTGTCTTTTAAAGACTTCCCAATCTTCTATCCTCCCACTAGATTTGGCTACCTTATATGCCCTTGTTTTTAGTCGCATACTATCCTTAATTACTTTACTTAGCCACGGATGGCTCTCTTTTCTTTTACACCCTTTTTTTCCTCAGTGGAATATTTTTTTTTTGGAAGTTGTAAAATAACTCCTTAAATGTACACCACTGATCATGTACCGTCTTATCCTTTAATCTATTTTCCCAGTCCACTCTAATCAATTCCGCTCTCATACCTTCATAGTTTCCTTTATTCAAGCTCAGCACGCTTGTTTGAGATCCAACCTTCTCACCCTCTAATTGAATATGGAATTCAACCATGTTATGGTCACTCATTCCAAGGGGATCCTTTACTAGGACATTTTTAATTAATGCTGTCTCATTACACAGGACCAAATCTAAGGTTGATTGCCCCCTGGTCGGTTCAGTTACATACTGCTCAAGAAACCCATCCCTAATACACTCAATGAACTCATCCTCAAGGCTGCTCTGCCCAATTTGATTTGTCCAATTAATATGATAGTTAAAATCCCCCATAATTATAGCTGTTCCCTTATTACAAGCCTCAACTATTTCCTGATTAATACTCCGTCCAACAGAGTTGCAACTTTTCAGAGGCCTATAGACTACACCCACTAATGTTTTTTTCCCCTTATTATTCCTTATCTCCACCCAAACTGTTTCACTATCCTGCTCCTTTGACCCAATATCATTTCTCTGTATTACAGTGATTCCTTCCTTTATTAACATAGCCACCCCACCTCCCCTTCCTTCCTGCCTGTCCTTCCTGATTGTTAAATACCCTGGTATGTTTAATTCCCAGTCATGGTCACCCTGCAGCCATGTTTCTGTAATGGCAACAAGATCATACCCATATGTAGTTATTTGTGCCGTTAACTCATTTATTTTGTTATGAATGCTACGTGCATTCAGATAAAGAACTTTCAAATATGTTTTGTGACACTTAGTTCCTGTTTTTTCCCCTTTTACTACTTTACCTTTTACTCCATACCTTCTGTCCCTTCCTGACATGTTCTGTTTTTTAATTCCCCCACTGCTACCTAAGTCTATGACCTTCTCCGTTGTCATTTCTATTATTTGCTCTCTAGAAACCTCCCCCCCACTAATTAGTTTAAAGCCCTCTCTACAGCCCTAGTTATATGATTCGCCAGGACTCTAGTCCCAGCACTGGCCAAGTGGAGTCTGTCCCAATGGAACAGCTCCCTCCTGTCCCAGTACTGGTGCCAGTGTCCCAAGAAGCAAAACCCATTTCTCCCACACCAGTCTTTGAGCCGCGCATTTAACTCTTTAATTTTATTTATCCTAGCCAAATTCGCTCGTGGCTCAGGTAAGAACCCAGAGATTATTACCCTTGAGGTTCTGTTTTTTAATTTGACCCCTAGCTGCTCATACTCCTTTAACAGAACCTTCTTCCTTGTCCTATCTACGTCGTTTGTACCAACATGGACCACGACAACTGGATCCTCCCCCTCCCACTCCAAGTTTCTTTCCAGCCCAGAAGAGATGTCCTTAACCCTGGCACCGGGCAGGCAACACAGCCTTCGGGACTCCCGCTCTTGACTGCAGAGAACCCTATCTATCCCCCTAATGATACTATCCCCTACCACTACAACATTTCTTTTTACTCCCTCCACTTGAATGGCCCCCTGTACCACGGTGCTGTGGCCAGGTTGCTCATCCTCCCTGCAGTCCCCGCTCCCGCCCTCACAGGGAGTAAGAACCTCGATCCTGCTTGACAAGAGCAAGGGCTGTGGCTCCTTCAACATTACCTCCTGGATCCCTGTACCTGCCTCACTCGTAGTCACACCGTCCTGTCCCTGACCACTTTTCAAGGTGAGAAATGTCACTGTGACAAATGGAACACGTTTTCCCTTTGGGCATCTGGGGCATTCTCTGATCAGGTGTAGCATGGGTTAGGTGTGAGGCACGGCTCCCTCTACTTGCCCTAACACCAGGGGGGTAAACTTTACAATTTCGCTCTCCCAGAGCTTCACACTACTGGGGATTTGGGAGCAGAGGTCGGCACACCCGAATGGCAGCCCTCACATTTTCCATCCACGCTAGGGTTGCCAACTCTGGTTGGACATATTCCTGGAGATGACATCGCATGACCTTTTGCATCCAACTGGCCCGCCCCTACACTCCTGCCATTGGTCATCCAACACAATCATACTCGCGGTGCACCACCTTCCCAGGCTAATTGGAAAGCGAATAGACTCTTCTTTACCTGTGTGGATGATTCTTGACTGTCAGTCAAAAAGTATTTTTCCCATACCCAATATTTTATAACTAATAAAAAAAAGTTTTTTTTTAAAAACAGAATTTTTTTATTGCCCCATAGATTTTACTCCTGGGTTGCTGGCAACCATAGAAACATAGAAACATAGAAGATAGGAGCAGGAGTAGGCCATTCGGCCCTTCGAGCCTGCTCCGCCATTCAATGCGATCATGGCTGATCATCCAAATTCAGTACCCTGTCCCTGCTTTCTCCCCATACCCCTTGATTCCTTTAGCCTTAAGAAATATATCCAACTCCTTCTTGAATATATTTAATGTATTAGCCTCTACTGCCTTCTGTGGTAGAGAATTCCACAGGTTCACCGCTCTCTGGGTGAAGAAATTCCTCCTCATTTCTGTCCTAAATGGCTTACCCCTTATCCTTAGACTGTGACCCCTGGACTCCCCGACCATCGGGAACATCCTTCCTTCATCCAGTCTGTCCAGTCCTGTTAGAATTTTATACGGTTCAATGAGATCCCCTCTCATTCTTCTAAACTCCAGCGTGTATAAGCCCAATCACCCAATTTCTCCTCATACGTCATTCCTGCCATCCCAGGTATCAGCCTGGTGAATCTTCTGAACTCCTTCCATGGCAAGAACATCCTTCCCCAGATAACCGTGTCCTAGAGATTAATCTTTAATTCCTGGAGACTCCAGGGCAATCCTGGAGGGTTGACAACCCTGATCCACGAGTGCAGGAGCGAATTCGTACAATTGACCGAGCGTCAGTCTCAGTTCGACGTTCCCCACTGCACAGATGGATTTTTTTTAAATGCTAATGAGGGCCAGTGTCGCTGCAGCTCTAGGTTTCCTGCTTTTACACCCGCAATACAATCTGGGCAACGTAGACTGAGATTTATAACAGGCAGCTGCTGCCAGAATCAGCTGAGATGAATGGAACTGAGAAGTCCCTGAGCTTGGAGAGTCTGGCGAGTTTGACGAGCGATTTCTGCAGCTGGGAAATGCGTTTTTTGCAGTGATTTACCCCCCCCCCCCGCCCCCCATTCTGCCTCCACAGATCTGCTTCTGTCAGGGTCTGACCGCCGACAGATTGTTGTCTCCCTCAACTAACTCAAAGGGAAGGGCTTTCACTTCCTCAATGTGCACACTGCATGTGACAACGTGCAAGAGGGTCCTAAACGTCAATTCGAGATATGCTGGAACTTCGCATAATTAATTCATCCTTTCGGAATTCGGCTCCTCTTCAGGGAAGATAATGATCCCACCAAGAACGGCAGCAGGATGCTACAATGAGGCACATCCTTCCGTTCAGGCGAGTGCCCATAAGTTCTTGGGCCCGTGGCTTGGATGCAATAGGCAGCCTTTTCTTCAGCCTACCTCCCCACTCCTCACTCCTCCAGCTTCCTTGCGTCTGTGAATCACATCCTCACTGACATTAACTGCCTCTCCCCATCCTCCCCGAGTGAAGGGCTCTGAGCTTGATGGCTGGGAGTGAAGGGCGCTCTGCCAAGCGATGCACAGTGAATTTTCAGGGTCGCTGATTTACGGAGACTGGATCATTTGAATCCTGTTTTTATTACACGGTGTTCTGAGATTTTACCAAGTGCTTTGGAGATTAAATTCTGCGACTCTACATTGGAAATGATTTCCGGTTGACCAGCGTGACTGTTTCTCGGGCGAGTTCTCATGATTGCAAAAACAATCAAAGGGCATCCAAGCGCACAGACGCCGAAGACGGACCAAAGATCGCTGATCTAAAGTTGGCTGATGGACTCCATTGAGAGCTATCAATATCAGACCAAATTTAAAGGGGCAAAAACTACTTCACTCTGGGACAGCTCCACTCTAAAGCTTGGGGAAGGCAGCGGACAATCAGCTCTCAGATAAACAATGGGGAGTAAGCATCAAAGGAATCCCAAACTTAGGTTTGCTTTTTACTAAACCCAGATAGAAATAACTTTTAAAGGAACCGCAGCTGGGAAAAATTGGTGTTAACAATATGAAGTTGCATTTATATAGCGCCGTTAACATAGTAAACCATCCTAAGGTGCTTCACAGAAGCGTTAGCAAACAAACTTTGGCACAGAGCCAAATAAGGAGATATTGGAACAGGAAAGAGTATTACCGGCACCCGGCTACCAACCATAGAGCACATATACCAGAAACGCTGTCTACGGAGGTCACGGTCCATCATCAAAGACCCTACCCACCCCAGCCACAGTCTGTTTGCCCTCCTGCCATCTGGGAGACGCTACAGATGCATTCGCACCTGTACGACCAGATTTAAGGACAGCTTCTTTCCCAGGGCTGTCATCCTACTGAACTCCACAAATAAACTCTAAAGCCTGCACATCTGCCAATGCACTTTATTATGGTTATATTTATGTTAATATACTACAAGCCAAATGTATGTTGAATGTTTAAATGTCTTAATCCAAATGTACACTCTCGGGAGCCGCAAGCCTACATTTCGTTGTACTGCACTTGTGCACTAACAATGACAATAAAAGTTGATTTGATTTGATTTTGATTTGTTAAGGAGCGTCTTAAAGGAGGAAAGT
Organism: Somniosus microcephalus; assembly: GCF_052327205.1. Taxonomy (NCBI): domain Eukaryota; kingdom Metazoa; phylum Chordata; class Chondrichthyes; order Squaliformes; family Somniosidae; genus Somniosus; species Somniosus microcephalus. The sequence continues at coordinate 23,344,199 of NC_140988.1, forward strand.
GAGGTCAAGAGACAAAGAGGTTTAAGGAGGGAATTCCAGAGCTTAGGGCCTAGGCAGCTCAAGGCACGGCCACCAATGATGGAGTGAAGAAAATCGGGGATCGTGGAATCATAGAATGGTTACAGCACGGAAGAAGGCCATTCGGCCCATGGAGCCCGTGCCGGATGTGCAAGAGGCCAGAATTGAAGGAGCGCAGAGCTCTCGGAGGGTTGTAGGGCTGGAGGAGGTTACAGAGATAGGAAGGGGCGAGGCCATGGAGGGATTTGAAAACAAGGATGAGAATTTTAAAAATCGAGGTGACAATGCAACAGTTGATGAAGAGGTGCACTGAGGCAAGCCAGTGTTAAATCAGATATCCAAAGGAAATAAACATATAAATAAGAACATCTGAAGGATGCAAAGGTTAAAAGGAGCACACGAGTAAGCGGTAAAATAAATAAAAGGAGATTCTTGAACAATATAGATTGGGAATTTCCTCGGAGCTCCATCACCATAACTTCACCGGCCAAGCTATGATGGGGAAGCAGGACCAGCTATAAGGAAATGCATGGCTACAGTAAAACAGAAGGAACAAGAATAAAAGGGCAGCATCCAGGAGAAGTAAAATTAAGATGAAGGCTATGAGCTGTGTTTGCTGTGCAGCATTCAAAAGTGAGAAAGCAGAATATATTAAAAGATACAAAAATTGTCTGTCGATCAGAGCGCATTAAAAAAAAATGGTCTTAGAGTGCCAGGTGCAGCAACTTACAAGGGCAGACAGAAGTGGGTGTTGAGATTAAATGGATAGTATTGGACTCGATAGATGACCTATTGTAGGTCACTGAGATGGATAGGGCCATCAGGGAATGGGACTGGAGACGAGCTTAACCAGGAACAGGGATGTCATGATATATGGAGACAAGTGTGGAGAAAACCAGTGAACTGGCTGGCTTAAGGTTGGGTAAAGAAGCAAGAAAGGTAAGAAAGATTGCAAAGGTACCCACGGGATCCAAGTAATGAGTAGATTCCTGGCAGTGCTCAACACTACAAAAAGAAACATGGTCCTGGAAGGAAAGGCAGCTGGTATACCGGAAGGGACAGCTTGGGAAAAGACTATGGCCTAGAAATTCAGTATAGCCACTTTTGGGGCGGTAAAGTCGGGCGGCCGCTAAAGTTTGCGCCCGGCGCAAAGTCGAGCTCCCTTCACCGATATTCAGTTGCATCGCCCTAAGAGGTTGCTGCTGCGCTAAAACAGGCGATGCACGACTATCATTAGGCGCTAAGCCAGCAGCCCGGGGCGCTAACACCGGAAGTTGGGCGCAGGGCAGGTGCGGCGAGCTGCTGATTGCCGGCAGACACTCTGGCTCCGGTGAGCTCTTAAAGGGGGAGGGTGGATTGTTTTTTGGAAACGTCGAGACTAGTGTATTCGTGTTTTTGGGGATGGCTTCTCTCCATCAGTTTGTTGTTGTTCCTCCTCCTCCTCCTCCTCCTCCTCCTCCTCCTCCTCCTCCTCCTCCCAAAGAAGGAGTGTTGCTAAACGGCTGCCTTTTCTACTGCAGGAGTGCCCTTTAATTTGCGCTCCCCGCGGCCCGCATCGGCTGAGCACCGTTCAACTCAACAGTCGCTAGGGCCGTCAGGCGCACAATGGGGCGGCGCGAGTGAAGTTCCGGTTCCGGGCGCACAAAGGGCATTGCACGACGAAATGACGTCATGATCTGCGCACGCAGATGAGCGCGTGCAATGACTTTGCACCGGCGCTAAATGTCTACTGAAGTTGGGGCGAGGCGCAGATCGCGCTGCGCCCGGGCGCTAAGCGCCTAGCGCTTGAGATCTACTCCTCCTAAGGCGCTAACGGCTGGCGCAGCCAACTGAATTTCTAGGCCTATAGGTCACAGAGAGACTGCTTCTATGTGATTCTTTGATCTGAAAAATAGTGTCATGAAGACAAGGAACCTGAAATTCCCAGGGGATATGCTGGTTGCATAATATGCAATTAAGGCGGCAAAGAGGAACTATGAAATTAAATTATCAAGGAACATAAAACAAAATAGTAAAATATTTTACAGACGCATCAAGAAAAAAAAGGAAGGTTGGGATGGGAATAGGGCCATGAAGGGATAGACAGGATAATACCACAGGTAATGATAGAGAGATGGCAGAAATATTAAATAATTATTTTGCTTCAGTATTTACCAGGGAGATAGAACAGGTGGATATGACATTGGATGATGAGATTAGTAATAAGATAAGTGCATTTAAAATAAAAAGAGGGGATATATTAAATAAACTAATCAAACTCAAAGAGGATAAAACCCCTGGTCCGGATAGATTGCATCCACGCATTTTAAAAGAATCTAGGGAAGAGATAGCAGAGGCATTACTACACATATTTAATAATTCATTAGAAAAAGGTGTAGTGCCAGAAGACTGGCGGATAGCTAACGCAATACCTATATTCAAGAAGGGGGATAGGACATGTCTAGGGAATTATAGACCAGTCAGCTTAGCATCGGTGGTAGGAAAAATAATGGAACCCCTACTAAAGGAGAAAATAGAAGTACATCTAGAAACCAAAAATATAATAAGGAATAGTCAGCATGGATTTCAAAAGGGAAAGGCTTGATTGACCAACCTCATTGAATTTTTCGAAGGGATAACAGAGAGAGTAGACAATGGTAATAAAGTAGATGTAATTTATCTAGATTTTCAAAAGGCCTTCGGTAAGGTACCCCATAATAGATTGATGAACAAGGTCAGAGAATACGGAGTCAGGGGACAAGTAGCAGAATGGATAGCTGGCTGGCTTCAAGACAGAAAGCAGAGAGTAGGGGTAAAGGGTAGCTATTCACAGTGGCCAAAGATGGGTAGTGGTGTTCCACAAGGATCAGTGCTGGGACCACTGTTGTTCACAATTTACATTAACGATTTAGACTTTGGAATCAAAAACACAATTTCTAAATTTGCGGATGACACCAAATTGGGGGGGGGGTGGGATAGTCAATACTGAGGAGGACTGCAACAAATTACAGGAGGACATTAATAAACTTGCAGAATGGGCATATAATTGGCAAAGGAATTTCAACACAGATAAATGTGAGGTATTGCAGTTTGGTAGGAAGAATAGGGAGGTCACTTATTACTTGGAGGGTGCGAGTCTAGGTGGGGTAGAGGAACAAAGGGATCTCGGAGAACAAATACACAAATCATTAAAAGTTGCGCCACAGGTTAGCAAGGCCATAAAAAAGCAGATCAAGCACTAGGGTTTATTTCTAGAGGGATAGAATTGAAAAGTAGGGAAGTTATGCTAAACCTGTATCAAACCTTGGTTAGGTCACACTTAGAGTACTGCGTACAGTTCTGGTCACCATATTTTAAATAGGATACAGAGGCACTGGAGAGGGTGCAGAGAAGATTTACAAGGATGATACAGAAATGCGAGGGTATACATATCAGGAAAGGATGAACAAGCTGGGTCTCTTTTCTCTTGAAAAAGGAAGGCTGAGGGGTGACCTAATAGAGGTCTTTAAAATTATTAAAGGTTTTGATAGAGTAGATACAGAGAGAGTGTTTCCACTTGTGGGGAAGAGCATAACTAGAGGCCATCAATATAAGATAGTCACCAAGAAATCCAAGGAATTCAGAAGAAACTTCTTTACCCAAAGAGTGGTGAGAATGTGGAACTCACTACCACAGGGTATGGTTGAAGCGAATAGTATAGATGCATTTAATGGGAGGCTAAACAAGCCTATGAGGGAGAAGGGAATAGAGGGTTATGCTGATAGATTTAGATGAGGAAAGATGGGAGGAGGCTCGAGTGGAGCATAATCGCAGGCTTGGACTGGTTGGGCCGAATGGCCTGTTTCTGTGCCATATATCCTATGTAATCCTATGTATGGTCTCTCACCGTAACGCCCGGTCTCCAGCATCTCTGAGAGACTCTACTAACAGTAACCTGGTAAACAGCAGTTAACATGGTTTTAGCAGGGGAAGATCCTGCCTGACCAAAATCCTTGATTTCTTTGAGGGAGTGAGATCCTAAGTGGACTGTGGTAATCCCTACAACATTATGTATTTATACTTCCAAAAAGAATTTAATAAAGTTCCACATGAAAGGCTATTAATTCATAGAATGATACAGCACAGAAGGAGGCCATTCAACCCATTGTGCTGGCTTTTTGAAAGAGCTATCCAATTAGTCCCGCTCCCCCACTCTTTTCCCGTAGTCCAGCAAGTTCAGCTCAAATCTGTGGAGATTCAAGGTAAAATTTGGGAATGGATAAGAAGGGTAGAAAACAACAGGTACTCATTAGAGGATTCATGCGGAGGAATATGAGAAATACTGAGTGGGGTCTCCCCAGAGCCTGTTGTTGGGGCCACCAATTTACATTGATGAACTGGATTCAGAAACTTAATGCAAAGTGGTCAAAGTAACAGATGATACCAAACTAGGCAGGGCAGTGGAATGAAAGGAGGCAGCTCATAATCTACAGAACGAATTAAACAAAATATGTGAGTGGGTAGAACCATAGCCGACAAATTTCAATACAATGTAAATTACTGCACGTAGGAAGGTAAAATGGGTGACACACGTATTCCATGAACACAGTTGAATTAGCTCAGGATGAAGCTGAAGAAGTCCAACCAATGCAGTGCAGCAATCAATAAAGCCAATAAAATGTTAAACTAAAAAGTAGAATACAAGTCCGATGAAGTCGTGATCAAACTGTACAGGGCCATGGTCAGACAGCCCTTGGGTACTGTGCCCAGTTCTGATCACTGAGATACAAGGGAGATATTCAGTTGCTGGAGACAGTACAGAGAAGAGCCATGAGGCTGATCCTCAGTGTCAAGGGTCTGAGTTACGAGAGAAGACTGGAGAAACTTTGGGCTTTTCAGCCCGGAAAGAGGCATTGAGATATTCTATATAATATTGTTAAGGAAATGGAAATGGTTCATCTAGAATAAACTTGAGAAGTAGGATAAAATGGCTGGTTCAAATAGTATGAATCAAATTCATGAGTTCAGCAGGTTTTACTTCACTCAGAGAGTGATTGGAATACAAAAGTGAGGATTATAGGCTTCAGTTGTACTGAGCCTTGGTCAGACCCCATTTGGAGTACTACGTTCAGTTTTGGACACCAAACCTCAGGGGGTACAGTGCAGATTCACCAGAATGATGCCGGGGCTTAAAGGGTTAAACTATGAGGACAGGTTGCCTACACTTGGCTTATATTTCATTGAGTTTAGAAGATTGAGTGGTGATCTAATCGAGGTGCTTCAAATGATAAAGGAATTTGCTAGGATTGATACAGAGAATCAAATTCCTCTGGTGGGGGAATCCAGAACAACAAATAAAAGCTGGGCCATTTATGAGTGAAATAGGGAAGCAATTTTTCTTACAAAGGCTAGTGGAAATCTGGAACTCTCTCCCCCAAAAGGCTGTAGATGCTGGGGGTCAATTGAAATTTTCAATAGATTTGGAGCACCGGTGGATAAATGGAGTTAAGGCACAGATCAGCATTGATCTAGTTGATTGGTGGAACAGGCTCGAGGGGCTGAATGGACTACTCCTGTTCCTATGTTCCTATAATTAACACTTGGAATGGACTCCGAGGTAGAGTAGTGGAGCAGAAAATCCTGGAATCATTTATGAAACAATTTGATGCAGCACTGAGGAGACTGTAGGGCCATTTTGGATGGATGAATTAAGATGGGCTGAATGGCCTTCCTTATCCATATGTATCTTGTGAAAACCATAAATAAGTGACCTTTACCTACAGCTTTATTTTGATCCCTTACCATTTTTAAAACCAAGAATATACAGGAAAGGGATATGCTGGAGCTAGATATCTGAGCCCTGAATTTCCAATGTGGTGCAGAAGTCGAAAGAATTGCCTATGGGGTCCTGTAATTTAGAACAAAACCCAGATCTTCAGGGTTTTTACCCTGTGTAAAAACATGTTGAAATTCCAGACTGGGGGTTGAAGAGGAGGTTGGCAGTGGGGGAGGCAGGGGTCGAAGCAGGCAAATCTTCTGCCTGAATGTCTACATCAAAGCATTGCTTTGGAGGTATAAAGGAAGGAATCATTTCCAGGCTACCCTGGAAATTCCACCAAGAACATCATCATTGGCTCAGTGGGACCTACACCAACTGCAAACCACAAGGATCACCTCCTGGGCCTGAGTAATGATCGCCAGCAAAGGGAGTCCAAAATCAATGGTCAAGTTTCCCTTTGTGGAATCAGGAAAAGTCTTGGTAATTTTCTTCAGTGTTATAAGGGCCAACCACTGCATCATCAAGCTGCTACCATCTCTGGAGCTTTCCTTCCCTTTTAAGGTCCCTTGCCATCACTTCTGGTGCTGCAGTGGCATTCTTGCTGCAGCACCACCGGGGTTTCCTTGATGTCAATTGTGGGTTCTGTCTGTGGGTACCCTGCTGGGATATCTGAGCCTTGAATTTCCAGTGGGGTGCAGAAGTCGAGAGAATTGCCTATGGGGTCCTGTAATTTAGGACAAAACCCAGATCTTCAGGGAACCTGCAACGCATGGAAAATGACCCCTAAAAATGGGTCAGGGTGGCAGCAGTGTTAGAAGGGTGAATGGTTGTCTAACGCTGTTGGGATGTTGCTGAAAAGAGGACAATCCAGCCCTGAGTGTCTTTCCTCATCTTAATTTGAGTTTTAAAATCAAATTAGGAACAAATGTATTGAATTTTTGAACATTCTAATGATTGTGTCTGTTTTCCTGATAGTTTGTAATTTGAATCTTTAGATTTCTTACAGTTGTGTGTGGGATTGAGAAGGACAGGCAGCGATACATGTCCAGGAATCCATCACAAAACAACAAAATTCAATGTTTACAGAGATCCCTTAGAAAGTTAAAGCCAGTGCTACCAAATATGGGATTCCCCCACCCTGTGCTGATTAGCCCCATATCCTGCTCCTACCTTCACTGCTAACAGACACTACAAATCCATCAGAGTCAAAGCTCACATTACAACCCTCCTGTTCTACCAAAGCCTTCCACCGTAACACCAGATCAGAGGGCTCCTCCCCCTATTTCTGTCAAACTCCAGTAGCCCAACTGCAAGACTGTCAAACTCCAGTTCTGCCACATCCCAGGACCATCTCCCAGTGCTACCAAAGTCCAGGACCAACCCTCAGTGCTGCCAAAGTTTAGAACCATGTCCCAATACTACCAATTTCTAAGACCATCCCCCAGTGTTACCAAATCCCAAGACCATCCCCCAATACTACTAAATCTGTGCTGTCAATGTGTTTTGTCAGACTTATGGAAAAAATCATTTTCATTGGTATTTCATAACTAGTAGATGCATACCATAGGATAAATATCTCCACTCATGAGAATGGTCTTCACTCACTCATTACTTTGTCAATTGACGTTAGCTCACAGTTGGTGTGCTGTGCAGCCCATTTAGAAATGACATTAAAGCCATAGAGAGCGTACAGTGTAGATTCACCAGGAGAGACTTTAGATATTGGGACTATTTCCATTGGAGCGGAGAAGACTTAGAGGAGATTTAATAGAGGTTCTAACATTATGAAGAGTTTTAATAGAGAGAATAGGGAAAGATTATTTCTTCTGGTTGGGGAGTCAGTGAAGAGGGGTCATCAACTTAAAATTTTCAATAATAGAGTGGAGATAGGTTAGGAGAAATTTCTTTACTCAAAAGGTGGTTGGAACATGGAATTCTTTGTTACAGGGACTGGTTGAGGCAGAGACTACTGCATCTTTTAATGGAAAATTGGCTAAACGTTGGGAGCAGAGGAAGATGCCAGGCTATCAGGAGAAAGCAGGGCAGTGGAGTTACTTTTGGATTGCTCCAGGAAAGAGCCGGCACAGACACGATGGGCCAAATGGCCTTCTTCTGTGCTGCAAACTTCTTTGGCTCTGTGTGTGTTTCTGCCTCACTTTTGGAGATCATGCAGGAAATTACCTTTGAAATAATAAAGTGTTGCTTCATCATAACAGTATAAGAACAAGCCCATCCCTTTTCCATAGATTGACTCAATGAGCCGTCCTCTCACCATATCCCTCAATCACTTCTTTCTGCAAGAATGCATCCAATAGTCTTGTGAAACTATTTACACTGTCGCCTTCAGTGACCTTACATGGTTACTTACGCCACAATTCATTACCTTTCATTTGACTTCCCCATTTCCTCCTAATGTCCTCATTTTTAACGTATGTTCCCTACTATTTGAACCTTTCGCCCCATGATCAATCTGCTGCCATCAATTTTAACAATTCCCTTTGTAAGCTGGAAACGTCAACCTCACAGTTTCCTCTTTTTCAATAACAAGAACAACAACTTGCATTTATATAGCTCCTTTAATGTAGTAACAATGTCCTAAGGCACTTCGCAGAAACAATTATCAAACAAAATTTGACACTAGTCCAACTTCTTCAAGCTGAGTGCATCTCCGCCTATGTTGTTTTATGTGTTTTGGAGGGAGGGGAAGGTTCCATAGTTCCCCAATTTATAATGTGAATTAAATTGTTCCAAAGAGAAATGTCTGGATGTAGCAATATGCCATTTAAAGAGGAATATGTTCTACTGACAGATTTATTAGAACAAATGGACTCTCGTGATTTTTTTCAATCCAATAAAAATGCAGGAATTAGTTACGGTTTGAAGGTAAAGAATAATCAGCTTCCATTCAATGTTCTTCAATCTTTCCTCATAGTTGAAATTCCTAATGCCCTGAATCATCCTTGTTACTCGCTTGCGCACCTTCTCAGGGAATGACATCGTTCTGTTGGTTTGACAATGACATTCTCAAACTTGTGAGGCCATTGAGAAGCTGACTGTTGGGGACAAGCTCTGTTTGTTGACCTGTCCATTCCCCAGACCGTCCCAGTTCATAGACAGAGGGGTAGAAATTCGTATTGGACAGTGGTGTAAAACAGGCGGTATCGGGTTTATATCAAGTGTTGATATATCAGGCGCTGCCTATAATGGGCGGCCAATCCGATACCCTCCGTTTTGCGCCCCCGTCCGGTACGAATTTCTACTGAAATCTCAGCAATAGAGCAAAAGTTCGAAAGCTTACCAATTTGGATTTGTATTTAAAAAAAAGCTTGCTTGGTGTTCTCACGCACGTTTGTTTACAGAAAATATGTACAGGGACAGGATCAGAGAAACGCAACTAAAATTGCACCATCTACAGGAAAGTTTGACACGAATCTGAGAGCACTATAAAACAGCTGGAATCTGTGTTATTAAAAGTTTCTTCCGAGCTAATTCTGCAGCTCACAGCAAAACAAATCACTAAAAACTTCCTACCAACATTATCAGAAATTGGGCCCCACAGATTTAAGCTCCACACCCTCAAAGCTGCATATCTTAAGAATGCAGGAAAAGGAGCGATCTATTTGGTAACTATTTCACGTTTAGGGTAGCAGTCTCGAAAGAGCATCTCAGCCTATGTTGTTTTATGTGTTTTTGGAGGGAGGGGAAGGATCCAAATTGTTTTCCAATTCATAATGTGAATTAAATTGTTTCAAAGAGAAATGTCTGGATGTAGCAATACGACATTTACAGAGGAACATGTTCTACTGATAGATTTATTAGAACAAATGGACTCGAGTGATTTTTTTTTCAATCCAATAAAAATGCAGGAATTAGTTATGGTTTCAAAGGTAAAGAATAATCAGCTTCCATTCAATGTTTAAAGGCTGAAGGAACAGCCCACGCAATTGTTACATTGTTTGCTGTGCGGAGAGAGAATTGTATGTACTCCCAAATTCCCTTCTCTTTAATTTATTGCTTTGCTTATTAAAACGATTTGAAATGCACAAGACTTTTTTTTTCTCTGAGGCCAAGAATCAATAAAAAGTCATTTACTTCAACTGGTTATATGTTCATTATTCAATAATAATGATTTATTTAGAGACCGGTGCTTTGAATGTGGCACACTTTCCAGCACGCGGTGCTTTGTGGGTGGACTTTAGATGACTGAATGGGGTTTTTTCCCTCGGGAACAGCAGGTCCTTAATAAAATAAAATCTTAAACCTCCAACCATGCCAAAGATATGATTTGGAACGACAAACCACAGAATGTTTAATCCATTTAATATATATGTATTTTAAGTACTGCATTGTTTAGTCTGGGAAAATCAATTGCATTCTAAGCACCTTTCCCAAGTTTCAAGGTCAAGGCTGATGGTGGATGCCTTATTCTTCCAAACACTGTGTGAGACTGTGTCTAAGTGTTGAGGACTAGATGCCTTTGTTTTGTCCCTCAATGAAGGACTCCCTTTGTAAGTACAACTTAAACACCTTTTTTTAATTGTTGGGGCTAAAGCTGAGGGGGAAATCATCCATATTGTAATGACAACTATCTGACATTGAGCCTCACTTCACCACCGTTTCATTTCGTTGTATGGTGTCCTAAATAAATATTAATTCCACACTTGGAAAGACTGAGGGTCAAACTTGAAGAATTGTATGTTTCGGGGATGGGGGTGGAAGATTTTATTATTTGACTTATTAATAGCTTCTTATTCCTCAGAAAAGGGTCGCACTGTCGCAAAATGATGTAACATTTACTTAGTGCCAATTAGTCTTCAGGGGATTGCAAGTACTTTAGAACAAAAATGTGGCCGATTGTACTGGCAGTCACCGTTTACAAAAAAAGATTGTTGAACAAAGTGCAACTTTTCTATTTAAAAAGCAAAACAGGGCGAAGCATTAAACTTTACACAAGCTTCTATTAACCCCGGTGTCACAGTCAAGAAACGGGAATGCAATTAAAAATTGTTTGGAAATCTGAATCTGCCTCTTAATGCTATTACAGATCCACTTAGCACACAGTTAAATCAAAAGAGCTGGCGGTTTTTACCTTTAATAGCTCAGCGATGCACAAATAAAACAAGATTAAAATATGCAAATCCAGTTTACGACTAATATGGTTTAAACGGCCGAGACAGAATGAGATTTGTTAAGGTTATTAGCATTCTTAGATAATGATATTACACCAAGAGCCAGCCGGCCCGGTTCAAGAGTGTCCCGGGGACATAACTCGCTTCACTACCTAGGTTAGCAGCTGGTGCAGTAAGGGTTGGCTTAACCTTTGTGCCTTTGATGGCCTTTGTTCGGCGTCCAGACCCGCAGCGGGCACAGATGTCGCCGCAATTCACTTTGTATCATGACTGGGTAATGAAATTAAAGGGAGGCAAGACACTCCGGCAAGATTGGCCGGGTTCTCCCCCCATCACATCCCTCGCTGTAAGCCTTTAAAATGAAGTCCGATTCTCTGCAGCGCTCAACGCCTCCTATGTCATTACTTTAAGGTTTTTTTTTGGAATTAAGACCGTGTCGTGAATAGCGCGTCGGGGGAGAGGAACTGAGGGCAATGAATGTTAATCAGTCATAAAACGGAGAGGTTTTTTTTGAGGGGGGGGGGGGTTAAATGTTAGCAGAACACGCCTCAGTCCTGTGAGGGCCCAGTGAACCGTAGTGTGGTGTGAATTGTAGATTAAAAGGTCGCCCAAAGAGCATTGATCAGAAACTGAGGGGTGGGATTCTCTGGGACTCTTAAATGTAGAAACTTTCAGATTGGGTGTCAATGTGTTATATTGTGATTCTGGTAAATTCCTTAACCCTTTCAACCCACCCAGTAAAACAATCAGATATGTTCTTTCTTTTTCAAACCTGATTTGCTTTAATTTTTTACATGCTTGTTAATTTGAAACATCTATTATTTCATAAATAACCTTCTCAAGGGCAATTAGGGATGGGCAATAAATGCTGGCCTTGCCAGCGACACCCACATCCCATAAACGAATTTTAAAGAATTCTCTTTCTAGACTTTTACTCCCACAGGTAGCCCCCCCCCCCCCCCCCACGGACCTATGCTGCTATGGTCAGCCAGAAGACTGGGTAATCCTGCCTCAGGACATCTCTGTACACACTTGTCAGAGGTCGATGGTTGACTGGCCAGCAAGTGTGGAAAGAGAAATGACAACAGAAAATGCTGGAAAAACTCAGCAGGCCAGGCAACATCAGTGGAGAGAGAAATAGAGTCAACGTTTCAGGCCGAAACCCTTTGTCACGACTATAAATAGATGTTTCAAATTAACAAGCGTGTAAAAACTTAAAGCAAATCAGGTTTGAAAAAGAAAGAAAATATCTGATTATTTTACTGGGTGCGTTGAAAGCGTTAAGGAATTTACCAGAATCACAATATAACATATTTGTCAAGACAAAGGGTTTCGACCTGAAACGTTGACTCTATTTCTCTCTCCACTGATGTTGCCTGGCCTGCTGAGTTTTTCCAGCATTTTCTGTTGTCATTTTGGATTTCCAGCATCTGCAGTATTTTGCTATCATACTGGTGTGGAAAGAGAGTTCACCCTGGGCCTAACCTCCCAAGGTAGCATTGCCAATTCTGGTTGAACATATTGCTGGAGGCTTCATCCCAAGTCCTCACACCTCCAATGACCCTGCCTCATCAAAACAGCCTTTCCAGCCCCCCATTTCCAATATCTCTATAATTAGTAAACAAAAGTGTTCAAAGAATATGAGAAAACACCATTTTTTAATGCCCCAGTGATTTTCCTCCTGGGTTGCTTGCAGCAACAGTTTCTGGGTGATTAATCTTCAATTCCTGGAGACTCCAGGGCAGTCCTGGAGGGTTGGCATCCCTGTCTATCCTAAGGATGAGGCAAACTCCGAGATAGCCAGGGTTGGGCATTACCCAATTGAGATTCAGGATTACCCCACCCGCCTCCCCCAACCCAACCCTCAACCCCCACCATCTTCTCAGGATTCCAGTAAGCCAGCTCAAAGCCGTGTGTGCTATTTATGCAAGATAAAGGGTTTGAAAAGTGAATCTTCTTCATCCTCTGCCACCTAAAAGAAGCAAAATTAAAAAGAAACAAAATCAAAGTTTATAAAAGGAAAAAAATGCCTCTCGCCAGCTCAACAAGTGAACACTTTTTCCCCTTCTGCAACTTGTATATATGTCACTGTCCTATTTATTTTTATGCTCTGTGGCCAATCCTCAGCTAAGACCTGATCTGCCAATAATGCTCTTGAATTGGCTCATTGGAGCTGAAAGTAGATGGTTGGGATTGACTCAATCTCCAATTTTCCCTTATAACAAAAAATAAAATACTGCAGATGCTGGAAATCTGAAATAAAATTAAAAGTGCTGGAAATGCTCAGCAGGTCAGGCAGTATCTGTGGGGAGAAAAGGGTAGGGTCATCACTGGTTCTGACGAAAAGTCATCGACCTGAAACATTAACTCCACCTTCCTCTCTTATCACCTTAAATTCTGATTGGAGGAGACTGATTATAACTTCCACTTGCACTCGCCACCCCCACCACATCTTGGGGCCAGGGCATGCTTGAGGGCATTTCCAAACTACCCCAGGAATTCCATCCATTAGGTCATCAAATAGATCCAGTAGAACCCACACCAGCTGGGACTTCCTGGGGTTCTGAGTCATCCCTCCTTGTTTTCCTCAACCTCTTCTTAGTATTTGACATGGCTGACCATTCCATCTGCCTCTATCCTCTTTCTTCCATTATCCACCTCTGTGAGACCACCTTTGCTTGGTTCCATTGCTACCAGTCCCAACATAGCCAGCAATGTCGTCTCCACCCACCTCTACACATTCACCTCCAGGTACCTCATGGTTCCAACTTGGTCCCTCCTTTTGCTTATTTACACATTGCCTCTTGGTAAAAACATTCATAGGCATGAGTTAAATTTCACATGAACATTGTTGATACCAAACTCTACCTCTCCATCACCCTCAATTCCATGTTGTCAAATTACTTGTCCAACATTAAATTACGGGTGAGTCATAACAGCCTACAGTTGAATATTGGGTAGGCCAAAGTCATTTTATTCAGCTCCTGCCAAAACCTCTGTACTTTTGCAGCTGATTCCATCTCCCTGCCCAACTGCTCAATTCAGCCTGAACCAGGTGGTGCTCCCCTCAGTGTCCTGTTTGACCTTGACCTGAGTTTCAAACCCCATAATCCTATCCATCACCAAAACCACTTACTTCCATCTCCACAACATCACCCAAGTAGCATAAGTCTGTGGCCAGCCGGAACGGTATGACCATAATGTAGGTGTATGTCACAAACCTTCAACTATTGTGTAACGTTATCAATTCTTCCAGTCTTGCCATGGTAACACTTTGCCATAATGGAAAGTTACTACAGACTGGTGAGATTTTGTTGGGCTGGCCAGTATGTTGTTGTAGTGCTATGAATTTATCCGAGAATAGAAAAATGGCTGAATTATTTTTCCAGTAAAACCCTTACTGTTATCAAGGTGAAGTGGTAGCTTTGATAAAACTGCAATGTGTGTGTGTATATCTGATAATAGCCTAATGTCCTTACTCATGTCACATCTTTCTGTATTTCTCAGTTATGAAACAAAAATTGTTGATTATCTAAGGTGTATGAAACCACAAGACTCGACCTTTCGAGGGTCAACACCCACCTCAGTGTTTACTTCACCCCCTCCTGCCACCCCCCATCACACTGAAACCCTTTTCCCCAGTTCTACCCGACAGAAACTCCAATTCCTCCAAAACTCTGGGGCCCACTCGTCCTTCACTCCAGTCTTCAGTTTTCTCCATAGGCTCCCTGTCCCCAGTACATTCCAAACCCTTATCCTCATTTACAAATCTCTGCATAAAAAAAGACTTGCAGTTCTATAGCGTCTTTTACAACCTCAGGGCATCCCAATGCTCTTTGCAGCCAATTAAGTACTTTTGAAGCGTAGTCACTGTTGCAATGCAGCAAACGCAGCAGCCAATTTGCACACAGCAAGTTCCTACAAACAGCAATGTGAAAATGACCAAATAATTTTTTTTTAGTGATGCTGATTGAGGGATCAATATTGGCCAGGACAGCAGGGAGAACTCCCCTGCTCTTTTTTGAATAGTACCATGGGATCTTTTACATCAACTATACGCTGGAAAAAGAACTGCCTAACATTCTGACGAAGAGTCACAGACCTGAAACGTTAACTCTGTTTCTCTTTCCACGGATGCTGCATGACCTGCTGAGTGTTTCCAGCATTTTCTGTTGTTATTTCAGATTTCCAGCATCCACAGTATTTTGCTATTGTCTAACATCCAACCTAGTTCTGCCCTTAGATAACTTGTAAGCGTGATCCCTGGTCCTCCCTAACCTATCCAGTTGAAATAATTGGTCTATATAAACACAATCCCTTCATTATTTTATAAAACTTGATCAAATCATTCGTAAGTCTATGGGCTGGATTTTGTCAATGGGGACGTGATGGAGGCGGGACTCCCACTTTTTGGGTTGTAGTCCCGCCTCTATCGATTTGGGCCAACCCACTCGATTTTCCCTTGATTGACCTTGTTGAGCCCGCCCAGCGGGCTCAGCAGGCCAATTATGGGACACCTAGTTACAGGTGACATCACAGATTGACATTTCATCTGTCAAGAGCTTTGGACAGATGAAATATCAGCGTTTGACAGCTCTGTGAAGCTGTCAAACACTGACAATCTGACTTCTAACTTGAGTCCTTCTCCACAGACTCAGTTAGAAATCTCTCCAGAACAGAAAGCAGAATGCTGCAGCTTTTGACAGCTCGCGGCCATTCTGCTTTCTGTGCCGGTGAGCTGAGGGACTCCCGAGACCTAAAGGAAGGAAGCCTGCAGGAGAAAGTAAAGGTAAGTAAAACTTATTTAAACACTTTACACACACCAAACACACTTACCTCTGCACTCATGCTCCCATCACTCACCTGAACACCGGACATCTCGAACGCTCCAAGCCCTTCAGCCCGACGGTCCGCCTCGCTAACTTGGCATGGTTTGGAGCCGTCGGGCAGCCCACACTTCAGGGCTAAAACTAGGGATTGGCCAAAAACTGCCTGTCAACTACCTGTTAACAGGCAGTTAATTGGCACTAATCCCCTTCCCATCTCGGGGAGTTGGCTCCCAGCACAGGTCGGGTACCCGCCTCCTGGGAAACGGGCATGGAGGCAGGTTGGGGGTGGAAAGGGTTCGTGCCCCCCGATTCTGCAATTTTCCCCCCACTCCCACCTCCAAACCCGCCTCCATGGCACTTGGAAATTCGAGCCCATGCTTCTTTAAAGTATAGAGGCCCAGCTCATTGAGCCTATTTGGGTAACTAAGATGCTTTAAACTCAGAATTAATCTTGTGTCCCTCCTCTGCACCCTTTTCAAAGACTCACTATCCCCCCACCATGTGAGGTGACCAAAACTGGGCAGAGTATTCTAACTGAGGCCTAACCAAGGTCTTGTATAAGGACAAAATAGTATGCTTTGTTTTCTAGAGTATCGTCCTGTGAGTACACCCTTGAATCCTGTTTGCTTGAGCAAGAGCTTCATGGCATTGGTTATAGACCTTTAGAGAGTGAAGCACCCAGTTCTGATGAAAGGTCACCGACCTGAAACGTTAACTCTGTTTCTCTCTCCACAGATGCTGCCTGATCTGCTGAGTGTTTCCAGCATTTTCTGTTTTTATTAATCCGGATCTCTTTCTTTCTCCACTAGCTTTACTTCTTTTCCCTGTAGGGTGTAAGTATATTCAGTATTTATCTCTCAACCAACATCGCCTAAACAGATTATCTGGTCATTTATCTGATTTCTATTTCTAGGATCTTGTTGTATGTCATAGAATCATAGAATCATAGAAATTTACGGCACAGAAGGAGGCCATTCGGCCCATCCTGTCCGTGCTGGCCGACAAAGAGCGATCCAGCCTAATCCCACTTTCCAGCACTTGGTCCATAGCCTTGTAGGTTACGGCACTTCAAGTGCATATCCAAGTACTTTTTAAATGTCATGAGGGTTTCTGCCTCTACCACCCTTTCAGGCAGTGAGTTCCAGACCCCCACCGCCCTCTGGGTGAAAACATTTCTCCTCCAATCCCCTCTAATCCTCCTACCAATTGCTTTAAATCTATGCCCCCTGGTTTTCGACCCCTCTGCTAAGGGAAGTAGGTCCTTCCTATCCACTCTAGCTAGGCCCCTCATAATTTTATACACCTCATTTAAGTCTCCCCTCGGCCTCCTGCAAATTGGCTGCTGAATTTCCTTGCATTACAACAGTGACTTACACTTCAAAAATACTTTAATTGACTGTGGATGTCCCAAAGCGCTTCACAGTCAATTAAAGTATTTTTGAAGGGCAGTCACTGTTGTAATGCAAAGAAACCGAGCAGCCAATTTGCACACAACAAGATCCCAGAAATAGCAATCAGATAAATGACCAGATAATCTGTTTTGGCGATGTTGGTTGAGAGATAAATACTGAATATACTTACACCCTACAGGGAAAAGAAGTAAAGCTAGTGGAGAAAGAAAGAGATCTGGGTGTTTTAGTGCTTCACTCTCTAAAGGTCCATAACCAATGCCGTGAAGCGCTTTGGGACATCCTGAGGTAGTGAAAGGCGCTATATAAATACAAGTTCTTTCTTTCTTTGAAGCAGCACTTTGCATGAGGAGAATTCAGACAGAATCCAGGTTCTGCCCCAAACTCTGGCCCATTGGCTGACCTGCCCTGGTGCCCATTCGGATTTTTAGAACCAAAGATTTTGCACAAAGTTGTCTTTGTGTATAGAAGTCTCCCACAAATAGCAAAGAGATGAATAATTAGCCACTTAGTTGAGGATAAATGTTGCCCAGGAGACCAGGAGAATTAGCATGCACTTATTCAAATAATTTGATGTTCACCTCAGAGGGCAGACAGGGCCTCAGTTTAACATAACATCTGAATAACCTTGGTTCAAGCCCCACTCAAGAGGCATGAGCCAGAATCCAAGCTGAGGGAGTGCGGCACTGTCGGAAGTGCTGTCTTTCAGATGTCCTCTTTCACTTTACATCACCCACTTCCATCCCTACCTCAGTCCATCTGCTGCTCAAACCCTCTTCCATGCCTTTGTCACCTTCACATTTGATTATTGCAAATCTCTCCAGGCCGGCCTCCCATCCTCAACCTTCCATAAACTGGCTCATCTGCACCAAGTCCCACTCACCCATCACCCTGTCCTTCCTAACCTACAATGGCTCCTAGACCCCTCACCCATCACCCTGTCCTTCCTAACCTACAATGGCACCCAGTCCCCCTCACCCATCACCCTGTCCTTCCTAACCTACAATGGCACCAAGTCCCCCTCACCCATCACGCTGTCCTTCCTAACCTACAATGGCTCCCAGTCCCGCTCACCCATCACCCTGTCCTTCCTAACCTGCAATGGCTCCCAGTCCCCCTCACCCATCACCCTGTCCTTCCTAACCTACAATGGCACCCAGTCCCCCTCACCCATCACGCTGTCCTTCCTAACCTACAATGGCACCCAGTCCCCCTCACCCATCACCCTGTCCTTCCTAACCTACAATGGCTCCAAGTCCCCCTCACCCATCACCCTGTCCTTCCTAACCTACAATGGCACCCAGTCCCCCTCACCCATCACCCTGTCCTTCCTAACCTACAATGGCACCAAGTCCCCCTCACCCATCACGCTGTCCTTCCTAACCTACAATGGCACCCAGTCCCCCTCACCCATCACCCTGTCCTTCCTAACCTGCAATGGCTCCCAGTCCCCCTCACCCATCACCCTGTCCTTCCTAACCTACAATGGCACCCAGTCCCCCTCACCCATCACCCTGTCCTTCCTAATCTACAATGGCTCCCAGTCCCCCTCACCCATCACGCTGTCCTTCCTAACCTACAATGGCACCCAGTCCCCCTCACCCATCACCCTGTCCTTCCTAACCTACAATGGCTCCCAGTCCCCCTCACCCATCACCCTGTCCTTCCTAACCTACAATGGCACCCAGTCCCCCTCACCCATCACCCTGTCCTTCCTAACCTTCAATGGCTCCCAGTCCCCCTCACCCATCACCCTGTCCTTCCTAACCTGCAATGGCACCAAGTCCCCCTCACCCATCACCCTGTCCTTCCTAACCAACAATGGCACCAAGTCCCCCTCACCCATCACCCTGTCCTTCCTAACCTACAATGGCACCCAGTCCCCCTCACCCATCACCCTGTCCTTCCTAACCTACAATGGCACCAAGTCCCCCTCACCCATCACCCTGTCCTTCCTAACCTACAATGGCACCAAGTCCCCCTCACCCATCACCCTGTCCTTCCTAACCTACAATGGCACCAAGTCCCCCTCACCCATCACCCTGTCCTTCCTAACCTACAATGGCACCCAGTCCCCCTCACTCATCACCCTGTCCTTCCTAACCTACAATGGCACCAAGTCCCCCTCACCCATCACCCTGTCCTTCCTAACCTACAATGGCTCCCAGTCCCCCTCACCCATCACCCTGTCCTTCCTAACCTACAATGGCTCCCAGTCCCCCTCACCCATCACCCTGTCCTTCCTAACCTACAATGGCTCCCAGTCCCCCTCACCCATCACCCTGTCCTTCCTAACCTACAATGGCACCAAGTCCCCCTCACCCATCACCCTGTCCTTCCTAACCTACAATGGCTCCCAGTCCCCCTCACCCATCACCCTGTCCTTCCTAACCTACAATGGCTCCCAGTCCCCCTCACCCATCACCCTGTCCTTCGTAACCTACAATGGCACCCAGTCCCCCTCACCCATCACCCTGTCCTTCCTAACCTACAATGGCTCCCAGTCCCCCTCACCCATCACCCTGTCCTTCCTAACCTACAATGGCACCCAGTCCCCCTCACCCATCACCCTGTCCCTCCTGACCTACAATGGCTCCCAGTCCCCCTCACCCATCACCCTGTCCTTCCTAACCTACAATGGCACCAAGTCCCCCTCACCCATCACCCTGTCCTTCCTAACCTACAATGGCTTCCAGTCCCCCTCACCCATCACCCTGTCCTTCCTAACCTACAATGGCTCCCAGTCTCCCTCACCCATCACCCTGTCCCTCCTAACCTACAATGGCACCCAGTCCCCCTCACCCATCACCCTGTCCTTCCTAACCTACAATGGCTCCCAGTCCCCCTCACCCATCACCCTGTCCTTCCTAACCTACAATGGCTCCCAGTCCCCCTCACCCAACACCCTGTCCCTCCTAACCTACAATGGCTCCCAGTCCCCCTCACCCAACACCCTGTCCCTCCTAACCTACAATGGCTCCCAGTCCCCCTCACCCAACACCCTGTCCCTCCTAACCTACAATGGCTCCCAGTCCCCCTCACCCATCACCCTGTCCCTCCTAATCTACAATGGCACCCAGTCCCCCTCACCCATCACCCTGTCCTTCCTAACCTACAATGGCTCCCAGTCCCCCTCACCCATCACCCTGTCCTTCCTAACCTACAATGGCTCCCAGTCCCCCTCACCCAACACCCTGTCCCTCCTAACCTACAATGGCTCCCAGTCCCCCTCACCCATCACCCTGTCCCTCCTAACCTACAATGGCTCCCAGTCCCCCTCACCCATCACCCTGTCCTTCCTAACCTACAATGGCTCCCAGTCCCCCTCACCCATCACCCTGTCCCTCCTAACCTACAATGGCTCCCAGTCCCTCAATGCCACAAATTCAAAAAACTTCTCATCATTGTGTTTAAATATATTCATGGCCTCATCCTTCCCTATCTCCCTAAGCTCCTCCAGGTTTACACCCCCTCAAACTCTCTGTTCCTCTGAATCTGGCCTCTTGTGCATCAACCCTCCTTCGCCCCATCATTGGCAGCCATGCCTTCAGCCACCGAAGCCCCATACTGTGGATTCCCTCTCTAAACCCCTCCAATAGGGAATCCAATAGAAATCCAATAGGGAATTCAGAAGAAACTTCTTTACCCAAAGAGGGGTGAGAATGTGGAACTCACTACCGCAGGGAGTGGTTGAAGCGAATAGTATAGATGCATTTAAGGGGAGGCTAGACAAGCATATGAGGGAGAAGGGAATAGAGGGTTATGCTGATAGATTTAGATGAGGAAAGACAGGAGGAGGCTCATTTGGAGCATAAACGCCGGCATGGACTGGGTGGGCTTGTTTCTGTGCCGTATATCCTATGTAATCCTATGATCCTCCTTAAAACCCACCAAGTCACCCCTCTTAATAGCTCCTTCCTTGGCTCAGCATCCATTTCTTTGATTACACCTCCGTGAAGCACCTTGGGATGTTTTCTCTATGTAAAAGATGCTGTATAAATGCAAGTTGTTGCATTTCCTGAATAGAGTATGATGCACATATGATGAGATTTGTGAGTCAGGAAACACATTGAAAGCTCAATCACTAAGGGGGGATGTGAAATGTAACTTTCTCTTCCATGTATAGTTACTGTTACATCCCCTCGAAACCCATCACCCTGCAACAGGTTATATAACCTCCCATAAAACTGAATTTTATTGAGGACTTTTTTAATCATTATATTGAAGAAATTTATTCTGCAGGGTCTCACTGATTGTCCAGTGATCTGCCCTATAGGCAGCTGATTATTGCACAGGGTTAAATGGAAGGCAGAACTCTCTATTCTGCTGAAACTATGCACTTAACTCTAAGTGCCAATTTAGTGTCAATTAGTTCCAAATTATTGCAGTTTATTTTGTAAATTCATGCTCATTAGGAGACCTGCTGAATGAGTTTCACTTCTGAGCCCCAGAGACATTGGACAGAGAAACTTTAATCCTATCGGTCTGGGCTGAATTCAAACTGAGGTCACATCGGTGAAGGGCAGTATTGTAACACAATGTGGCACCTACCACCATAATATTTATAATCAGTGGATGGACGCTATGAAGAGACATCTGTACAGTGCGATTATTATATACCTTTGGCACAAACAGCGAAAGATGCTGCAAGTCTGTTCATTTAATCAAAGCAATGACAAAAAGCAGGCTGTCTTGTAAAGCACAGTGTTGTTATCAACAATAAAAACAGGAACTATGGGAGTTCTTGTTTACCTGACGTTGGGGCTTATCTGTTATTATACATTCTTAGCACTTCGGAAGACATATTGGAAAAGGCCTAAGTGGGAGAGCAGTTAGTAAACAAGAACATACTCATTTAAAAATAAATAGGGAGTATGTCGTGCATTTACAGAGAAGCTACTATGTCTCAGAAATGTCTGAAAGCGATTCGCACCCCATGAATTACCATGAAGTGCAGTGACTTATAGAGGCAGCTGATTGGTGTTCACCAAACATTCCACAAGCAGCAATGAGACAAATGACCAGTTAATCTGTTGTTGGTGATGTTGGTTGAGGGAAGAATGTTGGTCCCAGAATTTGGCGGATCTCGCTGGAGTTCTTTGAATGGTACCATGGGATCCTTAACATCCACCTGAATCACCGGGTCAAGTGCAGCACCTCTGTACTGAAGTGTCCGCTTAGATTTTATGCTTATGTCTTGCAGCATTGTATTCTGCATGATCCTATCCATAGCTCCTGTCGAGTTTCGAAAACTATCCTGGCTTGTTAGCCAAGATTGGAACAAAGATCATAACTGCAGTGGGCTACCTACTGTCTGGTTTGCAACAGCCTAGCACCCAGCTGCAGTCTAAATAAATACACGGCAGTTGAGTTTCCAGATTGCTTGAATCCGGGCGCACCAAGCAACGATCTACATGTTGCCACTGTACTGTTTCACTCTGCATTTGGAACTATGCATGTATGCACTAAAGTGAAAATATTTTACCAGAGCTTGTGCCAAATTGCAGAATCTGCTTTTTCAAATTCAAAGTAGCACACTGGAATGAATGTGGACTAGAGTTTAACAAAGGGTAGAACAGGATGAGTAGTCACGCTGAGTACAGGGCAGTTTGGTGGAGCCAATTTCAGTCAAAACTGGGTTGTGCCTTTCAGAACCTGTTGAATTTATGGGCATTAACAGCTGCTGGTAGCAGGAGACGTTCAACCATTTCAAACTTGAGTTGTTAATGCAGCTGGAAACCTACTGTCCTAAAGCATAGAGACACCCTCATGCATTACAGGGCCGGGAAAGTGCTTGTAACTATGAGACAGCAACAAAGCAACATCAGCATGCGGAAACATTCACATTGATTTCCTGGCTTCAAGCAGGCAAAGCTTCTGCCATTTTTGTGATACAAAGCTGAGCAAACATTAAAATGGTGCGTCGATATCACATAGTGCCTTCTTTCAAAGGGTCATCCACTGGTTATTCAAAGTACTTCAACGTGTCTATCAGATTTGTTGGTCTAACCAGTTACTCGTTAATCTTTTCTGAGTTTACAAGTGATTAGACTTGTGATAATAACCTTGCTCTAATCATCTTAATGGGTTAATCTTACTGCCATTGCCATTATTTGAATATCAGTGCTTACCCCTTGCTGATTCTTCAATGGGAAAAAGCATTGGGGTGCATGGGGAGGAGAGAGAGGGCGTTTTTCGAAGTTCCCTGTGGTACAAAGATGTACAATGTGGGTTCAGGTAAATCATATCTGGGCCACTGAGTTCTGTAGTTTTGACTGTGCTGATGTGAGGGAAGTAAAGAGGTCAAGTCCTACGTCCTGAGGAGGGAGGATGAGAGAATGACTCACCCACGTACCTCTCCCCAGGGAGAATGAGAGAATAACTCACCCACGTACCTCTCCCCAGAGAGAATGAGAGAATGGCTCACCCATGTACCTCTCCCCAGAGAGGGAGAATGACTCACCCACGTACCTCTCCCCAGAGAGAATGAGAGAATGACTCACCCACGTACCTCTCCCCAGAGAGAATGAGAGAATGGCTCACCCATGTACCTCTCCCCAGAGAGGGAGAATGACTCACCCACGTACCTCTCCCCAGGGAGAATGAGAGAGTGACTCACCCACGTACCTCTCCCCAGGGAGAATGAGAGAATAACTCACCCACGTACCTCTCCCCAGGGAGAATGAGAGAATGACTCACCCACGTACCTCTCCCCAGAGAGGGAGAATGAGAGAATGACTCACCCATGTACCTCTCCCCAGGGAGAATGAGAGAGTGACTCACCCACGTACCTCTCCCCAGAGAGGGAGAATGAGAGAATGACTCACCCATGTACCTCTCCCCAGGGAGAATGAGAGAATGACTCACCCACGTACCTCTCCCCAGGGAGAATGAGAGAATGACTCACCCACGTACCTCTCCCCAGGGAGAATGAGAGAATGACTGACCCACGTACCTCTCCCCAGGGAGAATGAGAGAGTGACTCACCCACGTACCTCTCCCCAGGGAGAATGAGAGAGTGACTCACCCACGTACCTCTCCCCAGGGAGAATGAGAGAATAACTCACCCATGTACCTCTCCCCAGGGAGAATGAGAGAATAACTCACCCACGTACCTCTCCCCAGGGAGGGAGAATGAGAGAGTGACTCACCCACGTACCTCTCCCCAGGGAGAATGAGAGAGTGACTCACCCACGTACCTCTCCCCAGGGAGAATGAGAGAGTGACTCACCCACGTACCTCTCCCCAGGGAGAATGAGAGAATAACTCACCCACGTACCTCTCCCCAGGGAGAATGAGAGAATGACTCACCCACGTACCTCTCCCCAGAGAGGGAGAATGAGGGAGTGACTCACCCACGTACCTCTCCCCAGGGAGAATGAGAGAGTGACTCACCCACGTACCTCTCCCCAGGGAGAATGAGAGAGTGACTCACCCACGTACCTCTCCCCAGGGAGAATGAGAGAGTGACTCACCCACGTACCTCTCCCCAGGGAGAATGAGAGAGTGACTCACCCACGTACCTCTCCCCAGGGAGAATGAGAGAATAACTCACCCACGTACCTCTCCCCAGGGAGAATGAGAGAATGACTCACCCACGTACCTCTCCCCAGGGAGAATGAGAGAGTGACTCACCCACGTACCTCTCCCCAGGGAGAATGAGAGAGTGACTCACCCACGTACCTCTCCCCAGGGAGGGAGAATGAGGGAATGACTCACCCACGTACCTCTCCCCAGGGAGAATGAGAGAATGACTCACCCACGTACCTCTCCCCAGGGAGAATGAGAGAGTGACTCACCCACGTACCTCTCCCCAGGGAGGGAGAATGAGAGAATGACTCACCCACGTACCTCACCCCAGGGAGAATGAGAGAATGACTCACCCACGTACCTCTCCCCAGGGAGAATGAGAGAGTGACTCACCCACGTACCTCTCCCCAGGGAGAATGAGAGAGTGACTCACCCACGTACCTCTCCCCAGGGACAATGAGAGAGTGACTCACCCACGTACCTCTCCCCAGGGAGGGAGAATGAGGGAATGACTCACCCACATACCTCTCCCCAGGGAGAATGAGAGAGTGACTCACCCACGTACCTCTCCCCAGGGAGAATGAGAGAGTGACTCACCCATGTACCTCTCCCCAGGGAGAATGAGAGAGTGACTCACCCACGTACCTCTCCCCAGGGAGAATGAGGGAGTGACTCACCCACGTACCTCTCCCCAGGGAGAATGAGAGAATGACTGACCCACGTACCTCTCCCCAGGGAGAATGAGAGAATGACTCACCCATGTACCTCTCCCCAGGGAGAATGAGAGAATGACTCACCCACGTACCTCTCCCCAGGGAGAATGAGAGAGTGACTCACCCGCGTACCTCTCCCCAGGGAGAATGAGGGAGTGACTCACCCACGTACCTCTCCCCAGGGAGAATGAGAGAATGACTCACCCACATACCTCTCCCCAGGGAGAATGAGAGAATGACTCACCCACGTACCTCTCCCCAGGGAGAATGAGAGAATGACTCACCCATGTACCTCTCCCCAGGGAGAATGAGAGAATGACTCACCCACGTACCTCTCCCCAGGGAGAATGAGGGAGTGACTCACCCACGTACCTCTCCCCAGGGAGAATGAGAGAGTGACTCACCCGCGTACCTCTCCCCAGGGAGAATGAGAGAATGACTCACCCACGTACCTCTCCCCAGGGAGAATGAGAGAATGACTCACCCACGTACCTCTCCCCAGGGACAATGAGAGAGTGACTCACCCACGTACCTCTCCCCAGGGAGAATGAGAGAATGACTCACCCACGTACCTCTCCCCAGGGAGAATGAGAGAGTGACTCACCCACGTACCTCTCCCCAGGGACAATGAGAGAGTGACTCACCCACGTACCTCTCCCCAGGGAGAATGAGAGAATGACTCACCCACGTACCTCTCCCCAGGGAGAATGAGAGAATGACTCACCCATGTGCCTCTCCCCAGGGAGAATGAGAGAATGACTCACCCACGTACCTCTCCCCAGGGAGAATGAGAGAATAACTCACCCACGTACCTCTCCCCAGGGAGAATGAGAGAATGACTCACCCACGTACCTCTCCCCAGGGAGAATGAGAGAATGACTCACCCACGTACCTCTCCCCAGGGAGAATGAGGGAGTGACTCACCCACGTACCTCTCCCCAGGGAGAATGAGAGAGTGACTCACCCGCGTACCTCTCCCCAGGGAGAATGAGAGAATGACTCACCCATGTACCTCTCCCCAGGGAGAATGAGAGAATGACTCACCCACGTACCTCTCCCCAGGGAGAATGAGAGAATGACTCACCCATGTACCTCTCCCCAGGGAGAATGAGAGAATGACTGACCCACGTACCTCTCCCCAGGGAGAATGAGGGAGTGACTCACCCACGTACCTCTCCCCAGGGAGAATGAGAGAATGACTCACCCATGTACCTCTCCCCAGGGAGAATGAGAGAGTGACTCACCCACGTACCTCTCCCCAGGGAGAATGAGAGAGTGACTCACCCACGTACCTCTCCCCAGGGAGAATGAGAGAATGACTGACCCACGTACCTCTCCCCAGGGAGAATGAGAGAATGACTCACCCACGTACCTCTCCCCAGAGAGGGAGAATGAGAGAATGACTCACCCACGTACCTCTCCCCAGGGAGAATGAGAGAATGACTCACCCACGTACCTCTCCCCAGGGAGAATGAGAGAGTGACTCACCCACGTACCTCTCCCCAGGGAGAATGAGAGAATGACTCACCCACGTACCTCTCCCCAGGGAGAATGAGAGAATGACTCACCCACGTACCTCTCCCCAGGGAGAATGAGAGAATGACTCACCCACGTACCTCTCCCCAGGGAGGGAGAATGAGAGAGTGACTCACCCACGTACCTCTCCCCAGGGAGAATGAGAGAGTGACTCACCCACGTACCTCACCCCAGGGAGGGAGAATGAGAGAATGACTCACCCACGTACCTCTCCCCAGGGAGGGAGAATGAGAGAGTGACTCACCCACGTACCTCTCCCCAGGGAGAATGAGAGAGTGACTCACCCACGTACCTCTCCCCAGGGAGGGAGAATGAGAGAGTGACTCACCCACGTACCTCTCCCCAGGGAGAATGAGAGAGTGACTCACCCACGTACCTCTCCCCAGGGAGAATGAGAGAGTGACTCACCCACGTACCTCTCCCCAGGGAGAATGAGAGAGTGACTCACCCACGTACCTCTCCCCAGGGAGAATGAGAGAGTGACTCACCCACGTACCTCTCCCCAGGGAGAATGAGAGAATGACTCACCCACGTACCTCTCCCCAGGGAGAATGAGAGAATGACTCACCCACGTACCTCTCCCCAGGGAGAATGAGAGAATGACTCACCCACGTACCTCTCCCCAGGGAGGGAGAATGAGAGAATGACTCACCCACGTACCTCCCCCCAGGGAGGGAGAATGACTCACCCACGTACCTCTCCCCAGGGAGAATGAGAGAATGACTCACCCACGTACCTCTCCCCAGGGAGGGAGAATGAGAGAATGACTCACCCACGTACCTCTCCCCAGGGAGGGAGAATGACTCACCCACATACCTCCCCCCAGGGACATTGAGAGAGTGACTCACCCACGTACCTCTCCCCAGGGAGAATGAGAGAGTGACTCACCCACGTACCTCTCCCCAGGGAGAATGAGAGAGTGACTCACCCACGTACCTCTCCCCAGGGAGAATGAGAGAGTGACTCACCCACGTACCTCTCCCCAGGGAGAATGAGAGAATGACTCACCCACGTACCTCCCCCCAGGGACATTGAGAGAATGACTCACCCACGTACCTCCCCCCAGGGAGAATGAGAGAATGACTCGCCCATGTACCTCTCCCCAGGGAGGGAGAATGAGAGAATGACTCACCCAGGCATCGCACACAGAAGTGTGATTTTTAAAAATAAAAAGACTGGCTAACAGTGGCCCAATTTATATTAAGTGACAATCCACACAAAAACTTGTGTAATATCAGTTCCATAAATAAGGGTTTAGTATTTCACAGGATGAAATGCTCCCAAGACAAGTAGACTGGGACTTTTTGAATGGGCTTCATTATACTGAGCCTCTCAGCGCTGTTTGATGTGATTTTGTGTGCTATTCCTTGCTGTGTAATGCAGCCACTTGAAAAGATTGAAAACAACCACAATAAGAATCCTTAAGCTGATGGGACCTACATTCCAGTGCGCTTTGGATGATTTCACCATAATCTCTGGTTTGGAAATTCTGGCAGTGCTGGCACAGCTTACAGGTAACCTCAAAGGTGACTAAAATCCATGCCGACCACCTACTGTTGCTGCAATGAGACTCGTGCCATTTTGTTGAGGCCCAGGCCTCATTTGCATGGATCTGGCCAGCTGTGCGCACCAATCCGATGGAGCTCGCCAGTTGGGGAGGGCAGGGAATCGGCTGAGTCCTCCGTAAACCCTGCTGACAGTCCGGGCTTGGAGGGTGAGGTTATCCTTGAGGGACTTAGGAGGTGCATGGGACAGCAGCAGGCCGGGCTATTTGTGTGGGGCCAGGAGGAACATCACTGTTCCTCCTGGCCTCACAATACTAAAAGGTGAAAATGGGTTTGGCTGTCCTTTGAGAGGCCTCCAGTGGTCACAATCAACAGCAACAGCTTTACATTCGGCCCAACATGTCCATGCTGCTGTTTATGCTCCACTCGAGCCTCCTCCCGTCTTTCCTCATCTAAATCTATCAGCATAACCCTCTATTCCCTTCTCCCTCATATGCTTGTCTAGCCTCCCCTTAAATGCATCTATACTATTCGCTTCAACCACTCCCTGTGGTAGCGAGTTCCACATTCTCACCACTCTCTGGGTAAAGAAGTTTCTTCTGAATTCCCCATTTGATTTGTGAGAACTTGCATTTATAGAGCGACTTTAACGTAGTAAAATGTCCCAAGGTGCTTCACAGGAGCGTTATCGGACAAAATTTGACACCGAGCCACAGAAGCAGATATTGGGACAAGTGACCAAAATCTTGATCGAAGGGGTAGTTTTTAAGGAGGAGGAGAGAGAGGTTTAGGGAGGGGATTCCAGAGCTTGGGGCCCAGGCAGCTGAAGGTACGGCCACCAAAGATGGTGCGAAGGAAATCGGAGATGCACAAGGCCAGAATTGGAGGAACACAGAGTTCTCGGAGGGTTGCCTCGGTTGCCCTCTAGTTTATTACACAAATTGTCGGACGTCTACTCATTACATCTAATATTAAAATTTATCAACTGATTCCAGAATTTTCTGCCATTCAGCGGACACATGAAGCCAGAGGTCCTCTCACTCCAGTAAGCCTGAAGCCAGACAACAGGGGAAGCCCCAAGACCAGTGCTGGCATTGTCAGATGATTGCACACACACACTAAGGGCTGGATTTTGCCATTGGGGCGGGCTGGGGGCGTGTCAGGTGGTTTTCGTGTCAGGACCCCGACTCAGAAGTGAGGTGGGAAAAAAGTGCAATTTTCCCCTAATTGGGCACTTGATTTTCAGCATGTGGGATCCCCTGGCCCAATTAGTCTTTCCATCCTGAAAGTCGCCTCCGATGACGTCGTCAGTGCTGCTGGATTTAAGGCCTGCAAGCAGCCTTGCTTCTTCTGGAAACTGGAAACGCTTTGGACATTGTATGAAGGACTTCATTTACCGACCATGTCCACCAGCAAGCAAAAGTGTGCACCTCGCTTTGATGAGCCCTCCCTCCAAGCTCTGGTGCAGGGAGCAAGATCTAATAAGGAGGTGCTCTTCCCTTCCTCAGGGAGAAAAAAGCCACCACAACAGACTAAAGCTGTGTGCCTGCAAGTGGCCCAGGAGGTCAACTCCATATCAATGAGCCGCAGAACCTGGCTGCAATGCAGGAAGAGGTTTCATGACCTTCTCCGCACAGGAAAAGTGAGTATGACTTTCTCATCACCCTCAATCTCATCCCCATCGCCTCTCCTCACCAGCACTCTGCTTTGCTAACC
Organism: Somniosus microcephalus; assembly: GCF_052327205.1. Classification (NCBI taxonomy): domain Eukaryota; kingdom Metazoa; phylum Chordata; class Chondrichthyes; order Squaliformes; family Somniosidae; genus Somniosus; species Somniosus microcephalus. The sequence continues at coordinate 23,374,321 of NC_140988.1, forward strand.
TCTTCCTCCACATCTCACTTGACACTGACATCCCTGCACCCTTACCCATTCCCTCTCTCTCTATGGTCACATTCACTTAACTATTCGACCATGCAGCCCTCACACTCCCTATCACTATGACGCAATGACAACAACTTACAACACACAGGGAGGGCCCTTTGTCTCCTTCTAAGCATCTATGCTATGGATTCTCTACACTCACTCCTTCATTCTCACTCAAACTCCACTGGTGTCCCTTATTGCAGGAAAAGAGAGCCCACAATAAGAGGGACAGAGCGAGGACAGGAGGAGGGCCACCCTCAGTAGCCCAGCTCTCCACCTCAGAGGAGGCGACCCTGCAAATTGCCGGCATCGAAGAGGATTCCCAAGTGGGGGAGGGACAGGCGGGCGCATCACAGCAAGCTGATGACAAAATAATTTGTCATCTCTCTCATTGACATTGTATGAGTCACTGATAATGAATGATAATGATTCTAATGCTCTAACAGATTGACTTATGATCATCTGCACAATTCAATGTGCATGCAACCTTTACCTCACATCTCTAACTCTTTCCTTTACTCTCCCACAGGACCATCGAGAGCCCCTGTCCCCACTGTCCAGGAGGAAGAGCCTGAGCTTCCAGACTCCTCAGAGGAAGCTGCAACCTCTGAGTATGCTCCGTCAGCAGAATAAAGTGCACCCTGCACCAGCGCAGACACTCACAGCTCAGTGGGACCTTCGGGACATAGAGTAGAGTTGTCACCTGGTGTATCACAGCTCACAAGTGAGCATCAGCAGATGCTGGAGACAGGGACAGCAGTGGAGAGTCCTCGTCGCAGTGGAGAGGATGCTCCCAGCTTGGCTCCGCTGCATGTCGACCCTGGGCCTCCGGGTCCATCCAGAAGGAGAGCGGTGCTGGAACTCCAGGAACAGGTGCAGGAGTCTCTGGCAGGTTTTGTCTCCAGGGTTGCTGCGAGTGTGCAGCTAATGGAGGAGTCCATCGCTAACATGAGCAGAGCCTTTGTGGAGGCGTTGGCGCATGAAGGCATCACCACGGAAAGGATGGCAACCTCCGTGGAAAGGATGGCTACCTCCATGGTAAGGCTGGCTACCATAGAGGAGAGGGTGGCTACGGTAGAGGAGAGGATGGCTACGGTAGAGGAGAGGATGGCTACGTCCATGGAGGAGCTTAGTCGCCAGGGTATGGAAAACATGGTCATTATTCAGAATAGACTGAAATCTCTTGAGGAGCGATGGTCAGCTATTGAGCAAACAAACCAGACCTTCATGCAAGTCCTCTGGAGTAGGACTTCCAGCACAGAAACGGGTCCTCATGGTCTCGCTGCAGTGCAGCAAGGTGCTGTCCAGCCACTTGCTAGCTCTGAAGTGGGGCTGACCCATGAGAGGGATGTTGGTGGCATACAACAAGGAAGTGGGGGTTCCTCTCCAAGAGTTCACACGACCATGCCACTGCAGAGCCCTCGGTCAGAGCCTCACCAGAGTCCCCACCCAACTGAGATTGGTGTCTCAACCCCTGCACAGCCGCAGGAGCAGCAGACTGTTGCCGAGCCCTCACAGGTTTGCAACCCCAGAGGACGACCGCCAAAGGTGTCGAGACAGGAGCAGCAAGAAAGTGACAAGGGGCCTCCACATCTGCTGAAACCACAGGGGAAGCACCACATAGGAGCACGTGTAAGAGGAAGATAATGCACAAGTAGTCACAAGGGTAGTCACTTGGGTGTAATGTTGTGTTTAATTTTGAAAAGCCATCAGTTGCTTATTGTCATAAAAAATTCTGATGGCAAACAGTTGCAGCTGTGGCATGTGTCATTTCGCTAATGGGGCTTCCACATTGAGGGCTTAGGGCGACTTGCAATTGTCAGTATGGTGGTCAGAGTGATAGGAATCCGCAGGTTCTTGGCCATTGTCGATGGTCTGATAAGAAGCTGCGAGGCAAAAGTGTTTGATTGTGCAGGCTAAGCAAATCTGGCCAAGATGAGTGCGTCCCTTGCATCCCGGGCAGCAATGTGGTCGCGCGCTGGCGCCTTCTGGCCTGTGCAGCTTCAGGTGGGTGAGCAGCAGTTTGGCGCTCCTGTTGTTGCTGCTGCTGTTGGTGGTGCTGTTGTTCGTGGTTCTGCTGCTGCCACGGCTGGTCTTCGTCCGAATCTGATGTCCAGGAGGAAAGGAAATAAATGGTTCCCATGCTTCTGGTATATGCCTCAGTTGAGGAAGCATTCAGTCAAGGTGGCGAGAGGGGTTTCCCAGGAGGTCACACTGGAGATGGGTGTCAGGCTCTAATCTTCCACAATAGATATGCCTGCTAAAAGCTCCCCCAGACCTGAGACAACAAAGTTCTGCCACCTGCAAATGATGATTGCTGAAAACTCCTTTTTAATGGAGGAGCTGCAGCTGTCAGTAAGCAGTCCACTTGTGATGCAGCCTGGATTCACTGGCGTGTTTCAGAGAAGGCGTGCAGGACGTGGGAAAAGTGGTAAAATCAAAAAGGCCTCTCAAAATGGGATTATAGAGGCACTTAACTGGTTGTTAATTGCCACCTAATCTTAAAAGTTAGGCGTACACTTAGTGGTACCAGTTAGAACCTTTTTGCTCCGCTGATTTATACTTGAAAACTGCTTTTTGAGACAGTCTAGGAGAAAACAATTTTTGCGGAATTGCTCCTATTCCATAAAGAAGTATTTTTGGGGGAGGAGACTTGCCGCACAGTGTGAGGTAATTTCCCCTGCAGCATGATCTTAGGAACATAGGAACTTAGGAACGGGAATAGGCCATTCAGCCCCTCGAGCCTGCTCCGCCATTCAATGAGATCATGGCTGATCTGTGATCTAACTCCATATACCCACCTTTGCCCCATATCCCTTAATACCTTTGGTTAACAAAAATCTATCAATCTCTGATTTAAAATTAACAATTGATCTAGCATCAACTGCCATTTGCGGTAGAGAGTTCCAAACTTCTACCACCCTTTGTGTTGAGTCTGAGTGTCCCAGATGTGCTTATTCTAAATCACTGGACACAGGCAACAAGAATAACTTAAACAGGTCGTTACTAATCGAAGGTCAGGGCTGAACTGCTTAGCAAATTACTACACAGAGTTTATATACCGGTGTGGTCACCACCGGTACTACAATATACAGTAGCCTGTTGAGATACCGTGGCAAACGTGGGAGTCGAGACCAGAGCCAGTGAAACAGTACAGCTTTTTATTTCAGCCTCATGGCAAAACAGGAACTAGAAAAGCCCGCGCATCCACTTAAATACTTCCCAGACAGGAAGTGCTCCCGGCAGCCTGTCCCTGCGGGAAACAAGTTGCTGGAGGAAAGGGCCCCCGGCTGGGGGCTTCTGCTTAGACTGTCTGTGCTGCCGTGAGCGGATTATGTCCAGTGGTGGCGTGTCGCCACAGAGCTCCCCCCAGAATCCGCTTAGGAGGAGTGGACGAGTCGTGACGGTAGTCTAATGGTTCTGCCGCAGCGGCTCTGAGTGGTCGCCGGTCTGGTTGGTTGGGTCGGGCGGTTCGCCGCCGGCTGTGCTGGCTTGCCGGGGGGACGGCCTCTAGTTGGAGGCTGGGCCACGGGGACCTGTTCCCCTGGTTCGGTGTGTGCTGGTTTGAGCCAGTCGATGGAGACTGTGTCGACCCTGTCGCCGAGTCGCAGCTTGAAGACCTTGTCCCCGGTTTGTAGTACCTCGTACGGTCCGTCGTACGGGGGTCGCAGGGGCCCGCGGTGCGCGTCGTGTCGCACGAAGACGAAGCGCGCCTGCTGTAAATTTGGCGGGACGCGAGGTGCGAGTTCGCCGTGTCGGTTGACCGGAAGTGGGGCGAACTGCTGAGCGGAAGAGAAAGAGTTGAGCCGCTGCTGTTCGGCCGACCAAGGCTTGGTAGGCTCCGGAAGGAATTCGCCTGGGATGCGCAGCGGTTGTCCGTAGACTAACTCTGCTGCCGAGGACTGGAGGTCTTCCTTGACCGCGGTGCGTAGGCCGAGTAGCACCCACGGCAGGCGGTCAGTCCAGGTACTGTCCTGCAGGCCGGCGCAGAGTGAGGCCTTGAGTGACCTGTGGAAGCGTTCACAAAGTCCGTTGGCCTGCGGGTGGTACGCCGTGGTGCGGTGGAGCGTCACCCCGAGGTTGCGTGCTGTGGCCGTCCAGAGTTCGGAGGTGAACTGGGCGCCTCTGTCGGAGGTTATGTCGGCCGGCACGCCGAACCTCGCAACCCAGGTGTTAACGAACGCCCTGGCGATGTCGGCTGTGGTGGTGGAGGACAGCGGCACTGCCTCAGGCCAGCGTGTGTAGCGGTCGACCATCGTGAGGAGATAAGTTTGGCCTTGCGATGGCGGCAGGGGACCGACGATGTCGACGTGTACGTGGTCGAAGCGGCGGCTGGGTGCCTCGAAGTCTCCCAGGGGTGCTTTGGTGTGCAGCTGTACCTTAGCCCGTTGGCAGGCGAGGCAGGAGGTGGCCCAAGTCTGAACATCTCTGCTGAGGCCGCGCCAGACGAAGCGCTTGGAGAGGAGTTTGACGGATGCGCGGGAACCCGGGTGAGAGAGCCCGTGGAGCGCGTTGAAGACGCGGCGGCGCCAGGTCTCAGGGACGACTGGCCTGGGGTGGCCGAGTGAGACGTCGCAAGTGACTGCCGTGGCTTCGGGCCCGTGCGCGACCTTGGCTAGGCGTAGCCCTGGCAGGCTGGTAGCCGCCGAGAGGAGGTCTGGGTCCGTGAGCTGGTCCGCTGCTAGTTGTGCGTAGTCGACCGCGAGGTGATTCGCACAGACGGCGGGATGGGAAAGGCAGTCGGCGACCACGTTGTCTCTACCGGAGATGTGCTGAATGTCCGTAGTAAACTCGGACACAGCCGCGAGCTGGCGTTGCTGCCTAGCGGACCAGGGTTCGGTGTGCTTGACCATCGCGTATGTGAGTGGCTTGTGGTCCACATACGCGGTGAAGGGGCGGCCTTCCAGGAGGAACCTGAAATGGCGGACCGACAGGTGGAGCGCGAGAAGCTCGCGGTCGAAAGTGGAGTATTTGACCTCCAGGGGGCGCAGTTGGCGGCTGTAGAAGGCAAGTGGCTGCCACGCGCCATTGACCCACTGCTCGAACACGGCCCCGACCGCGTGGTCGGAGGCGTCGGTGGTGAGCGCGACTCGGGCATTGGCCCTCGGGTGCACGAGCAGAGTGGCGTCGGCGAGCGCGTTTTTGGTGGCGTCGAAGGCGGCTGCCGTGTCAGTGGTCCAGGCTACATCCATCTTGCCGGATTTTCCTCGGAGGGAGTCGTATAGGGGCTTCATGAGGGCTGCAGCTCTGGGGATGAACCTGTTGTAGAAGTTCACCATCCCGAGGAACTCCTGGGGGCCCTTGATGGTTGTGGGGCGGGGAAATTGCTGGACGGCCTGCACCTTGTTGGGCAGGGGGACGGCCCCAGCAGGGGTGATGCGGTGACCGAGAAAATCGATCTCGGTTAGGCCGAATTGGCACTTCGCCGGGCTGAGGATGAGCCCGTGTTGGGCTAGGCGCCCGAACAGGATGCGAAGGTACTCGAGGTGTTCCTGTTTGGAGGAGCTGGCCACGAGAATGTCGTCTAGATAGACGAATAGGAAGTTCAGGTCCCGGAGGACTGAGTCCATAAGGCGCTGGAAAGCCTGTGCTGCATTCTTGAGGCCGAAGGGCATCCTCAGGAACTCGAACAGGCCGAATGGGGTGATGACGGCCGTTTTGGGGATGTCCGCGGTGTGTACGGGGACTTGGTGGTAACCGCGCACCAGGTCGACTTTGGAAAAGACGGTTCGTCCGGCCAGTCGGGCCGAGAAGTCCTGGATGTGTGGCACCGGGTATCGATCGGGGGTGGTGGCGTCGTTGAGGCGGCGGTAGTCCCCGCAAGGGCGCCAGCCTCCGCCGGGCTTGGGGGCGATGTGGAGGGGCGAGGCCCAAGGGCTGCTGGAGCGGTGGATGATGCCGAGTTGTTCCATGGTGGTGAACTCGGCCCGCGCGATTTCCAGCTTGGCCGGGTTGAGTCTGCAGGCGTGGGCTGAAACTGGGGGGCCGGTGGTGGGGATATAGTGTTCCACACCGTGCTTGGCGGCTTTGGCCGAAAAGGTCGGGTTAGTGAGGGCGGGAAACTCAGCTAGGAGTGCCGAGTAGTCGTCCGTGGCTCTGGCGAGGCAGTAGGTCATCAGGCCGGCCGAACGGGCCGGGGTAAAGGCGCCGGGGATGGGGGCCATAGTGTTGATGTCGACGAGGCGGTGCCTCGGAATGTCGACAAGGAGGCCGTGGGCGAGTAGGAAGTCGGCGCCGATGAGTGGGCAGAGGACTTTGGCTGTGAGGAACTCCCAGCGGTGGCGGCGGCCCGCGAGGTCAAGCGTGACCATGCGGGTGCCATATGTGCGGATGTCAGAGCCGTTGGCTGCAGCCAGTGTGATACCCCGTGTGCCGCGTTGGATCTCGAGGACGGAGGCGGGGGTGATGCTGTGCTGGGCCCCTGTGTCGCACAGAAATCGGCGGTTGGTTCTGTCGTCAGTGACGTACAGTAGGGGCTCCTTCTGCCCCGCGGCCATCGCGGGGGCCGGTGCGGGGGGGGGTTTGAAGGTACACGGTGGCGTGCAGCATTGAGCCCTAGCGCCAAAACGGGTGTGGTAGTAGCAGTGACCCGGAGTGGTAGGGCGGTCGGGCCTAGCGGCCCGGGAAGACCGCGTGGTCGTTGCCGTGAGGTCGGGCGCAACGTCGCGAGCGGCCTGTGCAGAGAGCAGCCGGTCGGCCTTTTCGGCTATATCATTCAGGTCCGTGGAGTCGGACTCCACAATGAGCGGGCGGATGCTGGCGGGGAGCTGCCGAATGAAAAGCGTGCGAAAAAGGGCGCCGGGATTTTTGTCGTCTGAGAGGGACAGCATGTGGGAAAGCAGGTCTGATGGTGAAGCGTCACCAAGGCCGGGGAGGTCCAGGAGTTGGCAGTGGCGCTGGTAAGAGGACGTTTGAAATTTTTTAAGTAGCGCAGCCTTCAGATGTTCGTACTTGCCCTCCGTTGGTGGATTCTGCAGCGCTGCCCAAATCTTGGGGACTGTAGCGTAGGTGAGCGAGGCGACGAGGTAGTCGTACTTCGTGGCGTCGACTGTAATGCCTTTCAGCCGGAATCTGGACTCACCTTGAACGAACCAGGCTTCGGCGAGGTTCTCCCAAAAGTCTGGTAATTTAACCGTGACTGCGTTTGTATCCGCCATGCTAGCTTAGGATTCGTCCTGAGCGTCGGGGTCACCAGTGTTGAGATACCGCGGCAAACGTGGGAGTCGAGACCAGAGCCAGTGAAACAGTACAGCTTTTTATTTCAGCCTCATGGCAAAACATGAACTAGAAAAGCCCGCGCATCCACTTAAATACTTCCCAGACAGGAAGTGCTCCCGGCAGCCTGTCCCTGCGGGAAACAAGTTGCTGGAGGAAAGGGCCCCCGGCTGGGGGCTTCTGCTTAGACTGTCTGTGCCGCCGTGAGCGGATTATGTCCAGTGGTGGCGTGTCGCCACAAGCCAAGAGAAAGTAGTCCATCTCTTAAGGTAGTCTCTTAAGGTGGTACAGGTTACATACACCACAATTCCTCCCTTTTTAGCTTAACAGTGTACATCCCAATTTAAACACAACATGGATAACATATATACAACTTCATGCAAAACTGTTCAAAGATTCAGTCTCTGAGGAGGCCTCCTGATCCGAGTTGGATAACGCCTTTCAGGGGTCTCTGATTCTCGTTGCTGGGGTGACTCATCTAGTTGATCTCTTATGGGTTGGACATCATCAGATACATTGGCGTCTGAGGTAGATGCTTCAGGTTCACTAACTTCTTCCACTGGTGTCTCTGTCGTAGTCATGGGTTCGACCCTTGTTCTCGATTCTACAAGTTGGTCAGCATGACGTCGTATTACGTTTTCACCAATATCTACCGTGTACATCAGGGGTCCTTGTCTGGCATGAATTGTTCCAGATTGCCATTTCTCATTCTTATAGTCCCGGGCTAACACTGGTTGTCCTATTTCGAAACTCCGAGTGGTCTTGTTATTTATATGCTGGAACTGTTTGTTTTCGACTTCCCTCCGCACATTTGGTTTTAACAAGTCCAACCTGGACCGCAACCTCCTGTTATAGAACATCATGGCAGGGCTTTGATTTGTCACTGCATGAGTGGCGTTTCGATATGCCATTAGGAAATTGTCCACCTTGTGTTGTAGTGGAATCTGGTCTTCGCTCATGGCCTTTATCGCCTTTTTGAACGTTTGTACAAATCTCTCGGCCAACCCATTTGTAGCCGGATGATATGGGGCAGAGGTATAATGTTTCACCCCATTCTTCTTCATGAATTTCTGGAATTCTTCTGACATGAACTGCGGTCCGTTGTCTGAACATATTTGTTCTGGCAATCCATTTCTTGCGAATATCGTTCTTAGAACTGCGATCGTCTTTTCCGAGGTAGTGGTCGCCATCTTAATCACTTCTGGCCATTTAGAATGTGCATCTACCGCAATTAAAAACATGGAGTCCATGAATGACCTGCGAAGTCAATATGTACACGTTGCCATGGGGTTGAAGGCCATTCCCATGGATGCAGCGGTGCAATTGGAGGTGCATTTTGAACTTTTTGGCACCCTGAGCAGCTTTTAGTCAGATCCTCTATTTGTTGGTCGATACCTGGCCACCACACATAAGCCCTAGCAAGGCTTTTCATCTTGACTCCCCCCAGATGACCTTCATGCAGTTCCTTTAGAACTCTCTCCCTTAATTTAGGAGGAATAATCACCCTTGTTCCATACATCAATGTTCCTTGACAGACGGACAGCTGTTCTCGTCTGGCTGAGAATGCCGGTAACAGTGGTTCACCATGAGCTGGCCATCCCTTCACTGTCAATTCGTAGACCCGAGACAGTGTCGGGTCGTTCCTGGTTTCTCTCTCAATACTTGCATTGGTGACTGGTAAACATTCGATGATGGTCGAGTGAAATAACTCAACAGGGTCAACTGTCGGTGCCTCTTCCGCTGTAGGTAGTGGCAGGCGCGACAGCCCATCAGCATTACCATGTTGCTTTGTATCTTTGAATTCGATCTGATATTGATGTGCCCCTAGGAAAAGGGACCATCTCTGGAGCCTCTGCGCTGTCATCACCAAAACACCCTTCTTAGGGTTAAAAATGGAAACCAACGGCTGGTGGTCTGTCAGCAGCGTAAACTTTTGCCCTTGCAGGTAATGATTAAATTTTTTTACTCCCCACACAAGGCTGAGAGCCTCCCTATCTATCTGAGCATAGTTGCGCTCAGCGGAGGTCAATGATCTGGATGCGAATGCGACTGGTCTTTCCAAGCCATTTGGCAACTTATGTGAGAGCACTGCCCCAATACCATATGGAGAAGCATCACAAGCTAAACGAATAGGCAGCGTTGGGTTAAAGTGAGCCAACACTTCCTTAGAGGTGATCAATGCCTTGCTTTTGTGAAAGGCCCGCTTACAGTCCTCGCTCCACTTCCATGGCACTCCCTTCTGCAAAAGAGCATTCAGCGGGTGTAGCACTGTGGATAAATTTGGCAGAAACTTATGGTAATAGTTAATCAACCCTAGGAACGACCTCAACTGGGATACATTTTCCGGAGCGGGAGCCTTCACAACAGCTTCGATCTTGTCAGGTGACTTGTGTAGCCCCTCCTGGTCAATGACGTGAACACAGTACGAGATCCGCTTCTGAAAGAACTCACATTTCTGGCGATTAACTCGAAGTCCATATTCTTTCAATCTGGTGAGCACCTGTTCCAAATTTGCAAGGTGTTCCTCATCATCACCTCCTGTAATCAGAATGTCGTCCAGGTAGCATTGTGTGCCTGGAATTCCCTGTAATACCTGCTCCATGGCCCTTTGCCAAATCGCTGGAGCCGATGCCACTCCAAAAACTAGTCTATTATACCGATATAAGCCCTTATGCGTGTTGATCGTGAGATACTGGCGTGACGCTTCATCAACTTCCATCTGTAAGTACGCCTGCGCCAGGTCTATCTTGGTGAAGTGTTTCCCGCCAGACAATGAAGCGAAGATATCCTCAATCCGTGGAAGCGGATATTGCACCGTGTGAAGCATCGGATTAACAGTGATCTTGAAATCGCCACGGATGCGAACCTTCCCCGGTTCCCCCGGCTTGTTACTCGATGAACGCTTCATGACGGGAACAATGGGCGTGGCCCATTCACTCCAGTCCACCTTTGACAGTACTCCGGAACGTTCTAGTCCTTCCAGCTCAGCTTCCACAGCAGGTCGTATCGCATAAGGTACCGGTCTAGCTTTGAAAAATTTTGGGTTTGCATGTTCTTCAACCTTGATGTTTGCCGTAATTCCTTTCAGTGTTCCCAGTCCCTGCTGGAACACCTCTTTAGCATCGTCCAATATTCTGGACAGTCGTTTAGGTGTGACATCGTCCTTTTTACCGGAATCTACAGTTAGTGCTTTTAAGGAATGCCAGTCCATATTTATTCTCCTGATCCATTCCCGTCCCAGTAGTGGTGGACCTCCCTCAGATAACACATATAAGTCCATTCCTCGGCTTTCTTTACCCTTGTGGACCACCTTTACCTTTATCTTTCCAATGGGGTATACTCTTTGCCCCGTGTATGTTTTCAATACAATCTCCGTATCCCTTAGGGGAATGTGTGGAAATAACCTTTTGTAATCTTGCTTATTCATGACCGTCAATGCCGATCCAGTGTCCAATTCCATCTTCACTTGGACTGCTATCTGAAGTGTGACCCAGATAGTTTGGTGGTCTGCTGTGTTACCCACATTATGTATTCTTAGACAACCCAGTTCCTTACTGCTGGAGTCTGAATCCGTCTTCTGTTCATCCGAACTGTTCTCTGTCACCTTGTGTACCTTTTTGCACTTTTCCTGCGGTGACTTTTTGTTGCTGGTCTTCTTTCCTGACCGGCATACTTTAGCTATGTGACTGAGCTTGCCACATTTTCTGCATTCCTGATTTTTGAACCAGCACTGGTTCTGATCGTGCGTTGTCCTTCCGCAACAATAACACTTTACTGCACCCAATGCCATTTGATTGGTGCTGAGTTCCGATGACCTTAGCTGCATTTCCGCGGTGCCTCTTGCCGCGGCCTCGTGCGATGCTGCAATGGTGACAGCTTTATCAAGCGTAAGGTCCTTTTCCTCTAGCAGTCGCTTTTGTGTTCCTTCTTTTAATAATCCACACACGAATTTATCTCTCGGAGCATCTGCTAGTCCTGTACCAAACTGACAGTACTTTGATAGCTTGCGCAGTTCAATTAAGAATTCAGCGTTGCTTTCCTCTTTCAGCTGCATTCTTCTGTAAAATTTAAATTGTTCCGCTATCAGCAGCGGCGTGGGGTTTAAATGTTCTAGCAGGATATTAACAATATTCGCGAAAGTCTGATCCGCTGGTTTATCTGGTGTTACAAGGTGCCTCAATAACCCGTACGTCTTCGCACCCATTGAGTTTAATAAGGTTACTGCTTTCTTATCATCTGGTACCTCATTTGCTGTACAATAAACTTCAATGCGTTCTACATACGTGGCCCAATCTTCAACATCGCTATCAAAAGCAGTGATGTTACCGTGTTTAGGCATCCTTGAGAGTTTCTTTAAATATTTTATTTTTCCAAAATGGCGGCTTCCCGCGCTTGTCTTCTTCCCCCGCCTACTAAAATGGTGGCTTCCCGCGCTTGGCGGCTTTTCCCGCGCTTGTCTTCTTCCCCCGCCGACTACAATGGCGGCTACCCGCGCTTGTCTTCTTCCCCGCTGGCTACAATGGCGATGACCGCGCTGTTGCCGTTCTCGCCTCCCAGCGGTTCTTAATTTCCCCGACGCTGCTTTTGCTCCCCCGCGGTTCTCGTGGGCATTAACGCTTCCCTCGTTGCTGCGCCTCTCAGCCCCGATTGCAGCCCGGCCCTTTACACCGGCTGCGGTCGAGTTCTCCGCGGTTCTCGTGGCATTAACGCTGCCCTTGTCGCTGCGCCTCTCGGCCCCGATTGCAGCCCGGCCCTTTTCACCGGCTGCGGTCGAGTTCTCCGCCCTTTTTCCTCCGGTTTCCCTCCCCTTCTCCACTGACAACGCGGCCGACTTTCTGCCCGTGTCGCTAGATCGGCTTACCCACCACCGTGGTAGAAGGATGATCACTGCCTGTCGCTGATGGAGGACTTCGTGGTCAGTAATTTCAACCCGGGTTCTCGATGCCTCCCGTGCGATGCGGTGCTCAGCAGGATGATGAGGGCGGATGCCTCTTCTCGACGCCCGTTCTGAGGACGAAGCTGCCTTGGATGCAAAACTGCCGCAGGGTAAGATCGGACTCGTCGCCACTGTTGAGTCTGAGTGTCCCAGATGTGCTTATTCTAAATCACTGGACACAGACAACAAGAATAACTTAAACAGGTCTTTACTAATCGAAGGTCAGGGCTGAACTGCTTAGCAAATTACTACACAGAGTTTATATACCGGTGTGGTCACCACCGGTACTACAATATACAGTAGCCAAGAGAAAGTAGTCCATCTCTTAAGGTAGTCTCTTAAGGTGGTACAGGTTACATACACCACACTTTGTGTGTAGAAGTGTTTCATAACTTCACTCCTGAAAGGTCTGGCTCTAATTTTTAGATTATGCCCCCTCGTCCTAGAATCCTCAACCAGTGGAAATAGTTTCTCTCTATCTACCCTATCTGTTTCCCTTAATATCCTGAAAACTTCGATCAGATCACCCCTTGAACTTCTAAATTCTAGGGAATACAACTCTAATTTGTGTAATCTCTCCTTGTAACTTAACCCTTGAAGTCCGGGTATCATTCTGGTAAACCTACACTACACTCCTTCCAAGGCCAATATATCCTTCCTAAGGTATGGTGCCCAGAACTGCTCACAGTACTCCAGGTGTGGTCTAACAGCTGCAGCATAACTTCTACCCCCTTGTATTCTAGTCCTCTAGATATAAAGGCCAGCATTCCATTAGCCTTTTTAATTATTTTCTGTACCTGGTCATGACATTTTAATGATCTATGTACCTGAACCCCCAAGTCTCTTTGAACATCCACTGTTTTTTGCTTTTTACCATTTAGAAAGTACCCTGTTCTATCCTTTTTAGGTCCAAAGTGGACCTCACATTTACTTACATTGAAATCTATTTGCCACAGTTTTGCCCATTTATTTAATCTGTCGATATCCCTCTGTAATTTTATGCCTTCATCTACACTGCTTACAATGCCGCCTATCATTGTGTCATTGGCAAATTTGGATATATGACTTTCTATGCCATCATCTAAGTCATTAATAAATATTGTGTATAGTTGAGGCCCCAATACAGATTTCTGCAGGCCACCACTAGTCACATCCTGCCAATTTGAGTACCTACCCATTATGCCTACACTCTGTCTCCTGCCGCTCAGCCAATTTCCTAACCTGATCAATAATTTGCCCTCAATTCCATGGACTTCTACCTTAGATAACAGTCTCTTATGCAGGACTTTATCATATGCCTTCTAGAATAACATATAAATAACATCCATAGACACTCCCCTGTCCACTACTTTAGTCACCTCTTCAAAAAATTCAATCAGGTTTGTCAGGCATGACCTACCTTTCACAAATCCATGCTGGCTCTCTCTGATCAGAGAGGTGTTCAGTCACCCTATCCTTAATTACAGACTCTAGCAATTTCCTGACAACAGATGTTAAGCTACCTGGTCTATAATTCCCTGGTTTCCATCTCTCGCCATTCTTAAAAAGCGGCGTGATATACGCAATTTTCCAATCTAAAGGGACGGTTCCTTAATCTAGAGAACTTGGAAGATTATAGTTAGGGCATCTGCAATGTGCTCACCTACTTCCTTTAAACCCTGGGATGGAAGCCATCTGGCCCTGGGGATTTGTCACTCTTTAGTGCCATTATTTTCTTCATTATTGTTAATTTACTTATGTTAATTTTACTGATCTTGTACGCTGACGACACCCAGCTCTACCTCTACCTCTACCATTTCTCTCGACCCCTCCGCTGTCTCTAAATTGTCACGCTGCTTGTCTGACATCCAGTACTGGATGAGCAGAAATGTCCTCCAACTACATATTGGGAAGACTGAAGCCATTGTCTTCGGTCCCCGCCACAAACTCCGTTCCCTAGCCACCGACTCCATCCCTCTTCTTAGCATCTGTCTGAGGTTGAACCAGACTGTTCGCAACCTTGGTGTCATATTTGACCCTGAAATAAGTTTCCGACCACAAATCTGCACCATAACTAAGACCGCCTATTTCCACCTCCGTAACATCGCCTGACTGCACCCCTTGCCTCAGCTCATCCACTGCTGAAACCCTCATTCATGCCTTTGTTACTGTTAAGTCTGTGTGTTCTAGCTGTAATTACTAACACAGACTACAAGATTAAAGTTCAACGGGTCTTTACTGGTTGGAGGTCAGGACTATACTAAAATACAATATTACTACACAGTGCTTATATACCGGTGGTCACCACCGGTATTACGTATACAGTAGCCAGAGAAAGTAGTACATCTCTTAAGGTGGAACAGGCTTAAGTTCCCTTAAGGTGGAACAGGTTACATACACCACAATCCTCCCTTTTTAGCTTAACAGTCATATCCCCATTTAACATAACATAATAACATATATAACTTCAGGTATAAACAGTTCAAAGGTTCAGTCTCTCAGGAGGCCTTCTGATTCGGTTTGGATAACGCCTTTCAGTGGTCTCTGATTCCTGTTGCTGAGGTGACTCCTCTAGTTGGTCTCCCATGCATTGGGTGTTATCATCCTCAGGTACATTCCCTGCCGAGGTAGATGCTTCCGGTTCATTAACGTCTTCCACAGTTGTCTCTGTCACAACCATGGGTTCGACCCTTGCTCTCGATTCTACCAGTTGATCCGCATGATGCCTTATCACATTGTTACCAATATCTACTGTGTACATTAGAGGTCCTTGTCTGGCCCGAATTGTTCCGGACTGCCATTTTTCGTTTCCATAGCCCCTTGCCAACACTGGTTGTCCTACGTCGAAACTTCGAGTGGTCTTGTTATTAATATGCCGGAACTGTTTGTTTTCCACTTCCCTCCGCACATTTGGTTTTAACAAGTCCAACCTGGACCGCAACCTCCTGTTATAAAACATCATGGCAGGACTTTGGTTAGTCACTGCATGAGCGGCGTTTCGATATGCCATTAGGAAATTGTCCACCTCGTTCATGGCCTTTATTGCCTTTTTGAATGTTTGGACAAATCTCTCGGCCAACCCGTTTGTCGCCGGATGATATGGGGCAGAGGTATAATGTTTCACCCCATTCTTCTTTAAGAATTTTTGGAATTCTTCCGACACGAACTGTGGTCCGTTGTCCGAACAGATCTGTTCTGGCAATCCGTTCCTTGCGAATATTGTTCTTAACACTGCAATTGTCTTTTCTGAAGCAGTGGTATTCATCTTGATCACTTCTGGCCATTTGGAATGTGCGTCCACCGCAATTAGGAACATGGAGTCCATGAATGGACCAGCAAAGTCAATATGTACGCGTTGCCATGGGGCTGAAGGCCATTCCCATGGGTGTAGTGGTGCGATCGGAGGTGCATTTTGCACTTTTTGGCACCCAGCGCAGCTTTTCGTCAACTCCTCTATCTGTTGGTCAATACCCGGCCACCATACATAAGCCCTAGCAAGACTTTTCATCTTAACTCCCCCCAGATGACCTTCATGCAGTTCTTTTAAACTCTTTCCCTTAACTTGGGAGGAATAATCACTCTTGTCCCGTACATCAAAGTACCATGGCAGACGGACAGCTGGTCTCGCCTTGCCGAGAATGCCGGTAACAGAGGATCACCACGTGTTGGCCATCCTTTCACTGTCACCTCGTAGACTCTGGACAGTGTCGGGTCGTTCCTGGTTTCTCTTTCAATACTTGCATTGGTGACTGGTAAACACTCGATGATGGTCGAATGAAATAACTCAACAGGGTCAACTTTCGTCGTTTCTTCTTCTTCAGGTAGTGGCAGGCGCGACAGCCCATCAGCATTGCCATGCTGCTTCATACCTTTGAATTCTATTTGATATTGATGTGCCCCTAGGAAAAGGGACCATCTCTGGAGATGCTGTGCTGTCATCACTGAAACACCCTTCTTAGGGTTAAAAATGGATACCAACGGCTGATGGTCTGTCAGAAGTGTGAATTTTTGGCCCTGCAGGTAATGATTAAACTTCTTCACTCCCCATACAAGGCTGAGAGCCTCCCTATCGATCTGCGCATAGTTGTGCTCAGCGGAGGTCAATGATCTGGATGCAAACGCGACTGGCCTTACCGTGCCATTTGGCAACTTGTGTGAGAGTACTGCCCCAATACCATATGGAGAAGCATCACAAGCCAACCAAAT
The DNA here is from genome assembly GCF_052327205.1 of Somniosus microcephalus. Lineage (NCBI taxonomy): Eukaryota > Metazoa > Chordata > Chondrichthyes > Squaliformes > Somniosidae > Somniosus > Somniosus microcephalus. The sequence goes on from NC_140988.1 coordinate 23,390,699, forward strand.
AGGCAGTGTCGGGTTGAAGTGAGCCAACACTTCCTCTGAGGTGATCAATTCTTTGCTTTTGCGAAATGCCTTCTTACAGTTTTCGCTCCATTCCCATGGTACCCCCTTCTGTAAAAGAGCGTTTAGCGGGTGCAGTACCGTGGATAGATTTGGTAGAAATTTATGGTAATAGTTAATCAATCCTAGAAACGACCTCAACTGAGAGACATTATCCAGAGCGGGAGCCTTTACAACTGCCTCTATCTTGTCAGGAGACTTATGAAGCCCCTCCCGGTCAATGACATGACCACAGTACGAGATCCGCTTCTGGAAGAACTCACATTTCTGCCGATTAACTCTAAGTCCATACTCTTTCAGTCTGTTGAGCACCAGTTCCAAGTTTGCGAGGTGTTCTTCATCACCATCACCTGTAATCAGAATATCGTCCAGGTAACATTGTGTGCCTGGAATTCCCTGTAATACCTGCTCCATGGCCCTCTGCCAAATTGCTGGAGCCGATGCCACTCCAAAAACCAGCCTATTGTACCAGTACAAACCTCGATGCGTGTTGATCGTGAGGTATTGGCGTGACTCTTCTTCAACCTCCATCTGCAAGTACGCCTGCGCCAGGTCTATCTTGGTGAAGTGTTTCCCGCCAGACAACGAAGCAAAAATATCCTCAATCCGCGGAAGCGGATACTTCACCGTGTGAAGCACCGGATTAACGGTGATTTTGAAATCTCCACAGATGCGAACCTTCCCTGGTTCTCCTGGCTTGTTGCTCGAAGGACGTTTCATAACGGGAACAATGGGCGTAGCCCACTCACTCCAATCTACCTTAGACAGTACACCTGAACGTTCTAGCGCTTCCAGTTCCGCTTCTACAGTAGGTCGTATTGCATAGGGTACCGGTCTGGCTTTAAAAAATTTTGGGTGCGCATGTTCATCAATCTTGATGTTTGCCGTAATTCCTCTCAGTGTTCCCAGTCCCTGCTGGAACACCTCTTTAGCATCATCCAATATTTTGGACAATCGTTTAGGTTTGACATCTGTTTCCCCGGAATCTACCGTTAGTGCCTTCAAGGAGTGCCAGTCCATATTCATTTTCCTAATCCACTCCCGTCCCAGTAGTGGTGGACCTCCTTCAGGTAGCACATATAAGTCCATTACTTGGCTTTCTTCGCCCTTGTGGACCACTTTTACCTCTATCTTTCCGATGGGGTACACTCTTTGCCCCGTGTATGTTTTCAATATAATCTCCGTATCCCGTAAGGGAATATGTTGGAATAACCTTTTGTAACCTTTCTTATTCATGACCGTCAATGCCGATCCAGTGTCCAATTCCATCTTTACTTGGACTCCTGCTATCTGAAGGGTGACCCAAATTGTCTGGAGATCTGCATCCTTACCAACGTTGTGTACTCTTAAGCTACCCAGTTCATTACTGCTAGCGTCTGAATCTGGCTTCTGTTCGGTCGAACTGTTCTTTGTCACCTTGTGTACCTTTATGTATTTTCCTTGCGGTGACTTTTTGTTGCTGGTCTTCTTTCCTGACCAGCATACTTTAGCTATGTGGCCAAGCCTGCCACACGTTCTGCATTCTTGGTTTTTAAACCAACACTGGTCTGATCGTGCGTTGTCTTTCCACAACGATAACATTTTACAGTACTCAAACCCAATTTATTTGTACTGAGTTCCGGTGACCGTAGCTGCATTACTGCCGTGCCTCTCGCTGCGGCTTCGTGTGCTGCTGCCATAGTGACCGCTTTCTCAAGCGTCAGCTCATTCTCCTCGAGCAGTCGCTTTTGTGTATCTTCTTTTAATAAACCACACACAAATTTATCTCGTAGCGCCTCTGTCAGTCTCGTTCCAAACTGACAGTACTTTGCTAGCTTACGCAATTCCATTAAATATTCAGCATTGCTTTCACCCTTCAGCTGCCTTCTGCTGTAAAATTTAAATCGTTCCGCTAGCATCAGCGGCGTGGGGTTTAGATGATTTTTCAGGACAGTAACAATCTCCTCGAACGTCTTATCCGCCGGTTCATCTGGTGATAAAAGGTGTTTCAATTGCCCGTATGTCTTCACACCCATTAAGTTTAATAATGTTAGTGCTTTCTCTTCATCTGGAATTTTATTTGCTTTACAATAATTTTGTATGCGTTCTACATACATGGCCCAATCTTCGATGTCGCTATCAAAGGTATTAATGTTCCCATGTTTAGGCATCGTTGCAATTTAATTTATTTTAATTTTTATCCAAGATGGCGGCTTCCCGCTCTTGTCTTCGTCCTCTGTCTACAAAATGGCGGTTTTCCCGCGCTTGGCGGTCTTCACCCGTCCCCCGACGCTGTCTCCGCTTCACCGCGGCTCTCGCGCCTTCAGTTGCCCCAGACGCTGCGCCTTTTTAGCCCGAATGCGGCCCGGCCCTTATCACCAGCCGCGATCGATGTCCCCGCGCTGCGCCTTTCGGCCCGAATGCGGCCCGGCCCTTATCTCCAGTCGCGATCGATCTCACCGCCCTTATTCCTCCGTCTTCCCTCCCCGTCTGTACAGCCAACGCGGCCGACTTTCTGGTCGCGTCGCTGCCCGGCTTACCCACCACCGAGGAAGAAAGAAGATAGCTGACAGCCGCTGATGGAGGCTTCGAGTTCAGGATGTCTTCTGCACTCTGGTTTCTCGATGTCTGCCGCGCGCCGTGTCTTCCAGCAGGGTGATGAGGGTGGAAGCCTCTCTTCGACGTCCGTTCTGTGGACGAAACCGCCGCGGATATAAACTGCCGCAGGGTAAGAATCGGACTCATCGCCACTGTTAAGCCTGTGTGTTCTAGTTGTAATTACTAACACAGACTACAAGATTAAAGTTCAACAGATCTTTACTGGTTGGAGGTCAGGACTATACTAAAATACAATATTACTACACAGTGCTTATATACCGGTGGTCACCACCGGTATTACGTATACAGCAGCCAGAGAAAGTAGTACATCTCTTAAGGTGGAACAGGCTTAAGTTCTCTTAAGGTGGAACAGGTTACATACACCACAGTTACCTCTAGACTTGACTATTCCAACGCACTCCTGGATGGCCTCCCACCCAACATAAACTTGAGGTCATCCAAAACACTGCTGCCCAAGTCCTAACTTGCACCAAGTCTCGTTCACCCATCACCCCTGTGCTCGCTGACCTACAGTGGCTCCCGGTTAAGCAACGCCTTGATTTTAAAATTCTCATCCTTGTTTTCAAATTCCCCCAGGGCCTCGCCCCTCCCTATCTCTGTAATCTCCTCCAGTCCTGAGATATCTGCGCTCCTCAAATTCTGGCCTCTTGAGCATCCCCGATTTTAATCGCTCAACCATTGGTGGCCGTGCCCTCAGCTGCCAAGGCCCTAAGCTTTGGAATTCCTTTCTTAAATCTCTCCGCCTCTCTACCTGTCTTTCCTCTTTTAAAAAGAAAGACTTGCATTTATATAGTGCCTTTCACGACCACCGGATGGCCCAAAGCCCAGTGTAGTGCTTTATGAAGTGTAGTCACTTTTGTAATGTTTTAAGACGCTCCTTAAAACCTACCTCTTTGACCAATCGTTTGGTCATCTGCCCTAATTTCTCCTTATGTGGCTTGGTGTCAAATTTTGTTTTATGATGCTCCTGTGAAGCGGCTTGGGATGTGTTACTATGTTAAAGGTGCTATATAAATGTAAATTGTTGTTGTAAATTTAGGACAAAAGTATGCTGCAGATGGATTTCTGAATTTTTAGCCATGGCATCGGGGAATGATCTTAATGCCAATGAAACAGTAGAAGGGAAAGGGATGCTGTCCCTAGGATTAGAGGTTATTCCTGGAACAATCCAGGCCTGCACTGCTTTTCATGCCTATCCACTGTACTGGAGTGTTGAAAAGTGTAAACTAAACCACAATCTGTGAAAGGTAGATGCTTTGCTCATTAATAAACACAGGGCTTTTACTTGACACGTCACAATACGATCAAACTACGTGGAACTAACGAGGTGTTTTGTCTGCAGCAACACTTCATTAAAATACCATGTTGAAACTCAGCTTGACAAACGTTGGGAGTTTCCGTTAACTGATAAATACCACTGTCACCAGACGTCAGATTGCCATTAGAGTGTAAATCTGACTGTGTCTGTAATCAAGGGCTGAATGTAACATGTAAGAATTTGTCAGCTTTTGTTTGACAAATGCTGCTGCAGAATTGAAAATTATTCTCCAATATTCAAGAGGGCAACTTAGCATATCTCTTAACAAGCACTGATGTGTAGTTAGAAGAACCGAATACTGCAAATCTGAACTGATAGAAAGACAAGGGTACGGTATCAGTTCCGATGAGGGCCCCACCCATAAACGCTAATCTATCTTTCTCTCTCAGGTGCTGACTGTCCTGCTGCATATTTTGAAGGTTTACTGTTTTTGCTGAAGGACTGGCATGTGACACAGTGCTGTGACAGCAGAAAGGACAAGCCAGGAGTGGCCCTGGTGGCCTAACCTTGCCCACTTTGTACTGAACAGTACAGACCAGAAGGTCTGAGGTTTGATTCCTGGTCCGTGTTAAGTTGGTTGATCTGGGCCAGAGCAGCAGCTTGGGACAGTGCAGATATCCACAGGGCCCCTTCAAATATCCCAATGAGCGTACTTTTAAAATAACGTTACTCCAGCACGCGTTCTGCATCAAGTAGAGCTGCGGAGAAATCAAAAGGACTCAACAGTTCGTCTTGGATGTCTGGCAGTCATTTGTTCTTACCTAGTGAATTACTTCCTGCACCATTCCTTTCTGTTGCTCTTTTAAAACCATTGATCAGTTTGCTATGGGGATTGCTACAATAATCAGCAAATATCTGGTTGCAGACAGTAAGTTGTTGTCTCAAATACTCTAGACTCCAAGTGGAGATTCAAAGCACTGGCGTATGACGGTGATGGTGTGATCGCATGCTGACAACGGGCCTACTTACATGGGTCTGAATGGAACAAGCAGGTTCTGTTGGCAAGTACTTGCTAATCCGCCCAGGGTGTAAGATTCGCAAAATTTCCACATGGGAAGGCAGCATCGGAGTACCCGATTGCTGCTCGAACCGAGAAAGCACCATGAGTGGGAGGTAGAAGATCAGGTTATGGTAAGAAACTATGCCCGAGTAGGAAGTTTGGAACCATTGTACATGGGGCCCTACAGTATTGTAGATAAAGCCAGCCCCATGGTATACGCCATGAAGATGCCCCGGCGTACAAAATCGTTCCATATCAACCAGTGTAAGCTGTTTACATCTGAAAGGGGAAAACAGCCAGTTGGGGTAAGGTCTGAGGATAAAGATCCTCAGCCTGCAGCAGGAGCGAGTTCACAGACTGCACAGGCAGGCACTGTGGTTTGCTTGAAGGGAGGGGCCATCACGCCCATCGATTGGGACACTCTCCCACTCTTCTGGGATCCAGACGAGGGGGAGAGACCGGAGGGCGAAAACCCCGCCACTAACCCAGGTGTAGAGAGGGAGGGACCTGAGGTCGAAAATCCCGCCCCGGACCCAGCCATGGGACCTGGGGGCGGAGACTCTCAGCTTGCAGCAACAGGCTGCGAAGAGATACCTGCCCCTAGCCCAGGTTCGGGAGAGGTCAAGCCTGAGGGAGCAGCGGCCCGGGTTAAAGGCCCATCGGCCAAGAAAGCCCCACCCGCTAAGGCCCCCAGAAGGTCCCCACGGATGCCCCAGCTGAGAAAGCCATGGTCACCAGCCCTCCAGTTACCAAGGGCTGCCCCTCGAGTCAGGGAGATGTCCAAGGACAGAGGTCCTCAGCCAGCAGCCACAGGCTGCGAGGGACCAACAGTGAAGGACGGTGCGGCCACGCCGGAGGTAGCGGCGAGCCGCAGTCCAACCAGGAATTAGCCTGGCCGCCCAGAGATGGGCGGCGGATGTATATAGTTTTAGTTTAAGTAAGTTTAAGTATTTAGCTTAAGTTTGGGTGTTTAGTTTAAGTTAAATAAGGTGATGGGTAGTTTTAAGTAAGGAATCTGCTAAGAGTGTATATATTTGGGTCGAGGTCGCGGGACCCGACCATGCTTCACCAAGCCAGAGAATCTCTTGGGGACCTGGCTGCATGTTTTTACATCTTTTTGCAGAAAGACTTTCGGGATGGAGGGGATCATGATCCTATTCGCCCTGATTGGGATGAGCGTCGGAAGACGAGGCGACGTGCAAGATTCCCACATCTATGGGTGCTCGGGAGACAGGGCGCCTATAGCAATCGATGGAAGCGATGAACGGGATGCGGAGGAGACCGCCGTCTACTTCCACGAGGGAAGGTGGCCAGGATGACTGGGGTCCAATTCGTCTCAGTACTCCAGCCAAACCGGATTCACGTACGGGGAAGCCTCCCTCCTGTGCCCCAGGGTACGGGTCGTTACCACGAGGGTTAGCGTCACCGTTGGAAAGCGAATATGTTTAACGTGTAAAGGACACATTCCTCTGGATAGGTGGTGGTGGCTCAGGAAGCTGAGCAAAGACATGAGGAACCCCGAAGTTGAGTGGGAACGGTTGGGGAGCATCACCCACCGGACGATTACAGGGACTCATGGAGGACTAAGTGTGTGTTGGGACAAGTGGTGGGAATCGGACCAAGGGGTCAGAGAGGGTCTGCCCCGCAGGCATATCCATCATTTTCCATCGGTAGTGGCAAGATGCCGGGGAGGGGATGAAGTGGGATACCAGCCGGAAGTTGTGCGCAGTCCCATTCTCCCCGATCCCAGTCAATGCCACTGAGCTTGTAACCCGCCACCGAAAGCCCCCGCCCACGGCGCCGGCAGTGAGGATACACAGGGAAGGGTGCCCCGCCACCACCAAGGGACCAGGGAATGGGCTGGTACTAGTACCTACCGATCAGATGCTGTACCAGGGGGTACACTATGCGGTAGTCTCCGTGATTTTAAATCTCACCGAGGTACATTTACCGGAGTGGTGTCCCAAAGAAACAGAGCAGCTATTCCAGGCCCTATTAAAGGACATGTTCAAGAAGTTTTATGAGTTCGATTTTGCCCACGTGGACAAAACCGAACTGTACACCACACACCGAGAGTTTTTGGGTAATGCAGGGAGGCAAAGAAGGGGAGTATGGAATGATGTTTTTCCTGCATTTAATACTGGGTCCTCTGTCATCAACAGTTTGGATGACATAGAGCTGCAGACCCAGATAAACAGTTTAAAAACACAGTTAAAGAAAATATTACTGGATGAGAACAAGGTAGTGGGCTCGGAGTTGCATGAGGACCAGGCCATGACGGTCCATTTAAAGGCGATCATAGCCGAGTTGTAAAAGCACGCAAAGACGGTAAATGCTCTCATAAGGGAGGACAGAAATGCTTCTGACCAGGCTGCGCAGAATGAGGTGTGCGTGCTATACGGGGCGTGGTTGCTGGGCGAAAGCCGCAGTAATCTGGAGGATTTAAAACAGGGTTTAGTCCCCTCCTGGATTAGCAACAAGCACCTCACAGCCCTCCACCCGTTTGAGAATGCATTGAGCTCGTGCCAACTCCGGCTAGCTTCCGAGGCCCACCCAGTCCCTATGGATTGTGGACAGTCCAACCACACAATCATGGGAGTAGTAGTTAGGATGCCGGTCATGGGTAGGACAGCCCGACCTGCACCGGTATACAGGGTGGAGAACATTGGAGTCATTCAAGGGGGTGCACACATTCGTTTCACAGTGGTCCCGCCTTACGTCATTAAGTGGGAGCACGCTATGACAGGTACTGACCTCTCAGGGTGCCGGAGCCGGGGAGCACACATAATCCTGTGTCCCCAGCACTTGAATGCCTTTTCAAAACCGCAGTGTGGGTTCAGAGCTGCTGGCGCGAAGCCTATAAATTGTATCATGGAGGCAATGGCACAAGGCCATGTTCCCCCGCAGGTAGCATATGTAGGAGGTGGGACATATTGTGTCACCACTGGTGCGTCCCACTACCAGCATGGACAGCATAGCTGGTGTCCAGTCAGTGACAGCAGTTTCTGTTTTAAACCCGACGTAGAAGTTCAAGTGGCCCAGGAGCAAATTGTCCCCATTCCTGAACCCTCCACTGTTCACCTCACTGTGAAGGAGAATTTTACGAATTTGCAAAAGTACGTAGCGCACTTTGGCTACGAAATTCCCCCTCTCCTTGTACACCTTACCAAAATACTCGAAGCCGTTATAGTTTCGCAGAAACATTTTTACACTCTAGAGCAGAAAACAGTAGAGATAAGGGATAAGATATTGGATATTGTGATTCCACCCTGGTGGGACATTTTTAATAACATAGAGGTCCCTTTGTGGATCAGACTGGCTTCCCACATTCTCGTGGTTTGTCAGTTAGGGATAGTGTTGTATCTAGTTTGTATTCAGTGTAAGGGAAAGGGTCAGTTGTCAGAATTCCGAAACCAGAGGATCTGGAAGGAACATTATGTCAAGGTGGAGGGAGATACGCCTGTTTAAGCCTTTCCTTGTATTTTGATTAAAGATTGTTGCTTTTGTGTTTGTTATTTTTAATAAAGGTTTTTCTGATTTTTTTTTTGCGACGCGTTTAATAAAGATGTGTGTGTACCAAGTGGTGCAGGGGTGTTGGACCCCCTCCATGCTTGGATGTGTGTAAAGTCTGTAATTTATCCTAGGTATGCTTATGTACACTACATTTTCGCGGAATGGGAAGTGCATGTGTCGTGGGTATATTAGATAGGTAATTACAGGGGAAGGTCGACTATGGAGGGTCAGAAAAATTTTGCTCACTGATGCGCTATCAATTACTCAAAAGACTGAGGTTAAGCGAGTAACTAACAGGCTTTTATTAACAAGAGAATGAAGGTGTGCCTCGAGTGGTCGACCAGTCCAGAATACAGAGGGACTGTGGAGCAGTCACCTTTATACCTGGACTCGTGGGAGGAGTCAGCCGAGGCATGTACAGACATGTACACAGTGGAATACAAACACACACACAGGCAGGTATAACAGTGGTTTACCACATTCACCCCTTGTTTAAAAATGAGTCCGGCGGGGTGAAGTGCATTAAAAGTTTGTGTATTGGAGTCTCTCCGGAGGTCTTGTCTGCCACTGTGATCAATGTGGCGACGGCAGGGGTAGTGAAGCTTCTGGCGTCGAGTCCCGCGTAGGCTGGGGCTCTGGTGTGTAGTCCTCGTGGGTGTCGAGCGGGTCGCGGGGCCCAGGCATGCCGTCTGCTGGGGTTGGATATTGGATCGTGGGGGGGGGTGGTAGTGGGTAGTGGGTTACTGGGGCCCCCGAGGGTGCGAGGTCTCGTATGGAGACTGTGTCCTCCCGCCCGTCCGGGTACGCAATGTAAGCATACTGGGGGTTGGCGTGGAGGAGGTCGACCCTCTCGACCAGGGGGTCCGTTTTATGGGTCCTCACGTGTCTTCTCAGTAGGACCGGCCCTGGGGACGTCAGCCATGGCGGTAGCGATGTCCCCGATGTGGACTTCCTTGAGAAGACAAACATTTTCTCACGAGGGGTGGCGTTAGTGGCAGTGCAGAGCAGTGACCGAATAGAGTGGAGCGCATCGGGGAGCACATCCTGCCAGCGGGAGGTCGGAAGGCCCCTAGACTTTAAGGCTAGCAGGGCGGCCTTCCAAACTGTCGCATTCTCTCTTTCCACCTGTCCGTTCCCCCGGGGGTTGTAACTGGTGGTCCTGCTTGTGGCAATACCCCTAGCGAGCAGGTACTGACGGAGTTCGTCGCTCATAAACGATGAGCCCCGGTCGCTATGGATATAGCTGGGGAAACCGAACAGGGTGAAGAGGTCGTTCAGACATTTAATGACCGTGGCACTGGTCATGTCCGGGCAGGGAATGGCGAACGGGAAGCGGGAGTACTCATCAATAATGTTGAGGAAGTACACATTGCGGTCGGAGGAGGGGAGAGGCCCTTTAAAATCAACGCTCAGGCGCTCGAAGGGGCGAGTGGCTTTTATCAGGTGAGCCCTGTCTGGTCTATAAAAGTGCGGTTTGCACTCAGCGCAGACTTGGCAGTTCCTGGTCATGGTCCTGACCTCCTCAATGGAGTAAGGCAGGTTGCGGGCCTTGATGAAGTGGAAGAACCTGGTGACCCCCGGGTGGCAGAGGTCATTGTGGAGGGCCCGCAGTCTATCGATCTGCGCGCTGGCGCAGGTGCCACGCGATAGAGCATCCGGGGGTTCATTGAGCTTCCCGGGCCGGTACAAGATCTCGTAATTGTAGATGGAAAGTTCAATTCTCCACCTCAAGATCTTGTCGTTTTTGATTTTGCCCCTCTGCTTGTTGTTAAACATAAAAGCAACTGAACGCTGGTCAGTGAGCAGGGTAAATCGTTTTCCGGCCAGGTAGTGCCTCCAATGATGCACAGCCTCCACAATAGCCTGGGCCTCCTTCTCAACAGCGGAGTGTCTGGTCTCCGGGCCCTGGAGGGTTCATGAAAAGAAGGCCACGGGTCTCCCCACCTGATTAAGGGTAGCGGCCAGGGCAAAGTTGGACGCGTCGCTTTCCACCTGGAAGGGGATGGATTCGTCCACTGCGTGCATGGTGGCTTTGGCAATGTCTTCCTTGATACGGTGGAAGGCTAAGCGGGCCTCTGCCGTCAAGGGAAAAGAGGTGGACTTGATCAGCGGACGGGCCTTGTCCGCATAGTAGGGGACCCACTGGGCGTAATAGGAGTAAAACCCTAGGCACCTCTTCAGGGCCTTGAGGCAGTGGGGCAGTGGGAGTTCCATAAGGGGACGCATCCGGTCGGGGTCGGGACCGATGACTCCGTGTTCCACAACACAGCCAAGGATGGCGAGGCGGGTTGTGCGGAATATGCACTTCTCCTTGTTATACGTCAGGTTCAGGAGTTGGGCGGTGCAGAGGAATTTTTCGAGGTTTGCGTCATGGTCCTGCAAGTCATGGCCGCAGATGGTCACATTGTCCAGATATGGGAAAGTGGCCTGCAACGTATTTTGATCGACCATCCGGTCCATCTCCCTTTGGAAGACGGAGACCCCGTTGGTGATGCCAAAGGGAACCCTAAGGAAGTAGTAGAGGCAGCCGTTTGCCTCAAAGGCAGTATACTGGCGGTCCTCAGGGCGGATAGGGAGCTGGTGGTACGCTGATTTCAGGTCAATGGTCGAGAAGACGCGGTACTGCGCGATCTGGTTGACCATATCAGCTAGGCAGGGGAGTGGGTAAGCGTCCAGCAGGGTGTAGCGATTTATTGTCTGGCTGTAGTCGATGACCAGGCGCTGCTTCTCGCCGGTCTTAACGACCACAACCTGGGCTCGCCAGGGGCTGGTGCTGCCCTCAATAATCCCCTCCTTCAGGAGCCGCTCCACTTCGGTTTTAATGAAAACCCTGTCCCCGGCACTGTATCGCCTGCTCTTTGTGGCGATGGGCTTACAGTCGGGGGTGAGGTTAGCAAACAGTGGGGGGGGGGTGACTCTGAGTGTGGAGAGGTTGCACCTGGTGTGCGGCGGGCAATTTGGAAGCTGCTGGCTGCGGATTGTGAGTGGGGGGAGGGGTCCACCGTACGCCATCGTAACACTTTTAAGGTGGCACTGAAAATCTAACCCCAGTAGAACGGCAGCGCAGAGGTGGGGCAGGACCAGAAGTTTAAAATTATCGTACACAGTCCCGTCTACTAAGAGTGTCACCACGCAGTAGCCGCCAATATCCGCCGACTGGGACTCGGAGGCCATAGAAATCCGCTGGTGCGCAGGCAGGACTGGGAGAGAGCAACGCCGCACCGTGTCGGGGTGGATGAAGCTCTCCGTGCTCCCAGAGTCAAAAAGGCAGGTTGTTTCGTGACCATTTACCTTAATGTCCATTGTGGACCGGGCCAGTTGGTGCGGTCTCGCTTGGTCCAGCGTAACGGAGGCCAGCATAGGGGTCGGTGTGTCGCTGCGGGTATCAGATGAGGCGGTGTTGGGGGCCTGCTGCATCCCGGCTGGCGTCCAAGATGGTGACGTCCATGATCCCCATGTGGCTGGAGGCGTCCAAAATGGCTGCTGTTCCGGTGGTTCGCACATGGCTGGGGAGGCCCAAGATGGCGGCCCGCATGGCCCACACGCGGCGCTGCTGGGGTTCGGGGTGGCTTTGGCCCTGCAGACGCTGGCGTAGTGTCCCTTCTTCCCGCAGCCCGAGCAGATCGCATCTTTCGCCGGGCAGCGCGCTCTGGGGTGTTTGGCCTGGCCGCAGAAGTAGCATTTCTGGCCTTGGGACACTGCTGCGGTAGTTGGGCCGTTGCTGGGATGTGGCTGGGGTGGCACGGCGCTATGAGATGGTCCTACCGTGTCCCAGGCTGTTGTTCCCCGCGGCGTCCATGGTGCAGAGGAGTAGGCATCCATGCCCCGGTAGGCTGCATCCAATGATAGTGCGAGTTCAGAGGCCCTGTTGAGGTCGAGGTCACTCTGCTCCAACAGTCGCTGTCGGGTGTAATTGGACCTGTGGCCCGCTACAAAAGCGTCCCGGATAAGTTCCTCTGTGCACACGGCGGCCTTTACATCCTTACAACCACAGGCCCGGCCAAGCACAGACAGTGCCTGAAGGTATTCCTCGGTCGATTCCCCAGGTTGTTGTTTACGACTCCCCAGGAGGTGCCTGGCGTACACCTCGTTCACTGGGCGCGTGCACTGGTCCTTGAGGAGCTTGAGAGCAGCCGTGTATGAGGTCGCGTCCTGGATGACCAAGTACGCTCGGTGGTTCACTTTGGAGGTCAGGACATCCAGTTTGTCCTCATCCAATTTGACCGTTGCAGCGGAGGCGATCAGGAATCTTTCAAAGCACTTAAGCCAGTGAGCAAACTTGGTGGATGCGTCCGCCTCCCGATGGTCTAAGTCCAGGCATGCTGGTGTGAGGATCTTCTCCATTAAAAAAAATCTTGTTAATAAAATTGATGCGCTATCAATTACTCAAAAGACTGAGGTTAAGCGAGTAACTAACAGGCTTTTATTAACAAGAGAATGAAGGTGTGCCTCGAGTGGTCGACCAGTCCAGAATACAGAGGGACCGTGGAGCAGTCACCTTTATACCTGGACTCGTGGGAGGAGTCAGCCGAGGCATGTACAGACATGTACACAGTGGAATACAAACACACACACAGGCAGGTATAACAGTGGTTTACCACACTCACCTTGTAAGAATGATACTTCAAGCAAGTTTTAGTATCACAGGGGGGAGTGTAAGATTCGCAAAATTTCCACATTTCCCCAAAGGTTTATTATTAATAAAAGGGACCCTGCGTGGACATTAAAAAAAAAGGGTACCCAAAGATGGCGCCCGCACCTCGTGGTCGAAAGCCTGTAAGATTTTAAAAGTTTGGACTCTGTGGCACAAGCAGCTTTTGGGGAAATCGAAACCAAAGCTGCAGTTTCTGTGAAAAAGGACTTTGTATTTTGAAAAGCAGACACAGGATTTTGAATATGCATTAAGTCAAATCGGAGGCAGATCAAAAACCAGTTAGGCCTGTACTTAAGGCCATCAAACAGTTTGCATAAATAATCGGGAACAGCTTAAGGAAGCCATCGAGGCTGGACAGGCCCATTAAGATGTATTAATAACAAAACAACTCAATCATCAGGCCGGTAGATGCGATTACCGGCCATCTAAAAACAGTTAGTTTAGATTGCTACCATTATTTAAACTAGCCCGCCAAGATTGGGACAAAGAAATAACCTGATTTGGCATGCAGATAAGGGCCATCCGATGGAGTATAACTGAAGGCCCCGGGTAGCAATCCCTCTTCTTCTTCTTGCTCCTCACCCTCGTGGCTGCTGCTCTTCTCCCGTCCCGCGCTTACCGCCTGGCCACTGCCCGTGCCTTTCCCCATTCCATCAGGAACGCCCGGCATTGCACCAGGCGGACACGGACGAACCAGGCCAGGCGAGGCGGGACGTGACGAGGTGAGATGAATTGGGAAGACGAATGAAGAAAAGCTTCGAATAATCGGGACTTCAATCCAGCCGACCTGTGACTATCTTCATGCAAACTCCAACTGCCAACCGAGGAAGAGGAACCATCATCCCTGCGAGGTAAAGTACCCAAGCAGAGACTTTAACTTTGGGGTACTTGTACCTGGACGACGCCCTTGCAGCACCCGGAGACCACGTGACGACGGCAGGCCCCAAAGAGCACAAAGAGCAAACCCCAAGCCCCACCGCTGTTTTGAATTCAGCAGATCTTTTGATTGGTGAGCATGAATTCTGGCCCTTCATAGCTTAATCCAGTTAGGTATAGGGGGTGGGATAAGGATAAGGGGATTGTTAAGATAGCTTGTTTTCCCTCGATGTGCCGTGTGTTCCCCATTCCCTGATTAAGTGTAGTTATTTTGTATTTGCCTGTAATTTTACACTAATAACTTCTCATAAGATTGTGCTAATTTTTATTTTCTGTTTAATAAAATCTTGGTTTTGCTTACATCCAAACCACCTGTCTACTCAAGTCTTTTCTGTATCGCCGCCTGTACCTAAGTCCGGTGTCTAGAACCCAGGGGCGTGGGAGCAATTCGAACCGCTCATAAACAGTCAGGGGCATAACTGACTGGGCGCACGCGCCAACCCCACCACCCCCTACAAGGGTCCGATGCGAATTTTGATCCCTTTGACACTCGTTGATTTAAGTCTGTAAACTCGGCAATGAAAATTCGACTTTTATTACCTGACCACTTTTATGAACAAGTCAAACATGGGCAAAAATGAATATTGATCCAGGAATATTACATGCAATCCTCAATGAAGCACAGGGCAGATAACACGGTATAACAACAGAAAATGCTGGAAAAACTCAGCAGGCCAGGCAACATCCGTGGAGAGATAGAAAAATAAAGTCTACAGAAGGGTTTCGACCCGAAACGTTGACTCTATTCAAAAGGCTTTCGATAAGGTCCCGCATAAGAGATTAGCATGTAAAGTTAAGGCACATGGGATTGGGAGCAAGTTATTGACTTGGATAGAGAACTGGTTGGCAGACAGAAAGCAAAGAGTTGGAATAAACGGCTCTTTTTCCGAGTGGCAGGCAGTGACTAGTGGGGTACCGCACGGATTGGTCCTTGGACCCCAGCTATTCACAATATATATTAATGATCTAGACAAGGGAACTAGATGTAATATCTCCAAGTTTGCAGATGACACAAAGCTGGGTGGGCGTGTGTGCTGTGAGGAGGATGCAGAGAAACTCCAGGATGATTTGGACAGGTTGGGTGATTGGGCAGAAGCATGGCAGATGCAATATAACGTGGATAAATGCGAGGTTATCCACTTTGGTGTCAAAAACAGGAAGGCAGATTATTATCTGAATGGCAATAGATTGGGAGAAGGGGAAGTGCAACGAGACCTGGGTATCCTTGTGCACCAGTCGCTGAAGGTAAGCATGCAGGTGCAGCAGGCAGTTAAGAAGGCAAATGGTATGTTGGCCTTTGTAGCGAGAGGGTTTGAGTACAGGAACAAGGATGTCTTGCTGCAGTTGTACAGGGCCTTGGTGAGACCACATCTTGAGTATTGTGTGCAGTTTTGGTCACCTTATCTGAGGAAGGATGTTCTTGCCATGGAGGGAGTTCAGCGAAGATTCACCAGACTGATACCTGGGATGACAGGAATGACATATGATGAGAGATTGGGTCTGTTAGATCCGTGTATTTTGATGTTGTGTGTCCTTCAATAACTAGACACGAGACTGCAGGGAACAATCAACAGGTATTTACTGGATGAGGGTTACTCTAAAACTAAACATACAGATCCCTACTCAGGGTTTATATACAGGTGTGGTCACTGCCGGCACTACAGTATACAGGAGCTGTAAAAAGTAGTTCTCCCCTTAAAGGTACATACACTACAATTCCTCCCCTTTTAGATTGACAGTACCATAACATTCATTTAACAATTAACACTTTTAACATGCACATTAACTGAAAATAGTCCATTTATAAATTCAGTCTTTGGGGCGGCTTCCTGATCCTTTCTGGATAGCGCCTTTCCTGAGTGTCTTGTTCTTGGTGTGGAGGCCCCCTGTCGTCAGTTGGTTCATCAGCTTCCGATGCTACCGTTTCTGGGGTAGATGCTACCTGTATGTCGGGTTCATCACCAGGTGTGCGAGACATGGGGTTGACTCGTTCCTGTGACTCTAGGATCTGGTCGACATGGCGTCTCACAATGTTCTCCCCCACATCCACTGTGTACATTAGTGGCCCCTGCCGTGTGCATATCGTTCCTGGTTGCCATTTCTCTGTTCGGTAGTCGCGGGCCAAGACTGGTTGCCCTACATTGAAGCTCCTTGTCGGCTTCTCATTGATGTGCTGGAATTGCTTATTCTCAACATCTCTTCGTACATTTGGTCTGAGCAAATCCAGATGAGATCTCAATCTTCTGTTAAAGAACATCATGGCCGGGGTCTGGTTGGTGACTGCATGTGTCGCATTTCTGTAGGCTAACAGGAAATTGTCCACCTTATGCTGCAGTGGAATGTCGTCATCGCACATGGCTCTTACTGCTTTCTTAAAGGTTTGTACAAACCTCTCAGCCAATCCATTTGTGGCTGGATGATACGGGGCGGATGTGTAATGCCTTACCCCATTCCTTTTCATGAATCTTCGAAACTCTTCGGACACAAACTGTGGTCCGCTTTCAGAGCAAATCTGCTCTGGCAAGCCATTGCTGGCAAATATGGTCCGTAGGACTGCAATAGTTTTCTCCGTGGTGGTGGACGACATTTTGATCACCTCAGGCCATTTCGAGTGCGCATCCACGGCTATTAGAAACATTGAGTCCATGAATGGACCAGCAAAATCAATATGCACCCGTTGCCATGGAGATGAGGGCCACTCCCATGGGTGTAGAGGGGCATGTGGTGGTGCATTTTGGACCTTCTGGCATCCTGAGCAGCTCTTTGTCAGGTCCTCGATTTGCTGATCGATCCCCGGCTGTAGTGTCCGTGTATCAATAGCACACGGACTGCAGGGGAACGGTAATAACAGGTGTTTACTGAACAGAGGGTATGCTGGAACTGAAAGTACAGAAGCCTGCTACGGCTTTATATACAGGTGTGGTCACTGCCGGTACTACAGTATAAAAGCAGTTCTCTCTTAAAGGTACATACACAACAATTCCTCCCCTTTTAGATAAACAGTACATAACATTCATTTAACAATTAAATAATATCTAATTACAATTACAATTGTCTCTGTACTATATACACCAACTGAAGTAATCATTTATAAATTCAGTCTTTGAGGAGGCTTCATGATCCTGTCTGGATAGCGCCTTTCTCGAGTATCCTGTTCTTGCGGCGGAGTCGATTCTGGCTCATTGTCATTGGTTGGTTCGTCAGCTTCCAATACCACTGATTCTGAGGTAGACGCAATCTGTACTTCGGGTTCATCACCAGGTGCGCATGCTCGTGGTATGGGTTTGACTTGTTCCTGTGACTCTAGAATCTGGTCAGCATGGCGTCTCACGATGCTCTCTCCAACGTCCACTGTGTACATGAGTGGTCCCTGCTGTGTGCATATCGTTCCTGGCTGCCATTTTTCTGTTCGGTAGTCGCGGGCCAAGGCTGGTTGCCCTATCTTGAAGCTCCTGGTTGGCTTCTCATTGATGTGCTGGAATTGCTTATCCTCAACATCTCGTCTTATGTTTGGTTTGAGCAAATCCAGGTGACATCTTAACCTTCGGTTAAAGAACATTATGGCTGGAGCTTGGTTGGTGACTGCATGTGTCGCATTCCGGTAAGCAAACAAGAAATTATCCACCTTGTGTTGTAGTGGTATGTCATCGTTATACATCACCTTTATTGCTTTTTTAAAGGTCTGAACAAACCTCTCCGCCAATCCATTTGTGGCTGGATGATATGGGGCAGATGTGTAATGTTTTACCCCATTATTCCTCAAAAACCTCCGGAAATCCTCGGACACAAACTGTGGTCCATTGTCGGAACAAATCTGTTCTGGCAAGCCATTCCTGGTGAAGATGGTCCGTAGGACTGCAATAGTTTTCTCCATGGTGGTGGAGGACATTTTGATGACCTCTGGCCATTTCGAATGTGCCTCCACGGCGATTAAAAACATTGAGTCCATAAATGGACCAGCAAAATCAATGTGTACCCGTTGCCATGGAGATGAGGGCCACTCCCATGGGTGTAGCGGGGCCTGTGGTGGAGCGTTTTGGACTTCCTGGCATCCTGTGCATCTCTTGGTCATATCCTCGATTTCTTTATCGATTCCCGGCCACCACACAAACGCCCTGGCTAGGCTCTTCATTTTTACCCCTCCCAGATGACCCTCATGAAGCTCATTGAGCACTCTATCTCTCAACTTGGGTGGAATTACCACTCGGGATCCACACATCAAGGTCCCCCGGCACACTGACAGCTGTTCTCTCCTTGGCGAGAATGCTGGCAACAGTGAGTCGCCATGTGCTGGCCATCCCTTCACCTTCAAATCATAGACCCGAGAGAGTGTTGGGTCATTTCGGGTTTCCTTCTCTATACTTGAGTTTGTAACAGGTAGACACTCAACTATGGTCACATGGAATATCTCAACAGGGTCCATTGCATGTGCTTCCTCCACCATAGGCAACGGTAGGCGCGACAGCCCATCAGCGTTTCCATGCTGTTTCGTACCCTTGTACTCTATGTCGTATTGATGTGCCCCTAAAAAAAGGGACCATCTTTGCAGCCGTTGCGCCGTCATCACCGGAACGCCCTTCTTTGGGTTAAAAATGGAGACCAGAGGCTGATGATCAGTCAGTAGGGTGAATTTCTGCCTGTGCAGATAGTGATTGAACTTCTTCACCCCCCACACCAGGCTGAGGGCCTCCTTGTCAATCTGGGCATAGTTACGCTCGGCTGAGGTTAACGAGCGCGACGCAAAGGCTATTGGCCTCTCTGAACCGTCAAGGAATTTGTGTGAGAGCACTGCTCCAATGCCGTAGGGAGACGCATGACATGCCAACCGAATCAGTAGTGTTGGATTGTAGTGGGCCAATACTTCTTTTGAAGTGATTAGGCATTTACATTTCTGAAAGGCATGCTTACACTCATCACTCCATTTCCATGTTACTCCAGTTTGCAGCAGGGCATTCAGTGGGTGCAGAATTGTAGATAAATTTGGCAAGAACTTATGGTAGTAGTTCACCAACCCGAGGAACGACCTCAGTTGCGACACATTCTCCGGTGCTGGAGCTTTGGCTACTGCCTCAATCTTGTCTGGGGACTTATGTAACCCCTCCTCATCAATCATGTGGCCACAATACGAGATTTGTTTCCTGAAAAACTCGCATTTGGGGCGGTTGTCTCGTAGCCCATATTCTTGTAATCTAGTGAGCACCTGCTCCAGGTTGGCAAGGTGTTCACTGTCATTTTCGCCCGTAACCAGGATGTCATCCAAATAACACTGGGTCCCTGGGATCCCTTGCAGGACTTGTTCCATCGCCCTCTGCCAAATAGCTGGAGCTGATGCTACCCCGAATACCAGTCGGTTGTACTGGTAAAGACCTTTGTGAGTGTTTATCGTGAGGTATTTCCTAGATGCTTCTTCTACCTCCATTTGTAGATATGCTTGGGCCAGATCAATCTTCGTAAAACATTTCCCTCCAGATAGTGAGGCGAAAATATCTTCTATCCGTGGAAGTGGATATTGTACTGTGTGCAGGACTGGGTTCACAGTTACCTTAAAGTCCCCACAGATGCGAACCTTCTTCGGCTCCCCAGGCGTGCTGCTCAATGATTTCTTCATTACAGGAACAATGGGTGTGGCCCACTCGCTCCAGTCCACCTTAGACAGCACACCCGAACGCTCCAGACTCTCCAGCTCTGCTTCGACGGCTGGGCGGATCGCGTACGGTACCGGTCTGGCCTTAAAAAATTTTGGGTTTGCGTTATCTTCAATTTTTATCGTTGCCATTACTCCTTTTAGAGTCCCAAGTCTTTGTTGGAACACCTCTTTTGCGTCAGTTAGAATTTTTGACAGTCGTCCAGGTGTGACGTCGTCATCCTTTTTGTCAGCCACAGTTAGTGCCTGAATGGAATGCCAATCCAATTGTATTTTCCGGATCCATTCACGTCCCAACAATGGTGGTCCTCCATCTTGTAGTATATATAGATACAGTTTCTGTGTTTCCTTGCTGTTGTATTTAATGGGCACCCTTATTTTTCCTCTGGGGTAGACTTTTTGCCCCGTATATGTCTTCAATACAATGGACGTGTCCTTCAAGGGTATGTGTGAGAACAGCCGCTCATAGTCTCGTCGATTCATGACTGTTAGGGCTGATCCTGTGTCCAATTCCATCTTTACTTGGGACCCTGCTATCATGAGGGTGACCCAAATGGTTCGGTGATCCTCCTTTGCAATCACATTGTGTAACTTTAGACAACTTAGTCTCCTGCTCCCGGAGTCATTATCACTCTCCTGATCTTCTGAACTACTGTCTGTCATATTTTTAACTTTCTTGTACTTTTCCTTAGTAGTTCTTTTAGTGTTGGTTTTCTTTCCCGACCTGCAGACTCTTGCTATGTGTCCCACTTTTCCACATTGCCTGCATACTTTGTCCTTAAACCAGCAGTCCTTCTGGTCATGGGTTGTTCTGCCGCTGCGATAGCACTTTTCTGCTCCATATGCCATTTCGTTGGTGCTATATTCTTGCGGTTTCTGTTGTATTTCCGCAGCTCCCCGTGCTGCTGCTTCGTAGGATACTGCCATGCTGAAAGCCTTTTCTAGCGTCAGGTCCTTTTCCGAAAGTAGTCGTTTCTGGGTTCCTTCACTCTGGAGCCCACAGACAAACTTATCCCTTAAGGTATCTGCCAGCCCTGCTCCGAACTGGCAGTGCTTCGATAACTTGCGTAGTTCCGTAAGATAGTCAGCATTGCTCTCATCTTTGTGCTGGTTTCTTTTATGGAACTTGAATCTTTCTGCTATCAGCAGCGGTGTAGGGTTTAGATGTTCCTGTAAGATATTGACAATCTCTTCAAAGCTTTTCTCCATTGGTTTAGCTGGGGTAATTAAATTCCGCAATAGGCCGTACGTTCTCGCGCCCATCAAATTTAATAATACCGACGCCTTCTTTCCATCGGCCACCTCATTTGCCTTGCAGTACTCTTCAATTCTTTCCACATATGTGGTCCAGTCTTCTATTTCATTGTCGAAAGCAGTGATACTGCCACTCCTCGGCATCTTGGGTGGTTTAAAATGGCGCCTCCCGCGCTTTTCCTTCTTCCCCAATGGATTAAAATGGCGCCTCCCATGCTTTTCCTTCTTCCCCTTGCTGCCAATGCTGCTCCTAACGTTCTAAATAGTAATGGCGGCGCCCCGCCGCTTCGGCGCGTCTCTCTTTTGTTAGTTAAATTCCTTAGTTTTATTCTTCTTCGACGCTGTCCACTGCGCGTCTCGTTTCCTTCCCCTCATTTTATTTTCTCTAACGCTGCCCGGCTCTTGAGCACCGACCACGCCCTGTGCGCTCCACCCTCTCTCTCTCTTTTCCTTCCTGACGACGCTGCACGGCCCCTTTGCTGAGCCGCTCGATCGAGCTCAAGCCCGCCGCAGTCCGGAAGGATCAGCGCACTACCTGCTACCAGCACGATTTGCTGGAACACCTTGACTGGGGAGCCAAGCCCAGCTCTCCACAGCCTCCCCTGCGATTCTCTGCACTCCGATGGATCACTGGGCGGTTGCCCGCGGTCGACGCCCGTTGCTCTGACTTCGACCTCCAAGAAGCTTCTTTTCAGGGATGGATCCCTGTGAGGTGATGCAGTACTGCAGGTGAGTTCGAACCTGCTCGTCGCCAGTGTAGTGTTCGCGTATCAATAACACACGGACTGCAGGGGAACGGTAATAACAGGTGTTTACTGAACAGAGGGTATGCTGGAACTGAAAGTACAGAAGCCTGCTACGGCTTTATATACAGGTGTGATCACTGCCGGTACTACAGCATAAAAGCAGTTCTCTCTTAAAGGTACATACACAACACCGGCCACCACACATAAGCCCTAGCAAGGCTTTTCATTTTCACCCCTCCCAGATGGCCTTCGTGAAGCTCATTGAGCACTCTCTCCCTTAACTTGGGTGGAATTACCACTCGGGATCCACACATCAAGGTTCCCTGGCATACTGACAGCTGTTCTCTTCTGGATGAGAATGCTGGCAACAGTGAGTCGCCATGTGTTGGCCATCCCTTCACCGTCAAGTCATATACCCGAGACAGTGTCGGGTCATTTCGGGTCTCCTTCTCTATATCAGCGTTAGTTACTGGCAAGCGTTCAATAATAGTCGAATGAAATATTTCGACAGGGTCCACTGCTGGTGCTTCCTCCGCAGTAGGCAGTGGCAGGCGTGATAGCCCATCAGCGTTTCCATGCTGTTTCGTGCCCTTATACTCGATTTCATATTGGTTCGCCCCTAGAAAAAGGGACCATCTTTGTAGCCGTTGCGCAGTCATCACCGGCATGCCCTTCTTTGGATTAAAGATGGAGACAAGTGGTTGGTGGTCCGTCAGCAAGGTGAACTTCTGCCCGTGCAGATAGTGGTTGAACTTTTTCACTCCCCACACTAGGCTGAGGGCCTCCCTGTCAATCTGGGCGTAGTTACGCTCGGCTGAGGTTAGTGACCGAGACGCAAAGGCTACCGGCCTCTCCGAGCCGTCCGGGAACTTGTGCGACAGCACCGCTCCAATGCCATAGGGTGATGCATCACACGCCAACCGAATTGGTAGTGCTGGGTTGAAATGAGCCAACACCTCTTTTGATGTGATCAATTCTTTGCACTTCTGGAAAGCTCGTTTACATTCGTCATTCCACTTCCATGGTACCCCCATTTGCAGTAGGGTGTTCAGTGGGTGTAGTACTGTAGACAAATTCGGCAAGAACTTATGGTAGTAGTTCACCAGCCCGAGGAACGACCTCAGTTGTGACACATTTTCCGGAGCTGGAGCCTTGACTACTGCCTCAATCTTTTCAGGGGACTTATGTAACCCCTCTTCATCAATAACGTGGCCACAATACGAGATCTGCTTCTGGAAAAACTCGCATTTGTGGCGATTTGCTCGGAGCCCATATTCCTTCAATCTAGTGAGCACCTGCTCCAGGTTGGCAAGGTGAGCACTGTCATTTTCGCCCGTGACCAGGATGTCGTCCAAATAACACTGGGTCCCTGGAATCCCTTGCAGGACTTGATCCATTGCCCTTTGCCAAATAGCCGGATCTGATGCTACCCCGAACACCAGCCCGTTGTATTGGTAGAGACCTTTATGAGTGTTGATCGTGAGGTACTGTTTCAAGGCTTCTTCTACCTCCATTTGCAGGTACGCCTGGGCCAGATCAATCTTAGTGAAGCATTTCCCTCCAGATAGCGAGGCAAAAATATCTTCAATCCGCGGAAGCGGATATTGTACCTTGTGAAGGATTGGGTTCACTGTCACCTTAAAGTCCCCACAGATGCGAACTTTCTTTGGTTCCCCAGGCGTATTACTCAACGACCTCTTCATTACAGGAACGATGGGTGTGGCCCACTCACTCCAGTCCACTTTGGACAGTACTCCTGAACATTCCAAACCTTCCAGCTCTGCTTCGACGGCTGGGCAGATCGCATAAGGCACCGGTCTGGCCTTAAAAAACTTTGGGCTTGCATTTTCCTCTATTTTGATCGTCGCTGTTATGCCTTTCAGTGTTCCAAGTCCCTCCTGGAACACTTCTTGTGCGTCAGTTAGCATTTTTGACAGTCGTCCAGGTGTGGCATCATCATCCTTTTTGGCATCTACAGTCAGTGCTTGTATGGAATGCCAATCTAGCTGTATCTTCCGGATCCATTCACGTCCTAGTAGTGGCGGTCCTCCATCTGGCAATACATATAGGTCCATTTTTGGTGTTTCCTTACCGTTATATACAACGTTCACCCTTATTTTTCCTTTGGGGTAGACTTTTTGCCCCGTGTACGTCTTCAAGACAATCTCTGTATCTCTCAAGGGTATATGTGAGAATAGCCGCTTGTAGTCCCTTCGGTTTATGACTGTTAGGGCTGATCCTGTGTCCAATTCCATTTTCACTTGGACTGCAGCTATCTTGAGCGTGACCCAGATAGTTTGATGATCCCCCATTTGGATTACCTTATGTAGTGTCAGACAAGCCAGCTCCTTGCTTCCGGAGTCTGTATCACTTTTCTGTTCATCTGAACTACTGTCCGTCACCTTATGTACCTTCTTGTACTCCTGTGGAGATATCTTGCTGCTGGTTTTCTTTCCCGACCTGCAGACTCTTGCTATGTGTCCTACTTTTCCACACTGTCTGCACACTTTGTCCTTAAACCAGCAATCATTATGGTCGTGTGTTGTTCTGCCACAGCGATAGCACTTTACTGTTCCGTATGACATTTCATTTGTGCCATATTCTTGCAGTCTCCATTGTATCTCTGCAGCGCCCCGTGTGGCTGCTTCATGTGATACTGCCATGCTGAAAGCCTTGTCCAGCGTAAGATCCTTTTCTGATAGAAGCCGTTTCTGGGTTCCTTCACTTTGAAGCCCACACACAAACTTGTCCCTTAAAGTATCTGCTAGTCCCGTTCCAAACTGGCAGTGTTTCGATAGCTTGCGCAGTTCCGTTAAATACTCAGCATTACTTTCATCTTTATGCTGGTTCCTTTTGTGAAACTTAAATCTTTCTGCTATCAGCAGCGGTATGGGGTTTAAGTGGTTCTGTAGGATTGACACTATGGCCCCGATTTTCGGCTTGTGTGGGGAATGGTCGGATTTCCCCGAATGTGGGGTTTCTGACACACATAAAAAAGTGTCAGCCAGCTCCACGCAATTTTCCCTCAAGTGGCCAATTAATTCCCAGCATGTGGGAAGCCTTGCTAATTGTCCAATTCGTGTCAGAAATCCCTACACTATGATGTCATCATTCGTGGTGCTTTCAAAGTGTCCAGCAAGCTTCTCCACCTCTGCAAGCTTCTCAACCACTCTTGCACAATGGCAGAGGAGCCTGCACCAGCTGCTGCCAGCGGCAGAGGCCGAGCTGCCTTCAAATTCGACGAGGCTTCACTGCAAGCATTATTGGATGGGGTTAGGGCCCACAGGGAGGTCCTCTTCCCTAGGTCAGGGAGGAAGAGGCCTCCCACTGAGACCAATGCTGCATGGATGCAGGTGTCAGCAGATGCCAACTCGCTGGGAGTCACCAGAAGAACCTTGGCATTGCATCTCTAACTCCTTCCTTTACTCCCCCACAGTACCATCCAGAGCCCCCGTCCTCACTGTGGAGGAGGAAGAGGCGGTGCAGCCAGACTCCTCAGAGGAAGCTCCAACCTCTGAGGGCGCAGCATCAGCAGAAGTAAGCGCACCCAGCACCAGCGCAGACACTCACACCTCGGGGGGACCTTCGGGACATAGAGTAGTGTTGTCACCTGGTGTTTCACATCTCACAAGTGAGCCTCAGCAGATTCTGGAGACAGGGACAGCAGTGGAGAGTCCTCGTCGGAGGGCGCAGGACTCTGCCAGCTCAGCTCAGCTGTGCTGCATGACGACCCTCTGCCTCTGGGTCCATCCGCAAGAGAAGAGGTGATGGATCTCCATGCACAGATGCAGGAGTCTCTGGCAGGTTTTGTCTCCAGGGTCGCTGCGAGTGTGGAGCGAATGGAGGAGTCCATAGTGGCCATGAGCAGAGCCTTTGTGGAGTCATTGGTGCATGAACGCAGCACCATGGAAAGGTTGGCAACCTCCATGGAGGAGATAACGCGCCAGCATACGGCAAACATGGTGAGTGCTCATAAGAGAATGACATCTCTTGAGGAGCGTTGGCCATCTGTTGAACAGAGAAACCAAATCTTCATGGAAGTCCTTCTGAGTAGGACTGCCAGTGCAGAAACGGGTCCCACTGGCCCCCTAAAGCGCAGCAAGGTGCTCTCAAGCCACTTCCAAGCGCTGGCCCCTTCTGGCTTGTGCAGCTTCAGGTGAGTGAGCAGCAGCCTGGTGCTCCTGGTAATCATC
Source organism: Somniosus microcephalus (assembly GCF_052327205.1). Lineage (NCBI taxonomy): Eukaryota > Metazoa > Chordata > Chondrichthyes > Squaliformes > Somniosidae > Somniosus > Somniosus microcephalus. Next base: position 23,416,612 of record NC_140988.1, read on the forward strand.
CTGCTGTTCCTGGTTCTGCTGCTGTCACCTCTGCTGTTGGAGATCCTCTAATGCCAGGAAGGGAAGGTGCCAAAGGCCTCCCATGCTTCTAGCAGATGCCTCGATTGAGGAGGTCCTGAGTTAGGGTGGTGAGAGGGGCTTCCCAGGAGCTCACACTGAAGAAGTGTGTGAGGCTCCAACTTTCTGCAGCTGCTCCTAAGGCTTCAAATAGTTCCCCCAAGCCTTGATCAACAAGGTCCTGCAGCCTGCAAATGCTGCCTCTTTAAATATCTTCAGCCCTCAGCGACCTGCTGCTGCAAGCAAGCAAGCCAGCTGTTTTCACACCAGCTCTCATCAGCGGGGTTCCCCGCAGGCGGGTTTCAGGTGGGGAAAGCCCCAAAGTCACAACGGCACAGGAAAATCGCCCTTAACAAAGTGATCATTGGTGATTAGTGCTCCGATGAGCAGTCCCGCCAGCGGCGGGCGGGACTGAAGCGGGGCGCGTGGAAACAGCGATCCAAAAGTCGGACGGGGCGGGGAATCAGGCGGGGGGGGGGGTCCCGACCCGCTTTTTCCGCGATTTTCGGACCACGGCCGCATGAAAATCCGCCCGACAGCTGCCCGAAAATCAGGGCCTATGTTTCCAAAATCCTTGTCCACTGGCTTCTCTGTGGTTACTAGGTTTTGCAGTAAACCATACGTTTTTGCACCCATGGCATTCAACAATACCAGCGCTTTCCTCTCATCTGGCACTTCATTCGCCTTGCAGTACACTTCTATGCGTTCGGCATATGTCGTCCAATCTTTGACCTCATTGTCGAACGCTGTGATACTGCCACTCTTCGGCATCCCTGGGTGTGGTTAGACTGGCTCAAAATGGCGTTTTCCCGTGCTTTCCCTTCTTCTCCGCTGCAGCTCAAAATGGCGTTTTCCCGCGCTCTCCCTTCTTCTCCGCTGCGGCTCAAAATGGCGTTTTCCCACGCTCTCCCTTCTTCTCCGCTGCGGCTGCTCGGCCCTTGAACACCGGCTGCGCTCTGCGCGTTTCCCTTTCTTCCCTGCTGACGCTGCTCGTCCCTTGAACACCGGCTGTGCTCTGCGCGTTGTCCTTCGCGCCTCTCTCTCTTCTCCCGTCGACGCCGTTCGGTCCTGAACACCGGCTGCGCCCTGTGCGATCCACCCTCTCTCTTCTACCGTCGACGCCGCTCGGTCCTGAACACCGGCTGCGCCCTGTGCGCTCTACCCTCTCTCTTCTCCCGTCGACGCTGCTCGGCCTTTTCTGTGCCGTCGGTCGGCTCTAGCTGCCGCTGTCCGGGAAGGGTCTGCGCCGTACCTGTTGCCAGCCCGTTTCGCTGGACCACTGTGACTGGAGAACCAAGCCCAAATCTCTGCTGGATGACTGGGCAGTTGCTCGTGGTCGACGCCCGTGCTTCTGGCCTCAACTTTCTTCCACTGTTCTCCAGGAGCGAATCCCTGGGAGGTAATGCAGAGTTGCAGGTAGGTTCAAATCTGCCTCGTCGCCACTGTTAGATCCGTGTATTTTGATGTTGTGTGTCCTTCAATAACTAGACACGAGACTGCAGGGAACAATCAACAGGTATTTACTGGATGAGGGTTACTCTAAAACTAAACATACAGATCCCTACTCAGGGTTTATATACAGGTGTGGTCACTGCCGGTACTACAGTATACAGGAGCTGTAAAAAGTAGTTCTCCCCTTAAAGGTACATACACTACAGGGTCGATTGGGCTTATACTCGCTGGAGTTTAGAAGAATGAGAGGGGATCTCATTGAAACTTATAAAATTCTGACAGGACTAGACAGACTAGGTGCAGGAAGGATGTTCCTGATGGTCGGGGAGTCCAGAACCAGGGGTCACAGTCTAAGGATAAGGGGTAAGCCATTTAGGACAGAAATGAGGAGGAATTTCTTCACCCAGAGAGTGGTCAACCTGTGGAATTCTCTACCACAGAAGGCAATAGAGGCCAATTCATTAAATATATTCAAGAAAGAGTTGGATATATTTCTTAAGGCTAAAGGGATCAAGGGATATGGGGAGAAAGCAGGGACAGGGTACTGAATTTGGATAATCAACCATGATCGCATTGAATGGCGGAGCAGGCTCAAGGGGCCGAATGGCCTACTCCTGCTCCTATCTTCTATGTATGTTTCTATGTTTCCTGGATCTGGAAGACTGGATCACTGTAGTTTCACACTTCCCATGGAAGGAGAACATCACTCGCTGGGGCACTGTTGACCCCTCATTTAGTTCTGTGCGCCACAGTGCTGTCCAGAACACTGCCTGACTAGGCAATTAAAAGTCTACAGATAATGGGCCAGAATTTGCTGTCCAAATGTCAACAGTGAGGCTAATGGCCCTCTCCATTATTTGTGCGTAAATGGTGCAGCAACCTCAGGCGAGGGGCAGATGCGGGGTTAAGCTAAAATATCCAGAAGTTGCTGTCTGAGCTGGGCTGCTCCGCCATTAGCTTCGTGAACAGGGCACCTCACTGTCTGCCTCACCATTATCATGCATTGAATATCGTGAAAAAGCTAAAGCTGCAGGGGAAAGTCTAACTAAATGCAGACGTCGTTAGGTGCCCTGCTACTGCAAATTATGGCGCAATATGTTAATTGCTTTCTGGTGGCTTTGGGCAGGGACATTGTTAAATCTGGATATCTTTAGGTAGTGTGTCCTTCAAATAATCGACAGAGGCGGCAGATAACAAACAACAGGTGTTTACTGGAAGAGGGTTGCTCTAAAACTAAACAGTACAGCGCCCTACTCAGGGTATATATACAGGTGTGGTCACTGCCGGTACTACAGTATACAGGAGCTGTAAAAGTAGTTCTCCCCTTAAAGGTACATACACTACAATTCCTCCCCTTTTAGATTAAGAGTACCATAACATTCATTTAACAATTAACACTTTTAACATGCAACATTAACTGAAAATAGTCCATTTATAAATTCAGTCTTTGGGCGGCTTCCTGATCCTTTCTGGGTAGTGCCTTTCCTGAGTGTCTTGCTCTTGGTGCGGAGGCGATTCTGGCCCCTTGTCGTCGGTTGGTTCATCAGCTTCTGATACTACTGTTTCTGGGGTAGATGCTACCTGTATGTCAGGTTCATTACCAGGTACGCAAGACATGGGGTTGACTCGTTCCTGTGGCGCTAGGATCTGGTCGACATGGCGTCTCACAATGTTCTCCCCAACATCCACTGTGTACATTAGTGGCCCCTGCCGTGTGCATATCGTTCCTGGTTGCCATTTCTCTGTTCGGTAGTCGCAGGCCAAGACTGGTTGCCCTACATTGAAGCTCCTTGTCGGCTTCTCATTGATGTGTTGGAATTGCTTATTCTCAACATCTCTTCGTACATTTGGTCTGAGCAAATCCAGACGAGATCTCAACCTTCGGTTAAAGAACATCATGGCTGGGGTCTGGTTGGTAACTGCATGTGTCGCATTTCTGTAGGCTAACAGGAAATTGTCCACCTTATGCTGCAGTGGAATGTCGTCATCGCACATGGCCCTTACTGCCTTTTTAAAGGTTTGTACGAACCTCTCAGCCAATCCATTTGTGGCTGGATGATACGGGACGGATGTGTAATGCCTTACCCCATTCCTTTTCATAAATTTCCGAAACTCTTCGGACACAAACTGTGGTCCGTTATCAGCTCAAATCTGCTCTGGCAAGCCGTACCTGGCAAATATGGTCCGTAGGACTGCAATCGTTTTCTCCGTGGTGGTGGAGGACATTTTGATCACCTCAGGCCATTTTGAGTGTGCAGCCACAGCTATTAAAAACATTGAGTCCATGAATGGACCAGCAAAATCAATATGCACCCGTTGCCATGGAGAGGACGGCCACTCCCATGGGTGTAGAGGGGCATGTGGTGGTGCATTTTGGACCTTCTGGCATCCTGAGCAGCTCTTTGTCAGGTCCTTGATTTGCTGATCGATCTCCGGCCACCACACATAAGCCCTAGCAAGGCTTTTCATTTTCACCCCTCCCAGATGGCCTTCGTGAAGCTCATTGAGCACTCTCTCCCTTAACTTGGGTGGAATTACCACTCGGGATCCACACATCAAGGTCCCCTGGAATACTGACAGCTGTTCTCTTCTGGATGAGAATGCTGGCAACAGTGAGTCGCCATGTGTTGGCCATTCCTTCACCGTCAAATCATATACCCGAGACAGTGTTGGGTCATTTCGGGTCTCCTTCTCTATATCCGCGTTAGTTACTGGCAAGTGTTCAATTATAGACGAATAAAATATTTCGACAGGGTCCACTGCTGGTGCTTCCTCCGCAGTAGGCAGTGGCAGGCGTGATAGCCCATCAGCATTTCCATGCAGTTTCGTGCCCTTATACTCTATTTCATATTGGTTCGCCCCTAGAAAAAGGGACCATCTTTGTAGCCGTTGCGCAGTCATCACCGGAATGCCCTTCTTTGGATTAAAGATGGAGACCAGTGGTTGGTGGTCAGTCAGCAAGGTGAACTTCTGCCCGTGCAGATAGTGGTTGAACTTTTTCACTCCCCACACTAGGCTGAGGGCCTCCCTGTCAATCTGGGCGTAGTTACGCTCGGCTGAGGTTAGTGACCGAGACGCAAAGGCTACTGGCCTCTCCGAGCCGTCCGGGAATTTGTGCGACAGCACTGCTCCAATACCATAGGATGATGCATCACACGCCAACCGAATTGGTAGTGCTGGGTTGAAATGAGCCAACACCTCTTTTGATGTGATCAATTCTTTGCACTTCTGGGAAGCTCGTTTACATTCGTCATTCCACTTCCATGGTACTCCCGTTTGCAGTAGGGTGTTCAGTGGGTATAGTACTGTAGACAAATTCGGCAAGAACTTATGGTAGTAGTTCACCAGCCTGAGGAACGACCTCAGTTGTGACACATTTTCCGGTGCTGGAGCCTTGACTACTGCCTCAATCTTTTCAGGGGACTTATGTAACCCCTCTTCATCAATCACGTGGCCACAATACGAGATCTGCTTCTGGAAAAACTCGCATTTGTGGCGATTAGCTCGGAGCTCATATTCCTTCAATCTAGTGAGCACCTGCTCCAGGTTGGCGAGGTGATCACTGTCATTTTCGCCCGTGACCAGGATGTCGTCCAAATAACACTGGGTCCCTGGAATCCCTTGCAGGACTTGATCCATTGCCCTTTGCCAAATAGCCGGATCTGATGCTACCCCGAACACCAGCCCGTTGTATTTGTAGAGACCTTTATGAGTGTTGATCGTGAGGTACTGTTTCGAGGCTTCTTCTACCTCCATTTGCAGGTACGCCTGGGCCAGATCAATCTTAGTGAAGCGTTTTCCTCCAGATGGCGAGGCGAAAATATCTTCAATCCGTGGAAGCGGATATTGTACCGTGTGAAGGACTGGGTTCACTGTCACCTTAAAGTCCCCACAGATGCGAATCTTCTTTGGTTCCCCAGGCGTATTACTCGACGACCTCTTCGTTACAGGAACGATGGGTGTAGCCCACTCACTCCAGTCCACTTTGGACAGTACTCCAGAACGTTCCAAACCTTCCAGCTCTGCTTCGACGGCTGGGTGGATCGCATAAGGCACCGGTCTGGCCTTAAAAAACTTTGGGCTTGCATTTTCCTCTATTTTGATCGTCGCTGTTATGCTTTTTAGTGTTCCAAGTCCCTCCTGGAACACTTCTTGTGTGTCAGTTAGCATTTTTGACAGTCGTCCAGGTGTGATGTCGTCATCTTTTTTGGCATCTACCGTCAGTGCTTGTATGGAATTCCAATCTAACTGTATCTTCCGGATCCATTCACGTCCTAGTAGCGGTGGTCCTCCATCTGGCAATACATATAGGTCCATTTTTGGTGTTTCCTTGCCGTTGTAGATCACGTTCACCCTTATTTTTCCTTTGGGGTAGAATTTTTGCCCCGTGTACGTCTTCAAGACAATCTCTGTATCTCTCAAGGGTATATGTGAGAATAGCCGCTTGTAGTCCCTTCAGTTTATGACTGTTAGGGCTGATCCTGTGTCCAATTCCATTTTCACTTGGACTCCGTCTATCTTGAGCGTGACCCAGATAGTTTGGTGATCCTCCATTTTGGTTACATTATGTAGTTTCAGACAACCCAGCTCCTTGCTTCCGGAGTCTGTATCACTTCTGTTCGTCTGAACTACTCTCCGTCACCTTATGTACCTTTTTGTACTTCTCCTGTGGAGGTTTCTTGCTGCTGGTTTTCTTTCGCGACCTGCAGACTCTTATTATGTGTCCTACTTTTCCACACTGTCTGCACACTTGGTCCTTGAACCAATAATCCTTATGGTCATGTGTTGTTCTGCCGCAGCGATAACACTTCACTGCTCCATATGACATTTCATTTGTGCCATATTCTTGCGGTCTCCGTTGTATCTCTGCAGCGCCCCGTGCGGCTGCTTCATGCGATACTGCCATTTTGAAAGCCTTGTCCAGCGTAAGATCTTTTTCTGATAGAAGCCGTTTCTGGGTTCCTTCACTTTGAAGCCCACACACAAACTTGTCCCTTAAAGTATCTGCTAGTCCCGTTCCAAACTGGCAGTGTTTCGATAGCTTGCGCAGTTCCGTTAAATACTCAGCATTACTTTCGTCTTTATGCTGGTTCCTTTTGTGAAACTTAAATCTTTCTGCTGTCAGCAGCGGTGTGGGGTTTGAATGGTCCTGTTGGATTGCCACTATGTTTTCAAAATCCTTTTCCACTGGCTTCTCTGGGGTGACTAGGTTTCGCAGTAAGCCGCATGTTTTTGCACCCATGGAATTCAACAATACCAGTGCTTTCCTGGCCTCTGGCACTTCATTCGCCTTGCAGTACACTTCTATGCGTTCTACGTATGTCGCCCAATCTTCGACTTCATTTTCGAACGCTGTGACCCTGCCACTCTTCTGCATCCCTGGGTGTGGTTAGACTGGCTAAAAATGGCATCTCCCGCGCTCTCCCTTCTTCTCCGCTGGCTCAAAATGGCGTCTCCCGCGCTCTCCCTTCTTCTCCACTGGCTCAAAATGGCATCCCCCGCGCTTCCCTTTCTTCTCCGCTGCGGCCCAAATGGCGTCTCCCGCGATTTCTTTTCTTCCCCCGCGGACGCTGCTCAGCCCTTGAAACCGGCCGTGCTCTGCGCGTTTTCCTGCGCGCTTCTCTCGTTGACACCGCTCGGTCTTCAACCCCGGCTGTGCCCTGCGCGCTTCACCCTCTCTCGTTGACGCCGCTCGGTCTTCAACCCCGGCTGCGCCCTGTGCGCTTTACCCTCTCTCTTACCCGTCGATGCTGCTTGGCCTTTTTCTGTGCCGTCGGTCGGCTCCCGCCGCCGCTGTCCGGGAAGGGTCTGCGCCGTACCTGCTGCCATCCCGCTGTGCTGGATCGTTGCGGCTGGGGAACCAAGCCCAGCTCTCTACAGCCTCCTCTGCGATGCTCAAGTTCTCCCTGGATGGTCGACGCCCGCACTGGCGGAATCGGCCTTCTTCTTCAGAGTTGCAGGTAGGTTCGAAACGACTCGTCGCCACTATTAAATCTGGATATCTTTAGGTAGTGTGTCCTTCAAATAATCGACAGAGGTGGCAGATAACAAACAACAGGTGTTTACTGGATGAGGGTTGCTCTAAAACTAAACAGTACAGCGCCCTACTCAGGGTATATATACAGGTGTGGTCACTGCCGGTACTACAGTATACAGGAGCTGTAAAAGTAGTTCTCCCCTTAAAGGTACATACACTACAGACATCGATTTCAGTTTGAACCCAATAATAAAGTAAAGGGGCTCAGAGTGACACTGAAGCTCTTGGCACTTCCGTGTGCGGAATGTTTGGCTTCTCTCACTCGCGTGATGTTGCAATGTTTTACTGACACAGTGTTTCACCTTTGCTATTCATATCATTCTTTAAGTATGGCTATTATCCCATTCCAGTCTAGTCACAGCCAAACCATGAGTTCACAGACAACTAGTGAGAAAGAGTGCTCGCAGGAAGCAGCTAAACAAAAAGTGTCCTTGTGTTACTTGTGTGCAACGTTATTGTGACAGAATTAGCACAAGGCTTTCCTGGCTATGTGATATCCTTTGTATAATATGCACACGAGTAACAGAGGGCTCTTAGCAGACTATTCACCTCTCTCTTCCCGTCAACTGATGCCTTATCATGATCCTAGTCTCGTGCCAGAAAGCTCTAAACTCCTCATTATGCCACATGAGAGGAGTTGGGAATCTAGGCAGGCACAGTGCAGCAATAACAGAAACTGTAAGCTCCAAAAGCGAGAAATCTCAACATGAGAGCTGCACGTAATCCGACAAGAAAATGATATTCGACAGAGTTTTTGCTGCTCCCATTTCCGATGCCACATGAAGCCTTTTGTTATGCTCTGCCTTTACTTGTTCTCTCTGTTTTATTACTGAAGAAAAAAATGAATGGTCTGGCAGGTTTACTTTGAGACATCAAGCTTTCACGTAAGACTCTCTCATACTGCGCTGTGCGTTGGACTTGCCGAGTATCTCCTGAGTAAAGCCACAATACCAACGCTCCAGCACTTCAGCATAAACTGATCCCGATCAGACCAGAGGGGCTGTGACAGCTTTTAACACAGGCTGATCGGTTAAACTCCTGGTGACAGGCATTTCTGCATCACCTCGGTAAAACATTTAAACATCGCTGCGATGCTCCTTTCTGTAGATGGATTTGTTTAGCTTTTCTGAAGCACAGAGTCCTAATCAAATAAATGACAGCACAGAGTGAGTGGTTAAATCTGCTATTCTTCTCCACTTCAGCCTTTTACAGCCTCGGCGACTGTTCACTAATAATCATCCAACGCTTTAAAGATACTGCTGGCAGTCTTGACTCCTAATGATCTGCTATTGAATGGCTGGTAAATTATCCATCGTAGAATGCCAGTGGATACCTTACCAGGGAACTGAGGATAGTTAGGTCACTTGATCTCAGATTCTCTGGATTCGTTCATCTAGGTTTCTGGATTACTGGCCCAGTAACATAACCACTACACTACCCTACCCGTACCCAGGTCACTTGAGGGATAAGATTGTCAAGTCAATGTTTGTACTGAACAGTGAATCTTCTATTCCCCAGTGAGGTACATGTAGATCACAAAGCACTCGCTAGTCAATCATCTTTATTAACAGTGAGGGAAATCTAGTTTTGGGTGGAATTCCTTCTGACGCAGTTCTCATGTCCTTAGTCTAGGGGCAGCTGGTGAGTATATGGGGTGGGGGTGGGGGGGCGTAATTTTGACTTTAATGGAAAGGGATGTATAATGGGCGGCTGATCCAATATCGCCCGTTTTACGCTGTTGGCCAAGGTCAAAATGACCCCCATGGTCTTGCAGAACCTTTTTGTACTGTGACGCCCTGTAACACGTCTTAGATTGACTGAAGGCTTCGATTGCTGGAAACTCGGCCTGTAATTCTAGCTTTCAACCAAAGAAAACCCAATCTTTTGGAAGTTGACCCCCCTCCCCATCTCCAAAAGGTAAGTAAGGTTTTTTTTTATAGGTTAGAAAGCTCTTTAATCATTCGGTTAGATTAGATAGACAAAAATGTGAAATGTCTTGGCCCAGAAATTCGGGTCGGGGGCTTCCCGCGGATGCAAGCCCCCGACCTGCACTTACCTTGCGCGCCGGCCGTTGAGCTGTAGGGCCCCATGGAATTCCGCTCTGGGGCCTGGTCCAGGTGCCGGTGCGCTGTGCTTGCGTGTCCCAGGGGCGCAGTTAGTTCGATGCATTCCCTGGGATCACGTGGGCCATGGGCAGCCAATCGGCACAGGGAAAAGCCCATTCATAAGTAGTGACAGGAAGACCTGTCAAAACTTATAAATACTACGGCCCCAAAATAGTAGTAAACCTTCAAATAAATTTTAAAAAATCATCACACTTTTTAAATAAACTATAAATTACATTAAATAACTATTTTAAACAATAATTTAAATTTTTGAAAAAAATAATGTTATATTCTAACAGGGCTAAAAATAAACTAACCTTGCTTTAAAGTATTTAAAAATAATAAACCTGTGGAAAAAATGTTTTAATTTTAATTAATTGACCACTTACCTTTTAAAATGCAGGCCTTACGCCTGGTTTTTACATTTCTAAAACCTAAAGACTTACCCTCACGGAAAAACCTGTAAAAAAAAACATAAGTTCAAAGCGCACGCGCAGCCTCCCCCGCGCACGCGTTCTACCTCTGAACCCCTTCGTTCAGAGGAACGGAAGTGCCGGCTTCCCACGCATGCGCAGTGCATGCAAGAAACCGGCACTTCCATCGGGCCCACGCGTAAGTACCCCGTGCGTACTCACCCGTGGAGACCCGAATTTCTGGGCCAATGAAAAGCAGAGGCAGCGAACTGCCGAGGGACTACCCCATCCCCGCTCCACCGCTGCAACTTTGGCAGAAATATGGTGTAAAGCCTGTTTATGCCGGTAAATATGGTTTCTGCCAAAGTTCCGGTGAAGTTTTGGCCTCGGAGCAGGAGAAGCTCCTGTACGAAAGACTGGTATTTAGAGATTCTTAGTAGATGGGAATTATATATGTATAAATTCAAGTGTAGCCATTGACCAACTAATCTTACCCATGATTCCCTGTGGGTATGGAAATGTTAAAGACTGTTCGATTGTAGCCGCGAGGACAGTCAAAAGCAGTTTTGACTAAGCTCTGATAACACACAGCCACAAGCTGCGAGTGAAGGCTAAATGTTTAAATAACATATTATAATGCTAAGTAGGAATTAGAGTTCGCTTAACAAAAATAATTGCAAAGATATTTTAAAAGGTAATTAGTATAAAGAACATAAAATGAGAGAGATCATAGGAGTTAAGGTATCCATCTGGTAGATTAATGTGAGATAGTCTGGACACCATCAAGACTAGTGAAAGCGCTGACATGGGCCCCTTGGTATAGAAAGGCCTTGTATTGCTTGAAGCTAGAAATAAGAGAGATAAGGTAAATTCCAATGAGGTGAAGAACGTATAAACAAGATAACGATGAACAGGGTAGAGTTGCTGGAAAATTACTGAGCTAGGAGGGGCCAAGATGCTACCCTTTGATGTAATAAAACTCACTACGCACTTGGTTTGAGTATAAAGCAAGGCTTTAATCAACTTGTTTCAGAACATGGAGGTCTAGTTGTACCTCACTAGTTCCTTATCTTACAAAATGTCCCTGGAAAGCTGGGGCCAATGCCCGAGTATTTATGCTCCTTGGACGGCGCCACCAGCTGGCCGTCCAGCGTTATTTCACGAGTAGTTTCTTGATGAATGATGAGATTTATAACACCCTTAGTCTGAATGACAATGATATTTTGACCATTAGAACCAATTAAAAAAAGTGATTTTTTTAAAGGCCATATATGGACACTGGCCAAACGAACTTTTGATAAGAAATGGGTTAAAACCTTGATACTCAAAAAACAACTTTACACAGACCTACTGCGAGAACAAAGGAACAGACTGAAGATGACATCACCTGTGTCCGAGAGGTTCCAGAGTCTAAGGGCTGCGAGCTACTCATTAAACTATTGCCTGTTGTTAAGTATATTACGCTGTAAGCTTAATAAATCTTGATCTATTGCCCAGGTACTACTGGTTGCTACCTATTTTGGGTGTCTCATCCAAGAACTCTGAGAGATCAATAAGATGTTACAATCCAAGGAAATTCCCAGCAAATTTCCAGAACTAAGAGGTTATACCTATCAGAAACGACTGAACAGGCTGGGGCATTTTTCTCCAGAAAGGAAAAGACTGAGAGGTGGCCTGATAGAGTTCTTTAAGATGATCAAAGGGATTGATAGGTTAGATGTAGAGAAAATGTTTCCACTTGTGGTGCAGTCCAAAACTAGGGGCAATAAATATGAGATAGTCACTAATAAATCCAATAAGGAATTCAGGAGAAACTTCTTTACCCAGAGAGTGGTTAGAAAGTGCAACTCACTACCAAAATGTAGTTGAGATGAATAGCATAGATGCATTTAAGGGGAAGCTAGATAAACACTTGAGGGAGAAAGCAATAGAAGGTTACGCTGATAGGGTTAGATGAAGAGGGGTGGGAGGAGGCTCTAGCAGAGCATAAACACCAGCATGGACCAGTTGGGCCGAATGGCCTGTTTCTGTGCTGTAAATTCTACGTACAGTAATTCTGTGAGAAAAAGAAAAAAAGAAAGACTTGCATTTATATAGCACCTTTCACAACCACCGGACATTCCAAAGCGCTTTACAGCCAATGAAGTACTTTTTGAAGTGTAGTCACTGTTATAATGTAGGAAACATGGCAGCCAATTTGCACACAGCAAGCTCCCACCAGATAATCTGTTTTAATTATGTTGATTGAGGGATAAATATTGGCCAGGAAATTGGGGATAACTCCACTGCTCTTCTTTGAAATAGTGCCATAGGATCTTTTACATCCACCTAAGGGGGCAGACAGGGCCTCAATTTAACATCTCATCTGAAAGACACAACATCTTTGACAGTACAGCACTCCCTCAGTACTGCACTGGAGTGTTAGCCCAGATTTTTGTACTCAAGTTCCTGGAGTGTGACTTGAACCCACACTCTTCTAACTCAGAGACAAGTGTGCTACCCAGTGAGCCACAGGTGACAGAGTGAGAATGCAGAGAAAAGGGAATGATTGGAAGGGGAGAGTGGTGTTGTAATGTATTATCACATGGTTTGTCGCATGGTTTAGTATGAGCATGCTCAGTTCGCTCTGGCTTAGTAAAGCAAGCTCATGGACTAGCAACTCATCGGGGTAGATTTTCCCTAAGCTGTCGGGAAGGAGGCGGGACTACAACTTTCGAGTTTTAGTCCCGCTTACATTGACGTCCGGCCAATCTGCGCAATTTTCCCTTGATTGACCTTGTTGAGCCCTCCCAACGGGCTCAGCAGGCCAATTAAGGGCCACCCGGCAACAGGTGACGCCACAGACTGAAATTTCATCTGTCAAGAGTTCTTGACAGATGAAATATCAGTGTTTCACAGCTGTTTGAAGCTGTCAAACACTGACAGTCTGACTTCTAACCTGAGTCCTTCTACACAGACTCAGTTAGAAGTCTCACCGGCAATGAAAGCTGAAGGCTGTCACTTTTGACAGCTCGCAGCCATTTTGCTTTCAGTGCTGGCTGAGTGATGGACTCCCGCAGCCTAGAGGAGGAAAGGCTGTTAAGGTAAGTACAGGTAATTTAAACTTCTTTACACACTTTAGACACACCAAACACACTTACCTTTGCACTCATGCAACCATCACTCACCTGAACACCGACATCGCGACCCCTCCAAGTCCTTCAACCCGACGGCCCGACTGCTCTAACCTGGCGTGGTTTGGAGCTGTCGGGAATCCCACACGACACCCCTCAAAATAGGGGTTAGGCTAAAAACTGCCTGTTAACTACCTTTTAACAGGCAGTTAATTGGCATTAATCCCTTCCCGCCCCGGGTCGGCGGGTCCCAGTGCGGGGCGGGTACCTGCCTCCCTTGAAACTTACATGGAGGCGGATTTTGGGCGGGATGGTGTCGGGACCCCCGAATTCGGGATTTCCCCCCCCCTCCACGCGCCTGAAACCCCGCCTCACGGCACACTGAAAATCTACCCCATCGTGTCTCTGTCCTTCATTTGTTCTACCCACATATATTACATTTTGGCGCAAATTGAAAAGGAAGCACTCACCATAGTGTTTGGAATCAAGAAATTCCAACAGTTCCTGATCGGCAGAAAGTTTACCCTGATAGCCAATCACAAATCGCTCCTAGCAATATTGGGGCCCAAATCTGCCATCCCTGCAATGGCCGCATCAAGAATGCAACGTTGGACAATGTTGTCACAATATGACTACACGATTGAATATCGCACCTCAAAGCAAAACGCAATCACAGATGCTTTGTCCAGGTTGCCACATGAAGACTCGTGTTGGGAGTGAAGGTGAGATTTTCACGCCAGATGCAGTTGACAAAGACTTTCCCGTGAATGCAACTGAGATTGCAGATGAGATCAAAAGGACTCAGTACTGAAAAGATGTTTGAAAACACCTTGAATGGATGGACTGATCAGTGTCTGGACACAAAGTTGAAACAATTCCATAGTCATCGTACTGAATTGTCTTGTGAGCAAAGTTGTGTCAAGTGGGAAAACAGAGTGGTGGTACCTACTTCGTTTGAGTTCGGAACCAAAACAAAACAGCCTGAAAATTGGTTCAACACCAAAACCTTTTGTAAGGAGAGCAGGAAGGCTCCGCAAACCTGTTATTAAACTGGATTTGTAGTTCATTTGTCGGATTTGTAGTTCATTTATAATAAAAAAAGCCAGGAGTTTTTGTTATGTGGTACATGTAATGCTGGGAAAAGTGGGACCATAGTTTTGTTGTATATGAGAGGGGAACATGTACATTTTTAAGGGGAAAGCAGTATAATGTATTATCACATGGTTTGTCACATGGTTTAGTATGAGCATGCTCAGTTCGCTCTGGCCTAGTAAAGCAAGCACATGGACTAGCAACTCATCCTGCCTCTGTCCTTCATTTGTTCTACCCACATATATTACAGATGTGTTTATATTTTTTACTTTCTTTAACATTTTAACTTTATGGTTATTCCTGACCTTTTGGTTATATTTGTGTAATACTGTAACACTTGTTTCAGGGTCAGCGGCGCCCTGGAGGTCCTGTGCAGGCCGGCTCACCGGCTTTCAAATGGAAAAACCGCCTATGCGTGGAAATTTGAATGGGCCGTGCAGCCCATTAAAGGGGCCGCGCACCCAAAAGAAATTAGAGGGAACATTGGTCACAATGAGTGAGGTGACAACTCACAACCGCAATGGTCTGAGCACGGCAGTCAGCCTGAGGATTAATTCTTCCCCATCTCTTCATCTGAAAACATTGTCAGTGTTCTCTTCAAACCATTCCGTCAGCCATCTTGAAAATCCCATTAGCCGGCAATAAAGTTCAAAGTTATGGTTAGATCCAGCTGCCGCAATGGTGTTTTGATCATTTGTCACGGAGCCAGGTTTAAATTTCTGACTCCCTGGGTTTTTGGCACTCTAAATAATACCATATTGGCCCAGAAGTTCGGGTCGGAGGCTTCCCGCGGGTGCAAGCCTCCGGCCTGCACTTACCTAGCGCGCCGGCCGTTGTGCTGTGGGCCCCCATGGAATTGCGATCCTGGGCCTCCTCCAGCTGCCGGCGCGCAGTGCTTGCGTATCCCGGGGCGCAGTTAGTTCGATGCATCCCCTGGGATCACATGGGCCATGGAGAGCCAATCGGAGCAGGGAATGCTTCATTCATAAGTTTGACAAGAAGGGCTGTCAAACCTATAAAAACTATAAGCCCCAAAACATCACTAAAACTTCAAATAATTTTTTTTTTTAAATCACATTTTTAAAATAAACTATAAATTACATGAAATAACTATTTTAAACAATAATTTAAATTTTTGAAAAAATTAATTACAATTTCTAACGGGGCTAAAAATAAACTTACCTTTCTTTAAAGTATTTAAAAATAATAAACCTGTGGAAAAAATGTTTTAATTTTAATTAATTCACCACTTACCTTGTTAAAAGCAGGCCTTGCGACTGCTTTTTACATGTCTAACTTCTGGAGACTTACCTTCCCGGAGAAACCTGGAAAAAAAGCGTAAGTCCAATGCGCACGCGCTGCCTCTCCCGCGCACGCGTTCGACCTCTTAACCCCTTCTTTTAGGGGAACGGAAGTGCCGGTTTCCCGCGCATGCGCAGTGCATGCAGGAAACCGGCACTTCCATTGGGCCTACGGGTGAGTACCCCGTGCGTACTCACCCGTGGAGACCCGAATTTATAAATAAGAGTTATCAGCGCTGACATGTGATTTTACCGCTGTTTTTTACAGAGACACTCCCTGCTTCACTTCCTTGCTGGACAACCAATTTTAGAATTTTATATTTATAGTGCCAATGAGTCATGAAGATAGAAATTAGACTAGCGTTATGACAATTTGTTACAATTTACGACTATTGGGGCATTAGCCAAAGGAGCTCTGAGGTTTGAGTGGGATGAAGAATTTGTCCCTGTCTGCGCAGCTGAATAAATGGACAAAATGTATCTCAGGGCTGGTACTCCCAGACAACTTGTACAAACAATGATGTGCTCACAGCTGATTCCTTTAAAGAGAGAAAAGAACATCTTGTCATGAAAACGTCTGCAGGCCCTTGCTGGGAAGTGGTAGGAAGCGGAGGAAAATATGGGGCTATAGGGGGGAGAGCAGGCCAGTGGGGTTAGTTTTGGATTGCTCCAGCAAAGAGCCGGAACAGACACGATGGGCCGAACGGCCTCCTTCTGTGCTGTAAACTGCTATGGTTCTATGGAACGTAAGACTATCAGAGCAAGGGAGGTGCATGATGCTGGGAGCAGGATGGCTCTGCACACATTCCGATTGCTGGCGTAGGAAGGGGAAAATACAAGCATTGGGCCGCGCACGTTGGTGTTCTCACACCCTACACCTCGGAGTGACAGGATGTAGGTTCGGGCCTGTTCTTCCCCATGTGGTCACTTCTTTCTTTGGGCAGGGTCTCTGGGGGAAGGCGCTGGGGGTTAGAGGCCAGATATTCCTCACAGGAAAGGAGAAAATAACTGTAGGTTAATAGCCCGTTGCTCCTGGGGCCCTTCCGACTGCAGTGATGGATGGACTTCTGCAACTGAGCTGATCATACTGTATGGACAACAGCAGTAAATCACTCCGGATAATAATTAGTGGGGTTTGGAGCTTCCTGGGACTTGCCTGATTGCCCATGAGGGGTTGGAGAGGATTTTTTGTCAGAGGGTCCAAAAATGTTGCTCCCAGGAGGTGGGGAGGGGTGTTGGAAGGGATGGAACCTGACAGGGTTGGTGGTGAGTACATACAGGCTTGATGGTCCTTTCTCCTCTTCAGCACATTAACACAAACATCTTCCAGAGGGCAGAAGGTGACCTACTCTCCTAGGCCTAAGTTCATGCCAGTCCAGAGATGGCCAGCAGGATGTGTACAAGAGCAGAGCAGCTTGACTCAAACAGTGATTTCCCATTTCTGTAGGGGGTACAACTTGTAATGTATTATCACAGGGTTTATCGCATGTGTTAGATCCGTGGTTCAGTGGATAAATAATTACACGGATGCTGTACATAAACAAATAACAGGTCTTTACTGGAGGAGGGTCATCTCTAGACTGGGGTACAGAGGCATGCGCACAGCTTATATACCGGTGTGGTTACTGCCGGTACTACAGTATACAGGAGCTGTAAAAAGTAGTTCTGACTTAAAGCACATACACTACAATTCCTCCCTTTTTAGATTAATAATACCCCCTTAATATTCAAATAACAATTACATTTTTACATGTACATTCAATAACAAAAGTCCATTTATAGATTGAGGCCTAGAAATTCGGTTTTGGCGCAGCGAGGGCTTTAGCGCCGGAAGTTAGTGCCGGCGCTAAGTCCCCCTGCGCGCGCCAAAAATTCAGTAGCGCCGCGCCCAAACGGCTGCCGGCGTTACTGAGGGGTCTCAGCGCCTCAAAACTGGCGCCACGCGCCGCATTGCGGCGCTATTCCGGCGCTGCGGCGCCCGCTGCGGTGCGGCAGGCTCGGGAAGTGCAGGCCTCCTCCTTCCGTTAAGGAGGAGCTGCCTGCACCCGGCCGCGGCCCGCGATAATCTTTTTAAAAATGAGCCCGGCACCTCGGACAAGTGCCGGGCTTGCTTCTGTTCCGGGGGGGGGGAGGGGGGGGGGTGGGGGAAGTCCGGGGAGGGAGCTGCGGCCAGGCGGCCGGCGGGAAAGCAGCCGGCCGCCGCGGGGCCTTTAATGCGCCGGCGCAAAGTTCTGTAAGGCACCTCTGCCAGAACGTTGCTTGCGGCTGCCACGGGCGAGGCGGCCGCAACTCAATTTCCGAGTTCGGGCGGGTTACCATGGCAACCGGGACGCTGCGCACACCGATGACGTCATCGGTGCCGGCGCAGCGCTACCGGCCTAACGCCGATTTAGGGCCCCTGTCAATTTCTAAACTGGCCATAACTTCGGCGCTAGGCCCTCTAGCGCCTCAAAAGCGGCGCTAAGGCCAGTGAATTTCTAGGCCTCAGTCTTTGGGGCGGCTTCCTGACCCTTTCGGGATAGCGCCTTTCCGGAGGTTCTTGTTCTTGGTGCAGAGGCGATTCTGACCCCTTTTCATCGGGTAGCTCATCGGGTTCCACTGCTACTGGGTCTGAAGTAGATGCTACTGGTATGTCGGGTTCATCCCCAGGTACTCGAGACATGGGGTTGACGCCTTCCTGTGACGCTAAGATCTGATCGACGTGGCGTCTCACAATGTTCTCCCCGACATCCACTGTGTACATTAATGGCCTCTGCCTTGTACATATCGTTCCGGGTTGCCACTTCTCTGTTCGATAGTCACGGGCCAAGACTGGTTGCCCTACATTGAAGCTCCTTGTCGACTTCTCGTTGATGTGCTGGAATTGTTTGTCCTCAACATTTCTTCGCACATTTGGTCTGAGCAAGTCCAGACGAGATCTCAACCTTTTTTAATTTTTTTATTTTTTTATGTTGCAGGTAGATTCGCATCAACACTCGTCGCCACTGTTAGATCCGTGGTTCAGTGGATAAATAATTACACGGATGCTGTACATAAACAAATAACAGGTCTTTACTGGAGGAGGGTCATCTCTAGACTGGGGTACAGAGGCATGCGCACAGCTTATATACCGGTGTGGTTACTGCCGGTACTACAGTATACAGGAGCTGTAAAACGTAGTTCTGACTTAAAGCACATACACTACAGCATGGTTTAGTATGAACATGCTCAGTTCGCTCTGGCCTAGTAAAGCAAGCACATGGACTAGCAACTCATCGTGTCTCGGTCCTTCATTTATTCTACCCACATATATTACACAACTCTCCAGCACTTTGTGTCATTCCCCTCCACCCACCCCCCCCCACAACCCCCGCCCCAGCCCCATTGCCCTTGGGCAGACTGCAATCAGAAAATAAGTCAGAAATAATTCAGTTACCATGGGAACCAATCCACAGCAAATGGCTCCATCGTGAAGCAGACTCGGACTCTAATGTACTGTACCATCAGCCTCGACATACAGTGGCCCCGATTCTCCCCCACTGGAAGTGTCACCTGGACCTGCCTGGATTTCCAGGTTTGGGTCACTTTCAGTGGCCCAACATTCCCCAAGCACAGGCCTGGGCCTCAGCCCAGGTCTACCTGTAACTCAGGGCAGAAATGCAGCTGCTGCTGCAGGACTACGAGGCTGGGAGCCATGGTAATGGCTGTGAGCTGCTGTCTAGGTTTCACTTAGCTTTCGCTGCCTCCCTGCTCCTCCCCCGCCCCTTTCCTTTGCAGCTCTTCTGATGTGAGAGAGGCTGGGTACAAGGCCGCACCTTTCCAAATGGGCACCCAAGCTGGCGCAACTTAGATCTGGGAGGCCTGTTAGGCCTCAGCTGGAAGCAATCTGCCCATCCCCGCAGGGGCAAATAAAGGGACCTGACATCACAGGTAACTAAACCTTTTTCCTCATTTTTGCACCTGGGAACTGAGCCTTCCCCAGGCACATAAGAGAGCAATACCGGGTGCAATATGTTCTTAACACAGATTCATCTCTAATCTTCATCATTGCTGCAGAATGGTGCAATAGAACCTTATCGTTCCGTATTTCATCCGTGCCCTTTTAAGTTTTGACTTGGCAGAGCAACTGGAATTACAATGTCAGATTATTACTTGAACTGATGAACTTTGCTGTTGGTAAGTAGATTGATGATTCTGATATTAAGACAAAACTATTCAGTCTCCCCTCGCTGTTACTAATGGGATGCCACAACCCAAAACAAAAGTTCAGAATAATCATTAACTATCGCATTATGCATTTTGTGGGGAAAACTGCAGCAAGACAGGTAATAAATAACTGGAAGGCGAATAAGATTGTTAGGTCCAGGCCTGAATATTGACGGCCTGTGGTAAGCTGTGCATTGCTGAGTATTCTTGGGTAAAGGCATGGCAAAACATGCTCTATAAAGGGGAGCGTTCACCTTTGTGAAGACTGTGTGGCGCACAAATGCCAACTCTATTTTTATAGCACAAATCATGCAAGATATTTAGCACCAGCTTCTCATAACATCCTTTGAAAGGCTACTTGGTTATTTGTTAGGAACTGCATTCCTGCAAATTAATACTTTTGTGTCCTTTTCTCAAGGTGCAAAACACATGGCATGAAATGGTGAGAAATGTGTAAAATAAAACAAAATAATAGAGCTGCAGTAGCACTGGGCTGCAGTGGAGCAGTAGCACTGGGCTGCAGTGGTGAAGTAGCACTGGGCTGCAATGGTGCAGAGGTGCAGATCCACAGTGATGCTGAGCCACAGTTGTGCAGTGGTGGAGAGCTGCAGTGGCGCACTGGTGCAAAGCCGCATTGGTGCAAGCCTGCACTGGTGCTGGACTGCAGATACCGCAGTGGAATGCAGTGGTGCAGATTAGTAGTGGTGTGGCGCGGCAATGCTGCAGTGGTGCTGGGCTTGCAGTGGTCCAGATCCACAGTGCTGCACTGGTGCAGAGCTGCATTGGTGCTAGACTGCAGAGGTGCTGATCCACAGTGTGCAGAGGTGCAGATACTGCAGTGGTGCTGAGCTACAGTTGTGCAGTGATGCAGAGCTGCAGAGTGGTGCTGAGAATTACTGTCCCAATATGCTAATCCACAGTGGCGTTCAAAGTTTTGAAGAATTTTGGTGTGGTAAATAAGGGAAAACTATTTCCACTGGTCAGTGAGTCATAACTAGAGGGCATACATTTAAAATCATTACCAAAAGAGTAAAGGAAGAAGGAGTAGGAGAAATCCTTTTCTGGGCTGCCCTAGAGAAAGCAAGGCAGCAGCAGAACCAAAAAGGAGCAATGCGGGTCCCACCAACTTAGGGCTGCTATCACAGCTATTCCGATTTTTGGGTCGATTTGAATCCCGTCGGCCAAAACCCCGGTCAGAAACAGGAGAGAGCCTCTTGCATACATGAAAATAGGGGTCAAGTGATGTCTTTTAGACCCCAGTGCCATTTTCATCACTGCCCTGCCTACCACCAGCTCCCTGCTCCCACCCTCCAACCATGGGCAGTATGAGTCAGGAGACGGCCGTTTCCAGTGATACTTAAATGGATCCTCGGCTGTTGTCTGGTAAAGCTGGGCGGAGCTTTCGGAGACAATGGGGGAAAAATTCAGTATCACCCCGTTTGGGGCGCCATTATCGGCCGTGCGCAAAGTTTAGCGCCTGGTGCTAATTATCGCCTCCGACGGCAAACTTGGCTTTTATCGCCCCTGGAGGTGATTGGAGCGCTAAATCAGGCGCTTCACACCTGTCTTAAGGCGCAAAGGCCGAGGAGCGAGGCACGACCTCAGAGCACTGCCGAAGCAAGGAAAGGCAACTCAAAATGAACCTGCAAAGTGCTGCTCAGTACCCAAAACTCCTTCACACAGCGTTGAATCTCTCCAGAAGTCTCTCTCTCTCTCTCAGAATGCGTGGTGCAAAAATGTCACCAACAAAAAAAGGCAGGAAGCGGTCGCCTTTAGATAGCGCTCCCCAGTCCCTTTCTGACTGCAAAACGCTCCCCTCAACCTGTCGTTGCTAGCGGCAGGCGGTAAGGCATGGGCTGCCACTCAATATCTGGTCCGGGGCACTACCGGGACGTTGCGCACTCGACTGACGTCACGATCCGCTGGCGTAGGAGATCGTGGCGGTAGTGTTTAGTGCCGCCGCAAAGTGTCTAGTTGATTTCGCGAGCGGCGCAAACATCGCTGCGCCCGGGCGCTAGTTGCTTTGCATCCCATTAGCGCCCTCTTAAGGCGCTAACGGGAGGCGCAAAGCAACCAAATTTTTCCCCCATTGTTCTGCCAGTCACTTCTGGGTTTTCCACATAACAAATTTGAATGGGTTATGAATTTCCTGCTGCAGGTTCTGCACTCAAGTTGCAACGGGACATCTGGGACCTTGGTGAATGATGGGACCAACAATCTATCTCCTTAACCAATTAAATTTAAGGATAGAGAAAGAGGAACAATGGAGAAGGAGATAGAGTGAATTCGAGTCAAATTAGCTACAGAAAGAGAAATAAAGAGAGGGAAAGAAAGATTGGATTCAGAGCGAGAAACAAAGGAGACAGTAAGAAAAAGTAAGATAATAATTTAAAATTTTTTTAATTTCAAAACCCTCTAGGAACAATTAACTACCTGCAGGAATGAGACTCCACAGTTTCAATTGTTTGCTTTCTGGGTCTCCAAGGTTGAGAGGCATTGCAGGAACATAAATCTCCTGATTAAAATGGTCCTTACATTGTTAAGTGTCAGCCCTAACTTTCTGCGTGAGTTTAATTTGTTTTAATAGCGCAAATGCTGCAATTTCGTGACACTCACAGGAGGATTGACAGCAAGCTCCGCTTTGTGCGAGGCCTACGGTGGAGTGGCACAGACTGTCCAGCAACTTGTGGCGATTCGGAAGTCACGCTGTACCTCTTCCTCGTCACAAATTGCTGGGGAGGGGGGGTTTTACACACTAATAACAAGGTGTGCATTTAGCTCGCTGTTACTTTCCCGGCAAATTCTGGTCCAATTTGATTGGCGACAGCGCAGAAATCTGAAAAAGCAGCAATCCTTCCCTTCACAGCAAATGTCTTCAGATAACACTGTTTAACATCTGACCAAACACTTACTGGAATAATTATTTGCATGTTTAACATGCTGTAAAAGCAGTAAGGCTGATGTAGATTAATTAGTGAACGAATACTTGTACATGGGGTAAAATACACCGGGGTGTCAAAGCAGGGACTCTGACAGGCCACAGTGCTGACAGCTGCCATGTTAAAAGGATAATGTGTCACCACCTAATAAAATATGTAAGAGTTTCGGAACAAAGAATAAAAATAACAATGTTAGGAATAATACTTTGTGAAATGTTCATGGCTTGTACAGAACAATCCGTCACCAGGTAAAAATAACTTATTCTGCAGGGTCCTCGATCGCCACCATAACTTGGGAAGAACTCCCAGAGAAACAGCGTGACCCGCCAGTGATGCCACTTCTTCAGGAATTCCACCGATGTACTGCCAAAGTTATGGCAGGAGATCAGGCAACTACCTCATTCTACCCAATTTACCCAGGGCACCGAGTGTAACCAGCTTTATACTGAACAAGCCATTGTGCAATGGACACAGACACCAATCAAATCCACATCTGGGCCCATTTTGAATGGCATTCAGCTTCCAGCCAGATCGGTTATATTTTGGGCAAGTGGATTGTGAGTGGTTAACATAAAGGATCATGGCTCCCCGCTGTGGCTCACCCAGAGTGGTACTGAATCATACAGACCTCGTTTGATCCTCAGGCTGTCGTGTGTCATCTGATCTCAGCCAAGGTGCTACCAGTGGCCTCAGCATTAGCAGGCCATTGCATTCCCACCATGGCCGCTGGGGAATTTAAATTCAGTTAATAATCTGGAATAAAAATCTAGTATCAGTAATGGTGACCATGAATATATCGAATTGACGTTAAAACCCATCTGGTCCACAAATGTCCTTCAGGGAAGGAAATCTGCCATCCTTACTCGGTCTGGCCTACATGTGACTTCAGACCCACAGCAATGTGGTTGATTCTAAACAGCCCTCTGAAATGGCCCAGCAAGCCACTCAGTTAAGGGCAATTAGGGATGGGCAATAAATGCTGGCCTTGTCAGCGACACCCACATCCTCATGAATGAATGAATAAATAAAAATGCTAGAAAGAAAGAACTTGCATTTATATAGCACCTTTCATGACCTCAGGATGTCCCAAAGTGCTTTACAGCCAATGAAGCACTTTCGAAGTGTGGTCACTGTTGTAATGTAGGACAGATGGCAGCCAATTTGCGCACAGCAAGCTCCCACAAAGAGATAATCTGTTTTAGGTGTTGGTTGAGGAATAAATATTGGCCAGGCCACCAGGAGAACTCCGCTGCATTTCTGCGAATAGTGTCATGGGATCCTTCGCATCCAAATGAGAGGGCAGACTGGACCTCTGGTTAATATCTCATCTGAAAGATGGCAGTGACGGGTCAACCTGGATTATGCGCTCAAGTCTCTAGAGTCACAATTTAATATAAGATAGCTCTCCAGGAACCACACTCAGGATTCCTGGAACCATACTCCCAGCAGAGTTAGTACACTGAGGACTCTGAGAACCATACTCCAATGAGAGTTAGTACACTCAGGACTCCGAGAACCATACTCCAACCTGAGTTAGTACACTCAGGACTCTGAGAACCATACTCCAACCAGAGTTAGTACACTCAGGACTCCGAGAACCATACTCCAGCCAGAGTTAGTACACTCAGGACTCCGAGAAGCATACTCCAACCTGAGTTAGTACATTCAGGACTCTGAGAACCAAACTCCAACCAGAGTTAGTACACTCAGGACTCCTGGAACCATACTCCAACCAAAGTTAGTACACTCAGGACTCTGAGAACCAAACTCCAACCAGAGTTAGTACACTCAGGACTCCGAGAACCAAACTCTAACCAGAGTTAGTACACTCAGGACGCTGAGAACAATACTCCAACCAGAGTTAGTACACTCAGGACTCCGAGAAACAAACTCTAACCAGAGTTAGTGCACTTAGGACTCTGAGAACCATACTCCAACCAGAGTTAGTACACTCAGGACTCTGAGAACCAAACTCCAACCAGAGTTAGTACACTCAGGACTCCGAGAACCATACTCCAACCAGAGTTAGTACACTCAGGAACCTGAGAACCATACTCCAACCAGAGTTAGTACACTCAGGACTCTGAGAACCAAACTCCAACCAGAGTAAGTACACTCAGGACTCTGAGAACCATACTCCAACCAGAATTAGTACACTCAGGACTCCGAGAACCAGACTCCAACCAGAGTTAGTACACTCAGGACTCCGAGAAACAAACTCTAACCAGAGTTAGTGCACTTAGGACTCTGAGGTACAGAATCTTCAGGCGAGACAGAGGGGGAGGTATAAGAGGAGGGGGTGTCGCAATATTAATTAAGGAGTCAATTACTGCACTAAGGAGGGATGATATATTAGCAGGGTCCTCTAATGAGGCCATATGGGTGGAGCTTAAAAACAAAAAGGGGGCAAGCACTTTGCTGGGAGTGTACTATAGGCCTCCAAACAGTCAGGGGGAGATAGAGGAACAGATATGTAGGCAAATCTCAGAGAAATGTGCAAATAATAGGGTAATAATAATGGGGGATTTCAACTTCCCCAATATTAACTGGGATAGTCAAAGTGTGAAAGGCTCAGAGGGTGTAGAATTCTTAAAGTGCATCCAGGAGAGCTTTTTGAGCCAGCATGTAGAAAGTCCTACAAGAGAGGGGGCGGTACTGGACCTAATTCTAGGGAATGTGGCCGGCCAAGTGGAAAAAGTGCTAGTAGGTGAGCACTTTGGTGATAGTGACCATAATATGGTAAGATTTAAGGTGGTCATGGAAAAGGACAGGGATGGGCCGGAAATAAAGGTTCTAAATTGGGGGAAGGCCGATTTTAATAGGATAAGGCAGGATCTGGCCAAAATGGACTGGGATCAGCTACTTGTAGGAAAATCCGCATCGGAGCAATGGGAGGCTTTCAGAAGGGAGATTGAGATCATACAAGGGCAACATGTTCCCATAAAGGTCAAGAGTGGTTCCAAAAACCACAGGGAACCGTGGATGTCAGGGGATATACGGGAATGGATTAGGAAAAAAAGGAGGGCTTTTGGTAGATACAAAAGGCTAAAGACAGAGGAAGCCCTAGAGGAGTACAAAAAGTGCAGGGGGATACTTAAAAAAGAAATTAGGAGATCAAGGAGGGGCCATGAAATAACACTGGCGAGCAAAATAAAGGAAAATCCGAAGATGTTTTATAAGTATATTAAGGGTAAAAGGATAACTAGGGAAAAAATAGGGCCCATTAGGGACAAAAGTGGCAATCTGTGTGTGGAGCCGGAAGATGTAGGAGGAGTTCTAAATGAATTTTTTGCATCTGTTTTCACTATGGAGAAGGACGATGTAGACATAGAAATAGGGCGGGGGGACTGTGATATGCTCGAACATATTAACATCGAGAGGGAGGAGGTATTGGCGGTTTTAGCTGGCCTAAAAATGGATAAATCCCCAGGCCCGGATGAAATGTACCCCAGGCTGCTGTGTGAGGCAAAGGAGGAGATTGCGGGGGCTCTAACACATATATTCAGGACCTCTCTGGCCACAGGGGATGTGCCAGAGGACTGGAGAACCGCTAATGTAGTACCATTATTCAAGAAGGGTAGTAGGGAAAAACCGGGGAACTACAGGCCAGTGAGCCTAACATCAGTGGTAGGAAAATTACTGGAAAAAATCCTGAGGGACAAAATTTGTCTCCACTTGGAGAGGCAAGGATTAATCAGGGATAGTCAACATGGCTTTGTCAAGGGAAGATCATGTCTGACTAATTTGATTGAATTTTTTGAGGGGGTGACTAGGTGTGTGGATGAGGGTAACGCAGTGGATGTGGTATACATGGATTTCAGTAAGGCCTTCGATAAAGTCCCGCACAGGAGACTGGTCAAGAAGGTAAGAGCCCATGGAATCCAGGGTGCCTTGGCACATTGGATACAAAACTGGCTTAGTGGCAGAAGGCAGAGGGTGATGGTCGAAGGTTGTTTTTGTGACTGGAAAACTGTGGCCAGTGGGGTACCACAGGGATCGGTGCTGGGTCCCTTGCTGTTTGTGGTCTACATTAATGACTTGGATATGAATGTAAAGGGTATGATCAGTAAATTCGCGGATGATACTAAAATTGGTAGGGTGGTAAATAGCGAGGAGGGTAGCCTCAGTCTGCAGAACGATATAGATGGGTTGGTCAGATGGGCGGAACAGTGGCAAATGGAATTTAACCCGGAAAAGTGCAAGGTGATGCACTTTGGGGGGTCTAACAAGGCAAGGGAATACACAATGAAGGGAAAGACCCTAGGCAAGACGGAGGGTCAGAGGGATCTGGGTGTGCAGGTACACAGATCCCTGAAGGCGGCGGAACAGGTGGATAAGGTGGTAAAAAAGGCATATGGGATACTTGCCTTCATTAGCCGAGGCATAGAATATAAGAGCAAGGAGGTTATGATGGAGCTGTATAAAACACTGGTTAGGCCACAGCTGGAATACTGTGTGCAGTTCTGGTCGCCACACTACAGGAAAGATGTGATCGCGTTAGAGAGGGTGCAGAGGAGGTTCACCAGGATGTTACCAGGGCTGGAGCGCTTCAGCTATGAAGAGAGACTGGGCAGATTGGGTTTGTTTTCCTTGGAGCAGAGGAGGCTGAGGGGGGACATGATTGAGGTGTACAAAATTGTGAGGGGCATAGATAGGATGGATGCTGAGGAGCTTTTCCCCTTAGTAGAGGGGTCAATAACTAGGGGGCATAGATTCAAGGTAAAGGGCGGGAGGTTTAGAGGGGATTTGAGAAAGAACTTTTTCACCCAGAGGGTGGTTGGAGTCTGGAACTCACTGCCTGAAAGGGTTGTGGAGGCAGAAACCCTCACAACATTTAAGAAGCATTTGGATGAGCATTTGAAATGCCATAGCATACAAGGCTACGGGCCAAATGCTGGAATATGGGATTAGATTAGACAGGGCTTGATGGCCGGCATGGACACGATGGGCCGAAGGGCCTCTATCCGTGCTGTATTACTCTATGACTCTATGACTCAGGACTCTGAGAACCAAACTCCAACAAGAGTTAGTACACTCAGGGCTCCTGGAACCATACTCCAACCAGAGTTAGTACACTCAGGACTCTGAGAACCATCCTCCAACCAGAGTTAGTACACGAAGGACTCTGATAACCAAACTCCAACCAGAGTTAGTACACTCAGGACTCCGAGAACCATACTCCAACCAGAGTTAGTACACTCAGGACTCTGAGAACCAAACTCCAACCAGAGTTAGTACACTCAGGACTCTGAGAACCATACTCCAACCCGAGTTAGTACACTCAGGACTCCGATAACCAAACTCCAACCAGAGTTAGTACACTCAGGACTCCGAGAATCAAACTCCAACCAGAGTTAGTACACTCAGGACTCTGAGAACCATACTCCAACCAGAGTTAGTACACTCAGGACTCCGAGAACCAAACTCCAACCAGAGTTAGTACACTCAGGACACTGAGAACCAACTCTAACGAGAGTTAGTACACTCAGGACTCCGAGAACCATACTCCAGCCAGAGTTGTACACTCAGGACTCCGAGAACTAAACTCCAACCAGAGTTAGTACACTCAGGACTCCGAGAACCACACTCCAACCAGAGTTAGTGCACTTAGGACTCTGAGAACCATACTCCAACCAGAGTTAGTACACTCAGGACTCCGAGAAGCAAACTCCAACCAGAGTTAGTACACTCAGGACTCCGAGAACCAAACTCCAACCAGAGTTAGTACACTCAGGACTCCGAGAACCACACTCCAACCAGAGTTAGTGCACTTAGGACTCTGAGAACCATACTCCAACCAGAGTTAGTACACTCAGGACTCTGAGAACCAAACTCCAACCAGAGTTAGTACACTCAGGACTCCGAGAACCATACTCCAACCAGAGTTAGTACACTCAGGAACCTGAGAACCATACTCCAACCAGAGTTAGTACACTCAGGACTCTGAGAACCAAACTCCAACCAGAGTTAGTACACTCAGGACTCTGAGAACCATACTCCAACCAGAATTAGTACACTCAGGGCTCCGAGAACCAGACTCCAACCAGAGTTAGTACACTCAGGACTCTGAGAACCAAATTCCAACAAGAGTTAGTACACTCAGGGCTCCTGGAACCATACTCCAACCAGAGATAGTACACTCAGGACTCTGAGAACCATCCTCCAACCAGAGTTAGTACACGAAGGACTCTGATAACCAAACTCCAACCAGAGTTAGTACACTCAGGACTCCGAGAACCATACTCCAACCAGAGTTAGTACACTCAGGACTCTGAGAACCAAACTCCAACCAGAGTTAGTACACTCAGGACTCTGAGAACCATACTCCAACCCGAGTTAGTACACTCAGGACTCCGATAACCAAACTCCAACCAGAATTAGTACACTCAGGACTCCGAGAATCAAACTCCAACCAGAGTTAGTACACTCAGGACTCTGAGAACCAAACTCCAACCAGAGTTAGTATACTCAGGACTCTGAGAACCATACTCCAACCCGAGTTAGTACACTCAGGACTCCGAGAACCAAACTCCAACCAGAGTTAGCACACTCAGGACTCCGAGAACCAAACTCCAACCAGAGTTAGTAAACTCAGGACTCTGAGAACCATACTCCAACCAGAGTTAGTACACTCAGGACTCCGAGAACCAAACTCCAACCAGAGTTAGTACACTCAGGACACTGAGAACCAAACTCTAACGAGAGTTAGTACACTCAGGACTCCGAGAACCATACTCCAACCAGAGTTAGTACACTCAGGACTCCGAGAACCAAACTCCAACCAGAGTTAGTACACTCAGGACACTGAGAACCAAACTCTAACGAGAGTTAGTACACTCAGGACTCTGAGAACCAAACTCCAGCCAGAGTTGTACACTCAGGACTCCGAGAACCAAACTCCAACCAGAGTTAGTACACTCAGGACTCCGAGAACCAAACTCCAACCAGAGTTAGTACACTCAGGACTCCGAGAACCACACTCCAACCAGAGTTAGTACACTCAGGACTCCGAGAAGCAAACTCCAACCAGAGTTAGTACACTCAGGACTCCGAGAACCAAACTCCAACCAGAGTTAGTACACTCAGGACTCCGAGAACCACACTCCAACCAGAGTTAGTACACTCAGGACTCCGAGAACCAAACTCTAACCAGAGTTAGTACACTCAGGACTCTGAGAACCAAACTCCAACCAGGGTTAGTACACTCAGGACTCCGAGAACCATACTCCAATCAGAGTTAGTACACTCAGGACTCCGAGAACCAAACTCCAACCAGAGTTAGTACACTCAGGACTCTGAGAACCAAACTCCAACCAGAGTTAGTATACTCAGGACTCCGAGAACCAAACTCCAACCATAGTTAGTACACTCAGGACTCTGACAGCCATACTCCAACCAGAGTAAGTACACTCAGGACTCCGAGAACCAAACTCCAACCAGAGTTAGTACACTCAGAACTCTGAGAACCAAACTCCAACCAGAGTTAATACACTCTGGACTCCGAGAACCATACTCCAACCAGAGTTAGTACACTCAGGACTCTGAGAACCAAACTCCAACCAGAGTTAATACACTCAGGACTCCGAGAACCAAACTCCAACCAGAGTTAGTACACTCAGGACACCGAGACCCAAACTCCAACCAGAGTTAGTACACTCAGGACTCCGAGAACCAAACTCCAACCAGAGTTAGAACACTCAGGACTCCGAGAACTAAACTCCAACCAGAGTTAGTATACTCAGGACTCTGAGAACCAAACTCCAACCAGAATTAGTGCACTCAGGACTCTGAGAACCATACTCCAACCAGAGTTAGTACACTCAGGACTCCGAGAACCAAACTCCAACCAGAGTTAGTACACTCAGGACTCCGAGAACCATACTCCAACCAGAGTTAGTACACTCAGGACTCTGAGAACCATACTCCAACCAGAGTTAGTACACTCAGGAATCCTGGAACCATACTCCAACCAGAGTTAATACACTCAGGACTCCTGGAACCAAACTCAAACCAGAGTTAGTACACTCAGGACTCCGAGAACCAAACTCCAACCAGAGTTAGTACACTCAGGACTCTGAGAATCATACTCCAACCAGTGTTAATACACTCAGGACTCCTGGAACCAAACTCCAACCAGAGTTGTACACTGAGGACCCTGAGAACCACACTCCAACCAGTGTTATTACACTCAGGACTCCGAGAACCAAACTCCAACCAGAGTTAGTACACTCAGGACTTTGTGAACCAAATTCTAACCAGAGTTAATACATTCAGGACTCTGAGAACCAAACTCCAACCAGAGTTAGTACACTCAGGACTCCGAGAACCATACTCCAACCAGAGTTAGTACACTCAGGACTCCGAGAACCAAATCCTAACCAGAGTTAGTACACTGAGGACTCTGAGAACCAAACTCCAACGAGGGTTAGTACACTCAGCACTCCGAGAACCATACTCCAACCAGAGTTAGTACACTCAGGACTCCGAGAACCAAACTCCAACCAGAGTTAGTACACTCAGGACTCCGAGAACGAAACTCCAACCAGAGTTAGTCCACTCAGGACTCCGAGAACCAAACTCCAACCAGAGTTAGTATACTCAGGACTCTGAGAACCAAACTCCAACCAGAATTAGTGCACTCAGGACTCTGAGAACCATACTCCAACCAGAGTTAGTACACTCAGGACTCCGAGAACCAAACTCCAACCAGAGTTAGTACACTCAGGACTCCGAGAACCATACTCCAACCAGAGTTAGTACACTCAGGACTCCGAGAACCAAACTCCAACCAGAGTTAGTACACTCAGGACTCTGAGAACCATACTCCAACCAGAGTTAGTACACTCAGGGATCCTGGAACCATACTCCAACCAGAGTTAATACACTCAGGACTCCTGGAACCAAACTCCAACCAGAGTTGTACACTGAGGACCCTGAGAACCATACTCCAACCAGAGTTAGTACACTCAGGACTCCGAGAACCATACTCCAACCAGAGTTAGTACACTCAGGAGTCTGAGAACCATACTCCAACCAGAGTTAGTACACTCAGGACTCCGAGAACCAAACTCCAACCAGAGTTAGTACACTCAGGACTCTGAGAACCAAACACCAACCAGAGTTAGTATACTCAGGACTCCGAGAACCAAACTCCAACCATAGTTAGTGCACTCAGGACTCTGACAGCCATACTCCAACCAGAGTTAGTACACTCAGGACTCTGAGAACCAAACTCCAACCAGAGTTAATACACTCTGGACTCCGAGAACCATACTCCAACCAGAGTTAGTACACTCAGGACACTGAGAACCAAACTCCAACCAGAGTTAGTCCACTCAGGACTCCGAGAACCAAACTCCAACCAGAGTTGGTATACTCAGGACTCTGAGAACCAAACTCCAACCAGAATTAGTGCACTCAGGACTCTGAGAACCATACTCCAACCAGAGTTAGTCCACTCAGGACTCCGAGAACCAAACTCCAACCAGAGTTAGTACACTCAGGACTCCGAGAACCATACTCCAACCAGAGTTAGTACACTCAGGACACCGAGAACCAAACTCCAACCAGAGTTAGTACACTCAGGACTCTGAGAACCATACTCCAACCAGAGTTAGTACACTCAGGAATCCTGGAACCATACTCCAACCAGAGTTAATACACTCAGGACTCCTGGAACCAAACTCCAACCAGAGTTGTACACTGAGGACCATGAGAACAATACTCCAACCAGAGTTAGTGCACTCAGGACTCCGAGAACCATACTCCAACCAGAGTTAGTACACTCAGGACTCTGAGAACCATACTCCAACCAGAGTTAGTACACACAGGACTCCGAGAACCAAACTCCAACCAGTGTTAGGACACTCAGGACTCTGAGAACCAAACACCAACCAGAGTTAGTATACTCAGGACTCCGAGAACCAAACTCCAACCATAGTTAGTGCACTCAGGACTCTGACAGCCATACTCCAACCAGAGTTAGTACACTCAGGACTCCGAGAACCATACTCCAACCAGAGTTAGTACACTCAGGACTCCGAGAACCAAACTCCAACCAGAGTTAGTACACTCAGGACACTGAGAACCAAACTCTAACGAGAGTTAGTACACTCAGGACTCTGAGAACCAAACTCCAGCCAGAGTTGTACACTCAGGACTCTGAGAACCAAACTCCAACCAGAGTTAGTACACTCAGGACTCCGTGAACCACACTCCAACCAGAGTTAGTACACTCAGGACTCCGAGAACCAAACTCTAACCAGAGTTAGTACACTCAGGACTCTGAGAACCAAACTCCAACCAGGGTTAGTACACTCAGGACTCCGAGAACCATACTCCAATCAGAGTTAGTACACTCAGGAATCTGAGAACCAAACTCCAACCAGAGTTAGTATACTCAGGACTCCGAGAACCAAACTCCAACCATAGTTAGTAAACTCAGGACTCTGACAGCCATACTCCAACCAGAGTTACTACACTCAGGACTCCGAGAACCAAACTCCAACCAGAGTTAGTACACTCAGGACTCTGAGAACCAAACTCCAACCAGAGTTAATACACTCTGGACTCCGAGAACCAAACTCCAACCACAGTTAGTACACTCAGGACTCTGAGAACCATACTCCAACCAGAGTTAGTACACTCAGGACTCTGAGAACCAAACTCCAACCAGAGTTAGTACACTCAGGGCTCCGAGAACCAAACTCTAACCAGAGTTAGTACACTCAGGACTCCGAGAACCAAACTCTAACCAGAGTTAGTACACTCAGAACTCCGAGACCCAAACTCCAACCAGAGTTAGTACACGCAGGACTCCGAGAACCAAACTCCAACCAGAGTTAGTACACTCAGGACTCCGAGAACTAAACTCCAACCAGAGTTAGTATACTCAGGACTCTGAGAACCAAACTCCAACCAGAATTAGTGCACGCAGGACTCTGAGAACCATACTCCAACCAGAGTTAGTACACTCAGGACTCCGAGAACCAAACTCCAACCAGAGTTAGTACACTCAGGACTCCGAGAACCATACTCCAACCAGAGTTAGTACACTCAGGACTCTGAGAACCATACTCCAACCAGAGTTAGTACACTCAGGAATCCTGGAACCATACTCCAACCAGAGTTAATACACTCAGGACTCCTGGAACCAGACTCCAACCAGAGTTAGTACACTCAGGACTCCGAGAACCAAACTCCAACCAGAGTTAGTACACTCAGGACTCTGAGAACCATACTCCAACCAGAGTTAGTACACTCAGGAATCCTGGAACCATACTCCAACCAGAGTTAATACACTCAGGACTCCTTGAACCAAACTCCAACCAGAGTTAGTACACTCAGGACTCCGAGAACCATACTCCAACCAGAGATAGTACACTCAGGACTCTGAGAACCAAACTCTAACGAGAGTTAGTACACTCAGGACTCTGAGAACAAAACTCCAACCAGAGTTGTACACTCAGGACCCTGAGAACCATACTCCAACCAGAGTTAGTACACTCAGGACTCCGAGAACCAAACTCCAACCAGAGTTAGTACACTCAGGACTCCGAGAACCATACTCCAACCAGAGTTAGTACACTCAGGACTCCGAGAACCAAATCCTAACCAGAGTTAGTACACTCAGGACTCTGAGAACCAAACTCCAACGAGGGTTAGTACACTCAGCACTCCGAGAACCATACTCCAACCAGAGTTAGTACACTCAGGACTCCGAGAACCAAAATCCAACCAGAGTTAGTACACTCAGGACTCCGAGAACCAAACTCCAACCAGAGTTAGTCCACTCAGGACTCCGAGAACCAAACTCC
Organism: Somniosus microcephalus; assembly: GCF_052327205.1. NCBI lineage: Eukaryota > Metazoa > Chordata > Chondrichthyes > Squaliformes > Somniosidae > Somniosus > Somniosus microcephalus. The sequence goes on from NC_140988.1 coordinate 23,451,122, forward strand.
AACCAGAGTTAGTATACTCAGGACTCTGAGAACCAAACTCCAACCAGAATTAGTGCACTCAGGACTCTGAGAACCATACTCCAACCAGAGTTAGTACACTCAGGACTCCGAGAACCAAACTCCAACCAGAGTTAGTACACTCAGGACTCTGAGAACCATACTCCAACCAGAGTTAGTACACTCAGGACTCCGAGAACCAAACTCCAACCAGAGTTAGTACACTCAGGACTCTAAGAACCAAACTCCAACCAGAGTTAGTACACTCAGGACTCTGAGAACCATACTCCAACCAGAGTTAATACACTCAGGACTCCTGGAACCAAACTCCAACCAGAGTTGTACACTGAGGACCCTGAGAACCATACTCCAACCAGAGTTAGTACACTCAGGACTCCGAGAACCATACTCCAAGCAGAGTTAGTACACTCAGGACTCCGAGAACCAAACTCCAACCAGAGTTAGTACACTCAGGACTCTGAGAACCATACTCCAACCAGAGTTAGTACACTCAGGAATCCTGGAACCATACTCCAAAGAGTTAATACACTCAGGACTCCTGGAACCAAACTCCAACCAGAGTTGTACACTGAGGACCCTGAGAACCATACTCCAACCAGAGTTAGTACACTCAGGACTCTGAGAACCAAACACCAACCAGAGTTAGTATACTCAGGACTCCGAGAACCAAACTCCAACCATAGTTAGTGCACTCAGGACTCTGACAGCCATACTCCAACCAGAGTTAGTACACTCAGGACTCTGAGAACCAAACTCCAACCAGAGTTAATACACTCTGGACTCCGAGAACCAAACTCCAACCAGAGTTAGTACACTCAGGACTCTGAGAACCATACTCCAACCAGAGTTAGTACACTCAGGACTCTGAGAACCAAACTACAACCAGAGTTAGTACACTCAGGACTCCGAGACCCAAACTCCAACCAGAGTTAGTACACTCAGGACTCCGAGAACCAAGCTCCAACCAGAGTTAGTACACTCAGGACTCCGAGAACCAAACTCCAACCAGAGTTAGTATACTCAGGACTCCGAGAACCATACTCCAACCAGAGTTAGTACACTCAGGACTCTGAGAACCAAACTCTAGCCAGACTTCGTACACTCAGGACCCTGAGAACCAAACTCCAACCAGAGTTAGTACATTCAGGACTGCGAGAACCAAACTCCAACCAGAGTTAGTACACTCAGGACTCTGAGAACCATACTCCAACCAGAGTTAGTACACTCAGGAATCCTGGAACCATACTCCAACCAGAGTTAATACACACAGGACTCCGAGAACCAAACTCTAGCCAGACTTCGTACACTCAGGACCCTGAGAACCATACTCCAACCAGAGTTAGTACACTCAGGACTCCGAGAACCAAACTCTAGCCAGACTTCGTACACTCAGGACCCTGAGAACCAAACTCCAACCAGAGTTAGTACATTCAGGACTCCTGGAACCAAACTCCAACCAGAGTTAGTACACTCAGGACTCCGAGAACCATACTCCAACCAGAGATAGTACTCTCAGGACTCTGAGAACCAAACTCCAACCAGAATTAGTACACACAGGACTCTGAGAACCAAACTCCAACCAGAGTTAGTACACTCAGGACTCTGAGAACCATACTTCAACCCGAGTTAGTACACTCAGGACTCCGATAACCAAACTCCAACCAGAATTAGTACACTCAGGGCTCCGAGAACCAAACTCCAACCAGAGTTAGTACACTAAGGACTCTGAGAACTAAACTCCAACCAGCGTTAGTACACTCAGGACTCTCAGAACCATACTCCAACCAGAGTTAGTACACTCTGGACTCTGAGAAACATACTGCAACGAGAGTTAGTACACTCAGGACTCTGAGAACCAAACTCCAACCAGAGTTAGTACACTCAGGACTCTGAGAACCAAACTCCAACCCGAGTTAGTACACTCAGGACTCCGATAATCAAACTCCAACCAGAGTTAGTACACTCAGGACTCCGAGAATCAAACTCCAACCAGAGTTAGTGCACTCAGGACCCTGAGAACCAAACTCCAACCAGAGCTAGTTTACTCAGGACTCTGAGAACGAAACTCCAACCAGAATTAGTACACTCAGGACTCTGAGAACCATACTCAAACCAGAGTTAGTACACTCAGGACTCCGAGAACCAAACTCCAACCAGAGTTAGTATACTCAGGACTCTGAGAACCAAACTCCAACCAGAATTAGTACACTCAGGACTCTGAGAACCATACTCCAACCAGAGTTAGTACACTCAGGAATCCTGGAACCATACTCCAACCAGAGTTAATACACTCAGGACTCCTGGAAACAAACTCCAACCAGAGTTAGTACACTCAGGACTCCGAGAACCATACTCCAACCAGAGTTAGTACACTCAGGACTCCGAGAATCAAACTCCAACCAGAGTTAGTGCACTCAGGACCCTGAGAACCAAACTCCAACCAGAGTTAGTATACTCAGGACTCTGAGAACCAAACTCCAACCAGAGTTAGTACACTCAGGACTCCGAGAACCATACTCCAACCAGAGTTAGTACACTCAGGACTCTGAGAACCAAACTCCAACCAGAATTAGTACACTCAGGACTCTGAGAACCAAACTCCAACCAGAGTTAGTACACTCAGGACTCTGAGAACCATACTTCAACCCGAGTTAGTACACTCAGGACTCTGAGAACCAAACTCCAACCAGAGTTAGTACACTCAGGACTCTGAGAACCAAACTCCAACCCGAGTTAGTACACTCAGGACTCCGATAACCAAACTCCAACCAGAGTTAGTACACTCAGGACTCCGAGAATCAAACTCCAACCAGAGTTAGTGCACTCAGGACCCTGAGAACCAAACTCCAACCAGAGTTAGTATACTCAGGACTCTGAGAACCAAACTCCAACCAGAGTTAGTACACTCAGGACTCCGAGAACCATACTCCAACCAGTGTTAGTACACTCAGGACTCTGAGAACCATACTCCAACCAGAGTTAGTACACTCAGGAATCCTGGAACCATACTCCAACCAGAGTTAATACACTCAGGGTTCCTGGAACCATACTCCAACCAGAGTTAGTACACTCAGGACTCCGAGAACCAAACTCCAACCAGAGTTAGTACACTCAGGACTCTGAGAACCATACTCCAACCAGAGTTAGTACACTCAGGAATCCTGGAACCATACTCCAACCAGAGTTAATACATTCAGGACTCCGGGAACCAAACTCCAACCAGAGTTAGTACACTCAGGACTCCGAGAACCATACTCCAACCAGAGATAGTACACTCAGGACTCTGAGAACCAAACTCTAACGAGAGTTAGTACACTCAGGACTCTGAGAACAAAACTCCAAACAGAGTTGTACACTCAGGACCCTGAGAACCATACTCCAACCAGAGTTAGTACACTCAGGACTCCGAGAACCAAACTCCAACCAGAGTTAGTACACTCAGGACTCCGAGAACCATACTCCAACCAGAGTTAGTACACTCAGGACTCCGAGAACCAAATCCTAACCAGAGTTAGTACACTCAGGACTCTGAGAACCAAACTCCAACGAGGGTTAGTACACTCAGCACTCCGAGAACCATACTCCAACCAGAGTTAGTACACTCAGGACTCCGAGAACCAAACTCCAACCAGAGTTAGTACACTCAGGACTCCGAGAACCAAACTCCAACCAGAGTTAGTCCACTCAGGACTCCGAGAACCAAACTCCAACCAGAGTTAGTATACTCAGGACTCTGAGAACCAAACTCCAACGAGGGTTAGTACACTCAGCACTCCGAGAACCATACTCCAACCAGAGTTAGTACACTCAGGACTCCGAGAACCAAACTCCAACCAGAGTTGGTACACTCAGGACTCTGAGAACCATACTCCAACCAGAGTTAGTACACTCAGGAATCCTGGAACCATACTCCAACCAGAGTTAGTACACTCAGGACTCCGAGAACCAAACCCCAACCAGAGTTAGTACACTCAGGACTCTGAGAACCAAATTCTAACCAGAGTTAGTACACTCAGGACTCTGAGAACCAAACCCCAACCAGAGTTAGTACACTCAGGACTGCGAGAACCATACTCCAACCAGAGTTAGTACACTCAGGACTCCGAGAACCAAATCCTAACCAGAGTTAGTACACTCAGGACTCTGAGAACCAAACTCCAATGAGGGTTAGTACACTCAGCACTCCGAGAACCATACTCCAACCAGAGTTAGTACACTCAGGACTCCGAGAACCAAACTCCAACCAGAGTTAGTACACTCAGGACTCCGAGAACCAAACTCCAACCAGAGTTAGTCCACTCAGGACTGCGAGAACCAAACTCCAACCAGAGTTAGTATACTCAGAACTCTGAGAACCGAACTCCAACCAGAATTAGTGCACTCAGGACTCTGAGAACCATACTCCAACCAGAGTTAGTACACTCAGGACTCCGAGAACCAAACTCCAACCAGAGTTAGTACACTCAGGACTCCGAGAACCATACTCCAACCAGAGTTAGTACACTCAGGACTCCGAGAACCAAACTCCAACCAGAGTTAGTACACTCAGGACTCTGAGAACCATACTCCAACCAGAGTTAATACACTCAGGACTCCTGGAAACAAACTCCAACCAGAGTTAGTACACTCAGGACTCCGAGAACCATACTCCAACCAGAGTTAGTACACTCAGGACTCCGAGAATCAAACTCCAACCAGAGTTAGTGCACTCAGGACCCTGAGAACCAAACTCCAACCAGAGTTAGTATACTCAGGACTCTGAGAACCAAACTCCAACCAGAGTTAGTACACTCAGGACTCCGAGAACCATACTCCAACCAGAGTTAGTACACTCAGGACTCTGAGAACCAAACTCCAACCAGAATTAGTACACTCAGGACTCTGAGAACCAAACTCCAACCAGAGTTAGTACACTCAGGACTCTGAGAACCATACTTCAACCCGAGTTAGTACACTCAGGACTCTGAGAACCAAACTCCAACCAGAGTTAGTACACTCAGGACTCTGAGAACCAAACTCCAACCCGAGTTAGTACACTCAGGACTCCGATAACCAAACTCCAACCAGAGTTAGTACACTCAGGACTCCGAGAATCAAACTCCAACCAGAGTTAGTGCACTCAGGACCCTGAGAACCAAACTCCAACCAGAGTTAGTATACTCAGGACTCTGAGAACCAAACTCCAACCAGAGTTAGTACACTCAGGACTCCGAGAACCATACTCCAACCAGTGTTAGTACACTCAGGACTCTGAGAACCATACTCCAACCAGAGTTAGTACACTCAGGAATCCTGGAACCATACTCCAACCAGAGTTAATACACTCAGGGTTCCTGGAACCATACTCCAACCAGAGTTAGTACACTCAGGACTCCGAGAACCAAACTCCAACCAGAGTTAGTACACTCAGGACTCTGAGAACCATACTCCAACCAGAGTTAGTACACTCAGGAATCCTGGAACCATACTCCAACCAGAGTTAATACATTCAGGACTCCGGGAACCAAACTCCAACCAGAGTTAGTACACTCAGGACTCCGAGAACCATACTCCAACCAGAGATAGTACACTCAGGACTCTGAGAACCAAACTCTAACGAGAGTTAGTACACTCAGGACTCTGAGAACAAAACTCCAAACAGAGTTGTACACTCAGGACCCTGAGAACCATACTCCAACCAGAGTTAGTACACTCAGGACTCCGAGAACCAAACTCCAACCAGAGTTAGTACACTCAGGACTCCGAGAACCATACTCCAACCAGAGTTAGTACACTCAGGACTCCGAGAACCAAATCCTAACCAGAGTTAGTACACTCAGGACTCTGAGAACCAAACTCCAACGAGGGTTAGTACACTCAGCACTCCGAGAACCATACTCCAACCAGAGTTAGTACACTCAGGACTCCGAGAACCAAACTCCAACCAGAGTTAGTACACTCAGGACTCCGAGAACCAAACTCCAACCAGAGTTAGTCCACTCAGGACTCCGAGAACCAAACTCCAACCAGAGTTAGTATACTCAGGACTCTGAGAACCAAACTCCAACGAGGGTTAGTACACTCAGCACTCCGAGAACCATACTCCAACCAGAGTTAGTACACTCAGGACTCCGAGAACCAAACTCCAACCAGAGTTGGTACACTCAGGACTCTGAGAACCATACTCCAACCAGAGTTAGTACACTCAGGAATCCTGGAACCATACTCCAACCAGAGTTAGTACACTCAGGACTCCGAGAACCAAACCCCAACCAGAGTTAGTACACTCAGGACTCTGAGAACCAAATTCTAACCAGAGTTAGTACACTCAGGACTCTGAGAACCAAACCCCAACCAGAGTTAGTACACTCAGGACTGCGAGAACCATACTCCAACCAGAGTTAGTACACTCAGGACTCCGAGAACCAAATCCTAACCAGAGTTAGTACACTCAGGACTCTGAGAACCAAACTCCAATGAGGGTTAGTACACTCAGCACTCCGAGAACCATACTCCAACCAGAGTTAGTACACTCAGGACTCCGAGAACCAAACTCCAACCAGAGTTAGTACACTCAGGACTCCGAGAACCAAACTCCAACCAGAGTTAGTCCACTCAGGACTGCGAGAACCAAACTCCAACCAGAGTTAGTATACTCAGAACTCTGAGAACCGAACTCCAACCAGAATTAGTGCACTCAGGACTCTGAGAACCATACTCCAACCAGAGTTAGTACACTCAGGACTCCGAGAACCAAACTCCAACCAGAGTTAGTACACTCAGGACTCCGAGAACCATACTCCAACCAGAGTTAGTACACTCAGGACTCCGAGAACCAAACTCCAACCAGAGTTAGTACACTCAGGACTCTGAGAACCATACTCCAACCAGAGTTAGTACACTCAGGAATCCTGGAACCATACTCCAACCAGAGTTAATACACTCAGGACTCCTGGAACCAAACTCCAACCAGAGTTGTACACTGAGGACCCTGAGAACCATACGCCAACCAGAGTTAGTACACTCAGGACTCCGAGAACCAAACTCCAACCAGAGTTAGTACACTCAGGACTCTGAGAACCAAATTCTAACCAGAGTTAGTACACTCAGGACTCTGAGAACCAAACTCCAACCAGAGTTAGTACACTCAGGACTCCGAGAACCATACTCCAACCAGAGTTAGTACACTCAGGACTCCGAGAACCAAATCCTAACCAGAGTTAGTACACTCAGGACTCTGAGAACCAAACTCCAATGAGGGTTAGTACACTCAGCACTCCGAGAACCATACTCCAACCAGAGTTAGTACACTCAGGACTCCGAGAACCAAACTCCAACCAGAGTTAGTACACTCAGTACTCCGAGAACCAAACTCCAACCAGAGTTAGTCCACTCAGGACTCCGAGAACCAAACTCCAACCAGAGTTAGTATACTCAGAACTCTGAGAACCGAACTCCAACCAGAATTAGTGCCCTCAGGACTCTGAGAACCATACTCCAACCAGAGTTAGTACACTCAGGACTCCGAGAACCAAACTCCAACCAGAGTTAGTACACTCAGGACTCCGAGAACCATACTCCAACCAGAGTTAGTACACTCAGGACTCCGAGAACCAAACTCCAACCAGAGTTAGTACACTCAGGACTCTGAGAACCATACTCCAACCAGAGTTAGTACACTCAGGAATCCTGGAACCATACTCCAACCAGAGTTAATACACTCAGGACTCCTGGAACCAAACTCCAACAAGAGTTGTACACTGAGGACCCTGAGAACCAAACTCCAACCAGTGTTAGTACACTCAGGACTCCGAGAACCATACTCCAACCAGAGTTAGTACACTCAGGACTCCGAGAGCCAAATCCTAACCAGAGTTAGTACACACAGGACTCTGAGAACCAAACTCCAACGAGGGTTAGTACACTCAGCACTCCGAGAACCATACTCCAACCAGAGTTAGTACACTCAGGACTCCGAGAACCAAACTCCAACCAGAGTTAGTACACTCAGGACTCCGAGAACCAAAGTCCAACCAGAGTTGGTCCACTCAGGACTCCGAGAACCAAACTCCAACCAGAGTTAGTATACTCAGAACTCTGAGAACCAAACTCCAACCAGAATTAGTGCACTCAGGACTCTGAGAACCATACTCCAACCAGAGTTAGTACACTCAGGACTCCGAGAACCAAATCCTAACCAGAGTTATTACACTCAGGACTCTGAGAACCAAACTCCAACGAGGGTTAGTACACTCAGCACTCCGAGAACCATACTCCAACCAGAGTTAGTACACTCAGGACTCCGAGAACCAAACTCCAACCAGAGTTAGTACACTCAGGACTCCGAGAACCAAACTCCAACCAGAGTTAGTCCACTCAGGACTCCGAGAACCAATCTCCAACCAGAGTTAGTATACTCAGGACTCTGAGAACCAAACTCCAACGAGGGTTAGTACACTCAGCACTCCGAGAACCCTACTCCAACCAGAGTTAGTACACTCAGGACTCCGAGAACCAAACTCCAACCAGAGTTAGTACACTCAGGACTCTGAGAACCATACTCCAACCAGAGTTAGTACACTCAGGAATCCTGGAACCATACTCCAACCAGAGTTAATACACTCAGGACTCCGAGAACCAAACTCCAACCAGAGTTGTACACTGAGGACCCTGAGAACCATACTCCAACCAGAGTTAGTACACTCAGGACTCCGAGAACCAAACTCCAACCAGAGTTAGTACACTCAGGACTCTGAGAACCAAATTCTAACCAGAGTTAGTACACTCAGGACTCTGAGAACCAAACTCCAACCAGAGTTAGTACACTCAGGACTCCGAGAACCATACTCCAACCAGAGTTAGTACACTCAGGACTCCGAGAACCAAATCCTAACCAGAGTTAGTACACTCAGGACTCTGAGAACCAAACTCCGATGAGGGTTAGTACACTCAGCACTCCGAGAACCATACTCCAACCAGAGTTAGTACACTCAGGACTCCGAGAACCAAACTCCAACCAGAGTTAGTACACTCAGGACTCCGAGAACCAAACTCCAACCAGAGTTAGTCCACTCAGGACTCCGAGAACCAAACTCCAACCAGAGTTAGTATACTCAGAACTCTGAGAACCAAACTCCAACCAGAATTAGTGCACTCAGGACTCTGAGAACCATACTCCAACCAGAGTTAGTACACTCAGGACTCCGAGAACCAAACTCCAACCAGAGTTAGTACACTCAGGACTCCGAGAACCATACTCCAACCAGAGTTAGTACACTCAGGACTCTGAAAACCAAACTCCAACCAGAGTTAGTACACTCAGGACTCTGAGAACCATACTCCAACCAGAGTTAGTACACTCAGGAATCCTGGAACCATACTCCAACCAGAGTTAATACACTCAGGACTCCTGGAACCAAACTCCAACCAGAGTTGTACACTGAGGACCCTGAGAACCAAACTCCAACCAGTGTTAGTACACTCAGGACTCCGAGAACCATACTCCAACCAGAGTTAGTACACTCAGGACTCCGAGAGCCAAATCCTAACCAGAGTTAGTACACACAGGACTCTGAGAACCAAACTCCAACGAGGGTTAGTACACTCAGCACTCCGAGAACCATACTCCAACCAGAGTTAGTACACTCAGGACTCCGAGAACCATACTCCAACCAGAGTTAGTACACTCAGGACTCCGAGAACCAAAGTCCAACCAGAGTTAGTCCACTCAGGACTCCGAGAACCAAACTCCAACCAGAGTTAGTATACTCAGAACTCTGAGAACCAAACTCCAACCAGAATTAGTGCACTCAGGACTCTGAGAACCATACTCCAACCAGAGTTAGTACACTCAGGACTCCGAGAACCAAATCCTAACCAGAGTTAGTACACTCAGGACTCTGAGAACCAAACTCCAACGAGGGTTAGTACACTCAGCACTCCGAGAACCATACTCCAACCAGAGTTAGTACACTCAGGACTCCGAGAACCAAACTCCAACCAGAGTTAGTACACTCAGGACTCTGAGAACCAAACTCCAACCAGAGTTAGTCCACTCAGGACTCTGAGAACCAAACTCCAACCAGAGTTAGTATACTCAGGACTCTGAGAACCAAACTCCAACGAGGGTTAGTACATTCAGCACTCCGAGAACCATACTCCAACCAGAGTTAGTACACTCAGGACTCCGAGAACCAAACTCCAACCAGAGTTAGTACACTCAGGACTCTGAGAACCATACTCCAACCAGAGTTAGTACACTCAGGAATCCTGGAACCATACTCCAACCAGAGTTAATACACTCAGGACTCCTGGAACCAATCTCCAACCAGAGTTGTACACTGAGGACCCTGAGAACCATACTCCAACCAGAGTTAGTACACTCAGGACTCCGAGAACCAAACTCCAACCAGAGTTAGTACACTCAGGACTCTGAGAACCAAATTCTAACCAGAGTTAGTACACTCAGGACTCTGAGAACCAAACTCCAACCAGAGTTAGTACACTCAGGACTCCCAGAACCATACTCCAACCAGAGTTAGTACACTCAGGACTCCGAGAACCAAATCCTAACCAGAGTTAGTACACTCAGGACTCTGAGAACCAAACTCCAATGAGGGTTAGTACACTCAGCACTCCGAGAACCATACTCCAACCAGAGTTAGTACACTCAGGACTCCGAGAACCAAACTCCAACCAGAGTTAGTATACTCAGTACTCTGAGAACCAAACTCCAACCAGAATTATTGCACTCAGGACTCTGAGAACCATACTCCAACCAGAGTTAGTACACTCAGGACTCCGAGAACCAAACTCCAACCAGAGTTAGTACACTCAGGACTCCGAGAACCATACTCCAACCAGAGTTAGTACACTCAGGACTCCGAGAACCAAACTCCAACCAGAGTTAGTACACTCAGGACTCTGAGAACCATACTCCAACCAGAGTTAGTACACTCAGGAATCCTGGAACCAAACTCCAACCAGAGTTGTACACTGAGGACCCTGAGAACCATACTCCAACCAGAGTTTGTACACTCAGGACTCCGAGAACCATACTCCAACCAGAGTTAGTACACTCAGGACTCCGAGAACCAAACTCCAACCAGAGTTAGTACACTCAGGACTCTGAGAACCATACTCCAACCAGAGTTAGTACACTCAGGAATCCTGGAACCATACTCCAACCAGAGTTAATACACTCAGGACTCCTGGAACCAAACTCCAACCAGAGTTGTACACTGAGGACCCTGAGAACAAAACTCCAACCAGAGTTAGTACACTCAGGACTCCGAGAACCATACTCCAACCAGAGTTAGTACACTCAGGACTCCGAGAGCCAAATTCTAACCAGAGTTAGTACACACAGGACTCTGAGAACCAAACTCCAACGAGGGTTAGTACACTCAGCACTCCGAGAACCATACTCCAACCAGAGTTAGTACACTCAGGACTCCGAGAACCAAACTCCAACCAGAGTTAGTACACTCAGGACTCCGAGAACCAAAGTCCAACCAGAGTTAGTCCACTCAGGACTCCGAGAACCAAACTCCAACCAGAGTTAGTATACTCAGAACTCTGAGAACCAAACTCCAACCAGAATTAGTGCACTCAGGACTCTGAGAACCATACTCCAACCAGAGTTAGTACACTCAGGACTCCGAGAACCAAACTCCAACCAGAGTTAGTACACTCAGGACTCCGAGAACCATACTCCAACCAGAGTTAGTACACTCAGGACTCCGAGAACCAAACTCCAACCAGAGTTAGTACACTCAGGACTCTAAGAACCAAACTCCAACCAGAGTTAGTACACTCAGGACTCCGAGAACCATACTCCAACCAGAGTTAGTACACTCAGGACTCCGAGAACCAAACTCCAACCAGAGTTAGTACACTCAGGACTCCGAGAACCATACTCCAACCAGAGTTAGTACACTCAGGACTCCGAGAACCATACTCCAACCAGAGTTAGTACACTCAGGAATCCTGGAACCATACTCCAACCAGAGTTAATACACTCAGGACTCCTGGAACCAAACTCCAACCAGAGTTGTACACTGAGGACCCTGAGAACCATACTCCAACCAGAGTTAGTACACTCAGGACTCCGAGAACCATACTCCAACCAGAGTTAGTACACTCAGGACTCCGAGAACCAAACTCCAACCAGAGATAGTACATTCAGGACTCTGAGAACCATACTCCAACCAGAGTTAGTACACTCAGGAATCCTGGAACCATACTCCAACCAGAGTTAATGCACTCAGGACTCCTGGAACCAAACTCCAACCAGAGTTGTACACTGAGGACCCTGAGAACCATACTCCAACCAGAGTTAGTACACTCAGGACTCCGAGAACCATACTCCAACCAGAGTTAGTACACTCAGGACTCTGAGAACCATATACCAACCAGAGTTAGTATACTCAGGACTCCGAGAACCAAACTCCAACCATAGTTAGTGCACTCAGGACTCTGACAGCCATACTCCAACCAGAGTTAGTACACGCAGGACTCTGAGAACCAAACTCCAACCAGAGTTAATACACTCTGGACTCCGAGAAACAAACTCCAACCAGAGTTAGTACACTCAGGACTCTGAGAACCAAACTCCAACCAGAGTTAATACACTCTGGACTCCGAGAAACAAACTCCAACCAGAGTTAGTACACTCAGGACTCTGAGAACCATACTCCAACCAGAGTTAGTACACTCAGGACTCTGAGAACCAAACTCCAACCAGAGTTAGTACACTCAGGACTCCGAGACCCAAACTCCAACCAGAGTTAGTACACTCAGGACTCCGAGAACCAAACTCCAACCAGAGTTAGTACACTCAGGACTCCAAGAACCAAACTCCAGCAGAGTTAGTATACTCAGGACTCCGAGAACCATACTCCAACCAGAGATAGTACACTCAGGACTCCGAGAACCAAACTCTAGCCAGAGTTCGTACACTCAGGACCCTGAGAACCAAACTCCAACCAGAGTTAGTACACTCAGGACTGCGAGAACCAAACTCCAACCAGAGTTAGTACACTCAGGACTCTGAGAACCATACTCCAACCAGAGTTAGTACACTCAGGAATCCTGGAACCACACTCCAACCAGAGTTAATACACTCAGGACTCCTGGAACCAAACTCCAACCAGAGTTAGTACACTCAGGACTCCGAGAACCATACTCCAACCAGAGTTAGTACACTCAGGACTCTGAGAACCAAACTCCAACCAGAATTAGTACACACAGGACTCTGAGAACCAAACTCCAACCAGAGTTAGTACACTCAGGACTCTGAGAACCATACTTCAACCCGAGTTAGTACACTCAGGACCCCGATAACCAAACTCCAACCAGAATTAGTGCACTCAGGGCTCCGAGAACCAAACTCCAACCTGAGTTAGTACACTCAGGACTCTGAGAACTAAACTCCAACCAGCGTTAGTACACTCAGGACTCTGAGAACCTTACTCCAACCAGAGTTAGTACGCTCTGGACTCTGAGAAACATACTGCAACCAGAGTTAGTACACTCAGGACTCCGAGAACCAAACTCCAACCAGAGTTAGTACACTCAGGACTCTGAGAACCAAACTCCAACCAGAGTTTGTACACTCAGGACTATGAGAACCAAACTCCAACCCGAGTTAGTACACTCAGGACTCCGATAACCAAACTCCAACCAGAGTTAGTACACTCAGGACTCCGAGAATCAAACTCCAACCAGAGTTAGTGCACTCAGGACCCTGAGAACCAAACTCCAACCAGAGTTAGTTTACTCAGGACTCTGAGAACGAAACTCCAACCAGAATTAGTACACTCAGGACTCTGAGAACCATACTCCAACCAGAGTTAGTACACTCAGGACTCCGAGAACCAAACTCCAACCAGTGTTAGTATACTCAGGACTCTGAGAACCAAACTCCAACCAGAATTAGTACACTCAGGACTCTGAGAACCATACTCCAACCAGAGTTAGTACACTCAGGAATCCTGGAACCATACTCCAACCAGAGTTAATACACTCAGGACTCCTGGAACCAAACTCCAACCAGAGTTAGTACACTCAGGACTCCGAGAACCATACTCCAACCAGAGTTAGTACACTCAGGACTCTGAGAACCAAACTCCAACCAGAATTAGTAAACTCAGGACTCTGAGAACCAAACTCCAACCAGAGTTAGTACACTCAGGACTCTGAGAACCATACTTCAACCCGAGTTAGTACACTCAGGACTCCGATAACCAAACTCCAACCAGAATTAGTACACTCAGGGCTCCGAGAACCAAACTCCAACCAGAGTTAGTACACTCAGGGCTCTGAGAACTAAACTCCAACCAGCGTTAGTACACTCAGGACTCTGAGAACCATACTCCAACCAGAGTTAGTACACTCTGGACTCTGAGAAACATACTGCAACCAGAGTCAGTACACTCAGGACTCCGAGAACCAAACTCCAACCAGAGTTAGTACACTCAGGACTCTTAGAACCAAACTCCAACCAGAGTTAGTACACTCAGGACTCCGATAACCAAACTCCAACCAGAGTTAGTACACTCAGGACTCCGAGTATCAAACTCCAACCAGAGTTAGTGCACTCAGGACCCTGAGAACCAAACTCCAACCAGAGTTAGTATACTCAGGACTCTGAGAGCGAAACTCCAACCAGAATTAGTACACTCAGGACTCTGAGAACCATACTCCAACCAGAGTTAGTACACTCAGGACTCCGAGAATCAAACTCCAACCAGAGTTAGTACACTCAGGACTCTGAGAACCAAACTCCAACCAGAATTAGTACACTCAGGACTCTGAGAACCATACTCCAACCAGAGTTAGTACGCTCAGGACTCCGAGAACCAAACTCCAACCAGAGTTAGTACACTCAGGACTCCGAGAACCATACTCCAACCAGAGTTAGTCCACTCAGGACTCCGAGAACCAAACTCCAACCAGAGTAAGTACACTCAGGACTCTGAGAACCATACCCCAACCAGAGTTAGTACACTCAGGAATCCTGGAACCATACACCAACCAGAGTTAATACACTCAGGACTCCTGGAACCAAACTCCAACCAGAGTTAGTACACTCAGGACTCCGAGAACCATACTGCAACGAGAGTTAGTACACTCAGGACTCTGAGAACCAAACTCCAACCAGAGTTAGTGCACTCAGGACTCTGAGAACCAAACTCTAACGAGAGTTAGTACACTCAGGACTCTGAGAACCAAACTCCAACCAGAGTTGTACACTCAGGACTCCGAGAACCATACTCCAACCAGGGTTAGTACACTCAGGACTCTGAGAGCCAAACTCTAACCAGAGTTAGTACACTCAGGACTCTGAGAACCAAACTCCAACCAGAGTTAGTACACTCAGGACTCTGCGAACCAAACTCCAACCAGAGTTAGTATACTCAGGACTCCGAGAACCAAACTCCAACCATAGTTAGTACATTCAGGACTCTGACAGCCATACTCCAACCAGAGTTAGTACACTCAGGACTCCGAGAACCAAACTCCAACCAGAGTTAGTACACTCAGGACTCTGAGAACCATACCCCAACCAGAGTTAGTACACTCAGGAATCCTGGATCCATACTCCAACCAGAGTTAATACACTCAGGACTCCTGGAACCAAACTCCAACCAGAGTTAGTACACTCAGGACTCCGAGAACCATACTCCAACCAGAGTTAGTACACTCAGGACTCTGAGAACCAAACTCCAACCAGAGTTAGTACACTCAGGACTCTGAGAACCAAACTCTAACGAGAATTAGTACACTCAGGACTCTGAGAACCAAACTCCAACCAGAGTTGTACACTCAGGACTCCGAGAACCATACTCCAACCAGGGTTAGTACACTCAGGACTCTGAGAGCCAAACTCTAACCAGAGTTAGTACACTCAGGACTCTGAGAACCAAACTCCAACCAGAGTTAGTACACTCAGGACTCTGAGAACCAAACTCCAACCAGAGTTAGTATACTCAGGACTCCGAGAACCAAACTCCAACCATAGTTAGTACATTCAGGACTCTGACAGCCATACTCCAACCAGAGTTAGTACACTCAGGACTCTGAGAACCAAACTCCAACCAGAGTTAATACACTCTGGACTCCGAGAACCAAACTCCAACCAGAGTTAGTACACTCAGGACTCTGAGAACCATACTCCAACCAGAGTTAGTACACTCAGGACTCTGAGAACCAAACTCCAACCACAGTTAGTACACTCAGGACTCTGAGACCCAAACTCCAACCAGAGTTAGCACACTCAGGACTCCGAGAACCAAACTCCAACCAGAGTCAGTACACTCAGGACTCCGAGAACCAAACTCCAACCAGAGTTAGTATACTCAGGACTCTGAGAAGCAAACTCCAACCAGAATTAGTACACTTAGGACTCTGAGAACCATACTCCAACCAGTGATAGTACACTCAGGACTCCGAGAACCAAACTCCAACCCGAGTTAGTACACTCAGGACTCTTAGAACCAAACTCTAACCAGAGTTTGTACACTCAGGACTTTGAGAACCAAACTCCAACCAGAGTTAGTACACTCAGGACCCTGACAACCATACTCCAACCAGAGTTAGAACACTCAGGACTCCAAGAACCATACTCCAACCAGAGTTAGTACACTCAGGACTCTGAGAACCAAACTCCAACCAGAGTAAGTACACTCAGGACTCTGAGAACCATACTCCAACCCGAGTTAGTACACTCAGGACTCCGATAACCAAACTCCAACCAGGGTTAGTACACTCAGGACTCCGAGAATCAAACTCCAACCAGAGTTAGTACACTCAGGACTCTGAGAACCAAACTCCAACCAGAGTTAGTAAACTCAGGACTCTGAGAACCAAACTCCAACCAGAGTTAGTACACTCAGGACCCTGAGAACCAAACTCCAACCAGCGTTAGTACACTCAGGACTCTGAGAACCATACTCCAACCAGAGTTAGGACACTGAGGACTCCGAGAACAATACTCCAACCAGAGTTAGTACACTCTGGACTCCGAGAACCAAACTCCAACCAGAGTTAGTACACTCAGGACTCTGAGAACCAAACTCTAACGAGTGTTAGTACACTCAGGACTCTGAGAACCAAACTCCAACCAGAGTTGTACACTCAGGACCCTGAGAACCATACTCCAACCAGAGTTAGTACACTCAGGACTCCGAGAACCATTCTCCAACGAGAGTTAGTACACTCAGGACTCTGAGAACCAAACTCTAACCAGAGTTAATACACTCAGGACTCTGAGAACCAAACTCCAACCAGAGTTAGTACACTCAGGACTCCGAGAACCACACTCCAACCAGAGTTAGTACACTCAGGACTCCGAGAACCAAACTCTAACCAGAGTTAGTACACTCAGGACTCTGAGAACCAAACTCCAACCATGGTTAGTACACTCAGGAGTCCGAGAACCATACTCCAATCAGAGTTAGTACACTCAGGACTCCGAGAACCAAACTCCAACCAGAGTTAGTACACTCAGGACTCTGACAGCCATACTCCAACCAGAGTTAGTACACTCAGGACTCTGAGAGCAAAACTCCAACCAGAGTGAATACACTCTGGACTCCGAGAACCAATCTCCAACCAGAGTTAGTACACTCAGGACTCTGAGAACCATACTCCAACCAGAGTTAGTACACTCAGGACTCTGAGAACCAAACTCCAACCAGAGTTAGTACAGTCAGGACTCCAAGACCCAAACTCCAACCAGAGTTAGTACACTCAGGACTCCGAGAACCAAACTCCAACCAGAGTTAGTATACTCAGGACTCTGAAAACCATACTCCAAACAGAATTAGTACACTCAGGACTCTGAGAACCATACTCCAACCAGTGTTAGTATGCTCAGGACTCCGAGAACCAAACTCCAACCAGAGTTAGTACACTCAGGACTCCGAGAACCATACTCCAACCAGATTTAGTCCACTCAGGACTCCGAGAACCAAACTCCAACCAGAGTTAGTACACTAAGGACTCTGAGAACCATACTCCAACCAGAGTTAATACACTCTGGACTCCGAGAATCAAACACCAACCAGAGTTAGTACACTCAGGACTATGAGAACCAAACTCCAACGAGGGTTAGTACACTCAGCACTCCGAGAACCATACTCCAACCAGAGTTAGTACACTCAGGACTCCGAGAACCAAACTCCAACCAGAGTTAGTACACTCAGGACTCTGAGAACCAAACTCCAACCAGAATTAGTACACTCAGGACTCCGAGAACCAAACTCCAACCAGAGTTAGTACACTCAGGACTCCGAGAACCATACTCCAACCAGGGTAAGTCCACTCAGGACGCCGAGAACAAACCTCCAACCAGAGTTTGTACACTCAGGACTCTGAGAACCAAACTCCAACCAGAGTTAGTACACTCAGGACTCTGAGAACCATACTTCAACCCGAGTTAGTACACTCAGGACTCCGATAACCAAACTCCAACCAGAATTAGTAAACTCAGGGCTCCGAGAACCAAACTCCGACCAGAGTTAGTATACTCAGGACTCTGAGAACTAAACTCCAACCAGCGTTAGAACACTCAGGACTCCGAGAACCATACTCCAACCAGAGTTAGTACACTCAGGACTCTGAGAACCAAACTCCAACCAGAGTTAGTACACTCAGGACTCTGAGAACCATACTCCAACCAGAGTTAGTACACTCAGGACTCTGAGAACCAAACTCCAACCAGAGTTAGTACACTCAGGACTCTTAGAACCAAACTCTAACCAGAGTTTGTACACTCAGGACTCTGAGAACCAAACTCCAACCAGAGTTAGTACACTCAGGACCCTGACAACCATACTCCAACCAGAGTTAGTACACTCAGGACTAAAAAGAACCATACTACAACCAGAGTTAGTACACTCAGGACTCTGAGAACCAAACTCCAACCAGAGTTAGTACACTCAGGACTCTGAGAACCATACTCCAACCCGAGTTACTACACTCAGGACTCCGATAACCAAACTCCAACCAGAGTTAGTACACTCAGGACTCCGAGAATCAAACTCCAACCAGAGTTAGTACACTCAGGACTCTGAGAACCAAACTCCAACCAGAGTTAGTAAACTCAGGACTCTGAGAACCAAACTCCAACCAGAGTTAGTACACTCAGGACCCTGAGAACCAAACTCCAACCAGCGTTAGTACACTCAGGACTCTGAGAACCATACTCCAACCAGAGTTAGTACACTGAGGACTCCGAGAACAATACTCCAACCAGAGTTAGTACACTCTGGACTCCGAGAACCAAACTCCAACCAGAGTTAGTACACTCAGGACTCTGAGAACCAAACTCTAACGAGAGTTAGTACACTCAGGACTCTGAGAACCAAACTCCAACCGGAGTTGTACACTCAGGACCCTGAGAACCATACTCCAACCAGAGTTAGTACACTCAGGACTCCGAGAACCATACTCCAACGAGAGTTAGTACACTCAGGACTCTGAGAACCAAACTCTAACCAGAGTTAATACACTCAGGACTCTGAGAACCAAACTCCAACCAGAGTTAGTACACTCAGGACTCCGAGAACCACACTCCAACCAGAGTTAGTACACTCAGGACTCCGAGAACCAAACTCTAACCAGAGTTAGTACACTCAGGACTCTGAGAACCAAACTCCAATCAGAGTTAGTACACTCAGGACTCCGAGAACCAAACTCCAACCAGAGTTAGTACACTCAGGACTCTGACAGCCATACTCCAACCAGAGTTAGTACACTCAGGACTCTGAGAACAAAACTCCAACCAGAGTGAATACACTCTGGACTCCGAGAACCAATCTCCAACAAGAGTTAGTACACTCAGGACTCTGAGAACCATACTCCAACCAGAGTTAGTACACTCAGGACTCTGAGAACCAAACTCCAACCAGAGTTAGTACAGTCAGGACTCCGAGACCCAAACTCCAACCAGAGTTAGTACACTCAGGACTCCGAGAACCAAACTCCAACCAGAGTCAGTACACTCAGGACTCCGAGAACCAAACTCCAACCAGAGTTAGTATACTCAGGACTCTGAGAACCAAACTCCAACCAGAATTAGTACACTCAGGACTCTGAGAACCATACTCCAACCAGTGGTAGTATGCTCAGGACTCCGAGAACCAAACTCCAACCAGAGTTAGTACACTCAGGACTCCGAGAACCATACTCCAACCAGAGTTAGTCCACTCAGGACTCCGAAAACCAAACTCCAACCAGAGTTAGTACACTCAGGACTCTGAGAACCATACTCCAGCCAGAGTTAATACACTCTGGACTCCGAGAACCAAACTCCAACCAGAGTTAGTACACTCAGGACTCTGAGAAACAAACTCCAACCAGAGTTAATACACTCTGGACTCCGAGAACCAAACTCCAACCAGAGTTAGTACACTCAGGACTCTGAGAACCATGCTCCAACCAGAGTTATTACACTCAGGACTCTGAGAACCAAACTCCAACCAGAGTTAGTACACTCAGGACTCCGAGACCCAAACTCCAACCAGAGTTAGGACACTCAGGACTCCGAGAACCAAACTCCAACCAGAGTCAGTACACTCAGGACTCCGAGAACCAAACTCCAACCAGAGTTAGTATACTCAGGACTCTGAGAACCAAACTCCAACCAGAATTAGTACACTCAGGACTCTGAGAACCATACTCCAACCAGTGTTAGTACACTCAGGACTCCGAGAACCAAACTCCAACCAGAGTTAGTACACTCAGGACTCCGAGAACCAAACTCCAACCAGAGTTAGTACACTCAGGACTCCGAGAACCATACTCCAACCAGAGATAGTCCACTCAGGCCTCCGAGAACCAAACTCCAACCAGAGTTAGTACACTCAGGACTCTGAGAACCATACCCCAACCAGAGTTAGTACACTCAGGAATTCTGGAACCATACTCCAACCAGAGTTAATACACTCAGGACTCCTGGAACCAAACTCCAACCAGGGTTAGTACACTCAGGACTCTGAGAACCAAACTCCAACAAGAGTTGTACACGCAGGACCCTGAGAACCATACTCCAACCAGAGTTAGGACACTCAGGACTCCGAGAACCATACTCCAACCAGAGTTCGTACACTCAGGACTCTGAGAGCCAAACTCTAACCAGAGTTAGTACACTCAGGACTCTGAGAACCAAACTCCAACCAGAGTTAGTACACTCAGGACTCCGAGAACCATATTCCAACCAGAGTTAGTACACTCAGGACTCCGAGAACCAAACTCTAACCAGAGTTAGTACACTCAGGACTCTGAGAACCAAACTCCAACGAGGGTTAGTACACTCAGCACTCCGAGAACCATACTCCAACCAGAGTTAGTACACTCAGGACTCCGAGAACCAAACTCCAACCAGAGATAGTACACTCAGGACTCTGAGAACCAAACTCCAACCAGAGTTCGGACACTCAGGACTCCGAGAACCATACTCCAACCAGAGTTAGTACACTCAGGACTCTGAGAACCAAACTCCAACCAGAGTTAGTACACTCAGGAATCCTGGAACCATACTCCAACCAGAGTTAATACATTCAGGACTCCTGGAACCAAACTCCAACCAGAGTTAGTACACTCAGGACTCCGAGAACCATACTCCAACCAGAGTTAGTACACTCAGGACTCTGAGAACCAAACTCCAACCAGAGTTAGTACACTCAGGACTCTGAGAACCAAACTCTAACCAGAGTTGCACACTCAGGACCCTGAGAACCATACTCCAACCAGAGTTAGTACACTCAGGACTCCGAGAAACATACTCCAACCAGAGTTAGTACACTCAGGACTCTGAGAGCCAAACACTAACCAGAGTTAGTACACTCAGGACTCCGAGAACCAAACACCAACCAGAGTTAGTACACTCAGGACTCCGAGAACCATACTCCAACCAGAGTTAGTACACTCAGGACTCCGAGAACCAAACTCTAACCAGAGTTAGTACACTCAGGACTCTGAGAACCAAACTCCAATGAGGGTTAGTACACTCAGCACTCCGAGAACCATACTCCAACCAGAGTTAGTACACTCAGGACTCCGAGAACCAAACTCCAACCAGAGCTAGTACACTCAGGACTCTGAGAACCAAACTCCAACCAGAGTTAGTACACTCAGGACTCTGAGACCCAAACTCCAACCAGAGTTAATACACTCAGGACTCCGAGAACCAAACTCCAACCAGAGTTAGTACACTCAGGACTCCGAGAACCAAACTCCAACCAGAGTTAGTATACTCAGGCCTCTGAGAACCAAACTCCAACCAGAATTAGTGCACTCAGGACTCTGAGAACCATACTCCAACCAGAGTTAGTACACTCAGGACTCCGAGAACCAAACTCCAACCAGAGTTAGTACACTCAGGACTCCGAGAACCGTACTCCAACCAGAGTTAGTACACTCAGGACTCCGAGAACCAAACTCCAACCAGAGTTAGTACACTCAGGACTCTGAGAACCATACTCCAACCAGAGTTAGTACACTCAGGAATCCTGAAACCATACTCCAACCAGAGTTAATACACTCAGGACTCCTGGAACCAAACTCCAACCAGAGTTA
This sequence comes from Somniosus microcephalus, assembly GCF_052327205.1. Lineage (NCBI taxonomy): Eukaryota > Metazoa > Chordata > Chondrichthyes > Squaliformes > Somniosidae > Somniosus > Somniosus microcephalus. The sequence goes on from NC_140988.1 coordinate 23,473,703, forward strand.
GTACACTCAGGACTCCGAGAACCATACTCCAACCAGAGTTAGTACACTCAGGACTCTGAGAACCAAACTCCAACCAGAGTTGTACACTCAGGACCCTGAGAACCATACTCCAACCAGAGTTAGTACACTCAGGACTCCGAGAACCATACTCCAACCAGAGTTAGTACACTCAGGACTCTGAGAACCAAACACCAACAAGAGTTAGTATACTCAGGACTCCGAGAACCAAACTCCAACCATAGTTAGTGCACTCAGGACTCTGACAGCCATACTCCAACCAGAGTTAGTACACTCAGGACTCTGAGAACCAAACTCCAACCAGAGTTAATACACTCTGGACTCCGAGAACCAAACTCGAACCAGAGTTAGTACACTCAGGACTCTGAGAACCATACTGCAACCAGAGATAGTACACTCAGGACTCTGAGAACCAAACTCCATCCAGAGTTAGTACACTCAGGACTCCGAGGCCCAAACTCCAACCAGAGTTAGTACACTCAGGACTCCGAGGACCAAACTCCATCCAGAGTTAGTACACTCAGGACTCTGAGAACCAAACTCCAACCCGAGTTAGTACACTCAGGACTCTGAGAATTAAACTCCAACCAGAGTTGGTACACTCAGGATTCTGAGAACTAAACTCCAACCAGAGTTAGTACACTCAGGACTCTTAGAACCATACTGCAACCAGAGTTAGTACACTCAGGACTCCGAGAACCAAACTCCAACCAGAATTAGTGCACTCAGGACTCTGAGAACCATACTCCAACCAGAGTTAGTACACTCAGGACTCCGAGAACCAAACTCCAACCAGAGTTAGTACACTCAGGACTCCGAGAATCATACTCCAACCAGAGTTAGTACACTCAGGACTCCAAGAACCAAACTCCAACCAGATTAGTACACTCAGGACTCTGAGAACCATACTCCAACCAGAGTTAGTACACTCAGGAAACCTGGAACCATACTCCAACCAGAGTTAATACACTCAGGACTCCTGGAACCAAACTCCAACCAGAGTTAGTACACTCAGGACTCCGAGAACCATACTCCAACCAGAGTTATTACATTCAGGACTCTGAGAACCAAACTCCAACCAGAGTTGTACACTCAGGACCCTGAGAACCATACTCCAACCAGAGTTAGTACACTCAGGACTCCGAGAACCAAACTCCAACCAGAGTTAGTACACTCAGGACTCTGAGAACCATACTCCAACCAGAGTTAGTACAGTCAGGACTCCGAGAACCAAACTCCAACCAGAGTTAGTACACTCAGGACTCTGAGAACCAAACACCAACAAGAGTTAGTATAATCAGGACTCCGAGAACCAAACTCCAACCATAGTTAGTACACTCAGGACTCCAAGAACCATACTCCAACCAGAGTTAGTACACTCAGGACTCTGACAGCCATACTCCAACCAGAGTTAGTACACTCAGGACTCTGAGAACCAAACTCCAACCAGTGTTAGTACGCTCAGGACTCTGAGAACCATACTCCAACCAGAGCTAGTACACTCAGGACTCCGAGAACCAAACTCCAACCAGAGTTAGTACACTCAGGACTCTGAGAACCAAACACCAACCAGAGTTAGTACACTCAGGACTCTGACAGCCATACTCCAACCAGAGTTAGTACACTCAGGACTCTGAGAACCAAACTCCAACCAGAGTTAGTACACTCAGGACTCTGAGAACCAAACTCCAACCTGAGTTAGTACACTCAGGACTCTGAGAACCAAACACCAACAAGGGTTAGTACACTCAGGACTCTGAGAACCAAACTCCAACCAGAGTTAGTACACTCAGGACTCCGAGAACCAAATTCCAACCATAGTTAGTGCACTCAGGACTCTGACAGCCATACTCCAACCAGAGTTAGTACACTCAGGACTCTGAGAACCAAACTCCAACCAGAGTTAGTACACTCAGGACTCTGAGAACCAAACTCCAACCAGAGTTAATACACTCTGGACTCCGAGAACCAAACTCGAACCAGAGTTAGTACACTCAGGACTCTGAGAACCATACTCCCACCAGAGTTAGTACACTCAGGACTCTGAGAACCAAACTCCAACCAGAGTTAATACACTCAGGACTCCGAGACCCAAACTCCAACCAGAGTTAGTACACTCAGGACTCCGAGAACCAAACTCCAACCAGAGTTAGTACACTCAGGACTCCGAGAACCAAACTCCAACCAGAGTTAGTATACTCAGGACTCCGAGAACCAGACTCCAACCAGAGTTAATACACTCAGGACTCCTGGAACCAAACTCCAACCAGAGTTAGTAAACTCAGGACTCCGAGAACCATACTCGAACCAGAGTTAGTACACTCAGGACTCTGAGAACCAAACTCCAACCAGAGTTAGTACACTCAGGACTCTGAGAACCAAACTCCAACCAGAGTTAGTGCACTCAGGACTCCGAGACCCAAACTCCAACCAGAGTTAGTACACTCAGGACTCCGAGAACCAAACTCCAACCAGAGTTAGTACACTCAGGACTCCGAGAACCAAACTCCAACCAGAGTTAGTATACTCAGGACTCCGAGAACCATACTCCAACCAGAGTTAGTACACTCAGGACTCCGAGAACCAAACTCCAACCAGATTAGTACACTCAGGACTCTGAGAACCATACTCCAACCAGAGTTAGTACACTCAGGAATCCTGGAACCATACTCCAACCAGAGTTAATACACTCAGGGCTCCTGGAACCAAACTCCAACCAGAGTTAGTACACTCAGGACTCCGAGAACCATACTCCAACCAGAGTTAGTACACTCAGGACTCCGAGAACCAAACTCCAACCAGAGTTAGTATACTCAGGACTCCGAGAACCATACTCCAACCAGAGTTAGTACACTCAGGACTCCGAGAACCAAACTCCAACCAGATTAGTACACTCAGGACTCTGAGAACCATACTCCAACCAGAGTTAGTACACTCAGGATTCCTGGAACCATACTCCAACCAGAGTTAATACACTCAGGGCTCCTGGAACCAAACTCCAACCAGAGTTAGTACACTCAGGACTCCGAGAACCATACTCCAACCAGAGTTATTACACTCAGGACTCTGAGAACGAAACACCAACAAGAGTTAGTATACTCAGGACACCGAGAACCAAACTCCAACCATAGTTAGTACACTCAGGACTCCAAGAACCATACTCCAACCAGAGTTAGTACACTCAGGACTCTGACAGCCATACTCCAACCAGAGTTAGTACACTCAGGACTCTGAGAACCAAACTCCAACCAGAGTTAGTACTCTCAGGACTCTGAGAACCATACTCCAACCAGAGCTAGTACACTCAGGACTCCGAGAACCAAACACCAACCAGAGTTAGTACACTCAGGACTCTGAGAACCAAACACCAACCAGAGTTAGTACACTCAGGACTCTGACAGCCATTCTCCAACCAGAGTTAGTACACTCAGGACTCTGAGAACCAAACTCCAACCAGAGTTAGTACACTCAGGACTCTGAGAACCAAACTCCAACCTGAGTTAGTACACTCAGGACTCTGAGAACCAAACACCAACAAGAGTTAGTACACTCAGGACTCCGAGAACCAAACTCCAACCATAGTTAGTGCACTCAAGACTCTGACAGCCATACTCCAACCAGAGTTAGTACACTCAGGACTCTGAGAACCAAACTCCAACCAGAGTTAGTACACTCAGGACTCTGAGAACCAAACTCCAACCAGAGTTAATACACTCTGGACTCCGAGAACCAAACTCGAACCAGAGTTAGTACACTCAGGACTCTGAGAACCATACTCCAACCAGAGTTAGTACACTCAGGACTCTGAGAACCAAACTCCAACCAGAGTTAGTACACTCAGGACTCCGAGACCCAAACTCCAACCAGAGTTAGTACACTCAGGACTCCGAGAACCAAACTCCAACCAGAGTTAGTACACTCAGGACTCCGAGAACCAAACTCCAACCAGAGTTAGTATACTCAGGACTCCGAGAACCAGACTCCAACCAGAGCTAGTACACTCAGGACTCCGAGAACCATACTCCAACCAGAGTTAGTACACTCAGGACTCCGAGAACCAAACTCCAACCAGAGTTTGTACACTCAGGACTCTGAGAACCATACTCCAACCAGAGATGGTACACTCAGGACCCTGAGAACCATACTCCAACCAGAGTTAGTACACTCAGGACTCCAAGAACAATACTGCAACCAGAGTTAGTACACTCAGGACTCTGAGAACCAAACTCTAACCAGAGTTAGTACACTCAGGACTCTAAGAACCAAACTCCAACCAGAGATAGTACACTCAGGACTCCGAGAACCATACTCCAACCAGAGTTAGTACACTCAGGACTCCGAGAACCAAACTCTAACCAGAGTTAGCACACTCACGACTCTGAGAACCAAACTCCAACCAGCGTTAGTACACTCAGGACTCCGCGAACCATACTCCAACCAGAGTTAGTACACTCAGGACTCCGACAACCAAACTCCAACCAAAGTTAGTACACTCAGGACTCCGAGAACCAAACTCCAACCAGAGTTAGTACACTCAGGACTCCGAGAACCAAACTCCAACCAGATTTAGTACACTCAGGACTCTGAGAACCAAACTCCAACCAAAGTTAATACACTCAGGACTCCTGGAACCAAACTCCAACCAGAGTTAGTACACTCAGGACTCCGAGAACCATACTCGAACCAGAGTTAGTACACTCAGGACTCTGAGAACCAAACTCCAACCAGAGTTAGTACACTCAGGACTCTGAGAACCAAACTCCAACCAGAGTTAGTGCACTCAGGACTCCGAGACCCAAACTCCAACCAGAGTTAGTACACTCAGGACTCCGAGAACCAAACACCAACCAGAGTTAGTACACTCAGGACTCCGAGAACCAAACTCCAACCAGAGTTAGTATACTCAGGACTCCGAGAACCATACTCCAACCAGAGTTAGTACACTCAGGACTCCGAGAACCAAACTCCAACCAGATTAGTACACTCAGGACTCTGAGAACCATACTCCAACCAGAGTTAGTACACTCAGGAATCCTGGAACCATACTCCAACCAGAGTTAATACACTCAGGGCTCCTGGAACCAAACTCCAACCAGAGTTAGTACACTCAGGACTCCGAGAACCATACTCCAACCAGAGTTATTACACTCAGGACTCTGAGAACGAAACACCAACAAGAGTTAGTATACTCAGGACACCGAGAACCAAACTCCAACCATAGTTAGTACACTCAGGACTCCAAGAACCATACTCCAACCAGAGTTAGTACACTCAGGACTCTGACAGCCATACTCCAACCAGAGTTAGTACACTCAGGACTCTGAGAACCAAACTCCAACCAGAGTTAGTACTCTCAGGACTCTGAGAACCATACTCCAACCAGAGCTAGTACACTCAGGACTCCGAGAACCAAACACCAACCAGAGTTAGTACACTCAGGACTCTGAGAACCAAACACCAACCAGAGTTAGTACACTCAGGACTCTGACAGCCATTCTCCAACCAGAGTTAGTACACTCAGGACTCTGACAGCCATTCTCCAACCAGAGTTAGTACACTCAGGACTCTGAGAACCAAACTCCAACCTGAGTTAGTACACTCAGGACTCTGAGAACCAAACACCAACAAGAGTTAGTACACTCAGGACTCCGAGAACCAAACTCCAACCATAGTTAGTGCACTCAGGACTCTGACAGCCATACTCCAACCAGAGTTAGTACACTCAGGACTCTGAGAACCAAACTCCAACCAGAGTTAGTACACTCAGGACTCTGAGAACCAAACTCCAACCAGAGTTAATACACTCTGGACTCCGAGAACCAAACTCGAACCAGAGTTAGTACACTCAGGACTCTGAGAACCATACTCCAACCAGAGTTAGTACACTCAGGACTCTGAGAACCAAACTCCAACCAGAGTTAGTACACTCAGGACTCCGAGACCCAAACTCCAACCAGAGTTAGTACACTCAGGACTCCGAGAACCAAACTCCAACCAGAGTTAGTACACTCAGGACTCCGAGAACCAAACTCCAACCAGAGTTAGTATACTCAGGACTCCGAGAACCAGACTCCAACCAGAGCTAGTACACTCAGGACTCCGAGAACCATACTCCAACCAGAGTTAGTACACTCAGGACTCCGAGAACCAAACTCCAACCAGAGTTTGTACACTCAGGACTCTGAGAACCATACTCCAACCAGAGATGGTACACTCAGGACCCTGAGAACCATACTCCAACCAGAGTTAGTACACTCAGGACTCCAAGAACAATACTGCAACCAGAGTTAGTACACTCAGGACTCCAAGAACAATACTGCAACCAGAGTTAGTACACTCAGGACTCTAAGAACCAAACTCCAACCAGAGATAGTACACTCAGGACTCCGAGAACCATACTCCAACCAGAGTTAGTACACTCAGGACTCCGAGAACCAAACTCTAACCAGAGTTAGCACACTCACGACTCTGAGAACCAAACTCCAACCAGCGTTAGTACACTCAGGACTCCGCGAACCATACTCCAACCAGAGTTAGTACACTCAGGACTCCGAGAACCAAACTCCAACCAAAGTTAGTACACTCAGGACTCCGAGAACCAAACTCCAACCAGAGTTAGTACACTCAGGACTCCGAGAACCAAACTCCAACCAGATTTAGTACACTCAGGACTCTGAGAACCATACTCCAACCAGAGTTAGTACACTCAGGACTCTGAGAACCAAACTCCAACCAGTGTAAATACACTCTGGGCTCCGAGAACCAAACTCCAACCAGAGTTAGTACACTCAGGACTCTGAGAAACATACTCCAACCAGAGTTAGTACACTCAGGACTCTGAGAACCAAACTCCAACCAGAGTTAGTACACTCAGGACTCCGAGAACCAAACTTCAACCAGAGTTAGTATACTCAGGACTCTGAGAACCAAACTCCAAACAGAGTTAGTACACTCAGGACTCCGAGAACCAAACTCCAACCAGAGTTGGTACGCTCAGGACTCTGAGAACCAAACGCCAACCAGAGTTATTACTCTCAGGACTCTGAGAACCAAACTCCAACCAGAGTTAGTACACTCAGGACTCTGAGAACCATACTCCAACCAGAGTTAGTACACTCAGGAATCCTGGAACCAAACTCCAACCAGAGTTAGTACACTCAGGACTCTGAGAACCAAACTCCAGCCAGAGTTAATACACTCTGGACTCTGAGAACCATACTTCAACCCGAGTTAGTACACTCAGGACTCCGAGAACCAAACTCCAACCAGAGTTAGTACACTCAGGACTCCTGGAACCAAACTCCAACCAGATTTAGTACACTCAGGACTCCGAGAACCATACTCCAACCAGAGCTAGTACACTCAGGACTCCGAGAACCATACTCCAACCAGAGTTAATACACTCAGGACACCTGGAACCAAACTCCAACCAGATTTAGTACACTCAGGACTCCGAGAATCATACTCCAACCAGAGTTACTACACTCAGGCCTCCGAGAACCAAACTCCAACCAGAGTTTGTACACTCAGGACTCCGAGAACCAAACTCCAACCAGAGTTAGTACACTCAGGGCTCTGAGAACCAAACTCCAACCAGGTTTAGTACACTCAGGACTCTGAGAACCATACTCCAACCAGAGTTACTACACTCAGGACTCCGAGAACCAAAATCCAACCAGAGTTAGTACACTCAGGACTCTGAGAACCATACTCCAACCAGAGTTAGTACACTCAGGACTCCGAGAACCAAACTCCAACCAGAGTTAGTACACTCAGGACTAAGAGAACCATACTCCAACCAGAGTTAGTACACTCAGGACTCTGAGAACCACACTCCAACCAGAGTTAGTACACTCAGGACTCCGAGAACCAAACTCCAGCCAGAGTTAGTACTCTCAGGACTCCGAGGACCAAACTCCAACCAGAGTTAGTACACTCAGGACTCCGAGAACCATACTCCAACCAGAGTTAGTACACTCAGGACGCCTAGAACCAAACTCCAGCCAGAGTTAGTACTCTCAGGACTCCGAGAACCAAACTCCAACCAGAGTTAGTACACTCAGGACTCCGAGAACCAAACTCCAACCAGAGTTAGTACACTCAGGACTCTGAGAACCATACTCCATCCAGAGTTAGTACACTCAGGACTCTGAGAACCAAACTCCAACCAGAGTTAGTACACTCAGGACTCCGAGATCCAAACTCCAACCAGAGTTAGTACACTCAGGACTCCGAGAACCAAACTCCAACCAGAGTTAGTACACTCAGGACTCCGAGAACCAAACTCCAACCAGAGTTAGTATACTCAGGAATCTGAGAACCAAACTCCAACCAGAATTAGTGCACTCAGGACTCTGAGAACCATACTCCAACCAGAGTTAGTACACTCAGGACTCCGAGAACCAAACTCCAACCAGGGTTGGTACACTCAGGACTCTGAGAACCAAACTCCAACCAGAGTTAGTACTCTCAGGACTCTGAGAACCAAACTCCAACCAGAGTTAGTACACTCAGGACTCTGAGAACCATACTCCAACCAGAGTTTGTACACTCAGGAATCCTGGAACCATACTCCAACCAGAGTTAGTGCACTCAGGACTCCTGGAACCAAACTCCAACCAGAGTTAGTACACTCAGGACTCCGAGAACCATACTCCAACCAGAGTTAGTACATTCAGGACTCTGAGAACCAAACTCCAACCAGAGTTAATACACTCAGGACTCTGAGAACCAAACTCCAACCAGAGTTAGTACACTCAGGACTCTGAGAAGCATACTCCAACCCGAGTTAGTACACTCAGGACTCCGATAACCAAACTCCAACCAGAGTTAGTACACTCAGGACTCCGAGAACCAAACTCCAACCAGAGTTAGAGCACTCAGGACTCCGAGAACCAAACTCCAACCAGAGTTAGTATACTCAGAACTCTGAGAACCAAACTCCAACCAGCGTTAGTACACTCAGGACTCCGAGAACCAAACTCCAACCAGAGTTAGTACACTCAGGCCTCTGAGAACCAAACTCTGACCAGTTTTAGTCCACTCAGGACTCCGAGAACCAAACTCCAACCAGAGTTAGTACACTCAGGACTCCGAGAACCAAACTCCAACCAGAGTTAGTATACTCAGGACTCTGAGAACCAAACTCCAACCAGAATTAGTGCACTCAGGACTCTGAGAACCATACTCCAACCAGAGTTAGTACACTCAGGACTCCGAGAACCAAACTCCAACCAGAGTTGGTACACTCAGGACTCTGAGAACCAAACTCCAACCAGAGTTAGTACACTCAGGACTCTGAGAACCATACTCCAACCAGAGTTTGTACACTCAGGAATCCTGGAACCATACTCCAACCAGAGTTAGTGCACTCAGGACTCCTGGAACCAAACTCCAACCAGAGTTAGTACACTCAGGACTCCGAGAACCATACTCCAACCAGAGTTAGTACATTCAGGACTCTGAGAACCAAACTCCAACCAGAGTTAGTACACTCAGGACTCTGAGAACCAAACTCCAACCAGAGTTAGTACACTCAGGACTCTGAGAAGCATACTCCAACCCGAGTTAGTATACTCAGAACTCTGAGAACCAAACTCCAACCAGCGTTAGTACACTCAGGACTCCGAGAACCAAACTCCAACCAGAGCTAGTACACTCAGGACTCTGAGAACCAAACTCTGACCAGAGTTAGTACACTCAGGACTCTGAGAACCAAACTCCAAACAGATTCAGTACACTCAGGACCCTGAGAACCATACTCCGACCAGAGTTAGTACACTCAGGACTCCGAGAACCATACTCCAACCAGAGTTAGTACACTCAGGATTCTGAGAACCAAACTCTAACCAGAGTTAGTACACTCAGGACTCAGAGAACCAAACTCCAACCAGAGTTATTACACTCAGGACTCTGAGAAACAAACTCCAACCAGAGTTAGTACACTCAGGACTCCGAGACCCAAACTCCAACCAGAGTTAGTACACTCAGGACTCCGAGAACCAAACTCCAACCAGAGTTAGTACACTCAGGACTCCGAGAACCAAACTCCAACCAGAGTTAGTATACTCAGGACTCTGAGAACCAAACTCCAACCAGAATTAGTGCACTCAGGACTCTGAGAACCATACTCCAACCAGAGTTAGTACACTCAGGACTCCGAGAAACAAACTCCAACCAGAGTTGGTACGCCCAGGACTCTGAGAACCAAACTCCAACCAGAGTTATTGCTCTCAGGACTCTGAGAACCATACTCCAACCAGAGTTAGTACACTCAGGAATCCTGGAACCATACTCCAACCAGAGTTAATACACTCAGGACTCCGAGAACCATACTCCAACCAGAGTTAGTACATTCAGGACTCTGAGAACCAAACTCCAACCAGAGTTAGTACACTCAGGATTCTGAGAACCATACTCCAACCAGAGCTAGTACACTCAGGAATCCTGGAACCATACTCCAACCAGAGTTAATACACTCAGGACTCCGAGAACCACACTCCAACCAGAGTTAGTACACTGAGGACTCTGAGAACCAAACTCCAACCAGAGTTAGTACACTCAGGACTCTGAGGACCAAACTCCAACCAGAGTTAGTACACTCAGGACTCTGAGAACCATACTTCAATCCGAGTTAGTACACTCAGGACTCCGAGAACCAAACTCCAACCAGAGTTAGTACACTCAGGACTCCTGGAACCAAACTCCAACCAGAGTTAGTACACTCAGGACTCCGAGAACCATACTCCAACCAGAGTTAGTACACTCAGGACTCCGAGAACCAAACTCCAACCAGAGTTGTACACTCAGGACCCTGAGAACCATACTCCAACAAGAGTTAGTACACTCAGGACTCCGAGAACCATACTCCAACCACAGTTGGTACACTCAGGACTCCGAGAACCATACTCCAACCAGAGTTAGTACACTCAGGACTCCGAGAACCAAACTCCAACCAGAGTTAGTACACTCAGGACTCTGAGAACCAAACACCAACCAGAGTTAGTATACTCAGGACTCCGAGAACCACACTCCAACCATAGTTCGTGCACTCAGGACTCTGACAGCCTTACTCCAACCAGAGTTAGTACACTCAGGACTCTGAGAACCAAACTCCAACCAGGGTTAATACACTCTGGACTCCGAGAACAAAACTCCAACCAGAGTTAGTACACTCAGGACTCTGAGAACCATACTCCAACCAGAGTTAGTACACTCAGGACTCCGAGAACCAAACTCCAACCAGAGTTAGTACACTCAGGACACCGAGACCCAAACCCCAACCAGAGTTAGTACACTCAGGACTCCGAGAACCAAACTCCAACCAGAGTTAGTACACTCAGGACTCCGAGAACCAAACAACAACCAGAGTTAGTACACTCAGGACTCTGAGAACCATACTCCAACCAGAGTTAGTACACTCAGGAATCCTGGAACCATACTCCAACCAGAGTTAATACACTCAGGACTCCTGGAACCAAACTCCAACCAGAGTTAGTACACTCAGGACTCCGAGAACCATACTCCAACCAGAATTAGTACACTCAGGACTCTGAGAACCAAACTCCAACCAGAGTTAGTACACTCAGGACTCTGAGAACCAAACTCCAACCAGAGTTAGTACACTCAGGACTCTGAGAACCATACTTCAACCCGAGTTAGTACACTCAGGACTCCGATAACCAAACTCCAACCAGAGTTAGTACACTCAGGGCTCCGAGAACCAAACTCCAAACAGAGTTACTACACTCAGGACTCTGAGAACCAAACTCCAACCAGAGTTAGTACACTCAGGACTCCGAGAACCATACTCCAACCAGAGTTAGTACACTCAGGACTCCGAGAACCAAACTCTAACCACAGCTAGTACACTCAGGACTCTGAGAACCAAACTCCAACCAGGGTTAGTACACTCAGGACTCTGAGAACCATACTCCAACCAGAGTTAGTACACTCAGGACTCCGAGACCCAAACTCCAACCAGAGTTAGTACACTCAGGACTCCGAGAACCAAACTCCAACCAGAGTTAGTACACTCAGGACTCCGAGAACCAAACTCCAACCAGAGTTAGTATACTCAGGACTCTGAGAACCAAACTCCAACCAGAATTAGTGCACTCAGGACTCTGAGAACCATACTCCAACCAGAGTTAGTACACTCAGGACTCCGAGAAACAAACTCCAACCAGAGTTGGTACGCCCAGGACTCTGAGAACCAAACTCCAACCAGAGTTATTGCTCTCAGGACTCTGAGAACCATACTCCAACCAGAGTTAGTACACTCAGGAATCCTGGAACCATACTCCAACCAGAGTTAATACACTCAGGACTCCGAGAACCATACTCCAACCAGAGTTAGTACATTCAGGACTCTGAGAACCAAACTCCAACCAGAGTTAGTACACTCAGGATTCTGAGAACCATACTCCAACCAGAGCTAGTACACTCAGGAATCCTGGAACCATACTCCAACCAGAGTTAATACACTCAGGACTCCGAGAACCACACTCCAACCAGAGTTAGTACACTGAGGACTCTGAGAACCAAACTCCAACCAGAGTTAGTACACTCAGGACTCTGAGGACCAAACTCCAACCAGAGTTAGTACACTCAGGACTCTGAGAACCATACTTCAATCCGAGTTAGTACACTCAGGACTCCGAGAACCAAACTCCAACCAGAGTTAGTACACTCAGGACTCCTGGAACCAAACTCCAACCAGAGTTAGTACACTCAGGACTCCGAGAACCATACTCCAACCAGAGTTAGTACACTCAGGACTCCGAGAACCAAACTCCAACCAGAGTTGTACACTCAGGACCCTGAGAACCATACTCCAACAAGAGTTAGTACACTCAGGACTCCGAGAACCATACTCCAACCACAGTTGGTACACTCAGGACTCCGAGAACCATACTCCAACCAGAGTTAGTACACTCAGGACTCCGAGAACCAAACTCCAACCAGAGTTAGTACACTCAGGACTCTGAGAACCAAACACCAACCAGAGTTAGTATACTCAGGACTCCGAGAACCACACTCCAACCATAGTTCGTGCACTCAGGACTCTGACAGCCTTACTCCAACCAGAGTTAGTACACTCAGGACTCTGAGAACCAAACTCCAACCAGGGTTAATACACTCTGGACTCCGAGAACAAAACTCCAACCAGAGTTAGTACACTCAGGACTCTGAGAACCATACTCCAACCAGAGTTAGTACACTCAGGACTCCGAGAACCAAACTCCAACCAGAGTTAGTACACTCAGGACACCGAGACCCAAACCCCAACCAGAGTTAGTACACTCAGGACTCCGAGAACCAAACTCCAACCAGAGTTAGTACACTCAGGACTCCGAGAACCAAACAACAACCAGAGTTAGTACACTCAGGACTCTGAGAACCATACTCCAACCAGAGTTAGTACACTCAGGAATCCTGGAACCATACTCCAACCAGAGTTAATACACTCAGGACTCCTGGAACCAAACTCCAACCAGAGTTAGTACACTCAGGACTCCGAGAACCATACTCCAACCAGAATTAGTACACTCAGGACTCTGAGAACCAAACTCCAACCAGAGTTAGTACACTCAGGACTCTGAGAACCAAACTCCAACCAGAGTTAGTACACTCAGGACTCTGAGAACCATACTTCAACCCGAGTTAGTACACTCAGGACTCCGATAACCAAACTCCAACCAGAGTTAGTACACTCAGGGCTCCGAGAACCAAACTCCAAACAGAGTTACTACACTCAGGACTCTGAGAACCAAACTCCAACCAGAGTTAGTACACTCAGGACTCCGAGAACCATACTCCAACCAGAGTTAGTACACTCAGGACTCCGAGAACCAAACTCTAACCACAGCTAGTACACTCAGGACTCTGAGAACCAAACTCCAACCAGGGTTAGTACACTCAGGACTCTGAGAACCATACTCCAACCAGAGTTAATACACTCAGGACTCTGAGAACCAAACTCCAACCAGAGTTATTACTCTCAGGACTCTGAGAACCAAACTCCAACCAGAGTTAGTACACTCAGGACTCTGAGAACCATACTCCAAACAGAGTTAGTACACTCAGGAATCCTGGAACCATACTCCAACCAGAGTTAATACACTCAGGACTCCTGAAACCAAACTCCAACCAGAGTTAGTACACTCAGGACTCCGAGAACCATACTCCAACCAGAGTTAGTACACTCAGGACTCTGAGAACCAAACTCCAACCAGAGTTAGTACACTCAGGACTCTGAGGGCCAAACTCCAACCAGAGTTAGTACACTCAGGACTCTGAGAAACATACTTCAACCCAAGTTAGTACACTCAGGACTCCGAGAACCAAACTCCAACCACAGTTAGTACACTCAGGACTCTTAGAACCAAACTCCAACCAGAATTAGTGCACTCAGGACTCTGAGAACCATACTCCAACCAGATTTAGTACACTCAGGTCTCCGAGAACCAAACTCCAACCAGAGTTGGTACACACAGGACTCTGAGAACCAAACTCCAACCAGAGTTAGTACACTCAGGACTCTGAGAACCATACTCCAACCAGAGTTAGGACACTCAGGAATCCTGGAACCAAAGTCCAACCAGAGTTAGTACACTCAGGACTCCGAGACCCAAACTCCAACCAGAGTTAGTACACTCAGGACTCCGAGAACCATACTCCAACCAGAGTTAGTACACTCAGGACTCCGAGACCCAAACTCCAACCAGAGTTAGTACACTCAGGACTCCGAGAACCAAACTCCAACCAGAGTTAGTACACTCAGGACTCTGAGAACCATACTCCAACCAGAGTTAGTACACTCAGGGCACTGAGAACGAAACTCCAACCAGAGTTAATACACTCTGGACTCCGAGAACCAAACTCCAACCAGAGTTAGTACACTCTGGACTCTGAGAACCATACTCCAACCAGAGTTAGTACACTCAGGACTCTGAGAACCAAACTCCAACCAGAGTTAGTACACTCAGGACTCCGAGACCCAAACTCCAACCAGAGTTAGTACCCTCAGGACTCCGAGAACCAAACTCCAACCAGAGTCAGTACACTCAGGACTCCGAGAACCAAACTCCAACCAGAGTTAGTATACTCAGGACTCTGAGAACCAAACTCCAACCAGAATTAGGGCACTCAGCACTCTGAGAACCATACTCCAACCAGAGTTAGTACACTCAGTTCTCCAAGAACCAAACTCCAACCAGAGTTGGTACACTCAGGACTCTGAGAACGAAACTCCAACCAGAGTTAGCACTCTCAGGCCTCTGAGAACCAAACTCCAACCAAAGTTAGTATACTCAGGAATCCTGGAACCATACTCCAACCAGAGTTATTACACTCAGGACATCTGGAACCAAACTCCAACCAGAGTTAGTACACTCAGGAATCCTGGAATCATACTCCAACCAGAGTTAATACACTCAGGACTCCTGGAACCAAACTCCAACCAGAGTTAGTGCACTCAGGACTCCGAGAACCATACTCCAACCAGAGTTAGTACACTCAGGACTCTGAGAACCAAACTCCAACCAGAGTTAGTACACTCAGGACTCTGAGAACCAAACTCCAACCAGAGTTAGTACACTCAGGACTCAGAGAACCATACTCCAACCAGAGTTAGTACACTCAGGACTCTGAGAACCATACTCCAACCAGAGTTAGCACACTCAGGACTCCGAGAACCAAACTCCAACCAGAGTTAGTACACTCAGGACTCTGAGACCCAAACACCAACCAGAGTTAGTATACTCAGGACTCCGAGAACCAAACTCCAACCATAGTTAGTGCACTCAGGACTCTGACAGCCATACTCCAACCAGAGTTAGTACACTCAGGACTCTGAGAACCGAACTCCAACCAGAGTTAATACACTCTGGACTCCGAGAACCAAACTCCAACCAGAGTTAGTACACTCAGGACTCTGAGAACCAAACTCCAACCAGGGTTAGTACACTCAGGACTCCGAGAACCATACTTCAACCAGAGTTAGTACACTCAGGACTCCGAGAACCAAACTCTAGCCAGAGTAAGTACTCTCAGGACTCCGAGAACCAAACTCCAACCAGAGTTAGTACACTCAGGACTTCGAGAACCAAACTCCAACCAGAGTTAGTACACTCAGGACTCTGAGAACCATACTCCAACCAGAGTTAGTACACTCAGGACTCTGAGAACCATACTCCAACCAGAGTTAGTACACTCAGGACTCCGAGAACCAAACTCCAACCAGAGTTAATACACTATGGACTCCGAGAACCAAACTCCAACCAGAGTTAGTACACTCAGGACTCTGAGAACCATACTCCAACCAGAGTTAGTACACTCAGGACTCTGAGAACCATACTCCAACCAGAGTTAGTACACTCAGGACTCTGAGAACCAAACTCCAACCAGAGTTAGTGCACTCAGGACTCCGAGACCCAAACTCCAACCAGAGTTAGTACACTCAGGACTCCGAGAACCAAACTCCAACCCGAGTTAGTACGCTCAGGACTCCGAGAACCAAACTCCAACCAGAGTAAGTATACTCAGGACTCTGAGAACCAAACTCCAACCAGAATTAGTGCACTCAGGACTCCGAGAACCAAACTCCAACCAGAGTTGGTACACTCAGGACTCTGAGAACCAAACTCCAACCAGAGTAAGTACACTCAGGAATCTGAGAACCATACTCCAACCAGAGTTAGTACACTCAGGAATCCTGGAACCATACTCCAACCAGAGATAATACACTCAGGACTCCTGGAACCGAACTCCAACCAGAGTTAGTACACTCAGGACTCCGAGAACCAAACTCCAACCAGAGTTAGTATACTCAGGACTCTGAGAACCAAACTCCAACCAGAATTAGTGCACTCAGGACTCTGAGAACCATACTCCAACCAGAGTTAGTACACTCAGGACTCCGAGAACCAAACTCCAACCAGAGTTGGTACACTCAGGACTCTGAGAACCAAACTCCAACCAGAGTTAGTACACTCAGGACTCTGAGAACCATACTCCAACCAGAGTTTGTACACTCAGGAATCCTGGAACCATACTCCAACCAGAGTTAGTGCACTCAGGACTCCTGGAACCAAACTCCAACCAGAGTTAGTACACTCAGGACTCCGAGAACCATACTCCAACCAGAGTTAGTACATTCAGGACTCTGAGAACCAAACTCCAACCAGAGTTAGTACACTCAGGACTCTGAGAACCAAACTCCAACCAGAGTTAGTACACTCAGGACTCTGAGAAGCATACTCCAACCCGAGTTAGTATACTCAGAACTCTGAGAACCAAACTCCAACCAGCGTTAGTACACTCAGGACTCCGAGAACCAAACTCCAACCAGAGCTAGTACACTCAGGACTCTGAGAACCAAACTCTGACCAGAGTTAGTACACTCAGGACTCTGAGAACCAAACTCCAAACAGATTCAGTACACTCAGGACCCTGAGAACCATACTCCGACCAGAGTTAGTACACTCAGGACTCCGAGAACCATACTCCAACCAGAGTTAGTACACTCAGGATTCTGAGAACCAAACTCTAACCAGAGTTAGTACACTCAGGACTCAGAGAACCAAACTCCAACCAGAGTTATTACACTCAGGACTCTGAGAAACAAACTCCAACCAGAGTTAGTACACTCAGGACTCCGAGACCCAAACTCCAACCAGAGTTAGTACACTCAGGACTCCGAGAACCAAACTCCAACCAGAGTTAGTACACTCAGGACTCCGAGAACCAAACTCCAACCAGAGTTAGTATACTCAGGACTCTGAGAACCAAACTCCAACCAGAATTAGTGCACTCAGGACTCTGAGAACCATACTCCAACCAGAGTTAGTACACTCAGGACTCCGAGAAACAAACTCCAACCAGAGTTGGTACGCCCAGGACTCTGAGAACCAAACTCCAACCAGAGTTATTGCTCTCAGGACTCTGAGAACCATACTCCAACCAGAGTTAGTACACTCAGGAATCCTGGAACCATACTCCAACCAGAGTTAATACACTCAGGACTCCGAGAACCATACTCCAACCAGAGTTAGTACATTCAGGACTCTGAGAACCAAACTCCAACCAGAGTTAGTACACTCAGGATTCTGAGAACCATACTCCAACCAGAGCTAGTACACTCAGGAATCCTGGAACCATACTCCAACCAGAGTTAATACACTCAGGACTCCGAGAACCACACTCCAACCAGAGTTAGTACACTGAGGACTCTGAGAACCAAACTCCAACCAGAGTTAGTACACTCAGGACTCTGAGGACCAAACTCCAACCAGAGTTAGTACACTCAGGACTCTGAGAACCATACTTCAATCCGAGTTAGTACACTCAGGACTCCGAGAACCAAACTCCAACCAGAGTTAGTACACTCAGGACTCCTGGAACCAAACTCCAACCAGAGTTAGTACACTCAGGACTCCGAGAACCATACTCCAACCAGAGTTAGTACACTCAGGACTCCGAGAACCAAACTCCAACCAGAGTTGTACACTCAGGACCCTGAGAACCATACTCCAACAAGAGTTAGTACACTCAGGACTCCGAGAACCATACTCCAACCACAGTTGGTACACTCAGGACTCCGAGAACCATACTCCAACCAGAGTTAGTACACTCAGGACTCCGAGAACCAAACTCCAACCAGAGTTAGTACACTCAGGACTCTGAGAACCAAACACCAACCAGAGTTAGTATACTCAGGACTCCGAGAACCACACTCCAACCATAGTTCGTGCACTCAGGACTCTGACAGCCTTACTCCAACCAGAGTTAGTACACTCAGGACTCTGAGAACCAAACTCCAACCAGGGTTAATACACTCTGGACTCCGAGAACAAAACTCCAACCAGAGTTAGTACACTCAGGACTCTGAGAACCATACTCCAACCAGAGTTAGTACACTCAGGACTCCGAGAACCAAACTCCAACCAGAGTTAGTACACTCAGGACACCGAGACCCAAACCCCAACCAGAGTTAGTACACTCAGGACTCCGAGAACCAAACTCCAACCAGAGTTAGTACACTCAGGACTCCGAGAACCAAACAACAACCAGAGTTAGTACACTCAGGACTCTGAGAACCATACTCCAACCAGAGTTAGTACACTCAGGAATCCTGGAACCATACTCCAACCAGAGTTAATACACTCAGGACTCCTGGAACCAAACTCCAACCAGAGTTAGTACACTCAGGACTCCGAGAACCATACTCCAACCAGAATTAGTACACTCAGGACTCTGAGAACCAAACTCCAACCAGAGTTAGTACACTCAGGACTCTGAGAACCAAACTCCAACCAGAGTTAGTACACTCAGGACTCTGAGAACCATACCTCAACCCGAGTTAGTACACTCAGGACTCCGATAACCAAACTCCAACCAGAGTTAGTACACTCAGGGCTCCGAGAACCAAACTCCAAACAGAGTTACTACACTCAGGACTCTGAGAACCAAACTCCAACCAGAGTTAGTACACTCAGGACTCCGAGAACCATACTCCAACCAGAGTTAGTACACTCAGGACTCCGAGAACCAAACTCTAACCACAGCTAGTACACTCAGGACTCTGAGAACCAAACTCCAACCAGGGTTAGTACACTCAGGACTCTGAGAACCATACTCCAACCAGAGTTAATACACTCAGGACTCTGAGAACCAAACTCCAACCAGAGTTATTACTCTCAGGACTCTGAGAACCAAACTCCAACCAGAGTTAGTACACTCAGGACTCTGAGAACCATACTCCAACCAGAGTTAGTACACTCAGGAATCCTGGAACCATACTCCAACCAGAGTTAATACACTCAGGACTCCTGAAACCAAACTCCAACCAGAGTTAGTACACTCAGGACTCCGAGAACCATACTCCAACCAGAGTTAGTACACTCAGGACTCTGAGAACCAAACTCCAACCAGAGTTAGTACACTCAGGACTCTGAGGGCCAAACTCCAACCAGAGTTAGTACACTCAGGACTCTGAGAAACATACTTCAACCCAAGTTAGTACACTCAGGACTCCGAGAACCAAACTCCAACCACAGTTAGTACACTCAGGACTCTTAGAACCAAACTCCAACCAGAATTAGTGCACTCAGGACTCTGAGAACCATACTCCAACCAGATTTAGTACACTCAGGTCTCCGAGAACCAAACTCCAACCAGAGTTGGTACACACAGGACTCTGAGAACCAAACTCCAACCAGAGTTAGTACACTCAGGACTCTGAGAACCATACTCCAACCAGAGTTAGGACACTCAGGAATCCTGGAACCAAAGTCCAACCAGAGTTAGTACACTCAGGACTCCGAGACCCAAACTCCAACCAGAGTTAGTACACTCAGGACTCCGAGAACCATACTCCAACCAGAGTTAGTACACTCAGGACTCCGAGACCCAAACTCCAAACAGAGTTAGTACACTCAGGACTCCGAGAACCAAACTCCAACCAGAGTTAGTACACTCAGGACTCTGAGAACCATACTCCAACCAGAGTTAGTACACTCAGGGCACTGAGAACGAAACTCCAACCAGAGTTAATACACTCTGGACTCCGAGAACCAAACTCCAACCAGAGTTAGTACACTCTGGACTCTGAGAACCATACTCCAACCAGAGTTAGTACACTCAGGACTCAGAGAACCAAACTCCAACCAGAGTTAGTACACTCAGGACTCCGAGACCCAAACTCCAACCAGAGTTAGTACCCTCAGGACTCCGAGAACCAAACTCCAACCAGAGTCAGTACACTCAGGACTCCGAGAACCAAACTCCAACCAGAGTTAGTATACTCAGGACTCTGAGAACCAAACTCCAACCAGAATTAGGGCACTCAGCACTCTGAGAACCATACTCCAACCAGAGTTAGTACACTCAGTTCTCCAAGAACCAAACTCCAACCAGAGTTGGTACACTCAGGACTCTGAGAACGAAACTCCAACCAGAGTTAGCACTCTCAGGCCTCTGAGAACCAAACTCCAACCAAAGTTAGTATATTCAGGAATCCTGGAACCATACTCCAGCCAGAGTTATTACACTCAGGACATCTGGAACCAAACTCCAACCAGAGTTAGTACACTCAGGAATCCTGGAATCATACTCCAACCAGAGTTAATACACTCAGGACTCCTGGAACCAAACTCCAACCAGAGTTAGTGCACTCAGGACTCCGAGAACCATACTCCAACCAGAGTTAGTACACTCAGGACTCTGAGAACCAAACTCCAACCAGAGTTAGTACACTCAGGACTCTGAGAACCAAACTCCAACCAGAGTTAGTACACTCAGGACTCAGAGAACCATACTCCAACCAGAGTTAGTACACTCAGGACTCTGAGAACCATACTCCAACCAGAGTTAGCACACTCAGGACTCCGAGAACCAAACTCCAACCAGAGTTAGTACACTCAGGACTCTGAGACCCAAACACCAACCAGAGTTAGTATACTCAGGACTCCGAGAACCAAACTCCAACCATAGTTAGTGCACTCAGGACTCTGACAGCCATACTCCAACCAGAGTTAGTACACTCAGGACTCTGAGAACCGAACTCCAACCAGAGTTAATACACTCTGGACTCCGAGAACCAAACTCCAACCAGAGTTAGTACACTCAGGACTCTGAGAACCAAACTCCAACCAGGGTTAGTACACTCAGGACTCCGAGAACCATACTTCAACCAGAGTTAGTACACTCAGGACTCCGAGAACCAAACTCTAGCCAGAGTAAGTACTCTCAGGACTCCGAGAACCAAACTCCAACCAGAGTTAGTACACTCAGGACTTCGAGAACCAAACTCCAACCAGAGTTAGTACACTCAGGACTCTGAGAACCATACTCCAACCAGAGTTAGTACACTCAGGACTCTGAGAACCATACTCCAACCAGAGTTAGTACACTCAGGACTCTGAGAACCAAACGCCAACCAGAGTTAATACACTATGGACTCCGAGAACCAAACTCCAACCAGAGTTAGTACACTCAGGACTCTGAGAACCATACTCCAACCAGAGTTAGTACACTCAGGACTCTGAGAACCATACTCCAACCAGAGTTAGTACACTCAGGACTCTGAGAACCAAACTCCAACCAGAGTTAGTGCACTCAGGACTCCGAGACCCAAACTCCAACCAGAGTTAGTACACTCAGGACTCCGAGAACCAAACTCCAACCCGAGTTAGTACGCTCAGGACTCCGAGAACCAAACTCCAACCAGAGTAAGTATACTCAGGACTCTGAGAACCAAACTCCAACCAGAATTAGTGCACTCAGGACTCCGAGAACCAAACTCCAACCAGAGTTGGTACACTCAGGACTCTGAGAACCAAACTCCAACCAGAGTAAGTACACTCAGGAATCTGAGAACCATACTCCAACCAGAGTTAGTACACTCAGGAATCCTGGAACCATACTCCAACCAGAGATAATACACTCAGGACTCCTGGAACCGAACTCCAACCAGAGTTAGTACACTCAGGACTCCGAGAACTATACTCCAACCAGAGTTAGTACACTCAGGACTCTGAGAACCAAACTCCAACCAGAGTTACAACACTCAGGACTCCGAGAACCAAACTCCAACCAGAGTTAGTACACTCAGGACTCCGAGAACCAAACTCCAACCAGTGTTAGTATACTCAGGACTCTGAGAACCAAACTCCAACCAGAATTAGTGCACTCAGGACTCTGAGAACCATACTCCAACCAGAGCTAGTACACTCAGGACTCCTGGAACCAAACTCCAACCAGAGTTAGTACACTCAGGACTCCGAGAACAATACTCCAACCAGAGTTAGTACATTCAGGACTCCGAGGATCAAACTCCAACCAGAGTTAGTACACTCAGGACTCCGAGAACCAAACTCCAACCAGAGTTAGTACACTCAGGATTCTGAGAACCAAACTCTAACCAGAGTTAGTACACTCAGGACTCTGAGAACCAAACTCCAACCAGAGTTAGTACACTCAGGACTCCGAGACCCAAACTCCAACCAGAGTTAGTACATTCAGGACTCCGAGAACCAAACTCCAACCAGAGTTAATGCACTCAGGACACTGAGAACCAAACTCTAACCAGAGTTAGTACACACAGGACTTTGAGAACCATACTCCAACCAGATTTAGTACACTCAGGAATCCTGGAACCATACTCCAACCAGAGTTAATACACTCAGGACTCCTGGAACCAAACTCCAACCAGAGTTAGTACACTCAGGACTCCGAGAACCATACTCCAACCAGAGTTAGTGCACTCAGGACTCCGAGAACCAAACTCCAACCAGATTTAGTACACTCAGGACTCCGAGAACCAAACTCTAACCAGAATTAGTACACTCAGGACTCTGAGAACCAACTCCAACCAGGGTTAGTACACTCAGGACTCCGAGAACCATACTCCAACCAGAGTTAGTACACTCAGGACTCCGAGAACCAAACTCCAACCAGAGTTAGTACACGCAGGACCCTGAGAACCATACTCCAACCAGAGTTAGTACACTCAGGACTCCGAGAATCATTCTCCAACCAGAGTTAGTACACTCAGGATTCTGAGAACCAAACTCCAACCAGAGTTAGTACACTCAGGACTCCGAGAACCAAACTCCAACCAGAGTTAGTACACTCAGGACTCCGAGAACCAAACTCCAACCAGAGTTAGTATACTCAGAACTCTGAGAACCAAACTCCAACCAGCGTTAGTACACTCAGGACTCCGAGAACCAAACTCCAACCAGAGTTAGTACACTCAGGACTCTGAGAAGCAAACTCCAACCAGAGTTAGTACACGCAGGACCCTGAGAACCATACTCCAACCAGAGTTAGTACACTCAGGACTCCGAGAACCATACTCCAACCAGAGTTAGTACACTCAGGATTCTGAAAACCAAACTCTAACCAGAGTTAGTACACTCAGGACTCTGAGAACCAAACTCCAACCAGAGTTAGAACACTCAGGACTCCGAGGACCATACTCCAACCAGAGTGAGTACACTCAGGGCTCCGAGAACCAAACTCTAACCAGAGTTAGTACACTCAGGGCTCTGAGAACCAAACTCCAACCAGGGTTAGTACACTCAGGACTCCGAGAACCAAACTCCAACCAGAGTTAGTACACTCAGGACTCTGAGAACCAAACTCCAACCAGAGTTACAACACTCAGGACTCCGAGAACCAAACTCCAACCAGAGTTAGTACACTCAGGACTCCGAGAACCAAACTCCAACCAGTGTTAGTATACTCAGGACTCTGAGAACCAAACTCCAACCAGAATTAGTGCACTCAGGACTCTGAGAACCATACTCCAACCAGAGCTAGTACACTCAGGACTCCTGGAACCAAACTCCAACCAGAGTTAGTACACTCAGGACTCCGAGAACAATACTCCAACCAGAGTTAGTACATTCAGGACTCCGAGGATCAAACTCCAACCAGAGTTAGTACACTCAGGACTCCGAGAACCAAACTCCAACCAGAGTTAGTACACTCAGGCCTCCGAGAACCAAACTCCAACCAGAGTTAGTACACTCAGGACTCTGAGAACCATACTCCAACCAGAGTTAGTACACTCAGGACTCTGAGAACCAAACTACAACCAGTGCAAATACACTCTGGACTCCGAGAACCAAACTCCAACCAGAGTTAGTTCACTCAGGACTCTGAGAAACATACTCCAACCAGAGTTAGTACACTCAGGACTCTGAGAACCAAACTCCAACCAGAGTTCGTGCACTCAGGACTCCGAGACCCAAACTCCAACCAGAGTTAGTACACTCAGGACCCCGAGAACCAAACTCCAACCAGAGTTAGTACACTCAGGACTCCGAGAACCAAACTCCAACCAGAGTTAGTATACTCAGGACTCTGAGAACCAAACTCCAACCAGAATTAGTGCACTCAGGACTCTGAGAACCATACTCCAACCAGAGTTATTACACTCAGGACTCGGAGAACAAAACTCCAACCAGACGTAGGACGCTCAGGACTCTGAGAACCAAACTCCAACCAGAATTAGTACACTCAGGACTCTGAGAACCATACTCCAACCAGAGTTAGTCCACTCAGGAATCCTGGAACCATACTCCAACCAGAGTTAATACACTCAGGACTCCTGGAACCAAACTCCAACCAGAGTTAGTACACTCAGGACTCTGAGAACCATACTTCAACCCGAGTTAGTACACTCAGGACTCCGAGAACCAAACTCCAACCAGAGTTAGTACACTCAGGACTCCGAGAACCAAACTCCAACCAGAGTTAGTACACTCAGGACCCTGAGAACCACACTCCAACCAGAGTTAGTACACTCAGGACTCCGAGAACCATACTCCAACCAGAGTTAGTACACTCAGGATTCTGAGAACCAAACTCTAACCAGAGTTAGTACACTCAGGACTCTGAGAACCAAACTCCAACCAGAGTTAGTACACTCAGGACTCCGAGACCCAAACTCCAACCAGAGTTAGTACACTCAGGACTCCGAGAACCAAACTCCAACCAGAGTAAATGCACTCAGGACTCTGAGAACCAAACTCTAACCAGAGTTAGTACACACAGGACTTTGAGAACCATACTCCAACCAGATTTAGTACACTCAGGAATCCTGGAACCATACTCCAACCAGAGTTAATACACTCAGGACTCCTGGAACCAAACTCCAACCAGAGTTAGTACACTCAGGACTCCGAGAACCATACTCCAACCAGAGTTAGTGCACTCAGGACTCCGAGAACCAAACTCCAACCAGATTTAGTACACTCAGGACTCCGAGAACCAAACTCTAACCAGAATTAGTACACTCAGGACTCTGAGAACCAACTCCAACCAGGGTTAGTACACTCAGGACTCCGAGAACCATACTCCAACCAGAGTTAGTACACTCAGGACTCCGAGAACCAAACTCCAACCAGAGTTAGTACACGCAGGACCCTGAGAACCATACTCCAACCAGAGTTAGTACACTCAGGACTCCGAGAATCATACTCCAACCAGAGTTAGTACACTCAGGATTCTGAGAACCAAACTCTAACCAGAGTTAGTACACTCAGGACTCTGAGAACCAAACTCCAACCAGAGTTAGTACACTCAGGACTCCGAGGACCATACTCCAACCAGAGTTAGTACACTCAGGACTCCGAGAACCAAACTCTAACCAGAGTTAGTACACTCAGGACTCTGAGAACCAAACTCCTACCAGGGTTAATACACTCTGGACTCCGAGAACCAAACTCCAACCAGAGTTAGTACACTCAGGACTCTGAGAACCATACTCCAACCAGAGTTAGTACACTCAGGACTCTGAAAACCAAACTCCAACCAGAGTTAGTACACTCAGGACTCCGAGACCCAAACTCCAACCAGAGTTAGTACACTCAGGACTCCGAGAACCAAACTCCAACCAGAGTTAGTACACTCAGGACTCCGAGAACCAAACTCCAACCAGAGTTAGTATACTCAGGACTCTGAGAACCAAACTCCAACCAGAATTAGTGCACTCAGGACTCTGAGAACCATACTCCAACCAGAGTTAGGACACTCAGGACTCCGAGAACCAAACTCCAACCAGAGTTAGTACACTCAGGACTCTGAGAACCAAACTCCAACCAGAGTTAGTACTCTCAGGACTCTGAGAACCAAACTCCAACCAGAGTTAGTACACTCAGGACTCTGAGAACCATACTCCAACCAGAGTTAGTACACTCAGGACTCCTGGAACCAAACTCCAACCAGAGTTAGTACACTCAGGACTCCGAGAACCATACTCCAACCAGAGTTAGTACACTCAGGACTCTGAGAACCAAACTCCAACCAGAGTTAGTACACTCAGGACTCTGAGAACCAAACTCCAACCAGAGTTAGTACACTCAGGACTCTGAGAAACATACTCCAACCCGAGTTAGTACACTCAGGACTCCGATAACCAAACTCCAACCAGAGTTAGTACACTCAGGACTCCGAGAACCAAACTCCAACCAGAGTTAGTACACTCAGGACTCCGAGAACCAAACTCCAACCAGAGTTAGTATACTCAGAACTCTGAAAACCAAACTCCAACCAGCGTTAGTACACTCAGGACTCCGAGAACCAAACTCCAACCAGAGTTAGTACACTCAGGACTCTGAGAAGCAAACTCCAACCAGAGTTAGTACACGCAGGACCCTGAGAACCATACTCCAACCAGAGTTAGTACACTCAGGACTCCGAGAACCATACTCCAACCAGAGTTAGTACACTCAGGATTCTGAAAACCAAACTCTAACCAGAGTTAGTACACTCAGGACTCTGAGAACCAAACTCCAACCAGAGTTAGAACACTCAGGACTCCGAGGACCATACTCCAACCAGAGTGAGTACACTCAGGGCTCCGAGAACCAAACTCTAACCAGAGTTAGTACACTCAGGGCTCTGAGAACCAAACTCCAACCAGGGTTAGTACACTCAGGACTCCGAGAACCAAACTCCAACCAGAGTTAGTACACTCAGGACTCTGAGAACCAAACTCCAACCAGAGTTACAACACTCAGGACTCCGAGAACCAAACTCCAACCAGAGTTAGTACACTCAGGACTCCGAGAACCAAACTCCAACCAGTGTTAGTATACTCAGGACTCTGAGAACCAAACTCCAACCAGAATTAGTGCACTCAGGACTCTGAGAACCATACTCCAACCAGAGCTAGTACACTCAGGACTCCTGGAACCAAACTCCAACCAGAGTTAGTACACTCAGGACTCCGAGAACAATACTCCAACCAGAGTTAGTACATTCAGGACTCCGAGGATCAAACTCCAACCAGAGTTAGTACACTCAGGACTCCGAGAACCAAACTCCAACCAGAGTTAGTACACTCAGGCCTCCGAGAACCAAACTCCAACCAGAGTTAGTACACTCAGGACTCTGAGAACCAT
This sequence comes from Somniosus microcephalus, assembly GCF_052327205.1. Classification (NCBI taxonomy): domain Eukaryota; kingdom Metazoa; phylum Chordata; class Chondrichthyes; order Squaliformes; family Somniosidae; genus Somniosus; species Somniosus microcephalus. The sequence goes on from NC_140988.1 coordinate 23,501,638, forward strand.
ACTCCAACCAGAGTTAGTACACTCAGGACTCCGAGAACCAAACTCCAACCAGAGTTAGTACACTCAGGCCTCCGAGAACCAAACTCCAACCAGAGTTAGTACACTCAGGACTCTGAGAACCATACTCCAACCAGAGTTAGTACACTCAGGACTCTGAGAACCAAACTCCAACCAGAGTTCGTGCACTCAGGACTCCGAGACCCAAACTCCAACCAGAGTTAGTACACTCAGGACCCCGAGAACCAAACTCCAACCAGAGTTAGTACACTCAGGACTCCGAGAACCAAACTCCAACCAGAGTTAGTATACTCAGGACTCTGAGAACCAAACTCCAACCAGAATTAGTGCACTCAGGACTCTGAGAACCATACTCCAACCAGAGTTATTACACTCAGGACTCGGAGAACAAAACTCCAACCAGACGTAGGACGCTCAGGACTCTGAGAACCAAACTCCAACCAGAGTTATTACTCTCAGGACTCTGAGAACCAAACTCCAACCAGAATTAGTACACTCAGGACTCTGAGAACCATACTCCAACCAGAGTTAGTCCACTCAGGAATCCTGGAACCATACTCCAACCAGAGTTAGTACACTCAGGACTCTGAGAACCATACTTCAACCCGAGTTAGTACACTCAGGACTCCGAGAACCAAACTCCAACCAGAGTTAGTACACTCAGGACTCCGAGAACCAAACTCCAACCAGAGTTAGTACACTCAGGACTCTGAGAACCAAACTCCAACCAGAGTTAGTACACTCAGGACCCTGAGAACCACACTCCAACCAGAGTTAGTACACTCAGGACTCCGAGAACCATACTCCAACCAGAGTTAGTACACTCAGGATTCTGAGAACCAAACTCTAACCAGAGTTAGTACACTCAGGACTCTGAGAACCAAACTCCAACCAGAGTTAGTACACTCAGGACTCCGAGACCCAAACTCCAACCAGAGTTAGTACACTCAGGACTCCGAGAACCAAACTCCAACCAGAGTTAATGCACTCAGGACTCTGAGAACCAAACTCTAACCAGAGTTAGTACACACAGGACTTTGAGAACCATACTCCAACCAGATTTAGTACACTCAGGAATCCTGGAACCATACTCCAACCAGAGTTAATACACTCAGGACTCCTGGAACCAAACTCCAACCAGAGTTAGTACACTCAGGACTCCGAGAACCATACTCCAACCAGAGTTAGTGCACTCAGGACTCCGAGAACCAAACGCTAACCAGAGTTAGTACACTCAGGGCTCTGAGAACCAAACTCCAACCAGGGTTAGTACACTCAGGACTCCGAGAACCATACTCCAACCAGAGTTAGTACACTCAGGATTCTGAAAACCAAACTCTAACCAGAGTTAGTACACTCAGGACTCTGAGAACCAAACTCCAACCGGAGTTAGAACACTCAGGACTCCGAGGACCATACTCCAACCAGAGTGAGTACACTCAGGACTCCGAGAACCAAACTCTAACCAGAGTTAGTACACTCAGGGCTCTGAGAACCAAACTCCAACCAGGGTTAGTACACTCAGGACTCCGAGAACCAAACTCCAACCAGAGTTAGTACACTCAGGACTCTGAGAACCAAACTCCAACCAGAGTTACAACACTCAGGACTCCGAGAACCAAACTCCAACCAGAGTTAGTACACTCAGGACTCCGAGAACCAAACTCCAACCAGTGTTAGTATACTCAGGACTCTGAGAACCAAACTCCAACCAGAATTAGTGCACTCAGGACTCTGAGAACCATACTCCAACCAGAGCTAGTACACTCAGGACTCCTGGAACCAAACTCCAACCAGAGTTAGTACACTCAGGACTCCGAGAACAATACTCCAACCAGAGTTAGTACATTCAGGACTCCGAGGATCAAACTCCAACCAGAGTTAGTACACTCAGGACTCCGAGAACCAAACTCCAACCAGAGTTAGTACACTCAGGCCTCCGAGAACCAAACTCCAACCAGAGTTAGTACACTCAGGACTCTGAGAACCATACTCCAACCAGAGTTAGTACACTCAGGACTCTGAGAACCAAACTCCAACCAGTGCAAATACACTCTGGACTCCGAGAACCAAACTCCAACCAGAGTTAGTTCACTCAGGACTCTGAGAAACATACTCCAACCAGAGTTAGTACACTCAGGACTCTGAGAACCAAACTCCAACCAGAGTTCGTGCACTCAGGACTCCGAGACCCAAACTCCAACCAGAGTTAGTACACTCAGGACCCCGAGAACCAAACTCCAACCAGAGTTAGTACACTCAGGACTCCGAGAACCAAACTCCAACCAGAGTTAGTATACTCAGGACTCTGAGAACCAAACTCCAACCAGAATTAGTGCACTCAGGACTCTGAGAACCATACTCCAACCAGAGTTATTACACTCAGGACTCGGAGAACAAAACTCCAACCAGACGTAGGACGCTCAGGACTCTGAGAACCAAACTCCAACCAGAGTTATTACTCTCAGGACTCTGAGAACCAAACTCCAACCAGAATTAGTACACTCAGGACTCTGAGAACCATACTCCAACCAGAGTTAGTCCACTCAGGAATCCTGGAACCATACTCCAACCAGAGTTAATACACTCAGGACTCCTGGAACCAAACTCCAACCAGAGTTAGTACACTCAGGACTCTGAGAACCATACTTCAACCCGAGTTAGTACACTCAGGACTCCGAGAACCAAACTCCAACCAGAGTTAGTACACTCAGGACTCCGAGAACCAAACTCCAACCAGAGTTAGTACACTCAGGACTCTGAGAACCAAACTCCAACCAGAGTTAGCACACTCAGGACCCTGAGAACCACACTCCAACCAGAGTTAGTACACTCAGGACTCCGAGAACCATACTCCAACCAGAGTTAGTACACTCAGGATTCTGAGAACCAAACTCTAACCAGAGTTAGTACACTCAGGACTCTGAGAACCAAACTCCAACCAGAGTTAGTACACTCAGGACTCCGAGACCCAAACTCCAACCAGAGTTAGTACACTCAGGACTCCGAGAACCAAACTCCAACCAGAGTTAATGCACTCAGGACTCTGAGAACCAAACTCTAACCAGAGTTAGTACACACAGGACTTTGAGAACCATACTCCAACCAGATTTAGTACACTCAGGAATCCTGGAACCATACTCCAACCAGAGTTAATACACTCAGGACTCCTAGAACCAAACTCCAACCAGAGTTAGTACACTCAGGACTCCGAGAACCATACTCCAACCAGAGTTAGTGCACTCAGGACTCCGAGAACCAAACTCTAACCAGAGTTAGTACACTCAGGGCTCTGAGAACCAAACTCCAACCAGGGTTAGTACACTCAGGACTCCGAGAACCAAACTCCAACCAGAGTTAGTACACTCAGGACTCTGAGAACCAAACTCCAACCAGAGTTACTACACTCAGGACTCCGAGAACCAAACTCCAACCAGAGTTAGTACACTCAGGACTCCGAGAACCAAACTCCAACCAGTGTTAGTATACTCAGGACTCTGAGAACCAAACTCCAACCAGAATTAGTGCACTCAGGACTCTGAGAACCATACTCCAACCAGAGCTAGTACACTCAGGACTCCTGGAACCAAACTCCAACCAGAGTTAGTACACTCAGGACTCCGAGAACAATACTCCAACCAGAGTTAGTACATTCAGGACTCCGAGGACCAAACTCCAACCAGAGTTAGTACACTCAGGACTCCGAGAACCAAACTCCAACCAGAGTTAGTACACTCAGGCCTCCGAGAACCAAACTCCAACCAGAGTTAGTACACTCAGGACTCTGAGAACCATACTCCAACCAGAGTTAGTACACTCAGGACTCTGAGAACCAAACTCCAACCAGTGCAAATACACTCTGGACTCCGAGAACCAAACTCCAACCAGAGTTAGTTCACTCAGGACTCTGAGAAACATACTCCAACCAGAGTTAGTACACTCAGGACTCTGAGAACCAAACTCCAACCAGAGTTCGTGCACTCAGGACTCCGAGACCCAAACTCCAACCAGAGTTAGTACACTCAGGACCCCGAGAACCAAACTCCAACCAGAGTTAGTACACTCAGGACTCCGAGAACCAAACTCCAACCAGAGTTAGTATACTCAGGACTCTGAGAACCAAACTCCAACCAGAATTAGTGCACTCAGGACTCTGAGAACCATACTCCAACCAGAGTTATTACACTCAGGACTCGGAGAACAAAACTCCAACCAGACGTAGGACGCTCAGGACTCTGAGAACCAAACTCCAACCAGAGTTATTACTCTCAGGACTCTGAGAACCAAACTCCAACCAGAATTAGTACACTCAGGACTCTGAGAACCATACTCCAACCAGAGTTAGTACGCTCAGGAATCCTGGAACCATACTCCAACCAGAGTTAATACACTCAGGACTCCTGGAACCAAACTCCAACCAGAGTTAGTACACTCAGGACTCTGAGAACCATACTTCAACCCGAGTTAGTACACTCAGGACTCCGAGAACCAAACTCCAACCAGAGTTAGTCCACTCAGGACTCCGAGAACCAAACTCCAACCAGAGTTAGTACACTCAGGACTCTGAGAACCAAACTCCAACCAGAGTTAGTACACTCAGGACCCTGAGAACCACACTCCAACCAGAGTTAGTACACTCAGGACTCCGAGAACCATACTCCAACCAGAGTTAGTACACTCAGGATTCTGAGAACCAAACTCTAACCAGAGTTAGTACACTCAGGACTCTGAGAACCAAACTCCAACCAGAGTTAGTACACTCAGGACTCCAAGACCCAAACTCCAACCAGAGTTAGTACACTCAGGACTCCGAGAACCAAACTCCAACCAGAGTTAATGCACTCAGGACTCTGAGAACCAAACTCTAACCAGAGTTAGTACACACAGGACTTTGAGAACCATACTCCAACCAGATTTAGTACACTCAGGAATCCTGGAACCATACTCCAACCAGAGTTAATACACTCAGGACTCCTGGAACCAAACTCCAACCAGAGTTAGTACACTCAGGACTCCGAGAACCATACTCCAACCAGAGTTAGTGCACTCAGGACTCCGAGAACCAAACTCCAACCAGAGTTAGTACACTCAGGACTCCGAGAACCAAACTCTAACCAGAGTTAGTACACTCAGGACTCTGAGAACCAACTCCAACCAGGGTTAGTACACTCAGGACTCCGAGAACCATACTCCAACCAGAGTTAGTACACTCAGGACTCCGAGAACCAAACTCCAACCAGAGTTAGTACACGCAGGACCCTGAGAACCATACTCCAACCAGAGTTAGTACACTCAGGACTCCGAGAATCATACTCCAACCAGAGTTAGTACACTCAGGATTCTGAGAACCAAACTCTAACCAGAGTTAGTACACTCAGGACTCCGAGAACCAAACTCTAACCAGAGTTAGTACACTCAGGACTCTGAGAACCAAACTCCAACCAGGGTTAGTACACTCAGGACTCCGAGAACCAAACTCCAACCAGAGTTACTACACTCAGGACTCTGAGAACCAGACTCCAACCGGAGTTAATACACTCAGGACTCCGAGAACCAAACTCCAACCAGAGTTAGTACACTCAGGACTCCGAGAGCCAAACTCCAAGCAGAGTTAGTACACTCAGGACTCCGAGAACCAAACTCCAACCAGAGTTAGTATACTCAGGACTCTGAGAACCAAACTCCAACCAGAATTAGTGCACTCAGGACTCTGAGAACCATACTCCAACCAGAGTTAGTACACTCAGGACTCCGTGAACCATACTCCAACCAGAGTTAGTACACTCAGGACTCCGAGAACCAAACTCCAACCAGAGTTGGTACACTCAGGACTCTGAGAACCAAATTCCAACCAGGGTTAGTTCTCTCAGGACTCTGAAAACCATACTCCAACCAGAGTTAGTACACTCAGGACTCCGAGAACCATACTCCAACCAGAGTTAGTACACATATGGAGAATATGGGATCCTGGAACCACTGTCCCTCATCCCTAATCTGTGAGACCAACCAAGTTAAATATTGTTGTGATGTTCCTAACACTTCACGCATTTCGCACTGGAATGGGGAGGGCTGCTGTCTCACCAGATACAATAGTTCTAAAGGGAGTGCACTGCCACTGTTACAATGCTGCTTTACTCTCCTCATAATCTAACCTCTAAACCTTGATACAGCAGCTAAATGGCAAGGCTCTTCTGCTGACCGAGCTCTTAAACCTTCTCTGTAGCTATTTCCCTCTAGTTTTGCTCTGACCTGATGTAATTTCAATGCAGTTGCATCATTTATGCTAAGCAGTGGTCCAGAACCTAAGGTCAGATCAGTGACATCCCTGGGCGATTAAACCTTGCAACATTGCATGATGGATGGCTCCCTAATATGTCAAAAATGTAAATACGGAATAGATGGCAGTGGAGGTAAATAAGAATGAATAAATACATTATTGGGTAAACTGTTTGCCCGCACTGCGGACACGCTCCAGGCTTCAGCCTGCCTGGTGGCAATTTAAACATTGCTGCTCGACACAGAACTACCCATCCTCCACCACACCCATGTCGGGCTAAATTCACGGATGGACAACAAAGTTACAACCATTATTTTTCAGCAACGGGCCATGTCAACCCGAACACAGAGGGAATAAAGATACAGGGCTCGATTTTGCCAGGGCCGAGGAGGTGGGATTGAAGGCATGTGAGGTGTTAAAATTGCAAAAAATGGCGTGAGGTCCTGATCCCGCCTCCATCCCGCCTCCGAGCAATTTTCCCAGAATCGGGGTTTCAGACCCCATTTCCATCCCACCTCCAAGAGGTGGGATAGGCCCTTAAGACCCTTAACACCCACTCAATTGCCTCTATAATCCAATTTTGAGGCCTTTCTGATTTTTAGACATTTCCCCCATCCTACACGCCTCCTCCGGAACATGCCAGTTAATCCTGGCGGCCTCACAAGTGGATTGCTTAATAACAGCTGCAGCTCCACCATTAAAAAGGAGTTTTCACCAATCATCATTTACAGGTGGCAGAACTTTGTTGTCTCAGGTCTGGGGGAACTTTTAGCGGCCTACTCATTGTTGTGGAAGTTTGGACCCTGAGACCCATCTCCAGTGTGACCTCCTGGGAAACCTCTCTCCCCACCTTGACTGAGCGCTTCCTCAACTGAGGCATACACCAGAAGCATGGCGAACATTTAATTCCTTTCCTCCTGGACATCAGATTCGGATGAAGACCTGCCGCGGCAGCAGCAGAACCCTGAACAACAGCAGCACCAACAGCAGGAGCAACAACAGGAGCGCCAAGCTGCTGCTCACCCACCTGAAACTGCACAGGCCAGAAGGCGCCAGGGTGCGACCACATTGCTGGCCGGGATGCAAGGGACGCACTCATGTTGGACAGATTTGCTTAGCCTGCACAATCAAACACTTTTGCCTCGCACCTTCTTACCAGACCATCGACAATGGACAAGAACCTACAGATTCCTATCACTCTGACCGCCATACTGACAATTGCAAGTCGCCCTAAGCCCTCAATGTGGAAGTCCCATTTGCGAAATGACACAGGCCACAACTTCAACAGTTTGCCATCAGAAATTTTTATCACAACAAGTATTTAAAAAATAAACACAACATAACACCCAAGTGACTACCCTTGTGACTACTTGTGCATTATCTTCCTCTTACATGTGCTCCTACGTGGTGCTTCCCCTGTGGCTTCAGCAGATGTGGAGGCCCCTTGTTCACTTTCTTGCTGCTCCTGTCTCGACACCTTTGGCGGCTGTCCTCTGGGATTGTGAACCTGTGAGGGCTCGGCAACAGTCTGCTGCTCCTGCGGCTGTGCAGGGGATGAGACGCCCATCTCAGTTGGGTGAGAACTCTGGTGGGGCTCTGACCGAGGGCTGTGCAGTGGCATGGTCGTGTGAGCACTTGGAGAGGAGCCCCCACTTCCTTGTTGTCTGCCACCAACATCCATCTCATGGGCCAGCCCCACTTCAGAGCTAGCAAGTGGCTTGATAGCACGTTGCTGCACTTCAGGTGGGCCATGAGGACCAGTTTCTGCACTGGAAGTCCTACTCCAGAGGACTTCCATGAAGGTCTGGTTTCTATGCTCAATAGCTGACCATCGCTACTCAAGAGATGCCAGTCTATTCTGAACAATGACCATGTTTTCAACACTCTGGCAACATAGCTCCTCCATGGCCATAGCCATCCTCTCCTCTACCATAGCCACCCTTTCTACGGAGGTTGCCATCCTTCCTGTGGTGATGCGTTCATGCGCCAATGCCTCCACAAAGGCTCTGCTCCTGTTCACGATGGACTCCTCCATTCGCTCCACACTCGCAGCGACCCTGGAGACCAAACCTGACAGAGACTCCTGCACCTGTTCCTGGAGTTCCAACACCGCAATCCTTCTGGATGGACCTGGAGGCACAGGGACGATATGCAGCTGAGCCGAGCTGGCAGAGTCCTGCACCCTCCGGCGAGGACTCTCCACTGCTGTCCCTGCCTCCACCATCTGTTGATGCTCACTTGTGAGCTGTGATACATCAGGTGCCAACGCTACTCTATCTCGTGAAGGTCCCACCAAGGTATGAGTGTCTGCGCTGGTGCTGGGTGCGCTGAATTCTACTGACGCTGCACCCTCAGAGGTTGCAGCTTCCTTTGAGGAGTCTGGAAGCTCAGGCTCTTCCTCCTGGACAGTGGGGATGGGGGCTTTCGATGGTCCTGTGGGGGAGTAAAGGAAAGAGTTAGAGATGTGAGGTCAAGGTTACATGAACATTGAATAGTGCAGATGATCATAAGTCAATCTGTTAGAGCATCAGATTCATTATCAGTGACTCATGCAATGCCAATGAGAGAGATGCCAAACTATCCTGTCACCAGCTTGCTGTGATGCACCCGTCTGTCCGTATCCCACTTGGGAATTGTCCTCGATCCCGGTGATTTCCTGGGCCGTCTCCTTCCAGGTGGTAAGCTGGGCTACTGAGGGTCTCCTCCTGTCATAGGAGTAAATTGGCACAGCAGGCAGTGGAAACCAGTTTTCTAACCAATCAGCAGGGGTGACTCATTTGGCTGTAAACAAACAAACAGTATAAAAAGACCAGTCCTAGTGCGAGCAAGCACTGAGTGTGATGTCAGCAGAGAGTGCTCTGAGTTTGGGTAAGTGTGAGTTAGGGTAAGTGGGGTGTTAGGTGCTCTTTTCAAACTTTAACTCTGTGGGTTGCAGTTAATAAGGCCTTTCTGGTGCAGAGTGACTGTTGGTAAACCATTTAACTGGTGTAATTAGAGGAATTGATTTAATTTAAATCCAATTAATTAAAGGGGATACTAGCATCTAAAATCGGGCAGAGGGTGTCCATAACGAACAATAAAAAATTTAATTAATTACATAGAATGGAGCAGGTGATATGTTACTGTTGCGAGATGTGGGAGCCGGTGAACCCCATTGAGGCTCACGGTGATTACGTCTGTGACAAGTGTCTGCTGCTACAGGAACTCCAGCTCCGTGTTGATGAGCTGGAGTCTGAGCTTCAGACACTGCGACACATCAGGGAGGGGGAGAAGTTCCTGGACTCTGTGTTTCAGGAGATGGTCACACCTATGAAGTTAATTAATTCAGATGTAGCCCATGGTCAGGGACAGGACGGTGTGACTACGAGTGAGGCAGGTACGGGGATCCAGGAGGTAGTGTTGGAGGAGCCACAGCCCTTGCTCTTGTCCAACAGGTTCGAGGTTCTTACTCCCTGTGGGGACAGGAGCAGGGACTGCAGGGAGGATGAGCAACCTGGCCATAGCACCGTGGAATGGGGGGCCATTCAAGAGGGGGGAGTAAATAGAAATGTTGTAGTGGTAGGGGATAGTATTATTAGGGGGATAGATAGAGTTCTCTGCAGCCGAGAGCAAGAGTCCCGTAGGCTGTGTTGTCTACCCGGTGCCAGGGTTAAGGATATCTCCTCTGGGCTGGAAAGAAACTTGCAGTGGGAGGGGGTGGATCCAGTTGTCGTGGTCCATGTTGGTACAAACGACATAGATAGGACTAGGAAGCCGGTTCTGTGAAAGGAGTATGAGCAGCTAGGGGTCAAATTAAAAGACAGAACCTCAAGGGTAATAATCTCTGGATTATTACCTGAGCCACGAGCGAATTTGGCTAGGACAAATAAAATTAGAGAGTTAAATGCATGGCTCAAAGACTGGTGTTGGAGAAATGGGTTTTGCTTCCTGGGACACTGGCACCAGTACTGGGGCAGGAGGGAGCTGTTCCGTTGGGACGGGCTTCACTTGGCCAGTGCTGGGGCTAGAGTCCTGGCGGATCATATAACTAGGGCTGTAGAGAGGGCTTTAAAATAACTAGTGGGGGGGAGGTTCCTAGAGAGCAAATAATAAAAATGACAACAGAGAAGGTCATAGGCTTAGGTAGCAGTGGGGAAATTAAAAACCAGAGCGTGTCAGGAAGGGGCAGAAGGTATGGAGTAAAAGGTAAAGTAATAAAAAGGGCAAAAGCAGGAACTAAGTGTCACAAAACATATTTGAAAGTTCTCTATCTGAATGCACATAGCATTCGTAACAAAATAGACGAGTTAATGGCACAAATAACTACATATGGGTATGATCTTGTGGCCATTACAGAAACATGGCTGCAGGGTGACAATGCCTGGGAATTAAACATACCAGGTTATTTAACGATCAGGAAGGACAGGCAGGAAGGAAGGGGAGATGGGGTGGCTATGTTAATAAAGGAAGGAATCACTGTAATACAGAGAAATGATGTTGGGTCAAAAGATCAGGATAATGAAACAGTTTGGGTGGAGGTAAGGAATAATAAGGGAAAAAAACACTAGTGGGCGTAGTCTATAGGCCTCTGAACAGTTGCAACTCTGTTGGACGGCGTATCAATCAGGAAATAGTTGAGGCTTGTAATAAGGGAACAGCTATAATTATGGGGGATTTTAACTATCATATTAATTGGACAAATCAAATTGGGCAGGGCTGCCTTGAGGATGAGTTCATTGAGTGTATTAGGGATGGGTTTCTTGAGCAGTATGTAACTGAACCGACCAGGGGGCAAGCAACCTTAGATCTGGCCCTGTGTAACGAGACAGGATTAATTAAAAATGTCTTAGTAAAGGATCCCCTTGGAATGAGTGACCATAACATGGTTGAATTCCATATTCAATTAGAGGGTGAGAAGGTTGGATCTCAAACAAGCGTGCTAAGCTTGAATAAAGGAGACTATGAAGGTATGAGAGCGGAATTGAGTAGAGTGGATTGGGAAAATAGATTAAAGGGTAAGACGATACATGATCAGTGGTGTACATTTAAGGAGTTATTTTACAACTTCCAAAAAAAATATATTCCACTGAGAAGCAAAGGGTGTAAAAGAAAAGACAGCCATCCATGGCTAAGTAAAGAAATTAAGGATAGTATTCGACTAAAAACAAGGGCATATAAGGTAGCCAAATCTAGTGGGAGGATAGAGGATTGGGAAAACTTTAAAAGACAGCAAAAGATAACAAAAAGATTAATTAAGAAAGGGAAGATAGATTATGAAAGTAAATTAGCAAAAAATATAAAAACAGATAGTAAGAGTTTTTATAGTTATATAAAAAGAAAAAGGGTGGCTAAAGTAAATGTTGGTCCCTTAGAGGATGAGACCGGGAAATTAATGGTGGGAAATATGGAGATGGCAAAAACACTGAATGAATATTTTGTATCAGTCGTTACAGTAGAGGACACTAAGAATATCCCAACACTGGACAAACAGGGGGCTATAGGGGGGGAGGAGCTAAACACGATCAAGATCACTAAGGAAGTGGTACTCGGTAAAATAATGGGACTCAAGGCGGATAAATCACCTGGACCGGATGGCTTACATCCTAAGGTCTTGAGGGAAGTGACGGTAGGGATTGTGGATGGATTGGTAATAATTTTCCAAAACTCCCTGGACTCGGCAAAGGTCCCGGCAGACTGGAAAACTGCGAATGTAACACCCTTATTTAAAAAGGGCAGTAGACAGAAGGCTGGAAACTATAGACCGGTTAGCCTAACATCTGTGGTAGGTAAAATTTTGGAGTCCATTATTAAGGAGACAGTAACAGGACATTTAGATAATCATAATTTAATAGGACAAGGTCAGCATGGTTTTATGAAGGGGAAGTCATGTTTGACAAATTTGCTGGAATTCTTTGAGGAAGTAACATATAGGGTGGATAAAGGGGAACCAGTGGACGTAGTGTATTTAGACTTCCAAAAGGCATTTGACAAGGTGCCACACAAAAGATTATTGCTTAAGATAAAAAATCACGGGATTGGGGGTAATATTCTGGCATGGATAGAGGATTGGCTATCTAACAGAAGGCAGAGAGTTGGGATAAATGGTTCATTCTCAGACTGGCAATCAGTAACTAGTGGTGTTCCGCAGGGGTCGGTGCTGGGTCCCCAACTCTTTACAATCTATATTAACGATTTGGAGGAGGGGACCGAGTGTAACATATCAAAGTTTGCAGATGATACTAAGATGGGGGGGAAAGTAGTGAGTGAGGAGGACATGAAAAACCTGCAAGGGGACATAGACAGGCTAAGTAAGTGGGCAGAGATTTGGCAGATGGAATACAATACTGGAAAGTGTGAGGTTATGCACTTTGGCAGGAAAAATCGTAGAGCAAGTTATTATCTTAATGGCAAGAAACTGGAAAGTACTGAAGTACAAAGGGATCTGGGGGTCCTGGTGCACGAAACTCAAAAGGTTAGTATGCAGGTGCAGCAAGTGATTAAGAAGGCCAATGGAATGTTGGCTTTCATTGCTAGGGGGATAGAATATAAAAATAGGGAGGTATTGCTTCAGTTGTACAAGGTATTGGTGAGACCGCACCTGGAATACTGCATACAGTTTTGGTGTCCATACTTAAGAAAAGACATACTTGCTCTCGAGTCTGTACAAAGAAGGTTCACTCGGTTAATCCCGGGGATGAGGGGATGGACATATGAGGAGAGGTTGAGTAGATTGGGGCTCTACTCATTGGAGTTCAGAAGAATGAGAGGCGATCTTATTGAAACATATAAGATTGTGAAGGGGTTGGATCGTGTGGATGTGGGGAGAATGTTCCCGATGATGGGTGAAACTAGAACTAGGGGGCATAGTCTTAGAATAAGGGGCTGCTCTTTCAAAACTGAGAGGAGGAGGAACTAATTCACTCAGAGGGTGGTAGGTCCATGGAATATGCTGCCCCAAAAAGCAGTAGAAGCTACATCATTACATAAATTTAAAACAGAAATAGACAGTTTCCTAGAAGTAAAGGGAATTAAGGGTTACGGGGAGCGGGCAGGAATTTGGACATGAGTCTAGGTTCGGATCGGTCATGGCCCTGTGGGTAGCGGAGCGGGCCCAGGGGCCGTGTAGCCTGATCCTGCTCCTATTTCGTGTGTCTAATTCTTTTAGATTCAGGATGGTTCTGTGATAGTAGATTGGCGGTTAGGATCAGATCAGCCATGATCTTATGGAATGGCGGAGCAGGCTCGAGGGGCTGATTGGCCTACTCCTGCTCCTATTTCTTATGTTCTTATGTTCTTATGTTCTTTCCCTCTTATTGTGGGCTCTCTTTTCCTGCAATGATGGACACAAGTGGAGTTTGAGTGAGAATGAAGGAGTGAGTGTAGAGAATGCATAGCATAGATGCTTAGAAGGTAACAAAGGGCCCTCCTTGTGTGTTGTAAGTTGTTGTTGTTGTTGCATCACAGTGATAGGGCGTGTGAGGGCTGCATGGTCGAACAGTTAAGAGAATGTGACCATAGAGAGAGAGAGGCAATGGGTAAGGGTGCAGGGATGTAAGTGTCAAGTGGGATGTGGAAGAAGAGGTTGGCAAAGCAGAGTGCTGGTGAGGAGAGGCGATGGGGATCAGATTGAGGGAGATGGGAAAGTCATACTCACTTTTCCTGTGCCGAGGTCATGAAACCTCTTCCTGCATTGCAGCCAGGTTCTGCGGCTCATTGATATGGAGTTGACCTCCTCGGCCACTTGCAGCCACACAGCTTTAGTCTGCTGGGGTGGCTTTTTTCTCCCTGAGGAAGGGAAGAGCACCTCCCTATTAGATCTTGCTCCCTGCACCAGAGCTTGGAGGGAGGGCTCATCAAAGCGAGGCACACACTTTTGCTTGCTGGTGAACATGGTCGGTAAATGAAGTCCTTCATACAATGTCCAAAGCGTTTCCAGCCTCCAGAAGAAGCAAAGCTGCTTGCAGGCCTTAAATCCAGCAGCATTGATGACATCATCGGACGCGACTTTCCGTATGAAAAGACTCATTGGGCCGGGGTTTCCACACGCTGGAAATCAATTGCCTAATTAGGGGAAAATCGCAATTTTTCAACACTTCACTTCTGAGTCGGGGTCCTGACACGATTCCCACCTGACATGCCCCAGCCCACCCACACTGGCAAAATCCAGCCCACAGGGTCTAAATTCAACATCATTGTGCCCATTTTATGAGCCTGAAATGGGCACAGCGATAACCAATTGAGCAGGGCAGGAGCCTGTGCCCGATCTGCACGGGAGTTCGGGCCACTGCTAAGTTGGTTGGACATTTTTTTTTTTTAGGTGGCCCTAGCTCTTTTGTTCAATTCAGACCCAGACTCTTAAATCCGTTTGCCGCAGTCAGGACATGTGATACACATATCCGACTGACATTTCCGGGTCTTCAGTAGCTTAACCACTGTATTGCATCTTGACTGAACAGTAATGAATAGAGGAGACGGAATGTACCTTTTACTATTTACTGAGTAAATGGGTGGACATTACAGCACATTGTCTGCATGGCAGAACCCGAAACTGAAAGTGAAAGACAAAGTAAAATCGAGCCCCCCAGCACCCCCTTCAGGTAACACCCGGGAACTGGGACAAACTTAATTGAAGCAAAACTCAAAACACAACACTCCTTTCCCCCAGATAAAACCCCTTAGTCCTCCAGGCATCTGGGATAGAATCTAACCCGACTTGAGCGCCGCTGGACAGGCATAGCCGGGGTGCCACTGCTGGCCGCAGGAAAACCTTCCTCCGTGGCTGATGACTCCGTGACACCTTCTGTCGATGTGGCTTCCGTCGTTGCTGCAGGAAGCAGGCCGTCACTGCCTGGCAGAGGTGGCGGTGCCTGTGACGTCTCTGTTACTCCCACCGGAGTATGACCCCGTAGCTGGTCTACGTGACATCTGTGTAGCTGGCCATCAGGTGTACGGACGCTGTACGACAGGGGACCCGTGGCCTGCTCCACCACGGCAGGCATCCATTTGTCTCCTCCTGCATAGCAACGGCCAAACACAGTCTCTGACGGCTCGAACTGCCTGGCGGTGCCCTGGTGCTTCTTAGCCAGCTCTTCTTGCTTTGTGTGCATCTCATCCCTGTAGTCCAGGTGTAGCCGGTCCAGTGCAGTCGCCAGCCGGCGACCCATCAGCATCTCGCCAGGACTCTTCCCCATTGCTGAGTTTGGTGTGGTATGCTGTGATAACAGGAACCTGGCCAATCTGGTTTGCCAGTCCCCCACCGATATCCTCACCAGTGCCTCTTTTGTGGTTTGCACCATCCTCTCTGCCTGCCCATTAGAGGAGGGGTGATAGGGCGCTGTGGTCACGTGGCGGATCCAATTTCTGCCTGCAAAAGCCTTGAACTCCGCTGACGTGAAGGCTGCTCCATTGTCCGAAACCAGCACGTCGGGGACCCCATGTGTGGCAAACAGCAAACGCAACGCGTTGATCACTGCACTGGATGTCATGGAGCTCATGATAGCCACCTCCAGCCATTTCGAATGAGAATCCACCACTATCAAAAAGACCTCCCCCTGAAATGGCCCTGCAAAGTCAATGTGGAGTCTTGACCATTTACAAGTGGTCCACTCCCAGGGGTGAAGGGGAGCCTTGGCTGGGCTATGGCGAGTCAGCTGACATGTCTCACAGCTCTTTACCACCTCTTCCACGTCTCGGTCCAACCCCGGCCACCAGACGTAGCTTCTCGCCAACGCCTTCATGTGCACAATCCCAGGGTGTGAGTCATGCAGCATTTTCAGCACCTCCTCTCTTGCGGCGGCAGGAACCACCACACGGCTTCCCCAGAGCACGCAGTTCTTGTGTGCAGACATTTCATGGCGCCTCTGAATGAAGGGCTTGAAATGCTCCTCCTGGACCTCGGAGGGCCAGCCATGCAGCAGCCAGCGTAGCACCCGTGATAAGACTGGATCTTTCTGTGTGAGGCTGCCAATCCGCTGGGCATGTAGTGGGGCCTCCGGAACCTCCTCGAGTAGCAGCACCTCCAGGGGTGGTGGCGTTTCAGCCATCGGCCGGTTCAAAGGCAAGCGACTCAGAGCATCAGCATTAGCCAGCATCTTCCCAGGCCTGTAGCAAAGTTCATAACTGTAGGCCCCCAACATCAGACTCCACCGAAGCATACGCGGTGATATGATCTGGGGCATGGGCTTGGAGTGATGCAGGAGCCCCAAGAGTGGCTTGTGGTCTGTGTAGATGACGAACTGTCTCCCTAACAGGTACTGGCTGAACTTCTTTACCCCAAATATGATGGCTAGGGCCTCCTTGTCAATCTGGGCGTAATTACGTTCTGTTGTTGAGAGTGTTCTTGAGGCAAAACTGATAGGCGCTTCCCGGCCATCTGGCTCTATGTGACCCAACAGAGCTCCCAGCCCATATGGTGAGGCATCACACACCAACACCAATGGCTTGTTTTCATCATAGTGTGCCAGAACCTTATCTGCTTGTAGCAGTTCCTTTGCCTGTCTGTAGGCTGTTTCATGAGCTGAGGTCCAGTTCCACACTGTTGCTTGTTCTAACAGCCTGTGCAGTGGCTCTAAGATTGTGGCTTTGCCCTTGAGAAAACAACTGTAGAAGTTTAACAGTCCGAGGAATGCCTGCAGTTCGGTCTTGTTCTTGGGGGTGGGAGCGCTCCTGATAGCCTCCACCTTCTCCGTAGTCGGATGCACACCGTCTTTGTCCACTCGGAATCCCAAGAACTCCACCCCATTGGCAGCGAACACACATTTCTCCTTCTGAAGGCGTAGTCCTACCTCAGCCAGCCGGCGTAGTACTTCCTGCAGCCGCTCATCATGGGCTTCCTGTGTCTTGCCTGTAATCAGTATGTCATCCAAGTAAGGCTGAACTCCCGGAACACCAGCCAACAGGGTGTCCATGAACCTCTGAAAGATTGCCACAGCCGTAGACACCCCAAACTGCAGCCTTGTGGCTCGGAAAAGTCCTCTGTGGGTGTTGATTGACAACAGCTCGGCTGACTCTTCATCCAGGACCAGTTGCTGGTATGCTTGCTTGAGATCCAGCTTGGTGAACAGAGTGCCTCCAGCCAGTGTTGAAAACAGCTCTGTAACTGTTGGTAAGGGATACACATCTGGTAACACAGCAGTATTAACCGTACATCTGTAATCTCCACAGATTCGCAGGCCCCCATCCTTCTTTGCAATGGGCACGATAGGGGTGGCCCAATGGGAGTTCTTCACTGGCAAGAGAACCCCTTGGTTCACCAGCTTATCCAGGGCCTCATCCACCTTCTTGCGCAACGCAAAAGGAACTGGTCGCGCCTTGAAGAACTTAGGCGCTACCCCTGGGTCCACTTCGATTGAGACTGGTGGTCCCCGACAGGCCCCGAACTCACCAAAAACCTCTTCATAGATCTCCAACATAGGCATTATGGGCTGTCGCTGTACCGTGTGTACTCCTGTCACTTCAATACCGAGGGGCTCAAACCAATCTCTGCCCAGCAGGCTTGTGCCCTGCCCCGCCACCACATAAAGTGGAAGTGTGTCCTTGACTGCCTGATACTTAACTTCCACATGAATCATACCCAGCACCTGGAGTTGAGCTTGGGACCACTGCCGTAGCACGCCACTGACCTGAGCCATCGCTGGGGGTTCACTTGGCCACAGCCTGTTGTAAGTCTCTTCACTTATCAACGAACACGCTGAGCCTGAATCCACCTCCATGCAGAGTGGTGCCCCATTCATGATCACATTTGCCGTGTATCCCCACCGTCTGTGGGGTAGCTGCTCAGCTTCCGTGGTATACACTGTGTACTCATCGTTGTCCTCCAGTGTCAGGGTGTGTGTCTGCGATGCTTGTGTTGGCTCTGCTGCAGCAGCCTGAGCTTTCTTCATGCAGACATGAGCTATGTGTCCTCTTTTCTTACAGAAATGACATACTGCTGACACAAATTTGCATGTAGTGGAACCATGGAGAGCCCCACAGCGGAAACATTTTCTTCCTGTCTCTTTAGTTGCCTCCATGTCTCTCACAGCAGCAGCTGCGTGTGTGGTCTTGTGCACCTCCTCAGTGGCCTGAGATGGTGCTGCCTCTGTACGGAGCATACGTGTGTTCATCGATGCAGCCTCTGCTGCTAAAGCCTTCTCCTCGGCCATTCGGAACGTCAGGGCCTTCTCCGCTAACAGCTGTCTCTGCAATGCCGAGTCCAGCACTCCACACACAATCCGATCACGGAGCATATTGTCTAACTGGTCACCAAAATTACAAGGTAATGAGCGTTTCCTCAACTCAGCAATGTAACTTGAAATAGATTGTCCAGGCTGTTGTTTACAATTGTGAAAATGGAAACGCTGCACAATCTCTGAGGGTTTTGGGTTCAAATGTTTCTGCAGCTTCTCAATCAAATCAGCATAATCCACCTCACTAGGTTTACAAGGAGCCACCAATGAACGCAGGACGGAGTAAGTAGCAGCTCCGCATACACTTAGCAACACTGAGCGCTTCTTCTCTTCTTTGTCAATATTATTGGCCTCAAAGAAACACCCCAGTCTTTCTGCGTATTCCTCCCATGAACTGTCCTTATCCCCAGAGAACTCTTCAATATGTCCCAAGGTCGTCATAGTTTTAATGTGCACTGGCCTTTTAATATCCACGGACTTTTTTCTTTTCTTTTTTAAAATTCTTTTTCTTTTCCGGCCAGAGTTATGGTAGCTACACTCACGGTAGTTGCCTGGCCCGCACAATACTCTGTCCGCCGTCTACGTCGCAGCTAGCCAACTATCAAAATGCCGTTGATGTTGCTAGCTGAGTGGCCTGCTCGTCGCAATTTCCAATATCATGGCTGTAGTTTTGCATGTCTATCTCCGTCCTTCTAGTGAGTTCAACAGCCGCCTCATCACCAGTATTGCATCTTGACCAAACAGTAATGAATAGAGGAGACGGAATGTACCTTTTACTATTTACTGAGTAAATGGGTGGACATTACAGCACATTGTCTGCATGGCAGAACCCGAAACTGAAAGTGAAAGACAAAGTAAAACCGAGCCCCCCAGCACCCCCTTCAGTTAACACCCGGGAACTGGGACAAACTTAATTGAAGCAAAACTCAAAACACAACACAGTGGTCCTTAAACGGACTGCTGGAGGCCGCTCAAAAAAGGCCCAAGAACTTAGAACATTTTTAGTATTTTGTGGAGTCAGAAGGAGCAGGAGTCCTCCGCCTGGCTCCACAAAACAACTGCAGGCCACAATCAGCCCGCTACTGCTCCCCACCCCCCCCCCCCGCCCCCGCCCATTGCCTCCCCCTTCCACTGGGCTTCAACACGGGGGAGAATTCATATGGCACTGACAGGCCTTGTACAAAAGATCTCACCCTCTTCCTTAATATCTTTCGGCCTTTTAATGTGCTTGCCCTAGTCTTACACCAGCAACAACAACAACAACTTGCATTTAGACAGCGCCTTTAACATAGTAAAACATCCCAAGGCACTTCACAGGAGTGTAATCAGACAAAGTTTGACACCGTGCCACATAACGAGATATTAGAACCCATGAGAGGTAGGTTTCAAGGAGCATTTT
The DNA here is from genome assembly GCF_052327205.1 of Somniosus microcephalus. NCBI lineage: Eukaryota > Metazoa > Chordata > Chondrichthyes > Squaliformes > Somniosidae > Somniosus > Somniosus microcephalus. The sequence goes on from NC_140988.1 coordinate 23,521,478, forward strand.
AAAGGAGGAGAGAGAGATAGAGAGGCAGAGAGGTTTAGGGAGAGAATTCCAGAGCGGGTCTTTTTCCGAGTGGCAGGCAGTGACTAGTGGGGTACTGCACACAATACTCAAGGTGTGGTCTCACCAAGGCCCTGTACAACTGCAGCAAGGCATCCTTGTTCCTGTACTCAAACCCTCTTGCTACGAAGGCCAGCATACCATTTGCCTTCTTAACCGCCTGCTGCACCTGCATGCTTACCTTCAGCGACTGGTGCACAAGGACACCTAGGTCTCATTGCACTTCCCCTTCTCCCAATCTATTGCCATTCAGATAATAATCTGCCTTCCTGTTTTTGCCACCAAAGTAGATAACCTCACATTTATCCACGTTATATTGCATCTGCCATGCTTCTGCCCAGTCACCCAACCTGTCCAAATCATCCTGTAGTTTCTCGGCATCCTCCTCACAGCACACACGCTCACCCAGCTTTGTGTCATCTGCAAATTTGGAGATATTACATCTAGTTCCCTTGTCTAGATCATTAATATATATTGTGAATAGCTGGGGTCCAAGGACCGATCCCTGCGGTACCCCACTAGTCACTGCCTGCCACTCGGAAAAAGACCCGTTTATTCCAACTCTTTGCTTTCTATCTGCCAACCAGTTCTCTATTCAAGTCAATACCTTGCCCCCAATCCCATGTGCCTTAACTTTACACGCTAATCTCTTATGTGGGACCTTATCGAAAGCCTTGTGAAAGTCCAAATACACCACATCCACTGGTTCTCCCTTATCTATTTTACTAGTTACATCCTCAAAAAATTCCAGTAGATTAGTCAAGCACGATTTACCTTTTGTAAATCCATGTTGACTTTGTCCGATCCTGTCACTGTTTTCCAAGTGCTCTGCTATTACATCTTTTATTATGGACTCTAGCATTTCCCCACTACCGATGTCAGGCTTACCGGTCTATAATTCCCCGTTTTCTCTCTACCACCCTTTTTGAATAGTGGGGTAACATTAGCTACCGTCCAATCCATGGGTACTGTTCCAGATTCCATTGAATGTTGGAAGATGATCAGCAATGCATCTACTATTTCTAGGGCCACTTCCTTAAGTACCCTAGGATGTAGATTATCAGGCCCTGGGGATTTATCCGCCTTCAATCCCATCAATTTCCCTAACACCATTTCCCTACAAATACTGATTTCTTTCAATTCCTCCCTTTCATCAGACCCTATGTTCCCCGACATCTCTGGGAGGTTATTTGTGCCCTCCTTTGTGAAGACAGAACCAAAATATGTATTTAATTGGTCTGCCATTTCTTTGTTCCCTATTATAAATTCCCCTGATTCTGACTGCAAGGGACCTACGCTTGACTTCACCAATCTTTTTCTCTTTACATAGCTATAAAAGCTTTTACAGTCAGTTTTTATGTTCCCTGCAAGCTTATTCTCATATTCTATTTTCCCTTTCTTAATTAATCCCTTTGTCCTCCTTTGTTGAATCCTAATCTGTTCCCAATCCTCAGGTTTGCTGCTTTTTCTGGCCATTTTATATGTCCTCTCCTTGGATCTTATGCTATCCCTAATTTCCCTCATTAGCCACGGTTGAGTCACCTTTTTTGTTTTATTTTTATGCCAAACTGGGATGAACAAATTCTGTAGTTCATCCATGCGGTCTTTGAATGTTTGCCATTGCCTATCCACCGTCAACCCTTTGAGTGCCATTCCCCAATCAATCCTACCCAACTCGCGCCTCAGACCATCGTAGTTTCCTTTATTTAAATTCAGGACCATATTCACACCCCATTATCCACATTATCCACATTCCATTATCCCCAATATCCCCATTATCCACTCCCCAGTATCCCCATTATCCACTCCCCAGTATCCCCATTATCCACTCCCCATTATCCCCATTATCCACTCCCCAATATCCCCAATATCCCCATTATCCCCATTATCCACATCCCATTATCCCCATTATCCATTCCCCATTATCCACCACCTCAGTTATCATCTAAAATTATTGCAGGACAAAGTTGTTTGGGAAACGTCGCCTCCTTCTCCAGATTTGTTTTATTATTTGTATTCCATCTCCTTTTCTCAGTGAGTAAAACAACGTCATTCTTCTTTTGTTATTTATATTGTTCTTGTCTTCATTCCCATGTCTGGGGCATCGCAACATCACACTAAAATTTGGGGATTGTCGATTATCAACCAGAGGATGTTCTCCATTAGTAACTGATGAAGGTTTCACTCAATCTGTCAACTACAAGAAGCCAGAAAATCTATGAACTGAGCTCCAGTCTACCAACTGAATCTGTTAGTAACTATTTTCCATATTGTGTCAACACCGTGAAAATGCAAGTAGTCATTGTTTGACAATACATACCGACCATTCTTCAGAATTTGCCATCCATATAGCAACAAATTCTCCCCGACCCCGACCCTACATCTATCTCTAGCTATATATATAAATGATGAGTCTGTCTGTCTGTCTGTCTGTCTGTGCGTATGTCTGTGGTAAACTCAAAAGTTATAGAGTGTACCTACACATATGTTATATCAAAAGAAAGCTTATGATTAGGGGAGTGTCATAGGTGTCTTTACTTTTTGGTCAGACAAAAATTGCTCCGACAGTATACAAAAAACGGACAAAATCCGCTCATTAGTGTTGAGTGGTGTGATGGTTGACCAATCCTACGGGGGAAGCGCGGTGCGTCACGGGGGACATTCCATGGCATGTGTGGGCGGGGCCTAATCCTGCCACCTGCCGTGAGTGCGGGAGCGGGAAAACCTGCCGTGAGTGCGGGAGCGGGAAAACAGATACACAGACATCGACAGAGACAACCACGCGGCCCGAGAGCCCGAGTGACATCGAGCTTACACACACAGAGACACATACACCCGCGCATCCCCCCTCTCTCTCCTTCCCCCCCTCCCTCTCTCTCTCTCTCTCCTATTTATCTACACAGAGAGAACCGCGTGGCCCGAGAGACAGCGAGCAGGTGAGCGGCGGCGGCGGGCCAGAGCGTCAGCTGAGCTGGGGTGACTCGGGCCGGGCCTGAGGTGCTGCGCCGCGCACGGGGGTTCCGGGTCACCAAGGCTGGGCTCTGAGTCCAGCCCCTTCCCCGGGATGTCTTCCTCTCTTCTCTATCTCCTTCCCTAACTCTCTCCTTCCCTCTCTCTCTCTCTCCTTCCCCCTCTCTCTCTCTCTCCTTCCCCCTCTCTCTCTTGCCGTGAGTGCGGGACCGGCAAAACAGATACACTGAGCGGGAGCTCAGCTGAGGTGAGTCAGGCCGGGCCTGAGGCGCTAGGCCGCGCACGGGGGCTCCGGGTCACTGCGGCCGGGCTGTGAGTCCAACCCCTTCCCCGGGGTGTCTTCCTCTCTTCTCTATCTCCTTCCCTAACTCTCTCCTTCCCTCTCTCTCTCTCTGTCTCTCTCTCCTTCCCTCTCTCTCTCTCTCCTTCCCCCTTTCTCTCTTTCTCCTTCCCCCTCTCTCTCTCTCTCCTTCCCCCTCTCTCTCTCTCTCCTTCCCCCTCTCTCTAAGAGATAGATTGTTAGGCAGGGGAGGGAGGGAGAGAGAGGGAGAGGGGAGGGAGGGAGAGAGAGGAAAGGAGGGAGAGACAGGGGGAGGGAGAGAGAGAGGGGAGGGAGGGAGAGAGGGAGGGAGAGGAGAGGGGGAGAGGGAGGGAGAGAGAGCGGGGAGGGAGAGGGGAGAGAGAGAGAGAGAGGGGAGAGAGAGAGGGGAGAGAGAGAGGGGCAGGGAGAGAGAGGGGGAGGGAGAGAGAGGGGGAGGGAGAGAGAGAGGGGGCGGGAGGGAAAGAGTGAGGGGGTGGGAGAGGGAGGGAGGGAAGGAGCGCGGGGAGGGAGACAGAGGGGGAGGGAGGGAGAAATTGAAGGGGAGGGAGTGAGAGAGAGGGGGAGGGAGGGAGAGAGTGAAGGGGAGGGAGTGAGAGGGAGGGAGAGAGAGGTGGAGGGAGAGGAAGGGAGGGAGGGAGAGAGGGTGAGGGAGGGAGGGGGAGGGAGAGGGAGGGGGGAGTCAGAGACTCCTGACCAGACTCAGGCACGGCAAGCTGTTGACCAGGTGAGACATACCCAAGCCAGAGCCTCAGAGACTCCTGACCAGACTTAGGCACGGCAAGCTGTTGACCAGGCGAGACATATCCAAAACTGTAAAACCTGGAGTATATGGCTACTGGCGATCCCCATTAACAAAAAACAAAGTTAAAGAACCACCTCCTGGGTGCTTAGGAAGAGTTCTTCAATCCCAACAGTTTTATAAACAGTTTTATAAACATGGCAGAGGGTTCTTCAGTTCCCTCGGCAATGCCGGGTACTCCAGCTAGTTGTGAATAAATCAGCCCGTTGCGTATTTCAAACAGCCCACTCATTTAGAAGAAATTACAATTTGATCAACTAGTTGGCTGCAAACTTGTCACAAAACATCAGCTTCACATAAATTGGATCTGTGATGCTCACAAGCAGGGCAGTCGCTTTGCTTTTTCAGTCACCCTGGGTACTTTCCCAATGGCCTCTCCCAGCCCTGAGTGAAGGCAGCTTTGCGTCATTATACACGTGTTTAATACTGATCAGATACATGTTTTTGCCTTCAGAGATCAATACAAGGATCATTACTGGCACTGTTTTTTGTCAAATGCCTCAAGGACTTTGTTTCAATAGCTCGGTTGACAGTGACGCTCCCGAGTCTGGGGCTGAGCTATAATAACCTGGAAGTTCTCAGGTGAGTTGATCTCGAGCAGGATGGCAGTAGGAGTACAACTGGCCTCAGCACCCTTAGTTTAGAGTGAAGGGGAAGAATATCCAGAGTTCCTGTGTCTGATCATTATCCGGTAGCCGCTGAAGGCATGATGTGCAGGCATGGATGTTGGGTGAGAATAGGGGCCTCTTGCATGTGACAGAATTAGTCTCCACTTGGAGAGGCAAGGATTAATTAAGGATAGTCAGCATGGCTTTGTCAGGGGGAGATCATGTCTAACCATTTGATTGAATTTTTTGAGGGGGTGACTAGTTGTGTGGATGAGGGTAGTGCAGTTGATATAGTCTACATGGACTTCAGTAAGGCTTTTGACAAAGTCCCGCATGGGAGACTGGTCAAGGAGGTAAGAGCCCATGGGATCCAGGGCAATTTGGCACATTGGATCCAAAATTGGCTTAGTGGCAGGAGGCAAAGGGTGATGGTCGAAGGTTGTTTTTGTGACTGGAAGCCTGTGTCCAGTGATGTACCGCAGGCATCGGTGCTGGGTCCTTTGCTGTTTGTAGTGTACATTAATGATTTAGATATCAATGTAGGAGGTATGATCAGTAAGTTCGCAGATGACACGAAAATTGGTGGAGTGGTGAATAGCGAGGAGGGAAGCCTCAGGCTACAGGATGATATCAACGGGTTGGTCAGATAGGCAGAACAGTGGCAAATGGAATTTAACCCTGAAAAGTGTGAGGTGATGCATTTTGGAAGGACTAACAAGGCAAGGGAATACACAATGAATGGTAGGATCCTAGGAAGGACAGAGGATCAGAGGGACCTTGGTGTGCATGTACAAAGATCCCTGAAGGCAGCAGGACAGGTAGATAAGGTGGTTAAAAAGGCATATGGGATACTTGCCTTCATTAGCCGAGGCATAGAATATAAGAGCAGGGAGGTTATGATGGAGCTGTACAAAACGCTGGTTAGGCCACAGCTGGAATACTGTGTGCAGTTCTGGTCGCCACACTATAGGAAGGATGTGATTGCATTGGAGAGGGTGCAGAGGAGATTCACCATGTTGTTACCTGGGCTGGAGCGCTTCAGCCATGAAGAGAGACTGGACAGGCTGGGGTTGTTTTCCTTGGAGCAGAGAAGGCTGAGGGGGGATCTGATTGAGGTGTACAAAATTATGAGGGGCATAGATAGGGTAGATAGAAAGAGACTTTTCCCCTTAGTAGAGGGGTCAATAACCAGGGGGCATAGTTTCAAGGTAAGGGGCAGGAGGTTTAGAGGGGATTTGAGGAGAAACTTTTTCACCCAGAGGGGGGTTGGAATCTGGAACTCACTGCTTGAAAGGGTGGTAGAGGCAGGAACACTCACAACATTCAAGAAGCATTTAGATGAGCACTTGAAACGCCATAGCATACAAGGCTACGGACCTAGTGCTGGAAAATGGGATTAGAATAGACAGGGTTTGATGGCCGGCGCGGACATGATGGGCCGAAGGGCCTCTTTCTGTGCTGTATAACTCTATGACTGACTCTATGGGGGAAAAATTCAGTTGGTTTGCGTCTCCCGTTAGCGCCTTAAGAGGGCGCTAATGGGGCGCAAAGCAACTAGTGCCCGGGTGCGGCGATGTTTGCGCCTCTCGCGAAATTAACTAAATATTTTGTGGCGGCGCTAACCGCTACCGCCATGATCTCCTGCGCCGGCAGATCGTGACGTCAGTCGAGCGTGCAATGCCCGGTAGCGCCCCGGACCAGATATTGAGTGGCGCCCCCTGCCTTACCGCCTGCCGCTAGCAATGACAGGTTGAGGGGAGCGTTTCGCAGTCAGAAAGGGACTGGGGGAGCGCTATTTAAAGGCGACCGCTTCCTGCCTTTTTTTGTTGGTGACATTTTTGCACCACGCATTCTGAGAGAGAGAAAGAGGCTTCTGGAGAGATTCAACGCTGTATGAAGGAGTTTTGGGTACTGAGCAGCACTTTGCAGGTTCATTTTGATTTGCCCTTCCTTGTATCGATTTAGAAGAGACTGTGGGGGCTGCACTCTGAGCTCTTTCCCTGGGTCTTTCCATTGTTCTTTCCAGCAGATTTGATGTACAGGTCTCGCCAGGCCGAGAGTCAAGGCTGCAATGAGCAGGGTGTGGATGGAGAGCAAGATCGACCCTCCCCTTTAAGAATTGGCCAGCGCCAGTGTGTCTGTGTTCCATTGCTGACTGACATCACATGAGCTTCGCCAGCGCTCTGAGGTAGCGCCTCGCTCCTCGGTCTTTGCTCCTTAAGACAGGTGTGTAGCGCCTGATTTAGCGCTCCAATCACCTCCAGGGGCGATAAAAGCCAAGTTTGCAGTCGGAGGCGATAATTAGCGCCAGGCGCTAAACTTTGCACACGGCCGATAATCGCGCCCCAAACGGGGCGATACTGAATTTTCCCCCCATGACTTTTAATAGTCAAATAGCCTGTCAGCTCTCCAGAACCCCACGTGAAGAATAGGGACTTTGTACCGTGCGATTGTACCCCAGCATGAGCCAGTGTCTTTAAGAGAGGAATTGTGCAGAAAGGTATCAAGGAGGTCCAGACCAGGCTGAACACTGAAAAAATCAGGGTCTAGGGAAGTATATACTCTCTGGCTGACTGCGAGACATATAAATGAAGGGAAAGAAAGAAAGACTCGCATTTCTGTAGCGCCTTTCACGACCACCGGACGTCTCAAAGCGCTTTACAGCCAATGAAGTACTTTCTGAAGTGCAGTCACTGCTGTAATGTAGGAAATGGGGCAGCCAATTTGTGCACAGCAAGCTCCGACAAACAGCAATGTGATAATGACCAGATAATCTGTTTTTGCTATGTTGATTGAGGGATAAATATTGGCCAGGACACCGGGGATAACTCCCCCTGCTCTTCTTCGAAATAGTGCCCTTGGGATCTTTTACATCCACCTGAGAGAGCAGCTGGGGCCTCGGTTTAACATCTCATCCAAAAGATGGCACCTCCAACAGTGCAGCACTCCCTCTAGCACTCCCCTGGAGTGTCAACCTAGATTTTTGTGCTCAAGTCTCTGGAGTGGGACTTGAACCCAAAACCTTCTAACTCAGAGGCGAGGGTGCTACCCACTGAGCCACGGCAAAGGTAAGATTTCACTGTGGCCTGTGCGTCACTTCAAAATGACAGGACTGAAAATCACATCAACACATCACTCCTTTTTTATTGTACAGCCTGTGAAATTATCCCGTATTAATTTCTTGAGAAATTCAGTTTTAATGCTCTACAATATTTTTTATGAGCCACTAAATAAAGATGATGGATGGCCCTTGTGGTATCTGTCCTCTGATTTGATTAAATTGCATTAGAAATACCGGAGCCTTTGTAGAAGGACGTGAATTGGCCAAAACACAAAATAAGGGAATCTTGAAATGTGTTATTTCTTGCTATCATAATTAACTGTTACTTAACAGCATTCACCCTGCACGAAACACAACCCTGCAGCTTAAACTGCCTTTTTATGCTGTACACACAGAGCATAATTTCTGTAAACATCGCTTCTCTTTGAAGTTACCTGCTGGCAATGCACAATAACTTTTTAACTGGTCAAAGGAGAGCAATAAACATTGGCGGGTTGCTATATTCAAATGACATGAAGGTTTTGCTTAGAAAATTACCTTTGATAACAACGGTAGCATCGTGGTAATGTTACTGGTAATAGCTAAGCCAGAGACTCCGGACTCATGGTCAGGAAACATGAGTTCTAAATCCCACCACGGCAGCAGGGGAATTTAAATTCAGTTCATTAAATAAATCTGGAATTTAAAGAAAGTGTCAGTAATGGTGACCATGAAACTACTGGATTGTCAGGAAAACCCCATCTGGTTCACTAATGTCCTTTAGGGAAGGAAACCTGCCATCCTTTCCTGGTCTGGCTTATATGTGACTCCAGACCCACAGCAATGTGGTTGACTCTGAAATAGTGCATCACCACCAACTTCTCAAGGGCAATTAGGGATGGGCAATAAATGCTGGCCTTGCCAGCGATGCCAACATCCCATGAACGAGTAAATTAAAAAAAATACTTAAGCTGTGTGTCAACGAGCCCAGCTTCTAGGGTATTGCAATGTCCAAGTGAGCATTTTTATGGTTGTGTTTTGATGGCGAGTGCCAGCAGGCTATTTGACCATGAAGCACATCGCAACCAAGCCGTTTCCTGTGCAAAGCTCCAATCTGCATGCACTTTCCAGCTTGGATCAATGGGCAGCTCAGAGGAGCTCCCCCTCCTCGCCCCCCTGGTGGATTTCCTTCCTGAATCAGACACACAGGTTAATTGCAGGACACCCCTGCCGCTGCACCGGCTGAAATCGGCCAACGCCAGACTGACCACAGATGGAGCCTGGGATTCAGCCACCAAGTGATCATTTATTTTTCAAGCAATTAAGAAAAAGATTTTGCTGTTTTTGTTTTGAATGAAGTAACCACCGAAGAGAAAGTCAAGCATTATGTGGCCAATAATAGCCCTCCAGAGCAGTGCCAGTGCTACAGAAGGGCTGGTCAATACTGCTCCAGGGCTACAGAGGAGCTGGTCAATACTCTTCCAGAGCTAAAGAAGGGCTGGTCAATCCTCCTCCAGTGTTACAGAAGAGCTGGTCAATCCTCCTCCAGTGTTACAGAAGAGCTGGTCAATCCTCCTCCAGTGTTACAGAAGAGCTGGTCAATCCTCCTCCAGTGTTACAGAAGAGCTGGTCAATCCTCCTCCAGTGTTACAGAAGAGCTGGTCAATCCTCCTCCAGTGTTACAGAAGAGCTGGTCAGTCCTTCTCCAGTGTTACAGAAGAGCTGGTCAATCCTCCTCCAGCACTACAGAAGAGCTGGTCAATCCTTCTCCAGTGTTACAGAAGGGCTGGTCAATACTCCTCCAGTGTTACAGAAGAGCTGGTCAATCCTTCTCCAGTGTTACAGAAGAGCTGGTCAATCCTCCTCCAGCACTACAGAAGAGCTGGTCAATCCTTCTCCAGTGTTACAGAAGGGCTGGTCAATACTCCTCCAGTGTTACAGAAGAGCTGGTCAATCCTTCTCCAGTGTTACAGAAGAGCTGGTCAATCCTCCTCCAGCGTTACAGAAGAGCTGGTCAATACTCCTCCAGCACTACAGAAGAGCTGGTCAATCCTTCTCCAGCACTACAGAAGAGCTGGTCAATCCTTCTCCAGTGTTACAGAAGGGCTGGTCAATACTCCTCCAGTGTTACAGAAGGGCTGGTCAATCCTCCTCCAGCACTACAGAAGAGCTGGTCAATCCTCCTCCAGTGTTACAGAAGGGCTGGTTAATCCTCCTCCATTGTTACAGAAGAGCTGGTCGATAATACTCCTCCACTGCAGTCCCAGCGCTACATGGACAAGCTCGCATCTTTGGACAGTATGAGGTCAGCTCATTTACATAAGCTTCTGGCGCTTCACTCATAACACGTTGGGAGCGTTAGAGCTAAAATGGTGGGTGTGAGCAGCCAGTGAAGGGCAGCGCCCATTTTGTGCTGGCTGATTTTCCCCAGTGATTTTCTGGTGTAGGGGTGCAAGGCAGTGGTGGAGAGGGGCATCGGCCATGAGACCAAGTGAGGTGGGGGGGTGGGGGAGGTGGCTTCCCGGGAATTGTTTTCTCTAACATAACGTTCCCTTCAGCGCCTGTTCCTTTACCGTGAGGGGTTATGCTTTCAGATTGCAGATCCAGTTGTGGCAACGCACCCTGAGTTTGAAGCACTGTGTCCCGCTGCAGAACATACGAGCTACGAGCGCGCCAAATCCTTTGACCTCTTGATTGAGGAAGCCTTTAGAACAAACGCTTTGGTCTGTGACATCGCTTGCATTGCAACCTGAACATTAAATATTGCCCGATATGATTAATTGAAAGTTAATGAAATCTATCAGCGAAACAATGGGAAGGCAATGAGCTATGTAATCATTGAAATAGTAAATGAAACGATGTAAACTGCTTCCATTTCCCTTATTGACAGTGATTGAGGTGTGGTGGGGCTGAGTGGCTCAGCTGTGTTTTCTGGCTGGTCAGTCAGGCCCACTGAGTCTCACAGACTCTCCGATGATCTTTAACCAAGGCAACTTCATGTAGCAGAAGGCGGTAAATTGTATTGATTTAGAGGAGCATAACTGTTCGGAAACAAAGCACCTCAAACGTGTTTCAGAGCAGTCGGCAGCCAACCAGACAAACAGCAGCGGCAACTGGGATGTCTGCAAATAAGATTAGTCTAAAAAGGATTTAGAAAGAAAGCATTTGTTCTATTAACTAGATTTCACAGATTCAGAAATGAATGGCTGTTTAGTAGTGAGAGCTCGTCACCCAGGGACCCATTAGCCCCTTTTAACCAAATTAAATGCGTAGTTACTTAAAGGGGTTGCGTTAAAAGGGAGGTGCGACACTTTACTTTAACTGGAGTTTGTTTTGTTTCCTGGGTCACCGTGGTATTTTCGACCACCAAGGCCTCAGCTGGCATGTGAAAGGCGGTAAAAGTCAGGCATGTGTGAATCAGAGCCTGGGCCTTGCCACAGCGAAGGCCTGGGCTATTCATCACTGGCTGGTGGCTGACAGTGACTGATGGGATAGGCTCGGGTCTGGCACTTCACCAGCACAAGAATCATACGAGGCAGGGAGCAGACTGACAGCTGGAGCGCTGTGTCAAGTGGTGTAGAGACCAGAGCTATTAATAATCTGTGCCACATGATCCGCAGCACAGGGAACAATGATTTAGACATTGGTTGGAATAAAGATTTTACATTTAGTGTCAGTGACAACCGCAGCACTTGGTATGTAAAGCGCTGATTAATCAGATCTGTGGAAATGGAGCAGTGGGGACAACAATTTCCATTGTGCAAATGCGAGCATTTTTAATGAACGCTCACTTTTTATTTTAATATCAGAAATATTAAAGAGCAAGGCAGTGACATGACCACTCTGCTAGTTTCAGAGGAAATCCAGTCTTTGCTTAACAGCTCCCATCTTCCAACTCTTCATGTTATTTTGTACCAATTTAACATGACCTGTGACCAAAGATAATGATTATTCACAGAGCTCCGGAATCCTTAAAGGCTGTGAAAGTGCAAATGAGGGTGCCGGCAACATTAAATTTTATTGGTTGGAGGGGTTAAGATACAAGAATAATTTATTGGTGTAGAATCAATTTGAGTAATAAGCAGCTACCGTCATTATTGGCAAGATTCATGTGTCTTTACAGGTAGCTGTTCATGTACAGGGCTCAGATTTACACCAACTGATCTCAGTGAATATACTGGGGGCACATTTTCCTCTTCTGTGTTATATAACACACTGCTGGATTGCATAGAGGAAGCTCAGACAGCGAGGATTGAATGTCCATAATGGAGTCCACCTGAGTTTCCAGGCGCTATTTTTGTTAGGCAAGAGTATAAAGGGTTACGGAGCTAAGGCGGGTAGATGGAGTTGAGATACCAATCAGCCATGATCTAATTGAATGGTGAAACAGGCTCGAGGGGCTGAATGGCCTCCTCCTGTTCCTATGTTCCTAAACCAGGCGTGTTAAAGATCCGGCCCATCTGGCCTGCGACACAGTTTAATTCGACCAGTGGTGTCCTGCGCTTATTGTTGCCATGGTCGTGATATGGGATGTGGATCTCCCGAGTGCTGCTTCTCTCAGCTCGGGAGAAGTGCGGCTTTTAAACATTGCACCACAGCAGCACCCCCCCCACCCCCGCTCCGTGATGCCACCCCCCCACCCCCGCTCCGTGATGCCACCACCCCCCCACCCCTGCGCCGTGATGCCACCACCCCTCCACCCCCGCTCCGTGATGCCACCATCCCGCACCCCCGCTCCATGATGTCACCGCACCACTCCCCCCACCCCCGCTCCGTGATGCCACCACCCCCCACCCCCGCTCTGTGATGCCACCACAACCCCCCCCGCTCCGTGATGCCACCCCCCCTACCGCTGCTCCGTGATGCCACCCCACCCCCCACCCCCGCAGGTACAGAGAGTCGACATTCACTTAGGAGTGACTGCAAAGTGAAGAGGAAAGAGAGTTGGATCATGGAGCGGTATGGGGCTGGGCTGGGACATGGTGCCTTCATGGCAGGAGAGGGGGGCGGGCGGAGGATGGTGAAGTGGGGGGGCTCGGCATCAGGAGACTGGGATTGCTGGCTCCACTCAGGGGAATAAACCCTGCAGATCTTCTGCAACCGACGTAAGCTACTCACCTCTGAATGTGGAGCTGGGAGGAGCAGGAGGGTTCCACCAGGCCCTACATTAATCACCCCTCCTGATCACCGCCGCTCTTGCACCCACCCCCGCCGGCTCCAAGATCCCTGACCCCCAACCTCCAGGCCTCCCGACCCCCGATCATCCTCCACCCAGCCCCAGGACCGCCCGCTGACCACCACTTGCTCCCCCCAAGGCCTGTGATCCCACCCACCAAGACTCACAATCCCCCTCCTGATCCCATCATTATTTGTGGGCTGCTAGCAGCGACCCGAACCTCCATCATTTACTCACATGGCCTCCTCCCACAGCACTGTTGATATGGGGATAAGGTCCAATGCCCAATGTCTGGACTCTACATTTGACATAATACCATGGACCCTACCATTCGTGGAGTGCAAATCCAAAAGTGTAAGGCCAACGAGTTCAAGCCCCATTCCAGGACTTCAGCACATAATCCAGGCTGGCATTCCATCACAGTACAGAGGGTGTGCTGCACTGTCGGATGTGCCGTCTTTTGCCTGTTCTCATGGATCTACTGAAAGAAGAGCAAGGAAGTTCTCCAGGTGTCCTGGCCAACATTCCTCCCTCAACCAGCCCCCCAAAACAGATTAACCAGGTAACTTCTCAGTTGCTGTTCGCTGTGCGCAAATTGGCTGCTATGTTTGCCGATGTTACAACAGTGACCACACTTCAAAAGTAATACATTGGCTGTGAAGTGCTTCGGGGCATCCTAAGGATGTGAAAGGTGCTATATAAATTAAAGTTCTTTTATTTTTCTTTCTTTAACGTTGCCTCAAAATCATCAGTGGCTTGGCCCCTAATTTCAGTCTCTATGCAGCGACAACGACAATGGCAAACCCAGCCCTGTCGACCCTGCAAAGTCCTCCTTACCAACATCTGGGGGCTTGTGCCAAAATTGGGAGAGCTGTCCCACAGACTAGTCAAGCAACAGCCTGACATAGTCATAATTACCGAATCATACCTTACAACCAATGTCTCAGACACCACCATCACCATCCTTGGGAATGTCCTGTCCCACCGGCAGGACAGACCCACCAGAGGTGGTGGCACCGTGGTATACAGTCGGGAGGGAGTAGCCCTGGGAGTCCTCAACATTGACTCAGGACCCCATGAGGTCTCATGGCATCAAGTCAAACATGGGCAAGGAAACCTCCTGCTGATTACCACCTACCGCCCTCCCTCAGCTGATGAATCAGTACTCCTTCATGTTGAACACCAATTGGAAGAAGCACTGAGTGTAGCAAGGGCACAAAATGTCCTCTGGGTGGGGGACTTCAATGTCCATCACCAAGAGTGGCTCGGTAGCACCACAACTGACCGAGCTGGCCGAGTCCTAAAGGACATAGCTGCCAGACTGGGTCTGCGACAGGTGGTGAGGGAACCAACAAGAGGGAAAAACCTACTTGATCTCGTCCTCACCAATCTACCTGTTGCAGATGCATCTGTCCATGACAGCATTGGTGGAAGTGACCACCGCACAGTCCTTGTGGAGACGAAGTCCCGTCTTCATGTTGAGGATACCCTCCACCGTGTTGTGTGGCACTACCAGCGTGCTAAATGGGACAGATTTCGAACAGATCTGGCAACTCAAAACTGGGCATCCATGAGGCGCTGTGGGCCATCAGCAGCAGCAGAATTGTATTCAACCACAATCTGTAACCTCATGGCCTGGCATATCCCTCACTCTACCATTACCATCAAGCCGGGAGATCAACCCTGGTTTAACGAAGAGTGCAGGAGAGCATGCCGGGAACAGCACCAGGCATACTGAAAAATGAGGTGTCAACCTGGTGAGGCTACAACACAGGACTACTTGCATGCCAAACAACGGAAGCAACATGCGATAGACAGAGCTAAGCGATCTCACAACCATCGGATCAAATCAAAGCTCTGCAGTCCTGCCACATACAGTCGTGAGTGGTGGTGGACAATTAAACAGTTAACAGGAGGAGGAGGCTCCAAAAATATCCCCATCCTCAATGATGGTGGAGCCCAGCACGTGAGTGCAAAAGACAAGGCTGAAGCATTTGCAACTATCTTCAGCCAGAAGTGCCGAGTGGATGATCCCATCTCGGCCTCCTCCTGAGGTCCCCAGCATCACAGATGCCAGTCTTCAGCCGATTCAATTCACTCCACGTGATGTCAAGAATCGGCTGAAGACACTGGATACTGCAAAGGCTATGGGCCCTGACAACATTCCAGCAATAGTACTGAAGACTTGTGCTCCAGAACTAGCTGCGCCCCTAACCAAGCTGTTCCAGTACAGCTACAACACTGGCATCTACCCGGCAATGTGGAAAATTGCCCAAGTATGTCCTGTCTACAAAAAGCAGGACAAATCCGACCCGGCCAATTACCGTCCCATCAGTCTACTCTCAATCATCAGTAAAGTGATGGAAGGTGTCGTCGACAGTGCTATCAAGCGGCACTTACTCAGCAATAACCTGCTAACTGACGCCCAGTTTGGGTTCCGCCAGGGCCACTCAGCTCCTGACCTCATTACAGCCTTGGTCCAAACATGGACAAAAGAGCTGAACTCAAGAGGTGAGGTGAGAGTGACTGCCCTTGACATCAAGGCAGCATTTGATCGAGTGTGGCATCAAGGAGCCCTAGCAAAACTGAAGTCAATGGGAATCAAGGGAAAACTCTCCATTTGTTGGAATCATACCTAGCACAAAGGAAGTTGGCTGTGGTTGTTGGAGGTCATTCATCTCAATCACATGACATCACTGCAGGAGTTCCTCAGGGCAGTGTCCTAGGCCCAACCATCTTCAGCTGTTTCATCAATGACCTTCCCTCCATCATAAGGTCAGAAGTGGGGATGTTCGCTGATGATTGCACACTGATCAGCACCATTCGAGACTCGTCAGATACTGACGCAGTCCGTGTCCATATGCAGCAAGACCTGGACAACATTCAGACTTGGGCTGACAAGTGGCAAGTAACATTCGCACCACCACAGGCAATGACCATCTCCAACAAGCGAGACTCTAACCATCTCCCCTTGACATTCAATGGCATTACCATCGCTGAATCCCCCACTATCAACATCCTGGGGGTTACCATTGATCAGAAACTGAACTGGACCAGCCATATAAATACTGTGGCTACAAGAGCAGGCCAGAGGCTGGGAATTCTGCGGCGAGTGTCTCACCTCCTGACTCCCAAAAGCCTTTCCACCATCTAAGGCACAAGTCAGGAGTGTGATGGAATACTCTCCACTTGCCTGGATGAGTGCAGCTCCAACAACACTCAAGAAGGTCGACACCATTCAGGATAAAGCAGCCCGCTTGATTGGCACTCCATCCACCACCTTCAACATTCACTCCCTCCACCACCAGCGCACTGTGGCTGCAGTGTGTACCATCTACAAGATGCACTGCAGCAACTCGCCAAAGCTCCTTCAACAGCACCTTCCAAACCCGCGACCTCTACCACTTAGAAGGACAAGGGCAGCAGACGCATGGGAACATCACCACCTACAAGTTCCCCTCCAAGCCACACACCATCCTGACTTGGACCTGTATCGCCGTTCCTTCACTGTCGCTGGGCCAAAATCCTGGAACTCCCTTCCTAACAGCATTGTGGGTGTACCTACACCATATGGACTGCAGCAGTTCAAGAAGGCAGCTCACCACCATCTTCTCAAGGGCAATTAGGGATGGGCACTAAATGCAGGCCTAGCCAGCCAGCGACGCCCACATCCCATCAAAGAATAAAAAAAAAAAGATTGCTCAGCACCAACTATTCTTCTCTAGCTGGGAAGGCAGGAAGATGGTGAGGCTGGGAGAGAAAAGATTCCATTCAATGAATTGGAACATCAGTGTAATCAATGTATTCAAAGCCCAGGGCTCCAACATTTACGGGGAGGTGAGGGCTCGAGATACTGCAGGGATACCCAGCAAAGCCAGTGACGCGAATTTAATGACAGGATCTCATTATAATTTCTTTCCCCCCATTTCCCACCCAGCAGCTCCTGTCTCCCATTTTACTGCCTGATTTCCCGAGCCCTGGGAAACCCGGCTGGCAACCATTAAATTTAAACCAGGCTCCCAATTGCACTGCGGCAGCCTGATTTAAATATGTTAATGAAGGCGGGGCACTCGCACAACACACTACCCACTGCCGTAAAAATGGCGGCAGGTGCGCACCAGGCGGGTTGGGGTCGAATTCGCCGTTTTTTAAACATTTTTAACCACCCTCATCGTGGGGTGTTAATATCGAGACCCAGGAGTCGGGTAGGCAGTTTGCTTTGGAAAGAAAGGGTTTTTTACCCCTAGGAATTCAATGTGGGGCACGGAGATGTGACAGGACAGACTGACAGGATTCCTGTTACAGGAAGTACCGACAAGAGCTGGATTTAAGGACTCGAGCAATCAGCTGCTTCACCCGGAGTGTGTTCAAATATTCTGTGAGACTTTTTCTAGGTATTAGTTTATCAGCTGTATCCACTACTTCCTTGTGTTGATGCTGGTATTTTGGGGGCAAATCCTTGGTGTCACCACATGGGCGTTAATCTGGCAGAGCGGATTGTTAGCCCATTATAAAACAGTATGGAAAACAACGGGATGAAAACTGGCTGGGTTCTGAAACGGGTGGGACCAAGTGAAGACAGACAGACAGACATTTAGCCCTATATCTGTTGGCAATGACAGTGGAGTTTGTGCAATTTATCTTCCGTCGCCCAAGCCTAAGCCTAAATGCCAGTCATGATTGAATGTGACATTTACATTCCACTGCAGTCCCGGATTTTTTAAACATTAAAAACAAATAATTCGAGTTAAGGATTTGAACACTTGATCAAGTTTGTTATTCTCATCTGTTTATTAATCATTTGCAGAATCTGGTGTCTGTCCAGGAGTCAACGGTGAAAGACTTGATGTGGTGGAATGTGTGAAATCAATTCAAAAAGATTAGGGAGGACGTATTACTGCAATGAGGAGTTTGGCCACTGAAGAAAATTTACACAGGAGTGGGTGCTCAGATGTTACAGAAGCTTTTGAAATGTGGTTTTGTACTTTAATTTGGATTTCCCCCCCACCGCCGCCGATACCTTCTCTCCTGACAGTGCCACCTCAAGCTGGAATGTGGTCCCAAGGATGCCACCAGCCTTCCAATGATTTGCCCCAAGTGATCTTTATTTTTTTTATCCGTTTGCGTCGCTGGCAAGGCCAGCATTTATTGCCCAGCACTAATTGCCCTTGAGAAGGTGGTGGTGAGCTGCCTTCTTGAACCGCTGCAGTCCGTGCAGTGAAGGTACTCCCACAGTGCTGTTAGGGAGGGAGTTCCAGCATTTTGACCCAACGACAATGAAGGGTTGGCGATATACTTCTCAGTCAGGATGGTGTGTGACTTGGAGGGGAACTTGGAGGTGGTGGTGTTCCCATGCGCCTGCTGCCCTTGTCCTTCTAGGTGGAAGAAGTCGCGGGTTTGGGAGGTGCTGCTGAAGAAGCCTTGGCGAGTTGCTGCAGTGCATCTTGTAGATGGTGCACACTGCAGCCACGGTACGCCGGTGGTGGAGGGAATGAATGTTTAAGGTGGTGGATGGGGTGCCAATCAAGCGGGCTGCTTTGTCCTGGATGGTGTCGAGCTTCTTGAGTGTTGTTGGAGCTGCACTCATCCAGGCAAGTGGAGAGTATTCCATCACACTCCTTACTTGTGCCTTGTAGATGGCGGAAAGGCTTTGGGGAGTCAGGAGGTGAGGCACTCGCCACAGAATATCCAGCCTCTGACCTGCTCTTGTTGCCACAGTATTTATGTGGCTGGTCCAGTTAAGATTCTGGTCAATAGTGACCCCCAGAACGTTGATGGTGGGGGATTCGGTGATGGTAATACCGTTGAATGTCAAGGGGAGGTGGTTAGACTCTCGCTTGTTGGAGATAGTCATTGCCTGGCACTTGTGTGGTGCGAATGTTACCTGCCACTTATCAGCCCAAGCCTGAATGTCGTCCAGGTCTTGTTATACGCGGGCATGGACTGCTTCAATATCTGAGGAGTTGTGAATGGCGCTGAACACTGTGCGAACATCCCCATTTCTGACCTTATGTTGGAGGGAAGGTCATTGATGAGGCAGCTGGAGATGGTTGGGCCTTGGACACTGTCTGAGTGCCAGCTGCTTGCCGTAGAGGAACGTGATATCACGGTTGGTTCTAATTCTGTCATCATCCAAAGTCTACACGCGTGTTTCCAGCCGGGGTTAGAGGTCAGGAGTGAGAATTCTGCCTGATTTTTTTTCTCCTTCAACCAACATCACTAAAACAAATTATCTGGTCGTTATATCATTGCTGTTTGTGGGTACTTGCTGTGCGCAAATTGGCTGCCACATTTCCTGCAACAGTGCTTCATTGGCTGTAAAGCACTTTGGGACATCCTGAGTGTTAAATCCGTAAATCTTGATGTATGGAGTCCTTCAATAAATAGACAGAGACTGCAGAGCAACAATCAACAGGTGTTTACTGGATGAGGGTTACTCTAAAACTAACAGTACAGATCCCTATTCAGGGTTATATACAGATGTGGTCACTGCCGGTACTACAGTATACAGGAGCTGTAAAAAGTAGTTCTCCCCTTAAAGGTACATACACTACAATTCCTCCCCTTTTAGATTAACAGTACCATAACATTCATTTAACAATTAACACTTTTAACATGCAACATTAACTGAAAATAGTCCATTTATAAATTCAGTCTTTGGGGCGGCTTCCTGATCCTTTCTGGATAGCGCCTTTCCTGAGTGTCTTGCTCTTGGTGCGGAGGCGATTCTGGTCCCCTGTCGTCGGTTGGTTCATCAGCTTCCGATGCTACTGTTTCTGGGGTAGATGCTACCTGTATGTCGGGTTCATTACCAGGTACGCGAGACATGGGGTTGACTCGTTCCTGTGACTCTTGGATCTGGTCGACATGGCGTCTCACAATGTTCTCCCCAACATCCACTGTGTACATTAGTGGCCCCTGCCGTGTGCATATCGTTCCTGGTTGCCATTTCTCTGTTCGGTAGTCGCGGGCCAAGACTGGTTGCCCTACATTGAAGCTCCTTGTCGGCTTCTCATTGATGTGCTGGAATTGCTTATTCTCAACATCTCTTCATACATTTGGTCTGAGCAAATCCAGACGTGATCGCAACCTTCGGTTAAAGAACATCATGGCTGGGGTCTGGTTGGTGACTGCATGTGTCGCATTTCTGTAGGCTAACAGGAAATTGTCCACCTTATGCTGCAGTGGAATGTCGTCATCGCACATGGCCCTTACTGCCTTTTTAAAGGTTTGTACGAACCTCTCAGCCAATCCATTTGTGGCTGGATGATACGGGGCAGATGTGTAATGCCTTACCCCATTCCTTTTCATAAATTTCCGAAACTCTTCGGACACAAACTGTGGTCCATTATCAGAGCAAATCTGCTCTGGCAAGCCGTTCCTGGCAAAAATGGTCCGTAGGACTGCAATCGTTTTCTCCGTGGTGGTGGAGGACATTTTGATCACCTCAGGCCATTTCGAGTGCGCATCCACAGCTATTAAAAACATTGAGTCCATGAATGGACCAGCAAAATCAATATGCACCCGTTGCCATGGAGAGGAGGGCCACTCCCATGGGTGTAGAGGGGCATGTGGTGGTGCATTTTGGACTTTCTGGCATCCTGAGCAGCTCTTTGTCAGGTCCTCGATTTGCTGATCGATCCCCGACCACCACACATAAGCCCTAGCAAGGCTTTTCATTTTCACCCCTATCAGATGGCCTTCGTGAAGCTCATTGAGCACTCTCTCCCTTAACTTGGGTGGAATTACCACTCGGGATCCACACATCAAGGTCCCCTGGCATACTGACAGCTGTTCTCTTCTGGATGAGAATGCTGGCAGCAATGAGTCGTCATGTGTTGGCCATCCCTTCACCGTCAAGTCATATACCCGAGACAGTGTCGGGTCATTTTGGGTCTCCTTCTCTATATCCGCGTTAGTTACTGGCAAGTGTTCAATTAAATTCGAATAAAATATTTCGACAGGGTCCACTGCTGGTGCTTCCTCTGCAGTAGGCAGTGGCAGGCGTGATAGCCCATCAGCGTTTCCATGCTGTTTCGTGCCCTTATACTCGATTTCATATTGGTTCGCCCCTAGAAAAAGGGACCATCTTTGTAGCCGTTGCGCAGTCATCACCGGAACGCCCTTCTTTGGATTAAAGATGGAGACAAGTGGTTGGTGGTCAGTCAGCAAGGTGAACTTCTGCCCGTACAGATAGTGGTTGAACTTTTTCACTCCCCACACTAGGCTGAGGGCCTCCCTGTCAATCTGGGCATAGTTACGCTCGGCTGAGGTTAGTGACCGAGACGCAAAGGCTACTGGCCTCTCCGAGCCGTCCGGGAATTTGTGCGACAGCACCGCTCCAATACCATAGGGTGATGCATCACACGCCAACCGAATTGGTAGTGTTGGGTTGAAATGAGCCAACACCTCTTTTGATGTGATCAATGCTTTGCACTTCTGGAAAGCTCATTTATATTCGTCATTCCACTTCCATGGTACCCCCGTTTGCAGTAGGGTGTTCAGTGGGTGTAGTACTGCAGACAAATTCGGCAAGAACTTATGGTAGTAGTTCACCAGCCCGAGGAACGACCTCAGTTGTGACACATTTTCCGGTGCTGGAGCCTTGACTACTGCCTCAATCTTTTCAGGGGACTTATGTAACCCCTCTTCAACAATAACGTGGCCACAATACGAGATCTGCTTCTGGAAAAACTCGCATTTGTGGCGATTAGCTCGGAGCCCATATTCCTTCAATCTAGTGAGCACCTGCTCCAGGTTGGCGAGGTGATCACTGTCATTTTCGCCCGTGACCAGGATGTTGTCCAAATAACACTGGGTCCCTGGAATCCCTTGCAGGACTTGATCCATTGCCCTTTGCCAAATAGCCGGAGCTGATGCTACCCCGAACACCAGCCGGTTGTATTGGTAGAGACCTTTATGAGTGTTGATCGTGAGGTACTGTTTCGAGGCTTCTTCTACCTCCATTTGCAGGTACGCCTGGGCCAGATCAATCTTAGTGAAGCGTTTTCCTCCAGATAGCGAGGCAAAAATATCTTCAATCCACGGAAGCGGATATTGTACCGTGTGAAGGACTGGGTTCACTGTCACCTTAAAGTCCCCACAGATGCGAACCTTCTTTGGTTCCCCAGGCGTATTGCTCAACGACCTCTTCATTACATAAACGATGGGTGTAGCCCACTCGCTCCAGTCCACTTTGGACAGTATTCCTGAACGTTCCAAACCTTCCAGCTCTGCTTCGGCGGCTGGGCGGATCGCATAAGGTACCGGTCTGGCCTTAAAAAACTTTGGGCTTGCATTTTCCTCTATTTTGATCATCGCTGTTATGCCTTTTAGTGTTCCGAGTCCCTCCTGGAACACTTCTTGTGCGTCAGTTAGCATTTTTGACAGTCGCCCAGGTGTGACGTCGTCATCCTTTTTGGCATCTACAGTCAGTGCTTGTATGGAATGCCAATCTAGCTGTATCTTCTGGGTCCATTCACGTCCTAGTAGTGGTGGTCCTCCATCTGGCAATACATATAGGTTCATTTTTGGTGTTTCCTTGCCATTATATATAACGTTCACCCTTATTTTTCCTTTGGGGTAGACTTTTTGCCCCGTGTACGTCTTCAAGACAATCTCTGTATCTCTCAAGGGTATATGTGAGAATAGCCGCTTGTAGTCCCTTCGGTTTATGACTGTTAGGGCTGATCCTGTGTCCAATTCCATTTTCACTTGGACTCCGTCTATCTTGAGCGTGACCCAGATAGTTTGGTGATCCTCCATTTTGATTACATTATGTAGTTTCAGACAACCCAGCTCCTTGCTTCCGGAGTCTGTATCACTTTTCTGTTCGTCTGAGCTACTCTCCGTCACCTTATGTACCTTTTTGTACTTCTCCTGTGGAGATTTCTTGCTGCTGGTTTTCTTTCCTGACCTGCAGACTTTTGCTATGTGTCCTACTTTTCCACACTGTCTGCACACTTGGTCCTTGAACCAACAATCCTTATGGACGTGTGTTCTTCTGCCGCAGCGATAACATTTCACTGCTCCATATGACATTTCATTTGTGCCATATTCTTGCGGTCTCCGTTGTATCTCTGCAGCGCCCCGTGCGGCTGCTTCATGTGATACTGCCATGCTGAAAGCCTTGTCCAGCGTAAGATCCTTTTCTGATAGAAGCCGTTTCTGGGTTCCTTCACTTTGAAGCCCACACACAAACTTGTCCCTTAAAATATCTGCTAGTCCCATTCCAAACTGGCAGTGTTTCGATAGCTTGCGCAGTTCCGTTAAATACTCAGCATTACTTTCGTCTTTATGCTGGTTCCTTTTGTGAAACTTAAATCTTTCTGCTATCAGCAGCGGTGTGGTGTTTAAGTGGTCCTGTAGGATTGCCACTATGCTTTCAAAATCCTTTTCCACTGGCTTCTCTGGGGTTACTAGGTTTCGCAGTAAGCCATACATTTTTGCACCCATGGAATTCAACAATACCAGTGCTTTCCTGGCATCTGACACTTCATTCGCCTTGCAGTACACTTCTATGCGTTCTACATATGTCGCCCAATCTTCGACTTCATTGTCGAACACTGTGACACTGCCACTCTTCGGCATCCCTGGGTGTGGTTAGACTGGCTAAAAATGGCGTCTCCCGCGCTCTCCCTTCTTCTCATACTGTGGCTCAAAATGGCGTCTCCCGCACTCTCCCTTCTTCTCTGCTGCGGCTCAAAAATGGCGTCTCCCGCGCTCTCCCTTCTTCTCCGCTGCGGCTCAAATGGCGTCTCCCGTACTTTCCTTTCTTCCCCCGCGGACGCTGCTCAGCCCTTGAACACCGGCCGTGCTCTGTGCGTTTTCCTGCGTGCCTCTCTCGTTGACGCTGCTCGGTCCTGAACCCCGGCTGCGCCCCGTGCACTCTACCCTCTCTCTCTTTTTTTTTTTCGTTGACGCCACTCGGTCTTCAACCCCGGCTGCGCCCTGTGCACTTTACCCTCTCTCTTACCCCATCGATGCTGCTTGGCCTTCCCCTGTGCCGTCGGTCTGCTCCAGCCGCCGCCGTCCGGGAAGGGTCTGCGCCGTACCTGCTGCCAGCCCATCTCGCTGGAGTCTCCGCTGGATGGTCGACGCCCGTGCCCCTGGAATCGGCCTTCTTCTGCAGAGTTGCAGGTAGGTTCGAATCGACTCATCGCCAATGTTAAATCCGTGAATCTTGATGTATGGTGTCCTTCAATAAATAGACAGAGACTGCAGAGGAACAATCAACAGGTGTTTACTGGATGAGGGTTACTCTAAAACTAACAGTACAGATCCCTACTCAGGGTTATATACAGGTGTGGTCACTGCCGGTACTACAGTATACAGGAGCTGTAAAAAGTTGTTCTCCCCTTAAAGGTACATACACTACACTGAGGTCCTGAAAAGCGCGATAAAATGCAAGTCTTTCTTTCTACCGTTAGGGCCCTTTCAAGAGGGGCGTCAGTTGGAGCGGGAATGGGAAGTTATCCCCGCGATCTTTGGGACAAAACCGTCCCAATTCCCCCAAACGGAGCCGATGAAAATCTCCACCCCCCCCCCACCTTGTGTTGCGATAACAGGGATGCTGTTTATTTTGCACACCACTGACTTGCGGCATAGTAAACTGCGGCACCAACACTATTCAGCAACTTGTGCAACGCAAATTAAATTCAGCACAATGGCGTTCACTTCATTATCATTTACACCACACAATTAGAAAGTTCCAGTCCTTTGCTTAATGACCTATTTTTCCACATGGCTATCTTGGCTTCACTGTGATGGGGAAAGTACTCATTCGGAAATTGATCATTTGATGTAAAAGATCGCTGCTGCCTTCTGAAGTGATATATTGTCATTTTTATTAAAATTACTTTGATGGTCATTCAATCAATAACTGGGGGTCACAATTAATTAAATGTCTTGCTTCCCAGAGCACACTGACAACTCTTCAGCACCTCTACACTCCAGTAGTACATTGATGCTCAAACTCACACTCACGTGCATAATACAACCATAAATCAACAAGCGCAAAACGCATGCTGATCATTTTGCTCCCTTCTAACTCATTTTGTGATCGGAAGGCAACTCGAAATGTCAGTTCACAGCATCTGTTAAAAAAAAGCTTAGGCTCGGCTAGAAATAGGACCTGCATCATATATTTTAAATTCTACTATTTATCCTATCAAACATTTAGATTTTATGCAAATTTTTCAGGCAGCAAAATTGCACCTATACTCTGAAAATGTAGCAATGTAGATATTTCCTCATGACCGATGTCCCCTGTAGGCTGCACTATGTTCTACGGGGGCCTGTTTCTTTTAATGCGCGGTCCCTTTAAATTTCTGCGCCTTCTGTGCGGTATTTACAATGTAAAAGCCGGTGAGCAGCCTGTGCGGGACCTTTCAGATTACTGCGCGGCCGCGCACGCTCGCAGCTTAAAGGGAACATTGCTTATGACCCTGTCTCATTCAATACAAATGGTCTCTGTTACCAAGCAGATGATTACTGGACATTGAGTATGTCAGACATACTTCATAAAAATTGATCATTACCGACATTGCTTGTTAAATTTTTTAAAAAGACAATAGAACAACGTAGGGTCTTGCACGTCGCCAGTGCTCCAAATGATGATCCAACTTTTTGCGCAGACTGAATACCCCACCATCAACATCCTGGGGGTCACCAAAGTGTTGACGGTGGATGGGCAATGGCAAACATTCAATGGTCGCATGGATGAACTACAGAATTTGTTGATCCCAATTTGGCATAAAAATAAAACAAAAAAGGTGACTCAACCGTGGCTAACAAGGCAAATTAGATCCAAGGAGAGGACATATAAATTGGCCAGAAAAAGCAGTAAACCTGAGGATTGGGAGCAGTTTAGGATTCAACAAAGGAGGACAAAGGGATTAATTAAGAGGGGGAAAATAGAGTATGAGAGTAAGCTTTCAGGGAACATAAAAACTGACTGTAAAAGCTTTTATAGATATGTGAAGAGAAAAAGATTGGTGAAGTCAAGCGTAGGTCCCTTGCAGTCAGAATCAGGGGAATTTATAATGGGGAACAAAGAAATGGCAGACCAATTAAATACAAACTTTGGTTCTGTCTTCACAAAGGAGGGCACAAACAACCTCCCAAAGATGTCAGGGAACATAGGGTTTAATGACAGGGAGTAACTGATAGAAATCAGTATTTGTAGGGAAATGGTGTTAGGGAAATTGATGGGATTGAGGGCTGATAAATCCCCAGGGCCTGATAATCTACATCCTAGGGTACTTAAGGGAGTGGCCCTAGAAATAGTAGATGCATTGCGGGTCATCTTCCAAAATTCGATAGACTCTAGAACAGTACCCATGGATTGGAGGGCAGCTAATGTTACCCCACTGTTCAAAAAGGGTGGTAGAGAGAAAACAGAGAATTACAGACCGGTAAGCCTGACATTGGTAGTGGGGAAAATGCTAGAGTCCATTATAAAAGATGTAATAGCAGAGCACTTGGAAAAAAGTGACCGGATCGGACAAAGTCAACATGGATTTACAAAAGGTAAATCGTGCTTGACTAATCTACTGGAATTTTTTGAGGATGTAACTGGTAAAATAGATAAGGGAGAACCAGTGGATGTGGTGTATTTGGATTTTCAAAAGGCTTTCGATAAGGTCCCGCATAAGAGATTAGCGTGTAAAATTAAGGCACATGGGATTGGGGGCAAGGTATTGACTTGGATAGAGAACTGGTTGGCAGACAGAAAGCAAAGAGTTGGAATAAACAGCTCTTTTTCCGAGTGGCAGGCAGTGACTAATGGGGTACCGCAGGGATCAGTCCTTGGACCCCAGCTATTCACAATATATATATTAATGATCTGGATGAGGGAACTAGATGTAATATCTCCAAGTTTGCAGATGACACAAAGCTGGGTGGGCGTGTGTGCTGTGAGGAGGATACCGAGAAACTCCAGTATGATTTGGACAGGTTGGGTGATTGGGCAGAAGCATGGCAGATGCAGTATAACGTGGATAAATGTGAGGTTATCCACTTTGGTGTCAAAAACAGGAAGGCAGATTATTATCTGAATGGCAATAGATTGGGAGAAGGGGAAGTGCAACGAGACCTGGGCGTCCTTGTGCACCAGTCACTGATGCAGGTGCAGCAGGCGGGTAAGAAGGCAAATGGTATGTTGGCCTTCGTAGCGAGAGGGTTTGAGTACAGGAACAAGGATGTCTTGCTGCAGTTTACAGGGCCTTGGTGAGACCACATCTGGAGTATTGTGTGCAGTTTTGGTCGCCTTATCTGAGGAAGGATGTTCTTGCCATGGAAGGAGTGCGGCGAAGATTCACCAGGCTGATACCTGGGATGGTAGGAATGACGTATGAGGAGAGATTGGGTCGATTGGGCTTGTACTCGCTGGAGTTTAGAAGAATGAGAGGGGATCTCATCGAAACTTATAAAATTCTAACAGGACTAGACAGACTAGATGCTGGAAGGATGTTCCCGATGGTCGGGGAGTCCAGAATCATGGGTCACGGTCTAAGGATAAGCGGTAAGCCATTTAGGACAGAGATGAGGAGGAATTTCTTCACCCAGAGAGTGGTGAACCTGTGGAATTCTCTGCCAAAGAAGGCAATAGAGGCCAATTCATTAAATATATTCAAGAAGGAGTTGGATATATTTCTTAAGGCTAGGGGGATCAAGGGATATGGAGAGAAGGCAGGGACCGGGTACTGAATTTGGACGATCAGCCATGATCTCATTGAATGGCGGAGCAGGCTCAAGGGGCTGAATGACCTACTCCTGCTCCTACCTTCTATCTATGTAAACCTATCCCTGATCCTTTTTCTCCTGAGTGCTTGATCAGTTCCCTGTGTTCTTCAGCACACACTCATAAACGAAGATGGCAGCAAGAAAACTGCACAACATTGGCAAGTAATTTTGAAAAGATTATCTGTTAAGTGTGTCCGCAATGCTTAAAGTTGGTGCATGGTGGAACTCCGGCGGATTCAAATCATTGGAATTAAAATCGGGTGGATTTTATAAAGAGCGGGCGATCGGCTCTGCTAGATCAGTGGTTCTCAAACTTTTTTGGTTGAAGGACCCCTTTTCAAATGGATTAGTAATCATGGACCCCCCATCTAAATTATAATACAAAATATTATCGTGATTGCAACTTTCCCACTCTTTTAATTCACTCATGGAATTACAAAATCATAATGTACATATACAATATCTGCACTAATGATGTAGTTTAATACAATTCATTTGCACGGCAATTGTAACAAGCCCTGTCTTGACCAGTGTTTTCCACTCAAATGGCACATGCGTACATACACTGACTCCAAAGACGTATAAATACTTTTTCACATTTTGGGCTTTCGTGCAATGGCTGTAACCATCCATTGCAGGCCTACCCTTGTCAGCTCTGCTTTACAAACAACATAAAAATAATTATTTTACGAACAAGGGCAACATTTGTTAAGTGCAGCTGCTTTATTGATAATACACCACCAAGGGGATGGTTTGGGATTAGGAAATTAGCTTTAAATATATATAATAGATACTTATAAAATTAAATTCCCAGGTTCCAGTCCATATTACTACAAAGCCCTGGGTGCAGAATGGGGTTTTACCCCACAAATGCTAAAAATACCCTGACTTGCCCAGTTTTCCCTGAGATTCCTCCCCCAGTTTGAGAACCACTGCGCTAGATTACTGCCAAGGCTGTGAAGACTAAAATGTTCCCTGGTTACTCCAGTGCTCTCCTGGCTGGGCTCCCATACATCACCCTCCATAAACTTCAGCTCATCCGAAACTCTGCTGCCTGTATCCTATCCCAAGCCGAGTCCCACTTGCCCATCTCCCCTCTCCTTGTTGACCTACATTTACTCCCAGTCCCCAATGCCTCCAATGTAAAATTCTCATTCTTGTATTTAAATACCTCCATGGCCTCACCCCTCCCTAACTCGGTAACTTTTTCCAGCCTAGCAACAACAAAAGCAACAACAACAACTTGGATTTATATAGCACCTTTAACTTAGTAAAATGTCCCAAGGCGCTTCACAGGAGCGATTATCTAACAACCATCTCCCAAACTCTCCGTTCTTTCAACTCCACCCTCTTGTACATCCTCCATTCCCTTTGCCCCACAATTGGTAACCGTGCCTTCAGCCAACTAGGCCCCATGCTCTGGAATTTTCACCTTAACCCTCTGCGCCTCCTTCTTCTCCTTTAAGATCCACCTTAAAACCCACTTCTTTGACCAAGCCTTTGGTCGCCCCTCCTAAAGGAGACCATTCGGCACAGGACTCGATAGACCAAATGGCCTCCTTCTGTGCCGTATGACTCTATGGGCTTGAATTTCCAAGCCCCGTGGAGGCAGGTTTGGAGGTGCGAGTGGGAGGAAAATTGCAGAATCGGGCGGCACAAACCCTTCCCGCCCCCAACCTGCCTCCATGCCCGTTTCCAAGGAGGCGGGTACCAGACCTGTGCTGGGAGCTGCCTCCCCAAGGCAGGAAGGGGATTAGTGCCAATTAACTGCCTGTTAACAGGTAGTTAACAGGCAGTTTTTGGCCTAATCCCTATTTTTAGCCCTGAAGTGTGGGCTGCCCGACGGCTCCAAACCACGCCAAGTTAGCGAGGCGGACCGTCGGGCTGAAGGGCTTGGAGGGTTCAAGATGTCCGGTGTTCAGGTGAGTGATGGGTGCGTGAGTGCAGGGGTAAGTGTGTTTGGTGTGAATAAGTTTTACTTACCTTTACTTACTAATGCAGGCTTCCTTCCTTCAGGTCTCGGGAGTCCCTCATCTCACCGGCACAGAAAGCAGAATGGCCGCAAGCTGTCAAAAGTTGCAGCCTCTGCTTTCTGTTCTGGAGAGATTTCTAACTGAGTCTGTGGAGAAGGACTCAAGTTAGAAGTCAGATTGTCGGTGTTTGACAGCTTCACAGAGCTGTCAAACGCTGATATTTCATCTGTCAAAAGCTTTTGACAGAAGAAATGTCAATCCCTGCCGCCACCTGTAACCGGGTGTCCCTTAATTGGCCTGCTGAGCCCACTGGGTGGGCTCAACAAGGTTAATCAAGGGAAAATCGCGTGGGTTGGCCACAAATCGATGGAGGCGGGACTACAACCCAAAAAGTGGGGGTCCCGCCTCCATCACGTCCCCATTGACAAAATCCAGTCCATTGACTCTAATATTTCCTTCTTTGGCTGAGTGTCAGGTTTTTTTTCATATGCCTCTGTGAAGAGCCTTGGAAAGTGTTTCTATGTTAAAGGTGCTAAATAAATGCCAGTTGTTGTTGGTTTAACCTAAGCATCAGCGTCCATTCCCCATTTGAGCCCTCAGACAGGAACTCCCCCATCTGACCTCCTGCAATGCTATTCTGTATATAGGGTGGTAGTTGGTTGTTTAGTGTGCTATGAGGTTGTAACACAATCTTGGGATTCAAATAATTTGATAAAACACTCTCAGGCTTTGCTCTCGCAGTTGATGACATCACCTGAACCCCTCAATTGCATACTTGCCAAGGTCAGTCCATTGCCAACTGTGAGATATTATGAGAAAAACAGTGAGACAGATTGCAATCCTATTGAACTGAGCTATGTTTATATGTTTCAATGAAACACACAAAATCAGTGAATCTCGCTGAAGAGAAGTGAAGCTTGACAGGTCTATGATTGTATTGCAAGTCTGGTAAACACATTGTACAAGCCAGGAATTATTATTCATCTAGTTCCATCTTCTCTGTTCTGTTAGGTTCCTCCCCTTCAGCACTCCGAGAGGCAGCTGCAATGCTCCCATCAGACCGCTAATGTTGGGTTTATATTAAAGAACTGTTTGTATTTATCAATTATAAACCATAATTAACTGTGCATATTGTCACTTAAAAACCCAAAAGTTGAATAGAAATAATCCTAAAGCTTAAAGTAGGGTTGTATTCCCTAGAATTTAGAAGGTTAAGGGGTGATCTGATCGAAGTTTTCAAGATATTAAGGGGAACAGATAGTGTAGATAGGGGAAACTATTTCCACTGGTTGAGGAGTCTAGGCCTAGGGGGCAGGGTCTAAAAATTAGAGCCAGGCCTTTCTGGAGTGAAATTAGGAAACACTTCTACACACCAAGAGTGGTAGAAGTTTGGAACTCTCTTCCGTAAATGGTAATTGATGCTAGATCAATTGTTAATTTTAAATCTGAGATTGATAGATTTTTGTTAACCAAAGGTATTAAGGGATATGGGCCAAAGGCGGGTTTATGGAGTTAGGTCACTGATCAGCCATGATCTCATTGAATGGCGGAACAGGCTCGAGGGGCTGAATGGCCTCCTCCTGTTCCTATGTTCCTATAAAACGCTTGTGTCTAATGTGCTTCAGATGTCACTTTGTATAATACACCAACAAATCACAACTGAGGCGGAGTTTTTTAAAGAGGTAATGTATAGAGAAAGAAAAAGAAAGCCAAACATTTTCTGCTGTTTTTTATGACCCTCAAACAACTTGGTCTCTTTCCAAGGAGAGAAGCTAAGCTGCTGCCAAACAATGTGGAGATAGTTGCAACAATTAGCCTCTAACTGACCATTTGGCACTCGTCGATATGTGACCACCATACAATAGGCAGCGTAAGCTGTTATCATTCTATTCCTACCAGCCGTTGTAAGGTCTGGAGCCACTAGAAGTAGTGTACAATGTTTTGATAAGGTTAACCAGTCCTGGTTAAGGTTTCTTGTGGCATTGGTCTGTGTCTGTGCGACTGGGTATATGCATGCCTGTGTTATATGTGTGCACATGTACATGCTTGTATGTGAGTATGCTACAGTGAATACATTACAAAGGAGTGATCATCTGACAGCTGTTTATAAAATCCTCTGTATAGGACACTGAGTTGCACTATCTGCCAATTGTAAAACTCTTTGGTTTACTGTCTCCTCTGCACAGATACTTTCCTCTTCTGCAGTTTTCAGCACCTTTCATTATCTTCCTCAGTGCATTTTAGCTAGTTGTTTATGTACAGTTCAGTCACCACAGGGCAAAGCTTCACTATTCTTATTTTCCTTGCTTAGAATACAGTTGTCTCCATTTCTTGATTGATACTGTGCTTTTCATCTGTCAACATGAATTCTGTAACAGAAGAGTTTGACGGATTTACATTGAAAGAATTCAACTTTTGAAAACATGGCCCTTATCAATTAACTGGAAGTAGAAACTTTGCTACCTATTTCACCTGTAGCTACCATCTCACAGTGTCCTGGTTGAGATCATCGAACTCAGCACAGACCAGAGATTGAAGCTGGGAACTTCCAGGAGGAGGTCACTTTTACATTCACCGCCTGGGCAGATCACACACCCAGAGTAGAACCCATCCATTTTACATCTCGCTGAAATCAATTGCAGAGCCCTTTCTGGGTTAGCTTGAGATCATTTAACTCAGCGCAGACCAGAGAATGAACTTATTGGGAACCGAATAAAAGGTTAAAAAGATAAACGTACCTGCTGTACTACAGTGTAAAAAGGTTAAATGAATAATGATTTTGCCAAGTAATTTTATTCGCTTAACCATTCTATTCTTTTAACTGTTTTAATTGTTGTTTCAAGTTTTGCAAGAATCTAACGGTGGAACGCAAACTGGATTGCAATTACAGTGTCGTAAAAAAGGGTTGTTATGGATAACTGAAAGTGTATTTATGTCATTTGTTTTATTACAATATGCACATTACAGTGCAACAACAACTTATATTTATATAGTGCCTTTAACATAGTAAAACTTCCCAAGACGCTTCACAGAAAAAGAAAGAAGACTTGCATTTATATAGCGCCTTTCATGACCACTGGACGTCTCAAAGCACTTTACAGCCAATTAAGTACTTTTTGAAGTACTTTTTGAGGTGGAGTCACTGTTGTAATGTGGAAAACGCGGCAGCCAATTTGCGCACAGCAAGGTCCCACAAACAGCAATGTGATAATGACCAGATAATCTGTTTTTGTGCCATGGGATCTTTTCCGTCCACCTGAGAGGGTTTATGTCTCATCCGAAAGACGGCACCTTTAATGCCTTATCTGAAAGATGGCACCTCTGACAGTACAGCATTCCCACAGCACTGCACTGGAGTGTCGGCCTAGCTTTTTTATGTGCTCAAGTCCCTAGAGGCATAATCTGACAAATTTTGGCACCGAGCCAGATAAAGAGAAATTAGGACAGGTGACACAGTAGGTTTTAAGGAGCAACTTAAAGGAGGAGAGAGAGGTATAGAGGCAGAGAGGTTTATGGAGGGAATTCCAAAGCTTAGGACTGGGACAGCTGAATGCAGAGCCACCAATGGTGGACCGATGGAAATCGGGGATGCGCAAGAGTTCAGAATGGGAAGCGTGCAGAGATCTCGGAGATTTGTAGGGTTGGTGTAGATTACTGGGATAGGGAGGGGCAAGACCATGGGGGGATTTGAAAACAAGGATGAGGATTTTAAAATCGAGGCATTACTGGACCGGGAGCCAATGTAGGTCAGCGAGCACGGAGTGATGGGTGAACGGGACTTGGTGCGAGTTAGGATACGGCTAGCAGAGTTTTGGATGAGTAGCAGAGATACAGTAAAATAGTGCAGCACAACTTTAAAAAAGGACCTTGAATCTTTTTCTAAAAAAGGACCTTTAAAAACAGGTTAATCACATCTAGCAATGCCAGTTTGTTGCCAAAGGGTTTGTGGGTGGAAAAAATATGGGTAAATTATAAGCATCACAACTAATGAAGCGGTCTTCATACCTAAACAAAATTCCCTTTCACCTTGATTTCCAAATGTGCTTGAGCCCCAGCACCTGATGAGGTGAAAAACATCATTGAATTGGTTACTTGTCGATTTTCACACCTAGATAAAAATGCTTGTAAAATGGGCTTTATCGAGGCAGTAAAATGCTTAAATGAGTAAATCCAGACTTTTGCAATTTATTTAAATGTTGTAATCATTTAACAATTATTCATTTAACAGGAATAGCTATCATTGAAAAAGATAGAAAAGGGATTTATGCATGGAGGTTTTATTCTCTTAAACTTATATTCTTTTATCAGTTATTCATTTAAGTGGGTTTGACTGCAATAGGAAATCACTGCTCAGGAAGCTCATTACAGTAAATCTGAAGATTGTAACTAAGATTCAGGGCACCTTGACACAGCCTGAGCACTAAGCCTTGAGCACTAGGGATGAGCACTAGGCCTTGAGCACTAGGCCTGAGCACTAGGGATGAGCACTAGTGATGAGCACTAGGCCTGAGCACTAGGCCTGAGCACTAAGCCTTGAGCACTAGGGATGAGCACTAGGCCTTGAGCACTAGGGATGAGCACTAGGCCTGAGCACTAGGCCTTGAGCACTAGGGACGAGCACTAGTGATGAGCACTAGGCCTGAGCACTAGGCCTTGAGCACTAGGGATGAGCACTAGGCCTGAGCACTAGGCCTGAGCACTAGGCCTTGAGCACTAGGGATGAGCACTAGGCCTTGAGCACTAGGGATGAGCACTAGGCCTGAGCACTAGGCCTGAGCACTAGGGATGAGCACTAGGCCTGAGCACTAGGCCTGAGCACTAGGGATGAGCACTAGGCCTGAGCACTAGGCCTGAGCACTAGGGATGAGCACTAGGCCTGAGCACTAGGGATGAGCACTAGGCCTGAGCACTAGGCCTGAGCACTAGGGATGAGCACTAGGCCTGAGCACTAGGGATGAGCACTAGGCCTGAGCACTAGGGATGAGCACTAGGCCTGAGCACTAGAGATGAGCACTAGGCCTGAGCACTAGGCTTTAGCTGCAGTACAATGTGACCTATGTCCAGCAAAGAGTGCTGATCAGGCATGACTTATCCACGCTCAAACAATGCTTCAGATACCTGGAACACTCTGGCAGCTACCTCATATACTGCTCTGAAAAGGTGGCAAAACAGTGATAGTGTGCTGCCTGCTGCAGAGTGTGGTCATTGATGGGGGCATCAGCATGGATGTCACTGATGGTCAGCGGGCAGCAGAGAATTACACAGAAATTACAACATGGAAACAGGCCGTCCGACCCAACCAGTCCGTGTTGGTGTTTACCCTCCACATAAGCAGTATCCTAAATCCATGTGCCCAGCCTGTTCCCATATCCCATTATCCTTCTTCCCTTCAACCACCTATCTAACCTATTCTTAAATGTTGACATGGTCTCTGCTTCAATCACTATCTCTGGTAGTGCATTCCTCAGCTTCACAAAATTTCTCCTGCTCTCTTAGATACTCTAAGTCCCCCTCATCCTAAACCCCTCACCCACTAGAAACTGTCTTTTTCTCTCTACACTGTCACATCCGTCGATAATTTTAAACGTGCTATTAAATCACAACGTAATCTCCTCTGTTCTAATTAAAACAGCCCTAAGTCTTTCTTCTTATCTGTACTTCCTTGTTCCGGGCAGAATCCTGGGGCAGAAAGACACCAATGAGCAGCAACAACATCTGCCTCTGATGGAAGAAGGAGAACTGGCAGCAGGAGAACAAGGACAGAAATTGATTGATGTATTCTTCCCTGAGCTGTTGCCCTGGGAGATTTGTCTTGTCTTGCCTGCAATGATGTCCATCCTATCTGCTTGGCAACATTTGCCCTGCATCTTACCAGTAAACTCATCAACATGAGCATGTGTTGGTGTCCCTCGGTGTTTACACAGCAAGCATGGGTAGCATGATTTTTTAATTAGTGACAACATTTATTTAACTGTAATGCGCATTACTGTGCAGGTCCCTGCACGCATCTCTGTGCCTTTAATGGAATATGTATACAGAACTGTGATGTGTGAGAAGGTTTATTTATTTGCAAAGATTTATGTGTAACATAATGGAAATGGGTCCCAGTAATTGAATGGGTGAGTTGAATTTACTGTGCATGCAAAGGTTGCTGTGCTCTTGCAGTCCTAATGCTATTTCTGAAACCCAGAGATCCCAATTTATCTCCATGTGCTGTGGTGCCTGGGCCAGTGGCACTTTGTACTTCTGGGGAAACAGTGGACCCAGATCTACCAGGAACCACCTTAGGAGCTTCCTGAGGTGTTCTTGCCATCTACATTCAAGGGGTTAGAGGTGTGTTCCATCGACAATTGCTCTGGTCTTGGTGTTTGCACAGAGCTGCTGTCACCCTAAGAGCCAACTGGCAAACTCTGCACACTGCCTTACCTTGAGGTCATAGCCTCATGCAATGGTCTGTTGGGACACAGGTGATCCACTTGTATGAGCTGTTGCAATTCCCCCTCCCTCCCATAGGGTGGTCCGCAGTCTTACGCCTAGCAAATGAAAGCCTGCCCTCACAGGTTCCTGCATTCTGTCCCTCAAGGCTCCCATGTCTGCAGTGTGAGTATCCATGTGGGAGTCACACATTGCTCTTATCGTCTTGCTCACTCAAGTTGGTGCAGTAGGTGTCACAGTGGCTGCTATTTGCTGCATTTCAGATCCCAGGGTGGGGAAGCCTTCCTTGAGCATCTTACTCATATCACTCAGGCTGCTTGAGATGTTGCATATAGACACATTGAAAGCATCCAGAGCTTGCCAGACAGACCTCCCCATGGAGCGAATTGTAACGGACTCACCACATATAGTGCAACATCCTTTGCTCAAAACGTAACCACTGAGATATACCTGGAGAGAGTTTAGTCCTGCGAGGCTCTTGGCTCAATATCGTTGAACCTCTCTGAAGATTTGGATGCTGACTGCCCCTCACCAAAAGTCTGCTAGCGAATAACCCGTTATCCTGTGAACTAGGTGATTTCATGTCGCTAGAGGGTGGACATTCATAGAATCATACAACACAGAAGGAGACCATTTGGTCCATCGTGCCTGTGCCAGCTCTTTGAAAGGGCTATCCAATTAGTCCCACAACTCCAATCTTTTCCCATGGCCCTGCAAATTTTCTCTTTTCAAGTCTTTATCCAATTCCCTTTTGAAAGTTACTATTGAATCTGCTTCCACCACAGTGCATGCCAGATCATAGCAACTCCTCATCTCCCGTCTGTATCTTTTGTCAATTACCTTAATTCTGTATCCTCTGGTTACTCACCCTCCTGCCAGTGGAAACAGTTTCCCCCTTATTGACTCTATCAACACCAGTCATAATTTTGAACACCTCAATTTAATCTCCCCTTAACCTTCACTGCTCTAAGGAGGACAATCCCAGCTTCTCTGGTCTCTCCACGTAACTGAAGTCCCTCATCCCTGGTACCATTCTCATAAATCTCCTCTGCACCCTCTCCAAGTCATTAACAACCTTCCTAAAGTGTGGTGCCCAGAATTGGACACAATACTCCAGCTGAGGCCTAACCAGTGATCTATAAATGTTTAGCATAAGTTCCTTGCAGTTGTACTCTATGGGAGGAACCTTAGCACACAAAAACAGGTGGGTTGGGAACAGGTGGGGGTGAAAATGTTAAAAATCTGAGCCCCCGACCCCACCCTGCCCACTTCCGGGTTTTACAGAGGTGGGGTAAGTGGCGGGAAGCCAACCTGCTCCCAGGAGGTGGGTTGGCATTTTAAGTGTGTTAATGAGGCTGGCAGCTCTTGATTTAATCTTACAGTGGGTGGCTGGGTTTCCCAACCCTCGGGAAACCCAGCAGCTAAAGTGAGGTGAGAACAGCTTCGTGGAGAAGGTAAATGCCTTCACATCACTGCTTGTGGGCCAGGAGGAGCAGGAGAGCTCCCCCCGTCGGCCCCCCAAGCTCCCCATCATCAGGCCAACCCCCATACAAAGGCCCCCCCGGGATCAGGGATAAGACCCCCCCCACTCCCGAGATCGGGGTTCAGACCCCCCCTTCGGATCAGTACCTCACCGGGGTCAGGGATTGGACCTACCCTGGGATTGGGGATTGGACCCACCCTGGGATTGGAGATTGGACCCACCCTGGGGTCGGGGATTGGACCCACCCTGGGGTCGGGGATTGGACCCACCCTGGGGTCGGGGATTGGACCCACCCTGGGATAGGGGATTGGGCCTGATGTAAGAAAAAGGAGTCTCACACATTAAGTAACTTTAAAGTAAGCTTTAAACAACTTATAATCACACTACATACAGGAGAGGTCTTCACCATGCCTCTGGTAGAAGCCCCTTACAATACTGAGTAGTTCAGTATTTATACCAGTCCAACAGGAAGTGATGTATGACAGGAAGTGATGTACAAAGTTCACAGTTCATAGTTTCACAGTTCACAGAAAGTGACACATAACTTCCCGGAAGTTATCATTATTATCACATTCTTCCCTCCTGCAGGATTAGAAGGCTGTGGTCTTCCTTTTGTTCCGCAGCCGCCGAACGAGGAAGAGTCGCACCCGTTTGGGTTCCCGTCGTAGAGGGTCGCTGGTCCGCTTACATGCGGTTGGCCATTGGTCAGAGTCTGTGTGGCCTGGATTACCCTGTGAAGGGTCAGGGAGGTCATGGCTTCGCGTACGAGCCCCAATAGGTTCAAAGTCGGTCTGCCTCTGTTCAGAGGGAGGTGCAGAGCTGGTCTGTGGCGGATCAGTACTTTCGTGCGCGGTACTGGGAGGATCGCAACTTTGAGTACGTGGTTCTACCGGCACCAAGCTAGTTGGTGTCCGATCAGGATCCTGGAGAGGGGTACCCGATAGGTTCCAAGAGTTTCCTGGTGAAATACCATCACCCGATGTCCCACTAGGTCCTGGTGGGCAGGGAGCCAGATCCCGTAATGATACGGTAGATTCTCGGCCGTCGGGATATCGTATGTTTGCATAGGTGGGGTTGGCATCGGTTAGTTCGACCTCGTCTACGAGAGGGTCATTTTTAGACGTCCGAACGTATCTTCGGAGTAGAACAGGTCCAGGAGTAGTTAGCCATGACGGGAGTGATGTCCCATGAGATGAGCGACGCTGGAATCCAAAGAACCGCTCATGAGGTGTAGTATTTGTGGCTGTAGAAAGAAGGGACCGTATAGAGTGCAATGCATCCGGAAGCACTGCTTCCCATTGCTGGTCTGGTAGACCCCGAGATCTTAAAGCAAGACGTACGGAATTCCAGATGATACCGTTATACCTCTCTACCTGCCCATTTCCGATGGGATGGTATGGTGTTGTTTTGCTTGTAGCAACTCCCCGTTCTGAGAGGTAGTCCT
Organism: Somniosus microcephalus; assembly: GCF_052327205.1. Classification (NCBI taxonomy): domain Eukaryota; kingdom Metazoa; phylum Chordata; class Chondrichthyes; order Squaliformes; family Somniosidae; genus Somniosus; species Somniosus microcephalus. Next base: position 23,560,530 of record NC_140988.1, read on the forward strand.
TGAGTTCCTTTGACATAAAGGATGGACCCCGATCTGAGTGGATATAAGCCGGCATGCCACAGAGAGAAAATACCTGCTCAAGGCAGCAGATTACTGTGGACGCCAGCATATTGGAGCAGGGGAAGGCAAACGGAAAACGTGAATATTCATCAATCATGGTGAGCAAATATGTGTTCCGAGTGGAAGAGGGCACTGGGCCCTTAAAATCGATGCTAAGTCGTTGCATCGGTTGGGTTGCGTGTATGAGCATACCATCTGAGGGGCGGAAGAACTGAGGTTTTAATTCCGCACAAAGCCGGCATTCTGAGCATATTTTCTTTACATCTCCAGTAGAAAAAGGGAGATTCCGTGATCGTACGAAATGTAGCATGCGCGTAACGCCAGGATGACACAATCCATTATGGACATCTATGAGAGTAGAGGACGACATAGCAGAGCAGAATGCCCGTGTGAGGGTGTCCGGGGCCACATTCTCCTTGCCAGGTCGATAGTGAATGGTATAACCAAAAGAGGCCAGTTCCATCCTCCAAAGTTGTATTTTATTATTCTTAATTTTGGTTCGTTTTCGATTATCGAGCATGAAGGCGACTGATCGCTGGTCCGTGATTAATGTAAAGTGCTGGCGAGCTAGAAAATGGTTCCACTTCCGTACTGCCTCTATGATGGCTGTGGCTTCCTTCTCAACCGGAGGATAATGTAGCTCGGCACCTTGTAAGGTCCTGGACATAAATGCTACAGGACGACCTTCCTGATTTAGAGTAGCCGAGATCGCCACCTCCGAGGCATCACATTCAACTATGAAAGGGAGATTCTCATCGATGGAGTGAAGAGCCGCTTTCTCCAACTGTTGTTTGAGAAGGTTAAAGGCTGCAACAGCCGCTGTTCCCAATGGAAATGATCTAGCATTCAGCAAGGGTTGGATTTTGTCCGAAAAATTAGGAATCCATTTAGCGTAGTATGCAAACAGACTGAGAGCCCGACGTAAAGAAGCCGGATTCTTAGGTGATGGCAGTTCTTGGAGCGGGCGAAGTCTTTCTGGGTCTGGCTTAATGATACCATTGCCTACGCAGTAGCCGAGGATGTTGATGGTCAGTTGCGACTCAGATTTAGATTCATTCAGGGTTAAGTTACGGCGATGGAGGGCATCCCGAAATTTTTGGAGGTTGGCGTCGTGTTCCTGTTGATCGTGACCTGCAATAGTAATGTTATCAAGATAGGGAAAAGTGTCCCTTAGGTTTTCCTGTTTAACCAGGCCATCCATTGCCCATTGGAAGACAGCCACTCCATTAGAAACCCCGAATGGGAGGCGACGAAATTGGTACAGCCGTCCATTAGCCTCAAAGGCCGTACACTGCTTATCTGAGACCTTCAAGGGTACTTGATGATAGGCACTTTTTAAATCGTAAGTTGAGAACACTTTGTATTCGGCCAGTTTATTAACCATATCATCAATGCGTGGCAATGGGTAGGCGTCCAAGTCGGTATATTGATTGATGGTTTGCGAATAATCAATGCATAGTCGTTGTTTGTGAGGTTTTAGAGGGTTCTTGACAATGACGACTTGAGCCCGCCAGGGCGACGAACATGGTTCAATGATATCCTCTGCTAGAAGTCGAGAGATTTCAGCCTCAATAAAAGATTGGTCTTCCTGATTAAAGCGCCGCGATTTCGTTATTATTGGTTTGCATCGAGGCGGAATACTGGCAAATAATGAGGGTTCATCAAGTGAAGCTGCTGACAATGCACAAAACGGTAATTTAGACGGTATATTAGAAATAGTAAGTCCAGGTTTGGATCCGCCGAACTCAATGGTGAGTTTCTTATGCTGTTTTTGGAAATCCAGCCCTAAGAGGAGATCACTACATAAGTCCTTGAGCACCGAAAGTCGGGTGGAGGGATACAGGTGACCATTAAGTGTCATATCAACAACACAAAAGCCGGAGGTTCTGGTATTAAGTGATGACTGAGCCATCGCAATTGCCTGGTCCGATGGGAAGACATGTAGTTTCAATTTCGCAACAATCTGTTCTTTAATGAAACTATCAGTACTTCCTGAGTCAATTAAGGCATCTAAGGTATGCCCTTTAATTGAAACTTTTGTAGCTGCATGAAACAGGTTCTGTGGGCAAGCAGCTGTAATTGGTGTCATTGCACAGAGAGTGGCTGAAACTCTCGGTGTGCTTCTTCGGGAGAGAGCTCGAGGGGAAGCTTGATAGGTCCTAGCTGGAGCATCTCGATAGGCCCTAATTGGGGCAGTTCGGTAGGCCTTAGCTGGATAGGCCCTCGTAGAGGCTTTTAATTGGCAAACTTTAGCAAAGTGTCCTTTTTTTTTGCAATAACTGCAGATTGCATTGCGAGCAGGGCAGAATTTCCTAGGGTGAAAAGCATCTCCACAAAAGAAGCATTCCTTCCTAGATTGCCAAGAGGCTGCTAAAGTGGGGTCATCCTCCTCTTCTTCATCAGAATTATCAGAATTAGATTCCTCCATGATAGGGTTCACCTGAGACCACTTGAATTGTCTGGTTGCAGTTACAGCAGCAGATCGAGATCTGGGCAGCTGATAGAGGTCTGCATTTCTCTTTGCCAAATCCAGAGAACAAGCTAGGTCAAAAGCTTTTTGTAGCTCAAGTGTTTTACTTTCTAGTAGACGCTGGCGTATAAATGGAGAGGCAATCCCGCAGATGAAAGCATCACGAATCATTTCTTCGCGGTACAGCTCAGCTGAGGCTGCCTGAAAGTTACAATCTATGCTGAGCCTGCGAAGTTCTTGAAGGAATTCGTTAATCGATTCCCCTGGCCCTTGTCGGGCTGTGGCCAGTAGATGTCTAGCATAGACCTCATTTGGAGTCTTGGCATACAGTTTCTTAAGTGTCCGAATCACCTCATCGTAATTATCCCATTCATCAACATATTCAAACACTGTTGGGGTCACATAGTTGATAAGCATCCTCAGTTTAGTAGGAGCAGTCGCTTTACATTCATCAAGGAAATTCTCAAAAGTACGGTACCAATGCTTCCATACCTTGCCAGCTGCTGGTGTGTTTGGGTCCAAGTCCAGACGAGTAGGTTTAAGGAGGTTTTCCATGATGGGTGGTTCCCTGGATCCTTAATTCCGAGTTTGTCCAAAGGTCTAGTATTTGTGAGTGTAAATACTAAGTTGTTTAAATTGATGTAAGAAAAAGGAGTCTCACACATTAAGTAAGCTTTAAACAACTTATAATCACACTACATACAGGCGAGGTCTTCACCATGCCTCTGGTAGAAGCCCCTTACAATACTGAGTAGTTCAGTATTTATACCAGTCCAACAGGAAGTGATGTATGACAGGAAGTGATGTACAAAGTTCACAGTTCATAGTTTCACAGTTCACAGTTCACAGGAAGTGACACATAACTTCCCGGAAGTTATCATTATTATCACAGGGCCCACCCGGGAATGTGCCCACCCTGGGGTCGGGGATGGGACCCCACTCCCTCGAGATTGCACACCCCCTGGGGTCGGGGATCGGATTACCTGGTTCCGCAGCCTGCTCCGGAGTGCGCCCCACTTGATTGGATGCCAAGCCTGTCAATCAGGCTGACTTCTGGGAGAGGAACCTGTCAAAGCCAGAAGAGTTAAAACTCTACAGCAAGCGGGCAAACCCATGACTTCCGGGTTTCCCGTCCAAAACTCCGCCCCCCTGCCTACATAACCCGCCCCTGTTAATATCCAGGCCAATATAAAGCCCAGGATCTCGTATGCTTTTTTAACAGCCTTATCAATTTGTCCGGCCACCTTCAAAGGTTTGTCTCCAGGTCTCGTTCTTCCTGTAGCCCCTTTAAAATTGTAAAATTCCTGCCACTTTCCTTCTTGCTCCTGCATGGCACCAGCAATCATACTTGCAGACACCTATGGGCCAGATTCTGCTGTGAGCGGTGAACAAACCGTGCCAGCTGTGAACGCTGTTAGCCTCACCGTTATTTTTTTTAAATTTGCATTTATACCGCACCTTTCACAACCTCAGGACGTCCCAAAGCACTTTACAGTCAATGAAGTATTTTTGAAGTGTTGGAAACACAGCAGTCAATTTGCACACAGCAAGGTCCCACAAACAGCAATGTGATACCGACCAGATAATCTGTTTTTGTTATGTTGATTGAGGGATAAATATCAGCCAGGACATCAAGAATAACTCCCCTGTTCTTCTTCGAAATATTGCCTTGGGATCTTTTACGTCCACCTGAGAGGGCAGACGGGGCCTCAGTTTAACATCTCATCCGAAAGACGGCACCTCCGACAGTGCAGCACTGCACTGGGAGTGTCAGCCTAGATTTTTGTGTTCAAGTCTCTGGAGTGAGACTTGAACCCACAACCTTCTGACTCAGAGGTGAAAGTGCTACCCACCGAGCCACAGCTGACATTCTGCGCAGCAAAATCCACCCCTTCATCTGTTAAGAGAGAACATGGAACAGCAGAGAGCTAGTCAGGGCAGTAGAGCCTGAACACTCTGATACTTGTGGAAGATATACTGCCTCACAATCCATATCTTTGACTCTTTATTTATGCTGTGGTCTTGGCTTACCTTTGTTGTTCTGCACAAGTTGTTGAACTTCATTTGTGGTCCATGATTCAGGGATCCAGCCTTCCGCCTGTTGAAAATCTCTCGCCAAGGACACTGTGGCTCAAATTTAGTGATAAGTGTCTCTCTCCTCTTCAAGACCTCATCTATAAATTTGGACAGAAATCTACCTGTGAAGGAAGCCTGTGCTCTCACCTCCTGGCTGAGTGTCACATGGATTAGTTAAGGGTTGTTAGGCCACTTCAGAAACGTGAAGCAGACATTATCAGAGCCAAGTTAAGATTGGCCAGATTACCATCAGCAACAAGTGACGAAAGATTATTCCCAGTGAAAAGCATGAGAGATCAACAAATTAAAAATCATAACATTAATAAATCTGAAAAAGCAGGATAGTAACAACCCAAGAGTCACAAACAGAAACTAGATCCGATGATCTTTATCAGGAGAGGGAAGCTATCAAATAAGCGGGCATCGAGATGTACTGTACAAGTTCTTATTTCTCAAAATGTTAACTAAGAAAAAAAGTAACATTTTGGTTGAAACACCCACTGAACCCCTTCAAAAAAAACTTTGCATAATGTAGCCCCTATAGAACTGACTCTCCTCTATCTCAAATTAAATATTAATTCATAGGATAAATGATCCACAGACTTGGGCAGAAAAAACTTAGGAAGGATTTTTAACCTAACGCGCGACCAGCGGGAAATGGACAGGTTTGAGGAGGCTGCCCGGCCCGATTTTACCCTCCATTGAAGTTTGATCCAAACCCGTCTGTTTTCTGCCCCGTGGGTCAGGTTAAAATGACTTGCAACCAGTTTGTTCCCGATTGATCGTCTGAACAGAATTTGCAGCAAAATATTCTGGGTTATCAAACCACGCTAATGACAGGAAGGATATCAGTGCTCGGTATCCCATCGCTGGGTGTAGCGTACTCCCAGGTGCTCGCACTGGCTCCTTCTGCGTGCATAATGGAGAGCGGAGATGCTGAAAACCGTGCCACAATAACGAGTCCACTGCCGTAAGTAAAGCAGCGAAAGATCATGGAGCTCCAATCACTTCCAGTAAATGGCTAAAATGAATTGGACTTAAAAAATGTAAATTAAGAAGTTTGCTTCTCAAACAAAAAGGAGTCTTGTCTTGCGAAACAAAAATGAGATTGGGTTGAGAGGCTGCAAAATAAATACTTGTGCATCTCGAGCAATTACAACTAAAAACAAGCAACTGAAACACTGGCTGACCTTTATTAAACCACCACAAAACCACTTAACCTGCTGGATTGTGCCTCTAAGGACACCTGCTGAAGCAGGCTAAACAAATAGCGATTCTTAACTGAAGAACACTTGGTTTCTTTCAGTCAAGCTCCCATCTGTTGACAGCCTTTTGTCTGAGCTGTGTTCAGCTGCAGCAGCAGCAGCACTGTGCTTTGAGCCGCCTTTTCTGTGAAGTCCTCTTTAGCATATTCCTCTTTTTTTAATGCCCTGATTTATTCATTGGTTTCACCCCTTCTCCCCTCCCCCCCCAATGCTTTCGGAGTGCCTTCTTGTCTCCAGTACTCTGAGGGTCATGTCTTTTCAGTCACTTGGACAATACCTGGTGCCTGCATCTGTTTCCAGATCAAATCAGGCATATTGTGATCACATCCTGCCTGAGAATTGTTCCCCCTTTTGCTAGGCATTGTCGCCAATTTCATGCCATGTATCGCTCCATGTTTTGTGCTTCATGAAGCTGTCATGGGTATAAAAGTTGCCTGACCAGGGTCGTAGTCAAAGGGGTGGGAATGAAGCATCAGCGAAATGTTTATCGGGCCACCCACACTACACTCCAGGAATTAATTGTAGCCAGCGGGCTTCATTATGCAGCCTATAGGAGTCAACAGTTTTACAAGGCCAATAAAGCCTCTTCTATACAAGAGATAAGAGCAGGGAAAGGCTCTGTCATTCACTTGGCCATTTACTGCCCCAGTACAGTTATCACATCTCAGTCACTAATGTGGAATTCCGAATTAGGCCTGATAACTTTCCAATATTCTTTAAGCCAATGCAATTATTAGAATATATTATTAGCACTTTTGCTTATTTTCGCTGGGGGTGGTGGTGGGTGTGGGGGATTAGATCCCAGCAGGAAGCCATTGACTGACATGAGACAGCTTTGTCCTGTGTATGTTAAACAATTTCATGGACATCTGTCACACATAGTTAACTTTGCATTGCTGCATTTCAGCTGGCAAGCTTATAGCGGCCCTTGCTGATAAAGTAGCTGGCACTCTGCAAAAGTGCAGGATAGCGAAGCAGGAATCATAAAACACAGTGCTGTGCAGCAATATCCAAGTTCATTCAGTGCAATGAAACCATGCGGAGGAGCTTTATTCCTGGGTAATTATCTGGAAACCTATAAGACAATAAAGCATCTGGTGGTCTTTCTTCCATGTTTCAATTTTTCTCAATATTGTGACAGGGAAAAGCATTGTATTTTTCCCTGGGTGGCTGCTGCAGGCAGGGAATAAAAGCAAGGGTCAGAAAAGAGCAAATACATGAATTTATATCTTTCTCTTTTTTTTTTGGTTAATTCCACCGTTATTATTCTGGAGGACTTCTTCACTAGTTTTCAGCTCGTGATTCTCACTGTTATCTCCTGAATAAATCTTTGTCCTCCCCCTTCTCCACCTCCCAAACAGACAAACGCACAGTGTTTTTCTAAAAGGTTATCATTAATGATTAGGGGCTGTTAGGATGGCAGCAAAATCGGGAGAAACAGGAGTGCAGGATAGCATCTCTCATAACCCTTCAGCGACTTTATCACTGATGACTACCAGTGCATTCAACACAGCATCATCTCAACTTTCGACAGCTGCTGTGTGGATGTGTGTGCGTAGGTGTGAGTGGCAGTGCTGAATCTCTTTATAAGAGTACAGTAGACAACCCACTCCCAATGCTTCCTTGGGAGACACGCAAAAAGCATGGTTAAAAAGGAGAGGGGAACAAACACATTTATAAGAGGGATTGGCTCATATGGACTCTCTGTAAGCGAGAGAACTATAAATGGCGCATGCTAGATCAGATGTTAAAATGGATCAGACAGACTCATAAAGGAATTGGAGGGGGACCCACTCTACAAGAAATTTATTATCTGCTGCATTCAGGAATCTCACAGGCTATTTCTGATTTATTTCACTCGAGGAAAGAGTTGTCGCTTTTTAGTGTTTGTACTATTGCTAAGGACTGTGCTGGACTGCAGATGGTGAGGCTACAGATGGAAACCAATTATTAACATGAATCTGGATTTGTAACATCGACCTTTTTGTAAGGTTTATGTGTGAGAAGTTCCACGTGGCTGTTTGGCGGTTGTCCCATTGCCCCACCAGCAGTTCCCTGCATGTGATGCCTTTTAAATATTAATAAAAATGAATCTTACTGATGGTCATAATTACAATAATTATTAATAAGAATGTCTGCAATTTGCACATAGACACTAATAAATACAAGGGAGTACTGGCATCGTAACCCATGATCGTAAAACTGGAGCAGTTTAGAACGGTTACCTGATTCTGCACATCCTTGCAATCACTGCCAGGTATTTAATATGGTGAAGAATATAAGGGGCGATGCCATGGGATTTCAGCATGTACATCCAGTGAAATTCCTCTATCCGCTATCTTGGTGAAAGTGCAGCCTATTTATTTTTAATGGATTAATGCCTTCACTACGAGAGGGCAGAAAAGAATTTCAGACAAACCGCTTACAAAGTATTACAAAGTATTTACAGCATGGAAATAGGCCATACGGCCCAACTGGTCCATGCCGGTGTTTATGCTCCACACGAGCCTCCTCCCACCCTTCTTCATCTCACCCCATCAATTTATCCATCTATTCTTTTCTCCCTCATGTGCTTAGCTAGCATCCCCTTGAATGCATCTATGCTATTCGCCTCAACTACTGTGGTTTCAAGTTCCACAGATTTCTCCTGAATTTCCTATTGGATTTATTATTATCTTATATTTATGGCCCCTAGTTCTGGGCTGGCTGCAAGTGGAAACATCTTCTCTATGTTTGTGGTGTAGTATCCCATGGATTCCGTCCAGGCCTACACTGTTTTACACCTAAATGGGGTGTGTTCCGCTCTTATCCTAGCAGTGAGTATTGGTACAGATACCAAATGTTAGCGCATTCTTTGCCCTTGATGAGTGATGACCATGCAAGAGGATTAACTGTTGCGAGATCATTACTGCAGATCTATCAAGAAATCTGCAGCCGATTGCTAAGAAATTCTAAATCCAGTACACATCTGACGCAAAACATGCAATAGCGAATTGACGGCCTGTCTTACATTCCATCCGATTTTCTGTTTTATTTATTGAAGTCAAAATCAGGCAGAGTGTAAAAGAAGGCTGCTGATGCACTATCACCCACTCTTTGCTACTGTCAAAGACAAATTTCACCCCAATTATATCTTGTTTAGTATCGAAAAGACCCATATCGCTTCATGAAAAGCCTAGGATGTTGGAATAAAGTATGGTGGTATTTTGAGGATGACAAAAAACAAAACAAATGTATTACCTCAACAGTGTGTGATCTGACTTCGTCATGAGAATTTTTTTGACAATCCAAATTGCTCGCACTCCTTTCAAATTCAGGAAAACACATAATGAAAATTAAAATAAGGCCATCGAAAAAAGTTTCAACAAATTTAAATGTGAAAATATCAGGAAAAAACTTCAGAAATCAGAAAATTGCATTAAAAAATAATCCTTTCACAAGCTGCATTTAAACGGCTACCCATAATATGAAGTGGCACCAATCTGTGTAAACGGCAAAACCAGGATTCACAGCTGCCAGGTTCCTCTTCAACAGTACACATGAATATAATGTAGATACTTACTTCTTCAAATTTCATTTATTTAATTTTTTTTAAATGTGAACAAAAACTGAAATGACTTAATCATTTGTACAAACAAGTGGCGGGTCCCTGGGAATAGAATGTCATGCTGACAGGGTTAGATGAAGAAGGGTGGGAGGAGGTGTGTGTGGATGATGCGCACTGGCATACAGCAGTTGGGCCGAATGGCCTGTTTCTGTGCTGCAGAATCGATGTAATTCTATGTAATGTAATGTCCAACAACTTTGGTTGTTCAAATGCAGCCTCATACTGCGACTTGTGTGGTGTCCCCTACTACAGCAGCAACAATCTGCAATTATATAGTTGGCTTTAACGTTGTAAAACGTTTCCAAGACGCTTCACAGGAGCGCTATCAGACAAAATTTGTAATACAAATATTACAGTATCTAAAACAAGATGGCAGCTGGATCTTGTGCTAACTTTCCACAGCAGTCATTTACATGTCTTAAAAAGAAAACTGTTGTATAAAGACTAGTTTAAGGTTACTGAAGGCTAACAATAAAGAATTTGGCTTTTTTTGGCTCTTTTCTTTAACTTTCTGTTATTAATAAACCAGAAGGCTCCCACAGTCTCTTGCTATTCACAAGATTATGCACATTCTAAGTTATTTTCTGTTTTTTGTGTACAAGTTGCAATTGGCCTCTACCTAAATTACAGCACCAATAAATTCTGTTCAAGCAGCGAGCCAGAACCCCCCCCCCCCCCACAAACTGTCTGATGAAAGGTAATTGTGTTGGCCTCTTTCAATGGCTTTTGATGCCTTCAGTAAATTTGAGTTTATCTTGCGTTCACGTAATAGAGAATGCAGCGAAATGAGATGAAGCCTGGGTGTTTGAATGGAAGTCCTTAATCAGATGCATCTTCTTAGTTCTTCAAGTGCCTATCATATCACACAACTGCTCTTGAAGAGCCCTCCATTTACCCTCTTCCCCTAATTAAATGTGCACTTCATTAATGTAAATTGGGGGTTTAATGCTCTTGTTGAAATTCTGAAGAAAGTGCTGTAGGCTTGCGAAATGCTTGAGCATCATTGCAAATTAGATTAGGGACCGAGAAAGGCAGTAAAATTAGAATGATAATGGCTGATAGGGCTTCTGACAGGCATGACTATTCAGAGATCAATGCAAAGGAGAGCAGCTCCTACGGCCTAAGAAAGACAGGGACTAACGTCAGCCTACAGATGTTGCTTTTGGAAAGCACTTTAAATTAGTTTAATTTGGTAAATTGTGGAGATTTAAAGGACATTAGCTGGCTAGATACAAGACAGGGATACATTTAATCTTTTATATTGAAACACAAAATGGATTGGACAAATGCATATACCAATCGGATCAAGTGGCTTTAATTTAAAAGTTAGTTAAGGAGAAATGGAACCCAATAAAATATACTGTGCTGCAGTTATTTCACTGGTTTAAAAAGATAGATTGACTGGATAGTAATATTAACACTGAAATTGAGGGAAGTTAAACATATTGATCTATTTACACTATTGACTCATATCAATAACTGTTAATAATTCACAATGGAACTATGGCTACATTGCTCTTTTCTAAACTGCAGCCTTTCCGTGCTTCAATGGTTAGGTGGGGCGCTGTGGATCACCATCACTTATTCAGCCTGTAAAGTAGCTTAAGCACATAAGAACATTAACGTTTGGGTCCCAATACCAGATTGACCCTTATTCATAAAGTGCAAATGGTTGGAAGTAGAACAGATTGGTTGCTAGCGATTCCCTTTTATGTGCAGTTTAGTGTCCTTGATTTCTCCCCTTTCTTCCTTTAATCTGACATCAGTGGCTTAATAAGTTTGCACTCTGAGTAAACAGGCCAGTGCAGGCCCTTTTTAACACAGAGTCAAGGGAAAGGGCGACATTAAAAGGTTTGCTCTGAGAATTAAACAACTTAAGAATGAATGAAAACACTGGCCCTGAATAGTGTTGTGTGCCAACCATTTTGCATAACACCCGTGCTTTCTGTTTTACCGTCTGCTCTCAAACATTGCACAGATTGCACCTGTACATGAAAATGAAGAATGCAAAGATTTATTCTCTCTTTCAAATTGCATGACCTTGTTTCAGCGAACAAGTAAAATTTTAAAAAGCACACTTTAAGCTTAAGCCATTCATCTTTTGCACGCTTGTATTTGAATACAAACTTTCCAGTCATCCAAAAGCCAAGAAGGAGATTGTTTTTTTCACTGTTCTCATAACAATAAAAATAAATATTGCAAATTCGTTTTCAAATATTCTGCAACGGAAAATAAGTTACTGATACAGGGGCCAATCGTACTCTCTTGGCCATGTCTGGGAGCAGTTAGAGGGCAACACCGTGGTGCCAGGCCAGAGATGGAGGAAGAAGAAAAAAAAGTGTGGGCATGAAGAAGGATGGTGTGGGAATAGGCGGAGAGAGCTGTTTTCATTCTGAGGCTTCTCTGTTTATTCGAGGCGGCGTGGAGCAGGTGTATGGTTAGGCTATGGCGGGATGTGGGATATATCTATGGTAAGGAAACAGGGGTTTGTGACTCAGGAGAGGGCCAGCAGCATCTGGTTATTTCCATAGAACCATAGAGGTTTACAGCACAGAAGGAGGCCATTCAGCCCATCGTGTCTATGCCAAACCTCTGCTGGAACAATCCAAAACTGCTCCACTCTCGCCTCACTGTTTCAAATATTTATCCAAGTATCTCTTAAAAAATGCAATGGTCTCTGCCTCAACCATTCCCTGCAGCAACGCATCCTGTTAACCAACAAACTTCACATGTTAAGATATTTTCCTAACCTCTGTCCTCACGCTCTTGCTGACAATGTTAAATTGATGACCCCTCATCACTGACTCCCAAACCAGTGATCCTTCCTTATTCACCCTATGTAAATGCTTCACAATTTTAAAAACCTCTATTAAATCCTCCCTGTCCTACATCCTTGGTATCAGAACAATTTCAACCTCTGGCTTCCTAAACACTCAAAGTACTTTCAGTTTGTTAAGGTGCATCCACAATGATGCAGAATAGAATTGTGCACAAGGACACTTTGACACACAAGACTGACTCAGTGCTAACACTTAGGCTCGCCGCATCCAATTTTGTAGCCAAAGGAAACAAAATACCTGATGCTATTGTGTGCTTCCACTCTCCTGTAGGTCTATTGGAGAAGGGTGGTTCAGAAAACGGAAAGCATAAAACAAAAGCAAAGGACACTATAAATGTCACCCTGTATCCCACTTCACCATGTACACTCAATGGGGTGTCAAACTAAAGCGGTGCGAGACTACTCTCTCCAGCGAGTCTTACTCCGTGGGATACAGTTGCAAAGTGGTTATGTTACAGGACTAGTAATCTAGAGGCCTGGACTAATAATCTGGGAGACGTGTGTTCAAATCCCACCACAGCAGCTGGGGAATTTAAATTCAGCTAATTAAATAAATCTGGAATTTAAAAAGCTAGTATCAGTAATGGTGACCATGAAACTACCGGATTGTCAGGAGAAACCCAACTGGTGTCCTAACCCTAATGTCCTTTAGGGAAGGAAACCTTACCTGGTCTGGCCTATATGTGACCCACAGCAATGTGGTTGACTCTTAACAACAGGCCACTCAAACCGCTGCAACAAAGTCATCATTATGGGAGTACCTTCACCACAATGACTGCAATGGTTCAAGGCGGCGGCTCACCACCATCTTCTCAAGGGCAATTAGGGATGGGCAATAAATGCAAGCCTTGCCAGCGATGCCCACATCCTGTGAACAAATTTTTAAAAAATCTCCACATCACTCTGGAATCAGGTCAGGCTTGACTCCAGACTCCCACTGCCAGTTTAGTATTGGTGAGAAGCTGAAATCATTTCACACAGATGTTCAACTTGCACCATAAAATCCTATTGTTCTACTTCTCATCACTTGCAAAGAATTCTTGACTTACTCTCAGGCTAATGACTGCTGTGTGGCACAGACCAAGAGAGCTGTCACTTCTTCCTTGTCTAATTTTAACAGAAGGCCAAAGCTGGAACCAAAAGCTAACAATTAGTTACCCTGAAAGGACCAAATCCAAATTAAGGACATACAACACAGCCGTAAACATTTGACAAAAAAGAACTTGAAGGTGTATCTTATTTTACACAAGTTAGATGTCATTTGTAAAGTCTGTGCAGAAAATATATATTTAAAATACGAGAAACCTTACGTTCACATCCAATTGTACTGAACTAGTTACCGAAAGGAAGCTGAATTTGTGGAAAGGTCAGAGAGTAAATCGAGTTGGAGAGCAAATCATTGCTGGAACAATACAAACAGCATGTTACAAAGCTCGACCTGTTTGCAATTTCACTTGTGTTACTTAATGTGCCTCATACTCCTTCTACTGGCGCAATGAGCTGTCATTTTTAGCTCCACATCACGTTTATTTTTACTTTCTTAAAAAGGGTGAAACAAATATTATAAAGCAGCAAGGTGATCTACTGGCAATAGTGAACTCCAAGGTATGTATATTGTAAGGGTTGGCGCCTTTCATTGTTGCCGTGGTAACCCCACCCCAGCTGATTTACATACACCTTGTTGCTCATTATTGACTAAGTCACTTTCTGTAGAACTAAATCACTTTCAAGAGAACTAGCAAATTACAGAAAGTTAAGATATCCCAACCATATAAAATAGTTTAAATTTTGCAATTACAATTTAAATAATGTCAGAGATTGTACAAAATTCCTATTAGGAACATAGGAACAGGAGGAGGCCATTCAGTCCCTCGAGCCTGTTCCACCATTCAATTAGATCATGCCTGATTTGTATCTTCACTCCATCTACCCGCCTTGGATCTGTAACCCTTAAAACCCTTGCCTAACAAAAATCTATCAATCTCAGTTTTGAAAATTTCAATTGACCCCCAGGCTCAACAGTTTCTTTGGGGGGAAGAGAGTTGTAGATTTCCATTACCTTTGTGTGAGGAAGTGTTTCCTGACTATTGTTTCGTTGTGAAACGCTTTTGCGATGGGTGAATAAAATGGAGCAACAAATGAGGCTGTTCACGTAAAGAAGCCGATTGTTTTGCTGGTGACAGATTCTTTTTGTACACAAAAGCTGGATGTGATCTGAATAATTTGATATATATCCAGTGAGGTGTGTTCTTCCTGGTTCACAGAATCCAGTTTTGAGCTCCATGTAACACAACATTTGAGCTGCAGTGAATCTATTGGTCTTTGCACTCTGGATTACACAGTAAAAATCAGAATGAGGAAATAATTTTTTTTTTTATTCGTTCATGGGATGTGGGCGTCACTGGCAAGGCCAGCATTCATTGCCCATCCCTAGTTGCCCTTTAGAAGGTGGTGGTGAGCTGCCTTCTTGAACCGCTGCAGTCCGTGTGGTGAAGGTACTCCCACAGTGCTGTTAGGGAGGGAGTTCCAGGATTTTGACCCAGCGACGATGAAGGATCGGCGATATACTTCCAAATCAGGATGGTGTGTGACTTGGAGGGGAACTTGGAGGTGGTGGTGTTCCTATGCGCCGGCTGCCCTTGTCTTTCTAGGTGGAAGAGGTCGTGGGTTTGGGAGGTGCTGCCGAAGAAGTCTTGGCGAGTTGTTGCAGTGCATCTTGTAGATGGTACACACTGCAGCCACGGTACGCTGGTGTTGGAGGGAGTGAATGTTTAAAGTAATGGATGGGGTGCCAATCAAGCAGGCTGCTTTGTCCTGGATGGTGTCGAGCCTCTTGAGTGTTGTTGGAGCTGCACTCATCCACGCAAGTGGAGAGTATTCCATCATACTCCTGACTTGTGCCTTGTAGATAGTGGAAAGGCTTTGGGGAGTCAGGAGGTGAGACACTCGCCGCAGAATATCCAGCCTCTGACCTGCCCTTGTTGCCACAGTATTTATGTGGCTGGTCCAGTTAAGTTTCTGGTCAATGGTGATCCCCAGGATGTTGATGGTGGGGGATTCGGTAATGCCGTTGAATGTCAAGGGGTGGTGGTTAGACTCTCGCTTGTTGGAGATAGTCATTGCCTGGCACTTGAGTGGTGCGAATATTACCTGCCACTTATCAGCCCAAGGATGAATGTCGTCCAAGTTTTGTTGCACACGGGCATGGACTGCTTCATTATCTGAAGAGTTGTAAATGGCACTGAACACTGTGCAGTCATCAGCGAACATCCCCACTTCTGACCTTATGATGGAGGGAAGGTCATTGATGAAGCAGCTGAAGATGGTTGAGCCTAGGACACTGCCCTAGAACTCCTGCAGCGATGTCCTGGGGCTGTGATGATTCACCTCCAACCACCACAACCATCTTCCTTTGTACTAGGTATGACTCCAGCCAGTGGAGAGTTTTCCCCCGATTCCCATTGACTTCAGTTTTACTAGGGCTCCTTGATGCCACACTCAGTAAAATGCTGCCTTGATGTCGAGGGCAGTCACTCTCACCTCACCTCTGGAATTCAGCTTTTTTGACAATGTTTGGACCAAGGCTGTAATGAGGCCTGGAGCCAAGTGGTCCTGGCAGAACCCAAACTAGGCATCAGTGAGCAGGTTATTGGTGAGTAAGTGCTGCTTGATAGCACTGTCGACGACACCGTTCATCACTTTGCTGATGATTGAGAGTAGACTGATGGGGCGGTAATTGGCCGGGTTGGATTTGTCCTGCTTTTTGTGGACAGGAGATACCTGGGCAGTTTTCCACATTGTCAGATAGATGCCAGTGTTATAGCTGTACTGGAACAGCTTGGCTAGAGGCGCGGCTAGTTCTGGAGCAGAAGTCTTCAGCACGACAGCCGGGATGTTGTCGGGGCCCACAGCCTTTGCTGTATCCAGTGCACTCAGCCGTTTCTTGATATCACGTGGAGTGAATCTAATTGGCTGAAGACTGGCTTCTGTGGTGGTGGGGGCCTCAGGAGGAGGCCGAGATGGATCATCCACTCGGCACTTCTGGGTAAAGAAGGTTGCAAATGCTTCAGCCTTGTCTTTTGCACTCACGTGCTGGGCTCTGTAGATTTGAACTTCCCCTTTCTAGTAGACTTGGAAGGAGTTGACTTTTCTCTTACACAATTTTCTCAAAGCCAGAAGTGAAGGTATTCTTGTGTAAGTACCACTGCCCTGAGCACATGTAAAAATGACCAAATGCCAGAAGTGTCATAATGATGAGCTTCAGTTGTGCTGAAAATAATTTGCCATGAGTGTCTTCTGCCCTTCTGGGTATTTCTGTTCAATTTCACATCTTTGTCTAATTTCTCTGGATTTCCCTGATACACCCTCTGTACTTAAAGCGATAGGAAGCTCCCGGGGTAAGTACTGTGTATGACACACTACCCCTGACTAAACCCCCTGTGGTTTGGTTGCATTTTTTGCTTTAATCAATTACAATTGAAAATATTCCCAATTATATGGAACACTATTCATCAACCTCATCAGGCAAAGATGCACTGTTTTAAGGCAATTTATTGTTTATACCCCTGGTATCAGAGAGATTGGCCAATCATCAGTTGTCTTGTTTCCTAGGTGGGATGCCCCTCCCACCTCTGTCAGGAATGCCCCCTCCCACATGTGCCTATTACAGGTGCAGTAATTGCTATAATTTAATTTATAAAAATGACCTAATCACAATATAGACATTATAGACAATAATTGCTTAGCTAAATCACATGCTTCAAAACCAGCCTGGCAGTTCAGATGAGGGGCACTAATCCTAAATTTCTGGTGCCTTACTCTTGTGTAAAGCTATCAAATCTTAGGTTGGGATTTTACTAACCTCGGCAGATCCAGGGCGGGCAACGTCGGTGGCGTGTCCCGACCCCACTGCTGGCTCCATCCCGCTGTGTAGAATGACTTTCCATTGATTGGGTTTGTTAAGCCCGCTCAGCGCATTTCCCAACCAATTAGAGGAAGCGGATCTGGTGACATCATTTGATGATGCATCACCAGCCGATTTCCTTATAGGGACCATGGCCAACTTTAATTTGACATTTGTGCTGTCAGTGTTCTACAGCATTGTGGTGCTTCAAACACTGACAAGCACTGCACAGAGGTGCAGGGCTGCACCCAGGCTCTCCCATGATCATATGCTTATGGAGCAGTCACAGCACGCAGGGAGGTCCTCTTCCCTTCCCATGGGTGGTAGAGACCTCCCCAGGCGATCAACACAGCCTGGTTGCACTTTGCAGAGGAGGGCACAAGCAGGGATGTGGTCAGGAGGACCTGGGTGCAGTGCTGCAAACATTTCAATGCTCACAGTCCGCAGCCAGCAGCCTCCAAATTGCCCGCCGCACACCAGATGCAACCTCTCCACACTCAGAGTCCCACCCCCCCCACTGTTTGCTAACCTCACCCCCGACTGTAAGCCCATCGCCACAAAGAGCAGGCGATACAGTGCCGGGGACAGGGTTTTCATCAAAACCGAAGTGGAACGGCTCCTGAAGGAGGGGATTATTGAGGGCAGCTCCAGCCCCTGGCGAGCCCAGGTTGTGGTCGTTAAGACCGGCGAGAAACAACGCCTGGTCATCGACTACAGCCAAACAATAAACCGCTACACCCTGCTGGACGCCTACCCACTCCCCCGCATAGCTGACATGGTCAACCAGATCGCGCAGTACCGCGTCTTTTCGACCATTGACCTGAAATCAGCGTACCACCAGCACGGTGGCATAGTGGTTAGCACTGTTGCCTCACAGCGCCAGGGACCCGGGTTCGAATCCGGCCTCGGGTGACTGTCTGTGTGGAGTTTGCACATTCTCCCCGTGTTTGCGTGGGTTTTCTCCGGGTGCTCCGGTTTCCTCCCACAGTCCAAAGATGTGCGGGTTAGGTTGGTTGGCTATGATAAAAATTGACCCTTAGTGTTAGGGGGATTAAATACGTGGGGTTACGGGGATAGGGTGGGATATGTGTTGGTGTAGGGGTTATGGGGATCGGGTGGGATATGTGTCGGTGCAGGCTCGATGGGCCGAAATGGCCTCTATCTGTACTGTGAGGTTTCTGTGATTCTGTGATTCTGTGATCACGAAAAGTTACTGCAAAGCCACACTCAACCTTATCCTGCTGTGCCTCTCATCACATCCCCATCACTCTACCTTCCCTACCCTACTCCTGCTCATCCTTACCCACACCAACTTACCTTGCACCTCCACCCATCCCTCTCTATCTACATTATCACATCCCCATCTCACTAGCCACCCCTCATACTCACCCTCATCCAATGCAATCATACCAATGAACAACACACAAGGGTAGGCACTAGGGTGTTTTGTGCAATGTTCATGTAAGGTTTCTGTTAATGTGGTGTCAAACATTGAAACCTTTATTTTCAACACTTTGTGCTCTTGGACAGATTTGTGTGCACCATTGGAAGTGGCTTAGTGAGTTGCAGTGAATGGTGAGACATAACGGTACCCCCCACAATGGTGATGAGTGTGAAAGGAATGGCTTGGGCATTGTAGGGATGCTTTATGGTGTTGGTGTGGGGTGGTGTCAACCTGGCGCATCATGTGGCAGCCAGGGTGTACAGTGTCAAGTGAAGTAAATCTGGCCATGGTGAGGCCATCACTGGCCTCCCGGGCAGCAATGTCTTTGGTTGCTGATGCTCTCTGTCCTGTGCAGCATCAGGTAATTGTGGAGAAGGTTGGTGGTGTTGTTGTTGGTGCTGTTGGTGTGCCTGGTGCTGCTGGTGTTGGGGCTGCTCATGGTTGGATTCTGAGGATGAGAGAGTATAAAGGGCACCTATGCTGATGGAATAGATGGCAGGTGAAGTAGAGATGACAGAAGCAATCTGTCAATGGGGAGAGAGGTAATGAGGCCAGACTGGATGGAGACTTGTGTAAAGAGTTGCAGTATGGTGAATCTGTTGTGGAAATGCAGTGAGGAAGAGCTTGTGCCTGAGGGAAGATATCTCTGTAAGGTGGGAGCTTTTACTGTACATTTGAAGCTGTCAATTTAACAGCTGATTCAATGGCTACTGAACTCCCACCTCAGCTTGACAGACGTGGTCAATGACCAGCGTGGACCCCGTGAGTGAGCAGTCAAATGCAGAAGGTGAGCTGAAATTCATTCTTAAGTGGCTCTAAACAAGCCACTAATTAATTACCTGAATTGGGTCCCCCGCTGTGACCCCGCCGCTGCGTATCGGGTCTGCTCAGTGCTGACAGACCTGACATCGTGGAAAAGCGTGTGGCAGCAGGTTCACAGTGGGGTCCTGACCCACTGGGAGAAAAAAAACACTTTCCCACTTGACCTGCCACCGATCGCGCCCGCTGACCCCCAGAAAATCTTGCCTTAATCTCTGTTATGGTCTGTTAGTGGACTCCCTCTGTACTTATGTTTTATTTATTGTCAGGATGTGGGCACCGCTGGCAAAGCTGGCATTTATTGCCCATCCCTAGTTGCCCTGAACTGAGTGGCTTGCTAGGCCACTTCAGAGGTCAGTTAAGTGTCAACCAGGATGGTGTGGGACTTAAATCACATATAGGCCAGATCAGGTAGGGACATTAGTGAACCAGTTGGGTATTTATGACAATCCAACAGTTTCATGGTCACTTTTACTGATACCAGCTTTTTATTTCCATATTTTATTAAATTCAATTCTAATTCTCAAATTGCCATGATGGGTTTTGAACTCACATTCTCTGGATTATTGGTGTAGTAACATAACCACTATGGTACCAGGCCCTAGTCCAAAAAAACTTACCTCCTAACCCTTCGAGTGAACAAAGTCATTAAAAAAATTACACCTGTAAGAACTAAACTCACCCATTGCACATAACTCTAAATAATACTGTATGGACCATTTTAACTACAAGCCTCCCGCCTAGGCCAAGGATGCCCCTCCCACCTAGGCCGAGGATGCCCCTCCCACTACAGCCAAGGATGCCCCTCGCACCTAGGCCGAGGATGCCCCACCATCCACAGCCAAGGATGCCCCTCCCGCCTAGGCCGAGGATGCCACGCTAACCTTGGCCTAGGATTCCCCTCTATGCTAGACCAAGGATGCTTCTCCCTCCTCGGCCAAGGATGCCCCATCCACCTAGGCCAAGGATGTCTCTCCCACCTAGGCCAAGGATGTCCCTCCCACCTAGGCCAAGGATGTCCCTCCCACCTAGGCCAAGGATGCCACTCTAATCTAGGCCAAGGATGTCTCTCCCACCTAGGCCAAGGATGTCCCTCCCACCTAGGCCAAGGATGTCTCTCCCACCTAGGCCAAGGATGTCCCTCCCACCTAGGCCAAGGATGTCCCTCCCACCTAGGCCAAGGATGCCACTCTAATCTAGGCCAAGGATGTCTCTCCCACCTAGGCCAAGGATGTCCCTCCCACCTAGGCCAAGGATGTCCCTCCCACCTAGGCCAAGGATGTCTCTCCCACCTAGGCCAAGGATGCCACTCTAATCTAGGCCAAGGATGTCTCTCCCACCTAGGCCAAGGATGCCACTCTAATCTAGGCCAAGGATGTCTCTCCCACCTAGGCCAAGGATGTCCCTCCCACCTAGGCCAAGGATGTCCCTCCCACCTAGGCCAAGGATGCCACTCTAATCTAGGCCAAGGATGTCTCTCCCACCTAGGCCAAGGATGTCTCTCCCACCTAGGCCAAGGATGTCCCTCCCACCTAGGCCAAGGATGTCCCTCCCACCTAGGCCAAGGATGTCTCTCCCACCTAGGCCAAGGATGCCACTCTAATCTAGGCCAAAGATGTTCCTCCCACGTTCGTCAAGGGGCAAAGATCTGGCAGAATGAGTCTCTGCCCCCTTTCTGCCTGGCTTTTGTGCCCAAGGTTCCCTGGGGCAAAGGTCAGGAAAATTTGCCCCATTGTTTTTTTTAAATTTCCTACAATTAAAGATGTGCTCACCAGGGATTGTTTGGACTGGAACATTTTTTTGTTAAGGAAGATCCGATCTATGTAGAGGACACATGTCTGCTGTTAAAATCTCCAATTATATTCCTCAGGTTTAAGGGGGCATCAATACTTTCTTAATCTTGCGCATGTTTTTCAGTTGCTGTTGAAAAGGTTAGATGTGTCTCTGGTGGTGATGCCATTGATCGTTGGAATGACAATAAGAGCCTTCACCTTCCCCACCCCTTTCTGCCCAGCATTAATCAGACAGTGCGCTTTCTGGAAATGTCTAACTTGACCTCCATATTCCCAGGCTCAGCTACTTCAGGTATATTGGCCAAGTGAAGGCCTGTATAGACGCAAATTCCAGGCAGTGGAGGACGTGTTGGCTGCTGTCACAAACAGCAACCAATTGGCCTCTGCCTCCACAGTGCAACCCTTTGTTGAACATTGAAACACTTATGTGGGAAGGTGGGAGCTGCTGGCTGCACTTTGTAAATTCTCCCATCTGAAGGTGCAGCCTGTAACCTGTAACTGGGCAGCTTCCTTTCCAAAAGGCTACCCGACAGAGCCCTTGAAAAATGATGGGGGAGGCACTATGACATCACTCCCACATCATTGATGCACTATCCTTTCGCCTCTGCGTTAGAAGGTTGTGGGTTCAAGTCCCACTCCAGGGACGAGCACAAAATCTAGGCTGACACTCCAGTGCAGTGCTGAGGGAGTGCTGCACTGTCGAAGGTGCAATTTTTGAATGAGACTTTAAATTGAGGCCCTGTCTTCCCTCTCAGGTAGACGTAAGAGATCCCGTGGCACTATTCGAAGAAGAACAGGGGAGTTCTTACAGTTTCCTGGTCAATATTTAACCCTCAACCGACATCTAAAACAGATTGGCCGAACATTTGTGATCGGAGGCGGATACCTCTGAGCTGTAAAATATCTACGCACTTACCTGGTGGCCCGGGAGGTATGGAGGCTTGCGATCCCCGGCCTCTCCAGGTACCCGCGGGCAGAGGCCCACGTATCCCAGGGGCACAGGCGGTTCTCAAGCGCCCCTGGGATCACGTGGGCCGGCCCAACCAATAAAAGAAGGGAATTCCCATTCATACTTATGGGAGTTGCGTCCGTACGGAATCCCCATAAGAATGAATAGGGATCACTTACAAAATACACAAACACATGAAATAAAAAAATTTTAATGACATATTTAAAATTAATTAAAATACCATTTCATTAAATATTTTAAACAAAAATTATATTTTTTGAATTTTGTTTACTATGTTTTAACGGAGCTAAAAATAAACTTACCTTATTGGACAGGGTTTTTAATGTATAAATGAGTGATAAAATTTTATTTTTCTATTTTTAAAACTTACGCCTTATTTTACCAGGCATAAGAATTTCACGGGCTTTCAGCGGGCAGAAGTTGGGCAAATAGTGCAACTCTCCACCCGCAACTCTCCACCCGCAGAGGCCCATCTCCCGGGGAGACGGAGGATCAGTCAAGAGGATTCTTGACAGATCGCAAGTGCCGGGTTTCAGCGCATGTGCTTCGCCTGCCTAAACCCAGAAATTGCGCGGATCCTACAGGCGCGTGCACACCTCGTACGCACCCGTGGGGGTCGCAAAACACTGCCTACTATCTAGTTATTTATCTCATTGCTGTTTGTGATACCATGCTGTGCGGTAATTGGCTGCTGCGTTTCCTTATTTTACAACAGTGACTGCCCTTCAAAAGTAATTCATTAGCTGTCAAGGCCTTTGGGTGTCCCAAGGTCATGCAAGGTGCTTTATACTGTAATTGCAAGTTCTTTCTTTCTTTGGAAGCTCCGGAATTACCATGTTATTTTGGTCACTGAATTACACAAAAAAACCTGACTTTGTGTAGATACAGATTCAAGACAGGCAGCAGAGAAAGACAGGAATCCTAGCGGTTTAATATGTACAAATAAAATGCTATCACGTTGTTTCCTTGTTCACCAAAGCCTTGTTCTATGACGAAAAGTGATCGGATTTGCAGCCGTCAGCACCATTTAAGTGTTAGCATTCATCAAGTTAGGATATTTTCCGCAAGAACCGTGCTGTCAAAGAAAATTCCATTGGCATCTCTCGCCAAGAGCACGGTCTAAATCACACACTCAGCAGATCTGTGATGCCAGTGATGTAATTTTTAAATAGCTTATTATTCAAAGAGCTAATTCATTATTTAGATAATCTATAACAATTTTGTTAAAGGATATTTAAAAAATGTTTGGTTTCAACCCCCGATTTTCCTTTGATTATAATCGCTGTAAGGGCCATTTTCCCTATCCGATTGCTGTCAGTGTAACGCTCACTCTTTCGGCCAAAGTTCAATCTCGCACTATATTCAGACGTAGGACCGTTCGCACTATAACTAAGAGCTGCCAGGTTTCACGTATAGGCAGGAGTTCACAGGGAAACACGCGGCCCCTAAAGGGCCGCAGCAAGGATTTAAAGGCAGCGTAGAATCGGACGGGGTGTAAAATGGACTTCTGACCGTTCTGCACCGCCCCCCGCCCCTGCCGAGCTGGTTAAGATAAAATCGGGGCTATGAAGTCAAAAGGTCAGCTGACGGTCAAGATTGCAAAAAGTCTGGTTCAGCCTGGGACCCTGGCTCGGAGGGGGGCATAGAGTCAGTGGTAAGAGAATGCAGTTTGTGCTTTTGAACCAAAATGATGCCTTCAGTCCTTTCAATGTTGGCCTGGAGGAAGTTATGACGCTTCCAAGACTGGATGTCGGACAAGTAGTTTGACAGCACAGATGGCAATCAAGGGCCAAGGGAGGTGGTGGAGAGGTAGAGCTGGGTGTCATCATCATTGTACATATGGAAGCTGATCCCATGACAGTAGATGATGCTGGACTGGAAGCACTTGGGAATTACAGTGTGGGAACACGAGTCAGCCAGGTCACACTGCTGCTGTTCTTCAGTGGGAAAGGAATTGAAAGTGCTGGTCCCACTGACCAATGCCTGAGTCATCGCACAGTGCATTGGCTGATGCTACAGATTGCCCCTGCCAGGAAGGACGTGCAGAGATAGCAGTTGAAGGCTTTGGTTTACTTGACTGCCACTGGCTGACACAATATTGCAGGCTGGCTGCAGATGTGCTTGCCACATAAGAACATAAAAAATAGGAGCAGGAGTCGGCCATTTGGCCCCTCGCGCCTGCTCCGCCATTCAATAAGATCATGGCTAATCTTCTACCTCAGCTCCACTTTCCTGTACTATCCCCATATCCCTTGATTTCCTTAATATTCAAAAATCTATTGATCTCTGTCTTGAATATACTCAGTGACTGAGCCTCCACAGCCTCTGGGGTAGAGAATTCCAAAGATTCACCACTTTCTGAATGAAGAAATTTCTCCTCATCTTGGTCCTTATATTGAGACTGGACCCCTGGTTCTAGACTCATAGAAACATAGAAGATAGGAGCAGGAGTAGGCCATTCGGCCCCTCGAGCCTGCTCCGCCATTCAATGAGATCATGGCTGATCATCCAAATTCAGTACCCTGTCCCTGCCTTCTCCCCATAACCCTTGATCCCTTTAGCCTTAAGAAATATATCCAACTCCTTCTTGAATATATTTAATGAATTGGCCTCCACTGCCTTCTGTGGTAGAGAATTCCACAGGTTCACCACTCTTTGGGTGAAGAAATTCCTCCTCATCTCTGTCCTAAATGGCTTACCCCTTATCCTTAGACTGTGACCCCTGGTTCTGGACTCCCCGGCCATCGGGAACATCCTTCCTGCATCCAGTCTGTCCAGTCCTGTTAGAATTTTATAAGTTTCAATGAGATCCCCTCTCATTCTTCTAAACACCAGCAAGTACAAGCCCAATCGACCCAATTTCTCCTCATACGTCATTCCTGCCATCCCAGGTAACAGTCTGGTGAATCTTTGCTGCACTCCCTCCATGGCAAGAACATCCTTCCTCAGATAAGGCGACCAAAACTACACACAATACTCAAGGTGTGGTCTCACCAAGGCCCTGTACAACTGCAGCAAGACATCCTTGTTCTTGTACTCGAACCCTCTCGCTACGAAGGCCAACATACCATTTGCCTTCTTAACCGCCTGCGGCACCTGTATGCTTACCTTCAGCGACTGGTGCACAAGGACACCCAGGTCTCGTTGCACTTCCCCTTTGCCCAATCTATTGCCATTCGGATAATAATCTGCCTTCCTATTTTTGCCACCAAAGTGGATAACCTCACATTTATCCACATTATACTGCATCTGCCCTGCTTCTGCCCAATCACCCAACCTGTCCAAATCATCCTGTAGTTTCTCGGCATCCTCCTCACAGCACACATGCCCACTCAGCTTTGTGTCGTCTGCAAACTTCATCTAGTTCCCTCGTCTAGATCATTAATATATATTGTGAATAACTGGGGAAACATCCTCTCTGCATCTACCTTGTCAAGCCCTGTAAGAATTTTGTATGTTTCAATGAGATCACCTCTCATCCCAGGAACCAGTCTGGTGAACCTTCGTTGCACTCCCTCTATGGCAAGTATATCCTTCCTTAGGTAAGGAGACCAAAACTGTACACAATACTCCAGGTGTGGTCTCACCAGGGCCCTGTTACACAGTCTTACGCCTGGCACTTTACTCACCCAGAACCTGCCATCCAAAGCCAGTCCCTAGATGCTTAGGTGTGACTAGGCCTGCAGATATGGTCGGTGGCATAATACCAGTTGTGGGCAGTCTGGTTCTGGTGCCCACTGATCTCTTTGGCATGCCTTCTTTCATCATTTCACTTCCACCATGAAGTACTGTATTTGACGCATTTCAAAACCAACCACCATCATTAAGTTTACTTTGACTTGCCAACTCTCACGGGACTCCGTAGCTTGCACATCAACCCTTTGTCATTCTTTGAGCTCAATCAATGTTTGTACTGGAAGACTTTCCTTTTCATGTTTCCTCTTTTTTTCATTTGTTTCTGTCGTCTTGTAGATGCTTCACAGGTGAAAGTATCTGAGCTGGTGCGCAGGAGTGAGAAAGCAAGTGACATAGGGACTGACACTCAGGGGGTGAGGTAGAGAAACACGGAGCAAGATTGTGCTCCAGGAACCCATGGGTGGCCTGGTCCTCATCACGCTGTTCCTTACCATCATCATCATCATCATAATCGACGACGAAGAACGTTATGCCATGCTGCTCCTCCTCATCATCGTCTTTCACTTGTGCCCCTGTTGCTGTGGTGGATTTGTAGGAAGGGAGAAAGAAAGAAAGAAGGAAAGAAAGAAAGAACTTGCATTTCTATAGCGCCTTTCACATTAAGACGTCCCAAAGCACTTTACAGCCAATTAAGTACTTTGGAAGGATACGGGAAGTAGGCAGGGAACTGTGAGTGGAGCAGGCAGGTCTGATAGCACAAGGGGAGGCTAAGATTGCTAACTCGGATTCAGTCTGGATTCAACTAGATCTTCAATCACATGATAATCAGACACCTGACATTCAATGCTGTTTTAAAATGTGTGTCTGCATTAATATATTTCCCGGTCAATGTGTTTTGTTGGATTACCTTATAGGTGATAGTACTGGTAATAGAACTTTGATGCTATTTTATTATCAAGTCCAGAGCATTTATTTAGACACTCACAAAGACACTCACAAATGTTTAGATCCTTAGGTTTTCAAAGCACATAGGCTTGGCGCACTAGGCATGGTCAGATCAAGTCTTGGCGCAATTTGATCCTCTGGCACAGTTACATTTCTTTTAAAAATAGCTTCCTTGCACCTTATGGGTGATTACTGGTATGTTGAGAGTTCACCTGCACAGATCTCTTTCTTGTTTGTCTTTCCCAGGATTATAAACATTGAAACTGACAGAAACACAAAACGCTGGAAACAGTCCTCAGAACTCTGGAAGGGTCCGCACCCGAAACATTGGCAGGCGCAATCAAAAGCATGGAAGTACTTTTCTCACAGGTAGTGAGTAGCTATGGCGAGGAGACTGATTGTCCATCCCGGGAGGGATACTAACCTTACCTGAGGCTCACCCTGGGAGTGTAGCTGGAAGGCCCGAGCACAATCTGAGGCTCACCCTGGGAGTGTAGCTGGAAGGCCCGAGCACAGCCAAAGGCTCACCCTGGGAGTGTAGCTGGAAGGCCCGAGCACAGTCTGAGGCTCGGCCTGGGAGTACACTGGGAAGGCCCGAGCACAGCCTGAGGCTCAGCCTGGGAGTGCACTGGGAAGGCCCGAGCACAGCCTGAGGCTCGCCCTGGGAGTGTAGCTGGAAGGCCCGAGCACAGCCTGAGGCTCACCCTGGGAGTGTAGCTGGAAGGCCCGAGCACAGCCTGAGGCTCACCCTGGGAGTGTAGCTGGAAGGCCCGAGCACAGCCTAAGGCTCACCCTGGGAGTGTAGCTGGAAGGCCCGAGCACAGTCTGAGGCTCGGCCTGGGAGTACACTGGGAAGGCCCGAGCACAGCCTGAGGCTCAGCTTGGGAGTGCATTGGGAAGGCCCGAGCACAGCCAGAGGCTCACCCTGGGAGTGTAGCTGGAAGGCCCGAGCACAGCCTAAGGCTCGCCCTGGGAGTGTAGCTGGAAGGCCCGAGCACAGCCTGAGGCTCGCCCTGGGAGTGCATTGGGAAGGCCCGAGCACAGCCTGAGGCTCGCCCAGGGAGTGCATTGGGAAAGCCCAAGCACAGCCTGAGGCTCGCCCTGTGAGTGCACTGGGAAGGCCCGAGCACAGCCTGAGGCTTGCCCTGGGAATGCAATGGGAAGGCCCGAGCGCAGCCTGGGGCTCGCCCTGGGAGTGCAACGGGAAGGCCCGAGCGCAGCCTGAGGCTCACCCTGGGAGTGCAGCGGGAAGGCCCGAGCACAGCCTGAGGCTCGCCCTGGGTTTGCTGCAGGTGGTTAGGCTTGGGAACAACTGAAGGGGGCCAGGAGTTGGAATTACTCATGGGGGGAGGGAGGAATTTGGGAACAGACAAAAGGAGGAGGCACTGGGGAGAGCTTGGATGTGTGCAGGGGTTTGGAGCTGGACGTTGTCCTGAGGGACAAAGGCCTGGAAACAATAAGGGCACTAGGAACTTTCAGGGGATGGGGCATGGAAGCACTTAGGGGAGACATGAGGCCTGGGGGTAAAGGGAGCCCAGGAAGTCTACAGAGAGCACAAGCTGTCTAGCGAGGGTGCGGAGAGCTCAGGCTAAGCAGAGATTCACATTCAATTGGTCCTTAGAAGCCATTCCAGTGGTTATGATGCCTCCAAATGAGCAGACAACTTAATTTTTTTACATGCGTGGATTTGCTGGATGCCAACTTTGGCAGATAGTTCCACAATTGCTGTGTCGCTTGTGGCGTCTACGATACGAGATCAGGAATTTATGCTGAGCAGAAATAAAGAAAGACTTGCATTGAAATAGCGCCTTGCACGACCACCGAATGTCTCAAAGCGCTTTACAGCCAATGGAGTACTTTTGGAGTGTAGTCATTGTTGTAATGTGGGAAACGCAGCAGCCAATTTGCGCTCGCCAAGCTCCCACAAACAGCAATGTGATAATGACCAGATTATCTGTTTTTGTTATGTTGGTTGAGGGATAAATATTGGCCAGGACACCAGGGATAACTCCCCTGCTCTTCTTCAAAATAGTGCCATGGGATCTTTTACATCCACCTGAGAGAGCAGACGGGACCTCGGTTTAACGTCTCATCTGAAAGAGGGCACCTCCGACAGTGCAGCACTCCCTCAGCACCGCACTGGAGTGTCAGCCTAGATTTATGCGCTCAAGTCCCTGGATGTGGGACTTAGAACCCACAACCTTCTGACTCAGAGGCAAGTGTGCTACCCACTGAGCCACAGCTGACACTAAAGCCTTTGTTACATGTCTGGGAAGAGGCTTTACACATCTGCTGCTAATGCAATATTGTCAGCTTTGTTTCTGACAGTGAAATGTTTTAACTGACAGGTACAAATTGTTGCAGATTTATCAAAATCAATGCCCTGATAGGATTGAACATTGTGAACTAATGAAAATACGGAATCAGCAAATATTTAATGACATGAATAATTACATCACTTCTTATGTCAGGTTGCTCTCCGCGAGATTATACCTAAAGGAGCACTCAACACCTACATCTCTTAAAATTTGGTATTTATGCGACATCCACTGGACTTTCTCCTCTGTTGTTGGCCCCCGCACGGTCATTTGACATTTTCAGGTGTTTTTCCAGAGGGATTGGGTTGATATTATAGTTGCTCGTTGAGTTGTGTTGGAACAGTCAGCCTCCATTTTAAATCTGCTATTTATTCTCATTTTCCAATCCTAAGTTTAAAAGCTGCTCCTGCAAAAGATTATTTGGTTTAAAAAAAAATCAATGACTGGGAAATAATTTACAGACTCTAATAGTCTTTTCCCTGCCATTATTTTTCGAAATTGCAGCCTTTAACTTTTGTGCTTGCAGCAGTTAAAGTCAGGTTGGAAAATCTATTTATGTTTCCCACCTTCATTTAAGTGCTGGAAACAGAAAAGAAAAATATTGTATCAGGAAAATAATGGCGAGGAAAGCACGATTAGAGTTTGTAAATTGTACCTGGGCATTGATTTTTCCAAACAATTCTTTTAAATCTTCGTCGCAGGAGCTTTTAAAATCAGATCTATCAGAAAAGGCGAGGGAGAAGAGAGCGCGCGCAAAAAAGGCACCAAGAGAAAGTTGGTGTTGTGTCCACAAATCTATGGTTTACACTAAGATTCTCGTAAACTAAAATGATTCACTCTGGTTAATTCATGTTTGAAGCACTAACTCCCCACTTTGCTGTGCTATTTTCGTTGCACAATTTGAATTTTTGGAATGCAAAAGAACAATTTAAAGTTATCAGGAGTAGAATGTATACCAGACTTCACAGGAACAGCAGTTAAACTCAGCCACCAACTTTACTTCTAGCAAAGTGCTTGTGTAGAATTAACATGAAATATCCATGTGTTAGTGAACTATCTGTACACTGCCTCAGGATTTACAAAATGCACCAATACTTTGAATAGATTAATGTCTCTGAGCTACAAATGCACATTGCAATCTAGCCTTAATATGGCTAACTCCCATTTTAACAATAGCACACCTTCATTATCATATTATTTATGTATAGCAAACAATCCCCCATGATATTGCTCATGGCTTAGCCCAAGAGGACTCAGGCTGGGGTTACGGGACACAAACTAAACATTTACAATAACATGAACTGGAGAACCAGCTGCAGGGCTGACATTTCACTGGGCATTGAGGTCATGTTTGCACCAAGGCCTGAAAGGTCAGGTCATGGGTGAGGGTGGGGCGAGGGACGGAAAGTGCATCCAATTTCCTACAAAACTGGTGCTTGGCTTCCACATGGGTCTTCGACATCGTGTTCGGCTGCTGCTTATTGTGTTCTTTAACACATCAGTGCACCAGCAGGCTAGCATACTAGCACGCCAGCACACCAGCACACTGGCACACCAGCACACCGGCACACTGGCACACCAGCACACTAGACACCAGCACACTGGCACACCAGCACACTGGCACACTGACACACTGGCACACTGACACACCAGCACACTGGCACACTGGAATGCAAAGATAAACCCCAGCTTCTATTCTCTACTGCTAGCCATCTTCTTAAACCCCTCTCGCCTGTCTCCTCCACCCTCGCCTCCAACAACAATTGTGAGGAGCTCATGGACTTCTATGTCTCTAACATTGAGATCATCCATTCAGCTGCCTCTGCCACTTCCCTTCCTTCCTCTAGCCCACCAGGCCAAACTTTCTCTAACGTTCCCCCTGTCCTAGCCCTGAACTTGCATCTTTCTGCAGTTTCTCTCTGATCTCCCCTTATGACCTCTCCATGCTCATTTTGTCCATGAGACCCACTTTCTGCTCCCTCAATCCTATTCCCACCAAACTGCTGACTACTCAACTTCCTTTTCTGGCTCCCATGTTAGCTGACATTGTTAACGGTTCTCTCTCCTCAGATACTGTCCTCCATTCCCTCAAAACTGCCATCATCACCCCTCTCCTCAATAAACTAACCCTTGACCCCTCCGTCCTTGCAAACTACCACCCCATCTCCAACCTCCCTTTCTTCTTCAAAGTCCTTGAACATGTTGTCATCTCCCAAATCTGTGCCCATCTTTCCCGCAACTCCACGTTTGAATCCCTCCAATCAGGTTTCCACCCCTGCCACAGTACCGAAACGGCTCTCATCAAAGTCACAAATGACATCCTTTGTGACTGTGACAAAGGTAAACTATCCCTCCTCGTCCTTCTTGACTTGTCTGCAGCCTTTGACATGGTTGATCACTCCATCCTCCTCCAATGCCTCTCCACCATCGTCCAGCTGGGTGGGACTGCACTCACCTGGTTCCATTCTTATCTATCTAATCATAGCCAGAGAATCACCTGCAATGGCTTCTCTTCCCGCTCCCACATCATTACCTCTGGTGTCCCCCAAGGATCTATCCTTGGCCCCCTCCTATTTCTCATCTGCATGCTGCCCTTGGTGACATCATCTGAAAACACAGCGTCAGTTTCCACATGTACGCTGACGACACCCAGCTCTACGTCACCACCACTTCTCTCGACCCCTCCACAGTCTCTAAATTGTCAGACTGCTTGTCCAACATCCAGAAATTTTCTCCAACTAAATATTGGGAAGACTGAAGCCATTGTTTTTGGTCCCCGCCACACACTCCGTTCCATAGCCACTGACTCCATCCCTCTCCCTAACATCTGTCTGAGGCTGAACCACACTGTTCATAACCTTGGTGCCATATTTGACCCTGAAATCAACTTCTGACCACATATCCACAGCATCACTAAGACCGCTTATTTCCACCTCCGTAACATCGCCTGTCTCCGCAGCTGCCTCAGCTCATCACCTACTGAAACCCTCATCCATGCCTTTGTTACCTCGAGATTTGACTATTCCAACGCTCTCCTGGCTGGCCTCCCACGTTCTACCCTACATAACACTGAGGCCATCCAAACCTCAGCTGCCCGTGTCCTAACTCGCACCAAGTCTCGTTCACCCATCACCCCTGTGCTCGCTGACCTACACTGGCTCCCGGTTAAGCAATGTCTCGATTTCAAAATTCTCCTCCTTGTTTTCAAATCCCTCCATGGCTTGGCCCCTCCCTATCTCTGTAATCGCATCCAGCCCCACATACCCCCACCCCCCCGAGATATCTGCGTTCGTCTAATTCTGCCCTCTTGAGCATCCCTGATTATAATCGCTCAACCATTGGTGGTTGTGCCTTCTGTTGCCTAGGCCCTAAGCTCTGGAATTCCCTGCCTAAAGCTCTCCGCCTCTCTACCTTTCTTTCCTCCTTTAAGACACTCCTTAAAACCTACCTCTTTGACCAGGCTTTTGGCCACCTGCCCTGATGTCTCCTTCTGTGGTTCGGTGTCAAATTTTTATCGCCTGTGAAGCGCCTTGGGGTGTTTTACTATGTTAAAGGTGCAATATAAATAAAAGTTGTTGTTGCTGTTTTGATTGGCTGCTTAGACAGCTTGTTGAGGTCACAGCAGCTCGCACTAGGGGATTCCCACTATACTCCGCTGATTTGAATTCAACGTCGGAAAACCAGAGATTGCGAGATCTTTGTGGGAAGCTTACTTCAGAGCCAGCGGCGAACGCCTTCGCTTCGCTACTGACTGCAAATTCTGGGCCAATGTCACCTGTTCAGCCCATGTATCAGCGATTTACAAGGAAAATCATTTATTTCCAATGACATTGGAGACTGTAAGTATCAACCACTTAGGTCATTTGGAAGGTAGAACTGTTAAATAGGTTGGAGGCTGGGAATGGAACCAATCTGGAACTTGCTCTCATTATTTGCTGTACACAAACCTGAGGGAGTAGAATTTAAAATGAGCTGTTGGTCTCTGAGAATCTCAGTTAAAGGTTTGCTTATTTAGGACTTAACGCCAAAAAAAGGTTATAATTAATGAATAAGCTGCTAAAGTGCATGTTCGAGAAACTTTTTATTTTCCTCAAAAGTGATTTTCTCGGGTGCGCCTGGCTGTTGTCTTATTTGAAAGTTTAATTTCTTCAATACTTGTGAATGCATTGACTGTTTACTTGGCAATTCCTGTCTGGTACTTGTGGAATTACTGTGGTTTGGAAATGAAATAGGGAATGGTGTTGAAGTGACTTAAGTCAAAAAATTACACTGAGGCTCACACTCAGGATTACAGTAGGCTCAAAATGCCAATTAGTGAACAAAATCAGGTGTCAAAAATCAAAATATTTGTGGGGGGGGGAATCATGCCCCACAGAGAATAAGGCTCAAGCCCTGAGCACTCACACCCACTCACACCTTAAGTAATTTCTGAATCCCCACTTCTGCTAACTGTGTGTCCTGTAATAAAAGTAATGAAATACTGGATATACCTGCAGCATAGATTACGCCAAGCCCGTGTCCGACTGCACTCTCAGTGTAACTTCTTGTCTTCATGTGTCTTGGGTATAGGCCAGGAATTTCCTCAAGGCCGCTCCTGCTCTGTTGCTATAACTTCACCAGACAGGCCGAGGAAACCCCATTTACAACAACAATAACAACTTGTATTTATATAGCGCCTTTAAAATAGTAAAACGACCCAAGGTGCTTCACAGGAGCGTTATCAAACAAAATTTGACACCGAGCCAATAAGGAGATATTAGGGCAGATCACCAAAAGCTTGGTCAAAGAGGTAGGTTTTAAGGAGCGTCTTAAAGGAGGATAGAGAGGTAGCGAGGCGGAGAGGTTTAGGGAGGGAATTCCAGAGCGTAGGGCCTCGGCAGCTGAAGGCACGGCCACCAATGGTGGAGCGATTAAAATCGGGGACGTTCAAGAGGCCAAAATTGAAGGAGCGCAGATATCTCAGAGGGATGTAGGGCTGGAGGAGATTACAGAGATAGGGAGGGGCGAGGCCATGGAGGGATTTATCTTTGCAGACAAGGTTTCCGTCACGCTTACGGCAATGTTGCGGAAAAGAACAGCTCTGAAAAAATCCAGAGCTGTTTTGAAGTTGTCTGTCAACTTTTGCTAGTTTTCTAGGTTGGCAAATATGCTCTTGCAAACATAGTACTTGTCAGTCGCTTGCTACGTGTGTGTCCTGCAGACTGGCTGATGTGGCTGGTTCCTGTATTTAGTTGGATGGATCCAGCAGCATGAAAGCTTCACTTCTACAGGAAGAGCCATGACTGGTCCACTTGTGGTCTGCAGACCATTCTTAGGCAGATGGTCCAACTCTGCCGCAGCTGGTCTCGTGAAGCGAGGTGGCGACAACAGGTTTCCTCTGGCATGTCCAGGTACATGTGGCAGGGTCTGTAAACACAAGTCCTGGGCAGTCATCGGGTATGGACAAAATGTCCCAAGCTTTGTTGTTACGCCTCCACTTGTTGGCACCACGCAAGCTCCTCTTTCGCATCTCAGTTGTGCGGTGTGTTGGGAATCTCTAAAAGAATGTCTCAGTGCATCGTATCACTTTAAAACTGGCAGCAACTGACATTGAACTTGTGGAGTGTAAATTTAGCATGACCCAAACTTACTCTGAAGCGAAGCAAAGTGACATTCCCTCCTCCAGAGAAATCTCACTCCATTGTATTTTAATGTCAGGTTGAAGCCTGACACCAAATTCAGGCAGCATTCACACTATAACTGCATCAATGTTACAATTGTAGTGTAAATACCCTCTTAATTTTTTTAAGTTAAAGCAGGGTCTATTTTTCAGAGCAATTATATGCATCATTTATTGTTATAGCTTGGAGCATTTCTTTACAGTGTTTCTTCACATTTTTATCCTTGATAGGAGGTAACTAATATCATCTACTTTGTTTTCCTTTTTTTAAATTTACCTCACTGTCAGGTGTTCTAATTGTTACTTTTCTTGAGAAAAACCCCTCCAGCTCCAGAGCATAATGGAGATGTAAATTCCATTTAAGGTCAAATTATACAACAACAACTCGCATTTATATAGCACCTTTAACATAGCAAAACGTCCCAAGGTGCTTCACAAGAGCATTATCAATCAAAACTTGACACCGAGCCACAGAAGGAGACATCAGGACAGGTGATAAAAGCTTGGTCAAAGAGGTAGGTTTTAAGGAGCGTATTAAAGGAGGAGAGAGAGGTAGAGAGGCAGCAAGGCCCAGGCAGCTGAAGGCACGGCCGCCAAGGGTGGAGCGATTCAAATCAGGGATGCCCAAGAGGTCAGAATTGGAGGAGCGCAGGGATCTCGAAGGCTGGTAGGGCTGGAGGAAGTTACAAAGATAGGGAGGGGGCGAGGCGATGGAGGGATTTGAAAACAGGGATGAGAATTAACATATATAAAATTAGTCTTGTATTTTCTAAAATTGTAGTTCACATCTTCTTACTGCATAGAACAGGAATCCTCTGTGCAAATTTTTATTGCAAAGTGACATTTGAGGTTGATGCCCATAGTACAGAGAGGTTCAGTGTCATGCTGAGTCTCCAGGGTCTGTATATCACTAAAGTAGTTAATGCATTGCCTGCTCTAGGGACGTGCTACTTATTGTCATAAAATAAAAGGAAGAGGAATTAGTTAATGCACGTGCAATGTCTCGTTACGATACTGCATGCTCAAAATTGCATCGTGATTTACAATGTGCAATTTCTTTAAATGCTTCCATTTAATAGAGAGATGAATGTACCTTCAATACGTTGATTTAAACTGATTCTGCATTTGACACTTCGACACTTTAACACTCGGGTGTTAACAGAGAAAGTGTGGACATCCCGAAGAGCCTTCGTCTAACTTTACCCTTTTTATAGATCATTTAGTTTACTATAATTCTCCTCATATGGCAGGAATAGATGTCCCGTACAGCGAAGAATCAATTGTAAAAAGTGAAATTAGTCATTCTAAATCATTTGGTTGTGGTCGAAAGGAGCTCTTCTAAAAATCATTAAACAATCATGTATTCTTATTGATTTATTCAAAATACATTGAAGGAAAGCAGATTAAAAACAAGGCAAAAGGAAGCTAATGCAAATTAAATGGATGAAAGATGGGCTGGTAGCTCCCTGGGTAGGTTTTGTACTAATGAGAGGAAAATTATATGTACACCATTAAGAGGATAAAAGGGTCTATCACAGGTCTTTCACTTGACATATTTATGTATTTAAACTACAAATTTGTGTAGTAAATTAAGATTACTAATAAAACATATTAGTTATGTGGCTGTGAATATATCTACATAGCACAAGACTAAGCACAAACATTACTGTGCAGATACACAGTACTTGTATGATATTACCAGATAATCTCATCTGATCACACAGGGAACAAACCACAGCTTGCAAATGCAGATGACACAATCACATGTATTTGTCAGGGCAAGACAGGGGTGAGTCAGCCAGACTTAGTTGGAGGATCTGCTCACCCCATCCAAACCAGGCAAAAATCATTCACTCCGATGCAAATGTCTAAACCACCGCATGATGCTTATGCTTAAATAAACATAGTTAATGGCCCCAAACAGCATACTCCATGATGTTAAATAGTTAAAAAGTGTGGGGATGTGAACGGATAAATAAGGCCAGCCATTAAACCTTTCTGCCTGTGGTACCAATGCACTCGGAACCAAGGTTCAATTGTTACTCCTACCATTGGCTAGGACATTCAGTCACCTGCTAATCTGGGCTTGACGTAGACAGTTTGGCAATTACCATGGACAATATTTGACAGGAGCATGTCTCCAACATTAGTGTAAAGGAAGATTAAATCTGTATTTATCCAGGAACGGGGGGTGGGGAGTGTTGTTGAAAAATGTTCTGTATTTTACATAATTGCACCATGAGACAAGCTTTTGAGGCAATTACAGCTTTAGTATTGGTCAGAATAAAATCAAATGCAAAAAAGCTGAACTATTCCACTGTCAATGAACTCTGGGCACGCTTGATGTCCTGTTGGTTAAATACAGTCCTTGCTGTGGTACTGGGCCATACAGAACAGGAAGGGCCCAGGTTTCAATCCCTGTATGTGCTGAATTAGTTGCTGTGACCTGGTGTGGTACTGGGCCATACAGAATAGGAAGGGCCCAGGTTTTAATTCCCAGTCCGTCCTGAGGTAGTTGATACCTGCCATCGTGTTATTATTCCTGGATTAGGGAGTGGAAAAATCAGACACGGCTTCTCTTACTTCCTGGTGACCTTGCTGGAAAATGCTCAGCTTATACAGATGTCAAATGAGGACAACATGGAATTCAAGACTATCTTCCATGGTTGCATTGCCTATTTATACTCGCTGCCTAGGTTGATAAATAAAGAATGGCCATTTGGGTGAGGCGACCAGCACCATGGGGCCATGCCTCAGTGTCAGTGAGAGGGAAGAAAATGGGGAAGGGGCAGAAGGAACATGTTCCCACTGCATAGCCCCAGAGGCCTCCGACTAATATTGCAGTCAGGTCCTGATGACATTATCGGACCCGACCTGCGTGTTTAAAGAAGGACCCTGCTTCCTTCCTGTGGGTGTTCTGCTCTTGACTTGCTCAAAAGAGCAGGTTAAGATCAGGACACGGTGGGAAGGCAGCAGGATCAGAGGGGTTAAGTGGCTGGCCTCACTTTAACTGCCTCCCCACCCGGTTTCCGCGTGTCGGGGGGGGGGGGGGGCGGTGGTTAAAATTGGGGCCACTGCGTTAACACATGTATCTTTGTGCTCTGCCAAATTCCTCTTGTTATGGCACTTGGCTTCTGTGCCAACAACATTCTGGGAGCCAAGTGGCCTATGCACTAGTGCAGACTAACCTCCCAAAATGGGGAGGGAGTAAATGGAAGTGGAAAAGGAATTGAACAAGCCCATAGGACACAGATAATAAAAACAGAAAATGCTAGAAATGCTCAGCAGATCAGGCAGCTTCTGTGGAGAGAGAAACAAAGTTAACGTTTCGGGTCGATGACCTTTCGTCGGAACTGGAAAAAGTTAGATGTGTAACAGGTTTTAAGCAAGTGCAGGGGCAGGGAAAGGGGGGAGGGGAGGAAAGAACAAAAGGGAAGGAAGGTGTTAAGTCTGTGAATTATTTAGTTAATTAAAACACAGACTAATGAGTAACAATAAGAACAGGTCTTTACTGGTTGGAGGTAGGGACTATACTGAATACAAGATTACTGCACAGTGCTTATATACCGGTGTGTTCACCCCCGGTATTACGTCTACAGCAGCCTGAGAAAGTAGTACATCTCTTAAGGTGGAACAGGCTTAAGCTCTCTTAAGGTGGAACAGGTTACATACACAACACTCCTCCCTTCTTAGCTTTATAGTCATCCCCCCCATTTAACATAACGTAATAACATATATACATATATAACTTCATGTTTAACGTAACATATCACAGATTCAGTCTCTGCGGAAAACAGTTCACAGATTCAATCTCTGTGGTGTAGTCGGTTCACGTTACTCATTCAATAGTCCTTTCATGGATTTAACAGCTTGAACTTCCGAACTGATTTGGCTCCGTTCGGAGGGACCACGTGTGTGATCTGGTAGAGGTGATAATGGTTCAGATGGGTCATCTTCTGTTTTTACTTTTCCTTTTCTGCTTCTTGGAGACTCTCTGGGCTCCATTGTCAGCTGCCACAGCTGCCAGCTGCATGCGCAGTTCCTCCTTCTCTTCCTCCTGTTTCCGTCGTAGAGCCAGCTTCTCCCGATGTTCCGTAGACTTTTGGTGCTCCTCCATGATTTCTGCACTTTGGGAGTCGAAGTTACAAGCTGGGCAGGACAGGACATCGTAATATTCGGTGTCGTCCACCAGGTCATGGTAATATTCGGTGTCGTCCTGAGCTAGACCAGTGAGAGGGTCGTCTATTTCCTCCATACCCAGCTGGACGTTAGCCAGCTCTTGTTCCAAATCCAGACATCTTTCCTGAAGAGACTTCTTCATGTGTACCTCTGCATCCAGCTTTTTCTGGGCTTTCAGCAAGTCGTTTACTAGTGACCTCATTTGTGATTTTAATACTTCAACTTCCTTTGGAGATTGATTGATCGGACTATGCAATCCCTCTACCGGAGCAGCTGTTTCAGCGGTCTGTTGTTCTACATTGACGTGAGTCAGCGTACTTTTGGCATCCAATGGCTGCTCTGTTGCAGTC
This sequence comes from Somniosus microcephalus, assembly GCF_052327205.1. Lineage (NCBI taxonomy): Eukaryota > Metazoa > Chordata > Chondrichthyes > Squaliformes > Somniosidae > Somniosus > Somniosus microcephalus. The sequence goes on from NC_140988.1 coordinate 23,599,863, forward strand.
GTTTCAGTCTGTGTCGTCACATCAGCCATCTCAATGACTTTTGAGAGCTCCGAACCCTTTTCCTTTGAAGATCGCAGCTCGTGTTCAAGTTTTTCCCATTTCAGAGTCTTGTCCCTCAGCATATGAAGGAGTTGGCTGACCGTTAACTCTTCTGACACCAGATTATGGCACGCACCTTCAGAACCTGAATCAGCTTTGATTCGTTCGGCCTCCTCGCGCAGATGGTTGGTGTGCTCCTGCTCCATTTTCTCCATCAGTTGCTTCTGTTGACTTTCCAGATTCTCCCACTCTGTAACAAAGAACTTTTTTATTTCATTCATCTCTTGCTCAAAACGGCGAATCATTTGTTCTAATTGCTGTTGTAGTTTGAAATGGAGTTGAGTTCGAGCCCAGTGTCCCTCAAAAATGTGCATATCAGTAGACTTGACAGACTCAGAATTCTCTGTTAAACTATGTTGTTGTTGCTCAGTGGAATTCTGTGCTGAAACTTTGTCTTTTGCACATGGGTTGGTCTTACCATCATCAGTTCTAGAGTCTGGGCTGATTATCTGCACCGAGTTCTCACTCTTTATGGCTTTTAGCGAATGCCAGTCCATATTTATGTTTCTAAACCACTCCCGGCCTAGTAGTGGTGGACCTCCCTCCGGTAGCACATATAAGTCCATTATTTGACTTCCTTCGCCCTTGTTGGCCACTGCAACCTTTATTGTCCCGATGGGGTACACTCTCTGCCCCATGTAGGTTGTCAATATAATCTCCGTATCCTGTAGGGGAATATGTTGGAATAACCTTCTGTAATCTTTCTTATTCATGACCGACAATGCCGATCCAGTGTCCAATTCCATTTTTACTTGGACTCCTTCTATCTGAAGAGTAACCCAAATTGTCTGGAGGTCTGCACCCTTACCAACGTTGAGTACCCTTAAGCTAGCCAGTTCAATACTGCTTGCGTCTGAATCGGACTCCTGTTCGGCCACCTTGTGTACCTTTGCGTATTTCCCTTGCGGTGACTTCTTGTTGCTGGTCTTCTTCGCTGACCTGCATACTCTAGCTATATGTCCAAGCCTACCACAAGTTCTACATTCTTGGTTTTTAAACCAACACTGGTTCTGATCATGCGTTGTCTTTCCACAACGATAACATTTGCCAGAACTCACACCCAATTTGTGTGCACTGAGCTCCGGTGACCGTAGCTGCATTACTGCTGTGCCTCTCGCTGCAGCTTCGTGTGCTGCTGCCATAGTGACCGCCTTCTCAAGCGTCAGCTCATTCTCGAGCAGTCGCTTTTGTGTATCCTGTTTAAATAAACCACACACAAATTTGTCTCGAAGTGCCTCTGTCAGTCCCGTTCCAAACTGGCAATATTTCGCTAATTTACGCAATTCCAGCAAATATTCAGCATTGCTTTCATGCTGTAGCTGCCTTCTGTCGTAAAATTTAAATCGTTCCGCTAGCATCAGCGGCGTGGGGTTTAGATGATCTTTCAGGACAGTAACAATCTCATCGAACGTCTTATCCGCCGGTTCATCTGGTGATAACAGGTGTTTCAATTGCCCGTATGTCTTCGCACCCATTAAATTTAATAATGTTAGAGCTTTATCTTGGTCACGAATTTTATTGGCCTTACAATAATTTTTTACTCTTTCAACATATATGGCCCAATCTTCGAGGTCACTATCAAAGGTGCTAATATTCCCGTGTTTAGGCATTGTAGATTTGCAATTTCTCAGATTTTATTTTCTTTACTTGTTATCAAAGATGGCGGCTTCCCGCTCTTGCCGTCGTCCTCCGCCCACAAAATGGCGGTTTTCCCGCGCTTGGCGGTCTTCACCCGTCCCCCGACGCCGTCTCCCTTCAGCCCCCGAGTGCGGCCCTTATCAGCGGATGCGATCGATGGCCCGGCTGCGCCTCGCACTTGAAAGCGGCCCGGCCCTTATCTGCCGATCGCTATCGCCCTGTACCTCTCTCTTCCCCAGTCCTGTCTTCTACTCCGGTTCACAAGCTGATGGAGGCTTCAGGGTCCTAATGCCTGTCACTTCCAGTGGGGTGGTGAGTGGTGAGGTTTGAAACCTCTCTTCAACCGCTGTGGAATAACTGCCGCAGGGTAAGAACCTGACTCGTCGCCAGTGTTAAGTCTGTGAATTATTTAGTTAATTAAAACACAGACTAATGAGTAACAATAAGAACAGGTCTTTACTGGTTGGAGGTAGGGACTATACTGAATACAAGATTACTGCACAGTGCTTATATACCGGTGTGTTCACCCCCGGTATTACGTCTACAGCAGCCTGAGAAAGTAGTACATCTCTTAAGGTGGAACAGGCTTAAGCTCTCTTAAGGTGGAACAGGTTACATACACAACAGAAGGCAGGAGAGATTAAGAGACAAAAGGAATGATGGTACTAGGCAAAAGTTGAGTTTAACAAATCTTGCTCAAAATTCACTCTTGCATTTAATCAGAATTATACAAAATGATTTCAGAGGAACACCCAAGTGCCATTCCTGACAATCACAGTTGAACAATGGTCAAAGCTGCTTCTTAAGAGTTCTAGCCAGTCAACTCTTATAACTGTCAAGGCCATGTGATCTTGGCCACCTTGCTCTCCCCTCAGCCATTTTCACAGCTATCTGCTCATTGTCACTTTTTCATTCACGTCTTTCCATATTGAATGCGTCAGCCTTCCACATTGTCTTTTCTCACCCGAGGCCTATTTGGCTACCTTCCAAATGTACTGATTTTACTCCACACAGTACACTGACCCTAACCAGGTGCATACAGGCCAATCCAGAAAACTAGCAGAAGCTGCCCAACAGCTTCAAAAAAGTTGACCAACTATCCCAGACCCAATGGCAGCCCAGAGCCGGATAGGAGATTACCCGAGTTAACTAATTTAGATTAAATTGTCTACTTGGAAAATTTTTAATTTTTAAGTCGTTCCAAGAGTGATGAAGGTGAGCTAATATCACAACAAAGCTTTAGAACCTAGTTCTGACAAAGAGTCACTCCTTAACGTTAAGCCATATTTTCTGTTTTTTATATGCTGAATTTGCAGTTCAAATGTGAGGCTGGAAATAACCTGCTGCTGCTTAACATGTTTCGATGATGTACCTCTAAGCATTATTTTAAGGGAGATGTTAATCCTTTTAAATTAAATGGGTTAACACCTGTGTTAAAATAATAGACCGAAGATCGACACAAAGAACACATTAAGCATCTATCTGTTATTATCACCAGCAATGATTACAGACCGATTGCTTTCTTTTGACCTAGTTGAAAAAAGTTTATTTTGTTGCACTGGGAATAAAAGTCATTACACACTGTAATCATTAAGAAAACCCAAAGTACAATGCTTCACCCTCCCCCCGGTACACTAACTGCCTGCACTCTGGGCTTTGTAATCTATTCCACTAGTTGCAGTACTTACGGCCTACACTTGGTGGAACTACCCATGTTGTGACTGGTGCCAGTGATGAGAGGATTGAAGGTGAAGTATAAAGGGGGTGTCTCAAAGCTGCAGGAATGAAAACTCACAATGGGGCTGTCGTCTGAAAAGTCTGTCAAATGGACAGACGTACCCCAGCTTCTTAAGTTGCATATCTCACCTTATTGCTGGACTACAGCTTCATGGAAAAAAAATGTACATTAAACACTTTATGCTGGTATTTGCAGCCATTTTATCCAGTAAATCCAGTTGGTACATGTAGTGTCCGTGTGTAGATAAAGACACTGAAGACAGGAGTTGGTTCATAGGTATTTACTAAGCAAGTCTGGGGAGGGTTTCTAAAGGATATACACAATACACAGGCTTATATAGCCCAAGTGGCAATTACCGGCATTACGCACACCTGGGGCTCTTAAAGGCACATACACCATAATTGCTCTTAAAGGCACATACACCACAATTCCTCCCCTTCCAGCTAACTAGTACATCATATTTTAAGTAATTATTAATTACATGTTATATGCAAAATAATATACATTGCTGTATTAATTAATTATAAGTTAGTCTCTCAGGAGGCTTCCTGACTCGGTCCGGATAACGCCTCGGGGGTGTAGTAGTTTCTGGTGGTGTAGTAGGTTCTTCTGGCAAGGCTGATTCGGCTTGAAGGCCAGTGTCGGGTTCATCGGGCTCCAGTATCACCGGATCGGAGGTAGATATGGGTATCTCTACTTCATCGTTAGATGTATAGAGTGGTGGTGTAGGTTGTCCCTTTTCGGATGACTTGATGATTTGGTCAGCATGGCGCCTTATTATGCTGTCTCCGATGTCCACGGTATACATCAGTGGTCCTAATCGTGTGCAGATAGTTCCAGGCTGCCATTTCTCGGTACGGTAGTCCCGGGCCAAAACCGGTTGGCCTATCTGGAAGGCCCTAGTTGGCCTTTCATTCATACCCTGAAACTACCGGTTCTCCACGTCCCTTCGGATGTTGGGCTTGACCAAATCCAGCCGGCATCTTAGGTTTCTATTGTAGAACATCATGGCGGGAGTTTGGTTAGTAACCATATGCGTTGCATTCCTATATGCAAATAAGAAGTTATCCACCTTGTGCTGAAGTTTTATGTCTTCATTACCCATGGCCTTGATGGCCTTCTTGAAGGTCTGGACAAACCTTTCAGCCAATCCATTGGTGGCGGGATGGTATGGGGCGGACGTGTAGTGCTTTACCCCATTGTTCTTTAAGAACTTTCTGAATTCTTCGGACACAAATTGCGGTCCATTATCAGAACATATCTGCTCCGGCAGCCCATTCCTGGCAAATATGGTCCTTAATACTGTGATGGTTTTTTCCGTGGTGGTGGAGGACATCTTTATTACCTCCGGCCACTTGGAGTGTGCATCAACTGCGATTAAGAACATTGAGTCCATAAATGGACCAGCAAAGTCGATGTGCACCCTTTGCCAGGGAGATGAGGGCCACTCCCATGGATGTAGAGGGGCCTGTGGCGGAGCATTTTGGACCTTCTGGCATCCTAGGCAGCTCTTGGTCATGTCTTCGATGTCTCCATCGATACCTGGCCACCATACAAACGCCCTGGCTAGGTTCTTCATTTTCACTCCACCCAGATGCCCCTCGTGAAGCTCCTTTAGCACTTTATCCTGGAGTTTGGGTGGAATCACCACTCTGGATCCACACATCAAGGTTCCTCGGCACACTGACAGCTGTTCTCTTCTTTGCGAGAATGCTGGCAACAGTGGTTCGCCATGTGCTGGCCATCCCTTCACTGTTAAATCGTAGACCCGTGAGAGAGTAGGGTCATTTCTTGTCTCCCTTTCAATGGCAGAATTTGTCACCGGTAGACATTCCACTATGGTAGAGTGGAATATCTCTACTGGGTCTACTGTAGGTGCCTCTTCTATCGTTGGCAACGGTAGGTGTGATAAACCGTCAGCATTCCCATGCTGTTTTGACCCTTTGTATTCAATGTTGTATTGGTGTGCCCCTAGAAAAAGGGACCACCTCTGTAGTCTTTGTGCCGTCATAATGGGGACACCTTTTTTAGGGTTGAATATGGAGATGAGGGGTTGATGGTCAGTCAGCAAGGTAAATTTTTGTCCGTGTAGGTAATGGTTGAATTTCTTCACTCCCCATACCAGGCTGAGTGCTTCCCTGTCTATCTGGGCATAGTTACGCTCAGCTGAGTTCAATGAGCGTGACGCAAAAGCTATCGGCCGTTCCGAGCCATCAGGGAGTCTATGGAACAATACCGCTCCTATGCCGTAAGGGGATGCATCGCACGCCAGTCTGATTGGTAGTGATGGGTTGTAATGAGCCAAAATTTTCTCGGATGTGATTAAGTCTTTACATTTATGGAAGGCACGTTTACAGTCTTCGTTCCATTTCCAAATCACTCCTGTCTGTAGAAGATCATTAAGAGGGTGTAGAATAGTTGATAAGTTCGGTAAAAATTTATGATAGTAATTTATTAATCCCAGGAATGACCTTAATTGTGAAACATTTTCAGGTGCTGGGGCTTTTATAACTGCTTCAATTTTTTCAGGTGACTTATGCAACCCTTCCTTATTAATTATGTGGCCACAATATGATATCTGATTTTGGAAAAATTCGCACTTGGGGCGATTTGCTCGTAGGCCCCGTTCTTTCAGCCTAGTGAGCACCTGCTCCAAATTGGCAAGGTGCTCGTTGTCGTTTTCTCCTGTTATAAGGATGTCGTCTAGGTAGCATTGAGTCCCCGGAATCCCTTGCAGGACTTGCTCCATAGCCCTTTGCCAGATAGCTGGAGCTGATGCTATTCCAAAAACCAGTCGATTGTACTGGTACAGGCCTTTGTGTGTGTTTATTGTGAGATACTTTTTAGAGGTCTCCTCAACCTCCATCTGTAGATATGCCTGTGCCAAGTCAATTTTTGTGAAACGTTTCCCTCCGGATAGTGAGGCGAAAATATCTTCTATCCTCGGAAGAGGATACTGTACCATGTGAAGGACCGGGTTTACAGTCACCTTAAAGTCCCCACAGATGCGAATTTTTTTCTGTTCCTCAGAGTTATTTTTCAATGTTTTTTTCATGACTGGAACGATGGGTGTTGCCCATTCGCTCCAATCTATTTTGGATAATACGCCTGCCTTTTCCAAATTCTTCAGCTCTGCCTCGACTGCCGGACGTATTGCGTATGGCACCAGTCTTGCCTTAAAAAATTTTGGAATTGCTGTATCTTCCACTTTTATTGAGGCGGTGATGCCTTTCAAGGTTCCTAGTTTCTCTTGAAACACTTCTTTGGCATTGGCCAAGATGTCTTTTAATCGTTCAGGTATGATGTCATCATTGTTTCTTTCCTTACTGGTCACCGTCAGTGCCTGAATGGAGTGCCAGTCTAAACGTATCTTCCTTATCCATTCACGTCCCAACAACGGTGGACCACCATCTTGTAGAATGTATAAATACAACTTTTGTATTTCTTTGCCGTTGTATACCACAGGCACCCTTATTTTTCCTTTGGGGTAGACTTTCTGCCCCGTATATGTTTTTAAGATAATGGATGTGTCTTTTAGAGGTATATGCGAAAATAGCCTCTCGTAATCTCGTCGATTTATTACGGTTAGAGCTGATCCTGTATCTAGCTCCATTTTAACTGGGGACCCTGCTATTGTGAGGGTAACCCAAATGGTTTGGTAATCCTCTTTGGCAAGTACATTATGTAATTTGAGACAGCTTAGTCTCTTGTTTCCGGAGTCGCTATCGCTATTCTGGTCTTCGGAGCTATTGTCTGTTATCATTTGTACCTTCCTGTACTTTTCTTTATTGATTTTTTGTTTTCTGTCAGTGGATTTATTTTGTCCAGATTGGCATACCTGTGCAATGTGTCCAATCTTACCACATTGCCTGCATGCTTTGCCCTTGAACCAGCAGTTCCTCTGGTTATGGGTGGATCTGCCGCAGCGATAACATCTTCCGAACTCCTGTGTCATTTTATGGGTGCTGAAGTCCTGTGTCTCTTGTTGTATCTCTGCAGCTCCTTTTGCTGCTGCTTCGTATGATACAGCCATACTGAAAGCTTTGTCCAATGTTAAATCTTTTTCAGAAAGCAGTTTTTTTTGTGTTCCTTCACTTAAGAGACCGCAAACAAATTTGTCTCGAAGATAATCCGATAGTCCTGCTCCGAATTGGCAGTGCTTTGATAGCTTTCTTAATTCGTTTAGGTAATCAGCGTTACTTTCATTCTTGTGTTGATTTCTCTTGAAGAACTTGAATCGTTCCGCTATCAGCAGCGGTGTTGGGTTTAAATGCTCCTGCAGGGTATCAACAATTTCTTTAAAAGTCTTGTCCTTTGGTTTGGCTGGAGTGATTAAATTTCGTAACAGCCCGTATGTCTTCGCGCCCATTAAGTTCAGAAGTACTGAAGCTTTTTTTTCATCTGTTATTCCATTTGCAGTGCAATAAACCTCTACTCTTTCCACGTATGTGGTCCAATCTTCTATTTCGCCATCAAAAGCCTCAATATTACCAGATTTAGGCATTTCAGAAAAGATATGGCGCTTCCCGCGCTTTTTTTTTCTCTCTGTAGCAACGATATGGCGCTTCCTGCGCTTTCCCGCCGCTGCTACCGATAACAACGCTGTTTTACTGTGGTTTCCGTTTATTCACTGTTGGAGACTCGTTCCCGACGGAGGTCTAAACGCTGACCTGCTTGCCGCGCCGGCCGTCTCTCGAGTGCACCCTCCCAGTCCATTATTGCTTGCCTCCAATTTCGCTGCCTGTCTCAGCTGTAGAGCCCGCCGCTGGAGCTCCAGCCTGACGCCCAGGAAGGATTAGCGCAGTACCTGTCACCAGCTTGGCCAGCTGGTGAAACCACAGTTTCTCTTACTTCCTTGAGTCTTCTGGACGCTGGAGGAATCGATGTCCTTGAGGTGCTGCCGAATTGCAGGTAAGTCCGTTTCCACTTCGTCACCACTGTAGTGTCCGTGTGTAGATAAAGACACTGAAGACAGGAGTTGGTTCATAGGTATTTACTAAGCAAGTCTGGGGGGGGTTTCTAAAGGATATACACAATACACAGGCTTATATAGCCCAAGTGGCAATTACCAGCATTACGCACACCTGGGGCTCTTAAAGGCACATACACCATAATTGCTCTTAAAGGCACATACACCACAGTACAACTACAGATTTTCTTCACAAGTTTTGAAAGTCACAAATACACAGAAATACATCGAAGTTACAGCTCGGAAACAGGCCATCCAGCCCAACCAGTCCGTGATGGCTCCACGTGAGTAAATCATATTCACCCACCCTGTTCCCATATCCCTTCAACCCCTTTTCCTTCATTCTCCTATCCAATCTAATCTTGAATGATGACATAATTTCTGCCTCAACCACTAACCCCTGAAGTGAATTCCACAGCCTCACAACTCTCTGCGTGAAGAGGTTTCTCCTGCCCTCTGTTCTAAATCTCTTGCATTTAATCTTGTATCTATGGGCCCTTGTTCTGGACCCATCAGTTACTGGAAACAGTCTGTTTCTATCTATCATAATTTTAAACACTTCTATCATAGCGCTCATAATCTGCATAGTTCTAACAAAAACAGACCCAATTTTTCAGGTCTTTCTATATTTTTATATTTCCTCATACCAGGCTGCAGCCTAGTGAATCTGTACTGTTCCCTGGTACCATCCTTCCTAAAGTGTGGTGCCCAGAATTGGACACAATACACCAGCTGAGGCCGAACCAGTGATTTATAAAGGTTGAGCATAACTTCCTTGCTTTTGTACTCTATGCCTCTATTTAAAAAGCCCAGCATGCCGTATGCTTTTTTAACAGCCTTATCAATTTGTCCAGCCACCTTCAAAGATTTGTGTATGTGAACCTCCAGGTCTCTCCGTTCCTGCGCCCCCTTTAAAATTGTACCATTTAGTTTATATTACCTCTCCTCATTCTTACTTGGGATAAGAAAGACTGTTTTAGATTGCCCTGTCATTCAGGTACAGGTTCAAGAACCATTTCACCCTCCTCTGGTCTTGTTTCCAAAGCTGTGTCTCTCCACTTGGTTGAATTAAAAATCTGTCCATTTCTGTTTTGGAATTTATACGGAATTAGGGGGAGAATTAAATATTAGAAGGCAGAAAACAGAAAGTAGGAGTTAAAGAAAGATTTAAGATAACTGGCAAAAGAACTAGGGGGGAGATGAGGAGATATAGTTTTGCACAGTGAGTTGTTATAATCTGGAATGCATTGCCTGAAAGGGTGATGGAAGCAGATTCAATAGTAACTTTCTAAAGGGAATTAGATTTATACTTGAAAAGGAAACCAATTGCAGGGCTATGGGGAAAATTGGATAGCTCGTTCAAAGAGCCAGCACTTTCACAATGGGCTGAATAGCCTCCTTCTGTGCTAAGATTCTATGATTCTATGGTCTTGTTCACTGTGCTGTTCCTCCATATGTATCTTACTGTGCAACATAAATCCATAAAACATTTTTTTCTGAACTATTTTATCCCAGGACATTATCATTGATTGCAATTAGCAATATAGCAATTACATTGTTGCTATATACACTTAGGAGAAAATATATACCCTAAGTAATGGCTCCTCAAAAATGACTTGATAATATCCCAGTGTTTCACATATATGAATATGTAGGAACGGTAGTTCCTATCTGAATAATTGCAGTTCGACTCAGTAAATCAAAACAACAAAGTTTAATAACAACGAGGTTAACTAGTAAACTACAGGAGAAGATGTATACAGGTCTGTTCAGGCTGCAAGGCACTCGAAGACTACTGGAAGGTTCTGGAAACTGACGTCATGACGTCATCGCGTTCTTCGCGCCACTGGCGGTCACGTGATCGGCGTCATGACGTCATCACGCAGAGTATAGGAAGGTACATACAGTATAGTTAACAAACAGTTTAAAGGTGCAGTACGTGGCTGCACTACCATGCAGTTAAAGAGATTATTCTCAAATGTTCTGAGTCTCTTAGTGGCTCCGCCACAAATACATGAATTTGTATTTCTTTCACAAAAAGTTGTTACCAGACTTAAATTTGAAAAAGCATCACATACCGTTGGCATTTGCCACAATTTATTAGTTACCATGATCCTTCGAATATTTTTAAGGATTTGGATGTATAAAATTTAAATGATAGTGAATTATTTTTTTTTTATAAAGAATTCTCCCCTCCTTCCCTGGGCAACAATTGTCCTGCAGTAACATGAAGTACTGAAGTGAACATTCCATTCTTCATTTGAGTCCAAGCAGTTTGCTATTCCATCACATACCAGCCAAAGCCAGTCTTCCCTCACCTGATGCCCTAACACCCACTTCCCACCAAGGATCAGTCGACAGTAATGAAGAGCGGGACCAATAGATATTGTTTTTACCACCCCCTTGCTCAGAACACTAAAACCAGCGTAATATCGGCAACCAAGCTGGTATTAATGTGAATAGTGTCACAACTTACCTCTGCAACACCCTCTAGTTCCTGCTCCAGATCAAATAAGTTACCTGTCTCCTCCTTGGTAACAACTGAGGCAAACAAATTATGTGGAGCATCAGTTGTCATGCCCTCACCCGATCCCACTTTCAGTGGCCCCAGTCCATCCCCAATTTTTTCTTTTTCTCTTATAATATAACTAAAAAACCTTTGATCATTATTCTTCACTTCTCTTGCCATATTCAATTCAAAATTTTTCTTTGCCATTTTGATGCCTTTTTTATGCTCCTCTGACATGCCGTTTGATATTGAATTTGTCTTAATTCCCTGCCATTTTCCTTCAAGCTAAATGCTTTTTTTTCCTCTTTATGAGTTGCTTAATAGTTTTGTTTAAACAGCCAGGCGTGCCTTTAAGCTGGATATCTTTGCTCCGCATGGGTACACATTGGTCCACTGCATTCAGAATCACCACCTTGAAGGATCTCCATAGTTCCTCCATTCCCCCGAGCCATGTTCAAACCTTCCAGGCCCACTCTGACAAAACTTCACAAGAGCATAAAGTCAGTCCTCTAAAAATGTGGCACTTTTCTTTAGGTTTTTTTTTATAACCTCTCCCATCCTTGCAATGTCAAATTATGATTACTGGTACTTAAAGTCTCACCCACTTTCTGTTGGAGATTTGATCATTCCTATTACTCAATCAAATCCAGGATGGTTTCTGCCCTTGTTGGCTCTTTCACAAACAGACTCAACATTGAGGTCAACAATTTCAGATTATAACCACCGCTCCCAATTTTTTCGGCCAGCAGGTGCTGGTAATGGTTCTGTTGTTGCCATTTACAGCACCTCTAGACCCATCTTTTATTTCTTTACTTGTCCCATTACCACACCCCCTTTCGCCTTGCACCATCATCCCTTTTGTCATTTAATCACACCTGCCTTCCACCCTATCACAGACCGCCCCTTTTGTTCTATCCTCCCCTGCCCCCTTTCCCTGCCTCCGTATTTGCTTAAAAACTGGCACATCTCTAACCTTTTCCAGTTCTGATGAAAGGTCATCAATTCTATTTCTTTCTCTACAGATGCTGCTTGACCTGCTGAGCATTTCCAGCATTTCCTCTTTTTATTTTGGAGTCATAAAATAGTTTTCTATTAACTTTAGAAATCCTTTCTCTGTCTCACCAGTAGAGACATTATTGTCCCAGTCAGTTTCTGGTCAGTTGCAATCTCCAACTAATTGTCTTTCTTATCTCATCCCATAATTCCAGATCATGACTTACACCTGGCCTGAGGATCTATAGCACACACCCCAGTAATAGTTTACTCCTGTTACCATCTATTAATTCTACAGGGCCTTGGTGAGACCACACCTTGAGTATTGTGTGCAGTTTTGGTCACCTTATCTGAGGAAGGATGTTCTTGCCATGGAGGGAGTGCAGCAAAGATTCACCAGACTGATACCTGGGATGGCAGGAATGATGTATGAGGAGAGATTGGGTCGACTGGGCTTATACTCGCTGGAGTTTAGAAGAAAGAGAGACGATCTCATTGAAACTTATAAAATTCTAACAGGACTAGACAGACTAGATGCTGGAAGGGTGTTCCCGATGGTTGGGGAGTCCAGAACCAGGGGTCACAGTCTAAGGATAAGGGGTAAGCCATTTAGGACTGAGATGAGGAGGAATTTCTTCACCCAGAGTGGTGAACCTGTGGAATTCTCTACCACAGAAGGCAGTTGAGGCCAATTCATTAAATATAATTCATGAAGGAGTTAGATATATTTCTTAAGGCTAAAGGGATCAAGGGATATGGGGAGAAGGCAGGGACAGGGTACTGAGTTTGGATGATCAGCCATGATCTCATTGAATGGCAGAGCAGGCTTGAGGGGCCGAATGGCCTATTCCTGCCCCTATCTCCTATGTTTCTATGTTTCTACCCAAAGTGTTTCTGTGCCTGCCTTTTCTTTGTAATATCCTCTCTCACTTGTGCCTCAATACTGGAGTTTATATATACTGCCACAGCATCACCTTTTTCACCCAATACGGTCTCTTCTAAACAATGTATATCCTTCCAGATATGTCTCCCATTGATTGGAATCATTCCACCATGGCTCTGTGATGCAAATGATGTCCAATCTATCAACCCCTCTAAGACCTTCCAGGTCGCACAGCTTATTTGTCAGACTTCTTGCATTAATGGAAGCACAGTTCCAAAACTTTCTACCTTTCTCATTTAATGATTAATATTTTTACTTTGTTTATCTCCCACCATTGGAATTAGACTTAGTAAACTTTGATTTATGTTTTCACTGGTACACCTTAAAGTTAAGGGGGGAAAAATTCAGTATCGCCCCATTTGGGGCGCCGTTATCGGCCGTGCGCAAAGTTCAGCGCTTGGCGCTAATTATCGCCTCTGACAGCAAACTTGGCTTTTATCGCCCCTGGAGGTGATTGGAGCGCTAAATCAGGCGCTTCACACCTGTCTTAAGGCGCAAAGGCCGAGGAGCGAGGCGCTACCTCAGAGCGCTGGCGAAGCAAGGAAGGGCAAATCAAAATAAACCTGCAAAGTGCTGCTCAGTACTCAAAACTCCTTCACACAGCGTTGAATCTCTCCAGAAGTCTCTCTCTCTCTCTCTCTCTGACTGCGTGGTGCAAAAATGTCACCGACAAAAAAAGGCAGGAAGCGGTCGTCTTTAAATAGCGCTCCCCCAGTTCCTTTCCGACAGCATAACGCTCCCCTCAACCTGTCGTTGCTAGCGGCAGGCGGTAAGGCAGGGGGCACCACTCAATATCCGGTCCGGGGCGCTAACGGGGCGTTGCGCACTCAAATGACGTCACAATTTGCCGACGCAGGAGATCGTGGCGGTAGTGTTTAGTGCCGCCGTAAAATGTCTAATTAATTTCGCGAGCGGCACAAACATCGCCGCGCCCGGCCTCTAGTTGCTTTGCGCCCCAATTGGTGCCCTCTTAAGGCGCTAATGGGAGGCGCAGACAACTGAATTTTTCCCCCAAGGTGTTCTCTTACACCTACCGTAACCACCCCACATCTAGTTTAAACATGGCCCACCATTCTATCTATCCTACCTGCCAATGCCTCTACCCCCTTTTTGTTTAGGTGGAGCCCATCCAGTCTGTATAGGATTCCCCATTCCAAAAGATGTCCCATTGTTTGAGGAACCAAAATCCTGATTTCATACACCACATATTGGTCTGCCTAATTACCCTCTGCCTCTCTTCACTTGCACATGGCACAGGTAGTATTTCAGAAAATACTACACAAAGTTGTTCCCTTAAGCTTCCTTCCCACTGTCTAAATTTAGCATCTAGTCTAAAGAAGACTTGTATTTCTACAGCGCCTTGCACAACTTCAGGGCGCCCCAAAGCGCTTTACAACTAATGGAATACTAGTCTACTTCTATATATGCTATTTGTTCCCACATGGATGACAACAATTGGTTCCTCACCTGCTCCCTCTAGCATTCTGTCACATCAGATCCTCAACCTCTGCACCCAGCAGGCAATGTATCATTTATTTTTCTAGGTTTGATTGCAGAGTTGTACCTGTAAACCAAATAATCGAATCCCCCAATATCACAACTTGTCAGCTACTCTTTCTCTTTTTCCCTCCTGCCCCGATAGGCGGTAGGATTGTCTCAGTGCACGGCGCATCCTCGCCTGTCACAGCCAACTCTTAAGTCTCCACATCATCTATTTCCAGAGAAGAGAAACTGTTGGCCAGCAGATGATTACTTCTGCCCCACTACCCGACCACGACTTCTCGTCCCCTTTCTAACAGAGACCCATGCTCCTCCTCTAGGTACTGGGGCCTCCTCTCCGACTCCCACCCCCGGCGTGGTCTTCCCTAATACCGCTCCCTCCCTAATATTTTGATGCATGGCCAGTCGCTCACTAAGGCCGAACACTCGAGTGCATCGACCAGCTTGGAGTTACTGCAGGTGAAGTTTGAAGATTGTTTGAGTTTTAAAAAAATCCATAAAGAGAAAAAAATTCAAAGATAAACCTTCTTCAATTTAAATTCCTTGAATTCCCCTTTCTCCCTACTTTTAAAAAAAAATTTTGCTTTTGTCCCTCTGTTAGTTTACTGAGCACCTCGTTCCCCCTCTGCACTTAACTCGCACTCTCACCAAATTCCCATTTTAGAAATCCTCACTCCCCTAGCAGCTCGCTCTGCCGTGCTCTCTGAGCTGGAAATTTACTGTTAACTTGTAAGCACAAGACTTCGTCAGACTACAAATTCCCAAAATGCAGACTTCATTACGAACATTTGAGCTAGGTGACATTGCTGTACTGAGGTATATTATTGTAACATTAAACCAGCAATGTGCCTCTGTGTGTGTCCCTTGTTTGTGAGACAAATGTTGTATTATAAAGAAAAACGATAATATAATCCAAAGCAATGTTCCCGTTTAACTGCATATCTGCGCGACTGCGCGGCGGTCCGGAGATCCCGCGCAGGCCGTTCACTGGCTTTTGCATGGGAGAAACCGTACATGCACAATGATTTGACTGGGCTACATAGCCACTTAAAGGTTGCTGCGCACCCAAAAATAAATGACAGGAAACATTGATCCAAACATAATCTGATGGTAGAAATAAGGGATTTTTTTTTATAACTTTCTCTTTCTTAGGTAAACTAGAATGTACTTTGGTTTGTCCTTTGTTGCTCATATCTGAAGGCTCATTACTGGCCTCGATTGCTCAATTTACTTAAAGACCCCAAGTCATTTACCTGCCAGAATCCCGCTGTTCCTCATTTTAATGGAAGCTTCTAGACAGGTGGTTAAGCAGCCCACCCAAAGCCAGCGGGGTCCTAATTGACCTTTGCTAATCAGGGTCATAATAAGGTCATTGGGCCTTGACGACGACTTTAACTTCGGCCAGAGTGCAGAAGCCACTGCCGCTGTCCCACCAGGTGAAGGGCAGCGTGAAGACAATTGGAAAGCTTAGGAGGTCCTGCGGGTAAGCTTTTTGTTATAAACTTTCCTTTATGGGGGTTGGAGGAGCATGAGTTGTCCTCCCGACCCCACAAGGTAAGTTTATTACTTCGCTGCCCTGGACTGGCCACTTCCCTACTGTGAACCATCACCCACCCCCCAGAACAGCCTTCCCCACAATTATCCCAGTACTGGCAGGTGGCCAAGGGCTGCCTGATTTTCTGCAGGTCGGCAGCCTGCCCACTTCACACTAGCTGGATCGACGGCATGTTACTCAGGCCCAGCAGTTAAAATCGTCGTGGCCTCATATGGTCGCGGTCGTGGGCAGGAAGCTAATTGCAATCAGTGGGTTCACGCCAGAAACCTGCTGACAGTTAAACCCCCTCCCCCACAAGTTCTTGCCCCCTGTCATTCCTCAGTGCTCTGATATCAAGCAATACTCAATAGCTGACCTGGTAAAGGAGGAGCAGGGATTGAATATTCCTGGGGTTCACTGAGATACTAACCAGGGGTACAGGGCCAACTGATTCCCTGAAGGTTTTGTGTCAGTAGACAGCGTTTCAGCAACTCTCTCACTGACCCCCCCAACAAGTCCTTAACTAGAGGTTGAGAGAATACCCATGCCGAAAGATCTCAGCTCCAATTCCACATGTTCACACACTATATTTCCACTTACTGATTCTGATAGATCAGGACGTGAACCAGCTGGGTTTGATTTGGTCATCAGTAGCCCCAACAGCTTATGTCTTTTCAAAAGAAAGAAAGAATTTGCATTTATATAGCACCTTTCACGATCTCAGGACGTTCCCAAAGCGCATTACAGCCAATGAAATACTTTTGAAGAGTAGCCACTATTGTAATGTAGGAAACATGGCAGCCAATGTGCACATGGCATGGACCCACAAACACAAATGAGATAAATGATCAGATAATCAGTTTTAGTGGTGTTGATTGAGGGACAAATATTGGCCAGGACACCAGGGAGAACTCACCTGCACTTGTTCAAATAGTGCCATGGGAACTTTTATGTATACCCGAGAGGGTTAACGTTTCATCCGAAAGACAGCACCTCCAACAGTGCAGCACTCCCTCACTACGCCACTGGAGTGTCAGCCTGGATTATGCGCTCAAATCCCTGAGTGGGGCTTGAACCCACATGTATCCTTTTTAAAGCCGCATGACCTGCAATTCTAGTAGAACATTGTTAAACATTTAACTTTCATTACGAGGTAATTTTAACATTAATTGGATGTATATTATAAGTGGTACATTATGAAGAATTAATGTTCACTTGGGGATCACTGAAGAATTTCTGTGGCATTAAACTAGGGGGGTCATTTTCCGCCACGAGCTGCCAGCGGGCGGGAAACCTCAAGGTGCTGCGTCAGACCTTCTTTTGTCTGATATACGCTCCTGCGCAGTGTCTTGGGATGTTTTACAAAGAGGCTAAAGAAATGCAAGTTGATGTTGTGTGTTTTTATTGCATCCGAATACCACGGGCATCACACCCCAAATGTCGGGCACACGGTGCCATTGGGCAAGGGACCCCACTCACCCTCATGCCAAAATCACCCCGATGAGTCAGAAAGCGAATGTAAATAATTCAAAAGCAAGACTTGCATTTATATAGCGCCTTTCACGAGCACAGGACACCCCAAAGCGCTTTACAGCCAATGAAGTACTTTTGAAGTGTAGTCACTGTTGTAATGTGGGAAACGCGGCAGCCAATTTGCGCACAGCAAAGCCGCACAAATAACAATGTGATAATGACCAGATAATCTGTTTTAATGATGTTGGTTGAGGGATTAATATTGGCAGGAAGGATATGTTGCATAATGGTCACAGCAAACTTACCATTAATTATGAAAATTATTCAATATCTACAATCACAGAGCCAAAATAAGCCTTGTTTTTCCATAATCTACACAGCTGCAATTATTATATCTAGTGAGAGTGTGGGATAGATTTTGCAAAATTAATGTGTTTCTTAAACACCCTGCTGGTTTTCACTCTCTCCACCCCCACCCCCCGCCCCCAACTTTGTCATTTTAGCGAAACACTCATGCTGATGCATATAAAAAAGGATTTATACAGAAACAGCCTGAAGATGTAACAGAGGCCTGCACTGTTTGCCAGGGTCTTACTGGGATGTTCCATTTCATTCAGTAGTAATGCCCTTTTGTTGACAGAAGTAAATTGATGACAGTCAAGAGGGAAGCATTTGCTGGAAAAATTCTGTTGACCCTACTCAGATTGAAGTTACCACTAAGCAGGCTACCAACAGTTGTAGACATGATAGATTATTGTAATGACCAGCCGAATGGCCTTTAGTCATGTTTAAACGGCAATAAATTTTATCAGGAAGAGGGCAATTTAACTACTTAAGGGGAGAGAGGATCTTTTCTGTTTGAGGTGTAAATAAAGTGCAGCTCATTAAGAACGCACATATTACATTGCTGGAGCTGTGATTGTTAATATTTAATTTGATTTTTCCTAACCTGGTTTGAGGTTCTCTGTGCACAGAAAACCTCAAGGAGCAAACACGGTCCCTGACAGCAGATGGAAATGAAGCTGACAGCTTCATCTTCCGGGTGATGGACACTGATCTGAAGATATAGTAAACAGTCTATAATGGTATGTAAATGAAGTAGCCTGTGCCAACAAGTGACTACTTTTCCCTTTATCATGAATAAATATTAGCTGTTCTCACTCTAAAACTTCTCCGTTTTTTCTTCATTGTTTTAAGATGCACAATGCTTTCCTTGAGCCAGATTCCTACAAGTGCTTTCCTTTCATTAAACGATCTCATTCGATTTCGCCTGTGTGGAACAAGATGTGAGTCTCCACCTTATCTTTGCAGAGAACGAATAGAGAGTAAAATACTAATTAACCTCTGACCAGAACAGTTTGCCATGCCCAAACCAAGCCCCAGGAAATTGTACGGAGATTTAGAGGGGGGAAGCAGCAACTTTTCCCTCCCTTCTTCCCCGTTTATTGGAAACGACGTGACATAATCTTGGGTAAGTCAGTGCATGTGATGCTATCACAGTGCGACAGTCAATGGTGCATAGCTGCCGACTGACCCTTTCCGCTACACAACATGCCCAGTGCACCGAACCAGGAGTGAGCAGCATTGTCTTCTGAATCTGGACCACTGGATTCTCCCAAACTCCGCCCTCCACCGGCCATCAGTGTACAGCCATCTCTTGGCCCTGCACCCTGCAACTCTCTTCCTAAACCCCTTCGCTTTTGTATCTCTCTCTCTCTCTCTCTCTCACTTTCAAAAACCTCCTCCAAACTGACCTCTTTGACCATAAATGTCACTCACCTCCCTTAAATGTTCTCCCAATTCCCCACTCATAACTTAATGTCCTCCTCCTTACCTTGTGAAGTGCCTTGGGATGTTGTGCTACGTTAAAGGTGCAGGATAAATGTAAATTCGGCAGTTCTGTTACAAATATATTTTGTCTTAAGCGGAACAAAAAATAATAAACAATCATTTAAGAAGCCTCAGACTAGCAGTGATGCAGATAATGCTGTTGGAAAGAAATGGCTCTTTAGAGTAACACATCGCTCTAATTGTAGTTCAAATCTTGGGTGTGCAGCATTGCTGTTCCAACTGCAGTATAATTTGGCATTTCATTTACCAGATTATATATCACCAAAAAATGCTCAAACTAATACTTCAACTAACTAAGTATCTAATGTTGCCCTTTGTTGGAACATCTGGATTTTAATTCTATCTTGTCATTTTAATACGATACAGGAAACCTTTGAAATTTACACTAAAGGACATTATTGCAGCCAGACTTTTCTCCCTTACGTAGTTAATCACCACAACATATTTAATCACGCGTGCTGAAAACTGTCCAAGCCACATGCAGTGCCAGGGGACAATTTTACGTAAGAGACAAGAATTAAGAATTGAGATGCATTAATTGAGAGATAAAATGTATCCAGTGGGCAATCTGTGTACTTGGTAACCGCGAAAAGCATCGTTCATACAGAGCAGTCCGTATTGATTAACATTTTAATTTGCTATATAAACCTGATGCTTACAGATAATGTAACCAGTTAAATCCATTGTCCCTTGTTTGCCGGCTTTTGTGTGTCTATGTTTCTCTCCGATCGCTTATTGTCTTTGCAGTGATCCATGCAGTACCTTCATTATCAATTCAGCATTAAGAAATTTGGTGCCATTGAACTCGAAGGCATTTCCATCACGCCATGGCACTGTGACAGAAGATTAATTCAAGTCAGCTGCTGAAAATAATTATTGCATTATGGGAGCAGTAATCATTATTTAGAACATGATTAAATATGTCTGCATCTATTGACTCTGCCCATGATTTATGTATTTGTTTAGTCAATAGTCTAATGTAAATTATGTAATTAATTATAGATGTTGGTGTCAGGTCATTGGTGAAAACAATTTGATGAGAACAAGGACTCTGTTTCATGACAGATGTGAGGCCGAGTTTAGGGAATTCTAGGGGAAAAAACATTTCTCATGTGTGAATGGAGCTCGGCTCTCAATCTGCATCTCCCATCACTTGTTCAGCATTCGTTTAAAAAAAAATTGAAATAACTTGTTAAGCAAGGAAGGGCTGCACATCAGCGCAAAAGGACACTTGGGATCTGCAACGGCACAGGGCTAAAGAGCCAGCTGCCTCCGCACAAAAGAGAAGAGTGCCTCCATCATTTACTGCTTCATAAAATTCACCCGACTTAATGGTTTTTGAAATGAAAAAAGATTGGCGTGCAGCTCGCAGAGAGCCGATCCATAATAACAGCTTTCTCAATAAATATTGGGCTTGTTGTTATGAAATTTGAAGGGGGGGGGTGGGGGGTGGGGAAGAGGCACAGGTAGCGCTGCTTTCAATCAAGACCAGAGTTAAAATATGCAACGGCGATTCTCCAGCCACACATCTGCTTTCCCTGCTGTGTGTTGTTTTTTTTTAAAAACTGATAATTCGGTCAGCTATGTTGTGCAGGAGAGCCAAAGGTCAGCCCAGCCCTGTCAGGGCTCGCTGAAGGCATTTCCATTTGAATGTCAGAGCTATAATCTATCAAAGATTTGATGTACAAGATACAATGGGTTTAAGTGGTCTTCATATATCACTAGTGTCTTGCCTTCACCCAGGTAATAGTTTGAATTACTCTCCCTACTTCACAATCTGTCACCTCAGTGAAGAAACATTGCCACACGTGTGCTAATGGCAGGTTTCTCAACACCAAGTTTATTGACACAGCCCCTGTACAGTTGAAGGAAAGGGACAGCGAGAGGAGGTGATGGCAGTGTCAGCTTGTGTCATCACCATTTCAAACTGGCCTCCCGACATCAGATATAAAGCAGCCAACTCCATCAGTCAGAACTGGCAGAGCAGGTAGTGAGTGGCTGGTCGGGTAAATAAAGAGCACCCATACCAGGGTTAAGCAGTCTATCAGGTAAGCAGTCTATCAGGTAACATACACCGCCTGCGATGGTGTTATACAATACTAGAGTTTATACAGACACAATTTCAGATGCTACAGTATAATGGACATCAATCCATTACAGCTGGCTCAGGGTCACTAGAATCTAGATCAATATTTTGTGCCAAGTGTATTTATAACTATTGGCCCCAAAATTGTTTACAGTGCCCGCCATTATTAGTGCGTAAAAAACCCCAGCAATATGTGGCGAGGAAGAGATACCCTGTGAGTTGTGAATCGCCCAAATTGTTGGATAATTTGCGCCACTCCGCCATTAGCCTCTCAAAAACAGGAGCTCACCTTCAATCTCCCACCTGCCCCCCCGACTGTGAATGTCAAGAAATTGCTGGATTTGCGCCGTAAATACGAATTAATCTCGCCGCAGACATTCAGGGCTCTTATCTCATGTCGTAAGAACCCTGTTAATGATGTAATTTATGGTCCTGACATGAAACTCAACCTTGGAGGCCCAGAAAGAGAACAATTGAAATTGTGAAGTCTCACTCCCACAGGTAGTAAATTGTCCCTAGAGGTTTTTAAAATTTAAAAATTAATTTTTTTTCTTACTTTTTCTTTCTGCCTCTTTTATCTCTCAAAATATAATCTTTCTTTCCCTCTCTTTATTTCTTTCTGTATCTAATTTGATTCTAATTCACCCTATTTCCTTCTCTGTCATTCCCTCTGTTGCTCTCTCTACCCATGAAAATAATTGTGTAAAGCCAGGGGAAATTGGTCACAAAGCACATCTCTCAAACATCTGTAATTCACATACCATGGGGGAGATGTTGAGGCCACCCACAGGTCAAGAAGCCCTGCTCCACTGGCACAAATTCTCGCCCCATTCCCACTGGCGGTATGGCCAATGCTATCTTCTGAAGGCCTGTCACAGGGCGGCCAGAGCGAATGCCTGAGTCAGCTGGTAGTTCTTCTTAATAATCAAATCGAGGTCCTATGATGTGGATAGGCCGAGCATGCACCATGCACACAGCTGGCAGTTCAGCCAATGAGGAGTCAAAAGGTAAGTTCGTATGACACCAGCACTATTGGGCAGTCGGACATCCCCCTTCACTGGCATTATTGGGCAGTCAGACATCCCCCTTCACTGGCACTATTGGGCAGTCGGACATCCCTCTTCACTGGCACTATTGGGCAGCCGGACATCCCCCTCCACTGGCACTATTGGGCAGTCAGACATCCCCCTCCGCCGGCACTATTGGGCAGTTGGACATCCCCCTTCACTGGCACTATTGGGCAGTCGGACATCCACCTTCACTTGCACTATTGGGCAGTCGGACATCCCTCTTCACTGGCACTATTGGGCAGTCGGACATCCCCCTTCACTGGCACTATTGGGCAGTTGGACATCCCCCTTCACTGGCACTATTGGGCAGTCAGACATCCCTCTTCACTGGCACTATTGGGCAGTCGGACATCCCCCTTCGCTGGCACTATTGGGCTGTTGGACATCCCCCTTCACTGGCACTATTGGGCAGTCGGACATCCACCTTCACTTGCACTATTGGGCAGTCGGACATCCCCCTTCACTGGCACTATTGGGCAGTCAGACATCCCCCTTCACTGGCACTATTGGGCAGTCGGACATCCCTCTCCACTGGCACTATTGGGCAGCCGGACATCCCCCTTCACTGGTACTATTGGGCAGTTGGACATCCCCCTTCACTAGCACTATTGGGCAGTCGGACATCCCCCTTCACTGGCACTATTGGGCAGCCGGACATCCCCCTTCACTGGCACTATTGAGCAGTCAGACATCCCCCTTCACTGGCACTATTGGGCAGTCGGACATCCCCCTCCGCCAGCACTATTGGGCAGTCAGACATCCCCCTCCGCCGGTACTATTGGGCAGTTGGACATCCCCCTTCACTGGCACTATTGGGCAGTCGGACATCCCCCTTCACTGGCACTATTGGGCAGCCGGACATCCCCCTTCACTGGTACTATTGGGCAGTTGGACATCCCCCTTCACTGGCACTATTGGGCAGCCGGACATCCCCCTTCACTGGTACTATTGGGCAGTTGGACATCCCCCTTCACTGGCACTACTGGGCAGTCGGACATCCCCCTTCACTGGCACTATTGGGCAGCCGGACATCCCCCTTCACTGGCACTATTGGGCAGCCGGACATCCCCCTTCACTGGCACTATTGGGCAGTCAGACATCCCCCTCCACCGGCACTATTGGGCAGTCAAACATCCCTCTCCGCTGGCACTATTGGGCAGTCAGACATCCCCCTCCGCCGGTACTATTGGGCAGTCAGACATCCCCCTCCGCCGGCACTATTGGGCAGTCAGGCATCCCCCTCCGCTGGCACTATTGGGCAGTCAGGCATCCCCCTCTGCTGGCACTATTGGGCAGTCGGACATCCCTATCCGCCGGCACTATTGGGCAGTCAGATATCCCTCTTCACAGGCAATATATGGGCAGTCAGACATCCCCCTCCACTGGCACTATTGGGCAGTCGGACATCCCTCTCCACTGGCACTATTGGGCAGTCGGACATCCCCCTCCACCGGTACTATTGGGCAGTCGGACATCCCCCTCCACTGGCACTATATGGGCAGTCGGACATCCCCCTCCACTAGCACTACTGGGCAGTCGGAAATCCCTCTCCACTGGCATTATTGGGCAGTCGGACATCCCTCTCCACTGGCACTATTGGGTGGTCGGTCAGTGAGCTCCACTGGTCTTATTGGGTCATCGGTCAGGGAGCTCCACTGGTCTTATTGGGTGGTCGGTCAGTGAGATTCACTGGTCTTATTGGGTGGTCAGTCAGTGAGCTCCACTGGTCTTATTGGGTCATCGGTCAGTGAGCTCCACTGGTCTTATTGGCTGGTCGGTCAGGGAGCTCCACTGGTCTTATTGGCTGGTCAGTCAGTGAGTTCCACTGGTCTTATTGGGTGGTCGGTCAGTGAGTTTCACTGGTCTTATTGGGTGGTCAGTCAGTGAGCTCCACTGGTCTTATTGGGTCATCGGTCAGTGAGCTCCACTGGTCTTATTGGCTGGTCGGTCAGGGAGCTCCACTGGTCTTATTGGCTGTTCAGTCAGTGAGTTCCACTGGTCTTATTGGGTGGTCAGTCAGTGAGTTCCACTGGTCTTATTGGGTCATCAGTCAGTGAGTTCCACTGGTCTTATTGGGTCATCGGTCAGTGAGTTCCACTGGTCTTATTGGGTGGTCAGTCAGTGAGCTCCACTGGTCTTATTGGGTGGTCGGTCAGTGAGCTCCACTGGTCTTATTGGGTGGTCAGTCAATGAGTTCCACTGGTCTTATTGGGTGGTCAGTCAGTGAGCTCCACTGGTCTTATTGGGTGGTCGGTCAGTGAGTTCCACAGGTCTTATTGGGTGGTCGGTCAGTGAGTTCCACTGGTCTTATTGGGTGGTCAGTCAGTGAGCTCCACTGGTCTTATTGGGTGGTCGGTCAGTGAGCTCCACTGGTCTTATTGGGTGGTCAGTCAGTGAGCTCCACTGGTCTTATTGGGTGGTCGGTCAGTGAGTTCCACTGGTATTGGGTGGTCGGTCAGTGAGTTCCACTGGTCTTATTGGGTGGTTCGTCAGTGAGTTCCACTGGTCTTATTGGGTGGTCGGTCAGTGAGCTCCACTGGTCTTATTGGGTGGTTGGTCAGTGAGCTCCACTGGTCTTATTGGGTGGTTGGTCAGTGAGTTCCACTGGTCTTATTGGGTGGTTCGCCAGTGAGTTCCACTGGTCTTATTGGGTGGTCGGTCAGTGAGCTCCACTGGTCTTATTGGGTGGTTGGTCAGTGAGTTCCACTGGTCTTATTGGGTGGTCGGTCAATGAGCTCCACTGGCATTATTGGGTGGTCAGCCAGTGAGCTCCACAGGTCTTATTGGGTGGTCAGTCAGTGAGCTCCACTGGTCTTATTGGGTGGTCAGTCAGTGAGTTCCACTGGTCTTATTGGGTGGTCAGTCAATGAGTTCCACAGGTCTTATTGGGTGGTCAGTCAGTGAGCTCCACTGGTCTTATTGGGTGGTCTGTCAGTGAGCTCCACTGGTCTTATTGGGTGGTCGGTCAGTGAGTTCCACTGGTATTGGGTGGTCGGTCAGTGAGTTCCACTGGTCTTATTGGGTGGTTCGTCAGTGAGTTCCACTGGTCTTATTGGGTGGTCGGTCAGTGAGCTCCACTGGTCTTATTGGGTGGTTGGTCAGTGAGCTCCACTGGTATTATTGGGTGGTTGGTCAGTGAGTTCCACTGGTCTTATTGGGTGGTTCGCCAGTGAGTTCCACTGGTCTTATTGGGTGGTCGGTCAGTGAGCTCCACTGGTCTTATTGGGTGGTTGGTCAGTGAGTTCCACTGGTCTTATTGGGTGGTCGGTCAATGAGCTCCACTGGCATTATTGGGTGGTCAGCCAGTGAGCTCCACAGGTCTTATTGGGTGGTCAGTCAGTGAGCTCCACTGGTCTTATTGGGTGGTCAGTCAGTGAGCTCCACTGGTCTTATTGGGTGGTCAGTCAGTGAGCTCCACTGGTCTTATTGGGTGGTCAGTCAGTGAGCTCCACTGGTCTTATTGGGTGGTCAGTCAGTGAGCTCCACTGGTCTTATTGGGTGGTCTGTCAGTGAGCTCCACTGGTACTATTTTGTGCTGAAGTTTCTGGTGTGGGACTTGAATCCACAACCTTCTTACTCAGGGGCAATAGCGCTACTAACTGAGCCACTGGTGATTCTGATATTAGTATAATTTCAAAGACAAGCTGCTGATATTCTGAGTGACTTTGATATTAATATCATTCTACAGAGGAGCTGCTGATATTACTGGTGATTCTGTTATCAGTACCATTTTAGCCAGAAAACGGGTATATGTCTGGTCATTGTCGTATTAGTATTATTCTACCCAAATCCTGCTTGTGTTACTGATGATTTTAATATTAGCATGCTAGCCAGTACCTGCAGATATTTATGGTGATTCTGATATTGATCCACATACTGTACAATAAATTAAAATACATAGGAACATAGGAACTGGAGGAGGCCATTTAGCCCCTCGAGCCTGTTCCGCCATTCATTGAGATCATGGCTGATCTGTGACCTAACTCCATATGCCTGCCTTTGGCCCATATCCCTTAATATCTTTGGTTAACAAAATGCTATCAATCTCCGATTTAAAATTAACAATTGATCAAGCATCAATTGCTGTTTGTGGAAGAGAATTCCAAACTTCTACCACCCTTTGTGTGTAGAAGTGTTTCCTAACTTCACTCCTGCTGTAGCTCCATTCTGTAGCAAGACCTGTTGCTCAATTGAAGATGTTATTAGTGTTTCCTGTATTGAATTTATCACCTGCAATGTTGGGACAGGTACAATAGCAGTTTAAAGTCACTGCAAATGATTTAAGTCTTTACGCTGTGTTTTTGGGGTCAGAATTCCGTGAAACTTTTTTTTTGCGGACGTTGATCAGCTTTTTCTCAGTGGATGAGATGAAAAGGCTGTTTTTTAACTGTAAATTACAGACCCACACAAGACCCTTACACACATGCAGGGATAGGTAGTGAACGTTGACCGTTCTCACCGATATGAGATAACTCACTCTTAATATTATAGCAGTTAAACCGTTTATTTCACGCAATCACCCTGAATGTGTGTTTGAACAAATATTCACACAAGGCAACTACCTGCGTGGACATTCTTCACAATACTCAATTCAACAAATTACTTGTTCATCGCGCGAGACCTCGACTCCTACCTAACACTGCGGTAATTGCGTCGCCTGTTACCCAAGCCACTGAGATGAAAAATACGTTCAGAGTCACGAAGATGAATTTTTTGTCCGCCTGCTGTTCAGGTTACATTGAAAATCGAGACACTCGAAAACTTGGAAACCTTCCATCCAATCTGCTCTCTATGTGAAAATCAGATGAATCCATAGCTCACCTGATTGCCCTTCCACTGAATATTAAACGTTTCATTTCTGGCAGGGGAGAAAGGGGGGTGGGAAAGTTAAATACAAACTCAATGATCTGCAGATGGTAGGCCATGCTTGTCTGATGTTACTTGTTACTTCACATGCTGGTGCAGCCCAAGTGAAGAAACTGTTCCTGCATCATATTACATAGATTATAGAATCATAGAATGGTTACAGCACAGAAGGAGGCCAATCGGCCCATCCCGGCTCTCTGCAAGAGCACCTCAGCCAGTCTCAACCCCCCACCCTTTCCCCGTAGCCCTGCAAATGTTTTTCCTTCAGGTACTTATCCAAATCCCTTGTGAAAGCCATGATTGAGTCTGCCTCCACCACCCTTTCAGTCAGTGAATTTCAGATCTTAACCACTCGCTGAGTAAAAAAGTTTTTCCTCATTTTGCCTTTGGTTCTTCTGCCAATCACCTTAACTCTGTGTCCTTTGGTTCTCGACCTTTCTGCCAATGGGAACAGTTTCTCTCTATCTACTCTGTCCAGACCCCTCATGATTTTGAACACCTCTATAAAATCTCTTCTCAATCTTCTCTGCTCTAACGAGAAAAACCCCAACTTCTCCAGTCTATCCACGTAACTGAAGTCCCTCATCCTTGGAATTATTCTTGTAAATCTTTTCTGCACACCCTCTAAGGCCTTCACATCCTTCCTAAAGTGCGGTGCCCAGAATTGGACACAATATTCCAGTTGAGGCTGAACCAGTGTTTTATGCAGGCTCATCATAATTTCCACATTTTTGTACTCTATACCTCTATTCATGAAGCCCAGGATCCCATAAGCTTTTTTAACTGCTTTTCTCAACTTACCCTACCACCTTCAACGACTTGTATCCCCAGGTCTCTCTGTTCGTGCACCCCTTTTAGGATTGTACCCTTTAGTTTATATTTCCTATCCTCATTTTTTCTACCAAAATGTATCATTTCACACTTTTCTGCATTAAATTTCATCTGCCTATTCTACCAGCCTGTCTATGTCCTCTTGAAGTCTATCACTATTCTTCTCACTGTTCACTATACTTCCAAGTTTTGTGTCATCTGCAAATATTGAAATTGTGCCCTGTACACCCAAGTCCAAGTCATTAATATATATCAAGAAAAGCAGTGGTCCTAGTACTGATCCCTGGGAAACACCACTGTATACCTTCCTCCAGTTCGAAAAACAACCGTTCACTACTACTCTCTGTTTCCTGTCACTTAACCAATTTCATGTTAATGCGGGCACTGACCCTTTTATTCCATGGGCTTCAACTTTGCTGGCAAGCCTATTACGTGGCACTTTGTCGAACTTTTGGAAATCCATGTACACTACGTCAACCGCATTGCCCTCATCAACCCTCCCTGTTACCTCATCAAAAACCTCGATTAATTTGGTTAAACACGATTTGCCTTTAACAAATCCATGCTGGCTTTCCTTAATTAATCCACACTTGTCCAAGTGACTGTTAATTTTGTCCCTGATTATGGTTTCTAAAAGCTTCCCCACTGCCGAGGTTAAACTGACCGGCCTGTAGATGCTGGGTTTATCTTTACACCCTTTTTTGAGCAGGGGTTTAACATTTGCAATTCTCCAGTCCTCTGGCACCACCCCAGTTTCTAAGGAGGATTGGAAGATTATGGCCAGTATCTCCACAATTTCCTCCTTCACTTCCCTCAGCATCCTAGTATTTACAGCGCAAAAACAGGCCATTCGACCCAACAGGTCTATGTTGGTGTTTATGCTCCATATGAGCCTCCTCCACCCTTCTTCATCTCACCCTATCAGCATAGCCTTCTATTCCTTTCTCCCTCATGTACTTATCTAGTTTCCCCTTAAATGCATATTTGTTATTTGTTTCAACTACACCTTGTGGTAGCGAGTTCCACATTCTAACCACTTTCTGGGTAAAGAAGTTTCTCCTGAATTCCTTATTGGATTTATTAATGACTCTTATATTTATGGCCACTAGTTTTGGACTCACCCACAAGTGGAAACATCTATTCATGTCTACCCTATCAAACCCCTTCAAATTTTAAAGACCTCTATTAGGTCACCTGTATTAGCAGTGCTGGGGCCACCGCTTTTTTGATATATATAAATGACCTGGATATTTGAATACAGAGTAGAATTTCTAAATTTGCCGATGACACCAAACTTGGGGGTGTTGCAAACAGTGAGGATGATACCAATTGACTGCAACAGGACATAGAAAAGCTAACAGAATGGGCAGACAAGTGGCAAATGGAATTTAATACAGAGAAGTGTGAGGTGATGCATTTTGGCAGAAGGAACAGGGAGAGGCAATATACACTTAATGGTGCAGTTTTAAAGAGTGTGCAGGGACAGTGAGACCTGGGAGTTAATGGGCATAGGTCCCTGAAGGTGGCAGGACATATTGAGAGAGTGGTTAGCAAAGCATATGAGATCTTGGGCTTCATAAATAGAGGTATTGAGTACAAAAGTAGAGAAGTTATGCTGAACCTTTATAAAGCACTGGTTAGGCCACAACTGGAGTATTGCGTCTAGTTCTGGTCACCACACTTTAGGAGGGACGTGAAGGCCCTTGAGAGGGTGCAGAGGAGATTTACCAGAATGGCCCCAGGGATGGGGATCTTAGCTACAAGGACAGGTTGGAGAAGCTGGATTTGTTTTCATTAGAGCAAAGGAATTGAGTGGTGTTTTGACAGAGGTGTACAAGATTATGACGTGTTTGGATAGGCTAGACAGGGAAAGGCTCTTCCCACTAGTTGATGGTAGAAGAACTAGGGGACACAGATTTAAGGTTTTGGGCAAGAGATACAGGGGAGACGTGAGGCAAAACTTTTTTACGCAGCGAGTGGTGAGGACCTGGAATTCGCTGTCGACGGAAGTGGTGGAAGGGGAGACACTCAGGCCTAGAAATTGACTATAGCCCCGTTTGGGGCGCCAGCCTCGCCAGGGCGCTAAAAGTAGCGCCCTGGAAGCAGTCACGGCCGCTGGCCGGAAATTCAGTTTGAGCGCCCCAGAGGGAAGCGCGGCGCTACGGGAGGCACCCCCGCATCCCTCTTGGGGCGCTGCAACTGAATATCGTTGCGCAACGTGCCGCAGCGCCACACGCTGCGGCACGTCGTGCTGTGGTACTGCAGGCCTTCCTCCCCTTCTTAAAGGGGAGGGGCCTTGTGCAGCGCGATCGAGGATCACGAGTGCCGGCAAAAGAGCCCAGCACCGAGGAGAAGTGCCGAGCTCTTGGAACGCAGTCGACACTCTACGGAGGAAGGGGGGAGCGCTCAGGAGGCCGGGAACGGCAGCGCGGAGAGGTGCTGGCAAGCGGCCACCAACAAAAATGGCCGCCCCGCACCTCTCCTTTGATTAGCGCCTCTACCGCCACAGGTAGGCCTCCCTGAACCGGTCGCACATAGCGTCCGGCGTTAAATCAGGGGGCACATCTAAATATCGCGATCGGGGCGTTAGCGGGGCGCTGCGCACACCGATGACATCATCGGTAGCGGCGCAGCGCTAACGGCTAGCGCCACCATTAGCGTCCCGCTAAATTTAGCGGGAGGCGTGGCCAGTGGCTTCCAACCCACTTAGCGCCCTCTTAAGGCGCTAACGGGTGGCGCAGCCCACTGAATTTCTAGGCCTCAATGTTTTAAAGGGGAGACTGGATAGGCACTTGAGGGAAATAAACTTGCAGGGCTACAGGGATAGAGCAGGGGTGGGGACTTACTGGATAGCTCTACAGAGAGCCAGCACGGACTTGATGGGCTGAATGGCCTCCTTCTGTGCCGTTATGACTCTATAACTATGACCTCTCAGTCTTCTCTTTTCTAGAGGGAGCGCTGCACTGTTGGAGGTGCCATCCTTCAATTGAGATGTTAAACCAAGACATTTGCCCTCTCAGGTGGACGTAAAAGATTCCACGACCACTGTTCAAAGAAGAGCAGCGGAGTTCTCCCTGGAGTCCTGGCCAATGTTTGCCTCTTACTCAACACCAACAACAGATTATCACATTGCTCTTTGTGGGACCTTGCTGTGCACAAATTGGCTGCTGCATTTCCCAGGTTACAACAGTGATTACACTGCAAAAAAGTACTTCCCCCATAGGTTGTAAAACGCCTTGGGACGCCCTGAGGTTGTGAAAGGCGCTATATAAATGCAAGTTCTTTCTTTCTTTAATATGGTTCTGCCCCTATCAGATACCTTCGTGGCCAAAAATCAGAGTGCTTTGAAAACAAACATTAAGCGGCCAACTAAAGCCGCTTCCTTCTCACAGAGATGTTGAGGAATGAAACGCTGCATTCATTTAAAATGACAGCTCTAAACGTTTAAAGTTCCAGTGAGGGCAGCAAGTGAGAGTCACGATGGTGAGTGTCAGCTGACTTTTTGACTGTGAGGGCATCACTGCTCACACTCGGCAACAGTAACAATGGGGAAAGCTGGGCGATGTGGAAGAGCAGCGGGATTTTGGGGGTTCACGTTCACAAGACATTAAAAGCAGCACCTCAATATCGTGAGATGTATAGAGTATAGAAGTCCAGAAGAAACGATGGAACTGTATAAAACCATGGCTGGAGTACTCTGTGAAGTTCTGTGCTCCACACTATAGGAAGAATGTAATAGACGGGGGTCAGCACAGATTCATTAGGATGCTGCCTGGCATGAGGAAATGCAAATATTTGTTATAACAGATGCGATTAAGGTATACTTTGACAGAAGTTTTTTAAATTATGAAAGGATGAGACTGAGTAGATAGAAACTGACTGTTTGCAGTGAGAGAGGGGTCTAGAATGAGGAGACATAGTTACACGATTAAATGCAAGAGATTTAATCTGATTTAAAATGATCTGGAATGCATTGCCTGAAAGGGTAGTAGAAGCAGATTCAATAGTAACTTTCAAAAAGGATATATGCTCGAGAAAGAAAAGTTTTCAGGGCTATGGGTAAAGAGCAGGGGAGTGGGACTAATTGGTAGCTCTTTTTCAGAGAGCTAGCACAGGCATGATGGGCCGAATGGCCTCCTTCTGTGCTGTATGATTCTGTGATTCTATTTAGGACAGAGAGCAGGAGAAACCTTCTTACATAGCGAGTGGTGAGGCTGTGGAATTCATTAGCAGAGTCACTGACTGCAGCAGAGACCATGTCACCATTTGGGAACAGGTTGGATAGGTGGCTGAAAGGGAGGGGAACAGAGCGGGCAAATGGTCTGAGGATTACTGGTCATGTGGAGGATAAGTACCAACACAGACTGGCTGGTCCAAATGGCCTGTTTCCATGTTGTAATTTCTATGTAAAGACATTAAAGATATTCAAAATGCAGCTGAGTGCCAGACTGGGAGAGTTAGGGTATGAGAGGAATGAACGTTGATGGGCTGAATGATTTTTTCTTGTACTCAACTGTTATACGCATTGCTATAAATACACACACACAACAACAATAACTTGCATTTATATAGCACTTTTAACATAGTAAAACATACCAAGGTGCTTCACAGGAACGTTATCAAAGAAAATTTGACACCGAGCCACATAAGGAGATATTAGAACAGGTGACCAAAAACTTGGTCAAAGAGGCAGGTTTTAAGGAATGTCTTAAAGGAGGAGAGAGGATTAGGTTGGGACTCCAGAGCTTAGGGCCTAGGTGGCTGAAGGCACGGCTGCCAATGGTGGAGTGACAAAAAATTAGGCTTGCGCAAGAGGCCAGAATTGGAGGAGCGCCGAGATCTCAAAGGGTTGTAGGGAGATAGGGAGATGCGAGGCCATGGAGGGATTTTAAAACAAGGATAGATGTCAAATCCAAATACACAGCGAGGTGCAAAATTACCAGTGTATTGATCCTGCTAGAGAAAGGGATTAGCTGGAGGCACACCAGCACCAGATTAAAAGAAAGAATTGCATTTATATAGCACCTTTCATGACCACCAAATGCCCCGAAGTGTCTAACAGCCAATGAAGTACTTTTTTTGAAGTGTAGTCACTGTTGTAATGTAGGGAAAACAGCAGCAAATTTGCACACAGCAAGGTCCCACAAACAGCAATGTGATAATGACCAGATAATCTGTTTTTAGGGACATTTATTGAGGGATAAATATTGGCCCAGAACACGAGGGATAACTCCCCTGCTCTTTTTCGAAATAGTGCCATGGGATCTTTTACGTCCACCTGAGAGACCAGACGGGGCCTTGGTTTAACATCTCATCTGATAGACAGCACCTCCAACAGTGCAGCACTCCCTCAGCACTGCATTAGAGTGCCTGCCTTGATTTTTGTGCTCAAGTCTCTGCAGTGGGACTAGAACCCACAACCTTCTGACCGAGAGGCAAGGGTACTACCAACTTTTTAAAAATATTATACTTTATTGAACATTAAGAACATTTACAACATCGTGATCATTACATTAGAGTCATAGAGTCATAGAGTTTTTTCAGCGCAGAAAGAGGCCCTTCGGCCCATCGTGTCTGCGCCGTCCATCAATCCCTGTCCAGTCTAATCCCATTTTCCAGCATTTGGTCCATAGCCTTGTATGCAATGGCATTTCAAGTGCCCATCCAAATGCTTCTTGAATGTTGTGAGGGTTCCTGCCTCTACCACCCTTTCAGGCAGTGAGTTCCAGCTTCCAACCACCCTCTGGGTGAAAAAGTTCCTCCTCAAATCCCCTCTAAATCTCCTGCCCCTTACCCTGAATCTATGCCCCCTTGTTATTGACCCCCCTACTAAGGGGAAAAGTTCCTCTTTATCTACCCTATCTATGCCCCTCATCATTTTGTACACCTCAATCAGGTCCCCCCTCAGCCTCCTTTGCTCCAAGGAAAACAACCCCAGCCTGTTTAGTCTTTCTTCATAGCTGAGGCACTCCATCCCAGGTAACATCCTGGTGAATCTTCTCTGCACCCTCTCCAAAGCAATCACATCCTTCCTATAGTGAGGCGACCAGAACTGCACACAGTACTCCAGCTGTGGCCTCACCAGCGTTTTGTACAGCTCCATCATAACCTCCCTGCTCTTATATTCTATGCCTCTGCTAATGAAGGCAAGTATCCCATATGCCTTTTTAACCACCTTATCTACCTGTTCCGCTGCCTTCAGGGATCTATGTACATGATACAAATCAATTCCACCGCTCTGCACAGCCATTCCGCCACCACATTTTAACATCAAAACCTGAAGTTTAATTTGTCACCTGTAACATATATTAATCGATTGTACTTTAAAAATTGGTTGTAAAATACTGTCCTTAAATTCCTTTCTGAATAAAATATCCACAGAGCCTTATAATGATCTTTTAGCTTATATTTAAAATACTCTTTTAGATTGATTCTCCTCCCCTTAAAAAACAGAGCATTCCTTCTTTACACAATCACGAATCTAGCCAAACTGAACATTAAATTAATTGCCGCTCCGCTAGACTCGGGCAGACTCTCCTGCAATCCCCATCTCAAAATTGAGTCCCACGGGGTTCCCATTCTCGCTCTTCGGTCCCCACCCAGCAAAAAAGCTTCACACAACTGTTGAACATAGTACTTAAAGTCATTTAACTGCGGACATAACACCAGTAAATGGGATAGAGTCTCATCCCGTGTCCCACACATTGGGCAAGTTACCGCCTCCACTCGTCCAATCTTGCACAAGACCGTCATGGTAAAAATCCAGTTATGAGCCAATTTGAAATCCAGTTCAATCCATTCTGGGCATTTAAAATTCGCCCACACTCCCTTCCAAATCCTGTTGAAGTCCAGCTGTGGGTATATACTCTGCCAAAACTTCTGACCAGCAGGTGTCTTGAATCTCCATTCTCTGAATACCTCATAGAAATCTCGAGTATTATAGTTGTCAAATTGGACCAACTCTCCCCCTTTCTCCAGTACAAAGCTTGGAAAAGCAGGACGCATTTTACTTCCTTTGGAGATTTCCGCATTTATTTCTTCCATTCAATCCTGTGGCATTGCCCTCACAATCTTCTCATACATGATTCCTATTGCTTTTCCTTCTACTTCCTGATCCTCCTCCCACACCATGTCCCTCACTATCGCTTCCGGCAACCAACCTGGAATCACCTCGTATAATACATCTTTCACAGATATAATCCCAGCTTTTATAAAAGCTTGATTAAATAAAACCTCTCCTTCGATGTTGACCCACCTGTTCAAAAATAAGGGCTGTTCTAAAAATTCCTCAGCCCCCTTGGGCATAAACTGCACACTCTTTAAAAATTGGGCCCAAGTCTCTACAACCCCCTTATAAAACCTAGGGAGAAGTTTAATCGATTTCAAAAACATATTATTGTATTCCATATACAATATCCCCTGCCCTCGTATCCCACTTTGTTTTAAAAAATGCTCAAAATAACTCTTCCAAAAACTTGTATTTGACTTCTGAAGAAATCTCTTCACCCATTTGATTCTAAAGGATTTCTTCTTCAAATCAATATCTGGAAAATTGAGTCCTCCCTGATTTCTCCGTCCAATGATGGTATTGTATGCCACCAAGGCTGGTTTCCCTTCCCATAAAAACCTCACACAAGCCTCTCGGATGGACTTTTCCACCCAAGCAGGAATATCCTCCACAGTCAATAAGTACCATAGCTTAGATAGCAGGAGAGCAGACACCACTGTCGCTCTTCCTTGCACTTTCAACCACCTTCTTTCCCATCTTCCCAAAATCTTTTTAATTTTCATAACCTTCGGTTCCCAATTTAATCGATCAACTTCATCCCTGTCTTTCTTGCACCCCATATGCACCCCCAGAACTTCCAAAACCTCCACCACCTTAAAGGGGCATTCCCCCAACCATTCCCCCCTACCCCTCCCTGCAACCAGGCATTGGGACTTACTATAATTCACTCTGGCTCCTGAAGCTCTACAATATTCCTCCACTACATCCATAGCTTTTCTCACTGACTCCCCATTTCTCAATGTTAAGGTTGTGTCATCTGCATATTGGTGTATCACTGACACCAGCCCAGAACTGGGACCACAATCCCAACTGCACCTTGTTTCTTCCGCATCATGTAACCTAATGGTTCTGCTACCAATGTGTACAGCAATGGGGACAGGGGACAACCCTGTCTCACTGATCTCTGTATCGGAAAATACTTAGATAAAAAACCATTACATTTAACGCAGCTAAATATGTTTGAATAAAAAATCCTTATCCACTGAATGAAATTTTCCTTGAAACCAAATGCTTCCAAAACCTTGAATAAAAACTTATGAGAGACCCAATCAAAGGCTTTCTCTTGATCTATCTTTAATACATAAGCCTCCCTCCCACTCTCTTCCATGAGCTTTATCACATCTCGGATTGAGACCACAGAGTCTGCGATGTCCCGGCCTATGACTCCATAGGACTGAGAGGGCCAAACTATCTCCGGTAACACCTCCTTCAAACGATTTGCCATAACCCTCGCCAAGGTCTTATAATCCACATTTAATAATGTGATGGGCCTCCAATTCTTCAGGTCCCGTCTATCCCCTTTATTTTTGTATAAGCTAATACCTCTCCTCATATATGGGGCCAAGTTTCCCTCAATTTTAATTTCCTTAAAAACTTCTAAGAGCAATGGACTTAAAAACTCGAAAAATTCTTTTAAAAATTCTGCACTTAGTCCATCGGACCCTGGGTTTTTCCCCCCCTTCATTCCACTTATTGCTACTTTTATTTCCGCTAATCCTACTTCTTTGTCACACATGCTTCTCTCATCCTCCTTTAAATCCTCTTCAATAAAAGCAGTAACCTTCTCCATCGCCAATTTGGAAATGTCTTCTTTTGTATATAACTCTTGATAAAAGCTGCTAGCCGCCTCTAAAATCTCCCCACTTTCATGAATGATCTTCTCCCCAACCTTCAACTCTTCAATTAATGATAATCTCTGTCGCAGCTTCTCTTGCTCTAGAAAATATCTAGTGCATCTTTCGCCCTCCAATGCATCTCTAGCCTTTGCACGGAGAATGGCCCCCTTGCAATAATTCCCACTCTTCCTTTAGCACCCGGAACTTAGTCTCAGCTCCCTTATCCCCTCCGTCAACTGCTTTACAGACATCCGTAAACCTTTTGTTTATATTCTCTTCTCGATGCCGGTTAGCTGCCGCCCTCTTTTTCCCATAACGTACCGAAAAAACATTTACCTCATATTTGAAATTGTCCCACCAAACTCTTCTTTCTTTCAAGAACAAAGGTTCCTTCCGAGCATTCTTTATTATATTTATAATCCCTTCTTTATAAGCAATTTCTTTCAGGTATTGATTGTTTAAAATTCACACCCCGAACCGATCTTAACTCTGCTGTTCCTAATTCTAAGAACCAAAGCCGAGTGATCACTAAAAAATACTTTTTTATAATAAATCTCCATCACCTCCGAACTTAACCCTTCCCGCATTAACACAAAATCTATTCGGCTCTGTTTTAAAACATCACCCACCCAACCTGCTCTGGAGAACTCCCTTTTTATGGGGTTCCGGTCCCTCCATAAGTCTCTCAAATTTAAATTTGCCATCATTTTTACAATCATCCCTCTGGAGTTATCATCCTTAAAGGTCATCTGGGCTGAAATGTCCATCTGGGATAAAAATACATTAAAATCCCCCACTATACAAGGATTTTCCACCTCTGCCGCTTCAGTGAATAACCCCCGAAAAAACTCGCGACGCTTGCAATGGTCGTTCGGTGCATGGATATTAAAGAGATCGCAATTAAATCCCTCCATTTTTACTCTTAGCCATAAAAATCTCCCCTCAGTGTCCTTGTCCACCAAGGCAACGTTCTTTTTTATGGACGGACTCACCAAAACAGCCACCCCTCTACGGTTATTGTTTGCACAACTTGCAAACACCTCTCCCTTCCAAACCTTCTGAACTCTTTCTAGAATATCCTCATCCCAAAAGGTTTCTTGCAGACACAACAAGTCCGAACCTTTAAAACCCTGCAACAACTGTTGCAATTTCTTCTCACCCCTCAGTCTGTTCACATTAATCGAGACCAATGTAATCATGGCTCCAAAGAAGGGAAGTATGCCTGATAATCTCCCTATCATTTAATCTCTGGCTCTTCCCTCCTCTCATGCTCCTTCTCAACTTTTCAGGCAGCTGTTGCTTTTTCCTGCAGCCTCCGGCTCTTTTTCACCTCCTGTTTGACCCCTCCCTGCTGTTTCAGCCTCTTCCTTGCATTAAGTTTGGGCCCAGGAGCTGCCCTTTCTCCCTCCTTCTGCCCCTCACTAACCTTTCCCTTTCCACATGATGCCACCCCACCCCCGACTTCCATGTCTCTGTCCCCCTCTAATTCCTCACACTCAAGCTCCTCTGCAACCCCCTGTGCCTGCTCCCCGTCAGATACATAATCCTGCCACCCCATCAGATACTTCTTCTCCCATAGAGAGTCTTCCTGCTATCGCAGTTTCTCCCACTGTGCCGCTCCCTTCGACCACATCTCCACCTCTGACCCTTGCACCCTGTTCCCTCTCTCCATGTGACAATGGCGCACCTAAATTGTTCCCCTCTGACGTCTCTATCTCGCCGATCCCATCCTGCTGTCCCTTTAAGGCTCCTGCCTCTTGCACCCTCTCCCCGTCCTGCCCCCTCCCGCTCACCAAGATATCCGACTCCCCGCCTCTCCCCGGAGCACCCACATCCACCACACACCCCGCTCCTGCCACCTCTCCCCCCGCAGACACCAGACTCCCCAGGGGGAGCCGAACCGCACTAAGGCTCGAGTCTGCACTCGACCCTCGCTTCCCGCTGCTGTCTTTGTTCCCCTCCACAGCACTCGTCATGTTTTCCGCCATCTCCATCTCGTTCTCCGCTCCGCCATCCTCTGCCTCTTCCTGCACTCCTTT
This sequence comes from Somniosus microcephalus, assembly GCF_052327205.1. Classification (NCBI taxonomy): domain Eukaryota; kingdom Metazoa; phylum Chordata; class Chondrichthyes; order Squaliformes; family Somniosidae; genus Somniosus; species Somniosus microcephalus. The sequence goes on from NC_140988.1 coordinate 23,638,906, forward strand.
CTCCTTCATTTTATCGGCTGTGTCCTCCGACTGCACCGCTCCTCCGGCCGTTCCACTCTCATCTCCTGCTCCTTCTCCCATCTCCTCATCACTCATATCGCTCCCTTCTGCCACACACTCACAGCGGGTGGGGTCTTTGCGACACACCCCACAGCTCTCCGCCTTGCAGCTCCGAGCAATGTGTCCCGACTCACCGCAATTGTAACAATACAGGTCTGGACAGTTTCTTACGAGATGGTCATGTCCAAGACAATAATAGCACACCTTTACTTGGTTATCATGCAGCACACGAAAGTACTGCACTCCTTCCAGTGTCTCGAACTTCATACTGTACGGCAATGACCTCACCCCCTCTGGGAACCGCACCTTTACATACCGGGTTCCGTCTGCCACCCGTGTTCCCGGATAGTACCTCCTTTTTATTGCAGAACAGATTTTAATGTCCCACAGCTCCAACTTCTTGCTTAGCACTTTGTCCTCGATGTAAACTGGCAAGTTTAAAAATGAAACCACCACCTCCTCTGAATATAGCAGAGTCACCTCCAAGAATTTCTCACCAACTTTCAGACTGAGTAACAGTCTTTCCACCTCCTAACAACCACTGACCGTCACCTCAAATCCCACATTTGGCTTAGATCGGCAGGCAAAGTAGCTTCCCTCGCCACAGTCCTCATGGACCGCCTAGATAATATCCCAAGCTCGAATCTTCTTATCTTCACACTGCACCACCACCGTGTTGTTTTCTTTACCAAACCTCCTGAGGCCCCGGCCCAAATCTTTGGGCCTTTTTTTTCCCTTTCCCACCACAGTTTCTTCCCTAATTAAATTCCTCTCAGGAACATTGTCCTCTAAGGGGCCCGGCATCTGGCTGTTTTTGTGGGCCAAAAAGGCCCCAAAACCTGAAAACCAAACCCCAAAACCCACCACCAACTTTTTACAAAACCCCCTCCAACTCCCAGCGGCAATCAGGCAACCAGTAACACCTGGCTCACTCCTAGCCCCTCCCACCTAGAGAGTGCTACCCACTGAGCCATGGCTGACACATAAGGCTGATAGCACTTAAGGCAAAAGATGGCTGAGCAGAATTGTCCATCATCAGAGGTGAGGTTTTTGAGAAGCCAGAGACATTCCCGAGTCACAAACGGCCGCGACTGCAGAAACCTGCTGATAAACGCACTCAGCGCTCGCAGTATGCCACTATCCTGGAGCTAGCCTTTGCACTGTGTACAAAGATTTTCTGCAGCTAATTTCTGAGAACAAAGTAGAGGCTGATACTCCTCAGCTGTACTTGTACTTTTAATTTTAATTTTAATTTCATGGTGCTGGGGAGACATCAACATTAAGACCTGTTGAATTATGTCTGTCAAATTTCACCCATGTACGTGCAACAGCGAGCCATTTCAGGGCATTGATTAGACTTGTGTGGTATCAATATCGATATGGTGACAGGTTGTGAGACTCTGGGCTACACTTGCATAAACACTGAGTTTAGAGTTTTAATCTTGCTCCCATGTGCCTCTGCATTAAGATTCTGCCCAATGATGATCTGACAAGCTGCCCGAGGTTTGAAAACTGTGGGGTGGATTTTACCTCTGAGCGGATTTTGGATGGCTGGTAACATAACAACATAAGAATTAGGAGCAGGAGTAGGCTATACGACCCCTCGAGTCTGCTCCGCCATTCAGTAAGATCATGGCTGATCTTCCACCTCAATTCCACTTTCCCACCCGATCCCCATATCCCTTGATTCCCCATACGTCCAAAAATCTATTTGTCTCAGCCTTGAATATACTCAACGACTCAGCATCCACAGCACTTTGGGGTAGCAAATTCCAAAAATTCACAATCCCGAGTGAAGAAATTCCTCCTCATCTCAGTCTTAAATGGCCGACCCCTTATCCTAAGACTATGCCCCATAGGTCTCGACTCTCCAGCCAGGGGAAACAACCTCTCAGCATCTACCCTGTCAAACCCCCTCAGAATCTTATACGTTTCAATCAGCTCACCTCTCATTCTTCTAAACTCCAGAGAGTATAGGCCCAATCAACTCAATCTCTCCTCATAGGACAACCCTCTCATCCCAGGGATCAATCTAGTGAACCTTCGTTGCACCACCTCTAAGGCAAGTATATCCTTCCGTAAATAAGAAGACCAAAACTGTGCACAGTACTCCAGGTGTGGTCTCACCAAAGCCCTGTACAATTGTAGTAAGACTTCCTTACTCTTGTACTCCAATCCCCTCGCAATGAAAGCCAACATGCCATTGCCTTCCTAATTGCTTGCTGTACCTGCATGCTAACTTTCTGTGTTTCCTGTATGAGGACACCTAAATCTCTCCAAACACCAACATTTATTAGTTTCTCAACAGTTAAAAAATATTCTGTTTTTCTATTCTTCCTATCAAAGTGAATTTCCTCACATTATACTCAATCTGCCACCTTATTACCCATTCACTTAACCTGTCTATTACCCATTTGCTGGCTCTTTGTGTCCTCCTCACAGCTTGCTTGAGATCACCTCTCATTCTTCTAAACTCCAGAGAGTATAGACCCAATCTACTCAATCTCTCCTCATAGGACAACCCTCTCATCGCAGGGATCAATCTAGTGAACCTTCGTTGCACCATCTTTGTATTGTCAGCAAACTTGGATACATCTAAGTAATTAATATAGATTGTAAATAGCTGAGGCCCAAGCACTGATCCTTGCGGCACCCCACTAGTTATAGCTTACCAACCGCAAAATGATCCCTACTCTCTGTTTTCTGTCCATTAACCAATCCTCTATCCATGCTATTATATTATCCCCAACGAGCCCTTATCTTGCATAGCAACCTTTTATGTGGCACCTTATCGAATGCCTTTTGGAAATCCAAATATACTACATCCATTGTTTCCCCTTTATTCACCCGACTAGTTACATCCTCAAAAAACTCTAATAAATTTGTTAAACATGATTTCCCTTTCATTAAATCATGTTGACTCTGCCCAATCATATTATGATTTTCTAAGTGCCCTGTTACCACTTCCTTAATAATGGATTCCAGCATTTTCCTGACAACTGATGTCAGACTAACTGGCTTGTACTTCCCTGTTTTCTTTCTCCCTCCTTTCCTGAATAGCGGGTTTACATTTGCTACCTTCCAATCACTGGGACCATTCTAGAATCTAGGGAATTTTGGAAGATCACAACCAATGCATCAACTATTTCTGCAGACACCTTTTTTAGAACCCTAGGATGTAGGCCATCAGGTCCAGGGGATTTTTTCGGCTTTTAGTCCCATTAGTTTCTCAAGTACTTTTTTCTCTACTGATATTAATTACGTTAAGTTCCTTACTCTTATTAGCCCCTTGGTTCCCCACTATTTTTGGTATTTTTTGTGCCTTCTACTGTGAAGACAGATACAAAGGGCTGGATTTTGTCAATGGGGATGTGATGGAGGTGGGACTCCCACTTTTTGGGTTGTAGTCCCGCCTCCATCGATTTGTGGCAAACCCACGCGATTTTCCCTTGATTGACCTTGTTGAGCTCGCCCAGCGGGCTCAGCAGGCCAATTAAGGGACACCCAGTTACAGATGACATCAGAGATTGACATTTCATCTGTCAAGAGCTTTTGACATATGAAATATCAGCATTTGACAGCTCTGTGAAGCTGTCAAACACTGACAATCTGACTTCTAACTTGAGTCCTTCTCCACAGACTCAGAAATCTCTCCAGAACAGAAAGCAGAATGCTGCAACTTTTGACAGCTCGCGGCCATTCTGCTTTCTGTGCCGGTGAGATGAGGGACTCCCGAGACCTAAAGGAAGGAAGCCTGCATTAGTAAGTAAAGGTAAGTAAAACTTATTTAAGCACTTTACACACACCAAACACACTTACCCCTGCACTCACGCACCCATCACTCACCTGAACACCGGACATCTCAAACCCTCCAAGCTCTTCAGCCCGACGGTCCGCCTCGCTAACTTGGCGTGGTTTGGCGCCGTCAGGCAGTCCACACTTCAGGGCTAAAAATAGGGATTTAGGCCAAAAACTGCCTGTTAACTACCTGTTAACAGGCAGTTAATTGGCACTAATCCCCTTCCCACCTCGGGGAGGTGGGTCCCAGTGTGGGGCGGGTACCCACCTCCTGGGAAATGGGCATGAAGGTGGGTTGGGGGTGGGAAGGGTTCGTGCCCCCCGATTCTGCAATTTCCCCCTCCACTCCCTGAAATAAAGAATAGATTGCCTTTCAAAAGCTAGGCTTTATTAACCTTAAAAAACCAACAAGTACATGTTGAGCACCCAGTCTCAACCACTGTAGAAAACTGAATTTAAGATGGCCACCACAGGTCACATGGAATCAACTAACCAATAAGTTTACAGCATATATCTCAAGGCAGGAAAACAGGCAACCAATTACAATGCTTCTTATAAAACAAGAATAATCACCACATTCACCCCTCCTTTTAAAATATACTTCAACCTAGGTAGCCTTTACAGTTTACATTTAGTTATTTATGACTAGAGCAATACATGTAAAATGCCTTCAACAATTTTAAAATTTTACTATTAATTTATTAATTATTTTAAAAGTCCATTTTTAATCGGTCGACCGGATATCTTGTTCGTGTCGACCTTCTTAGCCTTGATGGAGTTCCTTGCCCTCCCACACCAGGAGACACAGAAATATCTTCTGCAGGGAGGCTATCAATATCCCGATTATCAACGGTTTCCAGATTGGAAGTCCATTAGAAGGTAGACTGGGAGGGTCATGAACATCCATCGGGAGCAGACTAAGAGAATTGTAAGTGTCTGCAATAGGATTGGAAATGTTCGTAGTATCTGTGACGACATCAACATTATCTGAATTATGGCTATTGTTAATGTCCTCAGGAGAGGGCTGGCCACCACAAGGAGCTAAGTCTTTAACTGAAACCGTACTTTCTTTCCCATCTTGGAATCGAATGTGAGCATATTGGGAATTTGCCTCCAATAGCTCCACCTCCTCCACTAAAGGATCATACTTTGACAGTCTAACATGGCGTCGGAGCAGCACAGGTCCCTGCATAGTAAGCCATGAAGGTACCGAATATCCCGTAGTGGATCTCCGCGAATAGTTGAAGAGCCTTTCATGGGGGGTCACATTAGTAGCCGTTGAAAGCAATGATCTAATGGAATGCAGGGCATCAGGCAGTACCATTTCCCACTGTGTATTCTTAAGGTTCCGGGATGTCAAAGCCAACATAACTGCCTTCCAGATCACCCCATTGTATCGTTCGCACTGTCCATTACCCTGGGGATTATACGGGGTAGTTCTGCTAGTAGAAATTCCCCAACTCTGGAGGTATTCCTTCAACTGGGAAGACATAAAAGAACTTCCCTGATCTGAATGGATATACGCAGGCATCCCAAAGATGACAAAAAGTTGAGTCAGACATTTAATAACTGTAGCAGCTGATACATCTGCACAAGGAAAAGCAAAAGGGAACCTTGAAAACTCATCCACAACAGTAAATATATATCGATTCTGAGTCGTTGAAGGAAGAGGCCCCTTAAAATCAACGCTCAGGCGTTCAAAGGGAGAAGTAGCCTTTATAAGATGAGCTCGTTGAGGCTTAAAGAAATTCAGTTTACACCGGGCGCAGACAGAGCATGATGAAGTCATCCACTTGACGTCTTCAACTGAAAAGGGCAAATTCTTACTGCGTACGAAGTGTATCATCCTCGTAACACCAGGATAGCACAAAGCATTATGAAGGTTAATAAGCGTATCTCCGTGAAGCACAGAACAATAAGCCCTCGACAGCGCATCAGCGGCAACATTATCCTTCCCCGGACGATAGACTATATCGAAATGATAGCATGCCAACTCGATCCTCCACCTCATTATTTTATCATTCTTAATCTTTCCGAAATGTTTGACATCAAACATGAAGGACACAGATTTTTGGTCAGTTACTAACGTAAAATGTCGCCCAGATAAATAATGTCTCCATTTACGTAGTGCTTCTACTATTGCGTACGCCTCTTTCTCTATTGATGAATGTCTCTGCTCACTATTGCTCAGAGTACGTGAGAAAAAGGCCACAGGTCTTCCATTTTGGTTCAGGGTAGCCCCAATTGCAAAATCGGAAGCGTCCATCTCAATCACAAAGGGAACCTGCTCATCAATAGAATGCACAACTGCTCCAAGGATATCCTTTTTAAGATTATCAAAACACATCCTGGCCTCCCATGATAGAGGATATGTCATAACCCGAATAAGGGGCCGGATCTTCTGCAAGAAGTTTGCAATCCAATTAGAATAATAAGAAAACAGTCCAACAACTCGTTGCAAGGCCTTAGAATTAGTAGGGCAAGGTAACTCAATCAGTGGTCGCAGCCATTCTGGATCTGGTTTAATCTTGTTTCCCGAGATAATATACCCCAGTAAATTTACCTCGGTGGTCGAAAAGATACACTTCTCTTTATTGAAAGTTAAGCCAACTTTTTCCGCAACTTGAAGGAATCTTTCTAGATTAAAATCGTGCTCCACCCTTGATTTGCCACACACCGTGATGTCATCTAAATATGAGAAGGTGTCAGAGAGAGAGTTATCACTTATAAAAACATCCATTGCCCATTGAAAACAGGCAACACCGTTAGTAACACCAAATGGTACTCGGCAAAACTGGTACAGCTTTCCGCCAGCTTCAAAGGCCGTATATGGTTTGTCCCTCTTAGCGATAGGAATCTGATGATAAGCACTCTTTAGGTCAATAGTGCTAAAAACCTTATATTGAGATACTTTATTGATAAGCTCATCAATCTTAGGCAGGGGGTACGCATCTAATTGAGTATACCTGTTAATAGTTTGAGAGTAGTCTATCACCATTCGCTTCTTATGTCTCTCATTAGTGGTGACAACTACCTGTGCCCGCCAGGGCGAAAAACTAGGTTCAATGATTCCTTCCGATAAAAGACGTTGAACTTCAGAATTAATAAATTCTTTATCCTGACTGCTATACTTCTTGACTTGGTAGCAATTGGCTTACAGTCTGGCATCAAATTGGAAAAAAGTGATAATGGAGAAATGAATAAAGAAGTTAATCCACAAATAGACAAAGGTGGCTTGGTTCCTCCGAAAGAAAGACTGAGGGACTCATGTAATTGAAGCACATCATGACCAATCAAAATGTCCGCACAGAGATTAGGCAGAACGGATAGGCATATATCAGTATACGTATTACCTAGGAGAATTAATTTCACAAGGCAACAACCAGCTACTTGTGAGGTGAGAGTCGTCTGAGCCATACACACCTGATAGGAAACAGGCGAAATTTTCAAACGCTTCTCCCTCACAAACTGAAGACTTATAAAGCTCTCAGTACTGCCCGTATCTATAAGGGCCTTCACTTCTAACCCATTAACTTGGGCCATAACTATAGCTTTGTTTAGGCCATGGGAAAAGGCGGCAGAAACTGATGCAATAAACGCCCTATCTAAAGGCTGAATGGTCGCAGAGGAGGCAACCGATTTGCAAACACGTGCATAATGACCTCCCTTGCCGCATTTACTACACACAGCCTCCCGGGCAGGGCACTTCAGACGGGGGTGCCGGGCGTTCCCGCAAAAATAACACTTCTGAATCCTAGAGGCAACAGCTGCCGAAGTAGAAACTGTTTCGGAATCTGGTAAACCACTCCTATTAAATCCACGTAACTCCCTTTCATCCAGAACTGCCAAAACCACGGTTGCAGGCTGATCAAAAAGAGCATAAGAATCCGAACTTCTCTGAGCCAAATCCAAATGTAGAGGCTTGCTCAAAAGCACTCTTAAGATCCAAGGTCTTATTTTCTAATAACCGCTGACGAATTGATCTAGACAGTAATCCATTAATAAATGCATCCCGTACCGACTCTTCCTTATGTTCTTCTGCAGACACGGCCTTATAATTACAGTTAGCACCAAGGCGCCGGAGTGCTTGTAAATAAGCATCCAAGGATTCTCCCACCTGCTGCCTATGGGCAGATAAAAGGTGACGTGCAAATACCTCATTTTTGGGTTTAACAAAAATTTTTTCCAATGTAGCAATAGCCAATTCATAAGTTTCACAGTCCAAAATATACTTATACACATCCGGAGCAATGTAGTTGATTAGTATATCCAACTTATTCAGAGATTGCTGATCCAACACACCCAAAAAGTTTTTAAATGTACGATACCAATGTTTCCATTGATCATCCACTCCTGCAGAATTAGGGTCAGCATTAAATCGTTCCAGTCGAAGATATCGTTCCATTATAGCAAAAGGTTAATAAATTGAAATAAAGAATAGATTGCCTTTCAAAAGCTAGGCTTTATTAACCTTAAAAAACCAACAAGTACATGTTGAGCACCCAGTCTCAACCACTGTAGAAAACTGAATTTAAGATGGCCACCACAGGTCACATGGAATCAACTAACCAATAAGTTTACAGCATATATTTCAAGGCAGGAAAACAGGCAACCAATTACAATGCTTCTTATAAAACAAGAATAATCACCACACTCCCGCCTCCAAACCCGCCTCCACGGGGCTTGGAAATTCAAGCCCAATATATTTGTTTAAAGCCTCTGCTACTTCCTTAATCCCCATTATAATTTCACCTGTCTCAGCCTCTAAGGGACCAACGCTTACTTTTGCTACTCTCTTCCTTTTTACATACGTACTGGTGGAACACCTCAGCTGCCTGGTAGTCCCATTGTGAGGCCTGGTCGATTTTGATGGGTCGGAGCCGGTGGGGTGCGGCTAGAGATCGATCGCCCGGGCATCCCGCCAACTCCAGCACGTCCCAATATTGGGCGGCCCGCCTAGTCTGAAAGGCCAGAAAGAGGTAGGCCTGTGAGGGGAGGACCCTGGTATGTGGATGGAGAGTGGGGGAGTGCAGCAGTGGCCCAGGCTGGTTTTGCGAAGTCTGGAGGAGCAGTCCAGCTCCTCTCGGCCTCCAAAAAAGCGAAGAGGAACTGACCTTCGGGGCCCTCATTGGCTGGTGCACCAGCTGGCACTGGGCAGAGGGTTGCACGGAGCACAGTACACACTCACACCAAGATCAGTCCAAGAACGGCAATCGAGGTCCTATATACGTTTAGAGAGCATTGTAAATGGGCAATCTACCTGACTCGGGGCCACTCCGACCACACAGCAGTAGACCCGGGGGGGAGGGGGGGGTTAATTGGCATGGCTACGGCAGGGATGGGGCAGTGGGGCATTGCCCGCTATTTTCAGGATGTTACCTCTTTGTTTCCGCCATCGGGAGGATGGAAGATTCTGCCCAGCGTTCCTCGAGTCCGAATCCTCCAGAATTCAAATTTAGCATTTTTATTTGATTTCATACCTATAAATGGCTTTGCTCAGGTAGGTGAGATGGAAAGGCTGTTGCATTTGTAAATTACAAATAGACGCAAAGCCAACCTAAAAAAAAAAAACGCGTGCACCCTGGACACGCGCAATATTCGCTCGAAGCTGCGAGCATGCGCGGCCGCGCAGTAATCTGCAGGGTCCCGGGCAGGCCACTCACAAACGTTTCCATTGGCAATATCGCCCATGCACAGAAATTTAAAGGGACTGCACAATGAAATAATCAGGCCATGCACAGCAAAGTGCAGCTTAGCGGGAACACTGATCAGGGGTCCTTGTAAGTCTCACTTAATACATTGCAGTTAAGTTGCGTTTTTTTCCCCATGTGATCTCATTTGCATATTGAATTATCATTGGCCCGCAGGCATCTGTAAGGATTACCTATTATATTCACATGTGATCACATGCTGAGTTGTCATTGGTCTGCAGGCATCTGTAAGGACTACTATTGTTTTGACGACCCAGGCTAGGGGTCCTAATGCCAGGCTTTTTCCAATGGTGCTGCTATGAGTAAGATCAGACCTAATGCTTAATAAAAGAGTTAAACTGTAGTACTCCATTGTCCTGCAAGTTATTATTTTTGTACAAAGTGTGCAAAACAAGACATGGTGTCAGAACAGGGATTGAAAATAGACATCGTTGGAGCTCCCTTGCCTTGAATGGATTGGGGATCTTTGAACTTACCAAGAGAATGGCACAAGTTCAAGCAACATGTGGAGTTGATGTTCTCGGGCCCGCTGAAAAGCAAAGGGGAGGAAGAAAGATGCAGCTACCTACTCCTGTGGATTGGAGAAAAAGGGAGAGACATTTTTAACACATGCTCTCTCACCGCAGATGAAGCAAAGGTACTGAAAAGTTATTTTGACCATTTTGAATCATATGTGATGCCCAAGACAAATACGATATTCGCTAGGTACAAGTTTCAGGAGAAAGTACAAGGAGCTAGTGAGTCGTTTGAACAGTTCGTGACTGAGTTAAAACTGCTGGTAAAAGGCTGTGAATATGCAGATAAAGATGAGATGGTTAGAGACTGCATCGTGTTTGGAATACATTCAGCTAAAGTGAGAGAGAAACTTTTGAATGTTGGGTCCGGGCTAACGCTGGACAAAGCTATGGAAATAGCTAGATCGCATGATATAGCCCAAGCACATTTGAAAACCATAACCGGCGCCATGAGCAGCTCGCGTGAACAGACAGTGCATGCAGTTAATAGACACACACCAAAGAACACTGCCCAGAGAGCGTGTTTCAGAACAGAAAGAACAGAGAGAGTTATAAAAATGAGCGACACAGACATAAAACGCTTCAAAAACTGTGGATATTGTGGAAACAAGGTGCATGGAGAAAAGGAGCAATGCCCTGCCAAAGGAAGGCAATGTGCTAAATGTGGTAAACGGAACCACTTTGCTAAAGTTTGCAGGACTGTTTTTGGGATAGCAGTACACACAGTGAGTGACAGCCAAATGCCAGATAGAGAGCCAAATGCAGAGGAACTGTTTATTGATTCTGTGTCACAGAAAAAACAGATTTCAGAGACTGAGCAAGCCTTTGCAGATATTGAGATAGGAAAACAGGGCACAGAGCTTAGGTTTAAACTAGACACTGGAGCTCAGGTTAATGTAATTCCTCTGAGTGAGTATCACAGCTTGAAGGATGAGTGTGAGCTACAGCCCACCTCATGCAGACTGACCAGCTATGGGGGTGAGCAACTCATTGTAAAAGGCACATGCGTGATGAAATGCAAGTACAAAGAAAGCGACATGATGTTGGACATTTACATAGTTGACACTCGAGCACCTCCAGTGCTAGGTCTAAAGGCATGTTTAGACATGGACCTCGTCAAGCTAGTGCTATCATTGACAGCACCAGTTGAGAAGCAGACAGTCATGGAGGAGTTTGCTGACGTTTTCAAAGGAATCGGACTATTCCCAGGTGAATGCACTATTCACCTTGACCCAGCAGCAACCCCTGTGGTTTGCCCACCGAGAAGGATACCCCTTGCTCTATGTAGTTGCCTGAAGGAGGAGCTGCAGAGCATGGAGAATACAGAAATCATCGTCCAGGAAACAGAACCGACAGAGTGGGTCAACGCGTTAGTAGTGGTTGAGAAGTCACGTACAGGCAAGCTCAGAGTCTGTCTCGACCCCAGAGATTTGAACAAGGCTATCAAACGCCCTCACTACCCTCTACCAATGCTAGATGACATCACACCCAAGCTAGTGGGAGCACGTTACTTCAGTGTAATGGACGCACAATCAGGATACTGGACTATCAAGCTCACGGAAGAGTCATCTAAGCTAACAACGTTCAACACACCATTTGGACGCTACCGATTTGTGCGTTTACCATTTGGTCTTATCTCAGCTCAGGATGAATTCCAGTGGAAGATCAACGAAACCTATGAAGGCCTCGATGGAGTAGTCGCAATCGTAGACGACATCCTCATCTATGGCAGGAATAGAGAGGAACATAACAGGAACCTTCGTGCGATGCTACAAAGATCACGGGAGAAAGGTATCCGGCTCAGCCCCGAGAAAAGCATAATCGGATCCACCGAGGTCAGTTATTTCGGGCATCGCCTCTCAACTGATGGCATTAAGCCAGATCCAGAGAAAATCTCCGCCATCAAGAAGATGGAGCCGCTGAAGAACCGCGCAGAGCTAGAGACAGTACTAGGCATGGTTAACTATTTAGCCAAGTTTGCCCCGAGCCTCTCCGAAATCAACGCACCCATGCGTCAGTTGCTCAAACAACATGACACAGCATTTCAGAAAATGAAAGACCTAATCACCAAAGAACCAGGACCAGTTCTTGCCTACTTCGACCCCAACAAAGAGCTCAGACTACAAGTGGATGCGTCAAAGTACGGACTAGGCGCAGTATTACTGCAAGAAGGAAAGCCCATCGGCTACGCTTCCAGATTTCTCACAGACAGTGAAATCAACTATGCTCAAATCGAGAAAGAGCTATATGCAATTCTGTTTGGATGCAAGCGTTTCCAGCAGTACGTCTATGGCCGACAAGTCATTGTGGAATCCGACCACAAGCCCTTCGAGTCAATCATGAGGAAAGCACTAGCCGCAGCCCCACCAAGGCTACAGAGAATGATCCTTCAGCTACAGAAGTACGACTTCACAATCATTCACCGTCCAGGCAAAGACATTCCTGTCGCAGACACCCTCTCCAGAAAGTCTCTTAGCTACCAGGACAGCAGCCTCAGTGAAGGCATGGATGTGCAGGTGCACATGATGTACAACAACTTACCTGTGAGTGATTCAAAACTGAGGGAGATCCGAGCAGGAACAGAGAAAGATGCACAACTCACACTGCTGAGCAAAGTCATACATGAAGGATGGCCTGAGGAAAGGAGGAAATGCCCTCAGAGCATATCTGAATTCTGGAACCACAGAGACGAACTGTCACAAATCAACAGAATCATCTTCAAAGGGGAGAAAATCATCATTCCTACCAGTCTCAGAGAAGAGATGTTGACAAAAATTCATGCTGGACATATGGGCATGGAAAAATGCAAACAAAGAGCATGTGACATTATGTTTCGGCCCGGAATGTGCAAACACATTGAGGACATTGTCGGAAAATGTTCCATTTGTCTAGAACGCCACCCATCAAATGTCAAAGAGCCCATGATACCTCACCGTATCCCAGACAGGCCCTGGAAAGTCGTGGCAACGGATCTGTTCACATGGAACAACGAGGACTATATAGTGACTGTTGATTACTACAGCAGATGTTTTGAACTGGACAAGCTTCACAGCACCACATCTGCAGCTGTGATCCACAAGCTAAAGGCAGCTTTTGCCAGGCATGGCATGGTAGAGACTTTATTCTCAGACAATGGCCCCCAATACAAATCAAAAGAGTTCGAGTCGTTTGCCAAGGCATGGGATTTCACACATGTCGCATCAAGCCCACATTACCCTCAAAGTAATGGCTTTGCTGAAAAAACTGTCCAGATTGCAAAAACACTCATGGACAAAGCCAAAGCGGACAAAAGTGACCCCTACATCAGTCTCCTTGAGTACCGCAACACTCCGGTTGAAAACTTCAAGTCACCAGCACAGCTGTTGATGAGCCGCAGACTTCGCTCAATCCTTCCAAGCACCAACCAGCAGCTGCAGCCAGAGGTCATCAGGTGCAAGTGCATGCAAAATGTGTACAGAGACAGCAACACCAAAAGAGATACTATGACAGGTCAGCTAGACTACTGCCGCCGCTGCACAATGGAGAATCCGTCAGAATCCAGGAGCATGACTACTGGAAGCCAGCAGCCGTCATCCAGCCAGCTGACGCTGAGCGACCGTATCATGTCCGCACCCTAGAAGGACAGGTGTACTGCCGCAATTGCAGGCACCTCCTGAACACCAAGGAACAACACCGTCATTCCGACAAGAGGATCAGTTCAACAGAGTGTGATGAACAGAGCAATACACAAAACACATCATACTTACCTGAACCTAAACCTGAACCTGAATTGTTGACCGATTCAGGAGCATTCTCAGTTCCATACCACACAAGTTCGGGACGAGAGGTCAAGCCTAGAGTTATCCTTGACTTGTGAACTGTCAAAGGGTGTAGGCGGATTGCTGCCCTAAAAAAAAAACTATACATCATTATTGAAATGTTGAGATGTTTTCAGTGCTAGTTAAAGGCTGAGTTTACTTATATGTTATGCTACCGAGAACATTATGTAGAAGAAAGGTTTAAAAGTAATGCATAACATTTTTCTTTTAAAAGAAAGGGGATGTAGCATTTGCATATTGAATTATCATTGACCCGCAGGCATCTGTAAGGAATACCTATTATATTCACATGTGATCACATGCTGAGTTGTCATTGGCCTGCAGGCATCTGTAAGGACTACTATTGATTTGAAGACCCAGGCTAGGGGTCCTAATGCCAGGCTTTTTCCAATGGTGCTGCTATGAATAAGATCAGACCTAATGCTTAATAAAAGAGTTAAACTGTAATACTCTGTTGTCCTGCAAGTTATTATTTTTATACAAAGTGTGCAAAACAAGACAATCTCTCATGGTGTGTGTGCTTGAAAGTTGCAAGAGTGTGTGTGTGTGAGGATTCTCCTCAAAACCATTTAGCTCTGGGCAGTCTTCAACATTTTAATCTTAATCCTGGGTACAGATTCTAAGTGTAACAATGGACCGGTGTAGCAGAACTGAGCAATGAGGCAACAATGAACAACAGGTGCAGTTTTACTGTTTCACCTGGTGCCAAAACAGCAACTGGATTTGTAAAAACACACAATACGCTCACTTTTGTTTGGTATGCAATTGCCAAATTGATTGCATTAAACAATTTAATCCCACGGTGCAATTAATATAATTCTTGGTAATGTCATGTTAGAGAGGTAAGATTATTGTAACACCACAACTGCTGATCCTGTTCAAAATCTAAAATCTGAAAACTCAATAAATGCACAGGAGCTGCTGCAACATCCCAAAGAGAAAGACAAATGTCAGCTGGGATCCTGCACCAAATCCAAGTGTTCACCTTGTTTCCTTTCGAACGCTGGCTGACCTGTTGTGTGTTTTGAGCATTTTCAATTTTCATTTCAGATTTCTGACCTTCACGGTTTCTTTTCTTACCGCTGTTAATTCTGCACTCCGTCACTGTCCTAAATCATGTCAGAGTCTAATATAGGCACCCCTACACAATCCCAGGTACAAAATCTACTTCCTTCCCTAAAGGACGTTGGGTTTCTACAACAATCTGACAGGTTCATGGTCACTTGTACTGATACCAGATTTTTATTTATTCCCATATTTCTTTCTAAACTGAATTCTCAAACTTCCATGGCGGGATTCGAATTCACATTCTTTAGATTATTAATTCAGACCTCTGGATTACTAGTCCAGTATCATAACCTGTACACTACCGTACCTTATTTTTATTAAATGAAATTCAGCATATTTATACACCTGCAATATTTGGCACAATTTCATCAGTGGAATGAAACTTGCAAAATGGAATTCAAGGGACACACCCTCCTCTGTTAATTTTCACAAAAAGATAGACATCAGTAAGAAAATGGTAATGGGGACATTTCCACTATTTTTATTGTTACTCTGAGTCATGCTCCGATACTAAAATATGTTTATGAATATTTCAAGTAAATCAAGTTCCTCCTTTATCCTGAGCTCTTTTGCACTGACCTTTCAACATTTCTGTTCAAGACTAGTCTCTGAAGTCATGGATGGTGGCCAGCAGGAAGGGGAAAGGTGCTACATGTGCACATAGAATCGACAAATACCAAACTGATCACACTCCATTTGTACGCATGGATTTACATGGTCACTTATAAATTAACGTAAAACAATTAATTATTTAAGTGTCTTCAAATATAGGCTTCAGGAAGACTTTATATAGAGAACAATGGATAGTTGGTACTGATTACCAGACAATACTCTCATCGAAGGAGTTCAGATGATATTTTAGACTTAGTTACTCTTGGCCCCTTTAAGAGCCTCTTTAAAATTTGTCTCTTTGTCTAAGCTTTTGGACATTCTTCTTAATTATCTCCTTCTTTGGTTTGGGGGTCCATTTTTTTTGATAACACCATGGGCCATTCTACATTAAGTGTGCTATATAAATACAAGCTGTTGTTGATGGGAAGGCGAGGCTCAGGTTCCTGGCCTACTTCCTTCCCAATCCACCCCAGAAATGTCAGATGAAAGTTGGCAGTAGGATGGGGCTAGTGACAGGAATAGGCGCGGCTGTTGTAACCGAAAGGGAGAGGGCCTAGTACAGGCCTTTGCTCAATCCATTTAGCCCAAATCATTTACCTGCTGAAGGTTTGGTCTTGGCCTCGACCCTGTACATGCGGTAAAGAAAAAATCCAGACCCGTGTGTCCATACCCGCATTCCATCTCATTCCCAGCTCGGTAGGAGTTAATTTCCATGGCTCAGTGTGGGGTTTACTTCCGCTTGCCAAGGTGTGACAGTAACGTGATTGCTGATTCCGCCATATCTTCCTTCCTGGGCGCTAGGCAGGAGAGAAGTTGAGAGGGGTTACATAAAAGGAGTAATGTGGCATGTAGAAAACACAAAGATTATAAAAATTCTCTCATAAATGTGCAATAGAATGTGAAAAACTGAACAAAATTTTGAAAAATCATTGCTACACGACACTTGTGGTAAAGGGGCATCCTGTTCTGTGTTGCATTTAGTTTAGGTGTCAGCTGTGGCTCAGTTGGTAGCACTCTTGCCTCTGAGTCATGAAGGTTGTGGGTTCTCAATCTTACTCCAGAGGCTTGAGCACAAAATCTAGCATGACACTCCAGTGCAGTGCTGAGGAAGAGCTGCACTATCAGAAGGGTCTTCTTTTGGATGAGACATTGAACTGAGGCTGCTGTAAGATAGCTAAGAAAGCTCAACCAAGCTACTGCAAGGATAAAGGGTTGATAGTTCTTGTGCAGAACTAGGCTATTTTGTTAAACAAGCTGTTATTGCAGAAGTAAGCTTTGAACCACAGTTGTTAAGTTGTTGCTAGAACCTATGTCACAAGCAAGGTCAAGAGGAACAAAAAGGAGTCACTGGGCATGTTTGTGCAAAATGTTGAAAAGACCAGAGTTTAACCTGGCATGGACAAAAACGATTGGACTCATTGAATATTAGGTCTGTGGCGGGCAACGTCGGTGGTGGGTCCCGACCCCGCTGCTGTCTCCATCCCGGCCTCTGAAATGAATTTACCTTGATGGGGCTTGTTAAGCCCGCCCAGTGCACTTGCCGGCCAATTAGAGGAAGCGGGTCTGGTAACGTCATTTGATGACATATCATCAGCCGGTTTCCTTAAAGGGACCATGGTCAACTATATTTTGACATTTGTGCTGTCAGTGTTCTACCGCATTGAGGTACTGCAAACACTGAAAAGCACTGCACAGGCATGCAGGGCTGCACCCAGGCTCTCCCATGACTCCCTCCATTTGCTTATGAAGGGAGTCACAGCACACAGGGAGGTCCTCTTCACTTCCCATGGGCAAAAGAGACCTCCCCAGGAGATCAACACAGCCTGGTTGCACATTGCAGAGGAGGGCACAAGCAGGGATGTGGCCAGGAAGATCTGAGTGCAGTGTCACAAACGTTTCAATGATCTCAGTAGCTCACAAAATGTGAGTACAAAACCACACTCAACCTCAGCCTGCTGTGCCACTCATCACATTCCCATCACTCTGCCTTCCCTACCCTACTCCTGCAAATCTTTATTCACACCAACTTACCTTGCACCTCCACCCATCCCTCTCTATCTACATTATCACTTCCCCATCTCACAAGCCACCCCTCACACTTACCCTCATCCTAGTCCAATCATTCCAACTAACAACACACAAGGGTAGGCACTTGGGTGTTTTATGCAATGTTCCTGTAAGGTTTCTGTTAATGTGCTGTCAAACATTGAAACCTTTATTTTCAACACTTTGCATTCTTGGACAGATTTATGTGGACATTTGGAAGTGGCTTAGTGAGTTGCAGTGAATGGTTAGACATAATGGTACCCCCCGCAATGGTGATGAGTGTGAAAGGAATGGTTTGGGCATTGTAGGGATGCTTTATGGTGTTGGTGTGGGGTGGTGCCAACCTGGCGCATTATCTACAGTGTCAAGTGAAGTAAATCTGGCCCTGGTGAGGCCATCCCTGGCCTCCCAGGCAGCAATGTGGTCGGGTGCTGATGCCCTGTGTCCTGTGCAGCATCAGGTGATTGTGGAGAAGGTTGGTGTTGTTGCTGTTAGTGCTGCTGGTGTGCCTGGTGCTGCTGGTGTTGGGGCTGATCGTGGTGGGATTATGAGGACCAAGGTGAGAGAGTATAAAGGGCACCCATGCTGATGGAATAGATGGCAGGTGAAGTAGAGATGACAGAAACGATCTGTCAATGGTGAGAGAGGTAATGAGGTCAGACTGGATGGAAACTTGTGTAAAGAGTTGCAGCATGGTGAATCTGTTGTGGAAATGCAGTGAGGAAGAGCTTGTGGCTGAGGGAAGATATCTCTGTAAGGTGGGAGCTTTTACTTTACACATTTGAAGCTGCCAACTCAACAGCTGATTCAATGGCCACTGAACTCCCACCTCAGCTTGACAGATGTGGTCCACGACCAGCATGGACCCCATGAGCGGGCTGTCAAATGCAGAAGGTGAGCTGAAATTCATTCTTAAGTGACTCTAAACAAGCCACTAATTACCTGAATTGGGTCGCCCGCTGCTGCCTGTCGGGTCTGCTCAGTGCTGACAGACCTGACATCGGGGAAAGGTGCGTGGTGGTGGGTTCACAACGGGGTTCCGACCAGCTGGGGTAAAAAAACACATTCCCACCCGACCCACCACTGATCGCGCCCGCTGAACCCCCGCAAAATCCAGCCGCTTGAGTCAGATGTTCGGAACTTTGAAGGATAAAAGAAGAGGGAATGTGAAAATCAGACACAGAAGTAGAAGACAAGAAGAAAACATCTAGCTTGTGTAGGTGGACGTAAAAACTGGCTGGAGCCTAACACCTACCTGGCTAAAGAACAAAACAACGCATGCTACTCTGTCCAGTGACTTAACGGGTAATAACCATTCAGAACTGTAAATTACTGCCGTGATATACTAGAATGTATTGATCCTTGCTATGTGCCGATAAAAGATTTACTGTAACCAAATGGTATCAAGTCCGATTCGTTACACCGCATCTGTTTTTTCAGGTGAACGTAAAAGATCCCATGGGACTATTTTGAAGAGCAGGGGAGTTCTCCCTGTTGTCATGACCAATATTTATCCCTCAACCAACATCACTAAAACAGATTATCTGGTCACTATCACATTGCTGTTTGTGACACCTTGCTGTGTGCATATTGGCTGCCGTGTCCTAACATTCCAACAGTGACTTCAAAAGTACTTTATTGGCTGTAAAGTGCTTTGCGACATCCTGAAGTAATGAAAGGCTCTACAAGGGCTGGATTTTCCAGGGTCCCACCCGCACGGAGCAGGGGGGGAACCCAGGAGATGACAAGAAACCCGGGAGATGACAAGAAACCCGGAAGGTCAGGTTGGCAGACAGAAAGCAAAGAGTTGGAATAAACAGGTCTTTTTCCGAGTGGCAGGCAGTGACTAGTGGGGTACCACAGGGATCGGTGCTAGGACCCCAGCTATTCACAATATATATTAATGATCTAGACGAGGGAACTAGATGTAATATCTCCAAGTTTGCAGATGACACAAAGCTGGGTGGACATGTGTGCTGTGAGGAGGATGCAGAGAAACTCCAGTATGATTTGGACAGGTTGGATGATTGGGCAGATGCATGGCAGATGCAGTGTAATGTGGATAAATGCGAGGTTATCCACTTTGGTGGCAAAAACAGGAAGGCAGATTATTATCTGAACGGCAATAGATTGGGAAAAGGGGAAATGCAACGAGACCTGGGTGTCCTTGTGCACCAGTTGCTGAAGGTAAGCATGCAGGTGCAACAGGCAGTTAAGAAGGCAAATGGTATGTTGGCCTTCATAGCAAGAGGGTGCGAGTACAGGAGCAAGGATGTCTTGCTGTAGTTGTACAGGGCCTTGGTGAGACCACACCTTGAGTATTGTGTGCAGTTTTGGTCTCCTTATCTGAGGAAGGATGTTCTTGCCATGGAGGGAGTGCAGCGAAGATTAACCAGGCTGATACCTGGGATGGCAGGAATGATGTATGAAGAGAGATTGGGTCGATTGGGTTTGTATTCGCTAGAGTTTAGAAGAATGAGAGGGGATCTCATTGAAACTTATAAAATTCTAACCGGACTAGACAGACTAGATGCAGGAAGGATGTTCCCGATGGCCGGGGAGTCCAGAACCAGGGGTCACAGTCTAAGGATAAGGGGTAAGCCATTTAGGACTGAGATGAGGAGGAATTTCTTCACCCAGAGAGTGGTGAACCTGTGGAATTCTCTACCACAGAAGGCAGTTGAGGCCAATTCATTAAATATATTCAAGAAGGAGTTAGATATATTTCTTAAGGCTAAAGGGATCAAGGGATATGGGGAGAAAGCAGGGACAGGGTACTGAATTTGGATGATCAGCCATGATCTCATTAAATGGCAGAACAGGCTTGAGGGGCCGAATGGCCTACTCCTGCTCCTATCTTCTATGTTTCTATGTAAGAACTGGAAAATGTGATTAGGCTGATTAGCTCTTTTTCGGCCGGCACAGACACAATGGGCTGAATGCCTTCTGTGCCATAAATTTTGATGATTCTAAAAATACTGCTTTTGGATATTTGAACCCAACAAAGTATTACAGTGCGTTATTCCGTGTTTGGGGGGGCGGGGTGGGGAAGAGAGATATGATAGTAAAAGTTTTGGGAGGAAAGTTCGGTACCGTAGCACCTCCCGTTAGCACCAGCAGATGGCATTAATGGGGCACTAGAGCATTATTGCCGGGGCGCACTGACTCTAACGGCAAATGCCAAATCCCATCCCCCCCTGCAGCGCCGCCGCTAACAGTTATCGCCGGGAGCCGCAATGCCAGGTGGATTGTGACGTCAGTGAGTGTACAATGCTCACCGACTGCCCGCTGCAAAATTGATTGTTGCCATCTACCTTAGTGCCTGGAGGAGACAGCAACAGGGAGAGCTGGCGTGAAGCAACAGGAAGCTGGCTCCAGAGATGTTATTTAAAGGGATCGTCAGTAATGAGTCGCAGCTGTAGGTTAGTGGAGTTTCAATGCTTCCTTGTCAGTTTCGCGTAGTGCAACAGTCTCATTCCATAATTTCAAAATTATTTAGTATCAGGAGTGTTGTGGCAACTAAAAAGTAGCTACATTTCTTCTTAAAAAAAGCAAACTGCTACACTTGGTTACGTTAATGGGGGCTGTACTGACAGTCGACCTCGCCCTCCAGGATCTACAGTGGAGGGAGCGGAGGCAACGAGAAAGACTAGAGCATGTGGCCAGAGGGAGAAGGAGGACCATCAGGGATCTCAACAGGAGGTCTTACCCTCCGATGATATACTGATAGCACTTCTCCTACCTCCAATTAAGCAAGGAGCAGTGTATTAGAAGGCTCCGCTTCACCAAGGAGGTGGTCACAGAACTCTGCCACCTCCTACAACCAGACTTCCAGCCTCAGATCAGGAGACCACGGCTCTCTCAATGGCAATCAAGGTCACCATTGCCCTCAATTTCTTTGCCAGCAGATCCTTTCAGTCTGCAACAGGAGACATAGCTAACATCTCACAGTTCACTGTCCATCGCTGTATCCGGGAGGTCACAGAGGCTCTCTACAGTAGGGGAAGGAAATACATTTCCTTCCCCATCACCAGAGAGAAGCAGGATGAGCGTGCATATGGCTTTGCCAGGATAGCGGGATTTCCCATGGTGCAGGGTGCCATTGACTGCACCCACGTGGCTTTGCGGGCACCACATAACAATCCTGAGATCTTCTGTAACCGTAAAGGCTACTATTCACTTAATGTGCAGTTGGTATGCGACCACAGACAGCTAATCCTCAATGTCAATGCCCGCTATCCTGGCAGCAGCCACGATGCCTTCATCCTGCGCCAGCACTCTTCCAGCCACCATGTCAAGCTCGCGGCTGGCTGCTCGGAGACAAGGGCTATCCGCTCTCCACCTGGCTCATGATTCCCCTCCGCAATGCCAACATTCCTGCCCAGCACTCATATAATGTGAACCATGCTGCCACCAGGAACATCATCGAGCAGACCATCGGCCTGCTGAAGCAATGGTTCTGCTGCCTTGACCACTCGGGAGGAGCCCTCCAGTACTCGGCTGAGCAGGTGTTCCATTTCGTGGTGGTCTGCTGTATGCTCCACACTTGGCCATCATGAGGGCCCAGCCCTTGCCACCAGGGATTCTGGGACCACCTCATGAGTAGGAAGAGGGAGAGGAGGGGGAGGATGAGGAGGAAGAGGAAGACGAGGTGGACGAGGAGGAGGAGGAGGAAGAACGGGAGTGAGGGAGGAGGCAGCCACTCAATTGGCCTTCCAGAAGTGACCGCCTCATCAGATTGCAGTTCGAATGAATTGAACCCCAGATCCCCGTTTCTCACCACATTCCCATCATTCCATCCCTGTTGCAGGCCATATCACAGCGCAAAGCTGAAATGAGATACACCACAAAAAAATCCAAACTGAATTAACACATTTATCAAAAATCAGTGAACACATATTTACAACAAAAATTTTAACTATTCACCCTTGTGCATTTCCTTAGTGCCTCTCGTTACTGTGCCTTTGCCTACTCTAGTGCTCCTATGAAGTGTTGGCCCTGTGGCAGCAGCACAGCTGGTGGAAGACTGCTGAGTGTCCGTGCGGGAGACTTCAGATGGCCTTGTAAGATGCCCTCGCCCAGCTCTGGGCCTGGTAGGCCCGGCTGCAGACCGCACCACCTCAGCATGGACGGCAGCAGTCTGGGCTGGCTGGATGACGGGCAGCGACAAGGACAATGGCGGAGTGGCAGTGGTGGGAGCAGCAATGCTGTCATCCTGAGAGAGGACAGCAGGTTCCTGCTCCACTGACCCACTGCCACTCCCCCGGGACAGCTCCTCAGCATCCCTAGTAATTTGCTGGAGCAAAGATTGCTGGCCTGTTGCGACACCGTGAAAGCCCCAGTCGATGCTGGTAGACCCAGCCACGATGGCAGCAGTCAGAGCTTGCGTGGCATCAAGCTGAGACTGCATGAGAGCAGTCTGAGATTGGATGCCACCAAGCATAGACTGCATTACAGCACTAAGATGTTGCGACGCTTCCGCCTGTGCTGCAATGGAAGCTGCCAGATCGCCCACCTCACGCAGCATCAGGTCTGGGTCGTCACGGTCTCTCTGGGAGTCTACTATCCTTTGCAGGCTGGAAATGATGGGCTCCAGTGGTGTGTGCAGAGCCTTATGCAATGTTGGAGGCGGACTCCTCCACGCTCCTTACTATTGTCGCGAGTCTCTCGGGCACCCTTACCATTGCACCTATTATCTCCGTGTGCATGCCCATCACCCTTCATCTAAAGGCCTCCCCATCAAGGTCCTCATCTGAGTCCTGTGCAGCAGAACTCGCCCTCCAGGGTGCTTGCCCCCGAGCTACTCTTTCTCCTTGGCCTTACTGCAGCCCACTCGTCCCCGGTGCCTCACCCTGTGCAGATCCCACTATTATACTAGCCTCTAAAGAAAACGTATTGCCAGTATCTGAGCTGGTGCCTGCGGGTGAGACATGCAGTGACACGATGTGTTCTTCCTCCTCCTCTTCTCCCACATCGCTCTCAAAGGTGCCCTCAGGGACAGGCTGCTCCAGTGCTTGCTCATTATCTGAAAGCATAAAGGCACAAGAGATGGGTTAAGGGGAGGAGAGGGGGCAGGAAGGGAGAAATACATGCATACAGCATGATTAGCTGGAAAGTGCAAAATGCTTGTGGGGTGAGGGGGAAGTGGGATGTGAGAAGAAGGAGTAGGGATGAACATACCATTGTTGACCCAAGGGGGACATTGTCGCTGGTGGCCACGATGCCCACCACCTGGCAGCCAATAATCTGCCGCACTCTATTCTCTAGCTCAGACAGTGGTTGGGTGTCGGCTTGTCCCCCACCTGTATGCTCCTGCTCCCTCCTGTTGTGAGCCACCTTGGCCTGCAAGAGAAAGGAAAGTGTGCAAGTGCGTCTGGAGCAATGTGTTTGGGTGGTGTACCTGCCATAGTTGAATAGCTGTCAATGTGTGCAAGGTATGAGATGTGGGTGTGAGTGTTGGCAGGTAGAGATTGTTGGTGGGTCAGTGCTGGGGGTGTGGTGCTTTGGGCAGTGTGTGAAGACTGTGGTTCAGATGGTGGTTTGTAGCATTTGTTGAAGCATTCACTCACCCTGACCCCCTGAGTGATGTTGTTAAATTTCTTCCTGCACTCTGTGTGGGTCCTGAGACCACAGTGCTGCCTGAGATGTGCTGCGGAAGACTTGTGGCGAGGGCATCCTGCCACTTGCCGGGTAGAGCATTGCCTTCCATCTCTCCACAGCGAACACCAATACCTGCAATGCTTGATCGCTGAATCTGCGGGCTCTCTCCCTGGGGCGTGGATCCATTAATACAGTTGCTTCAGTCCTCTGGCTCCTTTGCCTTGATCTGCTGCTGAGGCAGCTGCACAGCCAGTAATTCTGAGAATGAAGTTCTGCAGCATCAATGAACCTCCCCTTTAAGAACTGGAAAAGCCTGTGGCAATCATGACTTGTGATTAGACTGCACCTGATATTGGTCCACCCTTTGAGTATAATGCCAATGAGCTTGGGCTTAAAGACTTGAATTAGCAATCCAATCATTTCTTTGAGCAGTGAGCATAAATTTTGCATGCAGTCTAAAGTATTAGTGCCTGGCGCTAATTCTCCAACATTTCTAATTATACTGCCCATTCCTGGGCTATAATGAATTTCTAGCCCTCTATCTTTTGGAAAAGTTTTATTACATTTAAAATGCCCTTGTGTCATTCAAACATACCACGTGCATTTGCTCGAGAAATTCAATCACAATGTACTATGTAAAATTAGGGGCCATAACTATAAGATGGTCACGAATTAATCCAATCAGGAATTCAGGAGAAGCTTTCTTACCCGGAGAGTGGTGAGAATGTAGAACTTGCTACCACAAGGAGTAGTTAAGGCGAATAGCATAAATGGATTTAAGAGGAAGTTCGATAAGTACATGAGGGGGAAAGGAACAGATGGATATGTTGATAGGGTGAGATGAAGTAAGGTGGGAGGAGGGGCATAAACACCAGCATAGACCTGTTGGGCGGAATGGCCTGTTTCTGTGCTGTAAATTCTATGGGGGGAAAATTCGGTATCGCCCTATTTGGGGCACCATTATTGGCGGTGCGCAAAGTTTAGCGCCTGGCGCTAATTATCGCCTCCGACAGCAAACTTGGCTTTTATCGCCCCTGGAAGTGATTGGAGCGCTAAATCAGGCGCTACACCCCTCTCTTAAGGCGCTAAGGACGAGGAGCGAGGCGCTACCTCACAGCGCTGGTGAAGCTCATGTGATGTCAGTCAGCAATGGAACACAGACACAATGGCACTGGCCAGTTCTTAAAGGTGAGGGTCGATCTTGCTTTCCATCCACATCCTGCTCATTGCAGCCTTGAATCTCGGCCTGGAGAGACCTGTACATCAAATCTGCTGGAAAGAACAATGGAGAGACCCAGGGAAAGAGCTCACAGTGCAGCCCCCACAATCTCTTCTAAATCAATACAAGGAAGGGCAAATCAAAATGAACTTGCAAATTGCTGCTCAGTACCCTAAACTCCTTTACACAGCTTTGAATCTCTCCAGAAGTCTCTCTCTCTCTCTCTCAGAATGCGTGGTGCAAAAATGTCACCATTAAAAAAAGCCAGGAAGTGGTCGCCTTTAAATAGCGCTCCCCCAGTCGCTTTCTGACTGCAGAACGCACCCCTCAACCTGTCGTTGCTAGCGGCAGGCGGTAAGGCAGGGGGCGCCACTCAATATCCGGTCCGGGGCGATACCGGGGCATTGCGCACTTGACTGACATCACAATCTGCCGGCGCAGGAGATCATGGCGGTAGTGTTTAGCGCTACCACAAAATGTCTAGTTAATTTTGCGAGAGGCGCAGATATCACCGCGCCCGGGTGCTAGTTGCTTTGCGCCCCACTTGGCACCCTCTTAAGGCGCTAACGGGCGGCGCAACCAACTGAATTTTTCCCCCTATGTGAATCCATGTACTTCAGAACAGGGGCTGATGGATATGCTGCGGATTTCCAGCATTTACTGTTTTTGTAACAAAATGCATGAATGAATGAATTATGAAGTTTCAATATCCCCGCTTCTCTTTAAAAATATTACAACAAGGGAAAATAAAAGCTTTGCGAGTTTTTCAACAGAACAGCGAATCTGCCACCATTACTACGAGCTTTTTATGAAGGCTCATTTCAACTCAAAGAGAGACAGAAGTGGATACAGCCCAGGTAGTGTTGCAGATTTAAACAAGCATGTATTTATTTTTTAGTGGCCACTGCCTGTCAATTGGCAGTGGTCGTTTTGCCTGTCACCGAGCCTGGGGAAATGTGAGATCCCTGCCATGAAGTGTTTATATTTCATAAACAGAATGATCTGTTTAACAGTCAGAGCGATGGGAGGTTCCAGCTAATGCATTTTCCAATGTGTGCCACAGATTATTAATGTGCTCCAGTTGCTGTTAATTTCACTTTGGAGGAATGATTTATGGGGAGGTAAGGGAGAGAGATGCAATCTAATTGAGATCAGAATCACTGCTTCTAGTAGTGCCAGAAGGAGAAGGATGAATAACGAATAAGCAAATATCTTATGTGCCCAAACACAAAAGGCGTTATGTTGACAACTCGGCTGTCGGGTAAGAAAAGGCTTTGGGGGAAAAGTTATTCCAAAGCAAAATCGCGTGGAGTTACAGTGGTGAGATAAAGCATTAACATAATTACACAGTGGTAGCGCAGTCAGAGTAGGCTGTGCCATCCAGCCCTCTGTCCTACCTCACCAGTGCATTGAGATCTGGGAGGAAATCTGCTAATAGCTGGGGTTTTACAGTGAAGTGTGTGACAATTAATGGACACCGGGTTAATGAGAACATCCATTTAAAGGTAATATTTACGCAGAGGACAATTAATTCTCCACGCGTTCTAATGGAAACACTGATGGGTTAAAGAAACGATTTAGATTGAAGTTGTTGATGTGTAGCAGGGATTGGAACTAATCTATTATCACATTATAAAATATAAATAAAAGCAACGATCAGAATTTCATTCCCTTGTAGTTAATCACATGACCCCTTTGTGATAAATGTTGATTAGGCTTTTTTTTAATGAATAGAAATTGTTTAGCAAGCAGGATTGATTGAATGGAATTTGCATAGTCTTGCCCTACAACTGTACTGGTATAAGTAGCTCCACTTGGGCAGTTTTCACCCTCAGGGAAAGATTCTCTCTGGTTTCTGTGTCACCACCATCATAACCGTAGCAGAGGTTTCGGTTACGAGTGCAACTCCTGGCAAATGTGTACGTGCTCTCCTTTAGAACCATTGCGCTGCTGGTTCAGGTGGACACTAATAATACAACCAAGAGCAGGGAAAGAAAGAAAGACTTGCATTTACATAGCGCCTTTCACGACCACCAGACATCTCAAAGCACTTTACAGTCAATGAAGTACTTTTGAAGTGGAGTCACTGTTGTAAAGTGGGAAATGCGGCAGCCGATTTGCACACAAACAGCAATGTGATAATGACCAGATAATCTGTTTTGATTATGTTGGTTGAGGGAGAAATATTGGCCAGGACACCGGGGATAACTCGCCTGCTCTTCATCTTTCTATTGGGGAGAAGGCAGGGACAGGGTACTGAATTTGGATGATCAGCCATGATCTCATTGAATGGCGGAGCAGGCTCGAGGGGCCGAATGGCCTACTCCTGCTCCTATCTTCTATGTTTCTTTGAAATAGTGCTATGGGATCTTTTACATCCACCTGAGAAAGCAGACAGGACCTCAGTTTAAAGTTTCATCTGAAAGATGGCACCTCTGACAGTGCAGCACTCCCTCAGCACTGCACTGGAGTGTCAGCCTAGCTTTAATGTGCTCAAGTCCCTGGAGTGGGACTTAAACCCACAACCTTCTGACTCAGAGGCGAGGGTGCTGCCCACTGAGCCACAGTTGACATAGTTATGTAGGAAGGAACATGGGAATAGGAGTAGTCCATTCAGCCCCTTGAGCCTGTTCCACCATTCAATTAAATCATGGCCACTGTTCTCCTAGTGTCCTGGCCAACATTCTTCCCGCAATCAGCACCACCCAAAAAAAAATGAACTGGCCATTTATCTCATTGCTGTTTGTGGGACATTGCTGGGGCAGTGTGTCTGCCACATAACAACAGTCACCACATTACGGAGCAATTCAGCAGGTGTGACCAGTGCTGTATAAATGCAAATAGTATTATTTATTATTATTTGAAACTTTAGTGGTCCCGACAGCATGGAAACAATGGAGCATTTGATCATCTCAGTTTAAATTTCAATCCCGTTCTAAAAAGATTAAGATCATAAACAGAAACCATGTTAAACAAAGTGAAAATTCCCCCTGCACCCCTGAACACTTTGGTACACAGTTCAATTTCCTCTCCCCTTAACAATTTATATGCTTTTTGGATGATCCCTAGGAGCACTTATGAACTCTATTTCAAACAACTCCAAGATGTGTTTTCAGTGTTACCATTATAATAAGACACAAACCTGAAGTGACTTTGTTTCATTTACTATATTTACAAAGTAACACATCAGGAGTAATTTTATCTTTGAGTGATAGTGTAAAACGGATGATAGCAACTCGGCAGCTCGTTTTACATCTCCCCCCACTTTTATTTCCATTGAAGTCAATCTTCACAACATTTAGCTGGAGGAAATTGCAACTCATCCAAGACTGGATATCAGACAGCACAGAAGCACTGGAGGGATGCAGACAGGTGTTGGAGAGATAGAGCTGGGCGTAGATGTGGAAACTGGCCCCCTGTCTGCAGATGATGTCACCAAGAGGCAGCATGCAGAGGAGAAGGAGACCAAGGACAGATCTTCTGTGACTCTGGAGGTGATGGTGCAGGGGTGGGAACAGAGCCATTGCTGTAGATGCTTTGGCTTTGATCAGATGGGTAAGAGCAGAACCAAACGAGGGCAGTTCCACTAAGCTGGACAATAGGAGAGGCATTGGAGGAGGAGGATGTGGTTGACCATATTGAAGGCTGCAGTGAGGTTGAGGAGGATTAGAAGGGATAATGCACCATGGTCACAGGCACAGAAGCTGTCGTTTGTGACTTTGGTTAGGGCCATTTTGGTGCTGTGGCAGGATCTGATTGGAGAGATTCAAACAGTGAATCGGGGTTAAGTTGGCACAGATTTGGGAGGTGACAACATATTCAACGACTTGGGAGGAAAATGATGTTGGAGATGGGGCAATAGTTTGCAAAGATAGAGGCATCAAGGATGGGTTTATTGAGGAGGAGAGTAATTGTTTTGAAAGGGAGGGAGACAGTGCTTGAGAAAAGGGAACCATTTACAATGCCAGCTAGCAGGCAAGCTAAAAGTGGAAGTTGGATTGTCAGCAATTTAGTGGTTATTTTTGCTTTCCAAGGAGGTCCTAGAAGAGTGGGCATTTTTGGCAGAAAAGAGCGAAGCCTGGTAGAATTTGATATGTTCGAGCCAGATCCAGTGATGGGTAAGCTAGCTGTGTAGCTGGTATGCTCAAGGTTGCACCCCTTGGGCTTGCAGGAGTGAAGATGGGGGCCCTAACAGGGGGAACGAGAGGGATGGGATGTGAAACTTTTGCTAGGAGCAAGGGCATCAAAGGTGGAGGTGAGGGAATGGCTGATCAAATCAACAGCTGCAGAGGTATCATAGCAGATAACCTCGGGAATGGGGGAGAGAAGAGAGATGGACCGAGACATAGATGCTGTTGGGGGTATCTCTGGTGCTGCTGGAAGTGGGATGGTCTCTGACTAATGGCAAGCAATATCATGGGAGATCCACTAGTATAGTAAAAAGGATATCAGTGATCAATATAATGATACCAGTGATTAATATAATGATATCAGTGATCAATATAATATTAGTGATCAATATAATATGATCAATATATCAGTGATCAATATAATGATACGTGAACAATATAATGATGCCAATGATTAATATAATGAAATAAAAACAGAAAATGCTGGAGATAATCAGCGTCTGACGAAAGGCCATCGACCTGAAATGTTGGGCAGGATTTTCATTGGGCCATGGAGGCGGGATTGGAGGCATGTGGGGGGTTAAAATCTCGAAATCGGGGGGCACGAACCCATCCTGCCCCCAATCCGCCTCCATGCCAGTTTTAAAGGAGGCGGATACCCGACCTGTGCTGGGACCCGCCTCCCCAAGGCGGGAAAGGGATTAGTGCCAATTAACTGCCTGTTAACAGGTAGTTAACAGGCAGTTTTTAGCCTAATCCCTATTTTTATTGCTGAAGTGTGGGATTCCCGATGGCTCCAAACCACGCCAAGTTAGCGAGGTGGACCGTCGGGCTGAAGGGCTCGGAGGGTTCGAGATGTCCGGTGTTCAGGTGAGTGATGGGTGCATGAGTTCAGAGGTAAGTGTGTTTGGTGTGTGTAAAGTATTTAAATAAGTTTTACATACCTTTACTTACCTTTACAGCCTTCCTTCCTTCAGGTCTCGGGAGTCGCTCATCTCACCGGCACAAAAAGCAGAATGGTCGCGAGCTGTCAAAAGTTGCAGCATTCAGTTTTCTGTTCTGGAGAGATCTCTAAATCAGCCTGAGAGGAAGGAATTAACTTTGTGTACAGATTGTCAGTGTTTGACAGCTTCAAAGAGCTGTCAAACGCTGATATTTCATCTGTCAAAAGCTTTTGACAGATGAAATGTCAATCTGTGATGTCACCTGTTGCCGGGTGGCCCTTAATTGGCCTGCTGTGTCTGCTGGGCGGGCTCAACAAGGTCAATCAAGTGAAAATCGCGTGGGTTGGCCACAACTCGATAGAGGCGGGACTACAACCCCAAAAGTTGTAGTCCCGTCTCCTACACGCCTCCTCAATCAAAATCCAGCCCGTTAACTCTGTTTCTCTCTTCACAGATGCTGCCCGACCTGCTGAGTATCTCCAGCATTTTCTGTTTTTATTTCTGATTACCAGCATCTGCAGTATTTTCTTTTTGTATTAATATATCAGTGATCAATATATTAGTGATCAATATAATATGTGATCAATATAATATTAGTGATCAATATAATGATATCATTGATCAATAATATTAGTGATCAATATAATGATGTGATCAATTTAATATTAGTAATCAATTTAATGATATGTGATCAATATAATATTAGTGATCAATATAATGATATGAATGGTCAATATAATGTGATCAATATAATATCAGTGATTAATATCATGAAATCAGTGATCAGTATAATGAAATCAATGATCAATATAATATCAGCAATCAATATAATGATATAAGTGATCAATATAATGATATAAGTGATCAATATAATGATATGCTTTTAACTTCACTAGAAAGAAAGACTTGCCTTCTCATTCAGTATTTAATTTTGTCTAATACTACCAATTACCCTTTTATTGATTTATTGTATTTATTGATCACACAGGCGATCAGATGGCTTCTGCTTATTTTATTGAAACTGATTGCAGGCAGATACAAGCTATTCAGTGTGTTAGTTTTGCAGGGCAGTGTGCGATTGTGAAGTCTGTCTGGTACAGATTGCAATTCAACCTTCTCCACACCATAGCAACAAACTAAAAGAGAGGATTGTAAAAGTAGCATCACTGAAGGGGGAGGAGCAGAGCCCTCATCAACGCACAGATATCACGCTGAAAATATTAATCTAAAATATAGACACATCTTTCATTTTTGTATAATTATTTCTACAAGGAAAAATGCTCCATCCTGGCATTTTTTAGAAACATGCCAGTCACTGATTTCTGTTAAACTATTAGGCAACAAATCATTGGCTCTGATACTACAGTGGACAAACATTTAAATATTAGGCTGAAATCTCAATCTCTGCCTCTGTCTCTGCCATTTTAGCCATTATCCCATTTACTTCAAACTAAAATAATGGATAGAGGAATTTCAGATGTGCACATTATGCACCCTTCCATCAGTATCCCACAGGGTAATTTCACGCCCATTCTATTTAATTCTATTCATGAAAGTAATTTAGTTGCAAATGTCTGTTAAGTGGATATTTCACCCCGATCATCAGCTACATTGGCAACAATTCACATCCTGTATGAGTATGTGGAGATGTTGAAGTTAAGTGTTCAATGTCAAGTAGTTGCAACTATTCAATAAATTGTAGCAATGTGCAACCATGCTCAGTTTATAAAATAGTTTTGTTGGTATATATTTACTACCATTCAAAGCACCTCAGGAATTCATAACAGTTCAGTGTGAATTCTACCCAAATGACTGTTGTATTTACATAATTAGTGAATATTTGCTTTTCAAGCAATAACCTGACATGAACTGGCTGAATTTCTTAGCAGAGCCTCTTTTCATGTCAGCAGATAAGCAGCTTTATCCTAACATCAGTTGGCATCACTGTTGCCTTTTGAGTTAGAAGGTTTTGGGTTCAAGTCCTACTCCAGAGACAAGCACAATAATCTAGGCTGACCCTCCTGTGCAGTGCTGAGGGAGTTCTGCACTGTCATAGATGCCATTTTTCGGATGAGACGTTAAACCGAGGCCCCGCCTGCTCTCTCAGGAGGATGTAAAAGATCCCATCGCACTATTTTGAAGAGCAGGGGCATTCTCTCTAGTGTCCGGGCCAATATTTATCCCTCAACCAACATCACTAAATCAGATTATCTGGTCATTATCACATTGCTGTTTGTGGAAGCTTGTTGTTTGCAAATTGCCTGTCGTGTTTCCCACATTACAACAGTGACTATGCTTGAAAAAGTACTTCATTGGCTGTAAAGCACTATGGGACATCCTGAGGTCATGAAAGGTGCAAATATAAATGCAAGTCTTCCTTCTTTACATGGGTGCACATATAATACTAAGCAAGAGGCAATCTCTGTATAAGTATTAGTATTTCCTCCTTTAAGATGCTCCTTAAAACCTATCTCTTTGATCAAGCTTTTGGTCACCCGCCCTAATTTCTTCTTATGTGACTTGGTGTCAAATTTTTTTGTCTCATAATACTCCTGTGAAGCGCCTTGGGATGTTTTACTACATTAAGGGCGCTATATAAATGCAAGTTGTTGTTGTTGTAAGTACTGTTTGTGACTGTATGGAATCGTGCCAGTGATACGTTTAACCGCTCTCTTCATGTAGATATTCTCGAGCACAGAACAATCTGAACTTTGCTGCCAGATGACTTTGACTGAGTGCCCTTTGATAGTCCGTCACTCACGGTCATTTAGAGGTTATGTACTGAGGACTGGGGAAGGTGGCGGGAGTGGGGGCTGGGGGGGGAGACATTAGTGTGTTTGCCTGACAGATCTGTGGCTCTGTTTACAGGAAAAGTTCATGTGTGCCTATGAGCTGAGAAAGTTCGTATACATGCTCAAAAATCATCATGTCCATGCTGATGGCTAAGGAAGAGACTGATTTAACAAGGAGTCACTTGTATCTTCTTGTCAGGGCATTTGTCTGCAGGAAGAGCACATTGTTGGAGCATAGAGTGTAAAGTCCCTGATGTGATAAGGTTCAGCGAGTTCTCTCAGTAAATAAAGCTTTTTATACTTAAATGCTTCATAACTTATGCACCGTACTTAGTCCTGCAAAAAAGAGAACAATTTTATGTGACATTTTCACCACATTGTGTTGTCTTTATTTTAATTTCCAGGATCATCATTTTTATGTAACTTGATGAAAATTGTTCACATGAATAGACCTTCCTGTGAGGTGAGAAGAGAGTGGGACAATGGGAGTTTGGTGGGATTGGGAATTAGGTGCGGGGGAGAAGGAGGTGCTCAATAGACGAGGGACAGTGACGGATCATTCCTGACAGATGAGAGAGTTTTGGGCACCAGGTGTTGACTCGGGTAACTACGACTGTGGGAAGTGTGAACAACTCGCATTGCTCCAGCTGAAAATCTCAGGAGGAGCGATCGTGCTCCCCGTGGTCCCACCAAACTCTCTGCGAATTGGTAGATGGAAGGCGGATCAGGAACGGGAACTGGGCAGTAAGTACTGCACCACGATTTCTGGGGTGCTACCTCCCTGTTTCCACCAGGCGACGGCCCTCAAAATCAGGGCCACTATGTCAACACTCAAGATGAAATTAGACTGGCTAGGTGGATGAAAGAAAGGGGGCTGAAGGGATATGGGGACAAAGTGACAAATGTGATTAGGAATATTTGCTTGTGTGGAGAGTTAACATCAACACAGACTGGTTGGGCCAAATGACCTGTTTCCACATGGTAATTTGTATGTATTACTTCTCTGTATTTTTGTGTGGTTGAAACAAAAAACAAACGCGCATTCACGTACTCTCACTAACACAGAATAAAATTATTTCCCCTAAGAAAACTTGCATCGAGAATTTAACAGGATTTTACAGAGACCAATAAAAATTAACCTGGGATGACTATACCTTTTTTTTTACTGTGTGACCTCAGTTATTTTAGTCTGGCACTACTTAAATGTAATTTTATTCACAGCCTACCTTTAGTTATATTGCTAGCATTTTGTGTGAGCATTTAGCCCCATTCCCACTAAACTACAGACCACCCAACTTCCCTTCCTGGCCCCCATGTTAGCTGATATTGTTCCCTCTCCTAAGGTACTATCCCTTTTCCTTTCACAACTGCTATAATCAACTGCTCCTGAAAAAACCTACCCACCACCCCTCTATCCTTGCAAATTACCACCCAATCTCCAAGCTCCCTTTCTTCTCCAAAGTCCTTCTACATATTGCCTCCTCCCAAATCAGTGTGCAACTTTCCTACATCTCCAAGTTTGAATCTTTCCAATCAACACACCATCCTCCTCCAATAACTTTCTTCCATTGTCCAACTCATTGGGTTTCCCTCACTTGGTTTAGCACTTACCCATCCGATCATAGCCAGAGCATCTTCAGCAATGCCTTCTCTTCCCACCCCTGCACCATTAGCTCTGGATTCCTCCAAAGATCTGTCCTTGGCCCCCTCCTCTTCCTCATATGCATCTTGGCAACATCATCCACAGACATAGGATCAGCTTCTCGGACCACACCCAACTCTACCTCTCCACCACGTCACCTGATCCCTCCACTGCGTTTGTGTTTTCAGATTGCTTGTCTGACATGCAGTCTTGGATAAGCTTTAATGTCCTCCAGATAAACATTAGTAAGCCTGAAGCCGTTGTCTTTAGCCCCCATTGCAAACTCCATACCCTTGCCACCTATTGCATCACCCTCCCCAGCCACAGCCTCAGTCTGAACTAGACTGTTCCCAAACTCACATCTTATTAAACCTTGAGCTGAGCTTCCAACCCTATATCCTCTCCATTGGAAAGGCCATCTTCTTCTTCTTGGGCAGTCCCTCGGAACCGAGGATGACTTGCTTCCACATTAAAAATGAGTTCTCAGGTGACTGATGAGTCCAATGTGGGACCTACAGTCTTTGTCACAGGTGGGGCAGACGGTGGTTGACGGGGCGGGTGGGTGGGGTGCTTGAGTTGACGTGCGCTCCTTGCGCTTGGCTTCCGCTTGCTCCTGGTGAAGAGACTCGAGATGTTCGGCGCCTTCCCGGATGCTTCTCCTCCACTTTATGCAGTCTTGGGCCAGGGATTCCCAGGTGTTGGTGGAGATGTTACACTTTTTCAAGGAGGCTTTGAGGGTGCCCTTGAGGCATTTCCTCTACCTACCTGGGGCCCTCTTGCCGTGTTGGAGTTCTGAGTAGAGCGCTTGTTTTGGGAGTCTCGTATCGGGCATGCGGACAATGTGACCCATCCATCGGAGCCGATTGAGCGTGGTCAAAGCTTCGATGCTGGGGATGTTGGCCTGAGCAAGAACACTGACATTGCTGCACCTATCCTGCCAATGGATTTGCAGGATCTTGCGGAGGCAGCGTTGGTGGTACCTCTCCAGTGCTTTGAGGTGCCTGCTGTACATGGTCCATGTCTCTGAGGCATACAGCAGGGCGGGTATCACTGCTGCTCTGTAGACCATGAGCTTAGTGCCGGGTTTGAGGTCCTGGTCTTCAAACACTCTCTTCCTCAGGCGACCGAAGGCTGCACTGGCACACTGAAGGCATTGTTGGACTTCGTCGTCGACGTCTGCCCTTGTTGACAGTAGGCTCCCGAGGTATGGAAAGTGGTCCATGTTGTCCAAGGCCTTGTCGTGGATTTTGATAATCAGTGGTCAGTACTGTGTGGCGGGGGCAGGTTGGTAGAGGACCTTTGTCTTACAGATGTTTATTGTAAGGCTTATGCTCTCATACGCTTCGGTGAAGGTGTTGACGATGGTTTGGTGTTCGACCTCCGAGTGAGCGCAGACGCAAGCGTCGTCTGCATACTGTAATTCGACGACAGAGGATGGGACGACCTTAGATCTGGACTGGAGGCGACGGAGGTTGAACAGTTTCCCGTTTGTTCTGTAAATTAGCTCCACTCCAGTGGGGAGCTTACTGAGCGTGAGATGGAGCATTGCAGCAAGGAAGATCGGGAAGAGCGTTGGTGCTTGCTTGACCCCGGTTCGTACGTGAATTGGGTCTGTGGTGGAACCGTTGGTCAGGATCACAGCTTGCATGTTGTCGTGAAGCAGGCGGAGGATGGTGACAAGCTTTTGAGGGAAGTTTACTTACAGCTTTGTTACATCACCCGCATCTGCCTCAGCCCATCCGCTGCTCAGACCCACAGCTATGCTTTAGTCACCTCCAGGCTCGATTATTCCAATGATCTCCTGGCCGGCCTTCCAATCTCCACACTCCATAAGCATCAGCTCGTCCAAAACACTCCTGCCCAATTCCTTTCTTGTAACATCATCTTGTTGATTTACATTGGCTCCTGGTCCCCAATCACTTCAAATGTAAAATTATTATAATTGCATTTAAATCTCTTCATCTCTTCTGTGTAATCTATGACCCCCCCACCCCCCAAACTCTCTGTTCCTCTGACTCTGGCCTTTTGTGCAATCCCCCACTCTCTGCATCACACAATTGACAGCTGTGCTTTCAGCCACCAAAACCCATGCTCTGGAATTCCCTCTCTGCAAACATCTGCCTATCTAGCTCCTTTGCCTCCTTTAAGACCCAACTCTTTGACCAAGTTTTTGGCCACCCCTCCTAATATCTCCCTGCTTGGCTTGTCATCCATTGTTTTTCCTTAAAGAAAGAAAGAAACACTTTGCATTTCTATTCATTTATATAGGGGGAAAACTTCGGTATCGTCCCATTTGGGGCGCCATTATCGGCTGTGCACAAAGTTTAGCGCCTGGCGCTAATTATCGCCTCCGACGGCAAACTTGGCTTTTATCGGCCCTGGAGGTGATTGGAGCGCTAAATCAGACGCTTCACACCTGTATAAAGGCGCAAAAGCCGAGCAGCGAGGCGCTACCTCAGAGCGCTGGCGAAGCAAGGAAGGGCAGATCAAAATGAACCTGCAAAGTGCTGCTCAGTACCCAAAACCCCTTCACACAGCGTTGAATCTCTCCAGAAGTCTTTATCTCTCTCTCTCAGAATGCGTGGTGCATAAGTGTCACCAACAAAAAAAGGCAGGAAGCGGTTGCCTTTAAATAGCGCTCCCCCAGTCCCTTTCTGACTGCAAAACGCTCCCCTCAACCTGTCGTTGCTAGCGGCAGGCGGTAAGGCAGGGGGGCGCCACTCAATATCCGGTCCCGGGCGCTACTGGGGCGTTGCGCACTCGACTGACGTCACGATCTGCTGGCGCAGGAGATCGTGGCGGTAGTGTTTCGCACCGCCACAAAATGTCTAGTTAATTTTGCAAGTGGCGCAAATATTGCCGCGCCCGGGTGCTAGTTGCTTTGCGCCCCATTAGCGCCCTCTTAAGGTGCTAACAGGAGGCGCAACCAACTGAATTTTTCCCCCATAGTGTCTTTCACAATCTCATGACTGGAGTGCTTTACAGCCAATGAAATACTTTTGGACTTGCACCAAGTCCGGTTCACCCATCACCCCTGTGCTCGCTGACCTACATTGGCTCCCGGTTAAGCAACGTCTTGATTTTGAAATTCTCATCCTTGTTTTCAAATCCCTCCATGGCCTCGCCCCTCCCTATCTCTGTAACCTCCTCCAGCCCTACAACCCTCCGAGATATCTGTGCTCCTCCAATTCTGGCCTCTTGAGCATTCCCAATTTTAATCGCTCCACCATTAGCGGTTGTGCCTTGAGCTGCCAATGCCCTAAGCTCTGGAATTCCCACCATAAACCTCTCCAGCTATCTACCTCCCTTTCCTCCTTTAAGACACTCCTTAAAACCTGTCTCTTTGACCAAGCTTTTGGTCATCTGCCCTAATATCTCCTTATGTGGCTTGGTGTCAAATTTTGTTTGATAACGCTCCTATGAAGCACATTGGGAGGTTTTTCTACATTAAAGGCGCTGTATAAATGTTGTTGTTGATATTGTTTTGAAGTCACTGTTGTAATGGAAACATGGCAGCCAATTTGCACACAGCAATGTCCCACAAACAACAATCAGATAATAACCATATAATCTGGTTTAGTAATGATGGTTGAGGGATAAATATTGGCCAGGACAGCTCCCCTGCTCTTCTTCAAAGTAGTGCCGTGGGATCTTTCACATCCGCCTGAGGGGGCAGATGGGGCCTCAGTTTAACGTCTCATCTGAAAGACGGATGAGACATTAAACCTTACACTTCTGTGAAGCCCCTTGAGATATTCTTCCACATAAATGTAAGTTGTTGGTCATTTCTTTGAGAGGTGTTGATGATAAGATGCTGCATAAGTGTATTTTTTATGTATATGAAATAAAAATTTGCAAAAGTAATTCCCTTTCAAATCAAACTCCATTCAGCGGCAGTGATGGGATACTGAGAATACAAAATCAGTCAAGCCTTGCCGTGACTAGTCATCAATTTAGAGGGTTAAGTCAGATTACTGACTGTATTCACCTGTATTTGAAGCAAGTCATATAAAAGGGACATTGCTCTTATTTATTACATTGAATACTTTAACAATTGGCATTGAATGTTTCTTCATACACAGATCAATGTTAAAGATGATATTTGTTTAGTGCATTCACTATGATGTGATGCAT
Source organism: Somniosus microcephalus (assembly GCF_052327205.1). Taxonomy (NCBI): domain Eukaryota; kingdom Metazoa; phylum Chordata; class Chondrichthyes; order Squaliformes; family Somniosidae; genus Somniosus; species Somniosus microcephalus. Next base: position 23,677,995 of record NC_140988.1, read on the forward strand.
TTGAGCGCAAGCACATTATGTGCATTATTCATTGACTACATTTGTCAGGACATGCATGTATATCGGGAGCTAATGATCCATATTAAATTTATGATGCTATAAAGGAGAAAAATACTCTTCCTCTACAACCGTGACGGAAGTGACCAATTTTGATAGAAGGCCAAAGAATAAAACCTAATCAGATGAAGCATTGTGCAGTGCGAGAAATCTAAACATTTGTGAATAAAACACTGCATGTGTTAACTTTATTAAGGCAGGTTCTGACAGCCACTGAACAGGCACACTGCAAGTGTCTAGAAAGTCAAGACCTTCAGTATAACAAATTGATTAAATGACTGTGTAATAGTCTCTTTAAACAAATCTTGCGTAACAAGTTAATAGATCTGATTCATTACCATACTGCAACAATCAGGTGATAATCTTAACCATTCATCAACTTGGTTCAAATATTATTGTACCTGCTGTCCAGCTTTATACTTTAATTAAAATAATATGGTACTTTTGCGATAGATTTCTCTTTGTTTTACTGCTAACAGCAAACTTCCAAATAAAATACAGAGTACAGTTCAGGGCAGTTGTACTAGTCTGGACGAGTCACTCTGAACATCAAGGGTCGATCATGTCACATACACGCACCTCAAACACCACATCTCCTGAAAAGCCCTCTCATTTCTTTCATGTTAGAAGCAATGTATGTGGGGCATCATTCACCTTTTCATTAAAAGTAAAAATTGTAAATGTAAATGAATGATTTGCAGAATGAAAATAACAGCTTCTCCAGTGGTCCTGACGATGTCTCAATGGGTGAATGCACCTCAACAACAACTTGCATTTATATAGGGCCTTTAACATTGTAAAACATCCCAAGGCGCTTCACAGGCAACATTTGACATGGAGCCACATAGAGATAACAGGACACGTGACCAAATGCTTGATCAAAGAGAGGTTTTTAATTGCGAATTAAAGGAGAGAGGTAGAGAGGCAGAAAGGCTTAGGGAAAGAATTCCAGCGCTTTGGGCCGAGGTGGTAGAGGTCGCGGGTTTGGGAGGTGCTGTCGAAGGGCTGGAGGGCTGGAGGAGGTTACAGAGATCTCACAGTGCGGTGTTGAATCATACAGACCAGGAAGGTCCCAGCGCCAATCAGTGTTTAAAAGATAAATACATATGAGGAAAGTCATTCAGCACATCTTAGCTCAACAATTCAGAAAGACCATGGTGGGGGCTGGGGGAGGGGAGTGCAGGGGGTGGGGGGCGGAGGGGGAGTGTTGAAGGGCAGGTGCTTCAATTGGCCACATTGCCAATGAACTAGAGGAGAAAAATCAACCAGGGTTCGCACTCCTGCCACTATGAAGTGAATCCTACTGGAAAGTGAACGTCAGGTAAGGACAGGATGAAGCTCAGACGTGGCGCTCCCCAAGGTCGAGTATCGGGCCAACACTCGGGGGAAGATTTTCCCTTTTGCGACTGGACATAAATAATCACCTGCGCAGAGAACATAGGAGAAAAATCAGTCAGAGGGTACAGCCTGCCTGGTATTGCATCCAACTTAATGGATAGAAAATTGAGGCTCCTTTACAAGAATGCAAGCCTCCCCCATCGCCCCGATTCCCCTCTACGCTCTCCACCCAGGCGATTATTTACCTCAAGCTGCTCACGGGCACGTGAAGAATGGCTGTTTGGGTGAGGTATTGGCGAGCTGGCACAGTCTGTCATGGGGAGGAAAAACGTGGAGGGGAAAATAAAACCCCTCAATAAAACTGTTCCAAGCACTGGAACAGTTAGAACAGATATTCTTAATCATTTCTATTGTCACTTAGCACCACTCTTCCATTGCCAGCCAAGACATGAACACATGCGGGCCACGAATTTCTCCATCAAAACTGCTCCACAGAAACTTATCTGTTCTCCTCTACCTTGCAACGGAACCCAGCTGAAAGCTACTGCACCAATTCAAATATCAGTCCAGGCTGAGAGGCAAATCTTCACCCTTTGACTGAGAGTCAAATATTCCAACAGTAGTTACCAAGCTGCTCTCTAAAGCATCTACTCAAACACTTAATATAATCTTACGACGTGATATACAGGGAATCTTTCCCACTGTGTTGTTTCTGTGTCCCTCATTGCTTCTGCCTAAATCGTCTGGATGCAAAAACTAAAGATTTGCTTGGCTTAGTCTAAATTATACATAAAACAATCCTTCCAGAACTTTAATTATGTGCACTGTGAACGTTATTTAACTGCAAGGAAATTTATTATCTCAGATATCTGCAGGGAACCCTGGTGTCTGCTCCCCCTCCCCCCCCCCTGCACCAGCCCCCACCCATGCAAAAGCATTCTCTGTAATTACTTTCCATGCACATCAATCATTTATTGCACTTGTAGCAGTTTAGAAGGTAGATTCCCTCCGCATGACTGGTGATGCTAGACCAGAATAGGAGACGGAAAGGCTGGGGGGGGGGGGGGGGTTGGGGGAAGGGGATGGACAGGTGGAGGGAGATCTGTCTCGCTGGCCCTCCAACACTACTTCGCTGTGCATTAACCTCTGGCCAGCCCTTTAGTGTGGCCGACAGTCCTCTCGCCTAAAACAGGCAACGGCGAAATTTAAATATGAGAAAAACAGCGACAAAGACATTGAAGTGAGGGCAGGCGCGATTCCCCAGTGTCCTCACTGGCTAAACACTGAGCACTCATTCACCCATATAAAAACAGGCACGGGGGTCAGGTAGGTTCTGGCTGATCGGAAGTCAACAGCGGTAATTTTAACCATTGACTTCACTGGTAAGTAAAATCGGTAGCCGATCATATCCTGTCAGTTTTCCGCCGGTTTGGTTAAAATTACGCCTTTAAAATTAAAACAAAATTTGGTCTTGGCTGAGACCAAGGCCCAAGAAGGTGAGGTTTTAGAGCCAAGATGGCGGGAGAGAAAGCCTCCATTAGGCATTCATCCTCCATCAGGAGACATCATGGTCATTGCCAACACTACCCCAGGCAGACCCGGAGGTTGGCAGTAAGAGGGGTGGGGGAGGCAGATGGGATTAGCCGCTAGACCCCATTAGCTCTTGTATGTGGTCGGTCCAGTGCCCTATTTTACCACCATTACTGTCACTCTCCCACCCAATTTAGGGCACAATATACTGCTCCTTGCATCCTCCCAGTAACACCGCCCGCTCAGAGAAACACAGCCCGCTCCCAGTAACACCGCCCGCTCCCAATTACATCGCCGGGTCCCGGTAACGCTGCACCCCCCCGGTAACACCGCCCACTCCTGGTAACACCGCCCGCTCAGAGTAACATCACCCGGTCCCGGTAACACCGCCCGCTCAGAGTAACAGCACCCAGTCCCGGCGACACCGCATGCTCCCACTGACTCCGCCCACTCCCAGTGACTCCGCCCACTCCCGGTGACTCCGCCCGCTCCCAGTGACACCGCCGGGTCCCGGTAACACCGCACGCTCCCGGTAACACCGCACACTCCCTGTAACAGTGCCCGCTCCCTGTAACACCGCCCGATCCCAGCGACACCGCCCGCTCCCCATAACACCGCCCGCTCTCAGTAACACCGCCCACTCCCAGAAACACCGCCTGCTCCCAATTACATCACCGGGTACGGGTAACACCACACACTCCCGGTAACACCGCCCGCTCCCGGTAACACCGCCCGCTCAGAGTAACAGCACCCGGTCCCGGCGACACCGCCCGCTCCTGGCGACTCCGCCCGCTCCCAATTACATTGCCCGCTCCCGGCGACACAGCCCGCTCCACCCGCTCCCAATTACATTGCCCGCTCCTGGCGACACACTCCGCTCCCGGAGACACACCCCGCTCCCGGAGACACACCCCGCTCCCGGCGACACATCCCGCTCCCGGCGACACACCCCGCTCCCGGAGACACACCCCGCTCAGAGTAACAGCACATGCACCCGGTAACACCGCCCGCTCCCGGTAACAACGCCCGCTCCCGGTAACAACGCCCGCTCCCAAGAAAGCCGCCCGCTCCCTGTAACTCTGCCCGCTCCCAGTGAAGCCGCCCGCTCTCTGTGATGCCGCCCGCTCCAAGCTACGCTGCCCGCTCCGAGCAACGCCGCCCGCTCCCAGAAACACCGCCCGCTCCCAGAAACACCGCCCGCTCCCAGAAACACCGCAGGCTCCCAGGAACACCGCAGGCTCCGAGTACCACCACCCGCTTCCAGTGAAACCGCCCGCTCCGAGTAACGCCGCCCGCTCCCCGTAACGCCGCCCACTTCCCGTAACGCCGCCCGCTCCCGGTAACGCCGCCCACTCCCGGTAACGCCGCCCGCACCCAAAATCACCGCCCGCTCCCGGTAACACCGCATGCTCTGAATAACACCACCCACTTCCAGTGTAACCGCCTGCTCCCCGCAACGCCGCCCGCTCCCCGCAACGCCACCCGCTCCAACTGACGCCGCCCACGTCACGTGACGCCGCCCGCTCCCGGTGATGCCGCCCACTCCCCGTAACACCGCCCGCTCCCGGTAACGCCGCCCACTCCCCATGACGCCGCCAGGTCCCGGCGACGCTGCCCGCTCTGCGTGACGACACCCGCTCCCGGTAACGCCGCCCGCTCCGTGTAACGCCGCACACTCCCCATGGCGCCGCCCGCTCCCGGCAATGCCGTCCGCAGCCGGCAACGCCGCCCGATCCCGGGAACGCCGCCCGCTCCCTGTAACACCGCCCGATCCGTGTAACACCGCCCGCTCCCCGTAACACCGCCCGCTCCCCGTAACACCGCCCGCTCCCGGAAACACCGCCCGCTCCCGGAAACACCGCCCGCTAAGAGTAACACCGCCCGCTAAGAGTAACACCGCCCGCTAAGAGTAACACCGCCCGCTCCGTGGAACAATGCATGCTCCGTGTATCGCCGCCTGCTCCCGGTGACGACGCCCGCTCCCGGCGACGACGCCCGCTCAGCGGAAAACCGCCCGCTCCCGGAAACACCGCCTGCTCCCAATTACATCGCCAGGTCCCGGTAATACCGCCCGCTCCCGGTACCACTGCCCACTCCCAGCAAAACCGCCCGCTAAGTGTAACAGCGCCCGCTCCCAGCAACGCCGCCCGCTAAGTGCAACGCCGCCCGCTCCCGGTAACGCCGCCCGCTGCCGGTGATGCCGCCAGCTCCCCGTGACGCCGCCCGCCCCTGGCAACGCCGCCCGCCCCCAGCAACGCCGCCCACCCCCCGCAACGCTGCCCGCAAAGTGTAACGCCGCCCGCTCCCGGTAACGCCGCCCGCTCCGTGTAACGCCGCCCGCTCCCCGTGATGCCGCCCGCCCCCCGCAACGCCGCCTGCCCCCCGCAATGCCGCCCGCTAAGTGTAACGCTGCCCGCTCCCGGTAACAGCGCCCGCTCCCGGTAACAGCAGCCGGTCCCAGTGACACCGCATGCTCCCGGCGACACCGGCCGCTCCCGGAAACACCGCCTGCTCCCGGTGACACCACCCGCTCCCGGTAACACCGCCCGCTCCCGGTAACACCGCCTGCTCCTGGCAACACCGCATGCTCCCGGCAAAACCACCCACTCCCAGTAACACCGCTGCTAAGTGTAACACTGCCCGCTCCCCCAGTAATAGCGCCCGCTCCCGGTAACAGCGCCCGCTCCCAGCAACACCGCCCGCTCCGAGCAACACCGCTCGCTCCCAGAAACACCGCCTGCTCCCAGTGACACCGCCCGCTCCCGGAAACACCGCATGCTCAGTAACACGGCCCGCTCCCCGTAACGCCACCCACTCCCCGTAACGCCGCCCGCTCCCCGTAACGCCGCCCGCTCCTGGAAACACCGCCCGCTCCCGGAAACACCGCCCTCACACAGTAAACCACCCGATCCGAGTAACACCGCCCACTAAGAGTAACACCGCCCGCTCCCGGTAACACCGCACGCTCCCGGTAACACCGCACGCTCCGTGTAACAACGCACGCTCCGTGTAACAACGCACGCTCCGTGTATCATCGCCCGCTCCCGGTAACACCGCCCGCTCCGAATAACACCGCCCGCTCCCGGTAACACCGCCCGCTCCCGGTAACACCGCCCGCTCCCGTTAACACCGCCCGCTCCCGGTAACACCGCCCGCTCCTGGCAACATCGCATGCTCCCGGCAAAACCGCCCACTCCCAGTAACACCGCTGCTAAGTGTAACACTGCCCGCTCCCCCAGTAATAGAGCCCGCTCCCGGTAACACCGCCCGCTCCCAGCAACACCGCCCGCTCCGAGCAACACCGCCCGCTCCCAGAAACACCACCCACTCCGAGCAACACCGCCCGCTCCCAGAAACACCGCCCGCTCCCAGAAACACCGCCTGCTCCCAGGGAAACTGCCCGCTCCCAGGGACACCGTCGCTCCAAATGACACCGCCCGCTCCCAGGGACACCGCATGCTCAGTAACACCGCCCGCTCCACGTAACGCTGCCCGCTCCCGCTGCCGCCGCCCGCTCCCGGTGCCGCCGCCCGCTCCCGGTGCCGCCGCCCGCTCCCGGTGACGCCGCCCGCTCCCCGTAACGCCGCCCGCTCCCCGTAACGCCACCCGCTACCGGAAACGCCGCCCGCTCCCGGAAACACTGCCCTCACACAGTAAACCACCCAATCCGAGTAACACCGCCCTCTAAGAGTAACACCGCACGCTCCCGGTAACGCCGCACGCTCCAGGTAACACCGCCGGCTCCGAATAGCACCGCCCGCTCCGAATAACACCGCCCGCTCCCGGTAACACCGCCCGCTCCCGGTAACACCGCCCGCTCCCGGTAACACCGCCCGATCCCAGCGACACCATCCGCTTCCAGCGACACCATCCGCTTCCAGCGACACGGCCCGCTCCCATTAACACTGCCCGCTCCCCATAACACTGCCCGCTCTCAGTAACACCGCCCACTCCTAGTAACACCGCCCACTCCCAGAAACACCGCCCGCTCCCAATTACATCACCGGGTACGGGTAACACCGCACACTCCCGGTAACACCGCCCGCTCCCGGTAACACCGCCCGCTCAGAGTAACAGCACCCGGTCCCGGCGACACCGCCCGCTCCCGGCGACACCGCCCGTTCCCAATTACATTGCCCGCTCCTGGCGACACACCCCGCTCCCGGCGACACACCCCGCTCCCGGCGACACACCCCGCTCAGAGTAACAGCACATGCACCCGGTAACAACGCCCGCTCCCAAGAAAACTGCCCGCTCCCTGTAACTCCGCCCGCTCCCAGTGACGCCGCCTGCTCCGAGCAACGCCGCCCGCTCCCAGAAACGCAGCCCGCTCCCAGAAACACCGCCCACTCCCGGTAACACCGCAGGCTCCGAGTAACACCGCCCGCTTCCAGTGAAACCGCCCGCTCCGAGTAATGCCGGCAGCTCCCCGTAACGCCGCCCGCTCCCCGTAACGCCGCTCGCTTCCCGTAACGCCGCCCGCTCCCCGTAACGCCGCCCGCTCCCGGTAACGCCGCCCGCTCCCGGTAACGCCGCCTGCTCCCGGTAACGCCGCCCGCTCCCGGTAACGCCGCCCGCTCCCAAAATCACCGCCCGCTCCCGGTAACACCGCATGCTCCGAGTAACACCGCCCACTTCCAGTGAAACCGCCCGCTCCCCGCAACGCCGGCTGCTCCCCGCAACGCCGCCCGCTCCACGTAACGCCGCCCGCTTCCCGTAACGCCGCCCGCTCCAACTGACGCCGCCCACTCCCGGTGCCGCCGCCTGCGTCACGTGATGCCGCCCGCTCCCGGTGACGCCGCCCGCTCCCGATGACGCTGGCTGCTCCCGGTAACACCGCCCACTCCCCGTAACACCACCCGCTAAGTGTAACACCGCCCGCTCCCGGTAACGCCACCAGCTCCCGGTAACGCCGCCCGCTCCCCATGACGCCGCCAGGTCCCGGCGACGCTGCCCGCTCCGCGCGACGACACCCGCTCCCGGTAACGCCGCCCGCTCCGTGTAACGCCGCACGCTACCCATGGTGCCGCCCGCTCCCGGCAATGCTGTCCACAGCTGGGAACGCCGCCCCCTCCCCGTACCACCCACTCCCTGTAACACCGCCCACTCCACGCGATGCCGGCCGCACCTGGCAAAGCCGCCCGCTCCCGGGAACACCGCCCGCTCCCGGGAACACCGCCCGCTTCCAAGTGAAAGCGCCTGCTCCCAGTGACTCCGCCCGCTCCCCGTAACACCGCCCGCTCCCCGTGGCACCGCCCGCTCCCCGTGGCACCGCCCGATCCCGGTAACACCGCCCGATCCCGGTAACACCGCCCGATCCCGGTAACACCGCCCGATCCCGGTAACACCGCCCGATCCCGGTAACACCGCCCGCTCCCAGTAACTCCGCCCGCTCCCCGTAACACCGCCCGCTCCAGGAAACACCACCCGCTCCCGGAAACACCGTCCTCACACAGTAAACTGCCCGCTCCCGGTAACACCGCCCGCTCCCGGTAACACCGCCCGCTAAGAGTAACACCGCCCGCTCCGTGGAGCAACGCATGCTCCGTGTATCGCCGCACGCTCTGTGTATCGCCGCCCGCTCCCGGTGACGCCGCCTGCTCCCGGTGACGACGCCCGCTCCCGGTGACGACACCCGCTCCCGGTGACGACGCCCGCTCAGTGGAAAACCGCCCGCTCCCGGAAACACCGCCTGCTCCCAATTACATCGCCAGGTCCCGGTAACACCGCACGCTCCCGGTAACACTGCACGCTCCCGGTAACACTGCCCACTCCCGGTACCACTGGCCACTCCCAGCAAAACCGCCCGCTAAGTGTAACAGCGCCCGCTAAGTGTAACAGCGCCCGCTTCCAGCAACGCCGCCCGCTAAGTGCAATGCCGCCCGCTCCCTGTGACGCCACCCGCCCCTGGCAACGCCGCCCGCCCCCCAGCAACGCCGCCCGCCCCCCAGCAACGCCGCCCGCCCCCAGCAACACCGCCCGCCCCCAGCAACGCTGCCCACCCCCCGCCACGCTGCCCGCAAAGTGTAACGCCGCCCGCTCCCGGTAACGCCGCCCGCTCCGTGTAATGCCGCCCACTCCCCGTGATGCCGCCCGCCCCCGGCAACACCGCCCGCCCCCGGCAAAGCCGCCCGCCCCCAGCAACGCCGCCCGCCCCCCCGCAACGCCGCCCACTCCCCGCAACGCTGCCCGCCCCCCTGCAACGCCGCCCGCTAAGTGTAACGCTGCCCGCTCCCGGTAACACCGCCCGCTCCCGGTAACAGCGCCCGGTCCCAGTGACACCGCATGCTCCCGGCGACACCGCCCGCTCCCGGAAACACCGGCCGCTCCCGGAAACACCGCCCGCTCCCAGTGACACCGCCCGCTCCCGGAAACACCGCCCGCTCCCGGAAACACCGCCCGCTCCCAGTGACACCGCCCGCTCCCAGAGACACCGCCCGCTCCCAGAGACACCGCCCACTCCCAATTACATCGCCAGGTCCCAGTAACACCGCACGTGACACTGCCCGCTCCCGGTGACACCGCCCGCTCCCAGAGACACCGCCCGCTCCCAGTGACACCGCCCGCTCCCAATTACATCGCCAGGTCCCAGTAACACCGCACGTGACACTGCCCGCTCCCGGTGACACCGCCCGCTCCCAGAGACACCGCCCGCTCCCAGAGACACCGCCCGCTCCCAATTACATCGCCAGGTCCCAGTAACACCGCACGTGACACCGCCCGCTCCCGGTGACACCGCCCGCTCCCGGCGACACCGCCCGCTCCCGGTAACACCGCCGCTAAGTGTAACACTGCCCGCTCCCCCAGTAATAGCGCCCGCTCCCAGCGACACCGCCCGCTCCCAGCGACAGCGCCCGCTCCCAGCGACACCGCCCGCTCCCAGGGACACCGCCCGCTCCCAGCGACACCGCCCGCTCCCAGCGACGACGCCCGCTCCCAGGGACGCCGCCCGCTCCCGGAAACACCGCCCGCTCCCGGTGCCGCCGCCCGCTCCCGGTGCCCCCGCCCGCTCCCGGTGACGCCGCCCGCTCCCGGTGACGCCGCCCGCTCCCCGTGACGCCGCCCGCTCCCCGTGACGCCGCCCGCTCCCCGTGACGCCGCCCGCTCCCCGAGACGCCGCCCGCTCCCGGAAACACCGCACGCTCCGTGTAACACCGCCCGCTCCCGGTAACACCGCCCGCTCCCGGTAACACCGCCCGCTCCGAATAACACCGCCCGCTCCGAATAACACCGCCCGCTCCGAATAACACCGCCCGCTCCGAATAACACCGCCCGCTCCGAATAACACCGCCCGCTCCGAATAACACCGCCCGCTCCGAATAACACCGCCCGCTCCGAATAACACCGCCCGCTCCGAATAACACCGCCCGCTCCGAATAACACCGCCCGCTCCGAATAACACCGCCCGCTCCGAATAACACCGCCCGCTCCGAATAACACCGCCCGCTCCGAATAACACCGCCCGCTCCGAATAACACCGCCCGCTCCGAATAACACCGCCCGCTCCGAATAACACCGCCCGCTCCGAATAACACCGCCCGCTCCGAATAACACCGCCCGCTCCCGGTAACACCGCCCGCTCCCGGTAACACCGCCCGCTCCCGGTAACACCGCCCGCTCCCTGTAACAGCGCCCGATCCCAGCGACACCGTCCGCTTCCATTGACACCGCCTGCTCCCAGTAACACTGCCCGCTCCCAGAAACACCGCCTGCTCCCAATTACATCACCGGGTACGGGTAACACCGCACACTCCCGGTAACACCGCCCGCTCCCGGCGACACCGCCTGCTCCTGGTGACACCGCCCGCTCCCGGAGGCACCGCCCGCTCCCGGCGACTCCGCCCGTTCCCAATTACATTGCCCGCTCCCGGAGACACACCCCGCTCCCGGCGACACACCCCGCTCAGAGTAACAGCACATGAACCCGGTAACACCGCCCGCTCCCGGTAACAACGCCCGCTCCCAAGAAAGCCGGCCGCTCCCAAGAAAACCGCCCGCTCCCTGTAACTCCGCCCGCTCCCAGTGAAGCCGCCCGCTCCGAGCAACGCCGCCCGCTCCCAGAAACACCGCCCGCTCCTGGTAACACCGCAGGCTCCGAGTAACACCGCCCACTTCCAGTGAAACCGCCTGCTCCGAGTAATGCCGCCCGCTCCCCGTAACGCCGCCCGCTCCCCGTAACGCCGCCCGCTCCCCGTAGCGCCGCCCGCTCCCCGTAACGCCGCCCGCTCCCCGTAACGCCGCCCGCTCCCCGTAACGCCGCCCGCTCCCAGTAATGCCGCCCGCTCCCAGTAACGCCGCCCGCTCCCAGTAACACTGCATGCTCCGAGTAACGCCGCCCACTTCCAGTGAAACCGCCCGCTCCGAGTAATGCCGCCCGCTCCCCGCAACGCCGCCCGCTCCCCGCAACGCCGCCCGCTCCCCGCAACGCCGCCCGCTCCCCGCAACGCCGCCCGCTCCCCGCAACGCCGCCCGCTCCAACTGACGCCGCCCACTCCCGGTGCCGCCGCCCGCGTCACGTGATGCCGCCCGCTCCCGGTGCCGCCGCCCGCTCCCGGTGACGCCGCCCGCTCCCGGTGACGCTGCCCACTCCCCGTAGCACCGCCCGCTAAGTGTAACACCGCCTGCTCCCGGTAACGCCGCCAGCTCCCGGTAACGCCGCCCGCTCCCCATGACGCCGCCAGGTCCCGGCGACGCTGCCCACTCCGCGCGACGACACCCGCTCCCAGTAACGCCACCCGCTCCGTGTAACGCTGCACGCTCCCCATGGCGCCGCCCGCTCCCGGCAATGCCGTCCGCAGCCGGCAACGCTGCCCGATCCCGGGAACGCTGCCCGCTCCCCGTAACACCACCCGCTCCCCGTGACACCGCCCGCACCCCGTGACACCGCCCGCTCCCCGTGACACCGCCCGCTCCCCGTGACACCGCCCGCTCCTGGCAACGCCGCCTGATCCCAGCAACAACGCCCGATCCCAGTAACAATGCCCGATCCCAGTAACAACGCCCGATCCATGTAACACCGCATGCTCCGAGTAACACCGCCCGCTCCCAGTAACTCCACCCGCTCCCAGTAACACCGTCCTCACACAGTAAACTGCCCGCTCCCGGTAACACCGCCCGCTCCCGGTAACACCGCCCGCTCCGTGGAGCAACGCACGCTCCGTGTATCGCCGCACGCTCCGTGTATCGCCGCCCGCTCCCGGCGACGACGCCCGCTCCCAGCGACGACGCCCGCTCCCGGCGACGACGCCCGCTCAGCGGAAACACCGCCCGCTCCCAATTACATCGCCAGGTCCCGGTAACACCACACGCTCCCGGTAACACTGCCCGCTCCCGGTACCACCGGCCACTCCCAGCAAAACCGCCCGCTAAGTGTAACAGCGCCCGCTCCCAGCAACGCCGCCCGCTAAGTGCAACGCCGCCCGCTCCCGGTAACGCCGCCCGCTCCCCGTGACGCCGCCCGCTCCCCGTGACGCCGCCCGCTCCCCATGATGCCGCCCGCTCCCCGTGACGCTGCCCGCCTCCCAGCAACGCCGCCCACCTCCCGCAACGCTGCCCGCAAAGTGTAACGCCGCCCGCTCCGTGTAACGCCGCCCGCCCCCGGCAACGCTGCCCGCCCCCCGCAATGCCGCCCGCTAAGTGCAACGCTGCCCGCTCCCGTTAACAGCGCCCGGTCCCAGTGACACCGCATGCTACCAGCGACACCGCCCGCTCCCAGAAACACCGGCCGCTCCCAGAAACACCGCCCGCTCCCGGTGACACCGCCCGCTCCCGGTGACACCGCACGTGACACCGCCCGCTCCCAGTGACACTGCCCGCTCCCAGTGACGCCGCCCGCTCCCCGTGACGCCGCCCGCTCCACGTGACGCCGCCCGCTCCCCGTAACGCCGCCCGCTCCCGGAAACACCGCCCTCACACAGTAAACCACCCGATCCGAGTAACACCGCCCGCTCCCGGTAACACCGCCCGCTCCCGGTAACACCGCCCGCTCCCGGTAACACCGCCCGCTCCCGGTAACACCGCCCGCTCCCGGTAACACCGCCCGCTCCCGGGAACAATGCCCGCTCAAAATATCACCGCCCGCTCAAAATATCACCGCCCGCTCCCGGCAACAGCGCCCGCTCCCGGGAACTCTGCCCGCTCCCGGGAACTCCGCCCGCTCCCGGGAACTCCGCCCGCTCCCGGTGACACCGCCTGCTCCCGGTGACACCACCCGCTCCCGGTGACACTGCGATTCAGCAGAGAGTGCTGCGAGTTTGGGTAAGTGTGAGTTTGGGTAAATGGGGTGTTAGGTGCTCTTTTCAAACTTTAACTCTGTGGGTTGTAGTTAATAAGGCCTTTCTGGTGCAGAGTGACTGTTGGTAAACCATTTAACTGGTGTAATTAGAGGGATTGATTTAATTTAAATCCAATTAATTAAAGGGGATTCCAGCATCTAAAATCGGGCAGAGGGTGTTCATAACTAACAATAAAAAATTTAATTAATTACATAGAATGGAGCAGGTGATGTGTTACTGTTGCGAGATGTGGGAGCCGGTGGGCCCCATTGAGGCTCACGGTGATTACGTCTGTGACAAGTGTCTGCTGCTACAGGAACTCCAGCTCCGTGTTGATGAGCTGGAGTCTGAGCTTCAGACACTGCGACACATCAGGGAGGGGGAGAAGTACCTGGACTCTGTGTATCAGGAGGTGGTCACACCTATGAAGTTAATTAATTCAGATGTAGCCCATGGTCAGGGACAGGACGGTGTGACTATGAGTGAGGCAGGTACGGGGATCCAGGAGGTAGAGCTGGAGGAGCCGCAGCCCTTGCTCTTGTCCAACAGGTTCGAGGTTCTTACTCCCTGTGGGGACAGGAGCAGGGACTGCAGGGAGGATGAGCAACCTGGCCAAAGCACCGTGGAACGGGGGGCCATTCAAGAGGGGGGAGTAAATAGAAATGTTGTTGTGGTAGGGGATAGTATTATTAGGGGGATAGATAGAGTTCTCTGCAGCCAAGAGCGAGAGTCCCGAAGGCTGTGTTGCCTACCCGGTGCCAGGGTTAAGGACATCTCCTCTGGGCTGGAAAGAAACTTGCAGTAGGAGGGGGTGGATCCAGTTGTCGTGGTCCATGTTGGTACAAACGACGTAGATAGGACTAGGAAGCCGGTTCTGTTAAAGGAGTATGAGCAGCCAGGGGTCAAATTAAAAAACAGAACCTCAAGGGTAATAATCTCTGGGTTATTACCTGAGCCACGAGCGAATTTGGCTAGGACAAATAAAATTAGAGAGTTAAATGTGTGGCTCAAAGACTGGTGTGGGAGAAATGGGTTTTGCTTCCTGGGACACTGGCACCATTACTGGGGCAGGAGGGAGCTGTTCCATTGGGACGGGCTTCACTTGGCCAGTGCTGGGACTAGAGTCCTGGCGGATCATATAACTAGGGCTGTAGAGAGGGCTTTAAACTAACTAGTTGGGGGGAGGTTCCTAGAGAGCAAATAATAAAAATGACAACAGAGAAGGTCATAGACTTAGGTAGCAGTGGGGAAATTAAAAACCAGAGCATGTCAGGAAGGGGCAGAAGGTATGGCGTAAAAGGTAAAGTAATAAAAAGGGCAAAAGCAGGAACTAAGTGTCACAAAACATATTTGAAAGTTCTCTATCTGAATGCACGTAGCATTCGCAACAAAATAGACGAGTTAATAGCACAAATAACTACATATGGGTATGATCTTGTGGCCATTAAAGAAACATGGCTGCAGGGTGACAATGCCTGGGAATTAAACATACCAGGATATTTAACAATCAGGAAGGACAGGCAGGAAGGAAGGGGAGGTGGGGTGGCTATGTTAATAAAGGAAGGAATCACTGTAATACAGAGCAATGATATTGGGTCAAAAGATTAGGATAATGAAACAGTTTGGGTGGAGATAAGTAATAATAAGGGGAAAAAAACACTAGTGGGCGTAGTCTATAGGCCTCCGAACAGTTGCAACTCTGTTAGACGGAGTATCAATCAGGAAATAGTTGAGGCTTGTAATAAGGGAACATCTATAATTATGGGGGATTTTAACTATCATATTAATTGGACAAATCAAATTGGGCAGGGCTGCCTTCAGGATGAGTTCATTGAGTGTATTAGAGATGGGTTTCTTGAGCAGTATGTAACTGAACCGACCAGGGGGCAAGCAACCTTAGATCTGGTCCTGTGTAACGAGACAGGATTAATTAAAAATGTCCTAGTAAAGGATCCCCTTGGAATGAGTGACCATAACATGGTTGAATTCCATATTCAATTAGAGGGTGAGAAGGTTGGATCTCAAACAAGCATGCTAAGCTTGAATAAAGGAGACTATGAAGGTATGAGAGCAGAATTGAGTAGAGTGGATTGGGAAAATAGATTAAAGGGTAAGACGATACATGATCAGTGGTGTACATTTAAGGAGTTATTTTACAACTTCCAAAAAATATATATTCCACTGAGAAGAAAAGGGTGTAAAAGAAAAGACAGCCATCCGTGGCTATGTAAAGAAATTAAGGATAGTATTCGACTAAAAACAAGGGCATATAAGGTAGCCAAATCTAGTGGGAGGATAGAGGATTGGGAAAACTTTAAAAGACAGCAAAAAATAACAAAAAGATTGATTAAGAAAGGGAAGATAGATTATGAAAGTAAATTAGCAAAAAATATACAAACAGATAGTAAGAGTTTTTATAGTTATATAAAAAGAAAAAGGGTGGCTAAAGTAAATGTTGGTCCCTTAGAGGATGAGACTGGGAAATTAATGGTGGGAAATATGGAGATGGCAAAAACACTGAATGAATATTTTGTATCAGTCTTTACAGTACAAGACACTAAGAATATCCCAGCACTGGACAAACAGGGGGCTATGGGGGTGGGGGGGGGGGGGGGAGGAGCTAAACACAATCAAAATCACTAAGGAAGTGGTACTCGGTAAAATAATGGGACTCAAGGCGGATAAATCACCTGGACCTGATGGCTTACATCCTAGGGTCTTGAGGGAAGTGGCGGTAGGGATTGTGGATGCATTGGTAATAATTTTCCAAAACTCCCTGGACTCAGCAAAGGTCCCGGCAGACTGGAAAACTGCTAATGTAACACCCTTATTTAAAAAGGGCAGTAGACAGAAGGCTGGAAACTATAGACCGGTTAGCCTAACATCTGTGGTAGATAAAATTTTGGAGTCCATTATTAAGGAGACAGCAACAGGACATTTGGATAATCATAATTTAATAGGACAAAGTCAGCATGGTTTTATGAAGGGGAAGTCATGTTTGACAAATTTGCTGGAGTTCTTTGAGGAAGTAACATATAGGGTGGATAAAGGGGAACCAGTGCCATGATCTTATTGAATGGCGGAGCAGGCTCGAGGGGCCGATTGGCTTACTCCTGCTCCTATTTCTTATGTTCTTATGTTCTTACACCGCCCGCTCCCCGTAACACCGCCCGCTCCCAGAAACACCGCCCGCTCCCAGAAACACCGCCCGCTCCCCGTAACACCGCATGCTCCGAATAACACCGCCCGCTCCGAGTAATGCTGCCCGCTCCCCGTAACGCCGCCCACTCCCATTAACGCCGCCCGCTAAGTGTAACACTGCCCACTAAGTGTAACGCCGCCCGCTCCCCGTAACGCCGCCCGCTCCCCGTAATGCCGCCCGCTAAGTGTAACGCCGCCCGCTCCCGGTGACGCCGCCCGCTCCCGGTGACGCCGCCCGCTCCCGGTGACGCCGCCCGCTCCCAGAAACACCGCCCGCTCCCAGAAACACCGCCCGCTCCCAGAAACACCGCCCGCTCCCTAAATCACCGCCCGCTCCCTAAATCACCGCCCGCTCCCAAAATCACCGCCCTCTCCCGGTAACACCGCCCGCTGCCGGAAACACCACATGCTCCGAGTAACACCGCCCGCTTCCAGTGAAACCGCCCGCTCCCAGTAATGCCGCCCGCTCCCAGTAACGCCGCCCGCTCCCCGTAACGCCGCCCGCATCCCGTAACGCCGCCCGCTCCAACTGACGCCACCCGCTCCCGGCGACACCGCCCGCTCCCGGCAACACCGCCCGCTCCCGGCAACACCGCCCCGATCCCGGTAACACCGCCCGATCTGTGTAAGACCGCCCGCTAAGTGTAACACCGCATGCTCCGAGTAACACCGCCCGCTTCCAGTGAAACCGCCCGCTCCCAGTAACTCCGCCCGCTCCCCGCGACGCTCTCCGCTCCCCGTGATGCCGTCCGCTCCCCGCGACGCCACCCGCCCCCGGCAATGCCGCCCGATCCATGTAACGCCGCTCGCAACCGGGAACGCCGCCTGCCCCTGGGAACGCCGCCCGATCCAGGTAACACCGCCCGATCTGTGTAACACCGCCCACTAAGTGTAACACTGCATGCTCCGAGTAACACCACACGCTTCCAGTGAAACCGCCCGCTCCCAGTAACTCCGCCCGCTCCCCGTGACGCCGCCCGCTCCCCGAGACGCCGCCCGCTCCGCGCAACCCGCCCACCCCCGGGAACGCTGCCCACTCCCAATAACGCCGCCCGCTCCCAGTAACACCACCCGCTCCCAGTAACAACGCCCGATCTGTGTAACACCGCCCGCTAAGTGTAACACCGCATGCTCCGAGTAACACCGCCCGCTTCCAGTGAAACCGCCCGCTCCCAGTAACTCCGCCCGCTCCCCGTAACGCCGCCCGCTCCGTGTAACAACGCCTGCTCCCGGGAACTCCGCCCGCTCCCGGGAACTCCGCCCGCTCTCAGTGACACCGCCTGCTCCCAGTACTACCACCCGCTCCCCGTAACACTGCCTGCTTCCAGTGACACTGCCCGCTCCCAGCGTCACCGGCCGCTCCCAGCGACACCGGCCGCTCCCAGCGACACCGGCTGCTCCCAGCGACAGTGGCTGCTCCCCGTAACAGCGGCCACTCCCCGTAACAGCGGCCACTCCCTGTAACAGCGGCCACTCCCAGCAACACCGCCTGCTCCCGGTGACACCGACCGCTCCCGGCAACACCGCCCGTTATATATCTCATCATCATCAAGAAACTACTCATGAAATAATGCTGGACGGCCAGCTGGTGGTGCCGACCAAGGAGTATAAATACTCGGGCGTGGGCCCAGCTTGCTCAGGGACATTTTTTAAACAAGGAACTAGTGAAGTACAACTAGACCTCCATGTTCTGAAACAAGTTGATTAAAGCCTTGCTTTATGCTCAAACCAAGTGCGTAGTGAGTTTTATTACGTCAATTTAATCAACTTGATATCGACTCCACGCTCCGAGTGATTTCAGGAACAGCCAGCTATGATTTCAAGTGCAGAAGGGAACTCTGGCGTAGAAATCAATCCATCATGGACAAACTACTCAGACCCGCCCGTCTTGACCTGGACCCAAATTCACCTACCACTGCTAAGGTATGGAAACACTGGTATCGTACCTTCAGCAACTTCCTCAGCGTGTGTGCTGAGAATGTTCCTGATAAATTAGATAAATACTTGCCAATTATATATCTCCCCATGTGTTTGACTATATCGAAGACTGTGTAGACTATGACTCCGCTATCCTAATATTACAGCGACTATATGTTAAGGCCCCAAAAGAAATTTTTGCTCGGCATCTATTGGGCACAACTCGACAACAACCCAGGGAATCACTTGACGAATTCCTTCAAAAGCTTCGCAGGCTCAGCAAGGATTGTAACTTTAAAGCTGTCACAGGTGAACAGTACCAGAAGGAGCTAATTCACGATTACTTTATTAATGGAATTATGTTTCCCTTCATACGCCAGCGCCTGTTGGAGAATAAAACCCCGAGTTACAGGCTGCCTATGACCAGGCGTGTTCCCTGGACTTAGCAAAGAGGAATGCAGGTACCTATATTTTACCTCATGCACAGGCTGCTGCTATCGCTTTTAATGATTCCTTCGATAGGTCTCGGGGGGAAGCCCTCACTGATGAGGTTTATAACACTGCCCGCTCCCAGTAACACCGCCCGCTCCCAGTAACACCGCCTGATGTAATAAAGACTCACTACGCACTTGGTTGTACATAAAGCAAGGCTTTAATCGACTTGTAACAAAACATGGAGGTCTAGTTAGTAGTCACTAGCTTCCTGTTTCCAGATTGTCTCTGGCCAAGTTGGGCCCACGCCCGAGTATTTATACTCCTTGAACGGCGCCCTCAGCGGGCCATTCAGTAGTACTTCCTGAGTTACTTCTTGTAGAAGTTACGATTTATGACACCTCCCGCTCCCACTAACACTGCCCGCTCCCAGTAACACCGCCCGCTTCCAGTGACACCACCCGCTCCCAGTAACACCGCCCGCACCCTATAACACCGTCCGCTTCCAATGACACCGGCCACTTAGAATAACATTGCCCACTGCCCGTAACAACTCCCGCTCCCGGTAATGCCGCCCGCTCCCGGTAACACCGCCCGCTCCCAGTAACACCGCCTGCTCCCCGTAACACCACCCGCTCCCGGCAACTCCGCCCGCTCCCGGCAACTCCGCCCGCTTCCAGTGACACCGCCTGCTCCCAGTGACACCGCCCGCTTAGAATAACACCGCCCACTCCCAGCAACACCGCCTGCTCCCAGCAACACCGCCCGCTTCCAGTTACTGGGAGCGGGCAGTGTTAATGGGAGTGGGCAGTGTTACTTGGATCGGGCGGTGTTACTGTGAGCAGGCGATGTTACTGGGAGCGGGCGGTGTTATTCTAAGTGGGCGGTGTCGCTGGGAGCGGGCGGTTTTATTTTAGCAAACGGGGAAAAAGGTTCACGTCTGGCAAAATCCAAAAAAACCATATGACGTTCACATAGAATAAATCAATTTTCTTGCCTTGGCTTTACCCTCAGGTATCGGCCTTGTCTTGACTTTACCCTCAGCTCCCGGCCTGGTCTTGGCTTTACCCTCAGGTACCGGCCTGGTCTTGGCTTTACCCTCAGGTACCGGCCTGGTCTTGGCTTTACCCTCAGGTACCGGCCTGGTCTTGGCTTTACCCTCCGGTACCGGCCTGGTCTTGGCTTTACCCTCAGGTACCGGCCTGGTCTTGGCTTTACCCTCAGGTACCGGCCTGGTCTTGGCTTTACCCTCCGGTACCGGCCTTGTCTTGGCTTTACCCTCAGGTACCGGCCTGGTCTTGGCTTTACCCTCCGGTACCGGCCTGGTCTTGGCTTTACCCTCCGGTACCGGCCTGGTCTTGGCTTTACCCTCAGGTACCGGCCCACAACAGCAATCTTGGCTCTGTCCTGGCTTGCTCCTCAGGAACTGGCCCACAACAGTACAACAGCAATCTACTCAGGCACTGGCCTTCAAGGAGTTCTGGCACTGCTTTGGTCCCCGCAGGGACTGGCCTGGTCCTCTCTCAGGACCCCTTTCTCTGGTCCTGAAGGGATGCACTAGTTTACCTTTTAAACTAGTGAGCTAATGGGTAGATTTGTCTCAGGTGTGTTAGGAGGTGGGTGTGGCCTCCACCTGAATTGGAGTAAGAGGGGGACTTTGTCTCCATCTGGTGGCCACATACCGTCCATCCACCAGTAAACCGCCCCCATAGCTCACAAGGGGTTTACTGAGCGATTTCCATAGCAAGGGGCTTAGGCGGCTGAATGCACAGACACCAAAGTTGTGATGAAAAAGGGGGCCAGAGTCAGAGAAATTGAGTCTTTGGAGGGGCTTGGAGGGCTGGATGAGATTACAGAGATAAGGAAAGTTGGGGTCATGTTGGAATGGGAGCCAATGTGAGTCAGCGAGAGCAGGGATGGTGGGTTGGGGACTCGGTGTGGTATAGGACAAGAGCAGCTGAGTTTTTGATGAGCTGAAGTTTATGGGGACTGGAAGATAAGAGGCCAGCCAGGACAGCATTGGAATAATTAAGTCTGGAGGTGACAAAGGCATGGCTGAGGGTTTCAGCAGCAGATGAGCTGAGGCAGGAGATGTTACGGAGGTGGAAATAGGCGGTCATTGTGATGGAGAGGATATGGGGTCGAAAGCTCAGCTCGGGGCCGAATAGGACATTGAGGCTGGGAGCAGTCTGGTTCAGCCTGACATAATGGCTGGATAGGGGAATTAAATTGATGGCAAGGGAATGGAGTTTGTGGCCGGGGCTGAAGGCGATGGCTTCAGTCATCCCAATGTTTAACTGGAGGAAATTGCGGCTCTTCCAAGAATGGATGTCAGACAAGCAGTGTGACAGCACAGAGGCAGTGGAAGGGTCAAGTGATGTGGTGGTGAGGTGGAGCTGGGTGGCGTCAGCATACATATGGAAGCTGACCCCATGTCTACAGATGATGTTGCCAAAGGACAGCATGTAGATAAGGAAGGGGGGAGGTCAAGTATAGATGTTTGGGAGTCTTCAAAGGTACGGGACGGGGGCAGGAAGACAAGCCATTGCTACTAATGCTCTGCCTACGATCGAATGGGTTAAGAGTGGAAACAAGTGATGGCACCCTATTGAGCTTGACAACAGAGGGGAGGGCATTGGATGAGGATGGTGAGATTGACCATGCCAAAGGCTGCAGAGAGGTCAAGGAGGGCTAATGCACCACAATCACAGTCACAGAATATGCCATTTGTGACTTTGATTAGGGCTGTTTCAGTGCTGTGGCAGGGGTGGGGACCTGATTGGAGAGATTCAAACGGAGAGTTGCGGGATAGATGGGCACAGATTTCGGAGGCAACAACACATTCAGGGATTTTGGAGAAGAAAAGGAGGTTGTAGATGAGGCAGTAGTTTGCAAGAACAGTTGGATCATGGGTAGGAATTTTGAAGAGGGGGTTGACAGTGGTTTTGAAAGGAAATAGGATGGTACCTGAGGAGAGGGAACTGTTTGCAATGTCAGCTAGCACGGGGGCCAGGAAGGGAGGTTGGATGGTCAGCAGTTTAGCGGGAATGTGGCCAAGGGAACAGGAGGTGGATCTCAAGATGAGCTCAGAGAGGGCATGATGGGAGATAGGAGAGAAACTAGAGAAAGACATGAGGCAGGGAGGAGCCTGGGGGAAGGCTTGGCTTGGTGGGGAAGAGAGGGAAGCAACAGAGAAAGTTGAACATATGTTCTCAATCTTTGAACAAGGAGTGGTGACA
Organism: Somniosus microcephalus; assembly: GCF_052327205.1. Classification (NCBI taxonomy): domain Eukaryota; kingdom Metazoa; phylum Chordata; class Chondrichthyes; order Squaliformes; family Somniosidae; genus Somniosus; species Somniosus microcephalus. The sequence continues at coordinate 23,699,983 of NC_140988.1, forward strand.
ACAGTATTGGGGGCAGTGATGCATTTAAGGAAATTAGGACAAGGAGTATAGAAATAGGGATTGAGGGTGGGCTTTTTGAGGAGGGGGAAAACAGCAGTTTTAAAGTAGGTGGAACAATGCTTAAGAAGAGGGAATAGTTGAATGGTCAGGAACTGATTTGCAAGGGTTTTGAGGGAACAGGTGACAAAACCCTGAGAAAATGAATCTGATCAGGGCTTAGGGAGTCAGAGGAGGAAGGAGAGAGCATTCGGTGGTGAAAAAAGGACTGGGGCGAGGAAGGAGTGAGAGAGGCAGTGAGGCAGCAGAAGGCTAAGGCAACTGGCTGGATGGTTTTAATTTGGAGACAAAAAAGAGTGCTGCCATTGAGTCAAGGCTCTCACACACAACCAAAATTAGAAAATTAGCTTTACTAATTGAATTTCACATTTTTTTTGTTAGAAGTCACACAAAAGATTTGCTCTGTGCTTGTCCCAGGTGAAGATCCCTACGATACTCAGTGATTTTGTTAGGAAGTCAGCTGTGGCCACATTTCAACAAACCAACCCCTAACTTCCACTGGCAGAGTGGTGGCCATGGATCTCACAGTAACTCAACAATCTCTCCGTCAAAGTCCAGCTCGTGTTGCTCAAAAACTATCAATGTAGAAAATGGAGATTATAACAATAAAATATTTTTTAAATATAAAATCAAATTTTCCACTGCATAAAATGTATTTTACATGCTTAAGAGAATCCACATTAAAATCTCTTACTGCATCTTAATTAATGTGTGTGAGGCCTTCAAACCGTTCATCGTCTCATTACTGGTGATGCTTTGTGTAATGGGGAAGGTAATTATTTTATTAACAGTCAAGTAACTGCAAACAACCAATGTTAAATCCTGTGGTCTGACCCTTTGAAATTCAGGTTACTGTTCACAGTTGTGCGCATGCAATCAAAAATCAAACAGTGTTCCTCGAACAGCACAACACTCCCCAGATATCTTCATTTGGCTCACAATTGCAAGTTAAATCAAACAGCTGCCTCTTCCACAAGCATCAGATACTTGGGTCATGGGAACAGAAATAACAGGAGTCTTTACCCAAGATCCCTGTTCTTAAAAATGAAATCTTATAAGAAGATACTTCTAATACATTCATAACAAAAAGAACATCAGCTGATCCCTTACCATGCCGGTCAAACTCAAAGGGCAGGATTTTCATTGGGCCGTGGAGGCAGGATTGGAGGCGTGTGGGGGTTTAAAATCCCAAAATCGGGGGGCAAGAACCCATCCCGCCCCCAACCCGCCTCCATGCCAGTTTCAAAGGAGGTGGGAAGGGAATTAGTGCCAATTAACTGCCTGTTAACAGGTAGTTTTTAGCCTAATCCCTATTTTTAATGTTGAAGTGTGGGATTCCCGACGGCTCCAAACCACACCAAGTTAGAGGAGGCGGACTGTCGGGATGAAGGGCTTGGAGGGGTCGAGATGTCCGGTGTTCAGGTGAGTGATGGGTGCATGAGTGCAAAGGTAAGTGTGTTTGGTGTGTGCAAAGTGTTTAAAGAAGTTTTACATACCTTTACTTACCTTTACAGCCTTCCTTCCTTCAGGTCTCGGGAGTCCCTCATCTCACCGGCACAGAAAGCAGAATGGCTATGAGCTGTCAAAAATTGCAGCATTCAGCTTTCTGTTCCGGGGAGATCTCTAAATCAGCCTGAGAGGAAGGAATTAACCTGGAGTACAGATGTTTGACAGCTTCAAACAGCTGTGAAACGCTGATATTTCATCTGTCAAAAGGTCTTGACAGATGAAATATCAATCTGTGACATCACCTGTTGCCGGGTGGCCCTTAATTGGCCTGCTGAGCCCGCTGGATGGGCTCAACAAGGTCAATCAAGTCAAAATCACATGGGTTGGCTAGAACTCGAAGGAGGCGGGCCTACAAACAAGTATGTACCTGACGCCTCAGTGAAAATCCAGCCCAAAGTATCATGTGCGGAAAAAATGTGTGTTCACGCTGAAAGCACAGGGTGTGTCTACCATATTTTTATGCAGTTTAGTTCTACTATTGATGGGCCTTCAATAACCGCAAAACTAGAAGTTATAGACTTAAACAAGTTGGCTTTTAATCACTAAGATCAGAGCTAACATCTCAACACGCCGACTGGTTCACAGGAATGAGTCATACAGATCCTGGGATCTTTATGTAAGAGAAGTCAGGGGCGGAGCCAAGAGCCAAGACCTGGAACCTCCCAGGTTAGTCGGGAAAGAAGAAGTGAAACTATACACAGTGGGGGAGGGTAATATACATGAGTGCAAAACGAATACAGGATCAAGACAAACAGATTTCATTACATTCACCCCTTCTATAGATTTAGTCCATCGGGGTGATGTTTCTTAAAAGTTGGTATAAGTGAGTCTGTCAGGAGGTTTTGCAGTTCTCAGTGATCGGTGCAAAGCTGGTTGGGGTGCCTCTAGGGGAATGGATTCTGGTTCCTCCGCTGTCCGGGCTCCGCAGTGTCTTCCAGGTTATCTGCAGTGTCCTCCAGGTTAAAGTTGGGTATTGATACCCCTGGGCGTCCTGTCTCTTTGTAGTGTAGGTCTTCATCGGGTAGTCTCCCATCGTTCTCTCCACTCTCCGAGGGAGCGAGGTCTTTTATGGAAACAGTGTCCTCTCACCCGTCAGAGTATTCAATATAGGCGTACTGAGGGTTTGCATGGAGGAGCTGTACCTTTTCCACAAGGGGGTCCGTTTTATGGCCTCTCACGTGCTTCCGCAATAGTACTGTCCCTGGAGACGTCAGCCACGTGGGTAGAGATATGCCCGAGGTGGATTTCCGGGGGAAAACGAACATCTTTTCATGAGGGGTAGCGTTAGTGGCAGTACATAACAGAGACCTTATGGAGTGGAGCACGTCTGGGAGGACTTCCTGCCAGCGGGAGGTCGGAAGGCCTTTTGACTTTAAGGCTAACGTGACAGCCTTCCAAACAGTAGCATTCTCCCTTTCCACTTGCCCATTACCCCGGGGGTTGTAGCTAGTGGTTCTGCTAGTGGCTATCCCCTGCGAGAGCAAGAACTGGCGCAGCTCGTCACTCATGAATGACGTCCCCCTATCGCTGTGTATGTAGTTCGGCATGCCAAACATGCAGAATAGATTACAGAGACACTTGATGACCGTGGCACTGGTCATGTCTGGGCAGGGAATGGCGAAGGGGAAGCGGGAATATTCATCAATGATATTGAGGAAGTATACGTTACGGTCGGCAGAGGGAAGGGGTCCCTTGAAGTCCAGACTTAGGCGCTCGAATGGCCGTGTGGCTTTGATAAGGTGTGCACGGTCAGGCCTGTAGAAACGAGGCTTGCATTCCGCACAGATGCGGCAGGCTCTGGTCATTGCCCTGACCTCCTCGATGGAGTGGGGCAGATTGCGGGTCTTTATAAAATGGTATAGTCGGGTGACCCCTGGGTGACAGAGGTCGTTGTGGAGACCCTGTAATTTGTCCGTATGAATGCTGGCACACATTCCCCGCGATAGGGCGTCTGGGGGTTCATTAAGGGCTCCCGGCCTGTACATAATATCATAGTCGAACGTGGATAGTTCGATCCTCCACCTGAGTATTTTGTCATTCTTGATTTTCCCCCTTTGTTTGTTATTAAACATGAAAGCCACCGACCGCTGGTCGGTGAGCAGGGTGAAACGGTTGCCGGCTAGGTAGTGTCTCCAGTGCCGCACTGCCTCCACAATAACCTGTGCCTCCTTCTCGACGGAAGAGTGCCTGATTTCAGGTCCCTGAAGGGTTCGGGAGAAGAAGGCCACAGGTCTCCCAGCCTGATTGAGGGTCGCAGCTAAGGCAAAGTCTGACGCATCGCTTTCGACTTGAAAGGGAATGCATTCGTCCACTGCACACACTGCAGCCCTTTCAATGTCCTGTTTAATACTGGTGAAAGCCTCCCGAGCTTCAGCTGATAGTGGGAAGGACGTCGATTTAATGAGGGGTCGGGCCTTATCAGAGTAATTGGGCACCCATTGGGCATAATACGAAAAAAATCCCAGGCACCTTTTTAAAGCTTTGGGATTGTGTGGCAGGGGCAGTTCCTTTAGGGGGCGTAATCGGTCAGGGTCCGGTCCAATTACCTCATCTTCCACCACACAGCCGAGGATACAGAGACGGGTTGTGTTGAAGACACATTTGTCTTCGTTGTAGGTTAGATTCAGCTTTAGGGCAGTTTTTTAAAATCTCGCAAGATTTAGATCGTGGTCTTGCTGGTTGTGCCCGCAGATAGTGACATTGTCCAGATAGGGGTAGGTAGCTTGTAGTTTATTCTCGTCAAACATGTGGTCCATCTCACGTTGGAAGACCGAGACCCCATTTGTTACCCCGAAGGGCACTCTGAGAAAATGGTAGAGGCGCCCGTTCGCCTCGAAGGCGGTGTATGGGCGGTCCTCCGTTCTAATGGGGAGCTGGTGGTACGCGGATTTGAGGTCGATAGTCGAGAAGACTCGGTATTGCGCAATCTGGTTGACCATTTCTGATATGCGGGGTAAAGGGTAGGCGTCCAGCTGGGTATAAATATTAACAGTCTGGCTGTAGTCAATTACCATCCATTTCTTTTCGCTATTTTTAACTAAGACTACTTGGGCACACCACGGGCTGGTACTGCATTCAATAATGCCTTCCTGCAGGAGTCTGTCCACTTCTGCCTTGATAAAGTGTCTGTCTTCCAGACTGTACCGTCTACTTTTGGTCGCTATGGGCCTACAGTTTGGAGCGAGATTAGCGAATAAAGAGGGCGGGCTGATTTTTAAGGTTGATAGGCCACAGACTGTGAGTGGCGGCTGGGACCCGCCATATGCTAGCGTGACACTTTCGTGGTGGCACTGGAAGTCCAGGCCCAAGATTACATTAGCACAGAGTTCTGGCATCACGAGGAGTTTAAAATCCTTGTAGTCTGTGCCTTTTACAGTCAGTGTTACCACACAGTAGCCCAAAATGTCCGAAGTGTGGGACTTAGCAGCCATAGCAATTCTGCTCCGTGTAGGGGTTACCGTTAATGAGTGCCGCCGTACCAGGCTAGGGTGGATAAAACTCTCGGTACTCCCACAGTCAATTAAACATTTCGTTAAATTCCCGTTTACCTGTATGTCCATCATGGATTTTGTCAACAGGTGTGGCCTGGATTGATCCACCGTGATCGAAGCCACTGTTGGGCCCTGGGCGGCCGTTGAGTCGGGAAAAGATGGCGGATCCCAAGATGGCGGCCCGCACGGCACGCACGAGGCGGTGACGGAGTTGGAAATCGGATTCCCCCTGCAGACTTTGCTAAAATGCCCCTTTTTCTTACATTTGAAGCATGTAGCGTCCTTCGCTGGGCATCGTTGTCTGGGGTGCTTGGCCTGGCCGCAGAAGTAGCATTTCGGGCCTCGAGACATTGCCGCTGTAGTAGGACTCCTGGGTGAACTTCTGTGTGGGGACTCCGGCGGCGTAGAGCTGGTCTGAGACCTGGATGGGGAAGATGGCTGATTCCAAGATGGCGGCCCCCTTGGCGCGCACGAGGCGGTGAGGGCCGCATGGCCGGAAGAATAAGAGTCAGAGTTTTTCTGGGCCACGTCCAGCGATCGCGCAGTGGCCACTGCCTTTTTTAAGTCCAGGACCTCCTTCTCCAGCAGTCTCTGCCGGATATAATTCGATTTGAGGCCCGTGATGAAGGAATCGCGGACCAATTCGTCAGAGTACGCGTTGGCCGTCACGGCCTTGCAGTTACAGTCCTGGACCAGGTCCTTTAGGCCCTGTAAGAAATCGTCCATTGATTCCTCTGGTCGCTGCCTGCATGTAGCCAGCAGATGTCTGGCGTACACTTCGTTTACCGGCCTCTGGTATTGGGCCTTCAGGATAGTGATGGCCTCCGTGTAAGAGGTGGCATCCCGGATGAACGAATAAATCCGATGACTTACGCGAGTAGTCAGTAGACTCAGTTTATCTACCTCGCTAGCGGATGAGGCCCCCGCGAAGAGTTCGAAGCATTTGAGCCAGTGTCCAAATTGATTTGATGCTTCAGCAGAATGTGGATCCAAGTCCAGACGCTCTGGTTTTAGGAGTCGATCCATCCTAGTATTCTTTAGTGATTAAAATTGATGGGCCTTCAATAACCACAAAACTAGAAGTTATAGACTTAAACAAGTTGGCTTTTAATCACTAAGATCAGAGCTAACATCTCAACACGCCGACTGGTTCACAGGAATGAGTCATACAGATCCTGGGATCTTTATCTAAGAGAAGTCAGGGGCGGAGCCAAGAGCCAAGACCTGGAACCTCCCAGGTTAGTCGGGAAAGAGGAAGTGAAACTATACATAGTGGGGGAGGGTAATATACATGAGTGCAAAACGAATACAGGATCAAGACAAACAGATTTCATTACAACTATATTGGGCCAAATCTTGCTGGAGTAGGGCATTTAGTTAGACCTTTCCCTGCATCCATCAGCTCAAACTTTTTTGCACTATAATGTGCAGGATGTGCGAGCTGAAAACAGCAGAGTGAGGGCGTCTGGGACCTTAGTGAATGATGGGACCAATAGGGTATCTCCTTAACCAATGAGATTTAAAGATTGTGAAAGAAACATGGGAACGACTGAGAAGGAAATAGGGTGAATTAGAGTCAAATCAGATACAGAAAGAGAAATAAAGGGCTGAATTTTGCAGGGGTCAGCGGGCATGATTGGTGGCAGGTCAGGTGGGAAAGTGTTTTTTTTTCCCCCAGCGTGTCAGGACCCCGCTGTGAACCTGCCGCCGCTCTCCTTTCCCTGATGTCGGATCTGTCAGTGCTGAGCAGACCCGACATGCAGCGGCAGGTTCACAGCGGGGGACCCAATTCAGGCTTGTTTAGAGCCACTTAAGAATGAATTCCAGCTCACCTTCTGCATTTGATAGCTCGCCTACAAGCTCGACGCTGGTCGTGCATCACGTCTGTCAAGCTGAGGCGGGAGTTCAGTGGCCATTGAATCAGCTGTTGAGTTGACAGCTTCAAATGTACAGTAAAAGCTCCCACCTTAGAGATATCTCCCCTCAGCCACAAACTCTTCCTCACTGCATTTCCACAACAGATTAACCATGCTGCAACTCTTTACACAAGTCTCCATCCAGTCTGACCTCATTACCTCTCTCACCATTGACAGATCACTTCTGCCATCTCTACTTCACCTGCCATCTATTCCTTCAACATGGGTGCCCTTTATACTCTCTCACCTTGGTCCTCAGAATCCCACCACGATCAGCCCCAACACCAGCAGCACCAGGCACACCAACAGCACCAACAACACCACCAACCTTCGCCGCAATCACCTGATGCTGCACAGGACAGAGGGCATAAGCACCCCAACCAGGGGTGGCCTCACCATGGCCAGATTTACTTCACTTGATGATGTGCCAGGTTGGCACCACCCCACACCAACATCATAAGGCATCCCTACAATGTCCAAGCCATTCCTTTCATACTCACCACCATTGCGGGGGGTACCGTTATGTCTCACCATTCACTTCAACTCACTAAGCCACTTCCAAAGGTGCAAACAGATCTGTCCAAAAACGCAAAGTGCTGAAAATAAAGGTTTCAATGTTTGACACCACATTAACAGAAACTTTACATGAACATTGCATAAAACACACAAGTGCCTACACTTGTATGTTTTTAGTTGGTATGATTGCACAAGGATGAGGGTGAGTATGAGGGGTGGCTAGTGAGATGAGGATATGATAATGTGGATAGAGAGGGATGGGTGGAGGTGCAAGTTATGTTGGTGTGGGTAAGGATGTGCAGGAGTAGGGTAGGGAAGGCAGAGTGATGGGGATGAGAGGCACAGCAGGATGAGGTTGAGTGTGGCTTCGTACTAACATTTCGTGATCTACTGAGATCATTGAAACGTTTGCGGCACTGCACCTAGGTCCTCCTGGCCACACCCCTGCTTGTGCCCTCCTCTGCAATGTGCAACCAGGCTGTGTTGATCTCCTGAGGAGGTCTCTTCTGCCCATGGGAAGGGAAGAGGACCTTCCTGCATGCTGTGACTCCCTTCATAAGCATATGGAGGGAGTCATGGGAGAGCCTGGGTGCAGTCCTACACCTTTGTGCAGTGATTGTCAGTGTTTGCAGAACCTCAATGCTGTAGAACACTGACAGCACAAATGTCAAAAGAAAGTTGGCCATGGTCCCTTTAAGGAAACTGACTGATGACATGTCATCAAATGACGTAACCAGATCCGCTTCCTCTAATTGGCCGGAAAACGCGCTGGGCGGGCTTAACAAGCCCAATCTCAGGAAATTCATTTCAGAGGCCGGGAACGGAGACAGCAGTGGGGTCGGGAGCCGCTACTGACGTCGCCCGCCACGGACCCGCCGAGGTTTGTAAAATTGCAGCCATAGAGAGGGAAAGAAAGATCGGATTAAGAAGGAGGAAAAAAAAGAGCTAGAAAGGAAAAGCAAGGAAAAAAATTTAAATTTTAAACTTTGAAATTTAAAAAAATCTCTAACAACAATTTACTAAATGCAGGAATGAGACAACAATTTGTTCTCTTTCTCGGCCAGGGAGATTTTGATGGACATTGCATTAACAATGATCACGTCATTAAAAGGGTACTTACGCTTTTAACTATGAGCTCTAACTTTCTGCGGAGTGTTTAACGGGCAATTAATGTGCAAACCCATCAAGTTCTTAAAAACAACGGGTAGGCTAAGGGAGAATTGCCATTTGCGGAAAGCAAACAGTGGAGCGGTGTAAATCGACCAGCATGTTCTGGAGATTCACATCTCACGCTGTATCTCTTCATTCCCAGAACTTGCTGCGGTGATTTGTGCATTAATAAGGCGTGCATCGTTAGCATGCCGTTATTTCTCCAGGAATATTTGGCCAATTGTGAAGCAAATGACTGCTTCCGGGGAGGGCCAATGATAGGCTCTGCCTCCTGGTTCAAGAAATAGTCCTATTAGCAGACCATAATTTTATGAAACAGCCCTATTAATAGTTTCAAGAAACAGCTCATGGCAAAAAAAGCAAATGCTTGTTTACAACCCTGGTTCTCAGTGTAAAAGTGGCATTAAATAGCGGGCGCTATTTAATCAATGCCACCTAGAAATTATACAAATGCCGTAAAATTACACCATGGGATATTGGCATATTAATGCTTAAAGTGTTCATCTGCAGTCCTTCTCTCCATTATTTTATCAGGAAGCCTTAACCCATTTATTCTAAATGAGTTACTACCTCTGCTAAAATAGCAAAGAGAGGAATTTCAGGTGAATATATTAAGCATTCATACCCCTGTATCTCATGGTGTCGTTTCTGCACCAAAGGGTTGAGGTGGCACTGAAGAAGTTAACACTTGATTGTGCAAATGGTGGTGTGGAATTGCTGGTTGATGCAAACCCAGAGGAGCCTTCACAAATGTTGTAAATTGAGACCTGCAGGAACAGTCAACCACAATTTTGTTCAGTATTTATACATACATTATCGTGTTTTAAAAGTACATTAAAAAAAAATCAGATTTACCATTTGATTCTGCATGTAGATGCCTACGCATGGTGTCAGCCTTGGCTCCTTGGGTAGCAGTCTCACCTCGGAGTCAGAAGGTAGTGGGTTCAAGCCCCACTCCAGAGACTTGAGCACAGAATCTAGGCTGACACTCGAGTGCAGTGCTGAGGGAGGGCTGCACTGTTGGAGAGGCCATCTTTTGTGTGAGAAGTTAAACCAAATCCCCGACTTCCTTCTCAGGTGGACATAAAAGATCAAGTTCCCCGGTACGCTGGCCAATACTTATACCCCTCAATCAACATCCCTCCAGCATGATTATCTGTTGATTGAGGGGTATAAGTATTGGCCAGCGTACCGGGGAACTTGATCTTTTACGCCCACCTGAGAAGGCAGACGGGAATTTGGTTTAACTTCTCATACAAAAAATGGCACCTCCAACAGTGTTTTGTGGGAGCTTGCTGTGCACAAATTAGCTGCTGCATTTCCTACATCACAACAGTGACTATACTTCAAAAGTACTTCATTGACTTTAAAAAGCATTTTAAGACGTCCTGAGCTCATGAAAGGCGCTATATAAATGAAAGTCTTTTTTTATGTATGAAAATAATGGGAATGATTTTTCACTCGTGCTCGTTAAGACCTTTTCAGATAGTTTCACGATGGGAAATGCCTTCACTTACTGCCCAGGTGGCAATGCTGCAATTTTTAGAAAAGTGCCATCTTAACTTGCCTGAATTGCAACAGCGAAATCAAGACCCTCATGCAATTGTAGCAATTCCATTAATGTACCTACATTCATTCCTCATACTGAGGTCTGTGTATTCACACCTATTTCAGTAGAATGAAAAGGAAACTAAAAGTAAGATTCAGTAACAACAACAACAACTTGGGTTTATATAGCACCTTTAACGTAGTAAAACGTCCCAAGGCGCTTCACAGGAGTATTATAAGACGAAACATTTGACACCGAGCCACTTAAGGATAAATTAGGGCAGATGATCAAAAGCTTGGTCAAAGAGGTAGGTTTTAAGGAGCATCTTAGAGAAGGAGAGAGAGCTAGAGAGGCGGAGAGGTTTAGGCAGGGAATTCCAGAGTTTAGGGCCTAGGCAACAGCAGGCACGGCCACCAGGGATGTTCAAGAGGGCAGAATTAGAGGAGCGCAGATATCTCGGGGGGGTTGTGGGGCTGAAGGAGATTACAGAGATAGGGAGGGGCGAGGCCATGGAGGGATTTGAAAACAAGGATGAGAATTTTGAAATCCGAGGCACTGCTTAACCGGGAACCAGTGTAGGTCAGCGAGCACAGAGGTAAGGGCAACAAAAGCGTAGGACAAGGACAGAAAGCAGGCAGCACGCAAGTTTCACAAGTGGGAAGCAGGTGGAAGAGTTGCTAACTGTGAGTGACATTCAGGTGTGAGCAAGTCAGAATGTGGAGAGAAAGATTAACTCATAAAACAGGCAATTCACTCTTCAGTTCAGTCTCTTCGTAACTTTGGTTAAATTTCCATTTCCTCGGTGGCTGGAACCTAAGAATAATTGCAACAGGTTGGAACACAGATCAGGTAAGAAATCCTTTGACGTTCTAGGAAAATAAATGACAATGACCCAAAGAAATATTACAATTGCCTGACTGAGCTGTATGAAAATTCCATGAGCATAAAGATAGATAATCACTTAGGATACAAGTCCTTCTGCAGGCTGCATTTCATCCCCCCAGCAGCCCCTCCTCAAAAAAAAACCCAACTAGTTTAAGGGAAGGCTCTTGTTCAGAGCAGAGGGTACTGCACGGGCTCAAATATTTCTCTTACAATGATTTTGTTTGAACAAACCTCCTGCCTGTGTCAAACACGAATGCTGATCAGCCCTCTTCCCCAATAGCTGGAATCACATTTCTATCACATCCTCGAGTCAAGATATTCATGTGAATGATGTTTGTGAGTGATGGCCTGGTCTAAATGCAGTTACATGTACAGGCAGCTCTATGTAATATAGCTTTGATTCACATGACACCCCCTACGTACAAATGCACTGAAAGAAAATCTATTACCCAACTGCCATTTTGTTAAGTGTTTGCTCCCTGTTGTGACCCTGCCACTTTAGCTGTTGATTTTTATTCTCTGAGTGCACAATGTCCATATGTTACTCTAATAGTTGCTATAATTCTTGGGCAATAGGGTTGATGTTTTATTGGGACAAATTAAAAAGAATGCACTTTAATAAAAAACCCCAGCAATACACAAATGGTTTGACGCTGAAGTATTTGCATAAAGATGAAATATTGTGACTCGCTTGACACGACTTTATAACATGATTGAATAGGTTATTATAGGGATGTACTTTAGTGCGAGTTAACTAGTTATTTTAGTGCCGCTTGTGCTAATAAAATTGTGAGTGCTGAAGTCTACTGATGAAGACCTTTCAGGTTGGATTTACAAATGTTTCCTATTCTTATATTGTAAATGGATATTAATAATCCACAGTAATCTGAAGTTTGTTGGCTGCCATATATTCATGGATGGTTTAATTATTTAGGTTTTCCTACTGTTTCATGTGTAACATTTTCTTCTAACTGTAGATCTACAGAAACACTATTGCATAAAACTGCCAGATGGACCATTACCCAGGAATTAAAGTTAGAAGGAACAGAAAAGCAGCTTTTTCATTCTCAATATGGTATTCCCGATTTAGAGAGTTCTGGGTTTAAATCCAGCTCCACCATTGGCGGCCGTGCCTCCAGCTTCGTAGGCCCTAAGCTCTGGAATTCCCTCCCTAAACCTCTCTGCATCACTACCTCTCTCTCCTCCTTTAAGATGCTCCTTAAAACCTACCTCTTTGACCAAGCTTTTGCTCACCTGTCCTAGTCTCTCGGCATCAAATTTTGTTTGGTAACGCTCCCGTGAAGCGCCTTGGGACATTTTATTATGTTAAAGCCGCTATATAAATACAAGTGGTTGTTGTTGTTGTGTAACTCAGTCATGATGAATGCTAATTCATTCACTACACACACACACACACACACACACACACATGGTTTAGAAGCTTCGTTTTATAGGAACCACTTATGGAAACGGCCTGGTTGCTGTGAGTACATCAGATGTGGGGGAGAAAGACCACAGGTTGGTTAAATCATGGCCGAGGACTAGCGTCTGGCAGATCTTTTAGCACAAACTCTGTATATATAGTCATAATTGAGTACTTAAGTTGTGTGTAAGGATGATATACATTCTAACACCAGACCAGACTATTTTCCACAGCTTAGCTAGAGTGTTCTTTTTCAGTTCAATCAGGATAATGTATACACAGGAGCTAAAGATAAATAGCCCAGCACAGCACAATTCCTGATTAACGTGACACAGTTCCTGGGTAATACATTTAAGATTTGGCAACCCGCTTGAAGGGAGGTGGCACAACTTGGGCAAGGCCCACTGTTGACATTGCTGCTCGAGGCACTAGCAAATTCTCAACTGGCATATTTCATCAGAAAGTAGGGCTACGGCTAGACATTTATGAATGGAGTGTTGGAGTGAAGATCTACTATTTCTTCGGTCTGAACGTTCGTGCAGAAGATGAGAAGAGGGGACTCTCATCAAGATAACTACGTCGCTTGACATCTGAGGGCAAACAAATTGGCATGAATCGGAAATCACTGGTCAGAAATGCAGATGCTCCAGCAGACATATGATCCTTTCAAAATGCTATCCGGTCACGTTCTTCTCACAAAAGCTTTTTTCGATGGTTATCAAAATAAATTGTGAGGAGGAAACATGGCCTTAGCCTACAGTCTTACGCAAAGGAATATCCCATCACTTGCACCACCGCTGGCTCAGCATTCCTCGTTCGCCAAATATTTGCTTCTGTGCTCAGACAGTGCAATAACAGAATGAATGAATGGAGACTGTGTTCAACCCTGCGTCAAGGGTTTCATCTGAAACTTCTTTTCAAGTTGAAAATAGACTTAAAGTCAAAATAGTTCACAACCATCTTGCAACAAGGTCACAGGATACCACAGGATAATGTCAATAATGCACCTTACATTCTCTGCACATCAAACTGAAATCCAAATGAGTGATTATTTTCTTGCTTTGCGAGGGCCACAAACGACTGTTTCATTGTTCAATTAACATTTACAATTTTTCAAAATGAAAGTGTACATTATTTAAACCCTCATTATTCTTATTTAAACAGCGCAATAAATAAAACTCCGAATGCATATGGACAATTTGATTCTTAGGCCTCCCTTAATATTTTAAGCAATGTTTCCCTTTTTACAATAGAAAGACAACAGAAACCTGTGAAATAGTTTCAAGGCACTAAATAAACTTTCCCTTTACCAAGTGACACTGCATTTAGTGAAACCGCACACAGCTCCTGCACATTACCACCATTGTCATTCACACGTAAATTTTCCTGTGATTAGTTGCTACAGATCAAGATCCACCTAGTTTGACTGTGCAGCGTCCCAGTGGCCTTCCTCATACAGCATCTATTAGAGAACAGCTGTTCCCAATCCTCCAGGAGAGATATAAATGCTGTTCAAGACAGCTGTTATCTGCTGGCTCCGAAACTACATGAATATCCAAGCTCACATTACATCAAAATAGCGACAGCTAACTACATGATAAAACAGGTATTTCCGATTTATTCTACATTGAATGAAAGGTAAATACATTTTGAAAGGAAATTCCCTAAAAGGCGTGTTTCCCCCCGCCACACCCACCGGCTCTGACAAGAGACAATTATGTGACACGTGCACACTTGGCAAAACGAAACCCACCTACCTGTGGTAAGTGTTGGCAGAGCAGTGTTAATTTAGCTGAAGACATTTTCTTCAGTTTATTTAGCGGAAGACATCCCAGTCCCAGTGCCGGATGCTGTGTGTGTTTTTACAACACATGTAGCTTTAGGTTTTCCCTCACAAGAATACAATGTTGGTTAAAGAGACATCAGGGAGGAGAATAAGCAGATCCAGGGAAGCAACACCACAAGCAGATAAAAGCAAGGCATAGTTCAGCACACCTGGAAGAAGATGTGTTCCAGTGCACACAAGTAACAGAGAAGAATGCCACAGAATGCATATAAAACTCAAAACATTTTCAATTTAAGCTCGAATTTATAACATATGGAAATTTTGCATTAAATTACCTATTAATAGATTCTAATGATTTAAAGTTTCAGCTGTGGCTCAGTGGGTAGCACCCTCACCTCTGACGTTGTGGGTTCAAGTCCCACTCCAGAGACTTAAGCACAAAAATCTAGGCTGTCACTCCAGTGTAGTACTGAGGGAGTGCTGCACTGTCAGAGGTGCTGTCTTTCAGATGAGATGTTAAACCAAGACCCTGTCTGCTCTCTCAGGTGGATGTAAAAGGTCTCTTGGCAATATTTTGAAAAAGAGCAGGGTGAGTTATCCCCGTTGTCCAGGCCAATATTAATCCCTCAATCAACATCATAGAAACATAGAAGATAGGAGCAGGAGTAGGCCATTCGGCCCCTCGAGCCTGCTCCGCCATTCAATGCGATCATGGCTGATCATCCAATTTCAGTACCCGGTCCCTGCTTTCTCCCCATACCCCTTGATCCCTTTAGCCTTAAGAAATATATCCAACTCCTTCTTGAATATATTTAATGAATTGGCCTCTACTGCCTTCTGTGGTACAGAATTCCACAGGTTCACCACTCTCTGGGTGAAGAAATTCCTCCTCATTTCTGTCCTAAATGGCCTACCCCTTATCCTTAGACTGTGACCCCTGGTTCTGGACTCCCCGACCATCGGGAACATCCTTCCTACATCTAGTCTTTCCAGTCCTGTCAGGATTTTATAAGTTTCAATAAGATCCCCTCTCATTCTTCTAAACTCCAGCGAGTACAAGCCCAATCGTCCCAATCTCTCCTCATACGTCATTCCTGCCATCCCAGGCATCAGCCTGGTGAATCTTCGCTGAACTCCTTCCATGGCAAGAACATCCTTCCTCAGATAAGGCGACCAAAACTGCACACAATACTCAAGGTGTGGTCTCACCAAGGCCCTGTACAACTGCAGCAAGACATCCTTGTTCCTGTACTCAAACCCTCTCGCTACAAAGGCCAACATACCATTTACCTTCTTAACCGCCGACTGCACCTGCATGCTTACCTTCAGCGACTGGTGCACAAGGACACCCAGGTCACGTTGCACTTCCCCTTCTCCCAATCTATTGCCATTCAGATAATAATCTGCCTTCCTGTTTTTGCCACCAAAGTGGATAACCTCACATTTATCCACGTTATATTGCATCTGCCATGCTTTTGCCCAATCGCCCAACCTGTCCAAATCATCCTGGAGTTTCTCGGCATCCTCCTCACAGCACACACGCCCACCCAGCTTTGTGTCATCTGCAAATTTTGAGATATTACATCTAGTTCCATTGTCTAGATCATTAATATATATTGTGAATAGCTGGGGTCCAAGGACTGATCCCTGCGGTGCCCCACTAGTCACTGCCTGCCACTCGGAAAAAGACCCGTTTATTCCAACTCTTTGCTTTCTGTCTGCCAACCAGTTCTCTATCCAAGTCAATACCTTGCCCCCAATCCCATGTGCCTTAACTTTACATGCTAATCTCTTATGCGGGACCTTATCAAAAGCCTTCTGAAAGTCCAAATACACCACAACCACTGGTTCTCCCTTATCTATTTTACCAGTTACATCCTCAAAAAATTCCAGTAGATTAGTCAAGCACAATTTACCTTTTGTAAATCCATGTTGACTTTGTCCGATCCTGTCACTGTTTTCCAAGTGCTCTGCTATTACATCTTTTATAATGGACTCTAGCATTTTCCCCACTACCGATATCAGGCTTACCGGTCTGTAATTCCCTGTTTTCTCTCTACCACCTTTTTTGAATAGTGGGGTAACATTAGCTACCCTCCAATTCATGGGTACTGTTGCAGAGTCCATCGAATGTTGGAAGATGATCAGCAATGCATCTACTATTTCTAGGGCCACTTCCTTAAGTACCCTAGGATGTAGATTATCAGGCCCTGGGTATTTATCGGCCTTCAATCCCATCAATTTCCCTAACATCATTTCCCTACAAATACTGATTTCTTTCAGTTCCTCCCTTTCATCAGACCCTATGTTCCCTGACATCTCTGGGAGGTTATTTGTGTCCTCCTTTGTGAAGACAGAACCAAAATATGTATTTAATTGGTCTGCCATTTCTTTGTTCCCCATTATAAATTCCCCTGATTCTGACTGCAAAGGACCTACGCTTCACCAATCTTTTTCTCTTCACATATCTATAAAAGCTTTTACAGTCAGTTTTTATGTTCCCTGCAAGCTTACTCTCATATTCAATTTTCCCCTTCTTAATTAATTCCTTTGTCCTCCTTTGTTGAATCCTAAAGCCAATTATCTGGTCATTTGTGGGAACTTGCTGTGCGCAAATTGGCTGCCGTGTTTCCCACATTACAACAGTGACTACGCTTCAAAATTGGCGTAAAGCACTTTGGTACATCTGGTGGTAGTGAAAGGCGCTATATAAATGTAAGTCTTTTTTTTTCTTTAAAAGGTTAAGAAAAATTGATTCCGTTTTCTCTTTAAAAAAGCTCAGGAAAAACTCCCCCATTTCTCATTGCATAACATTGCAAAGGTTTTATAAATGTATAAATTATTTTTCAATGATAGGCATTTCTAAAAGGGCTATTTTGTAATAATTCAGGTTAAACAGAAACTTGCTTGGTGAATGTAATAGGACTGAGTTCAGCAGTATTGATTAATGCCTCGCACGGCATGGGGTAGTGTGAAAAGGTCTCTTTGAACCACACCAAGGGCTTGATTTGAATTCCCGAGGCGGGTTGGAGTTGGGTTGCATGGTGGGCGGGTTCTGGAGCCGCTTCCGGCGGGATCAGCTGCTGATGTCCGATTTTGATTCAATGAACTTGTTAATTTCAAGGAGGCGTGCTGGCCAGTCTAATGAGTGGGATCGGGTCGGCTGGCCGCCTCTGATGACATCATAATGGCAGCTGCTTTTAAAGCTGCCTTCCAGCCTGAGCCTTTCTATTGTGGTTTCCTGGACTTGAATTAAACGCTGTGACTTCTTCCAGAGGCAAGGCAGCTCCTCATTTTAATGATGAGGCCCTCCAAGTTCTTGTGGATGCTGTCAGAGGGCGCAGGGAGATTCTCTACCCTCCTGATGGCCGGAGGAAGCCTCCTCAGCAGACCAAGGCAGCCTGGCTGCGCATTGCTCAGGAGGTCAGCGCAAGGTCCATTTATGCATGGTCATCGATCCAGTGCCAAAAAAGGTTTAATGATCTTGTGAGAACATCAAAAGTGAGTATCCCATCTCACTTGCCTTCAATCTGCTTCCCTTCTCTTCTCATCACCTGCACTTTGCTTTGTAAGCCTCCTCCTTCACATCCCACCTTACTCTTACTTCCCTTGCACCCTTTCCTATCCAGCTCTGTCTCTGCATTGAATCACTTCAGCATCCTGCCTATGCACCCCTTAGACTCGCTCTCACTGTCATGCAGTGACAACAACTAACAATGCACAGGGAACTAGCTTCCTCTTGGCACCTTACCCCATCTTCGTCTCCCTCAAAGCTTCTATGGTAGGGATTATTCACACTCACTCCAGCACTGTGGCTGAAACACCGCTTGTGTCCCTCCTTGCAGGAAAAGATAGCCCACAATAAGTGGGAGAGAGCACTGACTGGAGGAGGAACAGCTTCCCTTGCAACATTGACCAGTGCTGAGGAGGCTGCAAACGAGATTGTTGGAGGTAGCGAGGACTTGGAAGTGGGTGATGGAGAGACGGGCTCACTAGAGGAAGCTGGTGACATAATAGAGTTTCATCCCTCTCAGAATGCAATGGCATATGATGTTTATAGAGAATCGCGTTATACCATCTGCTCAAAAGAATGTGCCTGCTACATCAAAATCAGATGTCTAAATCATGCCTTTACTCTCCCACAGGACCATGGAGCACCGGCCTCCCCGCGATCCAGGACAAAGACCCGGACATCTCCTTAGAGGAACCTGAAGCCTCTGAGGGACCAGCGTCACCAGTACTCAGCACACCCAGCACCAGCACAGCAACGCACACCTCGGTGGGGCCATTGCGAGTTAGAGTAGTGTTGCCACCTGGCCTATCACAATGTACAAGTGAGCATCAGCTGATGGTGGAGACAGCGACAGCAGTGGAGAGTCCTCCTCGGAGGTCGCAGGGCTCTCCTAGCTCTGCTGAGCTGCATGCAGATGCTGTGCCTCTGGGGCCATCCAGAAAAAGAGCAGTTCGTGAAATACAGGAACAAGTGAAGGAGTCTCTGGAAGGGTTTGCCTCCAGGGTTAGTGCAAGTGTGGAGAGAGTGGAGGAGTCCATCTGTAACATCAGCACTGCCGTGGTGGAGGCAATGGCGCATGAACGCACCACCATGGATAGGATGGCAACCTCCGCGGAAAGGCTGGCTACCTCAGTGGAAAGGATGGCTACGGCCATGGAGGAAATAAGTCGCCAGAGTCAGGAAAACATGGTGACTTTTCAGAATAGAATGACATCTCTGGAGGAGCAATGAGCAGCTATTGAGCAGAGACCAGAGCATCATAGACGTCCTTTTGAGGAGGACTGCCAGTGCAGATATGGGTCCTCATGGTCCCCCTGAAGTGCAGCAAGATGCTCTCCAGCCACTTGCCAGCACTGAGGTGTAGCTGACCCATGAGACAGATGTTGTTGGCAGGACAGAAGGAAGTGTGGGCTCCTCTCAAAGCACTCAGACAACTATGCCCCTGCAGAGCCCTCAGTCAGAAACCCACTTTCAGTCCCTGTACAGCTGCAGGAAGAGCAGACTGTTGAAGCGCCCTCCCAGGCTCCCAAAACCAGAGGACACCCGCCAAAGGCATCTAAGCAGGCGCAGCATCCTAGTCAGCAAGGTGTCTCTACATCTGCTGAAGCCACAGGGGAAGCACAACGTAGAAGCACGCGTAAGAGAAAGATTAAGCACCTATAGTCACAAGGGGAGTCACTTGTGCGAATTATCTTTTTTTTCTGACTCTTTCTGGTTTCTTATCCTTTTGTCATGTGTAAAAGATAAATTATGTCAAACAGTTGATCGTATGGCCTATGTGTTATGGGAAATGGCAAAAGTGCATTGAGGGCTCAGGGCGATTTGCTTTTGTAATGCTGATGGTAAAAGTGATAGCAAATAACAGGGTATAGCAGAGATGAAGTATGACGTTGGACAAGTGCTGCCTGCAATTACAGAGCCATATGGCAGCCACCAATGGTTGAAGAGTAAGCTTATACTAATGTGGCATGGCATTGTGCATACCCTGCTTGATGGGCAGCAGGGAACTGGAGGGATGCTGCTTTGATCACAACAAGGCATGCAAGGCGCCCCTTGTCCTCCTCCTCTTCCCAGGAAGATCTGCGCTGAGCCACATGCCTGCTACTCCTCCAATTATGAGGACCAAAATAAGAGGGCATAAATGTTTCCCGCAGTCGAAGTGGGCTGAAATTATTCCATTCATGACACACTGCAGATGGGTGTCAGTATGAACAGTCACAAGGTTAGTAGATACGCAAAATATTATCCCATACCTACAACAGCAAAGTTGTTGCATTTGAATGTCAGCCATGTTTCAGGGATGCTTTTAAAGTGCTCCACCAATGCCTACAAATCATGTACCCAGCAACTCATCTCCTTGAATCTGGCTTGTTTCTGACAAATTGGGAAACAGGAGTCAGAAGCACGAAAATGGGAAACCACTATGAAAATAGGATTAGCAAGGCGGTTAACAGGCTGTTAACGGCCTTAACTACCTGTCCCACGGGTTCCAGGCGGGTCAGTTTAGGAGCAGCTAAACAGACACTCACAAAAATTGGGTGGGGACGGGATGGAGGTGAGTTGGGTGTTTCTGCCGAACTTGCACTGCCACTTAGTTTGGTATTAGCTGAAATGTTCTTAAACAATGCGGCCCCACCGTTAGTTTGCACCTTGCTGAAGTTTAAATGCAGCCATTATACAGCCACTTTTAACCCTTCATTTTAAAAATGTAAACGCCCAATGTACGAGCATTCGTAATAAGGTGGATGAATTAGCTGTGCAAATAGATGAAAACGGATATGATATAATTGGGATTACAGATACATGGCTCCAGGGTGACCAAGACTGGGAATTTAACATCCAGGGGTATTCAATATTCAGGAAGGACAGGAAAAAAGGAAAAGGAGGTGGGGTAGCATTGCTGGTTAAAGAGGAGATTAACACAATAGTAAGGAAGGATATTAGCTCTGATGATGTGGAATCTGTATGGGCAGAGCTGAGAAATACCAAGGGGCAGAAAACATTAGTGGGAGTTGTATACAGACCCCCAAAGAGTACTGCTGAGGTTGGGGATGGCATTAAATGGGAAATTAGAGGTGCGTGCAATAAGGGCACAACAGTCATCATGGGTGACTTTAATCTACAATTAAACCAAATTAGTAACAATACTGTGGAGGAGGAATTCCTAGAATGTATACGGGATGGTTTCCTGGACCAATATGTCGAGGCACCAACTAGAGATCAGGCCATCTTAGACTGGGTATTATGTAATGAGAAAGGATTAATTAGCAATCTTGTTGTGCGAGGCCCCTTGGGGAGGAGCGATCATAATATGTTAGAATTCTTCATTAAGATGGAGAGTGAAGTCATTGACTCAGAGACTAGGGTCTGGAATTTAAATAAAGGAAACTATGATGGTATGATGCATGAGTTAGCTAGGATGGATTGGGGAACGTTACTTAAAGGGTTGATGGTGGATAGGCAATGGCAAACATTTAAAGATCGCATGGATGAACTACAGAATTTGTTCATCCCTGTTTGGGATAAAAATAAAACAAAAAAGGTGACTCAACCGTGGCTAACAAGGGAAATTAGGGATAGCATAAGGTCCAAGGAGAGGACATATAATTTGGCCAGAAAAAGCAGCAAACCTGAGGATTGGGAGCAGTTTAGGATTCAGCAAAGGAAGACAAAGGGATTAATTAAGAGGGGGAAAATAGATTATGAGAGTAAGCTTGCAGGGAACATAAAAATTGACTGTAAAAGCTTCTATAGATATGTGAAGAGAAAAAGATTGGTGAAGTCAAGCGTAGGTCCCTTGCAATCAGAATCAGGGGAATTTATAACGGGGAACAAAGAAATGGCAGACCAATTAAATACATATTTTGGTTCTGTCTTCACAAAGGAGGACACAAATAACCTCCCAGAGATGTCAGGGAACATAGGGTCTAATGAGAGGGAGGAACTGAATGAAATCAGTATTTGTAGGGAAATGGTGTTAGGGAAATTGACGGGATTGAAGGCCGATAAATCCCCAGGGCCTGATAATCTACATCCTAGGGTACTTAAGGAAGTGGCCCTAGAAATAGTAGATGCATTGCTGGTCATCTTCCAAAATTTTATAGACTCTGGAACAGTTCCCATGGATTGGAGGATAGCTAATGTAACCCCACTACTTAAAAAAGGTGGTAGAGAGAAAATGGGGAATTATAAACTGGTAAGCCTGACATCGGTAGTGGGGAAAATGCTAGAGTCCATTATAAAAGATGTAATAGCAGAGCACTTGGAAAACAGTGACAGGATCGGACAAAGTCAACATGGATTTACAAAAGGTAAATCGTGCTTGACTAATCTACTGGAATTTTTTGAGGATGTAACTGGTAAAATAGATAAGGGAGAACCAGTGGATGTGGTGTATTTGGACTTTCAGAAGGCTTTTGATAAGGTCCCGCATAAGAGATTAGCGTGTAAAGTTAAGGCACATGGGATTGGGGGCAAGGTATTGACTTGGATAGAGAACTGGTTGGCAGACAGAAAGCAAAGAGTTGGAATAAACGGGTCTTTTTCGAGTGTCAGGCAGTGACTAGTGGGGTACCACAGGGATCGGCCCTTGGACCCCAACTATTCACAATATATATAAATGATCTAGATGAGGGAACTAGGTGTAATATCTCCAAGTTTGCAGACGACACAAAGCTGGGTGGGCATGTGTGCTGTGAGGAGGATGCCAAGAAACTCCAGGATGATTTGGACAGGTTGGGTGATTGGGCAGATGCATGGCAAATGCAGTATAATGTGGATAAATGCGAGGTTATCCACTTCGGTGGCAAAAACAGGAAGACAGATTATTATCTGAACGGCAATAGATTGGAAGAAGGGGAAGTGCAACGAGACCTGGGTGTCCTTGTGCACCAGTCGCTGAAGGTAAGTAGGCAAGTACAGCAGGCGGTTAAGAAGGCAAATGGTATGTTGGCCTTCATAGCGAGAGGATTCAAGTAAAGGAGCAAGGATGCCTTGCTGCAGTTGTACAGGGCCTTGGTGAGACCACACTCTGAGTATTGTGTGCAGTTTTGGTCACCTTATCTGAGGAAGAATGTTCTTGCCATGGAGAGAGTGCAGTGAAGGTTCACCAGGCTGATACCTGGGGTGGCAGGAATGACGTATGAGGAGAGATTGGGTCGATTAGGCTTATATTCGCTAGAGTTTAGAAGAATGAGAGGGGATCACATTGAAACTTATAAAATTCTAACAGGACTAGACAGACTAGATGCAGGAAGGATGTTCCCGATGGCGGGGGAGTCCAGAACCAGGGGTCACTGTCTAAGGATAAGGGGTAAGCCATTTAGGACTGAAATGAGGAGGAATTTCTTCACCCAGAGAGTGGTGAACCTGTGGAATTCTCTACCACACAAGGCAGTTGAGGCCAATTCATTAAATATATTCAAGAAGGAGTTAGATATATTTCTTAAGGCTAAAGGGATCAAGGGATATGGGGAGAAGGCAGGGACAGGGTACTGAATTTGGATGATCAGCCATGATCTCATTAAATGGCAGAACAGGCTTGAGGGGCCGAATGGCCTACTCCTGCTCCTATCTTCTATGTTTCTACTTTGAAATCAGTTCTTTTATTTTAATTTTCTCATCAACTTTCTTCCCTCCTCTCCTGAAGACAGTCCCACAAGCACTTTTGGTACCTCACCAATTAGTCATTATTAGGAACAGGAGGAGGCCATTGAGCACCTTGAGTCACTAGATTAGATCATGGCTGATCTGTAGCTTAACTCCATTCACCCGACTTTGCTCCATATCCCTTGATACCCTTACCTAGCAAAATTATATCTATCGAAACGCAAAATGCTGAAAATCTGAAATAAAAACAAGGGAGTGTGATGGAAGAAAAGGGCAGATCTTAGTCATGAAATTTCAATTGACCCAACATCCACAGTCTTCTGTGGGTGGGGGGGTGGGGGGTTGGGGGGTGGGGGAAGGAAGTGGCAAAAGTGTTCTGGATTTCCACTACCCTTCCTGATGTCCCTCCTAAATGGCCTGGCTCTCATTTTAACACTATTCATAGGTGAGTGTTGGCAGGCTATTCCACCATGAGGCAGCATAGCCAAGGCCAACTCTGTCCGTCTTTGATGGCCATGTGCATGAACCTCCACCAGGAGTCACTGGATAATGATCCAGAATGGGAGCCGTGAACTAATTCTCCCAACTCAGGGCCACAGAAGCTAACTGCAGTGTCCCCACCGCCCAAATCTGTGGATCAGCTACTCACTGGACAAATTTGCTTGGCTATTCAGAGAGGTCATCTGCGTTCACTCTAATGCTAGAAAAGTGCTGATCATTCCATCAGCTTACATCGCTCATTAGAAATATTGGGGCTAAACCTCCACACCCCTACCCATACACACCCAGCGCAGGGCGGCCAGGAGTGTAATGCAGGGCCGGAAACAGATTCACTTGATCTCGTCCTCTGCTCCAAGTTTCCAGGGAGGCCTTGTTTGAGACGGAAGCTCTGCCCACCCAAACACAGCCCCTGATGTCAGAAGCTGGCGAAGGAAATTCCCAGGTTTCGAGAGTGTTCTAAACTCCCTCAAAAAAATTGCTGACCTTTCCAGGAATCAGCCCCCTTTCTAAAGGATTTGCTCTCATATATAAAGATAATAATCTGCTATGCTCACAACACTGACTGCCTTTCGCTGCATTTCCTACAAACTCCGAGATGCACCCATAGTGGCACAATGTTTAAATAAGGTAATTTCTCCTTGACCCCGGATACCTCAGTGAGGTCAGGTGTGCAGTTCCTAGCGGGCATTCCCTGGCACTTATATCAGCAGCCTGTTCCCACAGATTTTTGGGCCCTATATCAGCAATTAGAAGCCACTGCACAATACTGATGCGTGTATTGGAACACAATTATGGAGCGTTGTGTAGGAGTTTGCGCACCTGTGCATGTGTTTGAGCACATGTAATAAGAACATAAGAACATTAAGAAATAGGAGCAGGAGTAGGCCAAA
This sequence comes from Somniosus microcephalus, assembly GCF_052327205.1. Classification (NCBI taxonomy): domain Eukaryota; kingdom Metazoa; phylum Chordata; class Chondrichthyes; order Squaliformes; family Somniosidae; genus Somniosus; species Somniosus microcephalus. The sequence continues at coordinate 23,724,797 of NC_140988.1, forward strand.
CGGCCCCTCGAGCCTGCTCCGCCATTCAATAAGATCATGGCTGATCTGATCCTAACCGCCAATCTACTATCACAGAACCATCTCCTGAATCTAACAGAATTAGACACAAGAAATAGGAGCAGGATCAGGCTACACGGCCCCTGGGCCCGCTCCGCTACCCACAGGGCCATGACCGATCCGAACCTAGACTCATGTCCAAATTCCTGCCCGCTCCCCGTAACCCTTAATTCCCTTTACTTCTAGGAAACTGTCTATTTCTGTTTTAAATTTACGTAATGAAGTAGCTCCTACAGCTTTTTGGGGCAGCATATTCCATGGACCTACCACCCTCTGAGTGAAGTAGTTCCTCCTCATCTCAGTTTTGAAAGAGCAGCCCCTTATTCTAAGACTATGCCCCCTAGTTCTAGTTTCACCCATCATCGGGAACATCCTCCCCGCATCCACCCGATCCAACCCCTTCACAATCTTATATGTTTCAATAAGATCGCCTCTCATTCTTCTGAACTCCAATGAGTAGAGTCCCAATCTACTCAACCTCTCCTCATATGTCCATCCCCTCATCCCCGGGATTAACCGAGTGAACCTTCTTTGTACTGACTCGAGAGCAAGTATGTCTTTTCTTAAGTATGGACACCAAAACTGTATGCAGTATTCCAGGTGCGGTCTCACCAATACCTTGTACAACTGAAGCAATACCTCCCTATTTTTATATTCTATCCCCCTAGCAATGAAAGCCAACATTCCATTGGCCTTCTTAATCACTTGCTGCACCTGCATACTAACCTTTTGAGTTTCGTGCACCAGGACCCCCAGATCCCTTTGTACTTCAGTACTTTCCAGTTTCTTGCCATTAAGATAATAACTTGCTCTACGATTTTTCCTGCCAAAGTGCATAACCTCACACTTTCCAGTATTGTATTCCATCTGCCAAATCTCTGCCCACTTACTTAGCCTGTCTATATCCCCTTGCAGGTTTTTTATGTCCTCCTCACTCACTACTTTCCCTCCCATCTTAGTATCATCTGCAAACTTTGATATGTTACACTCGGTCCCCTCCTCCAAATCGTTAATATAGATTGTAAAGAGTTGGGGACCCAGCACTGACCCCTGTGGAACACCACTAGTTACTGATTGCCAGTCCGGGAATGAACCATTTATCCCAACTCTCTGCCTTCTGTTAGATAGCCAATCCTCTATCCATGCCAGAATATTACCCCCAATCCCGTGATTTTTTATCTTAAGCAATAATCTTTTGTGTGGCAGACTGTGTAACTACTATCAATTTACAGTTCTCATTCCTTTCTATATCCAACAATAACACATTTATATTGAGTCGTTAACGTAGAAAAAAAGTCCCAAGGTGCTTTGCAGGGGCGTAAGAAAAAAAAATGGATTCCAAACCAATAAAGGAGATATTAGGAGGGGTGACCAAAACGTTGATCAAAGAGGTGGATTTTAAGGAGAGTCTTAAAAAAGGAGAGGGAGGTGGAGAGTCGGAGAGATGTAAGAAGGGAATTCCAGAGTGTGGGACATCGGCGTCTGAAATCATTGCCGCCAATGGTGGGGTAAAAGGAGTGAAGGATGCGCAAGAGACCAGAGAGAGGGACAGAGAGTTCAGGGAGTTGTAGGACTGGAGGAAGCTACGGAGATAGGGAAGGGTGAGGCCATGAGGAGATTTAAACACAAGGCTGAGAATTTTTAAATTTGAGGTCGATGACAAAAGAGGTGATGACTGGGACTTGGTGCAGGATAGGATGCGAGCAGATGTTTACAGAGCGTGGAGGATGGGAGGCCAGCCAGCAGACCATTGGAATAGTCAAGTCTGGAAGTAACAAAAGCATGGATGAGGGTTCCAGCAGCAGATGGGCTGAGGCTAGGCCAGAAACAGGAAATGTTACGGAGGTGGAAGTTGGCAATCTTTGTGGTGGAGAAGATCTGGGGGGTTTTCTATACCCATCTCATTCAGTTCTTAAAACTTCTCATCCTTAAACACTTAAATCTGTTGACAAGAGCTGTCACTAAAATCTATCACTAAAAATATATGTAATTAAACTTCCAATCTTGTTTCCCAACTGTCTTCCAAATTATAAAATGTGATATGGAGTACCCTCACTTTCCCTTCCAGATTTTGGTTTACAGATCCAAACATCAAACTACAGATTTGCTCCTTCTTTGTTTTAGTGTGGAACATAAAGTACAGAAGGAAGGAAATGGATTGCAATCAGTTACAGTAGAACATCAGGTAGGTACATGAGGTGGAAATCCCACATTGGGAACAGCTGCACCAACGCTAATCGTGCCAACAGGGCCCAGGAAAATCCGACTCACTGAAGTCAGTGGGGCCCCTGCGCCAATTCCTACTCCGCATTTCCTGCCCATATTAATGTTTTTTTGCTAAAACAAAAAGGGCACGAATCTTCACGGTGGATGCATAATGCAGGCTTCCGAGGACTTCACTAAGCAGCATTCCATCAGCCAAATCCCGGACAGGAACCCTGTGCAGTGCTTGCTCCACCTACTGAAAGTGGACATTTGATTTAAGTGCCTGTTATCAATCAGCATCAGCGCATGGCCTGTTCCCCGAGAGATGTTTCTCAGAGCTGGTATTCTGTGCTGTCCATGCAATTTGATATTTATGGTTTTAATTTATAATAGAAAAATGTTACTTAATGCAAGTTAATAAAATGACATGTAGTATATTTAAGGCAATTCCACCATCACCTTTCCCCATTAATCCTTATATTCCCGCTAAACTGAAGTCTGTAGCCCATGTATCTCGATGCTGTAACAGTGACAGGTCTTCGAGTCCAGAGAGGAACTGTTACCATAAACAGAGCCAAAACTAAGAGGGCAGCCTCATCAATAATTCCATACCACAAAGCTCAGCATAGCTGTCCAGAAATTAACTTGTCTTGCACATACTCTCTTTCCGTTGACAAGGGCTTGCTTTAACCTACTGATCTGTACTCAGGCTCCCTGAAGAAAGATCCAGGAGCTTTTGCTCCAAGTACTGCTCCATTTTATATTGAAAAAGCAAATATTCTTGTTAAAAAGAACCCTGATAAAGTTTCATTCTGAGCGGAGACTTGTCACATTGGTTTTGCTTATTGCTGAACCACTCTGATGTCACTGATGAGTAGGTGTCCTGCTGTGGCTCCATTGAAAGCAAGTGGACATCAGATGGACCCAAGAGCTGATACAGTCATCCAACCCAAGAAACCACGGTATCACCCACTTATACAGCATGGTAACAGACATTTAAAACAAAGAAAACATAGCATTAGGTTTTATATTTATCAGCACAAGGATTCCACAGTGTCATACTGTATACTGCATAGCCCACCACTGGCAACTGTGCCTTCAACTGGCTAGTTTCTACTATCGCAATCCCCTCCCTAAACTCCTCCGCCTCTCCCCCTCCCTGAACTGCTCCGCCTCTCCCCCTCCTTAAACTCCTCCGCCTCTCCACCTCCCTAAACTCCTCCGCCTCTCCACCTCCCTAAACTCCTCCGCCTCTCCCCCTCCCTAAACTCCTCCGCCTCTCCCCCTCCCTGAACTCCTCCGCCTCTCCCCCTCCCTAAACTCCTCCGCCTCTCCCCCTCCCTGAACTCCTCCGCCTCTCCACCTCCCTAAACTCCTCCGCCTCTCCCCCTCCCTAAACTCCTCCGCCTCTCCCCCTCCCTAAATTCCTCCGCCTCTCCCCCTCCCTAAATTCCTCCGCCTCTCCCCCTCCCTAAATTCCTCCGCCTCTCCCCCTCCCTAAACTCCTCCGCCTCTCCCCCTCCCTGAACTCCTCCGCCTCTCCACCTCCCTAAACTCCTCCGCCTCTCCCCCTCCCTAAACTCCTCCGCCTCTCCCCCTCCCTGAACTCCTCCGCCTCTCCACCTCCCTAAACTCCTCCGCCTCTCCCCCTCCCTAAACTCCTCCGCCTCTCCCCCTCCCTAAATTCCTCCGCCTCTCCCCCTCCCTAAATTCCTCCGCCTCTCCCCCTCCCTAAACTCCTCCGCCTCTCCCCCTCCCTAAACTCCTCCACCTCTCCCTCTCCCTTTTCTCTTTAAAAACCTCCTCAAAACCCATTTCTTTCACCAGGACTTTGGTCATCTATTCCCAACTTGGTATCTTGTTTTCCATCCGCCTATCTGTGAAGCACCTAGGGATGTTTTAACATTAAAGGCTATATAAATGCAGGTTATTGGAATAAAAGGGACAGTGGCAGCATGGATACAAAATTGGCTAAGTGACAGGAAACAGAGAGTAGTGGTGAACAGTTGCTTATCAGACTGGAGGAAGGTACACAGTGGTGTTCCCCAGGGGTCGGTACTAGGACCACTGCTTTTCTTGATATATATTAATGACTTAGACAGGGCACAATTTCAAAATTTGCAGATGACACAAAACTTGGAAGCATAGTGAACAGTGAGGAGGATAGTGATAGACTTCAAGAGGGCATAGGCAGGCTGATGGAATGGGCGGACACGTGGCAGATGAAATTTAACACAGAAAAGTGCGAAGTGATACATTTTGGTAGGAAGAACGAGGAGAGGCAATATAAACTAAAGGGTACAATTCTAAAGGGGGTACATGAACAGAGAGACCTGGGAGTATATGTGCTCAAATCATTAAAGGCGGCCAGGCAGGTTGAGAAAGCGGTTAAAAAACCATATGGGATCCTGGGCTTCATAAATAGAGGCACTGGGCTGGATTTTGTCAATGGGGAGCTTTTGGAGGCAGGACTCCCACTTGTTGGGTTTTAGTCCCGCCTCCATTGACTTGTGGCCAACCCATGCTATTTTCCCTTGATTGACCTTGTTAAGCCCACCCAGCGGGCTTAGCAGGCCAATTAAGGGAAAGCCAGTTACAGGGGACGTCAGCGAGTGCCGTTTCATCTGTCAAGAACTTTTGACAGATGAAATGTCATCGTTTGACAGCTCTGTGAAGCTGTCAAACACTGACAATCTGTCTTCTAAGTTGTGTCTTTACTCAAGACTTAATTAGAAAGCCTTCCTGACCAGAAAGCAGAAGGCTGCAGCTTTTGACAGTTCAGCGGCCATTCTGCTTTCTGTGCCGGTGAGCTGAGGGACTCCCGAGACCTGAAGGGAGGAAGCCTGCAGGAAGAAGTAAAGGTAAGTAAAACTTATTAAAACACTTTACACACACCTCACACACTTACCTCTGCACACATGCACCCATTACTCACCTGCACACCGGACATCTCGGCCCCTCCGACCCCCGCAGATTGACGGCCCGCCTCGCTGACCCTGGCGAGGTTCGGAGCCGTCGGGAAGCCCACACTTCAGGGCTCAAAATAGGGATTAGCCAAAAAACTGCCTGTTAACTACCTGTTAACAGGCAGTTAATTGGCATTAATCCCCTTCCCGCCTCCAAGGAGATGGGACCCGGCGCGGGTCGGCTACCCACCTCCTGGCAAGATGGCATGGGGGCGGGTTGGGCACCTGCCCCCAAATTCTGCCATTTTCCCGGCAGTCCCGCCTCCAAACCCGCCTCCCCGGGGCTGGCAAAATCCAGCCCACTGAGCCCAAAAACAAGGAAGTTATGATGAACCTTTATAAAACACTGGTTCGGCCTCAACTGAAGTATTGTGTTCAATTCTGGGCACCACACTTTAGGAAAGATGTGAAGGCCTTGGAGATTATTATGTCCGTGTATAATTGAGACACGGACTGCAGGAGTTGGTTATAACAGGTCTTTACTGAGTGGAGACAACCTGGAACTACTATGCAAAAGTTACTACACAGGCTTATATACAGGGGTGGTCACTACTGGTACTGCAGTATACAGGGGCTGCAGAATATAGTTCCTTCTGCAAAGTACATACACCACAGAGATGGTGCAGAAAACATTAACAAGAATGGTTCCAGAGATGAGGGACTTCAGTTATGTGGATAGACTGGAGACGCTGGGGTTGTTCTCCTTAGAGCAGAGAAGGTTGAGGAGATTTGATAGAGGAGTTCAAAATCCTGAGGGGTCTAGACAGAGTAGAAAGAGAGAAACTGTTCCCATTGGCGGAAGGATCAAGAACCAAAGGACACAGGTTTAAGGCGATTGGCAGAAGAACCAAAGGCGACATGAGGAAAAACCTTTTTATGCAGCGAGTGATTAGGATCTGGAATGCACTGCCTGAAAGGGTAGTGGAGGCAGATTCAATCATGGCTTTCAAAAGAGAATTGGATAAGTACATGAAGGAAAAAGATTTTCAGGGCTATGGGGAAAAGGTGGGGGAGTGAGACTAGCTGAGGTGCTCTTGCAGAGAGCCGGCATGGGTTCGATGGGCCGAATGGCCTCCTGTGCTTTAACCATTCTATGATTCTATTGCTGTTGTGGTTTCTATGTAAATGGGTCTATATACATCTTTCAACACACTGTACAAAGTTAGGGTGCCCTGTTACAGTTTTGTTAACAACATCAACTCTCCCATTCACTGGAATGAGACACTGTCCTGAAATTCCTTCTGAATTACCACCTGTTTTGGGGCAGTAAATGGAGTGAAGTTCTTAATGGCTACTACCTCAAATCCCCACCAAAAAATTGCACCCAATTTATCTTCCCAAACAAGCACCAGTTCCCTTAAAGGATTACTGGGAGCCCAATCCACCTTGTAAAGTGGGTCAGGGATTGTGGCCAACTCTTCCAGCCCATTGCCTCCAACTTCTGCCCCAAACCCACCCCAAGTAATTACCGCACTACATAAGAAGTGGATCCACTTTGAGGAGGTCATGTGTGCTGCCACTGAAGGTTATAGTTATAAGAACATAGGAAATAGGACCAGGAGTAGGCCATTCGACCCCTCGAGCCTGCTCCGCCATTCAATAAGATCATGGCTAATCTGATCTTGCCCTCAACTCCACTTTCCCATAATTCTTGATTCCCCTGTTTTTCAAAAATCTATCTCCGCCTTGAATATATTCACTGACTCAGCCGCCACAGCTCTCTGGGGTAGAGAATTACAAAGATTCACGACCCTCAGAGAGAAGAAACTCCTCCTCATCTCTGTTTAAATGGGCGACCCCTTATTCTGAAACTATGCCCCCTAGTTCTAGATTCCCCCACAAGGGGAAACATCCTCCCTGCATATATGTTTTACTAAGATCACCTCTCATTCTTCTAAACTCCAATGAGTATAGGCCCAACCTGCTCAACCTTTCCTCATAAGACAACCCCTTCAACTCAGGAATCAACCTGGTGAACCTTCTCTGAACTGCCTCCAATGCAAATTTATCCTTCCAATAAAAATAAAGAGACCAAAACTGTACGCAGTACTCCAGGTGTGGTCTCACCAACACCCTGTACAGTTGTAGCAAGTCTTCCCTACTTTTATACTCCATCCCCCTTGCAATAAAGGCCAATATTCCATTTGCCTTCATAATTACTTGCTGTACCTGCATGCTAACTTTTTGTGTTTCATGTACGAGGACACCCAGATCTCTCTGTACCGCAGCATTCTGTAGTCTCTCTCCATTTAAATAATATTTTGCTTTTTTATTCTTCCTGCCAAAGTGGATAACCTCACATTTTCCCACAATATACTCCATCTGCCAAATTTTTGCCCCCACACACTGAACCTATCTATATCCCTTTGCCGACTCTTTGGGCTGGATTTTCTCAGCCCTGAGGGGGCAGGTATGGAGGCGGGACTGCCAGTAAAGTTGCAGAATTTGGGGGCGGGTAGGAGGTCTGTGGGGGTCGGAGGGGTCTGAAAGTGCAATGTAGAGGTGAGTGATGGGTGCAAGTGTGGAGTGGTAAATATGTGAGGTGAGTGTAAAGTATTAGAAAATGTTAACTTACCTTTGTTTCTGCCTACAGCCTTCAACTGCTGTGGAGCCCGCGTCCCTACATCTCCATTGTAGAGATCACAGACTGGCTGTTGGATCCTCCAATCCAACAGTAATCTGATTTCTACAAAGTAGAAAGGTTTGATGAGTCCTGAACACAAGGGCTCATCAAACGACACAGAATGTCAATGTTTGACAGCTTCACAGAGCTGTCAAACGATGACATTTCTTCTTTCAAAAATCCTTGACAGATGACACATCATACGTTGACGTGCTCTGTCACTGACTTCCCCCTAATTGGTCTGCTGAGCCCGCCGGGCGGGCTTAACAGGGTCAATCAAGGGAAGATCCTGCTGGTTGGCCAGAGGCTGCTGGAGGCGAGACAGAAACCAGGCAAGCAGCAGTCCCGCCTCCAACACGTCTCCATTCATAAAATTCAGCCCTTTGTGTACTCCTCACAACGTGCTTTCCCACCTATCTTAGTATCATCAGCAAATTTGGCAACAGTACACTCGGTCCCTTCATCCAAGTCATTAATATAGATTGTAAATAGTTGAGGCCCCAGCAAATCAAATCAAATCAACTTTTATAGTCATTGTTAGTGCACAAGTGCAGTACAACGAAATGTAGGTTTGCGGCTCCCGAGAGTGTACATTTAGATTAAGACATTTAAACATTCAACATACATTTGGCTTGTAATACATTAACATAAACATAACCATAATAAAGTGCATTGGCAGATGTGCAGGCTTTAGAGTTTATTTGTGGAGTTCAGTAGGATGACAGCCCTGGGAAAGAAGCTGTTCCTAAATCTGGTCGTACGGGTGCGAATGCATCTGTAGCGTCTCCCAGATGGCAGGAGGGCGAACAGACTGTGGCTGGGGTGGGTAGGGTCTTTGATGATGGACCGTGACCTCCGTAAACAGCGTTTCTGGTATATGTGCTCTATGGTCGGTAGCCGGGTGCCGGTAATGCGTTGGGCAGTTTTGACTACCCGCTGCAGGGCTTTCCGGTCATAGTAGCTACAGCTGCCATACCATACTGTGATACAGTTTGTCAGGATGCTCTCTATTGTGCAGCGGTAAAAGTTAGAGAGGATCAGGGGTGACAGGTTACATCCCTTCAGCCTCCTTAGGAAATATAGGCGCTGCTGGGCCTTCTTCACCAGAGAGGAGGTATTGAGGGGCCAGGAGAGGTCTTCCGTGATGTGGACTCCGAGGAACTTAAAGCTGTCCACCCTTTCCACCACAGCCCCATTGATGTGGATGGGGGTGTGACTTCCGCCTTTAGACTTCCTGAAGTCCACAATGATTTCTTTGGTTTTCTTGATGTTAAGGGCCAGGTTGTTATCGGCGCACCACTTCACGAGATGCTGGACCTCCTCCCTGTAGGCTGACTCATCGTTGTTGGTGATCTGGCCTACTACCGTGGTATCATCCGCAAACTTGATGATGGTGTTGGAACCATGAACAGCCACACAGTCATGGGTGAAGAGGGAGTAGAGGAGGGGGCTCAGCACACATTCTTGTGGGGCCCCCGTGTTCAGGGTCAGGGGGGGAGGTGTGGTTACCTAATTTGACAGACTGGGGTCTGTTTGTTAGGAAGTCCAGGGTCCAGTTGCAGAGGGAAGTGTTCAGGCCAAGAGTTTGGAGTTTGGTGGCCAGCTTGTTGGGGACGATAGTGTTGAATGCTGAGCTGTAGTCTATCAACAGCATTCTGATGTAGGTCTCCTTACCATCTAAGTGATTCAGTGCCGAGTGTAGAGCAGTTGTGATTGCATCCTCCGTTGATCTGTTTGCACGATAGGCAAACTGGTGTTGGTCAAGAGAGGCGGGAACACTGGCTTTGATGTGAGCCAGGACCAGTCTCTCGAAACACTTCATTATGATGGGTGTGAGTGCAACAGGTCGATAGTCGTTCAGGCACATCACAGCCGTTTGTTTTGGCACAGGAATAATGGTAGCGGTCTTGAAGCATGTAGGGACTACTGCCTGGGCCAATGACAGATTGAAGATGGCGGTGAAGACATCAGCCAGCTGATCAGCACATTCCTTGAGTACCCGTCCAGGGATGCTATCCGGTCCAGCAGCCTTTCGTGTGTTCACTCCGCGTAGAACACCCCTTACGTCGGAGGTCGACAGAGTGAGCACCTGGTCTTCCGGGGGTGGCAAGGCTTTGGTAGCCAGCTCCCTGTTGTCCCTGTCGAAGCGAGCGTAGAAGTTGTTAAGCTCCTCCGGAAGGGAGGCATCGCTAACCGGGGGGCTGGTGTTTTTGCCCTTGTAGTCAGTGATGGACTGGATGCCTTGCCACATGCGCCGGGGGTCCGAGTTGTTGTGGAAATGATCCTCTATCCGCAGTGTCTGTTTCCTTTTGGCAGTCCTGATACCCTTTTTTAGGTTGGTCCTAGCTGCACTGTAAGCCGCCGCGTCGCCAGATTTAAATGCTGCGTCGCGTGCTTTCAACAGTGAGCGGACCTCTCCGTTCATCCAGGGTTTCTGCTTGGGGTATGTCCTGATATTTTTATGGGTCGTGACGACCTCGACGCAGCTGTTAATGTAGAATAGCACTGTGGATGCGTATTCCTCGATGTCATTATGGGCAAACATGCCCCAATCAGTGCGTTCGAAGCAATCCTGAAGCTCCGATACAGCACTGATCCCTGATCCCTGTGGCACCCCACTAGTTAGTTTGCCAACCTGAAAATGACCCATTTATTCTGACTCTGTTTTCTGTCAGTTAGCCAATCCTCTATCCAGTCTAATATATTACCCCTAACACAGTGAGCTCTTATCTTGTGCAGTAACCTTTTATGCGGCACCTTATCGAATGCCTTCTGGAAATCCAAATACACTACATCTACTGGTTCCCCTTTATCCACCCTGTTCGTTGCATCCTCAAAGAACTCTAGTAAATTTGTCAAACATGATTTCCCTTTCATAAAACCAAGTTGACTCTGCTTGATTGTATTATGATTTTCTAAATGTCCTGCTATTACTTCCTAAATAATTGATTCCAGCATTTTCTCAATGACAGATGTTAGTTACTCTGACTGTACATCAATCTCTTTAGTACTTTGGAGGTTCGGTCAAGACTTTTGCTGCTAATTTCACTCAGCTATGCTCAGTCCTGCTCTGCACTGGGGACATAGATTTCTCAAAGAGAATCCCTCTATACGTACACTATGAAGAGAAGGAGGATAAGGAAATGGAAGAATCTTCTGTCAGGCTTCAAAGAAAGGTATCTCTTCCCTCCACACTCATACCCACTCAAGGTCTACAGACCTAGAAGACTATTTTTGACAATCAGTGCCTCAGAAAGCTACACTTCCCTTGGAGATTACTGGGGAAACATGTTCACTTCCACCAGGAGAACAGCCCATGTGTATATCGGTTTGTCTGTATGTGCCTGTGTAGGGACCAATCAAGTATCCTCACATACACGAGTACACAGTCACTCACACAGGATTGATCTAAATCTGGGTCAAGCTTTGGTATTTAAACTATAAAAGGTCATGTAATCATAGAATCATAGAATGGTTACAGCATGGAAGAAGGCCATTCAGCCCATCGAGCCCATGCCGACTCTGTTAGTCCCACTCCCCGGCCCTTTCCCCGTAGCCCTGCATTTTTCTTCCCCTTCAGATACTTATCCAACTCCCTTTTGAAAGATAAAATTGAGTCTGCCTCCACCACCCTTTCAGGCAGTGCATTCCAGATCTTAACCACTCGCTGAGTAAAATGTTTTTTCTTACGTCGCCTTTGGTTCTTTTGCGAATCACCTTAAATCTGTGTCCTATGGTTCTCAACCCTTCTGCCAATGGGAACAGTTTCTCTCTATCTACCCTGTCCAGAACCCTCATGATTTTGAACACCTCTATCAAATCTCCTCTCAATCTTCTCTGCTCCAAGGAGAACAACCCCAGCTTCTCCAGTCTATCCACGTAACAGAAGTCCCTCATTCCTGGAATCATTCTCGTAAATCTTTTCTGCATCCTCTCTAAGGCCTTCACATCCTTCTTAAGGTGTGGTGCCCAGAATTGGACACAGTACTCCAGTTGGGGCTTAACCAGTGTTTTATACAGGTTCATCATAATTTCCACACTTTTGTACTCTATACCTCTATTTATGAAGCACAGGATCCCATAAGCCTTTTTAACTGCTTTCTAAACCTGCCCTGCACACATACCCCCAGGTCTCTCTGTTTGTGCACCCCCTTCAGGATTGTACCATTTAGTTTATATGTCCTCTCCTTATTCTTTCTACCAAAATGCACCACTTCACGCTTTTCTGCATTAAATTTAATCTGCCACATGTCTGCCCATTTCACCAGCCTGTCTATGTCTTCTTGAAGTCTCTCCTCCTCACTGTTCACTATATTTCCAAGTTTTGTGTCATCTGCACATTTTGAAATTGTGCCCTGTACACCCACGTCCAAGTCATTAATATATATCAAGAAAAGCAGTGGTCCTAGAGCCGACTCCTGGGGAACACCACTGTGTACCTTCCTCCAGTCTGAAAAACCACCATGCACCACTACTCTCTGTTTCCTGTCACTTAGCCAATTTCGTATCCATGCTGTCACTGCCCCTTTTATTCCATGGGCTTCAACTTTGCTGGCAAGCCTATTATGTGGTACTTTGTCGAACGCTTTTTGGAAATCCATATACACCACGTCAACCACATTACCCTCATCAACCCTCTCTGTTACCTCATCAAAAAACTTATCAAGTTGGCTAAACACGATTTGCCTTTAACAAATCCGTGCTGGCTTTCCTTAATTAATCCACCCCCATCCAAGTGATTGTTGATTTTATCCCTGATTACTGTTTCTAAAAGCTTCCCCACTACCGAGGTTAAACTGACTCGCCTGTAGTTGCTGGGCTTATCTTTACACCCTTTTTTGAACAATGGTGTAACATTTGCAATTCTCCAGTCCTCTGGCACCAGCCCCGTATCTATGGAGGATTGGAATATTATGGCCAGTGCCATCCTTGATTTCCGCCCTCAATTTCCTCAGCATCCTAGGATGCATCCCATCCGCTCTTGCTGATTTATCTACTTTAAGTACAGCCAGCCTTTCTAATACCTCTTCTTTGTCAATTTTTATCCTATCAAGTATCTCTACTACCTCCTCCTTCACTGTGCCTCTGGCAGCATCCTCTTCCTTGGTGAAGACAGGTGCAAAGTACTCATTTAGTACCTCAGCCATAGCCTCTGCCTCCATGCATAGGTCTCCTTTTTGGTTCCTAATCGGCCCCATCCCTCCTCTTACTACCTTTTCACTATTTATATGCCAATAGAAGACTTTTGCATTACCTTTTATGTTGGCTGCCATTCTATTCTCACATCCTCTCTTTGCCCCTCTTATTTTCTTTTTCACTTCTTCTCTGACCTTTCTATATATAGCCTGATTCTCAGATGTATTTGCAACCTGACATCTGTCATACATACTCTTTTTCTGCTTCATCATCCAGGGAGCTCTGATTTTATAATAGCAAAATACTGCGGATGCTGGAAATCTGAAATAACAACAGAAAATGCTGGAAATATTCAGCAGGCCAGGCAGCATCCGTGGAGAGAGAAACAGGGTTAACGTTTCAGGTCTGGGACCCTTCATCAGAACTGGAAAAAGCTGGAAATGTAACAGATATTAGGCAGGTGCAGAGACAGGGGGGTGCGGTTTAGGAGGGGAGGAAGGAATTGAAAGAACATGCTGTGAAAATGTTGCAAATGGGAATGGCAAAATCATACTGCATGAAAAATGGGGGCAGGGATTATTATCTGAAATTGTTGAACTCTACGTTGAGTCCGGCAGGCTGCAAAGTGCCCAATCGAAAGATGAGGTGCTGTTCCTCCAGCTTACGTTGAGCTTCATTGGAACAATGTAATAGGCCGAGGACAGAGAGATCAGAGTGGGAGTGAAGCAGAGAATTAAAGTGACAGGCGACCGGAAGCTCAGGGTCACCCGTACAGATTGAACGGAGGTGTTCCGCAAAGCGGTCCCCCAATCTGCGTTTGTTCTCCCCAATGTAGAGGAGACCGCATCGTGAGCAGCGAATACAGTATATTAAATTGCAAGAAGTACAAGTAAATCGCTGTTTCACCTGGAAGGGGTGTTTGGGGCCCTGGACAGTGGGAAGGGATTTCAGATTTCAGATAATAATCCCTGCCCCCATTTTTCATGCAGTATGATTTTGCCATTCCCATTTGCAACATTTTCACAGCATGTTCTTTCAATTCCTTCCTCCCCTCCTAAACACCACCCCCCGCCCCCTGTCTCTGCACCTGCCTAATATCTGTTACATTCCCAGCTTTTTCCAGTTCTGATGAAGGGTCCCAGACCTGAAACATTAGCCCTGTTTCTCTCTCCACGGATGCTGCCTGGCCTGCTCTGATTTTAGTTGCCTTACCTTTCTCTCTCGTGGGAATGTACCTCGACTCTACCCGAACTATTTCCTCTTTAAAGGCAACCCATTGTTCCACTACAGTTTTGCCTGCCAATCTTTGATTCCAGTTTACCCGGGCCAGATCCGTTCTCATCCCACTGAAATTGGCCTTTCCCCAGTTAAACATTTTGGGGGGAAAATTCAGTTCATTTGCGCCTCCCGTTAGCGCCTAAAGAGGGTGCGAATGGGGCGCAAAGCAACTAGCGCCCGGGCGAGGCGATATCTGCTCCTCTCGTGGAATTGACCGGACATTTTGCGGCAGCGCTAAACAATACCACCCGATCTCCTGCGCACGCAGATCTTGACGTCATTTGAGCGTGCAACGCCCTTGGGGCGCCCCGGAACGGAAATTGAGTGGCGCCCCCCTCCTTTCCGCCTGGCGCTACCAACGACAGGTAGACTGGAACACTACCCAGTCGCTGTGGGGCTGGGGGGGGCGCTATTTAAAGGGGGCCTCTTCCTGGCTTTTTCTGTGGTAGACATTTTTGCACCAGTCGTTCTGAGAGAGAGAGAGAGATTTTGAGAGAGAGAGAAAGAGAGACTTCTGCATTGAGTCAACGCTGTCTGAAATAGTTTTGGCTTCTGACCATAACTTTGCAGGTACTTTGGTTTTTGACCTTCATTACTTTGATTGCCAAGCTACTATGGAGGCTGCAATGAATGGGGGCGTTGTCCTGCACCATCAGATTCAGAGGGCACAGAGACGCAGAGAGAGAGTGGCAATCATGGCCAGACGGAGGAGGGCCAACAGGCCTCGGTACAGGAGACCTTACCCTCCCAGGGTTTTTCGCCAACAGTTCTCCTACATTAATATGTTTGAGGAGCACTGTCTGCGAAGGCTGCGCTTCAGCAAGGAGGTGGTCACTGAGCTCTGCCACCTACTGCAGCCAGATTTGCAGCCTCAATTGAGGAGCAGGACGTCTCTGTCGGTGGCAGTGAAGATAACAGTGGCTCTCAACTTTTATGCCACCGGCTCATTTCAATCAGCTACTGGGGACATTGCCAATATCTCCCAGTTCGTGGTGCATTGCTGCATCCGTCAGGTCACAAATGCCCTCTATAAAAGAAGACAAGAGTACATCTCTTTCCCCATGACCCCGGACAAGCAGCAAGAATGCGCAATGGGCTTTGCTAGGATAGCGGGCTTCCCCATGGTGCAGGGCGCCATTGACTGCACGCATGTGGCTTTGCGTGCTCCGCATGAGAATGCCGAGGATTTCCTCAACCAAAAGGGCTTCCATTCCTTAAACGTTCAGATGGTCTGTGACCATAGACAGCTGATACTCGCTGTCATTGCCCACTATCCTGGCAGCAGCCATGATGCATTCATCCTGTGCCAGACTACTGTGGCAGAACTTTTCCAGGCACCGCATCACCCAGGTGGTTGGCTTCTCAGGGACAAGGGATATCCACTGTGCACCTGGCTGATGACACCGCTCCGTACACATAGAAACATAGAAGGTAGGAGCAGGAGTAGGCCATTCGGCCCCTCGAGCCTGCTCCGCCATTCAACGAGATCATGGCTGAGCATCCAAATTCAGTACCCTGTCCCTGCCTTCTCTCCATATCCCTTGATCCCTTTAGCCTTAAGAAATATATCCAACTCCTTCTTGAATATATTTAATGAATTGGCCTCCACTGCCCTCTGTGGTAGAGAATTCCACAGGTTCACCACTCTGGGTGAAGAAATTCCTCCTCATCTCAGTCCTAAATGGCTTACCCCTTATCCTTAGGCTGTGACCCCTGGTTCTGGACTCCCCGGCCATCAGGAACATCCTTCCTGCATCTAATCTGTCTAGCCCTGACAGAATTTTATAAGTTTCAATGAGATCACCTCTCATTCTTCTAAACTCCAACGAGTACAAGCCCAATCGACCCAATCTCTCCTCGTACGTCATTCCTGCCATCCCAGGTATCAGCCTGGTAAATCTTCGCTGCACCCCCTCCATGGCAAGAACATCCTTCCTCAGATAGGGTGACCAAAACTGCACACAATACTCAAGGTGTGGTCTCACCAAGGCCTTGTACAATTGCAGCAAGACATCCTTGTTCCTGTACTCGAACCCTCTCGCTACGAAGGCCAACATACCATTTGCCTTCTTAACCACCTGCTGCACCTGCATGCTTACCTTCAGCGACTGGTGCACAAGGACACCCAGGTCTCGTTGCACTTCCCCTTCTCCCAATCTATTGCCATTCAGATAATAATCTGCCTTCCTGTTTTTACCACCAAAGTGGATAACCTCACATTTATCCACATTATATTGCATCTGCCATGCTTCCGCCCAATCACCCAACCTGTCCAGATCATACTGGATTTTCAGGGCATCCTCACAGCACACTCTCCCACCCAGCTTTGTGTCGTCTGCAAATTTTGAGATATTACATCCAATTCCCTCGTCTAGATCATTAATATATATTGTGAATAGCTGGGGTCCTAGGACCGATCCCTGCGGTACCCCAGTAGTCACTGCCTGCCACTCAGAGAACGACCCGTTAATTCCGACTCTTTGCTTTCTGTCTGCCAACCAGTTCTCTATCCAAGTCAATACCTTGCCTCCAATCCCATGTGCCTTAACTTTGCACGCTAGTCTCTTATGCGGGACCTTATCGAAAGCTTTCTGAAAGTCCAAATACACCACATCCACTGGTTCTCCCTTATCGATTTTACCAACATCCCTGCTGAGCTGCGGTACAACGAGAGCCATCAAGCTACCAGGAACATCGTTGAGCACACAATCGGCGTGCTCAAGCAACGGTTCTGCTGTCTGGACCATTCTGGAGGAGCCCTGCAGTACTCGCCTGAGCTAGTCTCCCACTTCATTGTTGTGTGCTGCATGCTGCATAACCTGGCAATCCTCAGGACCCAGCCAATGCCACCAGGCCTTGGAGCACCACCAGAGGAGGAGGAGGAAGAGGAGGAGGATGATGATCAGTCGCACCAATGTCAAAACTGGAAGGGCCGTCCGTCAACGGCTGATAGTAAGCCGCTTCTAGGCCCCTGCTGAGGAAATGGCTTCTGCCACTGAGAACAACATAATGAAACCAACCCGCAACCCCTAAGCCGGCCAAGGCAACAATGATTGCAAAGACCAAACATGTACATTTTGAATACAAAAACGTTTTTATTTTACAAACTCTGTGTGTGTCTGATATACCTATCAATTCCTCCAATAAAAGGCGAAGAGTTACGAAGGTGACTAAAGGTTTTTATTGACTAAATAACAGCCCACTCTCGTGGGTGATCCGATCCAAGCAGGAGGAATACCAGCCAGTCGCTCACCTTTATACCTGGCCTGGTGGGTGGAGCCAAGGCGGAGTCGGCAGTGGTCATCCCAGGTATAGCAGTGTGGCAAGAGGCGACCTCGTACCGTGATACAATAGTGGTCAGTGATACAGTTATAACGAACAGTGGTGAACAGTGCTAACTACTAACAGTGATACGATAGTGAACGTGGTTTACCACATTCACCCCTTGTTTAGAATTAAGTCCGGCGGGGTGAAGTGTACTACCAATTCTGGTAGGTCAGTCTGTCCGGAGGCTTCGTAAGCCTCTCCGATCGCCGCAGCGGTGGTGTTGCCTTATCCGGTGCTGGTGCCTTATCCGGTGTTGATGCTGGTGTTTGCGTGGTCGGCGAGGGCTCGTGGGGTTCCGGCATGCCGTCTACCTGGACTGAGGTTGGGGGGGGTGGTGGCGGTGTTTCCGGATCGGCTGAGGGTGCGAGGTCTCGTAGGGAGACAGTGTCCTCCCGCCCGTCTGGGTACGCCACGTAGGCGTACTGGGGGTTGGCGTGCAGGAGGTTCACCCTCTCGACCAGGGGGTCCGTTTTATGGGTCCTCACGTGTTTCCGCAGCCAGACCGGCCCCGGGGCGGTCAGCCAGGTTGGTAGAGTGGTTCCCGTAGTCGACTTCCTGGGGAAAACGAACATTCGTTCATGGGGGGTGGTGTTAGTGGCCGTGCAAAGTAATGACCGGATGGAGTGCAGCGCTGTCGGGAGGACTTCTTGCCAGCGGGAGGTTGGGAGGCCCTTAGACTTTAAGGCTAAGAGGACGGCCTTCCATACCGTCGCGTTCTCTCTTTCCACCTGACCGTTACCTCTGGGGTTGTAGCTGGTGGTCCTGCTTGCTGCAATACCTCTCTCTAGGAGGAATTGCCGGAGTTCCTCGCTCATGAAGGAGGAGCCCCGGTCGCTGTGTATATAGTTCGGGAACCCGAACAAGGCGAAGAGGGCATTCAGGCACTTAATGACCGTGCTACTGGTCATGTCGGGGCAGGGGAAGGCAAAGGGGAAACGGGAGTACTCATCAACGATGTTGAGGAAGTACACATTACGGTCAGAGGACGGGAGGGGCCCCTTAAAGTCGATGCTCAGGCGCTCGAAGGGGCGGGTGGCCTTGATCAGGCTTGCTCGGTCCGGCCTATAGAAGTGCGGTTTGCACTCCGCACAGGTCTGGCAGTTCCTGGTCATGGTCCTGACCTCCTCGATGGAGTAGGTCAGGTTGCGGGCCTTAATGAAATGGTAGAGTCTGGTGACTCCGGGGTGGCAGAGCTGGTCGTGGAGGGTCTGAAGCCTATCGATATGCGCGCTGGCGCATGTCATTCGTGAAAGGGCATCAGGGGATTCGTTCAGCTTGCCTGGCCGGTACAAGATCTCATAATCGTAGGTGGAGAGCTCGATTCTCCATCTCAAAATCTTGTCATTCTTGATTTTGCCCTTCAGCTTGTTATTAAACATGAAAGCCACCGAACGCTGGTCGGTGAGGAGGGTAAATCGTTTGCCTGCCAGGTAGTGCCTCCAGCGCCGTACTGCCTCCACGATCGCCTGGGCCTCTTTCTCGACCGACGAATGTTGGATCTCGGGGCCCTGTAGGGTCCTTGAGAAGAAGGCCACTGGCCTCCCCTCCTGGTTTAGGGTGGCGGCTAAGGCGAAGTCGGATGCGTCGCTCTCCACCTGAAAGGGGATGGACTCGTCCACTGCGTGCATCGTGGCCTTGGCTATGTCTCCCTTAATGAGGGAGAAGGCCGCGCACGCCTCCTCCGTGAGGGGGAAGGAAGTGGCTTTCAGGAGGGGTCTGGCTTTGTCCGCGTAATTGGGTACCCATTGGGCATAGTAGGCGAAAAGCCCCAGGGTTCTCCTAAGTGCTTTAGGGCAGTGGGGGAGGGGTAGCTCCATGAGGGGGCGCATTCTTTCTGGGTCGGGGCCGATGATTCCGTTCTCCACTACGCAGCCGAGGATGGCAAGGCGCGTGGTGTTAAACACGCATTTCTCCTTATTGTAGGTGAGGTTCAGCCGTTGGGCCGTACGGAGGAATTTCTCCAGATTCGCGTCATGTTCCTGCTGGTCGCGGCCGCAGATAGTGACGTTATCTAGGTAGGGGAATGTAGCCTGCAGTTCGTTCTGGTCAACCATCTGGTCCATCTCCCTTTGGAAGACCGAGACCCCATTAGTGACACCGAAGGGGACCCTAAGGAAGTGGTATAGGCGCCCATTCGCCTCGAAGGCGGTATACTGGCGGTCCTCAGGGTGGATAGGGAGTTGGTGGTAGGCCGACTTCAGGTCGATGGTCGAGAATACTTTATACTGTGCAATCTGATTGACCATGTCAGATATGCGGGGGAGGGGGTATGCGTCCAGCTGGGTATATCTGTTTATGGTCTGGCTGTAGTCGATGACCAGGCGGTTTTTATCGCCGGTCTTTACGACTACGACCTGGGCACGCCAGGGGCTGCTGCTCCCCTCGATAATGCCCTCTTTCAGGAGGCGCCGCACCTCAGAGCTAATGAAGGCTCTGTCCCCGGCGCTATACCGCCTGCTTTTGGTAGCGACGGGTTTGCAGTCAGGGGTAAGGTTAGCAAACAGAGAGGGTGGCGGGACCTTGAGGGTGGAGAGGCTGCAGGTGTTACGCGGTGGGCGGTTTAACGTTTGCTGGTTGTTGACTGTGAGTGGGGGGAGGGGTCCACCGTATGCTAGGGTTACGCTTTGGAGGTGGGATTGGAAGTCCAGCCCTAGTAGGACGGCAGCGCAGAGATGGGGGAGGACGAGGAGTTTAAAGTTTTTATACTCCGTGCCCTTAACCGACAGGGTCACGACACAGTAGCCGCTGATGTCCGTGGCGTGGGACCTCGATGCCATCGAGATTCGGCTGCGCGTTGGTAGGACAGAGAGGGAGTAGTGGCTCACCGTGTCTGGGTGGATGAAGCTCTCCGTGCTTCCGCTGTCGAACAGGCAGGTCGTGGCGTGGCCGTTCACTTTGATGTCCATCATTGACTTGGACAGATGGTGCGGGCGGGCTTGGTCCAGGGTGACGGAAGCTAGTGTGTAGCTGAGCGAGTCGTTGTCATCTGCGGGCGAGGCGGTCGGGCGTGGTGAGTAAAATGGCGTCTCCCACGAGGTAGGGCCCCATGAGGCACTATTGGGGTCGGTTGCCTTAATCAAAGATGGCCGCCCCCATGACTCATGTGTGGGGATGCTGGCCTCAGTTGCCCTAAACAAAGATGGCCGCCCCCATGACTCATGTGTGGGGATGCTGGCCTCAGTTGCCCTAAACGAAGATGGCCGCCCCCATAGTTCGCATGCGGCACTGCTGGCCTCTGAGGATCCGCTCCTGCAGGCCTTGGAGAAGTGGCCTTTCTTCAGGCAGGTTTTACATATGGAGTTCTTGGCTGGGCAGCGCGACCTCGGGTGCTTCTCCTGGCCACAAAAAAAACAGCCGGCGGCCCGATCGCGGATGCCCGATGTCGGGGCCGGTGCCGGGGGTGGCGGGGCCGGTCGGGTCCGGGACGCCGACGCAGAGGTAGGTCCCGGGGGCGGCGCTGGGAAGGGTGCTGTGGTAGGGGTCGGGCCCGAGTCCCAGGGTCGCGAGCAGTACCTGGTGAATGCTTCCTGATCTTGGTGGGCCACTTCCAGGGAGATAGCGAGGGCTTCAGCTTTTTCCATGCTGAGGTCTTTAGCTTCCAGCAGTCTTTGCCGTGAGTACTCGGACCGTAGGCCTTTCAGGAATGCGTCGCGGATATTATCTTCAGTATTTTCGGCTGCCGACACCGATTTAAAGTCACAGTTCCTGGCGAGTGCATATAGCGCCTGTGAGAATTCGGCTACTGATTCTCCTGGCTGTTGCGGCCGTGATCTTAGGAGGTGCCTAGCGTACATGTAGTTTACCGGGGTCCGGTACTTCTGTTTCAGCAGGTTGATGGCGGTCTCGTAGGTAGTCATGTCCTCGATGAGAGTGTATACTCTCGGGCTCAGTTGTGCCTGCAGGACACTTAGTTTGGATGCCTGAGGGACGCTGGATTCTCTCAGGTATGATTCGAAGCAGACCAGCCAGTGTTTAAAGTCTGCGGCTGAGTTTGCTGCTCGTGGGTTCAGGTCCAGGTACGGCGGTCTGAGGGCTCGCAGCCAAGCTGGCTGGTGTGGCTGTGCTCCTGGGAGCTGCGCTGGTGGCTCCTCCGCCGGTTGTGACTCGTTGTCGGACATCATTAAATTTAGTCAATAAAATTGATATACCTATCAATTCCTCCAATAAAAGGCGAAGAGTTACGAAGGTGACTAAAGGTTTTTATTGACTAAATAACAGCCCACTCTCGTGGGTGATCCGATCCAAGCAGGAGGAATACCAGCCAGTCGCTCACCTTTATACCTGGCCTGGTGGGTGGAGCCAAGGCGGAGTCGGCAGTGGTCATCCCAGGTATAGCAGTGTGGCAAGAGGCGACCTCGTACCGTGATACAATAGTGGTCAGTGATACAGTTATAACGAACAGTGGTGAACAGTGCTAACTACTAACAGTGATACGATAGTGAACGTGGTTTACCACAGTGTCATTTCCACATGACAAACTAATAGAAAGAAACACAAAAAAAACAGTCATTAACATAACTGGCTCTCACAACCTGGAGATAATGTCCAAAACACTAAAAAAAAATTTGACCACGAGCCTCGGCCTTTAATAAAAAAATGAACAACATTTTGTCACACCTCCTACTTTTTGCCCTTCGAGGGTGATCTCCTTCCCTTGCGCACTTCCCACCTTCCCACCCTACAGCTCCTCCGTAATGGGACCCCAGTGGCTGCAGCAAGGCTGATGGAAGGCTGCTGATTGTCACAACCGGAGACTGCAGATGCCCTTGAAGGACGGCCTCGACCACCTCTGGGCCTGGAGGGCCCGGCTGCTGACTGCACCAACTCTGCATGGGCGGCAGCAGTCTGTCCTACAGGCGGTGGCAAGTGCAGTGGAGAACTGACAGTGGTGGCAGCAGGAATGCTGTCATCTTGAGAGAGGACAGCAACTCCCTGCTCGACAGACACACTGGCACTCCCACGGGGCAGCACTTCAGCATCCGGAGCAATCTGCTGGAGCACAGATTGCTGGCCTGCTGCGGCGTGGTGAGAGCCCCGGGGAAATGTGTCCGAACTAGCGAGGATGGCAGCAGTCAGTGCTTGCGTGGCCTCAATCTAAGTCTGCATGAGAACAGTCAGAGATGGGCTTATGGCAGCCAGTGACTGAATTGCAGCACTAAGCATTTGCGTGGCATCCGCCTGTGCTACTGCGAAGTGCTCCACACTCCTTGCCAGTGATTCAATGCATTCGGGCACCCTTCCCACTGCACCCATGAGCTCAGTGTGCCTGTGCACCACCTGGGTGTTCATTTCAGTGATGAGCAGCTCCTCCTCTGCGTCCAGTACAGCAGGACTCGCTGGCATACTCTCCCTCCGGGGAGAAGGCCCCCGAGATTTCCTACCCCCATCACGTTGCTACAGCCTGCTGGGTCCTGGAACTTCACCCTCATCAGACCCTTCCCCCCTGCTCCCCTCCAGGGAAGGCGTGTTCCCAGTGTGGGCATGGGCATCCTCGGGAGAGGGTGGCGCTGATGCTCCGGCTTCCTCTTTCTCCTCGCCTGCAGCTTCACTCCCAAGGGCAGCTTGAGCGCCCATCTCCTCAACCACCATCTGAAAGCAGGGAGGTACAAGAGTGGCTTTAGCGTGAGGACAGGGTGGCAGCAAGGGAGGAATGAGTGCAGCAATTTAGTAAGTTGGATTGAAAGTGTCAAAGGCTGGTGTTGTGAGAAACAAGTGGAAGGAGAGAGGAAAAAAGGTGATGACCTTACCATTGCTGTCCAGAACGGGGTCGGCGTCTCCAATGGCGACGGGACCGATCACCCGACTTGCCACAATCCTCTGGACGTGCACCTCAAGATCGCTGAGGGGTTGCAGCTGAGGCCACCCTCCACCCGTCCGTTGCTGCTGATTCTTATTATGAGATAGTTTGGCCTGCAAGAAAAAGGATGGCGTCTGAGTAAATATACAGCCATGGTCTTGCCTGATGTGCCTCCCATAGTTGAATAGCCCTTACTGTATGCAGCCATGGTCTTGCCTGAACTGCATCCCATAGTTGAATAGCCCTTACTGTATGCAAAGTGTGGAATGTGCGTGTGTGTTTGATGAAAAGGCCATAGGTCTTGGATGAGTGTTGGGCATTGGGGCTTTTAAGACCCTCTGGCCATAGAGTGAGGTTGAGATGGAAGGATGGAGAGGTTTTGAAAAGAAGCCACTCACCCTGACGACCCGAGTGAGGTTGTTGAACTTTTTTCTACATTGGATATGGGTCCTGGGCACCATGCTCCTTGAGGAGACGCTCTGAGCCACCTCCTTCCACACTCTTCTGGCCTCCTGCCACTCCCTGGGTACAGTATAGATCTTGTGTGCTCCACCGCACCAACCAGAGCCTCCAAGGCCCACTCGCTGAAGCGATGTACTCGCTCCCTGGCCCTCTCCATAGTCCTTGCCTGCAAGATTTAACCACAGGTCTGTCCAGGCCGAGATTCAAGGCTCCAATGAGCAGGGTGTGGCTGGAGTGCAAAATCGACCCTCCCCTTTAAGAACTGACCGGCGCCAGTGTGTCTGTGTTCAATCGGTAACTGACAGCACCTGCGCTGTGCCCACGCTCTGAGGTAGCGCCTCGCTCCTCGGCTTTAAGAGAGGTGTGTTGCACCTGATTTAGTGCTCCAATTACCTCCAGGGGCGGTAAAAGCCAAGTTTGCTGTCAGAGGCGATAATTAGCGCCAGGCGCTAAATTTTGCGCACAGCCGATAACGGCGCCCCAAACAGGGCAATACTGAATTTCTCCCCCTTTTACTCTAGATTGCTCCCTGTCCTTTTCTATTGCTAATCTAAACCTTATGATATTATGATCACTATTCCCTAAATGTTCACCTACTGACACTTGCTCCACTTGACCTACCTCTCTCCCCAGAACCAGATCCAGCAATGCCTCCTCCCTCATCGGGCTGGAAACATACTGATCAAGAAAGTTCTCCTGAACACACTTCAGAAATTCTTCCCCTTCTCTGCCCTTAACACTATTACGATCCCAGTCTATATTAGGATAGTTTAAGTCTCCCATTATTACTACTCTAGAGTTCTTGCACCTCCGCAAATTTGCTCCTCCATATCTTTCCGACTAGTTGGTGGTCTATAGAATACACCTAGTAGTATAATGGCACCTCTATTATTTCTTAATTCTAGCCATATAGATTCTGTCATTGACCCCTCCAGGACATCCTCCCTCTCCAGCACTGTAACATTCTCCTTAACCAATACTGCCACACCACCTCGTATCTTTCCTTCCCTATCTTTCCTGAGAACTTTATAACCAGGAATACTTAATACCTAATCCTGCCCTTTTTTGAGCCAGGTCTCAGTTATTGCCACAACATCTTATTCCCATGTGGCTATTTGTGCCTGCAGCTCACTTACCTTGTTTACTGTGCTTCGTGTGTTCACATACATACACTGTAAACCCATCTTAGACCATCCTGTATTCTCTCTTAGTTGGACCCCACCTAATACCTTACTATTTCTTACTTTAGTGCTCTCTGCCTCTCCCAATCCTTTGAGCACTTTATTTCCCCTTTCTAATGTTACATCCTGGTGCCCATCTCCCAATTTTCAGCATTCAACTGCCTTGGTGAGTTGCTGCAGTGCATCTCGTGGCTGCAGTGTGTACCATCTACAAGATGCACTGCAGCAACTCACCAAGGCTTCTTCGACAGCCCCTCCCAAACCCGCGACCTCTTCCACCTAGAAGGACAAGGGCAGCAGGTGCATGGGAACACCACCACCTCCAAGTTCCTCTCCAAGTCACGCACCATCCTGACTTGGAAGTATATCGCCGTTCCTTCATCGTCGCTGGGTCAAAATCCTGGAACTCCCTCCCTAACAGCACTGTGGGAGTACCTCCACCACACGGACTGCAGCTGTTCAAGAAGGCGGCTCACCACCACATTCTCAAGGGCAATTAGGGATGGGCAATAAAGGCTGGCCTTGCCAGCAACGCCTACATCCCAGAAATGAATAAAAAACAAAAAACTGAATCACTGCTGACCTGTACCTCAACTCCATTTACCCACCTTAGCTCCATATCCCTTGATAACCTTATCCAACAAAAACCTATCAATCTCAGTCTTGAAAATTTCAGTTGATGCCGAGCACCTACAGTCTTTTGGGGAGTCAGGGGGAAGGAAGAGTTCCAGATTCCTACTACCCTTTGTGTGAAAAACTGCTTCCAGATTTCACTCCTGAATGGCCTAGCTCCTTCCATGCCTCAGCTCATCTGCTGCTGAAACCCTCATCCTCTTTGTTACCCCTAGACAACACTATTCGAACACTGTTCTGGCCGGCCTACTACCTTGCACTCTCCGTGAACGTGAGCGCATCCAAAACTCTGCTTCCCATAACCTCATTCCAATTCCCGTTCACCCGCTGACCTACATTGGCTCCCGGTCCGGCAATGCCTCGATTTTAAAATTCTCATCCTTGTTTTTAAATCCCTCCATGGCCTCACCCTTCCCTACCTCTGTAACCTCCTCCAGTCCTACAACCCTCCCAGATCTCTGCATTCCTCCAATTTTGGCCGCTTGCGCATCTCCGATTTTCATCAATAATCCAGTATTGATGGCCGTGCCTTCAGCTGTCTAGGCCTTAAGCTCTGCAATTCCCTTCCTAAACCTCTTCGCCTCTCTACCTCTCTCTCTCTCTCTCTCCTCCTTTAAGAGGCTCCTTAAAACCTACCACTTTTGGTTACCTGTCCTAATATCTCCTGTGTTGCTCGGTGTCAAACTTTTTTGCTAACACGTCTGTGAAGCACCTTGGGATGTATTACCACGTTAAAGGCACTATATAAATGCAAGTTGTTGTTGTTGCTGTTCTGGATTACCCCACTGGAGGAACTAGTTTCCCTCGATCTACCCCATCAAATCCCTTCATTATTTTAAACACCTTGGGCTCGATGTTGCCAGTGTGGGCGGGCTGGGGCGTGTCAGGTGGCATTCGTGTCAGGACCCTGACTCCGAAGTGAAGTGGGGAAAAAGAGCGATTTTCCCCTAATTAGGCAATTGATTTCCAGCGTGTGGGAAACCCCGGCCCAATGAGTCTTTTCATACAGAAAGTCGCCTCCGATGACGTCATCAATGCTGCTGGATTTAAGGCCTGCAAGCAGCCTTACTTCTTCTGGAGACTGCAAACTTTATGGTGATTGTAGTAAGGAATTCATTGATCGACTATGTCCACCAGCAGGCAAAAGTGTGCACCTCGCTTTGATGAGTCCTCCCTCCAAGCTCTGGTGGAGGGAGCAAGATCGAATAAGAAGGTGCTCTTCCCTTCCTCAGGGAGAAAAAAGCCACCCCAGCAGACTAAAGCTGTGTGGCTGCAAGTGGCCCAGGAGGTCAACTCCATATCGATGAGCCGCAGAACCTGGCTGCAATGCAGGAAGAGGTTTCATGACCTTCTCCGCACAGGAAAAGTGAGTATGACTTTCCCATCTACCTCAATCTGATCCCCATCGCCTCTCCTCACCAGCACTCTGCTTTGCTAACCTCTTCCTCCACATCCCACTTGACACTTACATCCCTGCACCCTTATCCATTGCCTCTCTCTCTATGGTCACATTCACTTAACTATTCGACCATGTAGCCCTCACACTCCCTATCACTGTGATGCAACAACAACTTACAACACACAGGGAGGGCCCTTTGTCTCCTTCTAAGCATCTATGCTATGCATTCTCGACACTCACTCCTTCATTCTCACTCAAACTTCACTTGTGTCCCTCATTGCAGGAAAAGAGAGCCCACAATAAGAGGGAAAGAGCGAGGACAGGAGGAGGGCCACCCTCAGTAGCCCAGCTCACCGCCTGGGAGGAGGTGGCCCTGGAAATTGCCGGGATCGAGGAGGATTCCCAAGTGGGGGACGGACAGACGGGCGCATCACAGCAAGCTGGTGACAGAATAGTTTGGCATCTCTCTCATTGACATTGCATGAGTCACTGATAATGAATCTGATACTCTAACAGATTGACTTATGATCACCTGCACTATTCAATGTGCATGTAACCTTGGCCTCACATCTCTAATTCTTTCCTTTACTCTCCCACAGGACCATCGAAAGCCCCCGTCCCCACTGTCCAGAAGGAAGAGCCTGAGCTTCCAGACTCCTCAGAGGAAGCTACAACCTCTGAGGGCGCAGCGTCAGCAGAATTCAGTGCACCCAGCACCAGCGCAGACACTCACACCTCGGTGGGACCTTCGCGAGATAGAGTGCTGTTGGCACTTGGTGTATCACAGCTCACAAGTGAGCATCAGCAGATGGTGGAGACAGGGACAGCAGTGGAGAGTCCTCGTCGGAGGCTCAGCTGCATGTTGACCCTGTGCCTCCGGGTCCATCCAGAAGGAGAGCGGTACTGGAACTCCAGGAACAGGTGCAGGAGTTTCTGGCAGGTTTTGTCTCCAGGATCATTGCGAGTGTGGAGCGAATGGAGGAGTCCATCGGGAACATGAGCAGAGCCTTTGTGGAGGCATTGGCGCATGAACGCATCACCGCGGAAAGGATGGCAACCTCCGTGGAAAGGATGGCTAACTCTGTGGTAAGGCTGGCTACCATAGAGGAGAGGATGGCTACGGTAGAGGAGAGGATGGCTACGGCCATGGAGGAGCTTAGTCGCCAGGGTCTTGAAAACATGGTCATTGTTCAGAATAAAATGACATCTCTTGAGGAGCGATGGTCAGCTATTGAGCATAGAAGCCAGACCTTCATGGAAGTCCTCTGGAGTGGGACTTCCAGTGCAGAAACGGGTCCTCATGGCCCCCCTGAAGTGCAGCAAGGTGCTGTCAAGCCACTTGCTAGCTCTGAAGTGGGGCTGACCCATGAGAGAGATGTTGGTGGCGGACAACAAGGAAAAGGGGGCTCCTCTCCAAGCGCTCACACGACCATGCCACTGCGGAGCCCTCGGTGAGAGCCCCACCAGAGTCCTCACTCAACTGAGATGGGCGTCTCAGCCCCTGCACAGCCGCAGGAGCAGCAGACTGTTCCCGACCCCAGAGGATGCCCGCCAAAGGCGTCGAGACACGAGCAGCAAGAAATTGAGCAAAGGGCCTCCACATCTGCTGAAGCCACAGGGGAAGTACCACGTAGGAGCATGCGTAAGAGGAAGATAATGCACAAGTAGTCACAAGAGTAGTCACTTGGGTGCTGTGATGTACTGTATTTGGACCAACCATCCTTGTCATGGTATCATAAGCAGATTTGATGGCAAACTGTTGAAGTTGTGGCCTGTGTCTTTTCGCAAATGGGACTTTCACATTGAGGGCTTAGGGCGACTTGCAATTGTCAATATGGTGATCAGTGTGATAGGAATCCGCAGGTTCTTGTCCATTGTCGATGCTCTGGTAAGAAGGTGCGAGACAAAGGTGTTTGATTGTGCAGGCTAAGCAAATCTAGCCAACATGAGTGCATCCCTTGCATCCCGGGCAGCAATGTGGTCATGCTCTGGCGCCTTCTAGCCTGTGCAGTTTCAGGTGGGTGAGCAGCAGCTTGGCGCTCCTGTTGTTGCTCCTGCTGTTGGTGCTGCTGTTGTTCAGGGTTCTGCTGCTGCCGTGGCTGGTCTTCGTCTGAATCTGATGTCCAGGAGGAAAGGAAATAAATGGTTCCCATGCTTCTGCTATATACCTCAGTTGAGGAAGCACTCAGTCAAGGTGGGGAGAGGGCTTTCCCAGGAGGTCACACTGGAGATGGGTCTCAGGGTCCAAACATCCACAACAATGAGTAGGCCTGCTAAAAGTTCCCCCAGACCTGAGACAACAAAGTTCTGCCACCTGCAAATGATGATTGCTGAAAACTCCTTTTTAATGGTGGAGCTGCAGCTGTTAATAAGCAATCCACTTGTGAGGCTGCCAGGATTATCTGGCATGTTCTAGAGGAGGCGTGTAGGATGGGGGAAATGTCTCAAAATCAGAAAGGCCTCAAAATTGGATTATAGAGGCAATTGAGTGGTTATTAAGGGCCTTAAGGGCCTTAAGGGCCTATCCCACTTCTTGGAGGCGGGATGGAAACGGGGTCTGAAACCCCGATTCTGGGAAAATTGCTCGGTGCCAGGATGGAGGCGGGATCAGGCCCGCATGCCATTTTTTGCGATTTTAACATCTCACACGCCTCCAATCCCGCCTCCTTGGGCCTGGCAAAATCGAGCCCCTCGAGTAATTCACCCTCAATCGCCTACACTCAAGGGAATACAAACCAAGTTTATGCAACCTGTTCTCATAATATAACCCTTTAAGCCCAACATAAAAAGATAGATTAATATTTCAGATACAGTCGGGCTTACAAGAGTCAGTTCTCTATATTTAAAGGAAATAAAAGCCCACTTGAAGATATAATTTGTACATCAGATTTTACAAATATCCACTTTATCTTATTTTCTTCGCTTATTTAAGTTTTGTAGTGGCGCTTCGTAATTTCCAAACATGCAGCCACTGAGCTTTGAGGCTTTTAACAACGAGTAGACGCGTGTCGAAATAAAACGTTCCAAAACGTAACTTTGTCTTTAAACTGTTTACTGTAACACCTTACAAACAGAATTACAAAGCAAAACACGTTTAAACGAACACGGTCAAAAACTGTATTGCTCCAGCCCTCAAAAGCCTTTACCTTCTCTCCAGCCTCGTGCAGCTTGAACTGTAAAATGGCTGGATACCATGTGACAATCTTAAGGACTGTACCATTGTAGCAAGAATAAAGGGGGTATCTCAGACTATACTACTGGAACAAGAAAATAGGGGGTTTCTCAATACAATAAGTCAGTCAGGTAAATTAACTGTATTATACTATTTAACCAATATTTTAAGTATTTTCTTTCTTAAACTTTCATGACTCTTACATTCTGGCCCCTAATTGACTAGGCACATGAAGCATATCAATTACTCAAACATTCTTAAGAGTCATAAACTAATGAGTTCAACATATTTACAATATAAATGTCCACTTTTTTCGTTCAGGAACCTTTCACGCTGCTTCTTGTAGCAGGCAGAGCTTTGTGATCCGTCTTTCCAGGGTACTGGTCTTGGTTTGCAAACAAACGCGACGAACAACGCCTCTGGAGTCTGGCATGGTCTTAATTATTTTTCCCATCAACCAAGAATTTCTAGGGGCTGAATCATCCACGATTAAGACGATGTCTCCGACAATGAAGTTCCTCTTTATTTTGGGCCATTTTTGACGCTCCTATAGCAGAGGTAAGTATTCTCTTGTCCATCTGGTCCAGAAAAGGTCTGACATATACTGAACTTGCCTCCACTTCCGACGGGCATACAGATCTTCCTTTTTGAAGACTCCCGGGGGCATGACTGGCTGTGTTTTCAACAACAACAGGTGGTTCGGAGTCAGGGCTTCGAGGTCATTGGGATCATCTGATGTCTTAGTTATCGGTCGGTCATTAATGATGGCTTCAACCTCACACAGAACGGTTTGAAGTCCCTCGTCGTCAAGCACTTGCAGCTTCAGTACAGAACTGAGTAGTTTTCTTACGGTGCGTATCTGTCTTTCCCAGACACCTCCATGGTGGGATGCAGCCGGTGGATTGAAGATCCACTTAATTCCTGTTTGCATCATGGCTTCCTGTATTTTAAGCTGATTCCAACCTTCAATAGCTTCCCGTAGTTCTCTCTCCGCTCCGACAAAATTAGTGCCATTATCAGAACGCATAATGGACACCTGTCCTCTTCTACAGACAAAGTGCTGCAGGGCATTAATACAGGAATCAGTGTCAAGCGTGTGTGCCACCTCAATATGAACTGCTCTGATGGTCAAACAAGTGAAAAGCACACCATATCTCTTGACAAGGCTCCGTCCTCGCTTTACCTCGAAAGGCCCGAAATAGTCCACCCCTACGTTTGTAAATGGGGGCTTGTCTGGTAACAAACGGTCTTCAGGCAGGTCTGCCATTTTCTGCTCCCCAGCTCTAGCGTGTAACCGTCTGCAAACAATGCATTCAGAGAGTATTTTTCTTATTACAGAATTAGCTCCTGGAATCCAGTATCTTTGTCTTAGCTTCGCAAGCACGTGATTCCTCCCACTGTGTCCAATACTCTGGTGTATATGCTGAAGAATGAGAGTAGCAACCCGGAGGTCCTTAGAAAGGATAGCAGGATGCTTGGCCTCCTCTGGCATAGCAGATTTGTTTAGTCACCCTCCCACCCTCAGTACTCCATCTTGCAGTGTAGGGTCCAGCTTGTAGATATGACTACCTTTCTTGATTGGAGTATTTCGCTGTAAAGCTTCGATTTCTTCTGGATATCTTTGTCTTTGACTGAAGCAAACTATCTCCATCTCAGCCTTGGCCAAATCCTCCACGGTCAATGAATTCTTACCCAATGTGGTCTTGTGCTGGTGCATATATTGCTGTAGAAGCATTCTCTGCTTATCAGGGTTACTTTCAGACTGATGGATAGTGGCTCGATACTCTTTTCTCTTACCGCTCAGGTGTAGCAGCAACTCTTTCAACCTTAGAAACCATGCAACTGCTTTCCTCAACTGGTGCCATCCTGAGAAATGGTTAACAAGCTTGTTCACTGTGTCAAAGTTCTCTTTCATAGTTATGAGATTTACTGTGACTGATCTCTTGACTTCGACGTCGTCTTCAGCAATCTGACTTGGCATATCTGGTCTTTCTGGCCATGATCTCTCTGTTTCCAGCAGATAACTTGGGCCTTGTATCCAAGTTTCTCTCCTCATGACGTTTTCAGCCTTCAATCCCCGTGAGGCTTGATCTGCTGGGTTTAATGAGGTGTTTACATACCACCATTGAGATGGTTGTGTAGCTTCTCTAATGGATGAGATTCTGTTTGCTACGAAGGTCTTGAAGCGTATCTTCTCATTCTCTATATACTTCAGCACCGTCGTGCTATCTGTCCAGAAGACAGATTCTTCTAATGGGAGCTGTAACTCTTTCCGCATCACCTGGTCAACTTTAACTGCAACAACCGCTGCCGTCAACTCCAGTCTCGGGATGGTGACCTGCTTCAGTGGAGCCACCCTGGATTTCCCCATGAGGAAGGCACAATGTTTCTGGCCCTGTTGATTTGTCAGCAAGAGGTAAGTAGCCGTGCCATAGCCGTCCTCACTGACGTCCGAGAAATGATGTAGTTGAGCCGTCTTTGTAACTCCAAAACTCACAGGCTTGATGCATCTACTGACGTTGAAGCTAGAAAGTTGTTGCAAATCTGTCAACCACCTGAGCCATCTCTGAGCTTGACCTTCTGGGATATCTTCATCCCATCCTCTCTTGTCTCTACACAGCTCTCGTAGGATCAGCTTCACCGGCAGAATGAGTGGTGCCAGGAATCCAAGAGGGTCGTAGATGGAACTGACCACGGAGAAAATCCCTCGTCTTGTGGATGGTCTTTCGTTCACCATTATTCTGAAGTTGAACGTGTCTGACTCAATGCACCATTGTACACCAAGAGCTCTCTCAATAGGAAGGACATCGTGGCTCAGGTCCAGATCTTTGACTTCAGTGGCTCTTTCCTTTTCTGGGATAGAAGCTAGAACTGCTCTGCTGTTGCTTATCCACTTAGTCAGATGGAATCCTCCATTCGAACACAGAGTTCCAAGGTCTCTTGACAGTGCAATGGCATTGTCTTCTGTTGACACGGACTTCAGACAGTCATCGACATAAAAGTTTCTGAAGATTGTCTCCACAGCCTCTGATGGTGCTTTGCCTTTGCCATCTTCTGCAGTTTTTCTGAGAGCGTAGCTTGCACAGCTGGGAGATGATGTGGCTCTGAACAAGTGTACAGCCATTCTACATTCCACCATCGCTTGACTAACGTCGCCATCTGGCCACCAAAGGAAACGCAGAAGATCAGCATCTTCATCAGGGATTCTGACTTGGTAGAACATTGATTCTATGTCTGCCATCATGGCAACGAGCTCTTGTCTAAACCTAGTCAAGACGCCAATGAGGGTATTAGTAAGATCAGGGCCTTGAAGCAGCTGGTCATTCAGTGAAGTTCCTCTGAATGAGGCGGCGCAGTCAAACACTACACGGATCTTTTTCTTCTTTGGGTGATACACACCGTGATGAGGAATGTACCAGACCCTTCCATCGTCTCTGTTCAACTGTTCCTCGGGCATTTTTACAGCATAGCCTTTCGCTATGATGTTTCTCATGAAGCCTTTGTAGTCTTCATGAAAGTCGGGGTTCTTGTTCAGCTTTCTCTTTAGACTGATGGCGCGCTGCTCTGCTATGCAGTGATTGTTCGGCATCTTCGCGGTCTGTCTTCTCAGTGGCAAACCAATGTGATAGTGGCCATCAATGAACTGTGTAGACCTTGTCATCAAATCCATGAACTGATGGTCTTCTTGTGACATCTCTGTCTTTTCCTCACAGCTGCGTTCTGAGAAGTCTGCGTTGAACTGCTGTATCAACAGCTCTTCAATGCTTGCGATAGAGATACAATTAACTGTTACATTTTGTCGTTGCTCCTTTGGCTTGTTGCCCTCATCTCTCCTTACCGGTCCATTGACTACCCATCCAAGGGCTGTCCTGACTGCGTAGGGTCCGTCATCCTTGCTGTTTATCACCTGCCGTGGCTCCATAGTTTTGTAGGCATTGGTTCCAATTAATAGGCCAATTTCTGCTTCAATATATGGGAGACGCACCTTTTCCAGGTAAGGCCATCTCTCCACATCCTTCTGCAGGGCTAAGTTTCCTATTTTAACAGGAATCTCCCTCTGTGTGAAAACATTAGGCAGGTCTATGAAGTCCTTCTCTTCAAGTCCACACACTTCTAAGTCTGACAGGATATAACTTTGCATTGACTTCTCATGACCCATGGTGCGTAATAGGATTTCTGTTCTTCTGCCTCTAACGTTCAGCTGTCGCATGAGTGATTCTGTGCAGAACGTTGCTGAACTACCTGGATCCATGAAGGCGTAAGTCTCCACAAACTTCTCACTCCTCTTAGACTTGATCTTTACAGGTACGATGGCAAGAATACAATCACTGTCACCGGCCCCAGTGAATCTACAAGTCTCTGGTTCTAGCGACACCAGAGCACTTGAAACATCCTTCTCGTCGGTATTGTTTTCTTCACTCTTCTTAGAGACTTGTTCTTCTTTGTGGATATGCAGCAGACTGGGATGTTTCCGAGTGCACTCTCTGCATGTTGTTCTTTGCTTACAGTTTCTACTCAGGTGCCCCTGAGAGAGACATCCAAAACATAGGCCATTGTACTTCAGAAATTCGATTCTGTCCTTATGTGGCTGTGCTTTGATGTCACTGCAGAAATCCAATGTATGATTCTTCTGGCAGAATAAACATGGCTTCTGAAAGGCATTAGCAGGTGTCACTGTGCTGCTCTTTTTGGGAGATGAGTTCTGAGACCTTTCTTCCCCAGCCTGAGTGACGATAGTTGCAAAGCTGCTTCCCCTGGAACCACCTTTCCTGAGAATCTTTGATTCAGCAGGCTTGGCTTTCACTCTTCCATCAGTAGTTGGGCTGACATCCTGGATGTTTCCAAACAATGGGTCCCTAGCAATTTTAGCCTATTTGTCTATGAAATTCACTAAGTCTGCAAACCTAGCTCTACTTTTCCGTCTCTCCATTATCTCAAAGGCTGTTCTTCTCCATTGTTCTCTCATCCTGTAAGGAAGCTTAGAGATGATGATTCTCATAGTCGTAGGATTGTCCATCTCTTCCATGAATTCAACATCCTCCATGGTGTTGCGACATTCTATGAGAAAAAGAACATATGTGTTCAATGCCTCCCCGTCCTCCAATCTGATCTGTGGCCACTTGGTAGCCTTTTCAATATTTGCAGTGGCTATCTTCAGCACGTTACCATAGTGCTCCTGCAGCAACTTCCTGGCTTCTATGTATCCCCGGTCCGGTCTCATGCGTTCACAGCTTCTGACCAGGTCTTGTGGTTTACCACTGGTGTACTGTCCCAGGTAGTATAACTTATCACTGCTGCTCTCTGTTTTGGAGTCAATGGCTTGTTCGAAGGCTCTGATGAAGGGCTTATACTTGAGTGGGTCACCTTGGAACACTGGTATGTCTCTTTGAGGGAGTCGAAACAGATTCTGTTGTTTTACAAGCATCTCTGTAATTTCGTTCTGACGTTGCCTCACTCGGTATAGGCTTCTCCCTGTGTCTTCAGGCCTCTGGTGGTCATCAGCAGGGTCTAGTCTAGACCGTCTGACGTCTGGGGTAGCATCATGTGCTCCTGTTAGTGGAGAGGCCACTCTTCCACGCTGTAATGCCAGGAGATGGCCTTCGGACTCTCTTTTAACTCTTGAAGGTGCCCTGGATCCAACCCTGTGTGACAACATTGACTGGCAGTATTCGTTCATGCCATCCTGTGAGCCTTCATAATCTTCATACACACTCAACCTGGCATCTGAGACCGCAATAGCTGTTTTTATCTCCAGCTGTTCTTTCTTTGCCTGCACTTGGGCCTGTTGGGCCTGCAGTTGGGCCTGTTCCCGTTCAAGAGCTTGCTTCTCCACTAAAGATGCTGCGCGCGCCATCAACGCTGCCTGTTCAACCTCCTCTCTCATGCGTCGCGACGAGCGTGTGGTAGAAGCGACTGACCTGTGTCCAGAAACAGAGCTACCCTCTTTTTGATTTTTGCTCAGTCTGGCTGAAGTCTCTGAAATGCTATCATCTGGTCTGACTTCATCGTCATCTTTATCTTTCTCTGCTGTATCAGCGTCTTGACGAATGTTTAACATCCACTGTTCTGTGGCCTTGACATAGTCCTTAATGCTGGATGATTTAAGATCAAACCAGTTGTGCTGATCAGTGTTTCCCTCTTCTTCAGACAGAAGTGCTAATACATCTTCATTGAGTACATTAAATTCTTCATGCAACTTGGAGAAATCATAATGCATTATGTCTTCAGCTTTCTTAATATTAGCATTATCTTCCATGAGACAATCAATTATCTTCATTTTTCCAGTTATCTGAGCTAATTTAGCCCTCCTTGCACCTATTCTTCTATGTAACTTCTCTTCTATTGCCTTTGGGGTGAGCTTTACTTCCCTCTTTTGGCCAACAATCCTTCTGGCTGGGGGAAGCTCCTCACGGCTCCGTAAGGCCTCGGCCATTTTACCCGCAGCTCTTATTTAGCTTCTCAATAGAATGAACAAGGCAAGTAACAGTCACTGTACCTTCGCTTTCTTATATTGTCGTCTGGCTCCGTGACCATTCATGTATACGTTCGCCGACAATTCCGTCCTTTCCTTCTTAGGGAGCTAGTTTTTGAATAATGTAGTGGCGCTTCGTAATTTCCAAACATGCAGCCACTGAGCTTTGAGGCTTTTAACAACGAGTAGACGCGTGTCGAAATAAAACGTTCCAAAACGTAACTTTGTCTTTAAACTGTTTACTGTAACACCTTACAAACAGAATTACAAAGCAAAACACGTTTAAATGAACACGGTCAAAAACTGTATTGCTCCAGCCCTCAAAAGCCTTTACCTTCTCTCCAGCCTCGTGCAGCTTGAACTGTAAAATGGCTGGATACCATGTGACAATCTTAAGGACTGTACCATTGTAGCAAGAATAAAGGAGGTATCTCAGACTATACTACTGGAACAAGAAAATAGGGGGTTTCTCAATACAATAAGTCAGTCAGGTAAATTAACTGTATTATACTATTTAACCAATATTTTAAGTATTTTCTTTCTTAAACTTTCATGACTCTTACAAGTTTCATTATTCAATCTCTCATGTGTAATGTTAGAAGTATAAGCCCTGGCCAACATGAAGCTACTGATAATTACAACACAACTGAGTTGGTTTACAAGATCTTGCTCTGGTGTCTCGACTTTCAGTAATTTATTTTGCTACAGAGACTGGGGCTGCTTTTTTATTGCTCATTTAGCTACCACACTCACAATTCCAAAATCATTTGGGCTAGAAATTGCTGTCAAAATAATGGTGAGGCTAATGGTGTTCGCCGTTATTTATGCGCAGGTGGCACAGCAACTTCAGGCACGGGGCAGAAGCGGGGTTTAAACACTGACATCCAAAGTTGCTGGCCAGGTTGTGCCACTCCGCCGTTAGCTTCGCGAAAACGGCATCTCACAGTCTGGCTCACCGTTGAAATGCATTGAGTGAGGTGAAGTTGCTGTATTTGCGCGGTGGATACAAACTAAGCTCACCACAGAAAGTCAAGTCGTCTCATTTCAAGTCGAAGTACCCTTTTAGTGACGTGATAAGTGAAATTGATGCAGATCAACCTCTCTGGCACTGAAAATTAACTATTACAAATGTGGAGTCTCATTCCTTCAGGTTTTAATTGCTGGGGATTTTAAAAACATCAGTTTTTTTTTTAATTTTCCTTTCTGTCTTTTTTTCTCTTTCTCTTTCTGTACCTGATTTGCCATTGAATTCACCGACTCTAATTTATACGTCCTTATCAGTCCTTGCACTGTTAATTTCACAATCCCTTCGATCTGATTGGTTAAGGAGATACACTCCTGGCCCTGTTCACTTAGGTCCCAGATGCCCTGTTGCCCTCGTTGCGCTATTATCAGCTCGCACTTTCAGCAACTTGCCACGCAAAAAAATTCAAAAACCTAAACATGCAAGGGCAAGTCTAACTACCGGCAGATGCTGTTAGACGCCCTGCCACAGCAAATTATGGCCAATTGTTGTATCCATTTGTTGCAGATTGTTGCTGATTTAAATTACTACTTCTCTGGCTCATCAGGGACTGTGAATATTACAAAAACATAAATACTCACATTGGAGTCTTTCTATTGTTATCCACTTCAGCTTTGTATTGGGTGGATTTGGATAGGAGGCTATTAACACAGAACTGTAGCAAAGAACATAACTCTATTAAATACAGAAGTGTAACAAAGAATTGCTGGTACTTGCCATGTTAAAAGTCATCACTAGGTGTATAATGCTCACAATCCCAATGAGCATGAGTTGAGCTAGAAACATAACTTAGGTCTTTGACAAGTTATTTTTAAAATAAATGTTCCCTGGATGTTGGTGACACTGGCAAGGCAACATTTATTGCTTATCCCTAGTTGCCCTGCATTGAGTCAGCCACGTAGGTCGCGATTTTGCCTACCGAGGTGGGTCCGGGGCGGCCGGGATCGGTGTCGCGGTCCCAGCCCACACCCTACTGCAGCCCACACTCTCCAAGCGACTTTCCATTGATTGGGCTTGTTAAGCCCGCCCTGCGAGGTTCCCAGCCAATTAATAGGAAGCGGGTCTGATGACATCATTTGATGACACATCATCAGCCGGTTTCCTTAAAGGGGCAATGTCCAAATTGATCTTAACAGTTCTGCTGTCAGTATTCTACAACATTGAGGTGCTGCAAACACTGACAAGCACTCCACAAAGGTGCAGGGCTGCACCCAGGCTCTCCCATGACTCCCTCCATGTGCTTATGGAGGGAGTCACAGCATGCAGGGAGGTTCTCTTCCCTTCCAATGGGCGGTAGAGACCTCCCCAGGAGATCAACGCAGCCTGGTTGTGCATTGCACAAGAGGACACAAGCAGGGATGTCGTCAGAAGGATTAGGCTGCAGTGGCGCAAACCTTTCAATGATCTGAGCAGATCACGAAACATTACTGCCAAGCCACACTCAACCTCATCCTACTGTGCCACTCATCATATCCACATCACTCTGCCTTCCCTACCCTACTCCTGCACTCTTTACCCACACCAACTTACCTTGCACCTCCACCCATCCCTCTCTATCTACATTATCACTTCCCCATCTCACTAACCACCCCTCACACTCACCCTCAACCTACTGCAAGCATACGAACTAACAACACACAAAGGTAGGCACCTGGGTGGTTTAGCCAATGTTCATGTGAAGTTTCTGGTAATATGTTGTCAAACATTTAAGTCTATATTTTCAACACTTTACCTTATTGGACAGATCTGCGCTCACCTTTGGAAATGTCTTAGTGAGTTCCAGTGAATGTTGAGACATAACTCCGCCCCCCCCCCCCCCAATTGTGATGAGTGTGAAAGGAATGGCTTGGACATTGTAGGAATGCTTTTTGGTGCTGGTGCGGGCTGGTGTTAACCTGGCGCATCATATGGCAGCCAGGGTGTACAGCATCAAGTGAAGTAAGTCTGGCCGTGGTGATGCCATCGCTGGCCTCCTGGGCAGCAATGTTGTCAGGTGCTGATGCCCCGTGTCCTGTGCAGCATCAGATGATGGCAGAGAAGGTTGGTGTTGTTGTTGGTGATGTTGCTGGTGATGTTGCTGTGCCTGGTGATGTTGGTGTTGGGGCTGATCGTGGAGGGATTCAGAGGAGATTTTTTCAAGGGCACCGATGTTACTGGAATAGATGGCAGCTGAAGTTGAGATGACAGCAGCGATCTGTCAATGGTGAGAGAGCTTGCTCCAAGGAGGTGACAGTGGATGGAGAGTTTACTCCAAACACTTCCAAACTGCATACAGCTCAAAAGTGCCTTCCAAGTTGTGAAGGCTCAAGCTTCTGACATTGGAAAGTGACCAGCTGTGAAATGGTAGCTTTCATACCACTTTTGCAGCTGTCACCTATTCACAGCAATGGGGAGACACAGAGAAACTGACCTACTTACCTGGCGTGATCCCCGAGCAACGGGAACCTCATAAAAAAGTGGTAAAATAGAAATAGGCTGGCAAAATTGTAGTTAGCAAGCATTTAACTATCTTAAATGCCTCCCCCACCGCTTGGTGTTGGGTCTGTTCTGAAATTGCAGATCCGACACTTTGGAAACTTACATGGCGGCAGGTTCAGAGCGGGTTCCCAACCCGCTGTCAATCATTTCGATTTTGACAGCGGACCCGCCTCCAAACCCACACTCTGAGTGCCGGCAAAATTCAGCCCGTAGTGTGGGACAAGAGTGAACCAGTTGGGGTTGTACGACAATCTGGCAGTTTTTGTGGTCATTTTATCTGCTGCTAGCCAATAAATCACCAGAGTTAATTAATTCAATTTCTCAACTTGCCATGAATGGGATTATGAACTCATGATTTCTGGTTTCTATTCCAGTAACATAACCACTAGGCTACCGTACCCATACTCTTAATCATGCTTATCAAGGCCACTGGTTTGCATGGGTTTTCATGGAAAAATGGGCAGAATTGTGGAATGTGAATCTCAAAACACCGGTAAGAATTCCAGAAAATCTTTGGCTCAATTAATATATTTCCAATCTAAGTTCTGAAGCGAGGTAAAAGAAAACTCCAATCATGCGTGCTGTAGGGTTCTCAAAATTCCCACATTCCCCAAAAGTTATGGATAAAGGGACCCTGTATGGACAAGTTGATGAAAAGGGTACCCAAAATGGCTTCTGCAACCTCGTGACCAAAAGTACAGGATTTTAAAAGCAAGGCCCTGCAGAAAAGGCAGGCACTTTTTCAAACCTGAAACGAAACTTAAAATGCATGAATCTGTGAAGAGACTTTGTGGAGTCAGACAGCTAAAGCAAACACAGAATATGCATTCATTCACCTTGAAACAGATCAAGTTAGAATGGGCCTAAATCGAGGCCATTAGGTTTCTGCA
This sequence comes from Somniosus microcephalus, assembly GCF_052327205.1. Classification (NCBI taxonomy): domain Eukaryota; kingdom Metazoa; phylum Chordata; class Chondrichthyes; order Squaliformes; family Somniosidae; genus Somniosus; species Somniosus microcephalus. Next base: position 23,765,897 of record NC_140988.1, read on the forward strand.
TATTTAATCGGTAACAGCTCACAGGTAGCTGCCAAGTCAGGAAACCCGACTAAGTTTCATAAATGACAAACAGCCAGGACATCGAAACCATTAAACACGGGGACAACCACTCCAGAAGTCGTTAAAGTAAATGGCTGTAATCGTTTTAAACGATCCCGCCAAAAGTTAGACAAAGGACTGACCTGATTTGGTGCGCAGATAAGGAATGAAGAATTGGATATAATTGTAGGCCCATCGGTAGTGATCTCTCTCTTGCTCTGGCCTCTTGTCATTTGGCTTTTGGCCTGCTGCCTCTCGTTCTCGTGCCCTGGTCTCGTGGCGGGTTCTCTTCTCGCTCCCCATGCCACTCAACACCAAGGACGCCCACTACTACACCGAAAGCCCAACGCGGGAGGTGAACGAGACCCAAGTTCAAAAACACACAGGACACTCAGGCCACAAACGGGCAGACGAGATGAGACGAAGAAAATGGTAAACCGGTAAAGGCAGAGAAGGGCAGCAGAAAGACGCGTTGGGGGACAAACGTCTAGTTATAAGCTGGCGTTTGGTGACTAAGTTGGCGTTACATGCATGGACAGTAAAACCCCAATTTAAGAATATGCTGGCGTTCAAAGAATGGGTAGCAAAATCAAGACAAACGGCCTAGTTATAAGCTGGCGTTTGTTACATGGACAGTAATAGCTCAGTTGAAGAATAAGCTGGTGTTCGAAGCTTGGGTAGGAAAATCATTAAACGGTAAAGACCGCCAACCGACCCCCAACCGCAGCAATACCGGCGGCGACTGCCCGAAGAAGAAGAAGGCCCATCGCGACGAAGTACCCGATGAAGACGTTGACGAAGGAAAAGGAGGGCACTTCACAAAAACAACTTCAGCACCGCGCCCTGTGACCACGTGGCGACGAGATACCCCAAAGGACAGAAAGAGCGAACTTCAAAACCCAACCAGTTAAAGCAACAGGTTTCGAATTGGTGAGCATGAATTCCTGACCCCTCAAAGCTTAATCTAGTTAGGTAGGGGGTGGGATAAGGATAAGGGGATTTTTAATGTATTTGTTTCCCTCGATGTGCCGTGTGTTCCCCATTCCCATATAAGTGTATTACTTGTTTATGCCTGTAATTATCTCAGTGATTCTCTGTACTGTATTGTGATTTATTCAGCCTTTTAATAAAATTCACGGTTTCTTGTACCAAACCACTTGTCTACTTGATTTTCTGTATCACCGCCTGTACCTAAGTCCGGTGTCTAGAACCCAGGGGTGTGGGAGCGATTCGAACTGCTCAGAGACAGTCAGAGGCAGAGCTGACTGGGCACACACGCCACATGCCACCCCCTACAGTGCGTGTTTCGGAACACTCCAAACCCTTTCTGGAGGGCAGTTATTTTGTCATTTTTACATTGCTGTGAAGAAATGTTTGCTTTGTAACGATGCAAAACTGATTGTATAGTATAGATTTTCCTCTGTAAAACCTCCCATATTCAGATGGGTCACAGGGCAGAGGATGAAGGATACTGAAGTGGGGAAGCATTCTGCTGAATCTCCTCCACTAAAATTGACTGTCAGTGTTATCCTCCACCCCCTTTGATGACAACTGCCTCTTCTGCCCATTGTCCCCTGCCCCATGTAAATGGTGATGAATGAGCAGACTTTACGTCACTGGCTCTGTTCCAACAGTCGGAGGGAAGGCCTGCAAAGAAGAGGCACTAGGAGTGCTGTAGCAGCAGAATACAAGTAGAATAAAGTTTTACAGAACCTTTGGAGGGAATCTGGTCAAGGGTTGCCAAGTCTGGTTGGACTTATTCATGGAGGTTTCAACAAACGACCTCCCACCCCTAACTGCCCCACCCAGTCAAGTAGCCTTCTTTTCCCATCTCCAATATTTTTATATAACTAAAATTCCCCAATGGTTTTTCTTTTGAGTTGCTTGCAGCAGTGTCCAAGAAATTACTGCTTAATTCCTGGAGACTCCAGGAGAGTCTCGGTGGCTTGGCAACCCTAATTTTGTCACTCCTACCTCTTCCCATCCCTCCAACTGCCCATGGTGTGCAGTTGGGCTCATACATGCCAACGGCAAATTTGTATTCACCACATTTTGGACACTGCTGCCAATGTTCCCTGTAATTTTTTTGGGTGCACGGCCCCTTTAAGGGGCTGCGCTGCCCATTCAAACTTCAGTGCATGCGCGGCTTTTCCACTGAGAAACCGGCAAGCGGGCTGCGCGGGAGCTTCAGACATCTGCGCGGCCACTACACGGGAATCTTGGCTGCTGCTCACTTTAAATTTTGCTTTGCCCAATTCAGCTTCTATAGGGAATTGGTTAGGAGGTAGAAGACAGAGAGTAGGGATAATAGTATGTACTCAAATTGGCAGAATATGACTAGTGGTGTCCCCCAGGGATCAATACTGGGGGGGCTCAGCTTTTCACTATATTTATAAATGACTTAGATGATGAAGGAATAGGGAGCCGTATATCCAGGCTTCCTGATGATGCCAAATTAGGTGGCGCAGTAAATAGTGTAGATGGGAGCAGAAAGTTCCAAAGAGACATCGATAGATTAAGTGAGTGGGCAATAATGGCAGATGGAGTTTTTTTTTTAAATTTGTTTTTGGGATCTGGGCATCGCTGGCAAGGCCAGCATTTATTGCCCATCCCTAATTGCCTTTGAGAAAGTGGTGGTGAGCCGCCTTCTTGAACTGCTGCAGTCTGTGTGGTGAAGGTACTCCCACAGTGCTGTTAGGGAGGGAGTTCCAGGATTTTGACCCAGTGACAATGAAGGAATGGTGATATATTTCCAAGTCAGGATGGTGTGTGACTTGGAGGGGAACTTGGAGGTGGTGGTGTTCCCATGCGCCTGCTGCCCTTGTCCTTCTAGGTGGAAGAGGTCGCGGGTTTGGGAGGTGATGCCGAAAAAGCCTTGGCGAGTTGCTACAGTGCATCTCATAGGCAATGGCAAACATTCAAAGACCGAATGGATGAGCTACAGAATTTGTTCATCCCAGTTTGGCATAAAAATAAAACAAAAAAGATGACTCAACCGTGGCTAACAAGGGAAATTAGGGATAGCATAAGATCCAAGGAGAGGACATATAAATTGGCCAGAAAAAGCAATAATCCTGAGGATTGGGAGCAGTTTAGGATTCAACAAAGGAGGACAAAATGATTAATTAAGAAAGGGGAAATAGAGTATGAGAGTAAGCTTGCAGGGAACATAAAAACTGACTGTAAAAGCTTTTATAGATATGTGAAGAGAAAAAGATTGGTGAAGTCAAGCATAGGTCCCTTGCAGTCAGAATCAGGGGAATTTATAATGGGGAACAAAGAAATGGCAGACCAACTAAATACATATTTTGGTTCTGTCTTCACAAAGGAGGACACAAATAACCTCCTAGAGATGCCGGGGAACATAGGGTCTGATGAAAGGGGGGAACTGAAAGAAATCAGTATTTGTAGGGAAATGGTGTTAGGAAAATTGATGGGACTGAAGGCCGATAAATCCCCAGGGCCTGTAATCTACATCCCAGGGTACTTAAGGAAGTGGCCCTAGAAATAGTAGATGCATTGCTGGTCATCTTCCAGAACTCAATAGACTCTGGAACAGTACCCATGGATTGGAGGGTAGCTAATGTTACCCCACTATTCAAAAAAGGTGGTAGAGAAAAAGCGGGGAATTATAGACCGGTAAGCCTGACATCGGTAGTGGGGAAAATGCTAGAGTCCATTATAAAAGATGTAATAGCAGAGCACTTGGAAAACAGTGACAGGATCGGACAAAGTCAACATGGATTTACAAAAGGTAAATCATGCTTGACTAATCTACTGGAATTTTTTGAGGATGTAACTGGTAAAATAGATAAGGGAGAACCAGTGGATGTGGTGTATTTGGACTTTCAGAAGGCTTTCGATAAGGTCCCACATAAGAGATTAGCGTGCAAAATTAAGGCACATGGGATTGGGGGCAAGGTATTGACTTGGATAGAGAACTGGTTGGCGGACAGAAAGCAAAGAGTTGGAATAAACGGGTTGCTTTCCGAGTGGCAGGCAGTGACTAGTGGGGTACCGCAAGGATCAGTCCTAGGACCCCAGCTGTTCACAATATATATTAATGATCTGGACGAGGGAATTGGATGTAATATCTCCAAATTTGCAGACGACACAAAACTGGGTGGGAGGGTATGCTGTGAGGAGGATGTCGTGAAACTCCAGTACGATTTGGACAGGTTGGGTGATTGGGCAGAAACATGGCAAATGCACTATAATGTGGATAAATGTGAGGTTATCCACTTTGGTGGCAAAAACAGGAAGGCAGATTATTATTTGAATGGCAATAGATTGGGAGAAGGGGAAGTGCAAAGAGACCTGGGTGTTCTTGTGCACCAGTCGCTGAAGGTAAGCATGCAGGTGCAGCAGGCGGTTAAGGCGGCAAATGGTATGTTGGCCTTCGTAGCAAGCGGGTTCGAGTACAGGAACAAGGATGTCTTGCTACAGTTGTACAGGGCCTTGGTGAGACCGCACCTTGAGTATTGTGTGCAGTTTTGGTTGCCTTACCTGAGGAAGGACGTTCTTGCCATGGAAGGTGTGCAGCGAAGATTCACCAGGCTGATACCTGGGATGGCAGGAATGACGTATGAGGAGAGATTGTGTCGATTGGGCTTATACTCACTGGAGTTTAGAAGATTGAGAGGGGATCTCATCGAAACCTATAAAATTCTGTCAGGCCTGGACAGACTAGATGCAGGAAGGATATTTCTGATGGCCAGGGAGTCCAGAACCAGGGGTCATAGTCTAAGGATAAGGGGTAAGCCATTTAGGACTGAAATGAGGAGGAATTTCTCCACCCAGAGAGTGGTGAGCCTGTGGAATTCTCTGCCACAGAGGGCGGTAGAGGCCAGTTCATTAAATATATTCAAGAAAGAGTTGGATATATTTCTTAAGGCTAAAGGGATCAAGGGATATGGGGAGAAGGCAGGGACAGGGTACTGAATTTGGATGATCAGCCATGATCTCATTGAATGGCGGAGCAGCCTTGAAGGGCCGAATGGCCTACTCCTGCTCCTATCTTCTATGTTTCTATGTTTCTATCTTGTAGATGGTACACACTGCAGCCACAGTGCGCTGGTGGTGGAGGGAGTGAATGCTTAAGGTGGTGGATGGGGTGCCAATCAAGCGGGCTGCTTTGTCCTGGATGGTGTCGAGCTTCTTGAGTGTTGTTGGGGCTGTACTCATCCAGGCAAGTGGAGAGTATTCCATCACACTCCTGATGGTGGAAAGGCTTTGGAGAGTCAGGAGGTGAGACACCTGCTGCAGAATACCTAGCCTCTGACCTGCTCTTGTTGCCACAGTATTTATGTGGCTGGTCCAGTTAAGTTTCTGGTCAATGGTGACCCCAGGATGTTGATGGTGGGGATTCGGCGATGGTAATACTGTTGAATGTCAAGGGATGGTGGTTAGACTCTCGCTTGTTGGAGATAGTCATTACCTGCCACTTATCAGCCCAAGCCTGAACGTCATCCTGGTCTTGTTGCATGCGAGTATGGACTGCTTCATTATCTGTGGAGTTGTAAATGGCACTGAACACTGTGCAGTCATCAGCAAACATCCCCATTTCTGACCTTATGTTGGAGGGAAGGTCATTGATGAAGCAGCTGAAGACGGTTGGGCCCAGGACACTGCCCTGAGGAACTCCTGCAGCGATGTCCTGGGGCTGTGATGATTGACCTTCAACCACCATAACTATCTTCCTTTGTGCTAGGTATGACTCCAGCCAGTGGAGAGTTTTCCCCCTGATTCCTATTGACTTCAGTTTGGATCAAGGCTGTAATGAGGTCAGGAGCCGAGTGGGCTTGGCGGAACCCAAACTGGGCATCAGTGAGCAGGTTATTGGTGAGTAAGTGCTGCTTGATAGCACTGTTGATGACACCTTCCATCATTTTGCTGATGATTGAGAGTAGACTGATGGGGTGGTAATTGGCCGGATTGGATTTGTCCTGCTTTTTGTGGACAGGACACACCTGTTCAATGTGAGGAAATGTGAGGTCATCCACTTTGGACCTAAGAAAGATAGATCAGAGTATTTTCTAAATGGTGAGAAGCTCAGAACTGTGGAGGAGCAGAGGGATTTAAGGATTCATGTACAGAAATCACTAAAAGTGAGTGGACAGGTACATAATTTAAAAGGCTAATAGAATGTTGGCCTTTATCTCAAAGGGGCTGGAATACAAAGGAGTGGAAGTTATGTTACAGTTATATAAAGCTCTGGTTAGACACCATTTAGAGACTTCATTCAGTTCTGGGCACCGCACCTCAAAGAGGGTCAATTGGCCTTGGGGGGGAGTGCATCGCAAATTCACCAGAATGATACCGGGGCTAAAAGGGTTAAATTATGAAGACAGGTTACATAAACTAGGCTTGTAGTCCCTTGAGTTTAGAAGATTAAGGGTGATCTAATTGAGGTGTTTAAGATGATTAAAGATTTTGATAGAGAGAAACTATTTCCTCTGGTGGGGGAATCCAGAACAATGGGGGGAAAACCTTAAAATTCAAGCTAGGCCATTCAGCGGTGATGTCAGGAAGCACTTCTTCATACAAAGGGTCGCGGAAATCTGAAACTCCCTCCCTCAAAAAAACTGTTGCGGCTCGGTCAGTTGAAAATTTAAAAGTGAGATTGATAGATTTTGGTTAGGCAAGGGTATTAAGGGTTACGGAACCACGGCAGGTAGATGGAGTTAAGGTGCAGGTCAGCCATGATCTAACTGAATGACAGAACAGGCTCGAGGGGCTGAATGGCCTTCTCCTTTTCCTATGTTCCTATCGTGAGTGGCCTGCTGCAGCCCTGTGAGATTTCCCGACCCCACCGAGGCAGACTCCTACTGAAGTGCGCTGGGAATTCACCATGAATATGTAACTGACCCCAGAAAAATGGGATGGGATCACCGTGGTAATGGAGCGGCAAGTGGAAGTCAAAGCCTGCCACGTGTCTAGCAGGAAACCCCAAGTGAGAGGAAAGTCCACGCCTGTACCTGCAGAGTCAGGTCCCGGCCAGACTCCAGATAGAAGCGTTGTCCGACCTCTTGGAGAAGGCAGCCTCACACTGGTGTCAAACTGAGTTTTACTAGCTGGGTTTGTAAAGTGCTGGGGACCTCCTGGACACCTTATAAACTTACACAGGGTTGTTTTAAATGGTTTGAGAAAGCACCTGCACTCTCAAAGCATTTAAAATTTAACGGCCAGAGCAGAGCTCTCTGGCCGCAAGAATTTGATCCTGCGTCAGACAATGTGAGAAAGGTTCTGCTTGGCTGAATCGATTCTGTCGCTGCCAGTCTCCAACCAGGAGCTGAAGTATAAATGAATCCTTAATATAAAAAAGCACATTCAATGTTTAGCTATTGAATATAAAATTTATAGCACTCGGTCATAACTTTTCACTCATGAATTAGTAGTCCCCATCATTTGTGTGGTGAAGGTGCGTTTAATTTACGTTTTATATCAAAGCCTGGTAGCTGCAGCTGATCAAAGCCACATAACATTAACATGCTGCCAGATTTTCTGGTGTTTTTGTCAATGAGAAATGTGTGAACATGGAACCAAAGAGTATTTGCATCTGACGACAGTACAAAATCTTGCAGAATGTTATAATCTATGCTCCTGTGTTTGTTTTCATGCATCTTTATTAGTGATGAAATCTGCAGTATTGCGAACACAATGCAAATCTGGTCAGTGCTACCCCTACCAAGTGGGAAGGTGTATTACAAAGGGTGCATCGTCTCAATGCCAAAGCTGTGTTCTCCTAACAAAACTTCGCAGCTGTATTACAATCTCGTTTTATGCTAGGTTATTAGTCTTCTAGTACTTACATGAAGCAAGGTAGACCTAAGTAGAGTTATATATATACACTGGTTGTTATTTATTGTGACGCATAATTCTGATTATAGCTGTAAATAAATACTGACCTGAATTTATATTGCTGTTCAATCGTGCCGCTTGTTTTGTAAAAAAAAAAGCAGAAGGCTGCGAATGTAATATAAGCTATTGAGGAAAGGATGATAGAAAAGAGAAGTATTGAAGAGGAATTAGAACATGAGGCTGTGAGAATCACAAGTGGCAGAAAGGATTGACCTCAAGGCAGCCTGATGCTGGTTATATTGAGGAGCTATCACTTTTCTGAGTATAACATGATGCTGTCTCATATTGCTCCCATCTCAAATGGTTACATTAACAGTGGCTATAGCAGCACTCAATGTAATAATAATAAAGTGGCCGTCCATTGTTGCAGTTTTTGTCAAGGGAAAATACCCCCTCCCTTGGAAATGCACTAGTTGTCAAGTGACCTTCAGTTTAACTAACAGGCTGAGTCTCTTGGCTTCTTCAGAAGCAATTATTTAAAACATCATAGCATGTTACCAAAGGCACATATGCAGCCCCATAAACTAGCATTAACCGCATCACCGGGTTACTTTTAATAACACAGAAACACACAGCGCTGTGGTGGGGAAGCTAGTTTGACCTTAAAAGATGTTATTGTGACATCACAAGTAAAATGTTATTCAATTAAAGTTATTCAACTTTAGTGAAGTGAAATATTATTCAGTGCCCTGTGGGTAAAAACCTCCATCCATTAAATTATGAACGGGAAAAAGGAAATAACTATACCTAGGGCCACTAATAAATGACCCTAGACTGTGATTCATGGTGGTTCTTATACAAGTGAGAAAGAACAATAACTCACAGAAGCACCAAATAAAATTACAGAAAGTAACGATAGCTTCAACTCTTCCATTAACTTACCTCATTGCTCAGCTGTGTTGAACGCATTATCCATACGATGCTATCTGCCAGGAACAAAGTCAAAGTTGGAACTTCCAGTCCTTAACCACAATTACATTATTAGATTGCATCACATGTGAACCACCCAGATGAGCTATAAATCATATCACATGACTCATCATCGTGGATCCTCTATATCACATGACTCCTCATTATCGATCCTCTATATCACATGACTCATCATTGATGTAAAAAGACTACTGAGCACTTGGTTTGAATATAAAACAAGGCTTTAATCAACTGTTTCAAAACCATGAGATTCTAGTTACAATCACTAGTTCCTGGTTACAGAAACATCTTGAGCAAGCTGGGCCCACGCCCGAGTTACTTCATGAGTCATGATAAGATTCATGACAATCATCATGGATCCTCTATATCACATGATTCATCATCATGGATCTTCTATATCACATGACTCCTCATCATGGATTCTCTATATCACATGACTCCTCATCATGGATTCTCGAAATCATGTGACTCCTCATCATGGATTCTCTATAATAATTTTGGGATCACTTTTGATGATAAACTACCTAGCACAAATTGAACATGTAAGCTTTGACACCCGATCTCCACTATCCTAGTTAGATATCTTAGTAGCTTCCTGAAGGAAATGGTGTAGTTGCTTTGAAAAGGCACCTTGATCTTCGTGCCTTTATCTTAAGGGCACTGATTTGGAATAAGTCTTTTCAAGATCAACAATATAATTCCAAGCCAACATGTTAAAGGAATAGTGTGCAACAAGTATTTCTGTAAACAAGGGATGACCAGAAGTCTAACTGAGCCAGCCATATCACCATTGTGGCTACAAGAGCAGGACAGAGACTGGATACTCCACAACAAGTGACTCACCTTCTGACCCTTCAAAGCTGCCCCACCATCTACAAGGCTCAAGCCAGGAGTGCGATGGAATATTAACCAGCCACCTGGATGGTGCAGCCTCAATAACACTCAAGAAGCTCAACACCATCCAGGACAGAACAGTTCACTTGACTGGTACTCCTACTGCTGGAGTCAACATCTATCCCCTACACCACCAGCACACCATGGCAGCAGTATGTACAATCTACAGGATGCACTTCAGCAACCCACCAAGGTTACTTCAACACCACTTCCCTTCTGCAGTCTCTACCACTGAGAAGAACGAGAGCAGCAATCTCGTGGGAACATCAGCACCTTCAAATTCCCCTCCAAGTCACACACCATCCTGACCAATGTTCCCTGTACTTTTATTTCGGTGCACGGTCCCTTTAACGGGCTACGCAACCCATTCAACTTTTCGCACATGTGCGGTTTCTTGCATTAAAAACCAACAGGACCTCCAGACCATGGCTACGCAGCTTAGCGGGAATGTTGATCCTGACTTGGACATATATTGCCAATCCTTCATCATGCCTGGGTCAGAATCCTGGAATTCCCTACTTAATACCATTGTGGGAGTACCATCACCACAAGGACTGCAGCGCCACCACCACATTCTCAAGGCAACAAGAGGTGGCCAATAAATGCGGCCTTGCCAGTCACACCCACATCCCAAGAACTAATCAAAGGAAGGACTACTGTACTGATTTAATTTAAAATAAAAGCCTTTGACCACCAGAATAAGCCTCACCACCATCAATGGAGCAAATTAAGTTGTGCAAACAGTTGAGTTAGAGAGCAGCAAATAAAGACGGCTGAGCGATATTAACAGGCAAATACCTATACGTTTGTAGGTTTATTTTAAATGGGTCAATGCCTCTGTTAAAATAGTAGACAGAGGAATGTCTTACAGTAAAGTCTGGAACACCAGTTATTAGGTTTTTTAAGCAGTGATTTTCCAACAAATAAACTTTTCAGCATATGTTATATGAAGTGGAAGTAATTTGTAATCCCAGAATGAGAATTTAATCCCTTGTGAAGTGAATTTAATTTAATAGCAACATGTTCATATAAATCACCCAAAATTCCTCCTTCATCAAATAGTCAAACATCCCAGAGTGTGGCAGTTAATGACGAGGTGTGTGTGTGTGTGTACAGCAGGAGTTTTCCAACGCCAGTAATTGTTTTGTCACAATACAAAGCTGAATGTTACAACAGTTGGCAGTGTGGTAAAACCCCTGCTAGACGCCCGTTCCAGATTTCACAACCGCTCCTGGATCAGTAAATCAATCACTGTACCTTTTTATGTATCAGAAAGATCATTGTTGTGAAAAAAATATTAGACTGAAATTAACCTGGCTTGAAACTAAAATTAATTAGTTTAACCAACATGAAATAAGAAGAAGTCACACAACACCAGGTTATAGTCCAACAACTTTATTTGAAATCACAAGCTTTCGGAGCGCTGCTCCTTCTTCAGGTGAAGTGGAGAAATGCATAAAGACACAGCTTATATAGTCAGAGAATCATGTCAGATGTTTACAGGTAACCTTTCCAACTGCCACTTATCACACCTCGGCAGAGAGATAATCACACCATGAAATAAGAACAACAACTTGTATTTACATAACGCTTTTAACATAGTAAAACGTCCCAAGGTGCTGCACAGGAGTATTTTAAGACAAAAAATTTGACAACGAGCCACATAAGGATAAATTAGGGTAGGTGACCAAAAGCTTGGTCAAAGAGGTAGGTTTTAAGGAGTGTCTTAAAGGAGGAAAGAGAGGTGGCGAGGCAGAGAGGTTTAGGCAGGGAATTCCAGAGCTTAGGGCCTAGGCAACAGAAGGCACGGCCACCAATGGTTGAGTGATTATAATCAGGGATGCTCAAAAGGGCAGAATTTGAGGAGCGCAGATATCTCGGGGGGGTTGTGGGGCTGAAGGAAATTATAGAGATAGGGAGGGACGAGGTCATCGAGGAATTTGAAAACAAGAATGAGAATTTTGAAATCGGGGCGCTGCTTAACCGAGAGCCAGTGTAGGTGAGCGAGCACAGGGGAGATGGGCGAACGGGACTTGGTGTGAGTTAGGACAGGGGCAGCCGAGTTTTGGATGACCTCAAGTTTACGTAGGGTAGAATGTGGGTGGAATGAAGAAGCTCAAAAAGAACAATTACAACATTGTCCTGCAGAGAACACCAGATACTCCACATACTGAGACGCTGCATCCCTATTTCAATAGGAATCTAATTTATCCTTTGCACCTGAATTTGCATTGTTTGTTTTTTCCCAATTATCACCATGTTTCTCCCAGACATTGACTCCCACTGTGATGCACTTCAATGGGGGCCAACAATCCTTCTTCATATGTGAGCCTAAATAGCAAGTGCCAGCAGGCTATTCTACCAAGACTGCATCATAGCCAAACCCTGTACTGTCCTCACCCAACACCAACTGACATGCAGTTTCCAGCAGAGGACACTGGATAGTAATCAAAAAGTGGGAACATTCCTCCCCAGCCCAGGGAATGAAACGTAGCACACTTACTGGTACAGCTGGTCGCACCCTGACCTCTGGGTCAGAAGGCTGTGGGTTCAAGTCCCAGTCCTGAGACTTGAGCACAGAAATCTAGGCCGACACTCCAGTGCAGTGCTGAGGGAATGCTGCACAGTCGGAGGTGCCGTCTTTCCAATGAGACGTTAAACCGAGGCTCTGTCTGCTCTCTCAAGTGGACATAAAACATCCTACGGCACTATTGTGAAGAAGAGCAGGGGGAGTTATCCCCGGTGTCTTGGCCAATATTTATCCTTCAATTAACATCACTAAAACAGATCATCTGGTCATTATCACATTGCTGTTTGTGGGAGCTTGCAGTGCGCAAATTGGCTGCTGTGTTTCCTACATTACAACAGTGACTACACTTCAAAAAGTACTTCATTGGCTGTAAAGTGCTTTGGGACGTCCGGTGGTCGAGAAATGCGTTGTATAAATGCAAGTCTTTCTTTTTTGGGGGCTCAGATTAACACAGACCAGGAATCCAAACAGGACATTCTGATGTATATGGTTCAGCTATATGATGCCTTCAGCAATGAATAACCAGGGGAACTTATTTTATCATTCTCATTCTTAAAGGGGCACATATGACATAAAAACACATTAGAATAGAAATTCCTGTTAATGATATTAGAGAGATGAAAGCCTAACATGAAATTCCTTTGTCTGTTATTTTCAAAGAGGCATTAACCCATTTAAAAGAAGCAGGCTAGTGCCCGAGTTAAAATAGCAGAGAGAGGAATGTCATACAAACATATTAAGCATTCATCTGCCAATATTACCAACAGAAACCTCTAAGTTTTATGGTATTATGCACTTTCAACAAATCAACAACATAAAGATCATTACAAATTAAATATTAAAAGGATCAGTGTTCTTTTATAAATTTCAAGATGAAGATTTTTAACATCCAGCTCTTAATTAAAACTGGCATTACAGATCGGCCGCCCATTATAGACACCATCCCGATTTTCGCTTAATTAAAATCAATGGAAATAAAAGTCATTTCAAAATAAAAGCCAATTTACTAATGAGTGGGGGCTAGTGTTGATTGAAAGAAAAATATGCTTTTTTTTCAATAAGGTAAGGTGTTGTAGGGAACAGGAGAACTGAGCCCGATGGTGTGAGGGAGCTGACTGCATACCAGAAGGAATACAAGACACTAATCCAGCCTTTCTCCAGCTGTCACACGCTTATGCAACTTCTATGGTTTCTATAACTGGGGGCCAATCCATAGCCCCACTTTTACACCTGGGCGGCAAGCTGAAAATCTACCCGCAAATCTTTAAAAAATTTTAATATTAATTCAGATTTGTCAGTGGCCAACATCACCAAAAATATGCTGCACTTCATTCCACTAAACAGGGTCATCAAATTCAGCACAAAATACCAATTCTCCCAGTAAACATCAAATCGTCTTGAAGGATGCTTAACCCGTTTGCATCAAATTCCTCTGACCTTTATTAAAATAGCAGACAAAGGAATTTGATATGAACACATTAAGGATTCAAATGATGGCTGTATGGTGTAATTTCCAGCTTATCATCTTTAATGTGTTATAGGAACAGGAGTAGACCATTCAGCCCTGCGAGCCTGTTCAGCCATTCAATTAGATCATGGCTGATCTGCACCTCAACCCCATTTAACCACCTTTGTGCCGTAACTTTTAATATCCTTGCCTAACAAAAATCTCTCTATCTCAGTTTTACATTTTTCAATTGACCCCCAGCCTCAACAGCTTTTTGAGGGAGAGAGTTACAGATTTCCACAACCTTTTGTGTCTAGAAATACTTCCTGACATCTGTCCTGAATGGGCTAGCTCTAATTTTGTTCTTGACTTCCCCACCAGAGGAAATAGTTTCTCTCGCTCTACCCTATCAACTCCTTTAAACATCTTAAACACCCCAATTAGATCAGCCCTTAATCTTCTATATTCAAGCGAGTACAAGACTAGTCTAGGCAACCTGGCCACATAATTTAATCCTTTTAGCCCCAGTATAATTCTGGTGAATCTGCGCTGCACCCCCTCCAAGACCAATACAGGAAACTTTCGATTTACCGGCACCTAAATAACCGGAAATCTTGGTTAACCGGCAAAATTCAGGAGTAGGTTCAGGTAACTTTTTTACTTGCCTTCCTCCATTTGTTGCTGTGCAAGGGTGTGGCTGCAGCTGTTGCTAAGCTACAGAGACGCTTGCAACTTGTGGCCATTGTTCTGAAGCTGTTGCTAAGCAACGGGGTTTGTTGCTTTATATGGAGCTCTCAGCTCCGTATCTTTTACTATAGCTTTCGGTTAACTGGAATTTTTGATGAACCGGCACCACGTCGGTCCCGTCCGTGCCGGATAAAAAAAAGTTTCCTGTACATCCTTCCTGAGGTGCGGTGCCCAGGACCGAATGCAGTGCTCTAAATGAGGCCTTTATATAACTGTAACATAGCTTCCACCCCTTTGTATTCCAGGATAGATAAAGGTCAACATTCCATTGGCCTTTTAAATTATTTTTGTGCCTATCCAATGATGTCTTCATTCAACATTTTCAGAGCATGTTTTCTTCTTTTTATGAACAGAAAGTTAGTTGCTCTAATATTGTAGACAGTAATGAACCCACTTTTGCCTCTGAAGCTCTTGTGTAATCAGAATCCATTAACCTGGAAAATACGACCCAAAACTTTCTGTGGAGCCCATTTCATGGACCAGAACATTAAGATCCTGACTAACGGGATACTCGAAAAACACAATTACCTTTCTAGTTTGGGGGATTGGGTGCAGCCCCAAACACACACCAGACTCAAAGAATGTGACAGCACATCATTGAATGGGATCAATCACTGTAAGGACATTAGGAGGAGATGCCAGCAATTTGCATTTATACAGCAACTTTAATGTATAAAAATACCCAGGGCGGTTCAGAGGTATAATCAGAGAGAAAATGGACATCAAGCCAAAGAACGAGATATTGGAAGTGGTGACCAAAAGCTTAATCAAAGATGTCATTTTTAAAGAGGGTTTTAAAGGAGGAGAGGTAAGTGGAGAGATGGAGGGGTTTAGGCAGGAAATTTCTCAGTGTGAGGCCTGGACGGCTGAAGGCATGGCCACCCATTATGGAGCAACGGGAAAGGACAAGAGGCCAGTGTCACAGGAACAGAGTATGGGAGTGGTGGGTTTGTAGAACTGGAGGAGGGTACAGAGATGGGGAGGAGCAAGGATGTTACATTTAAGACATTGGGGGTGCCAAGAGTCAATGCAAGGACAGAGGTGATGCATGAGCAGGACTTGGTGCTGGATAGGATACAGGCAGCAGAGTTTTGGATGAGCTAAAGTTTACAGAGGTTGGACGGTCAGAGGCCGGCCAGGAGAGCATTGGAATAATTGAGTCTGGAGGTGACAGAGGCATGGATGAGGTTTTTAGCAGAACACGGACTGAGGCAATGGCGGAGGTGGGTGATGTCATGGAGCTGGAAGTAGGTGGCCTTTGTGATGGATGATATGGGGTCAGTAGCTCAGCCCATGGTTGAATAGGACACTGAAGTTGCAAACAGTCTGATTCGGCCTGAGATAGTGGCCAGGCTGGAACCGGTGGCAATGGTACGCAGTTTATGGCAGGGACCAAAGATGATGGATTCAGTCTTCCCAACGTTTAGCTGGAGCAAGTTGCGGCTCATCCAAGAGTGGAAGTCGAACAAGTAGTCTGGCAACACAGAGGCAGGGGATAGGTTCAGAGAAGCGGAGCTGGGTGTCATTGGCGTAGATGTGGAATCTGATGTCACCAAGGAGCAGCATGAAGAGGAAAGGGGCAAGGATAGATCCTTGGGTGACTCTGGAGATAACGGTGCGGGAAAGGAAAGGGAAGCAATTGCTGAAGATACTCTGACTGCGATCAGATAGGTAGTGTCAGCTATCCAAAGTAAAACCATGCTTTCATTGCAGCAAATAATTTTCATGAGTATATAACAGTGATAACTAGTTGAAATTCAACAAATACAGAAAAAAATAGAGCACAGAATTCTCAAGACACTGTGTTTAGGGAGGCTGTTATAAGCCAACATGAATCTCATGACCTCACAGACTTCCTAGATTCCTCACAAATCCCATAAGATCCAAGGATCCCAGTCTTAAAACCTATGCTGTAGGATTCAGTAATGCATTCCAAAATATCTTTTTGGACTTATAACAAACACTATTAGAAAAAGTTCCTTTAATTCATACAAACCCTGATGCTGCATTTCATTAGATTTTAAACAGTCATATTAAATGGAAGAGGACTAAATTGTCATTATTTAGTATTGAAGGTTTGGAGTTTTCTTTTGTGCTTATTATTGTTGTGTGAAAATTGACATAATGAAAAGAGTTCAGCCAGAGACAATTGTATTGAGATCAAATATCTCACAAAATAAACTCAGGTTTTAGGTGACAGCATGAAAAGCTTACAGAAACTTTGCTGGAGTGTCACTGATAGACAAGGCCAAATAATATATTTGATCCTATTTCAGAATATTTGTGCACAATTATCTTAAGAAGTGTTACCATATGATGACAACATCAACAATCTGTTGGAGATTGGCACCTTGTGTAAGAACTGGTAAAGAGAGTTTCAACTACGTCTGTTCCACTCTCCAGACCTCTGTCCCTAAATCCTTCTGCCTCTCCATCTCTTTCTTCACCTTTAAAAGTCTACACATTTCTTTTGGCCAGGCTTGCAGTCATTCCTAACCCATCCCTCCATAGCTTGGTGTCCATTTCTATTGTGAAGCACCCTTGAACATTTTTACATAAAAGGCACAATATAAATTCAGGTTGTTGGTGGTTCTGCTTTTGAAATGGTTCCTGAGCTGCTAAGTAGGAACTAAACATTTTTGGGTGCTCTCACTCTCTCTCTCTTTCTTTCGCACTTTCTATCTCACCTTTTATTTATGAAGAAACAAAAAGGGCATTTAAAAAATCAAGGGCAGGAAAAAGTCTTTGGGCATCATTCTTCTATTACCGTAGTTCTTTCATTATAGCATTCAGCTGCATTTTGAATATCCCTAACAATTTTGTCTCAATTATCCTGCCCAACAGATTATTCAGAACACGTATTCCTCTTTAAATAAAGAATCTCTTCCTAATATCTGTTGTAAAGTTACTTTATACTAATTTAAATTTTGACCTCTGCTCCTATGTTCTGGCTTAATAGGAAGTAACACTTTTAGTTACCCTTATCTACATTATGTAATATTTGATATAACTCAGTGAGACTGAGCTTTTCTAATCATTCCTCATAGCTGATCCCTTCACACTTTTGCCACAGTTATGTTGCTCTTGTCTTGCACCCTCTCCAATGTAGGCTTTCACTGGAATTGAACATAATTCCCAAGTGGGGTCTGACCAGTGTATTGTAAAGCTCCAGTATAATGGCTGGAAATTTGCATTCAATTGTTCTGGTTAGCAAAGTGTAAGTCTAAGCTCAGTGAGTCAGTAGGTTGTGGGTTCAAGTCCCACTCCAGACTTGAGCACATAATCCAGGCTGATACTTCAGTGCAGTACTGAGGAAGTGCTGCATTGTCAGAGGTGCAATCTTTCGGATGAAACATTAAACGGAGGATTCATCTGCCCTCTCAGGTGGATGTAAAGGATCCCACAGCACTATGCAAAGAAGAGCAGGGGAGTTCTCCCTGGTGTCCTGGCCAATATTTTTCCCTCAACCAACATCACTAAAAAAAAAGATTATCCGGACATTATTTCATTGCTGTTTGTGGGACCTTGCTGTGTGCAAATTGGCTGCCACATTGTCCTACATTACAACCATGACTATGCTTCAAAAGTACTTCATTGGCTGTAAAGCACTTTGGAATGTCCTGAGGTCATGAAAAGCACTATATAAATGCAAGTTCTTTCTTTCTATATACAGTGCTGCAATCTATGTTTATTTTTTAATTGCGTTGCCAGATTGTCCAGTCATTGAAGGTAATGAGTGCACCATCACTCCAAGTTCCCTTTCTAATCACCGTGTTTATTCTGTCTCATTCATTGTAAACTTATGATGCATTTTTTTGAACCATGTGCAATACTTTCCCTTTAAATTGAATTTGTTGTTTGCCCTCTCAGTTACATAATTGGTTTAATTCCTTCTGCAAATATTTTACTGCCTTCTCTGTCCCCACGGTTCTTTGTATTTTGGTATAATTGGCAAACTGATAAGTTTACATTTGGTTCTGATATCCATGTTTTTAATGTAGATTGAGAATATCAAGGGTCTATGCATCAGCACCAGTGTGGCCCCATTCCATACACCCCCAGTGCACCTTTGCACTTCTCAAGCATTCTCTCTGTTTCCTGTTGTTTAAATCAACTTCTTATCCAGCCCTATGTTCTACTATAGATTCCTGCCTTTTAGTTTAATCTGTAGTCTTATACGTAGGGTGGTGAAAAAAGGTTTCCCCTAAGTTCAAACAAACTATATCATAGGAAGTTCCAGTATCTACTTGATCTGTAACATTCTCAAAGGAGTTTTATCAGGAACATTTTATGCTTGTAAATCTGTGCTATCTATTTCTTCTTAAGTCATTTTTACACAGATACTCTTCCAACCTACCTCTTAGAATAGTTTCTGTTCCTCACCCGTTTGTGGCATTAGACTAATGGACCTGTAGCTGTCTGGGTCAGGCTTGGCACTAAATTTGTTTGGTTCCAGTTCACCAGCACCCAATGATTCCTCATGATGGTAGCCACTGCCCCAGAGATTTTTTCGCATTCGAAACCCTAGGATATATGCCATCTGGCCCGGAAGGCTCATTAACCCTAAACCACATGGAATAATAAATCAAAATGATAGCTGCCAATCACAATATTGCAATTCTGCACTTAAACTTAGTTTGAATGGGGAAAGGAAGGAAATTGGACTCCCTTCAGAGTAGTTTGTCCACCAGGATTACTGTATATTGATCGGAGGATTGTGGGAGAGGCACTGGTCAGGGGCTCTGTTCTCTGGCCCCATTGTTCTGTCCCAGGAAACTGTAAAGCTTGCTCTGGCGTTTTACAAATAGTGAATGGTTCAAATGCAAGGGGGCCCAAGTTAAACATTAGACTGTTACAAGTAAAAGGGGAAATCTAGTTGTGGAGTACAGGGGAAGTCATCAGAACGGACAGTGTTAATGCATTTAATTCGATGCATTTCTGAAGAGAAACGGGATTGCGAGATGATGTTTTAAGAAAAAGGAATGGTTGTTGGGCTCAAAAGACAACAGCATCACATATTGACTAATGTATCTATTCTGTACAAAAGGGATCGTAAGTAAACAGGTTTTTTTTGGATACAATAACATTTTTGGCTATTGTGAATTCTGCCGTTTAAAGCCAATTTTATCCGATTATCGGATCTGTCTCTAGAATTAGCTTCGCCAAGATGCTGATTTTGTCACTGTTGTTCTCGTGCTTCTGATGTTTCGTTGGCTGTCTCGTGATTCTAGTTTTTTTAGTGCCTTGTTCTCTCCTATCACTGTATCTGAGCTGCATATTTGAAGAAAGCAGGTTGTATTATTTCCCAGGCTTTGGGAGTCTTTGCTGCGCTCAGCACAGGCCACACACGAACTCTTGCCTATTGACCCAAATTAGCATGTAATGAACATGGTTATTGGGAAACGATCTAAGCAATCCGGACCTTTCTCTTAATCAATACAAAGCTGTCGACTTGTGCAGTCACCGTCTGCAAAGCAGGTTTTTAAGTCCCTGGGCCGTCAATAACAAATAGCATCCTCTGCTGGTGCCTGATCCCTCTTTGAATGCAGTGAATGGCGGTAGTGTGGGACTCAGTGGGAAGTAGCCTGATCCTTTGTGAGATATTCATGTCTCCTGACTCCGGGAATCCAAGCAAAACCCTGATTACAGACAGTAGTCACTTTTTTTTATATACCAGCGGCCCTTAAAGAGACCGTCGCCATTTGATGCACGACCAGGCGCGCAGACGGAGATACCTGGAATGAAAAAGTCCCGACAATTTTGTTCAAAAAAAAAAGTTTATTTGGTTTTTACCTTTGTATATAAACATCATATAGTTTTGCTGACGTAGGCAGATTGTGTGCATCACTTTTTAGCAAGTTCTAAAACCAACAAACTTTGTAACATAATGCAACTACAATATTTAATTGTACTGATACACTGAATGAAAGAACTGTTACCCAGCGGCGTGTCATTTCTGTCTATCCCTCTGCACTAATGTTTACAATAACTGGCCTTTCTTTCTCCGGTTTCACACTGAATCTTGGTTTGGTCTCTCCACTGTCTCCCATCAATCCGTCAGCAATGAGTTGTGGATTTAAATGAAGCCCACATATCATTTATTATTAAAACAGGAGGTTTTAAAGTGACGCCAGGTATGGTTTGATAAACAGCATGGATAGTAGGTTGACGCCATACTCAAGGCGCTGCCTTTAGATTGATAATTGATGCCTTCTATCTTACTGCGATTGTGGATCTGGGGTAGTTATGAACCTAATGTTATGTCAGCTGTGGTTCAGTGGGTTGCACACTAGCCTCTGAGTCAGAAGGTTGTGGGTTCAAGTCCCACATCCAGGGACTTGAGCACATAAAGCTAGGCTGACACTCCAGTGCAGTGCTGAGGGAGTGCTGCACTGTCGGAGGTGCCCTCTTTCAGATGAGACGTTAAACTCTCTCAGGTGGACGTAAAAAACCCCATGGCACTATTTTGAAGAGGGGGAGCAGGGGAGTTCTCCCCAGTGTCCTGGCCAGTATTTATCCCTCAACCAACATAACAAAACCAGATTATCTGGTCATCATCACATTGCTGTTTGTGGGAGCTTGCTGTGTGTAAATTGGTTGCTGCGTTTCCTGCATTACAACAGTGGCTCCACTTCAAAAGTACTTCATTGACGGTAAAGTGCTTTGAGATGTCCGGTGGTCGAAAGGTGCTATAGAAATGCAAGTCTATCTTTTCTTTCGAAAAGGTCGGAGATGCAGTCTATTTGTATTAACGAATAGGGATACAAGGTCTGGCCAACAGATCCCAAATGGAACTGCAGCCCTGTCCTAATGTCTCCTTCTTTGGCTCAGTGTCAATTTCTGTCTGATTACACTCCTCCTGTGAAGCATCTTGGGACATTTTACTACATTAAAGGCGCTATATAAATGCAAGTTGTTTGTGGTGACTCTCGATATGCTGAGAGTAACGAATTGAGTTTTTTCCCACTGTGTTCCTTGGAGTGCACGTGCTGGGATCAAGTCATTTTTCGTAAGAACGTGACTGATTTCAGATTGTTTTTTCTCTATCGAATGTTACAACGAAATGCAACTGGAAACTAAGAGGAAAATGAGCGATTTCCAGAAGTGTGGTTTGAGATTTGAAACAAATGATTGTAGTCAGGAGCCAGAATGAAATACAGTTTCAAATATCCGTAATACCTAATTCTTAATTAAAAGCGCCCCATGCAATCTTACTTATTACCCTGTCCCAGAGACAGTGTCTGGTGCATCTCGATATTAGTCCCGAATTCGTCCTATATTTTACCCACCAAGTCATCTCCTGGAACACCCCACCCCGATATTATCAGATAATCAACATTTATGATACATTTAAATCGGTGTCTGAGACTTGAGTCGTACTGTACCAATACTCAGGACGGCAAACCAACTTAATTGCTACATTTGTTTTACATGAAAGAATAAATGCTGTCAGTTAACTAACAGAAACTTGTTACACCAAAGCTGTGGGCGCCCAGGTAAACGTCAAGCTGAAAGGAAAACAGTGCGAAATCGGGCTCAAGTGCGCTTTTGCGCGCAGTGTGAAATTAGTTCCACTTCTGCCTTCAATTACGCTTTAAATGTAGTATTTTGTGTTGGTGTTTCAAAAATACATTTTGCACCATTACCGCCGGTATTGCGGTTGCTAATTCTGCGGGTGAAATTCCTGAGTTGGGTACACCAGAGGGCAAACACAGCGACATTGTACATTTACACCGTGGGGTTTTTTTTTATATAGCAATTAGTTATTAATATTGTTAATTATTCCACCGTCCTGGCGCCGAATGGTCATTTATTTTGCACGTGTTCCCGATGCTCTTTGTCGACTTCAATGGGGAAAAAAAGATCCAACTGCACCTATGTTTCTAAAATATCGCTTTCTAATTTTAAGGGCCACCTCTTTATAAAGAATGATTGCCCAGTGGCTGAATGTCATGGAGCAGGAGTTGGTACCTGTGTCAGCTGTTGTCCTCTGACCCCGTCACGTGCCTCATGCTGTTTTTTATTTCCTGATTTTTCATTCTAATTTTCCATTCTGATGTTTCATTCTGATTTTTCATTCTGATGTTTCATTCTGATTTTTCATTCTGATGTTTCATTCTGATTTTTCATTCTGATGTTTCATTCTGATTTTTGATGACTCCTTTTCATGTAAAAAACAGCATCGGTTTTTAAAAAAAAAATCAAATGGAATAAATGTCAGGGCGGATTAGGTCACTTGCACTGATGAACTAGGCTTAGAGATGATGGGGCCGACCCCCTTGTTTCCCACCTACACTTTCCTTCTCGTACGTTATTACCCTGATCTACAATCCGATGCAAAGTCATCCATTTTGTTAGTGCATCAAGTGAACTGATTCGGTTGCCGGTCTGTAGAGTTGCATTAAAGTCATGTATAATCAAAGGTCTCGCCCTTTCAAAAAAAAGAGAGAACTCCGGTTCTGTATCAATTTTAATTCACTGTGCAATTGACAGAACCGCCTCCAGCGCAGGAGTATTTTCCCCCTCTGGAGTCTGACACGTTCAGTCTAGCAGTGGGTGAATCCCATCAGCATACAATGGGACGCCAGCATTTCTCTTTAGCAAGTTCTCCCCCTTTTACAGTTTCGGCGGCCGCAGTAACACGAATGGAGAAACTACAATTACATTCGATATTCTCATTAAAACTATACACCATTTAAACTCCCGACCTGAATACAAAAGCCTTCTCATGGTAATTGATCAGTTTACTGAAGCAACAAAAAAGGGAAGGTGCTTAATCAGTGAAATGTTCGCATAATGGTAATAAATGATATTGTCTAATTTCCCCCCTAATTACTTTAATGTCGCTCAGTTACTTTTGAGGAGCTTCCCAATATAATTGAGTGGATTCCTTTCAAATCTGGAGCAGATTTGTTGTTGTTGCAAATCCTTCTCTCAAACGCCGTAAATATTTGAATCTCAGAATGAAACCCAGCGTTGCCTCTTTATCCAGCAGCTTGAATTGTACACATCCAGTAACAATCAAGCGTGGAGGGTCTACACTGAATAATATGCTTATTGCACCAGAAAGGAACCGCTCAAAATGTTAATGACCCTTCGTCAGACTTTGTTCTTACAGTGCAGATCTTCCAAAATACCAGGCGAGTTCCAACAGCCCAAGTCTCGAAACAGAACGCCACTCGCATTCGGCACAAAGGGCCTGATTTCATCAACCATTATTCGGTTGTTGAATCGAGATCCCAAGGTGATCTTAGGGTGGATTGGATTACGAATTTAACGCCCTAATATATTCGATTTCAAGCGCTCGCAGCTATCATGTCTCGCCGGGGGAGGGGGGAATCACAGCAATAACATCACCGCAACGAGTTCATCAATCGGTTGGAAAGTTACTGATAAAGTGAACACCGGGCTTGAATGTGCGGTTGGAAAAAACCCGCGGCAGCCCATCCGAGATAGAATATGTGGCCCCTGCGCGCTTATCGAATCAGTGAGCCAGGTTACCAGGCCATAAAGCCTCCACTTGTAAAGAAACTTTCCGCCAGCAGCCGAAACGCAGACCATCACTTCTTGGAATGACCATATAATTTATTAAACGCTAACGAATTAAAAAGATACCAGACTTTTTCTTTATCCACAAACACAAATTCTGGCAACACTTGGCATTCAGACTCCACAAGATTCCAAACACAAGAAACGAAATCTATACATTAAAAACCAAGCCAGCGCTAATTTAAACTGATCTTTTCTTATACAAAATGTATCTTACACATAAATATTCACAGTTCTTTTTTTTCTGTTCGGTATTTAATACATGAGTTATTTACAAGTACCGGTGCGCCCTATACTCCCCTTCTCCCCCCACACACACACATAACTGAGCTTCCACAGTCTCTGATCCGAATATATTTCTAGATACCGATCTTGGTATAAAAATGTTCCACAAACCAGAGGTGCCTGATGCTGGAGATCAAATGCGCTCTGTCCATTTGAGTAGAGACGTATCATCAGCCATGAGAATTAGTGCTTAGCAGCGCCGGGGCTTCTGATTAAATCTTCCCATAACTTATATAGACTATAAAAATATATACATCTCTGAAAATGTACAGAGAGTGGCAGAGAGAGAGAGTTTAGTGCTAGGTTCTGCAGGATTAGGAATAATAAAGTTCCCCCCGTCTCTCCTTAGGAGCTTTCGTTCTCACTCGTGTGGACGTGCAAAGTAGTCGGTTTGTGTTTCTTTAGTAACTGGGAAATCTTCTCATCGTCGGAGTTGGGATCCAGCGGCTTGTTGTATTCATCGTCCTCGTCCTCGTTTTCCGAGGTGCCCTTCAGCCTCTCTGTCTCCGAGTCCTGTTTTTTCTTGGCTGTTGCCATCTCTGCCGCGTGTTTCTTCCTCCATTTCGTCCGCCTGTTCTGGAACCAAACCTGAATTGAAAGAATGGCAATGTCTTCCGGTTTGTCAACAATTGAAGGAACGCAAGGATTGCTTCACAAAGAGACACTTTTATGCAACAAAACACACACAAAAAAAACACTTTCTCGCCTCGCCCTTTGAAAACTATCAGCAGACATCCCTCCGAGCGTGTAGCGCCCCATCCGCAATGTTTAGCAGATTTATTTTTGTTCTAAGGTTAAGGTTGGCGATTTTGACATTTGCACCGAATGTCGAGAGCTGGCTTTACACGTGTATAATTTGAGAGCTCATACTGGGAGGACAAGGCTGGGGCAGGGGAATCCGCCACCTCAGGACTGTCGTGCGCTGGATACTGCCACTTGTTTGTTGCTAAGCACACAAAACCCACTCTGCATGAGCGCAAAAGTTACAGTATTTAATTCAAGATGCGCTTTGGAGAGAATGAAGTTTTTTGGATTAGCTTTAATTGTGATACTGTACATTTAAATATGGCTTATCCTTACCAAGTACAATTCTACATCTTTTAGAATATTGATCATGTACTGTTAAAGTCTTATCTATAGGAATTGTATCACATACGCGCGCCCACATATACTATCCATGGAAAGATAAATTAAGCACTGCGATAGTTTAATCTTTACTTAAAAGCACATAAAGTAAGTTATTTATATCCCAGTATTAAGGTGCACAGGGCTTTTTATCGTTTCTTTAAAAAGAGATAGATTACAATTTTGCAATATTCGAGTAATAATTATAGTAGATTAACGCACCAAATATGCACAACCCTTTTCCTAATTTTTATAATAGATATTTAGTTGTGGTGTCATCAACTTTTCTTTAATTGTTGGTGTGGTGGACGCTCTTTTATCGGAGATGGCAATCATTGGGGCAGAATAAATGTCTAAACCATTGCGCGACATGGTCCTAAACAGATACACGAGTAAGACAACCCGCACATTTGCAGATCAGACATTGCTACCGGTTGCTGCTTGAAAAAAGGAAGAAAAATTATATGTCAGAAAAACAAACTTTGCACATTCAATGAGCAACTGGAAATATCTAAACAAGGCGAGTGTTGCTGAGTGCAACGTCCTCCTTTAGACTAAATAGCAGTGCTCTAAAGATGATTTAAATTGGTGATAGAACAACAAATGCTAAATTAAGATGTGTCTGTGGTACAAAGCTGCACTACCTGACCAGGAAACAGTGGATTATATATTTTTTTAAAACACCAGCTCGCACATCAGACTTGTGAATGAGTTATTAAAATATTTTAAATTTAATCTGCAGAATTTTAAAAATTGTATATTTTCCTAATCTCAGTAGATCAAAGTTACGGTTTGTGAATCTATTTTTTTTCAGTGAAAGCCGTTATATTTCCCACTTGACGCGTTGCCTCTTCGACATGTCTTCGTCTCCACTGCATTTTAATACGTGCTGGCAACACTCATAGGAACCATTCAAGATTTGTCAAGACAATCCTACCTTGACCTGACTCTCCGTCATCCCCAGCGAATATGCCAGTCTCGCCCTTTCAGGTCCAGCTAAGTATTTCGTTTGTTCAAAAGTTTTTTCCAATGCGAAAATTTGTTGTCCCGAGAATGTGGGTCTGGTGTGTTTTCTCTTGCCGTCTTTATCAATTAGCATGGCGCCCTGATCTGGAATGAGATAGCATTAAGAGTGTTAAACTACTAATAATATTTGCTCGCCAGATTTCGGTTAAACGCGGTGAAAAGGATTACGGATGCACCATTCAAATTGGAACAGGGAGACATAATATATGATAAATCTGCACATTTAATGTTGTCAAAATAAGAAAAACTAATACGAAGTTTTTGTAAACTGGCAATTGGCCAAATCAACACTTTTTTAGACAAATAAAACAACCTCTATAATTATATTTTTCACCGAACAACCTAACTGTCCGTTTAAGGCAGAAAATCTCTCCATATTGTTAGATAGTGACGGATCTTATCTGATATAGATGCCCTATTAATTCGATCCGAGTGTTTACTATTAAAATAATACAAGCATAATCAATCATTAAGCTTAGTTTTAATTGGGAAATGCATTTACTAAACGTTGATGTTTGCCAAAAGAGTAATTAAAATGAACGGAACGAAACAAGTTAGAAAAATCAGCCAAAATCTGCAATAACATAAGTGTTTTTGATCTGACTGGTTAAAAAAGAAGGAACACTTATACTTA
Organism: Somniosus microcephalus; assembly: GCF_052327205.1. Lineage (NCBI taxonomy): Eukaryota > Metazoa > Chordata > Chondrichthyes > Squaliformes > Somniosidae > Somniosus > Somniosus microcephalus. The sequence continues at coordinate 23,792,963 of NC_140988.1, forward strand.
CGCGGTGAGCAGCCCAGCCTGGCGTCTCTCCAAGGTGGACTCTGCATGACTCCCGGCCAGAAGATGGGAGTCCTGCCGGGCAATTCGGCCAGTGGTTTGGGATAACGGGCTACAGCCGCCGCCGCCGCTGCCGCCGCCGCCGCCGCACTCGGGCTGAAGTACATGCCGGGCGGCGGGGGACTGAGACTGGTGTTAAAACGAGGGATTCCCGTAAGCAAAGCCGAAGCGACCCCGCCTCCTCCTCCTCCGCCGCCCCCGCCGCCGCCGCCGCCTCCCACGCCCGGGAACATCAGCGGCCGGTTGAGGATGTCGTTGATGCCGTGAGGAGTGGCGGACGACAGCTGCTGTGTCAGGAACCCGGGCAGGCTGGACTTAGACTTGAGCCCGGTGGTGGTGACGGCGGCGGCTGTGCTGATGATCCCGGACGGGCTGGAGGACGATGAGATGGAAGGACCACCGGCTTCTGCCCCGGGCTGCATAGAGTAAGGGTACAAGGGATTCTTCATCTCGGTCATACTGTGCAGGGCCGCTAACGGCGGGCTGCTCAGCACGAACGCGCTCTGCCGGGTCCCATCCATCTGCCCGACCGCTAACATTACCAAAAGTGGTCAGATTCAGCCACAAGTTCTCACAAGAAAAGGGGAGGGAAGAGAGAATTAGAAAAAAAACAGCAGCGATTCACTTCTATTCAGATCAAATCCAAAAAAAAAGTCCAGTTTTTTTTCTCCCCTTCTGATCCTTTTCACCTTTTTTACTGGGGGTGGTTGTGGAGGGAGGGGGGGGGGAGAGAGATACAGTATTTGCTTTTCTTTTAAAAACAAATAAAAGCGACAAAACAAAATGATTAAAACAACAAACCAGCCGTTAAATTCCCAGGTGCGGTGACGGGGTTGGGTTGCTTCTGTCTCTCAGAATTTTTTATGCATTTTTTTTTGTGGGGTTTAAAGCAAAAGATGAGACTTATTGAGCTCTCGCCTTGCCGCCCCAGATGAAACAGCCTGAGGTAATAAAACACTCTCATCACTTCAGGCGCTTTCTATCTGGGCTGCCTTGAGGGAAAAGTGCAAAAAAACTTTCCGGCTGTCAATCAAAGCGGCCGGGGCGCAGCGGGACATGCGCCGGGTGATTGGCCACAATCCTCGTGACGTCGCACCTTCTTGCCAAACCACCTCCTTTTAATTGGTTCACGAGTAAAGCCCGCCCCCTGCATATATTTGCATTTTTAAAGAAACAGAAAATGGTTTGAAACTACAATAGCGTGTAAGAGAAAGGGGGTGGCGGTAAAGTCCAAATGACCCTTTATTCAGGAGCTTGAAAAAAAAAACATCTGTCGGCGACTTGTTTTGTTAAACTAATCTAAGGTTCGGATTATGTTTTAAGAATTGCATTGACCTGAAATATCTCCTTTAAAAACACTCTCTCGCTGGAATAAGCACTCCCGACGCGCAGTGTTTGTGTTCAGATGTTAATTGGGTAACATACGCTTCCTAAGGAATGTGTAAATTAAATTGTTTTTAATTAAACAAACGTAAATGTTAGCAATAACACCCAGGCGACAGACGCCAGCAGGGCCGAACGCGTGTCGGGGATGCGCTGCACTGGCTCCGACCATTCACGCTAAATGTTTCTGATCGGGTCAAGTAATCTGAAGTTATTTTAACATAATTACAGGAACAAAAACACAACATCTGCTTTGAACTAACCTTTAGCTCTTTCGATATCATAAAATCTTCCGCGTTTTGTCGTTATATCACGGCACGTTGTAAATTAAAACCGTGATTTTCGAGAGAAAATATACAATTGGTTTAAAATTAGATCTGATGCAATAAAGTCGGACACGGATTAATGAAGTGAGGTGATTGTAATGCATGCTTGGACTGATTTTTTCCTAAGGCCTGTTTATTCAGAATCAGTCGTTCATGGCGAATGGTCAATATTTCTCTTAGGTGACCGTGTTCTGTTTCAGATGAAGTCACCTTTATACCGTTAAATGGGCTTCACAAACGACAGAGACTTGCGGGTTCCAGAACTTTGAAAAGCAGAATATATGTTGCCGTGATTAACTGTTGTGAGTGCCACCTGAAACTATGTCGATGTTATAATTATTCGCTGGCAATAAAGTACAAATGATGAAAATGAACTGACTATATTCAGACCCTTCCCTCCCTCCAACCACCACCGCCGGTTCAGTGCAAGCGACCATTTATCGGTTCTCTGAGATCGTTTGTTTTATCAATGACAATGCAATCGGTAAAAGATAAATCAGTATCTCCGCTTGGTTAAAACAGAACAAACGCAATATACTGATAGCCGCATAGAGCTTCGAATTAAAAGACCAGGGAATAAAGTGTATAACTTTTGAAATAGCATGTCGCGCTTTTTACAGCCTTATAGATAGATTTTAAAATACAGATGGCCATATTATATGTTACAGAAAATGACGTTGGTGAAATCCCAGTCAACGGAGTAATACATTTTACTGTTAAGCGAGTTAAAATACGTTTTCAGGAAATGTGCTTTAGTAAACTTTGGATAGACTGTTAGTTTTTTTTATTATATATACGTAAACTACACTTAATAACTGGCACTGGACATCAGACGGACGTGTCTGTATATACCTTCCCCTTTGTAAAGACACCAAGGGATTCTGGCTTGCTGGTAAAGTTGGGAAAAGTTAATGGGGCTGTGCCGCTCCTACTTACAGAAAGTATTTTAATGTAGATAGAGTTACATAAATGTGTATTTGGGTAAATCAGTGTCCTTTATAGTGAGCTACATAAAGTAGCAGAACATAGCTTATGCTCAATATAGCCTATATATATATGTATGTATATACACCCTCTATTCTATAGATGAATGTATCTATATATATGGGTATATATATGTTATATATAACGCAAGAGCCCAAATCCCAAACCAAAGCTGTACTTGTTACTATAACATTTAAGTACTATGTATTTCGGATGCATATTTTGTTTATTATTAATAATACGTTTTGTAAATGATTGCGATGACAGAAAAATTAGATCCTTCTTTTATATTTGCATTTCACTTTGTTTGCTGAGATTTCGTGATACATTTGATATCTGTCGGAGATATGCCTTGTGAGTGACAACGGGTTTCAGCGCTCAACCCTGGTCCTACACCAGTCAGTCCATGGTGCTTCCCCGCCGGCTCTCGGCGCCTCTGATTTCTAGTGCTGTGGGCGCTGCAGTGAATTGAACTGAGACTGGGGGCAGTGCCGCCCAGGGTGGTGATCAAAAACTTCTACACCGCACGGAGGAACGGCCTCTTTTCATTTCTACAGACCAGGAAGATGTTTTCAGTTAACTAAAACCTTTACCCATGAAGAAAACAAAAAAGAAGCGCTGGAAATGCACCAGAAGTCGATCAGCTTCAGGTCGTAACATTTCACCAGAAATGGGCTTTATTCGAAAATTCGACCTTTTGGGTTCTTTAACTGAGGCATTTAGAGTTATATAAGCTCTAAAGTTACCTTATGCAATAGTTATCCTTTGTGTGCGAATTATCAGCTAATTTTAATTCAAAATAAATATGTTAGCTTTGGAAACCTTTGGTATTCTTGCAATGTGTCAGAAAGAAATGTATAATTTGTTAGAACTGTAGATTGTTTAGACAATGGGAGAAATTCGAGCATGTATATAGTATTAAAAGGTGCGCTTTAACTGGTTTACACTAAGTGTGGGACTTGGATGGACGGCTTGATGCTGAGCGGTCACCAGGACACACCTCACTTGTAGAATTGCAGCAACAGCGGCGCTGAGCCGCTCATATCGCGACACCTAGCGGACAAAGGCAACGGCGCAGCCTGGGCGGATCGCCCTTATTTTCCGCGTGGAACAGGGTCTTTGGAAACCAAACAGCAACTTGGCAGCATTAAAGTACCGCGTCCGTGCAAGATCTATGAAAACCGGACCTGCTGGAGGAATTAAAAAAACACCTTTTTTTCATCAGCTGAAACTCGGGAGGATGCTGGGCTCTTTTGACTCGGTTTGGATCTAAGATCGGTTATTAGATTTCTGTCGCCTGTATTTAGCTGGGACCGGGAGCTGAGCTTGGTATAAACTGTATATTGATTACTTCACTGCCTTTAGGGCGATAATTCCAAAATTGATAAACCGAAATATTATCCTCTATTATGCCGAAACGATTTGACGTTTGTTCCCTTATTATTTCCAAACAGCGAGAGTGTAGTGATTTGAATCCATTCATTGTGATGTATCCTCTATTTGGAACAAGCACCGGGAGCGAACTTTGGTCAAGTTTTGTCTTATTAGATCTTGCTGATCCTGATTGCATTGAAAGCTAAATCTGTGTAAAGTTGCTGTTTGTATTACACAGTATAGTGCAGTGGATAACAAGACATAACATCACACCTCCCAATACTTAGCAGACAGGCTCATTTGTTTCTGTGTGAGGCGCAGGCTGATTGCAGTTGGAGGCGAGTTTGCAGGCTGGTGATTCAAAGGAGGTGTGTTTCCATTAATGATTACTTAATTATTAACCGCAATAATCTGTTATTCACTCCCCGGAAAAGTGAACGGCCTTTAGTTTTCCTACTGGAGTCAATAAGGTCAGAACCGTCTGACGAAGAGTCCATAGACGACTGTGACCAGGGAGCTAATCTGGATTCCGGATCGCCTAATCGATGTGGCGCATCAAAAATTCCAGGAGAATATCAGCAGCAGCAACAACATAAAAAAACAACTCGGTAAAGGTGCGAGGGATAGAAAGGCAGCAAGATGCGGGTCTGAAAGTGTGATGAAGTCCTTGTTTATTTAATTAATCTTTAAAATATTTTCATCTTTCTCTTACAGTTAGCGGCGCCACTACAGCAGCGCAGAGGTACCGTAACATTTTGGGGCATTTATTCATTTTTTATTTGGGTTTTATTTATTTATTTTGCCGTCACATAACATCTGGAGGGAGCCGCCACAAGTGATCAACAATACTTATTTTTAAAACAGTTCATGTGGGGGCGGGGGTGCAATCGACCAGAGGGCTCAATAAACAAAATAAATGTAAATGTTTTATATGCCAGAAATGATGTTGTTTAAAGAACATTAAACAGGATTCCACCCTCGCCCCTTCGGGTCCGAGCACAGTGAGGCACCAATGGGTCAAAATCTGTCCTACCAACCTTCAAATCTCGGTCTTTGCATTTTATTACCTGCCGAATGTTCATTTGTTGTGTACTCGCCCTGGCACTGGGTTTCACCCAGGTCAATAGCCGTTTTTATTATGTTCCGTTATTGGGTTGTATTGGCCAGGTTGTATTTGCCTTTCACAGGTCTCTGTTAATGTGTATACATTCTGACAGAATAGCCGCTGGTCTCCAAAGCACAGGGCCTGCCTCCTGTGCACGGGTCCCCACAATTACAAGAGTTAATTAATCTCTTGGTTTTACGGTTTTCTAACCAACTGCAAAGATTTATGTGTGTATCAGCCGTGCTGTGTTCGAGGTAACATTCCATTTATTCGCCTAGCTTTGGAAGTTCCCCCATCAAAGTTGAGAGCCGCGGTTCTATATATTATTTTAGGCTAATAAATTTGGCTAATAAATTTAGGAATGGAACCGGGTGATGTTACAAATTGACTCGCTATTATGAATTTAGAAGATACTGTGCATGAGTACGAAGATGCAGCTAAGATTTGTGACAGTGTCAGAGTTCGCCTGGAGAATTCGAACTCTTGCTGAACATGTTGTGAATGGTCCCACCCCGATTGGGCTTTCTCTTAAATTATTTAATGGCATGGACTCTGACTTATGCCTGCGTTTAACGTTATTTTTGATTTATTTTCCCCACACTGACACAGCAATGTTAGGGTTTATTGTACAATCCTCTGGATAAGCCTTTAAAATACAATTAAAAAAGACAAGGAGATCTGACAACATACCGCACACTGTTAGCAAGATTGTTTATTATTTAGCAATCCTGCAGAAATTTCCACCGGGACAGTGCCGTTTTGCAGTATAGTTGAATCCAAAGCTGGTATCATTCCCATAGGAAGGAAATTGATAAACAATGAACGAACAAATGAGAGAAGTTGGAAGGAGCTGGAATGTGAAAGCCACCGATGCCATTTTACCATATTGTATTTTATTGGAAATAAAAATAATTGTCCTGAAATTTTTTTTATTAAAATGTACAGGAGCTTTTTGAAAGTGGGTTGATGTACAGTATTTCGGCTAATATCGATATATTGACGCAGTAGAATAAAGTTTGGTGTTTATTGAAACAATCTTCTTGGACTCACAGCGAGATCAATAGGTGTCTTTTTATGACTATTTCGCTGAAGGGTGGGTATCTATACGTTGACCGAGTGTTAATTACCTTTCTGTCAGTACCGAAGCGGTGGGTGACATTGACTGGTGTTGTCTTAAAATGTCAGTCAGCAGATTTTTTTCAGCCGCCACCCCTCGGGGTGATTGTCATTGTTTTGTAAAGACAAACGACTTCTAGAGAATATATAAAAACAGGAGCTATCTGACTGACGGTGTTCAGCAGCCCTGTTAATAACCGCGGGTTTCATTCGCATCAGCGTGATTATCTCTTTTTTCCCTCTAAGAACGAAACATGGTGGGATCTTGTTCAACACGGAGAGTGTCTCAGGACGTACTGAGAGCAACAAGGGAATAGAACGGATTCCATCCACAAATTGATTTAGCTCAGTCCAAACCAAATATCAGTGTTTAGGTTTTAAAAAAAACATTTCTCTAGAATTATATCAGGGGAGGAAAACGGATTACATGATTTTAGTCCAGAACCGTGGTTGGTTATCTATCTGCAGAAACTGTTCATGTCAACGGATAATGTGCATACAGTGCGAAACTGAATATAAGTCCAACGGAATCAAATTCCACTAAAATAGTCCTCTTTGGCGCGAGTTCTTCCTTATACTAGGCAAAGAGCGCGTTGTCACCATGAAAACGCAGCGGTCATAAAACCACATAAAATGCAGTTTGCAAATCGATTCAGATTAATGGTGCACAATCTGTTAAAGCAGGCGAGCCATTTCCTATTGCGCAGAATTAAATAAAGCATGGGGGGGGGGGGGGGAAGTGTGGCTAAAAATGTCCCCACTTGCGGCGCCTGCCCACCGAAAGCGTGTAAAATTACCCCAACTCAAGTCAGCGGTTGTGTGACATCTGACATGGTTCTGTAATTCAAGATAAATCAAACGTGACATCCGCTGTTTCAAAAGCATTAGCAAAATGTTTAATTGCGAATTAAGCACAGCGTTAGAACTACCATACATTCTGCAGTAAGTAGTTTGGGTGATACCCCGGAATAATGCATGTATCTTGGAAGTCTTACAAACCAATCCTTCATTATTTATTAGGCGTTTGCACCATTTCACTGCAAGCTTTTTTTAAAACTTTTTTTTTTACCTTTTCTTCTGCTAAACTGGAGAATTGGACAGTCATGACTGAAACTCTTGCACGAATAATTCAGCACCATTTAACAGTTGTGTTTTAACAAGATATTTCGGATCTCTCGCTGCATCTTCAGGCATGTATCTAACCAGCAGCGTGTTTCATCGCGGCTTTTACTCCTTTTATCGCCGGTAGCAATAGTTACATATTTAAGAAACAAAACACAAAATGAAAGTTACGTTATTGGTGAAAAATAATCCATATTATTTCTTCCCAAACAGGAGCGGGACTCTGTGCAGAGACGCCGGGCTTTTAGCAGAGACGCTCCGGCCTGCAGGTAATGGGCGACAGGTAGAACTTGATCCAGAGCACTTCAGAAAGAGGGATGTAATGTGAGATGTGATGTTCCTTAAAGAACGGATTGAACCGCGGTTCAGCAGAGTGTGCAGCCGTCCTAGACCTAAGAATCTGCCCACCTCGCTTATAACAGTTCCAAAATTATTCATTCATGCACAGTTCTAAAGTATTTATTCTTCCTACGTTGCTACAGCGTGTGTGTGTGTGTGGGGGGGGGGGGGACAAGATTTAATACAATTTTCTTAAGCATTTATTTCACAAACACATGCGAGGAGGATACATCTACAGGGATGGAGATTTATGCAGGGAGACGGTTTTTCTGCCCATCTCACTATCCTGGATAAAATGTGAGGGGTCAATCCCCTGGCCGGAGTTTAATCTGAACAGTTTCCATCGCTCGGTTTTTCTCATCCATCAGATTTCAGCTCTGGATCCGAGACCGATGTAAAGCACTCGATTTCCCCCAGTTCAGAAACCTGCCCAGTTCTGTTAATTACAAAGGGCGGGATCTACTGATATCACGTGGACCATATTGAATGGAATTTAGTCCTCCAGTTAAAAAAACATTATTTCAATTCTGAAACAAGCTGGACATTTTCTACCAATGTCGCTATTGTCACCTTTAGAAACCACTTGTGCAAACAGGGACCCTATAGTGAAACGGCAGAAGCTGATCGCAGCGGCTGAGAAGGCTCGCTTCGGTTCATGGTTGAACTCACGGAGGAGCCAGCCTCCAGCCTGTTGCTGCACCACTCTGTGGGCAAGGTCCAACCAACTGGGGAAAGGTGCTGGGAGAGGGACACCACTCTCCCTAAAACAATCAACTCAAACCCCAACATTCACCTCCCAACCAACTGGGAAAAGGTGCTGGGAGAGGGACACCACTCTCCCTAAAACAATCAACTCAAACCCCAACATTCACCTCCCTACCAACTGGGCAAAGTTGCTGGGAGAGGGACACCACTCACCCTAAAACAACTCAAACCCCAACATTCACCTCCCAACCAACTGGGGAAAGGTGCTGGGAGAGGGGCACCACTCACCCTAAAACAATCAACTCAAACCCCAACATTCACCTCCCTACCAACTGGGAAAAGGTGCTGGGAGAGGGACACCTCTCACCCTAAAACAACTCAAACCCCAACATTCACCTCCCTACCAACTGGGGAAAGGTGCTGGGAGGGGGACACCACTCTCCCTAAAACAACTCAAACCCCAACATTCTCCTCCCTACCAACTGGGAAAAGGTGCTGGGAGAGCGACACCAGTCACCCTAAAACAACTCAAACCCCAACATTCTCCTCCCTACCAACTGGGGAAAGGTGCTGGGAGAGGGACACCACTCTCCCTAAAACAACTCAAACCCCAACATTCACCTCCCTACCAACTGGGGAAAGGTGCTGGGAGGGGGACACCACTCTCCCTAAAACAACTCAAACCCCAACATTCACCTCCCTACCAACTGGGAAAAGGTGCTGGGAGAGGGACTCCTCTCACCCTAAAACAATTCAAATCCCAACATTCACCTTCCTACCAACTGGGAAAAGGTGCTGGGAGAGGGGCACCACTCTCCCTAAAACAACTCAAACCCCAACATTCACATCCCTACCAACTGGGCAAAGGTGCTGGGAGAGGGACAGCACTCACCCTAAAACAACTCAAACCCCAACATTCACCTCCCAACCAACTGGGGAAAGGTGCTGGGAGAGGGACACCACTCACCCTAAAACAATCAACTCAAACCCCAACATTCACCTCCCTACCAACTGGGCAAAGGTGCTGGGAGAGGGACACCACTCACCCTAAAACAACTCAAACCCCAACATTCACCTCCCTACCAACTGGGGAAAGGTGCTGGGAGAGGGACACCACTCACCCTAAAACAATCAACTCAAACCCCAACATTCACCTCCCAACCAACTGGGAAAAGATGCTGGGAGAGGGACACCACTCTCCCTAAAACAATCAACTCAAACCCCAACATTCACCTCCCAACCAACTGGGAAAAGATGCTGGGAGAGGGACACCACTCTCCCTAAAACAATCAACTCAAACCCCAACATTCTCCTCCCTACCAACTGGGAAAAGGTGCTGGGAGAGGGACACCAGTCACCCTAAAACAACTCAAACCCCAACATTCACCTCCCTACCAACTGGGGAAAGGTGCTGGGAGAGGGACACCACTCTCCCTAAAACAACTCAAACCCCAACATTCACCTCCCTACCAACTGGGAAAAGGTGCTGGGAGAGGGACTCCTCTCACCCTAAAACAATTCAAATCCCAACATTCACCTTCCTACCAACTGGGAAAAGGTGCTGGGAGAGGGACACCGCTCACCCTAAAACAACTCAAACCCCAACATTCACCTCCCTACCGACTGGGAAAAGGTGCTGGGAGAGGGACTCCTCTCACCGTAAAACAATTCAAATCCCAACATTCACCTTCCTACGAACTGGGAAAAGGTGCTGGGAGAGGGACACCATTCTCCCTAAAACAACTCAAACCCCAACATTCACCTCCCTACCAACTGGGGAAAGGTGCTGGGAGAGGGACACCATTCTCCCTAAAACAACTCAAACCCCAACATTCACCTCCCTACCGACTGGGAAAAGGTGCTGGGAGAGGGACTCCTCTCACCGTAAAACAATTCAAATCCCAACATTCACCTTCCTACCAACTGGGAAAAGGTGCTGGGAGAGGGACACCATTCTCCCTAAAACAACTCAAACCCCAACATTCACCTCCCTACCAACTGGGGAAAGGTGCTGGGAGAGGGACACCACTCACCCTAAAACAACTCAAACCCCAACATTCACCTCCCTACCAACTGGGGAAAGGTGCTGGGAGAGAGATACCACTCACCCTAAAAAAACTCAAACCCCAACATTCACCTCCCTACCAACTGGGAAATGGTGCTGGGAGAGGGACACCACTCACCCTAAAACAATCAACTCAAACCCCAACATTCACCTCCCAACCAACTGGGAAAAGGTGCTGGGAGAGCGACACCACTCACCCTAAAACAACTCAAACCCCAACATTCACCTCCCTACCAACTGGGGAAAGGTGCTGGGAGGGGGACACCACTCTCCCTAAAACAACTCAAACCCCAACATTCACCTCCCTACCAACTGGGGAAAGGTGCTGGGAGAGGGACACCTCTCACCCTAAAACAACTCAAACCCCAACATTCACCTCCCTACCAACTGGGGAAAGGTGCAGGGAGAGGGACTCCTCTCACCCTAAAACAACTCAAACCCCAACATTCACCTCCCTCGGGCAAATTCTTCTTCATTCCGCGCTTTAACTTGTTTTATTGTAATAATTTATTTACATCCATTGAAATTCACATATTTTCTATGATAATGTCGTAACTGAAATTGAAACGCTCTATGAGATACATATAACAAATTTTCCGTTCCTGTCAAGGAACTTCTTTGGAGAGGCCTGGGGTAGAATGTGGAGGAGAAAGAGAGGCACAGAAGCAAAGGAGTAGAGTACGAAACAAACATGAAAGAGGGGAGAGACAGAAACAGAAGCAAAGGAGGTGAGTGAAAAACAGAAGTAAAGGAGAGCAAAATAAGTGCAGGAGCAGAGAGAGAGAGCAAAGCAGTAAAAAGACATAAACATAAATGAAGATGGAGAGTGAAAGACAGAGTGAAGTAGGAGAGCAACTGGAACAGCAGTGAACTTGGAGAGAGAGACATTTTTGATTTGCAAACTTACCACCAGCCTGAAAGTTTTTTGGTGGGGCTCAGTACAAAAAAGTTGAGAACCATGGAATCAAATTTTTTCATTCAAATTTAATGTAAAGAATAACAATTGGCTTGAGTGAGTCTTGAGCAAAGGTAGTTAGGAAAAGCGTCTATCTTGGGTGGGTGAGCCACCAGTGTCATTTTGTTGATGGTTGCACCTATCGCTAGCAGCAGTATAACTCTGTTCTCCCACAGTTTGGCAGTACACCAGATGAATGCCCACTATTACAGCTTAGCAACAAAGTCTACTGAAAATTCAACCTTTTTACCTATAGCTCTTTATGTTCAGCAAGTGTTACTTCCTTAAATTTGTACTTTCTCTTTCAGTGCTTGCTCTTCGTATTATGTGCGCATGGTGTATTAACATGTGTGTATTATCATGGTGTTTTCATGGTATGCATATGCGCTGGGGCCTAGAATTGGCTTTTGAACAACTAAAAAATTCAAGCAATCTGAGTGCCTGTATAAACATGTGAAAGATTCAGACTCAAAACGTACCATTCTCATTGGTATTTGCAGTATAACAGTATCCTAAGTTAAATGAAAATAGGAGCAATAAAGAAATGCAGACCAGAGTTCTGCAACTAACACTTTTTGGAGGCCACACCTTCACACCCTTTACTACACTGCACCTACTTTAAAAATAAAACCTCCTTACTGTGTTGGTGACACTGGCAAGGTAACATTAATGCGCTTTACCGTCAATGAAGCACCTTTGAACTGTTTATTTTGGGGAAACAGGATGGCCAATTTGTGCACAGCAAGGTCCCACAAACAGCAGCAATGACAACAACTTGTATTTATATAGCACCTTTAAAATAGTAAAACATCCCAAGGCACTTCACAGTAGCGTATTCAGATTCAAATTGATACTGAGCCAAAGGAGGACACATTAGGGCAGGTTGGTCAAAGAGGTAGGTTTTAAGGAGCATAGAAACTTAGAAACATAGAAGATAGGAGCAGGAGTAGGCCATTCGGCCCCTCGAGCCTGCTCCACCATTCAATGAGATCATGGCTGATCATCCAAACTCAGTACCCTGTCCCTGCCTTCTCCCCATATCCCTTGATCCCTTTAGCCTTAAGAAATATATCTAACTCCTTCTTGAATATATTTAATGAATTGGCCTCAACTGCCTTCTGTGGTAGAGAATCCCACAGGTTCACCACTCTCTGGGTGACGAAATTCCTCCTCATCTCAGTCCTAAATGGCTTACCCCTTATCCTTAGACTGTGACCCCTGGTTCTGGACTCCCCCACCACTGGGAACATTCTTCCTGCATCTAGTCTGTCTAGTCCTGCTAGAATGTTATAAGTTTCAATGAGATCCCCTCTCATTCTTCTAAACACCAGCAAGTATAAGCCCAATCGACCCAATCTCTCCTCATACGTCATTCCTGCCATCCCAGGTATCAGTCTGGTGAATCTTCGCTGCACTCCCTCCATGGTAAGAACATCCTTCCTCAGATAAGGTGACCAAAACTGCACACAATACTCAAGGTGCGGTCTCACCAAGGCCCTGTACAACTGCAGCAAGACATCCTTGTTCCTGTACTCGAACCCTCTCGCTACGAAGGCCAACATATCATTTGCCTTCTTAACCGCCTGCTGCACCCGCATGCTTACCTTCAGCGACTGGTGCACAAGGATACCCAGGTCTCGTTGCACTTCCCCTTCTCCCAATCTATTGCCGTTCAGATAATAATCTGCCTTCCTGTTTTTGCCACCATCTTAAAGGAGGAAAGAAAGGTGAAGAGGCAAATACATTCAGGGAGGGGATTCCAGAGCTTCTGACATAAGGACCAGCTAATCTGTTTTAATGTTGTATAATAATTGGCCAGGAGTTGCACGTAATCTTCCTGAATAACAACACTAACTAATATTTAAACACCCCTCCTCCACCCCTACAGAAGGGTATCTCCAAGTGCTTGTCAAGAGGGTGAGGCAATGGAGGGGTTAAAGGAGAGCAGGGTAAAATGAAGGCACCATCAAAGAGGTAGGTTGAAGAAAGCTTTTGAGAGAAGGCAGAGAGATGGCAAAGCTACCTGGTTCTGGAGGGAGTTACAGAGAGCAGAGGCACAATGACCAAAAGATTGGCCACCAATGGTGGAGCAAAGGGACTGAAGCATGAGTACTAATCTAGAGTCAGATGTTCAAGCTTGTGGGCTGGTAGATATGGGACATATCCTACCAGAGGTAGTATGCAGACAAGGTGAAGAAAATGATTTTTAGGAAGAGAATAGCAATTTCTGGCAGGTGATGACTGATCAGAGTGGACCCTATATTACAATAACTGCAATCATAAATTAAATACTAAGAGCCAAGCAACTCAATGGTAGACAAAAGAGCTCAGTTCATGTTTTTAAAAGGTCATACAGTAATTCTTTCAGCATTTCTTCAACTAGTGAACAACCCATTGCAGTGTAATCAAATCTGACTAGAAGATTCATAATATGACATTTTCAGGATATAATTAGCTAGGAAAATATGGTAATCAATATCATTAGAGCATCTGGGTCTTTTGTTCATGTCCAATTAAACAAACCCAGCAAAGCTATTTTAATGTCATATACTGCTCTTAATTAAGTTCATTTGTATCTACAAGAACTTACATTTATATATTTGTGCTTGAAATTAAACATAAGAAAACCACACACTAATTTTTTTTGTAACTAATGCAGAATAATATTTATGATCAATCCAGTTCATGTACATATATTGTAAAACTCCTACTTAAACATATTCACTTACTTCCTATTTGATGCTAGAATTTTAATGACACGCAACATGTTCTATTTAATATTAGAATGCGATTCACTAAATTAAGTTCACTAAAACAAACTATATTTCATTATCATTGCGACATAGAACTAATAAGTATTACAGTGAATTCCCTTGAAGGGGTTCTCAACAAATAGGCTGGAGCATGAGATTAGATGTTCAATGAGACTTATCAAGGTTAACAATCATTCTCGCGCTCCAGCCCCTGAGCTGAGAAAATGGTTCTTCAAGTTAACGTTTATAGTTGGCTCTTACAATGTGCACGCCCCTGCTAAGGAAAACATTGTAATTAATACTGTGAGCCACTGATCAGTGCACCAACATGATGAAGCCTCCATTTCTCCATCGCATGCTCCCCATAGAATTTGATCATGCACCACGTCTACTCAAGGAACTAGCAGTATATTATATGTAAAAACCTGAACTGGAATTATGTACAGTGGGACAGGAGAATTACAAACACTGTTGGAACTATGAAATACAATGGAATCATGACGCAATCACCACTTGGAGACCCGGCCACTAGTTAAAGCCTCAGTCCATCTCTTCAAGGGAGCATGCATTCAGTCAAGGATAGGATTACTTCAAGTCAAAAAGGATTGGCCAGGATCGTTAATATTCTCCGATGCTTCCCTGGAGGTCTTGATAACTGCAGTGAGGGCAAGAAGGGGTGTGCTGTTCCACACAAGTGCGATGAAGAAACTTGCTGCTACAGCGAAGAAGGCCTGGGTGGAGGTGGCTGAGGAAGTGAGCAGAAGGAGCGTCACGCCAAGGATCTGGATACAGTGCAGGAAACATTTCAATGACTTGACTAGATCAGTACAGGTCCTTATTTACCCACCTCCTGCAGTGCACCTCCTTCCACTCCCACTTGTCCCTCCGACACCATTCACACCACTCCTCACCCCTGTATCACTATCCTCACCACCAATCACGATGGTACACTGTACCACCTCTCATCCTCACTCCTTGCACGTGCTCACCAGCTGCTACCTCCTTTCACTGCTGCGAATAATGCTATCCTCCCTCACCTCCTCTGAGCTGTTCAACCTGCACCTCCTCTCAGCAAACCTTCTCAATTCACAGTGTAGCCACTTTCCGTAAATGCATGACATCCCCACTCCTATTACGTCTGCCTGATTCTCATTTTCACCATAGGCGCTGACGTAAGAAAACTACTAGGCACTTGGTCTAAGCGTTAAACAAAGCTTTAATCAACTGTTTTACAACATGGAGGTCTAGTTGTGTCCTTCACTAGTTCCTGTTAAGAATGTCCTGCGCAAGCTGGGCCCGCGCCCGGGTATTTATACTCTCCCTGGACAGCGCCACCCACAGGCTGCTCAGTATTACTTCATAAGTCTTTCTTTCATGAATGACTGATTCATGTCAGGTACTACATGCAGAAGAAGCACACATCTTTGCTAGCCACTCATAATGCTGTCCTACCCCTTTTGCAGGAGAAGAGAGCGCAGAATAGCAGGGAGAGGGCTCGGACCGGTGGAGGACCACTGGAGTTCATGGAAGTGATCCTGACAAAGGAGGAGGCACTGGAAATAAGCCGCACCTCTACTACCCTGAGCATTGGTGATTGCGAAATTGGTGGATTTTTGGAGCAGGGTGATGGAATTAACTTTACACGCCCTCATCTCCCACAACCTACTGCACCTTCAGTCAACCTCAACAGATCAGCCAGTATGGTCGAGTGCTTCATGAGCACATTATCATCTTCTAAGTACCATTACTAAATCTTCACTCTGTCTTCTTTCCTACAGGGCCCTCACATGAAGAACACTAGCCCCTGCCCACAGAGGAAGAAGACTGCTCGGAGGAAAGAATCCCTCCAGAGGACACACCGTCACACGCTACATGCGTAGCAGGTACCAGTGCAGAGACTGGCACATCGACTGGGCAAGCTAGTCAGATAGATGGGCCAGCACCCAGTGAGTCTCACAGCACAAATGAGCAGGAGCAGATAGCGGTGGTAGGGACTGCCGAGGAGAATGCGCGCCAGAGGGCGCAGTCCTCTCCAAGCTCTGCTTAGCAGGACAGAACTCCGTGAAATGTAGAACAGGAGAATTCTCGAACAAATGTGTGAGGTTTTAGCAGTCTTGCCAGGCATTCTATCCACTATGGCAGGGAGGATGGAGGAGTCCACTTCCATCATCTGTGGGGTGCTTTTGCATGGATTCTCAACTCTGCAATGTACTCCGGAGCAAGTGGCCACCACCAGGGACATTGCAGCCAGGCCCACACAGTAGGAGTCAATGCTGCCAGCCTTTGCAGCCTTTTTACAGGCTCAAACGGCTGCACTTCAGACTCTGGGCTCCAATGTCTGTTCTGACGTAAGAAAACTACTAGGCACTTGGTCTAAGCGTTAAACAAAGCTTTAATCAACTGTTTTACAACATGGAGGTCTAGTTGTGTCCTTCACTAGTTCCTGTTAAGAATGTCTTGCGCAAGCTGGGCCCGTGCCCGAGTATTTATACTCTCCCTGGACAGCGCCACCCGTAGGCCGCTCAGTATTATTTCTTAAGTCTTTCTTTCATGAATGACTGATTCATGTCATGTTCCACTTTAGAGAAGCTGGTGGACAGAATAGACCAGGATTTCCAAGGCACCACTCATTTCCTCCAGTCTTCTCTCCCACAGACTAGTAGGGTTGAAGTGCCGCTGCCCCAAGGGAGGTAGGTTGGTGGCACGGGCATAGTGCGCGCAGACCTCTCACGGGATGCCAGCACATCTTCTCCCTTGCCACCTCCTCACACAATACCCGACATGGTGCCTGAACTCCAGCTGCCCCAGACTGCCCCGGCAGAAGACCAGGAGCAGCAGTCTGTAGCAGGGCTCTCACGGGTTCCAGCTGTCAGAGGTCTTCAACCATGAACATCTCAGCAGTCTCAGGAAGGTACGCAGCAGCCTACCACCAGCTGTGGTCAAGCCATTGGGTGTGCACCTCGTAAAGGTGGTAGATTTAAGAAGCCAAGAGCACTGAGGGTTGACACTTGGGCGCTTCATTACTTAATTTGAAAATATTTGATTTTGTGTGCACATTAAAACCTTTTTCACTTCTGTCACTTCCGTGTGCCCTGTGCTTTTAAGGCAAGTTCTGTGCCTGCCTTGTCATTATGTTATTGATGAGGAAGATGGTTCAGTTATTTGAAGGTAAAAGTTGGAGGCTTTTAAACCAAAGGAGTGAAGTTTGCAGGACTCTAAGTGCAAGGGCATCTGTCACTGAGAGTGGAAGGAGAAAGAGGTGTCTTTGTGAAACGCTGTGCTATGAGTGCATCCCTTGCATCTCGGGCCACAAGATGCTCCTCACGTCCTGCATCAGGTCTTCCAGCATTGCCTTTGCCATCCTCTTCCTCATTAGATGATGAATCCTGCAGGCCTTATTCCTCCTGCACCTCTTTATTGAGCGATGTTATGGAGAACGTAGCAAGCCACAATTATTCTGGAGACTCAGGCTGGCAAATATTGCAAGGAGCCTCTTGACCTATCATGGCACCTGAACCTTAATTTCAGTATCCCAATGGCTCTTCAGTATCCTAACCTCTATGGTGCACCTTGTGATGATGTGGCTGCTGTTGTACCTGTTCTGTTGTGGAGTGGTGGGGTTTCGAATGGGTGTCATCAGCCATGGTAGGGGAGGCATCCCTTTACCCCAAGCAGCCCTTCTCTGACACTGGTGCCAGGTCGAAACATTGGGGGGATATTTGATTGTCTTAAAATGAAGGCATGATGGCTGCTACCTGGGTAGTGGGCACATACATGCATGAACCTCTTGTGGTTGCATACATATTGCACGTTGATGAAGTGGAAGACCTTGCAGTTAACAAAGGCTCCTGGCTGTTTGGGACGTACCCTGATGGCAATGTGTGTGCAGTCAATTGTATCCTGAAATGGCGGAAAGCCAGCAAGATCTGCTAAACCTAATGTTCTCTTGGTCTGACTGCTGTCATCAGTTGGAAATGAGATATATTGGCTGTCCCTGACAAATATAGCATCTGTGACCTGCCTAATGCATCTGTGGGTGGCAGGCAGAAGCCCATCCCACCAATCTAGTGCTGGCATTCCTGCATTGGGGAAAATCTAGGCTAATTGAGGGAGGTATATTAGAAGAACTAAAATGCCCAACAGTGGTTGAACTTAGCTTTCAGCTATGCTTTCAGAGGCTCTTAAAAGGCAAGGAGAGAAGTACCAAGGTGTAGGGGTTTAGGCAGAGCATTCTAGAAAGTAAAACTGAGACATCCAAAGATTCTGCCTCTGATGGTAGAACAGGAGATGCTCAGGAGGCCAGAGACAGAGGACCAAAGGACATAGGCTGAACTGTGGGGGTGGAAGAGGATGCAGAGGTAGGATGGGGTGAGTGCCTGGAGGGTCTTGTAAACAAAGAAAAGTATTTTGCATTGGTGTGGGGAGGAGGGGACAAGGAGCCAATAGAAGCCAGCAAGGACTGAGTGATTGACAAGTGAGATCTACTGCTGGGAAAGGTGTAGGCATCGGAGATTTGGATGTTGAAGTTTCAGTAGGATAGAGATCAGGAGACTGGCAAAGAGCACATTGAATAAGTTGAGTCTGGAAATAAAGCCACACAGGGATATCAGAGAGGTCAAGGGGGCATAATGATGTCACAAAGGATGTCATTGAAGATCTTGACCAAGCTGTGGACAAAACAGAAATCAGACTGAATGGATTTGAACAGGGAATTGCATGAAAGGTGAACCCAGGGCTGGCTGGCATCAACACGGTCAAATAACTTAGAGAGGAAAGGTGTTAGGTATTTCAGACGGGACTGGATGCTGATTTAGAGAACTTGGCCAGTTCTAACTTCCGCATTAGTCTCCAGGCTGGTCAAAGCGGCAACTTCTATGTAAGAGAATTTTGGGATGCGTGTTGCCTGACCCCATAACTTACATCTTTAGATTATCTTTGGGCGTGACTAACAATCTGAAATAGTATGTTTCTGCTGGGGAGGAGATGCTGAGGAAGTTAACATTATCTCCTGCAATTGTACAGACTGCACTGAGCATATTCCTCCTGGATTTTCTTTCCCTTTAATGGCAAAGACTACCTCCAACTGTGCTGGTGAGGATTTTTTCAACTCTCACATCAGCCATCCACACAAACCTGTTTTAGTGATTGAGCCAAATTGAGCCAAATATTAGGCAGCATTATCTCATGGGCCCACTAGGAACTGGGTTGAGGACACGACACTGAGGACATGGGTTGGGAACACGACACTGAGGACATGGGTTGGGAACACGACACCGAGGACATGGGTTGGGAACACGACACTGAGGACATGGGTTGGGAACACGACACCGAGGACATGGGTTGGGAACACGACACTGAGAAATGGATTGAGAACATTAAACTGAGAAATGGATTGAGGACACTAAACTGAGAAATGGATTGAGGACACTAAACTGAGAAATGGATTGCGGACATTAAACTGAGAAATGGATTGAGAACATTAAACTGAGAAATGGATTGAGGACATTAAACTGAGAAATGGATTGAGAACATGACACTGAGGACATGGGTTGAGAACATGACACCTAGGACATGGGTTGGGAACTCGACACCGAGGACATGGGCTGGGAACTCGACACTGAGGACATGGGTTGGGGACACGACACCGAGGACATGGGTTGGGAACATGACACCGAGGACATGGGTTGGGAACACGGCACTGAGGACATGGGTTGAGAACACGACACCGAGGACATGGGTTGGGAACACGACACCGAGGACATGGGTTGGGAACACGGCACTGAGGACATGGGTTGGGAACACTAAACTGAGAAATGGATTGGGAACACGACACTGAGGACATGGGTTGGGAACACGACACCGAGGACATGGGTTGGGAACTCGACACTGAGAAATGGATTGAGGACATTAAACTGAGAAATGGATTGAGAACATTAAACTGAGAAATGGATTGAGAACATTAAACTGAGAAATGGATTGAGGACATTAAACTGAGAAATGGATTGAGGACATTAAACTGAGAAATGGATTGAGAACATTAAACTGAGAAATGGATTGAGGACATTAAACTGAGAAATGGATTGAGGACATTAAACTGAGAAATGGATTGAGGACATTAAACTGAGAAATGGATTGAGGACACTAAACTGAGAACTGGATTGAGGACATGACACTGAGGACATGGGTTGGGAACACAACACTGAGGACATGGGTTGGGAACACTAAACTGAGAAATTGATTGAGGACATTAAACTGAGAAATGGATTGAGAACATTAAACTGAGAAATGGATTGAGAACACTGAACTGAGAAATGGATTGAGGACATTAAACTGAGAAATGGATTGAGGACACTAAACTGAGAAATGGATTGAGGACATTAAACTGAGAAATGGATTGAGGACACTAAACTGAGAAATGGATTGAGGACACTAAACTGAGAAATGGATTGAGAACATTAAACTGAGAAATGGATTGAGAACACTAAAATGAGAAATGGATTGAGGACATTAAACTGAGAAATGGATTGAGAACATTAAACTGAGAAATGGATTGAGAACACTAAACTGAGAAGTGGATTGAGGACACTAAACTGAGAACTGGATTGAGGACATGACACTGAGGACATGGGTTGGGAACACAACACTGAGGACATGGGTTGGGAACACTAAACTGAGAAATTGATTGAGGACATTAAACTGAGAAATGGATTGAGAACATTAAACTGAGAAATGGATTGAGAACACTGAACTGAGAAATGGATTGAGAACATTAAACTGAGAAATGGATTGAGGACATTAAACTGAGAAATGGATTGAGGACATTAAACTGAGAAATGGTTTGAGAACATTAAACTGAGAAATGGATTGAGGACATTAAACTGAGAAATGGATTGAGGACATTAAACTGAGAAATGGATTGAGGACATTAAACTGAGAACTGGGTTGAGGACATTAAACTGAGAACTGGATTGAGAACATTAAACTGAGAACTGAGTTGAGAACATTAAACTGAGAACTGGTTTGAGAACATTAAACTGAGAAATGGATTGAGGACATTAAACTGAGAAATGGATTGAGGACACTAAACTGAGAAATGGATTGAGGACATTAAACTGAGAACTGAGTTGAGAACATTAAACTGAGAACTGAGTTGAGAACATTAAACTGAGAAATGGATTGAGGACATTAAACTGAGAAATGGATTGAGAACATTAAACTGAGAAATGGATTGAGGACATTAAACTGAGAACTGGGTTGATAACATTAAACTGAGAAATGGATTGAGGACATTAAACTGAGAAATGGATTGAGGACACTAAACTGAGAAATGGATTGAGGACATTAAACTGAGAAATGGATTGAGGACACTAAACTGAGAAATGGATTGAGGACACTAAACTGAGAAATGGATTGAGGACACTAAACTGAGAAATGGATTGAGAACATTAAACTGAGAAATGGATTGAGAACACTAAAATGAGAAATGGATTGAGGACATTAAACTGAGAAATGGATTGAGAACACTAAAATGAGAAATGGATTGAGGACATTAAACTGAGAAATGGATTGAGAACATTAAACTGAGAAATGGATTGAGAACACTAAACTGAGAAGTGGATTGAGGACACTAAACTGAGAACTGGATTGAGGACATGACACTGAGGACATGGGTTGGGAACACAACACTGAGGACATGGGTTGGGAACACTAAACTGAGAAATTGATTGAGGACATTAAACTGAGAAATGGATTGAGAACATTAAACTGAGAAATGGATTGAGAACACTGAACTGAGAAATGGATTGAGGACATTAAACTGAGAAATGGTTTGAGAACATTAAACTGAGAAATGGATTGAGGACATTAAACTGAGAACTGGGTTGAGAACATTAAACTGATTATAACATATGGGGGGAGAAATTGGGTGCCTTGGTGCCTCCTGTTAGCACCTCTGGGGGCGCCAACAGGGAGCTACCAGCTTTGCAACCGACGGCCGCGAGATTGAGGGGGAGGTTGGCAGCGGCGGTAACCACTAGCACCATGATCTCCTGCGGCCAGAGATCATGACGTCATCCGGGTGCACGGCGTCCTGGCTCAAAAATTCACTCTCGCTCCCCTGCCTGAGCGCCCGCCGTTAGCAACGACAGGTAGAGGAGGCGGTTTGCAGTTGGATGAGCGCTGGAGGAGCACTATATAAAGGGGACAACATCCAGGGTTTTTTTTGTCGGCAAACAATGCTGCCTTGTCAGTTTGACACAAGCAGATAGGCGTTTTGATCCATTTGACCCTTTTCAACTTGAAGGAGTATTCTGGCTGAGAAAAATTTATCACTTTCATTTGGGCTACAATTGATAGTACAACATTTCCATCATTTAATGGGGGCTGTACTGGCACTGGACATCACCCTCCAGCGTCACTGTCAGAGGCAGCGGAGGCAGAGAGAAAGATTGGAAAACATGGCCAGAGGGAGGAGGGCCAACAGGGCTCTCAACAGGAGGCCTTACCCTCCCAGGGTATTCCGGGAGCACTTCTCCTACATTCATCTCTCAGAGGAGCAGTGCCTTAGAAGGCACCGCTTCAGTAAGGTGGTGGTCACAAAGCTTTGCCACCTCCTGCAGCCAGACCTCCAGCCTCAGCTCAGGACCAAGACATCTCTCTCAGTAACAGTTAAGGTCACAGTCACTCTCAATTTCTACGCCACCGGCTTCTTCCAGGCTTCAACAGGGGATGTTGCAAAAATTTACAGTTCGTCGTCCATTGCTGCATCCGGGAGGTCACAGACGCTCTCTACAGAAGAAGGAGGAATACATCTCATTCCCCATCACCAATGAAGCAGGATGAACGCTCATGTGGCTTTGCAAGGATAGCGGGCTTCCCCATGGTTCAGGGCGCCATTGACTGCACCCACGTGACATTGCAGGCACCTCATCATAATGCTGAGGTGTTCCGTAACCACAAAGGCTACCACTCTCTGAACGTTCAGTTGGTGTGCCGACCACAGACAGCACATCCTCACCGTCAATGCCTGCTATACTGACAGCAGCCACGATGCATTCATCCTGCGACAGACTGATGTCTCAGCACTGTTCCGCCTACCAGATGAAGCTCGCGGCTGGCTGCTCAGAGACAAGGGTTAGCCACTCGCCACCTGGCTGATGACACCCCTCCACAACCCCAACACTCCTGCTCAGCATGCATACAATGAGAGCCATAGCGCCACCAGGAACCTGATCAAACACACTATCGGGGTGCGAAAGCAACAGTTCCGCTGGCTTGACTGCTCTGGAGGAGCCCAGCAGTACTCCCCTGATTGAGTCTCCCTTTTCATCGTTGTGTGCTGCATGCTGCACAACCTGGCCATTCTGAGGGACCAGCCATTGCCCCCAGGGATTGCAGGTCCACCTCAGGAGGAGGAAGAGGGTCAGGAGGAGGAAGAGGCGGAGGAGGAGGATGAAGAGGAGGTGGAACAGCAGCAACGTAGGAGGGAGGTACTCAATCCTGGTTCTGCAAGGGCTGTTCGTGAGTGCCTCATTAGACAGCGCTTCCAATAAATAATATATCACATGGCATTTGCGCAGCACAACCACATCATTACATCCAGCTCGCAGCCCCTATCACCGGGCAAAGGTCAAATGAGAAACATCACAAAATGTGGATTGTCAAATGAACAATTTAATATTGAACACAACTCTCTGTTATGAAACACAACTATTCGTAAAGAAACACAACAATATATTTACAAACACATCAATTTATTAACATATACACACTAGCCCCATTTGCTGATAAAGTATTCTTTACTCCCCTTTCCTCAATGATTTCCCTCCCCTTTGGAGTTCATGTCTCCCAACCCCACTGCTCCTCTGTAATGTGGCCCAGTGACTGCAGTGAGGCTGGTGGAAGGCTGCTGAATCTGGGAGCCAGAGACTGCAGATGGCCTTGCAAGATGCCCTTGACCAGCTCTGGGCCTGGAAGGCCTGCCTGCAGACTGCACCACCTCAGCATGGCCGGCAGCAGTCTGGGCTGGCTGGGTTACAGGCTGCGACAAGTGGTGGGAGCAGGAATGCTGTCATCCTGAGAGAGGACAGCACCTTCCTGCTCGACCAACACATTGTCACTCCCCCGGGGCAGAGCCTCAGCATCCGGAGCAATCTGCTCGAGCACAGATTGCTGGCCTGCTGTGGCACCGTGAGATCCCCAGTGGACTGTGGGCGACCCAGCGAAGATGGTAGCAGTCAGTGATTGCGTGGCATCAATCTGAGACTGCATGAGAGCACTCTGAGACTGGATGCCAGCAACCACTGACTCCATTACAGCACTAAGCCATTGTGTTGCTTCGGCCTGTGCTCCAATAGCTGCTGCCACCTCACCCATGACACGTGGCATGAGGTCTGGGTCCCCACGGTCTCTTTGCAAGTCGATCATCCTTTGCAAAGTCCCAAGGATGGGCTCGATGGTGTGCGCAGAGATGAGTGCAAGGCTGGAGGCGGACTCCTCCAAGCTCCTAGCCAGTGCATCCATCCTCTCGGGCACCCTTGCCATTGCATCCATGAGCTCAGTGTGCATGCCCTATGCCTCCACATTGAGGTTTGCATCTGAGTCCTGTGCAGCAGAACTTGCGTGCGAACTCATCCTCTGGGGAGATGGCCACCGAGCTTCTCTTTCCCCATGGCGTTGCTGCAGCCCGCTGGGTCCCAGAGCTTCACCCACATCAGACTCATGTACTAGGCTCCCCACCAGCGATCGTGTGGTCCCATTATCGGACCTGGTGCCTTCGGGAGACACAAGCAGTGAGGCTTTGGCTTGTTCTTCCTCCTCCTCTCCCACGACGCTGCCACTGGGAGGCTGAGGGACAGGCTGGTCATGTGGTGGCTGATTATCTGAAAGCATAAAGGCACAAGAGTGGGGTTAAGGTCAGGAGAGGGGGGCAGGAAGGGAGCAAGGAATGGAGACAGCATACTTAGATGGAAAGTGGGAAAGGCTTGTGGTGTGAGGGGGAAGTGGTATGAGAGAGGAGGGAGTGGTGATGAACATACCATTGTAGTCCCCAAGGGGGTCGACGTCTCCGACGGCTGCAGCGCCCATGACCTGGAGGCAATGATGTGGCCCACTCGCTCCTCCAGGTCTGTAAAGGGATGCAGGTCTGCCTCACCTCCTCCCATTTGTACCTGCTCCCTCCTGTTGTGAGCAAGCTTGGCCTGCAAGAAAAAGGAAAGTGTGTGAGTGAGTGTGCAGCTATGTGTTTGGCATATGTGCCTACCATAATTGAATATCTGTTAATGTATGCAAGGCATGAGATGTGCATGTCACTTTTAGCAGGTGGGCATAGTTGGTGGGTGAGTGTTGGGATGTGGCGGTTTGTGGCGTACCGATCACAGAAAGGACACAATCCGATGTTCGGTCCGTAGACTATAAATCAGGCGTCATGCCTTTAAGAAGGATCACACCTTTAAGAAACTCGATCTGTAACATAGTTAAGCCCAGAGTGGGGGAGGAGCAGTCGAAGCTGTGCACTGATGAAAGGCAGTCGTACTTTGTGTAGTCTCTGACTCCATTTTGTGTTCAGCATGCAGCCTCAACAATTAAACCTTTTCTGTTGAACCTCTCCGAGTTCAGTATTTTTTGCTAGGAGTACGTAGACTCCTACATTGGTGACCCCGACGCTCAGGACGACTCCTAAGCGTAACCATGGCTGACACAAACGCAGTTTCTGTGAAGCTGCCGGAGTTCTGGGAGAACCTGGCCACCGCCTGGTTCCTTCAAGCTGAATCGCAATTCTGACTCCGCGGCATCACCACCGATACAACGATGTACGACTACCTCCTCGCCTCCCTGGGCAGCTCCACAATCACGAAAGTCTGGACAACACTACAAAACCCTCCGGAGGAAGGCAAGTACGCACATCTCAAGGCCGCGCTCATTAAAAAATTCACAGCCTCCCAATTCTTGCGCAACTGCCACCTCCTCGACCTCCCGGGCCTCGGTGACTCCACGCCGTCAGACTTGCTCTCACACATGCTTGCTTTGACCGACGAGAAACCACCCGGCTCCCTCTTCCGCAAGCTCTTTATCCGCCAACTACCTCCCAGCATCCACCCGGCGATCGTGGCGTCCAGCCTCACGGACCTCGAGGCCTTGGCTGACGAAGCCGATAAGCTCCTGTCCGCCAGCTCCAACCACGCCGTCACCCCCGACCTGGCCTCCGCAGCGTCGGCGCGTGCTCCACCCTCTATCGCGCGGCCACACAGCTCGGCCACGAGGCCCCCCAGGCCCCCACGTCCCCCAAGCCCTCCGACCCAGGGCTACTGCTACTTCCATACCCGGTTCGGCACACGGGCACGCCGCTGCAGCCATCCCTGTATGTTTCCAACCGCCCCCACACCGGCCTACACGATGGCCGTGGGGCAAGCAGGTGCGCTGCTGTACGTTACGGACAGCGCCTCCGGACGCCATTTCCTATGCAACACGGGCGCGCAGCGCAGCATCATCCCCGCGTCCGCCCTCGAGATCCAGCGAAGCGGCCGTGGCCCTGCGCTGGCTGCCGCCAACGGCACCGACATCCGGACGTACGGCACCCGCACCGTTACCATCGACCTCACAGGCCGCTGCTACCACTGGGAGTTTATCACCGCAAAGGTGCTCTCCCCGCTCCTCGGTGCGGATTTCCTGTGCACCCACGGTTGGTCGACATGCCTCGGCGCCACCTCGTGGACATGAACACCATGTCACCTATCCCGGGTGCCATGGCCCCCCACCAACCTGCCGAAATGGCGTGACAGTGCCGCGCCCGCTCAACAGACGACTACTCAGCACTCCTGGCTGAGTTCCCAGCCCTCACCAACCTAACCTTCTCCGCGAAGGTTGCTAAGCACAGGATAGAACACTTCATCCCCACCACAGGCCCACCGGTGTGTGCCCACGCCCGCAGGCTGGACCCGGCCAAGCTGGAGATCGCGCGGGCCGAGTTCGCCACAATGGAACAGCTCGGCATCATCCGCCGCTCCAACAGCCCCTGGGCCTCCCCACTCCACATCGTCACCAAACCCGACGGGGGATGGCGCCCCTGCGGGGACTACCGGCGCCTAAACTACGCCACCACGCCGGATCGGTACCCCATACCGCACATTCAAGACTTCTCGGCTAGACTGGCCGGCCACTCAGTCTTCTCCAAAGTCGACCTGGTGCGCGGTTGCCATCAGGTGCCAGTCCACCCCACGGACGTTCCCAAGACGGCCATAATCACCCCTTTTGGGCTATTCGAGTTCCTCCGAATGCCCTTAGGCCTCAAAAACGCGGCCCAGGCCTTCCAGCGGCTCATGGACTCGGTCCTCCGGGACCTGAAGTTCCTCTTTGTCTACTTGGATGACATCCTGGCAGCTAGTTCCTCCAAGCAGGAACACATCGAGCACCTCCGCACCCTATTCCAGCGGCTCAGTGAGCACGGGCTCATCATCAGCCCAGCCAAGTGCCAATTCGGCCTCAGCAGGATCGAATTCCTCAGCCACCACATCACGCAGGACGGAGCCATTCCCCTGCCCGCCAAGGTGCAAGCCATCCAGCAGTTCCCCCGGCCTACCACCATCAAAGGCCTCCAGGAGTTCTTGGGGATGATCAACTTTTACAACCGCTTCATTCCCGGAGCGGCCTCCCTCATGCGGCCCCTATACGAAGCCCTCTGGGGTAAGAAAGACAGAATGGCGATCGAGTGGTCGGCGGACATGTTGACCGCTTTCGACTCGACCAAAAAGGCGCTCGCCGACGCCACCATGCTCGCTCACCCACAGCCCAACGCCAGGGTGGCCCTCACCACAGACGCCTCCGACCACGCGGTCAGTGCCATGTACGAACAGTGGGTCGACGGGGCCTGGCAACCGCTGGCCTTTTTCAGCCGCCAACTGTGCCCCCCGGAGGCCAAATACAGCGCCTTTGACCGCGAGCTCCTCGCACTGTACCTGGCAGTCCGCCATTTTAGATTTCTTCTGGAGGGTCGCCCCTTCACCGCGTTTGTCGACCACAAACCCCTGACATTCGCGATGGCGAAATCTGCGGACCCGTGGTCAGCCAGGCAACAACGCCAGCTCGCCGCGGTGTCCGAATTCACCACAGACATCCGGCACGTCTCCGGTCGAGACAATGTGGTGGCCGACTGCCTAACCCGCCCCGCCGTCCACGGCGCCCACCTGGCAGTGGACTATGCTCAACTGGCAGCGGAGCAACGCACCGACCCCAATCTGCTCTCCGTGCCCACAACCCTCCCAGGGCTGCGACTGACCGATGTCGCCTGCGGCCCGTCCGCCGTCACAGTCAAATGCGACACCTCCTTGGCGCAACCCCGCCCCGTAGTCCTGGCGTCCTGGCAAAAACGTGTGTTCGACATCGTCCACGGCCTCTCACACCCCGGCACCCGCGCGTCCATTAGACTGGTGGCCAACCAATTTGTCTGGCGCAGCCTGCGCAAAGATGTGCGCGTCTGGTCCAGATCCTGCATAGCTTGCCAGCGTGCCAAAATCCACCAGCACGTCAAAGCCCCACTCGAGGAGTTCACCGTGCCAGAAAGAAGGTTCGACCACGTCCACATCGACCTCGTCGGCCCCCTGCCGCCATCACAAGGTCACACGCACCTGCTGACAATCGTGGACCGTACCACCCACTGGCCCGAGGCCATTCCACTGACGTCCACCACCACCG
Source organism: Somniosus microcephalus (assembly GCF_052327205.1). NCBI lineage: Eukaryota > Metazoa > Chordata > Chondrichthyes > Squaliformes > Somniosidae > Somniosus > Somniosus microcephalus. The sequence goes on from NC_140988.1 coordinate 23,821,935, forward strand.
TCGACATTGCGAGGGTGTTCATCGGTACCTGGGTCACTCGGTTCGGCGTCCCCTCCGACATGACGTCGGATAGAGGCCCGCAGTTCACCTCTGATCTGTGGGCCGCCATCGCCCGAAACCTCAGGGTGGCCGTTCACCGCACCACGGCTTACCACCCCCAAGCCAACGGACTGTGCGAGCGATTCCACAGGTCCATGAAGGCGTCCCTCCGCACCAGCCTCGAGGACGAGGCTTGGATTGACCGCCTCCCGTGGGTGCTACTCAGCCTACGCTCCGCGGTCAAGGAAGACCTGCAAGCCTCGGCGGCGGAACTCGTGTACGGCCAGCCGCTGCGCATACCCGGAGAGTTCCTGCCCACCGCCACGACCCCCTGGTCGGCTGACCAGCAACGCCGCGCTTTCGCCAACCGAGCACAACAGTTCACTCCGGTACCCACCGGCCGGCACAGCGAACCAGCAACCCGCATACCACCTAGCCTGCACATGGCCAAATTTGTTTTTGTGCGCCATGATGCCCACCGAGGACCTCTACGGCCCCCATACAATGGACCCTACAAGGTACTCCAGACGGGGAACAAGTTCTTCCTCCTCGAAGTGGGCAGCAGAACTGACAAGGTGTCGGTCGACCGGCTCAAGCTGGCGCACCTAGAGCCCGACGAACCCGTTCAAGTGGGCCAACCCCCACCGCGGGGCAGACCGCCTAAGAGCCCGACGTGTCCAACCGCCCCGCTCCCGACACCAACCGCCAAGAGCCGTTCCGGCCGTGCCATCAAGCCGCCACGCCGGTTCGTACACTCCCTACTAGCGGATCCTGGGGGGAGCTGTGTGGCGTACCGATCACAGAAAGGACACAATCCGCTTTCCGGTCCGTAGACTATAAATCAGGCGTCATGCCTTTAAGAAGGATCACACCTTTAAGAAACTCGATCTGCAACATAGTTAAGCCCAGAGCGGGGGAGCAGCAGTCGAAGCTGTGCACTGATGAAAGGCAGTCGTACTTTGTGTAGTCTCTGACTCCATTTTGTGTTCAGCATGCAGCCTCAACAATTAAACCATTTCTGTTGAACCTCTCCGAGTTCAGTATTTTTTGCTAGGAGTACGTAGACTCCTACAGGTTCATATAGTGTGTGCACAGAGTGAGGTTGAGATGGTGGCATGTAGAGGTTTTCAAAGCGTGTACTCACCCTGACCACCCGGATGAGGTCATTGAATTTCTTCTGGCACTGGGTGGGAGTTCGGGACCACACTTCTGACCGACATGTGCTGGGCCACCTTCCTCCACATCCTCATAAAGGCCTGTGGCAATGGCCTCCTGCCAGTGTCCAGGAAGACCGTCATCGTTCCATGACTGTGACCAGAGCCTCCAAGTCGTGGTCGCTGAACCGGCGAGCTCTCTCTCTGGGCCTCTGATCAGCCATCAATTGCTTGCATGAAGGCTTACAGCTTCTTGCAGGCCCAGTTCACAAGCAGCAATGATCAGAGTGAGGCTGTGCAGCATGATTGAACCTCCCCTTTAAGAACTGGAAGGCGCCAGTCTCTCTAATTAACAGCCCCGGAACTTGATTAGCGCTCTGAAGGTAGCGTCCCTCCCTGCGATGTTAGCGCCCTAAGAGAAGTGTGAAGCACTTGATTTAGTGCTCCACTTCCCTCTTGGGGCACTAAAACTCAATTTTGCGTTCGCCGGCACTAATTAGCGCCCAGGCGATGTCAGTGCCCCAAAATGGTCGATACCGAATTTTCCCCCACGATCTTAACATTATAAGAACTAACATAATTAACAGAAGGAAAGCTAGTTCTAGGTAAGCAGATGAGACCTAGGGGGCCAATTTTAACCTAACCCACCCATTGGGAAACTGGCGAGATTGGGTGCAGCGTGGGTTTTACACCCGATCTTTTACTCTCCATTGAATATTGGGCTGGGTGTAAAACCGGCATTGCACCCAATCCCGTCAGTTTCACTCCAGGCGGGTTAGGTTAGGATTGGCCTGTACTGCAGAACTGGACAAAGCCGGTTTCTACCATTTTTTTCAGACAAAGAGACTAGCACATGGTGCTGTGGTTACATCATATCCTGTGACCAAAAGTGGATGCGTTATAGTTTCTAGGCCAATGTATCCTAGTGGCCTGTGGGCAGCTTGAATTAAAGACACTTGTACTGGCCGCGCTAGATGTGCTCCTATCTAGCTATCCAGCAAGTTAAACACTCATTCAAAATAATTCTTCCTGAAGCCGTTTGCTGTTTTGAAGCTTTTACTTGAACAAATTTGTGAAAAGATATTGCGTTTGGCCTAACATATGAAGTCAGATTACATTAGATTGTAAGTGGAACCTCTCATAGCAAATTCTCCATTACTCAAGTCAGGTTCTTCCTGGCAAAACTGCTTCCTGGGGTCAACAGGAAGAAAGGTAAGAAGGTCAAATGACATCTCACAGGAAGAAAGGAACAAAGGTCAAATGACCTCACACAGGAAGAAAGGAACAGATGACCTTTCCAGCTTACAAACTGTTAACACAATAACCGCCACCAGAGGGTGCTATTTCATGTAAAAATGTCCATCGGTCCAGAACACTCCCCGTCTGGGGTCATTAATGACTCCACATAGTCCGAACTCTACTTGTCACTGGAGTCCTCTGGCGACAAAAGAAGAACCACCTCGGAGACAGTCCGTCGGTTTCGATGATAGGATGCAGCTTCCGTAGACTGCTGTGAGGGGGTAGGTTGCGTTCTGCTACGCACGGTTCCAATCTGGGTATGGTGAGGTCTGGCTGGTGCGCCAACTTGCCTCTATCAAAGACGAAGCCGATTTTGCTTTGTCCTTCTTGAGTGGTGACCTTCAGATAACCCACACTTGCAATGGCCTTAGCGGATGCGTCTGCAAAGACACAAAGCTCTTTGAATTGTGCATTTAAGGGAGAGAAAGATGAATAGCAGTGAGGTATTCGGATCTCCTGTAAGTCTTGGAGTGACTCTCTCCATCTGTCCCACTCTGCTTCCATCTCTTCAGGGAGAGGTGAATCCCACTCTTCAGTGCATGTGGAGAGTTCCCTGAGGAGCAGCCTGCCTTGTATGGTGACAGGGGCTAAGAAGCCAAGATGGTCGTATAGGCTGTTGACTGTAGAGAGCACTCCTCTACGTGTGAAGGGTTTCTTGGCGTCTAGGACTTGGAACGTGAACGTGTCTGTTGCTATGTTCCACGACACCCCTAGGCTACGCTGTAGGGGGAGGTCATCAGTGAAGAGGTCTAGGTCCTTGACGTCCTTAGCACGATCTTCAGGGGGGAATGCCTCCATCACTGCTGGTCTGTTAGAGGCTATCTTGTGCAACCTGAGGTTGGATAGTGCAAGTAGTTCCTGGGCTCGTCCAAGGGTACTGATGGCCTCTGCTTCAGTCGGGAATGACTTCAATGCGTCGTCGACATAGAACTCTCATTCGATGAACCCTCTCACATCACTGCCAAAGTCGTCGTCTTCTTCCTTGGCAGCCCTCCTTAGTCCGTATATGGTGACAGCAGGGGATGGGCTATTCCCAAAGACATGGACACGCATTCTGTAGTCCACAATGTCTCTATTAGGGTCATTGTCCCGATACCACAGGAAGCGGAGGAAGTCTCTGTGGTCTTCTCTCACCACGAAGCAATGAAACATGTGCTGGATATCGGCAGTGATGGCGACGGGCTCTTTCCTGAATCTCATGAGCACTCCCAAGAGGCTGTTGTTAAGATCAGGCCCTGTGAGGAGTACGTCGTTGAGAGAGACGCCCTGATATGGTGCACTGGAGTCAAACACCACGCGGATCTGTTCCGGCTTTTTGGTGTGATAGACTCCGAAGGAAGGGAGGTACCAACACTCTTGGCCTTCCTGGAGTGGAGGAGCTATCTCTGCATGATCGTTGACAAGCATTTTCTTGACAAATTCTAGGAAGTGTGCTTTCATCTTTTCAGATTCCTGGCGACATCCTACAGGGTACACATTAACGAGGCATATCTTGGAGCATGCTCTTGCGCTCACTCCTTCGCCACACACCTCGGTGCACCTGGATGTAATCTCCATACCAGCAGCTCCCTCTCTCTCCCCGCCGTGCTCTGATGCGAGAGGAGGCGTTTCTGACTTCCAAGGAGCTGGGCCTGGGTGTAGTGCTGAAACGTGCCGATCACTTTCACATTCAGTGCATTTTGCATCCACCTTGCAGTTCTTGGCGAGATGGCTCGTGGACGAGCAGCACCTGAAACATATAGAGTTCTCTTTAAGATATTGTTTCCGATCTTCCAGGGACATCTCCCTGAAGCCTCTGCACTTCTTTAAAGGATGGGGCTTGTTGTGGATAGGGCATTGTTTGCTCATATCCTCAGGTTTCTTCTGAGTCTTTGTGTGCTCAGTTGAGGACACTTGCATTCTGTGGACAGATATTGGTGTCTTTCCATGTCTGTCGAACTTGTCTCTTCTGGCAAGTGCTGGTTGGGAGGAGAAGAAGTTGAAGCTGGGGTCGTTCCTGGCTTTGGCTTCTTTACGGATGAATTTAACGAACGCAGAGAATGGTGGGAACGCCACGTTGTGCTTTAGCTTGAACTTTGATCCAAACGTTATCCACTTCTCCTGCAGGTTAAATGGAAGCTTCTCAATGATGGGACTTACCCCTCTGGAAGTGTCTAAGTACAATAGACCGGGTAGGTAGCTGTCCTGCTTTGCGGCTTCGAGTTCCGACAGCAGATCTCCAAGGTCGCGGAGCTTCTGGGGTTCCTTACTCGTCAACCTCAGAAAGTTCGCCAACCTGTCAAAGAGAGCCCTTTCAATGGCTTCGGGCGAGCCATAGCTTTCTTCCAGCCTCACCCAAGCCTTCTTCAACCCCTCTGGCAGCTGCCCCACATTGGTCGCTTTTATCCTGCAGGCCTGTCCGGCGGACTCTGGGCCGAGCCATTTGATAAGGAGGCCGAGCTCTTCTCCTGCCGACAGGTCTAAGCCCGATATGGCATCGTGGAAGCAGGACTTCCAAGCCCGATAATTCTCCGGCCTGTCATCAAACTTGATTAACCCCGAAGTCACCAGCTGGGTGCGTGCAAGGTATTTGGCGAGGTCGTAGGTGCTGGGACCTGGGCCAGGGTTGCCTTGGCTGGGGGCTCTGTTGGGGGTCTCAAGGGACCGAGAGGGGATTTGCCTCCGACTTTCTCTATTCGGTGTCCTATTCCTTTGCACCGTGTCTTCCGTTCTGCTAGCGGAGACTCTGCGGCTTGAGGCACGCCGTCTGCTTTGACCTTGGTTGGCAACTTGTGGCATGTTATACGAAGTGTTTGCGTCTGTAGAGATGTGCGGGCCTCCATCCCTTTCTCCTGTAAACTGTATGTCGGCATGGTCGCTCACGTAATCTATGGTGCGCAGTCGTGGACTCTGCCACGGAACGGGAATTAAAGGTTTGTAAGCTGTCTCGGGATCAGCTCCCTCCAAAATTGCCTCGAATACTTGTGCCTCGGCTAATGCAGCATCTATCTCTTTTTGTTGCTGCAGAGCCTCCAATGTGGCTTGGAGACGGGCCTGTTCAGCCTGGCGTTCCATTTGGTGTCGGGCCTGTTCCGCTTGGTGTCGGGCCTGTTCCGCTTGGAATTCAGCTTGGAGTCGGGCCTGACTTACTTTTATTTCTATTTCACTGTCCGTATGCGCAGCTCTGGCTTGAGCTGCTCCTAGTTTAGCCCGTGCTCTGGCGAGAGCTATGCTTACTCTAGAACCACCCGATGACCGTGAGCCAACTTGCGACCTGTAGTAACCGGTGCTTATAGACCGATTGTCACGTTCTACAGTTTCGTCTGCCTGTTTAAGGTCTTCTACTTGCTGCAAAGCATTTTCACTATTATCTTCTGACATGTTGATGTGAGGTAGATGTGCTCTACGAGGTTAAAGCTTACTCTGGGTTCCTCCTGCTCCACTCTTCACAGTTAGCCGTATTGCTATCTTTTCACTGATATCTTTTCACTGATATCTTTTCACTGTACTGGCCGCGCTAGACGTGCTCCTATCTAGCTATCCAGCAAGTTAAACACTCATTCAAAATAATTCTTCCTGAAGCCGTTTGCTGTTTTGAAGCTTTTACTTGAACAAATTTGTGAAAAGATATTGCGTTTGGCCTAACATATGAAGTCAGATTACATTAGATTGTAAGTGGAACCTCTCATAGCAAATTCTCCATTACTCAAGTCAGGTTCTTCCTGGCAAAACTGCTTCCTGGGGTCAACAGGAAGAAAGGTAAGAAGGTCAAATGACATCTCACAGGAAGAAAGGAACAAAGGTCAAATGACCTCACACAGGAAGAAAGGAACAGATGACCTTTCCAGCTTACAAACTGTTAACACAATAACCGCCACCAGAGGGTGCTATTGCATGTAAAAATGTCCATCGGTCCAGAACAACACTGGAGATCAAACTCAAATCGCCCGAGATTTCATCAACCAGAGTTGCCTGTAAGCAAGTATATGGACACGTATCACTTACGTGCTTACTATGATTGACGTATCAATATAAGATAGGACAGAGGCTAAAACTTGTATTTCTTAATAAAGTATCAAAGTTGCTGAAACTAGAATCTCGGACCTAATAATTAATAAGATAAGGCAGAAGCCAAAGTTTTACAAGTAAATTATATTCCACATTTGCTATGATCAAATGATAATTTATTCCTGTAGTACAATGTAACAGGGCCAACTGTAACTCATCGCGCTTGATGTCAACAGGGAGGTAGTGCCCAAAAGTGGCATTGAGTCACTGACCGCCTTCTTCATGGTGGTGCTTCGGCCGCCACCATCTTGGGTAGGGATCTGAGATGGGCGGCTGCAGCGTCTGCCTGTTACGGGCAGGGGCCACTTGTAATATGCAAATTGGGTCCTTCACCATTTGTGGGACCCTAATGCAATTTTCAGGTACCAATGGGGGGAGCATGTGCCGTGTGTGTTCAGTGTGGAAGCTGGCTGATTTCCCATCCTCCCACAACCATGCGCTGCAGCTGGGCGACTGCTTGACAGCAAGGCCCATTACCTACCTGAATTTAAAATCAGTCCTAATATTTCTATTGACATATAAACCTTTCACAGTGCTGGTTAATGTAGTAGTAGAACCATAGAAGTTTACAGCACAGAAGGAGGTCATTTTCCATTGTGTCTGGGCTGGCTCTTTCCTAGAAAAAATGAAAAATGAATGCCATTGCCCACACTCTCCCCATAGTCCTATAACTTATTCTGCTTAAAATATTTATCCAAATTTCCATTAAAAGATGCATTTGTCTCTGGCTCAACCACTCCCTGCTCCAACAACCCTCTGTGTAAAGAAATGTCACCTAACCTCTCTCCTCACTCTCCTCGTGATAACTTTAAGGTGATGACCTCTCATTACTGTTTCCCCAAGCAGTGGAAATAGTCTTTCTCTACTCATTTACTAAAAACCTTCGTAATTTCAAAACCCTCAATTAAATTTTCTCTTAGCCTTCTCTGCTCCAGTAGAAATAATCCCTCATAGCAAACTTCCTTACTCTGTGCCCCTATTTATCAAACCCAAAATTCTATTGGCCTTTTTTCATCCACGCTCTTGGATGTGGTTCCATTGAATGTATGTTCCCATTGCTTGTTTGCCTCCTAAAATGTATTACCTCATACTTATCCACACTAAACTGCATCTGCCCCATTGTCTGTCCATTACACTAACATGTTAGTGTCTTCCTGAAGTTTATTTTACAGTCCCCTTGCTGTTTACCAAACCCTCTACTTTTGCCTCATCAGAAAATTTTGAGGCTATGCTCCCTTTGCCCAATTCCAAATCATCTATGTATACCAAGAGCAACTGATCCCTGGGGTACAGCACTTCCAACTCTTCTCTAATTCCAGCAACACCCATTTATCCTAACTCTTTGTTTTCTGTTTGTCAACCAATTTTCTATCCTCCCTGCTACTTTTTTCCCTATACCATACGCCTGAATTTTTCTAACAAGCCTCTTGTAGGACACCTTATCGAACACCTGAAAATGCAGATTCTGTGGATCTACTACATCCCCTTTATCTATTCAATCAGTCACTTCTTCAAAACAACTTCCTTTAACAAATCATGCTGCTGTCCTTGCTTAACCCATGCATTTCTAAATGCACACTAATTTTATCCTAAATTATGGATTCTAGGAGTTTGCCCACAACTGACATTAGACTAACTGGTCTGTAGTTATCCAATTTATCCTTCTCTCCCTTTTAATCAAAAGCTTTGACCTGAAATCATATATCAAGTATAATTCCAGTTCCATTTTTTTTGCTGACCTTATCATAGAGGAAAGTCAAACAAAAACAGCAGTTTATGTTAGGACACATGACTAATATTGTTGGAGAAACCAGGGAGGTTGTTTTTTGACTGAGAATGAGAGGACTTCTGCAGAGTCAACTTTCTTTATGTGATAGAGAGGATGAAGATTGATTAAAGATCTTCTGAGGAGCTAACCTCTTGTTTATTAACAGAGATCTGACATTGCCACCTGTTTTTCCCAATGTTGATGTACTCACTACTTCTTTACACGGAACACAATTATCAGATCAAAAAGGGATTAATATGAACAGCTGGTTACATAACATGCACAGTTCAAGCTGAAGTGCTTTGGTTAATGACTGTATACTTCTGATCCATTGCCACGGCCAATATCTCTTCCAAGGCAAGTCCTCCCAATGATCTAGTTAGCATTTAGATAGATAGATAGATAGATAGATAGATAGATAGATAGATAGACAGACAGACAGATATGGGAAGGGAGAGGAACAGGGAAATAGGCAGGAGGAGAGGGAGATCAATGGGCAGGGAAGAGGGAGCTAGATAGACAGATAGATAGGAAGAGTGGGAGATAGATAGACATAGAGAAGGAGATGGATATGGAGTGAAGGAGATAGATAGACATACATTCATGCAAAAACTTGGAAATATCTGAGGCCTGCGATCGGGAGGGCTGGGGGGAGAAGACCCATGATTGGGATAGCGGGACAATGTCGGGGGCTGGGGTAAAATATCAAGGCCCATAACTATCACATTAGATCAGGAACCACAAGGATAGAGTTAAATAGGAATGAAATGATATTCATTGTTTTTTTGGGACTGTTCATAACACACCCACTATGTACTCGGTCCTGCTCATCCATCCACAAGAATAAATTGGCACATTTTGTTAAATTGTTCAATGTGGTGTCGCTTCATAATTTATGTCCATCTTTCCTACAACTCCATGTTTGAATCTCTCCAATCAGGTTTAACCGCCTGCCAAAGCACAAATCACATCGTCTGTGACTGTGACCATGGTTGTGATCCCTCCTCGGTCTCCTTGATCTCTCTGTAGTCTTTGACATGGTCGACCATTTTCAAGAATGAGACCAATTTTTATAAGGTAATGGTATCAAGGGATATGGATCAAAGGCAGGTAAATAGAGTTGAGTCTGAGTCTGAGTGTGTTTTATATATATACAGATGTTATGTACCTAGAAACATAGAAGATAGGAGCAGGAGTAGGCCATTCGGCCCCTCGAGCCTGCTCCGCCATTCAATGAGATCATGGCTGATCATCCAAATTTAGTACCCTGTCCCTGCCTTCTCCCCATATCCCTTGATCCCTTTAGCCTTAAGAAATATATCTAACTCCTTCTTGAATATATTTAATGAATTGGCCTCTACTGCCTTCTGTGGTAGAGAATTCCACAGGTTCACCACTCTCTGGGTGAAGAAATTCCTCCTCATCTCTGTCCTAAATGGCTTAACCCTTATCCTTAGACTGTGACCCCTGGTTCTGGACTCCCCGGCCATCGGGAACATCCTTCCTGCATTTAGTCTATCTAGTCCTGTTAGAATTTTATAAGTTTCAATGAGATCCCCTCTCATTCTTCTAAACTCCAGCAAGTACAAGCCCAATCGACGTAATCTCTCCTCATACGTCATTCCTGCCATCCCAGGTATCAGTCTGGTGAATCTTCGCTGCACTCCCTCCATGGCAAGAACATCCTACCTCAGATAAGGTGACCAAAACTGCACACAATGCTCAAGATGTGGTCTCACCAAGGCCCTGTAGAACTGCAGCAAGACATCCTTGTTCCTGTACTCGAACCCTCTCGCTACGAAGGCCAACATACCATTTGCCTTCTTAACCGCCTGCTGCACCTGCATGCTTACCTTCAGCGACTAGTGCACAAGGACACCCAGGTCTCGTTGCACTTCCCCTTCTCCCAATCTATTGCCGGTCAGATAATAATCTGCCTTCCTGTTTTTGCCACCAAAGTGGATAACCTCGCATTTATCCACATTATACTGCATCTGCCATGCATCTGCCCAATCACCTAACCTGTCCAAATCATACTGGAGTTTCTCGGCATCCTCCTCACAGCACACACGCCCACTTAGCTTTGTGTCGTCTGCAAACTTGGAGATATTACATCTAGTTCCCTCGTCTAGATCATTAATATATAAATCAGAGTGTTATATACACAGGAGTGATATACCTCTGTAATTCAGAGTGTGTTATACATACAGGAGTGATAGACCTCCATAATCAGAGTTATACACAGGAGTGATGGACCTCTGTAAGACAGGGTATTATATATATATTTCTCTCTCCACAGATGTTGCCTGACCTGCTGAGTATTTCCTGTTTATTTTGGATTTCCAGCATCCACTTTTATTACATATAGATGATAGGAGTGACAGATCTCTTTAATTCAGAGTGCATTATATACACAGGAGTGATGGATAGTAAAATCAAGCAGTGTGTAAAACAGGCGCCCGATTTGATTGTGTCAGTTTCCCTCCTTAAGTTTGCTGAATCGTCACAAAGAGACAGTGCAGAATGCTCTGGCAACTGTACATCCTGATAATCATCTGCCATTCCTTAGCCCAAGTGCTTAATTGATCAGTGATCGCCATCAGACCAAATATCATCCCAGTGTCGTCACATTCATTTCACGAAACCCACTGAAATCCTGTGAATGAGAACTGGCAAGTTTTTTTTTCTCAGCCCATGATGCAAAGTATTGTTCAGAATTTTTATAGGTTACTTTAATTAAGTGGATGGGTATTTATAACAGGACATTCTTCGCTTCCTGGTGGAACTATCAGGCAATGGTAAAAGCTGCCGTCATGTTTCTGTGCCTCACAGAATGGAGACGGGCACTTTTGGAGCGAGGCAACATAACAAACTGCTCAGATGCCATCAATCAATGAAGCTTCTTTAACAACATTATCTAGAAGGCCAGGTAGATTTTCTGCTGGAAAATCAGAAGCTCCCTCATTATCCCACCATTTGGTGGTTTTGCAAAAAGCTAATGGGAGAAAAATTCAGTTGGTTTGCACCTCCCGCTAGCGCCTTAAGAGGGCGCTAATGGAGCACAAAGCAACTCGCGCCCGGGCGCAACGATGTTTGCGCCGCTCGCAAAATTATCTAGACATTTTGCAGCGGCGCTAAACACTACCGCCACGATCTCCTGCGCCGGCAGATCGTGGTGTCAGTCGAGTGCGCAACGCCCCGGTAGCGCCCCGGACCGGATATTGAGTGGCACCCCCTGCCTAATTGTGGTGTATGTGCCTTTAAGAACCCCTGTGTACTGTAATGCCGGTAATGGCCACTCGGGCTGTATAAGCCTGTATAGTGTCTTGTATCTGTTAGTTCGCCTCCAGACTTTGTCCAGTAAACACCTGTAAACCAACTCCTGCATTCCGTGTCTCCATTAACACACGGACACAACAGTGGCGACGAATTGGAAACGGACTTACCTGCAATTCGGCAGCACCTCAAGGAGATCGATTCCTCAGACGAAGGACGAAGAAAAGAAAAAAAAGAAAAAAACTGTGGTTTCACCAGCTAGCCGGGCTGGTGGCAGGTACTGCAATAATCCTTCCTGGGCAGCGGGCTGGGGCTCGATCGGCTGGCTCTACAGCGGGACCAAGCAGTGAAGGCGCAGGCAAAAAGAGACGAAGGGTGGAGCACTCGGGAGACGGCCAGCTCTGCAAAGCAGGTCGGCGTTCGGACCACGCAGAGGGAGGGGAAAGTCCCAGAGAGTCCGGCGGGAACAAGTCTCCGACTATTAAAAATATTTGTATAATTAAAAACCGTGGAGAACAGCGTTGTCAGCAGCAACAGCGGCGAGAAATCGCGGGAGGCGCCATTTTTTTTCAGCAAGAAAGAAAGGAAAGCGCGGGAGGCGCCATTTTTTTTCAGGATGCCTAAGACTGGCAACATTACTACTTTCGATAGTGATGTAGAGGATTGGGCCACATATGTGGAAAGAGTGGAAGTATATTGCACAGCGAATGAAATAAAGGATGATAAAAAGGTATCGGTACTTCTAAATCTAATGGGCGCAAGGACATACAGGCTGTTACGAAACTTAATCACTCCAGCCAAACCGATGGACAAGAATTTTAAGGAGATTGTTGATACCCTACACTGCCAATTCGGGGCAGGACTGGCAGATTCTCTACGAGACAAATTCGTCTGCGGTCTCCTAAGTGAAGGAACACAAAAAAGGCTACTATCTGAGAAAGATTTGACACTGGACAAGGCTTTCAGTGTAGCTGTATCATACGAAGCAGCAGCAAGAGGAGCTGCAGAGATACAGCAAAAGCCACAGGACTTCAGCACCCATGAAATGACATGGGGTTTCGAGAGATGATGTTATCGCTGCGGCAGATCCACCCATGACCAGAGGGACTGCTGGTTCAAGGACAAAGCATGCAGGCAATGCGGAAAGATGGGACACATTACACGTGTATGCCGATCTGGAAACAAAAAATCCACTGACAGAAAAAAAATCAATAAGGAAAAGTACAGAAAGGTACGAATGATGACGGACAGTAGCTCCGAAGACAAGAAGAGCGATAGAGACTCCGGAAACAACAGACTAAGCTCTCTCAAATTACATAATGTAATTGCCAAAGAAGATTACCAGACCATTTGGGTTACCCTCACGATAGCGGGGTCCCCAGTTAAAATGGAGCTAGATACAGGATCAGCTCTGACCGTCATAAGTAGACGGGATTACGAGCGGCTATTTCCGCATATACCTTTGAAAGACACATCCATTATCTTGAAAACATATACGGGGCAGAAAGTATACCCCAAAGGGAAAATAAAGGTGCCTGTTGTATACAACGGCAAGGAAATACAGAAGTTGTATTTATACGTTCTGCAAGATAGTGGTCCACCGCTGTTGGGACGTGAATGGATCAGGAAGATACATTTGGACTGGCACTCCATTCAGGCACTGACGGTGACCAGTAAGAAAAAAAATGATGATGACATCATACCTGAACGATTAAAAGACATCTTGGCCAACGCCAAAGAAGTGTTCCAACAGGAACTAGGAACCTTGAAAGGCGTCACCACCTCAATAAAGGTGGAAGATGCGGCAATTCCCAAGTTTTTTAAGGCAAGGCCGGTGCCATACACAATTCGTCCAGCAGTCGAGGCAGAGCTGGAGAATTTGGAAAGGACAGGTGTGTTATCCAAGATAGATTGGAGCGAGTGGGCAACACCCATTGTCCCGGTCATGAAGAAAACTTTGAATAATGATAAATCTGAAGAACAGAGAAAAATTCGCATCTGTGGGGACTTCAAGGTGACTGTAAACCCGATCCTTCACATGGTACAGTATCCTCTTCCGAGGATAGAAGATATTTTCGCCTCACTATCCGGAGGGAAACGTTTCACAAAAATTGACTTGGCACAGGCATATCTACAGATGGAGGTTGAGGAGGCCTCTAAAAAGTATCTCACAATAAATACACACAAAGGCCTGTACCAGTACAATCGACTGGTTTTCGGAATAGCATCAGCTCTAGCTATCTGGCAAAGAGCTATGGAACAAGTCCTGCAAGGGATTCCTGGGACTCAATGCTACCTAGACGACATCCTTGTAACAGGAGAAAACGACAACACCTTGCCAATTTGGAGAAGGTGCTCACTAGGCTGAGAGAACGGGGCCTACGAGCAAACTGCCCCAAGTGTGAATTTTTCCAGAAACAAATATCATATTGTGGCCACATAATTAATGAAGAAGGGTTACATAAGTCCCCTGAGAAAATTGAAGCTGTCATAAAAGCACCAGCACCTGAAAATGTCTCACAATTAAGGTCGTTCCTGGGATTGATAAATTACTATCATAAATTTTTACCGAACTTGTCAACTGTTCTGCACCCTCTTAACGAACTGCTACAAACGGGAGTAATTTGGGAATGGAGCGAGGACTGTAAACGTGCCTTCCATAAATGTAAAGGCTTGATCACGTCCAAGGAAGTTTTGGCTCATTACAACCCATCACTGCCAATCAGACTGGCGTGCGATGCATCCCCTTACGGCGTAGGAGCGGTATTATCACATAGATTCCCTGATGGCTCAGAACAGCCGATAGCTTTTGCGTCACGCTCATTGAACTCAGCTGAGCGTAACTATGTCCAGATCGACAGGGAAGCACTCAGCCTGGTACGGGGAGTGAAGAAATTCAACCATTACCTACACGGACAAAAATTTACCTTGTTGACTGACCATCAACCCCTCGTCTCCATATTCAACCCTAAAAAGGGCGTTCCCATTATGACAGCGCAAAGGCTACAGAGGTGGTCCCTTTTCCTAGGGGCACACCGATATGACATAGAATAGAAAGGATCAAAACAGCATGGAAATGCTGACGGTTTATCGCGTCTACCGTTGCCAACAGTAGAAGAGGCACCTACAGTGGACCCAGTGGAAATGTTCCACTCTACCATAGTAGAATGTCTACCAGTAACAAATTCTGCCATTGAAAAGGAAACGAGAAATGACCCGACTCTCCCACGAGTCTACGATTTAACGGTGAAGGGATGGCCAGCACATGGCGAACCACTGTTGCCAGCATTCTCGCAAAGAAGGGAACAGCTGTCAGTGTGCCGAGGAACCTTGATGTGTGGATCCAGAGTGGTGATTCCACCCAAACTCCAGGATAAAGTGCTAAAGGAGCTTCACGAGGGGCATCTGGGTGGAGTGAAAATGAAGAACCTAGCCAGAGCGTTTGTGTGGTGGCCAGGTATCGATGGAGATATCGAAGAAATGACCAAGGGCTGTCTAGGATGCCAGAAGGTCCAAAACGCCCCACCACAAGCCCCTCTACATCCATGGGAGTGGCCCTCACCTCCATGGCAAAGGGTACACATCGACTTTGCTGGTCCATTTATGGACTCAATGTTCTTAATCGCGGTTGATGCACACTCCAAGTGGCCGGAGGTAATAAAGATGTCCTCCACCACCACGGAAAAAACCATCACAGTATTAAGGACCATATTTGCCAGGAATGGGCTGCCTGAACAGATCTGTTCTGATAATAGACCACAATTTATGTCCGAAGAATTCAGGAAGTTCTTAAAAAACAATGGGGTTAAGCGCTATACGTCTGCCCCATACCATCCCGCCACCAATGGATTGGCTGAAAGGTTTGTCCAGACCTTCAAGAAGGCCATAAAGGCCATGGGTAATGAAGACATAAATCTACAGCATAAGGTAGATAACTTCCTGTTTGCATACAGGAATTCAACACATATGGTTACAAACCAGACTCCCGCCATGATGTTTTTCAATAGAAGACTAAGATGCCGGCTGGATTTGATCAAGCCAAACATCAGAAGGGACGTAGAGAACCGGCAATTTCAAGGCATGAATGAAAGGCCAACTAGAACCTTCCAGATAGGTCAACAAGTTTTGGCCCAGGACTACCGTACCGAGAAATGGCAGCCTGGAACTATTTGCACACGACTAGGACCGCTGATGTATACCGTGGACATTGGAGAAAGCATATAAGGCGCCATGCTGACCAGATCATAGAGTCATCCGAAAAGGGACAACCTACACCACAACTCTATACACCTGATGATGAAGCAGAGATACCCATAGTATCTACCTCCGATCCGGTGATGCTAGAACCAGATGAACCCGACACTGGCATTCCAGCCGAATCGACCTTGCCAAAAGAACCTACTACACCACCGAAAACTACTACACCACCGAGGCGTTATCCGGACCGAGTCAGGAAGCCTCCAGAGAGACTGACTTATAATTGATTAACTGCAGCAATATGTAGATTATTGTTCTTGTAAACATGTTAAATAACAATTACTTAAAATGTTATCTACTGGTTGTCTAAAAGGGGAGGAATTGTGGTGTATGTGCCTTTAAGAACCCCTGTGTACTGTAATGCCGGTAATGGCCACTCGGGCTATATAAGCCTGTATAGTGTCTTGTATCTGTTAGTTCACCTCCAGACTTTGTCCAGTAAACACCTGTAAACCAACTCCTGCATTCCGTGTTCCATTAACACATGGACACAACACTTACCGCCTAGCAACGACAGGTTGAGCGGAGCATTTTGCAGTCAGAAAGGGACTGGGGGAGCGCTATTTAAAGGCGACCTGCCTTCCTGACATTTTTGCACCACGCATTCTGAGAGAGAGAGAGAAACTGACTTCTGGAGAGATTCAACGCTGTGTGAAGGAGTTTTGGGTACTGAGCAGCACTTTGCAGGTTCATTTTGATTTGCCCTTCCTTGTATCGATTTAAAAGAGACTATGGGGGCTGCACTCTGAGCTCTTTCCCTGGGTCTCTCCATTGTTCTTTCCAGCAGATTTGATGTACAGGTCTCTCCAGGCCGAGATTCAAGGCTGCAATGAGCAGGATGTGGATGGAGAGCAAAATCAACCCTCCCCTTTAAGATAAAAAGAGAAAATGCTGGAGAAACTCAGCAGGTCAAGCAGCATCTGTGAAGAGAGAAACAGAGTTAACGTTTCAGGTTGATGACCTTTCGTCAGAACTCCCCTTTAAGAACTGGCCGGAGCCAGTGTGTCTGTGTTCCATTGCTGACTGACATCACATGAGCTTCGCTAGCGCTCTGAGGTAGCGCCTCGCTCCTCGGCCTTTGCACCTTAAGACAGGTGTGAAGCTCCTGATTTAGCGCTCCAATCACCTCCAGGGGCGATAAAAGCCAAGTTTGCCATCGGATGCGATAATTAGCGCCAGGCGCTAAACTTGGTGCATGGCCGATAATGGTGCCCCAAACAGGGCGATACTGAATTTTCCCCCCATAATGTTTCCTAGCCCTAATCTCTCCCTAGGCTTCAGTAGGGTCACTTCCCAGCTGTGCTCACCTCCCTTTCAGGGGATTCTCCTACCTCGGAAGATAAAATGCATCCTCAACCTTCATATGGTTGATGTTGGTGTTTGCTCCAAATGGCTTGGCACCCTTTGGGCCCTGTGATTTCTGAGATCACCCCCCCCCCCATCCAGGCCGGACAGAATTGAGAAGATGCTTTGAGGGAAGGCTCCCATATTTTGAATTTATGCTCTTGCTAAAAATCCATTGAACCTCAAGTTGATTCTGCAGGATCTATTTTCACTCTGCATTATCATAGTTTTTCAGTTAAACTTCAAGGGAATTGCTCAATCAAGCACAATTTAAACAAGACCCCATTTTTGCTGCTGGGTTCACAGCTATTACCACAGTTGCTGGGGATCTATTTTTGATGAGAAGGATAAAACATTGCTGGAGGTGGTGATGATTTAAGGGCCTCCCTCTTCTTTGGTGGCGAGTTGTATTAGCAAAGTCACCTTCATTTACTTATTACTTGTATTTATTGGTGTCTCTTTCAAGAAGATTGATGTTTTGTTGATGAAGTCATCCTGAATTGCCAGAGTCTTGCAAAATAACTGTAAATCACAAGCGTGTGAGGCCATTGGGGTTAGCTTTTAGTAAAGGCCAGAAGAGTTCAGCAAATCTACTACACATCATTTTATAAACCTCGATCAAATCACTCCTAAGTCTATGCTTCTCTAAAGTGAAGAGACCCAGCTCTTTGAGCCTACCTTGGTAACTAAGATATTTAAACTGGGAATTAGTCTAGTGGCCCTCCTCTGCACCCTCTTCAAAGCCTCAATATCACCCACCATGTGAGGAGACCAAAACTGGAAACAATATTCTAACTGAGGCCTAACCAAGGTATTGTACAAGTACAAAATAGTAGGCTTTGTTTTGTAGTGTATTCTGTAAACGCACCCTAGCACGTTATTCACTCTAGCTATTGCTTAATGTTATTGGCATGGCCCAGAAATTGGTGTCGGGGGCTTCCCGCGGGTGCAAGCCCCCGACCTACACTTACATAGTGCGCCGACAGTTAAAGCCTGGCCCTGCGTGGATTTCCCGTCAGTGGCCCGGTTCAGCTCCCGGCGCGCTGTGCTTGCGTGATTCAGCGGCGTAGTTAGTTCGATGAGCCGGCTGGGATCACGTGAGCACTGGGCAACCAATCGGTGGTTGCAAAAGTTCATTCATGAGTTTGATAGTAAGAACTGTCAAACTCATGAAAACTCCGGGTGCCCAAAACAGTACTTAAACTTCAAATAAAAGTTAAAAAACATCCCACTAATTAAATGAACTATTAATAACTGTAAAAAAACTAATTTAAACAGTAATTCAACTATTTGAAAAAAATATTTTTTTAACAAATCGGGTCTAAAAATACACTTATCTTACTGTAAAGTCTTTACAAATAATAAACCTGTGGAAAACATTTTCTAACTTTAATTATTAGACCACTTACCTTTTAAAACTAAGTCCTTACGTCTGCTTTTTTCATTCATAAAAAGTTGAGGCCTTCGCGCACGGGCAAACCTTTAAAAAAAAAGATTTTCAGCGCGCACGCGCAGACTCCTGCGCGCACGCGTTCGACCTCTGAACTCCTTGGTTCAGGGGAAAGGAAATGCCGGTTTTCCACGCATGCGCTGTGCATGCTGAAAACCGACACTTCCATCAGGCCCACGCGTGAGTACCCCGTCCGTACTCATGCGTTGGGACTCGAATTACTGGGCCCATGAACCTTTAGAGATTTATGCACTAGAACACCCAGATCGCTTTCTTTTTCCACTGGCTTTAGTTTTTTTTTCCCTAAAGGGTGTATGTATGTTCAGCATTTGCCCTGCCCACATCCATAACATTGTAGTTAAACATCATTTGCCAGTCATGGGCCCAATCCCCCAGTGCATCTAGATCCACTTGTAGCAGTTGAGCATCGCCTACAGTTGTTACTCTTGCACATATCTTAGTATCATCTGCAAACTTGTAGATCATAACTCCAACACTTACATCTAGACCATTAATGAAAATACTAAATAGCAACTGTCCTAACACTAATCCCTGCGGGACACCACTGGAATCAGATCCAAATCTATCTACAACCACTTTCAGTCTACGGGCTTTCAGCCAGTTCTCAATCCAGTGCAGTAGATTGCCACTAATACACAAGGCTTCGATCTTGTAGAGAAGTCTCTTATGTGGTACCTTATCAAAATCTTTTTGAAAGTCTAGGTAGACAATATCAACCAGGTTGCCCTCATCAACTATCTTAGTGACCTCTTCAAAAAATATAATCAAATTGGTAAGATAGAACCTCCTTTTTTGGAAGTCATGTTGAGTTTCCCTGATGTGGCCTTCTCTGTCTGAGTCATATAGTGGATCCCTAATGATTCTCTCAAGCATCTTCCCTATTACAGCACTGACATCAAGCTAATGGGCCTATAGTTACCTGGATCCATCTTATCTTCCTTTTTAAAGGTTGGAAGTAAATTAGCCTCCTACCAGTCTAAGAGAACAGTCTCAGACTCAGCCAGCTATTAATGATATGGGCCAGAGGCTCGCACTGTATCTGTCCCATCTCCATGAGAACTCTCGGATGGCTATCATCCGGATCGGCTGCCCGATCTATCATAAGGTTCCTAATTCTATCTAAAAGAATGGCTTGGGGTTTCTGCTATGTTACACAATTTCAATGCAATTCACCCAAAATTGGGCAAACCAGCACAAAAGATCGAGGAATTTCAAACGCAAATTACACCCACCACAAATCACGATCTTTTGCGCTAGTTTAAAAAACATTGCCCCCCAGATCGAATTAATCACCTTTGCGAGTTTCCGCGAATTGCGGCCGATTGCGGGCCTTCGAGGAGGCTCTTAAAATTATGATGGTTTTTTTCAGGCGCAAGGACACTAATTGGCACAATTTAAAAGCTTTTAAATATGTTTTAAAATTAATTTACTAAGAAACTGACTACTGTACACCAATGTAACTAGTAAATGGTTCTGTATAGTTTTTTTTAAGTCATTTTCAGTTATTTAAAATCGGGTTACTCACAGGTGGTGGACTGGACACTGATTAAAAATGCTTATTTTTTGTGATAAGCCCATTTTCATCTGTATTAATAAAATGGCACCAGGTTACTACTCATAAGTATATCATGGAATATTTATTAATTAAATTTTTTTTTTTAAATTACGTTCTAAAACGCTGCCTGATTGGGCTGCTTCATGGAAGCTTTGACATTCGCCGATATGCAAATGAGTGGAAACTTGAGCAAAAAAAACTCTTCTGAAAACGAGCGCAATTTTGAGCACAATTTAAGAACATAAGAAATAGGAGCAGGAATAGGCCACTTGGCCCCTCGACCCTGCTCCGCCATTCAATAAGATCATGGCTGATCTTGGGCTCAAAGCCACTTCCCTGCCCGCTCCCCATAACCCTTCATTCCCTTATCTTGTAAAAACCTGTCTATCTCCACCTTAAATGTATTTAATGACCCAGCCTCCATGGCTCTCTGGGGCAGAGAATTCCACAGATTTACGACCCTTTGAGAGAAGAAATTCCTCCTCATCTCAGTTCTAAAAGGGCGACCCCTTATTCTGAAACTATGCCCCCGAGTTCTAGATTTCCCTACGAGGGGAAACATCCTCCCTGCATCTACCTTGTCGAGCCCCCTCAGTATCTTATATGTTTCAATAAGATCACCTCTCATTCTTCTAAATTCCAATGAGTATAGGCCCAGCCTGCTCAACCTTTCCTCATAAGTCAACCCCTTCATCTCAGGAATCAACTATGTGAATTGTCTCTGAACTGCCTCAAATGCAAATATATCCTTCCTTTAAATAAGGAGACCAAAATTGTACACAGTACTCAAGGTGTGGTCTCACCAATACCCTGTACAGTTGTAGCAGGACTTCCCTACTTTTATACTCCAACCCCCTTTGCAATAAAGGCCAACATTCCATTTGCCTTTTTGATTACTTGCTGCACCTGCATGCAAACTTTTTGTGTTTCATGCACAAGGACCCCCAGGTCCCACTGAACTGTAGCATTTTGTAATCTCTCTCCATTTAAATAATAATTTGCTTTTTTATTTTTCCTGCCAAAGTGGATAACCTTGCACTTTCCCACATTATACTCCATCTGCCAAATGTTTGCACACTCACTTAGCCTGTCTATATCCCTTTGCAGATTCTTTGAGCCCTCTGCACAACTTGCTTTCCCACCCATCTTTGTATCATCCACAAACTTGGCTACATTACGCTCGGTCCCTTCATCCAAGTCATTCATGTAGATTGTAAATAGTTGAGACCCCAGCACCGATTCCTGTGGCACCCCACTAGTTACCGTTTGCCAATCGGAAAATGACCCATTTATCCTGACTCTCTGCTTTCTATTAGTTAGCCAATTCTCTATCCATGCTAATATATTACCCCCAACTCCGTGAACTCTTATCTTATCTTTTATGTGGCACCTTATCGAATGCCTTCTGAAAATCCAAATACACCACATCCACTGGCTCACCCTTATCCACCCTGCTCGTGACATCCTCAAAGAATTCCAGCAAATTCGTTAAACATGATTTCCCTTTCATAAAACCATGCTGACTCTGCTTGACTGCATTAGGATTTTCCAAATGCCCTGCTACTGCTTCCTTAATGAAGGACTCCAGCATTTTCCCAACAACAGATGTTAGGCTAACTGGTCTATAGTTTCCTGCTTTCTGTCTCCCGACTTTCTTAAATAGGGGTGTTACATTTGCAGTTTTCCAATCCACTGGGACCTCTCCAGAGTCTAGGGAATTTTGGTATATTGCAACCAATGCATCCACTATCTCTGCAGCCATTTCTTTTAAGACCCTGGGATGCAGACCATCTGGTCCAGAGGACTTGTCGTCTTTTAGTCCCATTATTTTACCAAGTACTTTTTCCTTAGTGACAGTGATTGTCATTAGTTCCCCCTCCCTGTGGCCCCTTGATTGTCCATTATTGGAATGTTGTTAGTGTCTTCTACCGTGAAGACAGATACAAAATATTTGTTCAGAGTCTCTGCCATTTCCCCTTCCCCATTATTAATTCCCCATTCTCATCCTCTAAGGGACCAATGTTTACTTTAGCTACTCTCTTCCTTTTTATATATCTGTAGAAGCTCTTACTTTCTGTTTTAATATTTCTTGCCAGTTTACTCTCATATTTCATCTTCTCTCTATTATTTTTTTAGTCATCCTTTGCTGGTTTTAAAAAATTTCCCAATCCTCTGGCCTCCCACCAATCTTGGCAACATTGTATGTCTTCATTTTCAATTGATGCCATCCTTTACTTCCTTAGTTAGCCACGGATAGTGCTCCCTTCTCTTAAAATCTTTCTTTCTCACTGGAATATATTTTTGTTGAGAGTTATAAAATATCTCCTTAAATGTCTGCCACTGCATTTCAACTGTCTTACCTTTTAATTTATTTTTCCAGTCCACTTTAGCCAGTTCTGCCCTCATGCCATTGTAATTGCTTTTGTTTAAGATCAGGACACTGGTTTGAGATACAACTTTCTTATCATGTTATGATCACTCTTTCCTAGAGGATCCTTTACTATGAGATCATTTATTAATTCTGTCTCATTACACAGTACCAGATCCAAGATAGCCTGCTCCCTGGTTGGTTCCATTACATACTGTTCTAGGAATCCATCCCGGATACACTCTATGAATTCCTCCCCAAGGCTACCATGGCCAATTTGATTTGTCCAATCAATATGGAGATTAAAATCACCCATGATTATTACCGTACCTTTTTTACAGGCCTCCATTACTTGTTGATTTATACTCTGTCCAACAGTATTGCTATTGTTCGAGGGCCTGTACACTACGCCCACCAGAGACTTTTTCCCCTTATTATGTTTTATTTCCGCCCAAACCGATTCTACATCTTGATCTTCTGAGCCAATATCACTTCTCACCACTGCACTGATCCCATCCTTTAGCAACAAAGCTACCCCACCTCCCTTTCCTTTCTGTCTATCCTTCCAAATTGTCAAATACCCTGTAATATTCAGTTCCCAGCCCTGGTCACCTGGCAACCACCTCTCTGTAATAGCGATCAGATCATACCTATTTGTATCTATTTGTGCCGTCAACTCATCTATCTTGTTACGAATGCTGCATGCATTCAGATATAGAGTTTTTAACTTTGTCTTTTTACCATTTCTCTTTGTTTTGGCCCCAATTTCTGTTGCACTCTTATTTTTAAACATCCTGTCCCTTCCTGTCACACTCTGGTTATAATTTCCCTCATCTCTATCCTGCTCTATTGTTTTCTCATTTCTCATTGACTTTTTAAATTCCCGCTCACCTAGACCCGCGCCCCCCCCCCCCACCCACTATTTAGTTTAAAGCCCTCTCTACAGCCCTAGTTATTCGATTCGCCAGGACTCCAGCCCCAGCATGGTTCAAGTGAAGCCCGTCCAAACGGAACAGCTCCCTCTTATCCCAATACTAGTGCCAGTGCCCCACAAGTCAAAACCCATTTCTCCCACACCAGTCTTTGAGCCACTCGTTCATTTCTCTGATCGTATTTACACTATGCAAATTCACTCGTGGCTCAGGTAGTAATCCAGAACCTTTTTGGTTCTGCTTTTTAATTTAGCTCCTAGCTGCTCATACTCCCTCAGCAGAACCTCTTTGTTCTACCTATGTCATTGGTACCTATGTGGACCATGACAACTGGATCTTCCCCCTCCCACTCCAAGTTCCTCTCCAGCCCAGAGGAGATGTCCTTAACCCTGGCACTGGGCAGGCAACACAGCCTTCGGGACTCACGCTCTCGGCTGCAGAGAACAGTATCTATCCCCCGAAATATACTGTCCCCTATCACTACAACATTTCTTTTTACTCCCCCTACTTGAATGACTCCCTGTACCACGATGCTGTGGTCAGATTGCTCATCCTCCCTGCAGTCCCTGCCCTCATCCACAAAGGGAGCAAGAATCTTGTACCTGTTAGACAAGGCCAAGGGCTGAGGCTCCTCCATCACTGCCTCCTGGATCCCAATACCTGCCTCGCTTGTAGTCACACCCTCCTGTCCCTGACCATGGGCCAAATTGGAAGTAAGTACTCTAGTGGGTGTGACTGCCTCCGGGAACTTTGTGTCCAGGTAATGCTCTGCCTCCCGAATATGTCGCAGTGTCCGAAGCTCGGACTCGAGCTCATCAACTCTGAGCTGAAGTTCCTCGAGCAAACATCTGCTGCAGATGTGGTCGCCGTGGACCTCAATGGTGTCCGCCAGCTCCCACATGCAACAACAACAACACATTGCCTGGTCTCCCATCTCAATTAATTAATTCATTCATTAAAAAAATTTGGAACACATATATCTTTTGAACTACACCAAGGCACTTAAATTTAGACGCCCAACTTTAGAAAAAAGCGAGAAATAGAGAAATACTCACCAACCAATCACTTACCTGCTTTCTGGTGACATCGTACTTTGATTACTTTTTACTCACCGGTCCGTGCAGCCTGGTCTCCCGCTGTTTAAATACCGCCGCTGATACCGCCTCCAATTAGGTCCGCGCTGCCCGGTCTCCCGCTGTTTAAATACCGCCGCTGATACCGCCGCTGATACCGCCTCCAATTAGGACCGCACTGCCCGTTCTCCCGCTGTTTAAATACCGCCGCTGATACCGCCTCCAATTAGGTCCGCGCCGCCTGGTCTCCTGCTGTTTAAATACCGCCGCTGATACCGCCTCCAATTAGGACCGCACTGCCCGGTCTCCCGCTGTTTAAATACCGCCGATGATACCACCTCCAATTAATTCCGCACTGCCCGGTCTCCCGCTGTTTAAATACCGCTGCTGATACCGCCTCCAATTAGGTCCGCGCTGCCCGGTCTCCCGCTGTTTAAATACCGCCGATGATACCGCCTCCAATTAGGTCCGCGCTGCCCGGTCTCCCGCTGTTTAAATACCGCCGATGATACTGCCTCCAATTAGGTCCGCGCTGCCTGGTCTCCCGCTGTTTAAATACCGCCGATGATACCACCTCCAATTAGGTCCGCGCTGCCCGGTCTCCCGCTGTTTAAATACCGCCGCTGATACCGCCTCCAATTAGGCCCACGCCGCCTGGTCTCCCGCTGTTTAAATATCGTCGCTGATACCGCCGCTGATACCGCCTCCAATTAGGTCCGCACTGCCCGGTCTCCCGCTGTTTAAATACCGCCGCTGATACCGCCTCCAATTAGGTCCGCGCCGCCTGGTCTCCCGCTGTTTAAATACCGCCGCTGATACTGCCTCCAATTAGGACCGCACTGCCCGGTCTCCCGCTGTTTAAATACCGCCGCTGATACCGCCTCCAATTAGGTCCGCGCTGCCTGGTCTCCCGCTGTTTAAATACCGCCGCTGATACCGCCTCCAATTAGGGCCGCGCTGCCCGGTCTCCCGCTGTTTAAATACCGCCGCTGATACCACCTCCAATTAGATCCACGCTGCCCGGTCTCCCGCTGTTTAAATACCGCCGATGATACCACCTCCAATTAATTCCGCACTGCCCGGTCTCCCGCTGTTTAAATACCGCTGCTGATACCGCCTCCAATTAGGTCCGCGCTGCCCGGTCTCCCGCTGTTTAAATACCGCCGATGATACCGCCTCCAATTAGGTCCGCGCTGCCCGGTCTCCCGCTGTTTAAATACCGCCGATGATACTGCCTCCAATTAGGTCCGCGCTGCCTGGTCTCCCGCTGTTTAAATACCGCCGATGATACCACCTCCAATTAGGTCCGCGCTGCCCGGTCTCCCGCTGTTTAAATACCGCCGCTGATACCGCCTCCAATTAGGCCCACGCCGCCTGGTCTCCCGCTGTTTAAATATCGTCGCTGATACCGCCGCTGATACCGCCTCCAATTAGGTCCGCACTGCCCGGTCTCCCGCTGTTTAAATACCGCCGCTGATACCGCCTCCAATTAGGTCCGCGCCGCCTGGTCTCCCGCTGTTTAAATACCGCCGCTGATACTGCCTCCAATTAGGACCGCACTGCCCGGTCTCCCGCTGTTTAAATACCGCCGCTGATACCGCCTCCAATTAGGTCCGCGCTGCCTGGTCTCCCGCTGTTTAAATACCGCCGCTGATACCGCCTCCAATTAGGGCCGCGCTGCCCGGTCTCCCGCTGTTTAAATACCGCCGCTGATACCACCTCCAATTAGATCCACGCTGCCCGGTCTCCCGCTGTTTAAATACCGCCGATGATACCGCCTCCAATTAGAAAGCACTGCCTGGTCTCCCGCTGTTTAAATACCGCCGCTGATACCGCCTCCAATTAGGTCCGCGCTCCCCTGTCTCCCGCTGTTTAAATACCGCCGCTGATACCGCCTCCAATTAGGTCCGCGCTGCCCGGTCTCCCGCTGTTTAAATACCGCCGCTGATACCGCCTCCAATTAGGACCGCACTGCCCGGTCTCCTGCTGTTTAAATACCGCCGCTGATACCGCCTCCAATTAGGTCTGCGCTGCCCGGTCTCCCGCTGTTTAAATACCGCCGCTGATACCGCCTCCAATTAGGTCAGCGCTGCCCAGCCTCCCGCTGTTTAAATACCGCCACTGATACTGCCTCCAATTAGGACCGCACTGCCCGGTCTCCCGCTGTTTGAATACCGCCGCTGATACCGCCTCCAATTAGGTCCGCGCTGCCTGGTCTCCCGCTGTTTAAATACCGCCGCTGATACCGCCTCCAATTAGGTCCACGCTGCCCGGTCTCCCGCTGTTTAAATACCGTCGCTGATACCACCTCCAATTAGGTCAGCGCTGCCCGGCCTCCCGCTGTTTAAATACCGCCGCTGATACCGCCTCCAATTAGGACCGCACTGCCCGGTCTCCCGCTGTTTAAATACCGCCGCTGATACCGCCTCCAATTAGGGCCGCGCTGCCCGGTCTCCCGCTGTTTAAATACCGCCGCTGATACTGCCTCCAATTAGGTCCGTGCTGCCTGGTCTACCGCTGTTTAAATACCGCCGCTGATACTGCCTCCAATTAGGACCGCACTGCCCGGTCTCCCGCTGTTTAAATACCGCCGATGATACCACCTCCAATTAGATCCGCGCTGCCCGGTCTCCCGCTGTTTAAATACCGCCGATGATACCGCCTCCAATTAGGAAGCACTGCCTGGTCTCCCGCTGTTTAAATACCGCCGCTGATACCGCCTCCAATTAGGTCCGCGCTGCCTGGTCTCCCGCTGTTTAAATACCGCCGCTGATACCGCCTCCAATTAGGAAGCACTGCCTGGTCTCCCGCTGTTTAAATACCGCCGCTGATACCGCCTCCAATTAGGGCCGCGCTGCCCGGACTCCCGCTGTTTAAATACCGCCGATGATACCACCTCCAATTAGATCCGCGCTGCCCGGTCTCCCGCTGTTTAAATACCGCCGATGATACCACCTCCAATTAGGAAGCACTGCCTGGTCTCCCGCTGTTTAAATACCGCCGCTGATACCGCCTCCAATTAGGACCCCACTGCCCGGTCTC
Source organism: Somniosus microcephalus (assembly GCF_052327205.1). Lineage (NCBI taxonomy): Eukaryota > Metazoa > Chordata > Chondrichthyes > Squaliformes > Somniosidae > Somniosus > Somniosus microcephalus. The sequence goes on from NC_140988.1 coordinate 23,849,560, forward strand.
CCGCTGTTTAAATACCGCCGCTGATACCACCTCCAATTAGGTCCGCGCTGCCCGGTCTCCCGCTGTTTAAATACCGCCGCTGATACCGCCTCCAATTAGGTCTGCGCTGCCCGGTCTCCCGCTGTTTAAATACTGCCGCTGATACCGCCTCCAATTAGGTCAGCGCTGCCCGGCCTCCCGCTGTTTAAATACCACCACTGATACTGCCTCCAATTAGGACCGCACTGCCCGGTCTCCCGCTGTTTAAATACCGCCGCTGATACCACCTCCAATTAGGTCCGCGCTGCCCGGTCTCCCGCTGTTTAAATACCGCCACTGATACCGCCTCCAATTAGGTCCGCGCTGCCCGGTCTCCCGCTGTTTAAATACCGTCGCTGATACCACCTCCAATTAGGTCAGCGCTGCCCGGCCTCCCGCTGTTTAAATACCGCCGCTGATACCGCCTCCAATTAGGTCTGTGCTGCCTGGTCTCCCGCTGTTTAAATACCGTCACTGATACCACCTCCAATTAGGACCGCACTGCCCGGTCTCCCGCTGTTTAAATACCGCCACTGATACCACCTCCAATTAGGACCGCACTGCCCGGTCTCCCGCTGTTTAAAAAGCGCCGCTGATACCGCCTCCAATTAGGTCCATGCTGCCTGGTCTCCCGCTGTTTATATACCGCCACTGATACTGCCTCCAATTAGATCTGCACTGCCCGGTCTCCCGCTGTTTAAATACCGCCGCTGATACCGCCTCCAATTAGGTCCGCGCTGCCCGGTCTCCCGCTGTTTAAATGCCGCCGCTGATACCGCCTCCAATTAGGTCCACGCTGCCCGGTCTCCCGCTGTTTAAATGCCGCCGCTGATACCGCCTCCAATTAGGTCCGCGCTGCCCTGTCTCCCGCTGTTTAAATACCGTTGCTGATACCGCCTCCAATTAGGTCCGCACTGCCCGGTCTCCCGCTGTTTAAATACCGCCGCTGATACCGCCTCCAATTAGGTCCGCACTGCCCGGTCTCCCGCTGTTTAAATACCGCCGCTGATACCGCCTCCAATTAGGTCCGCACTGCCCGGTCTCCCGCTGTTTAAATACCGCCGCTGATACCGCCTCCAATTAGGTCCGCACTGCCCGGTCTCCCGCTGTTTAAATACCGCCGCTGATACCGCCTCCAATTAATTCCGCACTGCCCGGTCTCCTGCTGTTTAAATACCGCCGCTGATACCGCCTCCAATTGGGACCGCACTGCCTGGTCTTCCGCTGTTTAAATGCCACCGCTGATACAGCCTCCAATTAGGACCGCACTGCCTGGTCTTCCGCTGTTTAAATACCGCTGCTGATACCGCCTCCAATTAGGACCACACTGCCTGGTCTCCCGCTGTTTAAATACCGCCGCTGATACCGCCTCCAATTAGGACCGCACTGCCTGGTCTCCCGCTGTTTAAATACCGCCGCTGATACCGCCTCCAATTTGGTCCGTGCTGCCCGGTCTCCCGCTGTTTAAATTCCGCTGCCGCTGATACCGCCTCCAATTAGGTTCGCGCTCCCTGGTCCCCCGCTGTTTAAATTCCGCTGCTGCTGATACCACCTCCAGTTAGGTCCGCGCTGCCTGGTCTCCCCCTGTTTTAAGTTCTGCCGCCACTGATACCGCCTCCAAATTGCGCCCAGATCACCGATTGTGCCCAAAGTGGAAACTCTTGGCCAAAATAGGTCAAATCTATTTCTTCGACCACACCTTTGGTCACCTACTCAAACGGCTCTCCTTGCTCCTGCTCATTGTCAGCTTCTGCTTCTTTGTAAAGCAGATTTGGTTCTATTGCTGCTTTAAAGATTCTTTATAAATGGCTTCCAGCAGGTCCAGGGAAACTCCAGCCAGCTTTTTACGTTTTCCTTGACTCAGTATTTTAATGAAACAAATGCTACTATTATGTCATAAAGCCATTTCAGTGCCAGCAGTAGTTTTTTAAAAATTAATTAACTACAAAATGCACTTAAAAGGCACTGTTAAATGAAATGGATGTGTTCTGACTGCCCTTCCATTCTCCCTTCTGAATTTTCAGTCTTCTGTTTTTATTAGTTTAAGTTTAATTTTGCTTTCTTTCTACTAACCAAATGTATTGTAATCTGAAATAATCTAGTTTAATCTATTCCAAGGTAATGGAAGATTGACATAAAAATTGAGGAGCACAAAAAAATGTGTGGATTGCAGGACTCTTGAACCAATACCAGAGTGAGGCTGCAGAAGTGTATGTTCGATGTGAGCCAGACTTAACACTTTTTTCATGTTAATTAATGCCTCTTCCTCTTCTGAAGTTGCACCTCCAGGAAACTCTTTGCTGGGGTACAGTTCCACAAATTCCAGAGACCCAGAGTGGCCATTCTTCATGGGTGAGCCGAGACAGTGGATCTTGACAAGCTATTTCACCTTGGGGGCATCTGAACTGAGCCTGATGCTGTTATCATCCAACATCCGAACTTTCCAAAAAGTCTAGGAACACTGGCTGATTTTTCATCTTGCGAACCATGGATTCCTGAGTGTAACTGTAACATCCCAGCTGCTGCTGCCGATAGTGTCGGTTTTGGCTCAATGAGTAGCACTCTCGCCCCTGCATCAGAAGGTTGTGGGTTCAAGCCCCAGAGACATAGAAACATAGAAGATAGGAGCGGGAGTAGGCCATTCGGCCCCTTGAGGCTGCTCCGCCATTCAATGAGATCATGGCTGATCATCCAAATTCAGTACCCTGTCCCTGCTTTCTCCCCATATCCCTTGATCCCTTTAGCCTTAAGAAATATATCCAACTCCTTCTTGAATATATTTAATGAATTGGCCTCTACTGCCTTCTGTGGCAGAGAATTCCACAGGTTCACCACTCTCTGGGTGAAGAAATTCCTCCTCATTTCTGTCCTAAATGGCTTACCCCTTATCCTTAGACTGTGACCCCTGGTTCTGGACACCCCGACCATTGGGAACATCCTTCCTGTATCTAGTCTGCCCAGTCCTGTCAGAATTTTATAAGTTTCAATGAGATCCCCTCTCATTCTTCTAAACTCCAGCGAGTATAAGCCCAATCGACCCAATCTCTCCTCATACATCATTCCTGCCATCCCAGGTATCAGTCTGGTGAATCTTTGCTGAACTCCTTCCATGGCAAGAACATCCTTCCTCAGATAAGGCGACCAAAATTGCACACAATACTTGAGTATAAAATCTAGGTTGGCACTCCAGTGCACTACTGAGGCAGTGCTGCACTGTCAGAGATGCTGTCTTTTGGATGAAATGTCTGCCTGCCCTCTTAGGTGGATGTAAAAGATCCCGTGGCGCTATTTGATAGAAGAGCAGGGGAGTTCTTCCTGGTGTCCTGGCCTATATTTATTTCTCAACCAACCCAGCATGTATCGTCATTATCTCATCACTGTTTGTGGGACATTTCCCATGTTATAACTGACTGCACTTCAAAAAATGCTTCATCGGCTGTAAAAGCACGTTGGGACATCCTGAGGTTGTGAAAGGCGCTATATAAATGTAAGTCTTTGGCCAGAATCGTAAGCTAAAAAAAACGGGTGGGTTTGGAGTGTGCGAGCAGTTAAATTGTTAAAAATAGGATTCCCGACCTGATCCCACCTCCAACCCACCCACTTCCGGTTTGAATGGGGGACGGGTGACTAACCCGCTCCCAGGGCAGCGGGGGGGGTGGCGGAATGTCAATTTAAATATTATAATGAGGCTGGAAGCCTCTTTTTTAACCTCCATTTTGAATTTAACTGCACGTGGACGGGTTTCACACAATTCATGATACCCGGTATTTAAAGCAAGATGGGGACTGCTGCATCCAGGAGCTAAGTGGCATTATACCTACCTCCTGGATCCTGGGTTCCTACCTAACCCCCTCACAAGGCCTCCGATCCCCACTATGAGGCCTTCCCCCGCCCCCATCCCACCGATGATAATGAGGCCGACCACAATCCTCCGGTGGCTGGCCCTGATCCTTCCTCCCCCCCACCCCACGATCCCTGACCCACTCCCCCCCCCCGATCCCCACAGACCCCCCCCGATCCTCGACCGACCCACCGCCCCGCTCCCCTACTGACCCCCCCCCCATCTCTCCCCTGGACCAAACCCTCCCTCCCTCTCTGCAGTTTCAGGCCTACCCGCCCGCAGCTAGACAGCCTCTCACATGTCAGCTGTGGCTCAGTGGGTAACACCCTCGCTTCTGGGTCAGAAGGTTGTGGGTTCGAGTCAGCAATCCAGGAACTTGAGCACATTCCAGTGCAGAGGGAGTGCTGCACTGTTGGAGGTGCCGTCTTTCAGATGAGACGTTAAATTGAGGTTCCAGTCTGCTCTCTCAGGTGGATGTAAAAGATCCCATGGCACTATTTCGAAGAAGAGCAGCGAAGTTATCCCCGGTGTCCTGGCCAATATTTATCCCTCAATCAACATAACAAAAACAGATTATCTGGTCAATATAACATTGCTGCTTTTCGGAGCTTGCTGTGTGCAAATTGGCTGCTGCGTTTCCTACATCACAACAGTGACTACACTTCAAAAGTACTTCATTGGCTGTAAAGTGCTTTGGGATGTCCTGAGGTTCTGAAAGGCGCTATAGAAAGGCAATTTTTTCTTTCTCAATCTGGCTGGCTGTGGACAGGAAACCGAGGCCTCACATGCAAATCAGGCCCGATCGTTAAATTCGGCAGGGCCTGCGGGAAACCCAGCCTCCCGGGTTTCCTGCCTGCCTCGGAGGGCCCCCCACCCTCAACCCGCCTTCCTCCGCAAAGTCCCAGCCTTTCTTTTAATACTTGGATACATGTTGGGCTGGATTTTCATTGAGGAGGCAGGACTACAACTTTCGGGGTTGTAGTCCCGTCTCCATCGAGTTCTAGCCAACCCATGTGATTTTGACTTGATTGACCTTGTTGAGCCCACCCAGCGGGCTCAGCAGGCCAATTAAGGGCCACCCGGCAACAGGTGACGTCACAGATTGATATTTCATCTGTCAAGATCTTTTGACAGATGAAATATCAGCGTTTCATAGCGCTTTGAAGCTGTCAAACACTGACAATCTGTACACTAAGTTAATTCTTTCCTCTCAGGCTGATTTAGAGATCTCCCTGGAACAGAAAGCTGAATGCTGGAACTTTTGACAGTTCGCGGCCATTCTGCTTTCTGTGCCGGTGAGATGAGGGACTCCCGAGACCTGAAGGAAGGAAGGCTGTAAAGATAAGTTCATGTAAGTAAAACTTCTTTAATCACTTTACACACACCAAACACACTTACCTCTGCACTCATGCATCCATCACTCACCTGAACACCGGACATCTCGAACCCTCCAAGCCCTTCAGCCCGACGGTCCACCTCGCTAACTTGGCGTGGTTTGGAGCCGTCGGGAATTCCACATTTCACCAATGAAAATAGGGATTAGGCTAAAAACTGCCTGTTAACTGTAGTGATCAATAGCATGTGATTCTATAGTGGACACTAGGTGGAGCCGTAGAGCTGTATGTAGCTGTATGTATAAGACTACACTACCCAGCTGTATAGATATTAAGACTACATTACCCATGAGGCACTAGGCGACCCACAAGGCAGTAGTCAAGATGGAAGCCTCTACAGATACTGTACCAGTCCACATGTGCTCAATAAAAGTAACTAGCAAAAGCTAGCTGTGTTCATAATAAGAATGTCTATATATTAATGAACATAACATGGTACCAGGGTGGTGAAGATCTGCTGAAAATTGTGGAAAGCGACATGGAGAATTTGAAGCCACCAGAGCGTTTGAATCTCATAGAAAAAATCGACTACAACTGGCAGACTTTTAAACAGCAATTCGAACTCTACATTGCAGCCATCGGATTCAGTACGAAGCCAGACGCAAGGAAGATAGCGTTGCTGCTCATGGTTGCCGCCCACAGGCGATAGAGGTATTTAATACATTTGTATTTAATCCAGCAGAGAACAGAGAAAAATTAGAAGATCTGCTAAAAAAATTTGATGCACATTGCTCTCCCAAAAAGAATGAGACGTATGAAAGATACATCTTCTGTTCTCGGACACAGCAACAAAATGAGACTTTTGTTAGCTTTATAACTGATCTGAAACTGAAAGCACAGACATGTAATTTCTCTGAGCTGAAATCATCCATGATTCGTGACCAGATTGTGTTTGGTATTTATGATAAAAAAGTCAGGGAACGTCTGTTGAGAGAAACCGAACTAAATTTGGAAAATGCAGTGAAAATATGCCAAGCCAGCGAGCTAGCTTGAAAGCACGCGAAGACTTTCAGTGAAATCAATAATGATGCGATTGGAATGAGTGATAATGCTGCTGTCGATGCTGTGTCCTATAAGTGGAAGAAACATGGGCAGAACAGAAATGAAAAGCAATCGGAGGATGAAATTTTTAATTGTAAATGCTGTGGTTACAAACACCAGTTAAGACAATGCCCAGCGTTTGGAAAAATGTGCACAAAGTGTAATGGAAAGAATCACTTTGCCAAACAATGCTTTTCAAAAGTACAAACTAAGAAAGGGCAACGAGTTAATGTAATTGAGGACACTGATTTAAGTGAGACATTTTTTGTCGGAATGGTGTCATGTGACGATATCAAAAAAGATACAGAAAATGTGCAGCCCTCAGAAATGGACAATGCTGAACATAAAGTCAATGCAGTAAAAGTGGACAAATGGATGATTCCACTGCAGGTAAATGGAGCATTAGTTACCTTGAAACTAGACACTGGGGCAAAAGCAAACTTAATCAGTATGAGTGACATTAACAATATGAAAGAAAAGCCCAAAATACAGAAAAAGTCAGTACTACTGAAGAATTATAATGGACAGAAAATAGATAGCTTAGGTGTATGCAGACTTAAAGTGACAGTCAAAGACAAAGTGCATCATCTCATGTTTTCTGTTGTGGCTGAAAGACTTGATTCGATACTAGGTGACAAAGCTTGTGAAGACTTCGAACTGGTCAAGAGAGTCTACTGTATAAACTGTGCCATAAGCAGACCAGATGACTCAGGTGATGAAGCAGAGAGCCCATCGAGGATGAAAAGGCCAAAGGGTATCCATGTCTTCAAAAAGCCTAGTTTCTCCAAGAAGAAAGAAAAAGGCCTAGAAATTCAGTATAGCCACTTTTGGGGCGGTAAAGTCGGGCGGCTGCTAAATTTTGCGCCCGGCGCAAAGTCGCGCCCCCTTCGCCGATATTCAGTCGCATCGCCCCAAGAGGTTGCTGCTGCGCTAAAACAGGCGATGCACAACTATCTTTAGACGCTAAGCCGGCGGTGCTGAGCGATACCCCCGAGGCCGGGTGCAGCGCAGGTGCAGCGAGTTCTTGATTGACGGCAGACACTCTGGCGCCGGCCATCTCTTAAAGGGGGAGGGTGGATTTGTTTGCCTGCCACGCCCTACACACTGCAGCCCTCAACCTAGGCCTGACCACTTCAGCTTCACCTGTACAATGCCCAGGACTATGGAGAAGGCCAGGGAGAGAGCGCAGCGCTTCAGCGACGGAGACCTGAGGGTGCTGGTTGGCGGAGTGGAGTGCAGGCGCCATGTTTTGTTCCCAGAAGGTGGCAAGAGGCTGCTGCCCAGCGCCTACCGTAAAGCCTGGAGGGAGGTGTCCAACAGGGTGTCTTCCAACAGCGTGGTTGCCAGGACTCCTGTGCAATGCCGGAAGAAGTTCAACGACCTCACTCGGGTTGTCAGGGTGAGTACCCTTTCCAGTGTCCTCCTCATCCTTGCATGTGCACCTCACATTATGGGCAAAGGGACGTGAAAGCCCTAATGGCCAGCCCTCATCCAGCAGCTATGGGACTGGCATGAAAATCAATTGCACATTCAGGACTTTACACACTGTCCAAGCTATTCGACCATGGGAGGCATTGCAGACAAGATCAGGGCTACACACTGTCCAAGCTATTCAACCATGGGAGGCATTGCAGACAAGATCAGGGCTACACACTGTACTTAGAGGCCGTCCTTTTTCTTGCAGGCCAAGGTTGCGCACAACCGGCGCAACCGAACTGACACCGGCGGAGGCCGTCCTGACCTCAAAGAGCTCTCCGACCTCGACCAGCGTGTGGAGCGCATTATGGGAGGCCGGCTGATTGGCCCCGTCGCCAGTGGAGATGCCGACCCTGTTCTGGGCACCAATGGTAAGGGCATCACCTTTTGGACCTCTCTCGTTCCACTTGCGCATCAGATCAGCATCCTTTGCCACTGTCCGACCAATGCGGTGAATGGCACCACTCATGCCTCCCTCGCTGCCGCCCTGTCCTCACTCTAAAGCTACTCTTGTGCCTTCCTGCTTTCAGATGGTGAATCGCCAGGTGAGGAGGCGGGCCCTCAAGCTGCCACTGTCAGCCCTTCGGAAGACGAGGAGGAGGAAGAGGAAGCCGGCCCATCAGTGCCACCCTCAGCCGCGCCAGCCCATGGCGATGTAGGGGACACGTCTTCCCTGGAGGGGAGCCGGGGGGAAGGGTCGGAGGAGAGTGAAGCTCCGGGGCCCAGCGGCCTGCAGCAACGCGGGAGGGGTGGGGAAGCTCGGCGGACTTCTCCCCAGAGGGTGAGTGCGGCCTCCAGTCCTGCGACGGTCAGCGCAGAGGAGGTGCGCCTCCTAGAGGAAATGGCCATCCAGGCTGAGCGCAGGCACACTGAGCTCGTGGCTGCAGTGGCAAGGATGCCTGACTCCATAGAGTCACTGGCAAGGAGTGTGCAGGAATTTGGGGCAGCACAGGCCAGGAGTCTGGAACAATTCAATGCAGCACAGGCCAGGAGTCTGCAGGACATCGCGGCAGCACAGGCCAGGAGTCTGCAGGACTTTGCGGCAGCACAGTCGGCTTCTAGCCAAGTGCTCAGTCGTGCCGTCCATTCACTGGCTGGTGTCATGCGGACACAGACCAGGGCCACACGGGCAGTAACTGCTGCCACCCTCGCTGGATCAGCCAGGCATCGCCAGGGCACTCGCCGCGCAGCAGCAGCCCAGCAGTCTGTCCTTCAGCTGTTTGCTGCGCATGCTGCAGTGCTGGCCCGTGCGAGTGCCAATGTCTCAGGCGACCAGCGAGCACCTGCGATCTGCCAGGTTGCCACCATTCCTGCAGCCGACACTGCCACTCCACCACTGCAGCTGCCACGAGCTGCTGGACAGACTGCTGCCGCCCAGCCAGAGTTGGAGCAGTCAGCAGCCGGCCACTCCAAGGCCAGAGCTGGTGCAGGCCGACCCCCAAGGGTATCTGCCGTCTCGCCATCTGCCCCTCAGCAGCCTTCCCCCAGCCTTGCTGCAGCCACTGGGCTCCCATTGAGGAGGAGCAGCAGGGCGGGCAGGGGCCAGGCAAGGATGCGCAAGGCATCGCCCTCTCAGGGCAAAAAGGTAGAGGTATGCACAAATGCCTGGTGCTTGTTGTAAGGCCGACACTGGTGCAGTTGTTTTTGTGTAAGGCCGAGACTGGTGTCTTTATTTCTTTATGTAAGGCCGAGACTGGTGTCTTTCTTTCTTTTTGTAAGGCCGAGACTGGTAGTTTTGTGCTTTTGGAGGGGGCTTCTCCACATGAGCATGTAATGTGGGAAGGGCAGAGGTTTTCAATAAATTATTGTTGTTAAATTGCAGTGTGCATGGTTTTTTGGTTAAGTCCTGGTTGCCCTGCTCGGCTGAGGGCTTGTGGAGCGGCTACATTCATCTGCTGACATTGGCACAAGCCAGTCCCTGAGAGGGGGCCTAGAACCGACGTTCAATAAGCCGGCGACGGGCGGCCCTTGCACTTTGTGCCTCCCTCCTGAGCTGGTCCTCCTCCTCCTCCTCCTCCTCCTCCTCCTCAGGTGGTCCTCCAATCTGTGGTGGCAGTGGCTGAGTCCTGCGGATAGCCAGGTTGTGCAGCATGCAGCAAACGACCACGAAATGGGAGACTCGCTCCGGCGAATACTGTAGGGCTCCACCAGAACGATCCAGACAGCGGAACCGTTGCTTCAGGATGCCGATTGTTTGTTCGATGATGTTCCTGGTCGCTTGATGGCTCTCGTTGTATCTCTCTTCAGCAGGGGTGCTGGGCGCACGGAGCGGGGTCATCAGCCAGGTACACAAAGGATAGCCTTTGTCCCCGATAAGCCATCCGCGTGGGTGAGGCTGTGCCTGGAACATGTCTGCCACAGAAGTCTGTCGCAGGATGAAGGCATCGTGGCTGCTGCCTGGAAAGCGGGCATTGACAGCTAGGATGAGCTGCCTGTGGTCACACACCAGCTGGACGTTCAGCGAATGGTAGCCCTTCCGGTTGCGGTAATCCTCGGCATTCTCCAGAGGTGCCCGCAAAGCCACATGCGTGCAGTCAATGGCGCCCTGCACCATGGGGAAGCCCGCGAATGCTGCAAAGCCCATTGCACGCTGTTGCTGCTTGTCAAGGGCCATGGAGAAGGAGATGAACTGACGTCTCCTTTTGAAAAGGGCATTGGTCACCTGGCGGATGCAGCAATGCACGGCGAACTGGGAGATGTTGGCAATGTCCCCAGTAGCGGATTGGAAGGAGCCGTGGCATAGAAGTTGAGAGCCACCGTCACCTTCACTGCCACCGACAGAGACGTCCTGCTCCTCAGCTGTGGCTGCAGATCACCGCCAAGCAGCTGGCAGATCTCTGTGACCACGTCCCTTCTGAATCGCAGCCTCCGAACACACTGCTCCTCAGACATGTTGAGATAGGAGAACTGCTGGCGGTATACCCTGGGTGGGTAAGGCCTCCTTTGCCGACGCCTGTTGCCCCCTCTCCGTCTAGCCAGGGCTGCCACTCTCTCACGGCGTCTGTGAGCCCTTTGGATGTAATTGAGAAAGCCTGCGTTGACACCCATTGCAGCCCCCATAATATGCTGGCAAACAATGAGATGTCAATGAAGGCAAAGACTAGTGGAAATCTGTGGCCTGAAGCCAGAAGTACCTGTCCGAGTGTTGGGCCAAAGCAGAAAGCTGTCTACCTTGGTCTCTCTCCAAAGATCCGTTTCGCAAGAGGGAGTGCTGCGAAATGGCAGCCTTTTATATTGCAGGAGGAGTGCCCTGTAATTTGCGCCCCCCACGCCCCGCATCGGCTGAGCACCGTTCCACTTAACAGTCGCTAGGGGCGCCAGGCGCACAATGGGGCATTGCCACTGAAGTTCCGGTTGGGGGCGCAAAAAGGGCGTTGCACGAGGAAATGACGTCAGGATCTGCGCGCGCAGCTGAGCGCGTGCAAAGACTTTGCGCCGCCGCTAAATCTCGAGTGAATTTGGGGCGAGGCGCTGTTCTCACTGCGCCCGGGCGCTACCCGCCTAGCGCCCGACATCTACTCCTCCTAAGGCGCTAACGGCTGGCGCAACCAACTGAATTTCTAGGCCAAAGACTTTAAGCACAAAGAGAAAAAACACAAGGAGAAAAAGTCCAAAGATATAACCGCAGCAGATGTTGTTAAGCAGTGGAAAGAGAAAAAGAAAAAGAAGAAGCCTGCACCAGAGCAGGAAGCAGTTCCGGTGGATACTCCTTCTTCCCTCAGGCCAATCTTTGGTGTTCCATTAGCCGAGGCTGCTGAGAGGACTATGCTGTATGATGGGATCCAGCTGCCAGCAGTTTTTCGAGAGTGCATTGACTACATTGAGAGTTATGGCATGAAGAGTGAAGGAAACACTGAAACCCTCTCCAAGCAAAGATCGCAAGGAGACCTCGATCTATACAAGAGCAGATTGATGACAATGCCGCAACTGCATCTTGTCATTCACCACCAGAACAATCTCATGAAGACACATCAGACTTACCCATGTTGAGAAGATCCACACATGAAGTAAAAGAGCCTGATAGACTTAATCTTTGAGTACAATGTAAAGCTTTGAAAATGTGTTGACTGTTTTGAAAATGTTTATGTTTATAGTGCACTAACAAAAGTGTTACTGATATTATCTTTATTGTTTTCTTGAAAGTTGATTGATATTGATTTTGTTAAACCTCAAAGAAAGGGGGATGTAGTGATCAATAGCATGTCATTCTATAGTGGACACTAGGTGGAGCCGTAGAGCTGTATATAGCTGTACGTATATAAGACTACACTACCCAGCTGTATAGATATTAAGACTACATTACCCATGAGGCACTAGGCGAGCCACAAGGTAGCAGTCAAGATGGAAGCCTCTACAGATACTGTACCAGTCCACATGTGCTCAATAAAAGTAACTAGCAAAAGCTAGCTGTGTTCATAATAAGAATGTCTATATATTAATGAACATAACATTAACTACCTGTTAACAGGCAGTTAATTGGCACTAATCCCCTTCCCGCCTCGGGGAGGCGGGTCCCAGTGCGGGTCGGGTACCCGCCTCCTTTGAAACTGGCATGGAGGTGGGTTGGGGGCGGGATGGGTTTGTGCCCCCCGATTTTGGGATTTTAACCCCCCACACGCCTCCAAACCCGCCTCTACGGCCCAATGAAAATCCTGCCCGTTACGTCTTTCATATTGAAACATCTGAAAGAATATTTTGAAATGTGATGACTGTTGTTATGTAGGTAAATGCAGCAGCCAGAGCGTCAATAACATTAATTAGCAGCCAAACCAGTTTTAGACGATATTGATCGGGGTTAAGAGATTTGCTAACTCAGCATAGACTGTGCATCAAAACTTGGACCTTCCTCCTGAGAATGACTCGGTACCACCAGCAGGCAATGCATTTACCTACTATGCCATTTGGGTGAACTCCACTTCATCAAAAATGGTGGAGCTTTTATAAACATCAAATTGTCTGGAACTAAAACTTGGTTATAAGCTTCTGATTTGCACAATTCATCTCCATCACAGCTTCCCTAAAGGAGCACACAATTGATAAGAATTACAGTAAATTGGATCTTGGCACTAGACTGCAGCATCGATACAGTGTTCTCCTGAAGAATCCTTTTAACAGCTCTATGAAAGTCTTCTTACTTGACATGGGTTGTTGCAGATTGAATCATTTTCTGCAGCAAGTATTTCATGATTGCAGGGTGCAATTCAAGGCAGAACCGATAAAAGCTGAATGGGGCCACACATCTAAAGGCTACGCATCTGAAAGGAGAACTTTTTGTGATCTTTTATCATTTTTCATCAGTCTTTATGGTTGTAGAGTTAAGTTTGCAAGAGTGTAGAAAGCCGATTTGCTCAGTAGTGCCATTAAGATTTTATTTTACATAAGAGGTTAATTTGATGCACTCAGACTCATTTAGCTGAGACACAGCCTGACGTAAGAAAACTCACTAAGCATTTGGTTGAGTATAAAACAAGGCTTTAATCAACTGTTTCACAACCATGAGATTCTAGTTACATCACTAGTTCCTGGTTACAAAAACGTCCTGGGCAAGCTGGGCCCACGCCCGAGTATTTATACTCCTTGGACAGCGCCACCAGCTGGCCGCCCAGTGTTATTTCATGAGTCATTTCTTCATGAATGATAAGATTCATGACACAGCCTGTTATGAGTCTGTAAACAATCTGCTTCATTTGAATGTAACCTTCACCGATCAAAAAGCTATCTCCAGTAGCTTTGTTCCTCTTACCCTACCTTTCATTGTGTTTCATTACCCATTACTAGTCAATCTCCTGCGGCATTACATAATGGGAGTCAAATCTGTCCTGGGAATTTCCTGCGGGGGCTGGGGGTTTCTTCTGATCGGTCGCCATGACTTCGGTGGAAGACTGGCGGAGACCCTTTATAAACCGCGTAAATGGAGTTTCCGCCAAGGTTACGGCAGCCAAATGGGAGAAGTCCTGAGGACATTTCCAGCACAAGTGTCATCTCGCTGGTGAAGCCAGGGCTTGGCTCGAAGATGTAATTCAGTCCCCATTTTTAAAGTCCAAAGAGTGCCCGCCGCCATTGGGCAGGTGGCAGCTCATAACAGCCGCCCAATGAAATTGGTGCGAGGCCTGACCGATTTTTTTTCGGTCGCGGCTCATTAGAATAATTTTGTGAGCTGGCAGTGCTGACGGGGACCTTGCCAATCGAGGGGGAGGTGGCAGGAAACCTGGCTGCAATTCCATTGGAGCTGAACCAGTCCTTAAAGGCGGGGGTGGGGGTGGGGGGGGTGGTGGTCAATCGCAGTGGCTGGCACGGAGGGCCCTGGCAGTGGGTAGGAAGATTGATGCTCCTCCTGATCCAACAAAAATCAGCTTAAAACCTTTAGCTTGCCTGTTTTTGAGTGGCTGGCCGTGATCCCTTTAAAGACTGCAGGCTAGGCCACTCAAAGCAAGTACCAATGGGCAAAGTGTGAGCGACGCACACTACAGCCATTGGTATCTGAAAATTGCATTGGGCCCTATTGACGTCACAGGACCAAGGTGGGATGCCAGCAGGAATGGGGCGGTATGTCCTGCACTTCGATTTTCCTTGCACTACTGCCCTGTTCCCATCTGAAAAAGGGGGTGAAGATCGGCTCTGTACATTTGGTCTTTATATTTGTCAATGCTTTGAATTGCTACAGGCAAACAGTTACCACAGTTTGGGAAGCTGAGAGGTAGAGTTGGTTGGAGCGTTGGAGTTTCTCTGCAGTACAGGCTGAGGAGCTGAGAGATGCAAAACTGGGGTGCCACGGGTTTTATGACTGGCAAGGGACTGTAGGTGCAGCGTGACACATTTACACAGGTGGTTTCCTTATCAATGTGGACATGGGGATTTAGAATGGAAAAGTTGACAGAATGTACACACAAACATAAAGTTTCCGCTAGGTTGTGCTGGTTTTTTCACCACAATTCTCCCAAAATCGTCCAAACCAGCACAAAAGATTGTGCAATTTTGAGTGCAAATTACGTTCAGCGTAAATCGTCTGTCCGTGATCTTTCGTGTTAGTTTTTTTTAAATTGCACTGGAAGTCAGCCCCATCCACATAACTGGCCACATCCCCAGATCGAATTAATCACCATTGCGAGTTTCCGCTAATTGTGCCCGTTTGCGGGCCTTTGAGGAGGCTCTTAAAATTAACCTTTTTTTGGCACAAGGACAGTAATAGGCACATCTTAAAAACTTTTTTTTAATTTTGTTTAATTTACTAAGAAACTGACTACTGTACACCAATGTAACTAGTACATGATTTTGTCTAGTTTTTTAAAGTCATTTTCAGTTATTTAAAATCGGGTTATTCACAGCTGGGGGACAAGACACTCTGATTAAAATACTAATTTTTTTGTGATAAACCCATTTTCAGCTGTACAGTATTAATAAAACCGTACCAGGTTATCACTCTTAACTACATCAAGGAATATTTTTTTAATGCAAAAACATATTTGAGTAAAATTACATTCTAAAATGCTGCCCGATTGTGCTGGTTGATGGCAGATTTTGCGTTCGGTGATATGCAAATGAGTTTTAGCAGAAACTTAAAAAAAAACTTCTTAAAAGTAATTTTGAGCGCAATTTGCACCCGGATCGCCGATTGCACCCAAAGCGGAAACTCTGGGCCAAAATCTTTAATACATTATAGATATTGGGGAAAAAATTCAGTTGTTTGCGCCTCCCGTTAGCGCCTTAAGAGGGCGCCAATTTGGGCGCAAAGCAACTCGCGCCCGGGCGCGGCGATGTTTGTGCCGCTCGCGAAATTAACTAGACATTTTGCGGCAGCGCTAAACACTACCGCCACGACCTCCTGCGCGGCAGATCGTGATGTCAGTCGAGTGCGCAATGTCCCGTTAGCGCCCCGGACCGGATATTGAGTAGCGCCCCCTGCCTTACCGCCTGCCGCTAGCAACGACAGGTTGAGGGGAGCGTTTTGCTGTCAGAAAGGGACTGGGGGAGCGCTATGTAAAGGCGACCGCTTCCTGCCTTTTTTTGTCGGTGACATTTTTGCACCATGCAGTCTGAGAGAGAGCGAGAGAGAGACTTCTGGAGAGATTCAACGCTGTGTGAAGGAGTTTTGGGTACTGAGCAGCACTTTGCAGGTTTATTTTGATTTGCCCTTCCTTGCCTCGCCAGTGCTCTGAAGTAGCGCCTCACTCCTCGGCGTTTGCGCCATAAGACAGGTGTGAAGCGCCTGATTTAGCGCTCCAATCACCTCCAGGGGCGATAAAAGCCAGGTTTGCTGTCGGAGGCGATAATTAGCGCCAGGCGCTGAACTTTGCGCACGGCCGATAACGGCGCCCCAAATGGGGCGATACTGAATTTTTCCCCCATTGCCAATAACTGTGCTATTGTTTTAACATTTACTGGATTTATTTTAAACCATTGCAACAGAACAACAGATAGTCGCTCTTACAGCACAAGTAATATGTAAAAGAAAAGAAATGTTACAATAGCAAGTGTTCCGATGACAAGGCATGTTGCAGCACCAATATCCTGCATCATGGACTGGCAAGATGGAGGGTTGAGTTACCAATCCCAGCTGTGACTCTGTGGGGAAGCACAAAGCAGGAGCCAAGTGGTTCTCCACTGTAGGAGGAGAGGTGTTTGGAGGGTGAGCGATCCTAAAGTCAATCCTAATATCCAGTTTGGAGCACCACTGGTAGAGGCCTGAGGGCAAATGTTCTTCTCTTCATCGCAGTCGCTGTTAGAGTTTGGACCAGCGAAGGGGAGAAAAGTAGAGCAACCTTTTCTCTCAAATAAAACAGACAGAAACATTTTTAGGCACTGTGTCATTACCATTGGAAGCTATTTAGTTATAAGTGACTAACTGGGCCTTTGCCTGTCATCTTACATATTTTAACTTTTCCTATGATGGCTCTGATTATGTTGTTTGCAATAGTCTTTTCCTGTTTGATTCAGTTTATGCTAATTAGATTTCAAGGCAGGCGTTGATATTCCCTTTGTAAAAGAAAAGAAATGTTTTATAACATTCGAGCTAAAACAAAAGTTTGAAACTAACCCAGCCAATTACCGTTTTATCAGCCTCCTCCCAATCACCAGTATAGTGATAGAAGAAGTCATCAATAGCGCCATCAAACGACAGCTACTCACCAATAACCTGCTCAGCGATGCTCAATTCACATTCTGCCAGAACCATTCAGTTCTAGAGCTCATCACAGATCTAGACATGGACGTAAGAACTGAATGCCAAAGGAGAGGTGAGATTCACTGCCCTCGACATCAAGGCAGCATTTGATGGAGTGTGGCACCAAGGAGCCCCAACAAAGTGGACGTCAACAGAGGTCATAGGGAATGTTCTCCAGTCAGGAGTGGGGCTGTTCGCTGATAATTCCACAGAGTTCATCTCGATTCACAACTCCTTCAGTAATGAAGTAGCCGTGCTAGCCTACAGCAGGACCTGGATAACATCCAGTCCTGGGCTGAAAAGTGGCATTTTTGCACCTCATAAGTGCCAGGTAATGACCATCTCGACCAAGAGAAAGCCCAGCCATCTCCCCTTCAGCTTCAGTGGCACCATCACAGCAGTGTCCTCCGTCATCAACATCTTGGGAATCAGCATTGATCACAAGCTGAGCTAGACCAGCTAGGTCAACGCTGTGGCTACAAGAGCAGGGCAGAGGTTGGGTACTCTGCAATGAGTGGCTCACCTTCTGCCCACTCGAAGCCACTCCACTATCTACAAGGCTCAAGTCAGGTGTGTGATAAAATACTCACCACTTACTGGATGGGTCGAATCACAAAACTCAAAAACCTCAATGCCATCCAGGACAGAGTAGCTCACTTAACTGGAGCTCTTTCCACTGGACTCAATATCAACCTCGTCCATCGGTGTTACACTGTGGTTGCAGTATGTACACTGTACAGGATGCACTCACCAAGGTTACTTCAATAGCACCTCTGTCCCCTGCGACCTCCACCACCAAGAAAGACACGAGTATCAAGGTCATGGGAACACCATCACCTGCAATTCCCCCTCTCCAAGTCACACACTACCCTGATGGATATATATTGTCGTTGCTTCATTATCACTTCACAGAATCCTGGAATTCCCCACCTAACATCATTGTGGGAACACCATCACTTGTGTTTCAAGAAGAAGGCTCACCACCACCTTCTTAGGGCAACTCGGGATTGGCAATAAATGCCGGCCTTCCCCACATGATCCAAATCATGAGGACAAATTTTTTTAAAAGGCTTTTTATTCGGATAATTACACTGTTGAAACTACACACTGTCAAAACTACTGCTACAGAAAATACTGTGGTGCACTGGTCGTCTGTCACCACCTTGTGATAGACATCTTTACAGCACACTGTAAAGGAAAACATAAATAGTAAAGCATTTAAGGATTAAATTTGATGAACTGCACAGCTCTGCAGCAAAGTACTAAAGTACTTTTCATGCTCATTTGAGGAGCTTTCAAGCATAATATTTCTTGTCAAAATATCCTGCCTGGTTGCAAATTGGATCAATTTGTTCCCATAAAAGTTGCTGCACATTTATAGTCCTGAATTAGTGATTCACATGACCCAGTTACTGTATTAATGTTGGGTTGTACCCTTTGATTACCTTTTACCAAGATACAAATAACTACAGAATTTGAGAGAAAACAAGATTAATGACAAATAGTTAAACCTGCTTCACTCAAAGCGGCATTGAAATTTCTAGCTGGAAGATGTTTAATATACGGGGGATAAAGTCCCTTTATGATATCTAGCATGTTGCTGTGCCCGTTGTTTTAATTAAGATAATAACTTCAAGATGACGATTAAATAATATGAAGACTGCACTCTTCAAACTCTTCAAAAATCAAGTTCGTAAAACAATTTCTGAACGATTCTACTGCCCCATTAAATAAAATGAAGTGGCCATGTGGAATGCTAAATCAAACGTTCCACTTCCTTCTTGGAGCGCAAAGGGGGGTGGGGGTGAGGGTGGGGGAGTTTGTTACCTGGGGCGGAATTAAAGGGAAGAGTCCCACGCTGCAAACTCTGCAGTTTTTTACTTACCTGCAGCACCAGGGAGCAGGGGTGCTGCGCGATCAGTGTCATTGCTGGTGGTGCAGTGGCCGGGACGCTCCCAGCGGGGACGCGGCATTATCAGGTAGCGCCTCAGCAATGCCCCGGCAAATTTCTCAGGAGGTGCTTCATTCACCCCTGCCCCCTGGAGGCACTAACGGCAGGCGCAAAGGAGTCAAATTTCTAGCCCATCGAATGTTCCAGAACAGAAACAGGTCATTCAACGCATAAAGTTTACGCTGACTTCCCGTAACATTTAATATCCCACCTAATGTAATCCCCCTAGCCTGCTCACTCCCCGTACACTTTAACATCCCACCGAATCTAATCCCACTCGCCTGCTCACTCCCCGTACACTTTAACATCCCACCGAATCTAATCCCACTCGCCTGCTCACTCCCCGTACCCTTTAATATCCCACCTAATCTAATTCCACTCGCCTGCTCACTCCCCGTACCCTTTAATATCCCACCTAATCTAATCCCACTCGCCTGCTCACTCCCCGTACCCTTTAATATCCCACCTAATCTAATCCCACTCGCCTGCTCACTCCCCGTACCCTTTAATATCCCACCTAATCTAATTCCACTCGCCTGCTCACACCCCGTACCATTTAATATCCCACCTAATCTAATCCCACTCGCCTGCTCACTCCCCGTACCCTTTAATATCCCACCGAATCTAATCCCACTCGCCTGCTCACTCCCCGTACACTTTAACATCCCACCGAATCTAATCCCACTCGCCTGCTCACTCCCCGTACCCTTTAACATCCCACCGAATCTAATTCCACTCGCCTGCTCACACCCCGTACCCTTTAATATTCCATCTAATCTCATCCCACTCGCCTGCTCACTCCCCGTACCCTTTAATATCCCACCGAATCTAATCCCACTCGCCTGCAGACTCCCCATACCATTTAATATCCCACCTAATCTAATCCCACTCGCCTGCTCACTCCCCGTACCCTTCGATATCCCACCTAATCTAATCCCACTCGCCTGCTCACTCCCCGTACCCTTCGATATCCCACCTAATCTAATCCCACTCGCCTGCTCACTCCCCGTACCCTTCGATATCCCACCTAATCTAATCCCACTCGCCTGCTCACTCCCCGTACCCTTTAATAGCCCACCTAATCTAATCCCACTCGCCTGCTCACTCCCTGTACCCTTTAATATTCCACCTAATCTAATCCCACTCTCCTCCTCACTCCCCGTACCCTTTTATATCCCATCGAATCTAATCCCACTCGCCTGCTCACTCCCCATACCCTTTAATATCCAACCTAATCTAATCCCACTCACCTGCTCACTCCCCGTACCCTTTAATATTCCACCTAATCTAATCCCACTCGCCTGATCACTCCCCGTATCCTTTAATATCCCACCTAATCTAATCCCACTCGCCTGCTCACTCCCACTACCCTTTAATATCCCACCTAATCTAATCCCATTCGCCTGCTCACTCCCCATACCCTTTAATATCCCACTTAATCTAATCCCACTCAACTGCTATCTCCCCGTACCCTTCAATATCCCACCTAATCTAATCCCACTCGCCTGCTCACTCCCACTACCCTTTAATATCCCACCTAATCTAATCCCACTCGCCTGCTCACTCCCCTACCCTTTAATAGCCCACCTAATCTAATCCCACTCGCCTGCTCACTCCCCTACCCTTTAATAGCCCACCTAATCTAACCCCACTCTCCTCCTCACTCCCCGTACCATTTAATATCTCACCTAATCTAATCCCACTCTCCTGCTCACTCCCCGTACCCTTTAAAATCCCACCTAATCTAATGCCACTCTCCTGCTCACTCCCCGTACCCTTTAATATCTCACCTAATCTAATCCCACTCGCCTGATCACTCCCCGTACGTTTTAATATCCCACCTAATCTAATCCCACTCGCCTGATCACTCCCCGTACGTTTTAATATCCCACCTAATCTAATCGCACTCGCCTGCTCACTCCCCGTACCCTTTAATATCCCACCAAATCTAATCCCACTCGCCTGCTCACTCCCCGTACCCTTTAATATCCCACCTAATCTAATCCCACTCGTCTGCTCACTCCCCGTACCCTTTAATATTCCACCGAATCTAATCCCACTCGCCTGCTATCTCCCCACACCCTTTAATATCCCACCTAATCTAATCCCACTCGTCTGCTCACTCCCCGTACCCTTTAATATTCCACCGAATCTAATCCCACTCGCCTGCTATCTCCCCACACCCTTTAATATTCCACCGAATCTAATCCGACTCGCCTGCTCACTCCCCATACCCTTTAATATTCCACCTAATCTAATCCCACTCGCCTGCTCACTCCCCGTACCCTTTAATATCCCACCGAATCCAATTCCACTCACCTGCACACTCCCTGTACCCTTTAATATCCCACCTAATCTATTCCCACTCACCTGCTCACTCCCCGTACCCTTTAATATCCCACCGAATCTAATCGCACTCGCCTGCTCACTCCCCATACCCTTTAATATCCCACCGAATCTAATCCCACTCTCCTGCTATCTCCCCGTACCCTTCAATATCCCACCTAATCTAATCCCACTCGCCTGCTCACTCCCCGTACCCTTTAATATCCAACCTAATCTAATCCCACTCGCCTGCTATCTCCCCGTACCCTTTAATATTCCACCGAATCTAATCCCACTCGCCTGCTCACTCCCAGTACCCTTTAAAATCCCACCTAATGTAATCCCACTCTCCTGCTCACTCCCCATACCCTTTAATATCTCATCTAATCTAATCCCACTCGCCTGCTCACTCCCCGTACCCTTTAATATCCCACCTAATCTAATCCCACTCGCCTGTTCACTCCCTGTATCCTTTAATATCCCACCTAATCTAATTCCACTCTCCTGCTCACTCCCCGTAACCTTTAATATCCCACCTAATCTAATCCCACTCTCCTCCTCACTCCCCGTACCCTTTAATATCTCATCTAATCTAATCCCACTCTCCTGCTCACTCCCCGTACCCTTTAAAATCCCACCTAATGTAATCCCACTCTCCTGCTCACTCCCCATACCCTTTAATATCTCATCTAATCTAATCCCACTCGCCTGCTCACTCCCCGTACCCTTTAATATCCCACCTAATCTAATCCCACTCGCCTGTTCACTCCCTGTACCCTTTAATATCCCACCTAATCTAATCCCACTCGCCTGCTCACTCCCCGTACCATTTAATATCCCAGCTAACCTAATCCCACTCTCCTGCTCCCTCCCCATACCCTTTAATATCCCACCAATCTAATCCCACTCTCCTGTTTACTCCCCATACCCTTTAATATCCCACCTAATCTAATCCCACACGCCTGCTCACTCCCCGTACCCGTTAATATCCCACCTAATCTAATCCCACTCACCTGCTCACTCCCCGTACCCTTTAATATCCCACCTAATCTAATCCCACTCTCCTGCTCATTACCTGTACCCGTTAATATCCCACCTAATCTAATCCCACACGCCTGCTCACTCCCCGTACCCGTTAATATCCCACCTAATCTAATCCCACACGCCTGCTCACTCCCCGTACCCTTTAATATCCCACCTAATCTAATCCCACTCTCCTGCTCATTACCTGTACCCATTAATATCCCACCTAATCTAATCCCACTCACCTGCTCACTCCCCGTACCCTTTAATATCCCACCTAATCTAATCCCGCACGCCTGCTCACTCCCCGTACCCTTTAATATCCCACCTAATCTAATCCCACTCGCCTGCTCATTACCTGTACCCGTTAATATCCCACCTAATCTAATCCCACTCACCTGCTCACTCCCCGTACCTTTTAATATCCCACCTAATCTAATCCCACTCACCTGCTCACTCCCCGTACCCTTTAATATCCCACCTAATCTAATCCCGCACGCCTGCTCACTCCCCGTACCCTTTAATATCCCACCTAATGTAATCCCACTCTCCTGCTCATTACCTGTACCCGTTAATATCCCACCTAATCTAATCCCACTCTCCTGCTCATTACCTGTACCCGTTAATATCCCACCTAATCTAATCCCACTCGCCTTCTCACTCCCCGAACCCTTTAATATCTCACCTAATCTAATCCCACACGCCTGCTCACTCGAGTACCCTTTAATATCCCACCTAATCTAACCCACTTTCCTGCTCACTCCCCGTATCCTTTAATATTCCACCTAATCTAATCCCACTCGCCTGCTCACTCCCTGTACTCTCTGATATCCCTCCTAATGAATTCCGCTCTCCTGTTTGCCTCTTCACCCCATTCTCTTTAATATTTCTTTTTCAAGGAACTATCTAATTTCCTTTTAAAATATCTATGGACAGTGGTTTGTGGCAGAGAATTCTTCATTCTGATCACCCTCAGTGTAAATACATTTTTTAAACTCCCCATTACTTCTTATTGTGATTATTTTAAAATTGAATCCTCTAATTACCATTCCCTTGACAAATGGAAACAATCTATCACTAGTTATCTTATTATAATCCATCATAATCTTGATGACTTCCATCAGGTAATCCCTTAACCTTCTCAGCTCCAGTGAAAAACTGTAACTTGTCAAATCTGCCTCAATGGTCTCAAGGACCAACCTTGCTCCTGAATGGTGAGGCCCAAATTTCCCCGATATTGGACCGCGGGTCTGACTTGCATGGAGCTGGTGAGCTGCAGAAAGAGCAACGGGCAGCTCGTTGGCGGAGGGCAATGGAAGATCGGGTCACTGCTGGCATCAAAGTGGCTCTCAAGTAAGTGAGGTGGGGGGAGGGGTAGCAATGGCAATCGGGAAGGTGGTAGAGGCACCAATCAGGGATGGGGTGAGGGGGCGGGGGTGGCGGGAGGGAAGAAACAGTGGTCGGCAGCAGCCCGCATTCTTTGAATTTGGGGTTGGGAGGAGCACGCCTGCCAAGCATGAAAATCAATTGGGTCTCACTCCAACTCCATCCAGCAGCCACCATGCATGCCCTGCCCAATGCCCACCCGTTTACCACATGCACACGAAAATCGGCCCCTCTGTGTCCTCCTGGAGTCTCAAATCAAATCAAATCAAATCAAATCAAATCAACTTTTATTGTCATTGTTAGTGCACAAGTGCAGTACAACGAAATGTAGGCTTGCGGCTCCCGAGAGTGTACAATTTGGATTAGGACACTTAAACATTTCAACATACATTTGTACATATATATTAGCATAAATATGACCATAATAAAGTGAATAAAGTGCATCGGCAGATGTGCAGGCTTTAGTGTTTATTTGTGGAGTTCAGTAGGATGACAGCCCTGGGAAAGAAGCTGTTCCTAAATCTGGTCGTACGGGTGCGAATGCATCTGTAGCGTCTTCCAGATGGTAGGAGGGCGAACAGACTGTGGCTGGGGTGGGTAGGGTCTTTGATGATGGTCCGTGCCCTCCGTAGGCAGCGTTTCTGATATATATGTTCTATGGTCGGTAGCCGGGTGCTGGTAATGCGTTGGGCAGTTTTGACTACCCGCTGCAGGGCTTTCCGGTCATGGGAGCTACAGCCGCCCTACCATACCGTGATACAGTTTGTCAGGATGCTCTCTATAGTGCAGCGGTAGAAGTTAGAGAGGATCGGGGGTGACAGATTACATCCCTTCAGCCTCCTCAAGAAATATAGGCGCTGCTGGGCCTTCTTCACCAGAGAGGAGGTGTTGAGGGACCAGGAGAGGTCTTCCGTGATGTGGACTCCGAGGAACTTAAAGCTGGCCACCCTTTCCACCTCCGCCCCATTGATGTGGATGGGGTGTGACTTCTGCCTTTGGACTTCCTGAAGTCCACGATTATTTCCTTTGTTTTCTTGGTGTTAAGGGCCAGGTTGTTGTCGGCGCACCACTTCACGAGATGCTGGGCCTCCTCCCTGTAGGCTGACTCATCATTGTTGGTGATCTGGCCTACTACTGTGGTGTCATCTGCAAACTTGATGATGGTGTTGGAACCATTAACAGCCACACAGTCGTGGGTGAAGAGGGAGTAGAGGAGGGGGCTCAGCACACATCCTTGTGGGGCCCCCGTGTTCAGGGCCGGGGGGGGGAGGTGTGGTTACCTAATTTGACAGACTGGGGTCTGTTTGTTAGGAAGTCCAGGGTCCAGTTGCAGAGGGAAGTGTTCAGGCCAAGAGTTTGGAGTTTGGTGGCCAGCTTGTTGGGGATGATAGTGTTGAATGCTGAGCTGTAGGCCTAGAAATTCAGTGCCCTTAGCGCCGATTTTGCGGCGCTAGAGGGCCTAGCGCTGCAATTGGCGCCGGCAGCGAAATTGCCTGGGGCCCTTCCGCCGCGGTAGACCGGTAGCGCTGCGCCGGCACCGATGACGTCATCGGTGTGCGCAGCGTCCCGGTTGCCATGCCGACGGGCCCCAGCGCCGAAATTCAGTTGCGGCCGCCTCGCCCGTGGCAGCCGCAACTAAGACTCTGGCAACAGAGTCTTACATGACTTTGCGCCGGCGCATTAAAGACCCCGCGGCGGCCGGCCGCTTTCCCGCCGGCCGCCTGGCCGCAGCTCCCTCCCCGGACTTCCCCCCCCCCCCCCCCGGAACAGAAGCAAGCCCGGCACTTGTCTGAGGTGCCGGGCTCATTTTTAAAAAGATTTTCGCGGGCCGCGGCCGGGTGCAGGCAGCTCCTCCTTAAGGGAAGGAGGAGGCCTGCACTTCCCGAACCTGCCGCACCGCAGCGGGCGCCGCAGCGCCGGAATAGCACCGAAATTCAGCGCGTTGCGCCAGTTTTCAGGCGCAAACAGCTCTCAGCAGCGCCGGCAGCCGTTTGGGCGCAGAACTATTGAATTTTGGGCCCGACCAGCGCGACTTAGCTCCGGCACTAACTTCCGGCGCTAAAGCCCTGGCTGCGCCAAAACTCAATTTCTAGGCCGTAGTCTATAAACAACATTCTGATGTAGGTCTCCTTACCATCTAGGTGATTCAGTGCCGAGTGTAGAGCAGTAGTGATTGCATCCTCCGTTGATCTGTTTGCCCGATAGGCAAACTGGTGGTCTCACAATCCTCGTCACAATTTCCCATACTCAACAATTTGGTATTATCAGCAAATTCTGATATTGTTCTCTCAATTCCTAAATCCATGTAATTTCTGTATCCCTGTGGAATACCACTCATCACACCTTTCCTGCCAAGAAACTTCCTTTAACCCTATCCTGTGCTTTCTGCCCTCCCAACAGCTCCCTAATACATTCTTATGATGTTTGTCTTTCTGCTATTTTAACAAAGGTATTGATCTCAATTAAAATAAATGGGTAATGCCTCCATTAAATAGTGGACAGATGAACGTCATGTGTATATGTTAAATGTTCATTCATTAATACCACCAACAGTAATTTCTAGACACTTAGAAGGATTCCTAGTAATTCAGCATCAAATCATAAAAGAAAACTGAATAGATTTATTGTAGTCAAAAACAACAATTCAACAGTTGCTTACAAACTTCATCTTCTAGATTGAATTGCTTTTCCGGTCTGGTTCTAACATGCCATGCTTAATTGAAACATTGAGAGAACATTTATAAATTCACATACACAGACTGAAAACTTAACATTTACTAACGTTAAGGTAATGTTCATGAATTCTCATGCTTAAACTGATACACCACAGTGGCAGAAAGGGATTGCGCACATATGACATAATGAAGCGCCCAGTCTGTGTGGCTATGTTATGATAAGACTATAGCTTTGGCCCAAGAAATATAGACCATCTATTGTGACCCTGGACTGTTGGTTTTAGAAATACACTCACTGCAACCTCACAGGAGGAGGGAGGGGGGTAAAAGTGCTGAATTGCTGAACTACATAGGGTTAAGGTAGATTACTAATTGAGGAAGGGCAGTTTACTGACTTAGGCAGGAAGACAAAAATTTACCCCAATGCCTTAGTGCATTTGTATAACAAAGTACCCATCTGCTATTATTGCAACAGTTGAATCCAGCCTCATGCATTCCATGTTTTGGAAACAGCTCATGGCATACATATGGGGACTGATGTCAGCAGCCATTGAATGGTCATCACGTGCATAATGGTATCTGTACCCATTCATCATATGACATATCTACCACTCTCCCACAGGTCCATCATGAGCCCCCCTCCCCACTGTCCAGGAGGAAGAGGAAGACGACGACTCAGAGGAGCCTCCAGCCTCTGAGGGCACAGCGTCACCAGACCTGAGCGCACCCAGCACCAGCACAGATATGCACACCTCGATGGGTCCCACACGACATATAGTGTTATCACCTGGTGTCTCACAACTCACAAGTGAGCAAGAGCAGATGGTGGAGGCAGGGACAGCAGTGGAGAGTCCTTGCTGGGGGGCACAGGATGCTCCCAGCTCTGCTCAGCTGCATGCAGATGCTGAGCCTCAGGGGAGTTCCAGGAAGAGGGCGATCCTGGAGGTGCAGGAAGAAGTGCAGGGAGCTCTGACAGATTTTGCGAGCGCGATGTCTGCAAATGGTCAGAGAATGGAGGAGTCCATCTCCAACATGAGCACCACCGTGTCGCAGGCAATGGCGACTGTAGGCTCCTCCATGGAAAGGATGGCCACCTGCATGGAATAGCTAATGAGAGCGGAATTGAGTAGAGTGGATTGGGAAAATAGATTAAAGGGTAAGGCGATACATGATCAGTGGTGTACATTTAAGGAGTTATTTTACAACTTCCAAAAAATATATATTCCACTGAGAAGAAAAGGGTGTAAAAGAAAAGACAGCCATCCGTGGCTAAGTAAAGAAATTAAGGATAGTATTCGACTAAAAACAATGGCATATAAGGTAGCCAAATCTAGTGGGAGGATAGAGGATTGGGAAAACTTTAAAAGACAGCAAAAAAATAACAAAAAGATTGATTAAGAAAGGGAAGATAGATTATGAAAGTAAATTAGCAAAACATATAAAAACAGATAGTAAGAGTTTTTATAGTTATATAAAAAGAAAAAGGGTGGCTAAAGTAAATGTTGGTCCCTTAGAGGATGAGACTGGGAAATTAATGGTGGGAAATATGGAGGTGGCAAAAACACTGAATGAATATTTTGTATCACTCTTTACAGTAGAGGACACTAAGAATATCCCAACACTGGACAAACAGGGGGCTATGGGGGGGGAGGAGCTAAACACGATCAAAATCACTAAGGAAGTGGTACTCGGTAAAATAATGGGACTCAAGGCGGATAAGTCACCTGGACGTGATGGCTTACATCCTAGGGTCTTGAGGGAAGTGGCGGTAGGGATTGTGGATGCATTGGTAATAATTTTCCAAAACTCCCTGGACTCAGCAAAGGTCCCGGCAGACTGGAAAACTGCTAATGTAACGCCCTTATTTAAAAAGGGCAGTAGACAGAAGGCTGGAAACTATAGACCGGTTAGCCTAACATCTGTGGTAGGTAAAATATTGGAGTCCATTATTAAGGAGACAGTAACAGGACATTTGGATAATCATAATTTAATAGGACAAAGTCAGCATGGTTTTATGAAGGGGAAGTCATGTTTGACAAATTTGCTGGAGTTCTTTGAGGAAGTAACATATAGGGTGAATAAAGGGGAACCAGTGGATGTAGTGTATTTAGACTTCCAAAAGGCATTTGACAAGGTGCCACACAAAAGATTATTGCTTAAGATGTAAAATCACGGGATTGGGGGTAATATTCTGGCATGGATAGAGGGTTGGCTATCTAACAGAAGGCAGAGAGTTGGGGTAAATGGTTCATTCTCGGACTGGCAATCAGTAACTAGTGGTGTTCCGCAGGGGTCGGTGCTGGGTCCCCAACTCTTTACAATCTATATTAACGATTTGGAGGAGGGGACCGAGTGTAACATATCAAAGTTTGCAGATGATACTAAGATGGGAGGGAAAGTAGTGATTGAGGAGGACATAAAAAACCTGCAAGGGGACATAGACAGGCTAAGTAAGTGGGCAGAGATTTGGCAGATGGAATACAATACTGGAAAGTGTGAGGTTATGCACTTTGGCAGGAAAAATCGTAGAGCAAGTTATTATCTTAATGGCAAGAAACTGGAAAGTACTGAAGTACAAAGGGACCTGGGGGCCCTGGTGCACGAAACTCAAAAGGTTAGTATGCAGGTGCAGCAAGTGACTAAGAAGGCCAATGGAATGTTGGCTTTCATTGCTAGGGGGATAGAATATAAAAATAGGGAGGTATTGCTTCAGTTGTACAAGGTATTGGTGAGACCGCACCTGGAATACTGCATACAGTTTTGGTGTCCATACTTAAGAAAAGATATACTTGCTCTTGAGTCAGTACAAAGAAGGTTCACTCGGTTAATCCCAGGGATGAGGGGATGGACATATGAGGAGAGGTTGAGTAGATTGGGACTCTACTCATTGGAGTTCAGAAGAATGAGAGGCGATCTTATTGAAACATATAAGATTGTGAAGGGGTTGGATCGGGTGGATGCGGGGAGGATGTTCCCGATGATGGGTGAAACTAGAACTAGGGGGCATAGTCTTAGAATAAGGGGCTGCTCTTTCAAAACTGAGATGAGGAGGAACTACTTCACTCAGAGGGTGGTAGGTCCATGGAATATGCTGCCCCAAAAAGCTGTAGAAGCTACATCATTACATAAATTTAAAACAGAAATAGACAGTTTCCTAGAAGTAAAGGGAATAAAGGGTTATGGGGAGCGGGCAGGAATTTGGACATGAGTCTAGGTTCGGATCGGTCATGGCCCTGTGGGTAGCGGAGCGGGCTCAGGGGCCGTGTAGCCTGATCCTGCTCCTATTTCGTGTGTCTAATTCTGTTAGATTCAGGAGATGGTTCTGTGATAGTAGATTGGCGGTTAGGATCAGATCTGCCATGATCTTATTGAATGGCGGAGCAGGCTCGAGGGGCCGATTGGCCTACTCCTGCTCCTATTTCTTATGTTCTTATGTTCTCTTAGGAGCACATGGTCTCTATGGAGAATAGATGGCTATCTATGGAGGATAGATAGCTCTGTATGGAGAATAGATGGCAGAGGCTCATAGACCTCCTCTCTAGGAGGGATGTCAGTTTAGACTTGGGTCCTCATGGCCCCACTGGTGTGCAGCAAGGTGCTCATTCTGCTCCTTGGCAGCAGGGAATTGAGCAGGCTGCCTCTACCTCTGCTGAAGCCACAGGGCTAGCACCTGTGCGCTAGAGAAAGATAACATGCAAGTAGATTCTCAAGGGTAGCCACTTGGGTGTTTTATCCAATGTTTATGTAAAGTTTCTGTTAATGCGCTGTCAAACATAAAAAAATTATTTTCAACACTTGGACAGATTTGTGTGCACCTTTGGAAGTGGCTTAGTTGCAGTGAATGGGGAGACATAACAGTACCTCCAGCAATGCTGGTGAGTATGAAAGGAATGGCTTGGGCATTGTAGGAATGATTTATGGTGTTGGTGTGGGGTGGTGCCATCCTGGTGCATCATGTGGCAGCCAGGGTGCACAGCGTCAAGTGAAGTAAATCTGGCCATGTGAGGCCACCCGGGCAGCCATGTGGTCGGGTGCTGATGCGCTCTGTCCTGTGCAGCATCAGGTGGTTGCGGAGAAGGTTGGTGTTGTTGTTGGTGTTGCTGGTGTGCCTGGTGATGCTGGTGTTGGGGCTCATCGTGGTCAAATTCTGAGGATCAAGGTGAGACAGTATAAACAGTACCCTTGTTAATGGAATACATGGCAGGTGAAGTAGAGATGACAAAAGCAATCTGTCAATGGTGAGAGAGGTTCTTTCAATGAGGTGACACTGGATGGAAACTTTGTTGGAAAGACTTGCAGCCTGCAGAATCTGTGCTGGGAATGCAGTCTGCCTGAGGAAAGTGATCAGCTGTGAGATGGAAACATTTATAGTACATTTGATGCTGGCAACTAATCAGCTGGATCAATGGCCACTCAACTCCTGCCACAGGTTGGCAGACATGAATCCCGAGCTGCGTGAGTCCCATGGGCATCCAGTGAAATTGCAAAGGTAAGGTTAAAAAGATTCTTAACGGTCTGAGAACAAGCTAATAATCCTTTAAATTGGGTCGCCCGCCTCTGCCGGTTGGGTCGCTGCTGCACTGACAGGCGCGCCCGAGGGAAGGATGATGGCGGATTCCCGACATGCTGCAAGAAATTTCAACTTTCCTACCTGACACCCTTCCGATCACACCAGCACGGACCTGGGAAAATTCCGGCCAATGTGCCAATGTGTCAGAGCAGCTCTTGCCACACAAGTGTAGCATTTCCGTTCAACACTCTGCGTTCGTTTTAGCTCTCCTCGGTAAGAATAAGAATCATGACTAGTTTTATACTGTGACTGTGCTAAACACATTTCACTTGGAACTCTTACAGCCAGCTGAGGGGGAGTGGAGACTTTCATTCCAACAGTCTGGGCTCAATTCAAACCAGAGTCCCAAAGGATAAAGGATAATGCATGAGTTCGATGTCCTAAAATGTACAATTTTGTTAAAAATGCATAACCTATTAAACTTCAAATGTGAGGTTGCTGTGATGGTAAAATACATTAGACTAAATGTTCAGGTTCTTAATTGTTGCATCATATTTCAACCTAGCCTAATACGTGTAAAGCTACATCAATTAATAACCAATTTTATTATTCTATAAGACACTCCTGGATCATCTGCTCAAATCCCTGCTCTCTCTTTAAGTAAGGACTAATTGATTCATTTCCTACATTGCAACAGTGACTACACTTCAAAAAAAGTACTTTATTGGCTGTAAAGTGCTTTGGGACATCCAGTGGTCGTGAAAGGTGCTATATTAATGCAAGTCTTTCTTTCTTTCAAAGAAAGTGTTGTAAATTCACAGCAGATGTGTCAACATCTGAAAAGGGAAAAGATGGGTTTGTAGGAATGTCTAGTTCCTATCCAAAAGACTGAGGTCCACTCAGGCGATCAAATAAACGAGGTTTAATGAAAAGTAACAGAGTTTAACAGATAACTACAGGAGAACATCGAATATAGGTCTAGTCAGTTCGGAGGCTCCATGAGGACTGCTAGGGCGGTCCCGTGGCTGACGTCACGATGTCATCACGTTTTTCCCGCCGGTGGGGATCACGTGATGAATGGCATGACGTCATCGCGTTTGCCCGCGCTATTAAAGTGATCGTGCTCTGTACATGTAAACAGTGAAAACAAAGATACAGACTCAGGCTGCAGCCAACATATTATTAAAGGGAATTATATACAATTGATTGGAGTCCCTTAGTGGCTCCGCCACATGTGCCCCCCCCAGAATTGTCTTTAATAGCAAAAGTAAAACGGCGAGGAGGCCTGACAAGCCTGTCAGATCGACTTCTATAGCCTTCAAGTGGAAGCTGATGGACGGCGGGCGAGCTGGCGGGTGGTTGCGTTTGATCTGGCACGGCGACTGTGGGCGGTCGGCCACATTTTGGCGGTTGTGCGATCTCGACTGGGCGGTCAAGGTCCAAGTGAGCCGGCTTCAACCGGTCAACCGAAATGTGGTCCGGTTTACCACCGACATCGACTAAAAAAGATTTGTCTCCCGGCTCTATCACACGGAAAGGACCAGTGTAAGGGGGTTTGAGCGGGTCCCGATGAGCGTCGTGGCAGATAAACACATAGTCGGCGTTCTTCAGCTCAGCTGGGACGTGGGAGCTCTGCAAGCCGTGATGCGATGTAGGCACTGGAGCGAAACTTCTGGCTGCCTCCTGGTGGCTGATGAGCTGCTGGGACGTGGACTTTTCTGCCCTCGCAGCGCTTTCCTATGCAGAGCTAGACAGATAGCTAACAACTTGATATCTTCCCATAAAAATCACAAGGCTTGACTTTTCTTGTAAAGCTTTACTGAAAGATTCTTATTGTAAAACTGAAATACAACACAGAAATGGAAGCACACATTTGTATACAAGCACATAACTGATATGCATACACAAATTTAGGTACGCCTGAGCAACACAGTACATTTGGCATGTAAATTACCAAACACGTGGAAACACAGCTTACTGTGAATATACATTTAGCAAACTGGAAGGCATTCTCTTTAAATTAGCCCTGTACATAGTGCATCAAAATACAGCTACTAGTTAACCAGCTAGACAGAGAGCGAGCACTTCACGGCTAGCTGTGTAAGTTTGCTTACAGAGAAAAGTTACAAACTAAACATTTTCTGCAACATACAGTGTACGCTAATCATCTATAACATTCTCAAGTACTTACAGACAAATAATATCCAAGACTCAGGCATGGGAACAATACAGCTTCCCAGAGCATGTGCCGCTGTAGGTCTGTAGTTTACTTTACTGCACTTACTGTGCTTTACAGCACTTTACTGCACTTTTACTGCAGTTGCTAGGTACCAAATAGCCACTGGGTGGCAGCACACAATGGGAATCGACCCAACTTACTCAAACCCCTGAATTAACTGGAAAACTAACATAAATTGCTACAGAGAGACAGCACATGGACCATGGCTCTGTTGGAGACGGAAGGAAATCCCCTGGTATGTGTAGCGGCTGGCCATATACTAGCTCCACCGAGGACAATTGAAGATCTTCTTTAGGTGCTGTACGAAGACCCAAAAGGACCCATGGAAGCCGGTCCACCCAGCCCGCGCCTTGAAGGCTGGCTCGCAGTGCGGCTTTGAGCGACCTGTGGAAACGTTCGCACAGGCTATTCGCCTGTGGATGGTAGGTGGTGGTGCGATGTAGCTTGACGCCGAGCCCCTGAGCCACAGCGTTCCAGAGCTCAGACGAAAACTGCGGCCCACGATCAGACGAGATGTCCGCCGGTACCCCGAAGCGGGCGACCCAAGAGGAGATTAATGCCCTGGCGACGTCTGCGGAAGTGGTGGAAGACAGAGGAACCGCCTCCGGCCATCGAGTGGTGCGGTCCACCATTGTAAGCAGATGAGTAAACCCGTGCGAGGGTGAAAGTGGCCCCACCAGGTCCACATGCACATGATCAAACCTACGTTCCGGAATGGCGAAAGTGGCCAATGGAGCCTTAACGTGACGCTGCACCTTGGCCTTTTGGCAGACCACGCAGGTGTTGGCCCAGTCGCGAACATCCATGTGTATGCCCCGCCACACGAATTTGGATGACATCAACCATTGCGAGGCCTTCATGCCAGGGTGCGACAACCCGTGGATGGCGTCAAAAACTTTTCGGCGCCAGGCAACCGGGACGATAGGGCAAGGATCTCCTACGGAGACGTCGCAGAGTAGCATAGTGCCCGCGGCATGGAATTTGATGTCGGCCGCTTGGAGGCTAGAGGGGTTGGTTCTGTAAGATTGGACCTCCAGATCCGAGGCTTGATCCGCAGCCATGAGGGCATAGTTGATGCCGAGCTGGACTGCATGCATGGTCGCGCGGGAGAGGCAATCCGCCACCAGGTTGTCCTTACCGGATGCATGCTGAATATCAGTGGTGAATTCTGAGATATATGTCAACTGACGTTGTTGCCGAGCTGACCACGGTTCGGCGGTCTTGGCCATAGCGAACATTAGTGGCTTATGGTCCACAAAAGCCCTAAATGGACGTCCCTCTAGCAAGAACCGGAAATGGCGGATGGCCAGAAAAAGGGCCAGCAACTCCCGGTCGAACGTGCTGTACTTTCGTTCATTTCACCGTAGTTGACGGCTGAAAAACGCCAGCGGTTGCCACGTCCCCTGCACCCACTGTTCCTGCACTGCGCCGATGGCGTTGTCTGATGCGTCGGTGGTAAGGGCGATGGTGGCGCCTGGCAGCGGGTGTGCCAGCATGGTTGCATTGGCTAAAGCACCTTTTGTGTCGACCGTCCAGCTGATCGGATCCTTGCTGGACTTGCCCTTGAGGGCCTCGTACAGGGGCTGCATAAGCAGAGCTGCATTAGGGACGAACCGGTGATAAAAAATTGACCATCCCAAGGAACTCCTGCAGGGCCTTGACGATCTACGGGCGCGGGAACGAAGTAACTGCCTCCACCTTCGTTTGCAGGGGATTGCGCCGTCTGATGTGATGCGATGGCCTAAAAAATCAATTTGCTGCAGGCCGAACTGGCACTTAGCCGGATTGATGATCAAGCCGTGCTGACTGAGGCGTCTAAAGAGGGTGCGCAAATGGCAGATGTGCTCCTCTTTATTAGGGCTGGCGATGAGGATATCGTCGAGGTAGACGAATAGAAACTTGAGGTCCCGAAGCACGGAGTTCATCAAGCGCTGGAAAGCCTGTGCAGCATTCTTCGATCCAAACGGCATCCACAGAAATTCAAACAGGCCGAAAGGGGTGATGACTGCAGTTTTCAGGACGTCTTGTGGGTGTACGGGGACCTGGTGGTAGCCACGGACAAGGTCGACTTTTGAAAAAATGGTATTTCCCGCCAAATGTGCAGAGAAATCCTGAATATGAGGGATCGGGTACCGATCAGGAGTAGTGGCGTCGGTAGTCACCGCAAGGCCGCCATCCGCCGCCAGGTTTCGGAACAATGTGGAGAGGTGAAGACCAGGGACTATTCAACCGGCGAATAATCCCTAGCCGCTCCATCGTGTCGAACTCCGCTCTCGCAGCCGCGAGCTTGCCAGGTTCGAGGCGCCAGGCCCGTGCGTAGACCGGGGAGCCAGTAGTGGTGATGTGGTGTTCGGCACCATGTTTCGTGGCCGTGGAAGAAAAAGTGGGCCTGGTCAGGTCTGGAAATCTCCGAGGAGGCGAGTGAAGTCATCCGGAGGTGGGGACGCGCAGGAGACAGTGCGTGCCACGGTGTTACCGCGGTAGCACAGGATGGAGTGAAAAGTGGCCGCATTGATCAACCGGCGGTGCCGTACATCCACCAGGAGGCCGTTGGTGCACAAAAAATCCATCCCGAGGATGGCTTGAGAGACTTTGGCCATGATGAAATCCCAGTAAAACTGCTGGCCGCCGAAGCACACCTGGACCCGCCGGCTTCCAAAGGTCCGAATGGCCCCGCCATTATCCATCTGGAGGGAGGGGCTGTGCCCCCCAACTTGTAGATCAAGATCTGACGCGGGTAGGATGCTACACTGCGCCCCGGTGTCGCAAAGGAAACGTCGACCAGATAGGGAGTAGTTGATGAAGAGAAGTTTTCCCGAATTACCGATTGCCATCGCAGCCACGGGGCACTCCTTATCCTCGGTCTTCTTTCGACTGGGCGGCTGCTGTTTTTTTTTGAGCGAAAAGCTGCAGGGAGGGCGGCAGCATCTTGCTTTCACGCCAAAACAGGCGTGGTAGAAGCACAACCCCGCAGGTTGAGGGGCTGGAGCAGCGTCTGTGGGGGATGGGCGCCTCGTGGCCACGCAGTACTGTTGTGTCACCGCAAAAATCTTGTCCACATCAGCAGCCAGCTCTGCGCAGTCTGTGACTTCTGACCTGGCTAGGGCAGCCTGAACTTGCTCCGGTAGCTGGCTGAGGAATAGCTCCCTGAAGAGGAAGCATTCCGGTTCGGAGCCCAGGAGCGTGAGCATATGGCTCATGAGCTCGGACGGCTTGGAGTCCCCGAGGCCGGGCATATTGAGCAGCCGGTGGGCGCGCGCCGACTTCGTGAGCCCGAAGACGTGTAACAACCGCGCCTTTATCATATCATACTTGCGATCTTCTGGTGGATTACCAAGCAGGCTGATGATCCGCGAGGCTGTGGTGCTGTCGAGGGCGGAGACCACGTGATAGTAACGGATCTGATCCGCAACGATGTTCCTGATGGCGAACTGGGCTTCAGCCTGGATGAACCATGCGGCTGGCTGTTGCTCCCAGAACTGTGGTAGCTTCAAAGCAACGGCGTTCGATTCCATGTTCAGTAACTTCTGCGAAAACCGTTCGCAAAAGTCGGGGTCACCAATGTAGGAATGTTTAGTTCCTATCCAAAAGACTGAGGTCCACTCAGGCGATCAAATAAATGAGGTTTAATGAAAAGTAACAGAGTTTAACAGATAACTACAGGAGAACATCGAATATAGGTCTAGTCAGTTCGGAGGCTCCACGAGGACTGCTAGGGCGGTCCCGTGGCTGACGTCACGATGTCATCACGTTTTTCCCACCGGTGGGGGATCACGTGATGAACGGCATGATGTCATCGCGTTTGCCCGCGCTATTAAAGTGATCGTGCTCTGTACATGTAAACAGTGAAAACAAAGATACAGACTCAGGCTGTAGCCAACATATTATTAAAGGGAATTATATACAATTGATTGGAGTCCCTTAGTGGCACCGCCACAGGTTAACATTTCAGGTATAGACCCTTCATCAGAACCATAGCTGAAACTGATGCACAATGTTAAGTCTGTGAATTATTTAGTTAATTAAGACACAGACTAATGAGTAACAATAAAAACAGGTCTTTACTGGTTGGAGGTAGGGACTATACTGAATACAAGATTACTGCACAGTGCTTATATACCGGTGTGTTCACCCCCGGTATTACGTCTACAGCAGCCTGAGAAAGTAGTACATCTCTTAAGGTGGAACAGGCTTAAGCTCTCTTAAGGTGGAACAGGTTACATGCACAACACTCCTCCCTTCTTAGCTTTATAGTCATCCCCCCCATTTAACATAACGTAATAACATATATACATATATAACTTCATGTTTAACGTAACATATCACAGCTTCAGTCTCTGCGGAAAACAGTTCGCAGATTCAATCTCTGTGGTGTAGTTGGTTCACGTTACTCATTCAATAGTCCTTTCATGGATTTAACAGCTTGAACTTCCGAACTGATTTGGCTCCGTTCGGAGGGACCACGTGTGTGATCTGGTAGAGGTGATAATGGTTCAGATGGGTCATCTTCTGTTTTTACTTTTCCTTTTCTGCTTCTTGGAGACTCTCTGGGCTCCATTGTCAGCTGCCACAGCTGCCAGCTGCATGCGCAGTTCCTCCTTCTCTTCCTCCTGTTTCCGTCGTAGAGCCAGCTTCTCCCGATGTTCCGTAGACTTTTGGTGCTCCTCCATGATTTCTGCACTTTGGGAGTCGAAGTTACAAGCTGGGCAGGACAGGACATCGTAATATTCGGTGTCGTCCACCAGGTCATGGTAATATTCGGTGTCGTCCTGAGCTAGACCAGTGAGAGGGTCGTCTATTTCCTCCATACCCAGCTGGACGTTAGCCAGCTCTTGTTCCAAATCCAGACATCTTTCCTGAAGAGACTTCTTCATGTGTCCCTCTGCATCCAGCTTTTTCTGGGCTTTCCGCAAGTCGTTTACTAGTGACCTCATTTGTGATTTTAATACTTCAACTTCCTTTGGAGATTGATTGATCGGACTATGCAATCCCTCTACCGGAGCAGCTGTTTCAGCGGTCTGTTGTTCTACATTGACGTGAGTCAGCGTACTTTTGGCATCCAATGGCTGCTCTGTTGCAGTCGTTTCAGTCTGTGTCGTCACATCAGCCATCTCAATGACTTTTGAGAGCTCCGAACCCTTTTCCTTTGAAGATCGCAGCTCGTGTTCAAGTTTTTCCCATTTCAGAGTCTTGTCCCTCAGCATATGAAGGAGTTGGCTGACCGTTAACTCTTCTGACACCAGATTATGGCCCGCACCTTCAGAACCTGAATCAGCTTTGATTCGTTCGGCCTCCTCGCGCAGATGGTTGGTGTGCTCCTGCTCCATTTTCTCCATCAGTTGCTTCTGTTGACTTTCCAGATTCTCCCACTCTGTAACAAAGAACTTTTTTATTTCATTCATCTCTTGCTCAAAACGGCGAATCATTTGTTCTAATTGCTGTTGTAGTTTGAAATGGAGTTGAGTTCGAGCCCAGTGTCCCTCAAAAATGTGCATATCAGTAGACTTGACAGACTCAGAATTCTCTGTTAAACTATGTTGTTGTTGCTCAGTGGAATTCTGTGCTGAAACTTTGTCTTTTGCACATGGGTTGGTCTTACCATCATCAGTTCCAGAGTCTGGGTTGATTATGTTCACCGAGTTCTCACTCGTTATTGTTTGTAGGAAATGCCAGTCGATATTCATTTTCCTAATCCACTCCCATCCTAGTAGTGGAGGACCTCCTTCAGAAAGCACATATAAGTCCATTATTTGACTTTCTTCGCCCTTGTGGACCACTGTGACCTCAATTTTCCCGATGGGGTACACTCTTTGCCCCGTGTATGTTTTCAATATGAGCTCCGTATCCTATAGGGGAATATGTTGGAATAACCTTCCATAATCTTTCTTATTTATGACCGTCAATGCCGATCCAGTGTCCAATTCCAGTTTTACTTGGACTCCTTCTATCTGAAGAGTGACCCAAATTGTCTGGAGGTCTGCACCCTTACCAACGTTGAGTACCCTTAAGCTAGCCAGTTCAATACTGCTTAAGCCAGCCAGTTCATTACTGCTAGCGTCTGAATCGGACTCCTGTTCGGCCACCTTGTGTACTTTTGCGTATTTTCCTTGCGGTGACTTCTTGTTGCTGGTCTTCTTCCCTGACCTGCATACTCTAGCTATGTGTCCAAGCCTACCACAAGTTCTACATTCTTGGTTTTTAAACCAACACTGGTTCTGATCATGCGTTGTCTTTCCACAACGATAACATTTGCCAGAACTCACACCCAATTTGTGTGCACTGAGCTCCGGTGACCGTAGCTGCATTACTGCCGTGCCTCTCGCTGCGGCTTCGTATGCTGCTGCCATAGTGACCGCCTTCTCAAGCGTCAGCTCATTCTCCTCGAGCAGTCGCTTTTGTGTATCCTTTTTAAATAAACCACACACAAATTTGTCTCGTAGTGCATCTGTCAGTCCCGTTCCAAACTGGCAATATTTCGCTAATTTACGCAATTCCAGCAAATATTCAGCATTGCTTTCATGCTGTAGCTGCCTTCTGTCGTAAAATTTAAATCGTTCCGCTAGCATCAGCGGCGTGGGGTTTAGATGATCTTTCAGGACAGTAACAATCTCATCGAACGTCTTATCCGCCGGTTCATCTGGTGATAACAGGTGTTTCAATTGCCCGTATGTCTTCGCACCCATTAAATTTAATAATGTTAGAGCTTTATCTTGGTCACGAATTTTATTGGTCTTACAATAATTTTTTACTCTTTCAACATATATGGCCAAATCTTCGAGGTCACTATCAAAGGTGCTAATATTCCCGTGTTTAGGCATTGTAGATTTGCAATTTCTCAGATTTTATTTTCTTTACTTGTTATCAAAGATGGCGGCTTCCCGCTCTTGCCGTCGTCCTCCGCCCACAAAATGGCGGTTTTCCCACGCTTGGTGGCCTTCACCCGTCCCCCGACGCCGTCTCCCTTCAGCCCCCGATTGCGGCCCTTATCTTCGCCGCGATCGCCCGAGTGCGGCCCTTATCAGCGGATGCGATCGATGGCCCGGCTGCGCCTCGCACTTGAAAGTGGCCCGGCCCTTATCAGTGCTTGTGATCGATGGCCCGGCTGCGCCTCGCACTCCAAAGCCCTTATCTCCCGATCGCGATCGATGGCCCGCGCTTTTCACCGCGGCTCTCGCGCCTTCAATTTCTGCAGCCGCTGCCCTTTCAGCCCGAGTGCGGCCCTTATCGGTGGTTGCGATCGATGGCCCGGCTGCGCCCCTCACTTCAAAGCGGCCCGGCCCTTATCTGCCGATCGCTATCGCCCTGTACCTCTGTCTTCCCCAGCCCTGTCTTCTACTCCGGTTCACAAGCTGATGGCGGCTTCAGGGTCCTAACGCCTGTCGCTTCCAGTGGGGTGGTGTGGTTTGAAACCTCTCTTCAACCGCCATGGAATAACTGCCGCAGGGTAAGAACCTGACTCGTCGCCAGTGTTAAGTCTGTGAATTATTTAGTTAATTAAGACACAGACTAATGAGTAACAATAAAAACAGGTCTTTACTGGTTGGAGGTAGGGACTATACTGAATACAAGATTACTGCACAGTGCTTATATACCGGTGTGTTCACCCCCGGTATTACGTCTACAGCAGCCTGAGAAAGTAGTACATCTCTTAAGGTGGAACAGGCTTAAGCTCTCTTAAGGTGGAACAGGTTACATACACAACACACAACTGGTCACTTATCTTAAGGTAAGAATGTAGGAAAGGTTAACAATAAGAAAAAGACAGTTTTCCTATTGAATCTCACCCCCAAGGACATCACTGCAGGAGTTCCTCAGGGCAGTGTCCAAGACCCAACCATCTTCAGCTGCTTCATCAATGACCTTCCCTCCAACATAAGGTCAGAAATGGGGATGTTCGCTGATGACTGTACAGTGTTCAGTACCATTCACAACTCCTCAGATAATGAAGCAGTCCATGCCCACATGCAACAATACCTGGACAATGTTCAGGCTTGGGCTGATAAGTGGCAGGTATCATTCGCGCCACAGAAGTGCCAGGCAATGACTATCTCCAACAAGAGAATCTAATCACCTCCCCTTGACATTCAACAGCATTAACATCGCTGAATCCCCCACCATCAACATCCTGGGGGTCACCATTGACCAGAAACTTAACTGGACCAGCCACATAAATAATATGGCAAAAAGAACAGGTCAGAGGCTGGATATTCTGCAGCGAATGTCTCACCTCCTGACTCCTCAAAGCCTTTCCACCATCTACAAGGCACAAGTAAGGAGTGTGATGGAATACTCTCCACTTGCCTGGATGAGTGCAGCTCCAACAACACTCAAGAAGCTCGACACCATCCAGGACAAAGCAGCCTGTTTGACTGGCACCCCATCCACCACCTTAAACATTCACTCCATCCACCACCGGCACACCGTGGCTGCAGTGTGTACCATCTACAAAATGCACTGCAGCAACTCGCCAAGGCTTCTTCGGCAGCACCTCCCAAACCCGTGACCTCTACCACCTAGAAGGACAAGGGCAGCAGGTGTATGGGAACACCACCCCCTCCAAGTTCCCCTCCAAGTCACACACCATCCTGACTTAGCAGTATATCGCCAATACTTCATCGTTGCTGGGTCAAAATC
Source organism: Somniosus microcephalus (assembly GCF_052327205.1). Lineage (NCBI taxonomy): Eukaryota > Metazoa > Chordata > Chondrichthyes > Squaliformes > Somniosidae > Somniosus > Somniosus microcephalus. The sequence continues at coordinate 23,891,233 of NC_140988.1, forward strand.
CTGGAACTCCCTACCTAACAGCACTGTGGGAGTACCTTCACCACACGGACTGCAGCAGTTCAAGAAGGTGGCTCACCATCACCTTCTCAAGGGCAACTAGGGATGGGCAATAAATGCTGACCTTGCCAGCGATGCCCACATCCCATAAGTGAATTTTTAAAAAGTCCCAAACTCTCCCATTCTAGCAACCTGCTGATCCTGAATCCCTAATGTTTCTGCCTCCAACATCCCACCCCTGCAGATTATTCTGGACATTGAGGCTAAGGGTACAGAAGGTAAGCTCTGCTTCCCACACCATTAGCCTAACTCTTGCCTGCTGAGGGAAAGGGGATCAGAGACTTGGGAATGGGAGTGGGAAGGGAGGGAGTAACAGCAGCCTGAAATGAGGAGCAGAAAGAGGATGCAGAAACAAGACGGGAAGAGTGGTAAGATGGAATGGAGGTAAGGAAGGGGGACTGGAAAAGAGAACAGACCCTTGGAAAAGAGAGGATGGGAAAAAAACAAAGCATAATGTCATCAACCGCATTAATAAATTGAAACACATTGTGTGATAAACATTATTGTGTAAATAATAGATGTGTAAAATATTGATACTCTCTAGTTTATGGAGAGAAAGGGTTTAAAGAATAGAATTGCATGTAATTGGTTTTAATGTAGGGACAGATTTACACTTCCAATGTAACAACAACAACACCATGCATTTATATAGTGCCATTAACTTTTAAAATAACCCAAGGCGCTTCACAGGGGTGTTATCAGACAAAGTGTGACACCGAACCACATAAGGAGATATTAGGACAGGTGACTAAAAGCTCGATCAAAGAGATAAGCTTTAAGGAGGAGAGGTAGAGAGGCGGAGAGATTTAGGGAGGGAATTCTGGAGCTCGGGGCCTAGACAACTGAAGACATGGCTGCCAATGGTGGGGCGAAGGAAATTGGGGATGCACACGTGGCTAGAATTGGAAGAATGCAGAGTTCTCAGAGGTGTGTAGGGCTGTAGGTGGTTACAGAGATAGGGAGGAGCGATGCCATGGAGCGATTTGAACACAAGGATGAGCATTTTAAATTGAAGGTGCTGCTGGACCAGGATCCAATGTAGGTCAGCGAACACAGGGGTTTTGTAAATTCATTCGCATTTCTACCAGAATCATTGGGTTTATAGCTATGGTTTAACAGAACTGCAGTGACCCAATGCTTGTGAATTATACGGCCAATGACACTATGGCCTAGAAATTCAGTTGGGCGCGCCAGCTGTTAGCGCCTTAGGAGGAGTAAATCTCGAGCGCTAGGCGCTTATCGCCCGTGCGCAGTGCGATCTGCGCCTCTCCCCAACTTCAGGACACATTTAGCGCCGGCGCAAAGTCTTAGCGCGCGCCCTGCTGCGCGCGCAGATCATGACGTCATTTAATAGTGCAACGCCCTTTGTGCGCCCCAAACCGGAACTTCACTCGCGCCGGCCCATTGTGCGCCGGGCGGCCCGAGCGACTGTGAAGTGGAACGGTACACAGGCCAGCCGGGCCGCCGGGAGCGCTAATTAAAGGGCACTTACCCAGCAGTATAAAGGCCAGCCATTTTGCAGCATTCACTCTTGTGCAACGGTTTTTTGGACAGAGACCAAGGAGGAGAGTTTACTGGTTTGGACCAACACTTGGACAGGTATTTTTGGCTCAGGCCAGAGCTTACCAATTATCTTTGCTTTCATTCAGAGCTCAGTGTTTGCCAGCATATAATGGGGGCTGCATTGGGTGGCAACGCTGAATTTCAGCCTTATGCCAGAAGGGCTTACAGACGCCGTGAGAGAGTGGCAGCCCTGGCTAGACGCAGAGGGAGCAACAGGCGTCGCCAACTGAGGCCTTACCCATGCAGGGTATACCGCCCGCAGACCTCCTATCTGACCATGTCTGCAGCGATGTGTGTTAGGAGGCTGCGATTCCGAAGGGAGGTGGTTGCAGACATCTGCCGGCTGCTTCAGAGAGATCTGCAGCCACAGCTGATGCGCAGGACGTCTCTGTCGGTGGCAGTGAAGGTGACGGTGGCTCTCAACTTCTATGCCTCCGGCTCCTTCCAATCCGCTACTGGGGACATCGCTAACATCTCCCAGTTCGCCGTGCATTGCTGCATCCGCCAGGTGACCGAAGCCCTTTTCAGAAGGAGACATCAATTCATCTCCTTCCCCATGACCCTGGACAAGCAGCAGCAGCGTGCAGTGGGGTTTGCAAGAATAGCGGGCTTGCCCATGGTGCAGGACGCCATTGACTGCACGCATGTGGCTTTGCGGGCACCTCTTGAGCATGCCGAGGAGTACCGCAACCGGAAGGGCTACCATTCCCTCAATGTACAGCTGGTGTGTGACCACAGGCAGCGCATCCTAGCTGTCAATGCCTGCTTTCCAGGCAGCAGCCACGATGCCTTTATCCTGCGACAGACAACTGTGGCTGACATGTTCCAGGCACAGCCTCCCCCAAGAGGATGGCTTATCGGGGACAAAGGCTATCCTTTGTGTACCTGGCTCATGACCCCGCTCCGCGCGCCCACGACCCCTGCTGAAGAGGCATACAACGAGAGCCATCAAGCGACCAGGAACCTCATAGAACAAACAATCGGCGTGCTCAAGCAATGGTTCCGCTGTCTCGATCGCTCCGGGGGAGCCCTCCAGTATTCGCAGGATCGAGTCTCCCAATTCGTCATCGTTTGCTGCATGCTGCACAACCTGGCTATCCGCAGGACTCAGGCACTGCCACCTCACATTGGACCACCACCTCAGGAGGAGGAGCAGGAGGAGCATGAGGACGACGAGGACGAGGAGTACCAGCCCAGGAGGGACGCACAAGGTCCAAGGGCCGCCCGTCGGCGGCTTATTGAACGTCACTTCTAGGCCCCCTGTCAGGGAATGGCTTGTGCCAATGATAGAACATGATTGCAGCCACTCCGCAAGCCCTCAGCCAGTTAAGGCAACAAACACTTCAAAGATCAAACATGGACAATGTGAATAAATAAAAAGCTTTATTGTACAAACTCTGGGCCCTTCCCACATGAAAACCAAAAACAGACGAAACCCCCAAAAAACACTCAAACACATTACTCGCTCCCACAACCTGGAGAGGATTAACAAAATAGGGCAACTAAAATGGCCGTCATTCTCGGCCTTCGTCCAAAACAAACATCACATCATCGGCCTTCAAAAAACAAACATCCAATTCTCGGCCTCAAGAAACAAACACAAATGGCCACACATTCGACTATTTGGCCCGCTAGGGCGATGCCTTGGCCATCTTTGGGTGGCCCCTGCCCGCCCTGCTGCTCCGCCTCAAAGTAACGCCATTGGCTGCTGCAAGGCTGGGGGCAGGCTCCTGAGGGGCACATGTCGTGACGGCAGATGCCCTTGGGGGTCGGCCTAGTCGAGGTCTGGCCGTCGAGCGGGCGGCTGTTGATTGCTGCAGCTGTGGCTGGCCAGCATCAGTCGCTGCAGCAGCTCCTGGCAGCTCCACTGGGGGAGTGGCAGTGGCGGCTGGAGGAATGGCGGCAAGCTGGCGGATGGCAGGCGCTCGCTGGTCACCTGAGACACTGGCACTCGCCCGGGCCAGCACTGCAGCATGCGCACCAATCTGCCGAGGGACAGACCGCTGTGCTGCTGCAGCGCGCCGGGTGCCCTGGCGATGCCTGGCTGACACAGCGAGTGTGGCAGCAGTGAGTGCCCGTGTTGACCTGTTCACTGACCGCATCAGAGCAGCCAGTGACTGGACGGCACCACTGATCACCTGGCCAGTCGCTGACAGATCTGCCCGGTATTCCACCCGACTGGTGGCCTCTGAGGGCCCGAACTCGGCCACACTCCGAGAGAGGGAATCGATGGACTCAGGCAACCGTGCCACTGCCGCCATGAGCTCCGTGTGCCGGCGCTCCGAGTCCGCGGACAAGTCTTCGAGGCGTTCCATCTCCTCGGCGAAGAGCATCTCCTGACTGGAGGCTGGACTCTCCCTCTGGGGAGAAGGCCGCCGAGCTGGCCGACCCTTCCTGCATTGCTGGAGGCCGCTGGGCCCAGCAATTGGACTCCCCTCCGACGCATCCCCCCTCTGGGGAGAAGGCTGCCGAGCTTCCACCCCCCTCCCGCCTTTCTGCAGCACGCAGGTCCCAGGAGCTCCCCTCCCCTTCGACACTTCCGCCACGCTGCCCTCCAGGGAAGACGTGTCCCCTACATTGGCCTGGGTGGCCGTGGCTGAGGGTTCCCCTGATGGGCCGCCTTCCTCTTGCTCCTCCTCCTGCTCCTCTTCGGAGGGTCTGTCACTGGCAAGTTGAGGGACCTCCTCTTGACCATCTGAAAGCAGGAAGGCACAAGAGTAGCTTTAGAGTGAGGAGAGGGCGTCAGTGCGGGATGCATGAGTGGTGGCATTCAGCGCATTGGTCGGACAGTGGCAAAGGATGTAGATCTGATGCGCAAGTGGGACGAGAGAGGTGCAAAAGGTGATGTCCTTACCATTGCTGCCCAGAACAGGGTCGGCATCTCCACATGCAACGGGCCCAATCACCCGGCCACCCATGAGGCGCTCCACGCGATGTTGCAGGTCGGTGAGTGGCTGGATATGGGGTCGGCCTCCCCCGGTCGCAGTCCGGCTCTTGCGCTTATTCGCCAGCTTGGCCTGCAAGAGAAAGGACAGCCTCTAAGTACAGTGTGTCGCCGTGATCTTGTGTGCACTGCCTCCCATGGTGGAATAGCCTGGCCAGTGTGTCGCCATGATCTGCTGTGCACTGCCTCCCATGGTGGAATAGCTTGGCCAGTGTGTCGCCATGATCTTGTGTGCAATGCCTCCCATGGTGGAATAGCTTGGCCAGTGTGTCGCCATGATCTGCTGTGCAATGCCTCCCATGGTGGAATAGCTTGGCCAGTGTGTTGCCATGATCTGCTGTGCAATGCCTCCCATGGTGGAATAGCTTGGCCAGTGTGTCGCCATGATCTGGTGTGCAATGCCTCCCATGGTGGAATAGCTTGGCCAGTGTGTTAAGTGCAGAATGTGCAATTGATGCTCATGCCTGTGCCATAGCTGCTGGATGAAGGCTGGCCATTAGAGCTTTCAGGTCCCTTTGCCCATAATGTGAGGTGCACATGCAAGGATGAGGAGGTCATTGGAAAGGGTACTCACCCTGACAATGCGTGTGAGGTCATTTAACTTTTTGCGGCATTGGGCACCGGTCCTGGGGACGTCGCTGTTGGCTGACAGCTTGCTGGCGACATGCCTCCAGGCTCTCCTGTAGACGCGGACCGTCGCCTTCTTGCCATTGTCCGGGTACAAAACATGGCGCCTCTTCTCCACAGCAGCAAGCAGCACACTCAGATCACACTCTGAGAAGCGCTGCGCACGTTCACGGGCCTTCTCCATGTCTTCAGGCGCTATTTGGGTCCAGCAGCAGTGTTCAGGCCTAGCTGGAGGGCTCCACTATCCAGGGCGTGGCAGCAGACACAGTCGACCCTTCCCCCTTAAGAACTGGCCGGCGCCAGGGTGTCTGCTGTCAATCACGAGATGGCCGCACCTGCGCTGCGCCCGGCCTCGGCGCTATCGATCACCACCTCCGGCTTAGCGCCCAAAGAGAGGCGTCCAGCAGCAGTTTTAGCGCTCGCCCGAACTAGTAGGGCGAAGCTAATGTATATCGGAGAAGTGGCATAGATTTGGCGGCGGCCGCAAACTTTAGCGGACGCCCCACTTTAGCGCCCCAAAAGTGGCATCAATGAATTTCTAGGCCTATATCTGTTTTCAGTAATCTATAGGGTACTGGTGCTTCTGTTGCACATTGGTGTATCTGGACATTTTTCTGGGTAGGTGCTGGGTGAGAATTGGTACATCCTCAGTGGAAAACAGCAGTGAAGCATGTTAGATGTGGGTAACTTTGATTGCTTTATCAGTCTTCCAGGATCTTTTCTTTTGCTCTCCTTTACCTTTCATTCTTTATTTTCTCACTCTATCTGCCTTTACTCTGACTGTTATATCTGTCATTCACTTTTCTCGGACTTTCCTTATTTCCTTTATTGGAGGATAGCTGGCTACATGATCTGGTGTCAAGGAGAACTGGACATGTGAGCTGAAATTCACAAACGGGAACAGGCACTTGGCTTTTTCCCCGTTGGTTCAACTGGACCGAGTTAACGCGCGATGAGTTGGTTGTTTGTCTCCATCTGGTGGTCATTGTTAGACAAATTCTCTCAAATTCAAAATCTGCAAATCAACATTGCCGAAGGCAAATTGTTAGAACAGCCGCATTTCTGGAATTATTTCACTCAATGTTCGCAACTTTTCATAAACATAGGCAAATAAATAATGTTGGTATAATGCAGGATTGTCCGTGCCTTTACTGGGATAGAAAGCACCTTCAGTGTCAAAGGGGCGAGGTGCAAGGCATGAATGAGTCTCGGGGTTTTATTGAGCAATTTGTTTAGCAATTGATTTGTAACCGCATCCATTCTGTATATGACAACATAGCAAAAAGTACAGCAGATAGCAAACAGGCAGTGCGATTTCTCCGTGTCACCTTCCAACTCTTTTCGAGAGAGTTTCATAGTCAGCACCACTTTTAGAAATCTACAATTAAGATTTTTAACACCGTTTGATTTTTTTTCTACAGTTGTTGATTTTTTTTGAGTATTGTTTAAATTGCGAGTGTTGATGTTCTCACCGGGGGAATAGGGTTGAATGAGTTACTGGACCTGACAGTGAGGGAACTGCATTGACACCAGTAGGCTCCCAAATGGTTTAGCAGAGTTCTTCAGTGAATAACTGAGACATAAAGACCAGGATAGTCTTCGATTCAATCCTCAGTGTCGGCGCTGAACTAGTTGACCAGGCTGAGATACTAAAATGGGCAGGTTTCCCCACTCCTGATCAATCCCCAGCAATCCCTGTTGGAAGTGCAGTGGACATCCAGTGAAGACAAGACTGGGATTGGCTGTGGGCCCCCGTGGTCAAAGAATCTACGTTGTTAACCTCGCTTAATAACAATGACCATTTGGGCAAGGTATGTTAGGGAAACCAGCAGCCATGTACCAGGAGGAGATAACATCTCCAGGGAAGGAGAGGTGGGGGAAATGGACAATCAATAACTAAATTAAATGCATCAATAGCTACAGCCATTATTCAGGATATTTCAATACACTAGTTATTAAACCATGTGTGTGTTAAATTCAGTTTCTCCAAGACTGCTGTCTGGATTTTGTCATTAATAGAAGTGCATATAAGGGACATTGCAGATAATTACATTTAATGATATGGAATAGGATTATGTTACTGCCTAGTTACCACTTCAATCCAATTTCTAGGTGTAATTCAGGCTCAGTGGTAGCACTCTCACCTGTGAGTCAGTAGGTTGTGGGTTCAAGTCCCACTTCAGAGACTTGAACATATAATCCAGGCTGACACCAGCGCAGTACTGAAGGAGTGCTGCACTGTTGGGAGGCACAATCTTCTGGATGAGATATCAAACCAAGGCCCTGTCTGCCCTCTCAGATGGATGTAAATTATCCCATGGCAGTATTTGAAGAAGAGCAGAGGAGTTAACCCTGGTGCTCTGGCCAACATTTATCCCTCAACCAACATCACTAAAACAGATTATCTGGTCATTATCACATTGCTGTTTGTGGGTCCTGGCTGTGCGCAAACAACCTGCTGCATGCCCTACATTACAACAGTGACTACACTTCAAAAAAAGTACTTTGTTGGCTGCGAAGCATTTTGGGACATCCTGAGGTTGTAAAAGATGCAAATAAAATTATTTTTTTCCTTCTAGCACAAATTTGTGTAGTTGACTAGTTGGAAATATGCACTCATGAAGCAGATTCTAGCTCACCAACCATACTAATATACACATACTCACACGCATAAATGCACACATGCTCATACACACACATGCACGAGTGAAGGAATACTTTCCACTTGCCTGCAGCTGCAATAACACTCAAGAAACTTGACACCATTCAAGAGAAAGCAACCCGCTTGTATAGCAGCCCATCCACCACCTTAAACATTCACTCCCTCCACCACCAGCGCACTGAGGCTCCAATGGGACAGCAATATAGGACAGCACCTCCCAAACCCGTGACCTCCACCACTTAGAAGGACGAGGGCAGCAGGTGCACGGGAACAACTTCACCTCCAAATTCCCCACCAAGTCACACACCACTTCGACTTCAACATATATCGGCCGCTCCTTCATCGTCGCTGGGTCAAAATCCTGGAACTCTCTACCTAACAGCACTGTGGGAGTACCATCACCACATGGACTGAAGCAGTTCAAGAAGGCAGCTCACCACCACCTTCTCAAGGGCAATTAAGGCTGAGCAATAAATACTGCACTTGCCTGTGATGCCCATATCCCGAGAATGAATTTTTTAAAAACACAGTAAATCTTAACCTTCGAACGAAAGCTACTTAAATCGTTCGAGTCACGTGGTAATTGTGTCAAATGTATTGTTAATCACTGGTGTTGGTGGGCACTTGCACTCCATGCTGTCAAGCACAGAAGTCCAAGTTCTGCAATGTGCCAGTTGGGCTCAGTGCTGCCCAATGCTGCCAGCCAGTAACGAAGGGCTTGTGGTGTGTGCGCACAAAGTGTGTGCAAAACTCATTAGGACCATCAAAAATATTTAGATCAGAGAGCATCTCCCCTGCAAGTGGGGCACCCAAGCAATGCTGCAGCCACACAGCGCCTCTTTGGAGCAGGTGCTGAAGAGATCTGATTTTTTTTTGCCAGGTGGCCCATTCCCCTCTCCAACACCCCATTTAGGAAAAGCCAGCAACGGCCCTTTACTGGCTGCTTGACTGCAATACTCTGCCTCGACCTCATCTGGTGCTCCAGGAAAATATTTCAATGAACTGACCTCGTGTGATTGAGGAGGTCAGCTCCTTTTGCTCAGGGGCAGCGCAGTGTCGGGATTATCGACCCTTCTGCGAGTTTCAAACCCACCTCAGAGCTTCACCCGAGACCCAAACCCGTTTCCAATCCTGACCAGTAAATGAGTGTCCAGGCTCCCCTCACTGGTGCCTATAACAGACTCTGCTCATTCCCCTAACCACTCGTACCATTGCCTTGGACTTCCAGAGAGCAGCTTCCTCCTTACCTACCTTGAGCATGGGTGCGAGGACTAGCTCTATCACTCTGGATTCAAAGAGACCCCTTCCACCACATAAAAAAAAATGGGGAATATTTGTCTTAGAGTCTGATGTTTCACAAGATCACACAGTAGGTACGGATGAGGAGGGCCATCCCTGCTCCTCCATTTAGAAAGAGCCTACAGCATCCAAACGTCTCTTAAATGACTACAGGGTTTTTGCCTTCACTACATCACATGGGAGTCATTCCATAGGAACATAAGAACAGTAGGTCATTCAGCCCCTTTAGCCTGTTCCGCCATTCAATTAGATCATGGCTGATCTGTATCTAAACTTTGTCTACTCACTTTAGTTCCCTAACCCTTAATACCCTTGCCTAACAAAAATCTATCGCTCTCAGTTTTGACATTTTCAATTGACCCGGTATCCACAGCATTTTTCTTGGTGGGGAGAGAGTTCTAGATTTCCACTACCCTTTGTGTGAAGTAGTGCTTCCTGACATCACCCCTGAATGGCCGAGCTCCATCTGTTGATCATCTTTTGTGTGAACAAACATTTCCTAATATCAGTTCGAAAATGCCTTTTGCTGGTAGTTTTACCCTGTGTCCAATAATGCAAGGTCACCTCACTTAACGATTTTTCTGGTGCTCCTGCTTCATTGCCGATGGCCAGCTGGGAGCGCCGGAGGGGATGACGCTAGGATTTGGGGCATGGGCAGCCAGAGGGGGGCTGCTAGATGGCAGTGGAGCAGCAGCAGTTTTTCCTGAGGGGGAGGTGGTGGTGGGTGATGATGGAGGGGGAAGGGCTGTCCAGCAAAATTTACTTTTAATTCAAGGCTGAAACACCCAGGTTTTGCTCATCGTTTTGTAACTTGCTCACTAACAACTTGTTACCATGAAAACTGCATCTTAAGAGTTAGAAAATACTCAATTAATTTGGCTGTAAACTCCCGCAGTGTTTGAATGTTGATGAGAGATAAGAGATCAGCGTGCAAAATTAAGGCACATGGGATTGGGGGCAAGGTATTAACTTGGATAGAGAACTGGTTGGCAGACAGAAAGCAAAGAGTTGGAATAAACGGGTCGTTTTCCAAGTGGCAGGCAGTGACTAGTGGGGTACCGCAAGGATCGATCCTAGGACCCCAGCTGTTCACAATATATATTAATGATCTGGACAAGGGAATTGGATGTAATATCTCCAAATTTGCAGACGACACAAAGCTGGGTGGGAAGGTAAGCTGTGAGGAGGATGTCGTGAAACTCCAATACGATTTGGACAGGTTGGGTGATTGGGCAGAAACATGGCAAATGCACTATAACGTGGATAAATGTGAGGTTATCAACTTTGGTGGCAAAAACAGGAAGGCAGATTATTATTTGAATGGCAATAGATTGAGAGAAGGGGAAGTGCAAAGAGACCTGGGTGTTATTGTGCACCAGTCGCTGAAGGTAAGCATGCAGGTGCAGCAGGCGGTTAAGAAGGCAAATGGTATGTTGGCCTTCGTAGCGAGAGGGTTTGAGTACAGGAACAAGGATGTCTTGCTACAGTTGTACAGGGCCTTGGTGAGACCACACCTTGAGTATTGTGTGCAGTTTTGGTCACCTTACCTGAGGAAGGACGTTCTTGCCATGGAGGGAGTGCAGCGAAGATTCACCAGGCTAATACCTGGGATGGCAGGAATGACGTATGAGGAGAGATTGTGTCGATTGGGCTTATACTCACTGGAGTTTAGAAGATTGAGAGGGGATCTCATCGAAACATATAAAATTCTGGCAGGTCTGGACAGACTAGATGCAGGAAGGATGTTTCTGATGGCCGGGGAGTCCAGAACCAGGGGTCATAGTCTAAGGATAAGGGGTAAGCCATTTAGGACTGAAATGAGGAGGAATTTCTTCACCCAGAGAGTGGTGAACCTGTGGAATTCTCTGCCACAGAGGGCGGTTGAGGCCAGTCCATTAAATATATTCAAGAAAGAGTTGGATATATTTCTTGAGGCTAAAGGGATCAAGGGATATGGGGAGAAGGCAGGGACAGGGTACTGAATTTGGATGATCAGCCATGATCTCATTGAATGGCGGAGCAGGCTCGAAGGGCCGAATGGCCTACTCCTGCTCCTATCTTCTATGAATCTATGAATCTATGATGCATTCCCCATTCTTTAACCCACATTCCATTCCTTTTAATTCTAATTGCTTGATTCGGTCATCTAGTATTTGAATTTTTCAGCATTAAAATCCCACTTTTGTGTGTTATTTATGTTTGATTTAAATTATTGGATAATTCAAGTTTGTTTAGCACAAAAGTGCCTTTGAATTATTATGGTTAGAATGTATATACAGTATAAGCAGGTCATTAAACTGTATTCACAGTGAGGTCGCTGGGGTGGGCAGAAACTGCGAGAAGCATTGTCTATTTACAAAGTGGCTTTATTCACTGTTGATGCAACTTGATGATGAGGAAAAATGCAAAGGATCTGAGGAGTCCGGGTAACTTGCGGAGGTTTCATTTACTCTTCCTTTTCTTCACCGTGTGTCATGATGTAGCAGAAAGATTTATAATCTAGGTTACCCGCTGAGTCAATGGGAGAGGACTTAAACATCTGGTCAGCCTGCAGCACGTGGGAAAAAGGAGAAAGGGAGGGAGAAATGTTACACACAGTTATACACACTGAACTTGTAACTTACAGTGCTTCACCTGTACCGATAACATTGCATCTTATAATATAAATAAAATATACATACAGATACAAAACTGGGATTATTACAGACAATCTGATCAAATACATTGAAGGGAAGTACACACTAGAATCAACTCAGCAAAACCTATTTAGTGCACATGTACTATACAAATATAGAGTGTAAAGTAATTATTAACTTCAGAGATTTTTTTATCTACACCACAGATGCTGATGTAATTACCATTGCTGTTTTGCATAAGAACAATGCATCACATTTTAATTACAGCAGGCTATTTTTTTCAAAGAAAGTTCATTTTAAGAGAATGCTCCAAGTATAGAATGTATTCCATTTTGGGGCTGGAATGTGAAGAGACTCTCAGAAAACATAGAAACGTAGAAAAATAGGAGCAGGAGTAGGCCATTCGGCCCGTCAAGCCTGCTCCGCCATTCAATATGATCATGGCTGATCCTCTATCTCAAGCATGGTGGCATAGTGGTTAGCACTGTTGCCTCACAGCGCCAGGGACCCGGGTTCGAATCTGGCCTCAGGTGACTGTGTGGAGTTTGCATATTCTCCCCGCGTTTGCATGGGTTTCCTCCGGGTGCTCCGGTTTCCTCCCACAGTCCAAAGATGTGCGGATTAGGTTGATTGGCTATGATAAATTGACCCTTAGTGTTAGGGGGATTAAATACGTGGGGTTACAGGGATAGAGTGGGATATGTGTTGGTGTAGGGGTTACGTAGGGATCGGGTGGGATATGTGTCGGTGCAGGCTCGATGGGCCCAAATGGCCTCTATCTGCATTGTGGGGTTTCTGTGATTTCTGTGAATACAATATTCCCGCTCTCTCCCCATACCCCTTGATGCCTTTTGTGTCTAAAAATCTATCTATCTCCTTTGTAAATATATTCAGTGACTTGGCCTCCACAGCCTTCTGTGGTAGAGAATTCCACAGGTTCACCACCCTCTGAGTGAAGAAATTTCTCTTCATCTCAGTCCTAAATGTTCTACCCCGTATTCTGAGACTGTGACCCCTCGTTCTAGAACCCCCAAGCCAGGGGAAACATCCTCCCTGCATCCAGCCTGTCTAGCCCTTTCAGAATTTTATACGTTTCAATGAGATCCCCTCTCATTCTTCTAAACCTGCGCACGGGTCATGCTACACTTGAGCATATATAGTACTGTTCCAGGTTGGAACTACACAAGCAACCGTGCATTTACCAAAGAAAGGTGCGAAATTAAGTATTCATACAAACCTCCTCAGCCGTGAATTTGTCCGCTTGTGTCATCAACATCTGTCCTAATCTGCAGATGAAAAAAAGAAAGAAATGGAACATCAGCAGCTGTACAATAAGGACAGCACAAAAACTGCAAGACAAGCGATCAGCAAAAACGCCACGAAAGTACGAGGAAGCACATACTCGGCTTTGCTGATGTGTCCTTTGGCATCGGGATCAAACATTTTGAATGCGTTTAGGATCACCTCTTCCGGATCAGAACCTGTGTAAAAAAAAAAATCAAAAAAATCAGAGTTAGGCCAAAGTTAGGGAGCAGAAAATGGAAATGGAGAAGTATTAGAGACATACCATGTAACTTTTCTCCAAACAGATTTAAAAACATGGTGAAGTTAATTGGACCAGTGGCTTCTTTCAGCATGGATTCTAATTCATCATCTTTTACATGGAGCTTGCCTGAAAATAAAGAGAGAAGGAAAGTCCTGGATGAGACGAGAGGTTTTTTGAAGTTAATCCCTCCATCATCCAATTTCTCCCATTGTAGCGTGCAACTTCTTTGAGCAACCTTAATATTCCTTGTTTTATTACCCCATGTGGCTGATCGTCGAACATTTAGTATTACATAGAATTTGCAGCACAGGAACAGGCCATTCGGCACAACTGGTCCATGCCGGTGTTTATGCTCCACACCCCCCTCCTCCCACCCTACTTCATCTAATCCAATCAACATATCCTTCTATTCCTTTCTCCCTCATGTACTTATCCAGCTTCCTCTTAAAAGGCATTTATGCTATTCACCTCACCCACTCCATGTGGTAGCAGGTTTCACACTCTAACCACTCTCAGGGTAAAGACTTTTCTCCTGCATTTTTAATTGGATTTATCAGTGACTATCTTATATTTATGGCCCCTAGCGTTCTTTGAGTAAAGAACTTTTCTGTGTATATCTACTTTAAATCACTTTGTACTCATTTCTAATTTATACCACTGGTCCTATTTCCCTAGTTTGTCTGGGGTAACTTCATCTATACCATTCAATAGCTTGTATATACATCCCTCTTAGCTCGATACTGTGCAACCTTTTTTTTATAGTTAATGCCATTTACACTTGGGATCAGTCTTGTTACTCTTCTCTTTACAGTGTGTCTATATAGGTTTTATTGGGTGGTGACCATTCTGTGGTCTGACCAGTAAATCCTTAGCATAACTTCTGTAGAATAACAACAGAAAATGCTGGAAAAAACTCAGCAGGCCAGGCAACATCCGTGGAGAGAGAAATAGAGTCAACATTCCGGGTCGAAACCCTTCGTCAGAACTGAGAGAAAAGGCAGGAAATGAAACAGATTAAAAGGCAGTTTGGGGGCTGGGAAATGGGGGAGGGGATGAAAGAAGAGACATTAAGAGATAGTCAAGGTGAGACGAGATGGTAATAGGACAGGTAAAGAAACAGACAATGGCTCGAGATGAAGTGTGAAATGCGCTGGCAGAGTGAGAGACAGCTGCCATGTGGGAGAGGGAGAAAAAAAGGAAAAGGCACAAACCAAAAGTGTGGATAAAAAATATAAAAATATAATAGGGGCCGAGGTTATGATCTGAAATTGTTGAACTCGATATTGAGTCCGGAAGGCTATAAAGTGCCTAATCGGAAGATGAGGTGCTGTTCCTCGAGCTCACGCTGAGCTTCCGTGGAACAATGCAAGAGGCCGCAGACGGTGAGGTCCGAGTGGGAATGGAGCGGTGAATTAAAGTGACAGGCGACCGGAAGCTCGGGGTCACCCTTACAGACTGAACGGAGGTGTTCCACAAAGCGGTCACCCAATCTGCGTTTGGTCTCCCCAATGTAGAGGAGACCACATCGTGAGCAGCGAATACAGTATACTAGATTGCAAGAAGTACAAGTAAATCGCTGTTTCACCTGGAATGGGTGTTTGGGGCCCTGGACAGTGGGAAGGGGGGAGGTATAAGGGCAGGTGTTACATCTCCTGCGCTTACACGGGAAGGTGCCAGGCGAAGGGGAAGGGGTGCTGGGGGTGATAGAGGAGTGGACTAGGGTGTCTCGGAGGGAGCGGTCCCTACGGAATGCTGAAAGGGGAGGGGAGGGGAAGATGTGTTTGGTGGTGGGATCACGTTGGAGGTGATGGAAATGGCGGAGGATGATCCATTGAATGTGGAGGCTGGTGGGGTGAAAGGTGAGGACAAGGGGAACCCTATCGTGGTTCCAGGAGGGAGGGGCAGGGGTAAGGGCTGAAGTGCGGGAGATAGAACGGACCCGGTCGAAGGCCGTGTCAACCACAGTAGAGGGGAATCCTCGGTTGAGGAAAAAGGAAGAAATGTCGGAAGCACTGGTGTGGAAGGTGGCATCGTTGGAGCAGCTGCGGCGGAGACGGAGAAACTGGGAGAATGGAATAGAGTCCTTACAGGAGGCGGGGTGGGAGGAAGTTCTCTCCACGGATGTTGCCTGGCCTGCTGAGTTTTTCCAGCATTTTCTATTGTTATTTCGGATTTCCAGCAGCCGCAGCATTTTGCTATCGTATAACTTCTGTAGGCTTGTATTCCGGTAATATATTCTAGCATTCCGTAGTTTCTTTTTAAATTGTTTCATCACAAAGTAACTAGTGCATACTTACTCCTAGCCAATTTCCTTTTGCTAATCCTATTACCTAGTGTCAGCCGTCGCTCAGTTGGTAGCACACTCGCATCTGAATCAGAAGGTTGTGGGTTCTAAGTCCCACTCCAGGGAATTGAACACACAAATCTAGGCTGACACTCCAGTGCAGTGCTGAGGGAGTGCTGAACTGTCAGTCTTTCAAATGAGACGTTAAACTGAGGCCCCGTCTGTTCTCTCAAGTGGATGTAAAAGATCCCATGGCACTATTTCGAAGAAGAGCAGGGGAGTTCTCCCTGGTGTCCTGGGGCCAATATTTATCCCTCAACCAACGTCACTAAAACAGATTATCTGGCCATTATCACATTGCTGTTTGTGGGAGCTTGCTGAGCACAAATTGGCTGCCACATTTCCCACATTACAACAGTGACTCCACTTCAAAAGTACTTAATTGGCTGTAAAGTGCTTTGAGACATCCGGTGGTTGTAAAAGGCGCTATATAAATGCAAGTCTTTCTTTCTTTTATTCCATTCTATATTGGTATTGGCCAAAGCTGAAAAGGATGTCTTTTGGGTAAAATGTAAAACCAAGGCCGCATCTGCCTGTTTCAATAGTTGAAGGCCTGTAAAAAGCTCTGTTATTCAAAGAGGTACCATGGCCAACATTCCTCCCTCAACAAACACCACCATAACCAAATTAAGTCGTCATTTATCTTTTTGCTGTGTGCAAATTGGCAACCATGTTTGCACTAATGGCAATGGCATTTCAAAAGCAATTCATAGGTTGTGAAGAACTTTGAGGGTGTGATAAATTGCTATATAAATGCAAATTCTTTCTTTCTCCGATATTTGAAATATTCAATTAGAAACTGGTCTAGCATGACTAGCTTATTAAAATGAAACAACTTTACCTAGAAGGTTAACACAAGATAAGACACTGGCTAGCTATGGGAGAACTCCTGGAAGATAGCCACAAGCCGGTTCTGATGCCAACTGATTAATCTATTTATTGACAACTTTAGGGTTGAACTGAGATAGCCAAACATTTCTAAAATATTCTTATCTTCGAGTGAGTTGCGTTGAGCTACTAACTGCCTGCGTACAGGCAATGCACAGGTAGGTACTTCCCCGTCCAACATCCATACGCTGACAGTGTCAAATGTAACATCAATGCACGCTCAGAGTTAACAGACTCAACTTTGATCGGATTTGTAAGCAGCATTTACCCAAGGATGCATACGTGTCTTTCAGATCCTCTTTGTCAATGAAGCCATCTCTGTTCTGATCGATCAAAGTGAACGCCTGAAAGGGAAGGGGGGGGGGGGGGGGGAAGAATCAAAATAGCTGTTTAACACGACGATCCGCCAAGTTTAAAAAGAAGCTCCCTGGATTTCACATGCTATTTATTTCCTTCGATCAAACACCAGCCCAGGAATTTTCCCTCCTCATTTCTCGTGCATCTTTCCTTCCTGTAGTGGTAACGAACAAGGGGGAATATGTTCATAATTTAACCCAACAGTAAAATAAGATGCGCGTTCATTTACATAAATTAACATATGTTTCTGTCCCCGACGTGTTTCTGCCGTAATGAAATCGTTAAATTTGTAATACCGAATGTCAAGCAATTAGCACGGAATATTCAGCAGGGGTCAGACTAGACGGAGAAAGGGGGAACTGGGGCTGTTTTACTTCCAGTTTTAGATTTTGCTTTACGTTTAGAGCCGTGTTTAGCATTCCTATAAATATCGCTATTGCTGTCCCTATTTTTTCCCAAACTTCTGTGTTAAGTACAAGAAAGTGATATTTAATTGAAATGCAGCGTAAAGCAGGATTTTAGTAAAAGGCTAATTTTTAAAGGTCTAATTCTCCTTTTTTCCTCTTCTCTTCCAGTTCGTTTCTTCCCACTTTCCTTTGATATGATTTAACATTTTCATTCATCATGCACTCCCCTTTCCCTCTCTGACAACTTCCATCTCTTTCGTTTCTCTTGTTCCATTTTGTCTTCTCTGTTTCGCTCCACTCTCTAATCTTTTCTCAGAGATTTATCTCTCTGACATGCACATGTTTCGTTACTTGGGATTCTTACAGCTAGTGGCTTACTTCCTTGAATTCCTGGATCTGAGTTTGCTCAAAGCTGGAGAAGACATTGGACGAAGCTCTCTGGGCTCGCTTGGCGCCGCCTTCCTTCCTTTTGGTCTTTCGGCTCGACTGAAAGGGTAAATAAAATAAGAGAGAGAGAGACAGAGAGAGACATGACAAGAGTCAGAATCACTTGCAGCAGATCCGATCTACTGACGAAAGGCCAACGCCCGCACTGCACACACTCACCATGCTTGCCCCTGATCCCTGCGGTGCTGTGTGCCCTGGACTGTGGTTTATATAGCGGGTCCCTTGGCTGAGATTGCAGTTGGAGCTCCGACAGAGTCACCGAGGCAGGCGGCAGTCGGCTCCAAGAACTCCTTACATGGAAACATTCAGCCCGACAGCAAATGGGTCCCTGGCGACTGACCGATTAAAGCATCAGCACCTGATGCAGATCCGTTCCGATCTTTCACACAGGCAATTTTGAAAGTTTAATTTGCCGACAGTGCTCCGCCACTTGGAGATGAGATTGCAAGAGGCTGCAATTGGGAAATGCTCTTCAGCCCCAGTTCACACTTTAAACTTAGTTTGATCTTAAATTCTCTTGACGTTCCCGTCACAACGGCAGATCGGAAGAAAACCACGCAGGTTTTGCAGTGCAAAAATGGAACAAAATTGTCAGCCGTGGCTCAGTGGGTAGCACACTCGCCTCTGAATCACAAGGTTGTGGGTTTAAGCCCCACTCCAGGAGACTGGAGCCCATAAATCCAGGCTGACACTCCAGTGCAGTGCTGAGGGAGTGCTGCACTGTCGGAGGTGCCCTCTTTCGGATGAGACGTTAAACCGAGGCCCCATCTGCTCTCTCAGGTGGATGTAAGAGATTCCCGTGGCACTATTTTGAAGAAGAGTAGGCGAGTTCTCCCCCGTGTCCTGGCCAATATTTATCCCTCAACCAACATAACAAAAACAGATTATCTGGTCATTATCACATTGTTGTTTGTGGGAGCTTGCTGTGCGCAAATTGGCTGCCGCATTTCTCACATCACAACAGTGACTACACTTCAAAAGTACTTCATTGGCTGTAAAGCGCTTTGGGACATCCGGTGTTCATGAAAGGCGCTATATAAATGCAAGTCTTTTTTCTTTTTTGGATGCTTACTGAAATAAATCACTTTTAGTCACCTGATCCTTTTCACTGCAGTAGGGTAGATCAGATCCATCAGATCCAGAGAAATGTATTTATCATTAAAGAGGTACATGAACAGTACTCAGTACAAACAGGATATCTAGAGGAGTTACAACTGTTACTATTCACCCTGAAATAGCAACAATAACTGTTCATTTATATAGCCCCAATAACATCGAAAAAACGTCCTAAAGTGCTTCACCGAGGCATAATCAGACACAAGTGGATGTCCAGACAAAGGAGATATTAGGAAGGGGTGACTAAAGGCTTGGTCAAAGAGGTGGGTTTAAGGAGGGTCTTAAAGGTGGAGGGGTTGAGGGAGGGAATTCCAGAGTGTGGGGTCTAGGCGCCTGAAAGCACAGCCGCCAATGGTGGGGCAAAGGGAGGGGAGGATGAATAGAAAGCTAGAATGGAAGAAAAAGAGATGTCTGGAGTTGGGGGCTGGGAGTTGTAGGCTGGAAGAGGTTAAAGAGGTTGGGAGGGGTGAAATGATTTAAACACAAGGATGAGAATTTTACATTGAGGCAATGGGGGACTAAGAGACAAGGTAGATCAACAAGGGAAGAAGTGGTGAGTAGGAGATAGTGCAGAAGCAGGAAGGGAAGCCATCTCTGGAGATGCTTTGGCTATGATCGGTTAGGTTAGAGCGGAATCAAGCGAGAGCAATGGAGGAATGGCATTGGAGGAGGTTGGTGGAGTTGCCTATGTCTAAGGCTGTGGAGGGGTTGAGCTGGACAAGGAGGGATAGTGCACCATGGTCACAGTCACAGAGAATGTCATTTGTGACTTTGGTTAGGACCATTTCAGGGCTGTGGCAGAGATGAAAACCTGATTAGAGAGATTCAAAGATGGAGTTTCAGGAAAGATGGGTGCAGATTTTGGAGGTGACAACACGTTCATGAAGTTTCCAGAGGAAAGAGAGGTTTGGAGATGGACTTTGTAAGGACAGGAAGGCTGAGAGTGTGATTTTTGAGGAAGGGTTGATGACGGCAGTTTTGAAAGCGAAATGGACAGTACCTGAGGAGAAGGAACCATTTATAATGTCTGCTAGCATGAGGGCTGGAGAAATAAAAATG
Organism: Somniosus microcephalus; assembly: GCF_052327205.1. Lineage (NCBI taxonomy): Eukaryota > Metazoa > Chordata > Chondrichthyes > Squaliformes > Somniosidae > Somniosus > Somniosus microcephalus. The sequence continues at coordinate 23,911,185 of NC_140988.1, forward strand.
CTTCTCCTGAGCTATTTTTCAACATAACATTGATCATTCACTTCTCACTTTGCAAAATGTTACCAAAGAACCACCTTTAATGCCGTCTCTCTGTTGGCTTTGGACTGACTGACTAGTGATCTGAGCACAACTCACCAAATATAAGCCCATAATCAGAAGTTTATGGCCACAGACTGGTCCAACAAAGAGACTACTCAGAATCATTGGATCTGCCCTGTCACAAATCCAAACCCATATCTTCAGCCCAGATGCAGCTGTCTATCAAAGCTACTACTCTAGGATGCCAATCACTGAGGACGTTTGGAATTGACCAATCGTTGACCCATGCCAAATATATTGAATGATCTGTCAAATGTGTCCCCATCCAGGTATAATGTGAGCAATCAAACCCAAACACATCAATGCTTGGCAGAGCTACTCATTCCTGTTTTGCCCTGCTGTGTGAGTATTACCAAACACAACAACAAGAATTTGTATTTATATAGCACCTTTAACATAAATGTCCCAAGGTGCTTTACAGGAGTGTTATCTGACAAAATCTGACACTGAATTTCATAAGGAGATATTAGGGCAGGTGAACAAAAGCTTGGTCAAAGAGGTAGGTTTTAAGGAATGTCTGCTCCTATCTTCTATGTATCTATGTCTTAAAGGAGGAGAGGGAAGTAAAGAGGCGGTGAGGTTTCGGAAGGGAATTTCAGAGCTTAGGATCTAGACCAATGTTCCCTGTAATTCAAGACTCCGTGCATGTGCGGTTATTTCAATGTAAAAGCCGGCTCACCGGCTGCATGGGACCTCAAGAGCACTGCGCGGCCGCGCAGCTTAAAGGCAACATTGGTCTAGACAGCTGAAGGCATGGCCAGCAATGGTGGGGCAAAGGATGAGGGGGATGCACAAGAGGCCAGAATTGGAGGAACACAAAGTTCTTGGAGGGTTGTGTTGGGCTGGAGGAGGTTACAGAGATAGGAAGGGGTGAGGCCATGGAAGGATTTGAATACAAGGATGAGAATTTTTAATTTGAGGCATTGCTGGACCGGGAACCAATGTGGACCAGGGGTGATAGGAGAACAGGACTTGGAGCAGAATTTTGGATGAGCAACGTAAATTATTTCCAGCTTAGAAAATCCCCTCACAATACCTAATTACAACCCTGCAGCCAACAACCAGAAATCCAATAAATAATCTAACAAAGACAAAAATGCCTTATTTTTTGTCACAGTGAGGTTTTTCAGTCAATTTCAATTTAGCAAAGAGCCAAAGACACAGTGAGCTGAATGGCCTCCTTTTGTGCTGTAAGCTTCTAAGATATAGATAATAAAAGACAACTTGAAATGCATGACAAAATGGCAGCAACATTGAAGTTTCTTGATTGTAAAAACTACAAGCATTTTATAAAGTTGTGAAAATCCAATGTAATACTGCATAAAACACTCCAAACATCTTTTACTTTCCTAATATTTACTGACGTTGTTTATTTTCTGTTAATGAGATTTCCGGTTTCAATTTTGCAAACCAAGTTTCACATCTTTCATTAAATCAGGACTAGCTTCTCTCTTGAGGCTGTATCTCTTCTTTTCCCCCTATCAAATTTAATTCTGCAGTTTGACACTCAGGAGAATGTGGAAGTCTGAGAGAAACAACTAAGAATGAATGATTGTTGGTGGACTTTTGACTACTGTGATTCCACCTGAGGACTTAAGCCTCCTAGCTTTCAATTCTGCTCATGGATAGCGAATCCAGAAGTGGATTCTAGGTATCCTAAATGGTTTTAGTGGAAGCTTAGGGCACCCTATCTCAATTGCAATAAGATGCCTTGTCTTTCAGTCGCACAAAGTAGAATTGGATCTGGCATAGATCTGGTACATCACAGACAAAAAAGTAATCTTGATTTATTATTTTGTCATAAACCTCCTAATATGCAGGAATATCCATGTTTCCAGCAACTTGTCTGCTTCTTTTGTGAGCATGAATGAAAGATTTGGAGGAATAAACCCTAATCTTCCATATCAGATGCAATACAAGAAATAATGAATACTGCACCTGTGAGTAAAACCAATTCAAGTTGTAGGTGACAGAGCCCCCTTATATAAAAGAGTTACTGATTTCGCAAAAATACTGCAAAATATAATTTGCAAATATTAGATTTGATGCTGTAAAATTTTCAAAGCAGTTTTTCATCCCAGCTCAGCAAAATATATCAATCAATAAAGATTTATTTGAAGAAACCTACATTTACCCTATTCCCCTGAAACCTTTTCAGTTGAGCATGTGTGCTGAATCTCTTTAGATCTAGTGTAACAGGGTCTTGTTACATGAATTCAACAAAAGATTTCATATTACCACTAATATACCACATGATTGACTATAACTTTTGTTTATAGATATAAGGAGTCATTTTACGCAGAATATTGCTATCAGCAAGTGCTGCTAAGAATATTGGGCTGTAATGTTATAACTGTATTCCAACCTGCGCTGTGTTTGCAAAGCCTCTCAATGGCAGCCAAGGCCACAAAAACTATCCCATAATAAAGGGACCTTGGTGGTAACTCCTTTATTTATTTGGAATTTGGTGAATTTTGTGCTCATCAAAATAATAAGAGTACCGAGGAGATTTTTGAAATTCATTCTCAAGATGTGGGCATCATTGGCAAGGTCAGCGTTTATTGCCCACCCCGGTTGCCCTGAGAAGGTGGTGATGGGCCTTCTTCTTGGACTTGCTGTGGTCCGTGTGGTGAAGGCGCTCCCACAATGCTGTTACATAGGGAATGCCAGGAATTTTGACCCAACGACGATGAAGGAGTGGCGATATACGTCTAAGTCAGGATGGCATGCAATTTGATGGGGAACCTGGAGGTGATGGTGCTACCATGGATCGGCTACCCTTGTCCTTCCGGGTGGTGGAGGTTGCGGGTTTGGGAGGTGCTGCTGAAGAAGCTTTGGTGACTTGCTGTAGTGCATCCTATAGACAGTACATACTGCAGCCACGGTACGCAGAGCAGTGGAGGCAGTGGTTGTTTAAGCTGGTGGATGAGGTGCCGATCAAGTGCACTGCTCTTTCCTGGATAGTGTCGAGCTTCTTGATTGGTATTGGAGCTGCACCCAGCCAAGCAATTGGAGAGCATTCCACCAAACTGCTGACTTTTGCCTTGTAACACAACCCAGATAATCCTGCCCACACACCCAGACTGTCCCCCACAGGAGGAAAGAGGATTTCATTTGCCTGTTTGAGTTGGACACTAAAGCCCACAAGAGGCCAATGACCTTACCCTGTGAGACCCCTCTCTACACAGGCAGCTGTTTTGAAATTTTCCTAAGCCAAATTATCCTGATTCCCAAAAGCATGTGGTTCACTTAATGAGACCAAGAACCTCATGTCAACATATTTTTCTGTAGGTACCATTAATAAAACGATACAGCAACTCCACAAAATGTTTGTACGTACTCGCTTCTCTGACTAAGTAAAACAAAAAATCTTAGTCACTCTTTGCTCTGATTGGACTGTATAACTAAATAACTTCTTGCTAAGTTCTCTAGCGCTCACGTTATTGAAGATACTAACTCAGTACACACTGTTCTGCGTCATTTTGAGTCATTTCAATAAGCCAGAAAGGATAGAATTCATGATATTTTAATTCTTTCTTATTTTATTTATTGGATAATATTTTAACAGGAAGCGGTTTTTAATTGAGCCCACAGTGAAAAATCAGAGTAGCAGAAAATATTTTGAAATTACTTTCTAGTGCTTCCACTTAAGGATTTAATCATTTTCATTTAATGCTATTCATTATTATTTAAAGCCAAAACCATTAAATGCAGTTTTTCATGAGTGGTCTGGGAACTGCAACATTAGAACGATTGGCTCCCACTTGGACCCGTGAGTTGGAATTCCAATCTCGATTAGTATTCTCACTTCGACCTCTGCTGGGATGAATTGCACCAGCCTCAGCTGGCTACCTTTAGAAAAGCTGCCCGAGGGAGGAGGTAAAGGGAAGGGGTTGGTTCTTGGTTCTTTCTGTACTTTTCCAGCACACTTTGTCATGAGTTGATCATCAAGCAGCTTTGACTGGGTTCTGTAGAAGTCCACGAGCTGGGTCAATTCCGCTGAACAGGAGAGAATGGGAAGGCTAGGGAGAACAAAACAAAAGCCACCCCTGAGATCTTTTTCTGTATTATTTGTTGGCATTTTACTTTAGTGTTAGCCATGGCTCAGTTGGTAGCACTCATCGCTTCTGAGTCAAGAAGGTTGTGGGTTCGAGTTCCACTCCAGACACTTGAGCATAAAAATCTAGGCTGACACTTCAGTCTGCACTGTCGGACGTGCCGTCTTTCGGATGAGACATTAAACCGAGGTCCTGTCTGCTCTCTCAGGTGGATGTAAAAGATCCCATGGTACTATTTCGAAGAAGAGCAGGGGAGTTCTCCCCCGTGTCCTGGGGTCAATATTTATCCCTCAATCAACATCACTAAAACAGATTATCTGGTCATCATCATATTGCTGTTTGTGGGAGCTTGCTGTGCACAAATTGGCTGCTGCGTTTCCTACATTACAACAGTGACCACACTTCAAAAAGTACTTCATTGGTTGTAAAGCACTTTGGGACGTCCGGTGGTCGTGAAAGGTGCTATATAAATGCAAGTCTTTACCTTTTTTTAAATGTTTACGTCTGAATCACTTAAACATGATAGCAGTGTTAGTGCAAGTGGAATGACGTTAAAGGCTATGTTGATTAATACATTTATCCCTCGCAACATACATAACCCAAGAAAAACTGAGAGAGCTCCAACTTTGAGTGGTTAGAATGGCGACTTAAGCAGATATTAGGGAAAAGTACGGTTTTTCCTCAAACAATGAAATAAATCTAACTCCCACTAGCTAAATCTATCACCTCTGGTTTTTGCTGAGTTTAATTTGCTGGCTTTAAACATTTTTATTATGTTTATAAAGGGGATCAAGTGAGCAGAGCTGCTTTCTTACAGTGTGGTCTTGCTACTAAAAGCAAACAGATAAATGAATTAGAATATAACACTGACAGGACTCTCAAACAGAATGAGATGAACAGAAAAAGATTAAGAGCAACCCTCATCCCTATAAAATTGAAAAACCAAACACATTTATAGAACCAGTTTGAAATATTTGCACTGTTTAGAAGAGACTGATAGAAACTTTGCAGCGAGCACATTGAGCTGCAAAATATTCAAAGGCTTCGCTCGTCATGCAGCAAAACTGTCGCATTAAAACAGCCATGTTATTAGAAAACCTTTATAAGCTGGCTAGGCACAGGGAATGATTGAGTATGTAACAGCAAAAGCTAAAAGTAGAGCCTGATGGGCTGGTCATATCCCAGAGAGAATATCACTACACAAAGCGATGAAGAAGTTATATTTACACAGACAGCTGAGCCCCACCATTAATTCCCAGCAGGGCTGACTCCAACTTATCATCCACATTCAGTTACAGTGCTTTGAGTTCAAAGGAATACCACAAAAGTTTAATGTGTCTTTTCTGTAATGTTAAGTACTTTGTCTGTGCAGGACTCAGTCAATGCCAACAATTTCAACAAAGCATTAACACTTGTTATCTAGCCCATTTTACAGCATCATCTACATTAAATAATAGCTATCTATTGAAACCTTAATTCGAGTAATTGAGATGTACTTTTTCAACAACAGCATTTGTACCTAAGTAGCACCTTTCACGTAGAGAAAAAGTCCCAAGACACTTCACAGAAATAAATGGATGTTGAGCCAAAGAAGATATTACAGTAGAAGGGGTTACCAAAAGCTTGGCCACAGGGATGGGTTTTAAGGAGGGACTTAAAAGAGGACAGGGAGTTGGAGAGTTGGAGGGGCCTAGGCAAGGAATTTCAAAACATGGGGCCGAGGCAGTTGAGCACATGACCGCCAATGGTGGGGCAAAGAGAGGGGATTGCACAAAAAAAGAATCGAGAACCAAGTTCAGGGGGAATTGTAGAGCTGAAGGAGGTTAAAGAGATAGGAAGAGCAAAGCCATGAAGGGGTTTAAAAATGAGAATGATATTTTTAAATTGCAGGCAGTCAGGGACCGGGTGCAAAAGTAGGTCAGCAAGGGCGGGGTGATGGGCGAGCAGGACTTGTTGTGTCACAGAATAGGGGCAGCGGAGTTTATGAAAGGTAGACAGTGGGAGACTTGCCAGAAGAGCGTTGGAATCGTCAGGTCTGGAGGTGACAAAGGCATAGATTAGGATTTCAGAAGAAAATGGGCTGAGTTGGGGATGAGGTGGATAATGTTAGAGGTGGAATTAAGCATTTTTTGTGATAGAGAAGAAATGGGGTCAAAAGTTCAGCTTGGAGTCATTGGGGGCAATTTTGCCGGCGCTCAGGGGTCGGGTTTGGAGGCGGGGCTGCTGGCAAAATCAAAAAGATTGGCAGCGGGTCCTGAAGCCGCTTCCAACCTGCCTCCAATCAATCTTCCTGGGAGTCAGGTTCCCGATTTGCGCAGGGATCCGACTCCTAGCGACGGGAAGAAGATAATAGCCACTTAAGTGCTTGTTAACAGGCAGTTAACAGGCAGTTAAGAGGCTTTTTCCAATTTTGACACTTCTGCTGCAGGCTTCCCGATGTCGGGAAACCCCGCCCGGTTAAGTGTGGCATGCTTTGGGTCTACTGTAATGTTTGTGTATAGATGACAGCTGCAGAAGTGGTGTGAAGAATGCAATGGGACACTGGTGAGTTGCAGAGGTAAGAAAATGTTGGGAAAGTCATTTTTAATGTGTTTAGAATTTTCTGTACGTGACAAGCTTTGAAGTGTTTGTATAGTCCCACCTCATTGGGAGAACCTCTCTCACCAGTGACAGGTCGCTTCTGTAACCTCACCTACAGCTGCCATCTGTTTTAGCCTAAGGAGAGAGTCACTGGAGAGCCTGGGTGCAAGGGCTCTCTTTTGTACAGTGATCGTCAGTGTTTGCAGCACCTCAATGCTGTCAAACACTGAAAAAATCATGTGAAAAAAAAATGAGCGTGTCCCCTTTAAGAAAACCGGCAGATGACGCATCATCACCTGACGTCATCTGACACCAACTTTCTCTTAATTGGCCGGCAAGCCCGCAGGGTGGGCTTAACAAGGCCAATTGATGCAAAATAGCATCGGATGTTGCTGGGGGCGGGACTAGAACCCGAAAGGCAGCAGTCCCGCCCCCAACGCTCCTCTTCAGGTAAGATCCCGGCCAAATAGTCCAGTTGGGCTGAATGGCCAGTTTCTGTAATTCTATGTCTGTCTCTCTCTGCCCCTCTAATCTCTCTTTCCCTTTCTCCCCAATCTGTGTTCCCAGTGTCTGTTGCAACAGTGATCCAGTGTGTCTATAGCCCTTCATTCTCTCTCACTCTCCGGAATCTCCTCCAGCCCTACAACCCTCCGAGATATCTGCGCTCCTCCAATTCTGGCCCCCTTGAGCATACCGGGTATTAATTGCTCCACCATTAGTGGTGCATTCAGCTGCCAAGGCCCTAAGCTCTGGAATTCCCTCCCTAAACCTCTCCGCCTCTCTATCCTCCTTTAAAATGCTCCTTAATACCTTCCTCTTTGACCAAGCTTTTGGTCATCTGCTTTAATACCTCCTTATGTGACTCGGTTCTAAATTTTGTTTGATAACGCTTCTGTGAAACGCCTTGGGACGTTTTACTACATTAAAGGCGCTATATAAATACAAGTTGTTGTTGTTGTCCCTCTAGAGAACACTTTTGGTGGCAATGAGCGGGCAGAGAATGGGCCATGGATAAAAAGAACAGGTTGGTGCCAACTCCAGTACATGTTTTCTCGACAACAGGCTTCTTCAAGGGGGTAGGCAGTAACGAATGACCTGAGAATAGGGCACAGAGCTTGGAGACAGAGGTGGGTGAATGGCCATTGGAGTAGAAGCTGAGAATTTGGTGAAAGTAGGAATTTGGTGGAGAGGAGGAAATCAGTTCTCACACGCAACTCAAAAGAAGGAGTTGAGCCACAGAACCCAAGGATTCCAAGATAAATATCTAGGCTAATATCTAGATATCTAATATTTAGGTTCTGTATGTTTAGTTATCTCAGTTAATCTTGTTAAGCTTGAGTAAATATTTAGTCATTGATTAGTTCGCTTTGAGGAGCGAATAGAAAAATAGAAGTGTAGTTTAGACCGAGTTAACCAATTATATAAATAATCACCTTATATCTAAGGAGTTTATTTTAAGTTTCTAATAAGAATGGAGGGACAGCTGCGACCCGTAGCCTGCAATTCCTGCGCCATGTGGGAAATTCAGGATGCTTCATATGTCCTGGAGGCCCACATTTGCAGGAATTGCCTCCAGCTGCTCAAACTCATCCTGAGGGTTTCTGAGCTTGAAGGGCAGCTGGATTCACTGCAGGGCATGCGGGTGGCTGAATGTTTCCTGGATCGCAGGTTCCAGGAGGTGGCCACCCCACAGCCAGATGCAGTCCAGAATAGCAAGTGGGTGGCCACCTGGAAAGGTAGGAAGCAATCCTCCCAGAATGTGGCACTCTCAAACTGATATTCAGCATTGAATGCTGGTGAGGGTGACGACACCTTGCAGGGGTGCAGTCCCGAGCCTGGCACCGTAGGGCAAAGGACTGCACAGGGGGGTACAGCAAAGTAGGAACGCAGTAGTAATTGGGGATTCGATAGTCAGGGGGACAGACAGGCAGTTCTGCTATTGTCGACGTGAGACCCATATGGTATGTTGCCTCCCGGAGAGGGTGCAAAACATTCTGCGGGGGGAATGGGGAAGAGCCAGAAGTCGTGGTCCATGTGAAACCAACAATATAGGGAGGAAGAGGGTTGAGGTTCTGCAGTCAGAGTTTAAGGAGCTAGGGAGGAAGTTAAAAAGCAGGACCTCAAAAGGTAGAAATCACTGGATTACTCCCAGTGCCACACTTGTGAGAGTAGAAATAGGAGGATATGATAGGTTAATGCATGGCTAGCGACATCATGCAGGAGGGAGGGCTTCAGATTCCTGGGACATTCAGACCAGTTCTGTGACAGGAGGGACCTGTTCCAGATGAACAGGTAGCACCTGAACAGAGCTGGGACCATTATCCTTGTGGGCAGCTTAACTAATGCTCTGGGGGAGGGTTTAAACTAATTCGGCAGTGAGTTGGGCACTAAGATGTAGTATTAAAAAGTAGAAACAAGGTGCACAGAGGACTGGAATACACAGTTAGAGTGAGAAATAATACAGAATTAGGTGGGATAATAGAAAATATAAAGAGGTCTAACTTAGGTTTGGAGTGCATGTGTGTAAATGCACAAAGTGTGGGTAATAAGCTTGGTGAGCTGCTGGTGCAAATAGCCACGTGGGCAAATGTAGTGGAGATAACGGAGACCTGGCTCAAAAAAGGGGAGGATTGGATGCTTAATACTCCTGGGTACAAGGTATTCAGGAACGATAGGGAAGGAAAAAAGGAGGGGTAGCAGTTTTGATTAAGGAAAATATTACAGTGCTAGAAAGAATATCCTTGAGGGGCCAAAGACAAAATCCATTTGGTTGGAGTTAAGAAATAAAAAAGGAGCTATTACGCTACTCAGCATATTTTATAGGCCACGAAATAGTGTGAAGGAGATAGAGGAGCAGATTTCCAATTACTGAGAGGTGCAAGAACTATAGAGTAGTGATAATGGGAGACTTTAACTACCCCAATATTGAATGGGGCAGTGATTGTGTTAAGGGCAGAGAAGAGGAGGAATTTCTGAAGTATGTTCAGGAGAATTTTCTTATTCATAAGAACATAAGAAGTAGGAGCAGGAGTAGGCCATATGGCCCCTCGGGCCTGCTCCCCATTCAATAGGATCATGGCTGATCCGAATCTAGACTCACGTTCACTTCCCTGCCCTCTCCCCGTAACCCCTAATTCCCTTATCTGCTAGGAAAATGTCTATCTCCATTTTAAATTTATTTAATGTTGCAGCTTCTGCAGCTCTCTGGGGTAGCAAATTCCATAGATTTGCTACCCTCTGAGTGAAGAAGTTTCTCCTCATCTCAGTTTTGAAAGGGCAGCCCCTTATTCTTAGATTATGCCCCCTAGTTCTAGTCTCACCCATCAGTGGAAACATCCTCACCGCATCCACCCGATCAAGCCCCCTCACAATCTTATATGTTTCAATAAGATCGCCTCTCATTCTTCTGAACTCCAATGAGTAGAGTCCCAACCTACTCAACCTTTCCTCATACGTCAACCCCCTCATCTCCGGAATCAACCGAGTGAACCTTCTCTGAACCGCCTCGAGGGCAAGTATATGTTTTCTTAAATATGGAAACCAAAACTGCACGCAGTATTCCAGGTGTGGCCTCACCAATACCCTGTATAACTGCAGCAAGACTTCCCTGTTTTTATACTCCATCCCCGTCGCAATAAAAGCCAAGATTCCATTGGCCTTCCTGATCACCTGCTGTACCTGCATACTAACTTTTTGTGTTTCATGCACCAGGACCCCCAGATCCCTTTGTACTGTAGCACTTTGCAGTTTCTCTCCATTTAGATAATAACTTGCTCTTTGATTTTTTCTGCCAAAGTGCATAACCTCACACTTTCCAACATTATATTGCATCTGCCAAATCTCTGCCCACTCACTTAGCCTGTCTATGTCCTTCTGCAGGTTTTTTATGTCCTCCTCACTCACTGCTTTCCCTCCCATCTTTGTATCATCAGCAAACTTGGATATGTTGCACTCGGTCCCTTCCTCCAAATCGTTAATATAGATTGTAAATATTATGTCCGTGTATGATTGAGACACGGACAGCAGGAGTTGAACAAAACAAGTCTTTACCGAAAGGAGTCAATCGGGAAACTGAAACTATAGAGGCTTACTAGCGCCTTTTATACAGGGGTGGTCACTGCCGGTACTGCAGTCTGAGACCAGTTATTCTCTTAAAGGTACATACACAACAATTCCTCCCCTTTTAGATAAACAGTACATAACATTCATTTAACAACTAAATGATAACTAATTACAATCACAATTACGGTTGCTAGATACATTGGTTGAGTTTAAGCAATTATAAGTTCAGTCTTTGAGGAGGCTTCCTGATTCTGTCTGGATAACGCCTCTTTGGGGTATCAGGTTCATCTGGCAAGGTTGAGATGGGATCAATGTCGTTGTTTGGTTCATCTGCTTCCAATATCACCGATTCTGCGGTAGCTGCAATTGGTACGTCGATTTCATTGCCAGGTGTATCAGATCGTGGTGTGGAGTTGACGTTTTCCAGTGACTCTAGAATCTGGTCAGCATGGCGTCTTACAATGCTCTCTCCAACGTCCACGGTATACATGAGAGGTCCTTGCCATGTACAAATCGTTCCTGGCTGCCATTTCTCAGTGCGGTAGTCCCGGGCCAAAACTGGTTGACCTATCTTAAAACTCCTGGTCGGCCTTTCATTCATATTCTGAAACTGCCTGTTCTCCACATCTCTTCGGACATTTGGCTTAACCAAATCCAAGTGGCATCGTAGTCTTCGATTGAAGAACATCATGGCTGGAGTTTGGTTGGTAACCGCATGTGTCGCATTCCGGTAGGCAAACAAGAAGTTGTCCACCTTGTGTTGTAGGGGTATATCTTCATTACACATTGCCTTGATAGCCTTCTTGAATGTTTGAACAAACCTCTCGGCCAATCCATTAAAGGCTGGATGATATGGGGCAGATGTGTAATGCTTAACACCATTGTTCTTTAAGAACCTCCGGAACTCTTCAGACACAAACTGTGGTCCACTGTCAGAGCAAATCTGTTCAGGCAGCCCATTCCTGGCGAATATGGTTCGTAAAACTGTGATAGTTTTTTCTGTGGTGGTTGAAGACATTTTTATTACCTCTGGCCACTTTGAATGTGCATCCACCGCAATTAAAAACATCGAGTCCATGAAGGGACCAGCAAAATCAATTGCCATGGAGATGAGGGCCACTCCCATGGATGTAGAGGGGCTTGTGGTGGGGCGTTTTGGACCTTCTGGCATCCTGCACAGCTCTTGGTCATCTCTTCGATTTCTCTATCGATTCCCGGCCACTACACAAACGCTCTGGCTAAGTTCTTCATTTTTACCCCACCCAGATGACCCTCATGAAGCTCATTGAGCACTCTATCCGTCAACTTAGGTGGAATTACTACTCTGGATCCACACATCAAGGTTCCTCTGCACACTGACAGCTGTTCTCTTCTCGGCGAGAATGCTGGCAGCAGTGGTTCGCCATGTGCTGGCCATCCCTTCACCGTTAAATCATAGACCCGTGATAGTGTCGGGTCATTTCGTGTTTCCTTTTCTATGTTTGCATTCGTCACAGGGAGACATTCGACTATGGTCGAGTGGAATATCTCCATTGGATCCACTGCAAGGTCTTCTTCTTCCACCGTCGGCAACGGTAGGCGCGACAATCCATCAGCATTCCCATGCTGTTTAGTTCCTTTGTACTCGATGTCATATTGGTGTGCCCCTAGGAAAAGGGACCATCTCTGCAGCCGTTGCGCTGTTATTATCGGTACGCCCTTCTGAGGGTTGAAAATGGAGACAAGAGGTTGATGATCGGTTAGTAGAGTAAATTTTTGACCGTGCAGGTAGTGATTGAACTTCTTCACCCCCCACACTAGGCTGAGGGCCTCTCTGTCAATCTGGGCGTAGTTATGCTCGGCAGAAGTTAACGAGCGTGACGCAAAAGCTATCGGTCTCTCTAAACCATCAAGGAATTTATGTGACAGTACCGCCCCAATGCTGTAGGGAGACGCATCACACGCCAGTCTGATCGGCAGTGCTGGGTTGTAGTGAGCCAATAGTTCTCTTGAAGTGATTAAGTCCTTACTCTTCTGAAAGGCCCGCTTACAGTCATTGCTCCATTTCCATGCTACTCCCGTTCGTAGTAGGACGTTCAGTGGGTGCAGAATTGTCAACAAATTCGGCAAAAACTTATGGTAGTAATTCACCAATCCGAGGAATGACCTCAGTTGCGACACATTTTCAGGCGCTGGGGCCTTAACAACCGCTTCAATTTTGTCAGGGGACTTCTGTAACCCCTCTTCATCAATCACGTGGCCACAATAAGATATCTGTTTCTTAAAAAACTCGCACTTGGGGCGGTTGGCTCGTAGCCCATGTTCCCGTAGTCTAGTGAGCACCTGTTCTAGGTTGTTAAGGTGTTCACTGTCATCTTCACCTGTCACAAGGATGTCGTCCAAGTAACACTGAGTCCCCGGAATCCCTTGCAGGACTTGTTCCACCGCTCTTTGCCATATCGCCGGAGCCGATGCTACTCCGAATACCAATCGATGATACTGGTAAAGACCTTTGTGAGTGTTTATCGTGAGATACTTCCTAGAGGATTCTTCAACCTCCATCTGCAAATATGCTTGTGCTAGGTCAATTTTTGTAAAACGCTTCCCTCCAGATAGTGAGGCGAAGATGTCTTCTATCCTTGGAAGAGGATATTGTACTGTGTGAAGGACTGGGTTCACCGTCACCTTGAAGTCCCCACAGATGCGAACCCTCCTCGGCTCCCCAGACTCATTGTTCAACGTTTTCTTCATGACAGGAACGATGGGTGTCGCCCACTTGCTCCAGCCAACCTTAGACAACACGCCTGCCTTCTCCAGATTCTCCAGCTCTGCCTCGACGGCTGGGCGAATTGCATATGGTACCGGTCTTGCTTTGAAAAACTTGGGAATTGCATTCTCTTCTATTTTTATCAAGGCGGTTACGCCGTTAAGAGTGCCCAGTTCTTGTTGAAATACCTCTTTGGCGTTAGCTAAGATTGTTGACAATCGTCCAGGAGTGACGTCTTCATCTTTTTTACCATCCACCGTCATTGCATGAATGGAGTGCCAATCTAAGCTTATCTTCCTGATCCATTCACGTCCCAATAACGGTGGTCCACCATTTGGCAGTATGTAGAGATACAATTTCCGTATTTTCTTGCCGTTGTATTCGACAGGCACCCTTATCTTTCCTCTGTGGTATACTGTTTGCCCCGTATACGTCGTCAAGACGATGGATGTCTCTCTCAAGGGTATGTGTGAGAATAGCCGCTCGTAGTCTCGTCGATTCATGACAGTTAGCGCTGATCCTGTATCCAATTCCATTTTAACTTGGGACCCTGCTATCGTGAGGGTGACCCAAATGGTTCGGTGATCCTCTTTTGCGATTCATTGTGAAGTTTGAGACAGCTTAGTCTCCTGTTCCCGGATTCACTATCGCTCATCTGGTCTTCGGAACTACTGTCCGTCATCTTTTGTACTTTCTTGTACGGTTCCTTAGTAGCCTTTTTGTTGTCGCTGGTCTTCTTCCCAGACCTGCAAACTCGTGCAATGTGTCCCATCTTTCCGCATTGCCTGCATATTTTGTCCTTGGACCAGCAGTCCTTCTGGTCATGGTTAGTTCTGCCGCAGCGATAACATTTTGCAAATCCCCATGTCATTTTGTGGGTGCCGTATTCCTGTGGCTTTTGTTGTATTTCCGCAGCTCCCCTTGCTGCTGCTTCATACGATACTGCCACGCTGAAAGCCTTATCTAGCGTCAGCTCTTTCTCTGAAAGTAACTTCTTCTGTGTTCCTTCACTCAGGAGTCCACAGACAAATTTGTCCCGTAGGGTATCTGCCAGTCCTGCTCCGAACTGGCAGTGCTTTGATAGCTTGCGTAGTTCTGTAAGGTACTCAGCATTGCTCTCATCTTTATGCTGAGTTCTCCTGTGTAATTTAAATCTTTCTGCTATGAACAGCGGTGCAGGGTTTAGGTGTTCCTGTAGGACAGCAACAATTTCGTTAAAACTCTTCGCCTTCGGTTTGGCTGGAGTAATCAGGTCCCGCAATAGGCCGTACGTTCTAGCGCCCATTAAGTTTAGCAATTCCGATGCCTTTTTCTCATCGGCTATTTCGTTTGCCTCGCAATATACCTCGACTCTTTCCACATACGTGGTCCAGTCCTCTATTGTATTATCAAAGGCAGTGATACAGCCAGTCTTCGGCATCTTGAAAATCTAAAATGGTGCCTCCCGCGCTTTGCCTTCTCCCCCGCTGTTGCTAGCACTGCTTTCGTTTCCGTTGCAACCTGCAGCTCCTCGCGGTTTCCTGCGCGTTTAATATTTCTTTTTTTTATTATTTCCCGTCGTGGAACAACCCTGTGGGACTCTTGCCTCCCTCTTCTCGGGTCTATACGCAGCCCGGCTTCGTAGCACCGGCCGCGCCCTGTGTGCTCCACCCTCTCTCTCTCCTCTTCCCGACAACGCTGCTCGGCCCCGTTGCAAGCCACCCGCTCGAGTTCTCGACCGCCGCAGCCCAGGAAGGATCAGTGTACTACCTGCCACCAGCCCGATTAGCTGAAGCACCGTCGACAGGAACCAGGCCCCGCTTTCGACAGCTTCTCCAGCAATCTTCAACTCCGCTAACTCAGGGGCGGATGCCCACGGTCAACGCCCGTTTCTACTGCTTCTTTCTTCCTTCCGGCCTCGACCTCTGCTCACTTCGCTTCAGGAATGGATCCCAGGAGGTGGTGCAGACTGTAGGTAAGTTCGTATCTGCTCGTCACCAGTATTATGTCCGTGTATGATTGAGACACGGACAGCAGGAGTTGAACAAAACAAGTCTTTACTGAAAGGAGTCAATCGGGAAACTGAAACTACAGAGGCTTACTAGCGCCTTTTATACAGGGGTGGTCACTGCCGGTACTGCAGTCTGAGATCAGTTATTCTCTTAAAGGTACATACACAACAGTAAAGAGTTGGGGTCCCAGCACTGACCCCTGCGGAACACCAATAGTTACTGATTGCCAGCCCGAGAATGAACCATTTATCCCAACTCTTTGTTTTCTGTTAGATAGCCAATCTTCCACCCATGCCAGTATATTACCCCCAATCCTGTGATTTCTTATCTTGATCAGTCACCTTTTGTGTGGAACCTTGTCAAATGCCTTTTGGAAGCCCAAATACACTACATCCACTGGTTCCCCTTTATCCACCCTGTATGTTACATCCTCAAAGAATTCAAGCAAATTTGTCAAACATGACTTCCCCTTCATATTTCCAGCTTTTTGTCTACTTCCCTTCTTAAATAAGGGTGTTACATTAGCAGTTTTCCAATCTGCTGGGACCTTTCCTGAGTCCAGGGAGTTCTGGAAAATAATCACCAATGCATCCACAATCCCTACCGCCACTTCTCTCAAGACCCTAGGATGTAGGCCATCAGGTCCGGGGGATTTATCAGCCTTAAGTCCCATTATTTTATTGAGTACCATCTCCTTAGTGATTTTAATCGTGTTTAGCTCCTCCCCCCCCCCCATTGCCCCCTGTTTGTCCAGTGTTGGGATATTTTTCGTGTCCTCTACTGTAAAGACTGATACAAAATATTTGTTCAGCGTCTTTGCCATCTCCATGTTCCCCACCACTAGTTTCCCGGTCCCATCCTCTAAGGGACCAACGTTCACTTTAGCCACCCTTTTTTTTTTATGTAGCTGTAGAAACTCTTGCTATCTGTTTTTATATTTTTTGCTAGTTTACTTTCATAATCTATTTTCCCTTTCTTAATTAATCTTTTAGTTATTGTTGTTGTGTATGTACCTTTAAGGGAATAACTGGTCTCAGACTGCAGTACCGGCAGTGACCACCCCTGTATAAAAGGCCCTAGCAGGCTTCTGTAGTTTCAGTTTCCAGGTTGTCTCCATTCAGTAAAGACTTGTTATAATCAACTCCTGCAGTCCGTGTCTCAATTATACACGGACATAATACTGGCGACGAGTAAGAAACGAACTCACCTGCAACTCGGCAGCACCTCAGACGACGTTATTGAAGGTCGAAGCCAGAAGAAAGAAAAAAAAAAAATCCAAAGAAACTCGAGAAACGGGCGTCGACCGTGGGCAATCGCCCTCCAAATCATCAAATTGCAAAGTGCAGGAGAGACTGTCGAGAGCCAGGCTTGGTTCTCCAGTCTGTGGTTTCCCAGCTAATCGGGCTGGTGGCAGGTAGTGCAGTGATCCTTCCTGGGCTGCGGCGGGCTAGAGCTCGATCGGGTGGCTCTGCAACGGGCCCGGGCAGCGAGTCGGGAAGCAAAGAGAGAGAGAGAGAGGGTGGAGCACACAGGGCGCGGTCAGTGCTTCGCAGCCGGGCAGCGTTCGGACCTAAGAAGAGGGAGGGAAGTGTCCCAGAGGGTCCGCTCCACGACAGGAACGGTTCTTCAATTAACGGAGCAAATATTGAAGCGCGATAGAAAAATAAAAATACCGCGGAGAGCGGCATTGGCAGCGGCAGCGGCGGGAAAGCGCAGGAGGCGCCATCTTAACTCGGCGGGGAAGAAGTAAAAGCGCGGGAGGCGCCATTTTGATCCATCAGGAATGAAGGCAAAGCGCGGGAGGCGCCATCTTAGATTTTCAAGGTGCCAAAGACTGGCGATATCACTGCCTTCGATAATGCAATAGAAGACTGGACCACGTATGTGGAAAGAGTCGAGGTATATTGCGAGGCAAACGAAATAGCCGATGAGAAAAAGGCATCGGTATTGCTAAATTTAATGGGCGCAAGAACGTACGGCCTATTGCGGGACCTGATTACTCCAGCCAAACCGAAGGTGAAGAGTTTTAACGAAATTGTTGCTATCCTACAGGAACACCTAAATCCTACACCGCTGCTGATAGCAGAAAGATTTAAATTCCACAGGAGAAATCAGCATAAAAATGAGAGCAATGCTGATTACCTTACGGAACTACGCAAGCTATCAAAGCACTGCCAGTTCAGAGCAGGACTGGCAGATACCTTACGGGACAAATTTGTCTGTGGACTCCTGAGTGAAGGAACACAGAAGAGGTTACTCTCAGAGAAAGAGCTGACGCTAGATAAGGCTTTCAGCGTGGCAGTATCGTATGAAGCAGCAGCAAGGGGAGCTGCGGAAATACAACAAAAGCCACAGGAATACGGCACCCACAAAATGACACGGGGATTTGCAAAATGTTATCGCTGCGGCAGAACAAACCATGCACAGAAGGACTGCTGGTCCAAGGACAAAATATGCAGGCAATGCGGAAAGATGGGACACATTGCACGAGTTTGCAGGTCTGGGAAGAAGACCAACGACAACAAAAAGGCTACTAAGGAACCGTACAGGAAAGTACAAAAGATGACGGGCAGTAGTTCCGAAGACCAGATGAGCGATAGTGAATCCGGGAACAAGAGACTAAGCTGTCTCAAACTTCACAACGTAATCGCAAAAGAGGATCGCCGAACCATTTGGGTCACCCTCACGATAGCAGGGTCCCAAGTCAAAATGGAATTGGATACAGGATCAGCTCTAACCGTCATGAATCGACGAGACTACGAGCAGCTATTCTCACACATACCCTTGAGCGAGACATCCATTGTCTTGAGGACGTATACGGGGCAAAAAGTATACCCCAGAGGAAAAATAAGGGTGCCTGTCGAATACAACGGCAAGAAAATACGGAAATTGTATCTCTACATTCTGCAAGATGGTGGACCACCGTTATTGGGACGTGAATGGATCAGAAAGATAAGTTTAGACTGGCACTCCATTCAGGCACTGACGGTGGCTGGTAAAAAGGATGACGACGTCACTCCTGGACGATTGTCAACAATCTTAGCTGACGCCAAAGAGGTATTTCAACAAGAACTGGGCACTCTTAAAGGCGTAACCGCCTCGATAAAAATAGAGGAGAATGCAATTCCATGGTTTTCAAAGCAAGACCGGTACCATATGCAATTCGCCCAGCCGTCGAGGCAGAGCTGGAGAATCTGGAGAATGCAGGCGTGTTATCTAAGGTAGACTGGAGCAAGTGGGCGACACCCATCGTTCCTGTCATGAAGAAAACGTTAAACAATAAGTCTGAGGAGCCAAGGAAGGTTCGCATCTGTGGGGACTTCAAGGTGACGGTGAACCCAGTCCTTCACACAGTACAATATCCTCTTCCAAAGATAGAAGATATCTTCGCCTCACTATCTGGAGGGAAGCGTTTTACAAAAATTGACCTAGCACAAGCATATTTGCAGATGGAGGTTGAAGAATCCTCTAGGAAGTATCTCACGATAAACACTCACAAAGGTCTTTACCAGTATAATCGACTGGTATTCGGAGTAGCATCAGCTCCGGCGATATGGCAAAGAGCGATGGAACAAGTCCTGCAAGGGATTCCGGGGACTCAGTGTTACTTGGACGACATCCTAGTGACAGGTGAAGATGACAGTGAACACCTTGCCAACCTAGAGCAGGTGCTCACTAGACTACGTGAACATGGGCTACGAGCCAATCGCCCCAAGTGCGAGTTTTTAAAGAAACAGATATCGTATTGTGGCCACGTAATTGATGAAGAGGGGTTGCATAAGTCCACTGACAAAATTGAAGCGGTAGTTAAGGCTCCAGCGCCTGAAAATGTGTCGCAACTGAGGTCATTCCTCGGATTGGTGAATTACTACCATAAGTTTTTGCCGAATTTGTCCACAATTCTGCATCCACTGAACGCCCTGCTACGAACGGGAGTAGCATGGAAATGGAGCGCGATGAATGTAAGCGGGCCTTTCAGAAGAGTAAGGACCTAATCACTTCAAGAGAAGTATTGGCTCACTACAACCCATCACTACCGATAAGACTGGCGTGTGATGCGTCTCCCTACGGCATTGGGGCGGTACTGTCACATAAATTCCTTGATGGTTTAGAGAGGCCGACAGCTTTTGCGTCACGCTCGTTAACTTCAGCCGAGCGTAACTACGCCCAGATTGACAGAGAGGCCCTCAGCCTGGTGTGGGGGGTGAAGAAGTTCAATCACTAACTGCACGGTCAGAAATTTACTCTACTAACTGATCATCAACCTCTCATCTCCATTTTCAACCCTCAGAAGGGTGTACCGATAATGACGGCACAACGGCTACAGAGGTGGTCCCTTTTCCTAGGGGCACACCAATATGACATCGAGTACAAAGGAACTAAACAGCATGGGAATGCTGATGGATTGTCGCGCCTACCGTTGCCGACGGTGGAAGAAGAACTGGCAGTGGATCCAGTGGAGTTAGTCCACTCGACTATAGTCGAATGTCTCCCTGTGATGAATGCAAACATAGAAAAGGAAACACGAAATGACCCGACACTCTCCTGGGTCTATGATTTAATGGTGAAGGGATGGCCAGCACATGGCGAACCACTGCTGCCAGCATTCTCGCCGAGAAGAGAACAGCTGTCAGTGTGCAGAGGAACCTTGATGTGTGGATCCAGAGTAGTAATTCCACCCAAATTGAAGGATAGAGTGCTCAATGAGCTTCATGAGGGTCATCTGGGGGGGGTAAAAATGAAGAACTTAGCCAGAGCGTTTGTGTGGTGGCCGGGAATCGATAGAGAAATCGAAGAGATGACCAAGAGCTGTACAGGATGCCAGAAGGTCCAAAACGCCCCACCACAAGCCCCTCTACATCCATGGGAGTGGCCCTCATCTCCATGGCAAAGGGTGCACACTGATTTTGCTTGTCCCTTTATGGACTCGATGTTTTTAATTGCGGTGGATGCACATTCAAAGTGGCCAGAGGTAATAAAAATGTCCTCAACCACCACAGAAAAAACTATCACATTCTTACGAACCATATTCGCCAGTAATGGGCTGCCTGAACAGATTTGCTCTGACAATGGACCACAGTTTGGCCTAGAAATTCAGTGCCCTTAGCACCGATTTTGCGGCGCTAGAGGGCCTAGCGCTGCAATTGGCGCCGGTTCCTAAATTGCCTGCTGCCCTTCCGCGGCAGTAGACTGGTAGCGCTGCGCCGGCACCGATGACGTCATCGGTGTGCGCAGCGTCCCGGTTGCCGTGGTAACCCAGCCCCAAGCCGAAATTCAGTTGCGGCCGCCTCGCCAGTGGCAGCCGCAACTAAGACTCCGGCAAACGAGTGTTGCCGGAGTCTGCGCCAGCGCTTTAAGGAGGCGCGGCGGCCGGCCGCTTTCCCGCCGGCAGCCTGCCCGCAGCTCCCTCCCCGGACTTCTCCCGCCCCCCCCCGGAACAGATGCAAGCCCGGCACTTGTCCGAGGTGCCGGGCTCATTTTTGATGAGATTTGCGCGGGCCGCGGCCGGGTGCAGGCAGCTCCTCCTTAACGGAAGGAGGAGGCCGGCACTTCCCGAGCCTGCCGCACCGCAGCGGGCGCCGCAGCGCCGGAATAGCGCCGCAATGCGGCGCGTTGCGCCAGTTTTCAGGCGCTAAAACCCTTCAGTAGCGCCGGCAGCCGTTTGGGCGCGGCGCTACTGAATTTTTGGCGCGCGCAAAGGGCTTTAGCGCCGGCGCTAACTTCCGGCGCTAAAGCCCTGGCGCAGCGCAAACTCAATTTCTAGGCCTTTGTGTCTGAAGAGTTCCGGAGGAAGCATTACACATCCGCCCCATATCATCCAGCCACTAATGGATTGGCCGAGAGGTTTGTTCAAACATTCAAGAAGGCTATCAAGGCAATGTGTAATGAAGATATACCCCTACAACACAAGGTGGATAACTTCTTGTTTGCCTACCTGAATGCGACACATGCGGTTACCAACCAAACTCCAGCCATGATGTTCTTCAATCGAAGACTACGATGCCACTTGGATTTGGTTAAGCCAAACGTCCGAAGAGATGTGGAGAACAGGCAGTTTCAGAATATGAATGAAAGGCCGACCAGGAGTTTTAAGATAGGTCAACCAGTTTTGGCCCGGGATTACCGCACAGAGAAAAGGCAGCCAGGAACGATCTGTACACAGCAAGGACCTCTAATGTATACCGTGGACGTTGGAGAGAGCATTGTAAGATGCCATGCTGACCAGATTCTAGAGTCACTGGAAAACGTCAACTCCACACCACGATCTGATACACCTGGCGATGAAACCGAAGTACCAATTGCATCTACCGCAGAATCGGTGATATTGGAAGCAGACGAACCAAACAACGACATTGATCCCGACTCAACCTTGCCAGAAGAACCTGATATCCCAAAGAGGCGTTATCCAGACAGAATCAGGAAGCCTCCTCAAAGACTGAACTTATAATTGCTTAACTTCAACCAATGTATCTAGCAACCGTAATTGTAATTGTAATTAGTTATTATTTAGTTGTTAAATGAATGTTATGTACTGTTTATCTAAAAGGGGAGGAATTGTTGTGTATGTACCTTTAAGGGAATAACTGGTCTCAGACTGCAGTACCGGCAGTGACCACCCCTGTATAAAAGGCCCTAGCAGGCTTCTGTAGTTTCAGTGTCCAGGTTGTCTCCATTCAGTAAAGACTTGTTATAATCAACTCCTGCAGTCCGTGTCTCAATTATACACGGACATAATAATTGTTTGCTGGCTTTTAAATGCTTCCCAATCTTTTATCCTCCCACTAGATTTGGCTACTTTATATGCCCTTGTTTTCAGTCAGATACTATCCTTTATTACTTTACTAAGCCACGGATGGCTGCCTTTTCTTTTATTCCCCTTTTTCCTCAGTGGAATATATTTATCTTGAAAGATGTGAAATATCTTCTTGAATGTAGACCACTGCTCTTGTACCATCTTACACTTTAATCTGTTTTCCCAGTCCATTTTAGTCAATTCTACTCTCATACCTTCATAGTCTCCTTTATTTAAGCTCAGTACGCTGGTTTGAGATCCAACTCTCTCATCCTCAAACTGAATTTGGAATTCAACCATATTATGGTCACTCATTCCAAGGGGATCCTTTACTAGGACATTTTTTATTAATCCTGTCTCATTATACAGGACCAGATCTAAGATTGCCTGCCCCCTGGTTGGTTCAGTTACATACTGCTCAAGGAACCCGTCCCTAATACACTCTATGAACTCTTCCTCAAGGCTGCCATGCCCAATTTGATTAGTCCAGTCAATATGAAAGTTAAAATCCCCCATGATTATAGCTGTTCTCTTATTACAAGCCCCAATTATTTCCTGATTTATACTCCGACCAACAGAGTTGCAACTGTTAGGAGGCCTATAGACTATGCCCACTAGTGACTTTTTCCCCTTATTATTCCTTATCTCCACCCAAACTATTTCACTATCCTGATCCTTTGACCCAATATCATTTCTGACTATTGCAGTGATTCCATCCTTGATTAACATAGCAACCCCACCTCCCTTTCCTTCCTGTCTGTCCTTCCTAATTGTCAAATACCCTTGTATGTTTAGTTCCCAGTCATGATTATCTTGCAGCCATGTTTCCGTAATGGCCACCAGATCATACCCATGTGTAGTTATTTGTACCGTCAACTCGTCAATTTTGTTACGAATGCTGCGTGCATTCAGATAAAGAACTTTCAAATATGTTTTCTGACAATTTATTCCTGCTTTTACCCCTTTTACTACTTTACCTTTATCATTATACATTCTGTCCCTTCCTGACATGCTCTGGTTTTTAATTCCCCCACTGCTACCTTGCTCTATTGCCTTCTCCGCTGTCATTTTTATTTTTCGCTCTCTTAAAACCTCCACCCCACTAATTAGTTTAAAGCCCTCTCTACAGCCCTAGTTATTCAATTCGCCAGGACTCTAGTCCCAGCACTGGCCAAGTGAAGTCCGTCCCAACGGAACAGCTCTCTCCCGTCCCAGTACTGATGCCAGTGTCCCAGGAAGCAAAACCCATTTTTCCCACACCAGTCTTTGAGCCACGCATTTAACTCTCTAATTTTATTTACCCTAGCCAAATTTGCACGTGGCTCAGGTAGTAATCCAGAGATTATTACCCTTGTGGTTCTGCTTTTTAATTTGGCCCCTAGCTGCTCAAACTCCCTCAGCAGAACCTCCTTCCTTGTCCTATCTATGTCGTTGGTACCAATATGGACCACAACAACTGGATCCTCCCCCTCCCACTCCAAGTTTCTCTCCAGCCCAGAGGAGATGTCCTTAACCCTGGCACCGGGCAAGCATCACAGCCTTTGGGACTCTCGCTCTCGGCTGCAAAGAACTCTATCTATCCCCCTAACGATACTATCCCCTACCACTACAACATTTCTTTTATCTCCCCCCACTTGAATGGCCCCCCGCTCCACGGTGCTGTGGCCGGGTTGCTCATCCTCCCCGCAGTCCCTGTTCCCATCCTCACAGGGAGTAAGAACCTCAAACCTGTTGGACAAGAGCAAGGGCTGCAGCTCCTCCAACACTACCTCCTGGATCCCTGTACCTGCCTCACTTCTAGTCACACCATCCTGACCCTGGCCACGGACTACATCTGAATTAATTAATCTAATTGGTGTGACTACCTCCTGATACACAGAGTCCAGGTAACTCTCCCCCTCCCTGATGTGTCTCAGTGTTTGAAGCTCGGACTCCAGCTCTTCAACACGGAGCCAGAATTCCTCGAGCAGCCAACACTTACTGCAAATGTGATCACCGTGAGCATCAATGGTGTCCACCAGCTCCCACATATTGCAGCAGCAACACATCACCTGATCTCCCATTCTATGTAATTAATTACATTTATTAATATTATTCTTAAATACCCTCTGCCCCGATTCTAGATGATGAATATCGCACCTTAGAAACTATAAACCACAGAGTTTAAGCTTAAAAAGAGAGAAATACTCACCAACCAATCACTTATCCGCTTTCTGGTGACGTCACACTTGGATTACTTTTTACCTCTCTCCTTCCCTCTGAGTTCCAAGATTGGAGATTGGTACACCTTACCTGGATCTCGGGAGCCTTTATACAGCCGCTCAGCCCGCGATTCCCGCCGATTCTCGCACTGAGGCCTTACCTGGGTCTCGGGAGCCTTTATACAGCCGCTCAGCCCGCGATTCCCGTCGATTCTCGCACTGAGGCCTTACCTGGGTCTCGGGAGCCTTTATACAGCCGCTCAGCCCGCGATTCCCGCTGATTCTCGCAGTATGTTTCCTGCCCAACAAGGAAGGAGGCATTGCTAGATCTAGTCCTGGGGAATGACATGGGTCAAGTGGAGAATATCAGTCGGGAATAGTGATCATAGTATCATAAGGTTTAGATTAGCTATGGAGAAGGACAAGGAGCAATCTACAATAAAAAATACTTAATTGGAGGAGGGCTAATTTCAACAAATTGGAGGAGGTATCTGGCCCAGGTAAATTGAAGTCAAAGACTGGCAGGTAGAAATGTAGTGGAGCAATAAGCGGCTTTTAAAGAGGAGATGGTTCGGGTACAGTCTAGGTACATTCCTACAAGGGGGAAAGGGAGGGCAACCAAAGCCAGAGCTCCCTGGATGACAAAGGAGTTAGAGAGTAGGATGAAGCAGAAAAAGGGGGCGTATGATAGATGTCAGCTTGACAATACAAGGGAGAATCAGGCTGAATATAAAAAGTAGAGAAGTGAAATAAGAGGGGCAAAGACAAAATGTGAGAATAGATTGGCGGCTAACATAAAAGGGAATCCAAAGGTCTTCTATAGGCATATTACCAGTAAAAGGGTTGTCAGGGGAGTTGTGGTACTGTTTAGGGACCAAAATGGAGATTTATTGGTGGATACAGGCGGCATGGCCAGAGGTACTAAATGAGTACTTCGCATCTGTGTTTACTAAGGAAGAGGACTTTGCCAAAGCTATGGTAAATGAGGAGGTTGCCGGAATACTAGATGAGATAAAAATAGATAAAGAGGAGGTACTCGAATGGCTGGCAGTACTTAAAGCGGATATGCCACCTGGTCCGGATGGGATGCATCCTAGGTTGCTGAGGGAAGTAAGGGTAGAAATTGTGGAGGTGCTGGCCACAATCTTCCAATCCTTCTTAGATACAGGGGTGGTGCCAGAGGGCTGGAGGATTGCAAAAGGGAAGAAGGATAAACCTGGCAATTACAGGCCAGTCAGTTTAACATCGGTGGTAGGGAAGCTTTTAGAATCAATAATATGGGAGAAAATTAACAGCCACTTAAGACAATCATGGACTAAGAAAGGAGAGCCAGCACAGATTTGTTAAGGGCAAATCCTGTTTGACTAACTTGATTGAGTTTTCTGATGAGGTATCAGAGAGGGTGGATAAGGGCAGTGTAGTTGATGTTGGTGTATAGGGACTTTCAAAAGGCGTTTGATAAAGTAGCACATAATAGGCTGGTTAGCAAAATTGAAGCCCGTGGGATAAAAGAGGCAGTAGCAGCATGGATACAAAATTGGCTAAGGGACAGAAAACTGAGAGTTGTGTTGAATGGCTGTTTTTTGGATTGGAGGGAGGTATACAGTAGAATTCTTCAAGGTTCAGTACTAGGACCACTGCTGTTTTTGATATACATTAATGACTTGGACTTGGGGGTACAGGGCACAATTTTGATTTTTGCAGATGACATGAAACTTGGAAGTGTAGTAAACAGTGAGGAAGATAGTAATAGACTTCAGGAGGACATTGACAGACTGGTGGAATAGACGAACGCACGGCAGATGAAATTCAATGCAGAAAAGTGTGAGGTGATACATTTTGGTAGAGAGACTGTGGAGAAACAATACAAGGTAAATGGTACAATTTTTAAGGGGTGCAAGAACAGAGAGATCTGGGGGTGTTTGTGCACAAATCTTTGAAGGTGGCAGGACAGGTTAGCAAAGCAGTTAATGAAGCATATGGGACCCTGGGCTTTATAAATAGAGACAGAGCATAAAAACCAGGAAGTTATGCTAAACCTGTATAAAACACTAGTTCGACCCCAGCTGGAGTATTGTGTCTAATTCTGGGAAGGATGTAAAGGCTTTGGAGCAGGTACATAAGAGATTTATTAGAATGGTTCCAGGGATGAGTGATTATAGTTAAGTGGATAGACTGGAGAAGCTGGGGTTGTTCTCCTTGGGGCAGAGAAGCCCAAGAGGAGATTTGATAGAGGTGTTTAAAAATCATAAAGGGTTTAGATAGAGTAAATAAAGAGAAACTGTTTCCAATGTCTGAAGGGTCAATAACCAGAGGGCACAGATTTAAGTTGATTGGCAAAAGAACCAGAGGCGACATGAGGAAAATCTTTATGTAATGAGTGGTTAGGATTTGGAAAACACTGCTTGATAGGGTGGTGGATACAATCAATATTAGCCTTAACAAGGAAACTGGAAGCCAGCAGGACCAGTGGAATCAGGCGACAGGCCGAGCGAAGGCAATGGTCCAGCAAAGGGTGGGAGCAACACCTACAGGCACAGTCCCTTTTGGAATCCTGAGATCAGATAGCATACATAATGTGCATATATATCTGGCCTCTTATCTGGAAGGAGGAGAGCATGCCAGGGGATCTCAGAGACGCCGTAATTGTGACTATCTTCAAGAATGGTGACAAGTCCGATTGCGGTAATTACAGAGGAGTTTCCCTGCTGTCTGCCACTGGGAAAGTCATTGCAAGAATCCTCCTCAATCGCCTTCTCCCAGTGGCCGAAGAGCTCCTCCCAGAATCGCAATGCGGATTTCCGCCCACTAAGGGGCACAATGGACATGATCTTCACCGCACGTCAATTACAAGAGAAATGCAGGGAACAGCACTAATCGCTGTACATGGCCTTCTTTGATCTCACAAAGGCCTTCGACACTGTCAACCGTGAGGGATTATGGGGTGTCCTCCTCAAATTCGGCTGCCCTCAAAGGTTTGTCACCATCCTCCGCCTGCTTCACGACGACATGCAAGCCGTGATCCTGACGAACGGTTCCACCACAGACCCAATTCACGTACAAACCGGGGTCAAGCAAGGCTGTGTCATCGCACCAACGCTCTTCTCGATCTTCCTTGCTGCAATGCTCCATCTCAC
This sequence comes from Somniosus microcephalus, assembly GCF_052327205.1. Classification (NCBI taxonomy): domain Eukaryota; kingdom Metazoa; phylum Chordata; class Chondrichthyes; order Squaliformes; family Somniosidae; genus Somniosus; species Somniosus microcephalus. The sequence continues at coordinate 23,938,852 of NC_140988.1, forward strand.
CCTCAGTAAGCTCCCCACTGGAGTGGAGCCAATTTACAGAATAAACGGGAAACTGTTCAACCTCTGTCACCTCCAGTCCAGATCCAAGGTCGTCCCATCCTCCGTCGTCGAATTACAGTATGCAGGCGACGCTTGCGTCTGCGCTCACTCGGAGGTTGAACTCCAAACTGTAGTGTATGTGCTTTAAGTCAGAACTACTTTTTACAGCTCCTGTATACTGTAGTACCGGCAGTAACCACACCGGTATATAAGCTGTGCGCATGCCTCTGTACTCCAGTCTAGAGATGACCTTCCTCCAGTAAATACCTGTTGTTTGTTTATGTACAGCATCCGTGTAATTCTTTATCCACTAAACCACGGATCTAACAGTGGCGACGAGTGTTGATGCGAATCTACCTGCAACATTAAACAAAACAAAAATAGTCGAGTCCAGGAACACGGGCGTCGACTGCGAGCAACCACCCAGCAGTCAGGCAGAGATCCAACTTCGCTGGGGAGGCTTTGGAGAGCCGGGCTTGGTTCCCCAGCCACAACGAGCAGTAAGAGACTGACGACAGGTCCTGAGCAGACCCTTCCCGAGCAGCAGCGGCTGGAGCCGACCGACGGCAGAGAGAGAGAGCCGGGCAACGTCGACGGGGTAAGAAGAGGGTGAAGAGAGCAGGGCGCAGCCAGGGATCACGGGCTGATCAGGGTCCGCGGGGCGAAGCAAGGGGAGGCGCCATTGAGCCGCGGAGAAGCAGGGAGAGCGCGGGAGGCGCCATTTTGCGAAGCCGCAGCGGAGAAGACGGGCGAGCGCGGGAAGGAAGGAAAGCGCGGGAGATGCCATTTTGTGCCAGCGGAGAAGAAGGGGAAGCACGGGAGGCGCCATTGGGGATAGTTAACGCACAACCAAGGATGCCGAAGAGTGGCAGTATCTCTACGTTCGACAATGAAGTCGAAGATTGGGCGACATATGTGGAACGTATTGAGGTGTACTGCAGGGTGAATGAAGTGCCAGATGCTAATAAAGCACTGGTTCTGTTAAATTCCATGGGTGCAAAAACTTATGGGTTACTGCGAAATCTAATAACCCCAGAGAAGCCGGTAAACAAGGATTTTGGAAGTATAGTAGAAATCCTACAGGACCACTTAAGCCCCACACCGCTGCTGATAGCAGAACGATTTAAGTTCCATAAAAGGAACCAACACAAAGACGAAAGCAATGCTGAGTACCTAACGGAACTGCGCAAGCTATCGAAATACTGCCAGTTTGGAGCGGGACTAGCAGACACGTTAAGGGACAAGTTTGTGTGTGGGCTACAAAGTGAAGGAACCCAGAAACGGCTTCTATCAGAAAAGGACCTTACGCTGGACAAAGCTTTCAATATGGCAGTATCACACGAAGCAGCCGCAAGGGGCGCTGCAGAGATACAATGGAGACCGCAAGAATACGGCACCAACGAAATGACCTATGGAACAGGGAAGTGCTATCGCTGCGGCAGAACAGCACATGACCAGAAAGATTGTTGGTTCAAGGACCAAGTGTGCAGACAGTGTGGGAAAGCAGGACACATAGCAAGAGTCTGCAGGTCTGGGAAGAAAACCAACAGTAAGAAATCTCCACAGGAGAAGTACAAAAAGGTACACCAGGTGATGGACAGTGGTTCAGACGAACAGAAAAGTGACACAGACTCCGGAAGCAAGGAGCTGGGTTGTCTGAAACTACATAATGTAACCGAAATAGAGGATCACCAGACTATCTGGGTTACACTCAAGATAGACGGAGTCCAAGTGGAAATGGAATTGGACACAGGGTCAGCTCTAACAGTCATAAATCAAAGAGACTACAAGCGGCTATTTTCACACATACCCTTGAAAGCTACAGAGATTGTCTTGAAGACGTATACGGGCAAAAAGTCTACCCCAAAGGAAAAATAAGGGTGAAAGTAACATATAAAGGTCAGGAAATACCTAAAATGGATATATATGTATTGCCAAATAGAGGACCACCACTGCTAGGACGGGAGTGGATCCGGAAGATACATTTAGATTGGCATTCCATACAGGCACTGAAGGTGGAGGCCAAAAAGGATGACGACGTCACACCTGGACGGCTGTCAAAAATGCTAACTGACGCAAAAGAAGTGTTCCAGAAAGGACTAGGAACACTAAAAGGAATAACAGCAACAATTAAAATAGGGGATAATGCAAGCCCGAAGTTTCTGAAGGCCAGACCAGTGCCTTATGCGATCAGACCAGCGGTTGAAGCAGAGCTGGAAGGGTTGGAACGTTCAGGAGTACTGTCCAAAGTGGACTGGAGTGAGTGGGCTACACCCATCGTCCCTGTAATGAAGAGGTCGTTGAGTAATACGCCTGGGGAACCAAAGAAGATCCGCATCTGTGGGGATTTTAAGGTGACAGTGAACCCAGTCCTTCACATGGTGCAATATCCGCTTCCATGAATTGAGGATATTTTCGCCTCGCTATCTGGTGGTAAACGCTTCACCAAAATTGATCTAGCCCAGGCGTACTTGCAAATGGAGGTAGAAGAAGCTTCGAAACATTACCTTACGATCAACACCCATAAAGGTCTCTATCAATACAACCGGCTGGTGTTTGGAGTAGCCTCGGCTCCGGCTATCTGGCAAAGGGCGATGGATCAGGTCCTGCAAGGGATTCCAGGGACCCAGTGTTATTTGGACGACATCTTGGTCACAGGCAAAAATGACGGTGATCACCTCGTTAACTTGGAGAAGGTGCTTGCCAGATTAAAGGAATATGGGCTACGAGCTAATCGCCACAAGTGCGAGTTTTTCCAGAAACAGATCTCGTATTGCGGCCACGTCATCGATGAAGAGGGGTTACATAAGTCCCCTGACAAGATTGAGGCAGTAGTCAAGGCTCCAGCACCGGAATATGTGTCACAACTGAGGTCGTTCCTCGGGCTGGTAAACTATTACCACAAGTTCTTACCAAATTTGTCTACGGTACTACACCCGCTGAACACCCTACTGCAAACAGGGGTACCATGGAAGTGGGATGACGAACGTAGACGAGCTTTCCAGAAGTGTAAAGAATTGATCACATCAAAAGAGGTGTTGGCCCATTTCAACCCAGCACTACGGCATTGGAGCGGTGCTGTCGCACAAATTCCCAGACGGGTTGGAAAGGCCAGTGGCCTTTGCGTCTCGGTCACTAACCTCAGCTGAGCGCAACTATGCCCAGATTGACAGGGAGGCCCTCAGCCTATTATGGGGAGTAAAAAAATTCAACCATTATCTGCATGGGCAGAAGTTCACCTTGCTGACTGACCACCAACCACTTGTCTCCATCTTTAATCCTAAGAAGGGCGTGCCAGTGATGACTGCACAGCGGTTACAAAGATGGTCCCTGTTTCTAGGGGTGAATCAATATGAAATAGAATATAAAGGCACAAAACAGCATGGGAACGCTGATGGGCTATCTCGCCTGCCACTGGCTACGGTGGAGGAAGCACCAGCAGTGGACCCTATCGAGATATTTTATTCGTCGATAATTGAACGATTGCCAGTAACAAACACGGATACAGAGAAGGAGACCCGCAATGATCCGACGCTGTCACGGGTATATGAATTGACGGTGAGGGGATGGCCAACACATGGCGACTCACTGTTGCCAGCATTCTCATCCAGAAGAGAACAGCTGTCAGTATGCCAGGGGACAGTGTGGTGATTCCACCCAAGTTAAGGGAGAGAGTGCTAAAGGAGCTACATGAAGGTCATCTGGGGGGAGTGAAAATGAAAAGCCTTGCTAGGGCTTATGTGTGGTGGCCGGGAATCGATCAACAAATTGAAGACCTAACTAAGAGCTGCTTAGGATGCCAGAAGGTCCAAAATGCACCACCACATGCCCCTCTACACCCATGGGAGTGGCCCTCTTCTCCATGGCAACGGGTGCACATTGATTTCGCTGGTCCATTCATGGACTCAATGTTCTTAATAGCAGTGGATGCTCATTCAAAGTGGCCTGAGGTGATAAAGATGTCTTCAACCACTAGAGAAAACGATTGCAGTCCTATGGACCATATTTGCCAGAAACAGTTTGCCAGAGCAGATCTGCTCTGATAATGGACCACAGTTTGTGTCCGACAAGTTCCAAAAATTCATGAAAAGGAATGGGGTAAGGCATTACACAGCCGCCCCGTATCATCCAGCCACCAATGGATTGGCTGAGAGGTTCGTACAAACCTTTAAGAAGGCGATAAAAGCCATGTGCGACGAGGAAATTCCACTACAGCATAAGATGGACAATTTCTTATTAGCCTACTGAAACGCGACACATGCAGTTACCAACCAGACCCCGGCCATGATGTTCTTTAACAGAAGGTTGAGATCTCGTCTGGATTTGCTCAGACCAAATGTGCGAAGAAATGTTGAGGACAAACAATTCCAGCACATCAACGAGAAGCCGACAAGGAGCTTCAATGTAGGGCAACCAGTCTTGGCCCGTGACTATCGAACAGAGAAGTGGCAACCCGGAACGATATGTACAAGGCAGGGGCCATTAATGTACACAGTGGATGTCAGGGAGAACATTGTGAGATGCCACGTCGATCAGATCTTAGCGTCACAGGAAGGCGTCAACCCCATGTCTCGAGTACCTGGGGATGAACCCGACATACCGGTAGCATCTACTTCAGACCCAGTAGCAGTGGAACCCGATGAACTACCCGATGAAAAGGGGTCAGAATCGCCTCTGCACCAAGAACAAGAACCTCCGGAAAGGCGCTATCCCGAAAGGGTCAGGAAGCCGCCCCAAAGACTGAATCTATAAATGGACTTTTTGTTATTGAATGTACATGTAAAAATGTAATTGTTATTTGAATATTAAGGGGGTATTATTAATCTAAAAAGGGAGGAATTGTAGTGTATGTGCTTTAAGTCAGAACTACTTTTTACAGCTCTTGTATACTGTAGTACCGGCAGTAAACACACCGGTATATAACCTGTGCGCATGCCTCTGTACTCCAGTCTAGAGATGACCCTCCTCCAGTAAAGACCTGTTGTTTGTTTATGTACAGCATCCGTGTAATTCTTTATCCACTGAACCACGGATCTAACACAAACCATCATCAACACCTTCACCAAAGCGTACGAGAGCATGGGCCTTAAACTAAACATCTGTAAGGCAAAGGTCCTCTACCAACCTGCCCCCGTCACACAGTACTGCCCCGCGATTATCAGAATTCACGACAAGGCCTTGGACAACGTGGACCACTTTCCATACCTCGGGAGCCTACTGTCAACAAGGGCAGGCGTCGATGACGAAGTCCAACACCGCATTCAGTGTGCCAGTGCAGCCTTCAGTCGCCTGAGGAAGAGAGTATTTGAAGACCAGGACCTCAAACCCGACACTAAGCTCATGGTCTACAGAGCAGCAGTGATACCCGCCCTGCTGTATGCCTCAGAGACATGGACCATGTACAGCAGGCACCTCAAAGCACTGGAGAGGTACCACCAACGCTGCCTCCGCAAGATCCTGCAAATCCACTGGCAGGATAGGCGCACCAACGTCAGTGTTCTTGCTCAGGCCAACATCCCCAGCATCGAAGCTTTGACCACGCTTGATCAGCTCCGATGGACAGGTCACATTGTCTGCATGCCCGATACGAGACTCTCAAAACAAGCGCTCTACTCGGAGCTCCGGCATGGCAAGAGAGCCCCAGGTGGGCAGAGGAAGCGCTTCAAGGACACCCTCAAAGCTTCCTTGAAAAAGTGTAACATCCCCACCGACAGCTGGGAATCCCTGGCCCAAGACCGCACAAAGTGGAGGAGAAGCATCCGGGAAGGCGCCAAACACCTCGAGTCTCTTCGCTGGGAGCAAGCGGAAACCAAGCGCAGGCAGTGCAACGAGCGCATGTCAACCCAAGCACCCCACCCACCTACCCCTTCAACCACCGTCTGCCCCACCTGTGACAGAGACTGTAGGTCCCGCATTGGACTCATCAGTCACCTGCGAACTCATTTTTAATGTGGAAGCAAGTCATCCTCGGTTCCGAGGGACTGCCTAAGAAAAAAAATATAAGTCACAAATACATAAACTTGCACAAGGAACAAAGTGAATGAATTACTGGGGAAAGACATTCAAGAAAATAGCTTTTCTGATCCATAAGATATCAAACTGGAAAAATCATCTGGAAATACTCAGCAGGTCAGGCAGCATCTGTGGAGAGAAAAACTGTTAACGTTTCAGGTCGATGACCTTTCGTCAGAATTGGAAAAAGTTAAAGATGCAACAGGTTTTAAGCAAGTGTAGGGGCAGGGAAAGAGAAGGGTGGGAAAGAACAAAAGGGAAGGTCTGTGATATGGTGGAAGGCAGGAGAGATTAAATCACAAAAGGGATGATGGTGCGAGGCAAAAGGAGATGGTAATGGGACAAGTGAAGAAACAGATTTCCAGCATCCGCAGTATCTTGCTTTTGGAAAAATCATCTGACTGCTTTAGTGCTATTTTTTGCTAAAGTACCTACACTTTGGACTGTTCTAGGTGTACCAGAGCGTGCTTAATGGGTGATGGCACCGGCCATCAATTACTGCAATTAAACAAAAAGAGGCACAACGATCGCTGCCTGCGGAGCCTTTCCAGCAGCTGCTGAGACAACCCGCCCGGGACAAAACTTTCGGATAATCAGGACTCGCGACCGCCTGCCCGGCGTGATGACGCAATACACGCCATGCGCGACCGCCCGCCTGGCTTGAGGGAGCGTGATGACGCAATACACGCCATGCGCGACCGCCCGCCTGGCTTGAGGGAGAATGACGACGTGATGACGCAAGACACGCCGCCCGCCGGACTTGAGGGAGAATGACGGCATGATGACGCAAGACACGCCGCCCGCCGGGCTTGAGGGGGAATGACGGTCTGATGACGTAAGACGCGCCGACCGATCGGACGTCCCAGCGTGATGACGTAAGACAGCGCCCCGGCGTTTCCCCGGTTTCCTTTTTGCGGACTCTTGGCCGTGGGCTCGCTATGGTTCCTCCGGTGCAGGTGTCGCCTTTGATCAAGGTAGGAAGCGGCGGGACTCGGGGAGGGTGATGGCGATAGGGCGCCGCTTGCTCTCAGTCAGCGGATCCGCCGCCTCTCCCAGCGCCCGGGCCTAGTGGAGCCTGAGCTAAGGTCAAAGCAGGACCTTGGGACAGGGACACAGGCCCGGGGATACTGGCAGTGTGTGTGGTGGGGCAACAGGGACGGAGGGGAGAGGGGGCTGAGTCTCTGAAGAAGCATTAGACAAATTGATTTTCATAGAGCTCCTCTTTGCCACCTTAGTTGGAAATAGGCTGTCCGAACCTGGAGCTAAAAGCATTGTGGAAAACTGAGCTAATGTACAATTTTCTGCTTTCAAAAATATGCAAAATATTAACATTGCACATTCATAAACAGTGTGCACGTTGTTCAGGTCTCGCCCCCCTCTGAGTCCTAAAACAAGCCATATTGGCATTTCGACTTGTGAATCATCCTTGATAACCCAGTTATTAGACATATTGGGCCGGAATTTGCTGAAAAATTAACGGCGTGCTGAATGATGCAAGTCGTTAATGTGCAAATCGGCCAGCGGCTTGTAGCGAGAAAGGGATACCCCGTGAATTACGAATCGCCACAAGTTGCTGGACGGTTTGCACCACTCCGCCGTTAGCTTCATGAAAACGGTACCTCACCTTTAACCTTCCCGTGAGCTTCATGAAGTTGCTGCATTTGCACATTGATTGCCCATTAAACTCGCCACAGAAAGTTAAGTCTAGTAAGCAACAGCGTAAGTACTCATTTAATGACTACTGCCAATCAACTTCTCTGGCCCAGAAAGTGAACAATTATAAGTGTGGAATCTCATTCCTTCAGGTAGTGAATTGTTGGAGATTTTTTCTTACTTTATCTTTGTCTTTTTTTTCCTCTCTCAATCCAATCTTTCTTTCCCTGACTTTATTTCTCTCTCGGTACCTGATTTGACATTGAATTCACCCACTCTGATACACCCTCCTTCTCAGTCCTTAAAATCTCATTGGTTAAGGCGATACACTGTTGGTCCTGTCGTTCACCAAGGTCCCAGATGTCCTGTTGCCCACACTTGCAGCAACTTGCAGGGAGAAACACATTTTGAGCTGAAGGGTGCAGGAGAAAGAATAACTAACCGGGCCGTGAGATGCCTCGCTCCAGCTAACTCCGGCCCAATGAGTTGTCTTCTCCATCTACAACAGCAACTTGCATTTATATAGTGCCTTTAATGTAGTCAAATATTGTAAGGTGCTTCACGAGCCTTATCAGACAAAAATTGACACCGAGCAACATGAGCTATTAGGACAGATGACCAAAAGCTTGGACAAAGGTAAGTTTTTAAGGACCGTCTTAGAAGAGTGAGGTAGACAGATTTAGGCAGGGAATTCCAGAGGTTAGGGCCTTGGCAGCTGATAGCATGGCCGCCAGTGGTGGAGCAATTAAAATCGGAGATGCGATTTATATCTACATTTAGTATTTCAAAAGCATGAGGTAACCTCTGATGTAGTTAATTTATAAATACAGGAAACATTAGCGAGGGGGACTGAATAGCTCAGTTGCCTCCTCGCAAATGCAGATATGTGAACCGTTTTGAGTATTGTTTTTCGCCTCCAACACCGAAGCAAATGAACTCTCTTAGCTACAGGTAACTGAAGTCCATTTTAAATTCACATTCTATCTAAAGTCATATGAAAATTAATCTACTACAGAAATTTTGATTGAACCATGAAAACTCTTCTTTCTTCAGGTATGACAATCTTTCAATGATAGAATTATGAAATGGTTACAGTACAGAAGGAGGCCATTCGGCCCATTGAGCCCGTGCCAGCTCTCTGCAAGAGCACTTCAGCTAGTCCCACTCGCCCGCTCTTTTTCCGTAGCCCTGCAAATGTTTTCCTTTAGGTACCTATCCAATTCCCCTTTGAAAGCCACGACTGAATCTGCCTCCACCACCCGCTCAGGCAGTGCATTCCAGATCCTAACCACTCGCTGCGTTAAAAAAAAGTTTTTACTCATGTTGCCTTTGGTTCTTCTGCCAATCATCGTTCATCCTAAGAACTCCTAATTGAAGTATTTGCATGTTGTCGGAACCTTTTATGTTTTTTTCCAAGATGGCACAAGTAGGCTCACTGTTTTTGTGCAGTCTTGTATAAAGAAGCATTTCAAATCAATATCTTCTCCTGAGGGGTGGGTGGGGGGGGGAAGTGAGAATTTGGAATATTGGGCCAGAATTTGCTGTCAAAAATAACAGCAGGGCAAAAGTTGCTGTCCAAATTGTGGCGTTAGCTTTGCGGAAAAGGCATTTCGTCCTTAACCTCCCCTTTTTTTAAGAACTTGTATTTGCCTATTAATTGGCCATTAACCGTGCCACCAAGTTAAGTCCCGTCATTACAAGCGTATGTACCCTTTTAACAACGTGATGTTAATTACTGCCAATTAACCTCTGGTACTGAAAATTATCTATTGCATGTGTGGCGTCTCAATCCTTAAGGTTTTTAATTTTGGGGGAGATTTATAAAAAAAGTCATTAAAAATTTTATTTATTTTTTCTTTGTCTCTTTTTGTACCTAATTTGATATTCAGTTCACCCCCTTTAATTCAGGTTCCTTCTCAGTCCTTCCTGTGTTTACTTCTCAATCCTTAAATCTCATTGGTTAAGGCGATACCCTGTTGCTGTCCCCATTCACTCAGACCCCAGGTGCCCTGTTTCCCTCAATGCGCTGTTATCAGCTTGCACTGTCAGCAACTTTGTGGGCCAAATAGTTTGAGCTGAAGGGTGCAGAGGCAAGTCCAACTAACCGGCATGCCATGCGATGCCCTGCTGCAGCAGATTCTGGGTCATTTTGTTTGTACATATCCTGTTGTATCATTCCAGTGGGGATTTCTTTCTGGAGACTGCGGAGCAAGCTCGAGTGGCCGTATGACCGACTCCTTCTATTTCTTATGTTCTTATGATACTGCTTCAGTAAGCCTGTACTCTATTCTGTTACAGATGGCTAGGTACTCAGCATTGCTGGTTGGTCTCTTCTATGGGAAGAAGCGATACGGTAAGAATCTGAGGTCGTCTTGTCCTGAATGCCGAATTACAATTTTCTGAAGGCCTGGAACAAATTGCTGGCTTTTTTGAACCTATATGGAAAGTACAGCCTGAAGTCGGCATTACTACTTTGTGAAATCTAGGTTTTGCCACATACCAGTTGCTGCACTTTGTCATTCACTCCTTAGGCGACAATCCAACAATTAGTCACAGTATGTGAATAGAACGATAATGATGAAACTGGCAGGGAATTGGAATTCCTACTTTAGGAAACAAAAGATGCACATGGAAAATTCTTAAAATTGTTCGGACAGTCTGTTTAGAAAGAGGCTTAACTGTTCATGTTTGTCTATTTTGTAATGAAGATTACCTGAAGCCTATTGCAGAAGAGGAGAGGAGAATTGAGGGTGAAGAGAAAAAGAAACGAGAGGAGCTTGAACGCATTGCGAAACAATTGGCAGAAGGTATTTGAAAAATAAAATATTGACTCCATGCCACTGCAACTAAACTTTATGTATTGGTGCCCAGTTATGAAAAGTAAGAGATGTACGTGACTAGGAATGTATTTTGTGTAATTTACATTGGGAATGTAGGAACACGAGTAGGTCATTCGGCCCTCGAGCCTGTTCCACCATTCCATTAAATTGTGGCTGATCTGTACCTCAACTCCATTTACCCTCCTTAGCTCCATATACCTTGATACCCTTACCTAACAAAAATCTATCAATCTCCATCTTGAACATTTCAGTTGACCCTACATCCACAGGCTTTTTGGGGAGTGAGTTCCAGATTTCCACTACCCTTTGTGTGAAAAAAGTGCTCTGCTTTTACTCCTAAATGGCTCCGCTCTAATTTTGAAGATTATGCCGCCTTGTCCTGGATTGTACCACCAGAGGAAACTGCTTCTGTGCGTCTACCTTATCGAACCCTTTTATCATCATAAATACCTCAATAAGATCACCCCTCAACCTTCTAAACTCAAGGGACTACAAGACGAGTTTATGCACCCTGCCCTCATAGATTAACCCGTTATGCCCTGGTATAATTCTGGTGAATCTGTGCTGTACCCCTTCCAAAGCCAATATATCCTTCCTGAGGTTCGGTGCCCATAACTGAATGCATGACTGCAGATGGGATCTGACCAAGGCTCTGTACAATTGAAGTATCACTTCATGTTGTCTTCAGCCCCCACCATAAATCTGTTTCTTTGCCACCGATTCCATCTCTCTTCCTGGCCACTGTCTTAGGTTGTACCAGTCTGTTCACAGCCTCGGCATCCTATTTGACCCTGAGCTTCCAACCCCATATCCTCTCCACCACAAAGACTATCTATTTCCACCTCTGTAATATCATAGAGTCATAACGGCCCATGGAATCCGTGCCGACTCTCTGCAGAACAATCCAGTCAGTCCCATTCCCCCGCTCTATCCCCGTAGCCCTGCAAGTTTATTTCCCTCAAGTGCCTATCCAGTCTGCCCTTGAAAACATTGAGTGTGTCCACTTCCACCACTTCCGTCGGCAGCGAGGTCCAGGTCCTCACCACTCACTGAGTAAAATGTTTTTCCTCACCCCCACCCCCCCCGTATCTCTTGCCCAAAACCTGAAATCTGTGTCCCTTAGTCCTTGTACCAACAGCCTTTCCCCGTCTAGCCTATCCAAACCCGTCATAATCTTGTACACCTCTATTAAATCACCCCTCAACCTTCTTTGCTCTAATGAAAACAAATCCAGTTCCTCCAACCTGTCCGTGTAGCTAAGATTCCCCCATCCCTGGAACCATTCTGGTAAATCTCCTCTGCACCCTCAAGGACCTTCACACCCTTCCTAAAGTGTGGTGACCAGAACTGGACGCAATACTCCAGTTGTGACCTAACCAGCACTTTATAAAGATTCAGCATAACTTCTCTACTTTTGCACTTAATACCTCTATTTATGAAACCCAAGATCCTATATGCTTTGTTAACCACTCTCAATATGTCAGTATCGCATATTTCTGCCCTGCCTTAGCCCATCTGCTGCTGAAACCCTCATCCAAACATTTGTTACCTCCAGACTCGACTATACCCAATGCTGCCCTGGACAGCTCACCATCTTCCACCCTCCATAAATTTGAGCTTATCCAAAACTCTGCTGCCTATATCCTATCTTGCACCAAATCCCACGCACTCATCACCCCGTGCTCACTGACCTACATTGGCTCCCACTTCTCCAATGTATCAAATTTAAAATTCTCATCCCTGTGTTCACATTGCTTCATGGCCTCGCCCCTTCCTATTTCTGCAACCATCTCCAACTCTACAACCCTCCCAGAACCCTGCGTTCTTCCAACTCTGGCTTCTTGTACATCCCACACTCCCTTCGCAGCACCATTGGTGGCTGTGACTTCAGCCATCTAGGCCCTAAACTCTGAAAATCGCTCTCTAACCCTCTCTGCCTCTCGAGCTCCCTCTCCTTTTAAGACTGTATTTAAAACCCACCTCTTTGACCAAACTATTAGTCATCCTTCCTAAGTTTTTGGCTCAACGTCGATTTCTGTCTGATTTTGCTTCTGTGAAGTGTCTTGGGATGCTAGTCTGTGTAAAGGTGCTTTATATAAATACAAATTGTTGATTAGACAAGGGTTTGAACCTAGCCCAGGCTGATGGAAGTCTCATCTGTCTGCTTGTGCTATTTTCCACAGCATAAAGCTACCCCTCAGTCAGAGAGCCAGGGAATCTGAACATGTTGTCAAAAGTCGGAGGCCGGGTAGGGTGGGGTAGTAGAGGAGCTTTACCCTGCATCTGTCCAGGGAAAATTTGATACTGACACTGAGTACCCAATATGGCCGTTACACATTTTCCAGTGTTAATATTACTTTGAGCACAACATTTAACCAGATTTTTTTTTAAAATTATTTATTGTGTGTGTATATATAAATAAAACAGTAAATTCATCTCTCATTACAGCCAGCGAAGACACTATTTTGAAATGATTGATGCCGTTAAAAATACGGATGAAGAATGAGTATGCTGCCCTCTCGTTTTGCTAGTATGGACTTGTCAGAAGTATCTATTCAAGACAACTTTCTGGTGTGATTTTTCCACCATCTCAAAATATGAGAGAAAATAAATTTTATTTGAACAATATGCAGTCTTTTGTTTAACTTTATTTCTTTGAAATCTATTGTGGAAAAGCTGTGGACCGTGGGCCAGTGACTGCAGATGTGTCTGTCATGTTTCCATAAGTGGTTTAACATTTTACAATTTGTTTTGTAACAGTTTGTAGTTTGGAACAGCTGAACACACTCCTGAATGTTGACCACTATATACTGTTAAAAAGCCAAACTCATGAGCAAAAAATAAAATATTTTCAGTAATTTACTTCAGTTGTGTTTTTAGTTCGTGTGTCAAGGAAAGCTACACAATGCAACACTTGGGACTGCGAGTGTTTTGTACCTCTGTACCTCCCTAAACCATCCACCTCTGTACCTCCCTAAACCATCCACCTCTGTCCCTCCCTAAACCATCCACCTCTGTCCCTCCCTAAACCATCCACCTCTGTCCCTCCCTAAACCATCCACCTCTGTCCCTCCCTAAACCATCCACCTCTGTCCCTCCCCAAACCATCCACCTCTGTCCCTCCCTAAACCATCCACCTCTGTCCCTCCCTAAACCATCCACCTCTGTCCCTCCCTAAACCATCCACCTCTGTCCCTCCCTAAACCATCCACCTCTGTCCCTCCCTAAACCATCCACCTCTGTCCCTCCCTAAACCATCCACCTCTGTCCCTCCCTAAACCATCCACCTCTGTCCCTCCCTAAACCATCCACCTCTGTCCCTCCCTAAACCATCCACCTCTGTCCCTCCCTAAACCATCCACCTCTGTCCCTACCTAAACCATCCACCTCTGTCCCTCCCTAAACCATCCACCTCTGTCCCTCCCTAAACCATCCACCTCTGTCCCTCCCTAAACCATCCACCTCTGTCCCTCCCTAAACCATCCACCTCTGTCCCTCCCTAAACCATCCACCTCTGTACCTCCCTAAACCATCCACCTCTGTACCTCCCTAAACCATCCACCTCTGTACCTCCCTAAACCATCCACCTCTGTACCTCCCTAAACCATCCACCTCTGTACCTCCCTAAACCATCCACCTCTGTACCTCCCTAAACCATCCACCTCTGTACCTCCCTAAACCATCCACCTCTGTCCCTCCCTAAACCATCCACCTCTGTACCTCCCTAAACCATCCACCTCTGTCCCTCCCTAAACCATCCACCTCTGTCCCTCCCTAAACCATCCACCTCTGTCCCTCCCTAAACCATCCACCTCTGTCCCTCCCTAAACCATCCACCTCTGTACCTCCCTAAACCATCCACCTCTGTACCTCCCTAAACCATCCACCTCTGTACCTCCCTAAACCATCCACCTCTGTCCCTCCCTAAACCATCCACCTCTGTACCTCCCTAAACCATCCACCTCTGTCCCTCCCTAAACCATCCACCTCTGTCCCTCCCTAAACCATCCACCTCTGCACCTCCCTAAACCATCCACCTCTGTCCCTCCCTAAACCATCCACCTCTGTCCCTCCCTAAACCATCCACCTCTGTACCTCCCTAAACCATCCACCTCTGTCCCTCCCTAAACCATCCACCTCTGTACCTCCCTAAACCATCCACCTCTGTCCCTCCCTAAACCATCCACCTCTGTCCCTCCCTAAACCATCCACCTCTGTACCTCCCTAAACCATCCACCTCTGTCCCTCCCTAAACCATCCACCTCTGTACCTCCCTAAACCATCCACCTCTGTACCTCCCTAAACCATCCACCTCTGTCCCTCCCTAAACCATCCACCTCTGTACCTCCCTAAACCATCCACCTCTGTCCCTCCCTAAACCATCCACCTCTGTACCTCCCTAAACCATCCACCTCTGTACCTCCCTAAACCATCCACCTCTGCCCCTCCCTAAACCATCCACCTCTGTACCTCCCTAAACCATCCACCTCTGTACCTCCCTAAACCATCCACCTCTGTCCCTCCCTCTCCTCCTTTAAGACACTCCTTAAAAATCAACATAGGAGCGGGAACAGGCCTTTCAACCCCCCTTGCCTGTTCCGCCATTCAATGAGATCATGGCTGATCTATATCCTAACTCCATCCAGCTGCCTTGGCTCCATATCCTTTAATACCTTTAGCTAGCAAAAATCTATCGATCTCAAATTTTTAAAATTATTAATTGAGTTAGCCTCTTCTGCTTTTTGAGTGTTATACACCTCCTACCACCCTTTGTGTGAAGAAGTGTTTCCTTCTCTCCTGAATGGCCTGGCTCTGATTTTAAGGTTGTGTCCCCTTGTCCTAGACTCCTCCACCAGTGGAAAAAGTTTCTCTCTACCCTATCCCATTCAAAATCCTAAAAACCTCAATCAAATCAACCCTCAATCTTCTATATTCCAGAGAATACAAGCCGAGTTTATGAAATCTATCCTAATTTAACCCTTTGCACCTGGTAACATTCTGGTGAATCTGCACTGCACTCCTAAGCCCAATCTATCCTTTCTAAGGTGTGGTGCCCAGAACTGTACACAGTACTCCAGATATGGTCTAACCATGGCTTTGTATAGCTATAGCAAAAATCCCTTTATATTCTAGCCCTCTAGATATAAAGGCTAACATACCATTAGCCTTTTTGATTATTTTTTGTACCCGACCACTACATTTTAGTGATCTGTGTACATGGACCCTTAAATCTCTTTGGACCGCCACTGTTCCACAATTTAAAAAATACTCGGCTCTATCCTTGTTTGATCCAAAATGAATGGCCTCACACATGCTTGGTTGACCCTCCTAATATCTCCCTCTGGCTTAGCATCCATTTTTGTCTGGGCCTCTGAGAAGCACTTTGGGATATTTTTATAGGTTAAAGGTGCTATATAAATTGCATAACAGCATTGTACTTTGTGTTGAAAATGAGTTGAATACAAATTGGATGATGAATATGGGTAGGTTTACAACTAAACTGAAATAAATGCTATTCATATTTTTACATTAGAAGGCATATCGAGCTGAAGCTGACAAACGGAGAACAGACAAAGGCTAAATTTCCTCGGTCTTACTCCTCCACTATAACTTCCCTGGAAGTGTGTCTCACCTCCTGACTCCCCAAAGCCTTTTCACCATCTACAAGGCACAAGTCAGGAGTGTGATGGAATACTCTCCACTTGCCTGGATGAGTGTAGCTCCAACAACACTCAAGAAGCTCGACCATCCAGGGCAAAGCAGCCAGTATGATTGGCACCCCATCCACCACCTTAAACATTCGCTCCCTCCAACACCGGCGCACCGTGGCTGCAGTGTGTACCATCTACAAGATGCACTGCAGCAACTTGCCAAGGCTTCTTTGGCAGCACCTCCCAAACCCAGGACCTCTTCCACCTAGAAGGACAAGGGTAGCAGGCGCATGGGAACACCACCACCTCCAAGTTCCCCTTCATCTCACACACCATCCTGACTTGGAAGTATACCGCCGTTCCTTCATCGTCACTGGGTCAAAATCCTGGAACTCCCTAACAGCACTGTGGGAGTACCTTCGCCACATGGATTGCAGTGGTTCAAGAAGGCGGCTCACCAACACCTCAAGGGCAATTAGGGATGGGCAATAAATGCTGGCTTTGCCAGTGACGCCCACATCCCATAAAAAAAAATTTTAAAAAAAAAAACCCGTTTATGTGGCAATTTCGGCAAAGTTACGATTGCGGAGCAGAAGCAGCTCCGCCAAAATTCCTAGCAAAGTGTTTTTCCACATCTTAATTTGCAGTCTTTGCTCTGAAGAAGTGAATGGAATTTGAAAGCTTCTCGGGCAAACAAAGCTTCTGATTACTATCACCTGTGCTTTGCTGATGGTTAGAAAATATAAACACTAATTAGTGGTAGCTGTGAGATGGAAACAGACACATTAAGAACCAATCACAAAACACTGAATTCAGTGTTTGCAGCGATTACTTAAAAATTTACAAAGCAGTGCTAGCAGACCTGAACTCCCTATTTCTCCACCAATGCTGTTAGACCTGTGTCCTCCCATGCTCACTGCTGACCAATAGCAGCAATCCATCAGTGAGCCAAGCCATACCATCCATCCCGCACAATAATCATGGTTCCATTCTTGGCCGCCTCATTTGCAGATGCCTTGGAAACAAGCAGAGGATCAGTTTCCATATGTCTGTTGATGGCACTCAACTTTACTGCTTCACCACCACCCTCAATTACACAATCATCTGCTTTCAGACTGCCTATTTCATACCATGTCATCGATGAGTTGCAACTTTCAGCAAACTGAACTCCGGGCAAGTCTAATCCATTATCTCTGTCTCCCAACAATAACTTCTTGGAATGTTCACTCTAGACGGACCAGATGGTGTGCAACCTCAGTATCCTGTTCGACTCTGAGCTGGGCTTCATAGCCCATGCCTCCATCATTAAGACCGCTTACTTCCACATCAGCAACATTGCTTGCCTCTGCCCCTTCCTCATCCCACCACTGCTCAAATCATTTTCCACATTTTTGTTCCCTCAAGACAAGACTTCTCATGCCCTCCCTGCTGCCTTCCAGCTCTACCCGACACAAGTTCCAGCTTTCTGAAGCCCTGCTCCCCACATTCTATCCTACTCGCCCATCACCTCTGTCCTAACAGATCTCCACTAACTCCCTGTCCTCCAAATGTACTGAATTCAAAATCCTTGTCTTTTTTTTTACAAATCCCTTTGTGGCCTTGTTCCATCCTACCTTGTCCTTCTGTCCTACATCCCAAACTGCACTCTTTCATCCTCCAACCCTTCTCCTGTCAGTTAGCTAATATATGGAACTGCTTTGCCTTGCTACTTCTCTTCCCATCATTAACAATTTTCAAAATCTCCTTTGAACCATGATTTTGGCTATCTCTTCACTACTGCTCAATGTCTGCGCTCTCCTACTTGAAGCTGAAGACCAAAGCTATCAACTGGAGCCCTGGCTCATGACCCCTTTCATACATCCAAGGACTAGACCTGAAGAAGGATACAATGGGACAAATGCCACTACCCGGGTTTTGATGTAGCAGACAATTGGGATGCTGAAGCAGAACTTCCAATGCCTAGATCTACCAGGGGAGTTTTGCTGTACAGACTAGACAAGGTTTACAAGATTACTGCAGTCTGCTGCACCCTATACAACTTCACCCTGCTAAAGGTCATTGCCATGACTCATGGAGATGAAGAGAGACCAATGCTATAGGAGTGCCAACTTCAACAACTGGCAGAAGAGATATAGGGAGACCAACTGTTCATTCAGAAGGAGTCTTAAGGCAGGTTGTAATACACAACCTTTACTTAAGTGCCTCTATCATCTAATGCACAACAGTCAGTTGCACATATGCTTACCCAGGCAAAGAACAGGGTCCTGCTATTGCCCTCAACCCCTATGAATACTATTGCATCTCTCCACAATAGCTATATTATGCCGCATCCCAAATTAACTTCCACAATACATCAGTGTGCCAGTTAACCCAAATTTAATTCCCTCTGGCAGTATGGTGCAGGCGTTCAGTGTGTTTTACCTCATTGTGATCGTGTATGGTAAATGTCTTCTACTTTCTAATTGTGCCCTAAGTGTTTCCCTGGTGGGAGGAGGAAGTGAAGTAGATGGTTGTTACATGTTGGTGTCTGTCTTTTTGTCCTGAGAGACACTTCCAGCATGGTAAATGCCATTCCCTTACTGTTGGACACTTGCTCAATATAGCTTGAATTATGTGTGGGAGCATTGAGTTTGCTGAAGCCCTGTGTTTATGACTCTTTCAATCTGATTCCACAAAATAGTGAATCCAGCCATGACAGACTGCTATACCTTGGATCCTAAGGTCTCTAATGCTCCAGTAACAGGGCAGAGGTTGAGTAATCTGCAACGAGTGGCCTACCTCCAACCCCTCAAAGCCTCCACCATCTACAAGGCTTAATTCAGGAGTGTGATGGAACCCTCACTACTCACCTGGAACGATGCAACTGCAACAGCACTCAAGAACCTCAACACCATCCATAACGGAGCAGTTCCCTTAATCAGTGCCCTTGTCACTGGGCTCAGTATCCATCTCTTCCAGCACTGGCACACTCTGATTGCAGTATTTAGCATCTACAGGATGCACTGTAGCAACTCACTGAGCTTTTTCGACAGCATTTCCCAACCCATGACCTCAACCATCAAGAAGGGCAAGAGCGGCAATAAATGTGGCTTTGCCAGTGTCGCCCAAATCCCAAGAACAAATATACATAAAAATGTGACAGCATTCATGATGGAAAGTATGCCTGACCATAGGACTTTGGCCAAGGTGGGTGGGGGGCTCTGCTGTAGGGAGCCCTACTTCCATGGTGGTCTGCAGCTTGGTCAGACAGCCAAGTAGCTTTGCACAGATGCACATAGACACGTCCTAACTGTATAGGCTGCTTGGTGCATTTGTAGGCAGGCCCTGTGAGGTCTGAATCCCCAAGGACCACAGCTGCAGGAGCACTCGAACTCGCTCTGACCAGTAGGTTGTGGCTGCTCCAATGCACTTGCCCCTCCCTCTGTTGTTTTGCACTTTACCAGGTGTTCCCACCTGCAAGTTCCCCACTCCAGAGACTTCAGCACAAAAATCTAGGCTGACACTCCAGTGCAGTGCTGAGGGAGTGCTGCACTGTTGGAGGTGCCGTCTTTTGGATGAGACGTTAAACCAACGTCTGCTCTCTCAGGTGGACATAAAAGATCCCATGGCACTATTTCGAAAAAGAGCAGGGGAGTTATCCCCAGTGTCCTGGCCAATATTTATCCCTCAACCAACATCACCAAAACAGATTATCTTGTCATTATCACATTGCTGTTTGTGGGAACTTGCTGTGCACAAATTGGCTGTCACGTTTCCTACATTACAACAGTGACTACACTTCAAAAAGCACTTCATTGACTGTAAAGTGCTGTGGGACGTCCGGTGGCCGTGTGAGGCACTGTATAAATGTAAGTCTTTCTTCTTTCTTTAAAGTCACTCATTGACCTAATTGAAATCATGTAAATGAGCTGATGTTGAATTATACCACCCAAAGAGCAGCAGTCCTGCATTATTACACCAGGACTGCATTATCGGCCTGTGTCTCTGTTACTCTCACTGCTTCTCCGTTACTCTCTGTGACTCTGTTACTCTCCCTGTGACTCCGTTACTCCCTGTGACTCTGTTACTCTCCCTGTGACTCTGTTACTCTCCCTGTGACTCTGTTACTCTCCCTGTGACTCTGTTACTCTCCCTGTGACTCTGTGACTCTGTTACTCTCCTTGTGACACTGTGACTCTGTTACTCTCCCTGTGACTCTGTGACTCTCCCTGTGACTCTGTTACTCTCCCTGTGACTCTGTTACTCTCCTTGTGACACTGTTACTCTCCCTGTGACTCTGTGACTCTCCCTGTGACTCTGTGACTCTCCCTGTGACTCTGTGACTCTACCTGTGACTCTGTTACTCTCCCTGTGACTCTGTGACTCTCCCTGTGACTCTGTTACTGTCTCTGTGACTCTGTTACTCTCCTTGTGACACTGTGACTCTCCCTGTGACTCTGTTACTCTCCCTGTGACTCCGTTACTCTCCCTGTGACTCTGTTACTCTCCCTGTGACTCTGTGACTCTGTTACTCTCCTTGTGACACTGTGACTCTCCCTGTGACTCTGTTACTCTCCCTGTGACTCTGTGACTCTCCCTGTGACTCTCCCTGTGACTCTGTTACTCTCCCTGTGACTCTGTGACTCTCCCTGTGACTCTGTTACTCTCCCTGTGACTCTGTGACTCTCCCTGTGACTCTGTTACTCTCCCTGTGACTCTCTGACTCTCCCTGTGACTGTTACTCTCCCTGTGACTCTGTGACTCTCCCTGTGACTCTCTGACTCTCCCTGTGACTCTCTGACTCTCCCTGTGACTGTTACTCTCCCTGTGACTCTCCCTGTGACTCTGTTACTCCCCTTGTGACTTTGTTACTCTCCCCGTCACTCTGTTCCTCTCCCTGTATCTCTGTTACTCTCCCTGTGTCTCTGTTACTCTTCTTTCTCTGTAACTGTCTTCATAGTCTCTCTCTATGTGTCTCTGTTGCCAGTTCGAGCCTCAATCAAGAACTTGAGCATGTAGGAGCCGATAATAAAATTACAGATGGCCGATGCACTGAAATGCATCAGATGCCTTTTTGCCATGTTATTCGGTGCGGAGACATGAGTCCTTCAACACAGCTGAAGCAGCCAATGAACCCCAATGCATGCAGTGAGCACAAAGGGCGATTAGAGCAGCACACAAGCTGTGAGCAAAGGTCATTAGGTCCCCAACTGTCACTCAAAGTATAGGGCTGCTCCATAATGTGACTGGAGAGCCTGTGCAGTGTCCCAGCCAAGCAGTGCCTATTTGGAACCGGCGCTGAAGGGGAGATAACTATTTTTTAAAAACTCGCACCCTGCCTCCAGCACCCAAGCCTCCATTACCCTTGCTAGACACGCCTCCCTCGTGCAACAAAAATAATCGCCTCACACACACAAGGGGTAGCTAGCAGCTCTTTACTGGCTGCTGGCACCTGACATTCCAGTCCTGGTGCTCCCTGCCCACTGTGAGCGACAGATCCAGAGTGCTAGAAAATGATGTAAGTGAGCTGACCTCATGGTATCAGGCAAGGTCGGCTCATGTGCGCACGTAACATTATTGGTCCTGTAATCTAACTGACACTCCAGTGCAGTACTGAGGAATCAGGTGTTAAGCCAAGGCCCTGTCTGCCTGTACTAGTTGTTCACTTGATCCCATGGCACTATTTGAAGAACATGGAATTCCTCCCAACAACAACAACAATTGGTTCATTCATTGCTGTTTACGAGATCTTAATACGCACAAAATGGCTGCCATGTCTGCCTGCAAAATAATAGTGACTACAGTTCAAAAAGAACTTATCTTCTGTTAAGTGCTTTGAAATATTCATGAGAGATGTGATAAGGTGCAATATAATTGTAAGTTCTCTGTTACTCTTGCTCTTTTTCTCTGTGCTTCTTTCTGTTACTTTCATGAGCTACCCTTCAATACTGCTCTCTCCTTCAAATAACCCAGGCAATAACGCTGGCTTTTAAATAAAAGAATTGTGACTGCTGCCTGGGAAGTGGCCATTGGCCGGCGTGATCCTGAGCTGCTGGTCCCTGACCACCTGGACGTTCATGGAGTGAAACTCCTTCCACTTAATGAAAATCTTGTGTTTAGAGACCCATCCTGGACTTTGGAGAATCGTGTGATATGGCAGTGTTGCAGTGCCCATTATTCTGCGCTTGCTTTTCCCTAGCTAAAGTGATGAAGGCATTTGCCCCGGTGAACAAAGCTTAAATTCGTTACCATAATATTGCATACGGTATTGAAGATCCCACACCATTTGTGTGAGAACTTATCCGTTAGCACAAAAAGGCCCCCGGTATATCACGCAAAGAAAGCCACAGATGGAACAATGTTGCTTGGTAGAAAATCTACCCCATACCCTTTCCCTCCAGTGATCATCAATTGCTCTCTTCTCCTCCCACCATCTCTCCATGCACCCCCACCATCTGTGTTCCTCACAGTTCATCAGTTCAGTGCACTGTATAGGATGTTCCTCTATAAGGAAATGGCAGAAATGTTAAACAAATATTTTGTATCTGTCTTCACAGTGGAAGACACAAAAAGCATACCAAAAATGGTGGGGAACCAGGGGTCTAATGAGGGTGAGGAACTTAACGTAATTAATATAAGTAGAGAAAAAGTACTAGAGAAACTAATGGGACTAAAAGCCGACAAATCCCCTGGACCTGACGGTCTACATCCTAGGGTTCGAAAAGAGTTGGCTGAAGTGATAGTGGATGCATTGGTTGTGATCTTCCAAAATTCCCTAGACTTTGGTTATTGAGGTTATTCACTTTGGTAGGAAGAATAGAAAAACAGAATATTTTTTAAATGGTGAGAAACTTTCAAATGTTGGTGTTCAGAGAGATTTGGGTGTCCTCGTGCAAGAAACACAGAAAGCTAGCATGCAGGTACAGCAAACAATAAGGAAGGCAAATGGCATGTTGGCCTTTATTGCAAGGGGGTTGGAGCATAAGAGTAAGGAAGTCTTGCTACAATTGTACAGGGCCTTGGTGAGACCACACCTGGGGTACTGTGCACAGTTTTGATCTCCTTATCTAAGGAAGGATATACTTGCCTTGGAGGCGGTGCAACAAAGGTTCACTAGATTGATTCCTGGGATGAGAGGGCTGTCCTATGAGGAGAGATTGTGTAGAATGGGCCTATACTCTCTGGAGTTTAGAAGAATGAGAGGTGATCTCATTGAAACATACAAGATTCTGAAGGGGATTGACAGGGTAGATGCTGAGAGGTTGTTTCCCCTGGATGGAGTGTCTAGAACTAGGGGGCATATTCTCAGGATAAGGGGTAAGCCATTTAAAACTGAGATTAGGAGGAATTTCTTCACTCAGAGGGGTTGTGAATCTTTGGAATTCTCTGTCCTAGAGGGCCGTGCATGCTGAGTCTTTGAGTATATTCAAGGCTGAGATCGATAGATTTTTGGACTCTAGGGGAATCAAGGGATATGGAGAACAGGTGGGAAAGTGGAGTTGAGGTCTATGATCAGCCATGATCTTATTGAATGGCGGAGCAGGCTCGCGGGGCCGTATGGCGGAGCCGGCTCGAGGGGCCGTATGGTGGAGCAGGCTCGAGGGGCTGTATGGTGGAGCAGGCTCGAGGGGCTGTATGGCGGAGCTGGCTCGAGGGGCCGTATGGTGGAGCAGGCTCGAGGGGCCATATGGCAGAGCAGGCTCGAGGGGCCGTATGGTCTACTCCTGCTCTTATTTCTTATGTTCTTATGTTCTACTTCCCAGGCCCCTGGACAG
This sequence comes from Somniosus microcephalus, assembly GCF_052327205.1. Classification (NCBI taxonomy): domain Eukaryota; kingdom Metazoa; phylum Chordata; class Chondrichthyes; order Squaliformes; family Somniosidae; genus Somniosus; species Somniosus microcephalus. The sequence continues at coordinate 23,962,801 of NC_140988.1, forward strand.
CTGACTGATTCACAGTTAATAACTTAATATGATTAAAAAATCATAGAAATAAAAGCAATAAAGAAAGAATTTGTGTTTATAGAGCACCTTTCACAACCACAGGACATCCCAAAGTGATTTACAGCCAATTAAGTACTTTTGAAATACTGTTGTAATATAGGAAATGTGGCAGCCAATTTGCGCACAGCAAGGTCCCACAAACACCAATGAGATAAATAACCAGATCATGTTTTAATGATGTTGGTTGAGGGATAAATATTGGCCAGGACACCGGGTGGAGCTCCCCTGCTGTTCTTCGAAATAGTGCCATGGGATCTTTTACATTCACCCAAGAGGGCAGACGGGGCCTCGGTTTAACATCTCATCTGAAAGAATGGCACCTCCAACAGTGCAGCGCTCCCTCAGTACTGCACTGAAGTGTCAGCTTAGATTATATGCATATGTCGTTGTAGTGGCATTTGAACCCATACCCGTCTGACTCAGAGGTGAGAGTGCGACCCACTGAGCTAAGGCTGACAATTACAGCTTTATAAGATCTATAAACAACTTGGCATCAGGACCTCCTGTGACCTAGGGGTTCACAGGTGTCTTGAGCCATCCCTAAAAACTGGTGAGCTATGATAATGGAAGTTAATTGTGTTTAGTAAATAGATTTATCAGCATAACATTCATTTGAACTGAGACTGAACAGAATGGATATTCTGTCCACCAATGTAGGTCAGCAACATATTATACTTTAATTGTGTGCATTTAAACTATCAATATTGTTATAGAGGAGAGCAGGTTACCTCGCTTGCTCTACACTGTCTACTATAGAAGGAGAAAGAAAAACTTGCATTTATGTATCGCCTTTCATAACCTCAGGATGTCCCAAAGTGCTTCACAGCCAATGAATTACTTTTTGAAGCGTAGTCACTGTTGTAATGTAGGGAAACAGAAACCTTTGCCCAGAGATCTCACTCATGTGCAATGGGGAGGGGGGGAAATGCAATGACAAACCTTCACTGTTACTGTAGTAGGTCTTTTCTTCCGTTATCCTTAGCAGATGAAGGGAAAGCGCTGTAATCTCATGTATCTATAGATAAACCCCTAGAATTAGGTCAAGCAGTGCTTAAAACCACTGAGCGATTGTACCTGGGTAAATTTAGCCAAGCAGATGTAAATATTCAAGCTGGGAAGGTGAAATGCATAAAACCATTAGATACTGCGGCACACCGCAGTTTACAAGGTAAAGACTGCCTTGACGTAACAGCCGTAGTACATCAATAGATGAATCAGAATGAGTTGTCGAGTGACATTTTAAAGGATTTTCAAACCATCTGGACTGATGCGCTGTATGTATGTTTTATCTGAAAGTATTTAGGGACTAGGAGAAGCCAACGTCTGAAAGAAAGCATGAAGTGGCACCACATCAAACTATTTTTACAATTTTATATATACATACAAGAGATATCCTTGCATACCCTTGGTATTTATATACAACTAACCTGCACCCATCATGCAGTAAATGAATAAGAAAGATGAATTTGTTTTATAGAAATAATATCCAATCATTTAATATATAAAAATGAAATCCACTTTGACCTTGATGTGCATTAATGAAAGGACAGGTGATTTTAGGAAACTGCTGAGTGTTTCTGCTAGATAAGAAGATTTATCAGCCGGTAAATTACTAATCTGCACTAAATGGAATACACTGGAGTGCATTATTATACAACAGTGCCAGTAATCCTTGTAAGTGCTGAATTAACTGCTGTAATACCTAACACAGAGAGCTGTCAAAAATTGTTAATGGCTTTTTTAAATGTGATAGGAACAAGCACTTAAAATCAATGCAATTAATATATTGTCAATATATATGACAATCTAATATGAATGCTAATAATATAACATTTAAGAATGACAGTACAATTCCCTGCTCACCCCATGTTGTTTACGCTTACCTTGTCCAATCTAATCACCAGCAAACCTCTTAAGAATGGAGTATTACCTATTCAGCTTCATATTTTTTAATAGCCTTTCTCTTAACACAAATTGACTATCACTAGAGTTTCATATTTAATATCCAACATTCCATAGTTGTGTCATAAAATTTGATTCTAATCACATTGACCAGCTATTAATATCTTGGTAAGCTGAAATTTATGCTGTTTGTTCAATTCTTGATTGTTTTAAACCAAAACGTAGAGCTACCGGTGCGAAAATAGCACCAATACTAGACTGGCACTGGCCACATGCATGGCTGTTGAACACTGTAGTTTTAAGGTTTTGTGGGTTGGTGTCTATTAATGCGAACTCCACTGTCATATGTTGTTGCAATCTATGGAATTTCATTTTATGTGTTTCACTCTTACCAATACAATTGTAGCCAGAGTACTCCAGCAATAGCTTCTCTTCCTGTTCCCACCCCAACAATTGTTTCTTGGCCCCGCCTCTTTCTCATCTACATGGTGCCTCTTGGTGACATAATCCGCAGACATAACGTTAGGTTCTACATGTACTCTGACGGCACCCAGCTCTATCTCACCAGCACCTCCCTCAACCCCGCCACTACCTCTGAGTTGTCAGACTGTTTGTCCAACATCCAGTTTTGGATAAGCAATTTCCTCCAGTTAAACATTAAGACTGAAGCCATTGTCTTCGGACCCTGCCACAAACTCATTACCCTCGCTACTGATTCCATCCCTCCCCTTGACCAATGTCTCAGGTTGAAACAGACTGTTCGCAACCTTCGCTTCATATTTGACCCTAAGCTGAGCTTCCGACCCCATATTCTCTGCATCATAAAGAACACCTACTTCCACCTCCATAATATCCCCTGTCTCTGCCCTTGCCTCAGACCATCTACTGCTGAAACCCTCATCCATGCCTTTCTCACCTCCAGGCTCAACTATTCCAACGCTCTCCTGGCCGATCTCCCATGCTCCACCATCCACAAACTTCAGATCATCCAAAACCCTGCTGCCCATGTCCCATCTTGCACCAAGTCCTGCCCATCCAACACTCCTGTGCTCACTGACCTATATTGACTCCTGGTCCCCACAACGCCTCAAATTTAAAAATCTCATCCTTGTGTTTAATTCTCTTTCTTGACCTTGCTCCTCCCTGTTTCTGCAACCTTCTGGAGTCCTCCAACCGTCCAAAAATTCTGCATTCCTCCAAATCTTTCTGTCTTACTTTCTCTCCTCCCACTCCTTTTGCCCCAACACTGGCAATTATGTATTCAGCCTTCTAGGCCAAGGTTTGATTTCTCTCCCTAAACCTCTCTGCCTCACTACCTGTCTCTCCTCTGTTTAAGACACTCCTTACAACTTATGTCTTCAACGAGGCTTTTGGTCACCTGTCCTAATATTTCCTTCTTTGGTTCGGCATTACTATTTTGCCTGATTACGCTTCTAGGAAGCACTTTGGGTTGTTTTTTCTATGTTAAAGGTGCTATATAAATGCAAGTTGCTGTTTAAAATTTCTATTAAATCTGTTTGTAGTCACCTCTGCTTCATTGGAAGTAGCCTCAGTATCTCAAGTTTCACCTCATGACTATACTTTTTGATCCCTGATATTATCTCGTTCATGATTGCTTCTTTGTTCTTGTACTCCATGTCCCTATTTATAAAACCCCAAATGTTACTGGCCTTTCTTATAGCTTTATCTACCTGCATGCCCACTTTCAAGGAATTACACATTTAAACTCATTCCTTGTTTTTCCTCCCAAAATGTATCGCCTCACACTTCTCCACATTAAATTGCATCTGCCCCCATCTGCTAGCTCGCTGCTCATTCTGCTAACATGTTTATGCCCTCTTGAAGCCTTTAACAGTCCTCCTCACTGCTTTCCAAATCCTCTACATTTGTGACATCATCAAATTTTGAGACTGTCCTCTCTGTGCCCAATATCATTATAATACTGTATATCTATTATTCCTTTAACAGTCTTGCTTGGTCACAACTACATGAAAAGAAATCCTGAACTTATGACAGTGGCATTTGCTACCCATTTATAGTTGGTGGAGGAATGTTATGGTTAGTGTTCTTAAAAGTTTGTTAAAGTGTTCCTTAAGATACCCTTAAACTGTTAACCCATTTTGTATCAACTTTAAAAATGAAAAGATCACCACAGATTTATAGCAGAGAAAGTGAACACGTCACAATTGAGAAAATGTACAATTAAATTGAAGAAATATACAATAGATTAAATATACTCAAGGAGCTCAAGTAGCAGCTTTTTATACAGTTTTATAAAACATTTTTGTAATTCCTTTATATTACACAGTTTAATTCGTTGAGAATACCTCATGCTTTCAGTTACTTGGAACATCATCCTGGAGATCTGATAATTGTACGCATTGATGTGGTTGTCGTTCTTGTTTGTTTGGAAGACATGTCCTGACATGCGGACATGCTAACCTTTGTTCAGTGAAACCTGTATAGACAGCAACCGCAGAAAGTGCTCGTCTGTCTTTAATGACCAGCTCACAGTTTCTGCTAATGAGTAAACTTCATCATGGGAGAAATAGCTCATTCTAACCAGTCTGAAGAGAGACTACTTAATACAAATTCACAGTAGATACTTTACAGCTCTGAAGCTGTTGCAGTCAGGAACTAAGTATGCAACAGTAAAAACATATGGACATTTTTACAATAGCATTGTTATGTGACAATATAGCAACACACTAATCTGGAGGTCCTGCCTGATGCACATATACAGATTATAGGCATGTACCTGATGCACCCAGTTATATATTTGCCTATTCCAATTGTGTTCTCAAGTTATATATTTGCCTATTCCAATACCGTTCTCAAGAATTTAATACAATATTTCCTTATTTGATTCATTTGTTGGATCATTTCCCAGGATTTAGAGAGGTACAACTCATCAATTTTTGATTTAAATTTATTTGTGTCATTTTTCTTATAAATGCTGATAATATCTAATTTTAACAATGCATAAAATTAAAATGCTTTTGTGATTTCATCACACAAATCAGAAAATAAAAAAGCATGCGGCCATGCAGGAAGCTATCTGTGGCCCAAAGTGTGGAAATGCACAACAGATATTTCCAGCTTTTCTGAGTGGATGAAGGTTAAAGATTTCTACTCAGGCTGATAGTTTCCTGCAGGTTAGAGATGGAAGGTAGTGCCTGGTGTGTTTTTAAAACAGGCAACATCCGAGGGGAGAGAGTTACAAGGCAGTAACACAATCAAAGGGATCAGGTGGCATCATAAATGCACTGACTGAACCAACTCTGTTACCTCCTGCCTGGTACTTGTTAGAATTTGCATAAAGGCGTCACACAAGTTCATGTGCTCGCAGAAAGGGGTTTCATTTATTTTATCATGGCTCAGAATCCCAATGTTATTTTGCATCCTCGTTTGAGCATTGAGGTTAAGTAACTTCTTCGAAAATTATGACGGGGCAAAGCCATTTAAGCAAAAATACAGTGAGGGTTTGCCAATTCTAAGACTTCTAATTCTTCTAAGTATGATTCCTGTTTAATCTTCAAGTGTACAAATAACATTCTCTGATTGGAAAAAACACACCTCCTGGATTGAAACACTGAGGTAGAAATTCGACATGGGCGGTAACACAAATAGGGCAGGATCGCATCGGCCTCCTGCTGTACTCCCTGCCCGCTATTCAGTTCCAGTGACATCAAGGGAACTGAATATTGGGTGGGGCATATAACAGGCAGCCAATACGCTACTGCCCGTTTGGCATTTCCGCCCAAGTCAAATTTTACCAGCACCACAGACTCAGGAGGTTTTCCACAATTATTTGTTTTAAATTAAATTATTTACAGAGGAATTAAAGTGCATGTACCACACACAACAGAATATCTGTTGCAGTGAGTGTATCCCTTTAATACAGGCTGGCGTCGTCATCCTGTTCAAGGTCCACCCTTCAAACACTGGTAGATTCCAAGCACGATTCAATGGTTACAAAGTCACGTCATCCTCTTGATTCCCACTGCCTGCTGCAGCCAGTTTCTGCTGTACAGTTTGTGCAGCCCCTTATCATGGTGAAGGCTGAAGAGAACGAGGCAGCCCAGGAACCACAAAGTTTAACACACAGAGCAAGTTTTGGACTGAGCCTTCGCTGCGGCGGCAGCAGCAGCTGCTTCTAAAAGGAGGGGGTCAGGGGAGAGGGTAAACGAACGAGAGAAGATAAATGAATGAGAGAAGATACATCTTCAAACAAAACAAAACTTATTTGGTGTTTCAAGGAAAAAAAAGTTCTCTGTGTCCCCATGTCCCTATGTTCTCTATGTCCCCATGTCCCTATGTTCTCTATGTCCCCATGTCCCTATGTTCTCTATGTCCCCATGTCCCTATGTTCTCTATGTCCCCATGTCCCTATGTTCTCTATGTCCCCATGTCCCTACGTTCTCTATGTCCCCATGTCCCTATGTTCTCTGTGTCCCCATGTCCCTATGTTCTCTATGTCCCCGTGTCCCTATGTTCTCTATGTCCCCATGTCCCTACGTTCTCTATGTCCCCGTGTCTCTATGTTCTCTGTGTCCCCGTGTCCCTATGTTCTCTATGTCCCCATGTCCCTATGTTCTCTATGTCCCCATGTCCCTATGTTCTCTATGTCCCCGTGTCCCTATGTTCTCTATGTCCCCATGTCCCTATGTTCTCTATGTCCCCATGTCCCTATGTTCTCTATGTCCCCATGTCCCTATGTTCTCTATGTCCCCATGTCCCTATGTTCTCTGTGTCCCCATGTCCCTATGTTCTCTATGTCCCCATGTCCCTATGTTCTCTGTGTCCCCATGTCCCTATGTTCTCTATGTCCCCATGTCCCTATGTTCTCTGTGTCCCCATGTCCCTATGTTCTCTATGTCCCCATGTCCCTATGTTCTCTGTGTCCCCATGTCCCTATGTTCTCTGTGTCCCCATGTCCCTATGTTCTCTATGTCCCCATGTCCCTATGTTCTCTATGTCCCCATGTCCCTATGTTCTCTGTGTCCCCATGTCCCTATGTTCTCTATGTCCCTATGTTCTCTATGTCCCTATGTTCTCTATGTCTCTGTGTTCTCTGTGTCCCCATGTCCCTATGTTCTCTAGTCCCTATGTCCCTATATTCTCTATGTCCCCATGTCCCTATGTTCTCTATGTCCCCATGTCCCTATGTTCTCTGTGTCCCCATGTCCCTATGTTCTCTATGTCCCCATGTCCCTATGTTCTCTGTGTCCCTATGTCCCTATGTTCTCTATGTCCCCATGTCCCTATGTTCTCTAGTCCCCATGTCCCTATGTCCCCTATGTCCCCCTGTCCCTATGTTCTCTATGTCCCCATGTCCCTATGTTCTCTATGTCCCAATATTCTCTCTGCCCCAATATTCTCTATGTTCCTATGTTCTCTATCATCAGCAATTTCTTGCTTTTAAAAAGACGCACTTTTTAAACCACTCATAAAGTACTTTTTAACTTTTGAATTGGTTGCATGAGTGTTTGACAATAGTATCCATTCAATATATCTCAGTGCTAATTTAACAAATATTTTTAATTTCTATTCTAATTCCTATATTCCTCTTATAAGTTACTGATTTTTTTAATAGCAAGTAATTGTAGAATGCAGGCTGCAGATATTGATACATCACAACCTCAACCCATCCGCTGTGACAGCTTTAAATAGTGACCATAATAATATTTAAGGGTGGCCACTTAACTATGTTTGCACATTCACTGTTTCCTTTTTTTAAGAGAAAGAAGTTCCAGAAGACTTTTGCATTTATGGACACTGACTTGCTGGAAACATTGGGAGATCTGGACTTTGCTAACTCAGTGAGCGAGTTGTCAGTAGTTGTCAAGGTTCCTGAGCTATGGGGAGCCATGGTGACTGATGAGTCAGTTTCTGGACTGCAGGAGATTTGAATCCAGAAAAGGTAGACAAGCAAGGATCCAGCTGGCGAGTGCCAGCCAGAAGTTAAATATTAACTTTCAAAAGGGATTTGGATATATGCTTGAAAAGGAAAAAAAAAATCAGGGCTTTGGGGAAAGAGCAGGGAAATGGGACTCATTAGATAGCTCTTTCAAAGAACTGGCATAGGTACGATAGGCCGAATGGCCTCCTTCTCTGATGTATTCTAAGTTAGCCTGAGTCCCGCATTAAAGGCACTCATCTCAGATTGGGACACATCATCCCCCCAATATTAACATTGCCCCCTATCAGCATCCATATCTACACTATCCTTCTTGCAACGATGTCACGCACAACTGTGCTTCTCGGTGGTGCCCTTTCAATGTGATTTGCACGATCTCGTGTTTCCCCTTTGAATTACAGCCAGCTACAGAACAAACTTGTTAAATGTATTATCAAGAACAAAAATTAAATAACAAAAATTTAAAGGACAAGCTAACCTTTAACCATATAAAAAATCTTCCCCCTCACCCCACTGAATCAATCATTAGTTCATTTAGAAAACTAAATTACATACATTACAGGAAGGTAAGGGACATCAATACCAGAAAATGGAAGATTTTTCTACTTCACTGCAGCTGTTGCCTGGATCAGGTATAACATGGGTGTGTCGCTCTCTTATACTAGGCCTTTAGTGCTTCATTCATGTCAACATGATTTGTTAATATATCATTAGATCCAATTATAGACTTGTCAGCGTAGTCTTGCTTTTCACCAATAACAAGGCCTGTACAAGGCACTGGTCTCTCAGTAGACATTGGCTTCAGTTTTAATATGAGAAGTGGACACAACAGTTCACAGACCATTTCATATTGTGACATGTAATTACTTGATAGCTTCACTCCTGTCAAATTTGCTTATTAACACAAATTTGCACAGGCACCTTTGCTCAACAGTGCCTGCATTTACAGGATGCACAATCTGGGTGATCAGCTCCCTCTAAAATTGGAACCAGCACTTTTATCCACACCGCACATGCTCAAACACACACATGTTATGTGACACATGGGGCTGGATTTTGCCAATGGGGAGCTTTTGGAGGCGGGACTCCCACTTGTCGGGTTTCAGTCCCGCCTCCATCAACCTCTGGCCAACCCACACTATTTTCCCTTGATTGACCTTGCTAAGCCTGCCCAGCGGGCTTAGCAGGCCAATTAAGGGAAAGACGGTTACAGAGAACGTCAATGTATGACGACAGATGAATTGTCATCGTTTGACAGCTCTGTGAAGCTGTCAAACACTGACATTCTCTGTAGTTTGATGAGTTCTTGAATTCAAGACCTCATCAAACCTCTTTCTTTTGTAGAAATTAGATGGTTGTTGCATTGGAGAATATAACGGCCATCTGTCATCTCTACCGCGGAGGTGCGAGACTCTCCGCATACCCACCAACTGAAGCCTGCAGGAAGAAACAAAGGCAAGTACACTTTTTCTAACACTTTCCACTTACCTCAGATACTCACCTCTCCACACTTACACCCATCACTCACCTCCACAGCACACTTTTGGACCCCTCCGACCCCCGCAGACCCCCTACTTGCCTCGGTGACCCTGGCGGGTTTTGGAGCCTTCGGGAAGCCCGCACTTGTGTGGGCAAAATGGGGATAATCCTATTTTCTGCCTGTTAACTACCTGTTAGGTAACAGGCAGTTAGTTGGATGTAATCCCTTCCCGCCTCCAAGGAGACGGGACCCGGCGCGGGATGGCTACCTGCCTCCTGGCAAGATGGCATGGAGGCGGGATGGGGGCGGGTTGGGCACCCACCCCCAGATTCTGCCATTTTCCCGGCAGTCCCGCCTCCAAACCCGCCTCCCCAGGGCTGGCAAAATCGCCCCTATGATTTCATGTTCAATGTCAAGAGTCGAGCATGCACACACGGAGCAGTTGTTGGTGCTCCAAGTTTAAGAGGAAACTGGCACATCCAGGTTTACCTGTAGTTCACTGTAATCATTGGTTAGATGCACAGTAATAACCTCAGTGCTAAATTATGCCAGTAAATAGATATAACAGAGCCAGAACCCAATCCAAGAACGCACCTTAATCTTGAATTTAATTTCAATCTCAAGAGCATGGCATAAAATGTCCCCTTTGCAGGAGCATGTTCTCCTGTCTTTCCCCCCACCCCCTTTTAGTTTATTCCTTTATTTTAAGTGTTGGTCATAACTGCAGAAAATTATTTCAGCGTAACAACATCAAACATTAGTGTTTGTAGATTGGAGAGTATAGGAACGAAAAAAAGCCAAGTGCCAAAAGCACATTGGTCACCTTGTACTAATACAGGTATAAGCCTGTGGCGTTGAAGTACTTGCTACAAGAAGGGAGATGTCTTTAGAGGAACAGAAAATAAAGGCTGATATTTAAAAAAATGTTATGTTGGGAAAAATTTACTCCTTTGTCAACATTTTTTACTTAATAGACCTTACGCAAAAACATTCCATCTCCTCCTTTTCTCTCCCCTGCGCTGTGGCATCTCTACTGTCAAATCACTGCCAAATTATGGACAGTGTTGTATGGGCTGAGACCGTCTAAACTCATTTCACTTAGGAGATCATAATAATGTATAAAAGGAAGCAGACTTTCATATAGTTACTCTGGGCTCGATTTGAACGCAGGTCTCAGAAGGGAAAGGGAAATGAATGACCCAGCCTTCCTGGGAAACTGTCTCTTAAATGAAAGTTCATGGAAAGAAAGTAAAACTTGCATTTATATAGCACCTTTCACGACCTCAGGATGCCCCAAAGCGCTTTACAGCCAATGAAGTACTTTTGAAGTGTAGTCACTGTTATAATGTAGGAAACGTGGCAGCCAATTTGCGCACAGCAAGCTCCTACAAACAGCAATGTGATGATGACCAGATAATCTGCTTTTGTTATGTTGATTGAGGGATAAATATTGGCCAGGACACTGGGGATAACTCCCCTGCTCTTCTTCAAAATAGTGCCATGGGGTCTTTTACATCCACCTGAGAGAGCAGACGGGGCCTCGGTTCAACGTCTCATCCGAAAGACAGCGCAGAACTCCCTCAGCACTGCACTGGAGTGTCAGCCTAGATTTTTGTGCTCAAGTCTCTGGAGTGGGACTTGAACCCACAACCTTCTAGACTCAGAGGCGAAAGTGCTACCCACTGAGCCATGGCTTCCCAACCTTTGATTATTGCACATCTGAAAAGAGAAGATTTGTATTTCCCTAACCATTCTTTGCTGCTAACTCTTCTGCTCTCTTCTGCTTTGCTTCTTCAAAAGCCTTCACTTTCATCTCATATTCGTCAGCAAGTATTTTCCATTCTTTTCTGTTGTTGAGCAGACCATCAAGCATCGGTGTGATAGCCTCATGAAAGCGAGAGAATTCCTGAAAGAAAGAAATACAGCTATAAAACTAGACTGGTATCGGGCACCTGATTAACAGTTATATTGAGATATAAAATAAGGCTTGATTTTGTCAGAATTTGAAATGTTGAAATTCGGCAGCACATTTCCCTCTTTGTATTTCTAAAATTCATCCAGTGATCATAATTCTGTAAAAACACTGTGTTTATTCAAATGAATTTTTAAGAATTTGCATAATACAAGTAAGTTATCAATGCTACTTCATTTGTTCAATTTTGGAAAGGAATGATTCATAGATTTTTCTGTGTTATTTGACACAGTCGGAACATATCAGCAAATAAAATGGTAGAAAATTAGTTCGTTCTAGATTTACTCCACAATGAACTATAGCTTTACTTAGATATTTTGAGTAAAATGTATGAGTTCATACTCAACATTCCCTCTAAGCTGCGCAGCTGTCTGGGCCTCCCGCGCAGGCCGCTTACCGGCTTTTCATTGGGAGATTTCACGCATGCGCAAAATTTTGAGTGGGCCGCGGAGCCCATTAAAGGGACCGGGCACCCAAAAAAAAAATTGGGGGAACATTGTTCCTACTGTATTTTTGCTATAATGTCAGAGGAAGATGCTAATACCCCTCAGTTGTGTCGAGAGAAAAAGGCAATCAATTTGTTTGTTTATAATCAATGGTGTCACACTGTCCTCAGATACTACAGTCGGACCAATCAGCTAGTTAGTCAATAACCATGGAATAATATTTTTTTCTTTTTTTTTGTTCGTTCACAGGACGTGGACGTCGCTGGCAAGGCCAGCATTTATTGCCCATTCCTAATTGCCCTTGAGAAGGTGGTGGTGAGCCGCCTTCTTGAACCGCTGCAGTACTTCTTTGTAGCGGTTTGGTACAACTGAGTGGCTTGTTAGGCCATTTCAGAGGGCAGTTAAGAGTCAACCACATTGCTGTGGATCTGGAGTCAAATATCGGCCAGACTGGGTAAGGGCGGCAGATTTCCTTCCCTGAAGGACATTAGTGAACCAGGTGGGTTCTTATGACAATCCGGTCATTCCATGGTCACCATTTTAATTAACTGAATTTAAATTCCCCAGCTGCCGTGGTGGGATTTGAATTTACGTCTGCCAGATTATTAGTCCAGGCCTCGGGATTACTAGTCCAGTAGTATAACCACTGTGCTACTGTACCTAATAATATTTGTGCCATTCATGGTTGTTTTGCCTACATGAGTAGTATTCTAAACTAAAATTGCTTTTTCTCTTTAAATCCAAGCTATCAGCAGCCCATCTAGAGTAACACAGAGATGCCTCTGTGATCAAGTTAGTTATTGCTGCAAAATGCTTATCTATGTTTCCAATGCCTCAAAAAGCAGCTCCAAGTTCTGTTTAGATGAACTGCTTTCTGGTCATTGTTTATTGATGATGCATCGCCAATAATTGATTCTGAACAGGATTCAATGTTCTGGTTCACAGCTGAACAAAAAGCAGGGTGTTCATCCCATTTTGGATCCGTAGATTTCCTTTTGAGGTCTACAATCCATAATGGCCTGGATTTTGCGGTGGTTAATGACGGTGAAACTGTCATCGTTTGCCGTCATTACCCTTCTGAAACTGACCGCAACCTCAGGAGTTAGCGCATGCGCATCTAAACGCGGAAATCCTGAAGTTGCAGTCAGTCATTCACTGCTCCGACACAGGCTGCACTGTGGACCCCCCACCCCCTCCATAGCCAGCAATCAGTATAATCAGTGAAATCAGTGGAACTGACAAAAACTTGGGCTTTTCCACATTAATATCGCTGTTAAATACCCCAATGAATGTTAAGCCTTATTGGAATAGGTGTAACTGGGGTTTTAATGGCATATTGACTGCTAAACACCCGTTCTGGCCCTGAAAAATTAATTTTTATATTTGTGGTGTGTCAAATTGTTCCATTATGATAAAAATTACAATTTCTTTTAAAACTTAAAAAAATATTTTTTTTAAAGTTTGTGCATGATATTTCAGCTTCTACCTTATCCCCATGTGAAAGTCTCAATCTTTAATTTGCTCTCTGTAACATTTTTAAAAAGTCTGGATAAAAGCTGCTTTTCATTTCCTGGTTTGCTGTCTGCGAGAATTCTTCAACGTGATTGGCTGCTTAGACAGCTTGTTGACGTCACTGCAGCGCTTCGCTGGGAATTCCCATTACAGAGTGCTGAAATCAATTTCACGTCAAGAAAGGCAAACTTCTCACCACAGAGATCATGATCATGAGATCTCTGTGGGCAGCATTCTTTGAGGCCAGCGGCGAATGCCTTTGCTTCGCTGCTGACTGCAAATTACGGGCCATTGTTTGCCATAATACTGTCTAGGGTAGTATTTGGAGGGAAATTATTAATATACTGTAATGAGGAAATATTTTTAACACATGCTCAGATGTAAAGCCCCTTAGATGTTACAAAAGAAATGATATTGTAACTCATAAAGCATATTTGAAATACATACCTTGTAGACAAATGTGCACACAAAGTCGATGAAACCACATTGAAGCTTGGGGAGTTCAGCAGATTTATTCCTGTCCATCATAGGCTAGGATTTTAATTAACAAAACCAAAAAGTTATCATCTGTGAGCCTTAAATACAGAGCTGTGTTATTTTAAATCCACGAAAACGTTATTTCTAAAACCACTCAATAGATACTCAACAGTTACATAACTTAAATTATTTCTGACTGACAAGAAACTGGGCTGGGACAAGAAGCTGGGGATCTTTGTTTTAGAAAAGAGAAGGCTGAGGGGGTGACCTAATAGAGGTCTTTAAAACTATAAAGGTGTTTGATAAGGTAAACATAGAGATGTTTCCACTTGTGGGGAAGTCCAAAACTAGGGGCCATAAATATAAGATAGTCATTAATAAATGGAATAAGCAATTCAGGAGAAACTTCTTTACTCAGTGTGGTTAGAATGTAAAATTTGCTACCAGCTGGAGTAGTTGAGGTGAATAGCATCGAGACATTTAAGGGTAAGCTAGGTAAGTACATGAGGGAGAAAGGAATAGAAGGATATGCTGATGGGGTTAGATGAAGTAGGGTGGGAGAAGGCTTGTGTGGAGCATAAACACCGGCATAAACCAGTTGGGCCAAATGGTATTTTTCTGTGCTGTAAATTCTATGTAAAGCTGAAGTGTTTGAATATTGTTCCATACTCACAATGGGATTCTGTTCTAATACAGTTCTTTCCAAGTCGCCCTGTTCCCAGAATTCAGCTGCTACTAACAGAGCCACCTATAGCACAACACAATGCAGCTGATCAGTACAACTCTATGTCCATTACACACAATAATTAGATTTATTTTCATACTTCATCTCAACACCATTTTTTCTTGTTTAATTTTCTATCCTAGTGTCAGCCCAGAATGATTGCTTGGGCTTACTAAGAGTAACACCAATCCTGCTCTCATTCAATGGGGGGGTCACTGGTTAGCAAACAGGAGTGGGCCAATTGGCTGATGTTTTTCCTCTTCCTACTTCAGGGAGACTGAAGCCACCTGCAGTGTTACTCGTGCTGCTCTAGGTGAGATCAGCTACTTTAGCACCAACCATGTATCAAAGCTGAGCCTTTCCTGTTCTGCATGGCTGTGACGCTCTCCCATTTTTTGGGGTATATTTTACAGCCTAGTAGGTTGCAAGTGGTTTCCTCAAAGTAAAGGGGTGTGTCGTTAACTTTAAGAAGTTGACAGCCTATAAATGTGAGAGTAGTCGTTGCGTGTTCCTTGTACTCGAGGATGATGGCGCCAACAATAAAAGGAGCACAAGTTCACGGTGGATGGCCTGTTGATGACTATGCAAGCCGATACTTGACAGATGACGTGAATCTTATCATTCATGTGGAAATGACTCATGAACTAATACTGGGCGGCCTGCTGGTGGCGCTGTCCAAGGAGAGCTTGCTCAGAACATTCTTTTACAGGAACTAGTGAAGGACACAACTAGATCGCCATGTTGTAAAACAGTTAATTAAAGCTTTGTTTAACGCTTAGACCAAGTGCCTAGTAGTTTTCTTACGTCAACAGACATCATCTTTTTTTTATTCGTTTATGGGATGTGGCTGTCGTTGGCAAGGCCAGCATTTATTGCCCATCCCTAATTGCCCTTGAGAAGGTGGTGGTGAGCCGTCTTCTTGAACCACAAGCCTGACATAAATGGGAGTTTCTTCTGTTTGATCCCTTTAATATTGCCGATCCTTCGCTCTCTTGCGGTTTGCCTCCACACTGACACGGTGTTGTAGCTGAAAGACCTTCACTCCTTCGCTCACTTCAGTACGCCGCTGCCGCCTATGAGTGGCAACGGGTTTCCCCAAGAATCAATGATCATGTTGCACTGCTTCAAGTGACTTGATGCCTTCCGTCACCCTCCCTGTGACTAATAATGGCAGTGTTTCAAAGCAATATATAATATCCATGTTTTACCTGAGTGCAGTGAGCAGGTTTTTGATATACTGCAGCACCTGACAATATTTAGGTGGCTGCTTTATGCTTTATTGGAATATTACATTTCATTTTCACTTAATCTGTCTGTTTCAAACTATCAATAGTGAAGCAATTTTTCCACAGGCTAAAAATTCCTGTTAGTAATGTTAACAGACAAACTCTTGACATGATCTGCCTCTGCTGCTATTCTAATGAAAGCATTGACCCGTTTAAAACAGATGGATTCATGTCTTTGTTAGCACAGCAGAGGAATTTCATTTGAACACTTCAAGTGCTATCAGCTAATGCAAACAGCAACTTCTAGGCCCATGTGTGCAAGATACACAACAGTGGAAAACACACTTTCATTCACAAAGAATAAAGAGATCAAAACTATCAAGTGCTGAAAGTTTAAGCAGGTCCTGAGGACTGTATTCCTGTGTCCCTCTTTTAAGCCTCCCATGGTCATTCACCCATCTCTGTCTGCGTATACACTATTAACCATTAACTTTTCACATCTACTTTGAGACACATTGACTAATAGGTTGAGAACTACCGGTTTATGCCACTGTTGCAAGTTCGGACACATGGATCGACTCTATTGGCTTCATAGTTCACATAAAATACAGAATAAAGCCCCAGACCACGAGAGTTGCATTATCAGTCTGAATAACGAAAACGGCAGGAGCCATCCAATCAGACAGGCATCAGTGTGAGTTCTTGGTGGCATGAAAAGCTGTTGCATCTGAGAACTCACCTTGCTCTGAACCTCCCAGGGTTTAGTAATGGCCGACAAGTCACATGCTGTCATCATCATGGCCCTGAATGTGACAAGAACAGGTATTAAAGTCAGCGTCAGCTTTCCGCAGGGTTATAGGTCATCATAACACTGAACTCCAGTTGGGTTTCCTCCATCATCGGTAACATCTTATACTTACATGACAATCTCTTTCTTGGTAGTCTCCAGTGACATATAGTCCACCCATGCTGTGTCATCCTCGTAGGTTTTTGACAGTTCAACAATTTTTTGAAACATTGTCCTCTTTCTGTAAGAAAAAGTAAAAGAAAGACTTGCATTTATATAGCGCCTTTCACCACCTCAGGATGTCCCAAAGCGCTTTACAGCCAATGAAGTACTTTTGAAGTGTAGTCACTGTTGTAATGTAGGAAACGTGGCAGCTAATTGCGCACAGCAAGCTCCCACAAAGAGCAATGTGATAATGACCAGATAATCTGCTTTAACTTTGTTGATTGAGGGATAAATATTGGCCAGGAAGGGGAAGATGAAACATCCAGCGAATTTTGCGCCTTTACAGTGCAGTTCACATGCACTCCAATAGGATAAGGTTCATTCTCTGGCAAAGAAAACTCTCCAAACTGGGCTCCTCTCTCTCGTGCTTTATTGGAGATTCCTGCCTGATGAGAATGCAGCTCTGATATTTTTTCCCCCATTCATAAAATGATTACTGCTTTTTTTTGGTAACACTTGTACTATTAATTGGGCATCACCATGGTTTGGGGGAGTTTGGACATAGTCTCAGGGGAAACTAGATAAATACACGAGGGAGAAAGGAATAGGAGGGGATGCTGATAGGATGAGATGAAGAGGGGTGCGAGGGGGGCTCGTGTGGAGCATAAACACCAGTTGGGCCGGAGGTGTAGTGTATGTAACCGTTCCACCTTTAAGAGAACTATTGTATGTAACCGTTCCACCTTTAAGAGAACTATTTTAAGAGTTGCACTACTTTATCTTGGCTGCTGTATACTGTAATACCGGCGGTGACCACACCGGTATATAAGTGCTGTGTAATGATTTATTGGGCAGTTCCGCCCTGACCTTCGACTAGTAAAGACCTGTTAAATTTTACTCTTGTGGTCTGTGTATTAATTCTCAATATAACACACAGACTTAACAGTGGCGACGAGTACGATCTTACCCTGCGGCAGAGATTATCCAAGGCAGTTTAACGGGCATCGAGAAGAGGCATCCGCCCTCATCATTCTGCTGAGAGAAGACTCGGGTCTGCAGAGCAACGGAAGAATTCTAACACGAAGCCTTCCATCAGCAACAGGCAGGATCATCCCTTCTATCACGGTGGTGGGTAAGCCGATCAGCGATGAACAGCGAGGCGGCCACGTTGGCTGTGAAATAGGGGAGGGAAGATTGGAGGATATAAGGGCGGAGAACTCGACCACGGCCGGGGAAAAGAGCCGGACGGAAGTCGGGGCCAGAGGCGCTGAGACTGGGGCAGCGTAGGCACGGAAGCCGCGGTGAATGCAAACGCAGCCGGTGTGAGAGACCGCAGCGAATGCAAACGCAGCCGGTATGAGAGACCGGGCTGCAAGTGGGCTGGGAGACGCAGCAGCGTCGAGAGCAAGCTCGACTGCGACCGGTGAAAAAGGCCGGGCAGCTACCGAGGCCGCGAGGCGCAGCGACCGGGACAGCAAGGCACGGGAGAAAATAAAAAATAAAAAAAACGCGGAGAACTCAGCCGCAGCCGGGGGGGGAAAGGACCGGACTGCAAGAGGGGCTGGGAGGCACGATTGAAAACCGCTGGGGAGGGCGAACGCAGCAATACGGCAATCGCCGTTACAGCCAGCGGGAGAGACAGAGCCCGAGCGAGCGGGAGAGACAGAGCCCGAGCGAGCGAGCGAGACTGAGCGAGCGAGGGAGACCGAGCGAGGGAGACCGAGACCGAGCAAGCGGGAGTGACAAGAAACAGCCCGCGGGGGTGGGGGGGGGGGGGGGGAGAAAGGCAAGCGCGGGAAACCGCCATTTTTGGAGGCGGGGAAGAAGACAAGCGCGGGAAACTGCCATTTTCGGAGGCGGGGAAGAAGACAAGCGCGGGAAACCGCCATTTTTGAAAAAAAAAAGTTAAAGAAAAATTTCGTTGTTGTTTCTCAAAAAGATTGCGAAGATGCCTAAGTGTGGTAACATCAACGATTTCGATCCCGATGTGGAAGATTGGGCCACGTATGTAGAACGCATAGAGATATATTGTAAGGCAAATAAAATATCAAATGATGATAAAGCACTAACCTTACTAAACTCAATGGGTGCGAAGACATACGGGCTATTGAAGCATCTTCTATCACCAGCTAAACCGGCGGATCAGACTTTCGCTAATATTGTTGCTGTCCTGAAGGATCATTTGAACCCCACACCGCTGATGTTAGCGGAATGATTTAAATTTTATGCGAGAACGCAACTGAAAGAGGAAAGCAACGCGGAGTACTTGGTTGAACTGCGTAGGCTAGCGAAATACTGTCAGTTTGGGGAAAATCTGACAGAGGCACTGAGAGACAAGTTCGTGTGTGGGTTGTCAAAGGAAGGAACACAAAAGCGACTGCTCGAAGAGAATGATCTTACACTTGATAAGGCTGGCTGTCACTATTGCAGCATCGCACGAAGCCGCAGCGAGAGGCACTGCGGAAATGCAGCTGAAGGCAGCGGTACTCAGCGTGGATCAAATGGCTTCGGGTACAACGAAATGTTATCGTTGTGGGAAGACAACACACGATCAGAACCAATGCTGGTTTAAAAACCAGGAATGTAGAAAATGTGGCAAGCTTGGTCACATAGCTAAAGTATGCCGGTCAGGAAAGAAGACCAGCAACAAAAAGTCACCGCAGGAAAAGTGCAGCAAGGTACACAAGGTGGCTGAGAAGAGTTCGGATGAACAGAATTCGGATTCAGACTCCAACAGCAAGGAACTGGGTAGTCTGAGAATTCACAATGTGAGTAAGGAAGCTGACCGACAAACTATCTGGGTCACACTGCAGATAGCAGGAGTCCACGTGAAGATGGACTTGGACACCGGATCGGCGTTGACGGTCATGAATAAACAAGATTACAAAAAGTTATTCACACATATTCCCCTACGGGATACGAAGATAGTATTGCAGACATACACGGGGCAAAGAGTATACCCCATCGGAAAGATAAAAGTCAAGGTGAGACACAAGGGCAAAGAACACCAAGGAATGGACTTATATGTACTACCTGAGGGAGGTCCACCACTTCTGGGATGGGAGTGGATCAGGAAAATAAATATGGACTGGCACTCCCTAAAAGCAATAACGGTAGATTCCGGAAAGAAAAATGTCAAACCTGCACGATTGTCCAGAATATTGGATGAGGGCATATGCAACAGTGACAGTGACAAAGCAGAGAGTGAGAACTCGGTGAAGACAATCAGCTCAGACTCTGGAACTGATGATGGTAAGACCAGCCCATGTGCAAAAGACAAGTCTAAAATGGACTTGCAGACTAATGATGGAAAAATGAAGGAGTGCATAAATGCTTAGTATCAGAACAGATTTCCACTGAACAACAACAACATAGTTTGACAGAGAATTCTGAGTCTGTCCAGTCTACAGACATGCACATTTCTGAGGAACACCGGGCTCGAACTCAACTCAATTTCAAACTACAACAGCAATTAGAACAAATGATTCGCCGTTTTGAGCAAGAGATGAGTGCAAAGAAAAAGTTCTTTGACACAGAGTGGGAGAATCTGGAAAGGCAGCTGAAGCAGCTGATTGAGAAAATGGAGCAGGAACACACAAACCGTCTGCGCGAGGAGGCCAAACGAATCAAAGCTGAGCAAGAAAGGGAATATGTCGAATTCATCGATCAGTTGAAAGCTAAGAAGAAAGAGCACCCTTTTGTGAGCAGTGTCAGCAGTAATAAGCCACTCAGGGAATTGGTGGCAGAGGCAAAAACTGAAGATGCTGCAGAAATCAAGTTTGTTGCTGAAAGCGCTACTTCCAGAGCTTTGCTTCGAATTAAAGAATTGCCAGTTAAAATTGTGAAACCCTTGAGAGAGAAGATTGACATGGAGAAACATCGTGTCATTTTCGAATGCAAGGTTTCCAGGTCAAATGCTGCTGTCAAGTGGTATTACAAAGACAAAGAGATTCATCCCAGTAATAAATATGAGATTGTGAGTGAAGATGGGTACAGGAAGCTCGTTATTAATAATGTCGCTTTTGAAGATGAAGGCAACTACATGTGCGACGCCATAGATGACCAAAGCACAGCAAAGTTATATGTAGAAGAGCAATCAATTGCCATCATTAAACCCATATGTGATGTGGAAGTGTCAGAGCCAAGTGACGCCATTCTTGAGTGTGAGCTTTCAGTTGCTGACGTGAAGTCTCCAAAATGGATACTAAATGGTGAAATTCTTCATGCTTCTGAAGATGTGGACATTGAGCATCGTGGCACTATTCATCGTCTCACTCTGAAACAAACAACTTGTAAGATGACCGGCTTGCTGCAGTTTATTGCAGGGAAATCAAAATCTGAGGCAAGGCTGACTATTAAAGAGCCTCCGTCAAAGATAGTCAAAGAACTACAGAACATTACAGTGGAAGTGAAGCATTCTGCTACTTTGAGCTGTGAGTTTACACTTACTCCCAAGATGGTCAGATGGTACAAAGACCAGAGCTTAATCGAATATTCTGACCGTTACAAATTTAAACAAAATAAGAATGCGATAGAACTTACAATTACAAATCTCACACCCAAAGACTCTGGTGAATATAACTGCAAATCAAGTAATGCACAGACCACAGCCACACTCACAGTTGAAGCTCCAAAAATAGAAATAATAAACCATTTGGAGGACGTAGATACTGAGGAGGACAGCAATCTAGTATATTCATGTGAGTTGTCCCGTGATGATGAAGATGATGACTCATCTGAACCATTATCACCCCTACCAGGTCACGCATGTGGTCCCTCTGAACTGAGCCAAATCAGTCTGGAAGTAGGAAAACTTCCCAAGGTACTCGAGCCTCTAGAAGTCAGCAAGGCTGGTTCTGAAGTTACGAAAGTTCAAGCTGTTAAGTCCAGTGAAGGACTATTAGATGAGTCACCCCAGCAACGTGAACCTACTACACCACCGAGGCGTTATCCGGACCGAGTCAGGAAGCGCAGGAGGCGCCTCCGCAGAGACTGAATCTGTGAACTGTTTTCCGCAGAGACTGAATCTGTGAACTGTTTTACATGAAGTTGTGTATCTATGTTATGATGTTATGTTTAATGGGGAATATATATATTGTAAGCTAAAAAGGGAGGATTGTAGTGTATGTAACCGTTTCACCTTTAAGAGAACTATTGTATGTAACCGTTCCACCTTTAAGAGAACTATTTTAAGAGTTGCACTACTTTATCTTGGCTGCTGTATACTGTAATACCGGCGGTGAGCACACCGGTATATAAGTGCTGTGTAATGATTTATTGGGCAGTTCCGCCCTGACCTTCGACTAGTAAAGACCTGTTAAATTTTACTCTTGTGGTCTGTGTATTAATTCTCAATATAACACACAGACTTAACAGGAGGGCCTACTTCTGTGCTGTCAATTCTATGCAGTAGCCGTTGGTATTGTAGGGCTACAAGTACAAACAGAACTGTCACCCAGCAGGGAATAAAATCAAGGGGAAAATATTAACATTTTGTAAGGTTTTTAGCAGCAGTTTTTACCACCACCTCCAAGTTCCCCTCCAAGTTACACACCATCCTGACTTAGAAGTATATCGCTGATTCTGCATCATCACTGGGTCAAAATCCCGGAACTCCCTCCCTAACAGCACGGTGGGAGTACCTTCACTACACGGACTGCAGCGGTTCAAGAAGGCGGCTCACCACCACCTTCTCAAGGGCAACTAGGGATGGGCAATAAACGCCAGCCTTGCCAGCAATACTCACATCCCATAAAAATGAATTTTGAAAAAATACATGAGTATCGCATCAGTGAGGCCACTACACGCTTGTGTCTACAAAGCTGGTAAGAATGCGTGCAGACTCTCCCAGGATAACTGTGCCCTTTAATTACATCATTGGTAATGAGGATATAGGGGTTCTCTGATCGACTGAGCATTATTGTGAAATCCCAACATTCACACCGTCTCTGAACCTCCCATTGTGCTGTATCAAAGCTGCTTCTGTGAAGTCCAGTGATCCACAAACAAAAGCTGAAAATAAATCCAAACGCATTATTAAAAATGAAACGAGAATGCTAAGCTAAGAGAAATAATGAACTCAAAAGGCTGCCCAAATATTATCACAGGAGAGCTGCTAAAGCAATAAGCTTTTCAGGTGCCACTGTAGTCTCTAGTGTGCTAAACTCCACTATCAACAACAAACTTTGCCCTGAAAAACATAGTCTGGCCACCAGGTGGCGCTCCTTTCCTACCTTCTGCAAACCAACAATAACAACAGCAGCAACTTACATTTATAGAGCGCATTTAACGTAGCAAAACGTCCCAAGGCGCGTAACAAGAGCGATATCAATAAAAACATTTTTGACACTGAGCCACAGAAGGATTATATCAGGACAGCTGACCAAAAGCTTGGTCAAAGAGGTAGGTTTTAAGGAGCGTCTTAAAGGAGGAGAGAGAGGCGGAGAGGTTTAGGGAGGGAATTCCAGAGCTTAGGGCCAAGGCAGCTGAAAGCACAGTGATTAAAGTGGAGCGATTAAAATCGGGGATGCGCAAGAGGCCAGAATTGGAGGAGCGCAGAGATCTCGAAGGCTTGTCGAGCTGGAGGAGATTACAGTGATAGGGAGGGGCGAGGCCATGGAGGGATTTGAAAACAAGGATGAGAATTTTTAAATTGAGGCGTTGTCAGGCCAGAAGCCAGTGTAGATCAGAAAGCACAGGAGCGATGGGTGAACAAGATTTGGAGCGAGTTAAGATACGGGCAGCAGAGTTTTGGATGAGCACAAGTTTATGTAGGGTGGAAGTTGGGAGGCCGGCCAGGAATAGTCAAGTTTAGCGGTAACAAACCAAGCAACATTTACAGTACCACAGTACACACAAAGTAAATTGTTAGAGCCTGACAATCACAGACATAGCATTCTGGGCTTTTAAAGGATTTTGCTCCGGAAAAGTTTTATTTGCACCGTTATTGACAGAATGTTTTGATAATGACAAGGAGGCTCCAGTATAATTTCCAATGTGTAATAATAAAGCTTTTGGCACTGCAAGAACCCTCGTAACTAATACGTTTTTAAACCGTAGCACTGATCAGACTTGGGCCGCCACAAGAGTTTAACAACATGTCCGATAGTTTAAAAGTGTCAGAGTCCATTCATTGTCTCAATACTACAATGTCTTGTTTCAATTCTTCAATTTTCAGGGTTGTTATTGCATATTAAACACTGGGTTATACTCCTAATAATTTATTGTGAATTCCATGATTTATTCAGCACAAAATTATGTTGGAGGAAAAAGGATTTTTGTGCTTGTCCTGGGTTTTATAATGATGATCCATTATAGTGTTGTGTTATTCCCTGAAGACATACATCTAATAATTATTTTTGAAATAGTTTGGCCACAGTTGCAGCAGACACAAATGATAACATTTTATATTACACTCACACACTCATTCACGCATGTACTCACATATACACATATACACTCACAGACCCTCACATATACACACACACACTCACAGACCCTCACATATACACACACACTCACGGACCCTCACATATACACACACTCACGGACCCTCACATATACACACACTCACGGACCCTCACATATACACACACACTCACAGACCCTCACATATACACACACACTCACGGACCCTCACATACACACACACACACTCACGGACCCTCACATATACACACACACTCACAGACCCTCACATATACACACACATTCACAGACCCTCACATATACACACACACTCACGGACCCTCACATATACACACACACTCACGGACCCTCACATATACACACACACACTCACGGACCCTCACATATACACACACATTCACAGACCCTCACATATACACAGGCTCACATACAGACTCACATACACATACATACTCACACATAAACACAAACATACATACAGACTCACGTACACTCATATCTACACACTCATTCACACATACACATACTCACATACAGACTCACATGTACACACACTCAAATACACACACTTATTCACATACACACATGTATACATACAGACTCACATACCCTCACGTATACACGCTCACATATACACTCAGACGCACACACTCACATATACACACAGTCACACTCACAAACACATATACACACAGACACACACAGACAGATGATAGGCTGTGATACACCAGCCCTGAAAATCGGAGGGGTGGTCACGACCCCCATGGTTGCATTGGGATTGTGGTCCCTTTAGCACTGACCCCGTCAGGGTTTGCAAGGACAGTGGGTGGGCACCTCATTTGCATGGGGCCAGCAGGCACTCATTGCCCTACAGGCTCATCTCCAGCGCCCACCAACCCCATGCGACCAGAGAGTCTGATAACTCACCCTTACCTGAGACCTCAAAACCGTTCCCCTCGGTCTTCTGTATAAGGGGCCAAACCAGATATTTTTTTTAATGTCCAATCTCTTCTTTGGGGGATGAACCCACTTGCACCCATCTGAAGAGCGGTAAATCCCATCCCTTTCGCCGTATTGGCCTCCAGTATGTGCTGGGTTCCCTCTGAACCAGAGAAGAGGGATCTCCCAACGTAAGGCGTCCCTGCCCCAGACTCTGCTCCCTGGGTGTCACCAGCCTTGCAAAGGGCAGGGCAGGAGACAGCGTCTGTTTCAAAGCTGACCATGAACTCCTGGAGCTGGCAGGACCCACCATGACCAGTTCCCTGCATTTTGGTTCTTAGGTGCTGCCACTATTTGGGGCCACCTTTTCTTCAGTATATTTGAGTGTTCATATGTGTGTATTTATTTATTTAAATATCGTGTTGATTTGCATATATGTATATACGTGCAAATATGCAGCTGCGAACATGTGTTTGTGGTTTGCTAACATTTGGAAAGATATGAAATCCAGACTCTGCACGAGTAACACACAGGGCGATTTTACCTCTCCCCGATTGGCCTGAAAAGAGTGGGGGGGTGGGGATGGGGGGTGAAGCAGTTAAACCGGAGCGGATCCATTTCCTGCTCCATTCCCTCGGATCTGCGACTTTAACCCGCTGGTTTTCGCGGCGGATGATGCTCCCGCCGGACTAATTATTAGACGCAAACCGGGGTCTCACGATGAACCTCACCGGCATTTGGCCTGGCTCCTGAGTGGGGTGCACACCTCGACCAACCAACCTGTCAGGAAACCAGCGAGGCCTAAAGGTAAGCTAAAACAAAAAAACTTTCCGCGGGAACCTGGAGGGACAGGAGTCGCAGCCACGAGACCCTGGGAACACCCCCCACCTTCCCAGAGTTGCCTTTCTTCTGGCAGCCTTCTGTTGATGCCAATGGGCAGCCTCCGGGCCACCTAAATTTTGTCCTTCCCTGACTGTCAGCTGCCGCTTGTCACCGGAACTGGCCAAGCATCTGACCTAGGGTCGGCAACTTTGATCGAAGGCATTCTTGGAGGTTTGATCATGTGACATTCTGACCACATGACATCTGATCATATGACATCTGACTATGTGATGTCTGACCACGTGACAGCTGACCGCGTGACGCCGACCACGTGACGTCTGAGCATGTGACATCTGACTATGTGGTGTCTGACCACGTGACGTCTGACCACGTGATGTCTGATCATGTGACATCTGACTATGTGGTGTCTGACCACGTAAAGTCTGATCGCGTGACGTCGGACCACGTGAGTCTGAGCATGTGACATCTGACTATGTGGTGTCTGACCACGTGACGTCTGACCACGTGATGTCTGATCATGTGACATCTGACTATGTGGTATCTGACCACGTAAAGTCTGATCGCGTGACGTCGGACCACGTGATTCTGAGCACGTGACATCTGGCTATGTGGTGTCTGAGCGTGTGACGTCTGAGCATGTGACATCTAACTATGTGGTGGCTGACCACGTGACGTCAGACCACATGACATCTGAGCATGTGACATTTGACTATGTGGTGTCTGACCACGTGACCTCTGACCACGTGACGTCTGACCACATGACGTCTGAGCATGTGACATTTGACTATGTGATGTCTGACCACGTGACGTCTGACCACGTGACGTCTGACCTCGTGATGTCTGACCACGTGATGTCTGAGCACGTGACATCTGACTATGTGGTGTCTGACCACGTGAAGTCTGATCGCGTGACGTCTGACCACGTGACGTCTGAGCATGTGACATCTGACTATGTGGTGTCTGACCACGTGACGTCTGACCACGTGATGTCTGACGATGTGACATCTGACTATGTGGTGTCTGACCATGTGACATCTGACCACGTGACATCTGACCATGTGACATCTGACTTTGTGGTCTCTGACCACATGACTTCTGACCACGTGATGTCTGATCATGTGACATCTGACTATGTGGTGTCTGACCACGTGACGTCTGAGCATGTGACATGTGAATATGTGGTGTCTGACCATGTGATGTCTGACCACGTGATGTCTGGGCATGTGACATTTGAGTATGTGGTGTCTGACCACGTGAGGCCTGACTACGTGACGTCTGACCACGTGACATCTGACTACGTGATGTCTGAGCATGTGACTTCTGACTATGTGGTGTCTGACCACGTGACGTCTGACTACGTGACGTCTGAGCATGTGACATCTGACTATGTGGTGTCTGACCACGTGACGTCTGACCACGTGACGTCTGAGCATGTGACATCTGACTATGTGGTGTCTGACCATGTGATGTCTGACCACGTGACGTCTGGGCATGTGACATCTGAGTTTGTGGTGTCTGACTACGTGACGTTTGACCACGTGCCGTCTGACCACGTGAAGTCTGAGCACGTGACATCTAACTACGTGGTGTATGACCGCGTTACGTCTGACCGCGTGACGTCTGAGCATGTGACATCTGACTATGTGGTGTCTGACCGCGTGACATCTGACCACGTGACATCTGACTATGTGGTGTCTGACCACGTGACGTCTGACCACGTGACGTCTGACCACGTGACGTCTGACCATGTGACGTCTGACCACGTGACGTCTGACCACATGATGTCTGAGCATGTGACATCTGACTATGTGGTGTCTGACCACGTGACATCTGACCACATGACGTCTGAGCATGTGACATCTGACTATGTGGTGTCTGACCATGTGATGTCTGACCACGTGATGTTTGGGCATGTGACATTTGACTGTGGTGTCTGACCACATGATGTCTGACCACGTGAGGTCTGAGCATGTGACATTTGACAGTGTGGTGTCTGACCGCGTAACGTCTGACTGCGTGACATCTGACCACGTGATGTCTGAGCATGTGACATCTACTATGTGGTGTCTGACCACGTGACGTCTGACCACGTGATGTCTGAGCATGTGACATCTAACTACATGGTGTATGACCGCGTGACGTCTGACCATGTGACGTCTGAGCATGTGACATCTGACTATGTGGTGTCTGACCACGTGACATCTGACCACTTGACATCTGACCATGTCACATCTGACTATGTGGTGTCTGACCTCGTGACATCTGACCACGTGACATCTGACCATGTGACATCTGACTATGTGGTGTCTGACCACATGATATTTGACCATGTGATGTCTGACCACGTGATATCTGATCATGTGACATCTGACTATGTGGTGTCTGACCACGTAATGTCTGATCGCTTGACGTCGGACCACGTGAGTCTGAGCATGTGACATCTGATTATGTGGTGTCTGACCGAGTGACGTCTGACCACATGACGTCTGAGCATGTGACATCTGACTATGTGGTGTCTGAGCGTGTGGCGTCTGAGCATGTGACATCTGAGCATGTGACATCTAACTATGTGGTGTCTGACCAGGTGACATCTGACCACATGACGTCTGAGCATGTGACATTTGACTATGTGGTGTCTGACCACATGTCCTCTGACCAAGTGACGTCTGACCACGTGACGGCTGAGCATGTGACATTTGACCATGTGGTGACTGACCACGCGACGTCTGACCACGTGACGTCTGACCGCATGATGCCTGAGCACGTGACATCTGACTATGTGGTGTCTGACCACGTGACGTCTGAGCATGTGACATCTGACTATGTGGTGTCTGACCACATGACCTCTGATCGCGTGACATCTGACCATGTGACATCTGAGCATGTGACATCTGACTATGTGGTGTCTGACCACGTGACGTCTGACCACGTGACATCTGAGCACGTGATGTCTGACCCTGTGACGTCTGAGCATGTGACATCCGACTATGTGGTGTCTGACCACGTGACGTCTGACCACGTGACGTCTGACCACGTGACGTCTGAACATGTGACATCTGACTATGTGGTGTCTGACCACGTGACGTCTGACCACGTGACGTCTGACCACGTGATGTCTGAGCATGTGACATCAAACTACGTGGTGTGCGACCACGTGACGTCTGACCGCGTGATGTCTGAGCATGTGACATCTGACTATGTGGTGTCTGACCACGTGACGTCAGACCACATGACGTCTGAGCATGTGACATCTGACTATGTGGTGTCTGACCACGTGACGTCTGACCACGTGACGTCAGACCACATGACATCTGAGCATGTGACATCTGACTATGTGGTGTCTGACAACGTGACGTCTGACCACATGGCGTCTGAGCATGTGACATCTGACTATGTGGTGTCTGACCACGTGATGTCTGACCACGTGACGTCTGACCACGACGTCTGACCACGTGACGTCTGAACAAGTGACATCTGATTATGTCATGTCTGACCACGTGACATCTGACCACGTGATGTCTGAGCATGTGACATCTGACTATGTGGTGTCTGACCATGTGACTTCTGACCACGTGACATCTGGGCATGTGACATTTGACTATGTGGTGTCTGACCACGTGACGTCTGACCACGTGACGTCTCACCATGTGACGTCTGACCACGTGACGTCTGACCACGTGATGTCTGAGCATGTGACGTCTGACCACGTGATGTCTGAGCATGTGACATCTGACTATGTGGTGTCTGACCATGTGACTTCTGACCACGTGACATCTGGGCATGTGACATTTGACTGTGGTGTCTGACCACGTGACATCTGACCACGTGATGTCTGACCATGTGATGTCTGAGCATGTGACATCCGACTATGTGGTGTCTGACCACATGAGGTCTGACCGCGTGACGTCTGACCACGTGAAATCTGACCATGTGACATCTGACTATGTGGTGTCTGACCACGTGACGTCTGACCACGTGACATCTGACCACGTGATGTCTGAGCATGTGACATCTAACTACGTGGTGTACGACCGCGTGACGTCTGACCGCGTATTGTATGAGCATGTGACATCTGACTATATGGTGTCTGACAGTGTGACGTCTGACCGCGTGATGTCTGAGCATGTGACATCTGACTATGTGGTGTCTGACCACGTGACGTCAGACCACATGACGTCTGAGCATGTGACAGCTGACTACGTGGTGTCTGACCACGTGACATCTGACCACGTGGCGTCTGACCACATGATGTCTGAGCATGTGACATCTGACTATGTGGTGTCTGACCACGTGACGTCAGACCACATGACGTCTGAGCATGTGACATCTGACTATGTGGTGTCTGACCACGTGACGTCTGACCACGTGACGTCTGAGCACATGATGTCTGAGCATGTGGCATCTGACTATGTGGTGTCTGACCACGTGATATCTGACCACATGACGCCTGAGCATGTGACATCTGACAATGTGGTGTCTGACCACGTGACGTCTGACCACATGACGTCTGAGCATGTGACAGCTGACTACGTGGTGTCTGACCACGTGACATCTGACCACGTGGCGTCTGACCACATGATGTCTGAGCATGTGACATCTGACTATGTGGTGTCTGACCACGTGACGTCAGACCACATGACGTCTGAGCATGTGACATCTGACTATGTGGTGTCTGACCACGTGACGTCTGACCACGTGACGTCTGAGCACATGATGTCTGAGCATGTGGCATCTGACTATGTGGTGTCTGACCACGTGATATCTGACCACATGACGCCTGAGCATGTGACATCTGACAATGTGGTGTCTGACCACGTGACGTCTGACCACATGACGTCTGAGCATGTGACATCTGACTATGTGGTGTCTGACCACGTGATGTCTGACCACGTGACGTCTGACCACATGACGTCTGACCACATGACGTCTGAACATGTGACATCTGACTATGTCGTGTCTGACCGCGTGACATCTGACCACGTGACGTCTGAGCATGTGACATTTGACTATGTGGTGTCTGACCACGTGACGTCTGACCACGTGACGTCTGACAACATGACGTCTGAGCATGTGACATCTGACTATGTGGTGTCTGACCACGTGAAACCTCAACACGTGACATCTGACCATGTGACATCTGACTATGTGGTGTCTGACCAGATGATATCTGACCATGTGATGTCTGACTGCGTGACATCTGCCCACGTGACATCTGACCATGTGACATCTGACTATGTGGTGTCTGACCACGTGATGTCTGAGCCTGTGACATCTGACCATGTGACTTCTGAGCATGTGACATCTGACTATGTGGATTCTGACCATGTGACGTCTGACCACATGACGTCTGACCACGTGACGTCTGACCACATGACGTCTGACCAGGTGATGTCTGACCATGTGACATCTGACTATGAGGTGTCTGACCACGTGACATTTGACCACGTGACGTCTGAGCATGTGACATCTGACTATGTGGTGTCTGACCATGTGATGTCTGACCACGTGACGTCTGGGCATGTAACATTTGACTGTGGTGTCTGACCGCGTGATGTCTGACCACGTGATGTCTGAGCATGTGACATCTGACTACGTGGTGTCTGACCACGTGATGTCTGACCACGTGATGTCTGAGCATGTGACATCTAACTACGTGGTGTATGACCGCGTGACGTCTGACCACGTGACGTCTGATCATGTGACATCTGATTATGTGGTGACTGACCGCATGATATTTGACCATGTGATGTCTGACCACGTGATGTCTGATCATGTGACATCTGACTATGTGGTATCTGACCACGTAACGTCTGATCGCATGACGTCGGACCACGTGAGTCTGAGCATGTGACATCTGACTATGTGGTGTCTGACCGAGTGACGTCTCACCACATGATGTCTGAGCATGTGACATCTGACTATGTGATGTCTGAGCATGTGACGTCTGAGCATGTGACATCTGAGCATGTGACATCTAACTATGTGGTGTCTGACCAGGTGACATCTGACCACATGACGTCTGAGCATGTGACATATGACTATGTGGTGTCTGACCACGTGACCTCTGACCAAGTGACGTCTGACCACGTGACGTCTGAGCATGTGACATTTGACTATGTGGTGTCTGACCACGTGACATCTGACCACGTGACATCTGACCGCATGATGTCTGAACATGTGACATCTGACTATGTCGTGTCTGACCGCGTGACATCTGACCACGTGACGTCTGAGCATGTGACATTTGACTATGTGGTGTCTGACCACGTGACGTCTGACCACGTGACGTCTGACAACATGACGTCTGAGCATGTGACATCTGACTATGTGGTGTCTGACCACGTGAAACCTCAACACGTGACATCTGACCATGTGACATCTGACTATGTGGTGTCTGACCAGATGATATCTGACCATGTGATGTCTGACTGCGTGACGTCTGACCACATGACGTCTGACCACATGACGTCTGAACATGTGACATCTGACTATGTCGTGTCTGACCGCGTGACATCTGACCACGTGACGTCTGAGCATGTGACATTTGACTATGTGGTGTCTGACCACGTGACGTCTGACCACGTGACGTCTGACAACATGACGTCTGAGCATGTGACATCTGACTATGTGGTGTCTGACCACGTGAAACCTCAACACGTGACATCTGACCATGTGACATCTGACTATGTGGTGTCTGACCAGATGATATCTGACCATGTGATGTCTGACTGCGTGACATCTGCCCACGTGACATCTGACCATGTGACATCTGACTATGTGGTGTCTGACCACGTGATGTCTGAGCCTGTGACATCTGACCATGTGACTTCTGAGCATGTGACATCTGACTATGTGGATTCTGACCATGTGACGTCTGACCACATGACGTCTGACCACGTGACGTCTGACCACATGACGTCTGACCAGGTGATGTCTGACCATGTGACATCTGACTATGAGGTGTCTGACCACGTGACATTTGACCACGTGACGTCTGAGCATGTGACATCTGACTATGTGGTGTCTGACCATGTGATGTCTGACCACGTGACGTCTGGGCATGTAACATTTGACTGTGGTGTCTGACCGCGTGATGTCTGACCACGTGATGTCTGAGCATGTGACATCTGACTACGTGGTGTCTGACCACGTGACGTCTGACCACGTGATGTCTGAGCATGTGACATCTAACTACGTGGTGTATGACCGCGTGACGTCTGACCACGTGACGTCTGATCATGTGACATCTGATTATGTGGTGACTGACCGCATGATATTTGACCATGTGATGTCTGACCACGTGATGTCTGATCATGTGACATCTGACTATGTGGTATCTGACCACGTAACGTCTGATCGCATGACGTCGGACCACGTGAGTCTGAGCATGTGACATCTGACTATGTGGTGTCTGACCGAGTGACGTCTCACCACATGATGTCTGAGCATGTGACATCTGACTATGTGATGTCTGAGCATGTGACGTCTGAGCATGTGACATCTGAGCATGTGACATCTAACTATGTGGTGTCTGACCAGGTGACATCTGACCACATGACGTCTGAGCATGTGACATATGACTATGTGGTGTCTGACCACGTGACCTCTGACCAAGTGACGTCTGACCACGTGACGTCTGAGCATGTGACATTTGACTATGTGGTGTCTGACCACGTGACGTCTGACCACGTGACATCTGACCGCATGATGTCTGAGCACGTGACATCTGACTATGTGGTGTGTGACCACGTGACGTCTGAGCATGTGACATCTGACTATGTGGTGTCTGACCACGTGACGTCTGATCGCGTGACATCTGACCACCTGACGTCTGAGCATGTGACATCTGACTATGTGGTGTCTGACCACGTGACATCTGACCACGTGATGACTGACCATGTGACATCTGACTATGTGGTGTCTGACCACGGGACATCTGACCACGTGACCTCTGACCACGTGATGACTGACCATGTGACATCTGACTATGTGGTGTCTGACCACGGGACATCTGACCACGTGACGTCTGACCATGTGATGTCTGACCACGTGATGTCTGATCATGTGAGATCTGACTATGTGGTGTCTGACCACGTGACATCTGACCACGTGATGTCTGACCACGCGATGTCTGACCATGTGACATCTAACTGCGTGGTGTATGACCGCGTGACGTCTGACCACGTTATGTCTGAGCATGTGACATCTGACTATGTGTTGTCTGACCGCCTGACGTCTGACCGCATGACGTCTGAGCATGTGACATCTGACTATGTGGTGTCTGACCGCATGATATCTGACCACGTGACATCTGACCATGTGACATCTGACTATGTGGTGTCTGACCACGTGAAGTCTGACCACGTGATGTCTGACCACGTGATGTCTGACCACGTGACGTCTGACCACGTGACATCTGACCACATGATGTCTGAGCATGTGGCATCTGACTATGTGGAGTCGGACCACGTCACGTCTGACCATGTGACGTCTGACCACGTGATGTCTGAGCATGTGACATCTAACTATGTGGTGAATGACCGCGTGACGTCTGACCACGTGATATCTGAGCATGTGACATCTGACGATGTGGTGTCTGACCACGTGATGTCTGACCACATGACGTCTGACCACATGACGTCTGACCACGTGACGTCTGAGCATGTGACATCTGACTATGTGGTGTCTGACTACGTGATGTCTGACCACATGACGTCTGACCACGTGATGTCTGAACATGTGACATCTGACTATGTCGTGTCTGACCACGTGACATCTGACCACGTGACATCTGAGCATGTGACATCTGACTATGTGGTGTCTGACCATGTGACTTCTGACCACGTGACGTCTGGGCATGTGACTTTTGACTATGTGGTGTCTGACCACGTGATGTCTGACCACATGACATCTGACCACGTGACGTCTGAGCATGTGACATCTAACTACATGGTGTATGACCGCGTGACGTCTGACCGCGTGACGTCTGACTGCGTGACATCTGACTATGTGGTGTCTGACCACGTGACGTCTGACCATGTGACATCTGACCATGTGACATCTGACTATGTGGTGTCTGACCACGTGATGTCTGACCACGTGATGTCTGAGCATGTGACATCTGAGCATGTGACATCTTAGCAAGTGACATCTGACTATGTGGTGTCTGACCACGTGATGTCTGACCACGTAACGTCTGACCACATGACGTCTGACCACGTGACGTCTGAGCATGTGACATCTGACTACGTGGTGTCTGACCACGTGATGTCTGACCACGTGATGTATGACCACATGACGTCTGACCACGCGGCGTCTGAACATGTGACATCTGACTATGTCGTGTCTGACCACGTGACGTCTGACCACGTGATGTCTGATCATGTGACATCAAACTACGTGGTGAATGACCGCGTGGCGTCTGACCGCGTGATGTCTGAGTATGTGACATCTGACTATGTGGTGCCTGACCGCCTGACGTCTGACCGCGTGACGTCTGAGCCTGTGACATCTGACTATGTGGTGTCCGACCACGTGACATCTGACCACGTGACATCTGACCATGTGACACCTGACTATGTGATGTCTGACCACATGATATCTGACCATGTGATGTCTGACCGCATGACATCTGCCCATGTGACATCTGACCATGTGACATCTGACTATGTGGTGTCTGACCACGTGATGTCTGACCACGTGACGTCTGACCACATGACGTCTGACCACGTGACGTCTGAGCATGTGACATCTGACTACGTGGTGTCTGACCACGTGATGTCTGAACATGTGACATCTGACTATGTGGTGTCTGACCATGTGACTTCTGACCACGTGATGTCTGGGCATGTGACATTTGATTATGTGGTGTATGACCGCGTGACGTCTGACCGCGTGACATCTGACCATGTGACATCTGACTATGTGGTGTCCGACCATGTGATGTCTGAGCATGTGACATCTGAGCATGTGACATCTGAGCATGTGACATCTGACTATGTGGTGTCTGACCATCTGACGCCTGACCACATGATGCCTGACCATGTGACATCTGAGCATGTGACATCTGACTATGTGGTGTCTGACCATGTGTCTTCTGACTACATGACCTCTGGGCATCTTACATCTGACAATATGGTGTCTAACCATGTGACTTCTACCCACGTGATGTCTGGGCATGTGACATTTGACTATGTGGTGTCTAACCACATGATGTCTGACCACGTGACATCTGACCACGTGATGTCTGACCACGTGATGTCTCACCACGTGACGTCTGACCACTTGACATTTGAGCATGTGACGTCTGAGCATGTGATATTTGACCACGTGATGTCTGACCACGTGACGTCTGAACACGTGACATTTGAGCATGTGACATCTGACTATGTGGTGTCTGACCATGTGATTTCTGACCGCGTGATGTCTGAGCATGTGACATCTGACTATGTGTTGTCTGACCGCATGACATCTGACCACATGACGTCTGACCACGTGACGTCTGACCACGTGACATCCGACCACATGATGTCTGAGCATGTGACATCTGACTATGTGGTGCTTGACCATGTGACATCTGACCACATGACGTCTGACCATGTGATGTCTGACCACGTGACGTCTGAACACGTGACATTTGAGCATGTGACATCTGACTATGTAGTATCTCACCATGTGATTTCTGACCGCGTGATGTCTGAGCATGTGACATCTGACTATGTGCTGTCTGACCGCATGACATCTGAGCACATGACGTCTGACCACGTGACATCTGACCACGTGACGTCTGACCACGTGATGTCTGAGCATGTGACATCTGACTATGTGGTGCTTGACCATGTGACGTCTGACCACATGACGTCTGACCACGTGACGTCTGACCACGTGATGTCTGACCACGTGACGTCTGAGCATGTGACATCTGACTATGTGGTGTCTGACCACGTGACGTCTGACCATGTGGCGTCTGACCAAGTGATATCTGAGCATGTGACATCTAACTATGTGGTGAATGACTGCGTGACGTCTGACCACGTGATGTCTGAGCATGTGACATCTGACTATGTGGTGTCTAACCACGTGACGTCTGACCACGTGACGTCTGATCACATGATGTCTGACCACGTGACGTCTGAGCATGTGACATCTGACTATGTGGTGTCTGACCAGTGATGTCTGACCACGTGATGCCTGACCACATGACGTTTGACCACGTGACGTCTGAACATGTGACATCTGACTATGTCGTGTCTGACCACATGACATCTGACCACGTGACGTCTGAGCATGTGACATCTGACTATGTGGTGTCTGACCATGTGACGTCTGACCACGTGACATCTGGGCATGTCACATTTGACTATGTGGTGCCTGACCACGTGACGTCTGACCACGTGACGTCTGACCACGTGACGTCTGAGCATGTGACATCTAACTACGTGGTGTATGACCGCGTGACGTCTGACCGCGTGACATCTGACCATGTGGTGTCTGACCACGTGACGTCTGACCACATGACGTCTGACCACATGATGTCTGACCACATGACGTCTGAGCATGTGACATCTGACTATGTGGTGTCTGACCACGTGATGTCTGACCACATGATGTCTGACCACATGATGTTTGACCATGTGACGTCTGAACATGACATCTGACTATGTCATGTCTGACCACATGACATCTGACCACGTGACGTCTGACCATGTGACGTCTGACCACGTGACGTCTGAACATGTGACATCTGATTACGTGGTGTATGACCGCGTGACTTCTGACCACGTGACGTCTGACCACGTGATTTCTGAGCATGTGACATCTAACTACGTGGTGTATGACCGCGTGACGTCTGACCACATGATGTCTGAGCATGTGACATCTGACTATGTGGTGTCTGACCGCGTGACGTCTGAGCCTGTGACATCTGACTATGTGGTGTCTGACCACGTGACATCTGACCACGTGACATCTGACCATGTGACATCTGACTATGTGATGTCTGACCACATGATATCTGACCATGTGATGTCTGACCGCATGACATCTGCCCATGTGACATTTGACCATGTGACATCTGACTATGTGGTGTCTGACCACGTGATGTCTGACCACGTGATGTCTGAGCATGTGACATCTGAGCATGTGACATCTGAGCATGTGACATCTGAGCATGTGACATCTGACTATGTGATGTCTGACCACGTGATGTCTGATCACGTGACGTCTGACCACATGACGTCTGACCACGTGACGTCTGAGCATGTGACACCTGACTACGTGGTGTCTGACCATGTGATGTCGGACCACGTGATGTCTGGCCACATGACGTCTGACCACGTGACGTCTGATCTTGTGGCATCTGACTATGTGGTGTCTGACCATGTGACTTCTGACCACGTGACATCTGGGCATGTGACATTTGACTATGTGGTGTCTGACCACGTGACGTCTGACCACGTGACGTCTGAGCATGTGACGTCTAACTACGTGGAGTATGACCGCGTGCCGTCTGACTGCGTACGTCTGAGCATGCGACATCTGGTGTCTGACCACGTGACGTCTGACCACGTGACGTCTGACCACGTGATGTCTGAGCATGTGACATCTAACTTCGTGGTTTATGACCGCGTGACGTCTGACCGCGTGATGTCTGCGCATGTGACATCTGACTATGTGGTGTCTGACCGCCTGATGTCTGACCGCGTGACGTCTGAGCCTGTGACATCTGACTATGTGGTGTCTGACCACGTGACATCTGACCACGTGACATCTGACCATGTGACATCTGGCTATGTGGTATCTGACTACATGATATCTGACCATGTGATGTCTGACCGCATGACATCTGCCCATGTGACATCTGATCATGTGACATCTGACTATGTTGTGGCTGACCACGTGATGTCGGACCACGTGATGTCTGAGCATGTGACATCTGAGCATTTGACATCAGAGCATGTGACATCTGACTATGTGGTGTCTGACCATGTGAAGTCTGACCACATGACGTCTGACCACGTGACGTCTGACCATGTGACGTCTGACCACGTGATGTCTGACCATGTGACCTCTGAGCATGTGACATCTGACAATGTGGTGTCTGACCATGTGTCTTCTGACTACATGACGTCTGGGCATGTTACATCTGACTATGTGGAGTCTAACCATGTGACTTCTGACCACGTGACATCTGGGCATGTGACATTTGACTATGTGGTGTCTGACCACGTGATGTCTGACCACGTGACGTCTGACCATGTGATGTCTGACCACGTGACATCTGACCACGTGACGCCTGAGCATGTGACGTCTGAGCATGTGACGTCTGACCACGTGATGTCTGACCACGTGACGTCTGACCACATGACGTCTGAGCATGTGACATCTGACTATGTGGTGTCTGACCATGTGATGTCTGACCGCGTGACGTCTGAGCATGTGACATCTGACCATGTGGTGTCTGACCACGTGACGTCTGACCATGAGACGTCTGACCACGTGATGTCTGAGCATGTGACATCTAACTACGTGGTGTATGACCGCGTGATGTCTGACCGCGTGATGTCTGCGCATGTGACATCTGACTATGTGGTGTCTGACCAGTGATGTCTGACCACGTGATGCCTGACCACATGACGTTTGACCACGTGACGTCTGAACATGTGACATCTGACTATGTCGTGTCTGACCACATGACATCTGACCACGTGACGTCTGAGCATGTGACATCTGACTATGTGGTGTCTGACCATGTGACGTCTGACCACGTGACATCTGGGCATGTCACATTTGACTATGTGGTGTCTGACCACGTGACGTCTGACC
Organism: Somniosus microcephalus; assembly: GCF_052327205.1. Taxonomy (NCBI): domain Eukaryota; kingdom Metazoa; phylum Chordata; class Chondrichthyes; order Squaliformes; family Somniosidae; genus Somniosus; species Somniosus microcephalus. The sequence goes on from NC_140988.1 coordinate 24,002,506, forward strand.
ACGTGACGTCTGACCACGTGACGTCTGAGCATGTGACATCTAACTACGTGGTGTATGACCGCGTGACGTCTGACCTCGTGACATCTGACCATGTGGTGTCTGACCACGTGACGTCTGACCACATGACGTCTGACCACATGATGTCTGACCACATGACGTCTGAGCATGTGACATCTGACTATGTGGTGTCTGACCACGTGATGTCTGACCACGTGATGTCTGACCACATGATGTTTGACCATGTGACGTCTGAACATGACATCTGACTATGTCATGTCTGACCACATGACATCTGACCACGTGACGTCTGACCATGTGACGTCTGACCACGTGACGTCTGAACATGTGACATCTGATTACGTGGTGTATGACCGCGTGACGTCTGACCACGTGACGTCTGACCACGTGATTTCTGAGCATGTGACATCTAACTACGTGGTGTATGACCGCGTGACGTCTGACCACATGATGTCTGAGCATGTGACATCTGACTATGTGGTGTCTGACCGCGTGACGTCTGAGCCTGTGACATCTGACTATGTGGTGTCTGACCACGTGACATCTGACCACGTGACATCTGACCATGTGACATCTGACTATGTGATGTCTGACCACATGATATCTGACCATGTGATGTCTGACCGCATGACATCTGCCCATGTGACATTTGACCATGTGACATCTGACTATGTGGTGTCTGACCACGTGATGTCTGACCACGTGATGTCTGAGCATGTGACATCTGAGCATGTGACATCTGAGCATGTGACATCTGACTATGTGATGTCTGACCACGTGATGTCTGATCACGTGACGTCTGACCACATGACGTCTGACCACGTGACGTCTGAGCATGTGACACCTGACTACGTGGTGTCTGACCATGTGATGTCGGACCACGTGATGTCTGGCCACATGACGTCTGACCACGTGACGTCTGATCTTGTGGCATCTGACTATGTGGTGTCTGACCATGTGACTTCTGACCACGTGACATCTGGGCATGTGACATTTGACTATGTGGTGTCTGACCACGTGACGTCTGAGCATGTGACGTCTAACTACGTGGAGTATGACCGCGTGCCGTCTGACTGCGTACGTCTGAGCATGCGACATCTGGTGTCTGACCACGTGACGTCTGACCACGTGACGTCTGACCACGTGATGTCTGAGCATGTGACATCTAACTTCGTGGTGTATGACCGCGTGACGTCTGACCGCGTGATGTCTGCGCATGTGACATCTGACTATGTGGTGTCTGACCGCCTGATGTCTGACCGCGTGACGTCTGAGCCTGTGACATCTGACTATGTGGTGTCTGACCACGTGACATCTGACCACGTGACATCTGACCATGTGACATCTGGCTATGTGGTATCTGACTACATGATATCTGACCGTGTGATGTCTGACCGCATGACATCTGCCCATGTGACATCTGATCATGTGACATCTGACTATGTTGTGGCTGACCACGTGATGTCGGACCACGTGATGTCTGAGCATGTGACATCTGAGCATTTGACATCAGAGCATGTGACATCTGACTATGTGGTGTCTGACCATGTGAAGTCTGACCACATGACGTCTGACCACGTGATGTCTGACCATGTGACGTCTGACCACGTGATGTCTGACCATGTGACCTCTGAGCATGTGACATCTGACAATGTGGTGTCTGACCATGTGTCTTCTGACTACATGACGTCTGGGCATGTTACATCTGACTATGTGGAGTCTAACCATGTGACTTCTGACCACGTGACATCTGGGCATGTGACATTTGACTATGTGGTGTCTGACCACGTGATGTCTGACCACGTGACGTCTGACCATGTGATGTCTGACCACGTGACATCTGACCACGTGACGCCTGAGCATGTGACGTCTGAGCATGTGACGTCTGACCACGTGATGTCTGACCACGTGACGTCTGACCACATGACGTCTGAGCATGTGACATCTGACTATGTGGTGTCTGACCATGTGATGTCTGACCGCGTGACGTCTGAGCATGTGACATCTGACCATGTGGTGTCTGACCACGTGACGTCTGACCATGTGACGTCTGACCACGTGATGTCTGAGCATGTGACATCTAACTACGTGGTGTATGACCGCGTGATGTCTGACCGCGTGATGTCTGCGCATGTGACATCTGACTATGTGGTGTCTGACCGCCTGACTTCTGACCGCGTGACGTCTGAGCCTGTGACATCTGACTATGTGGTGTCTGACCACGTGACATCTGACCACGTGACCTCTGACTATGTGACATCTGACTATGTGACATCTGACCATGGACATCTGACTATATGGTGTCTGACCACGTGATGTCTGACCACGTGATGTCTGAGCATGTGACATCTGAGCATGTGACATTTGACTATGTGTTGTCTGACCATGTGACGTCTGACTATGTGACATGTGACATCTGACCACGTGACGTCTGACCACATGACGTCTGACCACGTGACGTCTGACCACGTGATGTCTGACCATGTGACCTCTGAGCATGTGACATCTGACAATGTGGTGTCTGACCATGTGTCTTCTGACTACATGACGTCTGGGCATGTTACATCTGACTATGTGGTGTCTAACCATGTGACTTCTGACCACGTGACATCTGGGCATGTGACATTTGACTATGTGGTGTCTGACCACGTGATGTCTTACCACGTGACGTCTGACCACGTGATGTCTGACCACGTGACGTCTGACCACGTGACGTCTGAGCATGTGACGTCTGACCACGTGATGTCTGACCACGTGACGTCTGATCACATGACGTCTGAGCATGTGACATCTGACTATGTGGTGTCTGACCATGTGACTTCTGACCACGTGACGTCTGGGCATGTGACATTTGACTATGTGGTGTCTGACCACGTGACATCTGACCACGTGACGTCTGAGCATGTGACATCTAACTACGTGTTGTATGACCGCGTGACGTCTGACCACGTGACGTCTGACCATGTGACGTCTGACCACGTGATGTCTGAGCATGTGACATCTAACTACGTGGTGTATGACCGCGTGATGTCTGACCGCGTGATTTCTGCGCATGTGACATCTGACTATGTGGTGTCTGACCGCCTGACGTCTGACCGTGTGACGTCTGAGCCTGTGACATCTGACTATGTGGTGTCTGACTACGTGACATCTGACCACGTGACATCTGACCATGTGACATCTGACTATGTGACATCTGACCATGTGACATCTGACTATATGGTGTCTGACCACGTGATGTCTGACCACGTGATGTCTGAGCATGTGACATCTGAGCATGTGACTTCTGAACATGTGACATTTGACTATGTAGTGTCTGACCACGTGATGTCTGACCACATGACGTCTGACCACGTGACGTCTGACCACGTGATGTCTGACCATGTGACATCTGAGCATGTGACATCTGACTATGTGGTGTCTGACCATGTGTCTTCTGACTACATGATGTCTGGGCATGTTACATCTGACTATGTGGTGTCTGACCACGTGATGTCTGACCACGTGACGTCTGACCACGTGATGTCTCACCACATGATGTCTCACCACGTGACATCTGACCACGTGACGTCTGAGCATGTGACGTCTGAGCATGTGACGTCTGACCACGTGATGCCTGACCACATGACGTCTGACCACGTGATGTCTGAGCATGTGACATCTGACTATGTGGTGTCTGACCATGTGACTTCTAACCACGTGACGTCTGGGCATGTGACATTTGACTATGTGGTGTCTGACCACATGATGTCTGACCACGTGATGTCGGACCACGTGATGTCTGACCACGTGACGTCTGACCACCTGACGTCTGACCACGTGACGTCTGAGCATGTGACACCTGCAAATGCTACAGTATTTACCTAATAGCAGCTGGGTCCCCTCTAGTCGTGTATATTTTCTCGTGGTTCCTCGCCAGCAATTGTTGTGTGAGTAATTCAATAACTGAATATCCTTCTCTGTACTCCCTCCAATAACTGAATATCCTTCTCTGTACTCCCTCCAATAAGTGAATATCCTTCTCTGTACCCCTCCAATAACTGAATATCCTTTTTCCGAGTGGCAGGCAGTGACTAGTGGGGTACCGCAGGGATCGGTCCTAGGAGCCCAGCTATTCACAATATATATTAATGATCTAGACGAGGGAACTAGATGTAATATCTCCAAGTTTGCAGATGACACAAAGCTGTGTGGGCGTGTGTGTTGTGAGGAGGATGCCGAGAAACTCCAGTATGATTTGGACAGGTTGGGTGATTGGGCAGAAGCATGGCAGATGCAATATAACGTGGATAAATGCGAGGTTATCCACTTCGGTGTCAAAAACAGGAAGGCAGATTATTATCTGAATGGCAATTGATTGGGAAAAGGGGAAGTGCAACGAGACCTGGGTGTCCTTGTGCACCAGTCGCTGAAGGTAAGCATGCAGGTGCAGCAGGCGGTTAAGAAGGCAAATGGTATGTTGGCCTTCGTAGCGAGAGGGTTCGAGTACAGGAGCAAGGATGTCTTGCTGCGGTTGTACAGGGTTTGATGAGACCACATCTTGAGTATTGTGTGCAGTTTTGGTCACCTTATGTGCGGAAGGATGTTCTTGCCATGGAAGGAGTTCAGCGAAGATTCACCAGACTGATACCTGGGATGGCAGGAATGATGTATGGGGAGAGATTGGGTCGATTGGGCTTATACTCGCTGGAGTTTAGAAGAATGAGAGGGGATCTCATTGAAAATTATAAAATTCTAACAGGACTAGACAGACTAGATGCAGGAAGGATGTTCCCGATGGCCGGGGAGTCCAGAACCAGGGGTCACAGTCTAAGGATAAGGGGTAAGCCATTTAGGAAAGAGATGAGGAGGAATTTCTTCACCCAGAGAGTGGTGAACCTGTGGAATTCTCTACCACAGAAGGCAGTAGAGGCCAATTCATTAAATATATTCAAGAAGGAGTTAGATATATTACTTAAGGCTAAAGGGATCAAGGGATATGCGGGGAAAGCAGGGACAGGGTACTGAATTTGAATGATCAGCCATATTCACTCCCTCCAATAACTGAATATCATTCTCTGTCCCCCTAAAATAAGTGAATATCATTCTCTGTCCCCCTCCCATAACTGAATATCCTTCTCTGTCCCCCTCCAATAACTGAATATCATTCTCTGTCCCCCTAAAATAACTGAATATCCTTCTCTGTCCCCCTCCAATAACTGAATATCCTTCTCTGTCCCCCTCCAATAACTGAATATCTTTCTCTGTCCCCCTCCAATAATTGAATATCCTTCTCTGTACCCCTCCAATAACTGAATATCCTTCTCTGTACCCCTCCAATAACTGAATTTCCTTCTCTGTACCCCTCCGATAACTGAATATCCTTCTCTGTCCCCCTGCAATAAGTGAATATCCATCTCTGTCCCCCTCCAATAATTGAATATCTTTCTCTGTCCCCTTCCAATAACTGGATATCCTTCTCTGTACCCCTCCAATAACTGAATTTCCTTCTCTGTACCCCTCCGATAACTGAATATCCTTCTCTGTCCCCCTGCAATAATTGAATATCCTTCTCTGTACCCCTCCAATAACTGAATTTCCTTCTCTGTACCCCTCCGATAACTGAATATCCTTCTCTGTCCCCCTGCAATAACTGAATATCCTTCTCTGTCCCCTTCCAATAACTGAATAACCTTCTCTGTCCCCCTCCAATAACTGAATATCCTTCTCTGTCCCCTTCCAATAACTGAATATCCTTCTCTGTACCCCTCCAATAACTGAAAATCCTTCTCTGCCCCCTCCAATAACTGAATATCCTTCTCTGTCCCCTTCCAATACCCGAATAGCATTCTCTGTACCCCTCCAATAACTGAATATCCTTCTCTGTCCCCTTCCAATAACCGAATAGCATTCTCTGTACCCCTCCAATAACTGAATATCCTTCTCTGTCCCCTTCCAATAACTGAATATCCTTCTCTGTCCCCTTCCAATAACTGAATATCCTTCTCTGTACCCCTCCAATAACTGAAAATCCTTCTCTGCCCCCCTCCAATAACTGAATATCCTTCTCTGTCCCCTTCCAATAACTGAATATCCTTCTCTGTACCCCTCCAATAACTGAATATCCTTCTCTGTCCACCATCCAATAACTGAATATCCTTCTCTGTACCCACTCCATTAACTGAATATCCTTCTCTGTACCCCCTCGAATAACAGAATATCCTTCTCTGTCCCCCGTCCAGTAACTGAATATCCTTCTCTGCACCTCTCCAATAACTGAATATCCTTCTCTGTACCCCTCCAATAACTGAATTTCCTTCTCTGTACCCTTCCGATAACTGAATATCCTTCTCTGTCCCCCTCCAATAACTGAATATCCTTCTCTGTACTCCCACGAATAATTGAATATCCTTCTCTGTCCCCCTGCAATAACTGAATATCCTTCTCTGTCCCCCTCCAATAACTGAATATCCTGCTCTGTACTCCCTTCAATAACTGAATATCCTTCTCTGTCCCCTTCCAATAACTGAAAATCCTTCTCTGTACCCCTCCAATAACTGAATAACCTTCTCTGTCCCCTTCCAATAACTGAATATCATTCTCTGTCCCCCTCCAATAACTGAATATCCTTCTCTGTCCCCTTGCAATAACTGAATATCCTTCTCTGTCCCCCTGCAATAAGTGAATATCCTTCTCTGTACCCCTCCAATAACTGAATATCCTTCTCTGTACCCCTCCAATAACTGAATATCCTTCTCTGTACCCCCTCCAATAACTGAATATCCTTCTCTGCCCCCCTCCAATAACTGAATATCCTTCTCTGCCCCCCTCCAATAACTGAATATCCTTCTCTGCCCCCCTCCAATAACTGAATATCCTTCTCTGTTCCCCTCCAATAACTGAATATCCTTCTCTGTAACCTTCCAATAACTGAATATCCTTCTCTGTCCCCTTCCAATAACTGAATATCCTTCTCTGTACCCCTCCAATAACTGAATTTCCTTCTGTGTACCCCTCCGATAACTGAATATCCTTCTCTGTCCCCCTCCAATAACTGAATATCCATCTCTGTCCCCCTCCAATAATTGAATATCGATCTCAGTACTCCCTCCAATAATTGAATATCCTTCTCTGTACCCCTCCAATAACTGAATATCCTTCTCTGTACCCCTCCAATAACTGAATATCATTCTCTGTCCCCTCCAATAACTGAATATCCTTCTCTGTTCCCCTCCAATAACTGAATATCCTTCTCTGTAACCTTCCAATAACTGAATATCCTTCTCTGTCCCCTTCCAATAACTGAATATCCTTCTCTGTACCCCTCCAATAACTGAATTTCCTTCTGTGTACCCCTCCGATAACTGAATATCCTTCTCTGTCCCCCTCCAATAACTGAATATCCATCTCTGTCCCCCTCCAATAATTGAATATCGATCTCAGTACTCCCTCCAATAATTGAATATCCTTCTCTGTACCCCTCCAATAACTGAATATCCTTCTCTGTACCCCTCCAATAACTGGATATCATTCTCTGTACCCCCTCCAATAACTGAATATCCTACTCTGTCCCCCTTCAATAACTGAAGATCCTTCTCTGTCCCCCTCCAATAACTGAATATCCTTCACTGTCCCCCTCCAATAACTGAATATCCTTCTCTGTCCCCCTCCAATAACTGAATATCCTTCTCTGTCCCCCTCCAATAACTGAATATCCTTCTCTGTCCCCCTCCAATAACTGAATATCCTTCTCTGTCCCCCCTCCGTAACTGAATATCCTTCTCTGCACCCCTCCAATAAATGAATATCCTTCTCTGTCCCCCTCCAATAACTGAATATCCTTCTCTCTACCCCTCCAATAACTGAATATCCTTCTCTCTACCCCTCCAATAACTGAATATACTTCTCTGTCCCCCTCCAATAACGGAATATCCATCTCTGTACCCCTCCAATAACTGAATATCCTTCTCTGTACCCCTCCAATAACTGAATTTCCTTCTGTGTACCCCTCCGATAACTGAATATCCTTCTCTGTCCCCCTCCAATAACTGAATATCCATCTCTGTCCCCCTCCAATAATTGAATATCGATCTCAGTACTCCCTCCAATAATTGAATATCCTTCTCTGTACCCCTCCAATAACTTAATTTCCTTCTTTGTACCCCTCCGACAACTGAATATCCTTCTCTGTCCCCCTCCAATAACTGAATATCCATCTCTGTACTCCCTCGAATAATTGAATATCCTTCTCTGAACCCCTCCAATAACTCAATATCCTTCTCTGTCCCCTTCCAATAACTGAATATCCTTCTCTGTCCCCTCCCATAACTGAATATCCTTCTCTGTCCCCTCCAATAACTGAATATCATTCTCTATAAACTTCCAATAACTGAATATCCTTCTCTGTCCCCTTCCAATAACTGAATATCCTTCTCTGTACCCCTCCAATAACTGAATATCCTTCTCTGTCCCCTTCCAATAACTGAATAACCTTCTCTGTCCCCTCCAATAACTGAATATCATTCTCTGTAACCTTCCAATGACTGAATATCCTTCTCTGTCCCCTTCCAATAACTGAATATCCTTCTCTGTCCCCTCCAATAACTGAATATCCTTCTCTGTCCCCCTCCAATAACTGAATATCCTTCTCTGTACTTCCTCCAGTAACTGAAAATCCTTCTCTGTACTCCCTTCAATAATTGAATATCCTTCTCTGTCCCCTTCCAATAACTGAATATCCTTCTCTGTACCCCTCCAATAACTGAATATCCTTCTCTGTACACCTCCAATAACTGGATATCATTCTCTGTACCCCCTCCAATAACTGAATATCCTTCTCTATCCCATTCCAATAACTGAATATCCTTCTCTGTACCCCTCCAATAACTGAATATCCTTCTCTATCCCATTCCAATAACTGAATATCCTTCTCTGTTTCCCTCCAATAACTGAATATCCTTCTCTGTCCCCCTCCAATAACTTAATATCCTTCTATGTCCGCCTCCAATAACTGAATATCCTTCTCTACACCCCTCCAATAACTGAATATCCTTCTATGTCCGCCTCCAACAACTGAATATCCTTCTCTACACCCCTCCAATAACTGAATATCCTTCTCTGTCCCCCTCCAATAACTGAATATCCTTCTCTGTCCCCCTCCAATAACTGAATATCCTTCTCTGTCCCCCTCCAATAACTGAATATCCTTCTCTGTCCCCCTCCAATAACTGAATATCCTTCTCTGTGCCCCTCCAATAACTGAATATCCTTCTCTGTTCCCCTCCAATAACTGAATACCCTTCTCTGTCCCCCTCCAATAACTGAATATCCTTCTCTGTCCCCCTCCAATAACTGAATATCCTTCTCTGTCCCCCTCCAATAACTGAATATCCTTCTCTGTACCCCTCCAATAACTGAATATCCTTCTCTGTCCCCCTCCAATAACTGAATATCCTTCTCTGTTCCCCTCCAATAACTGAATACCCTTCTCTGTATCCCTCCAATAACTGAATATCCTTCTCTGTCCCCCTCCAATAACTGAATATCCTTCTCTGTCCCCCTCCAATAACTGAATATCCTTCTCTGTACCCCTCCAATAACTGAATATCCTTCTCTGTCCCCCTCCAATAACTGAATATCCTTCTCTGTACCCCTCCAATAACTGAATATCCATCTCTGTCCCCCTCCAATAACTGAATATCCTTCTCTGTCCCCCTCCAATAACTGAATATCCTTCTCTGTGCACCTCCAATAACTGAATATCCTTCTCTGTACCCCCTCCAATAACTGAATATCCTTCTCTGTCCCCCTCCAATAACTGAATATCCTTCTCTGTCCCCCTCCAATAACTGAATATCCTTCTCTGTACCCCCTCCAATAACTGAATATCCTTCTCTGTCCCCCTGCAATAACTGAGTATCCTTCTCTGTCCCTCTCCAATAACTGAGTATACTTCTCTGTCCCCCTCCAATAACTGAATATCCATCTCTGTCTAGAAATTGTAGATGCATTGCTGGTCATCTTCCAAAATTCGATAGACTCTGGAACAGTACCCATGGATTGGAGGGTAGCTAATGTTACCCCACTATTCAAAAAAGTTGTTAGAGAGAAAACGGGGAATTATAGACCGGTAAGCCTGACATCGGTAGTGGGGAAAATGCTATGGTCCATTATAAAAGATGTAATAGCAGATCAGTTGGAAAACAGTGACAGGATTGGACAACATCAACATGGATTTACAAAAAGTAAATCGTGCTTGACTAATCTACTGGAATTTTTTGAGGATGTAACTGGTAATCTAGATAAGGTAGAACCAGTGGATGTGGTGTATTTGGACTTTCAGAAGGCTTTCGATAAGGTCCTGCATTAGAGATTAGCGTGTAAAGTTAAGGCACATGGGATTGGGGACAAGATATTGACTGGGATAGAGAACTGGTTGGCAGACAGAAAGCAAAGGGTTGAAATAAATGGGTCTTTTTCCGAGTGGCAGGCAGTGACTAGTGGGGTACCGCAGGGATCGGTCCTGAGAGCCCAGCTATTCACAATATATATTAATGATCTAGACAAGGGAACTAGATGTAATATCTCCAAGTTTGCAGATGACACAAAGCTGGGTGGGCGTGTGTGCTGTGAGGAGGATGCCGAGAAACTCCAGTATGATTTGGACAGGTTGGGTGATTGGCCAGAAGCATGGCAGATGCAATATAACGTGGATAAATGCGAGGTTATCCACTTCGGTGTCATAAACAGGAAGGCAGATTATTACCTGAATGGCAATAGATTGGGAGAAGGGGAAGTGCAACGTGACCTGGGTGTCCTTGTCACCAGTCGCTGAAGGTAAGCATGCAGGTGCAGCAGGCGGTTAAGAAGGCAAATGGTATGTTGGCCTTCGTAGCGAGAGGATTCGAGTACAGGAACAAGGATGTCTTGCTGCAGTTGTACAGGGCCTTGGTGAGGCCACATCTTGAGTATTGTGTGCAGTTTTGGTCACCTTATCTGAGGAAGGATGTCCTTGCCATGGAGGGAGTGCAGCGAAGATTCACCAGGCTGATACCTGGGATGGCAGGAACGACGTATGAGGAGAGATTTGGTTGATTGGGCTTATAGTCACTGGAGTTTAGAAGAATGAGAGGGGATCTCATTGAAACTTATAAAATTCTAACAGGACTAGACAGATTGATGCAAGAAGGATGTTCCCGATGGCCGGGGAGTCCAGAACCAGGGGTCACAGTCTAAGGATAAGGGGTTAGCCATTTAGGAAAGAGATGAGGAGGAATTTCTTCACCCAGAGAGTGGTGAACCTGTGGAATTCTCTACCACAGAAGGTAATAGAGGCCAATTCATTAAATATATTCAAGAAGGAGTTAGATATATTTCTTAAGACTAAAGGGATCAAGGGATATGGGGAGAAAGCAGGGGCAGGGTACGGAATTTGGATGATCAGCCATGATATCATTGAATGGCGGAGCAGGCTCGAGGGGCCGAATGGCCTACACCTGCTCCTACCTTCTATCTATCTATGTATCTATGTCCCCCCTACAATAACTGAATGTCCTTCTCTGTCCCTCACCAATAACTGAATATCCTTCTCTGTCCCCCTCCAATAACTGAATAGCATTCTCTGTACTCCCTGCAATAACTGAATATCCTTCTCTGTCCCCTTCCAATAACTGAATATCCTTCTCTGTCCCCCTCCAATAACTGAATATCCTTCTCTGTACCCACTCCAATAACTAAATATCCTTCTCTGTACCCACTCCAATAACTGAATATCCTTCTCTGTCGCCCCTACAATAACTGAATATCCTTCTGTGTCCCCCTCCAATAACTAAATATCCTTCTCTGTCCCCGTACAATAACTGAATATCCTTCTCTGTCCCCCTTCAAGAACTGAATATCCTTCTCTGTCCCCCTCCAATAATTGAATATCCTTCTCTTTAACCTCTCCAATAACTCAATATCCTTCTCTGTACCCCTCTAATAACTGAATATCCTTCTCTCTCCCCTCCAGTAACTGAATATCCTTCTCTATCCCCCCTTCAATAACTGAATATCATTCTCTATCCCCCCTATAATAACTGAATATCCTTCTCTCTCCCCTCCAATAACTGAATATCCTTCTCTAACCACCCTCCAATAGCTGAATATCCTTCTCTGTCCCCCTCCAATAAATGAATATCCTTCTCTGTCCCCCTCCAATAACTGAATATCCTTCTCTATCCCCCCTCCAATAACTGAATATTCTTTTCTGTCCCCCGTCCAATAACTGAATATCCTTCTCTGTACTCCGGCCAATAACTGAATATCCTTCTCTGTACCACCTCCAATAACAGAATATCCTTCTCTATACCCCTCCAATAAGTGAATATCCTTCTCTGTCCCCCTCCAATAAGTGAAAAACCTTCTCTGTCACCCCTACAATAACTGAATATCTTTCTCTATCCCCCTTCAATAACTGAATATCCTTCTCTTTACCCCATCGAATAACTGAATATCCTTCTCTGTTGCCCCTCCAATAACTGAATATCCTTCTCTGTACCCCTCCAATAACTGAATATCCTTCTCTGTTCTCCCTCCAATAACTGAATATCCTTCTCTGTCCCCCTCCAATAACTGAATATCCTTCTCTGTCCCCCTCCAATAACTGAATATCCTTCTCTGTCCCCTTCCAATAGTGAATATCCTTCTCTGTACTCCCTCCAATAACTGAATATCCTTCTCTGTCCCCCTTCAATTGTAAGATTTCGCAATAATTTCAAAATTTTCTACAGTTCCAAAGATTTATTTTTGATTAAAGAATACCTGGGTAGAATATACCTTTAAAAATCCAGGGATCAAAATGGCTGTCAGACCTCATGGCAGAGGACAAAAGACAGTCTCTGTTCAAAGCACGGGCTGACAAAAAGGACTTGAAAGACAGCCTGTGTGTGTATATGAAAAAGAATAATCAAAGATGGCTGTCCGACCTCGTGGCAGAAGACAACACACAGTCTGTGTGCATATGAAAAGTGAAAATCAAAGATGGCTGACAAAGGATTTAGAAAAAACCCCAGCCCTGAAGCAGTGGAGTATTTAAACTGTCAATCAAAGGCCGTTCGGGGAGTTTCCTGCAGGACAATCGATGTTTGTTTACAGAAAGTCTACAATGTTCACACAAAGGATTAACCACTTGAGACTGCCAATCAATTGCGGTTGGGCATGACCACAGGACAATCAGATTGTTTACATTAACATCCAGGGCTGTTTACTCAGCAATTAAGGAAATAGACATGTTTTTTTCAAACCAAGACAGCTCTATTCAAACCCATCACGATGAATGGGGTTACATTCAAAAACCCATCATACATTCAAAAACCCACCATAAGGGAAATGGTTAATTCATCCAAACCCCATCACAGTCAATGGGGACAGTTTGCATCCCCTTTGTTCAGCCCAGATACATCCGGATTTGGGCGGGAAGATTTCGGCCCCAAATTGGGTATAAGATAGCTTCTCAAGAAGCCATCTCTCTCTCTCTCTGCAGCCTCACTTCCGTGCCCCATCTACAACTCGGGAGCGCGCCCAAGGGAGTGTAATACCAGCAGTTACTTTTAAACACTGGGGTATTTCCATTTTTGGGGTGGTGAAGAATCTAAGACTGCAAGGGCACGGGGCAGGCGTTCATTGGTGAGCATACACTTTCTGGCCCATTACAAGGCAACTTAGAATAGGTATAGGGGTGGGAGTTAAGGGGAATTTTGTTAAAACTGTAATTTTAGTCAATTTTCCCTCGTTGTGTCCGTTTTCTCCTCTGCTATTTAAGTAACAGTGTTGCACCAAACAGAAAAGTGCTGTAGTGGACACTAAGTGTGCTGTATTAAAAGTGCTGTATTTAAGTAACAGTGTTGCACTAAGCAGAAAAGTGCTGTAGTGGACACCAAGTGTGCTGTATTAACAGTGCTGTATTGAAGTAACAGTGTTGTGTTAAGCAAAAGTGCTGTACCAGGCATAAGTGTGTTGTATCGATTATTTTTAAGTTGTTTCTTTCTTTTTGTTTCAATAAATACTGATCTGTTTTGCACCCAACCACGAGTAACTTTTTTTCTGTCTACATCGCTACCGAATAAGTCCGGCGGTTAGAACCAGGAATAAGTGAGTGATTCGAAACCACACGGGGTCCCTGGAGCAGCTCAGAGGCTTCCGACTGGCCAGAGACAATAACCCCAAACCCGCGAATAATTCCTACAAAATGGCGACCACGGCAGGACTGTATATCCTTCTATGTACTCCCTCCAATAACTGAATATCCTTCTCTGTGCACTTCCAATAACTGAATATCCTTCTCTGTACTCCCTCCAATAACTGAATATCCTTCTCTGCCCCCCTTCAATAACTGAATATCCTTCTCTGTACTCCCTCAGTTAACTGAATATCCTTCTCTGTCCCCCTCCAATTACTGAACATCCTTCTCTATACCCCTCCAATAACTGAATATTCTTCTCTATCCCCACTCCAATAACTGAATATCCTGATCTGTACCCCCTCCAATAACTGAATATCTTTCTCTGTCCCCCTCCAATAATGGAATATCCTTCTCTATTCCCCTCCAATAACTGAATATCCTTTTCTGTACTACCTCGAATAACTGAATCTCCTTCTCTGTCCCCCCAATAACTGAATATCCTTTTCTGTCCCCCTGCAATGACTGAATATCCTTCTCTGTACCCCCTCCAAAAACTGAAAATCCTTCTCTGTCCCCCTCCAATGACTGAATATCCTTCTCTGTAACCCCTCCAATAACTATATATCCTTCTCTGTCCCCCCTCCAATAACTGAATATCCTTCTCTGTCCCCTTCCAATAACTGAATATCCTTCTCTGTCCCCCCTCCAATAACTGAATATCCTTCTCTGTCCCCCTCGAATAACTGAATATCTTTCTCTGTACTCCCTCAAATAACTGAATATCCTTCTCTGTCCCCCTCCAATAAGTGAATATCCTTCTCTGCACCCCTCCAAAAACTGAATATCCTTCTCTGTCCCCCTCCAATAACTGAATATCCTTCTCTGTCCCCCTCCAATAGCTGAATATCCTTCTCTGTCCCCCTCCAATAACTGAATATCCTTCTCTGTCCCCCTCGAATAACTGAATATCTTTTTCTGTACTCCCTCAAATAACTGAATATCCTTCTCTGTCCCCCTCCAATAAGTGAATATCCTTCTCTGCACCCCTCCAAAAACTGAATATCCTTCTCTGTCCTCCTCCAATAACTGAATATCATTCTCTGTCCCCCTCCAATAACTGAATATCCTTCTCTGTCCCCCTCCAATAACTGAATATCCTTATCTGTACCCCTCCAATAACTGAATATCCTTCTCTGTCCCCCCTTCAATAACTAAATATCCCACTCTGTACTCCCTCCAATAGCGGAATATCCTTCTCTGTCCCCCTCCAATAACTGAATATCCTTCTCTGTCCCCCTCCAATAACTGAATATCCTTCTCCGTCCCCTTCCAATAACTGAATATCCTTCTCTGTACTCCCTCCAATAACTGAATATCCTTCTCTGTACTGCCTCCAATAACTGAATATCCTTCTCTGTACTCCTTCCAATAAGTGAATATCCTTCTCTATACCCCTCCAATAGCTGAATATCCTTCTCTGTACCCCTCCAATAACTGAATATCCTTCTCTGTACTCCCTCCAATAACTGAATATCCTTCTCTGTCCCCCTCCAATAACTGAATATCCTTCTCTGTCCCCCTCCAATAACTGAATATCCTTCTCTGTCCCCTTCCAATAGTGAATATCCTTCTCTGTACTCCCTCCAATAACTGAATATCCTTCTGTGTAACCCCTCCAAGAACTGAATATCCTTCTCTGTCCCCCTTCAGTTGTAAGATTTCGCAATAATTTCAAAATTTTCTACAGTTCCAAAGATTTATTTTTGATTAAAGAATACCTGGGTAGAATATACCTTTAAAAATCCAGGGATCAAAATGGCCATCAGACCTCGTGGCAGAAGACAAAAGACAGTCTCTGTTCAAAGTACGGCTGACAAAATGACTTGAAAGACAGCCTGTGTGTGTATATGAAAAAGGATAATCAAAGATGGCTGTCCGACCTCATGGCAGAAGACAACACACAGTCTGTGTGCATATGAAAAGTGAAAGTCAAAGATGGCTGACAAAGGATTTAGAAAAAACCCCAGCCCTGAAGCAGTGGAGTATTTAAACTGTCAATCAAAGGCCGTTCGGGGAGTTTCCTGCAGGACAATTGATGTTTGTTTACAGAAAGTCTACAATGTTCACACAAAGGATTAACCACTTGAGACTGCCAATCAATTGCGGTTGGGCATGACCACAGGACAATCAGATTGTTTACATTAACATCCAGGGCTGTTTACTCAGCAATTAAGGAAATAGACATGTTTTTTTCAAACCAAGACAGCTCTATTCAAACCCATCACGATGAATGGGGTTACATTCAAAAACCCATCATACATTCAAAAACCCACCATAAGGGAAATGGTTAATTCATCCAAACCCCATCACAGTCAATGGGGACAGTTTGCATCCCCTTTGTTCAGCCCAGATACATCCGGATTTGGGCGGGAAGATTTCGGCCCCAAATTGGGTATAAGATAGCTTCTCAAGAAGCCATCTCTCTCTCTCTCTGCAGCCTCACTTCCGTGCCCCATCTACAACTCGGGAGCGCGCCCAAGGGAGTGTAATACCAGCAGTTACTTTTAAACACTGGGGTATTTCCATTTTTGGGGTGGTGAAGAATCTAAGACTGCAAGGGCACGGGGCAGGCATTCATTGGTGCGCATACACTTTCTGGCCCATTACAAGGCAACTTAGAATAGGTATAGGGGTGGGAATTAAGGGGAATTTTGTTAAAACTGTAATTTTAGTCAATTTTCCCTCGTTGTGTCCGTTTTCTCCTCTGCTATTTAAGTAACAGTGTTGCACCAAACAGAAAAGTGCTGTAGTGGACACTAAGTGTGCTGTATTAAAAGTGCTGTATTTAAGTAACAGTGTTGCACTAAGCAGAAAAGTGCTGTAGTGGACACCAAGTGTGCTGTATTAACAGTGCTGTATTGAAGTAACAGTGTTGTGTTAAGCAAAAGTGCTGTACCAGGCATAGTGTGTTGTATCGATTATTTTTAAGTTGTTTCTTTCTTTTTGTTTCAATAAATACTGATCTGTTTTGCACCCAACCACGAGTAACTTTTTTTCTGTCTACATCGCTACCGAATAAGTCCGGCGGTTAGAACCAGGAATAAGTGAGTGATTCGAAACCACACGGGGTCCCTGGAGCAGCTCAGAGGCTTCCGACTGGCCAGAGACAATAACCCCAAACCCGCGAATAATTCCTACAAAATGGCGACCACGGCAGGACTGTATATCCTTCTATGTACTCCCTCCAATAACTGAATATCCTTCTCTGTGCACTTCCAATAACTGAATATCCTTCTCTGTACTCCCTCCAATAACTGAATATCCTTCTCTGCCCCCCTTCAATAACTGAATATCCTTCTCTGTACTCCCTCAGTTAACTGAATATCCTTCTCTGTCCCCCTCCAATTACTGAACATCCTTCTCTATACCCCTCCAATAACTGAATATTCTTCTCTATCCCCACTCCAATAACTGAATATCCTGATCTGTACCCCCTCCAATAACTGAATATCTTTCTCTGTCCCCCTCCAATAATGGAATATCCTTCTCTATTCCCCTCCAATAACTGAATATCCTTTTCTGTACTACCTCGAATAACTGAATCTCCTTCTCTGTCCCCCCAATAACTGAATATCCTTTTCTGTCCCCCTGCAATGACTGAATATCCTTCTCTGTACCCCCTCCAAAAACTGAAAATCCTTCTCTGTCCCCCTCCAATGACTGAATATCCTTCTCTGTAACCCCTCCAATAACTATATATCCTTCTCTGTCCCCCCTCCAATAACTGAATATCCTTCTCTGTCCCCTTCCAATAACTGAATATCCTTCTCTGTCCCCCCTCCAATAACTGAATATCCTTCTCTGTCCCCCTCGAATAACTGAATATCTTTCTCTGTACTCCCTCAAATAACTGAATATCCTTCTCTGTCCCCCTCCAATAAGTGAATATCCTTCTCTGCACCCCTCCAAAAACTGAATATCCTTCTCTGTCCCCCTCCAATAACTCAATATCCTTCTCTGTCCCCCTCCAATAGCTGAATATCCTTCTCTGTCCCCCTCCAATAACTGAATATCCTTCTCTGTCCCCCTCGAATAACTGAATATCTTTTTCTGTACTCCCTCAAATAACTGAATATCCTTCTCTGTCCCCCTCCAATAAGTGAATATCCTTCTCTGCACCCCTCCAAAAACTGAATATCCTTCTCTGTCCCCCTCCAATAACTGAATATCATTCTCTGTCCCCCTCCAATAACTGAATATCCTTCTCTGTCCCCCTCCAATAACTGAATATCCTTATCTGTACCCCTCCAATAACTGAATATCCTTCTCTGTCCCCCCTTCAATAACTAAATATCCCACTCTGTACTCCCTCCAATAGCGGAATATCCTTCTCTGTCCCCCTCCAATAACTGAATATCCTTCTCTGTCCCCCTCCAATAACTGAATATCCTTCTCCGTCCCCTTCCAATAACTGAATATCCTTCTCTGTACTCCCTCCAATAACTGAATATCCTTCTCTGTACTGCCTCCAATAACTGAATATCCTTCTCTGTACTCCTTCCAATAAGTGAATATCCTTCTCTATACCCCTCCAATAGCTGAATATCCTTCTCTGTACCCCTCCAATAACTGAATATCCTTCTCTGTACTCCCTCCAATAACTGAATATCCTTCTCTGTCCCCCTCCAATAACTGAATATCCTTCTCTGTCCCCCTCCAATAACTGAATATCCTTCTCTGTCCCCTTCCAATAGTGAATATCCTTCTCTGTACTCCCTCCAATAACTGAATATCCTTCTGTGTAACCCCTCCAAGAACTGAATATCCTTCTCTGTCCCCCTTCAGTTGTAAGATTTTGCAATAATTTCAAAATTTTCTACAGTTCCAAAGATTTATTTTTGATTAAAGAATACCTGGGTAGAATATACCTTTAAAAATCCAGGGATCAAAATGGCCATCAGACCTCGTGGCAGAAGACAAAAGACAGTCTCTGTTCAAAGTACGGCTGACAAAATGACTTGAAAGACAGCCTGTGTGTGTATATGAAAAAGGATAATCAAAGATGGCTGTCCGACCTCATGGCAGAAGACAACACACAGTCTGTGTGCATATGAAAAGTGAAAGTCAAAGATGGCTGACAAAGGATTTAGAAAAAACCCCAGCCCTGAAGCAGTGGAGTATTTAAACTGTCAATCAAAGGCCGTTCGGGGAGTTTCCTGCAGGACAATTGATGTTTGTTTACAGAAAGTCTACAATGTTCACACAAAGGATTAACCACTTGAGACTGCCAATCAATTGCGGTTGGGCATGACCACAGGACAATCAGATTGTTTACATTAACATCCAGGGCTGTTTACTCAGCAATTAAGGAAATAGACATGTTTTTTTCAAACCAAGACTGCTCTATTCAAACCCATCACGATGAATGGGGTTACATTCAAAAACCCATCATACATTCAAAAACCCATCATAAGGGAAATGGTTAATTCATCCAAACCCCATCACAGTCAATGGGGACAGTTTGCATCCCCTTTATTCAGCCCAGATACATCCGGATTTGGGCGGGAAGATTTCGGCCCCAAATGGGGTATAAGATAGCTTCTCAAGAAGCCATCTCTCTCTCTCTCTGCAGCCTCATCTACAACTCGGGAGCCCGCCCAAGGGAGTGGAATACCAGCAGTTACTTTTAAACACTGGGGTATTTCCATTTTCGGGGTGGTGAAAAATCTAAGACCGCAAGGGCACGGGGCAGGCGTTCATTGGTGAGCATACACTTTCTGGCCCATTACAAGGCAACTTAGAATAGGTATAGGGGTGGGAATTAAGGGGAATTTTGTTAAAACTGTAATTTTAGTCAATTTTCCCTCGTTGTGTCCGTTTTCTCCTCCGCTATTTAAGTAAGTGTTGCACTAAGCAGAAAAGTGCTGTAGTGGACACTAAGTGTGCTGTATTAAAAGTGCTGTATTGAAGTAACAGTGTTGCACTGAGCAGAAAAGTGCTGTAGCGGACACCAATTGTGCTGTATTAAAAGTGCTATATTGAAGTAACAATGTTGTGTTAAGCAAACGTGCTGTACCAGGCATAAGTGTGTTGTATTGATTATTTTTAAGTTGTTTCTTCCTTTTTGTTTCAATAAATACTGGTCTGCTTTGCACCCAACCACGAGTAACGTTTTTTTCTGTCTACATCGCTGCCGAATAAGTCCGGCGGTCAGAACCAGGAATAGGGGAGCGATTCGAAACTGCACGGGGGTCCCTGTAGCAGCTCAGAGGCTTCTGACAGGCCAGAGACAATAACCCCAACCCCGCTAATAATTCCTACAAAATGGAGACCGCGGCAGGACTGAATATCCTTCTATGTACTCCCTACAATAGCTGAATATCCTTCTCTGTCCACCTCCAATAACTGAACATCCTTCTCTATACCCCTCCAATAACTGAATATCCTTCTCTGCCCCCCTTCAA
Organism: Somniosus microcephalus; assembly: GCF_052327205.1. NCBI lineage: Eukaryota > Metazoa > Chordata > Chondrichthyes > Squaliformes > Somniosidae > Somniosus > Somniosus microcephalus. Next base: position 24,023,128 of record NC_140988.1, read on the forward strand.
TAACTGAATATCCTTCTCTGTACTCCCTCCATTAACTGAATATCCTTCTCTGTCCCCCTCCAATAACTGAACATCCTTCTCTATACCCCTCCAATAACTGAATATTCTTCCTTATCCCCACTCCAATAACTGAATATCCTGATCTGTACCCCCACCAATAACTGAATATCCTTCTCTGTCCCCCTCCAATAACGGAATATCCTTCTCTGTCCCCCTCCAATAACTGAATATCCTGATCTGTACCCCCACCAATAACTGAATATCCTTCTCTGTCCCCCTCCAATAACGGAATATCCTTCTCTGTCCCCCTCCAATAACTGAATATTCTTCTCTGTCCCCCTTCCAATGACTGAATATCCTTCTCTGTACCCCCTCCAATAACTGAATATCCTTCTCTGTCCTCCTCCAATAACTGAATATCCTTCTCTATCCCCCTCCAAAAACTGAATATCCTTCTCTGTCTCCCTCCAATGACTGAATATCCTTCTCTGTACCCCCTCCAATAACTGAATATCCTTCCAGTAACTGAATATCCTTCTCTGTACTCCCTCCAATAAGTGAATATCCTTCTCTGTCCCCCTCCAATAACTGAATATGCTTCTCTGTCCCCTTCCAATAACTGAATATCCTCCTCTGTCCCCCCTCCAATAACTGAATATCCTTCTCTGTCCCCCTCCAATAACTGAATATCTTTCTCTGTACTCCCTCAAATAACTGAATATCCTTCTCTGTCCCCCTCCAATAACTGAATATCTTTCTCTGTACTCCCTCAAATAACTGAATATCCTTCTCTGTCCCCCTCCAATAAGTGAATATCCTTCTCTGTTCCCCTCCAATAACGGAATATCCTTCTCTGTCCCCACAAATAACTGAATATCCTTCTCTGTACCCCTCCAATAACTGAATATCCTTCCCTGTACCCCTCCAATAATTGAATATCCTTCTCTGTACCCCCTCCAATAAGTGAATATCCTTCTCTGTCCCCCTCCAATAACTGAATATCCTTCTCTGTACTACCCCAACAATAACTGAATATCTTCTCTGTGCACCTCCCATAACTGAATATCCTTCTCTTTACCCCCAACAATAACTGAATATCCTTCTCTTTACTCCCTCCAATCACTGAATATCCTTCTCTGTCCCCCCTCCAATAACTGAATATCCTCCCTTGCCCCCCCTCCAATAACTGAATATCCTTTATGAAATAAGGAAAGCAAAACTGTATGCAGTACTCCAGGTGTGGTCTCACTAGGCCCAGATACAGCTTTAACATGACCTCTCCGGATTTATATGTTATACCCCTTGCTGTGAATTCCAACATTCTGTTTGCTTTTTTAAAATTCTGGGAACATTGTGCTGCTGGTTCCAGTGACCTTTTCACTAAAACCCCAAGATCTCCCTCCTGCTCCATTACCTCAAGTACATTCCCATATAGCACATGCTCCACATCAACCTTCTCTCTGCCAAATTTCATAATCCTACATTCATATTAAATTGCACCTGCCATTTCTCTGCCCACTGATCAAGCTTGTCAAGATACTTTTGAATTTGTGCTCATTAAGTGTGGCCATAGGAGGTAACCTTCCAACTTCGTACCCCCCTCCCCCACCACATCACCCCTCCCGCCCCCTCCCCTCCCCCTCCCCCAGCGAAGGGCCTGCCCACTGGGATTGGGTTGATTGTGTGATGTGAACTCAAACCTATTGCTGTCCAAATGAAGAATTCAAACCCATGTAGCAAAACAATAATTTTTCTCCAGATCTCATATGAACTTGGTTCTTCAAAAAGGTCTTTGTGCTTAACCTCATTTTCTGCTCTTTCTGTACCTTGTGTGTACTCAAAGAATAATAAAACTACCCCTCAGTTAAGGAGACTTACTGTCCCTTACTTAAAATAGAGCGCCAAGTCGGTAGCAACGATAGCAATATCCATCAGATGGAAGACATGTTCGTACTGCCTCCTGTTCAAGTTCTGGTAAATGTTCAAACCCTGGAAGAGAACGAACAAGACAGAGTTAAGATGGTTGCCCGGTGATGCTGTAGAACAGCACTGCACCTGTGGTTCTCCATGCAGAAAGTATCCGCTCTTAGATATGCTGTTAGGGAGGGGACAAGGTAGCAGTCAAAGTGAAGCTTTTCTTTACAGTGAGGGAGGGAGTATGGAAACATGCATTTATATAACAATTATCACATTTCTCAGGACATCCTCAAGCCCTTCACATACAATCAGTTGATGTGAAGGGCAGTCAAGGCTCTTATGTGGTTGGCTGCAGCAGCCATTTTGCACACAGCAAATCCCACCCACAGAAATGAGATGAATGACCAATTCATTTATGGTGGTGTTGGTTAAGGGAGGAATTTTAGCCAAGACTACTTTCTGCTCTTCTGCTAGTAGTCATTAGAAGCAACCATTCAATGTTCCACCTGAAGGACAACGCCTCTGACAATGCAGCACTCCTTCAGTAACTGCATTGAAGTTTCAGGCCAGAATATGTGCTCACGCCCTGCAATGTGGCTTCAACTTGGCACCTGCTCTCAACTGAGCCAATCGATGGAAGAGAATAATCACAGAGAGTTGATCTCTGCCATTCTCATGCATCTCCTCGCAGTGGTTCAAGAGCTTTGCTGGCTGAGCTCTGTAGACCGGTTGTCCGTGCACTCTCCCGCATGTGAAAATGGTGAGTGTTGTGGAGGACAATGTTCCCCCAAGGTGAACGGCCGTGCATTAATCAGGAGGTCCCGCGCAGGCTGCTCACAAGCTGCTGCTGCCGGAAGATATTGAGCAACAAATTTAAAGGGACCGCGCATGGAAATAAAAAATGAGAGGGGACATTGGCGGAGAATCTAAAAGGTGGGAAGCAAATTACATAAAACTGCATGAGGGACAAAAAGAATTGATTTGCAATTTGATGAGTAGCAACAAACGTAACGTGTTTCTCAAGTTAGGAATATAGCACAAGCCATTTAAGATCATATTCATTATTGTCCCCAATTTTTGAAAGGCCAAACCAATGCCCAGCGATTTCTGTTTCATGTCACAATTAATTCAAAATCCTCCATCCTATGCTTAGTGCACAAACACTCCTTAACCTCCAAGAAGTTCTGTTGACTCCTTTTGTGCCAATCACTCCTTTTCCCCTCAATGATGCTTAACACTCTATAAAGCCCCAGACGATGTCATTCCGCATATTTGCATATTTAAAGAAAGATCCTGCCGGTTTCAGGCGCGTTTCCATGCCGCCTGCTCAGAAGAGCGGGTTAAAATAAAAGACAGTGGGAAGGGAGCAGGACGTCGGTGGGACAGTCTCCTGCCCGATTTCCGCCAAGTGGGCAGGGATAAAATTGCCCCTTTAGTCTTTTTTTCCCCCTGTAAATTTCACGTTAAAAAATTAAGTTTTGCATCATCGAATTAAACTTCCTGATTTGCCTCATCCTCTCCTTTAAGCTTTTCAACCTGGTGGGTTCCTGCACAATGAGCCTTGAACCTTCACCGTGGTTGCCTGGATTCCAGTGAGGCTGTGACTAGTATCACGGAAAGCCCTAAAACACTTGCATTGGCAGACAGACAGGCCAGATCTTGCTTCTCATCCAGTAATTCACTCTCAGAACAGTGCTGAAGAAGAGTAATACCCAAGACATTAATCTGTCTTTTGCATTCAGAAGCTGACCAATCTGTAGTGCCCATGTAACATTTACAAGATTACACAAAGTAGGGTTGTATTCCCTGGAATTTAGAAGGTTAAGGGGTGATCTGATCTAAGTTTTCAAGATATTAAGGGGAACAGATAGGGTAGATAGGGAGAAACTATTTCCACTGGTTGGGAATTCTAGGACTAGGGAGCATAGTCTAAAAATTAGAGCCAGACCTTTCATGAGTGAAATTAGGAAACACTTCTACACACAAAGGGTGGTAGAAGTTTGGAATTCTCATCTGCAAATGGCAATTGAAGCTAGATCAATTGCTAATTTTAAGTCTGAGATTGATAGAGTTTTGTTAACCAAAAGTATTAAGGGATATGGGCCAAAGGCGGGTATATGGAGTTAGGTCGCAGATCAGCCATGATCTCATTGAATGGCGGAACAGGCTCGAGGGGCTGAATGGCCTATTCCTGCTCCTGTGTTCCTATGTTTCTATTTTCTGTTTGTATTTCACATTTCCAGCATTTGTGCTTTTATTTTTATCCCCATTTATATATTCTCAACTGTTTTATAATATTTCTTCAGTTCCCTCAGTTTTTCACTTTTTATTTTCCCTCTTGGAGTTAACATGGGTGAAATTCGTCTTGAAGTCAATGGAAAAGAAAACAGGGCGAGGTGTAAAAGGGGCTGCCAAGGCCCCATCGCCCAATTTGTTTTACTGACCAAGATGAATTTCACCCCCAGCCTCTCTTAACTGTGTTCTGTTTTATTTCACGCTAAGCTTTCTTTCTGGCTCAAGTCTTTGATTGTGTTTATCAGCCCATCATAGTGCTGGGATTAGTAAGAGGGCTCCAGCTAATCACAGACGCCCACATAATTCAAAACCTCACCTCGTCAGCGAGTAAAGTTTTGCTAAACTCCAAGTGGTGACGTTCCATAATCGAAGAGCCATGAAGTTTTGCCAGTGGGTGCTGGGATCTGGTAACAAATAAATTAACAATTACAAATAGTGGGTTGCTTGTTATCTCAGACAACAGTAAATTTTCAGAGAAACTGAACAAAATAAGCATGTGAATCCAGGGGCCATATTGTCCTCAGTTCAATAATTATGTCAAAAGTAGATATAAGCAAAAATGGGTTTAATGTCTATAATAAGTGCAAATAGAAAGAAAGACTTGCATTTATATAGCGCCTTTCATGACCTCAGGATGTTCCAAAGCGCATTACAGCCAATGAAGTACTTTTTTTTTGAAGTGTAGTCACTGTTGTAATGTATTAAACGCGGCAGCTAATTTGCGCACAGCAAGCTCCTACAAACAGCAATGTGATAATGGCCAGATAATCTGTTTTAGTGATGTTGATTGATGGATAAATATTGGCCGGGACACCGGAGTTAACTCCCCTGCTTTTCTTCGAAATGGTGCCATGGGATCTTTTATGTCCACCTGAGAGAGCAGACGGGGCTTCGGTTTAACATCTAATCTGAAAGACGGCACCTCCGACAGCGCAGCACTCCCTCAGTACTGCACTGGGATGTCAGCCTAGATGTGCTCAAGTCTCTGGAGTGGGACTTGAACCCACAACCTTCTGACTCTGAGATGAGAGTGCTACCCACTGAAACAAGTCACCATCAACCAGGCCACTCGCATCCCTTTAACATGGCCTTCAGTCCCCAAAGAGGAAAAGGTGGCACACAACCACCAACAGAGAACTGCACCTGGAGCAGAATCCCAATACTGAAAATCCTGCTCTAGTAATTTGATAAGGCCCGAAAACGGGTGCAGGCATCACGATGTGCAACTACCCTATGCCCGTTCATTCCTATGCAGGCAGCATGCAACCTTTGTGCTGCCTGTTAATTTAAATGACAGCAGCATGCAGCCCAGTGCTACATTGCGCTGTTGAGTGGCTGCACCCTCCAGCTGGGGGCCCAGATTCTTGCGAGGCTAGCACCAATTAAAGCTAGCCTGCACTTCTTAAAGCCAGCCTACACCTCTTAAAGGGGAGGTGCATTCTGGCTGCAGCAGGTACTGGAAGTCGTTGTAGAGGACCTACGCAGCCCAGCACTAAATGCGCTGTTGAGCGGCTGTATGTCTCAGTAGGGGGCCCAAGTTTGTGCATGGCTAGCACCAATTAAAGCTAGCCTGCACTTCTTAAAGCCAGCTGGCACCTCTTAAAGGTAAGGTGCATTCTGGCTGCAACAGGTACTGCGAGTCATTGTATAGGAATGCGTGACCTACAGGATGAGTGATTATACTGCAACATGGCAGAGAGAGGGCTCCCAGATTTTCATTTGCAGCACTTGAGGCTCGAGGAGGTGGACAGGAGGAGAGGTGTCCTTTATCCACAGGGAGCCAGGAAGCCCTCCAGACACATGCTGAGAAGGGAATGGGAGCAGATAGCCGTTGCTGTCAATGCAAGCAGTGTAGCCCCGAGGACCTGGATGCAGTGCAGGAAGAAGTTTAATGACCTCACACGAGTGGTCAAGGTCAGCAAATTCATCTTCAAATGCTATATCCCACCATCTGCACCACTAGCCTCACACACTGCTCAATGCACCACACCCCCATCACTCAACTACCTACAATCTCAATCAAACACAACTCAGACCTCACATTCATAGTTTCACCTCACCCTCACACACTTACCACTGCTACAAGCCTCACACCCACATCTCACAGCTTGCACACACTGCCAACTATTCAACCATGACAGGCACATCACCCAAACACATTGCACCACACTCACTGACCCAGTTCCCTCTCTCTTGCAGGACAAGGTGGCTCACAACCAATGGCAGCAGGACCTAAACAGCAGTGGACAGGCGCGCCTGCATGAATTGACCTGCATGGAAGAGACGGTGCTGGAGATAAGTGGAGCGGCCATTGCTGAGCCCGTGGCCAGTGGCAGGGCTGAAACAATACAGGATGACGGTATCCTCGTACCTAATCCTCCTTCTCACATCCCACGTCGCCTTCATCCCACAATCTCTTCTGATTTACAAGCTGGAGATGGTGTAAGTATGCACTTCCTGCTTTTCATCCCCTCCCCTCACTGCAACCCTACCCTTGTTCCTTTCTCCTTTCAGATAGCCAAGAACTGCAACCTGGCCAGGCAGTGGTGGAGGAGCAGGAAGTGGAAGAGGAAGAAGGAAGTGATGCAAAAGATGCACCATCACTCGATTTCACACTCGCAGCCACCAGCTCAGATACTGACATGCCGCGTACTTTAGAGGATGGGTTAGATGCGGGATCTGCACGTGGTCAGACACCGGGCATGAGTGGGCTGCTGCCAGGGCAGGGAGAAAGGGTAGCACAGGTGCCAGCTCCTAGAGGGCGAGGTCACACACGAGTTCTGCTGCACAGGACTCGCATGAGCATTTCGATAGGGCGGCCGACAGAAGATGGCTGATAGCTATGCACAATTAAATGCTTGGTGCATTGGCAGGACAGCCAGAAAGCCTGAGGAGAATGTCAAGGAGCATGGAGGAGTCCGGCACCAACCTTGCACAGGGCTTTGCACAGAGCTTGGAGCCTGTTCTTTCCAGCATGGACGTGATGGCCAATCCATTAGCGCACTTGTGGACCCAAACATGACGCAGCGTCTGATGGCCGATGTCTCAGCTTCCATTGCAGCACAAGCAGAAGCCATCCAATGTCTGAGTATTGCAGTGGCAACTCACACTGAAGTCATGCAAGCTCAGCTTGCTGCCACGCAATCTCAGACTGCTGCCATCGTGGCTGTGGTTACCAGCGTTGAAAGGGGCTGGCAGGGTGTCACAGCAGTCCAGCAATCTGTCCTCCAACAGATTACTAGGATTGCTGAGGCGCCGCCCCGGGGGAGTGGCAGTGGCTCCATGGAGCACGAGCCTCTCGCGGGATGACAGCATTTGTCCTCCCACCACTGCCACTCCACCAGTGCCCTTGCTGTTGCCTGTCAGCCAGCCAGCCCAGACTGCTGCCACCCATGCCGAGGTGGGGCAGTCTAAAGCTGGGCCTCCTAGACCCAGAGCTGCTCAAGGTCATCCTCCAAGGCCATCTGCAGTTTCCCCCACTGAAAGTCAGCAGCCTTCCATCAGCCATGCTGCAGCCACTGGGGTAGCACTGTATAGGAGCACTAGGATAGGCAAAGGCACATGGAAGAGAAGCACTAAGGGAATGCACAAGGGTGATTAGTTGACTTTGTTATGTAATATTGGATGGATTGATGTATAAAGTTGGTTTGGAAAGCTTGTTTTGTGGTGGCTTTATTGTAGCATTGTGCCCAAGAGGACTGTGATGGTCTGTAACAGAGGGAAGGGAAGGTGTGGGTCTGTGGGTGAACAGGGAATTGAAGTTGTGTTCACTGGTACAGCAGTTGGTTCAGTTGATCACGGGCAGCCCGGCCAGAAAGAGGCTGTCTTGGTTGCCTCCTCCCTTTCTCCTCCTCCTCCTCTTTCTCCTCAGCTCTTTGCTATATACCTATTGGCAAGGGCTGTGCCCTCATGATGGTGAAGTTGTGCAGCATGCAGCAAACCACAACAAATCTTAAGACGCACTCTGGCGAGTACTGAAGGGCTCCTCCAGAGTGGTCCAGGCAGTGGAAACATTGTTTAAGGACACCAATGGTCTATTTGTTCAAATTCCGTGTGGCACCATGGCTTTCATCATATGCAGGCTGCCCATGTGTGGTTGGGTAGCGCATCGGAGTCATGAGCCAGGAGGTCAGTGGATAGCCCTTGTCACCCAGTAGCCACCCTCTGGTTTGTTGTGGTGGCTGAAAAGCGGATGGTACAGCGGACTGCCACAGAATGAAGGCATCATGGCTGCTGCCAGGATACCGAGCATTGACTTGCATGATGCGCTGAGTGTGGTCTCACACCAGCTGGACACTGAGGGAGTAGAATGCCTTCTGGTTGTGGTACATCTCCGAATTCACATGCGGCCCCTGCAAAGCAACATGCGTGCAGTCAATGGCACCCTGCACCATGGGGAAGCCCGCTATCCTGGCAAAGCCATGTGCTCGCTCTGCCTGCTTCTCTCTGGCAGAGAATGAAATGTATTCAGCTCTCTTTGCATACAGAGCCTCAGTCACCTCCCTCATGCAACAGTGAATGGTGAACTGTGAGATGTGGCAAATGTTGCCTGGTGCAGCCTGGAAGGAGCCCGCAACATAAAATTCACGGCCACGCTCACCTTCACGGCCACTGGCGATGCTGGCCTCGCCCGGCTCTGAGGCTGCAGTTCTCCTACAACAGGTGGCAGATTTTAGTGAGCACCTCCTCGGTGAAGCTGAGATGTCACATGCACTGTTCCTCGCTGAGGCCGAGGTAGGAGAATTGTTCCCTGGAGACCCTGGGTGGATATGGCCTCCTGATGAGAGCCCTTCTCCCCCGGCTCCCTCTTTGAGCAGTTTGTCCTCATCTGTGTCGCTTCTGCTCATTCTCCCTATCATGCTGCAGGCCAAGGGGGATACAAACTACTGCACCCATGTCTGGAAGCAACTGGTTTGAGCAGAAGCCTTGAAGTAACCTGCCACACCTCCCTGGAGACTTCAGCAACTTCAAATAACACCAAGAGCCAGTAGAAATAAATCAGCAACTAACCTGAAAGCAGGTGATGATCATTTAAATAGTGCTGGTGGGGTGTCCTTCTTGCTGCTGAATGTTAGTTCAGCTTTGCGTGCTTAAGAGAGGATGTTAGCTGTAGCTTTGAGGTCGGAATGATTGACTGACGTCACGATCTGCATACTCTGCATACTTCCGGCACACGCTCCCACCACCCACGCTAGTGACCTCACCAAAATGGCGTCCGGCGCATGCCACGACAGAAGTGTGCGCGCGTGGTGCGGACACCATCTTGGGCACAAAACAGCACCCGTAGCGCCGAAAAACTGGGCGCTACGGAGCCGAATTTCTCGACCCCTGAGTCCACACAAACAGAAAGCTCAGCAAATATTAGGCAGATGGGCAGGATAGGCTGTGGGAGATGGTGAGGTTGAAGATGAGGTGGCAGCTGAAGATTGGTGATGGCATGACAAGGCTCCATCCTAAGTAACGGTAGATTCCCCTGCTTTCTCAACGTATTACAATAGCCTTACATTCAGATACTATCAGGTCAATGTAAATGCGTGCACAGTTAAATAAGCTCTTCTGCGTTTCACATCATGGATGAGCCTTGGAAGAAGGGTCGGTCACTCCAAAGGCAACTTGAGTATTTCCGGAGGTACAGCTGCTGCCACTACCAGATCTACAATTCCTGCCACTTCATCACCAACTCCATCATGGCATCTTACCAGAGACACCCAGAGATACCAACTTCAAAGAAACCCACTGCATTAAGGTAACAGTGACACGCCAAATCCATGCACTTGATGTGCCTTTCAATTAGCTGCGATGACATGCCTTAGGTGGACTCACATGATCAATGGTGGGTCACAGACCTGAAACGTTAACTCTGTTTCTCTCTCCACGGATGCTGCCTGGCTTGCTGAGTGTTTCCCGCATTTTCTGTTGTTATTTCAGATTTCCAGCATCTGCAGTATTTTGCTATTGTGAAGGATGGTTTCTGTTTATTAAAAACTTACTTCATCTGATACAAGTTGTTGGTCCCTCTGTGATCGATATCATGACAAAACCCTGCAGTTAACATGGCCAGTGCTTCCAGGTCTGTGTAATAGCGTTTCAATTTACCAGTCTGCAAATGCAAAGCAAGCTGTGAGATCTCGCGCAATTGATCAGTACATCGCAGGTGAAAGGCTGTGTTAATGCAACTTATAGCAGCTCTCTGATTGGAGCAGTGCAATTTACTGATCAACATATATTTTTAAATATTAATCAGAAATGATGGGCCTGCAAAACCGTGATGGTGCTGCGTCGCCATTAGGAATGGCAGGGTGGATTTCAGTTGTGCCGCACTGTTACACGTCTGGGAGGAGGGGAGCCGAGCATGGCGGCCAGAGGCCGACCCGTGAAGAGAGAGAAGTAGGCCCCGGGCCGTGGAGCGTGGAGCCGGCGACGGTGAAGAGGAGGCCGCATTGGAGCATTAACATCCCGACGATGTGCTCGCGAGTCGGGCAGAGGAGCGCAGCGCAACGAGCAGCAGCAGCAGACTCACGACACGCTGCAGCACGTCGGCCGGCAGCTCCATTTCGGGTAACTCGCAGTCCGGATGGGAGGAGGGGAGCCGGGCATGGTGGCCAGAGCAGGAGAAGCAGGCCACCACACGTGGAGCCGGCAACAGTGAGGAGGAGGCCGCAGTGAAGAGGAGGACAGAGCGGCTGAGGGATATCGTGCTCCCACTGCCACGGGAAGCCATTGTATTGACTCTGAACGCGGCGCTGTATGTATAGCTGACGCGTCCCTACGGGGAACAAGCATTCCATTGTACTTGTTACATATGGCAAATAAATCTAATCTGAATCTGAATCTGAATTTGAATCTGAATCTGATCCCATTGGAATTCCTGGGCTCAGGCTATTTACATTAGCTTGGTGCCAGTATTGGTGCAGCTGGGTTGCCCGCTATGTTGGCTGAGCGATCAATAACAACTTGCATTTATATAGTGCCTTTAATGTAGAAATGTAGAAAAATATCTCAAAGGTGTTTCACAGAAGCGTAACTTAAATGATGAGTGCCAAAGTAGCGAAGTGGTTATGTCACTGAATCTAACAATCCAGAGGATGGGATGAATAATCTCCGAGTTCAAATCCTGCCATGAAAGTTTGAGAATTTGAATTCAGTTTTTAAAAATTTAGAAATTAAAAAGCTGGTGTCAGTAAAAGTCACCACGAAGCTGTTGGATGGTTGTAAAATCCCAACCATTTTGAGAATAATACAATGGTTTACTCCTTTGCCTCTAGCCACTTTAGAACATCTACTGGGGATATATTCACACTCAGGTTGGCTCGGAAATAGTTTTTTGTATAGTAAATAATATTGAAACAAAGGAAGAGGAAGAGGAAGAAAGGAGAGAAAGATTTCAGAAATTGAATGCAATAGCATGATGGAATTCCAAATGGGGACCTGTTTAATTTATTCATAGATGTCAACATATCCCTTAAAAGGCAAGAGGGAAAAATAACTTTAATGCAGATTTAGAAGCTCAAACGTTTGAGCGAATAGTCTTACCATCAGAAGAGTGAACATGGTCTGTCCAACATTGAATCCATGGCGCCAATTGTGATAGGTTATTCTTCGGTATCCTTTACTTAACGAGAATATAAACCGGACTAGCACCTATGAAATACCCACAGGACATTTTGTTATTGCAGGAGATGAGGGAGGCTTTATCTCTGGCATTCAATGAAATGCCTCATCTTTGACAGTTAAAGGAAAATAAGGTCAGAGGGTAACATGGTGCAGTGGTGCTCATGCCTGGAACCCCACCCCCTCTGCCCCCCGCTCTCCCGCTCCCCAATAATGATGTGGCAACCAGAGAACAGGCACTTGCTAACAGCTAGGGAGGAACATTTGAATAAAATGTCAATTTTGGTTTCTTCTGGACACTTCTGAATCATAGAATGACAGAAGAAGTCTACTCACCTCCTTGCCTGTGCCAACTCTTTGAAAGAGCTATCCAATTAGACCCACGGCCCTGCAATTTTCCTCCCTCAAGTATTTATCCAATTCCCTTTTCAAAGTGACTATTGAATTCCACCACCCTTTCAGGCAGTGCACTCCAGATTGTAACAACTCTCTGCCTAAAAAAAATTCTCCTCATCTCCCCTCTGGTTCTTTTGCCAATTTCCTTAAACCTGTGTCATCTGGTTACCGACCCTCCTGTCAGTGGAAACAGTTTCTCCCTGTTTACTCTATCAAAACCTCACCTAATTTTGAACACCGCTATTATATCTCCCCTGAACCTTCTCTGCTGTAAGGAGAACAATCCCAGCTTCTCTAGTCTCTAGTGAGGGGGCTTGACAGGGTAGAACAGTGAGGATGTTTCCCCTCGTGGGGGAATTTAGAGCTAGGGGGCATAGTTTCAGAATAAGGGGTCGCCCATTTAAAATGGCGATGAGGAGGAATTTCTTCTCTCAGAGGGTTGTGAATCTGTGGAATTCTCTACCCCAGAGAGCTGTGGAGGCTGGGTCATTGAATATATTTAAGGTGGAGATAGACAGATTTTTGAACGATAAGGGAGTCAAGGGTATATGAGGAGTGGGCAGGAAAGTGGAGTTGAGGTCAAGGCCAGATCAGCCATGATCTTATTGAATGGTGGAGCAGGTTCGAGGGGCCAAATGGCCTACTCCTGCTCCTATTCCTTATGTTATGTTCTTATGTCTCTCCACATAACTGAAGTCCCTCATCCCTGGTACCATTCTAGTAAATCTCCTCTGCACCTTCTTCAGAGCCTTGACATTCTGCCTAGAGTGTGGTGCCCAGATCTGAGTAAATCACTATTTATTTCAGCAAGTTTCTGTTTATATTCTAATGGCTTTATTAATCCTGCTCTCCCCTTATAGTATCAAACCTAGATCCAGCAAGTTCAGTAGCTAAGTGATCAGGAGTCAGAACCGTGGCTATTTTCCCCTCAAGAACCTGCTGCTTTGGCTGAAATCATCTAACTCAGCACATAACAGCAATCAAACTTGGACCTTCCTGTTCTGTATGCCTAAACTTGGCACAATATTAACCACCTGAGCCATACCGCACACTTTAAAAATTATATAAAATTCACGACAAAAATTACCCAATAAATGCCAATTAAAGAAGGTCTGAGATATTTTCTTTTACGGGATAAGGGTGAGGAGGAAGGTATTGGGATTGGTTCAGTTAATTCAATAATCTCATTGAAATTCATCTCTGGAATCTGGTAACTCTGGAGAACCCTCCAGTCTCCTGGAATTTCGCATCCAATTTTTCTCCTGCCATTTCCTGTTAAGGCTTGTCACATCGTGGAGTTACTTACCTCACGTGGGATATGGAATTTGTTCACAACTTTTATCTCATAATACATCTGAATGGCACATCTCACAAGGTCCATCTCAGTGTGTTCTAAATCACTAAATCTGAATTCATAAAATTCCATGTTTTCACGACACGGGAGTTGCTCGTCCTGGAAAATAAAATGATGTTGTTTTGTTTAGTCTCTGCGGAATCAGTGTTTATGTAAAAGGAAAATGCGACTGCACCACTGCACTCACTCACATTCTTATGAAGCAAAAGTGGATTTACAAAGGATGTTTGCAGTGTTGCTTCTAATTGTATGCTTTAAGCACATAATTCTCAGCACAACTACAAGATTGTCATTAGCAGAGAAACCTATAAACTCACTAATACGCAAACCATTCATAGGAAATCTGCATGGTCAATAAATATCAATTCCACTTTTTGCACTCATTGAATAGCAAGGGGGAAAAATTCAGTATCGCCCCGTTTGGGGCGCCATTATCGGCCGTGCGCAAAGTTTAGTGCCTGGCGCTAATTATCGCCTCCGACGGCAAACTTGGCTTTTATCGCCCCTGGAGGTGATTGGAGCGCTAAATCAGGCGCTTCACACCTGTCTTAAGGCGCAAAGGCCGAGGAGCGAGGCGCTACCTCAGAGCGCTGGCGAAGCAAGGAAGGGCAAATCAAAATGAACCTGAAAAGTGCTGCTCAGTACTCAAAACTCCTTCACACAGCGTTGAATCTCTCCAGAAGTCTCTCGCTCGCTCTCTCTCAGAATGCGTGGTGCAAAAATGTCACCGACAAAAAAAGGCAGGAAGCGGTCGCCTTTAAATAGCGCTCCCCCAGTCCCTTTCTGACTGCAAAACGCTCCCCTCATCCTTGTCGTTGCTAGCGGCAGGCGGTAAGGCAGGGGGCGCCACTCAATATCCGGTCCGGGACGCTACCAGGGCGTTGCGCACTCGACTGACGTCACAATCTGCCGGCGCAGGAGATCGTGGCGGTAGTGTTTAGTGCTGCCGCAAAATGTCTAGTTAATTTCACAAGCGGCGCAAACATCGACGCGCCCGAGCGCTAGTTGCTTTGCGCCCCATTAGCGCCCTCTGAAGGCGCTAACGGGAGGCGCAAACAACTGAATTTTTCCCCCCAAATATATTCATTGAGGGATCTATAAAATAATGAAATTGTTAGATCCGTGTATCTTAATGTTGTGTCCTTCAATAATCAGACAACGGCGGCAGGGAACGATTCAACAGGTGTTTACTGAATGAGGGTTACTCTAGAACTAATTGTACAGATCACTACTCAGGGTTTATATACAGGTGTGGTCACTGCCGGTACTACAGTATACAGGAGCTGTAAAAAGTAGTTCTCCCCTTAAAGATACATACATTACAGAAATCTCTTTTGTCACTGAATCGAATGAATTCATAAGGGAGTCAAGGGTTATGGGGAGCGGGCAAGGAAGTGGAGTTGAGGCCGAGATCAGATCAGCCATGATGTTATTGAATGGCGGAGCAGGCTCGAGGGGCCAAATGGCCGACTCCTGCTCCTACGTCACATGTTCTTATGTTCTTATCAAGTGATCTGCATCATCACCAAATATCAAATTTGTTCTTAAAGAAAGCCTCATACCATTAGTTATAACAATGCTGATGAAACCTTCATTATTAATGAAGAACTTGTTGGTGAAACACCACAGGGAATAGAGTACCGAAGAACACTTCCTGTTTCGTCCTCCATGACACTGATCTCAGCCTCAACACTGTGGAGAGCTGCTAAGTGGAGAGTGTTTATCTATAAGGAGGGAGAGAAAATCAGAGGATGAGGTGTCTCGGAGCCACCTACCAACTGGTTCAGAAACCATTGCTGAAGATCTGGCAGCGGGCTTGTGCATGTGTGTGTGTACTGTGCTCATCAAGTTGGGGTTTTCAGTACTGATAAATGGCTTGTTTAATGCTTATTTGTGGTTAAAATGCCTTTTTGTCATGTCAGTCCAAGTAATCTGGTGAGTCTTACCAATAGTTCTTGTAATTCTTCCTCTTCACATTCATCGGGTTCCTTTCCAAATGCTTCCCTAGTTGGCTGGTAACAAAGAAAGTAATTTACTAATTACTCAAGTAAGTAAACTCTGATAAACACTGAAAAAACATTCAACCAGAACTTTCTATTATGGCAATGATTATTTTTTGCAATCTCCTTGTGCAAATATAATGCTATCCTCAATGTGGTTCAACTTGTTTGAGCTGAGAGATCGGTCATTGTTTGAATTGGGGACTACTGTAAAAGTCTCTGGCCTAGAAATTGGCCCGAGGCGCCCAAGCGGCGCAAAGTTCGCCTGGGCGCAGGAATTTGCGCCGCGATCGCCGCATTAACGATCGCCGCAAATTCAGTTGAAGTGCCCCTAGAGGGAGACGGGGCGCGGCTCGAGGCGCTCCGCGTCCCTCTTAGGGCGCTGAAAGTGAATTTCGCAGCGCTGTGGTACTGCAGGCCTTCCTCCCACTGTTAAGGGGGAGGGGCCTGCAACAGCACGAGCCCTGATCGCGAGTGCCGGCAAAAGAGCCCGGCACCAAGGAGAAGTGCCGGGCTCTCGGGAAACAGCCGGCAATGCCGCGGGGGGGGGGACCAGGAGGCCGGGGACGGAGGTGCTGGCAGGCGGCCGCCGAAAAAGCAGCCGCCCCGCACCTCCACCTTAACTTGCGCCTCTGCCGGCGCAGCAAGGCCCCGTGAACCGGGCGCGGGTAGTGAACGGCACTACAGCGGCGTTCGCTACCAAATATCACGATCGGGGCGCGAATGGGGCACTGCGCACACCGATGACGTCATCGGTGGCGGCGCAGCGCAAAAGGCTCACGCCACCATTAGCGCCCCTGCTGAATATCGCGGGAGGCGCAGCCAGTGGCGCTACAGCCACTGACTGCCTCTTTAGGCGCTAACAGGTGGCGCTACTCACCCAATTTTTCCCCCTCTATTTCTCCAGTCTATTAGTGCAATTTGAATGCAAATTGAATTTAAGCAACCATATTTATCAGCTTGTTTGGTGGCAGCTCTATATTGATTTCACTATGTGCCTACTTCAGTGGATGAGCCAACTCTAAATCTGTGAACATGCAAGGAAGAAAGTAAAATCGCTAGGCAATGCCAGTTTGTATGCCCCCATATCCCTTTGTTTCCTTCTCCCCCATGTATACAGCAAGCCTCCCTTTAAATGCATCAGTGCTCTCTCCTTTAACCACTCCATGTGGCATCGGGTTCTGCACACTGTGTAAAGAAATTCCTCCTAAATTCTTTACTTCATCTGTTAGTGGCTACTTTATATTTATGCCCCCTTGTTCTGGACTCACCCACAAGTGGAAACAATTCTCCATATCCACTCTATCAAACCTCTTCATAATTTTAAAGGCCTCTATCCAGTCTCCTCTTAGTAGTCTCTTTTTCAGAGTAAAGAGCCTCGGCCTGCTCAATCTTTCCTGATAGTTGCATTCTGTCAGTGCCGGTAACATCCTTGTAAATCTTTTCTGCACTTTCTCAGGTGCTTCATAATCTTTTTTTTTAGTATGGACACCAGAGACTACATACAATACTCCAAGGTTGTACCTTTGGAAGTGGCTTAGTGATTTGCAGTGAATGGTGAGACATAACGGTACTGCCCGCAATGGTGACAAGTGTGAAAGGAATGGCTTGGTCATTGTAAGGATGCTTTTTGGTGTTGGTGTGGGGTGGTGCCAACCTGGCGCATCATGTGGCAGCCATATGGGTGTACAGCATCAAGTTAAATAAATCTGACCATGATGAGGCCATCCCTGGCCTCCTGGGCAACAATGTGCTCGGGTGCTAATGCCCTCTGTCCTGTGCAGCATCAGGTGATTGCGGAGAAGGTTGGTGTTGTTGTTGGTGCTGCTGGTGTGCCTGGTTCTGCTGGTGGTGGGGCTCATCGTGGTCCGATTCTGAGGACCAAGGTGAGACAGTATGAATGGCACCCATGTTGATTCAATAGATGGCAGGTGAAGTACAAATGACAGAAGCATTCTGTCAATGGTGAGAGAGTTCTTCCAATGAGGTGAGACTGGATGGAAACTTTGCTGGAAAGACTTGCAGCCTGCAGAATCTGTGCTGGAAATGGACTGAGCAACAGTTTCTATCTGTGGAAAGTGATCATCTGTCAGGTGGGAGCTTTTGCTGTACATTTGATGCTGTCAAGTAATTAGCTGGCGCAATGGCCACGGAACTCCCGCCTCAGGTTGACAGACGTGCTTTCTGAGCAGCGTGGTTGACGTGGCCATGCAGTTAAATTTAAAAAGTAAATTAAAAAAGTCTGTTAAGTGTTGTGTATGTACCTTTAAGAGAATAACTGGTCTCAGACTGCAATACCGGCAGTGACCACCCCTGTATAAAAGGCGCTAGAGAGCCTCTGTTTTGTTAGATTCGTTTATGCCTTTCACCAGTAAAGTTCTGTTTGTTTCTCTCCTGCTAGTCCGTGTCTCAATCATTCACGGACTTAACACTGGCGACGAGGTAGAAAGAACTTACCTGCAACTCAGCAGCAGCTCCGACGACGTTGAAGGTCGGAAGAAAAAAAAAAATAGAGTCCATTGAAACTCGAGGAACGGGCGTCGACCGTCAATCATCGGGTTCAAGGCTTTGCAGGAGCAACTTTCCAGAGCCAGGCTGGGTTCCTCGGTCCGTGGTTTCCCAGCTAATCGGGCTGGTGGCAGGTAGTGCTCTGATCCTTCCTGGGCTGCAACGGGGCCGGGCAGCGAGTCGGGAAGCAAGGAGAGAGAGAGAGGGTGGAGCATACAGGGCGCGGCCGGTGTTTCGAAGCTGGGCAGCGTTCGGACCTCAGAAGAGGGAGGGAAGTGTTCCAGAGGGTCCGCTCCACGACGGGAAGATAATAAAAGAAAATGAATTAATATTTAACGCGCAGGAAACCGTGGAAAGCAGCGCTAACAACAGCGGGGAAGAAGGAAAAGCGCGGGAGGCGCCATTTTGTTAAATCGGAGAAGAAGGCAAAGCGCGGGAGGCACCATTTTAGATTTGCAAGATGCCGAAGACTGGCTGTATCACTGCTTTTGATAATACATTAGAGGACTGGACCACGTATGTGGAAAGAGTAGAGGTATATTTTGAGGCAAACGATATAGCGGAGGGGAAAAAGGCATCGGTATTGTTAAACTCAATGGGCGCTAGAACGTATGGCCTATTGCGGGATCTGATTACTCCAGCCAAACCGAAGGCGAAGAGTTTTAACGAAATTGTTGCTGTTCTACAGGAGCACTTAAACCCTGCACCGCTGTTGATAGCAGAAAGATTTAAATTCCACAGGAGAACTCAGCACAAAGATGAGAGCAATGCTGAGTATCTTACGGAACTACACAAGCTATCAAAGCACTGCCAGTTCGGAGCAGGACTGGCAGATACCCTACGGGACAAATTTGTCTGTGGACTCCTGAGTGAAGGAACACAGAAGAAGTTACTCACAGAAAAAGAGCTGACGTTAGATAAGGCTTTCAGCGTGGCAGTATCATATGAAGCAGCAGCCAAGGGAGCTGCAGAAATTCAACAAAAACCACAGGAATACAGCACCCACGAAATGACACGGGGATTTGCAAAATGTTATCGCTGCGGCAGAATTAACCATGACCAGAAGGACTGCTGGTCCAAAGACAAAATATGCAGACAATGCGGGAAGATTGGACACATTGCATGAGTTTGTAGGTCTGGGAAGAAGACCAGTGACAACAAAAAGGCTACTAAGGAACCGTACAAGAAAGTACAAAAGATGACGGACAGTAGTTCCAAAGACCAGATGAGTGACAGTGAATCCGAGAACAGGAGATTAAGCTGTCTCAAACTTCTTAATGTAATCGCAAAAGAGGATCACCGAACCATTTGGGTCACCCTCACGATAGCAGGGTCCCAAGTTAAAATGGAATTGGATACAGGATCAGCGCTAACTGTCATGAATCGACGAGACTATGAGCGGCTATTTTCACACATACCCTTGAGAGAGACATCCATCGTCTTGACGACGTATACGGGGCAAAAAGTATACCCCAGAGGAAAAATAAGGGTGCCTGTCGAATACAATGGCAAGAAAATACGGAAATTTTATCTCTACATACTGCCAAATGGTGGACCACCGCTATTGGGACGGGAATGGATCAGGAAGATAAACTTAGATTGGCATTCTATTCATGCAATGACGGTGGACGGTAAAAAAGATGAAGACGTCACTCCTGGACGATTGTCAACAATCTTAGCTAACGCCAAAGAGGTATTTCAACAAGAACTGGGCACGCTTAAAGGCGTAACCACCTCGTTAAAAATAGAAGAGAATGCAGTTCCCAAGTTTTTCAAAGCGAGACCGGTACCATATGCAATTCGTCCAGCCGTCGAGGCAGAGCTGGAGAATCTGGAGAAGGCGGGCGTGTTGTCTAAGGTCGTTCCTGTCATGAAAAAAACGTTAAGCAATAAGTCCGGAGAGCCAAGGAAGATTCGCATCTGTAGGGATTTCAAGGTGACGGTGAACCCTGTCCTTCACACAGTACAATATCCTCTTCCAAGGATAGAAGACATCTTCGCCTCACTGTCTGGAGGGAAGCGTTTTACAAAAATTGACCTAGCACAAGCATATTTGCAGATGGAGGTTGAAGAGTCCTCTAGGAAGTATCTCACGATAAACACTCACAAAGGTCTTTACCAATATCATCGATTGGTATTCGGAGTAGCATCGGCTCCAGCGATATGGCAAAGAGCGATGGAACAAGTCCTACAAGGGATTCCGGGGACTCAGTGTTACTTGGACGACATCCTTGTAACAGGTGAAGATGACAGTGAACACCTTAACAACCTAGAACAGGTGCTCACTAGACTACGGGAACATGGGCTGCGAGCCAACCGCCCCAAGTGCGAATTTTTTAAGAAACAGATATTGTATTGTGGCCACGTGATTGATGAAGAGGGGTTACATAAGTCCCCTGACAAAATTGAAGCGGTTGTTAAGGCCCCAGCGCCTGAAAATGTGTCGCAACTGAGGTCATTCCTCAGGTTGGTGAATTATTATCATAAGTTTTTGCCGAATTTGTCGACAATTCTGCATCCACTGAACGCCCTGCTACGAACGGGGGTAGCATGGAAATGGAGCGATGATTGTAAACGTGCTTTTCAGAAGAGTAAGGACTTAATCACTTCGAAGGAAGTATTGGCTCACTACAACCCAGCACTGCCAATCAGGCTGGCGTGTGATGCGTCTCCCTACGGCATTGGGGCGGTACTGTCACATAAATTCCTTAATGGTTTGGAGAGGCCGATAGCTTTTGCGTCACGCTCGTTAACTTCTGCTGAGCGTAACTACGCCCAGATTGACAGAGAGGCCCTCAGCCTAGTGTGGGGGGTGAAGAAGTTCAATCACTATCTGCACGGTAAAAAATTTACTCTACTAACCGATCATCAACCTCTTGTCTCCATTTTCAACCCTCAGAAGGGCGTACCGATAATGACAGCACAACGGCTGCAGAGATGGTCCCTTTTCCTAGGGGCACACCAATATGACATCGAGTACAGGGGAACTAAACAGCATGGAAATGCTGATGGATTGTCATGTCTACCGTTGCCGACGGTGGAAGAAGAAGACCTTGCAGTGGATCCAATGGAGTTATTCCACTCGACCATAGTTGAATGTCTCCCTGGGACGAATGCAAACATAGAAAAGGAAACACGGAATGACCCGACACTATCACGGGTCTATGGTTTAACGGTGAAGGGATGGCCAGCACATGGCGAACCACTGCTGCCAGCATTTTCGTCAAGAAGAGAACAGCTGTCAGTGTGCAGAGGAACCTTGATGTGTGGATCCCGAGTAGTAATTCCACCTAAGTTGACGGATAGAGTGTTCAATGAGCTTCATGGGGGTCATCTGGGTGGGGTAAAAATGAAGAGCTTAGCCAGAGCGTTTGTGTGGTGGCCGGGAATCGATAGAGAAATCGAAGAGATGACCAAGAGCTGTGCAGGATGCCAGAAGGTCCAAAACGCCCCACCACAAGCTCCTCTGCATCCATGGGAGTGGCCCTCATCCCCATGGCAAAGGGTGCACATTGATTTTGCTGGTCCCTTCATGGACTCGATGTTTTTAATTGCGGTGGATGCACATTCAAAGTGGCCAGAGGTAATAAAAATGTCCTCAACCACCACGGAAAAAACTATCGCAGTTTTACAAACCATATTTGCCAGGAATGGGCTGCCTGAACAGATTTGCTCTGACAATGGACCACAGTTTGTGTCTGAAGAGTTCCGGAGGTTCTTAAAGAACAATGGTGTTAAGCATTACACATCTGCCCCATATCATCCAGCCACTAATGGATTGGCCGAGAGGTTTGTCCAAACATTCAAGAAGGCTATCAAGGCAATGTGTAATGAAGATATACCCCTACAACACAAGGTGGACAACTTCTTGTTTGCCTACCGGAATGCGACACATGCGGTTACCAACCAAACTCCAGCCATGATGTTCTTCAATCGAAGGCTACGATGCCGCTTGGATTTGGTTAAGCCAAACGTCCGAAGAGATGTGGAGAACAGGCAGTTTCAGAATATGAATGAAAGGCCGACCAGGAGTTTTAAGATAGGTCAACCAGTTTTGGCCCGGGACTACCACACTGAGAAATGGCAGCCAGGAACGATTTGTACATGACAAGGACCTCTCATGTATACTGTGGACGTTGGGGAGAGCATTGTAAGACGCCATGCTGACCAGATTCTAGAGTCACTGGAAAACGTCAACTCCACACCACGATCTGATACACCTGGTAATGAAATCGACGTTCCAATTGCAGCTACCGCAGAACCGGTAATATTGGAAGCAGATGAACCAAACAACGACATTGATTTCGACTCAACATTGCCAGAAGAACCTGATACTCCAAAGAGGCGTTATCCAGACAGAATCAGGAAGCCTCCTCAAAGACTGAACTTATAATTGCTTAAACTTAACCAATGTATCTAGCAACAGTAATTGTGATTGTAATTCGTTATCATTAGTGTTAAATGAATATTATGTACTGTTTATCTAAAAGGGGAGGAATTGTTGTGTATGTGCCTTTAAGAGAATAACTGGTCTCAGACTGCAATACCGGCAGTGACCACCCCTGTATAAAAGGCGCTAGAGAGCCTCTGTTTTGTTAGATTCGTTTATGTCTTTCACCAGTAAAGTTCTGTTTGTTTCTCTCCTGCTAGTCCGTGTCTCAATCATTCACGGACTTAACATTAAGGGTCTGACAACTAGCTGTCAATCATCTCAATTGGGTCGCCCGCCGCTGCCGGTCGGGTCGGCTCCGTGATGACAGGCGCGCCTGGGGGAAAGGCGCGTGGGGGGCCGGATGACAGTGGGTTCCTGACCCGCCGTCAAAAATAACAACTTTCCCACCCGACCCACCACTGATCACGCCCAAGATATCCGGCCTTTGCTTGCACTTTTTATGGCTTTATGAACCTTCACTGCTAATTTTAGTGATTTATCTGTATTCCCAGATCTCTTTGCTCCTCTATCCCATTTAGTTTCTTACTTTCCAAGCAATGTGACTTCATTATTAATCCTACCCACATGAACTACCTCACATTTCACTATATTGGATTTAATTTGCCATTTATCTGAGGAAAGTGATCATCTGTCAGGTGGGAGCTTTTGCTGTACATTTGATGCTGTCAAGTAATTAGCTGACCTGTTTACGTCTTCTTGTATTTTGATGCAGTCCTCCACATTATTAGCTGAATCCCCCACTCTAAGGATAGAGTGACTGAGCACTTGAACAAATGTGAGCTGATCAGAGCAAGCCTGCATGCCTTTGTTAAAGGTAAGTCTTGTCTGACTAATCTAGTTGGATTTTTTGAGGAGGTCACTAATGAGATAGACAAGGGATGTTCTTTATATGGACTTCCAGAAGACATTCGATAAAGTTCCACATGAAACATTATTGGCAAAGATTATACTGCACGGAATTGGAGATAGCCTTTTGAATTGGGTTGGAAATTGGTAGGGAGGTAGGAGACAGAAAGTGGGATAAAGGGTAGGTACTCAGATTGGCAGGATGTGACTAGTGGTGTTTGCCAGGGATCTGTTCTGGCACCTCAACTTTTCACCATATTTATTAATGACTTGGATGAAGGAATAGAGAGCTGTATATCCAAGTTTGCAGATGACACTGAGTTAGGAGGCACAGTAAATAGTGCAGATGGCAGCAGAAAGTTACAAAGGGACAGACAGATTAAATGAGTGGGCAAAACTATGGCAGATGGAGTTTGATGTGACCAAGTGTGAGGCCATCCACTTTGATCCTAAGAAAGATAAAACGGTGTATTTTCTAAATGATGAGAAACTAGGAACTCTAGAGGAGCAAAGAGATTTGAGAGTCCAAGTACACAAATCACTAAAAGCTAGTGCAAAGTTACAAAAAGCAATCAAAGAGGCTAAAGGAATGTTGCCCTTTATCCCAAGGGGGCTGAATTACAAAAGGGTGGAAGTTATGCTTAAGTTGTGTACAACCCATGTCAGGCCACATCTGGAGTACTGTGTTCAGTTCTGGGCGCCACACTTCAGGGAGCATATATTGGTCTTGGAGGTGGTGGGTGCAGCACAGATTTACCAGAATGCTACCAGTACTTAGAGGGTTAAATTGAGGACAGGTTGCATAAACTTGGCTTGTATTCCATTTAGTTTAGAAGACTGGAAGGTGATCTAAATGAGGTGTTCAAAATGATAAAAGGATTTGATAGGGTAGATACAGAAACTATTTCCTCTGATGGGGGAAATCAAGAACAAGGTGACATAATCTCACAATTAGAACTAGGCCGTTTAGGAGGGAAATCAGGAAGCACTTTTTCACACAAAGGTTAGTAGAAATCTCCCCCAAAAAGCTGTGGATGCTGGAACAATTGGAGCTTTCAAGACTGAGATTGATAGACTTTTGTTAGGTAAAGGTATGAAGGGATATAGAGCGAAGGCGGGTGAATGGAGTTGAGTTACAGATCAGCCATGATCTAATTAAATGGCGGAGCAGGCTCGAGGGGCGTAATGGCCTACTCCTGTTCCCATGTTTCTAATTTGGTATCAACATCATAGTTCAAATTCCTGAGTCCAAATCATTTATGTATATGGTGAACAATAGTGGTCCCAGCAGGGATCCCTGCTGTGTTAGGTTCCTAAAGAATGATTTGATTTACATTTGGGATTTATTATTACATTACTTCTTCAAACTGCTTTAGCTGAGATATTCAGGTTAATTGATGACAGACATGGAATTGCTGGGGAATAATTCAGACATCATAAATCACACGAATGACTTACAAAAGTCAGTAGAACGAGAAGCCTGAATCAGTTCTTCAAAGTAATTGCCAGATGTGCTTTTGTTTCTTTCCCTTATCCAATATATTTATTAAACCTGTGCAGCTGTGCAGCGGGTGCATTGAGCAGAGGCAGTGTAATGTAGTGTGGAACAGATGGGACCTGATGGTGTAGAGCATCATATCATTGGCATTATCCTAGTACCAGTTTATGTGGCAATTAATTACTGACAAATAAATATTACACAATATAATATTATTTGTTATTTAATGGATATTTATATGCTACAAGCAGGTAATATGTTTAGTTTCAGTATGAAGTAAAATGAATAGAATCCGAGTCTAAAGTCCCAAATTGCCTTCCTCTCATTGTTGATAATTTTAGTACTATGACAGGTTCAATAATAACTGCCCAGGAGCAATTTCAAATAAAATGGCTCGGATCAGGAAATAAGCGGTTGTAAAGCAGTTCAAATGCAACAACTGCAACTAGAGATCAGTCTACAGATGTAAAATGACTCCTGTGATTAATGTGCTACGTGTAAGGACAGAATTTCAGGCTCCGTTGCCACTCCAAAGTCTTTGCTGGATGCAAGAGCAGGTCAAATATAGAAATACAGGTCAGAGTTGTGACACAAAGCGCTGCTAGACATATATACCGTACAACAGGAATAGTTTGCCCTTTAGCTGTAAATGGCTGGTAACCAGTTACAGTGGTTGCATTCGGTATAGTCGCTGCTGTAAATCATAGAATAGTACAGTACAGAAGGAGGCCATTCGGCCCATCAAGTCTGCGCCGGCTCTTTCGAAGACCAGTCCAGTTAGTCCCACTCCCCCACTCTTTCCCCATATCCCTGCAATTTTTTCTCCTTCAAGTATTTATCCAATTCCCTTTTGAAGGCTGCTATTGAATCTGTTTCCACCACCCTATCTGGCAGAGCATTCCAAGTCCTAACCACTTGTTACGTAAAAAAGTTTTTCCTCATGTCGCCTCTGGTTCTTTTGCCAATCACCTTAAATCTCTGCCCTCTGGTTATTGCCCCTTCAGCCATTGAAAACAGTTTCTCCTTATTTACTCTATCTAAACCCTTCATGATTTTTAACACCTCTATCAAATCTCCTCTTAGCCTTCTCTGCTCCAAGGAGACCAACCCCAGCTTCTCCAGTCTATCTACGTAACTGTATTCCCTCATCCCTGGAACCATTCTAGTGAATCTATGGTCATTGTTACACATGCTGTTGATTATCTAAAGAGCTATATCATTCATTCACTGCCTTGGCTCTACATGTTGTGGATATTAACAGTTTAAATGGGCACCATCTTCCTGAAAAAGCATTTGACAAGCCATTTTAATTTGTGTGCAATATGCTGATCTAAAGCACAGTGGATTGGATCACGTCCTGGCAACGATGTGATACGATGGATGTGACATTGTTCTGACTCCTCTATCTTCTTGTTGCCACCCACACACACAAAAAAATACTTTGTACTTTTTTAAAATAAAGATGGTTCCCCTTCTTAACCAAAGACATACCAGTATCTCCTGAATTTCATCTTTGCTGCATTTTACGTGATACAGCACCATTCCTTGCGCAATGTCTTTCCGGTGTTCCAGCTTGTTCATTTTATCGTACGTATCCGTATTGAGAACAGACCAGCCGAGAAACTGGGTCAAGGACTGGGTGGGAAAAAAGAGGCAAAAGACAATGAAACGCTGGCCTGTGAGCTCTGAATGGACAATGTTTAAATCAGTTTGGCCGAATAAGATGAAAAGTCATGGAGTGTGCGCCTTACTTCCATAAGAACTTCGTCCATTTCGTCAAAAGGTTTTCCATCTTTCCTGTTGTAAAATGTAGCAATTCCAACAATCTCTTCTTTCTTGTTTACTATTGGCATTGAAAGGACATTTTTGATGGTCCATCCAAAATTATCCAAGGGTTCAGTCTGATTGTGGGGAAAAATTGAATTTTTAAGGATATCAGAATCGGTTTGAAATATTTCATTCATGCAGTTCATAAAAACATAACTGGCCAAAATCTTCCTCTCCTATGCACTCGGGGACCACTCAACAGCTGCCGTTCCGCTCCCAATTCTGCACCAAGGGCTGATGATCTGTACCCACAAATACAGGTGAGTTCAGGTCAGGTGCAGCACACTTCAGGTGCACTCTGACTGACCACTGCTCTGGTGCGTAGGGGAGAGGAATATCAGAGACAACGAGTAGAAGCAACAGAAAAAGGCTATTCAATCTAACAAGCTCAGGCTCACCCGCCCACCTTCTCATCACATCTCTTGAACACTTTTCTCTCCAGAAATCCATCGAGTTGAAAGGTGAACCATTTATAATAAAATAAAAACAGAACATGCTGGAGAAACTCAGCAGGTCAGGCAGCATCTGTGGAGAGAGAAACAGAGTTAACGTTTCAGGTCGATGACCTTTCATCAGTTCTGATGAATAAGTCATCCTCGGTTCCGAGGAACTGCCTAAGAAGAAGGGAGTTCTGATGAAAGGTCATCGACCTGAAACGTTAACTCTGTTTCTCTCTCCACGGATGCTGCCTGACCTGCTGAGTTTCTCCAGCATTTTCTGTTTTTATTTCAGATTTCCAGCATCTGCAGTATTTTCTTTCTGAACCATTTATAATGTCTGTCTCAATGGTAACACATTCCTCGATTCTATTACCATTTGCAATGAAAATGTTCTTCTCTTCCCTCTTGCTCCTTACTTCCTAAAGGTGCAGTATGGTCTACTTTGTGTGATTCGCTCTGTGCCACTCTGATCTGGTCATGTTAACCATTTGGTGGGAAACATTGCTGTAATAAAAAGATACCTGGGCAGAGATTGCGAGGCTGCCCGTTGGGTGTACATTGGGTTGGAATGCCCCAAAGATGGCGTGGAATAACTTAGGTGCAGGAGTGCTCCTCTGGGCTCCACAAAAATAACCTGATCCACTGCCGCACCAAGTTTCCCCCACCCCCTGGACCTACCTTTTCTGAGCTGGACCAGCCTCTAGGCTGCCCAATATTGCACTTGCCCAGAGTTGGCAGCGTGCACCAGGTCACCCATAGCCCACGGGGGAGGGGGGTGTTTGTTGATGAGGTCCGACCCTCTAAATGGACCAGGCCTGCCATCAGCGCTACCAGCCGGCTACCTGGTACGTTGCAGTGGTCGGCTGGCTGATGGTCAAAATTTACCCACCACTGGCAGCTGTGTCTTCAGCTGCCTAGGCCCTAAGCAATGGAATTCCCCCTCTAAACCTCTCTGCCTCGCTCCTCCTTTAAGATGCTTCTTAACTCCTACATCTTTGACCAAGCTTTTGGCCACCTGTCCTAATATCTCGTTATGTGGCTCGGTGTCAAATTCTGTTTGGTAACGCTCTTGCGAAGCAGCTTGGGACATTTTACTGTGTTAAAGGCGCTATATAAATGCAAATTGTTGCTTTTGCTGTTGATGTTATGGTAAAATGAAAACTAAGATGAAAGTACAGAAACACTGATGATGTGGATGCAGGAATTTCAGAAGAGGCCATTCGTGGTTGTTTCAGGAACTAAGACTGCCTAAAAACTCCACACCAAAGTGATAGCTCTCCCAGGTCAGGTCAAATATAGACTAAAGCTCCCTTTACTCTACCCC
The DNA here is from genome assembly GCF_052327205.1 of Somniosus microcephalus. NCBI lineage: Eukaryota > Metazoa > Chordata > Chondrichthyes > Squaliformes > Somniosidae > Somniosus > Somniosus microcephalus. The sequence continues at coordinate 24,051,597 of NC_140988.1, forward strand.
AACACTGTGCCTTAACCCCAAGCTTAGCAGGGCACCTCCTACTGCACCAGTGTGATATCCACCCACTTCCCATACCATCCGTCGTATGGTCCCAGCGAGATTGTCCATTTAGTACCAACTCGTGTCAAACTGTACAGTTTTGTGTTGTGTGCTCATGTACACTGGGATCTAATCAAACTTATTTCATTTAGGACACTTACGGCTAGCATAGAGACAGGGGGGAGACTTTCATCTCATTGAAAGATTTTTGCTAGCCAAGGGTTTAAAAAGGATATGGAGCCAAGGCAGGTGGATGAAGATAAGATATGGTTCAGCCATGATCTCATTGACTTGCGGAACAGGCTTGAGGGGCTGAATAACCTACTCCTGTTCCTATGTTCCTATAAGACCGGTCCCAAAGATCATGTACCAGAGTTAAAAGGCACCACACATTCCCTTGTCCCCTGTCCCCTCTCACAACATCAGTTTAACACAGTGACATAATATAGCTTGTCAATATACTATTAACCCATTGTACAGTGTTCATTTGAGCTGCTGACTTGCAGAATTATATACATATGCAGGCAAGAACCAATTGAATTCGGAAAACAATGAGCAGCATCATGTTTGTGTGCACTATGACTGATCACGCTAAGCAGCCTAATCCCAGGATTAGGAAGAAATGAGATTTGAACATGGTCCTCTCATTTCCACCAACTATCAACAGTTTTAATGGGCTATTGAGGGAGAAGATAACCTTCAGTTGCCATTCATTGAGAGCTTTCAAAAAGCTACATTTATTGCTGCAGTATAAAATAAATTGATTGAGTAAATTTCTAATGAATAACTTTAACAAAAATGGGATACAAGCACACAAACCACATTGGTTTTGCCTGAAGTTTCTTTCTCTGCTATTTCAGTGAAGACATTAACCCAAAGTACAAAAGCAAAATACGGCAGATGCTGGGAATCTGAAATAAAAACAGAAAATGCTGGAAAAACTCCTGCCTCCCACCCTATCACAGACCTTCCCTTTTGTTCTTTCCTCCCCTCCCCCCTGTCCCTGCCCCTACACCTGCTTAAAACCTGTTACATCTCCAACTTCTTCCAGTTCTGATGAAAGGTCATCGACCTGAAACGTTAACTTTATTTCTCTCTCCACAGATGCTGCCTGACCTGCTGAGCATTTCTGTTTTTAAGTCATTAACCCGTCTATTTAAAGAGATTGACACCTCCACTAAAATAATGTAGAGAGGAGTTTTAGATAAATGCATAAAGCTATGGTGGCATTTGAACTCACAACCTCTGGGTCACTTGACCAGTACCATAACCAACAGGCTAACAGGCCCAATGAATTAATTTTAACACATGTGATTTGAATTGTAAAAACATGAGGTTAATTACAATTTCTTGAACCAGTAATTTGCTTGTCTCTACTCCACTAAACCCTGCCCCATTCCATTCTCCTTCGATTCATTTCAACACACCTCACTCCACTCTGTCCCACTCCACTCTGCCCACCCCTCTCCACTCCACTTCCACTTACCTCATCCTACTCCATTACGCTCTGCTCCCCACACTTTGCACTGCCCCACTGGACCTCAACATATCCCACTGCCTTCAGTTTCAACTCACCCAAGCCCCTTCATCCTATCCCATTCTGCTCCACCCCACTCCAGTCCGACACTTTTACTCTACTCCAACCCATTCTACTCTGCTCTGTCTCTTTCCCTTCTGCTCCACCCCACTCCACTCCGCCCCACCCCACTCCACACTCCTCCACCCCACTCCACTCCGCTCCACCTCATTCCACTCCGCTCCACCCCACTCCACTCCGCTCCACCCCAACACACTCCGCTCCACCCCACTCCACTCCGCTCCACCCCACCACACTCCGCTCCACCCCACTCCACTCCGCTCCACCCCATTCCACTCCGCTCCACCTCATTCCACTCCGCTCCACCCCACCACACTCCGCTCCACCCCACTCCACTCTGCCCCACCCCATTCCACTCTCCTCCACCCCACTGCACTCTGCTCCATCCCATTCCACTCCTCCCCACCCCACTCCACTCCTCCCCACCCCACTCCACTCTGCTCCACCCCATTCCACTCTGCTCCACCCCACTCCACTCCGCTCCACCCCATTCCACTCTCCTCCACCCCACTCCACTCTGCTCCACCCCATTCCGTTCCGCTCCACCCCACTCCACTCCGCTCCACCCCATTCCGCTCTGCTCCACCCCATTCCGCTCTGTTCCAACCCATTCCACTCCGCTCCACCCCATTCCACTCTCCTCCACCCCACTCCACTCCGTTCCACCCCACTCCACTCCGCTCCACCCCACTCCACTCCGCCCCACCCCATTCCACTCTGCTCCACCCCACTCCGCTCCACCCCATTCCACTCTCCTCCACCCCATTCCGCTCTGCTCCACCCCATTCCGTTCCGCTCCACCCCACTCCACTCCGCTCCACCCCACTCCACTCCGCTCCACCCCATTCCGCTCTGCTCCACCCCATTCCGCTCTGTTCCAACCCATTCCACTCCGCTCCACCCCATTCCACTCTCCTCCACCCCACTCCACTCCGTTCCACCCCACTCCACTCCGCTCCACCCCACTCCACGCCGCTCCACCCCATTCCGCTCTGCTCCACCCCACTCCACTCCGCTCCACCCTACTCCACTCTGCTCCACCCCACTCCACTCCGCTCCAGCCCATTCCAACCTGCTCCACCCCACTCCACTCCGCTCCACCCTACTCCACTCTGCTCCACCCCACTGCACTCCGTTCCACCCCACTCCACTCCACCCCATTCCACTCCGCTCCACCCCACTCCACTCTGCCCCACCCCACCCCACCCCACTCCACTCTCCTCCATCCCACTCCATTCTGCTCCACCCCATTCCACTCTGCTCCACCCCACTCCACTCTCCTCCACCCCATTCCACTCTGCTCCACCCCACTCCACTCCGCTCCACCCTACTCCACTCTGCTCCACCCCACTCCACTCCACTCCACCCCACTCCACTCCACTCCACCCCATTCCACTCCGCTCCAGCCCACCCCACTCTGCTCCATCCCATTCCGCTCCACCCCACTCTGCCCCACCCCACCCCACTCCATTCTCCTCCATCCCACTCCACTCTGCTCCACCCCATTCCACTCTGCTCCACCCCACTCCACTCTCCTCCATCCCACTCCACTCTGCTCCACCCCATTCCACTCTGCTCCACCCCACTCCACTCCGCTCCACCCTACTCCACTCTCCTCCACCCCACTCCACCCCATTCCACTCTCCTCCACCCCACTCCACTCCACTCCACCCCATTCCACTCTGCTCCACCCCGTTACACTCTGCTCCGTCCCACTCAACTTTGCTCCACCTCACTCCGCTCAAGCAGATTCCATTCTGCTCTGCCCCACTTCACTCCGCCCTCAAGATTGTTTTCAATTGATAATGACCCTTTATAGGTGGCGGAGGGATTTTTTCAATATTTGAAGTTTTACCCCATCCTTTTTAAACTAGTTTGTCCTGGCTCGGTAAATTTGAAGCACAGTCAAATTATTGGTGCTGCTACTGATGCTTGTTTTCTATCCATTGAGAATTAATAGAATTCTGAACAGAATAACCCAATCGCAGCTTTGCCATTTCCTGTTCCTGGATTATGACATTCCAATACTGCAGGGTTTTTTTTTCTAATAATTGGGTATTTTACCTGGAAGCTAAATGTTTCATCTGCTCCTGCATTCATGATATTGCAGATCTGTGAAGATAATCAATTCAAACCACATTAGTGAGGAAAGTCATTCAGTGAGAGCTTTTACAATCAGAAGAGATTGAGTGGCACTGTAATGTGTTTCAGCAAATGATGCCTTGGAAGAACATTGCCCACTTCCACCCAATCATTGCCCACTTCCAACCAATCATTGCCCACTTCCACCCAATCATTGCCCGCTTCCACCCAATCATTGCCCGCTTCCACCCAATCATTGCCCGCTTCCACCCAATCATTGCCCGCTTCCACCCAATCATTGCCCGCTTCCACCCAATCATTGCCCACTGCCACCCAATCATTGCCCACTTCCACCCAATCATTGCCCACTTCCACCCAATCATTGCCCACTTCCACCCAATCATTGCGCACTTCCACCCAATCATTGCCCACTTCCAACCATCATTGCCCACTTCCAACCAATCATTGCCCACTTCCACCCAATCATTGCCCACTTCCACCCAATCATTGCCCACTTCCACCCAATCATTGCCCACTTCCACCCAATCATTGCCCACTTCCACCCAATCATTGCCCACTTCCACCCAATCATTGCCCACTCCCACCCAATCATTGCCCACTTCCACCCAATCATTGCCCACTTCCACCCAATCATTGCCCACTTCCATCCAATCATTCCCCACACCTTTTAAGTGTCCAATCTCGGTTGTGCTACTGGTGGAAGCAAAAGGAGGCTCTCGGCTTCTCCACAGCGCAAGAGGGGAAAATTGGAAAGTGTGTCACCAGCTGCCCCTCCTAGCAGCTTCCTTAACAGCAGCATTTCCCAAGCCCTTGCAGATAGATCAGCTGTTCCTAGGGGAAGACTGCGATATTGGAAATTGGGAGCTTTCCCAAGTGCCCTCATGAATGGTTTCATCGTGCTGTATTATTGGAGCTCCCCTTTTTTTGTGAGAATCCCAAAGAATCCCACACCCTTTCAGGGGAACTACTCCGTCCTTGAAACTTACTTCTATTGACAACTGGGGAATTTTTCAACAGGAAGGTAGGTTATTCAGGAGGGACGGCCTCCATCTTAATTTCCTGGGTGCACAGATGTTAGCTGAGAATTTTGAGGTAGCCTTTGGGGAGGATTTAAACTAGTTGGGCCATAGGTGAACATATATAAGCCAGTCTGTAGTTACAATAGGCCTATTTCAATGGCCTTCCAGTGAGGTCCCCCACCTCCGGCGTGTCCGGATGGAAGACGGGGGTGAGGAAATGGATAGTGTGTAGGAACAGCCGGACAGGGAATCCCCGTGCAGAGTGGAATGGCACGGAGGGAGTTTCCGAGAGACAGCTCAAGTTGCGAGGCGGAGGTTCCTGAGGGAGGATTCGGAGGACTCACCTGAGCAAATCCACCTGAATGAGGGTAAGATTGGGCAGGATCGCTCCACATGCTTGAGCCTTCTCAATACCTTTAATGAAATCGGGGCTGAGTCTAATTTCAACGCCCGGGTGGCTTTGGCTGCAGACCCGACGTAGCAGCAGGACATCTGAGCACCAGCACTGATGGCAACATCCAGCTCGCAATATCTAGATTTTCAAAAGGCCTTCGATAAGGTATCCCATAATAGACTGATGATCAAGGTCAGAGAATGCGGAGTCAGGGGACAAGTAGCAGAATGGATTGCTAGCTGGCTTCAAGACCGAAAACAGAGAGATGAGGTAAAGGGTAGCTATTCACAGTGGCAGAAGGTGGGTAGTGGTGTTCCACAAGGATCAGTGCTGGGGCCACTGCTGTTCACAATTTACATTAACGATTTAGACTTTGGAATCAAAAACACAATTTCTAAATTTGCGGCTGACGCCAAATTGGGGGGGGATAGTCAATACTGAGGAAGACTGCAACAAATTACAGGAGGACTTTAATAAACTTGCAGAATGGGCATATAATTGGCAAATGAAGTTCAACACAGATAAATGTGAGGTATAGGTTGAATGTCCTGAATCCAGCAACCTCAGGACCGAGGCCAAGCCGGTTTTCGTGTTTTTCCGGACTTCGGAATGTGTTTCTGATGGCCGAAGTCCAGAAATATCGCAACCTGGGCTCGGGCGTTTCCGGGCTCCGGACATCAGAAATACGTTCCGAGTCGGGAAATGCCTGGGCACAGGCCCGGCTTGACAGGGTGTCCGGATTCCGAAACATTTTACGGATTCCCGACGACCCTGTCACCAATCGTCCCGGAGTCCGGATTCTGGAACATTCCGGATTCCGGAACTCCAGATTTTGAACGCTCAACCTGTATTACATTTTGGTAGGCAGAATAGGGAGGTCACTTATTACTTGAAGGGTGCGTGTCTAGGTGGGGTAGAGGAACAAAGGGATGTCGGAGAACAAATACACCAATCACTAAAAGTTGCGAGACAGGTTAGCAAGGCCATAAAAAAAGCAAACCAAGCACTAGGGTTTATTTCTAGAGGGGTAGAATTGAAAAGTAGGGAAGTTATGCTAAACCTGTATTGAACCTTGGTTAGACCACACTTAGAGTACTGCGTACAGTTCTGGTCGCCATATTATTAAAAGGAAATAGAAGCACAGGAGAGGGTACAGAGAGGATTTACAAGGATGACACCAGAAATGTGAGGGTATACATATCAGGAAAGGATGAGCAGGCTGGGTCTCTTTTCTCTTGAAAAAAGAAGGCTGAGGGGTGACCTATTAGAGGTCTTTAAAATTATGAAAGGTTTTGATAGAGTGGATACAGAGAGAGTGATTCCACTTGTGAGGAAGAGCATAACTAGAGGCCATCAATATAAGATAGTCACCAAGAAATCTAACAGGGAATTCAGAAGAAACTTCTTTACCCAAAGAGTGGTGAAAATGTGGAACTTGCTACCACAGGGAGTGGTTGAAGTGAAAAGTATAGATGCATTTAAGGGGAGGCTAGACAAGCATGTGAGGGAGAAGGGAATAGAGGGTTATGCTGATAGAATTAGATGAGGAAAGATGGGAGGAGGCTCGAGTGGAGCATAAACACCGGCATGGACTGGTTGGGCCAAATGGCCTGTGTCTGTGCCATATATCCGATGTAATCCTATGTAAACCTTGGTTATCTTCGTAGCCAGGGCTCTCTGCTCCACCAGCCACGTGTTACCAAGGCCAACTAGACGGAGGTTTGGATTACGGAGTTCTTTGTTATTAATTTAGTCCCACCTCTAAGTAGCTAAGGTTCTTTAAGCTAAGAATCATACTCGTAGCTCTCCTTTTCCAAGGCAAAATTATGTTACTTCATAAAATGTTTTAACAGCTCTGAAAACAAAACTTACTAAGCCAGTTTCTGAAACGTAGGTTGGTAGTCCACTGGCCAAGGCCCAGTGGTCAGCAGGAGGACTCCTGAAGAAAAGACAGAGAAAAGCACAAGTTGTGCAGCTGAATTATTTTTACTACTGGAGAAATGATTGTCAATTGAGATGTGTTTAAGACTTACGGAATGACTTTAATCTCCTCCTTCCCATGTAGAATGTAGTCAATGATTTTATGATAGATTATTTCCTATAAAATAATATATACAATAAACACACAGTAGATGGAACATTTAACAATAATGATAGTGATAGGAATCACAAATTTCTTATAACCCATATCAGCCAGTGTCAGCCATGGCTCAATTAGTAGTGCTCTTGCCTCTGAGGCAGAAGGTGGTGGGTTCAGGTCCCACTCTGGAGACTTGAGCACAAAATTTAGGATGACACTCCCAGTGCAGTACTGAGGGAGTGTTGCACTGTCGGAGGTGCCGTCTAATAGTTAAACTGAGACCCTATCTGCCCTCAGGTGGACGTAAAAGAGCCCAAGGCACTATTTCAAAGAAAAGCAGAGAAATTCTGGCCAATATTTATCCCTCAACCAACATCACTATATAGATCACAATATAGATTATCTGGTCATTATCACATTGCTGTTTGTGGAACCTTGTGTGCAAATTGGCTGCCACATTCCAACAGTGACTGTATTTCATTGGCTGCAAAGTGCTTTTGGGACATCCTGAGGTTGTGAAATGGACTACATAAATGCAAGTCTTTCTCTATCAGAATTCACAAATTCACATTGAATTAGGTTAAAACGTACTCTGCCATCGGGTGTTCTGGGTCCTTTGTAAGGAGGGACTTCACCCATCTGTTCAGGCCACAGGTCAAAAAATTCCTGCAAATGAAATAAGGAATTTGTTAAATCTATTATTATAAAACCCAGTGTTAAAATTAATAGCTTAGCAAACCATAGAGAGCGACACTCAGCGAGGAGGGCTACTACAAAATAGGAACATCTTGAGAAGTTTAGATGACACCATGAATATAATAATCTGAAATTTTGTTTCACAGGTCGTTGCAGGAAGATAAGATGCCCTCTGTATATTGTAATTAGATATCTGAGAGACGATCAACTGCTCAAATCCACCTGATGTTGGGCATACCTGGGGGTGGGCGGGATTGGAAAACATACCAGGGAGCAGTCCACCAGCTCCACAGCAGTGGGCCACCAGAGGTAATGCCACCCGTTGAATACGTCCAGCCAAATATGGCAGGTGTACGCAAAGTCGGTGGTAATGATGGGATGGTGTCATATGACCACTTCCAGTCATGATCACCGTGACAATGTTAGACGCAGGGATGCCAGTAAGTTAATGGAATTCCAGTGTTGTGAGGGTGGGCAGGAGAGAATTTAAAATTTAAATGCCTCAAAGGAGTGCAATTAATTGTGAAATGCTACATTTAAAAATGTTACCAAACACCTGATTTAGCTTCCCCGCGTCATCACTGTGTTGCTGCAGGCACCTGAGGCCTCCAGCAGCCATTTTCATCCATCTTTCGAATGAGACATTAATCCGAGGCCCCGTCTCCCATCTCAGGTGGACATAAAGGGGGAAAAATTCAGTTATTTGCGCCTCCCGTTAGCGCCTTAAGAGGGCGCTAATGGGGCGCAAAGCAACTAATGCCCGGGCGTGGTGATGTTTGCGCCACTCGCGAAATTAACTAGACATTTTGCGGCAGCGCTAAACACTGCCGCCATGATCTCCTGCGCCAGCAGATCGTGACGTCAGTCGAGTGCGCAACGCCCCGGTAGCGCCCGGGACCGGATATTGAGTGGCGCCCCCTGCCTTTCCGCCTGCCGCTAGCAACGACAGGTTGAGGGGAGCGTTTTGCAGTCAGAAAGGGACTGGGGAGCGCTATTTAAAGGCGACCGCTTCCTGCCTTTTTTTGTTGGTGACATTTTTGCACCACGCATTCTGAGAGAGAGCGAGAGAGAGACTTCTGGAGAGATTCAACGCTGTGTGAAGGAGTTTTGGGTACTGAGCAGCACTTTGCAGGTTTATTTTGATTTGCCCTTCCTTGCTTCGCCAGCGCTCTGAGGTAGCGCCTCACTCCTCGGCCTTTGCACCTTAAGACAGCTGTGAAGCGCCTGATTTAGCGCTCCAATCACCTCCAGGGGTGTTAAAAACCAATTTTGCCGTCGGAGGCGATAATTAGCACCAGGCGCTAAACTGTGCGCACAGCCGATAATGGCACCCCAAACGGGGTGATACTGAATTTTTCCCCCAAAGGATCCCAAGACACAACTTGAAGAACAGCACCGTCAAATATTTACCCATATCCAAACATTTAAACCAACATCACTAAAAACAGGTGATTGGGTCATTTCTCTCATTGCTGCTTGTGGGATCTTGCTGTGCGCAAATTGGCTGCTGCGTTAAACATAATTCATTGGCTGTAAAGTGCTTTAGGACGTCCTGAGGATGTGGGAGGCGGTATATAAATGGAAGTTCTTGTTCTTCTTCTTCTGCATGCATATCCCACCCAAGATGGGCTCCTTGGTGCTCGTGGGAATCCCATCAGGAGCCCGCCAAAATTATTATAATTGTGACGGCCCCGCGAGGTCAGCCAGGGTCAACGCCATGACTAATGGAGTTTTCGGGGTGGAAGTCGCAGGCGAGACGGGATCCTGCCGATGCAGAAAATCCGCCTGTGTCTTGTCCGTAGTGAAAAGGTTCCACTCATAGGCTGCCAGGCAAGTCCCTGTATCTCCTGGCATAAGTGATAATTAAAAAAGCGTTGGTTGCACAGAGTTTGAAACTCAGTTTTCCACAAGGTCGTATTAACTATTAACCAGTGTTTTAAAAAGCTAAGACTAATTAATGATTAATAAAAAAGGTGGTGTGTTATGGTTAGATTGGAAACTGGAGGGTGAGAACTTTAGGTTAATGCAGATATATTCACGCATTATTTTGGTTGCAAGATATATTTTGTGTTACTATAGTAATGGCTATTGTTAGACTGCATGAGCACAGGTGTTTTACAGCAACTTTGCCCAATGTGGTCGATTGTGGAGCTCAAGAGCTTCATTATCTTTTTTAAATGAAAAGTTTTCTTAGCAAATGCATCACCATGTGTGATATTGAGTCATACGTATCAACAAGGCCATGGGTTCTGTCACTAGTTTCATTTGAGTTAGCTGGTCTCAGCCAGGGTAGGCGTGCTACAACTCGCCTCAGCGTCGCTGGGCTATGTAAAGGAAAACTCAACCAGGATTCCCATTCTAGATCGTTATCCAGTGAAAGTGGGTATAAGCAGGCATCCAGTGAGGACACTGCTCGACTTGGTCCAGGTGCCTTGCAGGTGAATAACCCATCCACATTCATCATCTATGTTACAAGTAAAGTATAGCTATGTTGGTGAAATACTGAAGGCCTATGGGGGCCCATTGAACTGCAGCATGAAAAAGAGGGGATAAAATTAGAAAAAAATGCTTAGTGCTTGTTAAGCTGTGGTAACGTTGTTCACAAGTGGTGGAAAAATATCTGTTCTTTCTTAATGGGGGATGGGTTCCGTGTTCCCGTTAGAATATAATTTCATCCAGCTTCTTCAAAGTACTCAATCCTTTGGTTAAAACATGAGACCAGACCATTATTGCACAATTCAAATTATTGCCTCACCTACATGGCTGCCCATTATATCAAACGCATCATTAACATATGAGTTACTTTTTCCATCTGACTGGTATTATAGAACTCAAGTAAAAGTTGTCTAGCTTGCAGAGAGAGAGTGAGAGAGAGAGAGAAAGAGAGAGCGAGTGGTTTTCAGCTTTTTACCATATGACTTGGATGAAGGGGTAGAGAGTTGTATATCCACGTTTGCAGATGACACTAAATTGGGAGGCACAGTAAGTAGTTCAAATGGGAGCAGGAAGGTACAAAGGGACATAGACAGATTAAGCGAGTGATCAAAACTGTGACAGATGGAGTGCCATGTGGGGAAATGTGAGGTCATTGACTTTAGATCCAAGAAAGACAAATCAGAATATTTTCTTAATGGTGGAAGACTAAGAACTATAGAAAAGCAAAGGGATTTACGTCTCCATGTAAAAAATCATTAAAAGCTAGTGAACAGGTACAACATGTAATCAAAAAGACTAATGGATGTTGGCCTTTATCTTGGGAGTTGGAATATAAAGGGGAGGAAGTGATGCTTCAGTTGCCAGAGCCTTGGTCAGACCCTACCTGGAGTACTGCATTCAGTTTTGGGCAGGACAGATATATTGGCCTTGGAGTAGGTATAGCATAGATTCATCAGAATGATACCAGGGCTAAAATGGTTACCTCATGAGGACTGTTTGCATAAACTTGGCTTGCATTCTCTTGAGTTTAGAAAGTAGAGAGGTGACCTAATTGTGGTGTTTAAAATAATAAAATGATTCGATAGGGTAGATACAGAGCAGCTATTTCTTCTGGTGGAAGAATTCAGAACAAGGGAACACAATCTTAGAATGAGAGCTAGGCTATTTAGGAGTAAAATCAGGAAGCACTTTTTCATACAAAGGTTAGTGGAAATCTGGGAATTCTCTCCCCCAAAAGGTTGTGGATGCTGGATCAATTAAAATTTTCAAGACTAAGATCCACAGGTTTTTATTAGGTAAGGGTAACAAGGGAAATGGATCTAAGGTGGGCAAATGGAGTTGAGGTACCGGTCAGCCGTGATCTAATGGTGAAACAGACTTGAAGGACTGAATGGCCTCCTCCTGTTCCAAAGTTCCATTATTTTCTCCATTACCATTTTTTAAAATTTATATTAAATCCAATAAATTCCTCCCCTTGACTTATTTTAGGTCCCTTTGTACCATTGGTATTTTATCTTCTTCATCTACTGTGAAAATGGATGGAACGTCCTCTTTAGCAAGTCTATCATTTCCTCATTGCCCATTATAGTCTTGCCTGTATCTGTCTTTAATGGGCCCACATTCCCTTTTACAATTCTCTTTCTCTTAATATATTTATAAATACATTTACTGTCAGCTTTGATATCCCTTGCATTTTTTTTCATATTCTCTTTTTGCATCTCATTTGTTTCTTTATATCCCTTTGTTGCTTTTTATAGCTCTCCCCATCCACTGGATTTTCACTTTCCCTGCATTTGTGGAAGCTTAACTGCAAAATATTACAAAGTATTACAAAGTATTTACAGCACAGAAACAGGCCATTCGGTCCAGCAGGTCCATGCTGGTGTTTATGCTCCACACGAGCCTCCTCCCACCCTTCTATTCCTTTCTCCCTCACGTGCTTATCAAGCATCCCCTTAAATGCATCTATGCTATTCGCCTCAACTACCCCCTGTGGTAGCGAGTTCCACATTCTAACCACTCTCTGGGTAAAGAAGTTTCTCCTGAATTCCCTATTGGATTTATTAGTGATGATCTTATATTTATGGCCCCTAGTTCTGGTCTCACCCACAAGTGAAAACATCTTCTCTACGTCTACCCTATCAACCCTTTCGTAATCTTGAAGACCTCTATCAGGTCAACCCTCAGTCTTCCCTTTTCTAGGCCATCACAAAGTGGAAGTGCACAGGTGGAACCGTTGCCTTTTAGAGGTATGCACTGCTTTTCATAGAATCATAGAATGGTTGCAGCACAGAAGGAGGCCATTCAGCCCATCGAGCCCATACCAGCTCTCTGCAAGAGCACTTCAGCTAGTCTCACTACCCCGCCCTTTCCCCGTAGCCCTGCAATTTCTTTTCCTTCAGTTATTTATCCAATTCTCTTTTGCAAGCCATGATTGAATCTGTCTCCACCACCCTTTCAGGCATGGCATTCCAGACCCTGACATGCCCGCCCATTCCACCAGTCTGTCTATGGCCTCTTGAAGTCTATCACTATCCTCCTCACTGTTCACTATACTTCCAAGTTTTGTGTCATCTGCAAATTTTGAAATTGTGCCCTGTACACCCAAGTTCAAGTCATTAATATATATCAAGAAAAGCAGTGGTCCTAGACCCAACACCTGGGGAACACCACTATGTACCTTCCTCCAGTCCGCTAAACAACCGTCACCACTACTCTCTATTTCCTGTCACTTAGCCAACTTCGTACCCATGCTGCCACTGTCCCTTTTATTCCATGGGCTTCAACTTTGCTGGCAAGCCTATTATGTGGCACTTTATCAAACACCTTTTGGAAGTCCATGTACACCACGTCAACCACATTGCCCTCATCAACCCTCTCTGTTACCGCACCAAAAAATTCAATCAAGTTAGTTAAACACAATTTGCCTTTAACAAATCCGTGCTGGCTTTACTTAATTAATCCGCACTTGTCCAAGTGACTGTTAATTTTGTCCTGGATTAACATTTCTAAAAGCTTCCCCACTACCGAGGTTAAACTGACTGCCCTTTAGTTGCTGGGTTTATCCTTACACCCTTTTTTGAACAAGGGAGTAACATTTGCAATTCTCCAGTCCTATGGCACCACCCCCCGTATCTAAGGAGGATTGGAAGATTATGGCCAGTACCTCCACAATTTCCACCTTTACTTCCCTTAGCGTCCTGGTGACTTATCTAGTTTAAGTACAGCCAGCCTTTCTAGTACCTCCTCTTTATTAATTTTTATCTCATCCAGTATCTCAACTACCTCCTCTTTCACTATGACTTTGGCAGCATCTTCTTCCTTGGTGAAGACAAATGCAAAGTACTCATTTAGTACCTCAGCCATGCGTAGGTTTCCATTTTGGTCCCTAATCGGCTCCACCCCTCCTCTTACTACCCGTTTACTATTTATATGCCGATAGAAGACTTTTAGATTCCCTTTCTGTTTTGTATCAAATACTTCTTTGAATACTTCCCACTGTTTGTCTGTAGTTTTACCCATTTACAGTTCAGCCCAATTTACTGCAGTCAATTTATTTTTCGTCGCTTTAAAGTTTGCCTTACTAAATTAAAAAACTTGGTTGGTGACTCTTCTTTCTCCCTCTCAAATTTGATATCAAATTCAGGTCACATATTGTTCCCTTACCATCAAATTGTTAACTACAGGAAACTCTTTGGTATCCGGCACCGACGGGACCAGGATGGTGCCGGTTGATACAAAATTCCGGATAACGGAGAGGTATATCTACCGAGGCTATTTTTAACAAACAAAAGTAAAAAAATCAAGAAATGTGCAGTATAATTGGGTACTCACCTACAGAATGTTGTGTTAAATGGATGGTGGAAGGTGCTTGATTAAGTACAGTAATGCCAGTTGAGGGTAATCCATAACTCTTTAATTACTTAACAGTAAAACAAAACTTATAAACGACTGTATTCTGTAGTTTTCGCAGTGAGAATTGTGCCGGTTAAACAAAAGTTTCCTGTAATTCTGGAGAGTTACTCATCACTAAATCTAGTATGGCTTGTTCCCTTGTTGGTTCTAAAACATTTTGTTCCAGTAAGCTGTCCTGAATACATTCCACAAATTTGTTACCATTACTACTTCAGCTGTTCTGCTTCTCCCAGTCAATGTGAAAATTAAAATCTCCCCAAAAAACACATTGGCCAGGATTTTCATTGGGCCATGGAGTCGGGATTGGAGGCGTGTGGGGGGTTAAAATCCCAAAATCAGGGGTCCCAACCCCATCCCGCACCCAACCCGCCTCCATGCCAGTTTCAAAGGAGGCGGGTACCCGCCCCGCACTGGGACCCACCTACCCAAGGCGGGAAGGGATTGGTGCCAATTAACTGCCTGTTAACAGGTACTTAACAGGCAGTTTTTAGCCTAATCCCTATTTTTAATGCTGAAGTGTGGGATTCCCGACGGCTCCAAACCACGTCGGGTTGAAGGACTTGGAGGGGTCGAGATGTCGGTGTTCAGGTGAGTGATGTGTGCATGAGTGCAAAGGTAAGTGTGTTTGGTGTGTCTAAAGGTTTAAGGAAGTTTAAATTACCTTTTCTTACCTTTTCAGCCTTCCTTCCTTTAGGTCTCAGGAATCCCTCATCTCATCGGCACAGAAAGCAGAATGGCTGCGAGCTGTCAAAAGTGACAGCCTTCAGCTTTCTGTGCAGGAGAGATTTCTAACTGAGTCTGTGGAGAAGGACTCGGGTTAGAAGTAAGACTGTCAGTGTTTGACAGCTTCAAACAGCTGTGAAATGCTGATATTTCACCTGTCAAAACCTCTTGACAGATGAAATTTCAGTCTGTGATGTCACCTGTTGCCGGGTGGCCCTTAATTGGCCTGCTGAGCCTGTTCGGCGGGCTCAACAAGGTCAATCAAATTAAAATCACGTGGATTAGCCGCATCTCGATGGAGGCGGGACTACAACCGCGAAAGTTGTAGTCCCGCCTCCTACCCGACTCCTGAATGAAAATCCAGCCCATTATTTTTGCTATGTGTTTCCCCGATCTCTGTATTTATACGTTCCCCCACTACATCACTACTGTCAGGAGGTCTGTCGACAACTTCCATCAGTGTCTCACAGAGTCTTTGCTGCTCCTTATGTTTCCGCTATCTGATCACCCTCACTGAAACCCTTCCTTTCTACTGCTCTAGTTGTGTCTTTTATCAATATTGTTATGACTCCTTTCCCAATTTCCTTGTCCTTTCCATAGATCCTATAGCCTGGAATATTTAGCACCCAGTGATGCCCAGCTTGTAGCCAGGTGTCCGTAATGGCTACTACATCATACGCTTTAAGTTGAATTAGTGCTTCATTGGGGCACTGTCCCCACCATGCCTGATGGTGGTTTTCTCACACTTTTTGAATCCTCAAGCGACCCAGTTCTTGTGACAGACTGTTTCAGCATCACTTTTAAACAGGAGTCTGTTACATTTCCCAGCTGTAGGAAAAAGAGTCGTGAAGAAAAGAAAAACACTTATAAACGAGTCCTTCAGATAGTCAACAAAACAGATAAATGAAGTTCAGGTTATGGGTCACCACACTGTTCAATTTAAACAGTACTCCTCCTGCACTACCAGTGGTTGAGTTAACTGAGAGGTCACATTGTAGGAATGTCAAGGTATCGCCAATCAAACTCAACTGAAACCCAAGGAAACCTTTTAACATAAAAAAAACATGCCTGTGACTGGATTTCATTTGTTAAATATTGGTAAGCCAATATTCAGGATACATCATATAACTAATTTTCATAATAGCCAAAATCTGATGTAGTGGTTCACAATGATATGGTACTTAAATCAACAAAATATACAAAGTATGATCCAAACCTTTTGCTTCGTCATGTCTAGCAGTGCGACTGAGTATCTCTCACAGTTCAGGTAGGCTCTCACTGTGTAAAGAGCCTTGTGAAACTGTCGCTCAATATCTGTCAGTTCCTCAAATACTTTGTTAGCTGACCATAAAAGAACCTATAGGGATGGAAGAAATAAAATGATAATGTTAGAATAAAACAACTCAAACTATACCTGAGCAGCATTTGAACCAGGTTTCAAGAGGGGAAAAAACACACTACATCTCCTGGTCTCCCCATCACAGCCATAACAAACACCATTGCAAAACTAAATTAAAGTACACAGGGTTATGGTGCAGCCTTAGATATATTTGCTGTTGCAAAAAAGGAGCTCATTTCACACATTGAGTAGTTCTTTCCTTCCGATTCCAGCATAGAACCAGATAGAAAAAAGATACAGAAAAATACCAGATACAGAACTTAGTAAAACTATATTAACAGGAAAGCAGAATGGAATTAGATTGAAAGACCTCCTCCAAAGAACAAAGAAATACTGACATAATGGGACCATAAGGTGGCCCTGGCATGCAGCAAGTTGAACACTGTGCCTGAGAGCTAAGAGGGTAACTTCACCCGTTAATGTAACCAGCTCATTGGCATCTTTTTAATAACCCTCCCATGACACACTGTGAGAGTGTTTAGGCTGTGGAGCAGTACTTCAAGCAGCAGAAGTTCATAAAGGGCTGCTTGCACATGCACTTTTTCATGGCGAGGGCAGTGGGAGGGGGAATGGAATCATGGAGGACAGCACCAGCAGCAAATCAGCCTTTTGAGGCTGAAGTCGTTCAGGAGTAAGCAAGCTGGGTGGCCCTATTAGAAGGTCAGGCTCAGCCAGGGGAAAAGAAAATGAATGGTACACTGTGACCTTCCCTTGTGAGTGTCTGAAGTGCTTTTCAGGTGCTCCAGTCATAATAGAGGCAGCAGACCTTGCTTACATTAGAAATGGGGTCTTAGTGATCCGTGCGCACATTCATTGGACAGGCTCTTTGTTCCAATTACATAGCTGGCATGCATTATAGGCACTGAAAGTATCGGGTGCTGAATGGGCTGGTATTGAGCCTAGGGCGCCAAGGATTGCAGTATCAGCCCAAGGCTGGATTTTGCAGGTGTTCAGCGGGCAGGATTGGTGGCAGGTCGGGAGGGAAAATGTTTTTTTTCCCCAGCGGGTCGGGACCCCACTGTGAACCCGCCGCCATGCACCTTTCCCCGATGTCAGGTCTGTCAGCGCTGAGCAGACCCGACACGCAGCAGCGGGTTTACGGCGGAGACCCAATTCAGGTAATTAATTCGTGGCTTGTTTAGAGCCACTTAAGAATTAATTTCAGCTCACCTTCTGCATTTGACAGCTCGCCCATGTGGTCCTTACTGGTCGTTGACCACGTCTGTCAAGCTGAGGTGGGAGTTCAGTGGCCATTGAATTTGCTGTTGAGTTGACAGCTTCAAATGTACAGTAAAAGCTCCCAACTTACAGAGATATCTTCCCTCAGGCATAAGCTCTTCCTCACTGCATGTCCACGACAGATTCACCATGCTGCAACCCTTTACACAAGTCTACATGTAGTCTGACCTCATTACCTCTCTCACCATTGACAGATTGCTTCTGTCATCTCTACTTTACCTGCCGTCTATTCCATCAGCATGGGTGCAGTTTATACTCTCTCACCTTGGTCCTCAGAATCCCACCATGATCAGCCCCAACATCAGCAGCACCAGGCACACCAGCAGCACCAACAACAACACCACCAACCTCCTCCGCAATCATCTGATGCCACACAGGACAGAGGGCATCAGCACCTGACCACATTGCTACCCGGGAGGCCAGGGATGGCCTCACCATGGCCAGATTTACTTCACTTGACGCTGTACACCCTGGCTGCCACATGATCTGCCAGGTTGGCACCACCCCACACCAACATCATAAAGCACCCAATGTCCAAGCCATTCCTTTCACACTCATGACCATTGCGGGGGGCACCGTTATGTCTCACCATTCACTGCAACTCACTAAGCCACTTCCAAAGGTGCACACAAATCTGTTCAAGAACGCAAAGTGTTGAAAATAAAAGTTTCAATGTTTGACACCGCATTAAAAGAAACTTTACATGAACATTGGCTAAAACACCCAAGTACCTACCCTTGTGTGTTGTTAGTTGGTATGATTGCATTAGGATGAGGGTGAGTATGAGGGGTGGCTAGTGAGATGGGAATGTGATAATGTAGATAGAGAGGGATGGGTGGAGGTGCAAGGTAAGTTGGTGTGAGTAAGGATGTGGAGGAGTAGGGTAGGGAAGAAAGAGTGATGGGGATGTGAAGAGAGGCACAGCAGGGTGAGATTGAGTGTGGCTTTGTCCTAACTGATCTACTGAGATCATTGAAATGTTTGCGGCACTGCACCCAGGTCCTTCTGACCACATCCCTGCTTGTGCCTTCCTCTGCAATGTGCAACCAGACTGTGCTGATCTCCTGGGGAGGTCTCTTTCACCCATGGGAAGGGAAGAGGACCTCCTTGTGCGCTGTGACTCCCTTCATAAGCATATGGAGGGAGTCATGGGAGAGCCTGGGTGCAGCCATGCACCTCTGTGCAGTGCTTGTCAGTGTTTGCAGCATCACAATGCTGTAGAACACTGACAGCACAAATGTCAAAAGAAAGTTGGCCATGGTCTCTTTAAGGAAACCGGCTGACGTTGCATCATCAAATGACGTAACCAAACCCGCTTCCTCTAATTGACCGGGAAATGCGCTCGGTGGGCTTAACAAACCCAATTAAAATGAATTCATTTCACAGAGCGGGGTGGAGCCAGCGGTAGAGTCGGGACACACCACCGACATCGCCCACCATGGAAGCGCCGAGGAAGGCTGATTGGCCTACTCCTGCTCCTATTTCTTATGTTCTTATACAGTTTCCTACAAGTAAAGGGAATTAAGGGTTACGGGGAGCGGGCAGGAATTTGGACATGAGTCTAGGTTCGGATCGGTCATGGCCCTGTGGGTAGCGGAGCGGGCCCAGGGGCCGTGTAGCCTGATCCTGCTCCTATTTCGTGTGTCTAATTCTGTTAGATTCAGGAGATGGTTCTGTGATAGTGGATTGGCGGTTAGGATCAGATCAGCCATGATCTTATTGAATGGCGGAGCAGGCTCGAGGGGTCGATTGGCCTACTCCTGCTCCTATTTCTTATGTTCTTATGTTCTTATGTTCATAAAATCGCTGCCCTACTGTTTGTACAGAGAGAAGACAAGTTGGAGAATTGTTGCACTCCTATCTCCAATCCATACTTTGAGTGTGGCTTCTCGCAGAGTGTGCATGACTAGCGACTTTACATATATCTGCATCTAAACAGGTTTAAGCAGTCAGCTTTAACTTTTTGATAAAGCATCTAAAAATGTTTGTGATTATAGGGCTTGACAAAAGATCAGTGCCGGATACACTATTCTGTGAGTGAAGGAGACCACATAGCTCACAAGTCATAAAGTCACCCATGAGTTACACAGCTCTGGAAGAAATCTGGTATTCAACAACTTCATGAACGGTATTCTATTTTTACAATACATGTACACAGTTGCAGTGATAAAAATGTAAAAGGAATGTAAGCGTGGTATAAGTGGAGTTTTAGCCATTTATCGCGCATTGAGTGAGTCGTATCCCAGAATGCTTAGGGCCGCTGTAGTGTTCGACACATCATGAAGTAAAGCCTGACTGTTGAAAACGGTCCAGTGATGAACCACGTGCCCACGTGTCTGTGTGCGTGTGTGTTTCTACAGTATTCAGAAGGTAATTAGGGGATATACTCCAAAAACATGAAAGGAGTGCTTCTTGGGGGGGAAGGTGCAGAGGGGTGGAGTGATATAACCATGGTCGGTGAGAATAGTTTGGATCAGTATCCAACAAAGAGAAGCAGGTTAGGTAAAAGGACAGTAGCAAGAACGACAAACTGGAGGGTGGTAGAAAAGGCCAATAAAATAATAAGGATAAAGCACGAATATGAAAAAAATATATCTAACTATCTATGGCTACCTAACAGAAAACAGAGACTTAGGATAAATGGTTCATTCTCAGGTTGGCAATCAGTAACTAGTGGTGTTCCGCAGGGGTCAGTGCTGGGACCCCAACTCTTTACAATCTATATTAACGATTTGGAGGAGGGGACCAAGTGCAACATATCCAAGTTCACCGACGATACAAAGATGGGAGGGAAAGCAGTGAGTGGGGAGGACATAAAAAACCTGCAAAAGGACATAGACAGGCTAAGTGAGTGGGCGGAAATTTGGCAGATGGAATATAATGTTGGAAAGTGTGAGGTTATGCACTTTGGCAGAAAAAATCAAAGAGCAAGTTATTATCTAAATGGAGAGAAACTGCAAAGTGCTACAGTACAAAGGGATCTGGGGGTCCTGGTGCATGAAACACAGAAGGTTAGTATGCAGGTGCAGCAGGTGATCAGGAAGGCCAATGGAATCTTGGCTTTTATTGCAAGGGGGATGGAGTATAAAAGCAGGGAAGTCTTGCTTCAGTTATACAGGGTATTGGTGAGGCCACACCTGGAATACTGCGTACAGTTTTGGTTTCCATATTTAAGAAAAGATATACTTGCTCTCGAGGCAGTTCGGAGAAGGTTCACTTGGTTGAATCCGGAGATGAGGGGGTTGACTTATGAGGAAAGGTTGAGTAGGTTGGGCCTCTACTCATTGGAATTCAGAAGAATGAGAGGCGATCTTATCGAAACATATAAGATTGTGAGGGGGCTTGATCGGGTGGATGCGGGGAGGATGTTTCCACTGATGGGTGAGACTAGAACTAGGGGGCATAATCTTAAAATAAGGGGCTGCTGTTTCAAAACTGAGATGAGGAGAAACTTCTTCACTCAGAGGGTAGTAAATCTATGGAATTTTCTACCTCAGAGAGCTGTGGAAGCTGCGACATTAAATAAATTTAAAACAGAGATAGACAGTTTCCTAGCTGATAAGGGAATTAGGGGTTACGGGGAGCGGGCAGGGAAGTGGACATGAGTCTAGGTTCAGATCAGCCATGATCCTATTGAATGGCGGAGCAGGCCCGAGGGGCCGTATGGCCTACTCCTGCTCCTACTTCTTATGTTCTTATGTTCTTATATATAGGACGTTACCATGGGTAATAGCAACAGTTTTGTCACTACATCAAGAAACAGCTGTACGGGTCAAAGAAGACCCATTAAAAACAGATTCAGGTATGACATGGCAGAGCTGCTCAGTGCTGGTTTGCTTCAGTCTTCATGGTGAATAAAATATTTGCAATACCAGAGATACGGGGAAGACTAGTGATTAGTGAAGGGGAGAAAATTACAGGCATTAGTATGAAGAAAAAATTGTGATGGATCAAATAATGGAATTGGAGCCAGACAAGTTTCCAGGCCCAGATGGTTTCCACCCAAGGGAATTGACAGAAATAGGCAAAGAAATTGAGAATTTTCCAGAGCTTACTGAATTCAGGGATAGTACCAGAAGGTTGGAAGAAAGTAAAAATGGATGAAGGGACTAACCCATTAGTTCAGTGAGTTCAATGTCAGTAGTGGGAACATTGTTAGAATCCATCATTAGGGACAGAGTAAGTGACCACTAAAAAAATTATATGAGCTGATTAGGAAGAGTGGTTTTGCAAAAGACACATCTGGGTGAAAATTGGTATGCGTCTTGCCTGTTTCTCAGGCATAAAACAGGCGCAACAATGACAAATTAGGGCGGCCACCTAAAACAGGCCTCTTGCATATGTTAATGAGGGACTTAACGCCTGTTTAAGGACCCCTCAGGGAAATTAGTTTTCGAAGAGCGGAACAGAAGCTTAGCGGGCTCAGGATTCAGTGGGCGTTGCGGTTTAAGCAGGTACTTCAAAAATATATATATATATTTTACAAAACATTGCTGTGGAGCCAGGAGGAGCAGGACTGCTCCCCGACTGCACAGTATCCCGATCATGCCTCCACCCCTGTTGCCGCTATAAACACCCCCCACTCTCCCGAGTCATATCTTCGGGCCACTGTCTGCGAGGCAAGTGACCCAATGTTCATTTTGTTCAAAGAGGTGAGCTGCCTGTGGAGGCACGACAGGCGCTGGTAGCTTACCCAGTTAATATTAATGAAGCCCAGCCACAATTTCGGGTCTGCTTTGGGCCCCTCAGTTCGGGCGTGAGTTGTGGCTGCATCGCCATTGTCAGGCCCGAAACCGGGCACTGATGAACTTTTACCCCATCATGTCTAACTAAAAAGATAGAATTCTTTGACATTCGCTGAGGTGCGGGACAAAGGAGGATTAATGGATGTCGAGCACATGGACATTCAGAAGGCATTTGAGAAGGCTCCATAAGAGATTGTTAGCTAAGGATCATTTGCTGTGAATTGGAAATAATCTTGTTACTGTACTTGGCTAGGAAACTGGATGGAAGGTATGAAGCAAATAGTTAGGATAAAAGGGACATTCCTGGAATGGAGGGAATGACAGGGAACCTTCCCAGATCGGAGCAGAAAATTACAAAAGGACATAGATTAAGCAAATGGATGGAGCAATGACAGATGCAGTTTAACGAAGAAAAAAAGGATGAACTCATGTTGATATAACGGCTCTCACAACCTCAGAATGTTCCAAAGCACTTTACAACCAATGAAGTACTTCTAAAGTGTAGTCACTGTTGTAATGTAGGGAAACACAGAGTCCAATTTGCACACAGCAAGGCCCCACAAACAGCATGAGACAAATGGCCAGATAATCTGTTTTTAGTGGGGTTGGTTAAGGGATTAACTTTGGTCAGCAGGAGAACTCTTCAAATAGTACCACGGGTTCTTTTACATCCATATGAGAGGACAGACTGGGGCTCAGTTTAACTGCTCATCCAAAAGGCAGCACACCTGACAGTGCAGCACTCCCTCAGGGATAGCCTACATTGTACACTCAGGCATCAGGATCACAGAATCACACAGAAACCCCACAATGCAGATAGAGGCCATTTCGGCCCATCGAGCCTGCACCGACACATATCCCACCCGATCCCCGTAACCCCTACACCAACACATATCCCACCCTATCCCCGTAACCCCACGTATTTAATCCCCCTAACACTAAGGGTCAATTTATCATAGCCAATCAACCTAACCCGCACATCTTTGGACTGTGGGAGGAAACCGGAGCACCCGGAGGAAATCCACGCAAACACGGGGAGAATGTGCAAACTCCACACAGACAGTCACCCGAGGCCGGATTCGAACCCGGGTCCCTGGCGCTGTGAGGCAACAGTGCTAACCACTATGCCACCGTGCTGTGGAGTGGAACTTGAACCCATGACCTTTTGACTCGGAGGCAAGAGTGCTACCACTGAGCCAGGCTGATGCAACAAAGTGTGAAGTAGCACACTATGGACACAGGAATGACAAATGGGAGTACAATGCAAATGAGGAAGCACTGGGAGGTGGGGGGGACAAAGATGAACAAAAGGATTTAGGGGTCCACGTGCATAAGTTATTAGGCTGTGACGCTAGCAGCAGCCCAATTTTTCTCTTCTCTCCTCTAGTCTTTGCGCCATGTTGGCTCCATTGCAATGAGGTCTGAAGTCCAATATCAGGCACCATTCAGGTGCAGGAATCAGTCCAAAAATGAGCATGCCCGAATTTCTAGGCCAAGGTGTTTAAAAGGGGGACTGATACTTACTTAACAAGTAAGGATATTAAGGAATATAGGGAGAAGGCAGGGAATTGTAATGAAAAAGACATAGGTGCCAAGGCCCAAATGGCCTACTCCTGTCCCAATTAGGAAATTGCCTCGTTCGAGATATTTATTTGTTTCAAATTTACTGAGCTGGTGTTTGATAACTTTGCTTAGGTTTTTTTTGAGCAGTTCTGGTGATTTAATTTCCATACCGTGGACATTCCAGGACGCTTAGGGGATATAAATATATGAAGGGGTTACCATAGTTACACTAGTGATAGTAAAAACAATCACAAAGCTGTTTGGTTTAGTTGGATTGTGGTTTGTTTCACATTTGTAAGGAGTCTAGAATCCATAATGTATTGTTTCCGGCCACATTCAATGTATAAACCCTTCACAATCCATGCTCTTCTTGAACAAATGCCCCGATATCGTCCTTTGGTAATGCAGATAATCTTTAAAAAATCCAGTTGTGCTGAAGGAATTTTTTTTACCTGGCTTCTCCTTGTTTCACAGTTGTGAAGGTAGCTCAGGTGATAGATTTTGAGGTTCAAGCTGGCAAAGTTGAGATATTTCAAGAAAAGCTGAAAAGAAAACAGTTTACCATCCATAAATAAATTATTACGAATATACTTGCGCTATTTATCAATCTGCTCCTACAGATATGCTGAAAGACTTACATCTTCATCGTCTTGTGTAAAATAAGGTCCATCTCTTTTGTTAGTTGCCATGATCACAGCGACAACATCTTTGCCGTTCATTATGGGGGTAGCGAGCACACACTTTGTTTCATATTCAGTCAGTTCATCCACAAATGAGCTGTAAAAGCTGGACTAGTTCCCAAGAAGAAAACAAAACAGAAGTTAACATTTTGTAGAAGAAAGTGAATCTGCACAAAATAAAAGGTATAATGGCACAACGAGAAAACGGATTTGCTTTACTTTTTTGTATGAAGTGACCTCCCTTTTCTGGCCTCAAGCATTCCTGTCTGGACTTGGTAAGAGTCTTTGTTATAGGCTAATGGGTTGCTACGAACTCCACAGCATGAAACAGATAATAAGACTTTCACTAATCTAAACTTGTTAATCAGCACATTTGGTGTGTTTACTTTGTGAAGAATAATTCCTCCCTTTTAAGGTATGCTTTGCCCCATCGCTTTTCTTAGGGCTCCCCATACTATGCACAATCCTGTAGACAGTATTCTCCCAAGCTTCTGCTGATGTCTCTGAAAGTATCTATTCAGAGATGCAGAAGAGCAAGCCTCCAATTTTACTTACCCCTTATGAGGAAAGGCCTGGGGGGGGAAAATTCAGTATCGCTCATTTTGGGGCGCTAATATCGGCCGGGCGCAAAGTTTAGCGCCAGGAGCTAATTATCACCTCCGACTGCAAAATTCATCTCTATTGCCCCTAAAAGTGATTTGAGTGCTAAATCAGGTGCTACACACCTCTCTTAAGGCGCAAAGGTCAGGGAGCGAGGCGCTACCTCAGAACGCTACCGAAACTCAGGCGATGCCAATTACCATGGAAGCCAGACAGATTGGCGCCATCCAGTTCTTAAAGGGGAGGGGCCATCTTGCTGGCCAGCCACACCCTGCTCATTGCAGCCTTGAATCTCAGCCTGGAGAGACCTCAAAAGCAATTGTGTTGGAAGCACTAATGGATAGGCGCTTAGGAACAAAGGGCCAAAACTCCTTAGGACAGGGTTAAAATCAAAAATTTTGCCGACAAGAAAAGGCAGGAAGCGCCCGCCTTTAAATAGCGCTCCCCCAGACCCTTCCCAACTTGAAAACGTTCCCCTCTACCTGTCGTTCCCAGCGGCAGGCGCTAAGGCAGGGGGCACAACTCAGTATCCGGTCTGGGGCGTTGCACGCTTGACTGACATCACAATCTGCGGGCGCAGGAGATCGTGGTGGTAGTGGTTAGCACCGCCGCAAAACGACTGGTCAATTTCGCAAGCGCCGCTAAAATCACCGTGCTTGGGCGCTAAGTTCCTAACGCCCCATTAGTGCCCCCGTTAGCGCTAACGGGAGGTGCTAACCAACCAAACTTTTCCCCCCTGGTCTTTAATCAGTACCTCATCACATATGACAGAGTGGAAATCAGCAAAGGCAATATTGCACTCAGACGTGCCCAATGGCTAGACCTTAGGCCTCAGCACCATATGATCAAGTGTTGAGACCGAAGGCCTACCCAGCACTCAAGCACAGTAAGGAATATTACAGACCACATGTACTTTCAACACTTACATTTACAAACTTAATGTACGCAGGACCCACTAAGATAGCAAATGTTATTCAGAATAAAGCGCCAGAATGCAGCTGGAACACCTGAAAAATCCTCCAGTCACTTATCACCCACTTCCAACAGGCCCCAACATTCGTGGATTACACTTTGCTTGGCTGCCAAAAACAGCTCCGTGTATCAGACCAGTTCTGGTCTCCATATTATAAAAAAGGTATAGAGCCACTGGAGAAGGTGCAAAAAAGGTTTACAAGGATGATACCAGAACTGAGAAAGTTCTTATCCTGAAAGGCTGAACAGGCTGGTGCTCTTTTTCTCTAGAAAAGAGAAGGCTGATGGAAGAACTAACAAAGGTCTTTCAAATTATGAAGGTGCTTGATAGGGTAGAAGATGTTTCTACTTGTGGGGCAGAACAAAACTAGGGGCTGTAACTAAAGTCACCAATAAATCATTGGGAATATTGGGAACTCAGGAGAAATTTCTTTCCCAGAGAGTGTTTAGAATGTGGAACTCGCTACCACAAGGAGCAGCTGAGGTGAAGGGCATAGATGCATTTAAAGAGAAGCTAGGTAAGCACATGAGGGAGAATGGAATAGAAGGATATGTTGATAGGGTTTGATGAAGAGGGGTGGGAGGAAGCTCGTGGGGAGCATAACTGGCAGCATAGACCAGTTGGGCTGAACAGCCTGTTTCTGTGCTGTAAATTCTATGTAATTCTACCCCAAGGTATTTTTCTCCTCCACAAACAGCTTAAAGAGCAGCCAGCAGTTCTTCAGTAGCTGTTCATGCCTGAAAGTCAGTACCCTGAGCCTCATGGCACTCTCAGTGCATCAAGAATTAGGTGGTGGGAGCACCAGAAAATATTTAAATTAACAGACCTTCTGTTATAGTACGAGACCAGCTAGAGGCTTTCCATGCACGTGTAGAAAAGGGTGCATAGTGGTTAATGTACTGGACTGCATTATTTGCCTCGGTGTGGGCCATTAGGGGAACACACTTACATTGTACAACACAATTGAAAAGTGCCTAAACTGCCAAATTCAATACACCACGTGATCACACTGCCAAACCCAATACACCATCCCATCACACTGCCAAACTCAATACACCATCCCATCACACTGCCAAACAAAATACACCACGCCATCATACTGCCAAATTCAATACACCATGCGATCACACTGCCAAACCCAATACACCATCCCATCACACTGCCAAACTCAATACACCATCCCATCACACTGCCAAACTCAATACACCATGCCATCACACTGCCAAACTCAATAAACTGTCCCATCACACTGCCAAACTCAATACACCATCCCATCACATTGCCAAACTCAATACACCGTCCCATCATACTGAAAAACTCAATACACCATCCCATCACACTGCCAAACTCAATACACCATCCCATCACACTGCCAAACTCAATAAACTGTCCCATCACACTGCCAAACTCAATACACCATCCCATCACACTGCCAAACTCAATACACCATCCCATCACACTGCCAAACTCAATACACCATCCCATCACACTGCCAAACTCAATACACCGTCCCATCATACTGAAAAACTCAATACACCATCCCATCACACTGCCAAACTCAATACACCATCCCATCACACTGCCAAACTCAATAAACTGTCCCATCACACTGCCAAACTCAATACACCATCCCATCACACTGCCAAACTCAATACACCGTCCCATCATACTGAAAAACTCAATACACCATCCCATCACACTGCCAAACTCAATACACCATCCCATCACACTGCCAAACACAATACACCATCCCATCACACTGCCAAACACAATATACCATCCCATCACACTGCCAAACTCAATACACCGTCCCATCACACTGAAAAACTCAATACACCATCCCATCACACTGCCAAACACAATACACCATCCCATCACACTGCCAAACTCAATACACCATCCCATCACACTGACAAACTCAATACACCATCCCATCACACTGCCAAACTCAATACACCATCCCATCACACTGCCAAACTCAATACACCATCCCATCACACTGCCAAACTCAATACACCATCCCATCACACTGCCAAACTCAATACACCGTCCCATCACACTGCCAAACTCAATACACCATCCCATCAAACTGCCAATCTCAATACACCGTCCCATCACACTGCCAAACTCAATACACCATCCCATCACACTGCCAAACTCAATACATCATCCCATCAGACTACCAAACACAATACACCATGGCATCACACTGCCAATCTCAATACACCACGCCATCACACTGCCAAACCCAACATACCACACCATCACACTGCCAAACCCAATACACCACGCCATCACACTGCCAAACTCAATACACCATGCCATCTTCTCTTCTCTTAAGCAATCCTTCGGAACTGAGGATGACTTGCTTCCACACTAAAAATGAGTTCTCAGGTGACTGAGGAGTCCAATGCGGGACCGACAGTCTCTGTCACAGGTGGGGCAGACGATGGTTGAAGGGGCGGGCGGGTGGGGTGCTTGGGTTGATGTGTGCTCCTTCCGCTGTTTGCGCTTGGCTTCCGCTTGATCCTGGTGAAGAGACTCGAGGTGTCCGGCACCTTCCCGGATGCTTCTACTCCACTTTGTGTGGTCTTGGGCCAGGGATTCCCAGGTGTCGGTGGAGATGTTGCACTTTTTCAAGGAGGCTTTGAGGGTGTCCTTGAAGCATTTCCTCTGCCCAACTGGGGCTCTCTTGCCATGATGGAGCTCCGAGTAGAGCGCTTGCTTTGGCAGTCTCATATCGGGCATGCGGACGATGTGGCCCGTCCATCAGAGCTGATCGAGCATGGTCAAAGCTTTGATGCTGGGGATGTTGGCCTAAGCGAGAACACTGCCTATCCTGCCAATGGATTTGCAGGATCTTGCGGAGACAGCATTGGTGGTACCTCTCCAGTGCTTTTAGGTGCCTGCTGTACACGGCTCATGTCTCTGAAGCATACAGGAGGGCGGGTATCACTACTGCTCTGTAGACCATGAGCTTGGTGCTGGGTTTGAGTTCCTGGTCTTCAAACATTCTCTTCCTCAGGCGACCAAAGGCTGCACTGGCACACTGAAGGCAGTGTTAGACTTCGTCATCGACGTCTGCCCTTGTTGACAGTAAGCTCCCGAGGTATGGAAAGTGGTCCACGTTGTCCAAGGCCTCGTCATGGATTTTGATACTCGGGGAGCAGTACTGTGTGGCGGGGGTAGGTTGGTAGAGGACCTTTGTCTTACAGATGTTTAGTGTAAGACCCATGCTCTTGTACGCTTCGGTGAAGGTGCTGAGGATGGTTTGGAGTTCGACCTCCGAATGTGCGCAGATGCAAGTGTCGTCTGCGTACTGTAATTCGATGACAGAGGATGGGACGACCTTGGATCTGGACTGGAGGTGACGGGGGTTGAACAGTTTCCTGTTTGTTTTGTAGAATAGTTCCACTCCAGCGGGGAGTTTACTGAGGGTGAGATGGAGCATTGCAGCAAGGAAGATCAAGAAGAGCGTTGGTGCAATGACACAGCGTTGCTTGACCCCGGTCCATACGTGAATTGGGTCTGTGGTGGAACCGTTGGTCAGGATCATGGCCTGCATGTCGTCGTGAAGCAGGTGGAGGATAGTGACAAACTTTTGAGCGCAGCCGAATTTGAGGAGGACACTCCATAATCCCTCATGGTTGACAGTGTCGAAGGCCTTTGTGAGGTCAAAGAAGTCCATGTACAGCGGTTGGTGCTGTTCCCTGCATTTCAGTTGTAATTTGCACGCGGTGAAGATCATGTCCATTGTGCCCCTTAGTGTGCAGTATCCGCATTGCGACTCTGGGAGGAGCTCTTCAGCCACTGGGAGAAGGCGATTGCATGGATCACACTGCCAAACTCAATACAAGCAAACAAAATACACCACGCCATTTCACTGCCAAACACAATACACCATCCCATCACACTACGAAACTCAATACACCATCCCATCACACTGCCAATCTCAATACACCATGGCATCAAACTACCAAACGCAATACACCATCCCATCACACTGCCAAACTCAATACACCATCTCATCACACTGCCAAACTCAATACACCATCCCATCACACTGCCAAACTCAATACACCATCCCATCACACTGCCAAACTCTATAGACCATCACATCACACTGCCAATCTCAATACACCGTCCCATCACACTGACAAACTCAATACACCGTCCCATCACACTGCCAAACTCAATACACCATCCCAACACACTGCCAAACTCAATACACCATCCCATCACACTGCCAAACTCAATACACCATCACATCACACTGCCAAACTCAATACACCATCACATCACACTGCCAAACTCAATACACCATCACATCACGCTGATAAACTCAATACACCATCGCATCACACTGATTTAAGGTTCGCAAAATTCTACAGATTCCCTCAAACCAAGAAAAGAAGAGATTTTGGACTGTTTAAAAGAATATTGGGCCAAAAGGGGACTTAAAGTTTAAAACCCCAGGATTTTGGCTATTTTAAAAGACATCTCCAGGCCTGTGGAAAGCTGCGACAAAGGAGTTGGGATGGGCCCCTGTAAAACAAACAGTTTGAGTGTTGGCATAGGCCAGATTGTCTGGGAATGTTCTGGGCTGTCTCAGGCATTCATACATAATGACAATAGGCCTACAGAAGGACATTTCCCATCAAAATTACAGAGCCATCAAGAATATGAATAATACAGTACATGCCACTGATCAACAAAAGGGACCCTGACCCCAGCAGGAGAAGACAATTGAACAACAGTTTAACCACTCAGAGAAATATCCAAAACCACTTCACACACTTAAACCGATTTCGAAGCAATCCTGAAACTAGTTAAAAGTCAATTAAAGATAGATGGGACCAAGTCGAAACTCGATAAAAAACTTAAAACTATTAAAGTTAACGAGCCCGCCAAAATTAACAATGGGCCAGAGAAGATTTGGCGGGCAGATAAGCAAGGCCTCAAATGGTATAACTGAGGCCTGCTTTTACACACAGACAGTCAATCTGAGCAGGTTATTCAGTGAAGAGTGAAGCTGAAGGCACAGCTCATTCGAAAGACATCAGTCTCGGGACAATCAACCGACGGAAGGACAGCAGAAGGAGAACGGAAAGGAATCACGGCAACCAAGGGCCCCAAGAAACAAACAACCAATGATATTACCAACAACTAGGTAATATTGGGCCACCGCGACCAACAAGAAACCAACCTGGAAGAAACCGAAGATTCGCAAGTTTGTTTCCACTCTACAAGCTATCCTGACTTACCCCTGGGTAAGATTTGACAGAAAAACTCTAATCCTTATACCTAACCAAAGGAAATTGGGTACTTACCCGATAGATCCAAATACACACCTGACCGCATCAGCGGACACGCGAAGACTGAAGACCCAACGCAGGTGAAGTCTTCTAGCACATCCGGGGTACGGCAGGACCCAACCACCAAACCTAAAGAGAACCCTGAAATTGCGAACCTCTACAACTGTCAAGAAAGTCGTTTGGTGAGCATTTCCCTGGTCCTCTGGAATCCAACTTAGTTAGTGTAGTGGGATTGGGAGGGGTGAAGTATTTTGTCTATTGTCATTCTCCCTCGTATATTCCGAAGTGTTCCCCCTTTTAGAGTGATAAGATTATTGTGTTGTGTATATTTTCTTGTCTCAAATAAAATCAAAGTTCTTCTCAGCAACTCAGTTGTCTGCTGCAATTTTATTACAACCCCCAAATAAGTCCAGGTCCAGAACCAAGGGAGTGGGAGCGATTCGAACCGCTCAGTGAGTCAGAGCCAAAGCTGACCACACACACCACCCCTTAAACTTAATACTCCATCCCATCACACTGCCAAACTCAATATACCATCCTATCACACTGCCAAACTCAATAAACCATCCCATCACACTGCCAGACACAATACTCCATCCTATCACACTGCCAAACTCAATACACCATCCCATCACACTGCCAAACTCAATACTCCATCCCATCACACTGCCAAACTCAATACACCATCCCATCACACTGCCAAACTCAATACACCATCCCATCACACTGCCAAACTCAATACACCATCCCATCACGCTGCCAATCTCAATACACCATCCCATCACACTGCCAAACTCAATACACCATCCCATCACACTCAAATACTCAATACACCATCCCATCACACTGCCAAACTCAATACACCATCCCATCACACTGCCAAACTCAATACACCATCACATCACACTGATAAACTCAATACACCAACCGGCGGGTTCAGCAGAGGCGAGGTCAGAGAGCTTGGACCTGTGGGAGAGCAGCAGCGCGACCGGTGGCACTTAAAACCGGCGGGTTCAGCAGAGGCGAGGTCAGAGAGCTTGGACCTGTGGGAGAGCAGCAGCGCGACCGGCGGCACTTAAAACCGGCGGGTTCAGCAGAGGCGAGGTCAGAGAGCTTGGACCTGTGGGAGAGCAGCAGCGCGACCGGCAGCACTTAAAACCGGCGGGTTCAGCAGAGGCACACCAAATCAACAGCAGAGGAGAGAGGTAAAAAGTAATCAGAGTGTGACGTCACCAGGGAGCAGGTAAGTGATTGGTTGGTGAGTATTTCTCTTTTTTAAACTTAAACTCTGTAGTTTATAGTTACTAGGGTCTTTTCTGGTGTAGCAGGGACTGTTGGTAGACTATACAAGCGCCTTAGAGATATTTTTAATTGGTGATAGTAAATTAATTTAAATTAAGTAAAGGGAAGGTCATGCCAGGTGAGCCCAGCCCCGTGATATGCTCCTCTTGCTCTATGTGGGAATTCAGGGACACTGCCGGTGCCCCTGATGACCACGTGTGCCAGAGATGCATCCATCTGCAGCTACTAGCAAACCGCATTGAGGCGCTGGAGCTGCGGGTGGATGGGTTGTTGAGCATTCACGATGCTGAGAGGTTCGTGGATAACACGTTTAGTGAGTTGGTCACACCGCAGGGAAGGGCTGCACAGGAAGATAGGAAATGGGTGACCACCAGGAGGAGCAATAGAAGCAGGCAGGTAGTGCAGGAGACCCCTGTGACCATTCCCCTCTCAAACAGGTATGCCGCTTTGGATACTGTTGAGGGGGATGACTCACCAGGGGAAGGCAGCAGCAGCCAACTTCCTGGCACTGGGGGTGCTCCTGCTGCCCAGGAAGGGGGGAAAAAGAGTGGGAGAGCAATAGTGGTAGGGGATTCTATAGTAAGGGGAACAGATAAGCGTTTCTGTGGCCGTAGACGTGAATCCAGGATGGTTTGTTGCCTCCCTGGTGCCAGGGTCAAGGATATCACTGAGCGGCTGCAGGGCATTCTGGAGGGGGAGGGTGAACAGCCAGAGGTCGTGGTCCACATTGGTACCAACGACATAGGTAAAAAGAGGGATGAGGTCCTGCAGCAAGAATTTAGGGAGCTAGGTGAAGGATTAAAGAGCAGGACCTCAAAGGTTGTAATCTCTGGATTACTCCCGGTGCCACGTGCTAGTGAGTATAGGAATGGGAAGATAGAACAGATGAATGCGTGGCTAAAGGGATGGTGCAGGAGGGAGGGCTTTAGTTTCCTGGATCACTGGGTCTGCTTCTGGGAAAGGTGGGACTTGTACAAGTCGGATGGTTTACACCTGAACCAGAGGGGAACCAATATCCTTGCGGGGAGGTTTGCTAGCACTGCTGGGGGGGGTTTAAACTAACTTGGCAGGGGGATGGGGTACAGAGTGGAGCTATAGCAGGGGGTGATTTACAGCCAAATTCAGAGAAAAAAACAAGGCAGAGCAAATATGCGAAGTCAAAAGGGAATATGGCAGGGCTGGAAGGCATTTATTTTAATGCAAGGAGTCTTGCAAATAAGGTGGACGAACTGAAGTTGTTGTTGAACACATGGGAGTACGATATTGTTGCTATCACGGAGACATGGTTGAGGGAGGGTCAGGACTGGCAGCTCAATATTCCGGGGTATAGAATCTTCAGGCGAGACAGAGGGGGGTGTAAAAGGGGAGGGGGTGTTGCAATATTAATTAAGGAGTCAATTACTGCTGTAAGGAGGGATGATATATTAGCGGGTTCCTCTAATGAGGCCATATGGGTAGAACTTAAAAACAAAAAGGGGGCAAGCACTTTGCTGGGAGTGTACTATAGGCCCCCAAACAGTCAGGGGGAGATAGAGGAACAGATATGTAGGCAAATCTCAGAAAAGTGCGAAAATAATAGGGTAATAATAATGGGGGATTTCAACTTCCCCAATATAAATTGGGATAGTCAGAGTGTGAAAGGCTTAGAGGGTGCAGAATTCTTAAAGTGCATCCAGGAGAGCTTTTTGAGCCAACATGTAGAAAGTTCTACAAGAGAGGGGGCGATACTGGACCTAATTCTGGGGAATGTAGCCGGGCAAGTGGTGGAAGTGTCAGTAGGAGAGCATTTTGGCGATAGTGACCATAATTCGGTGAGATTTAAGGTGGTCATGGAAAAAGACAAAGACGGCCCGGAAATAAGGGTTCTAAATTGGGGGAAGGCCGATTTTAATATGATAAGGCAGGATCTGGCCAAAGTGGACTGGGAGCAGCTACTTATAGGAAAATCCACATCAAGACAGTGGGAGACTTTCAGAAGGGAAATAGAGAGAGTACAACGCCAACATGTTCCTGTAAAGGTCAAGGGTGGGACCAACAAGCAAAGGGAACCTTGGATGACAAGGGATATACAAAAATACATTAGAAATAAAAGGGGGGCTTTTGGCAGTTACAAAAGACTAAAGACGGAAGAAGCCCTAGAGGAGTATAAAAAGTGCAGGGGCATACTTAAAAAAGAAATTAGGAGGGCGAGGAGGGGCCATGAAATAACACTGGCGAGCAAAATAAAGGAAAATCCTAAGATGTTTTATAAGTATATTAAGGGCAAGAGGATAACCAGGGAAAGGGTAGGGCCCATTAGGGACCAAAGTGGCAATCTGTGTGTAGAGCCAGATGATGTAGGTGGGGTTTTAAATGAATTTTTTGCATCTGTGTTCACTATGGAGAGAGACGATGCAGACATAGAAATCGGGCAAGGGGACTGTGACATACTTGAACATATTAGCATCGAGAGGGAGGAGGTGCTAGCGGTTTTAGCAGGCCAAAAAGTGGATAAATCCCCAGGCCCGGACGAGATGTATCCCAGGCTGCTGTGGGAGGCAAAGGAGGAGATTGCAGGGGCTCTGACACAAATTTTCAGAACCTCTCTGGCCACAGGGGATGTACCAGAGGACTGGAGAACAGCTAATGTAGTACCATTATACAAGAAGGGTAGCAGGGATAAACCAGGGAATTACAGGCCAGTGAGCCTAACATCTGTGGTAGGGAAATTATTGGAAAAAATTCTGAGGGACAAAATTAGTCTCCACTTGGAGAGGCAAGGATTAATCGGGGATAGTCAGCATGGCTTTGTCAAGGGTAAATCATGTCTGACAAATCTGATTGAATTTTTCGAGGGGGTGACTAGGGGGGTGGATGAGGGAAATGCTGTGGATGTGGTTTACATGGACTTCAGTAAAGGTTTTGACAAAGTCCCGCATAGGAGACTGGTCAAGAAGGTAAGAGCCCATGGGATCCAGGGTGCCTTGGCGCGTTGGATCCTAAACTGGCTGAGTGGCAGGAGGCAGAGGGTGATGGTCGAAGGATGCTTTTGTGACTGGAAGCCTGTGTCCAGTGGGGTACCTCAGGGATCGGTGCTGGGTCCCTTGTTGTTTGTGATCTACATAAATGATTTGGATGAGAATGTAAAAGGTATGATCAGTAAGTTCGCAGATGACACGAAAATTGGTGGGGTGGTAAATTGCGAGGAGGAAAGCCTCAGGCTACAGGACGATATAAACGGGTTGGTCAGATGGGCGGAAAAGTGGCAAATGGAATTTAACCCTGAAAAGTGTGAGGTGATGCATTTTGGATGGACAAATAAGGCAAGGGAATACACAATGAGTGGTAGGACCCTAGGAAGTACAGAGGGTCAGAGGGACCTTGGTGTACATGTACATAGATCTCTGAAAGCAGCGGAACAGGTAGATAAGGTGGTTAAAAAGGCATATGGGATACTTGCCTTCATTAGCCGAGGCATAGAATATAAGAGCAGGGAGGTTATGATGGAGCTGTACAAAACGCTGGTGAGGCCACAGCTGGAGTACTGTGTGCAGTTCTGGTTGCCTCACTATAGGAAGGATGTGATTGCTTTGGAGAGGGTGCAGAGAAGATTCACCAGGATGTTACCTGGGATGGAGCGCCTCAGCTATGAAGAAAGACTAAACAGGCTGGGGTTGTTTTCCTTGGAGCAAAGAAGGCTGAGGGGGGACCTGATTGAGGTGTACAAAATGATGAGGGGCATAGATAGGGTAGATAAAGTGGAACTTTTCCCCTTAGTAGGGGGGTCAATAACAAGGGGGCATAGATTCAGGGTAAGGGGCAGGAGATTTAGAGGGGATTCGAGGAGGAACTTTTTCACCCAGAGGGTGGTTGGAATCTGGAACTCACTGCCTGAAAGGGTGGTAGAGGCAGGAACCCTCACAACATTCAAGAAGCATTTGGATGAGCACTTGAAATGCCATTGCATACAAGGCTATGGACCAAATGCTGGAAAATGGGATTAGACAGGACAGGGGTGGATGGGCGGCGCGGACACGATTGGCCGAAGGGCCTCTTTCTGTGCTGTAAAACTCTATGGCCTAGAAATTGGGTTTTGGCTTAGCCAGGGCTTTAGCGCCGGAAGTTAGTGCCGGCGCTAAGCCCCCTGCGCGCGCCAAAAATTCAGTAGCGCCGCGCCCAAACGGCTACCGGCGCTACTGAAGGGTCTTAGCGCCTGGAAAAGGGTGCTAACTGCCGTTTAGCGCCGCAATTCCGGCGCTGCGGCACCCGATGCGGTGCGGCAGGCTGGGGAAGTGCAGGCCTCCTCCTTCCGTTAAGGAGGAGCTGCCTGCACCCGGCCGCGGCCCGCGCAAATCTGTTTAAAAATGAGCCCGGCACCTCGGACAAGTGCCGGGCTTGCATCTGTTCCGGTGGGGGGGGGGAGAAGTCCGGGGAGGGAGCTGCGGGCAGGCGGCTGGCGGGAAAACGGCCGGCCGCCGCGGGGCCTTTAATGCGCCGGCGCAAACACATGTTGGACTCTGTTGCCAGAGTCTTAGTTGCGGCTGCCACAGGCGAGGCGGCCGCAACTGAATTTCGGCGCTGGGGCCCGTTGGCATGGCAACCGGGACGCTGCGCACACCGATGACGTCATCGGTGCCGGCGCAGCGCTACCGGTGCAACGCCGCTTTAGGGCCCCAGGGAATTTTTCAACTGACGATAACTCTGGCGCTAGTCCCTCTAGCGCCTCAAAAGCGGCGCTAAGGCTAGTGAATTTCTAGGCCTATGACTCTATGGCCGAGAAATTGAGTTGGCGCCGCGCCAGGGCTTTAGCGCCGGAAATTTAGCGCCGGCGCTAAGTCCCTCTGCGCGCGCCAAAAATTCAGTAGCGCCGCGCCCAGACGGCTGCCGGCGCTACTGGCGGGCGTGAGCGCCTCCCAATGGGCGCTGACTGCCACATTGCGGCGCTAATCCGGCGCTGCGGGACCCGATGCGGTGCGGCAGGCTGGGGAAGTGCAGGCCTCCTCCTTCAGTTAAGGAGGAGCTGCCTGCACCCGCCCGCTGTCCGTTCAAATATTGAAAAAAATGAGCCCGGCACCTCGGACAAGTGCCGGGCTTGCAGGCCAGACGCATCTGTTCCGCGGGGGGGGGGTGGAGGAGTCCGGGGAGGGAGGTGCGGGCAGGCGGCCGGCGGGAAAGCGGCCGGCCGCCGCGCGACCTTAATGCGCCGGCTCTAACTCGGGGAAGACTCGGTTGAAAAAATCTTAGTTGCGGCTGCCACGGGCAAGGCGGCCGCAACTCAATTTCGGTGCTGGGGCCCGTCACCACGGCAACCGGGACGCTGCGCACACCGATGACGTCATCGGTGCCGGCGCAGCGCAACCGGTCTACCGCCGATTCTAGGGCCCCAGGGAATTTCTAAACTGGCCATAACTCCAGCGCTAGGCCCTCTAGCGCCTCAAATGCGGCGCTAAGGCTACTCAATTTCTAGGCCTATGACTCTATCACGCTGCCAATCTCAATACACCATCCCATCACACTGCCAAACTCAATACACCATCCCATCACACTGCCAAACTCAATACACCATCCCATCACACTGCCAAACTCTATAGACCATCACATCACACTGCCAATCTCAATACCCCGTCCCATCACACTGACAAACTCAATACACCGTCCCATCACATTGCCAAACTCAATACACCACCCCATCACACTGCCAAACTCAATACACCGTCCCATCACACTGAAAAACTCAATAAACCATCACATCACACTGCCAAACTCAATAAACCATCCCATCACACTGCCAAACTAAATACACCATCCCATCACACTGCCAAACTCAATACACCACCCTATCACACTGCCAATCTCAATACACCATCCCATCACACTGCCAAACTCAATACACCATCCCATCACATGGACAAACTCAATACACCATCCCATCACACTGCCAAACTCAATACACCATCCCATCACATGGACAAACTCAATACACCATCCCATCACACTGCCAAACTCAATACACCATCCCAACACACTGCCAAACTCAATACACGGTCCCATCACACTGCAAAACTCAATACACCATCCCATCACACTGCCAAACTCAATACACCATCCCATGACACTGCCAAACTCAATACACCATCCCATCACACTGCCAAACTCAATACACCATCCCATCACACTGCCAAACTCAATACACCATCCCATCACACTGCCAAACTCAATACACCATCCCATCACACTGCCAAACTCAATACACCATCCCATCACACTGCCAAACTCAATACACCATCCCAACACACTGCCAAACTCAATACACCATCCCATGACACTGCCAAACTCAATACACCATCCCATCACACTGCCAAACTCAATACACCATCCCATCACACTGCCAAACTCAATACACCATCCCATCACACTGCCAAACTCAATACACCATCCCAACACACTGCCAAACTCAATACACCATCCCATCACACTGCCAAACTCAATACACCATCCCATGACACTGACAAACTCAATACACCATCCCATCACACTGACAAACTCAATACACCATCCCATCGCACTGCCAAACTCAATACAACATCCCATCACACTGCCAAACTCAATACACGGTCCCATCACACTGCCAAACTCAATACAACATCCCATCACACTGCCAAACTCAATACACGGTCCCATCACACTGCCAAACTCAATACACCATCTCATCACACTGCCAAACTCAATACACCATCCCATCACATGGACAAACTCAATACACCATCCCATCACACTGCCAAACTCAATACACCATCCCATCATATGGACAAACTCAATACACCATCCCATCACACTGCCAAACTCAATACACCATCCCAACACACTGCCAAATTCAATACACGGTCGCATCACACTGCCAAACTCAATACACCATCCCATCACACTGCCAAACTCAATACACCATCCCATGACACTGCCAAACTCAATACACCATCCCATGACACTGCCAAACTCAATACACCATCCCATCACACTGCCAAACTCAATACACCATCCCATCACACTGCCAAACTCAATACACCATCCCATCACACTGCCAAACTCAATACACCATCCCAACACACTGCCAAACTCAATACACCATCCCATCACACTGCCAAACTCAATACACCATCCCATGACACTGCCAAACTCAATACACCATCCCATCACACTGCCAAACTCAATACACCATCCCATCACACTGCCAAACTCAATACACCATCCCATCACACTGCCAAACTCAAGACACCATCCCAACACACTGCCAAACTCAATACACCATCCCATCACACTGCCAAACTCAATACACCATCCCATGACACTGCCAAACTCAATACACCATCCCATCACACTGCCAAACTCAATACACCATCCCATCACACTGACAAACTCAATACACCATCCCATCGCACTGCCAAACTCAATACAACATCCCATCACACTGACAAACTCAATACACCATCCCATCACACAGACAAACTCAATACACCATCCCAACACACTGCCAAACTCAATACACCATCCCATCACACTGCCAAACTCAATACACCATCCCATCACACAGACAAACTCAATACACCATCCCATCACACTGCCAAACTCAATACACCATCCCATCACACTGCCAAACTCAATACACCATCCCATCACACGGACAAACTCAATACACCATCCCATCACACTGCCAAACTCAATACACCATCCCATCACACTGCTAAACTCAATACACCATCCCATCACACTGCCAAACTCAATACACCATCCCATCACACTGCCAAACTCAATACACCATCACATCACACTGCCAAACTCAATACACCATCACATCACACTGATAAACTCAATACAGCATCCCATCACACTGATAAACTCAATACACCATCCCATCACACGGACAAACTCAATACACCATCCCATCACACTGCCAAACTCAATACACCATCCCATCACACTGCCAAACTCAATACACCATCCCATCACACTGCTAAACTCAATACACCATCCCATCACACTGCCAAACTCAATACACCATCCCATCACACTGCCAAACTCAACGCACCATCCCATCACACTGCCAAACTCAATACACCATCACATCACACTGATAAACTCAATACAGCATCCCATCACACTGCCAAACTCAATACACCATCCCATCACACTGATAAACTCAATACACCATCCCATCACACTGCCAAACTCAATACACCATCCCAACACACTGCCAAACTCAATACACCATCCCAACACACTGCCAAACTCAATACACCATCCCATCTCACTGCCAAACTCAATACACCATCCCAACACACTGCCAAACTCAATACACCATCCCAACACACTGCCAAACTCAATACACCATCCCATCACACTGCCAAACTCAATACACCATCCCATCACACTGCCAAACTCAATACACCAGCCCATCACACTGCCAAACTCAATACATCATCCCATCACACTGCCAAACTCAATACACCATCCCATCACACTGCCAAACTCAATACACCATCCCATCTCACTGATAAACTCAATACACCATCCCAACACACTGCCAAACTCAATACACCATCCCATCACACTGCCAAACTCAATACACCATCCCATCACACTGACAAACTCAATACACCATCCCATCACACTGCCAAACTCAATACACCATCCCATCACACTGACAAACTCAATACACCATCCCATCTCACTGACAAACTCAATACACCATCCCATCACACTGACAAACTCAATACACCATCCCATCACACTGCCAAACTCAATACACCATCCCAACACACTGCCAAACGCAATACACCATCCCAACACACTGCCAAACTCAATACACCATCCCATCACACTGCCAAACTCAATACACCATCCCAACACACTGCCAAACTCAATACACCATCCCATCACACTGCCAAACTCAATACACCATCCCAACACACTGCCAAACAGAATATATATATATATTTTTTTTTAAACTCTAATTTTTGAAATTCTGAACTAAAACTAGAAAATGCTGGCAATATGGCCAATCAACATCTATACAGAGAAAATAGAGGTTATGATTGCTCATCCAAACTAAAGACTGAAATGACCAGACTTTTTAGTAGGGCTAGAAGAAAGAAATCTGAGACAAAAAATGAAGATTGGATAATTTAAAAGGGTTAAGGGATCCACGGCTGCAATTTACATGGGGACAAATGATTTATGGAAAAAGGAGTCTCCTATAATGAAGCAGCCCATGCTGATGATTCTTTATAGCCAACATGCTGTAATTAATTTCAGCTCTATTACACATTGATAATCACACCTTTGCTGTTTTTTTCCAAATTAATGAGTTCCTCAGTAAGCTTCAACACATCAGGCTACTTCTCCTGACAAGTGACAGGTGATATTTATGCCATATTACTGCTAGGTAAAGAGCAGCTCAAACAAGAGAAAACCCAACCATTTCCCACTGATCTTCAATGGCACCGCAATTGTCAAGTCTCTCACTGTCAATAGCTTGGGTATCACCAATGACCAGAAGCTTAACTGGGCCAGCATACCAACACTGTGGCTACAGGAACAGGGCAGATGCTGTGTCATGTGTGATGAATGGCTTACCTCCTGACCCCTCGAATCCTCTTCACCATCTCCAAGGCTCAGGCCAGGAGTGTGGTGAAATACTCAGCACTCACCTGAAAGGGTTACAGCAGCAACAGCACTCAAGAAACTCGACACCATCCAGAACAGAGCAGTTCGCTTAGTCGGTGCCCCTGCCATTGGACTCAATTATTGTTGCACTGTGGCTGCAGTATGAACAATCAACAGGATCCACTGCAGCAGCTCACCATGGTTACTTTGGCAGCACCTCCCTCCCCTGTGACCTCCACCACTGGGAAGGACAAGAGCAGTAATGACGTGAGAACATCATTGCCTTCCAGTCACACACC
Source organism: Somniosus microcephalus (assembly GCF_052327205.1). Classification (NCBI taxonomy): domain Eukaryota; kingdom Metazoa; phylum Chordata; class Chondrichthyes; order Squaliformes; family Somniosidae; genus Somniosus; species Somniosus microcephalus. The sequence goes on from NC_140988.1 coordinate 24,094,353, forward strand.
ATCACTGGGTCAATATTCTTGAATTCCCTACCTAACAGCATTTTGAGAGCTCCATCAACAGAAGGACAGCAGTGGTTCAAGGATAAGACCCACTAGTCAGGGAACCTAGGGATGGGCAATAAAAGCAACCTTTTCAGAGTCGCCCACATCTCAAAAACAAATTTTAAAAAATCATGTCTCCTAAGTGGTGTCCAGGTTATTGTTTCAGGTTTCCTATCAACCATGAAGAGGGCTGCTGATTGGAACAGTAGCACCATGGATTTCAATATCTGGTTACAAAGGTGGGCAAAGAAAAAGAAGATTCCATTTGTTGACTATTGGAGCCAGCTTATTGGAAGGACGGGTCTCTTCATTAAGGCTGGGATTCACCTGAGCAACGTAGGTGTACAACTTTGCGCTGCCAATGTGGAAGAAGCACTGAGGGTTTATTCAAACTACCTCTCAGGGATTATAACAGAAGCAATAGACTCTCGGACAGGGAAAAGTATAAAAAGCAGTCAGAGTCATTAAAAATAAATATTAGACAACCTAAAGTAAATTTAGAAAGAGCGATAGCTGAACATAGCTAGAATAATAGGGACGCATTTTTGCCCATGTTGATTAGAGAACAAATAGAACTGTTGTAGGGTGACTTGGGCAGAAATATAGATGAAGACAAGGCGTGGCAGAAGAGTTAGACAAATACTTTGTATCATAGAGCGCTACAATATAGGAAGAAGTGCAGAAACTGCAGACGTACATTGAGCATGGTTCGGCTGAAGGTTTCGGTTAACAATATAGAAGTCAGTACTAATATCTGTATATTATGAATTTATTCTGTGTGATACATGGTTTAGATTAGGTCATTAGGACTCTGCAGGCCAAAGCTAAGCAAGCAGTATGTGTCAGTTTAAGGCAATTTAAGAAGCATTAAAGGATCTGTGTAAAGAATTATGGCCTAGGTTGGAGACAATCATGTCTAGGCTTAAGTTGCTATTATCCTGGAAAAAATGTAAATACTCACGCAAAATTATCTTCTCTTTATGAGATCGTCTGCATTCCGGTTGCAGTTATACACATAGTTGTGCAGAATTTGGGGATAGACTATCACATGGATGGGCATAGGTGACAGGAAGGAAGAGAGACTTGGGATTCAGCATTAACCACTTCCTAAAGGTTTAAGTGCAGTGTCAGGTAGCTGTGGCAAAGCAAACATGGTCCTGAGTCGTACTGCCAAGCCCATTCAGGCCTGTATAAAACGAGGGCCACAGTAATGGGGTTAGAAGACTTTGATAAGACCTTGCCTGGAGTATTGTGCACCATTTGGTCCCCCCACCTCAAGAAGGACATTCTTAGCTCTAGCGAAGACGCAGAGGAGGGCAACGAGGATAATCCGTGGCCTAAGTGTTGTGGTATGAGTATATTTACGGGAATAATGGGATCTTGTGGTGAGTGTGCAAACGTTTTATGGCAGTTGTGTGTGGGGAACTGGTGACAGGTAGGTTTGTGTCTCGGGGGATGCCACTTTCCCACTTGCCGATATGGTTTTAACATTCAATATTCATGTTTAGATGCAAAAGATTCAGCCTTTGGACTCTCAGTATCTGGAACTGAAGTCCTAAATTCATCCCTACTAGCTATACTCCTGCTGACAGAGAATGAGAAATACTGGGATTTAGAAAGAGTTTACTTAAATTAGGGACATTGCTATGGATTTATTTATATCACATTCATATAGATGGCTGAAGTTTGTTTAGATGTGAGAACAGTCATCAATTCTCTTTAACCAGGTAAATGTGTGCCTAGGATTCCTTTGCAATGTGCAGGTTGAACAAGTAAACAGCTGCCATGCTAGTGTGATTGTATACAAAGAATCTAAGCACAATGTATCACTGGCAATGTCGATCATTACTCAGATACATTTAGAAACTAGTATTTCCACTGCCTCTGGGTCTATTTACATTAAATTGCTGCACTTGGGCAGAAAATCACACTACACACAATGACTTTCGAAATTTACCCATCCACGGTAAAAGGATTAGAAGTGAGTTGAGGAGAAATTTCCCCCCCCAGAGAGTAGTGGGGGTCTGGAACTCGCTGCCTAAAAGGGTGGTAGAGGCAGAAACCCTCAACACTCTTAAATAGTACTTGGATATGCACTTGAAGTGCCGTAACCTACAAGACTACGCACCAAGAGCTGGAAAGTGGAATTAGGTTGGATAGCTCTTTTCCGGCCGGCACAGACATGATGGGCCGAATGGCCTCCTTCTGTGCCGCAAAATTCTATGATTCTATGATTGCAAGATGAAGCACCTACCCTAATTGAATGATTAGAATATACAGAATATTTTCCATTGAACTGTCACCACAGAGGGTAACTTTCAGTTTCAGTGGGGGGCAGAAAGCAGGCATAGTGGATCATCTGCCCATTATATGCCCAGGCCAGATTATCCTTTCCATGACTTTAATATACAGCTCTTTCAAAGAGCCAGCACAGGCACGATGGGCTGAATGGCCTCTTTCTAGGCTGTATCATTCTATGATTCTATAATCTGCTACTACCCATTTTCCGCCCTCACTAAAAGTAAAAATTACCCTCGCACGTGTAATTATGATCAAAGTGACATGTCTACTTATTAATTACTCTAAAATCACCTGGATTGGGAATAAATGTTATGTAACACGATCTCCATTTTATTGAGACCTACATTTCCCATAAACTGCACTGTATTTAAATAGAAGTGGCTAAGTGATGACTGTGACAAAAATGAAGCAATTTAGTTGATTGTTTTTAGTTTTGTCATGGTGCAGAAGGGTTAAAACTAGTTTTGCTCACAGAAGACTGTTCCAGTTCATTTTGTTGCAATTATTAGTCAATTTGTCTCAAAAAAAGGAGACCATGAGAAGATAAATCATTCAATTCAAATACAAACATGCTGTGTGATTTGTTCAATTATGTGTTTGATTGGCAGCTTTTTTGAAAACAAAAGGAAATTTTTTCAAAAATCTATAATTATTTATCAGCTCATTTGTTTTCAAATCAATGAGTCCAACTAGGGCCTTTGAAGAGACTTGAGTTTGTCTGAAAGCATCAAAGAATGTTAGTTAAGGCAGATAATTAACTCAGTTAATGAAAAAGAAAAAATATCACTCGGTAAAAATAAAATTATAGGTTAGGATAGAGGTTGCAATCTATCACAACAAGGAAATAGCTATATTTAACTACTGTAAAAATATATGCAAGTACTATAAAAAATATAAAGTTTCCGCTACTATTTGTTTTTTCTTTTACAGTTTAATAAATAAGTTTGATAGTTATATCAGGAATTTCTCGGGAGTTCTGCTAATCAGTTGCTGTAGCTTTGGCAGAAGAACGATGGGCTGAATGGCTTCCTTCTGTACTGTAAATTTCTATGATTCTATAACAGTGGCAACCCCAGAAAGGTGCTTAAAACAGGGTTTCCGCTGATCTTCCAGGAGAATCCCAAAGAAATTCCCAGCATTAAAGCCTCAAACAAGGTCTAACATAGTGTTAGACTCATCTTCCGATTGGGCACTTTACAGCCTTCCAGACTCAATATCAAGTTCAACAATTTCAGATCATAACCTCGGCCCCCATTACATTTTTACATATATTTTTTATCCACATCTTTGTTTTGGCCCTCCCCCTCTTTTTTTCTCTCCCACATGGCAGCTGTCTCCCATTCTGCCAACGCATTTCACACCTAATCTAGAGCCGTCTTTTGTCTCCACTAGTCCTATCACCATCTCGTCTGGTTTTGAATACCTCTTAATGTCTCTTCACTTCTCTTTTGTTCTCTCCCAGCCCCCAAACTGGCCTTTTAATCTGTTTCATTTCCTGTGCTTTTTCAGTCTTGACAAAGGGTTTTGACCTGAAACATTGACTCTATTTCTCTCTCCACGGATGTTACCTGGCTTGCTGAGTTTCTCCAGCATTTTCTGTTGTTATTTCTAACATAGTGTTATTCTGCCACCTTCTGAAAACAAGGCGGATGTGGTGCAGGTACGAGATAGAACCAATAGCTGAGATAATCTGAAAATGAGTTTTTGTTTGTTACCTAGATGTCATGCAAAGTGTTAAACACTCTCTGGGACACAGGGAGCATGGGCTCATCTATGAGACTGGTCTGAAACATGGAGGGCAAATAATATCTTGAGTAGAAAAGATGAAAGAAGCCATAAAACTTGGATTCACACAGTACAGTGCAAGTTGCATTCAAAAGCCTTCTGCTTTGGAGGAGTTGACCTTAGTTATCCAAGTTGAATAGAATTAATAAGATCTAACCTGGAAAGGTAATCCCAGATATGATAACCAGGTCACAGGATTACATCAAGAGGATTTGAATCATCTCCAAGCAAAACAAGAGTTGAAATATCATCACAAATTGTGCATTCTTTTGTCAGTTGGGTACCAGATATTTGAGAAATGGCAGATTCCACGGGTTCGAGAAATGAAAAGGAAATTGGCCATTTAAGGTGAACTTGGGTTCACTACTGTTATTCAAGTCATGGCTAACTCTGGAAATAAATATTTCTGCAGCAGCTGCAGTTCATTAACTAGTGAATGATGTGCAAAAAGCACTACACGGGTGGTTATTTTGGCATAATGTGACACTAGTTTCTCAAATGCACCAAGTCCCATTCATCCATCACCTCTGTGCTCACTGACCTGCATTGGCTCCCAATTCACCTATTCCTCTAACCTCCTCCAGCCCTACAATCCTCCAAGAACTCTGCGTTTCTCCAACTCTAGCCTCTTGTGCAACCACTATTACCTTCTCCCCACCATTGGTGGCCGGGCCTTCAGCCATCTAGGCCCTAAGCTCTGGAATTTCCTCCCTAAACCTCTCTGCCTCTCCCTCCTCTTTAGATGCTCCTTAGAACCTACCTCTTTGACAAAGCTTTTAGTCACCCCGTCCTAATAACTCCTTCTTTGGCTCGGTGTCAATTTTTGTCTGATTATCCTCCTATGGCGATTTTTCTATGTTAAAGGCGCTATACAAATGCAAGTTGTTGATGAAGTATCCGTGAGATTTATATTAAAGTTAAAGCAAGTCAGCTCAAAATGTTCCCTTGTTAAGATGTCTCAGCTTTAATGTTAAACATTTCTCCTTCTCATTTATGTGCAAATATATAAACAACTTGCCTGGATGACTGCAGCTCCAACAACACTTAAGAAGCTTGACATCATCCAGGACAAAGCAGCCCGGCTGATTGGCACCCCATCCACCACCTTAAATATTCACTCCCTCCACCACCAGCACACCTTGGCTGCTGTGTGTACCATCTACAAGATGCACTGCAGCAACTCGCCAAGGCTTCTTCGACAGCGCTTCCCACACCCGCAACCTCTGCCACCTAGAAGGACAAATGCAGCAAGTGCATGAGAACACCACCACCTCCAAGTTCTCTTCCAAGTCACACACCATCCCGACTTGGAAATATATCACCGTTCCTTCATCGTTGCTGGGTCAACTTCTGGAACTCCCTACCTAACAGCACTGTGGGAGTACCTTCACCACAAGGACTGCAGTGGTTCAAGAAGGCGGCTCACCACCACCTTCTCAAGGGCAATTAGGGATGGGCAATAAATGCTGGCCTTGCCAGCGATGCCCACATCTTGTGAATGAATTTTAAAAAAATACAAAATTCAGTCTATTAACTTATGAACTCATGCATATTTCATTCTCTTTATATATAGCATCCTCAAATTTAGATACACAACTGGTGAAGTCATTTAAATCTTAATTCAGCCACCCACACTGAGCTGGATAATCTTATTAATCAACTGGTTCTGGTGGGCAAAACCACTAGGATGCATAAAATAAAACCTCCTAAAGCAAACAACCTTTTGAATCATTATTGACTGGGTTTGAGGTCTTGCTTTAAAATATTTACAGGAAACTTTCGTTTAAACGAAGGTTAAATCTCCGGAATGCTCTATCCACCGGCAAAATTCAGGAGTCGGTTCAGATAACTTTTTTTACTTTTCGTTGCTTTTTTTCTCCATTCCTGGCTCTGCAAGCGTCTAGCTGAAGCTGTTGCTTAGCTACAGAGAAGCTTGCAAGCTGCGCCGACTGTTTTGAGGCTGTTAAGCAACAGGGTTTGTTGCTTCAGACGGAGCTCTGAGCGCCGTATGTTTTAACATTAGCGTTGGTTTCTCCAGCACCAGCTCGGTCCCGTCAGTGCCGGATACCAGAAAGTTTCCTGTACCTTGTTTACATATTCTCAAACCTACCTCAGTGACATCCTGAACGTTTATAGTTTTCTTAGTCTGCGCAACATTTCCTACAATCCCTATGTCCAGTGGAAAAACAATCTCGTGATCTGGATAAACGAAACAGTCTTCCATGACAGCATCCTGGTGGATGTTGAACAGCCTGGTGGCCAGCTCCGCTGTGCCGTTCCTTTGCCGGTACATGAACAGACTCATTCGATCTGCATGGATCAGGAAGCTAAGCCTTTGTAAAGTTTTGAACACCACTTTTTCCATGTTTATGCTCTCCTGCATATCTTGGACAAGAGCAAAGAGAATTTCGCTCTCTTCCACCTGGCTAACTTCCTTGAAAGTCGTGATAGCAACAACGGGGTCAGTCCTCGGCATGATCTGAGCAACAGTTTCTGGACGAAGCTTTTTCTCGAAGTACTGCTTGGTAAATGCAGGATTAGTGTCCAGGAATTTTGCCACATCTTCCTTGTTCATTTTGGTGACTTCTGTCTGTTTGTACCACCAATTCTGAAGAATTCAGGTGACTGTGGTATACCAGGTTCACAATATCCGCACCAGATCTAGCTCATTGTAGGACCTGTGCAAACACAGAGGCTGCTTTGCTCATATTCTACTGTCATCAGCAAAGTATTTTTCTAATACTGTTGAAGGTGAACTGTTGCGTGTGTAGGTTGTCTCAGAGAAACCTGATCAAGTGTCATGTGACACAGTAGCAGCCAGTCCTCGTCCCATGCTAACGCCTCTTACCAGATTTGTAAGTAAAGAAGATCCTTTCTAGAGTGATTCATTCTGGCCAGCCTTTATGTTGCGTCAGTGGAGGTATATTTGAACTATAAACTTATCTCTATGGTCTTGTTATTGTATCTGTTGGCGTTTCCTATTGTACTAGCCAAAGCACATCTAAGAAGCTCTTTTCATTCTTATTAAATGTACTCTTAGGTCTAATCTCCTATTACCAGAGAGATTATCTTATTATTTCTACACTAATAAAAAACACGAGCCCGAAAGAAATCAAGACGACTAGCTGTAACTTTTCTTCACCAGATTGCAGTGCTAATGCACAGCACTATTATTTTAATTTGTAATTGTTCTGTTAACTTGCTTACATGGAAGTATGTGTTTCATGCAGAAGTATTAAGTGATTTATTATTAAGTTAATGGATGAATTTAGGTGCAGAATAACAGAAAGCAAACCAAAGGAGGGTGTGGACGCAGGATAGACAGTATACCTCAGACTAGGTATTTATGCTGCAGCTGTCATTACATCCAATCACAAAACAATAGGAACCATTACCTGGAAATTCGTTTGCACCCGATTTTGGGCACAAACCCAGTGGCAACCGCGAACTGCCACGCCAAAACTGACGCAAAATTGGTCCTCTAGCATCATCAGGACACGCTGCCCGATCCAATTTCTAGGCCCATATCTGGTAATGCTCCGTATCTTTCATTAGCACTTCAAAAATGGAAGTATTTTTAAAGTCTGGACATGATTCTTCTGTAGCATTTTATCTATGAGTTTACACCAAAGGTAGAACGTACGCAAAGTAACATTAAGAGATGTGGATGGCGGAATTTTGGATGAGTTGGAACTCGGGTGGCCAGTGAAGAGAGGATGGGGCAATTTCTAGTGGACAGGCAGCCCATTATATACTCCATCTGATTTTGCTTTCTTAAGCTATCAAAAATGTGGATAAGGATTTCAACAGCAGTGGGGGTGAGGCAGGGTTGGAGCTGAGGTGGCAGTAAGCAGTGTTGGTGATGGATATGAGACACTCTTTCAATGCATACGAAGAATGCTGATTTTATTCATGATCCCGAAATGTAAGGGGGAGGTATCTCAACAATTCCTCTTCTTCCCCCACCCCCCTACAGTGAATACTTTGGACCTGCTGAGTAGGGACACTGCCTTCCTCTGATGTGATGAGATTCTGCTGCAGATGAAGTGCTAACTGTTGGTGCCCATGATGTCACTTGGTAATTTGATATTCTGGCATAAGGAGTGCCACATCAGTCCACCCTGCTTCCTTATTTATTTATTTTGTTAAAATTCGTTTATGGGATCAGGGCGTCGCTGGCAATGCCAGCATTTATTGCCTATCCCTAGTTGCCCTTGAGAAGGTGGTGGTGAGCCACTTTCTTGAACCGCTGCAGTCCGTGTGGTGAAGGTACTCCCACAGTGCTGTTAGGGAGTTCCAGGATTTTGACCCAGCGACGATGAAGGATCGGCGATATGCTTCTAAATCAGGATGGTGTGTGACTTGGAGGGGAACTTGGAGGTGGTGGTGTTCCCATTCGCCTGCTGCCCTGGTCCTTCTAGGTGGAAGAGGTCACAGGTTTGGGAGGTGCTGCTGAAGGAGGCTTGGTGAGTTGCTGCAGTACATCTTGTAGATGGTACACATTGCAGCCATGGTACGCCGGTGGTGGAGGGAGTGAATGTTTAAGGTGGTGGATGGGGTGCCAATCAAGTGGGCTGCTTTGTCCTGGATGGTGTCGAGCTTCTTGAGTGTTGTTGGAGCTGCACTCATCCAGGCAAGTGGAGAGTATTCCATCACACTACTTACTTGTGCCTTGTAGATGGTGGAAAGGCTTTGGGGGAGTCAGGAGGTGAGTCACTCGCCGTAGAATACCTAGCCTCTGACCTGCTCTTGTTGCCACAGTATTTATGTGGCTGGTCCAGTTAAGTTTCTGGTTAATGGTGACCCCTAGGATCCCCTCCTGTAGCCTCCAACCAGGCTCAAAGCCTGTCCACAAGGAGCAAATGAGACACCACAAAGTGTTCAGACATTTCCTTTGAAACAATGAGGCCTTGAAATTACTCTGGAACACTGTACAAATCCTTAAAGCACTTCCCTCTGCTATTTAGCAGGAAGATAGGAACAGGAGTAGACCATTCAGCACTTTGAGCTATTCTGTTAGATCATGGATGATCTGTACATTAATAAGAACATAATATAAGAACATAAGAAATAGGAGCAGGAGTAGGCCATTTGGCCCTTCGAGCCTGTTCCGCCATTCGAGAAGATCATTACTGATCTTCTACCTCATCGCCACTTTCCTGCACTATCCCCATATCCCTTGATTCCCTTTATATTCAAAAATCTATCGATCTCTGTCTTGAATACACTCAACAACTGAGCCTCCACAGCCCTCTGGGGTAGAGAATTCCTGAGATTCACCAGCCTCTCAGTGAATTTCTTTCCCCTCATCTCAGTCCTAAATGGCCGACCCCTTATTCTGAGATTGTGACCCCTGGTCCTAGACTCCCCACCCAGGGGAAACATCCTCCCTGCATCTACCCTGTCAAGCCCTGTAAGAATTTTGTATGTTTCAATGAGATCACCTCTCATTCTTCTAAACTCTAGAGAATACAGGCCTAGTCTACTCAAGCTGTCCTCATAGGACAATGCCCCCATCCCATGAACCAGTCTGGTGAACCTACGTTGCACTCCCTCTATGGCAAGTACTGTATATCCTTACTTAGGTAAGGAGACCAAAACTGTGCATAATAGTCCAGGTGTGGTCTCACCAGGGCTCTATATAATTGCAGTAAGACGTCTTTACTCTTATACTCAAATCCTCTTGTAATAAAGGCCAAAATACCATTTGCTTTCCCAATTGCTTGCTGTACCTGCATGTTAACTTTCAGCGATTCATGTACAAGGACACCCAGGTCCCTCTGAACACCAACATTTCACAATCTCTCACCATTTAAAAAATATTCTGGTTTTCTATTTTTCCTACCAAAGTGGATAAATTCACATTTCTCCACATTATATTCCATTTGCCATGTTCTTGCCCACTCACTTAGCCTGTCTATATCCCCTTGAAGCCTCCTTGCATCCTCCTCACAACTTACATTCCCACCCAGCTTTGTATCATTAGCAAACTTGGATATATTACATTTGGTCCCCTCATTCAAATCATTGATGTGAATAGCTGAGGCCCAAGCACTGATCCTTGCGGTACCCCACTAGTTACAGTCTGCCAACCCGAAAATGACCCATTTATTCCTACTCTGTTTTCTGTCCATTAAGCAATCCTCAATCCATGCCCCCCAATTACCCTCAATCACATGAGCCCTAACTTTGTTTAATACCCTCTTGTGTGGCACCTTATCGAATACCTAATCTGAAAGTTTTCCTCACATTGACTCAGAGTTGTACTGGTATCCACTGTGCTTTTAGAGTTTGGTAGAAAGGCTTTGTCTGAACAGAAATCTCACAACACACCATATCATAGAAATATAGAAGATAGGAGCAGGAGTAGGACATTCGGCCCCTCGAGCCTGTTCCGCAATTTAATGAGATCATGGCTGATCATCCAAACTCAGTACTCTGTCCCTGCTTTCTCCCCATATCCCTTGATCACTTTAGCCTTAAGAAATATATCTAACTCCTTCTTGAATATATTTAATAAGTTGGCCTCAACTGCCTTCTGTGGTAGAGAATTCCACAGGTTCACCACTCTCTGGGTGAAGAAATTCCTCCTTATCTCAGTCCTAAATGGCTTACCCCTTACCCTTAGACTGTGACCCCTGGTTCTGGACTCCCCAACCATCGGGAACATCCTTCCTGCATCTAGTCTGTCTAGTCCTGTTAGAATTTTATAAGTTTCAATGAGATCCCCTCTCATTCTTCTAAACTCTAGCGAATATAAGTCTAATTAACCCAATCTCTCTTCATACGTCATTCTTGCCATCCCAGGTATCAGTCTGGTGAATCTTCGCTGCACTCCCTCCATGGCAAGAACATCCTTCCTCAGATAAGGTGACCAAAACTGCACACAATACTCAAGGTGTGGTCTCACCAAGGCCCTGTACAACTGCAGCAAGACATCCTTGCTCCTGTACTCGAATCCTCTCGCTATGAAGGCCAACATACCATTTGCTTTCTTAACCGCCTGCTGCACCTGCATGCTTACCTTCAGCAACTGGTGCACAAGGACACCCAGGTCTCGTTGCACTTCCCCTTTTCCCAATCTATTGCCGTTCAGATAATAATCTGTCTTCCTGTTTTTGCCACCAAAGTGGATAACCTCGCATTTATCCACATTATACTGCATCTGCCATGCATCTGCCCAATCACCCAACCTGTCCAAGTCTTACTGGAGTTTCTCTGCATCCTCCTCACAGCACACATGCCCACCCAGCTTTGTGTCATCTGCAAACTTGGAGATATTACATCTAGTTCCCTCATCTAGATCAATATATATTGTGAATAGCTGGGGTCCTAGCACCGATCCCTGCGGTACCCCACTAGTCACTGCCTGCCACTCGGAAAAAGACCCGTTTATTCCAACTCTTTGCTTCCTGTCTGCCAACCAGTTCTCTATCCAAGTCAGTACCTTAACCCCAATCCCATGTGCTTTAACTTTGCACGCCAATCTCTTATGTGGGACCTTATCGAAAGCCTTCTGAAAGTCCAAATACACCACGTCCACTGGTTCTCCCTTATCTATTCTATCAGTTACATCCTCAAAAAATTCCAGTAGATTAGTCAAGCATAATTTACCTTTTGTAAATCCATGTTGACTTTGTCCAATCCTGTCACTGTTTTCCAAGTGCTCTGCTATTACATCTTTTATAATGGACTCTAGCATTTTCCCCACAACCGATGTCAGGCTTACCAGTCTATAATTCCCCGTTTTCTCTCTACCACCTTTTTTAAATAGTGGGGTTACATTAGCTACCCTCCAATCCATGGGAACTATTCCAGAGTCTATAGAATTTTGGAAGATGACCAGCAATGCATCTACTATTTCTAGAGCCACTTCCTTAAGTACCCTAGGATGTAGATTATCAGGCCTTGGGGATTTATCGGCCTTCAATGCCGTCAATTTCCCTAACACCATTTCCCTACAAATACTGATTTCATTCAATTCCTCCCTCTCATTAGACCCTATGTTCCCCGACATCTCTGGAAGGTTATTTGTGTCCTCCTTTGTGAAGACAGAACCAAAGTATGTATTTAATTGGTCTGCCATTTCTTTGTTCCCCATTATAAATTCCCCTGATTCTGACTGCAAGGGACCTATGCTTGACTTCACCAATCTTTTTCTCTTCACCACACTTGGATGCTGGATATTATTTATGTTGTTCAATAATGGTAGTGAGATAGTTGATGTGGAATAAATGTGGGGAGACCAAGTTGTAGTCAAACTGGCTTTAATAATTCACTTCTCAACATTAGTGGAGCATAATCTGTCTCTTTAAATTTTCTTTTGTAAAATAGCCCTTAAATACATCTGTCATAAAGATGAAAACATTTTGAAGGTTTGTAATTTTGATTGAGAATAATCTATTGCTCCACTTTATTCACATTTTAAGCTTTTGAATTCATGTATCTGAATCATGTGAGAAAAGCAGAACATCTGCTTTTTAAGGAACTGACATTAAGCTTAGATTTTAACTTGTGGAATAGCAAGTCTTCAAGATGGCAGTGAACTCGGTAAGTCATATAGGCCTGGTGTTAATTAGATATTGAGTAGTTGGGGGCTGATTGACCAGTTGTAACAGGTTAATAGAAAGGTCGTTCAGTGCTTCAGCTTGAGCTGAAGGCACATCTGTGAGCTGGGGAGTGAGAGTAAGGACCTTGAAAACAGGAATTTGGAGAGTGGGAATTAGGTGTAATGGGGAAAGGAGGTGCTAAGTAGATTAGTTTATATTATCTGTAAGTAATATAAAAAAAACTTTCCCTTGTGCTGCCAGTTTTAGGTTTAGTGATGTTCTTCCCACAAGATTTGGGAGTTTCAAGCACCAAGTGTAGACTCAAGTTGTGAGAAGTGTCAAGCTCAAAATATCAGAACTTGAGAAGGAGGTGGAAACAAGTTAACAGATCAGGGAGGGACAGATGTCCTGGAGTGAGAGTTTGAGAGGGTAGTCACACCAATGAGAAGGCAGTGGAGGATGAGATGGGTCATTATCTGAAGGGTAGGGCAAGGTCGGGTACGGTAGCATAGTGGTAATGTTACTGGGCTAGTAATCCAGAGGCCTGGACTAATGATCCAGAGACTGTGAGTTTTAAATCCCACCACGGCAACTGGGGAATTTAAAAATTCAATTAAATAGAATCTGGTAAATAAAAAGCTAGTATCAGTAATGGTGGCCATGAAACTATCGGATTGTCGTAAAAACCCATCTGGTTCACTAATGTCCTTTAGGGAAGGAAATCTGCCGTCCTTACCCGGTCTGGCCTATATGTGACTCCAGACCCACAGCAATGTGTTTGACGCTTAACGCTTGACTCTGAAATGGCCCAGCAAGCCACTCAGTTATAACAAATCGCTATGAACTGCAGCGGTTCAAGAAGGCGGCTCACCACCACCTACTCAAGGGCAATTAGGGATGGGCAATAAATGCTGGCCTTGCCAGTGACACCCACATCTCATGAACGAATAAAAAAAAGGCAGGAAACAAAGGTTAGAACAGGAGCGCTCAGCACAATTTATGCTCACAGATCAGGAGCTGTCGCTTCCTGTGGGGGAAATGAGGACAATTGAAGGAGAAGGTTATATTAGTACAATTTTTCTTCATGAAATATTAACATTACAAAGTTATGTATTTAAGTTGATCAACATGATTGCATTTATCCCTTTCATAATGTCTATTCTAATTTTTCAAATTTGAACTTTTTTGCACGGACTTGCATCTAAAATAAAGAAAAACATTAGTTTTGTTAACTGGCTTTTTTTTTAAATAATGCATTTTACAACCAAAGGCAGAAATAATATTTATTGCCAAGTTTCTGAAGAGTTATGTTTTATAAACGACGGTAAATACTCCATTTTGTGAATAATCAAATCAATCAAATCAAATCAACTTTTATTGTCATTGTTAGTGCACAAGTGCAGTACAACGAAATGTAGGCTTGCGGCTCCCGAGAGTGTACATTTAGATTAAGATATTTAAACATTCAACATACATTTGGCTTGTAATACATTAACATAAGCATAACCATAATAAAGTGCATTGGCAGATGTGCAGGCTTTAGAGTTTATTTGTGGAGTTCAGTAGGATGACAGCCCTGGGAAAGAAGCTGTTCCTAAATCTGGTCGTACGGGTGCGAATGCATCTGTAGTGTCTCCCAGATGGCAGGAGGGCGAACAGACTGTGGCTGGGGTGGGTAGGGTCTTTGATGATGGACCGTGACCTCCGTAAACAGCGTTTCTGGTATATGTGCTCTATGGTCGGTAGCCGGGTGCCGGTAATGCGTTGGGCAGTTTTGACTACCCGCTGCAGGGCTTTCCAGTCATAGTAGCTACAGCTGCCATACCATACTGTGATACAGTTTGTCAGGATGCTCTCTATTGTGCAGCGGTAAAAGTTAGAGAGGATCAGGGGTGACAGGTTACATCCCTTCGGCTTCCTTAAGAAATATAGGCGCTGCTGGGCCTTCTTCACCAGAGAGGAGGTATTGAGGGACCAGGAGAGGTCTTCCGTGATGTGGACTCCGAGGAACTTAAAGCTGTCCACCCTTTCCACCACAGCCCCATTGATGTGGATGGGGGTGTGACTTCCGCCTTTAGGCTTCCTGAAGTCCACAATGATTTCTTTGGTTTTCTTGATGTTCAGGGCCAGGTTGTTATCGGCGCACCACTTCACGAGATGCTGGACCTCCTCCCTGTAGGCTGACTCATCGTTGTTGGTGATCTGGCCTACTACCGTGGTATCATCCGCAAACTTGATGATGGTGTTGGAACCATGAACAGCCACACAGTCGTGGGTGAAGAGGGAGTAGAGGAGGGGGCTCAGCACACATCCTTGTGGGGCCCCCGTGTTCAGGGTCGGGGGGGGGGGGGGGGAGGTGTGGTTACCTAATTTGACAGACATTCAAATTCAAATAGAACTACATTCCTCAGCTTGAGACACTTTTCAGTCCTGGTGCGCCACCTGCTGGTTCTCTTCTAGTAGAATTTGGGAGGAAGGGCTCTGATTGGCAGAGGTATTCCACCCCACTCCCACAATCTAATTGCTTGGGCGCCTTTTTATACTCGGAGTAACTATTGCCAATGCGGGAATCGCCAAATCGCGCATACGCCATTGTCAAATCACATCCTGGAGCCGCCTAACTTAATTTCCAAAATCATTCTAATGATTCTAAAAAGAGCGGGGGAGTGGGATTAATTGGATAGCTCTTTTAAAGAGCTGGCACAGGCACGATGGGCCGAATGGCCGCCTCCTGTGCATTTCGGGCTGCGTTATCAACATCCGTAATCGCCTGTCCCCTAATGGTGCTCGGTATATGTTCCCCCTTCCTCAGCTTTTGCTCTTTTTTTGTATCAAAAAACCTCTGTGTTGCTATGGATTTCATTGTGAAGTCATGTGACAAGCTCGTGTTATCATGGAGAACACATATCTGTCACACTGTGATTGTGTTCATTATCCTTTTGGCCAAGTGACTCACAGATTTAATTAAAACAAGGGGCTGATTTTCACTGTGGGCTGATTTTGGGCGGGCAGCGAGTGTTGCGATCGTGCTGCCTGCCTGATGTCCTTGGCGAGGGGCCCAAACCATTTTGATGGCTGGGCCTCATCTGCATAACACTGGCAAGCTGTCAGTGCACTGTCACATGCAGCTCACCGGTCAGGTGGTGGCGGGGGCCAAGCCAGACGTTCAATATTAAAGGGGGTGGGTGGCAATTGTCGGGGTTGGGGTGGGTGGGGGGGGAAGGAGTATAGGCTGGTCCCAGAAAAATCTGAAAAAACTGATGACTTACTTGTTTTCAGCGCGGTCGGCAGTGGTTCCTTTAAGAGCCACTGGTTAGGCCGCTCAACACCTAGAACCAATAGGTGGATTGTGTGTGTTGCATGGTCCACCCATTGGTACCTCAGAATTGCATCGGGGTCCTATAACTGGCCACTTCATTATTATAAGGACTCCTGCCTAAAATAGGTTGGTGCCTGGGCACCCCCCATGTGAAGGCCCCAACAAAAGTGCCAGTTGGTAGATTGGGAGTGATAAATTCAGCCTCAAACCTTTGGAGTGCTGCTGCCCCATCCCCACCTGAAAACAGGGATGAAAATCGTCCTCATTAATTTTATTGGTGGTTCGCATAATGTGATGTGTGTTCAATGGGATTACTCAGGCAACACTTGTATTGTAGGAATGGTCAAATTCCTATCTAGAGATTGAGTTCGACGCAGGCAATCAATCAAAAAGGTTTTTAATGTCAAACTAACGAGTTTAAACAGATTGATGCAAGAGAACTATGAATACAGGTCTTAACAGGTCGGAAGCTCCACGAGGACTGCCTGGGCGGTTCCGTGGATGGCGTCATGACGTCATCACGTTTTTCCCGCGTTTGGGTGATCACGTGATTACCGGCATGACGTCATCGCATTTGCCCGTGCTCTGAAAGGGGCCGCGCACTGTACATGCAAACAGTATATACAATGGTACAGATTTAGTCTGTAGCTAACACATCGTTAAAGGGAATTATGTACAGTTGTTCCGAGTCCCTCAGTGGCTCTGCCACAGTATAATATAAGGGGTTCGATTTTCCTCTGCCTAGCACCCCATTGGCAGCAGGGGAAATTGGAGTTGAGAGTTGTTGCGTTGGGTCTAGTTAAAAATTAATTCTCTGGACCACTGGCAAGGCCGGCATTTATTGCCGATCCCTAGTTGCCCTGAGAAGGCTGTGGTGGGCCATCTTCTTGAACCACTGCAGTCCATGTGGTGAAGGTTGCTCCCACAATTCTGAATCTTTGTAGTGGCTTTATACAACCGAGTGGTTTGCTATCCCACTTCTTCAGAGGGCAGTTAAGAGTTAACCATGTTGGTGTGGGACTGGAGTCACATATAGGCCCGACTGTGCAAGGACAACAGGTTTGCTTCCCTAAAGGATATTGGTGAACAGGTTGGGTTTTTAGGACAATCCAATAGCTTCATGATAACTATTACTGATACCAGCTTTTTATTTCCAAGTTTTTTTAAGCTGAATTTAAATTTGCAAACTGGCATGGTGGGATTTGAATTCACATGTTCTGGATTATTAGTCCAGGCCACTGGATTACTAGTCCAGTAACATAACCACTGCACTACCATACCCTGTATTATGCCCCTCTTGTGCCCTATATTGTGCTTGTGTTGAAACTCCATATTTCAGCCTCTCCAATCAGGTTTGCACCCCTGCTACAGCACTGAAACAGCCCTTATCAAAGTCACAAATGACATCCTATGTGACTGTGACCATGGTGTACTATCCCTACTAATTACTCATCCTTCTCGACCTGTCTGCAGCCTTTGACACGGTTGACCTCTCCATCCTCCTCCAATGCCTCTCCTCCATTGTCTGCCCTCGCTTGGTTCAATTCCTATCTATCCGGTCGTAGCCAAAGAATCTCCTGCAATGGCTTCACTTGCCGCTCCCGCACCATTAACTTGAAATCCCCCAAGGATCCATCCTTGCCCCCACCTCCTATTTCTCATCTACTTGCTGCCCCTCGGCGACATCATCTGAAAGCACAATGCCAGATTCCACATGTATGCTGACGACACCCAGCTCTACCGCACCACCACCTCTCTCGACCCCTCCATTGCCTCTGATTTGTTATGCTGCTTATCCGACATCCAGTAGTGGTTGGGCAGAAATTTCCTTCAATTACTATTGGAAAGACTGAAGCCTTTTTCTTCAGACCCCCACTACAAACTCTGTTCCTCAGCCACTGATTCCAACCCTTTCCTGGCCACTCTGAGGCTGAACAAGACTGTTCGCTACCACAGCATCCTATTTGACCCCTAGCTGAGCTTCTGACCCTACATACTCTCCATTACCAAGACAACCTACTTCTGGAATATTGCCCATCTCCTCCCCTGCCTCAGCCCACCTGCTGATGAAACTCTCATCAATGCTTTTGTTACCTCCAGAGCCAACTATTGCAGCGCTCTCCTGGCCAATCTCCAACCCTCTAAACTTCAGCTCATCCAAAACTCTGCTACCCGTATCCTAACTTGTATCAAGTCCCATTCATCCATCACCTGTGTTCGTTGACCGACATTGGCTCCCGATCCAGCAATATCTGAAATTTAAAATTTTCATCATTGTGTTCAGATCCCTCCATGGCCTCGGCACTCCCTAGCTCTGTAATCTCCTCCAGTCCTAGAACCTTCAGGGAACTCTGCACTCCTCCAAATCTGGCCTCTTGTGCATCCGCGATTTCCTTCGCCCCACCATTGGCGGCCGTGCCTTCAGCTGCCTAGGCTCTAAGCTCTGGAATTCCCACCCTAAACCTCTCCGCTTCTCTACCTCTCTCTCTTCCTTTAAGATGCTCCTTAAAGCTACCTCTTTGACCAAGCTTTTGGCCACCTGTCCTAATATCTCCTTAAGTAGCTCGTGTCACATTTTGTTTGATAACACTCCTGTGAAGCGCCTTGTGACGTTTTACTGTGTTAAAGGTGCTATATAAATGCAAGTTGTTGTTGCTGATGTATATTACCCGGCCATCCCTTGATATAGGTGGGAAGCACCTGCCTGAAACAGGTCTGTGAATTTAAATTCTATTGTGATGACACACAAATGATGTCCATAGAATCATATAAATTTAAAGCAAAGAAGGAGGCGATTCAGCCCATCGGGTCGGTCAGATGAAAAAGAGCTACCCAGCCTAATCCCACTTTCCAGCTCTTGGTCCATAGCCCTGTAGGTTGCAGCACTTCAAGTGCATATCCAAGTACTATTTAAATATGATGAGGGTTTCCACCTCCACCATCCTTTCAGGCAGCGAGTTCCCGACCCCCACTACCCTTTGGGTGAAAAAAGTTCTCAACTCCCCTCTAATTCTTCTAACAATTACTTTAAATCTATGCCCCCCAGTTATTGACCTCTCTGCTAAGGGAAATAGGTCCTTCCTAGCCCCTCTATCTAGACCCCTCATAATTTTATACACCTTAATTAAGTCTCCCCCTCAGCCTCCTCTGCTCTAAAGGAAACAACCCCAGCCTATCCAATCTTCCTCAACTAAAATTCTCCAGTCCTGGCAACATCTTCATAAATCTCCTCTGTGCCCTCTCTAGTGCAATCACAACTTTCCTGTAATGTGGTGACCAGAACTGTACGCAGTACTCTAGCTGTGGCCTAAAAAGTGTTTTATACAGTTCAAGCATAACGTCCCTGCTCTTATATTCTATGCCTTGGCTAATAAAGGAAAGTATCCCAGATGCCTCCCTAACCACCTTATCTCTCTGTGCTGTTACCTTCAGGAATCTGTGGATCTGCACTCCAAGGTCCCTCTGTTCCTCTACACTTCTCAGTATCCTACCATTTATTGTGTATTCCCTTGCCTGGTTAGCCCTCCACAAATACATTACCTCACACTCTTCCGGATTGAATTCCAGTTGCCATTTTCCTGCCCAGTCCATCGATATCTTCCTGCAGTCTACAGCTATCTTCCTCACTGTCAACCACACGGACAATTTTTGTATTACCTGCAAACTTCTTAACTATTTCCCTACATTGAAGTCTAAATCATTGATATATGCCACAAAAAGCAAGGGACCTAGTACTGAGCTCGGCAGAACCCCACTGGAAACAGCCTTCCAGTCACAGAAACACCTGTTGACCATTATCTTTTGCTTCTTGCCACTGAACCAATTTTGGATCCCACTTGCCACTTTCCCTTGGGTTTTTACTTTCCTGACCAGTCTGCCATGTGGGACCTTGTCAAAGGCCTTGCCAAAATCGATGTAGGCTACATCAAACGCGCTACCTTCAATGACCCTCCTTGTTACCTCCTCAAAAAATTCAATCAAGTTAGTCAGACATGACCTTCCCTTAACAAATGACTCTTCTTGATTAAACCGTGCCTTTCTAAATGACGATTAATACTGTCCCTCAGAATTTTTTCCAATAATTTGCCCACCACCGAGACCAGGCTGACTGGCCTGACTCGGTCTATCCCTTTCTCCCTTTGCAAACAATGGTACAACGTTAGCTGTCCTCCACCATCACACATGTAGCCAGAGAGGTTTGGAAAGTGATGGACCAAGCCTCTGCTATTTCCTCCCTTGCTTCTCTTAACAACCGCATCCATGTCAGAACCCCATCCATGTCATTTTCCGGAGTTCCTGCCTGGCAGATGCCCAAGAGAAGAACTACCCAGAGAGAGAGTAGGCATTACAGGTTGGGGTCAGCCCTTTCAAACTGGAGGAACAGAAAAGGGGCTGCCAGAGACCTCCCAGCGCCTCCAGAACAGTCAACTGGGATTGGTAATGGGCATGCAAGGAGAAGCATATTGCTGTATGTATTCTTATATGTACTGAGAGTGTACATATTCCTGTAAGTGTATGTCACTGTATGTACTGAGCATTTATCATTGCTTGTATTCCTGCATTTACCAAGTGTGTATGTCATTGCTTATATTCCTGTATATAGTGATCATTGTATGTATTCCTGTATATACCGAGCATGTACATATATTAAATATATTCCTGTATATGCTGAAAACTTGAAATAATCAGCTAAGCAGAAACAAGGAGACACGAGTATGTGAACACATTTTATTCAAGTTCTCTTTCTTCTTCTACAAAACAATGTATGCCATAAAAACATGTTAACATTGTGACAATAGCAATCATGAAAAACAAGATAGCTGGCAAATAAAATTAACAAAGCATCTACCAAACCCACGACCTTCACCACCTAGAAGGACAAGGGCAGCAGGTGCATGCGAATACCGTCACCTCCAAGTACCCCTCTAAGTCACACACCATCTCAACTGGGACATACATCATCGCTGGGTCAAAATCCTGGAACTCCCTACCTAACAGCACAGACCTTAGTCTGCAGGGGATCAAGGCAGCGCCTTGCCCACTACCTTCTAGGAATGGGCAATAAATTCTCACCTTGCTAGCGATGCCCATAATCTTAGAATTATTATTTTTTTAAACTCCTCTTTCTACACCTGTATCTCTATCTCTCTATGTGGGGTGACGTTGTGAGTAAACTATCCAGATATTCCGCCACCCTCACTTATGCGTCGGAGTGTCGCTAACTTGCTCTTGAGCTCAACAACTCTGAGCCAGTGAGTCACGGTATAGACATTTCCCAAAGGTGTGGTGATCCGGGACAGTCTCTGTCCACAAATTCCTACGTTCTGCAGTCCAGACACACTGCCGGTGCTGCCAGTATGTATTCTTTCTTAAATTTATTCGTTATTTACTAATCGCTAGTGCCGATTCACATTTAATGCTAAATTAGGTTTATCAGAATGGATTTAATTTGATTTCTATTAGCTACTTCTAGTGCTCAGTTTAGTATATTTAGCCTATTTACTTAAAAAGGTGATGGTTAGGTTTTCGCCCTTGCCTTTCCTGGGTATCGTTTAAGTTAAAGGAGCCCCTTAATCTACTCTATAGTTAAATACTAAAGTGAGAAGAAGTAACTGAACACTCAGCTTTTTTATTCCGCCGCTCTTTCCACTGCTGACGAAGGGTCTTCGCCCTGAAACGTTGACTGTTTCTCTCTCCACGGATGTTAGTTTTTCCAGTGTTTTCTGTTGTTATTTCGCTCTTTCCACTGCGTTAGCAATGACGTCACTTGTCAGATTCTTCACCTGCGAACAACGTTCCCCCCGACGGTGTGCGGCTGTGCACTGATCACGAGGTCCCGCGCAGGCCGCTCACCAGCTGCTGGAATAGATATGGCGCATGCGCGGCTGCACAAAGCACCTGTGAACAACGTTCCCCTGAAGGTGTGCGTCTGCGCACTGATCGAGGTCCCGCGCAGGCCGCTCACCAACTGCTGCTGGAATAGATATGGCGCATGCGCGGCTGCACAAAGGGCCCGCGCAGGGAATAATAAACGAAGGGGGGGGGGGGGCTTTGCCCGTGACGTCACCGCTCGGACCCCCCGGAGTTCGTTTTAACGGTCATCACCGGGCTTCTCCCACAATGCTGCACTCTGATCATTATTTTTTTTATCGACTTAAAATGTTTTAGGACCAGATTTTCCTTTTCAGGGTAAAGTTCGGATGGGGCAGGATTTCCCTAACCCTAAAAACGAACGGCGGGCTCACAGTGGGACTCCTGGCTACACACCCCCTGCCGGTGCTGCACTGAATAGCAGCACCAGAAGAGGCTGCCAGCCATTTAAAGGGGCAGCCAGCCATTTAAAGGGGCAGAAGTACCCAGCAAAAAAAAATCAGCATCCTAGCAGGCCCTTGGCAGAGATGGAGGAGCTGCACCCATAAGGTGAGTGGGAGACCAGAGTCGAGGCAGAGGAGGCCATTGCTTTCCCGGGCCTACCGCCACCTTTCACCTGGCGGTCCCGGGATTGTGGGCAGTAACGAGGGCGGACCTCAAGAAAATCCATCATTGACCCCGGGCCTCATGCCTGCACCAGCATTTGCATGCAACAGGTGGGGAAGGAGCTGCCAGCGTGACGATGGGGCGAGGGAAATCTGGGTCCAGTTACTGCCAATTTTGTCTCATTCACTGCTCCCATTTTGGGCAAGATTATGGAGAATAATCCAGCCCTTAACCTCCAAGTACTGGACAAAATTTACAAATTTTAAACTTGTTTAATTACCCACAAACTAATTTGAATATTTATTCAACCCACTGTTTAAATAACAATGGTAAAATAGTAATATAACAGATCACTCAAAGCTAAATCACCTGAACCCTCAAGAAATAATATAGCTAAATGATTTGTGTAATCTTATTCTTTCTGTATCTCACACCCGTTGAAGGTGCCTCCTAAGTAAAGAAGTAACTGATCTGCCTTCAGGAAACTGATCTATGGCTTCTTGATATTTTAGACCCGCCCTCCAAATATGTTTTGCATCATTGGGGGCAAATTACACGACATATTCTCCAAACATGGCCGGAATGCAAATATTAAGAGTGGTGTAGTGCTGAGATTAAGAGGCTTTTTTTGCATAGATATAATTACCTGTCCTTTGGAAATGAAAATGCCTGGGCCTGTTTCCCAACAGTTTCACCAGTGTTTGTGGCACCACAACTGTAGGGAGCTGGAAGGTGTCTGTGCTACCATGGGTGGATTCCGAGTGGCCATGTGGTTCATACTGCTGGAAACTATGGTGCTTTGCCATCATCTGGGTGGCATGTTCCAGTGTCTGGACTGCTGCTAAATTATGCTCAACTCATTGAAACTTATAAAATTCCAACAGGACTAGACAGACTAGATGCAGGAAGGATGTTCCTGATGGCGGGGGAATCCAGAACCAGGGGTCATAGTCTAAGGATAAGGGGTAAGCCATTTAGGACAGAGATGAGGAGGAATTTCTTCACCCAGAGAGTGGTGAACCTGTGGAATTCTCTACCACAGAAGGCAGTTGAGGCCAATTCATTAAATATATTCAAGAAGGAGTTAGATATATTTAAGGCTAAAGGGATACAGGGAGAAAGCAGGGACAGGGTTCTGAATTTGGATGATTAGCCATGATCTCATTGACTGGCAGAACAGGCTTGAGGGGCTGAATGGCCCACTCCTGCTCCTATCTTCCACGGTTCTATGTTTCTATACTTCAATACCACGTGTTCTACAGTAATATTGCTGGGTTAAACTTAAATTCTGCTGTATTATACTGTAATGTTGCCTCTGGACAATAATATTGTATTATACTATAATGCTACCTCTGCATATTATAATAGTGCTGTATTTAAAGTCCTTGAGCTGCTTTAAGTGGCAATTTTAGTTGGATTTTGATGACTACAATTGTCCTAGTGGCTGCTAGAGTGAAAGGATGTTTTGGCATTCTATCAACTTTAACAAGGGAGAGCTGGAGGAGATACAAGAGGAGGAGGAGCTTGTTTGGGAGAAGAGGCCTTCCCAACCAATGACGACAGCACAGTGGATGAGGCGACAATGACTTAGTTCCACCTCCATCACCAAAATGACCAGAAGCTCAATGACCTGACTGGGATAGCCAAGGTCAGAGTAACCACCCACACCTGCTGCTTCGAAGCATCTGTATGTCCTTGTCCATGTCAGTGCATTTCACTTCTCATAAAAAGTCATAAAAATACATAGAAGCAACACAGAAATAGTTGCTTCACCCAACCAGTCTGTCGCTACTTAACCTCCATGCGAGCAAATAGTTTTAATCACATTTACCCACCCGGTTCCCATATCCATTCAACCCTTCTTCCTTCATTTCACCTATCCAATCTAATCTCAAGTGTTAACATAGTTCCTGCCTCAACCATTAACCTTGAAAGTGAACATCACAGCCTCATAACTCTGAAGAAGTTTCTCCTGCCCCAAGTTCTAAATCTTGTCACTGCTTCCCCAAGTACCCTGCCACCTTGGAACCCTGAATCCTGACATTTGTGCCATTGCATCACTATTTGGGCTGCAGGCCTACAGATAGAAGTTTGGATTGGATTGTAAAAGGCTGGCCAGCATAATTTTTTTCCTCCATCCACTAACCAGCATGCTCAGCACCGTAGATTATGCGGTCTCTGTAGGGGTCATGCTTTTCACATTGCTTCTTCCCCTTTCAAAAGATGACACAGGCAGAAGAGGACAGTCAACAATGAAGAGAAGAGGAAGGCAATGGAGGGAGGCCAAACTTTCCTTAAACCTCTGACCACCCCTTACTTCAATGCAGAAGAGGCTGTTGAAATTCTGGGAGGACTGTGGCGCTAGGGATTTGACAAGGAGAAGTAGGAGGGCCTGTGCCAGCTGAAGGCTTCTTACCTTTTTCTGAAGACTCCATTTGGTTCAGAACTACCACACCCCAAAAGCTTCTACTGGTGGTTTCCAGATGAGGCCTTGTCTGCAAGCAAGTGCATAAGAATTTGTGCTGCCAACACCATTCTACACCCCCCCCCCCCACCCCCTCCTCCTATCGTCATCCCTAGGTACTCTAGAAAATCAGGATGCAATAGGAGGAAGAGCAGCTGAGCCCATCTTTGTCCACACTTGACATTGCCATCACTGCCATGCTCCCTTTCACAAGCCTCAGCTTAGAGACAAGCCCCCAAGGGACCTTCAGTCAGTTTAGAGCAGGGAACAGCACAGAGTAACTCTCAAAGCATTATTTTGGAGGTTCAGCAGAGCGCCAGTGACTCCTAGCCAACTAGTTTACTCTGGGCATCATGTGATTCATCTGTACCACTCGAGGTAATTACTGGGGGGTTAAATGGTGAACCGTGACTTCTAATTCTCTTTTTTTTTCTTGTGGGGAACAGCCTAGCCGCGTCTCATTGATGTTAGGTAGGCAAATGTAGCAACCAATTTGCACACAGCAAAGTCCCACAAACACCAAACAAGAATGGGCCAGGACTCCAGGAGACCCTTTCTCCCGCTTTCAGAATTCCTGTTCTACCTGGACCCCTCCCCCTGGCCTCTTACCCTCTCTAGCTCTTTCCATCGCTAACTGCCGCCATGATATCGGCCGTCTCCATTTCTCTGCTCCCCTCACTCACTCCAACCTACCTCCCTCAACTTGCAGCACTCCATTCTCTCAGATCCAACCCGGACAGTCATTAAACCTGCTGACAAGGGTGGTGCTGTTGTTGTTTGGCGAACCGACCTCTACCTAGCGGAAGCTGAACGCCAACTCGGACACCTCCTCCTACCTCCACCTGGACCATGACCCCACTACCGAACATCAAACCACTGTTTCCAAGACTGTCACTGACCTCATCTCCTCTGGAGATCTTCCCCCCACGGCCACCAATCTCATAGTTCCCGAACTCCGCTTCTACCTCCTTCCCAAGATCCACAAACAGGACGGCCCTGGTAGACCCTTCGTTTCAGCCTGTTCTTGCCCCACGGAACTTATCTCTTCCTAGCTCAACTATCTTTTCTCCCCTTGTCCAGTCTCTTCCCACCTACATCCGCGACTCTTCGGACACCCGCCGCCACTAACAGTTTCCAGTTTCCTGGCACCAACCGCCTCCTTTTCACCATGGACGTACGATCCCTCTACACCTCCATCCCCCACCAGGATGGCTTGAGGGCGCTCTGCTTCTTCCTTGAACAGAGGCCCAACCAGTCCCCATCCACCACCACCCTCCTCCGCCTGGTTGAACTTGTTCTCACATTGAACAACTTCTCCTTTGACTCCACTCATTTCCTCCAAATCAAAGGTGTTGCTATGGGTACCCGCATGGGTCCTAACTATGCCTGCCTTTTCGTGGGATATGTGGAACACTCTTTGTTGACTATTTCTCTCTCCATGGATGCTGAGTTTTTCCAGCATTTTCTGTTATTTCAGATTTCCAGCATCTGCAGTATTTTGCTATCCTCCAGGAGAAACTCTTGCTCTTCCTTGAAAAAGTGCCATGGGATCCACTTGAAGAGGCAGAGGCAACAGTGCTACTAACTGAGCCAAACTGCCACAATACGAACAGCTCAAGCTCATATATTGAATATACTACACCCTGCTTATGCACCGCAGATTTAACTCTCCCCATCTAATGAATGCTGGAGAAGATGTGACAAGCTCCTACACAATTTCTGGTTCTTCTGAAATCCAACCATTCTGGGATACAACAAAACCCATCACCAAGATCCCCTCAGACCCACTCTCCTGCCTGCTGGATCTGCCCTGGATGCTTGAGGAGTGTTGGAGATATATAAACTAACAACTCTCAATGCTAACAGTAAGAACATGCATCCCTGCTACATCCAACCCCTTGCACCACAAATATATAGGTGAAGCACTCGCCGCCTGTGATGCCAATCAGCTGTGGCTCAGTGGGTCGCACTCTCGACTCTGGGTCAGAAGGTTGTGGGTTCAAGTCCCACTCGAGACAAAACTCCAGGCCAACACTCCAGTGCAGTGCTGAGGGAGTGCTGCACTGTCGGAGGTACCGTCTTTCGGATGCGACGTTAGACTGAGGCCCCGTCTGCTCTCTCAGGTTGACGTAAAAGATCCCATGGCACTATTTTGAAGACGACCAGGGGAGATATCCCCGGTGTCCTGGCCAATATTAATCAACGAAACAGATTATCTGGCCATTATCACATTTGTCGGACCTTGCTGTGCGCA
Organism: Somniosus microcephalus; assembly: GCF_052327205.1. Taxonomy (NCBI): domain Eukaryota; kingdom Metazoa; phylum Chordata; class Chondrichthyes; order Squaliformes; family Somniosidae; genus Somniosus; species Somniosus microcephalus. The sequence goes on from NC_140988.1 coordinate 24,121,544, forward strand.
AATTGGTTGCCACATTTTCCACATTACAACAGTGACTCCACTTCAAAAGGACTTCATTGGCTGTAAAGCACTTTGAGACATCCAGAGGTCATGAAAGGTGCTATAGAAATACAAGTCTTCCTTTCTTTGAACTGTAAAAGTAGTGAGTCTCAAGGACTTCTTTCCTCAAGTCCCCCCTCATCAACCACACCACCCCTGCACAAGGAGAACAGGCGGATACAGGGCTGTGACCGATAGTCTGTGTGTCACTGGAAAAGTAGACTTGGCAAATGGAAACAGTAGGTTTGTTTATTTAAGAAGGGAATGAAAGGCTTACAGTACTCCTCTTCAGTTTCAAATTATATATTATTTAATGTCTTGCAGATAAATGATTTAACAATTGCACTTAAACCCAATAAAGAAATTCACTCATCCAACGATCACATTAACTGTGAAATTAGCATATATTATAATTCATGTAAATGAGTACGCCCACACCAACGAGACTCAATAATCTATTCAAAAGAAGAAATCAAACGCATGTTGAACTCACACAAATAAACCAACGTTACTGAAAGGAGGCATTATGCTCACATATTCACACTGAGCACAGCCGGTGAAGAGAGTGTAGCCTGTAGCAGTGCAGATCGACGTCATGGCGATGCTTTCGGCAGTGTTTACCAGTCATTAGTCTTTGACAGATCCACATTCTGGAGGAAATCCTTCTGATTGTCTCCACTTTGCATAGCGCTGCTTAAACCATTGCTAAGAGATACAAACAAAGCTGAGAGATCATTGTTCTCAAGTAATGGCGATGATCAATTGGCAGTGCGTGCTGCCATTAGGTTCAAGTTCAACAACTTAAATCATCGGCGAACTGGCATTTGGATCCGGTCATACAATGTTTAAGGCCAACATCAGCAGGTATTACAAATCTGATGTCTTGAAATCTGCTAAAGTACATTTATAGAATCGTTGATCCAATCAAGAGCTCAATTACCATCAATTTCCTTGCATGTCAACTAGGTTTTATACAGAACAGCATATTATAATCAGGCTCATAACTTCCTGTGGCGAACACTCAGTATTCCGAACACTCAGTATTCCCATTTAGAAGTATATATATTCGGGTAATTATAGGGTTAAATAGGAAGTAACAATGGCTGAATGGATGTGGCACTTATAGGGTTAAATAGGGATGAACAATGACTGGGAGTGTATGGCACTAAAGTAGTATGGTTGCTGTGGTAAACCGCAGAGCAAAGTTCAGGCTCTAACAGTGCCTGTATCTCATCTGAAGTCGGAGTTACAGACCGAGACACTCCCAAACTTTGTTTATGTAAAATAGAACCAGTTTGTTTTATCGTCTCTGAGCATCTGTTACTGCGGCCGCCATTACCTCCTCTTAAGATTTTCTATTCAGCCTCATCTGCTATGGCAGAAAATGGATCATCTTTCATGGAGGTGACCAAACTTTTTTTTTTTTTTTTTTAAATCCTCATGGGCTTTTTAGGTGTGTATCATGGAGTCTCTGGTGCCAACTATTGGGGTGATGCAGTGATCTGGCACACCCAGCTTGGGAAACTACAGGTATGCAAGTTATGATTTTCCATCCATTAACATAGGAACATATTAAAAATTAATTGATGGAAAATTACAGCCTGTGTATCCACAAGTTTCTCTGATGTGCTCCCTGTGAGCACCACTCCCCACTGGTGCTGAAATCCACGTTCCTGTTCATCTACACAAACCTCGAGTTGCTTATGCCAACAGATCGTGGTGTTCCACATGAGGATTGATCCACCAATGAGGCAACAGGTCTAAAAACAGCCTTTTCCAAAACTAGAGGGCCACAGGACAAAACCAAACGAATAAGAAATAGAAGTAGAAAAATAGAACTGCATTGTTTGGGCCTTGTAGGCCATAGCTTTATATTATCTCCAGTAAGCTAGAGTTTTAAGAAAACCAGCTGACAGGGACAAGGAGTATACTGGTTACATTATAGGGTCAGCCTTCTGAAGCTCCACTCCCGCAAGCAGTCTTGCTCGATGGGAGCTCCGAAAGGAAAACTGGGATCCGCTGATCTACACTCCTATTAAGCGAGACCAGGGTCGCCAACTCGGGTTGGACATATTCCTGGAGATTATCATGTAACCTCCCACCTCCAACTGCTCTGCCCTGGTCTAACAGTCTCCCCCCCCTCTATCTTCAATATTTTTATAACAAATGAAAGTGTTCAAAGAAAACAAAATAAAAACCAATATTTTTAATGCTCCTAGGATTTTTCTCTAAGGGTGCAGTATCCAAGATCTTTAGTTCCTGGAGACTCCAGGACAATCATAGGATTACATCGGATTTACGGCACAGAAACAGGCCATTCGGCCCAACCAGTCCATGCCAGTGTTTATGCTCCACTCGAGCCTCCTCCCGTCTTTCCTCATCTAAATCTATCAGCAGAACCCTCTATTCCCTTTTCCCTCATATGCTAGTCCAGCCTCCCCTTAAATGCTTCTATACTATTCGCTTCAACCACTCCCTGTGGTAGCGAGTTCCACATTCTCACCCCTCTTTGGGTAAAGAAGTTTATTCTGAATTCCCTATTGGATTTCTTGGTGACTATCTTCTATTGACGGCCTCTAGTTATGCTCTTCCTCACAAGTGGAAACATTCTCTCTGTATCCACTCTGTCAAAACCTTTCATAATTTTAAAGACCTCTATTAGGTCACCCCTCAGCCAGCCTTCTCTTTTCAAGAGAGACCCAGCATCCGTTCCCGATAGGTATACCCTCGCATTGGCAACCCAAACAAGATTCAGTTTACAACATTTACATATATATTTTGAAAGACCAAGAATTAGCCACAATTAAATACAGAATTGAATATAAATCAATAGCATGGATAGGAAGGACCTATTTCCCTTAGCAGGGAGGTCAATAACAGGGGGCACAGATTTAAAGTAATTGGTAGAAGGTTTAGAGGGGAGTTGAGGAGAACCTTTTCCACCCGGAGGGTGGTGGGGGTCTGGAACTCACTGCCTGAAAGGGTGGTAGAGGCAGAAACCCTCATTGCATTTAAAAAGTACTTGGATATGCACTTGAAGTGCCGTAACCTACAAGGCTACGGACCAAGAGCTGGAAAGTGGGATTAGGCCGGGTAGCTCTATTTTTTGGTAGGCACAGACCAGATGGGCCGAATGGCCTCCTTCTATGATTCTATGACTGCCTCGATCTAGAAGCTACCTAAATGTGCCGGAGTTGTTTCAATGCACTGGAAAGAATGGATAACAGTCTGTTAACATAAAACCAAATCAATATTTATATTCATAGGATATACAGCACAGAAACAGGCCATTCGGCCCAACCAGTCTATGCTGGCGTTTATGGTCCACTCGAGCCTCCTCCAGTCTTTCCTCATCTAACTATCAGCATAACCCTCTATTCCCTTCTCCCTCATATGCTTGTCCAGCCTCCCCTTAAATGCATCTATACTATTCACTTCAACCACTCCCTGTGGTAGCGAGTTCCTCATTCTCACCACTCTTTGGGTAAAGAAGTTTATTCTGAATTCCCTATTGGATTTCTTGGTGACTATCTTATATTGATGGCCTCTAATTATGCCCTGCCCCACAAGTGGAAACATTCTCTCTGTATCCACTCTATCAAAACCTTTCATAATTTGAAAGACCTCTATTAGGTCACCCCTCAGCCTTCTTTTTTTCCAACATTTCAGAACTGGAGTCAAGTTGGGAGTCCCATGGCTCCCCAGGGGACTCAATGGGCGCCTCGCAGTGCCAGGTGGCGTTCTGTTTTGAGCCGGCGCTCGGGGTGTGTGTGTTTCACCTACCGCTGTTTCCTCCTCTGACAGACCGCATTCCGCCGCAACCAGCATCAGAGACGAGGCGTCTGGCTGTTTCCTTCGGGCGAAATTTTCTTCCAACAGCTGAATCTGATCGTCTTTCAGTGTCAAAGTGTCCAAGGAGCCGGATCTGCCAACAGCCGAACTCTGTGCTCCGCTCCGCTCCATCCTGCTAGGTTCCGGGAGGCTTATCTGCGAGCAGAAATAAGGGGAAGGGGGGGGGGGGGGGGAGAGGGTAGATTGTGATGAGCCGTCTTTATTTACGGAGTCTGAAACTCAATGCCAACCCCGAGAAACACTGCCTGCCTCTGGCTGAAAAGTCTCATGCTGAACAATTATCACACCCTGGTGAAATAGTTTGTGACTTGCATCTGTTGAAAGACACTGGCGTTATCCCTCCGCACTCGACCCAAGCAAAGACTGCCAGAGGCATTTTACAAATTACACAGTCAAATATTAAATCACAGCTAGCTGGTTCCGCCGTTTAATTCTGCAGTTACTTAAACCGCGTCTGGTGACCTGTAAACATGCAGAGTGGAGGAGAAGGCGGTGTTATCGGCACTGTCGTTTATATCAACTAATGGAAACGAGGTAATTGATGGTGCTCCCTTACCCAAACTTTATATCCAAACAATAAATTGCCTTCACTTGACGTTGCTCGGCTCGGTGCAAATCAGCAGTGGGGAATTGGAGCCCACGAGTTTCCTAAAGTAATTCCCAGATCTCTCTGGTTACCATGCAGACTGATTGTTTGCGACAGACCTTCAATACAAAATTGAAACGAGAGAGGGCGGAGAGAGATACCAAGTGAAAGTGCAGCTCCGCATTGCAGGGCGTGAATTTCAGAGTGAATTCAGGTTTAATGAGATATTGGGCTTGACCCACAGCAAGTGACACAGGATCAGATGCCAATTCATTAAGGCATTGTTTTCCTGCAGTGGCAGAAACATGATAAGAGTAAACGGATAAAGTAAAGAAAGCCTTGCATTTATATAGCACCTTTCATGACCTCAGGACGTCCCAAAGCGCTTTACAGCCAACGAAGTACTTTTGAAGTTGTTGTAATGTAAAGTAAAAACCCAGGCGTTGTTTCATTTTGTGTGGCTGAAAGAAAATGTTTCCAAATTCTACTGATTTCCCTCATTTAAATGTCTCCTTCCCACTTCCAGCTGCCCGACACCGCCCACTGTCCCCAGACTAAGATGTTTGGAAAAGAGACCAAACGCAGGTTGGGTGACCGCTTTGCGGAACACTGCCGTTCAGTCCGTAAGGGGGACCCCGAGCTCCCGGTGGCCTGTCACTTTAATTCACCGCTCCATTCCCACTCAGACCTCACCGTCCTCGGCCTCTTGCATTGTTCCACGGAAGCTCAGCGTAAGCTCGAGGAACAGCACCTCATCTTCCGATTAGGCACTTTACAGCCCTCTGGACTCAACATAGAGTTCAACAATTTTAGATCATAACCTCGGCCCCTATCACATATATATATATATTCTTTTTTTTAATCCACAATTTTTGTTTGTGTTTTTTTCTTCCTCCCTCCCACATGGCAGCTGTCTTTCATTCTGCCAGCGCAATTCACACCCCATCTAGAGCCATCCTTTGTTTCTTAACCTGTCCCATTACCACCTCCTCTCGCCTTGAATGTCTCTTAATCTCTCCTGCTTTCTATCCTATCACTGACCTTCCCTTTTGTTCTTTCATCCCCTCCCCCTTTTCCCAGCCCCTAAACCTGCTTCCCATTTCCTGCTTTTTTTCCAGTTCTGACGAAAGGTCATCGACCTGAAACGTTAACTCTGTTTCTCTCTCCACGGATGCTGCCCTGGCCTGCTGAGATTTTCCAGCACTTTCTGTTGTTGTTTGGAAAGCAAGCTCGCCCAGGCTTTCCAATAAGGGTTCACGGTCGAATAATTAAAGATGGGTTTTCCATTGACACAAATGGAAGCACACTATTCGGGGGGCGGGGAATACCGAAAAATACAAGAATGGGCACTTAAAGGCCTGAAATATTTACTGGGGGAAATCTGCAGGTCTCCTCAAAGCCCTGCAGCCCCCAGGCTTCCATGAGTCTGCTGGACACTCAGCATCCAGACCACCCAAAACAAACCAGCGCTCTTGCATAAGCAAATAAAACTCCCGCCTACTTAAGATGAGAGCATCAAACGTCGATCCCAGGCCTGACCGGAAATTGGAGCATAGCCCTAAATGAGTTGAAATTCAATGGGGCTGATTTCTTGTCAGATTTCCTGCAATTAAGGGTGGAAGCAAGAAGAAAAGTGGCCCCATTGTGGTTGGGATACCTCCAAGGAAGCATCCAGCATTGTGGTTAGTCAGGCATTCGCACATATTAGTAACATCATGGGGCCCGCTGTCCCAGCTTCCTTGAGAAGAGGAGCCTCCACCAGCACTAATCACCTGCCAAAGTGAGACCTGCAGATTCCAGTGTCTAGGTACCAGAATGTGTGCACAGAACATCTCTGGTGCAGCATAGCCTGCCTGGTCGCTCTCTGTTGGTCCAACTCTTCCTCAAAACACCTTAGATAGGGGAAAACCCACTGCTGCCAGCATTAATGATGTGGGCAATAAAAACCAATTAGAACAATTGGCACAAAGGCTCATGGTAACCTAAGTGTTAGCAGAGGAAAAAAGAAGAAAAATAGCTAAGCAATGGCTGAAAAACACTCATTATTATGTTCTTCCCATGACATTTCCTGGCAACTCTGGACAATCCATCCATTTCAAATGGGCCTGACACCGAATGGACGTGCTGCATGCTGAAACATTGGCAAATGGTGTGCAGGATGTCCCTGCCCCAAATTAATATGTAACCTAAGGTCCTACCTGTTTGGGAACACAAAATATACATCCCCAAATTGGGCAATCGCCAATCAAAAAATGCTCCCTGCTGTGCCTTGGTTCTGTGAATGCCTTTCTGTCACTAGCAGTTAAACAATGTACAACAGTGGATTGATTGAGTGCCCTCAGCAATCAGAGAACGAACCTTTTATTCATACTCTCTGTCTCCTACACCCAGCCAATTAACAACCTATGTCACAAAGTTACCTCCAATTCCATGTGCACTCATTTTTGTTAATAATTTTTGTTAATGTGGAACTGTATCAAATGCCTCTGGAAGTCCATATAGACAAGACACTCTCCTATCCACCTAGTGACCTTCTCAAAAAATTAAACTGGATTATCCTGAGAGTTGCAGGGGAAAGGAGATGCAATTGGTGGTAAGAGAGTGAAGCTTATAGCTTGGCCTTCCTGATGCTGAGTTGGGACTCATCAGGCCTTGGTGTCGGACAAGCAGTCTGTCTCTGCAGAGGTAATCGAGAGGTTATGAGAAGTGCTGGAGATGTTTAGGGAGAGATTGGTGGAGAGGTTATCATCATTGTATATGTTAAAGCTGACTTGTGCTTGTCAATGATATCACCAAGGGGCAGCATGCAGATAAGGAAGAGGAGAAGGCTAAGGATAGGTCTGTGGGCGACCCTACAGCTAGCCCATTTGGCCAGACAGCCCTGCCTCCAGTGCTAATCCCTCAACATTTGGAGCACAATCAACACTGAGAAATCACAATACAAAAGGGATAAACGTGTCAGACAAACAATGTAAACAAGTACACAAGTAGCTCTATGCAGCTAAATAAAATTGATGCATTTTCATTATATCTTGCAGTCTGTCATTCTTTCATGGGTGCAAAAAAGAAAGTGTCAGAGGGTTGATAACCTGTTCCCAGCTGCACTCACAGGGAACGTGGGATCACAGAGCTAGCCCGTAGATGCTTGAAAGACAAACAAAGTGGCTGACTTCTAAGATGTTCCTAGTGGTGCCTGGCAGCTCCTAGTGGTATAACATTTGAAGGCAGTGGTGACCTTCACTGCCACTGCAATGTGGATAGTTGACTGTCTGCAGTCTTTGTGGAGCAGATGGGAAGTCTCAGTTACGGCCTCCCTAGTGAGCTTCCGCCTTCCTCATGTACGACTCCTTCGCCATGCCCAGCTTGCTGACTCTTGCACTCTTGACCCACTTCCTGGCAAAGTAATCTGCTGTAAGTCATATAACTCCCATTCTCTCTGCTCTCTTGGTCCATCCACTGATGTAATGCATCTTCCAATACTTGCTGCTCTTGTGCGCTCATGTCTATTTCACTTCATTCACCAGTGTGGTGATACCTGTACTATGAAATATATCCCATCATTAAGCTCACTAATTCCACCTCTTACCCCCAGCTAAGGAAATCTGCATGAGTTATCTGCACTATTAAGGACCTTAGCAAGGCCCGAAGTAACAAAAATGATCCTTTTTACTAACTTTTCGCTGCCTTTTTTTAACTTCCTTTTAGAGGAGAAGGAATGCTGAGACTGGCATTAATTGCTGAGGAAGGCAAAATAGTAAAAAGACAAAGTTAAAAGCTCGATATCTGAGTGCACGCAGCATTCGTAACAAGATAAATGAGTTGACGGCACAAATAGATACAAATGGGTATGATCTGATCGCCATTACAGAGATGTGGTTGCAAGGCGACCAGGGCTGGGAACTGAATATTCCAGGGTATATTATGATAATTCAGAAAGAAAGGAAAGGGAGGTGGGGTGGCTTTGTTGGTAAAAGATGGTGTCAGTGCAGTGGTGAGAAGTCATATTGGCTCAGAAGATCAAGATGTAGAATCGGTTTGGGTGGAGATAAAAAATAATAAGGGGACAAAGTCTCTGGTGGGCGTAGTCTACAGGCCCCCGAACAGTAGCAATACTGTTGGCCAGAGTATAAATCAACAAATAATGGAGGCCTGTAAAAAAGGTACAGTAATAATCATGGGTGATTTTAATCTCCATATTGATTGGACAAATCAAATTGGCCATGGTAGCCTGGAGGAGGAGTTCATAAAATGCATCTGGGATGTTTTCCTAGAACAGTATGTAATGGAACCAACCAGGGAGCAGACTATCTTGGATCTGATACTATGTAATGAGACAGAATTAATAAATGATCTCACAGTAAAGGATCCTCTAGGAAAGAGTGATCATAGCATGGTTGAATTTCAAATTCAGTTGGAGGGTGAGAAAGTTGTGTCCCAAACCAATGTCCTGATCTTAAACAAAGGCAATTATAATGGCATGAGGGCAGAACTGGCTAAAGTGGACTGGAAAAACAAATTAAAGGGTAAGAAAGTTGAAATGCAGTGGCGGACATTTAAGGAGATATTTCATAACTCTCAACAAAAATATATTCCAGTGAGAAAGAAAGATTTTAAGAGAAGGGAGCACCATCCATGGCTAACTAAGGAAGTAAAGGATGGTATCAAATTGAAAACGAAGGCATACAATGTTGCCAAGATTGGTGGGAGACCAGAGGATTGGGGAATTTTTAAAAACCAGTAAAGGATGACTAAAAAAAAATAAAGAGAGAGAAGATGAATTATGAGAGTAAGCTGGCAAGAAACATTAAAACAGATAGTAAGAGCTTCTACAGGTATATAAAAAGGAAGGGGGTAGCTAAAGTAAACATTGGTCCCTTGGAGGATGAGACTGGGGAATTAATAATGGGGAATGGGGAAATGGCAGAGACTCTGAACAAATATTTTGCATCTGTCTTCACTGTAGAAGACACTAACTACATCCCAATAATGGATAATCAAGGGGCCACAGGGAGTGGGGAACTAAAGATAATCACTATCACTAAGGAAATAGTACTTGGTAAAATAATGGGACTAAAAGACAACAAGTCCCCTGGTCCAGATGGCCTGCATCCCAGGGTCTTAAAAGAAGTGGCTGCAGAGTGGATGTATTGGTTGCAATATACCAAAATTCCCTGGACTCTAGAAAGGTCCCAGCGGATTGGAAAACCGCTAATGTAACACCCCTATTTAAGAAAGGAGGGAGACAAAAAGCAGGAAACTATAGACCAGTTAGCCTAACATCTGTCGTTGGGAAAATGCTGGAGTCCGTCATTAAGGAAGCAGTAGCAGGGCATTTAGAAAAACATACTGCAGTCAAACAGAGTCAGCATGGTTTTAGGAAAGGGAAATCATGTTTAACAAATTTGCTGGAGTTCTTTGAGGATGTAACAAGCAGGGTGGACACTGGTAAGCCAGTGGATGTGGTGTATTTGGATTTCCAGAAGGCATTTGATAAGGTGCCACATAAAAGGTTACCGCATAAGATAAGAGTTCACGGAGTTGGGGGTAATATATTAGCATGGATAGAGAATTGGCTAACTAACAGAAAGCAGAGAGTCAGGATAAATGGGTCATTTTCTGGTTGGCAAAAGGTAACTAGTGGGGTGCCACAAGGATCGGTGCTCGGGCCTCAACTATTTACAATCTATATTAATGACTTGGATGAAGGGATCGAGTGTAATGTAGCCAAGTTTGCGGATGATACAAAGATGGGTGGGAAAGCAAGTTGTGCAGAGGACTCAAAGAATCTGCAAAGGGATATAGACAGGCTAGGTGAGTGGGCAAACATTTGGCAAATGGAGTATAATGTGGGAAAGTATGAGGTTATACACTTTGGCAGGAAAAATAAAAAAGCAAATTATTATTTAAATGGAGAGAGATTACAAAATGCTACCATTCAGAGGGACCTGGGGGTCCTTGTGCATGAAACACAAAAGTTAGCATGCAGGTACAGCAAGTAATCAAAAAGGCTAATGGAATGTTGGCCTTTATTTCAAGGAAGTTGGAGTATAAAAGCAGGGAAGTCCTGCTACAACTGTACAAGGTATTGGTGAGACCACACCTTGAGTACTGCGTACAGTTTTGGTCTCCTTATTTAAGGAAGGATATACCTTGCATTGGAGGAAGTTCAGAGATGATTCACTAGGTTAATTCCAGAGATGAGGGGTTTGACTTATGAGGAAAGGTTGAGCAGGCTGGGCCTATACTCATTGGAATTTAGAAGAATGAGAAGTGATCTTATCGAAACATATAAGATACTGAGGGGGCTCGACAGTGTAGATTTAGAGAGGATGTTTCCCCTCGTGGGGAAATCTAGAACTCGGGGGCACAGTCTCAGAATAAAGGGTTGCCCTTTTAGAACTGAGATGATGAGGAACCTCTTCTCTCAGAGGGTTGTAAATTTGTGGAATTCTCTGCCCCAGAGAGCCGTGGAAGCTGGGTCATTAAATACATTTAAAGTGGAGATAGACATATTTTTGCAAGATAAGGGAGTGAAGGGTTATGGGGAGCGGACAGGGAAGTGGCTTTGAGCCCAAGATCAGCCATGATCGTATTGAATGGTGGAGCAGGCTCGAGGGGCCAAGTGGCCTATTCCTGCTCCTATTTCTTAAGTTCTTATGAACAGTCCATTGTCACTTTCTGCTGACATGCGTGCTGTTCACTTATTGTCTACCTTCTCGCTAAGATTAATGAAGCCAGGAATGTCACACCACTCAGGATTATCCTTTGGGTTTAAACATCAGCTTGTAGGATCCAGTTTTGGGCAACCAACCTTGATGCATCACTCTCCCATTTTTACAATTTGTTTATACAGAGGGAGGTTAGAGTATGGAATTCTTTGCCACAAACTCTTGTTGAAATACATTCCATGTGACCTTTCAAAAGGGAAATAGAGATCTGCGTTAAAAAGAGGAATATCAAAGGGTATGAATAGCGAGCAGAAGAGTGGGATTGGAGTAGATGGCTGATCATCCATTTACTTCACAGACTTGACTGGCTGAATAAACAGTTTCTATGTGGGATCGTCCTATGATTCTATGCTTCAGGATTCATTCTCTAAAGGCTCGCCAGGCTCTACTGTTGCTGTGGAAACCCCAGAGAGAAAACGTGCAGGCACCACCTCCCCACGTTTACTTGAAGAAGCTGTCTTTGCCCAGTGGCAGAATCATCATGCCACATCGCCGTGTGACTACGATGTCATTGGTTCCTTGTTTTCACTATAGATTGCGACTGATCGAGGGTGACCAAAGCCTCCGCAGTTGGCTGCGCGGCTACAGTGTAAAAGCACCTCTGGAGAACTGATGAAACAACCTGCTAGCAGCTGATTGAATATAAAACACATAAAACAGGATCTATAAATGTTGACCCATATCACAAGCTTTTGTTTAACTTGCTCACTCTTTGAAGGGTTGCATTACTCTTCAGCTGAACTGGTCTGCTGCCAACAGTGTTGTAATGGACTAGGCTTCGCATAAAGTTTCTGGCATCTGAGGAACAAACAGTCATTAGATTATTTGCTTTTCCCAGGGCACGTTTTCAAGAATCAATGGCCTAGAAATTCAGTAGCGTTCGCCAGCCGTTAACGCCTTAAGAGGGGTAGATTTCCAGCGCTAGGCACTTAGCGCCTGGGTGCAGTCCGAACTGTGCCTACGACCAACTTCAGTTGACATTTAGCGCCGGCGCAAAGTGTTTGCGCCCGCTCAGCTGCGCGCGCAGCTTATGACGTCATTTCGTCGTGCAACGCTGTTTGTGCGCCCCAAACCGGAAATTCAGTGGCGCCCGCCCAATGTGGGCGTGGCGCTGTTAAGAACTGTGAACTGGAATGCAGCAGAGGCCCTGCGTGCCTCGGGGAGCGCTAATTAAAGGGCACTTAGACTGAACTATAAAGGCCAGCCATTTTGCTGCCATGACTTTAGTGCTTTGGATTTCTGGACAGAGACCAAGGAACAGACCTTACTGATTTGGGACAACATAGGAGAGGTATTTTTGGCTTCTGGCCAGAGCTTGGAAATTAGACTCATTGTGATTTCACTGTTTGCAAGTTTATTATGGGGGCTGCATGGGGTTCCAACCCTCAGTTCCAGCATTATGTGCGAAGGGCTCGCAGACGCTGTGTGAGAGGACCAGCCATGCCTAGACGCAGAGGGGCCATCAGGCATCAGCAACGTAGGCCTTACCCACTCAGGGAATACCGGCAGCAGGTGTCCTATCTCACCATGACTGCCGCGCATTGTGTTAAGAGGCTGCGCTTCAGAAGGGAGGTGGTTGCAGAGATCTGCCAGCTGCTTCACAGAGATCTGCGTCCACAGCTGATGTGCAGGACGTCTCTGTCGGTGGAAGTGAAGGTCACGGTGGCTCTGAACATTTATGCAAGCGGCTCCTTCCAAGCCGCTGCTGGGGACATAGCGAACATCTCCCAGTTCGCCGTGCATCGCTGCATCCGGCAGGTCACCGATGCCCTTTTCGCAAGGAGACACCAATTCATCTCCTTCCCCATGACCCTAGAGAGGCAGGAGCAGCGTGCAGTCGGATTTGCCAGGATCGCCGACTTCCCCATGGTGCAGGGCGCCATTGACTGCACGCATGTGGCTATGCGGGCACCTATCGACAATGCCGAGGATTACCACAACCGGAAGGGCTACCATTCCCTCAATGTACAGCTGGTGTGTGACCACAGGCAGCGCATCCTAGCTGTCAATGCCCGCTTTCCAGGAAGCAGCCACGATGCATTTATCCTGCGCCAGACTACTGTGGCTGACATGTTCGAGGCACAGCCTCCACCAAGGGGATGGCTTATTGGGGACAAGGGCTACCCTTTGTGTACATGGCTCATGAACCCGCTCCGCGCGCCCAGCACCCCTGCGGAGGAGGCATACAACGAAAGCCATCAAGCCACAAGGAACATCATAGAGCAAACGATTGGCATCCTCAAGCAACGGTTCCGCTGCCTGGATCATTCCGGCGGATCTCTACAGTATTCGCCGGATAGAGTCTCCCAGTTCATCGTCGTTTGCTGCATGCTGCACAACCTGGCTATCCGCAGGACTCAGGCACTGCCACCTCGCGTTGGACCACCACCTCAGGAGGACGAGCAGGAGGACCATGAGGAGGAGGAGGAGGAGGAGGAGTACCAGCCCAGGAGGGAGCCACAAGGTCCAAGGGCCGTCCGCCGGCGGCTTATTGAACGACACTTCTAGGCCCCCTCTCAGGGAATGGCTTGTGGCAATGAACGCACCTGAATGCAGCCGCTCCGCAAGCCCTCAGCCGGTTAACGCAACAACCACTTGAAACATGACACCTGGACAAGCTGAATAAATAAAAAGCTTTATTTAACAAACTCAGGGCCCTTCCCACATGAAACAGAAAAACAGACAAGACCCCCAAAAAACAGTCAAAAACATATCTCACTCCCACAACCTGGGGAGGAATAACAAAAATTGTCCTTCCAATTGGCCTTCATCCTCGGCCTTACCAAAATAAGCCCCGCCCCTCCAGGCAACACACTCTACTTGGTGTGCCGAGAGGGCGAGTCCTTGTGCAGGCTTCTCCGGCCCCTGCCCGACCTGTTGCTCCGCCTCAACCTGGGCCCTGTGGGTGTTGCAAGGCTGGGGGAAGGCTCCTGAGGGGCACAATGCGTGACGGCAGATGCCCTTGGGGGTCGGCCTAGACGAGGTCCGGCCCTGGAGGGGCCGGCTGCTGACTGCTGCAGCTGTGGCTGGCCAGCATCAGTCTCTCCAGCAGCTTGCCGCACCTTGGCTGGGGGAGTGGCAGTGGCAGCTGCAGCAATGGGGGCAAGCTGGCTGATGCCAGGCGCTCGCTGGTCGCCAGAGACACTGGCACTCGGCCGGCCTGGCACTGCAGCAAGTGCAGCAATCTGGTGAAGGCCAGACCGCTGTGCTGCAGCAGGGCGGCGGGTGCCCTGGCGATGCTTCCGTGACACAGCGAGTGTGGCAGAAGTGAGTGCGCGAACTGCCCTGGTCTGTGCCTGCATCAGATCAGCCAGTGTCTGGACGACACCACTCATGAACTCGCGACTCGCGTCCTGTGCTGCCGCGAGTTGGTCGACACCCCTGGCCTGTGCTGCCGCGAGTTGCTCGACACCCCTGGCCTGTGCTGCCGCGAGTTGCTCGACACCCCTGGCCTGTGAGTCCCCGAAATTGGCCACACTATGAGCCAGGGACTCAATGGCCTGAGGCAACTGTCCCACAACCCCCATGAACTCGTTGTGGCGCCGCTCCGAGGCCGCGGACATTTCATCAAGGAGGCGCACCTCCTGGGCGAGGACCGTCTCCGGACTGGAGGGCGGACTCTCCCTCTGGGGAGAAGGCCGCCGAGCTGCCCGACCCTTCCCGCCTGCTTGGACGCCACTGGGCCCAGCAACTGCCCTCCCCTGCAACACTTCCCCCCTCTGGGGAGAAGGCAGCCGTGCTGCCCGACCCTTCCCGTGTGCCTGGACGCCACTGGGCCCAGGAGCTACACCCCCCTGCAACACTTCCCCCTGGCTCTCCTCCAGGCAAGATGTGTCCCCTCCATTGCCATCCCCTGGCGCGGATGAGGGTTCCCCCGATGTGCCGCCTTCCTCTTGGTCCTCGTCGTCCTCCTCTTCCGAGGGACTGGCACTCTCAGCTTCAGGGACCTCCTCCTCACCAGCTGAAAGCAGGAAGGCACAAGAGTAGCTTTAGAGTGAGGACAGGGCGTCAGCGAGGGAGGCATGAGTAGTGCCATTATGCGCAATGGTGGGACAGTGGCAAAGGATGTAGATCTGAAGCGCAAGGGGAACCAGAGAGGTCCAAACGGTCATGTCCTTACCATTGGGTCCCAGCACAGGGTCGGCATCTCCAATAGCAACGGGGCCAGTCACCCGGCCACGCACGAGTCGAGCCACGCTCTCCTCCAGCTGACTGAGCTGCTGGAACTGGGGACGGCCTCCCCCGGTGACAGTCTGGCTCTTCAAATTCCGCGCCAGCTTGGCCTGCAAGAGAAAGGACGGCCTCTAAGTACAGTGTGGTGCCCTGTTGTTGTGTGCACTGCCTCCCATGGTCGAATAGCTTGGCCAGTGTGTTAAGTGCAGAGAGTGCTATTGATGATCATGCCAGTGCCATAGCTGCGGGAGGAGGGCTGGCCATTAGGCCTTTGAGGTCCCTTTGCCCATGATGTGAGGTGCACATGCAAGGATGAGGAGGACACTGGAAAGGGTACTCACCCTGACCAACCGACTGAGGTCGTTGAACTTCTTGCGGCATTGGTCAGCAGTCCTGGGGACATCGCTGTTGGCTGACACCCTCAGGGCGATTTCCCTCCAGGCTCTCCTGTACTGCCTCCTGGGAGCCTTCTTGCCACTGTCCGGGCACAAGATCTCTCTGTTCTTTTCCAACCCCCTAAGCAGCACCCTCAAAGCATGCTCTGAGAAGCGCTGCGCTCGTTCACGGGCCTTCTGCATGGCTTCAGGCGCTATTTGGGTCCACCAGCAGTGTTCAGGCCTAGCTGCAGGGCTCCACTATCCAGGGCGTGGCTGCAGACAAAGTCGACCCTTCCCCCTTTAAGAGCTGGCCGGCGTCAGGGTGTCTGCTGTCAATCAAAACATGACCGCACCTGCGCTGCGCCCGGCCTCGGCGTTATCAGTCCGCACCGCCGGCTTAGCGCCTAAAGATAGGAGTGCAACGCCAGTTTCAGCGCTCGCCCAAACTCCTTGGCCAAAGCTACTGAATTTCGGCGAAGTGGCCTCCACTTTCCGGCGGGCGCTAACTTTAGCGCCCGCCCGACTTTACCGCCCCAAAAGTGGCTATACTGAATTTCTAGGCCAATGACTGTTTATAAAAATTCAAAGCCTTTGTACTTACCACTACTAGATAATGTTTGAAAAGTCTGTCGAGTTACAAATTGTACCCAGCTGGTCTGTGTCTCTGTGTTTGACTACTAGTTTCAGGATGTAAATACTCAGGCTGCTGGTGAAAATTTAGATAAGTTGCTATGTGGAAAAACCTGCAGCACAGGGTGGGTGTGGAACATGTCACACATAGAAAATAGATGGAAAACTTAACAGAGGTTCATACAACTCTCTTTCAGCAGCTGGGGTAGGGTGGTAATCCAATACTTTGTGGGTGCTCAACTGTCCAAGTGGTGGTCATTTTTAAACTGATTGTAGTCACCGTTGTAATTGCAGCCAGTTTACACAGAGCAAACTCCCACAAACCAGATCATCTGTTTTAGCGATGCTGGTTGAGGGATAGATATCAAGGCCAGGACCCTGGGGAGAATTCCCTTGCTCTTGTTTAAATAGTGCCATGGGACCTTTTACATCTATCTGAGAGGGCAGATGGGGCCTTGGTTTAACTTCTGCACTGAAATGTCAGCCCAGATTATGTGCTCAAGTCTCTGGAGCGGGACTTAGAACCCACAATCTTCTGACTCAGGCGAGAGTGCTACCCACTGATGGATGGGTGTGAATCTACAGCAGCCCACTCTTAAGAAGGTGCACAGACTGCATCTCTGGTGGCAGTACGAAACAATTAGACAGTGTTCTGGCTTCTAGACCTTGGTGTCCAGGATGCAATGTCTTTCAAGGCTTTCAGGATCTGATAGCTGCCTTTATACCATCCAGCCCACTGTTATATTGTATATTCTTTGGGAGGGGGAAGTATCTTGAGGGGAACATCCTTCTCAAATGCTGCCTCACTCTTCTTTCCTCCATCCCCTCCTGCTGCTTCTCCTCCTCCAATATAATGACAAACAAAGGAATGCTCAATGGGACCTCCATACCTGGTCCTGAGAACCTCTCACTACAGGTAGGGGCAAAAATGTCCTGAGGTCTCAGATTTCTTTAGCCAGGCAGTTCAGCATGCTTATCCCTGAGTTGGAGTTCCTAGTCTAGGATGATATCCTACTGCAGTACTAAGGGATTGCTGCATTGCTGCACAATTCCTTCAAAGTAGACAGTAAACTGAGGCCCCATCTGTCTGTTCAGGTTTGGGTTGCCAACAACTATTTCCCAGCCCCAGTAGTCAATTATATCAGTTTCTGCACTCTTTAAGCTCAAAAGTTCCTCACTTCTGCCAGCCTCAACTGATCCTAGCAACTGGTAGACCTTATAAATCCCAGGGTAGAATTTCCCCGGAGGCTCTCCTGACCTCTTGCCGTAACTTCGATGGTAGATTGGTGGAAAACCCGGATAAATGGTGATTAGAGCGTTTCTCCTGATCAGCTGCTAGCAAGTTGTTTTTCCAGTTCTCCAGAGGTGCTTTTACACTGATCTTCCACTGATGATACGGCGGACAATTAGGAGACGCCCCTCCCTCCCACCGTGGAAATTCCAGGCGACCGTTCTGTTACCCCTAGTGCGTTGCAAGTATCTAGAATTTCAGCGCCTAAGTGCTCATCTAATTTATTTAAATGAGCTCTGTGGCGACTTGCCGGGTGGAGATCACAGAAGGAGCTCAGTCGTGATTGCAAATTTGGCTGCATCACATACAGGGCAGAAAACCAGCGGAAATGGCTCCTGCCCCAATTTCCAAGCTAGATAGAGTTGCGCTGAATGTATGCTGAAAACAATGAGCAATATTTGGACCAGTAACGGTAGGACTTTTATGTGAGAGAAACTCTAGGAATTTTTGATGGTTGACAGCAAGACTCGTTATTCAGATCATGCCAGCAACAAGCTGCAAAAAGCTTTCTTCAGTAAGAAGCAGGTGGTCATCCCACTCGCTGTGCCTTCTATTTATATTTAGGTTTGTATGTAGAGTTCTCAGTAGAAATGCTGTTTGATCAGTGCATAAATATTTCAGTTTGTTGTTCCAAATTATGCAAAAAGATGAAATCTGTTTTGAATTTCTTATTTCAGAATGAAACCTTTGCTGACAGAGAAAGCCTGTTTTCTGCTTTGTTTATACTTGTGAATTCCAAAGCAATCACTATTTGCATAAAGCCTTTACCTAGCTGCAGTTGTGAAGGGAAAAATAATGATTTTCTAAATTCTTTCACTGAGCTGCGCACCCCTCCCCTGCTTCCACACCCTCATGAAAACATGTAAAACATGAACTTTTAATGTTTTTTGAGGTAATTTTTGACAGGAAAAGCAATATGGAGTAGAATTTCCCTGGGGAGTCTCGCAAACTTCCGCTGTGACTTTGGCGGAAAATTGCAGAAACAAAAAAAAAGGCCAGGGCGCCGGGAGATTTCCCTGCCTCTCTTTGGACAAGTGCCATGGGACCTTTTACGTCTACCTGAACTAGAGTTGCCAACTCTGGTTGGATGTATACCTGGAGGTTTCATCACATGACTGTAAAGTCCACGCCTCAATAATACACGGATTTCGGGAGAACAGTTTAACAGGTACTTTACTGAACAAGAGGCAGCTTGAAACTGAAATTACAGAAGCCTGCTAGGGCCTTTTATACAGGGGTGGTCACTGCCAGTACTGCAGTCTAAGACCAGTTATTCCCTTAAAGGTACATACACAACAATTCCTCCCCTTTTAGATAAACAGTACATAACATTCATTTAACAACTAAATAATAACTAATTACAATTACAATTTTCTCAGTAATATATATATCAACTGAAATAGTCATTTATAAGTTCAGTCTTTGAGGAGGCTTCCTGATCCGGACTGGATAGCGCCTTTCTCGAGTATCCTGTTCTGGCAGTGGAGTCAATTCTGGCTCATTGTCATTGGTTGGTTCGTCAGCTTCCAATACCCCTGCTTCTGAGGTAGACGCAATCTGTACTTCGGGCTCATTACCAGGTGCACATGCTTGTGGTACAGGTTTGGCTTGTTCCTGTGACTCTAGAATCTGGTCAGCATGGCGTCTCACGATGCTCTCTCCAACGTCCACTGTGTACATTAGTGGTCCCTGCTGTGTGCATATCATGCCTGGCTGCCATTTTTCTGTTCGGTAATCGCGGGCCAAGACTGGTTGCCCTATCTTGAAGCTCCTGGTTGGCTTCTCATTTATGTGCTGGAACTGCTTATCCTCAGCATCTCGTCTTATGTTTGGTTTGAGCAAATCCAAGCGACATCTTAGTCTCCGGTTGAAAAACAGTACGGCTGGAGTTTGGTTGGTTACTGCATGTGTCGCATTCCGGTAAGCAAACAGGAAGTTATCCACCTTGTGTTGCAGTGGTATGTCATCATTATACATTGCCTTTATGGCCTTTTTAAAGGTCTGAACAAACCTCTCAGCCAATCCATTTGTGGCTGGATGATATGGGGCAGATGTGTAATGTTTCACCCCATTATTCTTCAGGAACCTCCGGAAATCCTCAGACACAAACTGTGGGCCATTGTCGGAACAGATCTGTTCTGGCAACCCATTCCTGGCGAAGATGGTCCTTAGGATTGCAATAGTTTTCTCCGTGGTGGTGGAGGACATTTTATTGACCTCTGGCCATTTCGAATGGGCGTCCACAGCGATTAGAAACATTGAGTCCATAAATGGACCAGCGAAATCAATGTGTACCCGTTGCCATGGAGATGAGGGCCACTCCCATGGATGTAGCGGGGCCTGTGGTGGAGCGTTTTGGACCTTCTGGCATCCTGTGCATCTCTTGGTCATATCCTCGATTTCTTTATCGATTCCCGGCCACCACACAAACGCCCTGGCTAGGCTCTTCATTTTTACCCCTCCCAGATGACCCTCGTGAAGCTCATTGAGTACTCTATCTCTCAACTTGGGTGGAATTACCACTCGGGATCCACACATCAAGGTTCCCCGGCACACTGACAGCTGTTCCCTCCTTGGCGAGAATGCTGGCAACAGTGAGTCGCCATATGCTGGCCATCCCTTCACCGTCAAATCATAGACCGGAGAGAGTGTCGGGTCATTTTGGGTTTCCTTCTCAATACTTGCGTTTGTAACAGGCAAACATTCGACTATGGTCGCATGGAATATCTCCACCGGGTCCACTGCAGGTGCTTCTTCCGCCATAGGCAACGGTAGGCGCGACAGCCCATCAGCGTTTCCATGTTGTTTCGTACCTTTGTACTCTATGTCATACTGATGTGCCCCTAGAAAAAGTGACCATCTTTGCAGCCGTTGCGCCATCATCACCGGAACGCCCTTCTTTGGGTTAAAAATTGAGACCAGGGGTTGATGGTCAGTCAGTAGGGTGAATTTCTGCCCGTGCAGATAGTGATTGAACTTCTTCACCCCCCACACCAGGCTGAGGGCCTCCCTGTCAATCTGGGCGTAGTTATGCTCAGCTGAGGTTAGCGAGCGCGATGCAAAGGCTATTGGCCTCTCTGAACCGTCACGGAATTTGTGTGACAGCACCGCTCCAATGCTGTAAGGTGACGCATCACATGCCAACCGAATCGGTAGTGTTGGGTTGTAGTGGGCCAATACTTCTTTTGAAGTGATTTGGCATTTACATTCCTGAAAGGCACGCTTACACTCATCACTCCATTTCCATGTTACACCAGTTTGAAGGAGGGCGTTCAGTGGGTGCAGAATTGTAGATAAATTCAGCAAGAACTTATGGTAGTAGTTCACCAACCCGAGGAACGACCTCAGTTGCGACACATTTTCTGGTGCTGGAGCCTTGACTACAGCCTCAATCTTGTCCGGCGACTTATGCAACCCTTCCTCATCAATCATGTGGCCACAATACGAGATTTGTCTCCTGAAGAACTCGCATTTGGGACGGTTGGCTCGTAGCCCATATTCCTGCAATCTCGTGAGCACCTGTTCCAGGTTGGCAAGGTGCTCATTGTCATTTTCGCCCGTAACCAGGATGTCGTCCAAATAACACTGGGTCCCCGGGATCCCTTGCAGGACTTGTTCCATTGCCCTCTGCCACATAGCCGGGGCTGATGCTACCCCAAATACCAGTCGATTGTACTGGTAAAGGCCTTTGTGAGTGTTTATCGTGAGGTATTTCCTAGATGCTTCTTCCGCCTCCATTTGTGGATACGCTTGAGCCAGGTCAATCTTTGTAAAACGTTTCCCTCCAGATAGTGAGGCGAAAATATATTCTATCCGCGGAAGCGGATACTGTACTGTGTGCAGGACTGGGTTCACAGTCACCTTGAAGTCCCCACAGATGCGAACCTTCCTTGGCTCCCCAGGCGTGCTGCTCAATGCTTTCTTCATTACAGGAACGATGGGTGTGGCCCACTCGCTCCAGTCCACCTTAGACAGCACCCCCGAATGCTCCAGACTCTCCAGTTCAGCTTCCACAGCTGGGCGTATCGCGTATGGCACTGGTCTGGCCTTGAAAAATTTTGGGGTTGCGTTATCCTCAATCTTTATGGTTGCCTTTACTCCTTTTAGAGTCCCAAGTCCTTGTTGGAACACCTCTTCTGCGTCAGATAGAATTTGTGACAGACGTCCAGGTGCGACGTCATCATCTTTTTTGTCAGTCACAGTTAGTGCCAGAATGGAATGCCAATCCAATTGTAGTCTTCGGATCCATTCACGTCCCAATAATGGTGGTCCTCCATCTCGTAGTATATACATGTATAGTTTCTGTGTTTCCTTTCCGTTATATTCAACTGGCACCCTTATTTTTCCTCTGGGGTAGACCTTTTGCCCCGTGTATGTCTTCAATACAATGGACGTGTCCTTTAAGGGTATGTGTGAGAATAGCCGCTCATAGTCTCGTCAATTCATGACAGTTAGTGCTGATCCTGTGTCCAATTCCATCTTCACTGGGGACCCTGCTATCATGAGGGTGACCCAAATGGTTCGGTGATCTTCTTTTGTGATCACGTTGTGTAACTTTAAGCAACTTAGTCGCCTGCTCCCGGAGTCCTTATCACTATCCTGATCTTCTGAACTACTATCTGTCAGTTTCTTTACTTTCCTGTACTGTTTCTTAGTAGTTCTTGTCGCGTTGGTCTTCTTTCCTGACCTGCAGACTCTTGCTAAATGTCCCATTTTCCCGCATTGCCTGCATATTTTGTCTTTAAACCAGCAGTCCTTCTGCTCATGGGTTGTTCTGCCGCAGCGATAGCACTTTTCAGCTCCATACGCCATTTCGTTAGCGCTGTATTCTTGTGATTTCTGTTGTATTTCCGCAGCTCCCCGTGCTGCTGCGGCGACCCACAGCTTTGGCGCGTCTCGCTTTCCTTCCCCCCCGTTTAGTTTCTCTCCGCTGTCCTGTTCTTGAGCACCGACCGCGCCCTGTGCACTCCACCCTCTCTCTTGTTTTCTTTTCCCGGCGACGCTGCGCGGCCCGATTTGTAGAGCCGCTCGATCGAGCTTGAGCCCGCCGCAGTCTGGAAGGGTCAGCGCGCTACCTGCTACCAGCACGATTCGCTGGAACCACAGTCTCTCCCGCAATTCTCCAAACACCGATGGATTCTTTGGGCGGTTGCCCTCGGTCGATGCCCGTTGCTCAGACTACGACCTTCCAGGACCTTCCTTTCAGGCGAGATCCCCGTGAGATGATGCCACACTGCAGGTGAGTTCAAACTTACTCGTCGCCACTGTAAAGTCCGCGCCTCAATAATACACGGACTAAGGGAGAACAGTTTAACAGGTACTTTACTGAACAAGAGGCAGCTTGAAACTGAAACTACAGAAGCCTGCTAGGGCCTTTTATACAGGGGTGGTCACTGCTGGTACTGCAGTCTAAGACCAGTTATTCCCTTATAGGTACATACACAACAATTCCTCCCATCTCCAACTGCCCCGCCCAGTCAAAGAGCCTTTCTCCCCCTTCTCCAATATTTTTATAACTAAGGACGCAATCTTGCCAGCCTTGGGAGGTGGGAGTGCTGGGGAAATGGCAGAATCTGGGGGCGGGTGCCCAACCCGCCTCCATGCCATCTTCCCGGGAGGCGGGTAGCCCTTCTGCACCGGGTCCCGTCTCCTTGGAGGCGGGAAGGGATTACATCCACTTAACTGCCTGTTAACAGGTAGTTAACAGGCAGAAAATAGGATTATCCCCTTTTTGCCCTCAGAAGTGCAGGCTTCCCGAAGGCTCTGAACCCCGACAGGTCACTGAGGCGAGTAAGGGGTCTGCGGGGGTCGGAGGGGTCCAAAAGTGTGCTGTGGAGGTGAGTGATGGGTGCAAGTGTGGAGAGTTGAGTATTTGAAGTAAGTGGCAAGTGTTAGAAAAAGTTTACTTACCTTTGTTTCTTCCTGCAGGCTTCAGTCGGTGGGTATGCGGAGACAGATGGCCGTTGCATTCTCCATCTCATTTCTGCAAAAGAGGTTTGATGAGGTCTTCAATTCAAGACCTCATCAAACTACAGAGAATGTCACTGTTTGACAGCTTCACAGAGCTGTCAAACGATGACAATTCATCTGTCAAAAATTTTTGACAGATGAAACATCATACGTTGACGTTCTCTGCAACCAGCTTTCCCTTAATTGGCCTGCTAAGCCCGCTGACTGGGCTTAACAAGGTCAATCAAGGGAAAATAGCGTGGGTTGGCCAGAAGTTGATGGAGGCGGGACTGAAACCCGACAAGTGGGAGTCCCGATTCCAAAATCTCCCCATTGAGAAAATCACCCCCTAAGTGTTCAAAGAAAATGAAAGACAAATACACAATTTTTTTTAATGACCCAATGATTTTTCTCCTGCTTTGCTTGTAGCAGTGTCC
This sequence comes from Somniosus microcephalus, assembly GCF_052327205.1. NCBI lineage: Eukaryota > Metazoa > Chordata > Chondrichthyes > Squaliformes > Somniosidae > Somniosus > Somniosus microcephalus. Next base: position 24,145,606 of record NC_140988.1, read on the forward strand.
AGGGCATTAATCTTTAATTCCTGGAGACTCCAGGCCAAAGCTGGAGGGTTGGCAAACCGAACCTGAATAGACAGATGGGGCCTCAGTTTAATGTCTACGTCGAAGGACAAAATGTGCAGCAATGCAGCAATCCCTTAGTACTTCACTGGAATATCATCCTAGGCTAAGAAGTCCAACCCTCACAGCCTTCTCACCCAGGGGTGAGAGTGCTACTCTCTAAGTCAGATGACTTTTCCTTCTCTTTAAGCTGATGCTATTCACCGCTGTTGACATATTTGAATATTCCAACAATGGGCTCACTGCCAGAGAGACAACAACTGCAGCTGTTGTATACTTCGGGACCCAGTCAGAGATTTATCTGCAGAAGTGCTGGGTTTCCAGGCCTCAGTCCTCTGTTGTCCTTAAACTATAATTGCCCTGGAACCGTGCTGCTGTAATGTTCAGGATTCGCCTGTTTTACATGCTTCAATGGACTCGCAAAGCGGCGGAATGTTTAACAGACTGCGTTTCCAGACTTTAGTCCCATATCTGGTCTTCTCGGGGTTGAAGGCTGATTGAACATCAACTTTAGCTCAACGTTGACTTGGAATTGAGCTAATGAAGGCTCATCAGGAAACGACCGAGCGTGTGCTCTGACATCAGAGTATTTTCAGCTCCGAGCACTCATTTAGCGTTAGGATCAGAATTCATAGGCACTGGCTCGGAAAACCTGTGGGCTGCAATCCTGCTGGTTTTGCTGGGATCGTGCCCATCAGCCCCATCGAAGTTTGTGTGGTAAGTGGGAGGGCACCTAGTTCACATGGGGTTTGCGGGCGCCCACACTACTACATGTGCTTCTCCAGTGACCGCCAGCCCCATACAGTAAGGGACCAATCCCACTTCCGTTTTAATTACTTTTTCTTCAGGGTCCAGTTTGCTTCCCTAGCCTGAGCCTTGCCCCCCTAATGGTAGGGCCTGCTTGCACCCATTTGAAGACTGAGGCTGTTCATGAGTTGCCAGCTTTTTGATGCCCTTTTTTTTTAAGGTGTTGGCCTGCTTTTGTTACTTTTCTAGGTTGTTGAGCATGGAATATTTACAACTGGCTGTCGAGTTGGTTCTTTGAGTATCTGACTGTAGAACTCGTGCTGCAGTTGATTTGGGAAAGAGTAAGGATGTTGAGTGTACTGCAGCACCGACAATATCTCTTCTCACTTCACTTCTTGTAGAAATTTCTGAATATTTGCAAAGCACGGCAATAAATCTTCAAAAAAAAAGAGCAGAATTTCAGCTACTGCGATGTTAAACCCGATGATATGATATGAATGAAATACAAGTGGAGATTGTAGCTCCACTGATCCCTCTCAATTTTTATTCCATGATAATGAAAGTGCTGCGTTAGGGTAGGAAGCAAAACGAACCTGAGGGGGAAAAATATCAGCCAGGGCTCTTACTGTAACTGTATTGGAATAAAGAAAGACTTGCATTTCTATAGCACCTTTCACAACCTCAGGGAGTCCCAAAGCGCTTTACAGCCAATTAAGTACTTTTGAAGTGTAGTCACCATTGTAATTGCAGCCAATTTGCACACAGCAAACTCTCACAAACCACAGAACTTCGGGTCCCCACGGGTGAGTACATGCTGGGTACTCACACGTAGGCCCAACGAAAGTGCCGGTTTCGTGCATGCACTGCGCATGCATGGGATACCGGAACTTCCGTTCCCTTAAAGGAAGTGTTATGTTCATAAATAAATAGAAGTTTTTATTATGAACAGCTAGCTTGTGCTAGTCATTTATTCAGCCATGTTGACTTGTATACAGTAGCCATGTTGACTCTCTCGACCAGTGCCACGTGTTAAACAAGAGAACCCATATAGATGTAGCCCACTACTGAAACATACAGCTACACTTAGTGTACCATTCTAGAATGACATGTTACTGCATATCATTACAATAAGGGGTTCACAGGTCGAACGCGTGCGCTGGAGAGGCAGCGCGTACGCCTGGAACTTCCGTTTTTTTTGCAGGTTTCTCCGGGAGGGGAAGTCTCCAGCAACTACGCTTATAAAAAGCAGTCGCAAGGCCTGCTTTTACAAGGTAAGTGGTGAATTAAGTAAAATTAAAACATTTTTTCCACAGGTTTATTATTTTAAAATACTTTAAAGAAAGGTAAGTTTATTTTTAGCCCTGTTAGAAACTGTAATTATCTTTTTCAAAAATTTAAATTATTGTTTAAAATAGTTATTTTATGTAATTTATAGTTATTTTAAAAATGTAATTAAAAAAAAATTATTTGAAGTTTTAGTTATGTTTTGGGGCTGAATTGTATTCACAGATTTGACAGCTCTTCCTGTCAAATCTATGAATACAGATTCCCTGCTACCATTGGCTCTCCATGGCCCACGTGATCCCAGGGGATGCTTCGAATTAACTGCGCCCCTGGGATACGCAAGCACTGCGCGCCGGCAGTTGGAGCAGGCCCAGGATCAGAATCCCACGCGGGCCTACAGCACAACGGCCGGCGTGCTAGGTAAGTGCAGGTCGGAGGCTTGCACCTGCGGGAAGCCTCCGACCCAAATTTCTGGGCCAATCTGTTTTAAGGATGTTGGTTGAGGTATAAATATTGGCCAGGACACTTAAAAAACATGATTAAAACAAGCATATAAAAAGATGGACAGGAACAGACCAGTTGGTCCATCGAGCCTGTCCCAAACAGTCACAATGCAACTCAGCATGACAACCCCCAGTGTTCCTTTCCACCAGCAGCCATGTAATCTCCTGGGAGAGGCAAAAAGACAGATTAAAAACACCCTAGGCAAATTCAGGGGGAAAAAATCTGGGAAATTCCTCTTCGATTCCCTAAGTCGATCAGAACAAGTTCCGGAGATCACAGTGACCATGAGGTACATACCCAACATCCCACCTTCCTTTTGCACACAGTGATATTAACCACAGCAAGGAACCCATCCAGCTCCTTTTTGAACTGTTGCAGTGAATCCACACTCATCACACGAGCCAGTAATGTATTCCAAGTGTCGATACCCATGTCGATAAGTGGCATAAAGAAAAACCTCCGTATATCTAACCTAGTTCTATGCTTACAAAGCTTATATAGGGGGGAGAAATTGGGTATAGCCCCGCTTGGGGCGCTAGAGTTGGCGGAGCGCAAATTGTATTGCCAGGCGCAACTTATCGCCACCTCCAGTGATATTGGGTTTCATCACCCCTGAAGGAGATTGCGGCGTAAAAATCAGGCACTGCACAGGACTCCTAAGGCGCTAACCTGGCGGCGCTACTCAATATCTGGGCGGACGGGTGCAGCGCAGGTGCTGTCAATAATCGATGACCACGAGACATGCTGGCGCCGGCCAGCTCTTAAAGGGGCGGGTCATTTAGGTTCAGCAGCCACACTCATCGCCCTGTAGGCCTCAAAATCGGCGCTGTGCAATCTGAGGCGTTACAAACTTTGACCAGATGGAGAGGGTGAGGCAGAGAGCGGAGCGCTTTACCGAAAGGGCATTGGATACTTTGGTTGGCGCAGTGGAGCGCCGGCGAGCAGTGCTGTACCCTGACAATGGCAGGAGGCCTCATCAGAACGAATACCGCAGAGCTTGGAGGGAAGTTTGTCAAAGAGTCAACTCCAGCAGCGTGGCGCCCAGGACTCCTGTGCAATGCAGGAAGAAGTTCAACGATCTCACGCGGGTCGTTAGGGTGAGTGGCTTGTTGGCAATCTTCTTCATCCCTCCATCTGCACCTGACTTTATGGCCAGGGGGTGCGCGATGCCCCAATGGCCATCTGTCAACCAGCACCCATGGCCCTTTCTGGGAACGCACACGCACAATTCAACTCAGGGCATAATGTAAGGGCTGATCCACCATGGGGGGGGGGCATGAGATGACAACTCAGGGCATAATGTAAGGGCTGATCCACCATGGGGGGGCATGAGATGACAACTCAGGGCAGCATGTTTCATCACTTCCCGTCCTTTCTCCTGCAGGGCAAGCTGGCCAGGAACCGGAGGGAACAGATTCGTACTGGAGGGGGCCCTCCTCAGCTGCAGGAACTCACGGACCTGGAAGAAAGAGTCCACCAGATTGTTGGAGGCCGGATGAGTGGTCCTGTCACCACTGGAGCTGCCGACCCCATTGTGCACAGCGATGGTAAGGTCATCACCTTTTAGAACTCTCTCCTTCCACTTGTTCCCCACGCCAGCATGCTTTTTCAGTCTGGACCCATGTCAGAGCATTGCAGCACTCTTGCATCCCTTGCTGCCACCCTGTCCTTTCACTAAAGCCACTCTTCAACCTCCCTGCTTTCAGATGCTGCATCACCAGCTCGGGAGCCGGGCCATCAAGCTGACAGGGACACTGACTCCGGAGGCGACGAGCAGGAGGAAGCTGGACCATCCGTCCCACCCTTAGGCGAGCCAGCCCATCTGCAGACTGGGGATAGTGCTTCTCTGGAAGGGAGCGGGGGGGATGGCTCGGAGGAGGAACCAGTTGCAGGAACCAGCGGCCTCCAGCAGCGCAAGGGGGGTAGGGAAGTTCGGGAGCCGTCTCCCCGGAGGGCGCGTCAGGCCACGATGACTGCTGCACAGAGCGCAGAAGAGGTGCGTTCCCTCGCAGAAATGAGCGCCCAGGCGCGACTCAGGCACACTGAGCTGATGGCTGCAGTTGCAAGGATGCCTGAATCCATCGAGACACTGGCAAGGAGTGTGCAAGACTTCAGGGCAGCACAGGAAAGGACTGTGCAAGACTTCGGGGCAGCACAGGAAAGGAGTGCCCAGGGCTTCGGGGCAGCCCTGGAAAAGACAGCCCAGGGCATCGGTACATCACTGGAAAGGACTGTCCAGGGCGTCGGTACATCACTGGAAAGGACTGTCCAGGGCGTTGCTACATCACTGGAAAGGACTGTCCAGGGCTTCACCGAAGCACTGGCACCTGCCACACAAGTGCTGAGTGCTGCCACGCAGTCCCTCGCTGGCCTCATGCAGAGGCAGATTGAGGCCACACAAGCACTGACTGCTGCCACCCTCGATGGATCAGGCAGGATTACCCGGGGCCCTTGCAGCACCACAGCAGGCCAGCAATCTGTGGAACAGCCGATTGGTCCGCATGCTGCGGTGCTGCCCCGTCAGAGTGCCAGTGTGTCGGCCGACCACGGAGCAGGTGTCCGCTCTCAGGATGTCAGCATTCCTGATACCAATGCTGGCACGTTTCCACTGCAGCTGCCATCACCTGCAGGACAGACTGCTTCCACCCATGCCCATTTGGAGCAGTCAGCATCCAGCCCCTCCAAGCCCAGAGTCCGTCCAGGCCGTCCCTCAGGGGCATCTGCGCTTTTGAACAGTCAGCAGGCATCCCCCAGCCTTCATGCAGCCAGTGGGGTCCCATTACGGAGGAGCTGCAGGGAGGGAAGGGGCCATTCTCGCAAGAGAAGTAGATCACCATCAAAGGGGAAAGAGTAGAAGGTGCTGCTGAAACGTCCTATTTCTAGAAATCAAGGCCGTGGATGCTGGTCTGACTGTTAGTCATGTTTTGGATAGTCTCCCGGGTGTGTGAGGCACTTATGTGTTAGTTTGTTAGTTAAGCTTTCTGGTGCCATTGCTTTGTCATGTTGGAAGGAAGCACAGTTTTCAAAATAAACAAAATTTTTTATTGTCATTGGCCATGTCTGCTATTTACAATCATTGTGGCCTTCATAGGCTTTGGGTTATCCAAATGGTTCCATTCCTGGTCTTCGAATGGCACCAAGCAGTCCGTGAGAGGGGCCTAGAACCGACTCCTTATCAGCCTCAGACGGACGGCCCTTCCAGTTTCTCGGACCCTCCCGTCTTGGTCCTCCTCCTCCTCCTCCTCCTCCTGCTCCTGCTCCTCCTCTGCTAGTCCTTCAATGTCTGCTGGCATTGGCTGGGTGCGCAGGGTGGCGAGGTTATGGAGCATGCAGCAGACAACGACGAAGTGGGAGACTCTCTCTGGTGAGTACTGCAAGGCTCCTCCCGAATGGTCCAAACAGTGGAACCGCTGCTTCAGCACGCCGATTGTGTGCTCCACAATGTTCCTCATCGCCTGATGGCTGATGTTGTAGTGCTCTTCTGCAGGGGTGCTGGGCGAACGGAGCGGGGTCATCAGCCATGGGCACAGAGGATAGCCCTTGTCACCGAGAAGCCAGCCTTCTGGGTGATTCGGGGCCTCGAAAAGGTCAGCGACTGAAGTCTGGCGCAGGATGAATGTGTCGTGGCTGCTGCCTGGGAACTGTGCATTGACCGCTAGGATCAGCTGCCGGTGGTCACAGACCAGCTGCACATTCAAGGAGTGGAACCCCTTGCGGTTGCGGAACTCCTCAGGATTCTGTACAGGCGCCTGCAAAGCCACGTGCGTACAGTCAATGGCGCCTGTTGTGTATGTACCTTTAAGAGAAGAACTGATTTTATACTGCAGTACCGGCAGTGACCACACCTGTATAAAAGGCCCTAGCAGGCTTCTGTACTTCAGTCTGACGTTACCCTCTGTTCAAGTAAATACCTGTTTAATTGTTCTCCCGCAGTCCGTGTATTATTAAGGCACAGACTTTACAGTGGCGACGAGCAGGTTCGAACTCACCTGCGGTACTGCATCACCTCACGGGGATCTTTCCGAGAAGAAGTTTCTTGGAGGTCAAAGTCTGAGCAACGGGCGTCGACCGCGGGCAACCGCCCAAGGATCCATCAGTGTTCGGAGAATTGCGGGAGAGGCTGTGGAGAGCTGGGCTTGGCTCCCCAGTCAAGGTGTTCCAGCAAATCGTGCTGGTAGCAGGTAGTGCGCTGACCCTTCCGGACTGCGGCGGGCTCGAGCTCGATCGAGCGGCTCTGCAAAAGGGGCCGCGCAGCGTCGCCGGGAGGAAAAAGAGAGAGGGTGGAGCGCACAGGGCGCGGTCGGTGCTCAAGAACCGGGCAGCGGAGAGAAAATAAACGAGGGGAAGGAAAAGTGAGACGCGCCGAAGCCACGGGTCGCTGCCATTACCCTGTAGAATGCTAGGAGCAGCGTGGCAGCAAGGGGAAGAAGGAAAAGTGCGGGAGGCGCCATTTTATTCCATTGGGGAAGAAGGAAAAGCGCGGGAGGCGCCATTTTATTCCATTGGGGAAGAAGAAAAAGCATGGGAGGCGCCATTTTAAATCACCCAAGATGCCGAAGAGTGGCAGTATCACTGCTTTCGACAACGAGGTAGAAGACTGGACCACGTATGTGGAAAGAATTGAAGTGTACTGCAATGCCAATGAGGTGGCCAATGGAAAGAAGGCGTCGGTATTATTAAATTTAATGGGCGCGAGAATGTACGGCCTATTGCGAAATGTAATTACCCCAGCTAAACCAATGGAGGAAATTTTTGAAGAGATTGTTAATATCTTACAGGAACACCTAAACCCTACATCGCTGCTGATAGCAGAAAGATTCAAGTTCCATAAAAGAAACCAGCACAGAGATGAGAACAATGCTGACTATCTTACGGAACTACGCAAGTTATCGAAGCACTGCCAGTTCGGAGCAGGACTGGCAGACACCTTACGGGATAAGTTTGTCTGCGGGCTCCAGAGTGAAGGAACCCAGAAACGACTACATTCGGAAAAGGACCTGACACTAGAACAGGCTTTCAGCGTGGCAGTATCCTATGAAGCAGCAGCACGGGGAGCTGCGGAAATACAACAGAAACCACAAGAATACAGCGCTAACGAAATGGCGTATGGAGCAGAAAAGTGCTATCGCTGCGGCAGAACAACCCATGATCAGAAAGACTGCTGGTTTAAGGACAAAGTATGCAGGCAATGCAGGAAAATGGGACACATAGCAAGAGTCTGCAGGTCGGGAAAGAAAACCAACACGACAAGAACTACTAAGGAAAAGTACAAGAAAGTAAATAAATGACAGACAGTAGTTCGGAAGATCAGGAGAGTGATAACGACTCTGGGAGCAGGAGACTAAGTTGTCTAAAGTTACACAACGTGATCGCAAAGGAGGATCACCGAACCATTTGGGTCACCCTCATGATAGGGTCCCAAGTAAAGATGGAATTGGATACAGGATCAGCCCTAACTGTCATGAATTGACGAGACTATGAGCGGCTATTCTCACACATAACCTTAAAGGACACGTCCATTGTATTGAAGACATACACGGGGCAAAAAGTCTACCCCAGAGGAAAAATAAGGGTGCCAGTTAAATATAACGGCAAGGAAACACAGAAACTGTATCTATATATACTACAAGATGGAGGACCACCATTATTGGGACGTGAATGGATCCGAAAAACACAATTGGATTGGCATTCCATTCAGGCGCTAACTGTGACTGACAAAAAGGATGATGATGCCACACCTGGACGACTGTCACAAATTCTAACTGACGCAAAAGAGGTGTTCCAACAAGGACTTGGGACTCTAAAAGGAGTAAAGGCAATGATAAAAATCGAAGATAACGCAAACCCAAAATTTTTTAAGGCCAGACCGGTGCCGTACGCGATCCGCCCAGCCGTTGAAGCAGAACTGGAGAGTCTGGAGCGTTCGGGTGTGCTGTCCAAGGTGGACTGGAGCAAGTGGGCCACACCCATCGTTCCTGTAATGAAGAAATCATTGAGCAGCATGCCTGGGGAGCCGAAGAAGGTTCGCATCTGTGGGGACTTCAAGGTAACTGTGAACCCAGTCCTGCACACAGTACAATATCCACTTCCACGGATAGAAGATATTTTCGCCTCACTTTCTGGAGGGAAACGCTTTACGAAGATTGATCTGGCCCAAGCATATCTACAAATGGAGGTGGAAGAAGCATCTAGGAAATACCTCACGATAAACACTCACAAAGGCCTTTACCAGTACAATCGACTGGTATTCGGGGTAGCATCAGCCCCGGCTATTTGGCAGAGGGCGATGGAACAAGTCCTGCAAGGGATCCCAGGGACCCAGTGTTATTTGGACGACATCCTGGTTACGGGCAAAAATGACAGTGAACACCTTGCCAACCTGGAGCAGGTGCTCACTAGATTGCAGGAATATAGGCTATGAGCCAACCGCCCCAAATGCGAGTTTTTCAGGAGACAAATCTCGTATTGTGGCCACATGATTGATGAGGAAGGGTTGCATAAGTCGCCAGACAAGATTGAGGCTGTAGTCAAGGCTCCAGCACCGGAAAATGTGTCGCAAATGAGGTCGTTTCTCGGGCTGGTGAACTACTAACATAAGTTCTTGCCGAATTTATCTACAATTCTGCACCCACTGAACGCCCTGCTGCAAACTGGAGTAATATGGAAATGGAGTGATGAGTGTAAGCGTGCCTTTCAGAAATGTAAATGCCTAATCACTTCAAAAGAAGTATTGGCCCACTACAACCCAACACTACCGATTCGGTTGGCATGTGGTGCGTCTCCCTACGGCATTGGAGCGGTGCTGTCACACAAATTCCTTGACGGTTCAGAAAGGCCAATAGCCTTTGCGTCGCGCTCGTTAACCTCAGCCAAGCGTAACTACGCCCAGATTGACAGGGAGGCCCTCAGCCTGGTGTGGGGGGTGAAGAAGTTCAATCACTATCTGCATGGGCAGAAATTCACCCTACTGACTGATCATCAGCCCCTGGTCTCCATTTTTAACCCAAAGAAGGGCGTTCCGGTGATGACGGCGCAATGGCTGCAAAGATGGTCACTTTTTCTAGGGGCACATCAGTACGACATAGAGTACAAGGGTACGAAGCAGCATGGAAACGCTGATGGGCTGTCGCGCCTACCGTTGCCTACGGTAGAGGAAGCACCTGCAGTAGCCCCTGTTGAGATATTCCATGCGACCATAGTCGAATGTCTGCCTGTTACAAACTCAAGTATAAAGAAGGAAACCCGAAATGACCCGACACTCTCTCGGGTCTATGATTTGAAGGTGAAGGGATGGCCAGCACATGGCGACTCACTGTTGCCAGCATTCTCGCCAAGGAGAGAACAGCTGTCAGTGTGCCGGGGGACCTTGATGTGTGGATCCCGAGTGGTAATTCCACCCAAGTTGAGAGACAGAGTGCTCAATGAGCTTCACGAGGGTCATCTGGGAGGGGTAAAAATGAAAAGCCTAGCCAGGGCTTATGTGTGGTGGCCGGGAATCGATAAACAAATCAAGGACCTGACCAAGAGCTGCCCAGGATGCCAGAAAGTCCAAAATGTACCACCACAGGCCCCTCTACACCCATGGGAGTGGCCCTCAGCTCCATGGCAATGGGTACACATTGATTTTGCTGGTCCATTTATGGACTCAATGTTTCTAATCGCCGTGGACGCCCATTCGAAATGGCCAGAGGTCATCAAAATGTCCTCCTCCACCACGGAGAAAACTATTGCAGTCCTACGGACCATCTTCGCCAGGAATGGCTTGCCAGAACAGATTTGCTCCGACAATGGGCCACAGTTTGTGTCCGAGGATTTCCGGAGGTTTCTGAGGAATAATGGGGTGAAACATTATACATCTGCCCCATATCATCCAGCCACAAATGGATTGGCTGAGAGGTTTGTTCAGACCTTTAAAAAGGCAATAAAGGCGATGTATAATGACGACATACCACTACAACACAAGGTAGATAATTTCTTGTTTGCTTACCGGAATGCGACACATGCAGTCACCAACCAAGCTCCAGCCATAATGTTCTTCAACCGAAGGCTAAGATGTTGCCTGGATTTGCTCAAACCAAACATAAGGCGAGATGTTGAGGATAAGCAATTCCAGCACATCAATGAGAAGCCAACCAGGAGCTTCAAGATAGGGCAACCAGTCTTGGCCCGCGACTGCCGAACAGAAAAATGGCAGCCAGGAACGATATGCACACAGCAGGGACCACTAATGTACACAGTGGACGTTGGAGAGCGCATCATGAGACGCCATGCTGACCAGATTCTAGAGTCACAGGAACAAGCCAAACCCATACCACGAGCATGTGCACCTGTTAATGAACCCGAAGTACAGATTGCGTCTACCTCCGAAGCAGTGGTTTTGGAAGCTGACGAACCAACCAATGACAATGAGCCAGAATCGACTCCACCGCAAGAACAGGATACTCGAGAAAGGCGCTATCCAGTCAGGATCAGGAAGCCTCCTCAAAGACTGAACTTATAAATAATTATTTCAGTTGATGTATATAGTACCGAGAAAATTGTAATTGTAATTAGTTATTATTTAGTTGTTAAATGAATGTTATGTACTGTTTATCTAAAAGGGGAGGAATTGTTGTGTATGTACCTTTAAGAGAAGAACTGATTTTATACTGCAGTACCGGCAGTGACCACACCTGTATAAAAGGCCCTAGCAGGCTTCTGTACTTCAGTCTGACGTTGTAAATACCTGTTTAATTGTTCTCCCGCAGTCCGTGTATTATTAAGGCGCGGACTTTACAGCGCCCTGCACCATGGGGAAGTCCGCTATTGCCGCGAAGCCCTCTGTGCGCTCCCGCTGCTTCTCCGGTGTCACATTGAAGGATATGTACTGACGCTGCCTTTTAAACAGGGCATCTGTAACCTGCTGGATGCAGCTATGCACCGCAAACTGGGATATGTTGGCAATGTCCCCAGTTGCTGACTGGAAGGAGCCGGTTGCATAGAAATTCAATGCCACTGTTATCTTCACAGCCACCGACAGAGAGGTCCTGCACCTTATCTGCGGCTGCAGATCTTCCTGAAGCAGGTGGCACAGCTCAGTCACCACCTCCTTGCGGAATCGCAGCCTCCTAACACACTGCTCCTCCGACATGTTGAGGTAAGAGAACTGCTGCCTGAATACCCTGGCAGCGTAAGGTCTGGTGTGGCGACGTCTGTTGGCCCTCCTCCATCTGGCCATTCCTGGCCCTCTCTCCCTCCATCCCTGTGCCCTTTCCAGATGGTTAAGCAGCAAGACGTTCCCCTCCAAAGCAGCCCCCATAATAATAGGTCAGCAGAAATTAAATAGGGTGTAAACGCTCACCAGCAGCAGGGTGATGGTATGAGGGCTGAAGGTCCTCTGGCAGCGCTGGGTCACTAGTGAAATGGCTCAGAGTTCAACTTTGCAACTCTGTGTAAATCTCAAATAAGTTGTGCTCCCAAAATGGCTGCCGCTTTTATACCAGTGCAGTCCCCTTTAAAGAGCGCCCCCCTAAGCCCGAGAGCCACTGGGGAACGTTCCAGGAAGCTGTCCTTATTAGTGCCGGTCGGAACAGAGGGGGGCGCCACTGAATTTCCGGTCCAGGGCGCCAAAAAGGCGTTGCACACTGAAATGACGTCATGATCTGCCTGCGCCCACGAGCGGGCGCTAAGATTTAGCGCCGGCGCTAAAAGCCCACTCAATATGGCAAGAGGCGCTGGATTCACTGCGCCCGCCCGAAAATTGGGTATCGCCCCAATTCTCAGCCTCTTTAGGCGCTAATCGCTGGCACTAACAACCGAATTTCTCCCCCTATATGTATGATCCCTCGTTTTTCCAAACCTATCTAGTTCAAACAGTCTGTCTACAAGAACAGTCTAGTCCCTTTATTTTTTAAATATTTCAATTACATCACCCCAAAATCTATGCTTTTCTAATGTAATAAAGCCCCAGCTCTCTATGCCTAGAGTGATAGCTAAGGGTTTTTTAAACTAGCGATAACTCTAGTGGCCTTTCTTTGAACCTTTTGCAGGGCCTCTATATCACCCAACATGTGAGGGGACCAAAACTGGACATAGTATTGCAGATGAAGCCTAGTATTGCAGATGAGGCCTAGAAGTACCTCCTCCTCTGCTTGCCATATATACTATTAATATTAACTCCAAGCAAATATTATGTTAGCCAACCATGGTATAATCCCTTATTTCCATCACTCCTTGTCCCTATTTCCACCTTTATTTGTCCATCTTTCTTTTAATTTTGATCCTTCTCTCTGCAGCTGTTGGCTTTTATCTTTACACTTTTTGTCCTTTCTATGCAGCAGCTTGGTGTTCTCTTTGTCAGCGTGCCCCCTTTCTCTTGCACATTTCTCAGCTTCTCATAAACGCATTGTTCATGAGGGGCCAGCCTTGCCTCAGTGCGGTAGCACCCTCGCTTCTGAGTCAGAAGGTCATGGGTTCAAACCCCACTCCAGAGACTTGACACTGTACAATCTAGGCTGACATTTCGGTGCCGCACTGAGGGAGTGCTGTTTTGCCAGATATGCCTCTGGATGAAACTTTATACCGAGGCCCTGTCTCAGTTGGATGTAAAAGATCCCATGGCGTTTTTCAAAGAAGAACAGGGGAGGCGGCCTCTTGGCTAACATTGTTCCATCAACCCACACCCAGAAAAACGGATGATCTGATCACTTATCTCATGACTGCTTGTGGGGCCTTGCGGTGTATAAATTGGCTGCTGCGTTTCTTTTCATTACAAGATTGACTACACTTCAAAAGTACTTTGTTGGCTGGGAGGAGCTTTTGGGACATCCTGATTTCATGAAAGACACAGGCCTAGAAATTCAGTTGGTTGCGCCAGCCGTTAGCGCCTTAAGAGAAGTGAATTTTGGGCGCTATGCGTGTAGCGTCCGGGCGCAGTGCGATCTGCGCCTCGCCCCAAATTAAGTACACATTTAGCACCGGCACAAAGTTTAGCGCGCGCTCACCTGCGCGCGCAGAAAATGACGTCATATCCTCGTGCAATGCCCTTTGCGCGCCCCGATCCAGAACTTCAGTGGGACCGCCCCATTGTGCGGCCGGCACGCTTGTTTAGTGGAACGCAACAGAGCCGACGCGGGACCCGGGGAGCGTAAATTAAAGGGCACTTACCCTGCACTATAAAGGGCAGCCATTTTGCAGCAAACACTCTTGTGCAACGGATTTCTGGAGAGAGACCAAGGAAGACAGCTTTCTGGTTTGGGCCCACACTAGCTCAGGTATTTTTGGCTTCAGGCCAGAGCGTTGCAAGTGGCCTCTTGTATATTTGACTGTTTGGCAGCATATTATGGGGGCTGCATGGGGTGCCAACGCTGAGTTTCAGCGTCATGTCCGTAGGGCTCGCAGACGCGGTGTGAGAGGGGCAGCCCTGGCTAGACGCAGAGGGGGCAACAGGCGTCGGCAACATAGGCCTTACCCAGTCAGGGCATACCGCCAGCAGCGCACCTACCTCAACATGAGTGGCGCGAGATGTGTAAAAAGGCTGAGATTCCGAAAGGAGGTGGTTGCAGAGATCTGCCATCTGCTTCGCAGAGATCTGCGTCCAAAGCTCAGGAGCAGGACGTCTCTGTCGGTGGAGGCGAAGGTGACGGTGGCCTTGAACTTCTATGCCACCGGCTCCTTCCAATCCGCTGCTGGGGACATAGCTAACATATCCCAGTTCGCCGTGCATTGCTGCATCCGCCAGGTGACCGATGCCCTTTTCAGAAGGAGACGCCAATTCATCTCCTTCCCCATGGCCCTGGAGAGGCAGCATCAGTGTGCACTGGGATTTGCAAGATTCGTGGCCTTCCCCTTGGTGCAGGGCGCCATTGACTGTACGCATGTGGCTTTGCGGGCACCTGTGGAGCATGCCGAGGATTACCGCAACCGGAAGGGCTACCATTCCCTCAATGTGCAGCTGGTGTGTGACCACAAGCAGCGCATCCTAGCTGTCAATGCCCGCTTTCCAGACAGCAGCCACGATGCCTTTATCCTGCGGCAGACAACTGTGCGTGACATGTTCGAGGCACAGCCTCCCCCAAGAGGATGGCTTCTCGGGGACAAAGGCTATCCTTTGTGTACCTGGCTCATGACCCCGCTCCACGCGCCCAGGACCCCTGCTGAAGAGGCATACAACGAGAGTCATCAAGTGAGCAGGAACATAATCGAACAAACAATTGGCGTCCTCAAGCAGCGGTTCCGCTGCCTGGATCGTTCCGGCGGATCTCTGCAGTATTCCCCGGACCGAGTGTCCCAATTCGTCGTTGTTTGCTGCATGCTGCACAACCTGGCTCTCCGCAGGACTCAGGCACTGCCACCTCACGTTGGACCACCACCTCAGGAGGAGGAGCATGAGGAGGAGGAGCAGGAGGAGGAGGAGTACCATCCCAGGAGGGAGCGAGAAGGTCCAAGGGCCGTCCGTCGGCGGCTTATTGAACGTCACTTCTAAGCCCCGTGTCAGGGAATGCCTTGTGGCCATGAAGGAACATGAACGCAGCCGCTCCGCAAGCCCTCAGCCGGCGAAGGCAACAAACACTTACAGCAACAAGCATGGACACTCTCTGAATAAAGAGAAATCTTTATTTTAGACCAATGAAACCCCTTCACACATGAAACCCAGAAACATTAAACGGCCCCAAAAAACAGTACATCAAATGACTCACTCCCACAACCTGGGGAGGAATAACTGAACATTTGTTCAAAAATGGCCTTCATCCTCGGCCTTAACCCAAAAAACATCCCCAGAAACAAAACAACCATGGCCAAAAGAAACATAGGCATCGCCATATAAAATAACACTTGGCCACACCGTCTACTTCTTGGGCCGCGAGGGCGAGACCATGTCGAGCCTTTTGGGGCCCCTGCCCGGCCTGCTGCCCCTCCGCAAGCTCTGCCTAGTGGCTGCTGCGAGGCTGGGGAAAGGCTCCTGAGGGTTAGATGTCCTTCCGGCAGATGCCCTTGGGGGGCGGCCTAAACGGGGTTTGCCCCTTGAGGGTCCGGCTGGTGATTGGCGCAGCTGTGCCTGGCCAACATCATTCGCAGCCGCTTGCCGTTGAGGCGCCACTGGGGGAGTGGCGGTGACGGCTGGAGGAATGTGTGCAATCTGGCGGATGGTCGGCCCTGGCTGGTGATGTGCCACTCTGGCACTCGCACGGGCCCGCACTGCAGCATGCGCACCAATCTGCCGAAGGGCAGCCCGCTGTGCTGCTGCAGCGCGGCGGGTGTCCAGGCGATGCCTGGCTGATGCAGCGCGTGTGGCAGCAGTCAGTGCCCCTGTTGCCCTGGTCTGCGACCGCAACAGAGCAGCCACTGTCTGGACGGCATCACTGATCAGCCGGCCACTCGCAGCATGTGAGGCCCCGAACTCGCGCACACTACTAGCCAGGGACTCGATGGCCTCAGGCATCCGTGCCACTACCCCCATCAGCTCGGTGTGCCGGCGATCCGAATCCTAGGCCATTTGATCGAGGTGCTGCACCTCCTCCGAGTTGAAGGTGGCCAGACTGGAGTCCGGACTCTCCCGCTGGGGAGCAGGGGGCAGAGCTGGCCGACCCTTGCCACGTTGCCGGCAGCGACTGGGCCCAGCAACTGCACTCCCCCCCCGATCCTTCCCCCCTCTGGGGGGAAGGCCGCGGACCAACCGCAGCCCTCCTGGGTTGCTGGACGCCACTGGTCCCAGCAGCTCCACTCCCCTCCCCTCCGACACTTCCTCCAGGCTCTCCTCCAGGGAAGACGTGTCCACTACTTCGGCATCTGCAGCCGCACCTGACTGCTGCCCTGATGGTCCGCCTTCCTGTTCCTCCTCCTCCTCCTCGGAGGGGCTGTCACTGGCAGCTTCAGGGAGCTCCTCGTCACCAGCTGAAAGCAGGAAGGCACAAGAGTAGCTTTAGAGTGAGGAGAGGGCGTCAGCGAGGGAGGCATGACTGGTGGCATTCAGCGCATTGGTCGGACAATGGCAAAGGAGGTAGATCGGATGCGCAAGTGCGACGAGAGAGGTCCAAAAGGTGATGTCCATACCATTGTGGCCCAGAAGAGGGTCGGCATCTCCACAGGCGACGGGCCCAATCACCCGGGGTCCCATGAGGCAACTCACGCGCTCCTCCAGGGGAGTGAGCTCCTGGATCTGGGGGCGGCCTCCCCCGGTCTGCTCCTGGTGCCTTCGGTTGTTGGCAAGTTTTGCCTGCAAGAGAAAGGACGGCCTGTAAGTACGGTGTGTAGCCCTGATGTGGTGTGCACTGCCTCCCATGGTGGAATAGCTTGGCCAGTGTGTAGCCCTGATGTGGTGTGCACTGCCTCCCATGGTGTAAAGTGCAGAATGTGCAATTGATGTTCATGACTGTCCCATAGCTGCTGGCTGAGGGCTGGCCATTAGGGCTTTCAGGTCCCTTTGCCCATCATGTCAGGTGTACATGCAAGGATGAGGAGGAGACTGGAAAGGGTACTCACCCTGACAATCCTGGTCAGGTCATTAAACTTCTTCCGGCATTGGACATTGTCCCTGGGGGCATCGCCGGTGGCCGACACCCAGCGGGCGACCTCCCTCCAGGCTTTCCTATAGACGCTGGTTGGAGGCTTCCTGCCAGTGTCCGGGAACAAGATGTGCTGTCTCTTCTCCAAGGCCCTCACCTTCAAGTCCATGGGCTGAGAAGCGCAGGACACGCTCACGGGCCTTCTGTACCATTGCCATGGCTCCTTCTGATCACCAGCAGTGTTCAGGCCTAGCTGGAAGGCTGCAGTGTGCAGGCCATTGCAGCAGAGCAAGTCGACCCTTCCCCCTTTAAGAGCTGGCCGGCGCCACGATGTCTGATGTCAATCAAGAAATGACCACACCTGCGCTGCGCCCGGCCTCGGCGCTATCCCTCTGCACCGCCGGCTTAGCGCCTAAAGATAGGCGTGCAACGCCAGTTTTAGCGCTCAAGCAACCTCTTAGGGCGAAGCTACTGAATATCGGCGAAGTGCCATCGACTTTGCGCCGGGCGCAAACCCGCCCGAATTGTGGCTATACTGAATTTCTAGGCCACAGTATAAATGCAAGTCCTTTCATCTTTCAGTGACTCCTCATCATACTTCCGACAGCTCACTGTCACGGAGCAGCCTGTGTATATAAGTTGGTGCGCGCCTGTTGTGTTTTACAGAATAAATGATATTTGGGTGCAATTTTTGACTGGTTGGTCAGTAAGGCTTCTTAGCCAAGTATGTGTCCGTAATTATCTTCAAGTACTGTTCTCCTGGGATCGCAGCTGCAGAACTCACACGGCAGGAAGTTAAAATTAAGGTTAGCACTTTAACAAGGAACAGATGTGCCTCTTGACCATACGAAGCACCAAGTGGTGGGTAATTGGGATGTGCTGATTTAAAAATATCAAGGCTTATGATGAAGTGGGTGAGGTACTGACTTGGCGGGGGAGGGGGAGGGGGCGCTGTATAGGACTGAACTCCGTGAATCCTCCCTCTTGGAAGCAGCCCAGGGAGAAAATGACAAGGTGGCTGAGTACCATATGGATTCACAGAAAGACGTAGGAGGTGGTCCAATAATAATGTCACATCGATAGTAAGCAAAAGATGCCATTCCAGATTATACAGTATACTAGACATAAAGAGCTGCTGCCAGTAAAGGGCTGCTGCCTGCTCATTGTGTTCTGGCTGACCTTCTACCAGGGAAGCAATGGTGGGGACTGGATAAGAGGGGCAGTAATGCCAGGGGCAAGGGTGGCTGGGAATTTTGTTTATTTTCTTCTAACGTGCCCTCCCCTTCAGTGCCCATTCCCACCCCCTGCACTGGGGCGTGCTGGCAATGCCATCGACATTTATAGGTCACTGCGCCTGACAATGCGTTTTAAACCTAAGGCCACTGAACCAAGTCATTTGGGCACATCAGATTCTCAGCAACATATAATCCACCCCATTAGCTGATTGTGATTGATTCTTAGGCTTGTTTTTATGCAGTTGGATTTGCTGGGGACAGGGAATAAGCTGTACTTTCTTCTTAGGCTTGTTTTTATGCAGTTGGATTTGCTGGGGACAGGGAATAAGCTGTACATTACAACCTCGCTGGACAGTCAGTCCACTTCCACTGTGTCTCACCTCCCGACTCCCCAAAGCCTTTCCACCATCTACAAGGCACAAGTGAGGAGTGTGATGGAACACTCTCCACTTGCCTGGATGAGTGCAGCTCCAACAACACTCAAGAAGCTCGACATCATCCAGGACAAAACCGCCCGCTTGATTGGCACCCCATCCACCACCATAAACATTCACTCCCTCCACCACCGGCGCACTGTGGCTGCAGTGTGTCCCATCGACAAGATGCACTGCAGCAACTCGCCAAGGCTTCTTCGGCAGCACCTCCCAAACCCGCGACCTCTACCACCTAGAAGGACAAGGGCAGCAAGTGCATGGGAACACCACCTCCTCCAAGTTCTCCTCCAAGTCACACCATCCTGACTTGGAAGTATATCGCCGATCCTTCATCTTTGCTGGGTCAAAATCCTGGAACTCCCTCCCTAACAGCACTGTGGGAGTACCTTCACCACACGGACTGCAGTGGTTCAAGAAGGCGACTCACCACCACCGTCTCAAAGGTAATTAGGGATGGTCAATAAATGCTGGCCATGCCAGCGAAGCCCACATCCCATGAATGAATATTTTTTTTAAAAATTTCATTTAAAAAAGTTTCTGATCAGGATATTCTTGTTTCGTAATGGTGGCAAGTGGCTGATTTCCTGGTTATTAAGCTGCTAACTGAGAATCCTGGCTTTGTTCTGAATGGTTTACTAAACTTCATGAATCACAGGTATAATGGGGCTGCTGAATGGAAAATACAGCCTGCCGGAACTTTGTACCCTCCTTGCTTTGCTTGACAAGTTCCTCCATTCAGGTACCTAATGGCTAACACCCGAAAACTCAGCCCCTTCTCGTCAGTGGAACAAACGCAACCATATCTTGTCAGCAATTAAAAGCATAGTTATATGTTAGAATAAATAACAAACACATTTGTTGATCAGACAGGCACAATTCGAACAACTGCATTCATTCAACTCAACAGTTAGACAGCTTTAAAACCAACAGTTTGTTATCACAGTTGGGCCTGGCGTTGCTGCATGATTTCTGACCAGATATCAGCTGAATCTGGGTGGAATCGAATTAAGTAGCGCCGAAGATCGCAGAATTCTAAGCGTGAGTGAGTTGCGCCCATAACCACTGTACGCTGGAGTATCCGCAATCTTTTACGTTGTTTTGAAAAGTCCATTCGCCTGAAGCAGTCCCTGCCCACAAAACTGGCCGCGCCCCCCAGGCTGGAATGGCGAGTTTCCGCCCATTGTCTCCGTTCGGGGATGTTCATCGCATTGCGCCCGGAATCTCGGACACACAAGCAGCCGTGGTCCAGCGTTAACCACCTGACCTGCAGTGACCAACAGTCAATCGAAGCCTGACCTAGGTCTGTTTCTCCTGCTGCTGCTGCAATCACTTTAAATTCAGTTTAAATTCAGTCAACTGAGCTGCCCTTGGGTACATCAAAGACTTGTGACCAGGAATCAATTGAAGCCACACAGGTGTGTCCTGCTCTGCTGCAGTAATTTGTTAATTGAAGACAGCAGTCAATTGGAAGTGTCTTATCTTGTAATCTTCAGCCACACTCTGAAGGGAATTTTCTCTTTCCTTGTCTTTTGTACGACCTCACCCAGCACGTTGAGGCCCCATTGGTCCTGTTCCAGCCACAAATCAATTACATCCGATTACGCTGCTCGTTTACGCTGACTCATGAGAGATTTTACATTCAGGCTTATGCTAATGAGCTTGCACAGTAACTTCAATGTAACTTCACCTCTGCAAAACCGTCGCAGTGTCCAGCACATTCTGGGTGCATTTTGCCGATTGCAACCCTAGCAGAAACTCCACACCATGATGTTTTTTATTGGCTTTTCATGATTGAGGTAGATGGTTCTGTACAATGTCAACAGTGACAATAGCAACAATTTGACCTGTAATGCCAGTGTTTGTAAAGGAAAGAAAGAACTTTGCATTTAGATAGCACCTTATCATATTATATCTCAAAGTGCTTTGATACCAATGGATTACTTTTTGAAGTTCACTCACTCTTGTGTAGGCAACTACAGCAACCAAATAGCGCACAGCAAGGTCCCACAGATAGTAAGTGAATGAATGACCAAATGATCTGTTTTAGGTAGTGCTGATTTGAGAGAGGAATGTTGTTCAAGACACCGGGAAAAACTCCCAAAGCAGGTAACCTGGAGCCTTGGCGACGTAAGAAAGCTACTAGGCACTTGGTCTAAGCGTTAAACAAAGCTTTAATCAACTGTTTTACAACATGGAGGTCTAGTTGTGTCCTTCACTAGTTCCTGTTAAGAATGTCCTGTGCAAGCTGGGCCCGTGCCCGAGTATTTATACTCTCCCTGGACAGCGCCACCCGTAGGCCGCTCAGTATTATTTCATAAGTCTTTCTTTCATGAATGACTGATTCATGTCACTTGGTTTTTAATGTCTCATCTAAAAGGAAGCCTCTCTGACAATGCAGCAACCCTTCAGTATTGCACTCCAGTATCAGGTTACATTACATCTTCAAGTCCTGGAGTGGGGTGTGAACCCACAACCTGTTGACTCAGAAGTAAGATTGCTACCAACTGAGCCAAGCTGACACCTGTATAACTATTTTGTAAAATTTAAAACAATGTGGCTTTATGGCTTTGACCAACAAATTAGTGAGTAACATTTATATGTTTGATAAATTAATTAGAAAACTGATAAAATTCCAATGTTGAAGCAGATGTCTTCAATCTTTAGGAATTTTAAATGGAAGGAGGAGGCTCCATTAACATCCCCATCTTAAATGATGGCGGAGCCCAGCACGCAAGTGCAAAAGGCAAGGCTGAAAAGTTTGCAACCATCTTCAGCCAGAAGTGCCGAGTGGATGATCCATATTGGCCGCTTCCGGAGGTCCCCACCATCACAGAAGTCAGTCTTCAGCCAATTTGATTCACTCCATGTGATATCAAGAAGTGGCTGAGCACACTGGATACAGCAAAGACTATGGGCCCCGACAACATCCCAGCTGTCGTGCTGAAGACTTGTGCTCCAGAACTAGCCGCGCCTCTAGCCAAGCTGTTCCAGTACAACTTAAACAGTGGTATCTACCCGACAATGTGGAAAACTGCCCAGGTATATCCTGTCCACAAAATGTAGGACAAATCCAAACCGGCCAATTACCGCCCCCATCAGTCTACTCTCAATCATCAGCAAAGTGATGGAAGATGTCATCGACAGTGCTATCAAAGTGGCACTTACTCACCAATAACCTGCTCACCGATGCTCAGTTTGGGTTCTGCCAGGACCATTAGGTTCCAGACCTCATTACAGCCTTCATCCAAACATGGACAAAAGAGCTGAATTCCAGAGGTGAGATGAAAGTGACTGCCCTTGACATCAAGGCAGCATTTGACCAAGTGTGGCATCAAGGAGCCCTAGTAAAACTGAAGTCAATGGGAATCAGGGGAAAGACTCTCCACTGGCTGGACAAAGGAAGATGGTTGTGGTTGTTGGAGGTCAATCATCACAGCCCCAGGACATTGCTGTAGGAGTTTCTCAGGGCAGTGTCCTAGACCCAACCATCTTCAGCTGCTTCATCAATGACCTTCCCTCCAACATAAGGTCAGAAGTACGGATGTTTGCTGATGATTGCAGTGTTCAGTTCCATTTGTAACTCCTCAGATAATGAAGCAGTCCATGCCTGAATGCAACAAGACCTGGACGACATTCAGGCTTGGGCTGATAAGTGGCAAGTAACATTTGCGCCATACAAGTGCCATGCAATGACTATCCCCAATAAGAGAAAGTTGAATCACTGCCCCTTAACATTCAACAGCATTACCATCACTGAATCCCCCACCATCAGCATCCTGGGGGTCACCATTGAGCAGAAACTTAACTGGACCACCACATAAATACTGCGGCTACATGAGCAGGTCAGGGGCTGAGTATTTTGCGACGAATGTCTCACCTCCTGACTCCTCAAAGCCCTTCCACCATCTACAAGGCACAAGTCAGGAGTGTTGATGGAATACTCTCCACTTGCCTGGATGAATGCAACTCCAACAACACTCAAGAAGCTTGACACCATCCAGGACAAAGCAGCCCGCTTGTTTGGCACCCCATCCACCGCCTTAAACATTCACCCCCTCCACCATTGGCGCACCGTGGCTGCAGTGTGTGCCATCTACAAGATGTACAGCAGCAACTCGCCAAGGTTTCTTCGACAGTACCTCCCAAACCCACGACCTCTACCACCTAAAAGGATAAGGGCAGCAGGTGCATGAGAACACCACCACCTGCAAGTTCCCCTCCAAGTCACACACCATCCTGACTTGGAAATATATCACCGTTCCTTTGTCGTCACTTGGTCAAAATTCTGGAATTCCCTCCCTAACAGCACTGTGGGAGCACCGTCACCACACGGACTGCAGCGGTTCAAGAAGCCGGCTCACCATCACCTTCTCAAGGGTCATTAGAGATGGTCAATAAATGCTGGCCTTGACAGCGATGCCCACATCCCAGAAACGAATACAAAAAAATTAATTACCTCACATCAAATTATCTAAGTATGTTCTAAACAGTTGCAACATTTCTCTGATTGTACTTTGTAAATGTCAATATGTTTTACATGTGAAAATAACTTGTGATCAGATAGGAGGAAACATTTGCTAATTCTCCCTGCTGCTGATGTAACAAAGTACCAAAGGGTTAAATTTTTACCCCTGAGATGTGCTCTGTGACCTGATCTCTGTCAAACCAATGAATGTTTAACTCAGGGCAATATGTGACTAAGTAGAAACACACAAATGCACAGTGCACTTTAGCTGTTAATGTTCATTTTTTGCAAATAATTTACAATAATGTTACAAAGTGATATTTATCATTGGTTAATCCAGTGAAAAGGTGTTACGATTGGACCTCAGAGACTACATTCTTGATTATGTTATCTGCAGAACCTGAACCTCACACATTGGGCTGATCTGGAATTGTTTGTTTGCCTATTTCCTCAAAGCATATCTACATTTTTATAGAGTTTGACCTTCTGGAGGATTTTCTCTGCAAAATGTATTACCTCAGACTTCATCATATCAAATTGCTTTTGCCATCTGCCTGCCCATATCACAGACGTGACTATGTCCTCCTGAGTTCTTTGAGAGTCTTCCACACGGTTTGCCAGACCCCTGATTTTGTCTCATCAGCAAATTTTGATATTGTGCACCATATACCCAAGTCCAAATCATCTATATATACCGAGAACAAATATAAAGCCAGCACCGATCCCTGAGGTTACACCACTTCCAATTCTTCTTCAATCCGAGCAACACCCATTAATCCTAACCTTTGCTTCCTGTCCATCAACCAACTTTCTGTCCATGCTGCTGCATTTCCTCTTACATTATGGGCTCGATTTTCATTGGGCTGTGGAGGCGGGATTGGAGATGTGTGGGGGGTTAAAATCCCGAAATCGGGGGGCACGAACCCATCCCGCCCCCAACCCGCCTCCATGCCAGTTTCAAAGGAGGCGGGTACCCGACCCGCACTGGGACCCGCCTCCCCGAGGCGGGATGGGGATTAGTGCCAATTAACTGCCTGTTAACAGGTAGTTAACGGGCAGTTTTTAGCCTAATCCCTATTTTCATTGGTGAAATGTGGGATTCCCGACAGCTCCAAACCACGCCAAGTTAACGAGGTGGGCTGTCGGGATGAAGGACTTGGAGGAGTCGAGATGTCCGGTGTTCAGGTGAGTAATGGGTGCATGAGTGCACTTTGGTGTGTTTAAAGAAGTTTCACTTACATGTGCTTACCTTTACAGCCTTCCTTCCTTCAGGTCTCGGGAGTCCCTCATCTCACCAGCACAGAAAGCAGAATGGCCGCGAGCTGTCAATAGTTCCAGCATTCAGCTTTCTGTTCTGGGGAGATCTCTAAATCATCCTGAGAGGAAGGAATTAACCTGGAGTACAGATTGTCAGTGTTTGACAGCTGGGTGGGCTCAACAAGGTCAATCAAGGGAAAATCGCGTAGGTTGGCCACAAATCGATGGAGGCGGGACTACAACCCAAAAAGTGGGAGCCCCGCCTCCATCACGTCCCCATTGACAAAATCCAGCCCTATTACTCTATCTAAATCCTTCATGATTTTAAACACCTCTATCAAATCTCCTCTTAGCCTTCTCTGCTGCAAGAACAACCCCAGCTTCTCCAGTCTGCCCATATAACTGTATTCCCTCATCCTTGGAACCATTCCAGTAAATCTCTTCTGTTTCTTTCTGAAGTGCCTTGGGACATTTCTTTTTATGTTGAAGGCACAACATAAGCGCAAGGTGGTGCTGCGTACAGCAGTTGAGCAGACAACCAATGGTGCTGAGCGTGTGTGTGGGTTACTATGGCGATGGTCAGTTTCTCGCTGATGGTCTTGACAGATGAAATATCAATCTGTGACGTCACCTGTTGCCGGGTGGCCCCTAATTGGCCTGCTGGGCGGGCTCAACAAGGTCAATCAAGTCAAAATCACGTGGGTTGGCTAGAACTCGATGGAGGCGGGACTGCAACCCCAAAAGTTGTAGTCCCGCCTCCTACCCGCCTCCTCAATGAAAATCCAGCCCTATATGTCTGAATTTTTGTAACAAGCCTCTTATGAGACACCTTATTGATTGCCCTCTGAATATCCATTGACTATATCTATCTCATTCCCTTTATTTATCCCGTCCCAAGTTGGCCTGGTACTGGTTCCACTTTTGCCTTTGTGAACAGAAGCAGTAAATAAATGAGGTGTAACATCTTGTGAAGCCTTCTGCTTCTGTACCATAAATGCACAGTAACTGTTCTACTGTCAGTCCCCAGGCGTAGAGATGCAGTTAATGATCACTGTGACCAGATGGAACTGACACCTTCTTGTGGAAATCACAAGAAATTAAATAGCTTGGCTTTCCTTCTGGTGTTGCTTAGAAATTGAGAATAAAATTACTCTCTCTGCCTACTTTATTTGTTGATAACTTGACATTGGAAAGGGGCAAGATTTATGGGTGCTATTTGATGTTCCTTGAATCTTGATTTTATCCCAGTCGTACACCACCTCTGGACATTCATTTTTTGTGGGGCATCCACCTTTCCATTTTCTGCCTTATTTTATTTAGATCTCCCTGGGCTACACATGTACAGGTGAGTAACTTTCTCCCAGGGCTCCACAAACACTACTCGTGAGCTGGGTTCTAGGAGGTTTGTGTTGAATGATAACTCACTGCTTGTTTTCCTATGTTAAGTAGAGTATCAATCTCTACTTGCCTTCGCCCCACATCAGTGTGACTGAGATCAGCAACTCAACAGAATGATGAACAATAGGCACAACTCCAGATCTTACTATTTCATAGTGCAACATGTCATACTCTAATTTTCACTGAGATGGATTCTAATTGCTCAAGTTTCAAGTGATTGCTTTATGGGGTTGCTAATGCAGTGCCAGCGCTGCGTGCACCTGTAACACTGAGCTGTCCTCATGCAGAAATGTGAGACCTTTGCAGGTGCACAGCACATGAAGCAAAGGGACATTTACCTGGTGTCAGCAGCTCTTAAAGGGCTGCTGGATGCCTTAAAGCTGTACCACTGCTGAGCGGTAGAAATGGTTGCAGCAGGACAGGAACAATGAACCCTTCCAAGATGTAACTTTGAATGTGTTTCTAAAAGAGGTGTTAGAGAGAAGGGTGGTCCTTTTGGATAGGAGTGGGACCCCCTCTGGAGTATTGTGTGAGTAGCCTAGAGGTAGGTAGCAGAAAGAATGAACCTGGGACCAGATCCTGGGCGTAGGTGAGAAAGAAATTTACTGATCTCTGAAAGGTCACCAATATACATGTGCTCAACCTTTGTTTAACTTTACAGTGCTGCCTTAACAGCACTTCACTGTTAGTTTGGCGGAGCATCACAGAGGGTGAATGCTTAGCACCCTGGCAGCTGTCCACCTGCTTTCCAAATGCACAGCCATGTCCATATTTTCGCACTGCACTCTGTATTGCTGCCATGTCAATGTGTTTGCCTTGTGACCCATGAAATGTGGCAGGCAACAAACACGAAAGCACACAGCCAACAAAAGTACTGTAATAAAAACAGAAAATGCTGGAAACACTCAGCAGGTCAGTCGCTGTATGCTGAGCCAGCCATCTCATCACTTGTTTCACGGTGACCTTGAGTTTCACTAGTGCAGCTATTCACAGCTTCCTCAAGGAGCACTTCACCTGTCTACTGCATGCTCGCAGGCTCATATAAGGCTGATGGCTGGGTCCTCTTCTGCTTCTGGTTGAAGCAGACTTCCCTTCCGACACTGTTCCATACCAATGTCTCTTTGCCCAGCACGTTAGTGTAAGGCGCATTAGTTTGCAATCTTCTTGGAAACATGGGCTGGCCGGTACTGCATGTTTCTTCTAATCCTGCCTTT
Source organism: Somniosus microcephalus (assembly GCF_052327205.1). Lineage (NCBI taxonomy): Eukaryota > Metazoa > Chordata > Chondrichthyes > Squaliformes > Somniosidae > Somniosus > Somniosus microcephalus. Next base: position 24,172,684 of record NC_140988.1, read on the forward strand.
CCTCCTGTGGAACTAGCAGATAGAGAGGGATGTCCAGCAGGATACTCAGATTTTATTGAAGCAGAGCTCAATCACATCCACAGATAGCATATGGGGTACACCTTTAAGAAGGTGTGAGCAGCCGCAGTGGGGAAACCCAAGGATACGATGAAATAAGCAGTGAAATGGCTGGCTCAACCTGCGGTAACTTGCTGCAACTACCAAGTAGACTGCCGCTTTAAGAGCCTGAACCAACATGGCTGAATGGGCCAACCACCCAGTGCTTGTTTTATATGGGCGCTGAGCTTCAGCAATGCCGTTCACATACTGACTGCATTATGGGGACAAGATCTCATTAACATTTTATTTGAGGCCCCCTCAGCAACATAAGCACTTTCCCATCGCAGTGCTACGTGCACACAGCAGGGCTCAGCACCTGATGGCACAGGTCACCTGTGCCCAATGCGCATCAACTCTACGGGTATCAAGCATCGGATTACAAACCCCGAAATCTTCAAAGTACGAATTGCAACATGTGTTTGTGTCACCTCTGCACTCACATTTTCTTTTGTACCATGTTCAGTTACAACTGAACTCATGGAAGGATTTGGCTTTATTTTACCCAATACATCCCGAAACAACTAAGATATACTGGTACTACCATCAGTTTAGGCATTTCAATGGGTGACAGGTTACACAAGATTCTCCAAAGTATTTTTTTCTGATACGTTGGGCTTGTGTTGTGACTGCTTAAGTTTGGTGTGATCAGACAAGAATTTGCTTACACCACCCCCCTCCACGACCTCCCCAGGCAATCTCTTCTGTATATCCCACATCCTAATATAAAGGATTGCAAAACTGCAGAATGTTAATTGTGCATTAAGCAATGATAAGTGGCTAATTAATAGTGATAAGGGAATAGGTGAATGCCAGTGGGAAAACTTACATTAGAATGTTTGCCAGCAGAAGGAAAAAAACACATTGGGCCAGTAATTCCGGTCCCAACGCGTGAGTACGGACGGGGTACTCACGCGTGGGCCCGTTGAAAGTGCCGGATTTCAGCATGCACAGCGCATGCGCGGGAAACCGGCATTTCCTCCAAGGGGTTCAGAGGTCCAACGCGTGCGCGCAGAACTCTGCGCACACGCGTTGAACTTCCTTCTTTTTGACAGGTTTGCCCATGTGTAAGGGCCTGAACTTTTTAGAAACGTAAAAAGGAGGCGTAAGGACTTGATTCTTTAAGGTAAGTGGTCTATTATTTAAAATTATAACATTTTTTCCACAGCTTTATTGTTTTTAAGGACTTTACAGTAAGGTAAGTTTATTTTTAGACCCGATTTCTTAAAAAATTATTTTTTTCAAAAATTTGATTAATTGTTTAAAATAGTTTTTTAAAGTTATTTATAGTTCATTTAATTAGTGGGATTTAAAAAAAAATTATTTAAAGTTTAAGTAGTGTTTTGGGCACCCGTAGTTTTCATGAGTTTGACAGTTCTTACTATCAAACTCATGAATGAAGTTTCCCCTCCCCTGATTGGCTGCCCAGTGCTCACCTGATCCCAGCCGGCACATCGCACTAACTACGCCGCTGGATCAGGCAAGCACAGCGCGCCGACAGCTGAACCGGGCCAGTGACAGGAATTCCAAGCAGTCCCAGGCTTCAGCTGTCGGCGCGCCGGGTAAGTGCACATCGGGGGCTTGCACGCGCGGCAAACCCCCGATCCTAATTTCTGTGGGCCATTATAAGTTAAAGAATAAAAAATGTCTGGGAACACTTTCTTGGCATTTGGATATCATACATAGAATGCTAAAGCTTTTTTATGATATAACCTGAAAGTTAATAAGATAAAAATGTATGGAATAGGAAAAGCCATTCAGCCCATTCTCTCTAACTTACCATATATAATTTCCATTGTTGTGGCCTCTTAGTATTAAACTTCCACATTAGCCTCCCTTCAGTATTGTGGAATATGTAACATCTGATGAGGTATGGTAGCATAGTGTTACTGGACTAGTAACTAGTAGGCCTGGACTAATGATAGAGGGCTATGAGTTCACATCCCACCATGGCAGCTGGGGAATTTAAATTCAGTTAATGAAATAATAATAAAGTATCAGTCATGGTAACCATGTAACTACTGGATTGCTGTAAAAACGCACCTGGTTCACTAATGTCCTTTGGGGAAGGAAATCTGCTGTCCTTACCCGGTCTGGCCTTTTTGTGACTCCAGACCCACAGCAATGACCCTTTGGAGTGGGCCCAGAAAGCCACAGTTTGAGTGTCAACCTTGGCTCAGTGGTAGCTCACCACCACCTTCTCAAGGGCAATTAGGGATGGATAATAAATGCTGGACTTGCCAGCGATGTCCACGTCCTGTGAATGAATTAAAAAAAAAATTGATCCTAGCCACTACCCCTAGTGCCTTTTCCTTTTATTAATGCATATATATATGATTACCTTTCGACTTAATCTTGTGAGGACTTCCTTCTATGTCCTCTGTAAATACTGAAGCAAATCTTCCATTTTCTTAGCTACCACAATAATCTCCTTATGCTCATTTTTGACTGACTCCCCCTCCTCCCTAATGTTTCCTACTTTGTTTATAAAAAACCTTTGCCAGTTCCACTAGCTGTAAGATTTTGTCATAATCCCCCTTAGCTCTCTGTTTCTGTTGGCAGATTATATGATATTTATCACCGTTCTCTTTCATGTCACGGGCTATTGCTTTGTCATATGCTTTTTCTTTAGCCATTCATGTCATTAACAACAGAGCCCTTCCTCCTCTCTACCTATGAAGAAGCCAAGTTGGTGCAGTGCCTCAGAACAGTTAGTGTTCCTGCTCTAATTTATTGGCCCAGAATTTGCGGTGGGTAATAACAATGAACAAACAGCATTTGCTGTTCTTACCCCTTTGAAACTGACCGCAGGATTTAGCATATGTGCATCCTAACGTGGAAATTCTGAAGTTGCGGTCAGTCATTCACTGTTACCACAGTGGCTGCGCTGTGGCCACCACCCCCATTGTCGGCAATCAGTACAATCAGTGAAATCGGTGAAACTGATGAAAACTTGGGCTTCTCCGCGGTAATATCGCTGTTAAATACCCCATTAAAAGTTAGGCCTTGTTGGATTAGGGGTAACTAGGGCATCAGGGAGTCCACCACCTCACTGTCAATGGACTTGGTGTCATCCCCAGCATCTGCACCCATCCTCCTCCAGGTCACCACCTTTGGCTGATCTGATCACCGCACAGGGTGCGGACAGTTGACAGGCTGCCTTAGCTGACCCTGCCTCCACCTCGATCACATCCCAAGGATCCATAGCAGCAAAGTCCCTCATAGGTTCCTCTCCAGAATCTGTGCCAGAGGGCAGCAGCGGTCCAGGGCCTCTAAATCCTCTGGTCAGTGTAGTTTGGGCATTGGGTTACAGGCTGACACAGGGAATAAAATCATAACCCTTAAACAGGCTGACGTGAAGCTGAGAGACAGGGAAAGAGGGACTTCCCTTTCTCTGCCACTGCTGTCCGACCTAGCCAAGGAGCTAAATCTGTTCACATCTGTGACCAAATCAAGCAAGTCCTGCACAGTGTTAGGTATGGCTCAGTTGGTAGCACTCTTGTCTTTGAGTCAGACGGTTGTGGGTTCAAATCTCACCCCAGAGACTTGATCGCATAATCTAGGCTGACACTCCGGTGCAGTATTGAGGGAGTGCTGCAGTGTCGGAGGTGCTGCCTTTTTGGGTGCAACATTAAATCAAGGCCCTCTCAGGTGGACGTAACAGATTCCACTATTGGAGAAGAGCAGGTGAGTTCTCCCTCAACTAACATCACTAAAACAGATAATATGGTCATTATCACATTGCTGTTTGGTCTCAACTGGTGTAAGTTCTGCTGAAAGTCTTTCATTGGGAAGGCTGGGAACTCCCCATTGATGTAGAGTGGGTGGATGGAAGTTTGGAATTTAAAAGTCTGGTCCCAATGAGGCAGAGCTGGGATTCAGTGCATCTTCCGGCCTCTCCCCGGTTGTAAATGTGACTCACATCTTCTTCAGCCCCAGCACTTTCCGTGCCATAGGCTGGGAAATTCTTCGGAGCTGATCCCATTCCACTGGTGTTACTTCCCCAGAAGCCTAGCGTAATTCCCATTTACGCACACAAATTGGGTTTCTGCCGCACTTCCGGCAAAGTAACGTCAGTGGAGTGGGAGCTGTTCCAAGGAATTTCCTGGCCATAGTGCTTTCATTATGGACTTACATCCTCTCCAGCCCAGGGATTTCAGTGCCGTAGTGTTTCTATTACAGCCAAGAGTTGTATCTTCTCAGAAACAAATTCTTGAACAGTTTTTGGTCTTGTAAATGTCTGTCTGGAATGTTTAACTTTACTGTTATGAGATTATCCCTGCACTTGCAGTTTTGAGTGGCATCTTCTTGCAAGCCAATCCCTGAATTGCTCTAAACATCTTGATCTGGAATTTCCCAGTTTACTGTTACAGGGAGTGTTACTGCAGCGCCAGTTATGAGCTGTGCCTTCTTAGAGCCAAACCCTGAATAGTTTGTTCAATTCCAAACGCCCATGTCTAGCATTTCGGACTACAAATATGGAGATTATTGCCCCATTTCTAGGTGTGAGTTAAGTCTCCTCAGAACTGAAACATGGGGGCGATTTTGGACTCCCCTAAAAGACATTGGTGAACAGGTTGGGTTTTTTACGACATGTGGTCATTTTTACTGATACCACCTTTTTATTTCCAGGTTTTAGGAACTGAATTCAAAATCTCAAACTGCCATCCTCTGGATTATCAATCCAGGCTGCTGGATTACTAGTTCGGTAACAATAACCACGACACTACCGCACCCTAGATTGTGCTCCATATTGTGCTTGATGCACATTACCTGAGCATCCCTTGACGTAGGTGGGAAGCTCCCGCCTCTAAATTCAATCATGATGACACAGGAACGATATCAGAACCCCATCCATGTCATTTTCCGGAGTTCCTGCCTGGCGGATGCCCAAGAGGAGAACTACCCAGAGAGAGAGTAGGCATTACAGGTTATGGTCAGCCCTTTCAAACTGGAGGAACGGAAAAGGGGCTGCCAGAGACCTCCCAGCGCCTCCAGAATGGTCAATTGGGATTGGTAATGGGCATGCAAGGAGAAGCATATTGCTGTATGTATTCTTATATACACCAAGTGTATGGCACTGTGTGTATTCCTGTTTATAATGTGAGTGTATGTCACTGAATGTATTTGTGTATATAATTGCTTGTATTCCTGTGTATACTGAACATGTATATCATTAAATATATTCCTGTATAGGCTAAAACTTGAAATAATCAGCTACGCAGAAACAAGGAGACACGAGTATGTGAATACATTTTATTCAAGTTCTCTTTTTTCCTTCCTTTACAAAACAATGTGCGCCATTAAAATATGATAACATTGTGACGACAGAGATAGTGAAAAACAAGTTATTGGACAGCAAATAAAATTAACAAAATACTTCCAAGATTCCCTGGGTGCAGCAGGGGTAATAAAGTGTAGAAACAGCACAATACTTTTCACATTACAGTTATTCTAAACGAGTGCTTAGCATCTGGAACACTGCTCAGGTACTCCAGTTCTAGGGTTGGCCCATAATTTAACTATTTTCTGAATCTTAATGAACCTTACACACACTTTGCTGCATTGGGGAATGCTGGGCTGCTCGGAGTACAGGTACAGAGAAGGTCTCAGGACTCCATGCCCAACAGTGCATTGCACCCACCGCCCTCCCCCTCCTCCACTTGGCACCATTAAGGCTAATATTCCTCTCTAGTGTGGCTGAGGAGTGCTCAGTTCCCAAGTGCAAAGCAGAGGAAAAGGGGGAAGAGATCTGCGTTGCCAGGTCTCAGCCCCTTTTATTTTGCTCTGAGATTTGCCAGGGCTTTCCACGAGGGCGAGACTGCAGATCCGCCCAGATGTAGCACAACCATGTTAATGGAAGGGGAGGAGGCATTCCCAAGCCTCCTGCCTCAGTTTTCTCATGTGTAGACCATCCATTTGGAGGTTTCCTCAGAAGAAGTGGTCCATAGGTCCAGTGCCCAGCCCTGCTCAGATTGGGTGATCAAGGGGAGGGGCTGGGGGGGGTGGGGTGGTGGGGAGGGGCGCACCAGAAGAAAAATTCCTTCTTTTGCAGGGTGCTCAAGAAGATCTTCAGACCTGGAGACCTTCTGGCTTCTGTTTTTGGATAGCAGCCAGAAGACCCCGTTGTAACTGTGGCCAGATTGCCACCCTCTCCTCCCCTCCTGGTACTGAGTGTTGCCAGACCCCCTTCCAGTTATAGTTAAAATAATCTTACAAGTAGCAAGTGGACTGAACAACAAACAACATTTTCAATGTGAAGCACAAACGCACAAAGGCTCACACAAACATATTGTACTAGAGAATTAAACGCTTCCATTCAGATGACCGGACTGAAGCAGCTGGTTACAGCTTTACAGAAATGACCATCCCTATGGCAACCCTAAAGGAGATCCAAGAATGGCCTCACTGCCCTCACATCTCCAAGTCACCGGCACTGATTTCCGTGCTTAATTTTAGATATAAGCGGAACCACTGAGAACTCTCTCAATTATTATCACTGTATCCTTTCATTTGCTTTTAATATTCTACATTCATCTTGTATCTTAAAGCCGCTGGTGGGCCCCCTGATGGCTAAACAACTTTATCCAGTAAGTAACTTAGTCACATTGACTGGGAAGGTCTCAGTTTCCATCCCCAGTCTGGGCTGCGTTAGTTAATCTCAAACAAAAGCTAAATACTTTTACAAAAGCGGATGCGGGAAATCTGAAATAAAAACAGAAAATGCTGGAAACACTCAGCAGGTCAGGCAGCATCCGTGGAGAGAGAGAAAGAGCGTTAATGGGCAGGATTTTCATTGGGCCGTGGAGTCGGGATTGGAGGCGTGCGGGGGGTTAAAATCCCGAAATCAGGGGTCGCGACCCCATCCTGCACCCAAACCCGCCTCCATGCCAGTTTCAAAGGAGGCGGGTACCCGCCCCGCACTGGGACCCGCCTACCTGAGGCGGGAAGGGATTAGTGCCAATTAACTGCCTGTTAACAGGTAGTTAACAGGCAGTTTTTAGCCTAATCCCTATTTTTAATGTTGAAGTGTGAGATTCCCGACGGCTCCAAACCACGCCAAGTCAGAGGAGGCGGGCCGTCGGGTTGAAGGACTTGGAGGGGTCGAGATGTCGGTGTTCAGGTGAGTGATGTGTGCATGAGTGCAAAGGTAAGTGTGTTTGGTGTGTCTAAAGTGATTAAATAAGTTTTACATACCTTTTCTTATCTTTTCAGCCTTCCTTTAGGTCTCGGGAGTCCCTCATCTCACTGGCACAGAAAGCAGAATGGCTGCGAACTGTCAAAAGTGACAGCCTGCAGCTTTCTGTGCAGGAGAGATTTCTAACTGAGTCTGTGGAGAAGGACTCACGTTAGAAGTAAGACTGTCAGTGTTTGACAACTTCAAACAGCTGTGAAACACTGATATTTCATCTGTCAAAACCTCTTGACAGATGAAATTTCAGTCTGTGACATCACCTGTTGTCGGGTGGCCCTTAATTGGCCTGCTGAGCCCACTGGGCGGGCTCAACAAGGTCAATCAAGTGAAAATCGCGTGGATTGGCCGCATCTCGATGGAGGCGGGACTACAACCCGACTCCTGAATGAAAATACTGGCCAATGTTTCAGGTCGATGACCTTTCGTCAGAACTGGAAAAAGTTAAGAGATGTAACAGGTTTTAAGCAAGTGTAGGGGCAGGGAAAGGGCGCGGGGGGGGGGGAGGAAAGAACAAAAAGGAAGGTTTGTGATAGGGTGGAAGGCAGGAGAGATTAAATGACAAAAAGGATGATGGTGCAAGGCAAAAGGGGGTGGTAATGGGACAATAAAAAGAGACAAAAGATGGGTCTGGAGGAGCTGAAAATGACAAAAGCAGAATCATTACCAGCAACTGCTGTCTGAAAAAATGAGAACAGTGTTTATGATGTGAAATTGTTGAACTCAGTGTGGAGTCTGGAAGGCTGTAAAGTGCCTAAGCAAAAGATAAGGGCCTAGAAATTGAGTTTGCGCTGCGCCGGGGCTTAACGCCGGAATTTAGCGCCGGTGCTAAGTCGCGCTGTGCGCGCCAAAAATTCAGTAGCGCCGCGCCCAAACGGCTGCCGGCGCTACTGAAGGCTGTTTGCGCCTGAAAACTGGTGCTACGCGCCGCATTGCGGCGCTATTCCGGCGCTGCGGCGCCCGATGCGGTGCGGCAGGCTCGGGAAGTGCAGGCCTCCTCCTTCAGTTAAGGAGGAGCTGCCTGCACCCGCCCGCTGGCCGGTTAAATCGCCACAAAAATGAGCCCGGCACCTCGGGGAAGTGCCGGGCTCGCAGCCGAGAAGCATCTGTTCCGCGGGGGGGGGGTGGGGGAGTCCGGGGAGGGAGGTGCGGGCAGGCGGCCGGCGGGAAAGCGGCCGGCCGCCGCTCCACCTTTATGCGCCGGCGCAAAGTCGTGTAAGACTCTGTTGCCAGAGTCTTAGTTGCGGCTGCCACGGGCGAGGCGGCCGCAACTGAATTTCGGCGCTGGGGCCCGTCACCACGGCAACCGGGACGCTGCGCACACCGATGACGTCATCGGTGCCGGCGCAGCGCTACCGGTGTAACGCCGATGTTGGGCCCTAGTCAATTTCAAAACCGGCTGTAAGTCCAGCGCAATGCCCTCTAGCGCCGCAAAATGGGCGCTAAGCCCACTCAATTTCTAGGCCAAGGTGCTGTTCCTCGAGATTCCGTTGAGCTTCCAGTTAATCTCAGCTGGGGCAGTGGTATGGTTCCTACACTTGGCCTCCCTGAACCTGGGTTAGGGAGGGGAAATGTCAGGGTTCCCGGAACCACTGAGGTTTACAGCACAGAAGGCGGCCAACTTGGCCCATTGTATCTGCACTGGTTCTTTGCTAAAGCAATCCAAAACTAATCCCACTGTCTCCCCGTAACCTTGTATCTTCCTCTGCATCAAATATTCAACCAATTTTCCCTTAAAAGATGCAATGGTGTCTGTCTCAGCCATTCCCTGGGGTAAAGAGTTCCATGCTCAAAAAAACTTGCCGTGTAAAGAAATGTCTCTTGCCCCCTCCCCTCGCTCTCTTAGTAACAATTCTAAATTGATGATCCCTCGTCATTCACTTACCAACCAGAGGAAATAGCCTTTCACTATTCACTGTATCAAAAACCTTGATGAGTTAAAAAAAATTCATAATTTCAAAAACCTCTATTAATTCTCCTCTTGGTCTTCTCTGTCCTAAAGTCTCAACTCTCTAACGATAGTTTCCCATCCCTGGCATCATGTTGTTGAATCTCTATGGGGTTTCACATATAATGGGGTGCCCAAACGTGCACACACTAACTGTAGCCTCACAAGCATCTTGTATACATTTATCATTACTTCTTTACTTTTGTTCTGTATGCCCATGTTTTTAAAACCCCAAATGCTATTTGGTGGAAGAAAAAACCCCTAGATGCATTTAACAAACAATTAGATACTGCATTGGAGGACTGTAGGTGTATGAACCAAAATGAGCCAAATGGTCTTCTCCATTCGCCATTATCTTGTGATTGGCCTTTTTTTAATGGCGTTATCGACCTATAGTCACACTTTTGGGGAATTATGTATTTGAACCTCTAGGCCTCTCTGTTCATCCACACCCCTTGAGTATCTTTCTGTTTAGTATGTACTTCTATTCCTCGTCTTCCCAAAATGTATTCTCTCATATTTATCCACATTAATTTGCATCTGTCACCTGTCTGCTCATTCGGGAGTTTTTTTACAGCTCTCCTTATTGTTTGTCATTCTTCCTACTTTTGTGTAGTCAGCAAATTGTGAGTGGCCAAATCATCTATATACACCCAGAGAAAAAGAGGGCCCAACACTGATCCCTCGGGTACAACACTTCCAACCCTTCTACAATCCAAGCTGCACCACTTTGCCTTAGCTCTTTGTTCCCTGTCCATCAACCAACTTTCTATCCATCTTCATCTACCACATGCCTGAATTTTTCAAACAAGCCACTTGTGAGACACCTTATTGAACACCATCTAAAAATCCATATACACTACATCTACTGCAGTCCCTTTATCTATGGAACCTACCTTGGAGAAGTTACTCTGAAGATAAAAACCATGAAGAACACAATGGGGAAACCACCTCAGCTACTTTTCCCGATGAAGTGGCTCAATCATCTCATGTGCGAGACTTGAGTTAGGACCTGGACTAAGACAGAAGACAATGGACGGACAGATATTACCCAATAGATCCTGCCCAAGAAACTATTCTGGTTTTGAAATTTGGGGCTGACCAGATGGACTGAAATGGTATTTTCCAGTCCAGTACATTTCTATGTTCCTAGCAACAGTAAAGTGATAAAGTGGCCGTGTTTATATAAAAAAGACCTTGCTTTTCCAGCACTAGCCACAGATGGCAGTAACTTGTATAATGACTGCAATGAGAGCAGAGGTATGATATTTTTGGTCTGCCCTACTGCCCCATTTTTCAGCATGAATGGCCCTCAATGGATCTGAAAACCCATAAGTCACGCCATCCTGATACCATCCAAGTTCCTGGGGTCAGGGGCATTTACATAAGGTATACAGGCACCCACGCCAGCACTGGCACAACTGGGGCCCCTGCTGGGTGAGAGGGAGGAAATTACTTGTGGAGGGCTGTCGCTGGCAGGAGGGCAGAGTACTGGCAGGATCGGGCAAAGATGCTTCTTCTTCTTCATTAAAGGTCCCTTTTCCAAAAAGGCTGGCACCCATTGCAACTACAGCCGTAAGGAAACTGACCTTGCAAAATGTAGTGGGGACTGCTTCCGCAGAATGTGGTGCTGACATGTACTAATATGTCCATTTCATGTAGTCATATGTTATATTGGGGACCACGGAGGTGGACAGACAGGAATTCCAGCGGATGGCATCATCCCACTAGTTCTGCCTCTGTCCCTGACTTCACAATTGAAGAGGATGCAAAGAAACACCCACCCTCACTGCCTGAGGAACCCCCAGCATGGACCAAATAGGGCGGAGACCTGGTGTGACTGGCTCCCACCCCAAAGTCCAGCTATGCCCACCCCAGTATTGATCTGGATTCACCAAAATGATTGGATATTTTTGGAGCCAGTGTGATTAGTGAGTGTGAATAAAAAAAATATGAAATAATTCTTCCCCTTCATCAAGATAAGCATTAAAGGAAGTCCTAAATTGTTTGAGTTATTTAAGATTCGATGCAATTTTGTGTCATTGCAGAGATCCACAATTTGGGTCTTACAAGCACCAGCTAATGCTTCAATATGAGATAACACGGATCGGAATCTATTCCTAGTTTGGATTCCAATCATGAGAGTCTCAACCTGGGACACTTTGTGATCAGCTGGACACTTTTCTAGAATGTAAGCAGCCTGCTGCAGAGTAGACGCTAAAATAAATGATCACCTTTAGCCCTGCTGGCACAGAGCTTCATGGTGCAGGAGTGTATACCGGGAAGTTTGGCCCAGCTCTGATTTGTGGGTAAATAATTCTTCTGCTCATTGAAATAAATGGAGGGGGGGCCCTGAATTCCTGATGTGCACAAAAAAACTCAGTGCAGAGAACTAAAGGTGAAACTGTTGAGATTATATATGATCAAGATAAATGCAGTTAGTATCAAACATTCCCAGGTCAGTTGTAATTCAGAGCAAAGGCAGAGTGACGTAAAAAAACTACTAGGCACTTGGTCTAAGCGTTAAACAAAGCTTTAATCAACTGTTTTACAACATGGAGGTCTAGTTGTGTCCTTCACTAGTTCCTGTTAAGAATGTCCTGCGCAAGCTGGGCCCATGCCCGAGTATTTATACTCTCCCTGGACACTCAGTATTATTTCATAAGTCTTTCTTTCATGAATGACTAATTCATGTCACAGAGTAAAGCTCCTTCCGCTTGGTCCCAACAACAGGCCTTAACCCTGACCTCAGGAGAGTGGACCTACTTGCCCCCCTATCACATTTCTAGAGTCTCAATTGACTGTGATTTCTCAATGTGAGCTGAGTTCCTGTAGTTTTGTGCTCTGACTTTCACCCACTAGGACCTAGATTAAGACTACTTAAACTGATTTAAAGCAAGACCTTTACAGCCACCAGAGTGTGGAAACTTTCGGCCCATCAGTCCGGCCTGGATTCAAGCCCAGATCTCAAAGGAGAAATGCCAATGTGCTACCCAACTCCTCCTTAGTGTTACAAAATAATGTTGAATTTGGAAAAATGTATTGACCCTGCATAATCCTGTGAGCTAGTAATTCAAATACAGTACTGGCAAATGATGGACAGCTTACTATACGCCTCCAATGGTAATTTTCTCCCCAACAAATGGTTAAGACCTTTTCAGGTTCACTTCAGGTTCTGCAGGGCTTCTTCCCATTTTTCCCGTAATGTTGCCCATTTTCTCACAACCTGGGAGCCGTCCCATTGTTTTAGGATGCAAGTCCAAAGCTGCCTTATCTGCACATCACAACATGTTGTTAGCATTATGAAGTCAGCAACTGGAAATTCAAACAATTCCCAAATTAACACAAAACATGAACGAAATGTAGTAATAATATTTAATTATTCCAACCTGTCAAAAGGATTTTGTGCCGGTCCTGCTGCAGTCTTGTCTGTACACCCAAAGCTATCAACTAACATGGAAACAAGCTGTTAGAACTCATGAAAAGCAGACACAAAATAACAATGTTTCTCATAGTAAATAGGATACCTAAAGTACTGATAATCCGACTGCTCAAAACATTGATCTCCATACACCTGGGTCCTGGCAGTTCTGCAGACATTTGGTTATTGGGTGAACATTTGGGTGGATATTTTAATATTCAAAATCAGCGCTGGGAATTTTCTCAGGGGTTCTCTTAATCGGCTGCCGAAAAACCTTTAATAAGCGTGAGAAACATTTGCAATAATCTACCAAGCAAAAGGAATAGAGGAGCAGACATTGGGGTTATTCAAATTATAATTAGATGTTATGATAGGAGAGGTAATGTACTGAAGGGACATACTTCAATGGAACAGATAGGGTAATAGAGGGATGGACTTCAATGGAAAGGTTAGGGTACTAGAGGGATGGGCTTCAATGGAAGACATAGGGTACTAGAGGGGTTGGATTCAATAGAAGAGATAGGGTACTGGAGGGATGAGCTTCAATGTGAGAGATAGGGTACTAGAGGGGTCGGATTCAATAGAAGAGATAGGGTGCTAGAGGGATGAGCTTCAATGGGAGAGATAGGGTACTAGAGGGGTCGGATTCAATAGAAGAGATGGGTGCTAGAGGGATGAGCTTCAATGGGAAAGATAGGGTACTAGAGAGGTCGGATTCAATAGAAGAGATAGGGTGCTAGAGGGATGGGCTTCAATGGGAGAGATGGGGTACTAGAGGGATGGGCTTCAATGTGAGAGATAGGGTACTAGAGGGATGGGCTTCAATGGGAGAGATAGGGTACTAGAGGGGTCGGATTCAATAGAAGAGATAGGGTGCTAGAGGGATGGGCTTCAATGGGAGAGATAGGGTACTAGAGGGATGGGCTTCAATGGGAGAGCTAAGGTACTAGAGTGGTCAGATTCAATAGAAGAGATAGGGTGCTAGAGGGATGAGCTTCAATGGGAGAGATAGGGTACTAGAGGGGTCGGATTCAATAGAAGAGATGGGTGCTAGAGGGATGGGCTTCAATGGGAAAGATAGGGTACTAGAGGGGTGGGCTTCAATAGGAGAGATAGGGTACTAGAGGGATGGGCTCCAATGGGAGAGATAGGGTACTAGAGGGATGGGCTTCAGTGGGAGAGATAGGGTACTAGAGGGATGGGCTTCAGTGGGAGAGATAGGGTACTAGAGGGATGAGCTTCAATGGGAGAGATAGGGTACCAGAGGGATGGGCTTCAGTGGGAGAGATAGGGTACTAGATGAATGGGCTTCAATGGGAGAGTTAATGCACTAGAGGGCAAATATTCATGGTCAGCTTCCAGTATTATGAATGCCTCTGTTTGGGAGCTCATCATTTTGGGGGGAATGGGATCTAGCGTGCTGCTACAGGATTTAAAGGCGTGCAGCAGCTTAAAGGAAGCACCAGATCTAAAATGGTACAGATAACAGATTAAAAACGTATGCAGTGTCTGTGAGGTCTGCAGAGAGCCCCATGATGCAGTCATGAAGCTGCTGAAGTGCTTGTGCGAAAAGTTAGGCAGAGGAGCGAAGCACTGTTTGTGTCAGAACGAAACAGCCCCCCAGGAGAGCAGCACAGTTGAAGGGGCTGGCAAGCAAGGTTCCTAGCCAATCAAGTGCATTTGTTAAATCGGCCCCACAATACCTGTTGCAGTTCTAGAAAGGCCTGTATTTGAGTATTCTGTAACCCTTCTGGTTCTCACACTGTTTCTCACTGTTAATCTGACACTTACATCAGTAAACAATTCACTAGCTCAGTGGGACAATGTTTTCCAGAGGCTTCTTTCCCTGGTCATCTTGGAGGCTGCTGTGTTAAAAGGATAGATGTAAACGGATATCATGTAATTGGAATTACGGAGACATGGCTCCAGGGTGACCGAGGCTGGGAATTCAACATCTAGGGGTATTCAATATTCAGGAAGGACAGGCAAAAAGGAAAAGGAGGTGGGGTAGCATTGCTGGTTAAAGAGGAGATTAACACAATAGTAAGGAAGGATATTAGCTCTGATGATGTGGAATCTGTATGGGTAGAGCTGAGAAATACCAAGGGGCAGAAAACGGTAGTGGGAGTGGTATACAGACCCCCAAACAGTAATGCTGAGGTTGGGGATGGCATTAAATGGGAAATCAGAGATGTGTGCAATAAGGGCACAGCAGTTATCATGGGTGACTTTAATCTACATATAGATTGGGCTAACCAAATTAGTAACAATACTGTGGAGGAGGAATTCCTAGAGCGTATACGGGATGGTTTCCTGGACCAATATGTTGAGGAACCAACTAGAGATCAGGCCATCTTAGACTGAGTATTATGTAATGAGAAAGGATTAATTAGCAATGTTGTTGTGCGAGGCCCCTTGGGGAGGAGCGATCATGATATGATAGAATTCTTCATTAAGATGGAGAGTGAAGTAGTTGACTCAGAGACTAGGGTCCTAAATTTAAATAAAGGAAACTATGATGGTATGAGGCGCGAGTTGGCTAGGATGGATTGGGGAACGTTACTTAAAGGGTTGACTTTGGATAGGCAATGACAAACATTTAAAGATCGCATGAACTACAGAATTTGTTCATCCCTGTTTGGCATAAAAATAAAACAAAAAAGGTGACTCAACCGTGGCTAACAAGGGAAATTAGGGATAGCATAAGATCCAAGGAGAGGACATATAAATTGGCCAGAAAAAGCAGCAAAACTGAGGATTGGGAGCAGTTTAGGATTCAGCAAAGGAGGACAAAGGGATTAATTAAGAGGGGGAAAATAGAATATGAGAGTAAGCTTGCAGGGAACATAAAAACTGACTGTAAAAGCTTCTATAGATATGTGAAGAGAAAAAGATTGGTGAAGTCAAGCGTAGCTCCCTTGCAGTCAGAATCAGGGGAATTTATAATGGGGAACAAAGAAATGGCAGAACAATTAAATACATACTTTGGTTCTGTCTTCACAAAGGAGGACACAAATAACCTTCCAGAGATGTCGGGGAACATAGGTTCTAATGAAAGGGAGGAATTGAATGAAATCAGTAGTTGTAGGGAAATGGTGTTAGGGAAATTGATGGCATTGAAGGCCGATAAAGACCCAGGGCCTGATAAACTACATCCTAGGGTACTTAAGGAAGTGGCCCTAGAAATAGTAGATGCATTGCTGGTCATCTTCCAAAATTCTATAGACTCTGGAATAGTTCCCATGGATTGGAGGGTAGCTAATGTAACCCCACTATTTAAAAAAGGTGGTAGAGAGAAAACGGGAAATTATAGACTGGTAAGCCTGACATCGGTAGTGGGGAAAATGCTAGAGTCCATTATAAAAGATGTAATAGCAGAGCACTTGGAAAACAGTGACAGGATCGGACAAAGTCAACATGGGTTTACAAAAGGTAAATCATGCTTGACTAATCTACTGGAATTTTTTGAGGCTATAACTGGTAGAATAGATAAGGCAGAACCAGTGGATGTGGTGTATTTGGACTTTCAGAAGGCTTTTGATAAGGTCCCGCATAAGAAATTGGCGTGCAAAGTTAAAGCACATGGGATTGGGGGTAAGGTACTTACTTGGATAGAGAACTGGTTGGCAGACAGGAAGCAAAGAGTTTGAATAAACGGGTCTTTTTCCGAGTGGCAGGCAGTGACTAGTGGAGTACCGCAGGGATTGGTGCTAGGACCCCAGCTATTCACAATATATATTAATGACCTAGACGAGGGAACTAGATGTAATATCTCCAAGTTTGCAGATGACACAAAGCTGGGTGGGCGTGTGTGCTGTGAGGAGGATGCAGAGAAACTCCAGTATGATTTGGACAGGTTGGGTGACTGGGCAGATGCATGGCAGATGCAGTATAATGTGGATAAATGCGAGGTTATCCAATTTGGTGGCAAAAACAGGAAGACAAATTATTATCTGAATGGCAATAGATTGGGAAAAGGGGAAGTGCAACGAGACCTGGGTGTCCTTGTGCACCAGTCGCTGAAGGTAAGCATGCAGGTGCAGCAGGCGGTTAAGAAGGCAAATGGTATGTTGGCCTTCATAGCGAGAGGATTTGAGTATAGGAGCAAGGATGTCTTGCTGCAGTTGTACAAGGCCTTGGTGAGACCACATCTTGAGTATTGTGTGCAGTTTTGGTCGCCTTATCTGAGGAAGGATGTTCTTGCCATGGAGTGGGTGCAGCAAAGATTCACCAGACTGATACCTGGGATGGCAGGAATGATGTATGAAGAGAGATTGGGTCGATTAAGCTTATATTCGCTAGAGTTTAGAAGAATGAAAGGGGATCTCATTGAAACTTATAAAATTCTAACAGGACTAGACAGACTAGATGCAGGAAGGATGTTCCCGATGGCAGGGGAGTCCAGAACCAGGGGTCACAGTCTAAGGATAAGGGGTAAGCCATTTAGGACTGAGATGAGGAGGAATTTCTTCACCCAGAGAGTGATGAACCTGTGGAATTCTCTACCACAGAAGGCAGTTGAAGCCAACTTATTGGGCCAGAACTTCGGGTCCCCACGGGTGAGTACGCGCTGGGTACTCACGCGTAGGCCCAACGAAAGTGCCGGTTTCGTGCATGTACTGTGCATGCACAGGAAACCAGAACTTCCGTTCCCTTAAAGGAAGCGGTTCACAGGTCGAACTTTCGTTTTTTTGCAGGTTTCTCCGGGAGGGTAAGTCTCTAGGAGCTACGCTTTTAAAAAGCAGTTGCAAGGCCTGCTTTTAACAAGGTAATTGGTGAATTAAGTAAAATTAAAACATTTTTTCCACAGGTTTATTATTTTTAAATACTTTAAAGGTAAGTTTATTTTTAGCCCTGTTAGAAACTGTAATTAATATTTTCAAAAATTTAAATTATTGTTTAAAATTGTTATTTTATGTAATTTATAGTAATTTTAAAAATGTGATTTAAAAAAATGTATTTGAAGTTTTAGTTATGTTTTGCGGCTGAACTCTATTCATAAATTTGACAGGTCTTCCTGTCAAATCTATGAATAGAGATTCCCTGCTATGATTGGCTCTCCATGGCCCACGTGATCCCAGGGGATGCTTCGAACTAACTGCGCCCCTGGGATACGCAGCACTGCGCGCCGGCAGTTGGAGGAGGCCCAGGATCGGAATCCCATGCGGGCCCACAGCACAACGGCCGGCACGCTAGGTAAGTGCAGGTCGGAGGCTTGCACCCGCGGGAAGCCTCCGACCCGAATTTCTGGGCCATTAAATATATTCAAGAAGGAGTTAGATATATTTCTTAAGGCTAAAGGGATCAAGGGATATGGGGAGAAAGCAGGGACAGGGTACTGAATTTGGATGATCAGCCATGATCTTATTAAATGGCGGAACAGGCAAAAGGGGCCGAATGGCCTACTCCTGCTCCTATCTTCTATGTTCTATGTTTCTTACATCGAGTCTACGGCACAGAAACAGGCCATTCGGCCTAACTGGTCCATGCCAGTGTTTATGCTCCACACAAGCCTCCTCCCACCCCTCTTCATCTCACCCTATCAGCATATCCTTCTATTCCTTCCTCTCTGTCTCATGTGTTTATCTAGATTCCCCTTAATCTATGCTATTCACCTCAACCACTCCATGTGGTAGTGAGTTCCACATTCTAATCACTCTCTGGGTAAAGAAGTTTCTCCTGAATTCCCTGTTGGATTTATTAGTGATTATCTTATATTTATAGCCCACTTTTTCTAATATGAGTCGCTCCATCCAGTCCATTTAACCTTGTGTACGCCTGCTTTTCAGACATCATTTAGATTCAAGCCATGCCTGTCCTAATCAGTTTGAATACTCTTCCTAGTACCAGCTACATCATTGTACTCACCAGCATAGTTTGGTGTCAATGTCACACAATAATGCTTTTGAGAAGGATTCAACATTGCATCAGTGTCATGACTGTGAAATACCGTACGATGATATTATAGTATTACACAATGGAAATACAACCAGATTCATAGAATCATAGAATAGTACAGCACAGAAGGAGGCCATTCGGCCCATCGAGTCCATGCCATTAACTCTTTCGAAGAGCAATTCAAGCTATAAGTAGTTATATTGAAACATTGCTTAATTGCCATAATTGTGGCCTATAATTTAGTAAATATGTAAAATTGTTGCTGCAAAACTATCCTTTTTTGTCTCGTCCCACACTGGATGCATTCCACTTCTAGAAGTGAGATCATCATCAAGTAAAAATATTTCTACATTAATCCTAAATGGATTATTGAAGATAAATTTCAGATAGTACAAGGAATCTTTGGGAATCGGCCAAAATGGATCAAACTGAAAGCAAACTCACTGAGGCAAAATTACATCCACCTGCAAACTCCAACAACCCCAGACTGCACACATAGGATCATACCTGCCGTGATTTTAATATAAGATTTATTAAATAAGGAGTGAAGTAATTTTTTGTTACGTTGGGAAGATGGAAGATTCTTTTTTCCCCACACAGAGGGTTATTAGAATCACAAGTGGTCAATCAAGTGCAGACTAGAACATTACTTAAAGGGGAATTGACTATGGCCGCGATTATGCCGGCGCTCAGAGGGCGGGTTTGGAGGTGGGTCAGAAGTTAAAGTCATTTTGATAGACGATGGATTCCGAACCCGCTGTCATCCCGCCTCCAAACAACCTTCCCAAGTGTCGGGTCCCCGATTTGCGAAATGGACCCTGTAATGTATATACCTTTAAGTGGGGAACTATCTTTTACAGGTCATGTATACTGCAGTACCGGCAGTGACCACACCTGTATATAGCCCTGAGTAGTAATCTGTACAGATCAGTTCCACTGTGAGCCACGTTGAGTAAACACCCGTGGTACCGTTCTCCGCAGTCTGTGTCTTATACACAGACACAACATTGACGATGAGGCAAGTTCGAACCTACCTGCAACTCTGCATCACCTCCCGGGGATTCGTTCCTGGAGATCAGTGGATTGGAGGTCAAGGCCAGAGACTTGGGCGTCGACCACGGGCAACCGCCCAGTCATCCAGCAGAGACTCGAGAATTGCGGGGGAGGCTGTCGAGAGCCAGGCTTGGCTTTCCAGTCGAGGTGGTCCAGCGAAACGGGCTGGCAACAGGTAGTGCGCAGACCCTTCCCGGACAGCGGTGGGCTAGAGCCCGACCGAGCGGCACAGCAAAGGAACGAGCAGCGTCGACGGGGGAGAGAGAGAGAGGGCAGAGCGCACAGGGCACAGCCGGTGTTCAGGGGCCGAGCAGCGTCGGAGAGAGGGAGAGAGAGATGCGCAGAAACCCGCGAGGCGCCGCCATTGCCATGAGGACCGCCGAGAGCGGCGTTGACAGCAGCGCAGGAGAAGCGCGCAAAACCTACAGGGTGCCGCCATTGCCACGAGAACCGCCGGGAGCGGCGTTGGCAGCAGCGGGGGAGGAAGGAAAACGCGGGAGACGCCATTTTAAGCCATTGGGAGACGCCATTTTAAACCACACCCAAAATGACGAAGAGTGGCAGTATCACTGCATTTGACAATGAAGTCGAAGATTGGACTACATATGTCGAACGAATAGAGGTGTACTGCAAGGCAAATGAGGTGTCAGATGACAAGAAAGCGTCGGTATTGTTAAATTTAATGGGTGCAAAGACGTATGGTTTATTACGAAATCTAGTAACCCCAACGAAGCCAATGGAAAAGAGTTTTGAAGACATAGTAACGATACGAAAGGAACATTTAAACCCCACACCGCTGCTGATAGCAGAAAGATTCAAGTTTCACAAACGGAACCAGCATAAGGATGAAAGCAATGCTGATTATTTAACAGAACTGCGCAAACTATCGAAACACTGCCAGTTTGGAGCAGGACTGGCAGATACCTTAAGGGACAAGTTTGTGTGTGGGCTTCAAAGTGAAGGAACCCAGAAACGGCTTTTATCTGAAAAGGACCTTATGCTGGAAAAGGCTTTCAGCATTGCGGTATCATATGAAGCAGCAGCACGGGGCGCTGCAGAGATACAACAGAGACCGCAAGAATATGGCACAAACGAAATGTCATATGGAACAGAGAAGTGCTATCGCTGTGGCAGAACAACACACGACCAGAATGATTGCTGGTTCAAAGACAAAGTGTGCAGACAGTGTGGAAAAGTAGGACACATAGCACGCATCTGCAGGTCGGGAAAGAAAACCAGCAATAAGAAACCTACCAAAGAAAAGTACAAGAAGGTACATAAGATGACGGAGAATAGTTCAGACGAACAAAAGAGTGATAACGACTCCGAAAGCAGGGAACTGAGTTGTCTGAAACTACATAATGTGATCACAACGGAGGATCACCGAACCATTTGGGTCACTCTCAAGATAGCAGGAGTCCAGGTAAAGATGGAATTGGACACAGGTACAGTCCTAACAGTCATAAACCGACGGGACTACGAGCGGCTATTCTCACACATACCCTTGAGAGACACAAAAATTATTTTGAAGACGTACACGGGGCAAAAAGTCTACCCCAAAGGAAAAATAAGGGTGACCGTTATATATAACGGTAAGGAAACACCAAAACTAGACCTGTATGTATTACAAGATGGAGGACCACCATTACTGGGACGTGAATGGATCTGGAAAATACAACTGGATTGGCATTCCATACAGGCACTGACTGTGGCTGACAAAAAGGATGACGACGTTACACCTGGGCGACTGTCAAAGATCCTAACTGACGCGAAAGAAGTGTTCCAGCAAGGACTCGGAACACTAAAAGGCATGACAGCGACGATTAAAATTGAAGAAAACGCAAGCCCAAAATTTTTTAAGGCCAGACCTTATGCGATCCGCCCAGCCGTCGAAGCAGAGCTGGAGAGTCTGGAACGTTCAGGTGTACTGTCCAAGGTAGACTGGAGCAAGTGGGCTACACCCATCGTCCCTGTGCTGAAAAAGTCGTTGAGCAGCACGCCTGGGGAACCAAGGAAGGTTCGCATCTGTGGGGATTTTAAGGTAACAGTGAACCCGGTCCTTCACACCGTACAATATCCACTTCCGCGGATTGAAGATATTTTCGCCTCACTATCTGGAGGGAAACGCTTCACTAAGATTGATCTGGCCCAGGCGTATCTGCAAATGGAGGTAGAAGAAGCATCAAAAAAATACCTCACAATCAACACCCATAAAGGTCTCTACCAATACAACCGGCTGGTATTCGGGGTAGCATCAGCTCCGGCTATTTGGCAGAGGGCAATGGAACAAGTCCTGCAAGGGATCCCAGGGACCCAGTGTTATTTGGACGATACCCTGGTCACGGGCGAAAATGACAGTGATCACCTTGCCAACCTGGAGCAGGTGCTCACTAGATTGCAGGAATATGGGCTCCGAGCTAACCGCCCCAAATGCGAGTTTTTTAGAAAACAGATCTCGTATTGTGGCCATGTTATCGATAAAGAGGGGTTACATAAGTCCCCAGAGAAGATTGAGGCAGTAGTCAAGGCTCCAGCACCGGAAAATGTGTCACAACTGAGGTCGTTCCTCGGGCTGGTAAACTACTACCATAAGTTCTTGCCAAATTTGTTTACAATATTACACCCACTGAACACCCTACTTCAAACTGGGGTGCCATGGAAGTGGAGTGACGAATGTAGACGAGCTTTCCAGAAGAGCAAAACACTAATCACATCGAAAGAGGTATTGGCCCATTACAACCCAGCATTACCAATTCGGTTGGCATGTGATGCGTCACCCTACGGCATTGGAGCGGTGCTGTCGCACAAATTCTCGGACGGCTCAGAGAGGTCAATAGTCTTTGCGTCACGATCACTAACCTCAGTCGAGCGTAACTACGCCCAGATTGACAGGGAGGCCCTCAGCCTAGTGTGGGGAGTGAAAAAGTTCAATCACTATCTGCACGGGCAGAAATTCACCTTGCTGACGGATCACCAGCCTCTTGTCTCCATTTTTAATCCGAAGAAGGGCGTTCCGGTGATGACTGCGCAACGACTACAAAGATGGTCACTTTTTCTAGGGGCGCACCACTATGAGATTGAATATAAGGGCACGAAACAGCATGTAAATGCTGATGGGCTATCACGCCTGCCACTGCCTACTGCAGAGGAAGCACCAGCAGTGGATCCTGTCGAAATATTCCATTCAACCATAGTTGAATACCTACCGGTGACTAACGCTTGTATCGAAAAGGAAACCCGAAATGACCCGACACTGTCTCGGGTATATGATTTGACGGTGAAGGGATGGCCAGCACATGGCGACTCACTGTTGCCAGCATTCTCGACAAGGAGAGAACAGCTGTCAGTGTGCCGGGGGACCTTGATGTGTGGATCCCGAGTGGTAATTCCACCCAAGTTAAGGGATAGAGTGCTCAATGAGCTTCATGAGGGTCATCTGGGAGGGGTAAAAATGAAAAGCCTAGCCAGGGCTTATGTGTGGTGGCCGGGAATCGATAAACAAATCGAGGACCTGACCAAGAGTTGCTCAGGATGCCAGAAAGTCCAAAATGCACCACCACAGGCCCCTCTACACCCATGGGGGTGGCCCTCATCTCCATGGCAACGGGTGCATATTGATTTTGCTGGTCCATTCATGGACTCAATGTTTTTAATAGCTGTGGATGCGCACTCGAAATGGCCTGAGGTCATCAAAATGTCCTCCACCACCACGGAGAAAACTATTGCAGTCCTACGGACCATTTTTGCCAGGAATGGCTTGCCAGAACAGATTTGCTCCGACAACGGACCACAGTTTGTGTCCGAAGAGTTCCGGAGGTTCTTGAAAAAGAATGGGGTAAGGCATTACACATCCGCCCCGTATCATCCAGCCACAAATGGATTGGCTGAGAGGTTCGTATAAACCTTTAAGAAGGCAATAAAGGCTATGTACAATGACAACATTCCGCTGCAGCACAAGGTGGACAATTTCCTGTTCGCCTACCGGAATGCGACACATGCAGTCACCAACCAGGCCCCAGCCATGATGTTCTTTAACCGAAGGTTGAGATCTCGCCTGGATTTGCTCAGACCAAATGTACGAAGAGATGTTGAGAGTAAGCAATTCCAGCACATCCATGAGAAGCCAACAAGGAGTTTCAATGTAGGGCAACCAGTCTTGGCCCATAACTACTGAACAGAAAAATGGCAGCCAGGAACGATATGCACACGGCAGGGCCCACTAATGTACACAGTGGACGTTGGGGAGAGCATCGTGAGACGCCATGCTGACCAGATCCTAGTCACAGGAACAAGTCAACCCCATGCCTCGCCCATACGTACCTGGTGATGAACCCGACATACAGGTCGCATCTACCCCAGAAACAGTAGCATCGGAAGCTGATGAACCAACTGACGACAGGGGGCCAGAATCGCCTCCGCACCAAGAGCAAGACACTCGGGAAAGGCGCTATCCAGAAAGGATCAGGAAGCCTCCCCAAAGACTGAATATATAAATAGACTATTTTCAGCTAATGTTGCATGTTAAAAGTGTTAATTGTAATTAGTTTGATATTTAATTGTTAAATGAGTGTTATAGTACTGTTAATCTAAAAGGGGAGGAATTGTAATGTATATACCTTTAAGTGGGGAACTATCTTTTACAGCTCATGTATACTGCAGTACCGGCAGTGACCACACCTGTATATAGCCCTGAGTAGTAATCTGTACAGATCAGTTCCACTGTGAGCCACGTTGAGTAAACACCTGTTGTACCGTTCTCCGCAGTCTGTGTCTTATTATACACAGACACAACAGACCCGACAACTAGCGGCGGGAAACAGATTAAAGGCAATTAACTCCCTATTAACAGGTACCTGTGAGCAGTTTTCAGGGTCTTTTTTCATTTTCCAGCTTCTGGGTCGGGTTTTATGACGTCCAGACACCACGCCAGGTAAGTGTGGCGTGTTGTGAGTCTGGTCTGATGTTTGTGGAATGATGACAGCTGCAGAAGTGGTGTCAAGGATGCCATGTTGCACATGGTGAGTTTCAGAGCAAAGAAAATGTTGGTTACTGCATTTTTAATACATATACTGATTTCTTTAGCTTACACGTTTTTAAATCAAGCTGTATGTCCAGTGCCACCTCATTGGGAGAACCTCTCTCACCAGTGACAGATTGCTTCTGTCATCTCACTTGCAGCTGCCATCTATTCCAGCAACATCGGAGCCAATGAAACAATCAGACCTTGGTCCTCCGAATCCTTCCCCATTCATTCCCAACACCAACATCACCAACCTTCGCCGCCATCACCTGATGCTGCACTGGACACAGGGCATCAGCCCCTGACAAAATTGCTAGCCGGGAGTCCAGCGATGGCATCACCATGGCCAGACTTTCTTCACTTGATGCAGTAAACCCTGGCTGCCACATGATGCACCATGTTGACACCATCCCACAGCAGCACCGTAAAGCATCCCTTTAATGTCCAAGCCATTCCATGCACACACATCACTATAGCGGGGTGGGGGGGAGTTATGACTGAACAATCACTGGAACTCAGTAAGACACTTCTCAATGTGCGCTCAGATCTGTCCAATAAGGGGCACTTTTTGAAAAAGGCATTTCACTGTATGACAACACATTACCAGAAACTTCACATGGACATTGGCTAAACCTCTCAAGTGCCCACCCTTGTGTGTTGGTAGTTGGTATGTTTGCAGAAGAATGAGGGTGAGTGTGAGGGGTGGCTAGTGAGATGGGGAAGTGATAAAATAGATAGAGAGGGTTGGGTGGAGGTGCAAGGTAAGTTGGCGTCCTGGGGAGGTCTCTTCCGCCCTTGGAAGGGAAGAGAACCTCCCTGCATACTGTGACTCCCTCCATAAGCATATGGAGGAAGTCATTGGAGAGCCTGGGTGCAACAGTTCACCTTTGTGCAGTGATTCAGTGTTTTCAGCACCTCAATGCTGTCAAACACTGAAAAATCAACTGTCAAAATAAAATTGTACATGGTCCCTTTAAGGAAACTGGCAGATGATGAGTCATCAAATGACATCATCAGACCTGCTTCCTGTTAATTGGCCAGTAAGCCCGCAGGGCGGGCTTAACAAGGCCAATCAAGGGAAAATCACGTCTGTAGAGCGGAGGCAGCTGGGGGCAGGACTGGAACCCGGAAACCAGCTGATCCACACCGAGGAGAAAATCACAGCCTATGTATTTGAAAGGGAAGAATATGGGAGAAAAGGAAGAATACAGGGAAAGGGCAGGGAAATGGGCCTCGAGTAGATAGCTCCATTGAAGGGCTAGCACCAGCACAGGCCCAATGGGCTGAAAGACCTACTTTTGTGCTGTAATTTCTATGATTCTATGGAAAATTTCTGTCAAAAGGAGGGGGGGGGGATCTAATTCCTGCGTGGGAAACTAGCTGGGCAGGTGGGCAGTTCGCCGGGAGCGGCAGGAGGAGGCCATAGCTGTTTTTAAGGGTTGGGCCTAATTTACATCCCACCGGCCAACTGCCTGCCCGAAACAGCCAGGAAAAGGCAGCTGGCCAGTGGTTGGCTGGTTAAAATCACGTGGCCCAGAGGCTGCCCACTGACTGGAAGCTAAGTGGGGAGGGTTTTTTTTTGGCTGGGTGGGAAGGTGGGAAGGTGGGGGGGAGAGGGGGGAGCCCAAGGCAGCAGAGGCTCCTGTTCCTGCAGGCTCCACAAAGGAAAGTTTAACATTTACCCCTTTTGTGGACTCTTCAATCTTCAGAGCAGCTTTCACTGAGAGGGGCGGCTGGGAGAAGGGACCCTGCTCAGCCTGCGGTCAAAAGATGATCAGGGTTCGATTGACACAATAGGACCTTGGACTTTGATACATGTATAAGTCTTCTGCCTAATTTAGGTAGGTGTTTCATCCGCCATTGAAACAGTGGCGTTAAAATCCCTGCGGAGCAGGGGCAGAGTGACTAATTTAAGTGGATAATCCTCCCCGGATTCCACCAGGGCGGGTTAGGGGGTTGGGGTGGGGGTGGAGTTAAAATTCCCCCAACAGGTCCCCAACCAAGAGATGAACCTCTCTTCTCTTTCAAATGCTGTTGAAGTCATAGTGGATCTTTATATTCTACTTTTTCTTTTCCCCTTTGAATACCGTACTGGCTTTGGGGCAGTTCTAGAGACATGATGGAATAAATCAAAACAGTAAAACCCTGCCTGGTTCATATACAACTGCTTTTACCATCACAGCAAACTCTCCCAGGCTGCAGCTCCAGGTTTAAATTGTTCATTACCTTTTGCGTTTTTGCTCGAATGTTCTCCTTTAACGTCAGGACTTTTGTCTCCATATTTCGCAGTGATTCACACCCTGACTTCTCTATTAACTGTTCATTTTCCTTTTCCAAGAGGTTTAGTTTCAGCTGCTGGGTTTTAATTGTTTCAATGGAGTTCTATCAACAAAGCAATAGAGTTTGTGACACCGAATAACTCGTATCCATCGTTCTCAAGCCAGCCCTGAAACAGAACTCTCCACTGAGTTAGTACAGTAAATGCACACAACTACAACTTGTGAGAAACAGTCCATGCGATAAACTGAAAGCTCTGAGACCTGAAATTAAAATCAATGTAGCACTCAGTATTGACAAAAAATAATAGGAAAAAAGACAAAGTTGATGGGGTTGACTTAATGGGGTTTTGGTTGGGATCCATGTTAAGGATATTTGTCCTGCAACTCCATGTTTGAATCCCTCCAATCAGGTTTCTGCCCCTGCCACGGCACCGAAACAGCTCTCAACAAAGTCACAAATGACATCCTTTTTGACTGTGACAAAGGTAAACTATCCCTCCTCGTCCTTCTTGACTTGTCTGCAAGCTTTGACAGGGTTGACCACGCCATCCTTCTCCAATGCCTCGCCACCATCGTCCAGCTGGGTGGGGCTGCACTCACCTGGTTCCATTCTTATCTATCTAATCATAACCAGAGAATCACCTGCAACGGCTTCTCTTCCCACTCCCACATCGTTACCTCTGGCATCCCCCAAGGATCTATCCTTGGCCCACTCCTATTTCTCATCTACATGCTGCCGCTTGGCGACATCATCCAAAAACACAGCGTCAGTTTCCACATGTACGCTGACGACACCCAGCTCTACCTCACTACCTCTTCTCTCGACCCCTCCACAGTGTCTAAATTGTCAGACTGCTTGTCCGACATCCAGTTCTGGATGAGCAGAAATTTTCTCCAATTAAGTATTGGGAAGACCGAAGACATTGGGGTAGATTTTCCCGAAGCTGTCGGGAAGAAGGCGGGACTACAACTTTCGGGTTTTAGACCCGCCTACATCGACGTTCGGCCAATCCGCGTGATTATCCCTTGATTGACCTTGTTGAGCCCGCCCAGCAGGCTCAGCAGGCCAATTAAGGGTAACCCGGCAACAGGTGACGTCACAGACTGAAATTTCATCTGTGACAGATGAAATATCAGTGTTTCACAGCTGTATGAAGCACTGACAGTCTGAGTTCTAAGCTGAGTCCTTCTCCACAGACTCAGTTAGAACTCTTACCGGCACTCAAAGCTGAAGGCTGTCACTTTTCACAGATCGCAGCCGTTCAGCTTTAAGTTCCGGCTGAGTGATGCGCTCCCGACGGCTACAGGAAGAAAGGCTGTTAAGGTAAGTACAGGTAAGTAAAAGTTCTTTACACACTTTAGACACACCAAACACACTTACCTTTGCACTCATGCACCCATCACTCACCTGAACACCGACATCGCGACCCCTCCAACTCCTTCAACCTGACGGCCCGCCTGCTCTAACCTGGCGTGGTTTGGAGCCGTCGGGAATCCCACACGACACCCCTCAAAATAGGGATTAGGCTAAAAGCTGCCTGTTAACTACCTGTTAACAGGCAGTTAATTGGCACTAATCCCTTCCCGCCTGGTTTCGGCGGGTCCCAGTGCGGGGCGGGTACCCACCGCCCCGAAAGTTGCGTGGGGTGGGGTTTTGGGCGGGATGGTATCGGGACCCCCAAATTAGGGATTTTCACCCCCCACATGCCTGAATCCCTGCCTGATGGCTCCAGGAAAATCTAGCCCATTGTTTTCGGTCCCCGTCATAAACTCCGTTCCCTAGCCACTGACTCCATCACTCTCCCTAACATCTGTCTGAGGCTGAACCACACTGTTCTCAAACTTGGTGTCATATTTGACCCTGAAATGAGCTTCCGACCACATATTCGCAGCATAACTAAGACTGCCTATTTCCACCTCCGTAACATCGCCCGTCTCCGCCCTTGCCTCAGCTCATCCGCTGCTGAAACCCTCATCCATGCCTTTGTTACCTCGAGACTTGACTATTCCAACGCACTCCTGGCTGGCCTCTCACATTCTACCCTATGTAAACTTGAGATCATCCAAAACTCTGCTGCCCGTGTCCTAACTCGCACCAAGTCCCGTTCGCCCATCACCCCTGTGCTCACTGACCTACATTGGCTCCCGGTTAAGCAACGCCTCAGTTTCAAAATTCTCATCCTTGTTTTCAAATCACTCCATGGCCTCGCCCCTCCCTATCTCTGTAATCTCCTTCAGCCCCACAACTTCCCGATATATCTGCGCTCCTCTAATTCTGCCCTCTTGAGCATCCCCGACTATAATCACTCAACCATTGGCGGTCGTGCCTTCTGTTGCCTAGGCCCTAAGCTCTGGAATTCCCTGCCTAAACCTCTCCGCCTCACTACCTTTCTTTCCTCCTTTAAGACGCTCCTTAAAACCTACCTCTTTGACCAAGCTTTTGGTCACCTGCCCTAATTTCTCCTTATGTGGCTCGGTGTCAAATTTTTTGTCTTATAATACTCCTGTGAAGCGCCTTGAGACATTTTACTACATTAATAATATATAAATACAAGTTGTTGTTGTTAGTCCCTTCCAAACTATCCAAATACATGAAAACCAGTGATTTGCAATAAAATGTAGAATGGATGTACACTAAATAGAACAGAACTCTATAATGTGGTCAGTAGCACAAGGATTTACCACATATAAATATGGAAACAGGTATCATTTTGGGGTCTGGGACCACCCATTTTCCAGGTAAGGGTGAGTACACACATTCAAGCCGGGGCGGAAAATAAGAAAAAAATTATCTTGACCTTGGTTGCAAAGCAGTAAGTGTGGAGATCTGTCCCACTGGGGGTAAGACTCATTTCATTTAGAGAAAAATGACATCTATATATTTGGAGCAGTGTTGTACTGAAGTTAAAGAGTTGGGCATTAACTGGAGTACATGACATAAATTGGAAAACTGGCCGCAAGTGGTAATTATTGTAGAATCATCCACAATTCACATTGGCGCAAATGACTTCCTCAAATGTACCAAACTGACATACAAGAATGATTCTTACCTAAAGAACCTCAGCTACTCAGATAGGCTCAATGACTCAGCATAGATTTAGAGGTGACCTGATAGAGGTCTTTAAAATAATTATAGGGCTGGATAGAGTCCCTATTGAGGAATTATTCCATGTTTAACAGATTGGGGAGGACCAGGAGATACAAGTTTAAACTATGTTTAGTGTAGGAATAGACTGGATGTTGGACGGTTCTTCTTTTCCCAGAGAGTAGTGAGCCTCTGGAATACATTGCCGCTGGTGCGGTGGGTGCTGACTCTCTGCCTTCAAGAGGGGGCTGGACCGGTTCCTGACTGGGGCGGAGATCGTATCATATAGACGGTTTTATAGGTAATACTTGGTCCGTGTGATCTCCTGGACTGGTTTCGATCGCCTGAGGGGGTCGGAGAGGAATTTTATGGAGTATTTTTCCCCTTATTAGCCCTGGGTTTTTTCTTTGATCGCCTCTTCCAAGAGATAACGTGGCTGCAAGGATGCATGTGTGAGGAGGTGAGGTGGGTGTGGGGGCTGGGTAGGGGGCTGGGGTAGGAGTGTTTAGCCAAGATGGTGCAGCAGTGGTGTGGGGTAGGCTTGATGGACCAGCTGGTCTCTTCCTGCCTGTCATTTCCGTATGTTCCTATATATGGTAGACTGTGATTCACGCTATTTTAATGGCTGACATACTCTTTCTACCTGGCAATTTTGAATTCAGAGCACATACAGACAGTTATAAATAATGATCAGAATCAACAAAAAATTCACTAAAACTTTCTGCCACAGTCTGTTTGTATTTATTAGACTTTAATGATTTGACACCCTGGGGCCTAAATTTAACATAGTTGTGCCCATTTTAGAGGCCTAAAACAGACGCAACAATAACCAATTTAGCCGTGCAGAGGACCCTGCCTGATCTGCACGGAAGTTCGGGCCACTGCTAAATCAGTCAGGGCCTGTTTTTAGGTGGTCTCCCGAAATCGGAACAGGTCTCATTTCAATACTGATACAGGTTTCATTTCAGGCCTGGACACCTAAATCTGTTTGCCCTAGTCAGGACTGGAGAAGCACAAGTTCCATCTGGCATTTCCGGGTCTTGAGCAGCCGAAGCGGTGGTCCTTAAAGGAACAGCTGCAGGCCGCATAAAAAAGGGTCCAAAAATGTGAAAAAAAATTGTTTAGTATTTTGTGCAGTTGGAAGAAGCAGGAGTTCTCCTCCTAGCGCCACAAAACAATGGTGGGCCGCTACTGGCCTTCCCTTCCCCCACTCCTGGCCGCTTCCCTCCCATTTCTGGACTTATCCCTGGGCCTCGGCGTGGGCCGAAACTCGTACGGCCGACAGGTGAGCTGTGACCTAACGCCTCATTGGTGTCTGCAGCTCGTCTGATTTATTCTGATGAGACCCGAGGACGAATTTACCTTGCTTCTCGGGCTTCTCCGTTCCACTGCACCATTGCTGTTCACCGCTGGGACTGCGCCAAGTTTGGGAACGCTAAGGAATTTTGGCCCCTCTGCTGCCTGCTGTTCACCTGGTTATTGCATTCGCTTTTTCGAATGGACATTGACGTAAGAAAACTACGAGGCACTTGGTCTAAACGTTAAACAAATCTTTAATCAACTGTTTTACAACATGGCGGTCTAGTTGTGTTCTTCACCAGTTCCTGTTAAGAATGTCCTGTGCAAGCTGGGCCTGTGCCCGAGTATTTATACTCTCCCTGGACAGCGCCACCCATAGGCTGCTCGGTATTATTTCATAAGTCTTTCTTTCATGAATGACTGATTCATGTCAGACATCTTTTCTGAGTTTGCGCTGCTGGTGAGAAGACTGGGCAACTACCCGTGTAGGAGATGGCAGGTGTTCTGGAATTAAAAGTCGGTGGATCTGCACCTGGACAACTGGTGGGCGAAGCTCCTCACCCACCACACAAACCAGAAAATTGGCCCCTATGGCTGAGGAATCTCACTCTCTTCGAACACTTTTGTGTTCACAGATAGCCCGTGAGTTCAGCGTCTCCCATCTTTTAGAAGTTGGTGCAGTCAGCCTGTCTTTCTGGAGCAATAGGTTGTCTTACATAAGAAATAGGAGCAGGAGTAGGTCATACGGCCCCTCGAGCCTGCTCCGCCATTCAGTAAGATCATGGCTGATCATCGACCTCAACTCCACTTTCCCGCCCGATCCACATATCCCTTGATTCCCCATGAGTCCAAAAATCTATCTATCTCAACCTTGAATATACTCAAAGACTCAGCATTCACAGCCCTCTGGGGCAGAGAATTCCAAAGATCGGTTAGATGTAGAGCACATGTGGGGGTTCCAAAATTAGGGGTCATCAATATAAGATAGTCATTAATAAATCCAATAAGGGATTCAGGAGAAACCTCTTTACCCAGGGTGTGTTTAGAATGTAGAGCTTGCTGGCACATGGAGTAGTTGAGATGAATAGCAGAGTGCCTTTAAGGGGAAGCTAGATAAATACATGAGGGAGAAAGGAATAGAAGGATATGATAGGGTGAGGTGAAGTAAGGTGGGAGGAGGTTCGTGTGGAGCATGAACACTGGCATGGACCTGTTGGGCTGAATGGACTGTTTCTGTGCTGTAAATACTATGTAATTCTATGTAATTCACAATCCTCTGAGTGAAGAAATTCTTCCTCATCTCAGTCTTAAATGGCCTACCCCTTATCCTGAGACTACGCTCCCTAGTTCTAGACACTCCAGCCAGGGGAAACAACCTCTCAGCATCTACCCTGTCAATCGCCTTCAGAATCTTCTTTGTTTCCATGAGATCACCTCTCATTCTTCTAAACTCCAGAGAGTATCGGCCCATTCTATACAATCTCTCATCAGAGGACAGCCCTCCCATCCCAGGAATCAATCCAGTGAACCTTCGTTGCACCGCCTCCAAGGCCAGTATATCCTTCCTTAGATAAGGAAACCGGGGATCGGGTGTCTTGCACACTTCATCATCATACACTTTCTTGTCACCAGCAAAGTTAGTTAAAAATTCCGGTGCAACTTCAATGTGCCTGGATGGCATTACTTTGTGATTTTAACAGAGGCACCAGCTTAACATTTCAGTTAAAATCATAGATAAAAAAGAGTGTTGTACGAAAGTGTTAAGTGTCCACACAGTCATTTCTCAACTAATATCTTGCTGGATGAATTACTTTATCTGATTGGTGATTATAAAAATATTCAACTTCTGACATATTTACAATGTGATTTGCTAACCTTAATTAATTGTAGCCTGCTTATCCAATCAGCTGATAAGATGCCTTCAGGGCAATCCATACTTTGGGAGAGTGTCTGATAAGCCTTCCTCAAGTGGTGTAGGTCAATGATCAGGACTGTGAGCTGTTGAACAGTACAGAAAATATCAGCCTGAGCCATGCTCTTCCTCTCATGGGCCCAGCCCCGTCTTATTGTTGATGCTGCACTCCCACCATTTTAGGGGAAAAAAAATCACACAAAGCTGCCAACTGTCCGTGTTTTGCATGGGCAGCCAACGTTTTTACAGTGTTGGTCATGCATTTGCTTCTGCTGAGAAGAGTCTGTGTTTTTACTGCCTGGGGAGAGTCACCCCAGAATGCCATAAAAGCCGCGATTTTAACCGGGACTGGGGATCGGGTGGGTGGTGGGTGAGGAGAGCGCCAAAGGCTCCTGACCTAGGCCTAAACTCCTGGGCCTCAACTGCATGTCCCTGGTCAGCTGTGCACCCGAAATGGGCATGAAACGGCAGCTCATTGGTGGGTGGGTGCAGAAATTTGGGCAGCAGGAGGCCTCTAGCTGCCAGCAAAGGGACAATCTCCGGCGACAAGGTAAATCACAGGGAGGGGGTTTTGGGAGGGTCTCGCTGGAGGGAAGGCGGGGGGGAGGCTGAGGCAGGGTAGGCCAAAATTTTCCTTGTGGGGCCAGGAGGAGCAGGAGTGGCCTAGGCCATTGTAACTCCCGGGCCTCATTTTAATTCTTCAGATTTGTATCCTGCACAAAGACGTCAAGACCAGCGGGAATTGGGGCGGGAGCTGGACCTCACCAGAGGCCCAAGAGATCACTCCTCGGCGTAAGGTAAGTGCTGGGGGAGTTGCAAAGCCAATGCTGGTCGGGAGGAGGGAGAGGCACGATCGCGGCACGGGAGGCCCAAGGATTCTTTGTAATAATTTAAAACAATCAAGTTACCTTGGCCTCCTCTGGTCATGCGGCTGCCGCACGCCAAGTTTCACTGGCAGCTTTAGGCCCGTTACAGAAACTGCTCGATCCTGGTAGCTTCCATAATGGGCAGCTGATCTGCAGCACCAGATTTACGTACAAGCAGCAAGTTGAAAGACTACACCGATGTCTGACAGATTGTACCTTCAGCCTGTCTGCTGAAGATGGGGAGAGTCACGTGGTGGCATGTGGGACATTTCAGCATGCTGGCATACAGTGCTGAGGGTTCTCTGTTCCACCCTGTGTTTCGCTTTCATTTACGTAGATATTAGGCTGCTGAAAGCCCACTTCAGACCGCAGGGAATATGAGGTCTGCTTACAAGAGTGGTTAGTGACGTTGAACCTGAGGAGAATATCTAGCGTAATGCCTCCAAAAACGTAACAGTTGTTTGCATTACATTTCGGTGAGACAGTGCTGGTCCAACACCTATTAGCAATTGAGACTCATACCTGGTTGACCTTTAACTGGTTGTCATGTTTGAGGTGAATGTTCTTTTTCAGAAGATGTAGAAGTAGTTTTCTGTTCTGTTCACTTGATACTTCAAGGTCCTAATTGTAATAAAGAGATGTCTCAGGCAGCTTTACAGGGCAGTGGAAAGTATGTGGATATCTAACAGCCGTCGTGGGTGGGGGGAGAGCAAGAATGTCAGGAGGTGGCAAAACCATGGTGGAAGAACATTCATTTTTGAAGGCAAGGCAAAGTTGCTGAAAGAGGGAGTTCCAGGGTTTGGGGGAAAGGTGGCTGAAGGTGTGGCCACTGATGATGGAGCAGGGGAACATGGACCGAGGAGAAGGTTGTCCTTGGAGGGCCGGAGGGTGCAAACAGAGACATAGGGTTGGAGGAGATCATGGAGGTAAGGAGGGGCGAGAGTGTGGAAAGAGTCAACCTCTTTTCCCACAATTCTGACTACGTACATCCCACATTTTCTGTACCTCAGCCTCTCCAGTACTGATTATCCCAAATCTTACTTCATAAGTATTAAGTCCATTTTCTCACCTTTACTTCAGTTGTCTGCATTCCCAGCTTGCAGACTGCCTGGTCTCTTTCATTCTCCAGCTTTAGATTTAGCTTCACAAAACCTAAAATCATGAAATTAGCTTAGGATTTATTTTCAAATGACCAGAGTGCCAGTCATGTTAATGGAACAGAACATCTCAAACAATCATGACATGGCAAACCCACTCCAGTAATTAGGAAAGTCGTGATCTTTGGTATCAGGATTGTGCTGATACATTGTTGGAGGCTGAGATTTGTATGTCAAGTTTTCTGGCAGCCGGTTCTAATATTGTAAATAGGACAAATTTTTTTAAACTCGTCATTAGTTGAACAAATGAAAACTTGGGGTTATCATTGTAAAATATATCCATAGTTTAATCTCATTAATGAATGATGCATCTCTTCTCTTAAAGAACCGATAGAATGGATGATGCAATGGCGGCCACCCAATGTACTGAAGTGTGCTTTTTATTCATTAAAATAAGCTACCGAAAATGGAAAGAGGAAACGGATCTTTTTTTTATATTCGTTCACGGGATGTGGGTGTCGCTGGCAAGGCCAGCATTTATTGCCCATCCCTAATTGCCCTTGAGAAGGTGGTGGTGAGCCGCCTTCTTGAACCACTGCAGTCCGTGTGGTGAAGGCGCTCCCACAATGCTGTTAGGGAGGGAGTTCCAGGATTTTGACCCAGCAACGATGAAGGAACGGCGATATATTTTCAAGTCAGGATGGTGTGTGACTTGGAGGGGATCTTGGAGGTGGTGGTGTTCCCATGCACCTGCTGCCCTTGTCCTTCTAGGTGAAGGAGGTCGCGGGTTTGGGAGGTGCTGCCGAAGAAGCCTTGGTGAGTTGCTGCAGTGCATCTTGTAAATGGTACACACTGCAGCCACGGTGCGCCGGTGTTGGAGAGAGTGAATGTTAAAGGTGGTGGATGGGGTGCCAATCAAGCGGGCTGCTTTGTCCTGGATTGTGTCGAGCTTCATGAGTGTTGTTGGAGCTGCACTCATCCAGCCAAGTGGAGAGTATTCCATCACACTCCTTACTTGTGCCTTGTAGATGGTGGAAAGGCTTATTAAAATAAGCTACTGAAAATAGAAAGAAAGAGGGAACTGAGCTATTTGTAATTATCGTTATACTATACCTTCTATATTCTCTAATAATTTTTCAAATTGCAGGTTTACGCTGTTCTGGGATTTGGTCAGATCTAGACTTTGCTGTTGCAACCTATTTAAAACAAGTGCAATACATTAATGGGACAAGAAAAAGTTTATTTTCAGAAGCAAATCAATAGTGTTATAAACAACCAGGGAGGTTAGTTCAAGCCCAGACAATGTGCAATACTTTAATTTTATGATGCGCTGCAGGAACCAAAGCCAAGCACTGCCGTGCAGAGCAGCAAACACTGCCAATTCCTCCTGGAAATGCATTTTCATATCAGTCATGGAGAGCACTGATGATGGAACCCAAGCAATCTGAGACCTTCCCTCCTACCAAGCGACGGTGAAGATAACCAAGATAAGATATTCATACTGTAGAACCCAACATCAACAGAAGGATTCGTACTTTTTTTATTGTATGTTGAATGTTGAATGTATGTTGAATGTTTAAATGTCTTAATCTAAATCTTAATCTAAATGTACACTCTCAGGAGCCGCAAGTCTACATTTCGTTGTACTGCACTTGTGCACTAACAATGACAATAAAAGTTGATTTGATTTGATTTGATTTGATTTGATTTGAGTTCACATCCCTTCGTTGCAGTTTGAGAATTTGAATTCAGTTAAAGAATCATAGAATGGTTACAGCACAGAAGAAGGCCATTCAGCCCGTCGAGCCCGTGCTGGCTTTCTGCAAGAGCACTTCAGCTAGTCCCACTCCCCCGCCCTATCCCCGTAGTCCTGCAAATTTTTTTATTCAGGTACTTATCCAACTCCCTTTTGAAAGCTGTGATTGAGTCTGCCTCCACCCACCTTTTCAGGCATTGCATTCCAGATCCTAACCACTCGCTGAGTAAATTTTTTTTCCCTCATCTCGCCTTTGGTTCTTCTGCCAATCTTAAAATGTGTCCTCTGGTTCTCGACCCTTCTGGCAATGGGAACAGTTTCCCTCTATCTACTCTATCCAGACCCCTCATGATTTTGAACACCTCTATCAAATCTCCTCTCAATCTTCTCTGCTCTAAGGAGAACAACCCCAGCTTTTCCAGTATATCCACACAACGGAAGTCCCTCACCCCTGGAATCATTCTAGTAAATCTTTTCTGCACCCTCTCTCAGGCCTTCACACAATTCCTAAAGTGCGGTGCCCAGAATTGGGCACAATACTCCAGTTGAGGCCGAACCAGTATTTTATAAAGGTTCATCATAACTCCCACGCTTTTGTACTCTATGGGCAGGATTTTCATTGAGCCATGGAGGCGGGATTGAAGGCGTGTGGGGGGTTAAAATCTTGAAATCGGGGGGCACGAACCCATCCTGCCCTCAACCCACCTCCATGCCAGTTTCAAAGGAGGCGGATACCCGACCTGTGCTGGGACCCGCCTCCCTGAGGCGGGAAGGGGATTAGTGCCAATTAACTGCCTGTTAACAGGTAGTTAACAGGCAGTTTTTAGCCTAATCCCTATTTTTATTGGTGAAGTGTGGGATTCCCGACGGCTCCAAACCATGCCAAGTTAGCGAGGCGGGCCGTTGGGATGAAGGGCTTGGAGGGGTCGAGATGTCCAGTGTTCAGGTGAGTGATGGGTGCATGAGTGCAGAGGTAAGTGTGTTTGGTGTGTGTAAAGTGTTTAAAGAAGTTTTACCTACATGTACTTACCTTTACAGCCTTCCTTCCTTCAGGTCTCGGGAGTCCCTCATCTCACCGGCACAGAAAGCAGAATGGCCGCGATCTGTCAAAAATTGCAGCATTCAGCTTTCTGTTCCGGAGAGATCTCTAAATATCCTGAGAGGAAGGAATTAACTTGGAGTACAGATTGTCAGTGTTTGACAGCTTCAAACAGCTGTCGAATGCTGATATTTCATCTGTCAAAAGCTCTGTGACGTCACCTGTTGCCGGGTGGCCCTTAATTGGCCTGCTGAGCCCGCTGGGTGGGCTCAACAAGGTCAATCAAGTGGAAATCGCGTGGGTTGGCCACAACTCGATGGAGGCGGGACTACAACCCCGAAAGTTGTAGTCCCGCCTCCTACCCGCCTCCTCAATGAAAATCCAACCCTGTACCTCTACCGAGTTTTGCGGAGCTCTGGCAGCAAGAAGGGATGGACAATGGGGTGGTAGGAGAACGCCAGCAGGTCCCGCTAGGCAGGCGGGGACCAGGGCCAGTGTACCCACTCCGACAACGGAGGTACGGTCAGCCCATGAACGATAATGACCCAGGGGCTGTTCAGCATACCTATCTGGTACCCTATGATACCCAACAGCTCAGAGGCTTGGTGAAACATATTCCCCTGCTCTCCGAAAAGGGAGACC
Source organism: Somniosus microcephalus (assembly GCF_052327205.1). Classification (NCBI taxonomy): domain Eukaryota; kingdom Metazoa; phylum Chordata; class Chondrichthyes; order Squaliformes; family Somniosidae; genus Somniosus; species Somniosus microcephalus. The sequence goes on from NC_140988.1 coordinate 24,211,287, forward strand.
CCTCAGTGCACTTCCAAGGGATAGAACAGGCAGCCTGTGTTAACGTCTGTGATGACGAAGAGAAAGCCAAAATGTTGCTTTTCTCTGTGGACAGTAAGCTCTATCAGACCCTTTCACATGAGGCTAAGAGAGGGTAGAAGGGTTTTGAGGACCTAAAGGAGGGAATACTGGAAGCCATGGGTGCGAACGACGGCAATCCGTTCGATCGCATAGGGAAAACACTGCAGAAGGAAGGGGAGACCCCACAGGCATTTGCAGACAGGCTGTGGCCAGTCTACAACAGCGCGTGTACAGGGGGACAAAATAGGGCACAACTGAACCAGCAGCAGCGGACCCAATGGCTTCGTTGCCTGGTGTCCAATTGCCTTCCCCAGATAAAAGCAAAGGCTGATACTTGGTTTGACCACCGAGACCCCCTAGCAACCGAAGAGACTGTAATCCGGCAGTTCACGGTAACATATAGGAACGGTAGGAATAGTGGGACGCCCCAGCAAAAGGATAAGGTCCACGAGGTTAAACCTGGGGCCCAATACAAGAAAGAGTGGCGCCAGGAGGGGAGCCGTCCCTCCCAGAACAAGGTCACTTATTACAGGTGCGGGGAGGAGGGCTGCTGGCGCAGGGATTGTAAAAAGCCTGGGAGAGACGATAAAGCCAGGACCCCTGCAGCCCCAACTCAGAAGGCAGAGACAGAAACTCCTCCTGATACAGTTGAGTCCGTCATGGAGTCGATAAAAATCTTTCCTCAGGGCCAATCAGGGAAAGGTAGCAGCCATCAGTGGTGCTGCAGCCCCCTCGCCCACCTCTGCCTCCCCACAATGACTGGAGCCCGCGCAGCCTGTCCGTCTGTGTAATCTCCGGTACGATGAATGGAAGAGACCGCTCATACAGATGGAGGTAGAGAAGGTTACAGGGACGTATCTATTGGATACGGGGGCATCATGCACCGTGATCCATATGGATAATCCCACCACCTCACCTCTGTCTGACGGGGTTCCATACATACTATCGGGATTCACCGGTCAGGAGCAGGCGGGGGTGTACTCCAGACCCCTCTCAGTCCGTCTGGGCACGCTCCAAACTAAGTGGGCGTGCATCCTAGCAAAGTGGAATAAGGAGGGAGGAAAGGGGATCCTAGGAGCCAACTTCCTGGTGGGCCACGGGATCCTCGTGGATCTCCGCAACCATTGCCTTTGGGGGGTTAACACAGACAGGGAAGAAGGTGTAGTGGTCATCCCGGGCAAGGAGGGTAAGGGGACCTTGTGTACTGTGAAGCCCAAAGAAGGTTACGACCTCGGGCTCATGGTAAATGGTGTCCCGGAGGCACTGCAGGCAGTCGTGCAGGCAAACCTCACAGCGTTTGCCACCCATAAACACGACTGCGGGAGGATCACAGGGTTTGAGGTTAAAATAGATGGGGACCCCATGGCCCGACCACAGAAGCAGTACAATTTCCCCAAGGAGGCAGAACCCGACATGGAGGCAGCCATCACCTCCTTAGTTAAACAGGGAGTGTTGAGGCCCATAGCCACTCATGTTAATTCTCCACTTTGGCCGGTTAGGAAACCGGACAATTCATGGAGAGCCACGGTGGACTATCGGGTGCTCAACAGCAATATCTCCGCGTGTGCCCCCACAGTAGAAGCAGTGGCCAATCTTATTAGCAGCATTCCAGCATCCGCGAACACATTCACGGTGCTGGACATTTCGAATGGGTTCTGGTCCATCCCTTTAAAACGGGAGGACCAATATAAGTTTGCCTTCACCTTTAAGGGACAGTATACCTGGACCTGTCTGCCACAGGGTTTCCACAACAGCCCCATCATCTTCCACCAATGCATGAAGGATAGTTTAAAGGAGTTCAGTCAGCCCACTCAGTTACTGCAGTATGTGGATGACCTGCTCTTATTTACCGACTCGGTCGGGGAGCGTGGATCACTGCTGGCTGAGCTGCTGGAGCTGCTGCAGAGAAAGGGGTTTAAAGTCAACCCCAAGAAGGCGCAGATCGGTCAGCAAGAAGTTAAATTCCTGGGTCTGACTGTCTGTACAGGAGTTATGGCCAGGCAGCAGGCAGCATGGGGAAGCAGCATCGGAATAACCGGCTTCTGCTCGAGCCTAGCAAGAGCCACCAGTGGGAGATAGGAGACCTAGTGATGGTAAGAAACTATGCCCGGGTGGGAAGTTTAGAGCCACTCTACATGGGACCCTACAGTATAGTTGATAGGGCCAGCCCCATGGTCTATGCAGTAAAACTACCCCAGTGCACAAAGTGGTTCCACGCCAACCAATGTAAATTGTATAAATCTGACCATACAAGTTCAAGTTCACAGGCTGTAAAGACAGGCACTGTGGCTTGTTTCAAGGGAAAAGTTGTCCGGTCCACCAATTGGGACACTTCCCCGCCCCAGTGGGACCTAAGTTTTGGCCAAAGTTTAAATTTGAACCAGTTATCTAGTTCAGAAACAGAGAAACAGCAGCCTGAGAGTAGAAATTTGCAGGCTGCTGCGAGTTCATTCACAGAAGAGACAGCCCGCGCATGCGCAGTCGCTGGTCTGGAGACAGGAATTCCCCAGTCTTTTGAACAAGAGGTTCGCGCAGGCGCAGTCGCATGCCTGAGGGGAGAGGTTTCCCAACACCAGGTTCACGCAGGCACAGTCGCGCTCCTGAGGGGAGAGGTTTCCCAACACCAGATTCGCGCAGGCGCAGTCGCGCGCCTGAGGGGAGAGGTTTCCCAACACCAGGTTCGCGCAGGCGCAGTCGCGCGCCTGAGGGGAGCGGTTTCCCAACACCAGGTTCATGCAGGCGCAGTCCCCTAGCCTGTGACCCCAGCGGCTCCTCTTCAGTTTTCCCGCGCAGGCGCAGACGCCTGTTTGAATACAGAGGTTTCACAGCCTCTGCCGGGGGACTCCGGGGAGGAGGTTCGCGCAGGCGCAGTCGCCTGTTTAAAGGGACAAGCTCTCCAGCCCGCTTCTAGAGTGGTTCCCCCTATGGTGTGGGACTCTGGGGGGGATGGGATAGCAATTCCTCTTGCAGGGGACATAAGGAAGGAGCTGGTAACAGGTTTTGGACCTGGAGAGGAAGATTTTCAGCCACCAGCAGCGGGTGGTGAAGGGATACCTGCCCCCAGTACAGGAGTGGGTAGGGAAAAGGAGACAAACCCGGAGTACCGGCAGGCTGCCAGGTATATTATACAGTGCGGGCTGTTTGCATCAGGGGGAGAAGGTTCCCAGCCAGCTAGGGCTGTGACCCAGGCTCAGGGTCCATCAGCCAAAGTTTCCCCCACAGAGACGTCCCTCAGAAGGTCTCAGCGGGTCCGCAAGCCCGAGATAAGATGGTCACCCACTTTACAGTGGAGTAGGGCAGACTCCCGAACCAGGGAGAAGCCAAAGGGCAGAGGTCCCCAATCAGCAGCCATAAGCTGCCAGGGACAAGAAGCAGGAGGCAGTCCAGCTTCACTGCAGGCAGCAGTAATCTGCGACAGTGACACCAGAGATTAGCCTGGCCGTCCGGAGGTGGGCGGCATTTGTATTATAGCTTTGTGTTAAGTTAACATTGTATATAGCTTGCTTTTAAGGTGTTTAAATTTTAAGTTTAGAATGTAACTAGTAGTTTTGAGTTTAAGTTTAAAGTTTAAGTTTATAAGTGTGCCAAATGCTTGTGTTTTGGTCCGAGGTCGAGGGACCCGACCATGTCTCCACCTAAGGCAGCAGGTCAGTGAGAGACCTGGCTGCATGTCCTTTTAAGTTTTTTTGCAGGAGAGTGGACAAAGGAGCAGCCCTGTTCGCCCAGCCCGAGCTGGGCCTCGAATGAAGATATGGATACAGAATGTTGGGGATCACCTCGCCACTGGACAAATCCAGGAGGAGACCCCGCAGCGACCTTCGGGAGAAACCGGACAGAGTCCGGAGGAACCTGCCTACTCATCCTATGCGGAAGAGATGACCCCAGCTGGGTGGGACACGGCCCCAACCCAGCACTATCCTGACCGAATTTCACTTGCGGGAGACCTCACGATTGAGGAGTCATGGTGGAGAAGCGTGGGCGCCTTGTCAGATAGGGACACGTTCCCCAGGAGTGGGTGGTGATGGCCCGGGAAAGATTGTAAAGGGGAGGGGGAGACCCAAGAGTTGTGTGGGTGCGTTCAGGGAAGGGAGGAACTCACCCGGGGCCCACGGGCAAGGTTAGAGTGTAAGTGTGGCTGGGGAGGATGAGTGGGTGGCCGGATCTGGGATCCAAGTTTGAGTGTGGGGCCAGTGAGAGCCGCCACACAGGCACCCATCATTTTCTGCAGCCAGTCGAGGGCAGGCAGGAGGGGGAGGGACTGGGAGTTGCGATCCCATACTCCCCAGTCTCGGTCTGTGAAACATGAGGGGTGCCCCGCCTCCACAAAGGGACAAGGGAATGGCTCGGGGCGGGCAGATCAGACTGTTCTGTAAAAATCCATTCTGTATGTTTTAACAGTTTAAGACCACTAAAGGGGGGGTGGAAGGAACATTTACTGCCCGGGTGGGAGGAGCAATACCCACTCGAATTTCGCGACCCATCATTGGCACGTGATGGTCGGGGTTTATTTCCGCATTTTGTTTCAAATGTTTAATGAAGATTTTTTGTATTTTGTTTTACAGTTCTAAGCTGTGCAGAGGCGTAGGACCCTCTCCGTGCTTGGGATCATTTTGATTACTTTGTATAACCAAGATTGCAACATTTTGTAATATGTTATAATGTAACAAGTGGTGCAGGGGTATGAGACCCCTTATTGTAACATTTTGTCGTTGATGTATCTGTAGATGCCTACTGTACCACAGTTTTTTTCTCAGATTTGAGGGGAATAGACGGGTCGCGGAATCAGTAATAGGGAGCTGTAGGTAAATACAGGGGATGGTTGTTTGTGAGGGGTCAGAAAATTTTGCTCACTTCTTCAAGAGGATACTACAAGCAAGTTGGAAGTATCCAAGGGGTTCGCAAAATCCCCTCAGCCCCCCGAAGATCGGGAAATATTAATCCACATCGTGGACAAAGACTTAGCGTGATTTAAATTGTCTCTGGGTTGGACAATGTTTTAAAATGTGCCCAGAACTGCAAAAGGCTGTGTTAAGGAGCCCATGAGCTAAGCAGCACTTGGACAACACTGGAATCAAAGAACTTTGTAAAAAATCGCACACCTTAAGACAGTACATTTTTATTAAAAATTGTACCCTTCAGTTTGGTAAATTGGCCAGGGATAAAAATGGCCGTCAGAAAAGCATGGCCAAGGACAAAGGGGCTTGGAAGCAGCTCGTGTATGTCTGTGAAAAGTGGGAGGATCAGAGTTGGCAGTCAAATTCTGTCAATCAAAAGGGGAGTTTCCCCCTCCCTCCAAAGATAATCGATGTTTATTTACAAGGATGTTTGCACAAGGGATTAAAACCACTTGACTGCAGTTTCAATGACCACAAGAGAATGGGTTTCTGTTTACATAGTAATCCAACTCCATTCAAAACCCATCACACACAATGAAACACACCTAAACTACGGAGGAGACTTTTTAGACTAATAAAAGGAACAGTTTAAGAATGAATGGGTTTGAATCACCCATTACTAGACAATGGGAACGGTTTGGATCCCTTTGTTTTAGCCCAGAAAACTCCGGATGTGGGCGGGAACATTTTGGCCCCAGAATGAAGACACATTCAAAACCCCTGCAGTTTTATCGACAGCCATCACAGACAATGGCAAATTTATTCAAACCCATCCCAGACAAGGGGACAGTTTGGATCCTTTTGTTTTAGCCCAGAAAACTCCGGATGTGGGCGGGAACATTTCGGCCCCAAAATTGGGGTATATAGAGATAGCTTCTCGGAGGCCTCGCTCTCTCTCTCTCTGGCTTGCCTCCGTGTGTCTTCTACAGCATGGAGTCTGTCTGTGGAAGTTGAACACCAGCAGTTTACTTTTAAACATGGGGGTGTTTTCACTTCTGGGCAGTGAAGATCTAAGATTGCAGGGCACGGAGCTAGCATTGCAAGTGGTGAGCATATATTTTTCTGGCCTTCCACAAGGCAACTTAGGGTAGGCTTAGGGGTGGGGGTAAAGTGGGGATTTCGTTAAGAATTGTTATTTTAGTCGTTTTTCCCTCGTTGTGTCCATTTCTTTCCCTCCCCTATTTAAGCAATTTTACAGTGATTACTTTAATCGTGTGGTGTAGTTTCTTTAGTTTAATAAAATTTGACTTTCTCACATCCAGACCATTTGTCCGTTTTAATATATCATTAATTAAAAGTTCCTCCAGTCAGAACTGGAAGGGTGGGTCTAGCGATTCGAAACCGCTGATTGGGATTGGTCAGAGTGCAGCAGCAAAAGGCTGCCTGACCAGGTGAATTACCGTAAATCAGGTAAAGGAAGGTAAATTACCATAAACCAGGTACAACCCCCCTACAATGATCAGCCATGATCTAACTGAATGATGGAGCAGGCTCGAGGGGCCTTATGGCCTACTCCTGCTCTTACTTCTTATGTTCACCAGCCTATCTATGTCTTCCTGAAGTTAAACAGATTGAAAATAAAAGGTATCAATAAAAGTGACCATGAAACTGTTGGATTGTCATAAAAAAATTGGAGTGACTGCTGCCAACAACCGGAAGCTGCGCATGAATCTGGAACCAGAAACTTCTTTCAGCAGTTTTCCTCCCAGCCTGCTCTCTCCCGGGGATGCGCAATAAATGCCGGCCTTGCCAGCGATGCCCACATCCCAAAAATGAACAAAAGACAAAATTCCAAAATGTTTGACTTGAATTATCATCACTGTTTCCAGTTCCAGTTAGTGAGTTCTTAGTGAGAAAAGGAACTCCTAACATTCATGGAATCACCTTCCTATTTTACTTTATGTGCTTCTTAATCAGTTTATAAGACAAAGGTGGTTTATTCTGATTACCCTTCGTCTGAATATCTTGACTCGTTCCATGTTCTTGCATTTTCTTGCGTATCTTGACTGATCTTTGTGATGGTCTATAGGAAGTGAAGTACGATAAGTGAATACAATTAACTGGCACAATAAGTGTACACAATAACTTGAGTGCAATGAATGAGTGCAATAAGTGAGAACAATAAGTTCCTCCAGTACTGGAATTCCACCCAAAACACCCAATAGGCCCAGCTATTGTCTGTTGAGCGTAGGCATAGGTTCTGTTCTTAATGAGGCTCCAACAACACACTAAATAATGGTAACCGATTTCAAAAGGACTGATTCCCATTAATTAGTTGTTCATTCTGGGGACGAAGATTTAAAAGATTTTTAATGCCTGTTCTTTTTGGCCTAATTTGGGAATTGCGCTCCCCATGGAAGTCTGAGACTCAACAGTTCAATGGGCAGGCATCTCTGTTTTGCCATTAAAGGCATGGGGACTACTCTCGCCCGGAATATTTAAATGACCCATGCCCGGGATTTGGGACACAGGCAGTGACTGGTCACAGTGGTGGGCAGAAGTCAGGGGGAGATAGAGGAACAGATATGTAGGCAAATCTCAGAGAAATGTGCAAATAATAGGGTAATAATAATGGGGGATTTCAACTTCCCCAATATTAACTGGGATAGTCAAAGTGTGAAAGGCTCAGAGGGTGTAGAATTCTTAAAGTGCATCCAGGAGAGCTTTTTGAGCCAGCATGTAGAAAGTCCTACAAGAGAGGGGGCGGTACTGGACCTAATTCTAGGGAATGTGGCCGGCCAAGTGGAAAAAGTGCTAGTAGGTGAGCACTTTGGTGATAGTGACCATAATATGGTAAGATTTAAGGTGGTCATGGAAAAGGACAGGGATGGGCCGGAAATAAAGGTTCTAAATTGGGGGAAGGCCGATTTTAATAGGATAAGGCAGGATCTGGCCAAAATGGACTGGGATCAGCTACTTGTAGGAAAATCCGCATCGGAGCAATGGGAGGCTTTCAGAAGGGAGATTGAGATCATACAAGGGCAACATGTTCCCATAAAGGTCAAGAGTGGTTCCAAAAACCACAGGGAACCGTGGATGTCAGGGGATATACGGGAATGGATTAGGAAAAAAAGGAGGGCTTTTGGTAGATACAAAAGGCTAAAGACGGAGGAAGCCCTAGAGGAGTACAAAAAGTGCAGGGGGATACTTAAAAAAGAAATTAGGAGATCAAGGAGGGGCCATGAAATAACACTGGCGAGCAAAATAAAGGAAAATCCGAAGATGTTTTATAAGTATATTAAGGGTAAAAGGATAACTAGGGAAAAAATAGGGCCCATTAGGGACAAAAGTGGCAATCTGTGTGTGGAGCCGGAAGATGTAGGAGGGGTTCTAAATGAATTTTTTGCATCTGTTTTCACTATGGAGAAGGACGACGTAGACATAGAAATAGGGCGGGGGGACTGTGATATGCTCGAACATATTAACATCGAGAGGGAGGAGGTATTGGCGGTTTTAGCTGGCCTAAAAATGGATAAATCCCCAGGCCCCGATGAAATGTACCCCAGGCTGCTGTGTGAGGCAAAGGAGGAGATTGCGGGGGCTCTAACACATATATTCAGGACCTCTCTGGCCACAGGGGATGTGCCAGAGGACTGGAGAACCGCTAATGTAGTACCATTATTCAAGAAGGGTAGTAGGGAAAAACCGGGGAACTACAGGCCAGTGAGCCTAACATCAGTGGTAGGAAAATTACTGGAAAAAATCCTGAGGGACAAAATTTGTCTCCACTTGGAGAGGCAAGGATTAATCAGGGATAGTCAACATGGCTTTGTCAAGGGAAGATCATGTCTGACTAATTTGATTGAATTTTTTGAGGGGGTGACTAGGTGTGTGGATGAGGGTAACGCAGTGGATGTGGTATACATGGATTTCAGTAAGGCCTTCGATAAAGTCCCGCACAGGAGACTGGTCAAGAAGGTAAGAGCCCATGGAATCCAGGGTGCCTTGGCACATTGGATACAAAACTGGCTTAGTGGCAGAAGGCAGAGGGTGATGGTCGAAGGTTGTTTTTGTGACTGGAAACCTGTGGCCAGTGGGGTACCACAGGGATCGGTGCTGGGTCCCTTGCTGTTTGTGGTCTACATTAATGACTTGGATATGAATGTAAAGGGTATGATCAGTAAATTCGCGGATGATACTAAAATTGGTAGGGTGGTAAATAGCGAGGAGGGTAGCCTCAGTCTGCAGAACGATATAGATGGGTTGGTCAGATGGGCGGAACAGTGGCAAATGGAATTTAACCCGGAAAAGTGCGAGGTGATGCACTTTGGGGGGTCTAACAAGGCAAGGGAATACACAATGAATGGTAAGACCCTAGGCAAGACGGAGGGTCAGAGGGATCTGGGTGTGCAGGTACACAGATCCCTGAAGGCGGCGGAACAGGTGGATAAGGTGGTAAAAAAGGCATATGGGATACTTGCCTTCATTAGCCGAGGCATAGAATATAAGAGCAAGGAGGTTATGATGGAGCTGTATAAAACACTGGTTAGGCCACAGCTGGAATACTGTGTGCAGTTCTGGTCGCCACACTACAGGAAAGATGTGATCGCGTTAGAGAGGGTGCAGAGGAGGTTCACCAGGATGTTACCAGGGCTGGAGCGCTTCAGCTATGAAGAGAGACTGGGCAGATTGGGTTTGTTTTCCTTGGAGCAGAGGAGGCTGAGGGGGGACATGATTGAGGTGTACAAAATTGTGAGGGGCATAGATAGGATGGATGCTGAGGAGCTTTTCCCCTTAGTAGAGGGGTCAATAACTAGGGGGCATAGATTCAAGGTAAAGGGAGGGAGGTTTAGAGGGGATTTGAGAAAGAACTTTTTCACCCAGAGGGTGGTTGGAGTCTGGAACTCACTGCCTGAAAGGGTTGTGGAGGCAGAAACCCTCACAACATTTAAGAAGCATTTGGATGAGCATTTGAAATGCCATAGCATACAAGGCTACGGGCCAAATGCTGGAATATGGGATTAGATTAGACAGGGCTTGATGGCCGGCATGGACACGATGGGCCGAAGGGCCTCTATCTGTGCTGTATTACTCTATGACTCTATGACTCTAAGTCATGCCCCGCCACATTTCTGCCCCTGTGTAATGTTTAGATTTAAGTTATCTGCCATGACAGCTGCCACCAGCAAAAAATATACTTCAATGGAAAGGTGTAATGGATGGCTGATCCACCACGGCCAGTTTTCTGCCCCCGCCAAAGTTGAAAATGACCATCCTATGTCTAAATGCTGCATTAATAATGTCTAAATGCTATATTGACAATGCATAACTCCTGCATTGATAACGTGTAAGTGCAGTATTGATAATAATAGGGTTGCATGAACAATGTATAAATATTGCATGGAAAATGTATATATGCCGCACAAATAATATCTAAATGCTGTTTTTATAATGCATAGTGGCTGTACTGACAATGTACACATGCTTCATTGGTGATGTATGGATAATGTAAAAGTTCATATTGATAGTGTATTTGAGCTGCATTGATAATGTATAGTGCTACATTGAGAATGTATTGTTGCTCTATTGATAATGTAAGTGCTGTATTATTTTGATCAATACAGCTGCTGAAGAATTTCCCTTTAAAAACTGAAAATGGTGGAAACACTTGGCGGGCTTGTTACCATCTGTAAAAAGGCAGGTTAACATTTTGGGTGTAGACCCTTCAGCAGGATTGAAAACTGGAAGATAAAGTATTTCCCTTTAGCTTACGATTCAGCTTCGAGTTCTGATATCTCTTTATTGGTGCAGCTTTTTTTTCTTTTCCGAAGAATTCTCCTCCGCTTACCTTTGGTTGCTGGTCTGCTCCTGTGTCTATCCTCCGTAGCTCCGTTCCTGTGGCCTTCACAGAGTTGCTGTCAGCGCCCAGCTGCTCCCTACCATGTTCCACTTGCTCCTCGTAGACAAATAGTTCCTCCTCCTTAGCCGGCTCTAGCTCCTTTGGAAGATATTTACACTGCGCACATAGTTTGGAGGGACATTCCTGAAGGTTTATTGATGGTATCCTATAGATTAAAATGCTAAATGTTATCACTAAAGGCATGTTTAAGGGCTGAGCAAGGACTGTGGGCCGGGAGCCTCGCCTGTCAGCGCACATATTTGGAAATCCTGGGCAGCCACTCGCAATTTCCTGATGTGTGCGAGCAGTGGGCAAACTCCCCGCCGACAGTACTTATTTGGAAGATTAGCCCTTTAGAGTTTATGGCAAACAAATTGTGAATGGCGTCTTCCACACATTGTTCAAACAGAAGCTGATTATTGTCCATTGTAGCTCTGCTAATTATTACTAATGTCATTTTTAATTAAGTAGTTCACAATGACAAAACTTCTGAAAATTTCTGCTTGCTGAGGCTAATAATTAGGCAGCTTGGTGCTACCCCACATGAAAGCTCTAATGCTCTACATCTTAAAGGTGGGCGCTTCCTGCCTTTTCTTGTCGGCAACATTTTTTGTTTTAAAGCTGTCCTAAGGAGTTTTGGCCCTCAGCACCACTTTTGAGGTTCCTAAGCGCCAAGCTCTTTCCCCGGGCCTATCCATTAGTGCTTCCAACACAATTGCTTTTGAGTTCTCTCCGGGCCGAGATTCAAGGCTGCAATGAGCAGGGTGTGGCTGGCCAGCAAGATGGCCCCTTCCCTTTAAGAGCTGGACGGCACCAGTCTGTCTGGCTTCCATGGTTACTGACCTCGCCTGAGCTTCGGTAGCGTTCTGAGGTAGCACCTCGCTCCCTGACCTTTGCGCCTTAAGAGAGGTATGTACCGCCTGATTTAACGCTCAAATCACCTCCAGGGGCAATAGAGGCGAATTTTGCAGTCAGAGGCGATTAACTAGCGCCGGGAGCTAAACTTTGCACCCAGCCGATATTAGCGCCCCAAAATGGGCGATACCGAATTTTTCCCCCTAGGGGAATGAAGGGATGTGGGGATCAGGTGGGAAAGTGGATTTGGTGATCTTATTGAATGGCGGAGCAGGCTCAAGGGGCCGTATGGCCTACTCCTGCTCCTAATTCGTATGTTCTTATGTTAGGGCGTCAGCTCAGTCACAGACTTCCTGACATGGCAAATTCCAATCAGAAGGGAACAAAGCTAATAAAATCTGCCTTTTTATTCTATTCTAATGATAAACTACTGCAAAACAATCTCCTATTTGTAAAATAGCTGACATCAATTATAATTCCTGATTCCTTACTTAGGTGGTACAGTGGTTATGGTACTAGACTAGCAATCATGAGGCATTGGGCTAAAAATTCATCTACTTACCGCCACTCTGTAACGCCATGAACTGGCAATAAAATGGCGGCCTCTTTCGCCAGCTGGTTCCTGCAATGGCTACCATATTCCTCTCCCCCTTTGCGCTGGCGGTAACTGGCAATACCGTGGGGAAAAAAATGGCCGACTTAACATCACCAACGCGAACTTCGACCCAGCTGGGTCCTAAGCACGCCAGGTTAACCCAGGGGTCATGCATTGAGCAGTGTGTGAGGCTAGTGGTGCAGTTGGTAGCAGATGGCTTTTGAAGATGCATTCACTGACCTTGGCCAGTGGTCTGAGGTCATGAAGCTTCTTTGGGCACTGGAGCCAGGTGGTGGGGGCGACACTGCTGACAGTGCCAGCCTTGGTGATGTATTCCCACATCGTTCTTTCTAGAGGGCCCCCAACCCCTGTGGGTAGAGGGCCGTTCTTGCAGTGTTGACCCCCTGCACAAAGCTGGAGTGCCATGTGCAAGACCCTGGGTGCCCCTTCCCTGGCTTGCTGAGCCATGTGTGTTAGTGCTGAGGCAGTTTTTCCATTTGTTGAGGTTAGGAAGGTAATTCAGCTTTAACAGCTGAATATTCACATTTGGAACTTCTTTTAAATATTGAATATTTCTTAAAAGGCAGAAAGGGCTGAAAAATGTATTGCTTCACTGCATTTTATTTTGTATTGCTTCAATGTGCATGGCCCCTTTAATTCTCAGACCTCTTCATTGCCCACAATTCCCTGCGAGCTCCACAGCTTTGCTCCCAGAGGCTGCGGGAAGCTGCAACACCGGGCCTGGACAGGAACTTCGTCCCGGATCCCTCCATCAGGACGGCGTTGCACGGAAGGTGAGCGCTGCGCCACCTATCTCCACACCCCCCAGACCAATTTCACTCGGTTAGCATTGCAGCCATTTCCAGCAGCAGTTTCTTAACTGCAGTTTCTGGTAACACCGGCAGCTTTGCTGGCGAACATGAATTTTTCCCACATAGTTTTCAAAATCCTAGCACTGCAAGTTAAGAAATGGAATTCAATAACTCTAGTAATTTGTGAGCTAGCTGGATTTCTGTAAAAATGTGTAATCAAGATACCTACCACCCCTACTTGATCTACACGTAACATTTAGGGCTGAATGTTCCTCATTGGCAGAGTTATTGCCAGATGTGCACTAGGCTAAGCCTTCAAACTACTGGTGTTATAATGCGGAGAATCAACACAATTTTCCTGAGTGAACCCTCACCACATATATTCAGGACGGGCTCTAGGCACGATTAGTGCCTTCTATAGACTGTCTGTCTCTTGGGGTGGGGGAATGGAAATTCCAGTGAAAGGGTCAAGACAGCCATTTTATGTGTGTAAGCATGTGGCAATATCGGAGACTGAGGCTTCTTCAGGGCAACGAGCACACAATTTTAAACACTATTCAGTTGAGATGTTACTGTCTGTAATCCAGGAAAAGAAGGACGCGGCTTTTAGTCCCTAAAGGAAGGAGGCCCACAAAGGGCATGATCCAACTCCGTGGGAAGAGGTGGCCTTCGGAGTGTGTGCCACAGCACCTCTGTTAAGGAATGTCTTCTGAAGCCTGGGTTGCATTCCATATGATGCATGAAGAGTGCCTTCAGTCTCTTCTTAAAGGGGAAATGGACCTCAAACAAAGGTAAGTACAACCTCAATTTCCCCAGGGCTCGTGCTGCAGAACTCAGAATCTCTTCACTGTAGGAGAAGTAGGAGGTTAGGATTTATAGGACATTCAAGAGTGGACACAAAGGGGAGCCATGGTGACATTAAACAATAAGAAGGTTGTTCGATGTTCGATTTGTTGTCAGTCAGATGTTTTTGTCACTGATAGGATAGGATAGGATAGAATTTTACAGCCCAACAGGTCAATGCTGGTGTTTATGCTCCACATGAGCATAGTCCCACCTTATTTTATATCACCCTATCAACATATCCTTCCATTCCTTTCTCCCTCATGTACCTATCCAGCTTCCCCTTAAAGGCATCTATGCTAATCGCCTCAATCTCTCCACGTGGTGGTGAGTTCCACAGTCTCATCACTCTCTGAGTAAGGCTGCGTGCAGAATGATTTGGGGTAAGGCAGGAGAATGCCTGTATGAATTGTATAACGATCTCCAAATGGAAGCCTCGGTAGTTCTGCAGGAAAGTTACACCAACCAGCGACTGAGTTGAGTTTGTTGCCAAAAGGGGACTGTGTTGGCAACACTCATTTGGCAGTGACCTTGGATCTTACTCAGCTGAAGGTCTCTCTTGTGAGCTGGGTCCGCAGTTGTCTGGTAGTTGACACAACAAAGTCGCTGCTTTATGAGGGAGGCACAGTCTTCTGAAGCATTGCCAAGGGGTCACGGTGAAGTAGCCCACCTGCATCTGCTATGGGGAGTTGGGTATGGGCTTGAGGCCATCTATGGTGTGTACCCGGCCTGGCATCCCTGACCCTCCTCCTCTTCTTCATCAAAGCAGAGGAATGAGGGAGGGAAAAATGGAGTGCCCACTTGTAGCCAAGTCCCAGTCTGCAAGAGTAAACTTAAAAATATGGTAAAAAAAAAATCACTTCAAAATAATTAAAATTCCTCACAGAATGTTAAGGTTTAACGAATTTTCAAAAAAGCACAGAAAAACTACAAAAACTTCAATTTAATTAAACCACCTTTAAGTAACATTAATATAAAGCTGTGGAGTGGCTGTAGCCCATTGCAAGCAGGTCCTGATGGCCCTTCCTCTCAGCCGTTCTCTACCCCCAGCAGCTACACAGCGGAAAGTAAGTGAAGCTTGTTCCTGCAGCAAACCCTCCCATTCTGCTGTCACTTATATATGGCAGGGTGGGATGCAGTGGCCAAAGGTGTCTGCCTCCAGCGGGACTGAGGAAAATCTGCCAGTAAGTTTTTGGGGCTGGTGACCTGGCGGTGAGCTTCACCCCCCTCCCCCCCAGAATTTATATCTTGGCCATCCTAGGTGAAAATGGAGGGCTATCCAACCCGTGCCTTCTGTTGCCTAGGCCCTAAGCTCTGGAATTCCCTGCCTAAACCTCTCTGCCTCGCTACCTCTCTGTCCTCCTTTAAGATGCTCCTTAAAACCTACCTCTTTGACCAAGCTTTTGGTCACCTGCCCTAATTTCTCCTTATGCAGCTCGGTGTGAAATGTTTTGTCTTCTAACACTCCTGTGCAGCACCTTGGGACGTTTTACTATGTTAAAGGTGCTATATAAACACAAGTTGTTGTTGTTAATGTCCTCTGAACTGGCCGAGTAAACTGCTCAGTTGTAGGAACGATTGCTACTCAAGGAGAAGGCTCACCATCACCTTCTCAGAGCAATTGGTGACGGGCAATAAATGTGGCCTTGCCAGTGTCGCCCACATTATGAGAACAAATACACGGCCAGTGTTAACACACTGACAGTGTTCAGCGCTGTCTTTACATTGCAGAGCAATATCTTCCAACATTTAGAGATTGCTCCCAGCACACAGGTTCACTTCTGACATTGGATCTGTTACTTATGTGTCAGTGTGGCATGAAGTATAGCAAACTTAACCGTTAACTCCTTATTTCCTCAGATGATATGAGTTTTAACTTGTATTGCACAAACACTCAATCATTTTCAGGATGGAAACCAGAGGTTTCAAAATATGTTTATTTTCAAGTGGTAAAATTGAATAACAGTGTTTCATAGAAATGGCAGCACAAAAGGAGGCCATTTGCCCCATTGTACCTGTGCCAGTGCTAGCTTGTCAATTGGAGCTATTTACTCGTATCCCATTTCCCTGTATCCTTTTCTTTTCTTCTGTTTCAAGTGCATATCCAATTCCCTTTTAAGTGATGTTATAGTCCCTGCCTCAGTAGGCACTTGTTTTAAAGCATTCCTTTTTCTAAGAAGCCCTCCGTGCGAAAAAGTTTCTTCTAACACTCCCCTTCATTCCGTCAGTGATAATCCGGAGTCTATGCCTCCTTGTTACCCATTCACGAATCAATGAAAACAAAATTACCTGCCATCAGAATTACTTTGTAAAAAAGAACCACCGTGTTTGCGACATTTCATTCCTTTCAATGCTTTCAGCAATAGTTCCTTTTGATTAAATATCTGCTGCCGTTCAGATTCTAAAGTCTTCATTCGAGAGGTTAAAATTGTCTTTTCACTCTTCAGATTCAGGATTTGCTGATCTGAAGCCTGCAAGCTTTGTTTCAGTCTTGTTATTTCCAACAAAAGGCTTTCATTTATCTGTCATATAAAAAAGAAATTCACATTTGCTTATGTTTTGGATACTATATCAAATTAAGGCGACTCCCTCTCACCATTGTTACTTTGTAATGGAAATACCTTGAGGAGATATTACTACGCGTTGCTAAAATACCCATTTGCTTTCCATCAGACGGGAGATCTGAAGTTTGGCTGAATTTCCCTCTCACCACCATGTTTGGACAGTGTCAGAAGTCTTGCCAATTGGATACTAGGGAGCAAGCCAATCAGGAGTCAGTTGGATAATCTACTGTTACTGAAGCCTACTGCGTAGGTGGAATTAAGACTGGGGTAGATTTTGACTTTGTGCGATAGTGTAAAACGGTATTAGCGAATCGCAGCCCGTTTTACATCCCTCCCGATTTTGAAGTCAATGGAAGAAGTGACTTCAACCTTCTCTGAAGGAGGGCAGGAGCTCAATTTTATGGACAAAGCTATTCTGAAAGTAAGATCAACTGCCTATCGACACACCAGTTTGCAAACAATAAGAACACATCACCACACCCACATTAACTCGTCCCACGAAACAGGCTTCAGTCAGATGCAGAGATGTTTTTGCGCATTAACATGACGGACCTCTATATTGCTCAAGCCTCTGTGTTCCTGAGCATGTTACACACGGTTTCCTAGGCGGTTTTTCGATAAAAGAAAAGGAACAGGAGCAGCGACTCCAGAAACAATCAAAAGGCCGCCAGACACGTGCTGAAAACGGGCCACGGATCGATAGTTTAAAGCTGGCTGATAGATCCATCAGAAGCAATCAATATCAGACTAAATTTAAAGGGGCGGAACAGACTCCTGTACATGTGTGCCAGCAAGCCACCCAGAAATATCACTCATGCCACCTGGAAGGAGGTGGCACCACCCTCACCCCCCAAGGACTGAAGACTAATGAAGTTCAATGTCCTTACCATGGCAAGCAAGGTGCACACTGAAACATCGAAACACAAGTAGGCCTTGAGCCTCTTCTCCCTTTCAATTAGATCATAGCTGATCTTTACCTCAACTCCATTTACCCGCCTTTGCTTCATAACTCTTGATACCCTTACCTAGCAAAAATCTATCTATCTCAGGTTTGACCCAGTATCCACAACCTTTTGGGGGAGTCTCTGATTCCTATCCTACCCTCACTTCCCCACAAACCACATCTTCCACCTAATATACAAATTATTACGCCATGACAGGCACATTCTCTACACACCTAACAAGACTGTCACTAACACACTCTCTTCTTTCTTGCAAGAGAAGGTCACGGACAACATGCAGCAGGAGGCCACGACTGGACGAGCCCACCTGCATGCCCGGTCCTCTCTGGAATGAAATGGCTGACCATCGCGGGCATTGGGAATTCCCAAGAGTGTTACCGCACCATTTTAGAATGCAAAAGAAAATCTCCCACCTGCTTCAGACTGGAACTTCCAATGCCCATCCCAGACCTGACTGGGAAATCCAATGGGGCCAAAAATAGCCTGAAATTAGGTTGAGCTGATTTCTGCCCCCATTAGTGCTCCATTACGCCTTGCCTGCATTCATTTACAGGTGTACTGGAGTTCAGTGTTGAACAAGACTAGTTTTCTTGTGTGGATATGCCAACACAGATGCCTTGTATATAATCTTACGTTTCTATTGGCAGTTAGCTGCGATTCGGACTTGAGGCATTGCTTTTTCAGTCCGTAGCTCTCACATTTAGTTTGGAATAGTTCAGAGTGAAGGTCTGACATTTGGGTCTCTAATGATGCTTTTCCTGTTTCAGCACCATCAAGGTGGGATGCCAGCTCCTGGCGGTCATCTTCCTGCAATAATCGGAAATCGAAGTAAATTATAATAACGGATTGCTTTAAGCTTGTCCTGTTCTGCTGAAGTCTTGTAAATTCTTCAATTCTTCTTGGGTGGGTGTACAGACAATATTTACCGCAACATAAACATTCCCTACTGTCCTGACTTAAAATAAAACAAAGTACAGAAGAATTTCACACAAATTCACAATGGCCCGGATTATGCGATCAGCGACGAAGGTACACCGTTCGCGGTTCACCTTGCTGACAGATGCCCACATCGTTTTTGTGGGCGTTTACGTGGAGACTTGCTCAAATCCGCTGTCTGATCCAGCGCGGTGCCCTCCACAGGAGATTGCTGGGGTGCATGATGAGCAGGTCAAAAAACAGCAAGGCTTGTCAATCAGTCAGATTGAAGAAACCTCACTGAGCCACGCAGAGTCTAAACCAGGAATTATAAATTAAATTTAAATCATGTACAAAAAGTGAAATAAAGATTGGGAAAGAAAGATTGGATTAAGAGAGAGCGATAAAAGAGACAGAGAGAAAAGTTAAAAACAATGTATTTTAATTTTTTTTAAACCTCCAACACTAATTAAATTCTGAAGGAATAAGAGTCCACACTTATAAAATTAAATTTTCAGGGCCAGAGAGGTTGTTTGGCAGTAACTTGGGCCCTGTCGTAACTTGGGCCCTGTCGTAACTTCGGGCCTGTCGTAACTTCGCCTCTGCTTTAACTTTCATGAATGATCAGAGAAATGCCATAAACAGCAGAAATTATGGCAAGATATCGGGAGAACCCCTACGGATATTCAGGGAACTTGTCCTTTCCCTTGAATGAAAATACACCAAAGGCACAGATACACCTCAGAACTCATCTCCCTCCCCAATACGTTGAAAAATTGTACCTCATTATATTAAAGGACAGGCTCAGTGAGTGAGGTCATGTTGTAATACTTACATAGCTAACACTGTCCAGATCTCCTCCTCCACCCTCTTCCTTAAGGTTCTGGTCTATCTCTTGGTAGCTCTCCAGAGAGTCATTCAGGGTCCGCAGCTTGTTTTGCGGCTGCTTTTCAGTCTAAAATAATTAGGAAAGACAACTGGATAACATTGATAAAAAAACATTTTATCACTGAATGAGAATTGTGACTATCGATTTCTTAAAGGGTAATTTTATGAGTTCTCGTTCCCAGTGCTGAGCCTTGTCTACCTGCAGCACATGTTGGAAATTCAGACACACGCTCCCCGTGATTTTCCATACAATAATGGACAGAAAATTGTAGCGAGTGTGGACCTCACTTTTTGACATGTGCTCCCAGCAGGTGATGCTCTGCACTGGGAGCATTAACTTGTAATATTAACATTTTAATCTCATAAGAGATTAGTATTTTGAATGGTACATTTCTGTGAAAACCACACTGATTTAGATAACCTGCATGAAGTGCCTCAATGATACTGTACATTAGCTCTGTGGTGGGCAGAGGCCACTCGCTAGTGGTGGGCAGAAGCCAGAGAATAAGGCCCGCGTGTGCACAAATCCCATTGCGCTGAATTTTTATTTCAGGGGCCAGAAGCATGCATGCACAAACCTCATAAGAAGTAGGAGCAGGAGTAGGCCATACGGCCCCTCGGGCCTGCTCCGCCATTCAATAGGATCATGGCTGATCTGAATCTAGACTCACGTCCACTTCCCTGCCCTCTCCCCATAACCCCTAATTCCCTTATCTGCTAGGAAAATGTCTATCTCCATTTTAAATTTATTTAATGTTGCAGCTTCCACAGCTCTCTGGGGTAGCAAATTCCATAGATTTACTACCCTTTGAGTGAAGAAGTTTCTCCTCATCTCAGTTTTGAAAGGGCAGCCCCTTATTCTAAGATTATGCCCCCTAGTTCTAGTCTCACCCATCAGTGGAAACATCCTCACCGCATCCACCCGATCAAGCCCCCTCACAATCTTATGTTTCGATAAGATCGCCTCTCATTCTTCTGAACTCCAATGAGTAGAGTCCCAACCTACTCAACCTTTCCTCATACGTCAACCCCCTCATCTCTGGAATCAACCGAGTGAACCTTCTCTGAACCGCCTCGAGAGCAAGTATATCTTTTCTTAAATATGGAAACCAAAACTGTACGCAGTATTCCAGGTGTGGCCTCACCAATACCCTGTATAACTGAAGCAAGACTTCCCTGTTTTTATACTCCATCCCCCTTGCAATAAAAGCCAAGATTCCATTGGCCTTCCTGATCACCTGCTGCACCTGCATACTAACTTTTTGTGTTTCATGCACCAGGACCCCCAGATCCCTTTGTACTGTAGCACTTTGCAGTTTCTCTCCATTTAGATAATAACTTGCTCTTTGATTTTTTCTGCCAAATTGCATAACCTCACACTTTCCAACATTATATTGCATCTGCCAAATCTCTGCCCACTCACTTAGCCTGTCTATGTCCTTTTGCAGGTTTTTTATGTCCTCCTCACTCACTGCTTTCCCTCCCATCTTTGTATCGTCGGCAAACTTGGATATGTTGCACTCGGTCCCTTCCTCCAAATCATTAATATAGATTGTAAAGAGTTGGGGTCCCAGCACTGACCCCTGCGGAACACCACTAGTTACTGATTGCCAGCCCGAGAATGAACCATTTATCCCAACTCTTTGTTTTCTGTTAGATAGCCAATCTTCCACCCATGTCAGTATATTACCCCCAATCCTGTGATTTTTTATCTTGATCGGTAATCTTTTGTGTGGAACCTTGTCAAATGCCTTTTGGAAGTCCAAATGCACTACATCCACTGGTTCCCCTTTATCCACCCTGTATGTTACATCCTCAAAGAATTCGAGCAAATTTGTCAAACATGACTTCCCCTTTGTAAAACCATGCTGACTCTGTCCTATTAAACTATGTTTATCCAAATGCTCTGTTACTGTTTTCTTAATAATGGACTCCAACATTTTGCCAACCACAGATGTTAGGCTAACTGGTCTATAGTTTCCAGCTTTTGTCTACTTCCCTTCTTAAATAAAATAATTATGTAAATCAGGTGCTACGCAGAGGTAGAGCTTTAAACAAATATTTTGTGTCTGTCTTCACAGTAGAAGATACAAAAAGTACCAAAAATAGTGGGGAACCAAGGGGCTAATGAGAGTGAGGAACTTAAAGTAATTAATATCAATAGAGAAAAAGTACTAGAGAAACTAATGGGACTAAAAGCTGACAAGTCCCCTGGACCTGATGGCCTACATCCTAGGGTTCTAAAACAGGTGGCTGCAGAGATAGTAGATGTATTGGTTGTGATCTTCCAAAATTCCCTAGATTCAGGAAAGGTCCCAGTGGATTGGAAGGCAGCAAATGTAAACCTGCTATTCAAGAAAGGAGGGAGAGAGAAAATTGGGAACAGTTAGCCTGACGTCAGTCATCCGGAAAATGCTGGAATCCCTTATTAAGGAAGTGGTAACAGGGTAGTTAGAAAACCATAATATGATTAGGCAGATTCAACATGGTTTTATGAAAGGTAAATCGTGTTTGACAAATTTATTAAAGTTTTTTGAGGGTGTAACTAGCAGGGTAGATAAAGGGGAACCAGTGGATGTAGTATATTTGGATTTCCAAAAGGTATTCGAAAAGGTGCCACATAAAAGGTTGTTAAGCAAAATAAAGACACATGGGGTTGGGGGTAAGGTATTAGCATGGATAAAGGATTGGTTAACAGACAGAAAACAGAGAGTAGGGATAAACGGGTCATTTTCAGATTGGCAGGCTGTAACTAGTGGGGTGCCGCAAGGATCAGTGCTTGGGCCTCAGCTATTTACAATCTATATTAATGACTTAGATCGAGTGCAATGTACCCAAGTTTGCTGATGATACAAAGCTAGGTGGAAAAGTATGATATGAGGAGGACGCAAAGAGTCTGCAAAGGGATATAGACAGGTTAAGTGAGTGGGCAATACGTTGGCAGATGGAGTATAATGTGGGGAAATGTGAGGTTATTCACTTTGGTAGGAAGAATAGAAAAAAAAAATATTTTTTAAATGGTGAGAAACTATTAAATGTTGCTGTTCAGAGAGATTTGTGTGTCGCAGTACAAGAAACACAGAGAGTTAGCACGCAGGTACAGCAAGCAATTAGGAAGGCAAATGGCACGTTGGCCTTTATTGCTAGAGGGTTGGAGTACAAGAGTGAGGAAGTCTTGCTACAATTGTACAGGACCCTGGTGAGACCACACCTGGAGTACTGCTCACAGTTCTGATCTCCTTATTTAAGGAAGACTACACTTGCCTTAGAGGGGGCGCAACAAAGGTTCACTAGATTGATCCCTGGGATGAGAGGGTTGTCCTTTGAGGAGAGATTGAGTAGACTGAGTCTATACTCTCTGGAGTTTAGAAGAATGAGAGGTGATCTCATTGAAACATATAAGATTCTGAGGGAGATTGACAGGGTAGCTGCTGAGAGATTGTTTCCCCTGTCTGGAGAGTCTAGAACTAGGGGGCATAGTCTCAGGATAAGGGGCCGGCCTTTTAAGACTGAGATGAGGAGGAATTTCTTCACTCAGAGGGTTGTGAATCTTTGGAATTCTCTGCCCCAGAGGGCTGTGGTTACTGAGTCTTTGAGTATATTCAAGGCTGAGATACATAGATTTTTGGACCAGAGGAATTAAGGGATATAGGGATCGGGCAGGAAAGTGGAGTTGAGGTCAATGATCAGCCATGATCTTATTGAATGGCGGAGCAGGCTCAAGGGGCCATATGGCCTACTCCTGCTCCTAATTCTTATGTTCTTATCATCCAATTTGATAGTTTTTTTGAGATGAGTAAGAAAAGTATGACGAGAGTGCAGGGATATTCAATCCTTAGGCAAAGAGTTAGGTTAGATGGCAAGAATATTTCTGCAGAAAAACAGAGCACCAAAACATGCATTGGGTGTGGATTTACTGCAGTCCTTAGAAAGGGAACTTCAATTCCTGAGTGAAAAGACATTTTCAGTTATAGGAACATAGGAACAGGAGTAGGCCATTCAGCCCCTTGAGCCTGTTCCGTCATTCAATTAGATCATGGCTGCTCTGTACCTCAACCCCATTTACTCACCTTTGCTCCATATCTCTTAATACCCTTACCTAATAAAAATCTATCGATCTCAGTTTAGGATTTTTCAACTGACCTAGCCTCAACAGCTTTTTGAGGAGAGAGGTCCAGATATAGAAGGTAGTTTAATAGTTAGCTAGGATAATGATGAGAAATTTTTGGTGTCATATTTGATCCTGAAATGAGCTTCCGACCACATATCCGTGGCATAACAAAGACCGCCTATTTCCACCTCCATAACATCGCCCAGCTCCACCCCTGCCTCAGCTCATATGCTGCTGAAACCATCATTGATGCCTTTGTTACCTCTAGACTTGACTATTCCAATACACTCCTGGCTGGTCTCCCACATTCTATCCTATGTAAACTTGAGGTCATCCAAAACTCGGCTGCCCGTGTCCTAACTCGCACCAAGTCCGGTTCGCCCATCACCCCTGTGCTCGCTGACCTACACTGGCTCCTGGTTAAGCAGCGCCTCAATTTAAAAATTCTCATCCTTGTTTTCAAATCCCTCCATGGCCTCGCCCCTCCCTATCTCTGTAATCTCCTTCAGCCCCACAACCCCCTGAGATATCTGCGCTCCTCTAATTCTGCCCTCCTAAGTATCCCTGATTATAATCGCTCAACCATCAGTGGCTGTGCCTTAAGCTGCCTAGGCCCTAAGCTCTGGAACTCTCTCCCTAAACCTCTCTGCTGCTCTACCTCTCTTTCCTCCTTTAAGACGTTTCTTAAAACCTACCTCTTTGACCAAGCTTTTGGTCACCTGCCCTAATTTCTTATGTGGCTCGGTGGCAATTTTTTGTCTTTTACTACTCCTGTGCAGCGCCTTGGGACGTTTTACTACATTAAATATGCTATATAAATACAAGTTGTTGTTGTTGTTGTAATGGAATAGCACTGTTTTCTGGAGCCTTGCTTAGGGGTCGAAGAATATTGTCCCAGAGTTTTTCCTAAATTGGCTGCAGGATTTTTTTTTTTTGCATTTTGCCCTCTGCTAGGAGATCGCATGGTTAAGGGGTGGGTAAAGGATGTACATGTTTGCTGGATCTGGATTGGGGTGTGCTTTGCCCATCTCCTTCTTTTCATATGTTTGAAATAATAGATGAATAAAATTTTAGGTTTCCGCTCAAACACCTCACTTGAATTTGGATCAGATGACACAGGCAGCTGTTGTGTCTCATATATTTGGGGCCTAACTTAGCTAAGAGTGCAATAGAGGGAGGTAAATCCAGGAAACTCTCATCCACTGGCTGACAGGCGCATGCATGTAAATGAGCCCAGTGGGGACTTGCAGGCAGATCACGGGATGGGCCAAAAAGATCGAGGATACTCGGGGAAGCGATTTAAAGTTGCACAAGCGACACAAAGTGCTTAAACCCGAGTGTGCTCACTAAAAACCGTTCCTACCCCATTCCAACACTGCTAATGTGCAGAAAATGCTGAGGAACTTCACCCTCCAGGTGCCCCAAGTAAAGGAGTACAAGCACCTCTTAGGTATAATTCAGATAAAGAGGTAGTACTTTTCAGAAGAAGTAAGGAGGTTGATATTTAACAGGGTACGAGAGAAAGTTACTAGTCATTATTGTAGATCTGTCTGAAATATATAGGGGGGAAAATTTGGTTGCTTTGCACCTCCCATTAGCGCCCTAAGAGGGCGCTAATGGGTCGCAAAGCAACTAGCGCCCGGGCGCGGCGATGTTTGCGCCGCTCGTGAAATTGACCAGGCATTTTGCGGCGGCGCTAAACACTACCGCCATGATCTCCTGCGCCCGCAGATCATGACGTCGGTCGAGCGTGCAACGCCCCGGACCGGATATTGAATGGTGCCCCCTGCCTTACCGCCTGCCACTAGCAACGACAGGTTGAGGGGAGCGTTTTGCAGTCGGGAAGGGACTGGGGGAGCGCTATTTAAAGGCGATCGCTTTCTGACTTTTTTTGTCGGCGACATTTTTGCACCACGCATTCTGAGAGAGAGACTTCTGGAGAGATTCAATGCTGTGTGAAGGAGTTTTGGGTACTGAGCAGCAATTTGCAGGTTCATTTTGATTTGCCCTTCCTTGCATCGATTTAGAAGAGACTATAGGGGCTGCACTCTGAGCTCTTTCCCTGGGCCTCTCCATTGTTCTTTCCAGCAGAATTGATGTACAGGTCTCTCCAGGCCGAGATTCAAGGCTGCAATGAGCAGGGTGTGGATGGAGAACAAACTCGACCCTCCCCTTTAAGAACTGTCCGGCGCCAGTGTGTCAGTGTTCCATTGCTGACTGACATCACATGAGCTTCGCCAGTGCTCTGAGGTAGCGCCTCGCTCCTCGGCGTTAGCGCCTTAAGAGAGGTGTGAAGCACCTGATTTAGTGCTCCAATCACCTCCGGGGCGATAGAAGCCAAGTTTGCAGTCGGAGGTGATAATTAGCGCCAGGTGCTAAACTTTGCGTCCGGCCGATAATTGCGCCCCAAACAGGGCGACTGAATTTCTCCCCCATATACTGTACTCTTTGTATTATCTAGAAAATGTTATTACAATAATATAGGAGTAATCTCCTGTTCCAGATTGGAGAATCGAGGCTACAAATTGTAGTCCTACCTCCTGCTCACGTTCCCTATGAGCGTGGCTCCCCTCAAATACTAACATCCCTCAGTCACCCATCTCCTGAACTACTATCCATAGATTATGATTATCGGATTCAGCTTACATTTCTCTGTTCAAGATCAAAATTTCAAGTTCAAACTTGTTGCGATAAATGGTTATTTAACAACATAGCAAAGCATTCCATCACCAACCACAAGACAAATTTCTCCTTACAAAATAAACACTAATTGTATATAAACAAGATATGCACATGCCGCAGCACTGCCCTTAAAGCAGAGTCCGTTTGCGGTCTTCAGGAGACATTTGGGAAATCTGATGCATTCTTTCCACACTGAGTGGAGTGAACACAGTTCATAAAGTACTTCACAAAGACTATTTATTTTAGTTACCACACCGAAACTCAAGCAATTACTGAACAATAAAACTGCAAATGCTCGAAGCGTATGACACAAATCTGCAGTGCCTCTGAGGGCACAATTAACATGCTCAGGCTTGCTATGTTTACATAAATCCTGTATGATAAGGACCATAAAGACTGCGGCCTTGTTCGCTGAACAAGTTGGGAGATAATTTTCCCCTCCGGCATTACTTATAATGCTGGCTTTTGCCAAGCAGACCCTCTAGATGGTGAGTCATTTCTTCGCAAATCCAAACATGGGCTTAAAATGGTGTGAATCCAATGAGGGAGCAAAAGCAGCAGCTAAACAAAGTGTCGCGGGCCGAATCTAATTAATTTCAGCCGTGGTGGAAATTCTAAGCAATTTGCAGTATGCAGCACAGGGGTTATAAATCACACCCTGACTGGGTCTGAATCTGCGCCCATGCAATAAAGCCAGTGTGCAAATCAATTTGAAAAGAAATTCATGCCAGTTAGCCAGACAAAAGGCATGTGTATACTATGCTGAAGTATGTGGAGGCATCTTGCATTAAGAGTGATGCTCATTTGTGTAAACTGCAATGTGTGGATGAAATACGCACATTGCACTACATTATGCTAGTATATTATTCTGAATGCACATATTAGGTGTGGATAAAATTACAGAGTATACATACAGAGGAAAGTGCCCTTAGGATGAATCCACCAACGTCCATTGAACACACATGGCAGAATAGTGCGAGATGTGACCGCCTTGGAGCATCAATTCTACATGTAAATTGGGACTGAAAGACTGACAATAGAGAGGGGGGAAAAAATCACTGGAGACCGAAGTGTGAAAAATAAAGATCTTTTACTTCAACAACTGGAAAAGTATGACAGGAAATAAAGGACAGAATTTTCCACTTCATCATTCCTGGCGGATACTGGGAGCGCTAATTGAAAATCTCTGGTTGGACAGTCATGGGTTGGGGTGCGGAATTTACCGATGGGCGATCCCGGCAGGCAGCAAGAGCACCAGAGCAGAAAATCTTGACCGAAATATCAATAGTGATTTTAAAATAATATAAAAATAAATACATCTCCGCTACAATCTAAAGTAATAACGAAACGACTGGAAATGCACAAAAACATAAAGCTGCATCTGTGCAAAGTCTGAAAGCCCATAGTAATTCTGTGCGCAACTTAGCCAGTGATTCTGTAACAGTAAAACTTGGTCGCCTACAGACTGGGGTCCTGGTGCAGGCACAGGAAAGCTGGATCCTAGCCATGTGTCTCCTCAAAAAAGACTGCACGTGGCTCAGTGAATGGCAGCACCTGAGAACGGCAGGAAGGAGGACTACTCGTTTTGTTTTAGAGTTGCTAAGTAGCTGAACTAAATGAGCTCCGCCAACCGTGCCCGGTCCAAGTGCATATTATTACCTAGTCAGTCCCTGTCAGGGTGAAGTTTGATGTTTACAGGTTGCACAGTGGCATGGATATCACTGGTAATCTCCTTAAACAACTGCACATAGCCCTTTTCCCTTCTTTGCAAGGCTCTGGATTTTTTGGTGGTGATGCGTGGGGGGAGAAGTTGTCCAAGTGCCAGCATCAGCCCTGCGGCCATGTTTCCTGTTGTCTGCTACGGAGGTGTTTCTGCATGTGTGTTGCGAGGCACGCTCAGCGGAGGATCCACTGGGCCGCTGATGGCTTTTCCTGCCACTTGGTGCCAATGGTACCAAGTGTTCCATAGCTGTGGGTGATTCTATCTTGCAAGTGGGTTCCTTGTCCAAATGTGTCCTGCTGTCGTCCACTGAGTTGGTCATGGCCCTGTTGATAGACACAACAGAGCTACATGGGCAACATCTCCTCGGCGGAGCTCAGAACTTGAGGAAATTTGTGACAGGAGAGTTAAATGTGCTGGAAATGGACAGGCCACATTCTGCGGCAGAAAATTTATGAGGGACTTTCTGCAGATGACTTTATAAATAGTTATTCTGTTGAGGTAGACATTCGAAGGTGGAACTTCCGGGGGGAGGCATAATCTGGAAAGGATTAAAAGTTACACCCGAAACTTTGCCCATTCGTGCGCCCATTTTGCCAATGTCTATTTTTTAAATTCATTCATGGGATGTGGGCATCGCTGGCAAGGCCAGCATTTATTGCCCATCCCTAGTTGCCCTTTAGAAGGTGGTGGTGAGCCGCCTTCTTGAACCGCTGCAGTCCGTGTGGTGAAGGTGCTCCCACAGTGCTGTTAGGGAGGGAGTTCCAGGATTTTGACCCAAGACTTTACACCCAAATTTCCTACATTATACATTTACAATTGTGGCATTTTACTCCTTTAGCAAAGTATTGTGGAAATCATTCTATTCAGTTCAGCCTGTAGATGCTTTAAATGCTTTAAGTACACCTGTTTCATAACATATATTAAATACATGCCTCTATGACTAAAGAACGGGTGGTCCAGAACACAACAGGATGCGCCTCCTGAACATTTTTGGAAAGCTTTTTTGGAGTTTAGTTCAAATTTCAAAAAAATTACAGCAAGCACTTCATGTGGCATGTAATAACATGAGAAAATTTACTTCACAAGAACGCTTGCTAAAACTCAAAAATGCTTTCTAAATACAGGAGGGCAAATTCAGCCATGCTGTGCGCTTGTTGTGTAGTCTGGTCAATGAGAGCATGGGTAACAGAATTGGCCCTACAATGTTCAGGGATTTAACTGCAATGTGCGCTCCATTGAGTGAGCCTCACCCTCCAAGCGCTGAACCTCTTCTATTGAGGTGTCAGCCGGGGCTCAGTGGGTGGCACTCTCGCCTCTGAGTCAGAAGGCTGTGTGTTCATTTGCCACTCCAGAGACTTGAGCACAGAATCAAGGCTGACACCAATGTTCCCTTGAATTTTTTGGGGAGTGCGCGGCCCCTTTAAGGGGCCACAGAGCCCATTCAAAATGCTGCGCAGGCGCGACCTTTCCCATTTAAAACCCAGTGAGCCGGCTGCACAGGAGCTCCAGAGCGCTGCGCGGCCGCACAGCTTAAGGGGAACATTGGTTGACACTCCAGTGCAGTGCTGAGGGAGTGCTGCACTGTCGGAGGTGCCGTCTTTCGGATGAGATGTTAAACCGAGGCCCCGTCTGCTCTCTCAGGTGCTCGTAAAAGATCCCACAGCACTACTTCAAAGAAGAGCAGGGGAGTTCTCCCCGCTGTCCCGGCCAATCCCTCAACCAACACCTAAAACAGATGATCCAGTCATTATCACATTGTGCAAATTGGCTGCCACACTTGCTACATTGCAACAGTGACTACACTTCAAAAGAACTTAATTGGCTGTAAAGCGCTTTGGGACATCCTGAGGTTGTGAAAGGGGCTATATAAATGCAAGTCTTTCTTTTTTCTTAAATCTTATAATGCAATGAAATAAATCAATAATTTATTCGACATGTAAAAAACATAGCCACCTCATTGTTTTCATCCCCCAGGTACCATGAAGTTGTAGACAAAGGATTTCTTCTCTTCAGGGTCATTTGTTCCAGTCTATGATTTACATTTTCAATTTCCCCTTCTAAGCACCCGATCCTGTCAATAATTAATTACAGCTATGTTACTCAACAACATTAGACAACCTCAGCCAGCTTCTCAGTTCTGTCACTGATCGAAGAGATGAGTCACTAAGGGGTTACTTTCCAACCTCACGCTCCCAGTGAGGAGTCGTGCCTGCTGGGGAGCTCATCGGAAATTTGGGTGCCCGTTGCACTCGGTTTTCCGACCAGGAATGGTTGGTAGATCATGTGCTGCACGCGCCTGTAATTCTGTTATGCACTTTCAGCAGGAAAGATTCCCTGCCCAGGGGCGTGGGGCGCAGAGTGAAAGAATTACCCCAACGAGGTACATTTCCTGATAAATATTAGATCTTAACAGGTTTAAAAAGCAAATCGGATGGGAAAACAAGCAGAAACCAAAGTCCTGTAAAGTTGGACTGACACAATTGAGAAAGCACAGCAGTACTCTCACTGTTATTAGCTAACTTCTAAAACAAAATGAAGTGGACCGTGACACAAGAAAACTACTAGGCACTTGGTCTGAGTATTAAACAAGGCTTTAATCAACTGTTTTTCAACATGGAGATCTAGTTGTGTCCTTCACTAGTTCCTGTTAAAGAATGTCCTGAGCAAGCTGGGCCCATGCCCGAGTATTTATACTCTCCCTGGACAGCGCCACCAGCAGGCCGCCCAGTATTATTACATAAGTCATTTTCACATGAATGACAAGATTCATGTCTTGAGACTGGAGGAAGACATCACGGACATCGACCGCCCATTGCAGAACCCGTCTAATCTTCATTCCATTGAAATCAATGGAATAGAATTCGGGTGGACTCTATAACAGGCGGATGATTCCACTGCACTATATTAACCCCATGTGGTGAAGATGAAAATTTACCCTCCCCCCCACCTCTCTTGTTGACATAGCTGCTGGGAAATACTTCCCAAAAAATAATTCAGTGCATGCTCCCACCTTGCTGCTACCAGTTTCCTCTTCCATAGCCAGCTGTGAATCACATGGAAATTACAACCAGTCCACGTTGGCGTCTATCCTCCACACGAGTAGTATCCTAATGCCATATCCCTATATTCCCCCTTTGCTTCTAACCTATTCCTAAACGTTGATATGAGCCCAGAGTTTTAACTCGAGATGGCAATCGTGTGGGCGGGTTGGAAAAGTTATGGGTTGGCCTGACAGTGAACACCCCTATCAAATTCAGTCAGGACACGTGTTTTAGTTCAGGCCCATGAAGGAAATTATGGAGGAGCTGAGGTAGCTCCTGCCTTTCATCAGAATATACGGGATTAGTTTAACTGGCTGTTCTTTGGATTCCTCGCTCAGCCCGGAGTTAGAATTACAGTCGGGTCTCAATGATGTGGTTGGGCCGCAACATGCCAGTTGGCCACTGGGTGGGTGTCCTTGCTGCCTGTTCAGGAGAGCAGGTTAAAATTGCAGATGCTGCGATCGTGGCGGCTTTCGGACAGGTAAGAGCCAGGGGCGATTTTAACTGCCCGTCCGCCAGGTTTCTGCTGAGCGAGTAGGATTAGAATCGCCCCCCCACCCCCCCAATCCATTTTAGTCTGTCACCTTGATTGCATTTTCAGCAATCTTGAAATCTCCCAAATAGGAGCTCCAGTGTTAATCTTCGATTGTAGTGTACGGACGCACAATTTGAAGTCTGTTTACCTGTCCTGGAATTCTCTCTCTTTTTGAGCATCATCCAATTTGACTCCCTGCAGGGTCACGTCCTCCTTGTGAAGCACACCCATCTTCGCTTCTAACAGCTGGTGATAAATGAGAAGAATATTCAACACGCTGTGCAGAACCCCTCACCCACACTATTCCATAACATTTATTATTCAGGTAGGTTTTTCTTTGTTATTTGATATTTCACCCAGGTTTCAAAGATAATACAAAGGTATTTTAACATCAGGTAACTACACGGTAAGATGTCGCTGCTTCTAAGCAACGCTCAAAAACAGTTGTGTACTTCAGATTGTCAGTATCATGTTAATTCACCCTGCAGAATGTATATTGAGCCTTCTCAGTATTCATTTACATTCATTATTAATTCTTCTAAAGTAATGCCAACTAAAACTTCACATGAAACACATCTGATTAAATAAAGACATGCAGATAACTGAGAGTTGAAGATATGAGCAATCTCAGGGACAAGTTTAGAAATAACTATGCAATAGTAGTGGACACTTAACTCAATTTTATCATGCTCCTTTGCCTCTATTTTATAGGAAGGGTGAACCTTTTTAAAATAAATGGGCCTGTGTTAAAATAGCGGATAGAGAAATGTCATAAGAATGTTCTGTCCTCTAATGTTACTCACAGTCATTTCTAGGCTGCTGTCTTTATGGTCAGTCTGAGAAACTCTGAGGATAATTTTCTTTACTCCTGGAAAATTGTGGACAGTGCACACTCGAGCTCATTAAAAGCACTCCCGGTTGACAAGGCTCCCTGTTGGAAAATTATCCCCACCTTCGCAAGCTCTACTTCCCAGCCTGTGACCACTACTGCTTGCTACCCACTGACTCCATTCTACAAATGGAATCTTCCCTTCCAGCCCTGTTTGCTGGAACTCCCAAGGCCACGTTCCCTCAACCTCCCTCTCCAAAGGACCTCTTTCTTCAGCTGTGCCTCATGTCTCACCCCCTAAATTCTTTCCCTTCTACTCGGTAAGATGTTTTGAGACGTTCATCTATATGAGTTCTTCTTTTGTTGTAGTCGTAGTTACAATACAACTCCGTCTACGGGCCCATTACCATCTCATCTGGCTTCTAATGGCCCTGAAATTAGATCGGGGGCTTGCCGCGCGTGCAAGCCCCCGATCTGCACTCACCCTGCGCGCCGACATTTGAAGCCCGGGCCTGCTTGCATTTCCTGTCACAGGCCCGGTTCAGCTGTCGGCGCACTGTGCTAACCTGATCCAGCGGCGTAGTTAGTGCGATGTGCCGGCTGGGATCAGGTGAGCACTGTGCAGCCAATCAGGGGAGGGGAAACTCATTCATGAGTTTGACAGTAAGAGCTGTCAAACTCATGAAAAGTATGGGCTGCCAAAACACTACTTTAACTTTAAATAAAATTTTAAAAAACATCCCACTGATTATTACTATAAATAAGTTTTAAAAAATGTTTTAAACAATTAATCAATTTTTTGAAAAAAATAAATTTTTAAGAAATAGGGTCTAAAACTAAACTTACCATCCTGTAAATTCTTTAAAAATAACAAACCTGTGGAAAAAAAATTTCTACATTGTACTAAAAGCCCACTTACCTGAAAAACTAAATACTTACGTCTTGTTTTTCCACGCGTAAAGACCGGAGGCCTTTACACGCGCGCAACTTTGAAAAAAAAAAGGAATTTTACTGCGCACGCGCTGCCTGTGCAGTCGCGCGCGTTCTGCCTCTGAACCCCTTCGTTCAGAGGGCAGGAAATGCCGGTTTTCCCCGCATGCGCTGTGCATGCTGAAAACCGGCATTTCCTCCGGCCAGACGCATGAGTACCCCGACCGTACTCACGCGTTGGGACAGGAATTACTGGCCCAATACCTTTTATTGTCTCCTTTTCTTCTTTTGTTCGATCGCAGCTTTGCCTTCGATCTTTTTATTTTCTTTCCAGTTTTGAAGAAGGGTTTCAACCCGAAACATCAACTCAAATTTCTCTCCACGGATGTTGCCTGACCTGCTGAGTTTTTCCAGCATTCTCTGTTGTTATTTTGGATTTCCAGCATCTGCAGTATTTTGCTATCGTCCGTCTAGTATAAATCGGATTTTATAACAAGCTCTGTACGACTCAAAACTTCCGCACTTCAATCTAATATTAGATAATATCAGACTGAAACATTTCGATAGCATTAGCTATAGCGAGACTATAGCTGTTCTGTGCAGATCCCTTTTTGAATGATTATTCAACATTTTTGAACGATTATTCAACAGGGAGGCTGAGAATTACACACCTGCTGTTTTGAGTCTGGCCAGTTTGTAGCAAAATCGACTGAGAGAGCTATTAATGAATCACAGGATACAACTTGAACTGTTCCCAATCCTTCCTTCCACCAACAAGGGAACTTTGTGTGAATGAAAGAAAGCAAGCTTGCATTTCTGTTCTCAAGACATCCCAACGCACTTTACATCCAATGAATTACTTTTTGAAGTGGAGTACTTTATGTTCATCACTGCAGTCTGTCTCCATCATTGATTAACCGGTCTCAAGGCAAACATGAGCACTTTTTATTTATTAAAAAAAACGTAGCACGTCCCCTGTGCTCGTCGCAAGCTGAAGCCCAGGAGTGAGCGGGAGGGCAGGCCGAAGGAAAGGTTGAGGGGGAGGGGGAATCAAGTGGCAGGTGAGGGCTGAGGCCTGTCAGGTGGTGCCTGGGAACTGAGTAGTAGGAAGCCAGGGGAGCGAGGAGCAGCCTACAGCTGGTGGAGATTGGAAAACTGGAGAGCTTTTAAGGAAAGAGCTCTTAGGTCAGCTGTTGGGGTAAGTTAGGGCTTACCATTTTGTTCCATCTTTCCTGGGCTTGTTACAGAGACTTAAGTGGGGAACTGTCATGGCGGCTGAAAGGGAGAAGAATTTTCTATTCCCCTCTATGTGATTGGTTCTTTTTCACATAAGAAACACTGAACCAGTCAGAAAACTAGGACATGAATCGCTTTATTAAATAGATTCTCCAGCACTTTGGAACATAAACTGACTTCCCAGCTTTTTTTTCCAGCTTAAGGTTATTTTGGGATGCAGTTCTAATTAAATTAATTAAAATTTGAGAGAATAATTCCCGACACATTTATTTTCTGCCCAACTGACTCCTTTGCACCATCGACGCGAGGTTATGTGGCATCAGACTGCACAACGAGCAGCAATCAGCAAACAACGTGTTGGAAGTTGGGGTGCGGGACCAAACAGACAGCTATTTTGCTTCCGTCTCTCTATCTGCTGGTGTTTTGTCCGACAAACAATTGAACAGGAATAGGCCATTCAGCCCCTCGATCCTGTTCCATCATTGAATCAGATCATGGCCGATCTGTACCTCAAGCTCCATTTGCCTGTCTTTGCTCCATATCCCTTGATACCCTTACCTAACAAAAAACCCATCAACCTCAGGCCTGACCCAGCATCCACAGCCTTTTGGGGTGAGAATTCCAGATTTCCACTACCCTTTCTGTGAAAAAGAGCTTCCTGATTTCACTCCTAATTCTAAATTTTAAGATTGTACCCCCTTATTCTGGATTCCCCAGGAAAGGAAATAGTTTCTCAATGTCCATCTTATTGAACCCCTTTATCATTTTAAACATCTCAACTAGACCTTTCAACCTTCTAAACTCAAGGGAATTCAAACCAAGTTTATGCAACCAGTCCACATAATTTAACCCTTTAGCCCCGGTATCATTCTGATGAATCTGTACTGCGCCCCCTCCAAGGCCAATATATCCTTCCTGAGGTGCGGGGCCCGAAACTAAACGCAGTGCTCCAGGTGGGGTCTAACTAGGGCTCTGTACAACTGAAGCATCACTTCCTCCCTTTTGTATTCCAGCCCCCTAGAGATAAAGGCCAATATTCCATTAGCCTTTGAGATTACTTTTTGTACCTGTCTACTGACTTTTAGTGATTTTTGTACATGGACACCCAAATCCCTTTGTTCCTCCACAGTTCCTAGTCCCTCGACATTAAAAAAAACTCAAGTTGGTGTGGCAATGTAATAGTTGCCTTTACTTCAGACACTCTCTTTAACATTCCTATTTGGTATAACAATCAATGGCCCAGAAATTCGGGTCGGGGGCTTCCCGCGGGTGCAAGCCCCCGACCTGCAATTACCTAGCGCGCCGGCCGTTGTGCTGTGGGCCCCCGTGGAATTCCAATCCTGGGCCTGGTCCAGCTGCCGGCGCGCAATGCTTGTGTATCCCAGGGGCGCAGTTAGTTCGATGCATCCCCTGGGATCACGTGGGCCATGGGGAGCCAATTGGAGCAGGGAATGCTCCATTCATAAGATTGACAAGAAGAGCTGTCAAAACTTATAAATACTACGGCCCCAAAACAGCACTAAATCTTCAAATAATTATTTTTTTTTTAAATCACATTTTTTAAATAAACTATAAATTACATGAAATAACTATTTTAAACAATAATTTAAATTTTTGAAAAAAATAATTTTATTTTCTAACGGGGCTAAAAATAAACTTACCTTGCTTTAAAGTATTTAAAAATAATAAACCTGTGGAAAAAATGTTTTAATTTTAATTAATTCACCACTTACCTTGTATAAAGCAGGCCTTACGCCTGCTTTTTAAATGTATAACTTCTGCAGACTTACCCTCACGGGAAAACCTGGAAAAAAAACGAAGTTCGATGCGCACGCGCAGCCTCTCCCGTGCACATGTTCGAACTCTGAACCCCTTCTTTCAGGGGAATGGAAGTGCCGGTTTCCCGCGCATGCGTAGTGCATGCAGGAAACCGGCACTTCCATTGGGCCTACGGGTGAGTACCCCATGCATACTCACCCGTGGAGACCCGAATTTCTGGGCCAATATAAGAGGAGATCCTGGAGTGTAATTGCTGCTGAAGTGCTTGCTCCCATCAGGGCGCCCTCTAGTGTTTAATTATCAATATGCAAGTTCAATACATACTGCTTCCTCCCCCCCCACCACACCTCAGAATTTTGACATGACAGCAACCTTCTCCAAGAACAAGTCTGGTTAACAGTTAAAAAAAAATTAAATAAAGAAATTCAGCAACTACAACCTACAATAAAGTTATTTTAAAAATACTGTAGCACTCTCCCGGTAACTCAAGAGAAATATGGCTAATTCCTGAGTCAGGATCTTGTGACACTTAGGCCTAGAAATTGGCCTGAGGCGCCCAAGCGGTGCAAAGTTCGCCTGGGCGCTGGAATTTGCGCCGCGATCGCCGCATTAGCGATCGCCGCAAATTCAGTTGAAGTGCCCCTAGAGGGAGACGGGGCGCGGCTCAAGGCGCTCCGCGTCCCTCTTAGGGCGCTGAAAGTGAATTTCGCAGCACTATGTGCCGCAGCGCCACACGCTGCGGCAGGGCACGCTGTGGTACTGCAGGCCTTCCTCCCACTGTTAAGGGGGAGGGGCCTGCAGCAGCGCGAGCCCCGATCGCGAATGCCGGCAAAAGAGCCCGGCGCCAAGGAGAAGGGCCGGGCTCTTGGGAAACAGCCGGCAATGCCGCGGGGGGGGGACCAGGAGGCCGGGGACGGAGGTGCTGGCAGGCGGCCGCCAAAAAAGCGGCCGCCCTGCACCTCCACCTTAACTTGCGCCTCTGCCGGCGCAGCAAGGCCCCGTGAACCGGGCGCGGGTAGTGAACGGCACTACAGCGGCGTTCGCTACCAAATATCGCGATCGAGGCGCGAATGGGGCGCTGCGCACACCGATGACGTCATCGGTGGCGGCACAGCGCAAAAGGCTAACGCCACCATTAGTGCCCCTGCTGAATATCGCGGGAGGCGCAGCCAGTGGCGCTACAGCCACTGACTGCCTCTTTAGGCGCTAACAGGTGGCGCTACTCACCCAATTTCTCCCCCTTAGAAACATAGAAACATAGAAGATAGGAGCAGGAGTAGGCCATTCGGCCCCTCAAGCCTGCTCCGCCATTTAATGAGATCATGGCTGATCATCCAAATTCAGTACCCTGTCCCTGCTTTCTCCCCATATCCCTGATGCGCTATCAATTCTAATAAAAGGCTGAGCAGAGTTCAGAACGACAGGCTTTTATTAACTACTGAATTGCACTTCAGACAGATCAGGACTATGCCTCTAGTGGACGACCGAATGCCAGGAGCTGCCATGCGGCCGCTCTTATACTCGGTAGCCCAGGGGCGGAGTCAGCTGAGGCATAGTCAGGCACAACAGTGAAACAAGAGTGAACGACAACAACAACAACAACAACAGTGAACACAGTGAACTACAGTGGTTTACCACATTCACCCCTCGTTTAAAATTAAGTCCGGCGGGGTGAAGTGTATCAAAAGTTCGAGTAGGCGAGTCTGTCGGGCGGCCTCGTTTGCCGTCGAGATCTTCGTGGCGACGGTTGCGATGGTACAGCTTCCCACAACGCGTCTTGAGCGGGGTCCAGCACCGGCGTATCGTCCCCTTTGGTGTTGGGTGGGCGAGTGGGCTCCGGCTGGTCCTGGGGGCGCGGCATGCCGTCTACTGGGGTGGAATGGACAGGGGTGAGAATTGGGTCTACTGAATTTTGGGCCGTGTCGGAGGGGGTCGTGGTGGGGGGCAATGGTGGCGGGTCAGTGGACCCCGAGGGTGCCAGATCTCTAATGGAGACTGTATCCTCCCGCCCGTCCGGGTATGCCACGTAGGCGTACTGGGGGTTGGCATGGAGGAGGTGAACCTTCTCTACCAGGGGAGCCGTTTTGTGGGACCTTACATGCTTCCTCAGCAGGACGGGCCCTGGGGACGTCAGCCAGTGTGGTAGTGAGTTACCGGATGTGGACCTCCGGGGAAAAACAAACATTCGCTCATGGGGGGTTGCGTTGGTGGCTGTACACAGCAGTGACCGGATGGAGTGGAGCGCATCGGGTAGGACATCCTGCCAACGGGAGGTCGGAAGGCCCCTAGATTTTAAGGCTAGGAGGGCCGCCTTCCAGACCGTCGCGTTCTCTCTTTCAACCTGTCCGTTCCCCCGGGGGTTGTAGCTGGTGGTCCGGCTTGAGGCAATACCTCTCATGAGCAGGTACTGACGGAGTTCGTCGCTCATGAAGGACGAGCCCCGGTCGCTATGAATATAGCTGGGAAAACCGAACAGAGCAAAGAGGTTGTGCAGGCATTTAATGACCGTAGCGGTGGTCATGTCCGGGCAGGGGATGGCAAAAGGGAAACGGGAGTACTCATCAACTATGTTGAGGAAGTACACATTGCGGTCAGAGGAGGGGAGGGGCCCTTTAAAGTCGATACTCAGGCGCTCAAAAGGGCGGGTGGCCTTGATCAGGTTTGCTCTGTCAGGCCTATAGAAGCGCGGCTTGCACTCTGCACAGACTGGGCAGCTCCTGGTCATGGTCCTGACCTCCTCGATGGAGTAAGGCAGGTTGCGGCCCTTAATGAAATGGAAGAACCTGGTGACCCCCGGGTGGCAGAGGTCATTGTGGAGGCCCCGTAGTCTATCGACCTGCGCGGTGGCGCATGTGCCTCGCGATAGAGCGTCTGAGGGTTCGTTGAGTTTCCCTGGCCGGTACAAGATGTCGTAATTGTAGGTGGAAAGTTCGATTCTCCACCTCAAAATCTTGTCATTTTTGATTTTACCCCTCTGCTTGTTGTTGAACATGAAAGCAACTGAACGCTGGTCAGTAAGCAGGGTAAATCGTTTTCCAGCCAGGTAGTGCCGCCAGTGGCGCACCGCCTCCACAATGGCCTGGGCCTCTTTTTCCACAGAGGAGCGTCTGAGTTCGGAGCCCTGGAGGGTTCGTGAAAAGAAGGCCACGGGTCTTCCCGCCTGGTTAAGGGTAGCGGCCAGGGCAAAGTCGGATGCATCGCTCGCCACCTGGAAGGGGATGGACTCGTCTACCGAGTGCATGGTGGCCTTGGCAATGTCATCTTTTATACGGTGAAAGGCTAAGCGGGCCTCCGCCGTCAGGGGGAAGGAAGTGGACTTGATAAGTGGACGGGCTTTGTCCGCATAATGAGGGACCCACTGGGCATAATAGGAAAAGAAGCCCAGGCACCTTTTGAGGGCCTTGAGACAGTGGGGCAGGGGAAGTTCCATCAACGGGCGCATCCGGTCAGGGTCAGGACTGATGACTCCGTGTTTCACCACGCAACCAAGGATAGCGAGGCGGGCTGTGCGGAATATGCACTTTTCCTTGTTGTACGTGAGGTTTAGGAGTTGGGCCGTGCGGAGGAACTTATCAAGATTGGCGTCATGGTCCTGCAGGTCATGGCCGCAGATGGTCATGTTGTCCAGGTAGGGAAACGTGGCCTGTAACGCATTCTCGTCGACCATCCGGTCCATCTCCCTCTGGAAGACGGAGACACCGTTGGTGACGCCAAAAGGAACCCTGAGGAAGTGAAAAAGGCGGCCGTTTGCCTCGAAAGCTGTGTACTGGCGGTCCTCAGGGCGGATAGGGATTTGGTGGTATGCTGCCTTGAGGTCAATGGTCGAGAAAACGCGGTATTGCGCTATCTTATTAACCATGTCGGCTATGCGGGGGAGGGGGTATGCGTCCAACTGGGTGTACTTGTTGATAGTCTGGCTGTAGTCGATGACTAGGCGCTGCTTGTTGCCAGTCTTAACGACTACCACCTGGGCTCGCCAGGGGCTGGTACTATCCTCAATAATCCCCTCTTTCAGGAGCCGCGTCACCTCAGATCTTATGAAGGATCTGTCCCCGGTGCTGTATCGCCTGCTCTTTGTGGCGATAGGCTTGCAGTCGCGGGTGAGGTTGGCGAACAGGGGGGGGGGGGTGATTTTGAGGGTGGAGAGACTACAGGTGGGGCGCGGCGGGCAATTTAAGAACTGCTGGTTGCAGACAGTGAGCGGGGGAAGAGGTCCACCGTATGTCAAGGTGACACTCTTAAAGTGACAATGAAAGTCCAACCCCAGTAGAACGGCAGCGCAGAGATGTGGCAGGACGAATAGCTTTACATTTTTATATACGGAGCCCTTCACCGAGAGGGTCACTACGCAGTAGCCGCCGACGTCTGCTGAGTGGGATTTCGAGGCCATGGCGATCCAATGGCGCGTTGGCCGGACCGAGAGGGAATAGCGCCGTACTGTATCAGGGTGTATGAAGCTCTCCGTGCTCCCGGAATCAAAAAGGCAAGTTGTGGCGCGGCCATTTACCTGGATGTCCATCGTGGACCTGGCTAGCTGATGGGGTCTGGATTGATCCAGCGTGATGGAGGCCGCTGTGGAGTCGGTAGCGTCGCTGTAGAACCCCGGTGAGGCGGCGGTGGGTGAGTCGGGGGCCCGTTGGCAGAATGGCGGACAAGATGGCGGCGTCGGAGAGGAAGGACAAAATGGCGGCGCCCATGATGATCCCGATCCCCACGAGGCTGGAGGGAGGCAAGATGGCCGCTCCCACGAATCGCACGCGGCGCTGCTGGAGGTAGGGGTCTTCTGACTTCTGCAGACGCCAGCGTAGTGTCCCTTCTTACTGCAGGCAGAGCAGACCGCGTTTTTCGCAGGGCAGCGCACCCTGGGGTGTTTGGTTTGGCCACAGAAATAACATTTCTGGCTCGGGCGGGACATCGCTGCAGCAGTTGAGGCCAGGGCCCGTGGCGGCGCCGCGTCCCAAGGTGGCGGCGGCTGCGGCATCCATGAGGCGGCCGTGCGGTCCGGGGAGTAGGCCTCCATGTTCCGGTGGGCTACGTCCAACGAGAGGGTGAGTGAAATCGCCTTCTTCAGGTCGAGCTCGCTACTTTCCAGCAGTCGCTGCCGTGTGTGAGTGGACCTGAGGCCCGCCACGAGGGCGTCCCGGATGAGCTCCTCCGTATGTTCCGTGGCTGTTACTTGCTTGCATTCGCAGGCTCGGCCGAGTTCCTTCAGCGCCCGTATGTATGCTTCTGTGGGTTCCCCGGGCTGTTGTTTGCGAGACCCCAGGAGATGTCTTGCGTAAACATAGTTGACCGGGCGTGCGTATTGCTCCTTCAAGATGTCGATAGCCCCCTGGTAGCTCGTAGCGTCCCGGATAAGGGCAAAAGCTCGGTGGTTTACTTTAGAGTTCAGCACCCTGAGCTTGTCGGCATCGGCGGCGACGGTCTCGCCGGATGCAGTCAGAAAGGACTCAAAACAGTGCAGCCAATGCGAGAACTTAGCAGTCGAGTCCGGTTCTTGCGGGTCGAGTTCCAGGCACTTGATCTTAAGAATCTGCAGCATCGTTTTTTTTTTTTTTCAGTAGTTAATAAAATTGATGCGCTATCAATTCTAATAAAAGGCTGAGCAGAGTTCAGAACGACAGGCTTTTATTAACTACTGAATTGCACTTCAGACAGATCAGGACTATGCCTCTAGTGGACGACCGAATGCCAGGAGCTGCCATGCGGCCGCTCTTATACTCGGTAGCCCAGGGGCGGAGTCAGCTGAGGCATAGTCAGGCACAACAGTGAAACAAGAGTGAACGACAACAACAACAGTGAACACAGTGAACTACAGTGGTTTACCACAATCCCTTAATCCCTTTAGCCTTAAGAAATATATCTAACTCCTTCTTGAATATATTTAATGAATTGGCCTCAACTGCCTTCTGTGGTAGAGAATTCCACAGGTTCACCACTCTCTGGGTGAAGAAATTCCTCCTCATCTCAGTCCTAAATGGCTTACCCCTTATCTTTAGACTGTGACCCCTGGTTCTGGACTCCCCCGTCATTGGGAACATCCTTCCTGCATCTAGTCTGTCTAGTCCTGTTAGAATTTTATAAGTTTCAATGAGATCCCCTCTCATTCTTCTAAAATCCAGCGAATATAAGCCCAACTTTTTTTAAGAGAAGTTTTGAATGCGTGTACAACCCTCTCCATTTCCCCATTTGACTGCGGATGTCCAGGGGAAAGAAGTAATGTGAGACACAGCATTCCTATTAAAAAATTGAGAAAAATCATATGACTCTAAAGGTGGTGCATTGTCAGAGATCAATCCTACATGAAGCTCATATCGGACAAACAAATATTGTAAACACACCAATTGTTGCCGTTTGATGACATCGGAACCACTTAGAATGAGATTCACACATGAGTAAACATTTCTGCATCTTTGGTGAAATCAACATGAATTTGCTGCCATGGTTTTGTTGGCCATTACCAAGTGTTAGTTTCCTCAGGTTTACAGTTAAGTTGATCTGACAGGCTTGACACTCATGAACCGCATCTTGTCTGTTGCTAACTAGAGAAGGACATCGCATGTGCATTCTAGTTAATCTTTTTATTCTTGCTGTATCAGGATAACCGGCATGTAGTTCCGGGATCATACGCTTTTGGAATTTAGGAAGGATAACAATACGAAGTTCATGAAGCAATTCATCTTGTGCCAATTGTAATTCTAGTAAAACTCCATCATCAGGCCAGTCATTTACCACATAGTGGAATAGCACAGGATAGAACTGTAGCATTATGTAGGTCACTGACCAGGGTGGGAAGTGAGTTCAGTTGTTCCTTACACAATTCTTGATGGTCAAATCTTTGGCAAAAAGTGGACAGGATATGGGTAGATGGGACAAAAAATCTGAATTAGCATTTGACTTTGAAAGCTTAAACTTGATGTCAAACTGATAAGCCGATAATTGAATGGTCTATCTTTGAATTCTCATTGAAGCTAAAACAGATACCCTGTGAGGGAATAAGCCATATTTCAGAAAGATACCCCATAATAGGAACAGAATTCTGATATTTATTAATACATGATATACTGGGTTTAAAAATCTAAAGCCTTGGAGACACAGGCTGCAAACAGAAATACAGGCTTCTGAGATGGGATGGTTTGATAACAAAGTTGTAAAAACCAAACAAGCTTTGAAATGGGCATTAGTTAACTATACTAAAACAATGACTCTATTGAAATGGCAGTTTGGCGATTCCAGAGGGTCTAGAGTTTGGGAATGACACAATGAAAATGCCCAGTTTAAGGTGTTATAAGCTAACACGTTGAACAGAAACACAAATATTAAAAAAACCATGTGCTTTTGAAAAGATGACATCAAGTAAAAGAAACACCTGCTGGTCAAATAGTTTTCATGTTAATACGATAGCAAAATACTGCGGATGCTGGAAATCTAAAATAACAACAGAAAGCGCTGGAAAAACTCAGCAGGCCAGGCAACATCCATGGAGAGAGAAATAGAGTTAACATTTCAGGTTGAAGACCCTTCGTCAGAACACTTAGAAGACAGGAAACACGATTAAATATGCAACCAATTGAGATAGCTAGAAATGCATGAAACACTCTGGTCAAAGTGTCTTTAATTTATACATAGCAAATATGATACCAACAAGAACACTTTGAAGATATGACTTCAATCGATACACCAAGCAATTACATTGTGTTTGTATTGAACTTGGAGCAGTAAGGAGACTCAACATCTGCTAAAAACTAGTTAAGCCAATATTAAGAATTGAATGAGAGAATTTTGTAAGAATGGCATCAAACAGCTGTCATATTGTTTTTATGATGGTTTTTGAAACACCTAAAGGTAGAGACATAATTATGCATGCAATAGTTGAATTGACAGTAAGATAGAAAGCATTCAAAAGAGAGAGTGAAAAAGACAATTAGCTGACATCAGCAGAGAACTTCAAAGAATAAACCACTGCAAAAAGGATATAAAAATAAGAGCTTTTCAAACAGAAAGTCAGAACTCGCTGAACGGGCCAAGCATTTCTCAACTTCACAGGCATGCTCTGTAAGTTTTTAACTTTGAGTCTCGGGTAATCAAAGTAATTGATTTTGGTGGATGTTCTG
Source organism: Somniosus microcephalus (assembly GCF_052327205.1). Lineage (NCBI taxonomy): Eukaryota > Metazoa > Chordata > Chondrichthyes > Squaliformes > Somniosidae > Somniosus > Somniosus microcephalus. Next base: position 24,255,495 of record NC_140988.1, read on the forward strand.
GATTTAGAAATAAGTAAGAAATGTAGAAATGTAACCAAGTAAAGATTTGAGAATAAGGATCTCTGAGAAATAAGAAAAGTAAGCTATTTGTATTTTGAATTGTTAATGTTGCGACTGATTCAACAGCTGTTAACTGAATGTCGGCTCTTAAATAAAACTATATGGGGAAAAATTCGGTTGGTTGTGCCACCCATTGTCACCTAAAGTGGGGCGCTAACCAACTAGCGCCCGGGCACAGCGAACCCTGTGCCTCTTCCCAAATTGAGCGGACATTTAGCGCCGGTGCTAAACCATAGCGCCCGCTCACCGGCGCACGCAAATCATGATGTCATTTCAGTGTGCAACGCCCTTGGGGCGCCCCGGACCGGAAATTCAGTGGCGCCCCCCTCCGTTCCACCTGACGCTAACAAGGACAGGTTACCTTGAACGTTTCCCAGTCGCTGTCGGGATGGGGGGGCCGCTATTTAAAGGGGACTCTTCCTGGATTATTAGTGGTAGCCATTTTTGGACCACACCTTCTGTGAGAGAGAGAGAGTTGCTCAGAGACAAACGGAGAGCCATTTCTGCAGTAAGCCAGTGCTGGCTGAGGAACTTTAGCCTTCTGAACATAACTTTGCAGTTGGTAAGCTTCTCAACCGGCATAACTTTCAGTGCATACTTACTATGGGCGCTGCATTGGATGGGAACGTCGTCCTTCTCAATCATATTGACAGGGCACAGAGACGCAGGGATAGAGTGGCAGGCATGGCCAGACGGAGGAGGGCCAACAGACGTCGGCACATGAGACCTTACGCTGCCAGGGTTTTCCGCCAACAGTTTTCGTATATCAACATGTCTGAGGAGCAGTGTTTCCAAAGGCTGTGCTTCAGTAAGGAGGTGGTCACTGAGCTCTGCCACCTGCTTCAGCCAGATCTGCAGCCTCAACTAAGGTGCAGGACATCTCTGTCGGTGGCTGTGAAGATCACTGTGGCTCTAAACTTCTATGCCAGCGGCTCCTTTTAGGCCGCTGCTGGGGACATTGCCAACATCTCACAGTTCGCGGTGCATTGCTGCATCCGTCAAGTGACAAATGCCCTCTTTAAAAGGAGACGGCAGTACATCTCCTTCCCAATGACCCCGGACAAGCAGCGAGAGCGCGCAGAGGGCTTCGCAAGGATAGCGGGCTTCCCCATGGTGCAGGGCGCCATTGACGGCACGCATGTGGCTTTGCGGGTACCTCTAGAGAATGCGGAGGATTTCCACAACCGAAAGGGGTTCCATTCTTTGAATGTGCAGCTGGTCTGTGACCACCGGCAGTTGATACTTGCTGTCAATGCCCACTTTCCAGGCAGCAGCCACGACGCCTTCATCCTGCGCCAGACTTCTGTGGCAGACCTTTTTGAAGCCCTGGCTCACCCAGGAGGCTGGCTTCTCGGGGACAAGGGCTATCCTCTGTGCCCCTGGCTGCTGATCCCGCTCCGTTCGCCCAGCACCCCTGCTGAAGAACGATACAATGAGAGCCACCAAGCGACCAGGAACATCACTGAGCACACAATCGGCGTGCTGAAGCAACGGTTCCGCTGTCTGGACCATTCCGGAGGAGCCCTTCAGTACTCACCTGAGCGAGTCTCCCACTTCGTGGTTGTGTGTTGCATGCTACATAACCTGGCAATCCTCAGGACCCAGCCAATGCCACCAGACATTGAAGCACCAGCAGAGGAGGAGGAGGAGGAGGAGGAGCAGCACCACGACGGGAGGGAGGCACAAACTGCAAGGGCCGTCCGTCAGAGGCTTATAGCAAGTCGCTTCTAGACCCCTCTGAGGGAATGCTTTCTGCCATTCCAAGAACATGAATGGAACCGTTCTGCTACCCCTAAGCCGGTCAAGGCAACAATTTGTGCAAAGAATAGACATGGACATTGTGAATAAATAAACTTCTTTATTTAACAAACTGTGTATCCTTCCCGCATGACAAAGCAATGGAAACAAACACCAAAACAAACAGACTGCCACATAACTGGCTCTCACACCCTGGAGACAATGTCCAAAACATAACCAACATTCAGACCAGCATCCTCGGCCGTGAATGAAAGAAATAACATAATTTAGCAGCACCTCCTACTTTTTGCTCCTCGATGGTGATCTGCTTCCCTTGCGGAATTGCCCCCTTCCTGCCCTGCAGCTCCTCCGTAATGGGACCCCAGTGGCTGCAGCAAGGCTGATGGAGGTCTGCTGACTGTCCAAAACTGAGACCGCAGATGCCCTTGAGGTACGGCCTGGACCAGCTCTGGGCCTGGAGGGCCCGGCTGCTGACTGCTCCAACTCCGCATGGGCGGAAGCAGTCTGTCCTACAGGTGGTGGCAGCTGCAGTGGAGAAGTGCCAGTGGAGCATCAGGAATGCTGTCATCCTGAGAGCGGACAGCAGCTCCCTGGTCGGCCGACACACTGGCAGTCTGACGGGGCAGCACCGCAGTATGCGCAGCAATTGGCTGGTGCACAGATTTCTGGCCTGCTGTGGCGCGGCGAGGGCCCCGGGGAATCCTGCCCAATCCAGCGAGGGTGGCAGCAGTCAGTGCTCGCGTGGCCTCAATCTGCGTCTGCATGAGACCAGCCACTGACTGCGTGGCAGCATTCAACACTTGCGTGGCAGGTGCCAGTGCTTCACCGAAGTCCTGCACACTCCTTGCCTGTGCTGCGCCAAAGTCCTGGACACTCCTTGCCAGTGTCTCAATGGAATCGGGCATCCTTGCCACTGTAGCCATGAGCTCAGTGTGCCTCAGCCCAGCCTGGGCGTTCATTTCTGCGAGGGCACGCACCTCTTCTGCGCTCTGTACAGCAGCACTCGCGGCCCGACTCGCCCTCCGGGGAGACGGTCCCCGAGCTTGCCTACCCCCCTCGCGTTGCTGCAGGCCGCTGGGTCCTGGAGCTGCATCCTCCTCAGACCATTCCCCCCTGCTCCCCTCCAGGGAAGGCGTCTCCCCGTCTGGACATGAGCTGGCTCGCCTGAGGGCAGTACGGATGGTCCGGCTTCCTCCTCGTCATCGCCTCCAGAGTCACTCGCACTGGTAGCTTGAGGGCCCGCCTCCCAAGCTGGTGATGCAGCATCTGAAAGCAGGGAGGTTCAAGAGTGGCTTTAGCGAAAGGACAGGGTGGCAGCAAGGGATGCATGAGTGCTGCAATGCTCTGAGTTGGCTCGAGAGTGAAAAAGCATGCTGGTGTGGGGAACAAGTGGAAGGAGAGAGGTCAAAAAGGTGATGACCTTACCATTGCTGTCCACAATGGGGTCGGCATCTCCCGAGGCGACGGGGCCAATCATCCGGCTTGCCACAATCCGATGGACTCGCTCCTCCAGGTCTGTAAGGATCTGCAGGTGAGGCCGGCCTCCTCTGGTCCGATGCTGTTGCCTTCTATTATGGGCCAGCTTGGCCTGCAAGAGAAAGGACGGGGTGTGATGAAATCTGCTGCCCTGATCTGGGATGACATGCCTCCCATGGTCGATTAGCCCTTACATTATGCTGCCCTGATCTGGGATGACATGCCTCCCATGGTCCAGAAGCCCTTACATTATGCACAGAGTTGAATGTGCGTGTGTGTTTCCAGAAAGGGCCATGGGTGCTGGATGACAGCTGGCCATTGGGGCTTTGCACACCCTCTGGCCATAAAGTGAGGTCCAGATGGAGGGATGAAGATGATTCTGAAAAAGGCACTCACCCTGATGACCCGAGTGAGGTCGTTGAACTTCTTCCTGCATTGCACAGGAGTCCTGGGAACCATGCTGCTGGAGGTGACTGTTGGAAACCTCCCTCCAAGCTCTGCGATAGTCACTGTGTTCAGGCCTCCTGCCATTCTCTGGGTAGAGTACAGATCACCTGCGCTCCACCGCGCCAACCAGAGCATCCAATGCCCCCTCGCTGAAGCGCTGTGCTCTCTCTCTGGCCCTCTCCATGTTCAGGCAGTTTTCGACGCCACAGGTAGGTTGCCGCCGAGTTTGAGGCCTACGATGTGCAGGGTGCGGCTGGAGATGATGATCGATCCGCCCCTTTAAGAGCTGTCCAGCGCCAGCGTGTCTGGCTGAACTCGATAATTGACAGCACCTGCGCTGCGCCCGCCCGCGGAGATATTGCGTTGCGCCGCCAGGTTAGCGCCTTAAGACTGTCGTGCAGTGCCTGATTTAGCGCCGCAATCACCTTCAGGGGCGCAGCTACCCAATATCGCTCGAGGTGGCGATAATTTGCGCCTGGCGCTAAACTTTGCGCACTGCCAATACTAGCGCCCCAAACGGGGCGATACCGAATTTCTCCCCCTATATTTTTAGAATTGTCTCAAAGAGTATTTCTGTATAAATTCGCGAGCCCAATTTCTGTACACTCTTTTGTAAGGAGTTGCAGAATTCGGGGGGGTATTCCGGACCCTTATAATATCCGGAAGGTTACAGTCTAGTTAAACTTATTAAAAGTGCTATCTGGAGGACGGTAACATCATCGTTCCTTTCCTTTAGGGAGAGATAGCCTGAACCTTTAGACCCATTTAAGCGTCTTATAGAATTCGGCTATCTCTAACTTCAGTTGAAGGTGAATGTCTGGGGAATACGCCTGATCTGGGGTAACCCGAGACAGGGCTAGGACTTGTAATTATCCCTTCAACCCTTTGCCGTACTCGATTTTAGACTGATCAAGGACTTGGACTCTTCAATGTGTACGTCCACGGTCTTGGAGTGGTGATCTTAATACTGGCTTTGTTTAACTTCAGGCTACAAAGCAGGGTGCCCTCTAGTGTTCAATTAGCAATATGCAAGTGCAATGCATATCAGCTAGAATCTTGGGCCAGAATCTGAGAGTACGCCATCATACCACCTTTGAAATGGACCGCAAGTTTGGGATTTCTGCATGCGCTTGCACATGCGCTAAATCCAGAACCTGCAATCTGTCAACATACGCGTTGACAGATTATCCGCATGACCGAAGATAAACCAATTGCTGGCACAGATTTGGGCTATTTGCCCATCAACTGCCCAGCAACTGTGCATGAAAATTATATGGTTGATGCAAGCAGGCGCAGAGCCTGTTTGCACCAGTGTAAGGGGATACCTCAGGCATGTTTTAACCATTTTCATCTCAGAAATCGGACTGTTTAATTGTATCACATGAGTTTTTCTTGTTTCTGCAAAGGTTGCAGTTTTAATGATGTCGATAATTATCAGCAAAATTAAATTTTGACTAACAGAACTAAGATGTAATGAAGTTGGTGGAATGAAGCTAACTACGAATTAAATTCCAATCTTGTAAAGTAATTGTAATTAAAACTGATTACCGGATTCCCTTCTGAAATGATGTAATATCTAATTCTATTTCCTGATTGGTGGACCAGGCCCACGTGGTCCCAGGTGCACTTCCGCACAGGCTGCATCCCTGGGATCCGTGGGCCATTACGCTGCCCTCCAGCATGCAGCGTCAGAGTGCAAGTCTACGAAGGAGGGCCGCCATCAGGAAGTTGCGTATTCTTTTCGCAGGTCCGCCGCGTTCTCCGGAGCTACGCCGCGGAATGCAATTTTTGGGCCACTGTTTCTATGTTTAGAGACACCAATAGATATACATGGATAGACATATAGACAGATAGAAAGGCAGGTATACTCAAGCGAGACAGGTATATACATAGACGGACATATATACATACACATGGATGGATAGACAGACATATACATTGTCAGGCAGATTATACACATTGATAGATATATACACAAAAAGACCAATGGACAGACAACAGATGTGTACACGGACAGGCAGGCCGATGTGTACACGGGCAGACAGGCAGATGTGTACATGGACAGACAGGCCGATATATACACGGGCAGACAGGCAGATGTGTACACGGGCAGAGAGGCAGATGTGTACATGGACAGAGAGGCAGATGTGTACACTGACAGACAGGCAGATGTGTACACGGGCAGAGAGGCAGATGTATACACAGACGGACAGACAGGCAGATGTGTACACGGACAGAGAGGCAGATGTGTACACGGACACAGAGGCAGATGTATACACAGACGGACAGACAGGCAGATGTGTACACGGACAGAGAGGCAGATGTGTACACGGACAGACAGGCAGATGTATACACGGACGGACAGACAGGCAGATGTGTACACGGACAGACAGGCAGATGTGTACACGGACAGACAGGCAGATGTGTACACGGGCAGAGAGGCAGATGTGTACACGGACAGACAGGCTGATGGGAATCAGGAGGAAAACGCTCAACTGGCTGGAGTCATACCTAGCACAAAGGAAGATGGTTGTGGTGGTTGAAGGTCAATCATCACAGCTCCAGGGCATCGCTGCAGGAGTTCCTCAGGGCAGTGTCCTAGGCCCAACCATCTTCAGTTGCTTCATCAATGACCTTCCCTCCAACATAAGGTCAGAAATGGGGATGTTCGCTGATAACTGCACAGTGTTCAGTGCCATTCACAACTCCTCATACAATGAAGCAGTCCATGCCCGCATGCAACAAGACCTGGACGACGTTCAGGCTTGGGCTGATAAGTGGCAGGTAACATTCGCGCCACAGAAGTGCTAGGCATTGACAAGCGAGAGTCTAACCACCTCCCCTTGACATTCAATGGGATTACCATCACTGAATCCCCCACCATCAACATCCTAGGGGTCACCATTAACCAGAAACTGAACTGGACCAGCCACATAAATACTGTGGCAACAAGAGCAGGTCAGAGGCTCGGTATTCTGCGGTGAGTGTCTCACCTCCTGACTCCCCAAAGCCTTTCTACCATATACAAGGCACAAGTAAGGCATGTGATGGAATACTCTCCACTTGCCTGGATGAGTGCAGCTCCAACAACACTCAAGAAGCTCGACACCACCCAGGGCAAAGCAGCCCGCTTGATTGGCAGCCCATCCACCACCTTAAACATTACTCCCTCCACCACCGGCGTACCGTGGCTGCAGTGTGTACCATCTACAAGATGCACTGCAGCAACTCACCAAGGCTTCTTCGGCAGCACCTCCCAAACCCGTGACCTCCTCCACCTAGAAGGGCAAGGGCAGCAGGCGCATGGGAACACCACCACCTCCAAGTTCCCCTCCAAGTTACACACCATCCTGACTTAGAAGTATATCGCCGATTCTTCATCGTCGCTGGGTCAAAATCTTGGAACTCCCTACCTAACAGCACTGTGGGAGTACCATCACCACATGGACTGCAGCGGTTCAAGAAGGCAGCTCACCACCACCTTCTCAAGGGTAACTAGGGATGGGCAATAAATGCTGGATTTGCCAGCGACACCCAGATCCCATAGCAAATTTTTTTAAATGTGTACACGGGCAGACGGGCCGATGTATACACGGACAGACGGGCAGATGTGTACACGGACAGATGGGCAGATGTGTACACAGACAGATGGGCAGATGTGTACACAGACAGATGGGCAGATGTGTACATGGACAGAGGCAGATGTGTACACGGGCAGACAGGCTGATGTGTACACGGGCAGACAGGCTGATGTGTACACGGGCAGACAGGCTGATGTGTACACGGGCAGACAGGCTGATGTGTACACGGGCAGACAGGCTGATGTGTACACGGGCAGACAGGCTGATGTGTACACGGGCAGACAGGCTGATGTGTACACGGGCAGACAGGCTGATGTGTACACGGGCAGACAGGCTGATGTGTACACGGACAGACAGGCTGATGTGTACACGGGCAGACAGGCTGATGTGTACACGGGCAGACAGGCTGATGTATACACGGACAGACAGGCTGATGTGTACACGGGCAGACAGGCTGATGCATACATGGACAGACAGGCTGATGTGTACACGGGCAGACAGGCTGATGTGTACATGGGCAAACAGACCAATGTATACACGGGCAGACAGGCAGATGTGTACACGGGCAGACAGGCAGATGTATACACGGACAGACAGATAGATGTATACACAGGCAGACAGGCAGATGTATACACAGACAGACAGGCTGATGTGTACACAGGCAGACAGGCTGATGTATACATGGACAGACAGGCAGATGTATACACAGACAGACAGGCAGATGTGTACACGGGCAGACAGGCAGATGTGTACATGGGCAAACAGACCAATGTATACACGGGCAGACAGGCAGATGTGTACACGGGCAGACAGGCAGATGTATACACGGGCAAACAGACAGATGTGTACACAGGCAGACAGGCTGATGTATACACAGGCAGATGTGTACACAAGCAGACAGGCTGGTGTATACACAGGCAGACAGGCTGATGTATACACGGACAGAGAGACAGATGTGTACACGGGTGGACAGGCTGATGTGTACACGGACAGAGAGGCAGATGTGTACACGGACAGAGAGGCAGATGTGTACATGGACAGAGGGGCTGATGTGTACATGGACAGAGAGGCTGATGTGTACATGGACAGAGAGGCAGATGTGTACATGGACAGAGGCAGTTGTGTACATGGACAGAGAGGCAGATGTGTACATGGACAGAGGCAGATGTGTACATGGACAGAGAGGCAGATGTGTACATGGACAGAGAGGCAGATGTGTACATGGACAGAGAGGCAGATGTGTACATGGACAGAGGCAGATGTGTACATGGACAGAGAGGCTGATGTGTACATGGACAGAGAGGCAGATGTGTACATGGACAGAGAGGCAGATGTGTACATGGACAGAGGCAGATGTGTACACGAACAGAGACGGATGTAACCAGCTGCTTTCACCAGTAGTTAATGTTTCAAATGACACTCAGCCTGCTCTCTTCCCCTCTCACCTACTTCATGTATGCCCCCAAAAAGGTATATATGTTTTTATAGTAAATAATAATTGAATGAATGCAGAGTTACGTTAACATGATTTTGGTGTACCTTTTGCTTTAAGATCATCTTGTCAATGATTGCGCTGTGATTGACCACTTCCATATTCTTCTTGCTTATTCGTTCATGTTGTTCTTTTAAGGCACAGCAAGCAGTTTTAAAACTGTCAGTAAGGGCACATCTTCTGCTTTCAGACTCCAATAAACTTAATTTCAGGTTCCACTCAGACTGTCTTCCATATCGATGAGTTGCACAAATATCTTCCAAAGCTACTGGTGAGAATATTTCTTTTCCCATATTGTAAATTTCAGAACTCGATTTACTACTGCAGGAACTGAAATAAATAAGATCTTCAACAACTTCCTTGTCAAAATATTTAAAAGACTGTATCATGTACACAAAGAAAAATAAAACCTACAACTCACCTGGACATGTTGGTAATATTTTGCTAAGGTTGGTAGAGTGTGAATTATAACAAGCTTTTATCTGATATTAAAAACATACTAATGTTTGACTAATGCATCATTCTTGCAAAGTAGGTACTGAGTGTTTTAGTGATAGCAGTATATCAGCTCTGTAACCATGGAGGTTTCTTGAAAAATGTGTTTCATTTTTAACATGGGTCTGTCCCAAACTGCACCTAACAGCACTTGCCGGTTGGAAACCAATCCTAGTCAATATTGAGCGCAGGTCATAAAATAGTGCTTTATTAAAGTGTGTAACTATCGTCAAACGAAACACAGGTGTTTTGAGATATATATTCACTACATGCTGCCAAAGTGATACTTTCCACTTACTGCAACTACACCCACTCTGCACAGTAACGTCCATGTAGAAACATAGATATATAGAAAAATAGCAGCAGGAGTAGGCCTTTCGGCCCTTCGAGCCTGGTCCGCCATTCAATATGATCACGGCTGATCCTCTATCTCAATACCATATTCCCGCTCTCTCCCCATACCCCTTGATGCTTTTTGTGTCTAGAAATCTATTTATCTCCTTCTTAAATATATTCAGTGACTTGGCCTCCACAGCCTTCTGTGGTAGAGAATTCCACAGGTTCACCACCCTCTGAGTGAAGACATTTCTCCTCATCTCAGTCCTAAATGTCCTACCCCGTATCCTGAGACTGTGACCCCTCATTCTAGAACCCCCCCAGCCAGGGAAAACATCCTCCCTGCATCCAGTCTGTCTAGCCCTGTCAGAATTTTATACATTTCAATGAGATCCCCTCTCATTCTTCTAAACTCTAGTGAATACAGGCCTAGTCGAACCAATCTCTCCTCATACGACAGTCCTGCCATCCCAGGAATCAGTCTGGTGAACCTTCGCTGCACTCCCTCTATGGCAAGTATATCCTTTCTTAAGTAAGGAGACCAAAACTGCACACAGTACTCCAGGTGTGGTCTGACCAAGGCCCTGTATAACTGTAGTAAGACATCCTTGCTCCTGTACTCAAATCCTCTTGCAATGAAGGCCAACATACCATTTGCCTTCCTAACTTTGCTGCACCTGCATGTTTGGTTTTAGTGACTGGTGTACAAGGACACCCAGGTCCTTTAGTACATCAACATTTCCCAATCTATCACCATTTAAATAATACTCTGCCTTTCTGTTTTCCCTACTGATAGCCATGTTATAAAGAGGGTATAGGTTATAGTAAGTGAGAAGTATGGACTTGCGGACAACACAGGCTATAATGGGAACGCTGCCAAATGTGGTAATCAGTGGATTATTAATGCATATTTATCCAGTATTTTTAAAAAGGTATAATTTGGATTTTCCTTAAATAAAAGTAGGAGCATAAATTTTCCTAGTATTTGTTGGCGGTGAGCGACCTTGTCCACATGTAATGGCTGCTTTTATTTCAGGCTCTTTCTGACATGAGCGGGCACTGGGCAAGGTTCCTCACCCGTGTGAAATCTGAGCTGTTTCCATGAGAAATAATTTGCATTTATATTGCGCATTATCACATTCGTAGGATGCCCCAAAGCACTTCACGATCAATTGGTTACTTTCGAAGCGCAATCACTGTTACGTGGGCCAATGTGGCAGCTGATTTTTGCATTTCGCAAGGTCCCACAAGCAACAAATGAGATGAACGACCAGTTCATCTGTTTTCAGTGGTTTTGGGTGAGAGGGGGATATTGCCCGGGACACTGGGAGAATTCTCTGCTCTCCTTCGAATAGTGCCATCGGATCTCTTAAATCCACCTGATCGCACATGAATGGTTGGAGCGTGGGCCTGGAATCTTCTGAAATGGAGTAACCAGCAAATTACGGCAACATTTATGCTGAGCTTCGCTCGGCGAGTTTTGCTGAAACTTCCTGAGAATCTCATTAGCTTGCGCTGGAACGTAAAAACAATTTACTTGCTGTTGACTCACTCTGGGCCAGTTCCCCTGCTAGGCAATGGCAATGATGTTTCTGATTAAATGCAATGGCTCTGGTCAATTAAACCATTTATTCTAAAGACAACTCATTGTGTTGTTCACAGTAACTCGCACCTGTGGAATCCGTGCAGCCAAAATGATTTGAGCTGATAGCTTTTCCGTTGATAAATGCTTTGTGTGATCTCGGGGGGCGGTGTTAACCCCTTACTAACTGCGTTGAGCAATATAAAATACAAATTAAAGATTCAATACGGACAAAAGGTACATTTTTGTCATAGAAATGTTTCCTTGTATCACATTTAAATCTATCTCCTCGCAACTTAAGTCCTCTTGATCTGCTACCTTAAGTCAAAACAAAAGATTTACATTTGACTCCAGGTAAACTAGCATAACAATTAGTTATTTATATAATACTAGCTGAAGTGCCCGGTGGTGCCGAGGGTCTTTTGAGGGCATGTTGTTGTTGGAAGAGAGAGAGAGAGAGCGACTGGGGGGAGGAAGAGAGAGAGCGACTGGGGGGGAAGAGAGAGAGCGACTGGGGGGGGGAAGAGAGAGAGCGACTGGGGGGGGAAGAGAAAGAGCGACGGGGGGAGAGAGCGACTGGGGGAGAGAGAGAGCGACTGGGGGGAAGAGAGAGAGCGACTGGGGGGGAAGGAGAGAGCGACTGCGGGGGAAGAGAGAGAGCAACTGGGGGGAAGAGAGAGAGCGACGGGGGGGAAGAGAGAGAGCGACTGGGGGGGGGATGAGAGAGAGCGACTGGGGGGAAGAGAGAGAGCGACTGGGGGAAGAGAGAGAGCGACTGGGGGGGAAGAAAGAGAGCGACTGGGGGGGGAAGAGGGAGAGCGACTGCGGGGAAGAGAGAGAGCGACTGGGGGAAGAGAGTGACTGGGGGGAAGAGCGAGAGCAACTGGGAGAAGAGAGCGAGCGACTGGGAGGAAGAGAGAGAGCGACTGGGGGGAAGAGAGAGAGCGACTGGGTGAAGAGAGAGAGCGACGGGGGAAGAGAGAGAGCGACTGGGGGGAAGGTGGGGGAAGAGAGGGGGGAGGGTGGGGGAAGAGGGGGGAAGGGGGGGAAGAGGGGGGGAAGGGGAGGGGGGGAAGAGGGGGGAAGAGGGGGGGAGGGAGGAGGGGGGGAGGGGAGGGGAGGGAACGGAGGGGGAGGGGGGGAGGAGGGGGAGAGGAGGGGAGGGGGAGCGGAGGGGAGGGGGGAAGGGGGAGGGGAGGGGGGGAAGGGGGAGAGGGGAGGGGGGAAGGGGGGAGAGGGGAGGGAGGGAGGGGGGGGAGTCCCCGAGCCCTGCCCCCCAATGTCCCGAGCCCCGCACCCCGATGTCCCGAGCCCCGCCCTCCCGAGGCCCGATCTCACGAGGCCCGATCTCCCGAGCCCCGGCCCCCGATATCCCGAGCCCCGCCCCCGATCTCCCGAGCCCCGCCCCCACGATCTCCCGAGGCTCCCCCCCCGATCTCCTCCCGAGGCTCGCCCCCCGCAATCTCCCGAGCCCCGCCCCCCCGATCTCCCGAGCCCCGCCCCCCCCGATCCACGCCCCCCCGATCTCCCGAGCCCCGCCCACCCCCGATCTCCCGAGGCTCGCCCCCCCCCGATCTCCCGAGCCCCGCCCCCCGATCTCCCGAGCCCCGCCCCCCCCGATCTCCCGAGCCCCGCCCCCCGATCTCCCGAGGCTCGCCCCCCCCACCCACCCCCCCCGATCTCCGAGGCTCGCCCCCCCGATCTCCCGAGGCTCGCCCCCCCCCGATCTCCGGAGGCCCGATCTCCCGAGCCCCGCCCGAGCCGGCTTCAAGAGCAGAGAGAGAGACCCTGCCCCCCCGCCCGAGCCAGCTTCAAGAGCAGAGATAGAGACGCCGCCGCGCAACCTACCACGTGAGGCCCGGCCGGACTCAAGTCGCGCGCGCTGACTCCTGCCCCACCCGCCTTTACTAAGATGGCGGCGGTAACGACGCTCGGCTGAGGCCCGGCCCTCCAGCCTTCACAAAGATGGCGGCGATCGGGGGCCGCTTGTTGACTGGGGCCGGGAGGTGCCTAGCTCGGGCGTGGGTGCGGAGGAGAGGCCGAGGCTTCGAGGCCTACAAAAACGGTGAAAGGTAGGAAAATTATAGAGGTTAGAGAAAAGATGTACAAATTAATTAACTTTTTTAAAAAACAATTTGTGTTTTAAAAGCAACTTTTTTTTTTGCTGGAAATGTATATTTGAAAAGAAAGACGCAGAAAGCGGGAAAAAGAATGGAAGCAAGATGGCGGCTACTCACCTCGGTTCAGAACGATAAGGCCCGCCCACACACGCACTGATTGGTCGACCGTCAGGTCACCAAAGCGTAGGATTGGTCAATCGTCCCGTCACTCGACTGTAGGAGGGCCCGCCCGCACGCGCTAGGAACCCGGCGTACGATTGGTCGACCTCGACATCACTCTATCGCTAATGAGTGGATAATGAGATGCTAATGAGTGGAATTTTGAACGTTTTTTGGATACCGCGGGCGCAATTTTTGTCCGGCCGAAATGTAAATACGCTTACGACCGTTTTGGAATGGTAAGCTTTCTTTTGACGTAATGCACGTGTAGGTACGCTCTATAACTTTCGAGTGTATAGCCGGACAGACGCACACCGAAGGACAGACAGACAGACAGACAGATGTATCCGTTTATATATATAGATAGATGGTACCTTAGAATTCCACTGTCTGTGTCCAGTGCTTTATTCAGCAAGGTTTGAGAAAATCCTGGAGAACTACAGGAAGCTGGGCTGGATGTCTGTTCGGGTTTAAAAATTATACTTACTTCAGAACAATTTAAAAAAAGCAAATAGACTTCATAGTTAATACATCTGAAATGTAACAAGACAGTACATATCTTGATACAATAGCAAATTAGACGAAAGGTCTTCGACCTGAAACGTTAACTCTGTTTCTCTCTCCACGGATGCTGCCTGGCCTGCTGAGTTTCTTTTCCAGCGTTTTCTGTTGTTAGTACATATCTTGAACCTGATTCACACAATATAAACTGCAGATAAAACATAATGGCCCAGAAATTCGGGTCTCCACGGGTGAGTACGCACGGGGTGCTCACCCATAAGCCCAATGGAAGTGCCGGTTTCCTGCATGCACTGCGCATGCGCGGGAAACCAGCACTTCCGTTCCCCTGAAAGCAGGAGTTCAGAGGTCGAACGCGTGCACGGGAGAGGCTGCGCGTGCGCATCGAACTTCATTTTTTTTTTACAGGTTTTCCCGGGAGGGTAAGTCTGCAGATGTTAGACATATAAAAAGCAGGCGTAAGGCCTGCTTTTTACAAGGTAAGTGGTGAATTAATTAAAATTAAAACATTTTTCCACAGGTTTATTATTTTTAAATACTTTAAAGAAAGGTAAGTTTATTTTTAGCCCCGTTAGAAAATAAAATTATTTTTTTCAAAAATTTAAATTATTGTTTAAAATAGTTACTTCATGTAATTTATAGTTTATTTAAAAAATGTGATTTAAAAAAAAAATGTATTTGAAGATTTATTGATGTTATGGGGCCGTAGTATTTCTAACTTTTGACAGGTCTTCCTGTCAGACTTATGAATGGAGCATTCCCATGGCTCCCCATGGCCCACGTGGTCCCAGGGGATGCATTGAACTAACTGCGCCCCTGGGATACGCAAGCACTGCGCGCCGGCAGCTGGAGCAGGCCCAGGATCGGAATTCCACGGGGCCCTACAGCTCAACGGCCGGCGCGCAAGGTAAGTGCAGGTCGGGGGCTTGCACCCGCGGAAGCCCCTGACCCGAATTTCTGGGCCAATGGGTTGTGTAGATGTGTACCACGGAGTCTTGGCGACACATATAAAGTTTAAATCCATGTTGAAAACCTTTTCTGCCAGCAGTGTGTTTTTGGCTCAATTGCACTGCAGAACATCCCATTCCTATTTCAATAAACCGTGAAACAATCACTGAAAGCACTGTACGATCAGTTTTATTTCATCATTATAAATGCAGTTAAAAACTATTTGAAATACATTAGTTGATCTTTTGTGGTGTTGCTTACTGTCTGGGGTCTGAAACACAGCTAATGTATCTGGTGGGGGGTGGGTGGAAATCACACTGGTGTAAGGAAAGGGTTAATCAGACTGTCCTGAAGTCTGCTAATATTACACTGCTATTGAGGTGGCCCTGGAGATGGAGCATGCAGTGTCCGCCGGCACGCTTGAGGCCTTCCGCAATCGGTGGGCGCCGTGGGGATTGGAAAGCATCATCCCCCCGGCCAACACAATTTTAATTGAATTTGTTAAGGTTCTTTTAAAGTTATATTAGTTACAGTCTATTTGCTTAACCACCCAATCAAAAGAGTACACTGTTGTTGATTTCTCTTCCTATTGTAGTCATAGCAACCTTTAGCTTTTGCTTGTGAAGTGAAGAAGTACAAGTCAATTTAGATGCAGTGACCACTGAACTGTTGAATTAAGACTAACCTTAAACATAAGAACATAAGAACATAAGAAATAGGAGCAGGAGTAGGCCAATCGGCCCCTCGAGCCTGCTCCGCCATTCAATAAGATCATGGCTGATCTGATCCTAACCGCCAATCCACTATCACAGAACCATCTCCTGAATCTAACAGAATTAGACACACGAAATAGGAGCAGGATCAGGCTACACGGCCCCTGGGCCCGCTCCGCTACCCACAGGGCCATGACCGATCCGAGCCTAGACTCATGTCCAAATTCCTGCCCGCTCCCCGTAACCCTTAATTCCCTTTACTTCTAGGAAACTGTCTATTTCTGTTTTAAATGTATGTAATGATGTAGCTTCTACAGCTTTTTGGGGCAGCACATTCCATGGACCTACCACCCTCTGAGTGAAGTAGTTCCTCCTCATCTCAGTTTTGAAAGAGCAGCCCCTTATTCTAAGACTATGCCCTAGTTCCAGTTTCACCCATCATTGGGAACATCTTCCCCGCATCCACCCGATCCAACCCCTTCACAATCTTATATGTTTCAATAAGATCGCCTCTCATTCTTCTGAACTCCAATGAGTAGAGTCCCAATCTACTCAACCTCTCCTCATATGTCCATCCCCTCATCCCCGGGATTAACCGAGTGAACCTTCTTTGTACTGACTCGAGAGCAAGTATGTCCTTTCTTAAGTATGGACACCAAAACTGTACGCAGTATTCCAGGTGCGGTCTCACCAATACCTTGTACAACTGAAGCAATACCTCCCTATTTTTATATTCTATCCCCCTAGCAATGAAAGCCAACATTCCATTGGCCTTCTTAATCACTTGCTGCACCTGCATACTAACCTTTTGAGTTTCGTGCACCAGGACCCCCAGATCCCTTTGTACTTCAGTACTTTCCAGTTTCTTGCCATTAAGATAATAACTTGCTCTACGATTTTTCCTGCCAAAGTGCATAACCTCACACTTTCCAGTATTGTATTCCATCTGCCAAATCTCTGCCCACTTACTTAGCCTGTCTATGTCCCCTTGCAGGTTTTTTATGTCCTCCTCAATCACTACTTTCCCTCCCATCTTAGTATCATCTGCAAACTTTGATATGTTACACTCTGTCTACTGCCCTTTTTAAATAAGGGTGTTACATTAGCAGTTTTCCAGTCTGCCGGGACCTTTGCCGAGTCCGGGGAGTTTTGGAAAATTATTACCAATGCATCCACAATCCCTACCGCCACTTCCCTCAAGACCCTAGGATGTAAGCCATCAGGTCCAGGTGATTTATCCGCCTTGAGTCCCATTATTTTACCGAGTACCACTTCCTTAGTGATTTTGATCGTGTTTAGCTCCTCCCCCCCTATAGCCCCCTATTTGTCCAGTGTTGGGATATTCTTAGTGTCTTCTACTGTAAAGACTGATGTAAAATAATCATTCAGTGTTTTTGCCACCTCCATATTTCCCACCATTAATTTCCCGGTCTCATCCTCTAAGGGACCAACATTTACTTTAGCCACCCTTTTTCTTTTTATCTATATATATAAAGGAATCGATCTGTCTGTCTATCTGTCTGTCCTTCTGTCTGTCCTTCTGTCTGTCCTCACGTGTGCATCTGTCCGGCTATGCGCTCGAAAGTTATAGAGCGTACCTACGCACGCGTTACCTTCGAAGAAAGCTTACGCTTCCGGGACGCTCGTAAGTGTATTTACTTTTTGGTCGGACGAAAATTGTTCGCGCCTTATGCAAAAACCTTCAAAATTAAACTCATTATCTGCTAGCATTGATTGACTGACGTCAAGGTTCGACCAATCCTGTGCCGTCACGATTGACCAATCCTACAGTACGGTCCCCTGATGGTTGGCCAATCGGTGTGTGTGTGTGGGCGGGACTAATCGTTTTCATCTCAGGGATCTGGCAGCCATTGTTTCACTGCCATTACTTCAGCTTCCAGCTCAAACTACTCTATCCAGCTTTGAAAAAGTTAGTATCTCTTTTAAAAATAACATAAGATTTACCAAAAACGTTTTATAAGTACTTTCACTTTCATCTTTCAAGGTATTAAAAGGTAGAAATGTTGCCCGGCAGCAGATTCACAGAGGGACAGACAGACAGGGCCTGAAAGCCTGGTACTCGATTTAAAATGTTGCCCGGCAGCAGATTCACAGAGGGACACAGAGAGACCCCAAAGCCTGGCACTCGATTTAAACCGCCCGGCCCAAAACAGCCCTGGCAAAGCCGGGCTACCCCCAGCTAGTATAACTATAAAAACTCTTACTATCTGTTTTTATATTTTTTGCTAATTTACTTTCATAATCTATCTTCCCTTTCTTAATCAATCTTTTTGTTATTTTTTGCTGTCTTTTAAAGTTTTCCCAATCCTCCCACTAGATTTGGCTACCTTATATGCCCTTGTTTTTAGTCGAATACTATCCTTAATTTCTTTACTTAGCCACGGATGGCTGTCTTTTCTTTTACACCCTTTTCTTCTCAGTGGAATATATTTTTTTTGGAAGTTGTAAAATAACTCCTTAAATGTACACCACTGATCATGTATCGTCTTACCCTTTAATCTATTTTCCCAATCCACTCTACTCAATTCCGCTCTCATACCTTCATAGTCTCCTTTATTCAAGCTTAGCACGCTTGTTTGAGATCCAACCTTCTCACCCTCTAATTGAATATGGAATTCAACCATGTTATGGTCACTCATTCCAAGGGGATCCTTTACTAGGACATTTTTAATTAATCCTGTCTCGTTACACAGGACCAGATCTAAGGTTGCTTGCCCCCTGGTCGGTTCAGTTACATACTGCTCAAGAAACCCATCCCTAATACACTCAATGAACTCATCCTCAAGGCAGCCCTGCCCAATTTGATTTGTCCAATTAATATGATAGTTAAAATCCCCCATAATTATAGATGTTCCCTTATTACAAGCCTCAACTATTTCCTGATTGATACTCCGTCCAACAGAGTTGCCACTGTTCGGAGGCCTATAGACTACACCCACTAGTGTTTTTTTCCCCTTATTATTCCTTACCTCCACCCAAACTGTTTCATTATCCTGATCTTTTGACCCAATATCATTTCTCTGTATTACAGTGATTCCTTCCTTTATTAACATAGCCACCCCACCTCCCCTTCCTTCCTGCCTGTCCTTCCTGATCGTTAAATAACCTGGTATGTTTAATTCCCAGGCATTGTCACCCTGCAGAACATAAGAAATAGGAGCAGGAGTAGGCCATTTGGCCCCTCGAGCCTGCTCCGCCATTCAATGAGATCATGGCTGATCTGATCTTGGCCTCAACTCCAATTTCCTGCCTTTTCCCCATAACCCTTGACTCCCCTGTAGCTCAAATATCTGTCTATCTCCGCCTTGAATATATTCACTGACTCTGCCTCCACAGCTCTCCGGGGTAGAGAATGCCAAAGATTCACGACCCTCTGAGAGAAGAAATTCCTTCTCATCTCCATCTAAAATGGACGATCCCCTTATTCTGAAACTATGCCCCCTAGTTCTAGATTCCCCCATGAGGGGAAACATCCTCTCGGCATCTACCCTGTCAAGCCCCCTCAGAGTCTTATATGTTTCAATAAGGTCACCTCTCATTCTTCTAGACTTTAATGAATATAGGCCCAACCTGCTCAACCTTTCCTTATAAGTCAACCCCTTCATCTCAGGAATCAGCCTAGTGAACCTTCTCTGAACAGCCTCCAATGCAAGTATATCCCTCCTTAAATAAGGTGACCAAAACTGTACGCAGTACTCCAGGTGTGGCCTCACCAACGCCCTGTACAGTTGTAGCAAGACTTCCCTACTTTTATACTCCAACCCCCTAGCAATAAAGACCAACATTCCATTTGCCTTCCTAATTACTTGCTGTACCTGCATGTTAACCTTTTGTGTTTCATGTACGAGGACCCCCAGATCCTTCCGTACCGCAGCATTCTGTCGTCTCTCTCCATTTAAATAATATTTTGCTTTTCTATTCTTCCTACTTAAAGCAATGGTCAGTTTAGACAATAAACCTCATTAAAGATATTTCAGGGCATACTGCAGAGAACTTGAATCAGTTGATAACAAGTTCGTTCTGCAGAAGGATACATCTGCAAATACATCATCATTTACAGAAGCAGGACATTGGTCTGGAATGGTACAGATTTATAACTAGAAGTTTCACTTGGTGGAACAGCAACGAGAGTGAAACTATGGATGGTATGTTGCCTCCCTGGTGCAAGGGTCAAGGATGTCTCGGCGCGGGTGCAGAACATTCTGGAGGGGGAGGGGGAACAGCCAGTTGTCGTGATACATGTTGGTACCAACGACGTAGCTAAAAAAAGGGAAGAGGTCCTACAAGTAGAATTTCGGGAGTTAGGAGCCAAGCTAAAAAGTAGGACCTCGAAGGTAGTAATCTCTGGATTACTACCAGTGCCACGTGCTAGTAAGAGTACAGAGAACAGGATAGTTAGGCTAAATACGTGGCTTGAGCAGTGGTGTAAGAGGGAGGGTTTTAAATTTTTGAGGCATTGGAACCAGTTTTGTGGTAGGTGTGACCTATACAAAAGGGACGGTCTACACCTGTGCAGAGATGGAACTGATGTTCTCGGGGTAATTTTTGATAAAGCAGTTCGGGAGCATTTAAACTAGTATGGCAGGGGGCTAGAAACCTATGTAGTGAAATAGAGGAAAGTGAAAGGCAGACAGAAATAAATGATAAAAGGGTGAGGAACAAAAAACAAAGGGCCAAACTAATTCATAAAAAATGTGAGCATAAAAAAAGCCTGAGGGTTTTATACCTTAATGCGAGAAGCATCAGGAACAAGGTAGATGAATTAGCTGTGGAAATAGAGGTTAATAATTATGACCTAATTGGGATTACGGAAACATGGTTGCAGGGTGAGCAGGGCTGGGAGCTTAACATACAGGGGTATTCAGTATTTAGGAAGGATCGACAAAAAAGAAAGGGAGGAGGGGTAGCATTGCTAGTAAAAGAGGGGATAAATGCAATTGAAAGGAAGGATATTAACTCAGTTAATACAGAATCTATATGGGTGGAGCTAAGAAATAGCGAGGGGCGAAAAACATTAATAGGAGTGGTATATAGGCCTCCAAATAGTAAAATAGAGGTTAGGGAGGGCATCACGAGGGAAATTAGAGAAGCGTGCAATAAGAGCACAGCTGTCATCATAGGTGACTTTAACTTACATATAGATTGGACTAGCCTAATCAGTAAAAATAATGAGGAGGAGGAATTCCTTGAGTGTTTGAGGGGTGGTTATCTGGATCAATATGTCGAGGAACCAACTCGGGAACAGGCTATATTGGACTGGGTACTGTGCAATGAGAAGGGACTAATCAGTAATCTTGTTGTACGGGGACCCTTGGGTCAGAGCGATCATAACATGATCGATTTCTCACTCGAAATGGAGAGCGAAGAAATTGACTCAGAGACTAAGGTCCTGAATTTAAACAAGGGGAATTATGATGCCATGAGACGGGAACTGAGTAGGTCTGATTGGACAACGTTCCTGGGAGGACTGGAGGTAGATAAACAATGGCAAACATTTAAAGATAGAATGACAAAATTGCAAAAATTGTTTATACCAATCTGGCATAAAAGGAAATCTAAAAAGGTGACTCAACCGTGGATAACAGGGGAAATTAGAGACAGCATAAAATCCAAAGATAGGGCGTATAAAATAGCCAAAAAAAGCGCCAGAGCGGAAGATTGGGAACAGTTTAAGATAGAGCAAAGGAGGGCAAAGGGCATAATCAAGAGGGGCAAAATAGCTTACGAAAACAAGCTGGCGGAAAATATAAAAACTAACTCCAAAAGCTTTTATAAGTATATCAAAAGGAAAAGACTGGTGAAAACCAAAGTTGGTCCATTGCAGTCAGATACGGGGGAATATATAATGGGAAATAAGGAAATGGCAGATCAACTAAATGCATACTTTGGGTCAGTCTTTACGAAGGAAGACACAAAAAACCTCCCTGGGATATCGGGAAAAATAGGGACATTGGCAAAGGAGGAACTGACGCAAATCAATATCTCTAAGGATATGGTGTTAAGGAAGCTAAAGGGATTGAAGGTGGACAAATCCCCAGGGCCTGATAACATGCATCCTAGGGTACTGAAGGAGGTGGCCCTAGAGATAGCGGATGCACTAAGGATGATTTTTCAGAATTCATTAGACTCGGGAACAGTGCCGATGGATTGGAGGGTAGCTAACGTTACCCCACTATTCAAAAAGGGGGGTAGGGAAAAAGCAGGTAATTACAGACCTGTAAGCCTTACATCAGTTGTGGGCAAAATGCTGGAGTCCATCATTAAGGATGAAATAGCGGAGCACTTAGCAAATGGGGACAGGATAGGACAGAGTCAACATGGATTTACAAAGGGTAAATCGTGCTTGACTAATCTATTGGAATTTTTTGAGGGAGTAACTGGTAGAATAGATGGGGGAGAGCCAGTAGATGTGGTGTACCTGGACTTCCAAAAGGCCTTCGATAAGGTCCCACATAAAAGATTAGCATGGAAAATTGAGGCTCATGGGATAAAGGGGAAAGTTTTGGCGTGGATAGGGAACTGGCTGTCAGATAGAAAACAGAGAGTTGGAATAAACGGCTCATTTTCTGAATGGCAGGCAGTAACAAGTGGGGTACCACAGGGATCTGTCCTGGGCCCCCAGCTGTTCACAATTTACATTAATGACCTGGATCAGGGAGTCGGATGCAGCATTTCCAAATTTGCAGACGACACTAAACTAGGAGGGGGGGTGGGCTCAGAGGAAGAGACCAGGAAGCTCCAGAGCGATTTGGACAGACTGGGCGATTGGGCGGATAAATGGCAGATGCACTATAATGTGGACAAGTGCGAAGTTATCCACCTTGGGTGCAGGAACGGGAGGGCAAATTATTATTTAAATGGCAATAGATTGGGAGAGGGGGAAGTACAGAGAGACCTGGGTGTTCTTGTACACCAGTCACTGAAGGCGAGCATGCAGGTGCAACAGGCGGTCAAGAAGGCAAACGGTATGCTGGCCTTCATAGCAAAAGGGTTAGAATACAGGAACAGGGATACCTTGCTGCAGCTGTACAGGGCACTGGTGAGACCACACCTCGAGTACTGTGTACAGTTTTGGTCGCCTCATCTGAGGAAGGATGTTCTTGCCATGGAGGGGGTGCAGCGGCGATTCACCAGGCTGATACCAGGAATGGCGGGAATGACCTATGAGGAGAGACTATGTAGTTTAGGGATGTACACACTGGAGTTTAGAAGATTGAGAGGGGACCTCATAGAAGTGTATAAAATTCTGACAGGTCTAGACAGACTGGATGCAGAAGGAATGTTTCCCTTGGCGGGTGAGAACAGAACTAGAGGA
The DNA here is from genome assembly GCF_052327205.1 of Somniosus microcephalus. Lineage (NCBI taxonomy): Eukaryota > Metazoa > Chordata > Chondrichthyes > Squaliformes > Somniosidae > Somniosus > Somniosus microcephalus. The sequence goes on from NC_140988.1 coordinate 24,278,517, forward strand.
CATAATTTAAGGATAAGGGCTAAACCATTTAGGACAGAGATGAGGGGGAATTTCTTCACTCAGAGAGTGGTGAACCTGTGGAACTCATTGCCACAGAGGGCAGTGTACGCCAGCTCATTAAATATATTTAAGAGGGAATTAGATATATTTCTACGGGCAAAAGGGGTTAAGGGTTACGGAGAGAAGGCGGGGACGGGATACTGAATTAAAGGATCAGCCATGATCTCATCGAATGGCGGAGCAGGCACGAAGGGCCGAATGGCCTACTCCTGCTCCTATCTTCTATGTATCTATGTATCTAATAGATGGGGGAGAGCCAGTAGATGTGGTGTACCTGGACTTCCAAAAGGCCTTCGATAAGGTCCCACATAAAAGATTAGCATGGAAAATTGAGGCTCATGGGATAAAGGGGAAAGTTTTGGCGTGGATAGGGAACTGGTTGTCAGATAGAAAACAGAGAGTTGGAATAAACGGCTCATTTTCTGAATGGCAGGCAGTAACAAGTGGGGTACCACAGGGATCTGTCCTGGGCCCCCAGCTGTTCACAATTTACATTAATGACCTGGATCAGGGAGTCGGATGCAGCATTTCCAAATTTGCAGACGACACTAAACTAGGAGGGGGGGTGGGCTCAGAGGAAGAGACCAGGAAGCTCCAGAGCGATTTGGACAGACTGGGCGATTGGGCGGATAAATGGCAGATGCACTATAATGTGGACAAGTGCGAAGTTATCCACCTTGGGTGCAGGAACGGGAGGGCAAATTATTATTTAAATGGCAATAGATTGGGAGAGGGGGAAGTACAGAGAGACCTGGGTGTTCTTGTACACCAGTCACTGAAGGCGAGCATGCAGGTGCAACAGGCGGTCAAGAAGGCAAACGGTATGCTGGCCTTCATAGCAAAAGGGTTAGAATACAGGAACAGGGATACCTTGCTGCAGCTGTACAGGGCACTGGTGAGACCACACCTCGAGTACTGTGTACAGTTTTGGTCGCCTCATCTGAGGAAGGATGTTCTTGCCATGGAGGGGGTGCAGCGGCGATTCACCAGGCTGATACCAGGAATGGCGGGAATGACCTATGAGGAGAGACTATGTAGTTTAGGGATGTACACACTGGAGTTTAGAAGATTGAGAGGGGACCTCATAGAAGTGTATAAAATTCTGACAGGTCTAGACAGACTGGATGCAGAAGGAATGTTTCCCTTGGCGGGTGAGAACAGAACTAGAGGACATAATTTAAGGATAAGGGCTAAACCATTTAGGACAGAGATGAGGGGGAATTTCTTCACTCAGAGAGTGGTGAACCTGTGGAACTCATTGCCACAGAGGGCAGTGTACGCCAGCTCATTAAATATATTTAAGAGGGAATTAGATATATTTCTACGGGCAAAAGGGGTTAAGGGTTACGGAGAGAAGGCGGGGACGGGATACTGAATTAAAGGATCAGCCATGATCTCATCGAATGGCGGAGCAGGCACGAAGGGCCGAATGGCCTACTCCTGCTCCTATCTTCTATGTATGTATCTATGTATAACAAAGTAGGGGAGTTTCAGATTTTCAGCTGCTTGGAACGACCTGAAATACTGACCAGCAAAGAGCTTCCAAACAGATGGCAGAACGCCAAACTTTGAGTGGATCAACTAAAAATTATGTCTATGGAAAAATAACTTGTTCCAGTTAAAGTTATTGACAAGTAACAAGGGAAGAAGCTCATTAAAATTTCCTTTGTATGGAGTTGTATTGGTAACGCAGAAACGTGTGCATTGTCACATAGAAGGGGTAAAGAAAAGATCTAAAAAGTGGGTATTGGAACAGAGACGTAGGATTCAAAGGTTTTCAGCCTATATAACGAGCTCGGAACATTAATGCGATTGAGTCCTCCGACTAAACTCACGAGGTTTCTTTGGTTTAGCATATGTTTAATTATTGTATACTTAATTATATCTGTGACATCTGATGTTCAATGTGGTGAACTCTATTGATTTGAGGAGTAAATTAGAAGTAAGATCACACACATTTAACCCTCTTCTAACACTGGTCGGAGGTACTTTTTGTCCCTCAAATTTAAAAATTATAGGTATTTTCATGTTACGTCCACACCCTTGGGTTCAGACTGCCCAAAGTTATTTAGTAAATGTTGCCAATATAAATGCATGAAAAATCCCAGACCCCACAGTTTCTTTTGTAGGATTCTTCCTTATCTTTAATTAATTTATAAGTATATATAGTAGAAAGAAAAAGACAACACTAGACTAAGGATTTGAATATTTATCACTGTCATGTACAGTTGTTGATGTACAGAGGGACCTGGGTGTCCTTGTACACCAGTCACTGAAAGCAAACATGCAGGTGCAGCAAGCAGGTAGGAAGGCAAATGGTATGTTGGCCTTCGTTGCAAGAGGATTTGAGTACAGGAGCAAGGATGTCTTACTACAGTTATACAGGGCCTTGGTGAGACCACACCTGGAGTACTGTGTGCAGTTTTGGTCTTCCTACTTAAGAAAGGATATATTTGCCATAGAGGGAGTGCAGCGAAGGTTCACCAGACAGATTCCTGGGATGGCAGGACTGTCGTATGAGGAGAGATTGGGTCGACTAGCCCTGTATTCACTAGAGTTTAGAAGAATGAGAGGGGATCTCATTGAAACGTATAAAATTCTGACCGGGCTAGACAGACTGGATGCAGGGAGGATGTTTCCCCTGGCTGGGGGGTCTAAAACGAGGGGTCACAGTCTCAGGATACGGGGTAGGACATTTAGGACTGAGATGAGGTGAACCTGTGGAATTCTCTACCACAGAAGGCTGTGGAGGCCAAGTCACTGAATATATTTAAGAAGGAGATAGATAGATTTCTAGATACAAAAGGCATCAAGGTGTATGGGGAGAGAGCGGGAATATGGTATTGAGATAGAGGATCAGCCATGATCATATTTAATGGCGGAGCAGGCTCAAAGGGCCAAATGGCCTACTCCTGCTCCTATTTTTCCATGTTTCTATGTTTTCTATGTCATTATGCTGGCCTTGCCAATGCAGAATTGCCATTGTTTGTGCAGCTTTCATCATGTAGTTAGCGCATGAGCCACAATGCAGGAGGGAACAACAGGTGTGGAGTGTGATTTATCACTCTCTTGTACTGTCCCCATCGAATGTCCTATCATTCCCTTTCCATCGGCAGAAAATTCGAAGGTGGCCTTCTGTGCAGATAAAAAAAAGTCTTCACACTGGCCACGAATTTTTCCCTCCTACCCCAACAACAACAACTTGCATTTATATAGTGCCTTTAACATAGTAAAATGACCCAAGACACTTCACAGGAGCGTTATCAGAAAAAATCTGACACTGAGCCACATATGGAGATATTAGGACAAGCTAACCAAAAGCTTGTTCAAAGAGGCAGGTTTTAAGAAGTGTCTTAAAGGAGGAGAGGTACAGAGGTTTAGGGAGGTAATTCCAGAACTTAGGACCTAGGTACCTGAAGGCACGGCCGCCAATGGTAGGGTGAAGGAAATCGGGGATGTACAAGAGGCCAGAATTGGAGGCATGGGCATGAAGAGTTCTTGGATGGCTGCAGGGCTGGAGGAGGTTACAGAGATAGGAAGGGGCGAGGCCATGGAGGGATTTGAACACAAGGATGAGAATTTTAAATTCGAGGAATACTGAAACCAACTTGGATCACTGAGATCAGTTAACTCAGCACAGACCCTTCAAACTTAGGATCTTCGATGGCTCATTTCCACAGCATCTAGTTCATTTACAGATTGAACCATTGGCTGAATTCAGTAAAACCAATGTTAAAATGGTAACTGCCTCATTTGTAGTGATGAAAATTTACAAGATCTGGTTGGCAGAGGAAGTATTATACAGTGCTTTTGGTACTGGCACTGTGAAAATCTTGGCACAGCACCACATATAAAAAAAACCTTATAATAAGTTATTCTTTGTGAATAGCCGAAGGAAGTAATCATTCAGAATATTCACTATCTTGTGCTCATTCACTGTTTCAACCCTGTTTCCATCTTTAACCTTAGTTACCCAGATAGGCTCAAAGAGCTGGGTCTGTATTCTTTAGAAAAGCGCAGAATCGGGGCAGGGGGTGGGGGGAAGTGATTTGATTGCGGTTTATAAAATAATGAAGGGACTACACTGTGTTTACGTGGACCAATTATTTCAACAGGATAGATTAGGGAGGACTAGGAGTTACGCTTACAAGTTATATAACGGCAGAACTAGGTTGGATGTTAGTTTTTTCTTTTCCCAGGGAAGAGTGAATCTGTGGAAGAGATGGCCAGCTGATGCGGTGAATGGTGGTGTGCTGTATTCCTTCAAGAGAGAGCCGGACGTGTTTCTGGCTGGGGCGGGGATCACCTCGGGACCTTATAATAGATATCAGGGTCTATGTGATTTCCTGGATTAGTTGCGATCTCCTAAAGGGGTCGGATAGGAATTTTCCAGATTTTATGTCCCCAATTGGCCTGGGTTTTTCTATCTTTTTTTGCCTCTCCCAGGAGATTACATGGCTCCAGGTGTGTCTATATCGTGGTGCATAGGGCATCACAGCTTTATGGGGCAGGTCATGTTCACCTCTTCTCTGACTGTCCACTTAAAGTACTGAAAAAAATTATGGATATGTTTTATGTCTGCAACCATTGTTTTTTCCTGGTATGTCTTTACCCTTTAACAACCTTTTAACATGTCCCTGCACATACCTAGATTTACACAGTGAGCCCTTCACCTTTCTCCCTGCAGGATTTGTACAGTTTGTTTTTCTTCTTTAATTCACTTCTGTTTAATTCATTAACTCATTATACACAGTTTTAAAGAGTGTGCAGGGACAGAGGGACCTGGGAGTTAATGTGCATAGGTCCCTGAAAGTGGTGGGACATATTGAGAGAGTGGTTAGCAAAGCATATGGGATCTTGGGCTTCATAAATAGAGGTATTGAGTACAAAAGTAGAGAAGTTATGCTGAACCTTTATAAAGCGCTGGTTAGGCCACAACTGTAGTATTGCGTCGAGTTCTGGTCACCACACTTTAGGAAGGATGTGAAGGCACTTGAGAGGGTGCAGAGGAGATTTACCGGAATGGTTCCAGGGATGGGGGATCTTAGCTACAAGGACAGGTTGGAGAAGCTGGATTTGTTTTCATTAGAGCAAATTGGTTGAGGGGTGATTTGATAGAGGTGTACAAGATTATGGCGGGTTTGGATAGGCTAGACAGGGAAAGGTTGTTCCCACTAGTTGATGGTACAAGGACTAGAGGACACAGATTTAAGGTTTTGGGCAAGAGATACAGGGGAGATGTGAGGAAAAACTTTTTTATGTAGCGAGTGGTGAGGACCTGGAACTCGCTGCCAACGGAAATGGTGGAAGCGGAGACACTCAATGTTTTCAAGGGGAGACTGGATAGGCACTTGAGGGAAATAAACTTGCAGGGCTACGGGATAGAGCGGGGGAATGGGACTGACTGGATTGCACTAGAGAGCCGGCACAGACTCAATGGGCCGAATGGCCTCCTTCTGTGCCGTTATGACTCTATGACTCATTGCTTAGTCTGAGCTTGCTGACTCTGGGTATGTATTTATTATATTGCCTTTAAAATTGTTGAGTAATCTTCATCCAATCACCTTGTTTCCTCATTCCTCTGCAGTTAGGCCTTTAAGATTATGTAGCTGGCTCCTGATCCTTGGTATTTCTGAACCTTGCATCACCTCAAACCCAATCATTCTGTAGTCGCCATTCTGTAAGGTGCCATGACTTCCACTTTTGTATATTATCTGGGTCACTTACCACTACCAGCTCAAGATGTGCACTGCCTCACATGGCTTCCCTTAAGCACTGGGTCATATATTACATTTACTCACTCTTACAAGGTTGCTTCAAGTCACCCAACGTTTCTGCTTTTATAAATGCTTCTAATCTCTTCATAGAACAAGTGATCTTCCTTCTTGTACTGACCTGGTGGTCTGCAGCTTTGTCTTTTTTGCATTAAAAATGTCTAGATGAGTTTGGCCTGTTTTACCAACTTGCAACCAAGCAAAGCACCTGGGCCTAGAAATTCAGTGGCCTGCGCCAGCAGTTTGCACCCAAAGAGGGCTTTTGCGCCACTGTGCAAACCTACCGCGATATTTAGCGGGGCGCTAATGGCGGCGTTAGCCAGTAGCGCTGCGCCGCCACCGATGACGTCATCGGTGTGCGCAGCGCCCCGCTATCGCCCCGCTGGCCATATTTGGTTGCTGCCGCCTCCCCCGCGCCGGCCGCAAACAGCGACCGGTACACGGGGCCTACCTGTGCCGGTAGTGGGGCGAGTTAAGGTGGAGGTGCGGCCGGCCGCTTTTTCGGCGGCCGCCTGCCCGCACCTCCATCCCCGGCCTCCTTCACCAGCCCCCCCCCCCCGCGGCATTGCCGGCTGTTTCCAGAGAGCCCGGCGCTTCTCCTTGGTGCCGGGTTCATTTGCCGGCACTCGCGAGCGGGGATTGTGCTGTTGCAGGCACCTCCCCCTTAAGGCTGAGAGGAAGGCCTGCAGTACCGCAGGCTGCCGTGCCGCAGCGGCTGGCGCTGCGGCACTTTGCACGCCGATATTCAGTTTCAGCGCCCCGAGCGGGGCGCCGAAACCCTTGTTTAGCGGCCGGCTTCCACTTGGGGCGCTGAAAGTGAATTTCCCGCTGGCGCAAGTGGCTCCACGCGCAGCGGTAATTCCGGCGCCCAGGCGAGCTGGGCGCCCCTAACTGAATTTCTAGGCCCTGGTGTCAAAGGGGAGCAAAGTTCAGATGGGAAAATCCACAAACAGCACGAATGGAGAGTAAAGGCCTCTAATGCATATTGGTAAATGTGCAAAACCACAGAATACCATTGACATAAGAAAACTACTAGGCACTTGGTCTAAGCGTTAAACAAAGCTTTAATCAACTGTTTTACAACATGGAGGTCTAGTTGTGTCCTTCACTAGTTCCTGTTAAGAATGTCCTGCGCAAGCTGGGCCCATGCCCGAGTATTTATACTCTCCCTGGACAGCGCCACCAGCAGGCCGCCCAGTATTATTTCATAAGTCTTTCTTTCATGAATGACTGATTCATGTCAACCATCATCATACTAAAGCAACAAAAAGATTGGATGACCGCAACATTTTCTACAGAGTGGGTCCAGAATGGGGCAGCGGCGTGGCAAAACAGAAGAGAAAGGCTATCTTAATCATAAATAACTGGCCCACTCATCTGAAAGAAATTGCAATCCTAAGGTAACAATGACTGTGCACCTCCCACCAAGTACAAAAAGCGACCCTCAGCCAATGAATTGTGGCTTGACAAGAAACTTCAAAACTGCTTTGGTGCCACCTGATAAACAGTGCAACTATGGAGAGAAGAGAGGTGATGGGAAACATTGACTTCCTGTAGGGCATGCAATGTTACTGAAAAGAGATTGTTACTGGCACTGCATCTTCACTTTTGAAATAAGGCCTCTTCGTGCAGATGGTGATGAACAGGAGCTAGCAAGTGAAAGAACCTATACCCCCCCCCCACCCCCAGGTATTCCAGTAATGGGTTAAATATCTTAATCTGTGTTTAATTTCTTTCTATAAGGACGCTCAATCAGCTCCGATGGACGGGTCACATTGTCCGCATGCCCGATACGAGACTCCCAAAACAAGCGCTCTACTCGGAGCTCCGGCACGGCAAGAGAGCCCCAGGTGGGCAGAGGAAACGCTTCAAGGACACCCTCAAAGCCTCCTTGAAAAAGTGTAACATCCCCACCGACACCTGGGAATCCCTGGCCCAAGACCGCACAAAGTGGAGGAGAAGCATCCGGGAAGGCGCCGAACACCTCGAGTCTCTTCGCCGGGAGCAAGCGGAAGCCAAGCGCAGGCAGCGCAAGGAGCGCACGTCAACCCAAGCACCCCACCCACCCGCCCCTTCAACCACTGTCTGCCCCACCTGTGACAGAGACTGTAGGTCCTGCATTGGACTCATCAGTCACCTGCAAGCTCATTTTTAATGTGGAAGCAAGTCATCCTCGGTTCCGAGGGACTGCCTAAGAGGAGGAGGGAAGCCCTGATCCAATTATCTCTTGCCCTCTAATCCCATTTCACTTAAAGACTACACTTGATCTTACCTCCCCAGTAATAAATGTTTAATTGGTTACTGTAGGCTGTTACACAAAAACAAGTACAAGTGATAGAGACCATTTAGCCAGCCAGCTCATCCTCCCATAGAAACGTATGACCCCCATTACCACATTGAATGACTCCAGATTTTGTGCTTCAACTACCCTATTAATCATTAATTGTGTGAAGAAGTGCTTCTTGACGTCACTCCTGAATTTGCCTTTTCCCAGCTTGTAAGGAGTATGTCTCCTTGTCCCGCAGTTGTGATTTAACTTGAAATAGCGCTTGGGATTAACCTTACCATCTCCTCTGAGAAAGTCCTTTCTCAGTTGCTTCCTTTCAAAGCTGAAGAGTCGGCTTTCCTTATTACTCAGTCTTCCAATATTAGGGATTAGCTTCATGACCCTTCTCTCCACCGCTTCCAGAACTTGGATGTCTCTCTTGTGCCATGGTGACCAACACTGAATATGATATTCAAGATGCAGACTCACCAGGGCACTATGCAGCTTCAGTATGCTGATCTTAAATTTAAACTCTACAGATTTGCAATATCATTCAGCATTCTGTTTGCTTTGTTAACCGTTGCCCTGCAATGACTGGACATGGCCAGTGTCGAGACTATGGCGGAAAAATTCGGTTGCTTTGCGCCTCCCATTAGGGAGCTAACGGGGCGCAAAGCAACTAGCGCCTGGGCGCCGTGCTGCCAATACCTCCTGCGAAATTCAGCGGGAGGTTAGCGGCGGCGGTAACTGTTAGCGCCCCCCTGCGCAGCGCTCCGGCCGCGATCTTCGGTAGCATCCCGACATACCGCCGGACACTATGTCCGACGGGGTCAGGGGGGCCTACCTGCAGCCGGGGTGGTGCTAATTAAAGGCGAGGTGTCGGGCAGCCATTTTTGTTGCTGGCCGCCTGCCAGCGCCTGCCTCCGTTGCTGTCCCTGGCCTCCTGAGCAGCCCCCATCCACCCCCGCGGAATGCCGGCTGCGCTCCATGAGCCAGGCACTTCTCGAGTGCCGGGCTCTTTTGTCGGCACTCCGATCCTGGTGGCCCAGCTGGGCCCCGGGTCACGCTCCGCAAGTCCCCTCCCCTTTAAAAAGGGGAGGAAGGCCTGCAATACCGCGGCGCGATGTGCCGCAGCACCCTAGCGCCGCGATATTACCTCGCAGCGCCCCAAGAGGGAGGCGGGGCACTTCCAGTAGCGCTCCGCTTCCCTCTTGGGGTGCTACTGATGAATTTCAGCCACGGGGGTGCTAATGTTTTCGGGATAACGCCCCGGCGAAGTTAGCGCCCCAAAGGGGGCGCGACTCAATTTTCCCCCCATCACTCTCAGATCTGTTTAAGCCTCTGCCTTAGCTAACACCATTTAAAGTATCTTCCTCACTTTTCTTCCACTGTGTGACACCTTGCACTGTACTGAATTGCAATAGTTCTGCCCTCTTGCAAATTTTGTCTTGGCCCTTCTGCAAATGAATAGTTTGTATAAAACATTTCAGATAAAGCAGTTGCTGTATGGTGCTATGCTGTTGTATGCTATTTAAATTAGCCACTTTATTTTGTTACAGATGTAGTTTGGAACATGGACGCACATCTACAAAGAGCAAATGTTCCCAGAAATGTCTTGATATTTTGAAGATTTGATGTATCAACATTTTGTTGGTCCCTTCAACTTTGGTATAGTGAATCTACACTACTCTACCGTAGCTGAGGGATCTTTTTGGTTTGCCTGTGCGACAGGAAGAGCAGAAAGGTAAGAGGGAGAAAGTAGCAGCACTTCTCCATAGGATTATTAATAACTCAAGACGCTGCCCTATATGAAGTTTGGAGGTTATATTCATTCTGCTAAAGAGAACGAATTCATAGAATCATAGAAAATTTACAGCACAGAAGGAGGCCATTCGGCCCATCTTGTCCGCGCCAGCTGACAAAGAGCTATCCACCCTAATCCCACTTTCCAGCTCTTGGTCCGTAGCCCTGCAGGTTACGGCACTTCAAGTGCATATCCAAGTACTTTTTAAATGTGATGAGGGTCTCTGCCTCTACCACACTTTCAGGCAGTGAGTTCCAGACCCCCACCACCGGCTGGGTGAAAAAATGTCTCCTCAAATCCTCTCCAAACCTGCGAACAATTACTTTAAATCTATGCCCCCTGGTTATTGACCCTTCTGCTAAGGGAAATAGGTCCTTCCTATCCACTCTATCTAGGCCCCTCATAATTTTATACACCTCAATTAGGCCATTCTAATTACTGTCATTATCAAAATCTAACCTACATGTACAAATTAAAATAAACTCAAAACTATAAAAGTAACCTTTACGAAAATTAGTGGCAATAACCATTATGCTATTAGGGACAGTCTAGTAATAAGTTATGCTAATTAGAAAGCCGCTTTATCTAAACAACAAATCCTGGCTTCGTCATTATAATGTTGGACCTGCTGTTAAGTGTCTGACCTGACATGATTCTCACAAAGCATCGCACACACTATTGGAGCTTGCTGTCCCAGTGTATGATTGACATTAGCAGCAATGGCACGATCCAGGCGCGGTTAGTAGATATATCAACAAGCCTCCGTTTAAATCGAAACTTCTTTCCTAATCCTCAACCACAAGAGTTTTCTCGAATTGTGTAACTTCCCCCCTCCAACTTACTCTCCTGGTTCGAGCTCCAATCCTATGAATATTGCTGTCATGGAAACGATAATGACAACAGTTCCAGTTCTGTGAACTCTGCACCCGAACCCACTGCATCGATATCCCCAAAGAACCCAACTCACCGGACCATAATGTCGACACTGTTCGCCCCCTCTAAATAAACCTCGGTCAAAGGCTTCTGGATCCATGCTTCCCTTTGGGGTAGGTACATCTGTTAATAGGGTTAGTTCCAAACATCCAGTCTTTGCTGGTTAACTCCCCGATCCTCTCCTGCAGACTAAAGGTGGCGCCGTGAGCTGCAGCCTGCCATTCCCGGCAACTGCGGTCCCAGCTCCTCCCACTTTTAGATCTATAAAAGGACTTTGAGATTTACAGGAAGAGGACAGGAGCTCATGTTTCTGCCCAGCTGATAGTTCCTCAGTATGAAAGGGACATGTCTGATTCATACATGAATTCCAAAGGTAAGTTACTCCTAGTTTACTGGGGTCTCGAATCGATTAGTACCGGCCAATATTTATCCCTCAATCAACAACAACAACTTGTATTTATATAGCGCCTTTAACGTAGTAAAATGTCCCAAGGTGCTGCACAGGAGTATTTTAAGACAATAAATTTGACACCGATCCACATAAGGATAAATTAGGGCAGGTGACCAAAAGCTTGGTCAAAGAGATAGGTTTTACGGAGTGTCTTAAAGGAGGAAAGAGAGGTAGCGAGGCAGAGAGGTTTAGGCAGGGAATTCCAGAGCTTAGGGCCTCAGCAACAAAAGGCACAGCCACCAAAGGCCAACATCACTAAAACAGATTATTTGGTCATTATCACATTGCTGTTTGTGGGAGCTTGCTGTGTGCATATTGGCTGCCGCATTTCCTACATTACAACAGTGACTACAATTCAAAAAATACTTGATTCGCTGTAAAGCGCTTTGGGACGTCTGATGGTCGTGAAAGGCGCTATATAAATGCAAGTCTTTTACTTTAACATGACCTTGGAAATCGCATCGAGTCTCCTTTCTTCGCATCGTTTTTTGGTCATTTTTTGTTTGGACGGGAGTGGGGGAAAAGGAACAGATGTTATGATAGCATCGGATAGTGTTCGGCGAGTCGGGCGGAGGCAGCGCAGCAGCAGCAGCAGCGACGACGACCCGTTACAGCACGTCGGCCGGCAGCTCCTCGGCGGGAAGCTCGCAGTCCGACTGGGAGGAGGGGGAGCCGGGCACGGTGGCCAGAGGCCGGACCGTGAGCGGGAGAAGCAGGCCACCACATCGTGGAGCCGGCGACAGTGAGGAGGAGGCCGCGGTGACGGGGTGGACGGAGCGGCTGAAGGACATCGCGTTCCCACTGCCATTAGATGCCATTAAATTGACTTTTTCAGAACACGGCGCTGGAGAATAGCTGACGTGTCTCTGTGAGCTCCCACAGCTTTATTGTGGGAGTGAGTGGGGAGTAAGCATTCCATTGTACTAGTTACATATGGCAAATAAAATATCTTGAATCTTGATATAACAAGGAGAGGTATGTCACAACATGTAGAAAGAACTTTAATTTATATACTGCATTTCACGACCTCAGACGTCCCAAAGCTCTTTACAGCCAATGAAGTACTTTTGAAATAAGAACAGAAAATACTGGAAATGTTAACAACAATGTAATAAAACATCCCAAGGTGCTTCACAGGAGTGTTATCAAAAAAACAAAATTTGACAGCGCGCCCACAAGGAGATGTTTTAGGATAGATGACCAAAAGCTTGGTCGAAGAGGTAGATTTTAAGGAGCGTCTTAAAGGAGGAAAGAGAAATGGAGAGGTGGAGCGATTAAGGGAGGGAATTCCAGAGCTTAGGACCTAGGTAGCTGAAGGCTGTTAACTCTGTTTCTCTCTCCATAGATGCTGCCTGACCTGCTGAGTGTTTCCAGCATTTTCTGTTTTTATTTCAGATTTTCAGCATCCACAGTATTTTTGCTTTCGTTTAAGTACTTTAGAAATGTAGTCACTATTGTGATGTGGGTAATATACAAAATACCAGCCACAGAAAATTGCTACACACAACTTAATGCACACATGGGATTTATAGTTCAAAGGAGAAATAACATAACATGCAGCAAAGAATAAGTTCTGTAGTACGAGGGTTTATCACTCCCCCCTTCCTTCCAAGCTATGGCTCAGTGATCAGCAGGAACCATCGGTCCAAAAGTAGAGGGCAGCAGTGAGTAGTGAGTTTGTCAGAACATCATGGGATAGACAGATTTTTGAACAATAAGGGAGTCAAGGGTTATGGGGAGCAGGCAGGGAAGTGTTGTTGAGGCCAAGATCAGATCAGCCATGATCTTATTGCATGTCGGAGCAGGCTCGAGGGGCCAAATGACCGACTCCTGCTCCTACGTCTTATGTTCTTATGCATCAGTTTCCCTGTGGCAACTCAGCACCCTACATTGAGATGGTATAGGACTTTGGAATTAAGCTAATCAAATTAGATTTTGCATAGGTCTTGACTCTTGGGTATATTGCGTCTGGTGTCTTCCCAGTCTCTCCCACACCAGTTATAGGGTCTTCTCCTGGGTTTAGGCCCTGTACCATTGTTTCAGAGGACAAGTCACATGTCCACCAAATGGTGACCTGTATGCAGACTGTTACAATGATTTGTGAACTCCGCTATGGTCTTGGTTTACTCACTAGATTAACTTGGAGGTGGGGAAAGAAATACGCTATCAATCTTCGGCAGCATCTTTGAGTGAAAGATTGTGAAGAGAATTAAGACTTGTATCTGAAAGTTGCTCTCATGCCTGTTCTGTATGGCGCATTTAACAGCACACTGCAACCTTCTTAGAAGGTGTAATGATCAGGAACTAGCCTAGAGGTTCTAGATTTTCTGCATGCAATTTCCTTAAAAGTCTCAGGTGCTTTTCTCAAAGTGCTCTGCTTTTAAGGTACATTTCCCAGATCAGTAGATGCTGCCTTGAGGAACTGAAATTTGAACCACTTATTGACCTACAATATTACAGCACAGAAACAGACCATTTGGCCCATTAATTCTGTGGCACTGTTTTTCTCATTATTTCATGGTATTGTCTGTACATGAAGAAAGTTCGAAGCTTTAGGGTTTGTATCCTTCTCGACACCTTGCTTCCCTTATTTAAATGTGCAGAAATTAATTTAAGTTGCATCTCTACAGATTTATTTCTTGGACAAAATTATGAAAGATGTTTCATAGGTGGCATAGCGAAAGTCAATAAAAGCACCAGTTCCCCATGTTCTGTTCAGAATGGATCCATTGACAAGTTGGAAGTCAAGTAAATGGCACAAATTGATTGGGGAAAACATTTAATTTCAACACAAACTTCAAGTAGGTACTCTTCAAACTAAGTTGTAGTGCAGTGGCAAATTTTCGTATGGTGCGACCAGTCCCCATCGTGACTGGTGTGGATGGTAGGAGCAGAATATACTACTACAAGTGGTGGACTTTAGACATAGAAAGGAAATTTCACAATTTTTGCCTGAGTAATTTAAGGTACACACGGGAAAAATTTGGTTGGTTAGCGCCTCCGGGGGGCGCTAACAGGACGCTAATGACTTACCGCCCGAGCGCGGCGATTTTAGCGCCACCCACGAAATTGACCTGGTGCTTTGCGGTGGCGCTAAACACTACCACCGCAATCTCCTGTGCCCGGAGATCATGATGTCATCAAAGCGCGCAACGCCCCGGACCTGAAATTGATTCTCGCCCCCTGCCTCAGCGCCTGCCACTAGGAACGACAGGTAGAGGGAGACGTTTTGCAGTTGGCTGGGAGCTGGAGGAGCGCTATTTAAAGGCGAGCGCTTCCTGCTTTTTCCTGTCGGCAAAATATTCTTCATATGCAGGTTGAGAGAGGGGGAGAGGCGTCGGGAGACATTTAACGCTGTCCTACAAGGAGTTTTGTTCCTCAGCAAGACTTTCCAGGTTCCCATTTCTGTCAGCTTTATTACTACCACATTTAGAAGATTAAATGGGAGCTGTACTAGCACAGGGCATCGTCCTCCAGCTTCACCTTCGGAGGCAGCAGAGACGCAGAGAGAGTGGCAAATGTGGCCAGAGGGAGGAGGGCTAACAGGGCTCTGCACAGGAGACCTTACCTTCCCAGGGTGTTCCGGGAGCAATTCTCCTACATCCATTTGTCCGAGGAGCAGTGTTTTTGAAGGCTGCACTTCAGCAAGGAGGTGGTTACAGAGCTCTGCCACCTCCTGCAACCAAAGCTCCAGCCTCAGCTCAGGATCAGGGTGTCTCTGTCGGTGGCAGTGAAGGTGACGGTGGCTCTCAATTTCTATGCCAGCAGCTCTTCCAGACTTCAACTGGGAATATTGCGGACATCTCCCAGTTTGCCATCCACTGTTGCATCCTGGAGGTCATAAATGCCCTATACCAAAGAAGGGAGTGCATCTCAAACCCCAAGAAAAGCGTGAACACGCATGTGGCTTCACTAGGATAGCGGGCTTCCCCATGGTTCAGGGTGCCATTGCCTGCCACACGTGGCATTACGGGCACCTCATGAAAATGCGGAGGTTTTCCGCAACCGCAAAGGCTTCCACTCTCTCAACATCCTCGCCGTCAATGCCCGCTATCCTGGCAGCAGCCACGATGCATTCATCCTGCGCCAGACTGGTGTCCCATACCTGTTCCAACCATCGCATCAAACTCGTGGCTGGCTCCTCGGGGACAAGGATTATCCACTCTGCACCTGATGACACCGCTCCGTAATCCCAACACTCCTGCTGAGCTCGCATACAGTGAGAGCCATTGCGCCACCAGGAACCTCACTGAACAGATGATCAGCGTGCTGAAGCAACGGTTCCGGTGTCTTGACCACTCTGGAGGAGCCCTGCAGTACTCCCCCGATCGAGTATCGGCTTTCATAGTTGTGTGCTGCATGATTCACAACCTCACAATTATGAGGACCCAGCCATTGCCACCGGGATTGGTGCACCACCTTAGGAGGAGGAAGAGGGAGAGGAGGAGGAGGAGGAGGAGGTGGCGGAAGAGGAGGATGAAGACGAGGATGAGCAGCAACAATGTGGGAGGCGCTCAATGTTGATTCTGCAAGGGCCGTTCATGAACGCCTGATAAGACACCGCTTCTGGTGAATGACAGAAAAGCTGGCTTTTGGGATGAACAAGCGCATCATTACAGCCGTCCTGCAGCCCCTATTACCGAGCAAAGTTCCAATGAGTAAAATGAGCAAAGTTGTCAAGTTTCAATTAAAAGAAAAATTTTGACCAATTGTGTCTTATTAAGCACAACCAATAACAAATACAACAATTCATTAACAAACAAAACTGGTTCTTACCACATCGATATAAGTCTTAACAGAGTGAACAATATATTAACATAGACATCCAACTTTGGGACAAACATACCCCCCATTTGTTAGAGAATTTTTAGTTATTCGCCCTTCGAGAATGATCCTGAGGACAGCACCTTCCTGCTCGACTGACACACTGCCACTCCCCCGAGGCAGAACCTCAGCATCCGGAGCAGTCTGCTCGAGCAGATTGCTGGCCTGCTGCGGCACCGTCAGATCCCCGGTGGACTGTGGGCGACCCAGCGATGATGGCAGCAGTCAGCGCTTGCGTGCCATCAATCTGAGACTGCATGAGAACACTCTGACATTGGATGGCACCAACTAATGACTCGATTCCAGCAGTAAGCCGTTGCGTTGCCTCGGCCTGTGCTGCAATAGATGCTGCCACCTCACTCATTACATGCAGCATGGGCTCTGGTTCCTCACGGTCTGTCTGCAATTCAACCATCCTCTGCAACGAGGCAAGGATGGGTTCAAGGGTTTGCGCAGATGACAGCTGTGCTGGTGGCGGACTCCTCCACGCTCCTAGCCAGTGCATCCATGCTCTCGGGCACCCTTGCCATTGCACCCATGAGCTCAGTATGCATGCTCATTACCTGAGTATTCATCACCGCAATATTGAGGTCCTCATCCGAGTCGTGTGCAGCAGAACTCGTGCGCGCACTCACCCTCCGGGGAGATGGCCCCTGAGCTTCCCTTCCCCCATGGCGTTGATGCAGCTTACTGTATCCCGGAGCTTCACCCAGATCAGATCCAAACCCCCTGCTCCCCTCCAGTGAACGCGTGGCCCCAGTGTCGGATGTCTCGCCCTCGGGAGACGCAGGCGGTGAGGCACGGGCTTCCTGTTCTTCCTCCTCTCCCGCGTAGCTGCCACTGGGAGGCTAAGCGACAGGCTGGTCAGATGGTAGCTCACTATCTGAAAGCAGGAAGGTACAAGAGTGGCTTTAACGTGAGGACAGGGAGCAGGAAGGGAGCAAGGAATGGAGACAGTATAGTTAGATGGAAAGTGTGAAAGGCTGGTGTTGTGAGGGGGACGTGGTATGAGAGAGGAGATAAAGCTGATGAACATACCATTGCTGTCCCCAAGGGGGTCGACCTCTCCAACTGCCACAGTGCCCATGACATGACTGGCGATGAGTCTGTGAACTCACTGCTCCAGCTGTGTGAGGGGGTGCAGCTCTGCCTGACCTCCTCCCGTGCATTGTTGCTCCCTCCAGTTGTGTGAAAGCTTGGCCTGCAAGAAAAAGGACAGCGTCTGAGTGTGCAACCATGTGTTTGGCAGATGTGCCTACCATAGTTGAATAGCTGTTAATGTCTGCAAGGTGTGCGATGTGGATGTTACTTTTAGTAGATGGGCATAGTTGTTGGGTGAATGTTGGGGATTTGGGACTTTACACCATCTGTGCACAAAGTGAGGTTGAGATGGTGGGATGTAGAGGTTTTCCAAGCATGTACTCACCCTGACCACCCAAGTGAGGTCGTTGAACTTCTTGCGGCACTGCGTATGAGTCCTTTGGACCAGGCTCCTGGATGAAACGTGCTGGGCAACCTCCCTCCACACCCTGGTAAACTCCCGGGGCAATGGCCTCCTGCCAGGGTCTGGAAACGGCACTGCCCGTCGGCGTTCCACAGCACCAACCAGAGCCACCAATGCCTGGTCGCTAAACCAGCGAGCTCACTCCCTGGGCCTCTGAGTAACCATGATAATCTTTGGTGAAGATTTGCACCTCCTTGCAGGCCGAGGTCAAATGCTGCAATGATCAGGGTGAGGCTGTGCAGCAAGATGGCCCCTTCCCTTTAAGAACTGGAAGGCGCCAGTATGTCCGAGTACAAGGTGATTGACATCGCCTAAGCTTGATTAGCACTCCGAGGTGGTGCCCCGTTCCCCGACGTTAGCTCCCTGATGTGTGTAGCGCTTGATTTAGCGCTACAATCACCTCCAGAGGTGTTGGAGGCGAATTTCCCAGTCGCTGGCAGTAATTTGCGCCAGGCACTAAAATTTGTGCCCGGACGATATTAACACCCCAAAATGGCCGATACCAAATTTTTCCCCCAAGGTATCTTAGTGTTTCCCTACTTTGTATGTGGAACTTGGCTTAACAAATAATAAAAATAGAAAAATTAGGACAATACTGGGCCTCTGTCCTAGGCACCAATTTATTTGCAGGTTTCATTTGGGAACTGAGATTCATTTAAAAAAAACTATAGGCCGATACCTGCAAGAACACTCACCAACCCAATGTTGACTCACACTTGCAAAAAAACCAGGAAGACTATCTGCCTCCAACCTTTACTGATTTTCAAATTCAGATTAACATCTAGACAACCTTTGAACTGAAATTAAACAGGAAAATGCTGGAGACTCAGTCGGTGGAAACATACAAATTCATGTTTCAGGTCTTGGCTCTTCATCAAAACTGGAATTAATTGCAGATGAACAGCATTTAAAAAGGAATCGAACATAGGGAAGAAACATACGAGAGAGGTTTCCCCGCCTCCCCCTTCCCTTTGTTTTATTCCTTTTTAAATTATTTTCACCTTTTATTTTATTCCAAGCTCTGAAAGAATAACTTGTTCTCTCCATAGATGCCAACTTAAGTATTTCCAGCATTTTTTGTTTTTAGTTCAGATTTCCAGCATTTTCAGGTTTTGCTTTTCTTTCACACTTGGCACTGATGCTGATCTGGTCGATGTTGTAAGTACAAGGTGCTACAGTAGACTAAAAATTTCAGGCTCCAGTTATTTCAGCTTTGAGGCGAGGTAAGCAGGAAGGCACAATCCTCTCTCCTGCGGGGAGATCTCAGTAACACACATTCTGGGAAGGTGTGGCTACTTTGTCCCAAGCATTGCCAATGATATATACATGTCCCTAAACCCAGACTTGTGTGTTTTGGGCACCAGATTTTCTGCAGTCCCAATCACAGAACGGAGATATTCCTCAACGTCCTTGTGGTCCACAAGCAGATTCCTTACATTTTGAAAAGTGTATCCCAACCAAGTGGAGAGGTATCTCGGAAGAGATGCTCAACATCCAAGTTCAAGCACCTCATATGTAGTGAAAAGGGGAGACAGGACCGCTCAGATCTGTAAATAAGTAAAGCAGAACTGCTAAATGAGCACTTTGGCAACAATGACAGGCACATAAGAGGAGCTGACTGACATGCATTGTGGACATTAAGATCTTATTGCAAGGGGGTTGGAATACAAGAGTAAGGAAGTCTTACTACAATTGTACAGGGCTTTGGTGAGACCACACCTGGAGTACTGTGCAAAGCCTTGGTCTCCTCATCTGAGAAAGGACGTAACATGCCTTAGAGTCGGTGCAACAAATTGATCCCTAGGATGAGAGGGTTGTTCCGAGGAGAGATTGAGTCTACACTCGCTGGAGTTTAGAATGGGAGGTGATCTCATTGAAACACAAGATTCTGAGGGGGATTGACAGGGTAGATGCTGAGAGATTGTTTCCCCTGGCAGGAGAGTCTAGAACTAGGGGGCAGTCTCAGGATAAGGGGTCGGCCATTTAGGACTGAGATGAGGGATTTCTTCACTCAGCGGCTGTGAATCTTTGGAATTCGCTACCCCAAAGGGCTGTAGATGCGGAGTCTGAGTATATTCGAGGCCAAGAGATTTCTGGACTCGAGGGGAATCAAGGGAAATGGGGATAGGGCGGGAAAGTGGAGTTGAGGTCAGAGATCAGCCATGATCTTATTGAATGGCGGAGCAGGCTCGAGGAGCCGTATGGCCTACTCCTGCTCTTATTTCTCATGTTATGTTCTTATCGAATAGCATTTCTCAAAATATATCTGCAATGTACTTGTGTGAAATAGGCAAAAGTAAATACTATATTTCTAGCAGTTTATTTACACTAAAAATATCCTTTTTAGTGCATTAACTACAATAGTCAATCCTGTGCACCTAAACTATAAAATGATTCTACTTTGAAAGACTAAAGAACTGCCAATGGATTCTGAACTCCAGTATTTTTATTTCTATAATGTCAATTTTAACAATGATACAGAATTGACCATTGGAATTAATCAATAAAAAGACAAATTATAATTCAATATTACTGAACTTCATTCAAAAAAATAAAACCTTACTTTTCCAATGATATTTTCAAATTCATAAACCATGTGGTTTTTTAAATTACAGTAAGGCACTGGATAAACCATCATTTGCCCCAAGACTTTCCTATTTTCTTTCTAGTTATCATCAGAGCACAGCCAGTATACATTCCTATTTGGTCCATTTTGATGTGGTCTGATCAATTATTGGACTATCAAGACCGTCCATTCAACTACTCTACAGGAAGAAGCCAGTCTTAACCATCAACATTTTGTATACTTAAAATATTTTGAGAAGTTCAACAGTTGTCTTGACTTGTTAATGAAATATTTAAAAAATATTTGCACAATTACATGAGAGAGCTAATAACCAATACATTTATTACTTTCATAAAGTCATCAGGTAAACTGCTCATTTTATAACCCAGACTTCTTTTCTTCCAGCATCGTTTGATTCTTCAATGAGCGGGTAGGGCCTATTTGTCCAGCTTCCCAATGTTCTTATTGAATCACCAGTGTCTGGGACTCATGGCACATTTTCAGACAGTTTTTTGAAGACATGTTTCCTTTGCTCTGTGGTCATGTTCTCACAGCTCTCCAACACATTAGCTACTAGTAAAGTGTGCTTAATTGTTTTGGCTTTTACCCATATCCGTCCATTCATTCCAATCACTATCTCAAAAGGGTACAATTCTCCGAGATTCTTGATGACTTCAGAGTTTGGAGAAAGTAGCCTAAAATTCAGAATTAAAAATGTAATTAGACAACTGGTTGGTAGTGAAGTGCTCAGAATTAATGGCCCAGATTTTACGGGGCCTATGACAGCGTACGCCATTGTAAGTGTCCCGCAAGTTCTGCTTTTCGGTATGCGATGCGCGCAAACCCGTAACTTGATCTGTCAAGTTTCTCCTTAACAGATCGTACCCATCCGTTGGAAATTCACTTTCACTGCTGCAGAATTGGGCAAATAGCACAACTACTGCCCAGCAAATACCCACCAAACCCTTACGCCTGGTAAAAGCAGGCGCAAGGCCTTCTTTTACCAGCGTATTGGTTTAAATAAATGTTAAAATCAATTTTTTTTAATGATTTAAATATTCACTTACATTTAAAATTAGTTTGTCAATTTTGTCCCAGTTCAAAATGTTTAAATTTATTTTTCAAAAAATCAAATTCTTAATTTGAATGTTTAAATGGTATTTTAATTCATTTTGAACCTGGTGATCATTTATTTTTATTTCAGTGTTGTGAAATCATATTTTTAAGGTGATTTCTAATATGCTTATGGGGATTCCATACGTAAATTACCCATAAGCACAACAGGAATCTCCCTTTGTCATTGGTTGGCCTGGTCCACGTGATCCCAGGGATGCTTGTGAACCGCGTGCGCCACTAGAATCCATGGGCCTTCATGCAGGTGTGCACCTGCAGTCCCAGGACTGTAAGAGTCCGAAGCCATCAGGTAAGTACGGAGTTTTCTTGCGGTTCGGAGGCGTACGTAGGTGGCAAGCCTCCGACCGCAATTTCCAGGCCATCAACTTACTTGCGTGCAATACTCAGTGAAACTTTAAATAATAATCCATCTGGTCCAATCACTCCCATTCCGTTGGATCGGCCACAGCTGTCAATGCAAACCAGTTCTGGTTCCATATCTTTATTGGCCACAACAAACTGTGCAAAAACAAGATCTCCAACCTACAACAACGAAACAAAAAGGTCAGGAAAGAGATAGATATTGAATTTAAAAGTTAACATTTCAAGCATGGCTGTCAATTAGTCAGTTAACTTCTGCGATTATCATGCTAACTTTTTTGGTATTTTTTTTAATGCGTGTTATTAGCCGGAGTTAAACCCATCCCGATCCATATAAACAATGTCCACCGCTCCCAGCTTGGTATTTCCCACAGCCCGCGCGAACCTTTCATGTTTCTAGTCCTCAGGCTGCTGGCTTCTTTGTATCAGTTCTCAGAGTTCCTCACAATTTAACATGTATTGTCAGGTAACAATTATTATCTCTGGCTACCCCAGCCTTGCTTCTCTCATCCCCTACCATGATGATGAAGGAACACTATTAAATGTCAAATTCCAGCCCAGCATCCTTACCTTTGACTCGTTATCCTTTTCTATTCTTACATTGAACCTAAATATGTCGTAGCTGTTTCTTTTTGTTCTACTCTTGCATCAGTTAGTTGCCCCACTTCATTTCCCAGATCTAGATCAAGCATCGCTCTTTCCTTGTTGAAACATGCTGCCCTAGGAACCAGTCTTGGAAGCATTCTAAAAAAAATTCCCATTGCGACCTTTATTCCAGTCTATTTTGGGATATTTAGAGGCACTTCGTATTTATTAAATTACATAAAAAAACAAAACTAAAATCCATTCTTGATGAGCAATATATTTTTTCTATCTAAATGTCAAAAGAAACCAGAGGTGATGTTAATCACAGGTACTGTCTAACATCTAAGGTCAAATTGAACAGTTCATGAGTGAAAAGATGCAGTTCTTTATACTTTAATGTGAAACTTGGCTGAAATAAAGCTATGAGAAGTCAACCTCTGCTTTTGTCAAAAGACTTAAAACACAGTAAAGAAACTCACAAATCCTCAAGATGGTAAACATCATCTACCTCAACTCAGAGCAAGCTACTGTACTAATACACACTGTGAAATTCTGCAAACTTGACATGTTTAGAATGTGGCTGGTAAAAGATACAAAAACAATTTCATGCGTACATTTAATCACATTATTGCAAAATGTGATTTTTTTTTTTTTTTTTTAAATTGTTAAATCTTATTTTGACTGACATTTGACAGTGATTCTTGACTGGACCAACTCCTGTGGCAGAGAAGTGATAGGTGTAGATGACACTGGCGGGCGCAGCTATGAATCTGCAGCTGTGAATATCTGAACAGCCCTTTTAGAACTGCACTGTTCACCTGAAATCAGTAAGCGGCTATAAGGTGTTCTAAAAATTGCCCATTTCCACCACCCTGGCAAGCTTGTGGCAGTTGGTGGGTTATCTGCCCAAGTGTAGCTGAGACAAAACTAATTGGGAGTATCACCTTGTATCAAGCTAAACCATTCATATGACTGAAGAGCTATGCTTTATATTAGTGATTACATATTGAGAATACAGAGTTAATCTGTACCATAAAAATTACTGTATGTGTTGCATCATCAATCTAAGTATCTTAATGTTTGCAGTGGTATTCTTTCATCCAATCTGGTCTAAGTTATTAAAGCTTTAAGAAAAACAATTCTTACTTGGACATTTGGTCGGTTTCGCTTTGTGGCTCCTTCAAATGCTAAATACGACAGCGAGGCTTGCTCACTTCCTCCAACATCAACTTTGAATATATCCCCAGACTTTGTGGTCACAATTCCGATGACATATTCTCCTTTAGCTGGTACATACTGGGGGGGGGGGAATGCAATAAGACAACCATGTTAAACGCTTGTCCAGATGGAATCTGCTCTGCATTACATAAGCAAATTTCAAACCAGTTAGAAATGATACACAGGATCAAACATTATACTTGCATATTTTGAAACAGTACTGCTCAGTTCCTTAAAGGTGCTCTAGAGAGCAAATGACTTAAGAAATCTGAAATAACAACAGAAAATGCTGGAAATACTCAGCAGGCCAGGCAGCATCCGTGGAGAGAGAAACAGAGTTAATGTTTCAGGTCTGGGACCCTTCATCAGAACTGGAAAAAGCTGCAGATGTAACAGATATTAAGCAGGTGCAGAGACAGGGGGTGGGGCGGTTAGGAGGGGAGGAACAAATTTAAAGAACGTCCTGTACTTTTGTAAGAGGCAGGAAAGATAAAATGTTGCAAATGGGAGTGGCAAAAATCATACAGCATTAAAAATGGGGGCAGGGATAATTATCTGAAATTGTTGAACTCGATGTTGAGTCCGGCAGGCTGTAAAGTGCCTAATCGAAAGATGAGGTGCTGTTCCTCAAGCTTACGTTGAGCTTCATTGGAACAATGTAATAGGCCGAGGACAGAGAGATCAGAGTGGGAGTGAAGCAGTGAATTAAAGTGACAGGCGACCGGAAGCTCAGGGTCACCCTTTTGGACTAAACGGAGGTGTTCCGCAAAGCGGTCGCCCAAACTGCGTTTGGTCTCCCCAATGTAGAGGAGACCGCATTGTGAGCAGCGAATACAGTATACTAGATTGCAAGAAGTACAAGTAAATCGCTGTTTCACCTGGAAGGGGTGTTTGGGGCCCTGGACAGTGGGAAGGGAGGAGGTAAAAGGGCATGTGTTGCATCTCCTGCGCTTGCACAGGAAGGTGCCAGGCGAAGGAGAAGGGCTGTTAGGGGTGATTGAGGAGTGGACCAGGGTGTCGCGGAGGGAGTGGTCCCTTCAGAATGCTGAAAGGGGAGGTGCTAACGTATTAAGAAATCTGTGCTTAGAACCACCAACCTGCCCATGAGGTATGCTTCAGAATTTTGTTCGAGGCATACATACCTATGCTGCTCCAGGGAGCTTGTGCTTTTGATCCAAGAGACCTCATAAGATCAAAAACTATCTTGCTGTTAACACTGGTTCTTTTGCTGTGCTGATAAGCGGCATGGTTTTAGCTGGCTAAACTTTAGTAGTACCCCACACGCGCTTCAGGTCCCCGAGCCTTGGACATTGCCAACCCAGATCTAAGCGCTCTACTTGTATGAATTTCACAGTAGCTTGATCTGGGGACTCGTATGCATCACAATGGATTTTCATGTCTCAGGCGGCCAGCTAACCAAAAAACAAAAATGGAAGGTGTGGGAGGGGGGGGGGGGAGGGAAGGTAAGACAGCTGAATCCAATTTTGTCTTCACCCAACATTCGTTCAGTTGCACTTTCAGCCGGGCGCGATGGATAGGCGCAGGCTGATTTTTATCATCTCCGAGACACTGAGGCCAATTGTCATACCTTAAATAGTGATGAGTTACTGTGCGAGGCAGATTATTGAACCAGCATCACAATTCATGAAGGGGTAACTCAGTCATACTGATGCATTCACTGTGCAGTGTAGAATTGCAGGCAGTAAATTCCTATCTACTTTCATCTTTTTCTTCATATGTAGAATCCTATCATGAATTTCTGCAATAACCTAGCATCATACTGGCACATTAATACAACAGGGGCAAAGCCAGTCCCTGGTGCACGAGTAGAAGGGAACTGTGAAAACCTTGGATGTGGTGATTACTTTGCAGAGGAGAAGGGGTGTCAGCGATCAGTGAAGAAAACGATTAAAGTAGATCGCCTGAGGACAAGAACTAAAAGGCAGAATGGGCCCAACACGTCTCAGCGATGCCGGATTCCATGCTCACAGATGGAGGTGGGGAGGATGCTCAGTGTAGGCCGCCTGCTGGTGACTGCACTCGCTGGGAGAGGAAGGTTGAAGCACCCGAGGCCCAGAAATCAGAGACTGGTGTAAACATGATGAATGCCGCGTGCACTGGGTTAGTTCAGACCGCCTGAACCACCCGCTGGGCCTGCGGTCTTCCCCACGGCCGGGCCCCGAGGCCGTTACAAGGCGGGTCAGGCTCCGGGCTGCGCCGCACACGCTCACCCGCTTCTGCTGCGAATCCACCCAGTAGACGGACGGCTCCTTGTGCCGGACCACTCCGGGCTTGCACACGGCCAGACCGGGGCCGCAGGGATGTCCGCCACCCTGGCGCCGCAGGCCAGGCCCGCACAGTAGCTTCTCGCCGGGTGTGGAGGGGATAGTCAGCAGGTCGCCGGCCAGCACCACATCGCCAACCGCCTGGGCCGCACAGCGCGCCATCATCGTCACCGCCCCGCGCACGTCATCCGCCGTGACATCACACGGCCGTATAATACATTCTCCGTGACGTCACACGGCCGTGTAATACATTCTCCGTGACGTCACGCGACCGTGTAATACATTCTCCGTGACGTCACGCGACCGTGTAATACATTCTCCGTGACGTCACACGGCCGTATATACATTCTCCGTGACGTCACACAGCCATATAATACATTCTCCGTGACATCACGCGGCCGTATAATACATTCTCCGTGATGTCACGTGGCCGTATAATACATTCTCCGTGACATCACACGGCCGTATAATACATTCTCCATGACGTCACGCGGCCGTATAATACATTCTCCATGACGTCACGTGACCGTATAATACATCCTCCGTGACATCACACGACCGTATAATACATTCTCCGTGACATCACGCGGCCGTATAATACATCCTCCGTGACATCACACGGCCGTATAATACATTCTCCGTGACGTCACACGACCGTATAATACATTCTCCGTGACGTCACACAGCCATATAACACATTCTCCGTGACATCACGCGGCCGTATAATACATTCTCCGTGACGTCACACAGCCATATAATACATTCTCCGTGACATCACGCGGCCGTATAATACATTCTCCGTGACGTCACGCGGCCGTATAATACATTCTCCATGACGTCACGTGACCGTATAATACATTCTCCGTGACGCCACACGACCGTATAATACATTCTCCGCGACGTCACACGGTCGTATAATACATTCTCCGTGACGTCACGCGGCCGTATAATACATTCTCCCTGACGTCACGCGACCGTATAATACATTCTCCGTGACGCCACGAGACCGTATAATACATTCTCCCTGACGTCACGCGGCCGTATAATACATTCTCCGTGACGTCACGAGGCCGTATAATACATTCTCCCTGACGTCACGCGGCCGTATAATACATTCTCCGTGACGTCACGAGACCATATAATACATTCTCCCTGACGTCACGCGGCCGTATAATACATTCTCCGTGACGTCACGAGACCGTATAATACATTCTCCCTGACGTCACGCGGCCGTATAATACATTCTCCGTGATGTCACGAGACCGTATAATACATTCTCCATGACGTCACGCGACCGTATAATACATTCT
Organism: Somniosus microcephalus; assembly: GCF_052327205.1. Lineage (NCBI taxonomy): Eukaryota > Metazoa > Chordata > Chondrichthyes > Squaliformes > Somniosidae > Somniosus > Somniosus microcephalus. Next base: position 24,305,591 of record NC_140988.1, read on the forward strand.
CCCTGACGCCACACGACCGTATAATACATTCTCCGTGACCTCACGTGGCCGTATAATACATTCTTCGTGACATCACCAGACCGTATAATACATTCTCCCTGACGTCACGCGGCCGTATAATACATTCTCCGTGATGTCACGAGACCGTATAATACATTCTCCATGACGTCACGCGACCGTATAATACATTCTCCCTGACGCCACACGACCGTATAATACATTCTCCGTGACGTCACGCGGCCGTATAATACATTCTTCGTGACATCACCAGACCGTATAATACATTCTCCGCGACGTCACACGGCCGTATAATACATTCTCCGCGACGTCACACGACCGTATAATACATTCTCCGCGACGTCACACGGCCGTATAATACATTCTCCGCGACGTCACCAGAGCGTATAATACATTCTCTGTGACGTCACGCGACTGTATAATACATTCTCCGCGACGTCACCAGAGCGTATAATACATTCTCTGTGACGTCACGCGACTGTATAATACATTCTCCGCGACGTCACCAGAGTGTATAATATATTCTCCATGATGTCACGTGGCCCTATAATACATCCTCCGCGACGTCACGCGACCGTATAATACATTCTCCGTGACGTCACGCGGCCGTATAATACATTCTCTCTGACGTCACGCGACTGTATAATACATTCTCCGCGACGTCACCAGAGCGTATAATACATTCTCCCTGACATCACGCGGCCGTATAATACATTCTCCGTGACGTCACGCGGCCGTATAATACATTCTCCGTGACGTCACACGACCGTATAATACATTCTCCGTGATGTCACGCGGCCGTAAAATACATTCTCCGCGACGTCACGCGACTGTATAATACATTCTCCGTGACATCACGCAACCGTGTAATACATTCTCCGTGACGTCATGCGACCTTATAATACATTCTCCGCGACGTCACGCGACCTTATAATACATTCTCCGTGACGTCACGCGACCGTATAATACATTCTCTGTGACGTCACCAGATCGTATGTCATCTACGTTGGGTCCAGACTCGGACCCCGCCCCCCCCAATGACATCAAGTCGTGAAGTGCGCCTGCGTGTGGGCAACATTTTCTATCTTTTGAGTCTGAGCTGGGCCGCCAACAACAACGTTACTGTAGCATAGTGGTTATGTTACTGGACTAGTAATCCAAAGGCCTGGACTAATGATCCGGAGATGTGAGTTCACAATCCCACCACGGATTTAAATTCAGTTAACTGAGAAGAAAAAGTGACCGAAGGGGCCATCCGATCCGGCCCGATTGCCTGCCTCCCTTTCGTGGCTATGTTCACGCCCGGTGGCCCTGGAGATGGAGCACGCGGTGTCCGCTGGCACGCTCGAGGCCTTCCGAGACAGGTGGGCGCCGCGGGGACTGGAGTGCATCATCTCCCTGGCCGAATTAAGTTGTTAAGCCTTATTTAACGATTCCTTAAGTTGCAGCTAAGTGGTACACCAAAAGAGAGGGCCGACAACAACAACAACCTGCATTTATATAGTGGCAGGTGGAGAATAGACTGTGCCCACCTGCTGCAGATCGGAGCCGAACCCTGGAGCTTGACCAGAGCGGCTGCTGGGACCTGCTGCCCATCAGCGAGAAACTGACAATCGCCATAGTAACCCATACACACACACAGCACCATTGGTTGTCTGCTCAACTGCTGTGCGCAGCACCACCTTGCGCTTATGTTGTGCCTTCAACGTAAAAAGAAATGTCCCAAGGCACTTCAGAAAGAAACAGAAGAGATTTACTGGAATGGTTCCAAGGATGAGGGAATACAGTTATGCGGGCAGACTGGAGAAGCTGGGGTTGTTCTTGGAGCAGAGAAGGCTAAGAGGAGATTTGATAGAGGTGTTTAAAATCATGAAGGATTTAGATAAAGTCATAAAGTCATAACGGCACAGAAGGAGGCCATTCGGCCCATCAAGTCTGTGCCGGCTCTCTGTAGAGCAATCCAGTCAGTCCCATTCTCCCACTCTATCCCCGTAGCCCTGCAAGTTTATTTCCCCCAAGTGCCTATCCAGTCTCCCCTTGAAAATATTGAGTGTTTCCGCTTCCACCACTTCCATCGGCAGCGAATTCGCTGTGTAAAAAAGCTTTTCCTCACATCCCCCCTGTATCTCTTGCCCAAAGCCTTAAATCTGTGTCCCCTAGTCCTTGTACTATCAACTAGTGGGAACAGCTCTTCCCCATCTAGCCTATCCAAACCGGTCATAATCTTGTACACCTCTATCAAATCACCCCTCAACCTCCTTTGCTCTAATGAAAACAAATCCAGCTTCTCCAACCTGTCCTTGTAGCTAAATAAAGAGAAACCGTTTCCAATGGCTGCAGGGTCGATAACCAGAGGGCACAGATTTAAGGTGATTGGCAAAAGAACCAGAGGCGACATGAGGAAAACTTTTTTATGCAACAAGTGGTTAGGATTTGGAATGCACTGCCTGATAGGGCGGTGGAGGCAGATTCAATAGTAGCCTTTAAAAGGGAATTGGCTAAACACTTGAAGGAGAAAAACATTGCAGGGATATGGGAAAAGAGCGGGGGAGTGGGACTGACTGGATTGCTCTTCGAATTCTGATTCTATGAAACGCAACGAAAATGGGACTGAACCAGGAAGAGTGACCGAAAGCATAGTTGAAGAGGTGGGTTTAGAGGAGGTTTATAAAGAAGGGTGGAGAGGCAAAGGACTTTTCAGAGATTGGGACTCAAGTGGCTGAAAGCTCTGCCACCAATAAGAGGGCATTGGAGTTGAGTCTGGTGATGATGAAGGCATATATAGGGTTCACAGTGGTGTAAGATCTTAGGCAGTGGCAGGCAAAGTTGTGGAGGTGAAAGTAAGTATACGTACTGTTGGAGAGGATGTGGGGTCCGAAGCTCAGCTAGTGGTGGAACTGGACACTGAGGTTGCAGACAGTCTGGTTCAGCCTGAGAGGGAGGCCGAGGAGTGGGACTGGAATCAATGGTAAGGGTCGGGTTGCCAACCCCCCAGGGATTGTCCTGGAGTCTCCAGGAATGGAGGATTAATCTCCAGGACACTGCTGCAAGCAACCCAGGAGGAAAATCACTGGGGCATTAAACAATGTTTTGCTTTTTTTTTCATTATCTTTGAACACTTTCATTTATTAGTTAATAAAAATATTGGAGATGGGAGGAAAAAAAGCTGTTTCACTAATAGCCAAGAATCATCCAATTGGGTAACAAAGGGCTGGATTTTCCCAGCCCCGAGGAGGTGGGTTTGGAGGTGGGACTGCTGGGAAAATGGGAAAAATTGGGAGCGGGTGCCGACCCGCCTCCGAACTATCTTCCCAGGAGGTGGGTCTCCGACTCGCGCAGGGACCCGTCTCCTTCCGGCGGGAAGGGGATTAGAGCCAATTAACTGCCTGTTAACAGGTAGTTAAGAGGCTTTTCCCCATTTTCAGCCTGCTGATGCAGGCTTCCCGACGTCGGGAAACCCCGCCAGGGTCAGCGAGGCGAGCTGTCAGTCTGCTGCAGTGTAAGTGTGCTGCAGAAGACCCACAGCTGCAGAAGTAGTGTGATGGGTGCAATGGTGCACAGGTAAGTATGACAGGTGAGAAAATGTAGTGAGAAATATTTTTATTCTGTTTATATGTATCTGCAGGTGACAAGATTTGATGTTTCTTTGAAGCCTCATCTGATCGGGAGAATTGCCAGATGGCTTCTGCAATCTCACATGCAGCTGTCATCTGTTTTCTCCTAAGGAGAGAGTCATTGGTGAGCGTGGGTGCAAGGGCTCACCTTTGGACAGTGATTGTCAGTGTTTGACAGCACCAACGTGCCTCCTCAGGTAAGATCGCGGCCAAAGAGTCTGTTCCCTTTTCAATTGATCTAGGAAAACCGCATGCCTGGAGGATGGACCAATGGTGGGAGTGAGGCTGGGGTGATTTGAGGCAGGAGGTCATGTGATGAAACATCCAGGAAGACACCCAACCAGAATTGGCAACCCTAGGTAAGGGAGTGGAGTTTGTAACAGGAGCTGGAGAGAAAGGCTTCCGTTTTCCTCATGTTGACATGGAGGAAGCTAAAACTCATCCAAGACTGGATGTTAAACAAGCAGTTTAACAGCAAGGAGACAGCTGAGGCGTTGAGAGAATTGGTGGAGAGGTAGAGCTGCATGTCACCAGCAGAGATGTGGAAATTGGCCCTATGACTGCAGATGTCGCTTGAGGAGCAGCATTTGGATGGGAAAGAGCAGGGGTTAAAGGATGGATCCTTGAGGGTCTGTGGAAGTGACAGTGTGTAGATGTGCAAGAACAACAGGGCAATAATATAGGGTAATTTTTAATATCCCAAGGTAGATTGTAATTAAAGTAATATATGTGGTCAAAATAGGGAATGTTTTTCAGAATGCACCCAAGACTGTTTTCTAGATCAGTATTTTTCTAGCTGAATAAGGAAGGAAGCATTTTCTGATCTAGTTCTAGGAAATAAAGTGGGACAAATAACTAATGTGAGAGTAGGAGAACAATTGGGAAATAGTGACCTTTAAGTTCAATATAGGAATAGAAAAAGACAGCAAAGAGTCAAAGATACTGGTACTGGAAAAAGGCAAAGTTCAGCCAGATAAAATGGGAACTGGCCCAAACTAACTAGGTAGTAAAGTTAACAAATGCGAGATGGATAGAGTACAAAATAAATATATTTCCTGTAAGGTGAAAAGGAAGCACAAATAATAGAATTCCAAGGATAAATAGAAAGATTAAAACTGAACTGAAAATTAACCGGGAGGCATGAAATTACAGTTAACGATACTAAAGAGAATCATGAGGAATATAGAGAGCGTACTGGATAGGTGAAAAGGGAATGTTTTTAAATGGGAATATGAAAAAAGACTTGCAGATAAAAAAAGGAAATAGTAAGGGCTTTTCTAAGTATATTCAAAAGTAAAAGAATATTTAAAGAGGAAGGGTAAAGGAGGAATCTATTTGTAGAGGATGCAGGTATGACAAAGATATAATGGCCCGGAATTTGCAGTCAGCGGCGAAGTGACAGCGCTCTAGTGATCTCTGTGGCGTGAATTTCCCCTCTCCCGACATTAGTTTGAATCTGGCGCCAAATCAAGCAAATCTCCAGCGCCCAGCAATAGTGATGTCATTAAGCAGGCTAAGCAGCCAATCATGTTGAAGAATTCTCACAGATAGCAAACCAGGAAGTAAAATGCGCAGATTATAATTTACTTTTTATAAATTTTACAGAGAGCGAAGTAAAGATTGGGACATACACATAGAATTAAGATAGAAGATGAAATATCATAATCAAACTTTCTTAAAAACCATGTAATTCTTATCATATTAATGGAAAATTTTTGACAGTCAACAAATATAAAATTAGTTTTTCAGTGCCAGAACAGTTGTTCAGCAGTCAATACACTGTTAAAAACCCAGTTACACCTCTTTTAACAAGGCTTAACTTTTTTGTGGGTGGGGGGTGCGTGGTGGGGGGGGCGAGGGGTTAACAGCAATATTCCAGCGTAAAAGGGGAAGTTTTCATCAGGAACTATGGGCGCGATCTTGCCAGCCCTGGGGAGGCGGGTTTGGATCCGGGACTGCCGGGAAAATGGCAGGCTCTGGGGGCGGGTGTCCATCCCGCCCCCAACCTACCTCCGTGCCATCTTCCCGGGAGGTGGGTAGCCGACCCGCACCGGGTCTCATCTCCTGGAGGCGGGAAGGGGATTAAAGCCACTTGAGGAATATCCCCATTTTACCCACACAAGTGCAGGCTTCCTGAAGGCTGCGAACCCCACCAGCGTAACCGAGGTGAGCAGTGGGTCTGCGGGGGTCGGAGGGGTGCAAAAGTGCACTGTGAAGGTAAGTGATGGGTGCAAGTGTGGAGAGGTAAGTATGTGAGATGAGTGGAAAGTGATAGAAAATGTTTACTTAACTTTGTTTCTTCCTGCAGGCTTCAACAGTTGGGGATGCAGAGACTCTCGCATCTCACCGGCAGAGATGACAGATGGCTGCTGCATTCTCCAATTCAACAACCATCTAATTTCTGCTCACAAAAGAGGTTTGATGAGTCTTGAATACAAGGACTCATCAAACAACATAGAATGTCAGTGTTTGACAGCTTCACAGAGCTGTCAAACGATGACAATTCATCTGTCAAAAATTTTTGTAACTGTAACTGGCTTCCCCTTAATTGGCCTTCTAAGCCCGCTTGGTGGGCTTAACAAGGTTAATCAAGGGAAAATAGCGTGGGTTGGCCAGAAATTGATGGAGGCGGGACTAAAACCCGACAAACAGCAGTCCCGCCTACAACGCGCCCCCATTGACAAAATCACCCCCATTATTTCAGTGTGTTTTTGTCATCTGATGTGATTTGAATTGTTTGTGAGCTCCGGGGAGTTCCACAGCGCAACCTGTGGAGAAGCGTAGGGTGCGATCTTACCTTTTGGTGCGAGTTGGGAGCGGGTCATCTGCCTTCCGGGTTCTGATCCCGCCGCCAATGACGCCCGATGCATAGACGTAATTTTATGTCAATTGGCCTTGTGAAGCCTGCCCTGCGGACTTGCCGGCCGATTAAGAGAAAACCAGTGTCAGATGACATCAGGTGATGATGCGTCATCTGCCGGTTTTCTTAAAGGGGACACGCACATTTTTCTTTGACAGATGATTTTTCAGTGTTTTGACAGCATTGAGGTGCTACAAACACTGCCAATCACTGTACAAAGGTGAGCCCTTGCGCCCAGGCTCCCCAGTGACTCTCTCCTTAGGATAAAACAGATGGCAGCTGCAGGTGAGGTTACAGAAGTGATCTGTCACTGGTGAGAGAGGTTCTCCCAATGAGGTGGGACTACATAAACACCTTAAACCTTGTTACCTACAGAAAAGTCTAAATACATTAAAAATGATTTTCCCAACATTTTCTTACCTCTGAAACTCACCAGTGTACCATTGGATCCCTCACACCACTTCTGCAGCTGTCATCAATGCACAAACCTTACAGTAGACCCACAGCACACCACACTTACCCTGGCGTGGTGTCCTGACGTTGGGAAGCCCACAGTCTACCTGTCAAAATTGAAGAAAGCCTCTTAACTGCCCGTTAACTACCTGTTAATAGGCAGTTAAGTGCCTATAATCCTCTTCCCGCCACTAGGTCCCCGCGCAAATTGGGGACCCGACACTTGGGAAGATTATACGGAGGCGGGTTGACAGCAGGTTCGGGACCCGCTGTCAATCTTTGCAATTTTGCCAGCAGTCCCGCCTCCAAACCTGCCCCCTGATCGCCGGCAAAATTCCTCCCGTAGATCACTGACAGCAACCTCTGGATTTCTGCGTTTATCTGCGTGCGCAATGACTTCAGAAGTTGTTGTCACTTTCAGAGGAGTAATGACGGCGAACGCTGACAGTTTCGCCGACATTACCACCGCAAAATCCGGGTCATTAAATACATGATGGTGGTGGTAAGCACATAGATGTAGAGGAGCAATGGAGCTAACCCAGTGCCAAAACATCATAAAAGTGGACATAGTTCCTTGGCTAACCCTCAACCCACAGATAACCCTGGTCTCCTAAGAGCCAGCTACCCTGTGATTGTTCTTCAAATAGTGTGGCACCATGGACTGCTGTACAATGAAGGCATCTTAGCTGCTTCCTAGATAATGGCTGTTGACGTGTTTCTTCTTTGGTCAGCTGCCACCTAAACATTAATTGAATACAAACCCTTTCTGTTCATGAATTCCATGCAGTTGACCTGAAGCTCATTGATGCCCACGTAGGCACCCATGTGTGACTGCATTTGAGGAACACTGCCACCCAGTGAAACCTGCACACCTTTTCCACAGGAGAACTGCCCCTTGCAAACATAGCAGTTGTCAATCTCCAGAATGCCTGATAATGGAAGGTGTCTCCGATATTGCCTTGAAATGATATGGTGACATGTAAGCTTCATGCTGTGGTAACTTTCACTTCAATGAGAAATGTCCCTGATCCCATGGCTGTGTATAGACCATGGAGCAGCCGGTGGCACAATTCTGTGGCGGTCTGTCTTGTGAATTAGTTAAGGGTATCGGGAATATGGTACAATGGTGGGTAAATGGAGTTGAGGTACAGATCAACCAAGATCTAATTGAATGTCGAAACAGGCTCAAAGGGGTGAATGGCTTAATCCTGTAAGATTATTATGGATTTGTCGGTTTTTAGAATATTTGCTTTACTATCTTATAATCATCAGTATCTTATAATCATCAGTAATGGATTTATAATCGTGTGTAAAAATTAAATATAAAAGTCTGTAATCGTCAACAGTATGCAATGGTAACTTGAATTATGTATAACATGTAACCCTTTCTCTTATGCTTAAAAGTCTGTGAGTAACCAGACAACCTGGGGTGAGAAAGAGGATTGCTATAGTTGAATAGTGAGGCTGTGGGTGAAAGTTGGATATTAGCCAACAGTAAGAATGAGACATAGTACAGCTAGCCTGGGAACCAAAGTTAGCTGCAGTTACCATTGTGTTGGAATGTTACAACATCCGCAGTGAATTATAAAAACAAAGGCCGTTTGCAAGGGCCGTATCTCAAATTATGGAGACATAATCCTTTTGTATTGCTATAACTACCCCAGATATGAGTCTTGATGGTCAAAAACAGATGATGTAAGAGTGTCATAAGACTAAAAACCTGCATAAACCAGGGTGCTACGAACGTGGCATCTTTATGATTGGATTTTGGGTTTGGGTGTCAGCCAGTGATTTCAGAAGTAGAAGATTTCAGGGACACAGAAGAAGATTTCAGGAAGAATCAAGGAGACACCCGGGAGACGAGGAGAGATGAGAGACAAGAGACACAGGGTGCAGCTTATTCATGGTTGCGGCTTCTACCCAGAGGATAAGTGGCAAAATAAGTCTCAATTATACTCTGTAAACTGCTGCTCGAATACTGTAATGTATTACATCTTGCTTGTGCTGAATAAAGTTAAATCACTGTCCCCAATACGGGTCAGCCTCGAATCATTTGGAAACAGGGTCCCTCTAGGACTTTATAATCCTGTACCTATGTTTCTGTGTGAATGGGAAGTGGCAAAAATAGGACTCTGACAGTTACAATTTGGGCCTTGCTCTCCCTTCTACTACGCTGCATTAAAAAATTAAACAGTGCAGCCTGGCTCCCTGCTCTTCACAAAGGGGACAGAGAGAGAAAGATCAGGGAACAGGTAGAGAGAAATTGGGCAAGGAGAGACTGAGGCACAGGAGAGAAAGGTCAGGTGACAGATCGGGGAGATTGGGAGTTTGTGTAAGGCAGATAAGTGAGAGAAAAGAGGTTGTGGAAGAAAAAGAGTCCGTGACAATGAGGAAGACAAAGATCAGGTGAGTTGAGAACTCACTGTGAGAAACTTCACGGAAGATCTACTAGCGTATTATTAAAAATCTTGCATGTGGTGTACATTTTCTGTGTGACAATTTTGAGTCACGCTTTTTAAGTCTACATTTAAAATTGGATTTGTTTATGTAAACATATATAATGGAGGAAAAAAATCCCCAAGGAACATGTCAACATTTATAAAGGAACAACTTCCATAAAATTGTGAATATTTGTTTATTGATGAACCAGTTGAATCGTGCAGAATGTTTTTGGAAAAAAAATCATCCACCATTTTTTCTCAGTAGCTCAGAAACAGAAATTTCCAAAATAAGGGGCAGGATTTTCATTGGGCTGTGGAGGCGGGATTGGAGGCGTGTGGGGGGTTAAAATCCCAAAATCGGGGGGCACAAACCCATCCCGCCCCCAACCTGCCTCCATGCCAGTTTCAAAAGAGGCGGGTACCCGACCCGCACTGGGACCCGCCTCCCCGAGGCGGGAAGGGGATTAGTGCCAATTAACTGCCTGTTAACAGGTAGTTAACAGGCAGTTTTTAGCCTAATCCCCATTTTCAAAAGGTCTTGACAGATGAAATATCAATCTATGACGTCACCTGTTGCTGGGTGGCCCTTAATTGGCCTGCTGAGCCCGCTGGGTGGGCTCAACAAGGTCAATCAAGTCAAAATCACGTGGGTTGGCTAGAACTCGATGGAGGCGGGAGTACAACCCTGAAAGTTGTAGTCCCGCCTCCTACCCGCCTCCTCAATGAAAATCCAGCCCAAGGTTTTAAACAAAATAAAAAAGTACACATTTTACAATGACATTATTAAATTTAATTATTGAATCATCTTTTGCATCTTCTAATACCTTCATTGAAGTTTTCACTTGAAGGCCTCTGACACTTCCAGAAGTCTGAGCTTCAACTTGATATTCTAGCCCAGACAGGTGGCGCTGTTAGCTAAAGACAAATCCTGCAGTCTGACCATGAGCAGTGTCTGCAAATTCTCACAATTCATCAGTAGCATTTAAGGTAGTAGAACGATTGAATGATTCTCGGTGCTTAACAAAATCTATTTGGTTGTTTTTCAAAATTATTTGAAGAATAGCTAGAGGATTAATTTCAAAAACTTAATTCAGATAAAATTTATGTCGAGCTTTTTTTTAAAAAACAACAGAAGCTGTGTGTGTATTATAAAGAAAGACTGAGTAAAAATAATTCGCTGCCGATCACACATAGAAACATAGAAGATAGGAGCAGGAGTAGGCCATTCGGCCCCTCGAGCCTGCTCCGCCATTCAATGAGATCATGGCTGATCATCCAAATTCAGTACCCTGTTCCTGCCTTCTCTCCATATCGCTTGATCCCTTTAGCCTTAAGAAATATATCCAACTCCTTCTTGAATACATTTAATGAATTGGCCTCTACTGCCTTCTTTGGTAGAGAATTCCACAGGTTCACCTGGGTGAAAAAATTCCTCCTCATCTCAGCCCGAAATGACTTACCCCTTATCCTTAGACTGTGACCCCTGGTTCTGGACTCCCCGACCATTGGGAACATCCTTCCAGCATCTAGTCTGTCTAGTCCTGTTAGAATTTTTTACTAGTGTCCAATTATAAATACCCTAACAAACTTCCGAAAGCATATTAAGCTGAGAGAGACACGAGGGGGGAGGCTGGGGGGAAATTGGTCCTTGTTGCGCTCGTCGACCCACTTCCAACTTTGCTGCTGGCTCGGCTCTTTCCCTGGCCTTTGCTTCTAATTTTTTTAAAAACCTTCTACGGTTCCTGCTTGCCTCAGTTCCTATGTCAGCCGTGGCTCAGTGGTAGCATGTTCACCTGCTGAGTCAGAAGGCTGTGGGTTCAAGTCCCACTCCAGAGACTTGAGCACATAATCTAGGCTGACACTCCAATGCAGTACTGAGGGAGTTCTGCACTGTCGGAGATGCTGTTTTTCAGATGAGACATTAAACCCTCTCAGGTAGACATAAAAGATCCCATGGCACTATTTTGAAGAAGAACAGGTGGGTTCTCACTGACCAATCTTTATCCCTCTTTATCTGATTGCCGTTTGTGGGAGCTTGCTGTGTGCAAATTGGCTGCTGCATTTCCTACATTACAACATTGACTACACTACAAAAGTAATTGGCTGTAAAGGTCTTTGGGACGTCCTGAGGTTGTGAAAGGTGCTATATAAATGCAAGTTCTGTTGTTTCTTTGTAGATAGTGTACCTCCAGCCTCAATGTAATTTTAAAGAAACATTTCCCCAGTGCCTGTTGGGCCCCCGACCGTTTTGCTAGCTGTTAAGTTTTAATAGAAATCTGGCTCCGCTTTTCCCCCAAGTTGGCCTCAACTCCTGCTGGCTCCCCTCCCACTGTAAATTTTTAAAAAATTCCCATGTCCTGCTGGCCCCACTCCTGCAACAGAGGCACTGCTTCCATTGTTAAATTTAAAAAGGCCCCCTCTGCTCCCGTAGAGTCCGGAGATATCAAAAGCATGGACAAGGGGTTTCAACAGTAGTGGCAATGGGGTAAAAGCAGAGTTGGGCGATAGTGCAAGTTGGAAGTAAGTAATCTTGGAGATTGTAATGTTATCTTATATCATAATATTAAGAGGCTTACGAGTAGATATCATTGAGTACTCTTTATTAGGTCTTGAGTCAGTGCCAGCTCGTGTAGTACTGCCGTATGGCCAAGATGGCTTCCTATTTATCCGACTGCCGTCAAGCAGCTGTCTTTACTACAGCTACCGTCAAGCAGCTGTCTTTAGTAAAGACAGCTACTTGACGGTAGCTGTAGTAAAGACAGCTACAGTTATCTGTACAATGATGAAGTAAGTAGTCTAGGTGATGGATTGTGTATGGGGTTTGAAGTTTAGCCCAGGCTTGAACGGAGCACCGTCTGGTTCAGCCTGAGTGAGCAGCAAGGGAGGGGGATGGAGCCAGGTAAAGGTAGAGCGTTTTTGTCAGGAGCCAAATAAGATGGCTTTGCTTTTCTCAATGCTCATTTGGGGAAACACTTGAGCTCATGTACGACTTGATGTTGGGCAAACAGTCTGACAGCACAGAGATGGTTGCAATACTTACCACACAACATCCTGCAACTGCCAGGGGTGGGCAGTATTTCTGTGGATGCCCTGAGCAAAAGCATGGTACATCTTCATGGGTGGATAATCCATAAAGCGGAGTGTATTAACTGGCTTTATAGGCAGGAAAGTCTGCGATAGCTCTACCTCTCAGCAGTATCTTGTGATTCACTGAGACAGTCATAGCAGGAAGACGGCGCTACATTTCATATAAAGGCAAATACTCCAGGAGAGCATCTCTGTCACAGTTCAGTTTGTGACAGCTGCAAATTACACAAAATCATGAAAATCCTTTTGAATTCTGTGAGAACCGTGGGAAAAATGTGCAACTTAAGAGCACTGCCTCAATGCTATTCTGGTCTCTTGATGGAATGTGACCATTTCTGATGCATTACTTTTTGAACAGATCTGATGTGACCAATGAATTTTGCAATGTGTATTCAGGAAGGGAACTGTGAAGGCAATGTGTGTTTTCTTTGGAAAGAAACTTTATAGGATCGATATGAAAACAAAAAATGCTGAAAATACACAACAGGTCCATCGGCATCATTGAAGAGAAAAGGTAGATTACCCTTTCAGGTGTAGACCCTCTGTCAGAACTGAAAACCGTTTTAGAAGTAATATTCAGTTTGCAGCAGGAGACTAAAATATCATTGAGTGTTCCCAAGCAACTCAGATTTCAGTTCTGATGATAGGTTACACATAAAAACTTTAACCTGTTTTTTCTCATTGCAGATGACGACAGAGCTTCTGTTTACTTCCATGATTTTCTGCTTTTGTTTCAGATTTCCATTTTTTCCTTTATTCTAAACTTTTGCGCTCACCAAGATGAGGGACGTTATTGCTGGAGAATGAACGCTTCTTGTTTCAAGCACCCAGTCACCATCAAGCACTTCCAGGTCAGATATAGCACAACCCGATGCAGAGTAAAGCTTCCTCTACTCTCTCTCAGGAACTTGCCTAAGCTGCAAACTCAGGAGAGCAGTGTTTGTGCCAGTTTGATGTTTTTTCCTTTTCCCACACCATCCAACCTGTGGCTTCTCTGTTTGGGATTGCTAATTAGTGCAGAATTGAGGAGAATTATGTGTAGTAGACTTATGCTAAACAGGAACTGAATTGATACTATCTAAACTAATTTCACATAAGACCTGTTAAGTCTGTGTGTTCCAGTTATGGTTAATATGAATCACTGCACACAGACCACAAGAATAACTTTAACAGGTCTTTACTAGTCGAAGGTCAGGGCTGAACTACCCAGCAAATTACTACACAGCACTTATATACCGGTGTGGTCACCACCGGTATTACCGTATACAGCAGCCAGAGAAAGTAGTACATCTCTTAAGGTGGAACAGGTTTAAGTTCTCTTAAGGTGGAACAAGTTACAAACACCACAATCCTCCCTTTTTAGCTTAACAGTTATATCCCCATTTAACATAACATAATAACATATATACATATACAACTTCATGTAGAAACAGTTCAAAGGTTCAGTCTCTCAGGAGGCCTCCTGATTCGAGTTGGATAACGCCTTTCAGGGGTCTCTGATTCTTGTTGCTGAGGTGACTCCTCTAGTTGGTCTCTTATGTCTTGGACATCATCATCAGGTACATTCACTGCCGAGGTAGATGCGTCAGGTTCACTAACATCTTCCACGGTTGTCTCTGTCGTAGCCATGGGTTCGACCCCTGTTCTCGATTATACCAGTTGGTCAGCATGACGCCGTATTACATTTTTACCAACATCTACCGTGTACATCAGGGGTCCTTGTCTGGCCCGAATTGTTCCGGATTGCCATTTCTCGTTTCCATAGTCCCTGGCCAACACTGGTTGTCCTACCTTGAAACTCCGAGTGGTCTTGTTATTTATATGCTGGAACTGTTTGTTTTCAACTTCCCTCCGCACATTTGGTTTTAACAAGTCCAACCTGGACCGCAACCTCCTGTTATAAAACATCATGGCAGGACTTTGGTTTGTCACTGCATGAGCGGCGTTTCGATATGCCAGTAGAAACTTGTCCACTTTATGTTGTAGTGGAATCTGATCTTCGCTCATGGCCTTTATTGCCTTTTTGAATGTTTGTACAAATCTCTCGGCCAACCCATTTGTAGCCGGATGATATGGGGCAGAGGTATAATGTTTCACCCCATTCTTCTTTAAGAATTTTTGGAATTCTTCTGACACGAACTGTGGTCCGTTGTCGGAACATATTTGTTCTGGCAATCCGTTCCTTGCGAATATCGTTCTTAACACCGCAATTGTCTTTTCTGAAGTAGTGGTAGTCATCTTGATCACTTCTGGCCATTTAGAATGTGCGTCCACCGCAATTAGAAACATGGAGTCCATGAATGGACCAGCAAAGTCAATATGTACGCGTTGCCATGGGGCTGAAGGCCATTCCCATGGATGCAGCGGTGCAATCGGAGGTGCATTTTGCACTTTTTGGCACCCTGAGCAGCTTTTCGTCAGCTCCTCTATCTGTTGGTCGATACCCGGCCACCATACATAAGCCCTAGCAAGGCTTTTCATCTTGACTCCCCCCAGATGACCTTCATGCAGTTCCTTTAGAACTCTTTCCCTTAACTTAGGAGGAATAATCACTCTCGTTCCATACATCAATGTTCCTTGACAGACGGACAGCTGGCCTCGTCTTGCCGAAAATGCCGGTAACAGAGAATCACCATGTGCTGGCCATCCCTTCACTGTCACCTCGTAGACTCGGGACAGTATCGGGTCGTTCCTGGTTTCTCTTTCAATACTTGCATTGGTGACTGGTAAACACTCGATGATGGTCGAGTGAAATAACTCAACAGGGTCAACCTTCGTTGTCTCCTCTTCTTCAGGTAGTGGCAGGCGCGACAGCCCATCAGCATTACCATGCTGCTTTGTACCTTTGAATTCTATCTGATATTGATGTGCCCCTAGGAAAAGGGACCATCTCTGGAGTCTCTGTGCTGTCATCACCGAAACACCCTTCTTAGGGTTAAAAATGGATACCAACGGCTGATGGTCTGTCAGAAGCGTAAACTTTTGGCCCTGCAGGTAATGATTAAACTTCTTTACTCCCCACACAAGGCTGAGAGCCTCCCTATCTATCTGAGCATAGTTGCGCTCAGCGGAGGTCAATGATCTGGATGCGAACGCGACTGGCCTCTCTGTGCCATTTGGCAACTTGTGTGAGAGTACTGCCCCAATACCATATGGAGAAGCATCACAAGCCAAACGAATAGGCAGTGTTGGGTTGAAGTGAGCCAACACTTCCTCTGAGGTTATCAATTCCTTGCTTTTGCGAAAGGCCTTCTTACAGTCCTCGCTCCACTCCCATGGTACTACCTTCTGCAAAAGAGCGTTCAGCGGGTGCAGTACCGTGGATAAATTTGGCAGAAACTTATGGTAATAGTTAATCAATCCTAGGAACGACCTCAACTGAGATACATTAACCGGAGCGGGAGCCTTCACAACCGCTTCGATCTTGTCAGGAGACTTATGAAGTCCCTCCTGGTCAATGACATGGCCACAGTACGAGATCCGCTTCTGAAAGAACTCACATTTCTGCCGATTAACTCGAAGTCCATATTCTTTCAATCTGATGAGCACCAGTTCCAAATTTGTGAGGTGTTCCTCGTCACCATCTCCTGTAATCAGAACATCGTCCAGGTAACATTGTGTGCCTGGAATTCCCTGTAATACCTGCTCCATGGCCCTCTGCCAAATTGCTGGAGCCGATGCCACTCCAAAAACCAGTCTATTATACCGGTACAAGCCTCTATGCGTGTTGATCGTGAGGTACTGGCGTGACTCTTCCTCAACTTCCATCTGTAAGTACGCCTGCGCCAGGTCTATCTTGGTGAAGTGTTTCCCGCCCGACAATGAAGCGAAGATATCCTCAATCCGCGGAAGCGGATACTGCACCGTGTGAAGCACCGGATTAACAGTGATCTTGAAATCTCCACAGATGCGAACCTTCCCTGGTTCTCCCGGCTTGTTGCTCAAAGGACGTTTCATCACGGGAACAATGGGCGTAGCCCACTCACTCCAGTCTACCTTAGACAGTACTCCTGAACATTCTAGCGCTTCCAGCTCCGCTTCCACAGCAGGTCGTATCGCATAGGGTACCGGTCTGGCTTTGAAAAATTTTGGTTGTGCATGTTCTTCAATCTTGATGTTTGCCGTAATTCCTCTCAGTGTTCCCAGTCCCTGCTGGAACACCTCTTTAGCATCGTCCAATATTCTGGACAATCGTTTAGGTTTGACATCTGTTTCCCTGGCATCTACCGTTAGTGCTTTTAAGGAATGCCAGTCCATATTCATTTTTCTAATCCACTCTCATCCCAGTAGTGGTGGACCTCCTTCAGGTAGCACATATAAGTCCATTCCTCGGCTTTCTTTGCCCTTGTGGACCACCTTTACCTCTATCTTTCCGATGGGGTATACTCTTTGCCCCGTGTATGTTTTCAATACAATCTCCGTGTCCCGTAGGGGAATATGTTGGAATAACCTTTTGTAATCTTTCTTATTCATGACCGTCAATGCCGATCCAGTGTCCAATTCCATCTTCACTTGAACTCCTGCTATCTGAAGTGTGACCCAGATAGTTTGTAGGTCAGCTTCATTACTCACATTGTGAATTCTTAGACTACCCAGTTCCTTGCTGTTGGAGTCTGAATCCGAATTCTGTTCATCCGAACTCTTCTCAGCCACCTTATGTACCTTTCTGCACTTTTCCTGCGGTGACTTTTTGTTGCTGGTCTTCTTTCCTGACCTGCATACTTTAGCTATGTGACCAAGCTTGCCACATTTTCTGCATTCCTGATTTTTAAACCAGCATTGGTTCTGATCGTGTGTTGTCTTTCCACAACGATAACATTTCACTGTACCCAAAGCCATTTGGTCTGCGCTGAGTACCGATGACTTCAGCTGCATTTCCGCAGTGCCTCTCGCTGCGGCTTCGTGTGATGCTGCAATAGTGACAGCCTTATCCAGTGTAAGATCATTCTCTTCAAGCAGCCGCTTTTGTGTTCCTTCTTTCGACAATCCACACACGAATTTGTCTCTCAGCGCCTCTGTTAGTCTTTCCCCAAACTGACAGTACTTCGCTAGCTTACGCAGTTCAATTAAATACTCCGTGTTGCTTTCCTCTTTCAGTTGCGTTCTAGCATAAAATTTAAATCGTTCCGCTAACATCAGCGGTGTGGGGTTCAAATGATTCTTTAGGACAGCAACAATATTCGCGAAAGTCTGATCCGCCGGTTTAGCTGGTGATAGAAGATGCTTCAATAGCCCGTATGTCTTCGCACCCATTGAGTTTAGTAAGGTTAGTGCTTTATCCTCATCTGATATCTTATTTGCTTTACAATAAACTTCTATGCGTTCTACATACGTGTCCCAATCTTCAACATCGGCATCGAAATCGTTGATGTTACCACGCTTAGGCATCCTTGCAATCTTCTTGAGAAACAAAAAAAAATTTCTTTTATTTTAAAATGGCGGTTTCCCGCGCTTATCTTCTTCCCCCGCCTACTAAAATGGCGGCTTCCCGCGCTTGTCTTCTTCCCCCGCCTACGAAAATGGCGGCTTCCCGCATTTGCCTTTCTCCCCCGCTGGCTGTAATGGCGATTGCCGTATTGCTGCCGTTCACGCCTCCCCAGCGGTTCTCAATTCGTGCCTCCCAGCCCCTCTTGCAGTCCAGTCCTTTCCACCAGCTGCGGCTGAGTTCTCCGCGTTTTTTTTAAATTTTCTCCCGCGCCTTACGCTGTCCCGGTCGCTGCGCCTCGCGGCCTCGGTAGCTGCCCGGCCTTTTTCACCGGTCGCGGTCGAGCTCTCTCTCGACGCTGTTGCGTCTCCCAGCCCGCTTGCAGCCTGGTCTTTTACACCGGCTGCGTTTGCATTCACCGCGGCTCCCGTGCCTTACGCTGCCCCAGTCTTAGCGCCTCTGGCCCCGACTTCTGTCCGGCTCTTTTCCCCGGCCGTGGTCGAGTTCTCCACCCTTATATCCTTCGTTTTCCCTCCCCTACTCCACAGCCAACGTGGCCGTCTTGCTGCTCGTCGCTGATCGGCTTACCCACCACCGTGGTAGAAGGGATGATCACTGCCTGTCGCTGATGGAAGGCTTCGTGTCAGGATTCTTCCTTTGCTCTTCAGACCCGAGTCTTTTCTCAGCAGGATGATGAGGGCGGATGCCTCTTCTCGACGCCCGTTAAACTGCCTTGGATGTATCTCTGCCGCAGGGTAAGATCCCATTCTCGTCGCCACTGTTAAGTCTGTGTGTTCCAGTTATGGTTAATATGAATCACTGCACACAGACCACAAGAATAACTTTAACAGGTCTTTACTAGTTGAAGGTCAGGGCTGAACTACCCAGCAAATTACTACACAGCACTTATATACCGGTGTGGTCACCACCGGTATTACCGTATACAGCAGCCAGAGAAAGTAGTACATCTCTTAAGGTGGAACAGGTTTAAGTTCTCTTAAGGTGGAACAAGTTACATACACCACAAGACCTTTACAGCCAGAATAGACTTTCATCCCATCAGTTTGGGTTGGATTTGAATCCCGATGCGAGAGGTTACTGTCTAACCAACTGCATCACCTGTGGTGTATGTAACCTGTTCCGCCTTAAGAGAACTACCTTAAGAAATGTACTACTTTCTCTTGGCTGCTGTATACTGTAATACCGGTGGTGACCACACCGGTATATAAGTGTTGTGTAGGGATTTGCTGGGCAGTTCAGCCCTGACCTCCGCTGAACGCAACTATGCTCAGATAGATAGGGAGGCTCTCAGCCTTGTGTGGGGAGTAAAGAAGTTTAATCATTACCTGCAGGGCCAAAAGTTTACGCTTCTGACAGACCACCAGCCGTTGGTATCCATTTTTAACCCTAAGAAGGGTGTTTTGGTGATGACAGCACAGAGACTCCAGAGATGGTCCCTTTTCCTAGGGCACATCAATATCAGATCGAATTCAAAGGTACAAAGCAGCATGGTAATGCTGATGGGCTGTCGCGCCTGCCACTACCTACAGAGGAGGAGGCACCGACGGTTGACCCTGTTGAGTTATTTCACTCGGCCATCATCGAATGTTTACCAGTCACCAATGCAAGTATTGAAAAAGAAACCAGGAATGACCCGACACTGTCCCGGGTCTACGAAGTGACAGTGAAGGGATGGCCAGCACATGGTGATCCACTGTTACCGGCATTCTCAGCAAGACGTGAACAGCTGTCCGTCTGTCAAGGAACATTGATGTATGGAACAAGGGTGATTATTCCTCATAAGTTAAGAGAGAGAGTTCTAAAGGAACTGCATGAAGGTCATCTGGGGGGAGTCAAGATGAAAAGCCTTGCTAGGGCTTATGTGTGGTGGCTGGGTATCGACCAACAGATAGAGGATCTGACGAAAAGCTGCTCAGGGTGCCAAAAAGTGCAAAATGCACCTCCGATTGCACCGCTGCATCCATGGGAATGGCCTTCAACCCCATGGCAACGTGCACATATTGACTTTGCTGGTCCATTCATGGACTCCATGTTTTTAATTGCGGTGGACGCACATTCTAAATGGCCAGAAGTGATTAAGATGACTACCACTACCTCGGAAAAGACGATCGCGGTGCTAAGAACGATATTTGCAAGAAATGGATTGCCAGAACAAATATGTTCAGACAACGGACCGCAGTTCGTGTCAGAAGAATTCCAGAAATTCATGAAGAAGAATGGGGTGAAACATTATACCTCTGCCCCATATCATCCGGCTACAAATGGGTTGGCCGAGAGATTTGTACAAACGTTCAAAAAAGCAATAAAGGCCATGAGCGAAGATCAGATTTCACTACAACACAAGGTGGACAAATTCCTACTGGCATATCGAAACGCCACTCATGCAGTGACAAACCAAAGTCCTGCCATGATGTTCTATAACAGGAGGTTGCGGTCCAGGTTGGACTTGTTAAAACCAAATGTGCGGAGGGAAGTTGAAAACAAACAGTTCCAGCATATAAATAACAAGACCACTCGGAGTTTCGAAATAGGACAACCAGTGTTAGCCCGGGACTATAAAAACGAGAAATGGCAATCTGGAACAATTCGGGCCAGACAAGGACCCCTGATGTACACGGTAAATATTGGTGAAAATGTAATACGGCGTCATGCTGACCAACTGGTAGAATCGAGAACAAGGGTCGAACCCATGGTTACGGCAGAGACAACCGTGGAAGAAGTTAGTGAACCTGAAGCATCTACCTCAGAAGTGAATGTACGTGAGGATGATGTCCAATCCATAAGAGACCAACTAGATGAGTCACCCCAGCAACGAGAATCAGAGACCCCTGAAAGGCGTTATCCAACTCGAATCAGGAGGCCTCCTCAGAGACTGAATCTTTGAACTGTTTTGCATGAAGTTGTATATATATATGTTATTATGTTATGTTAAATGGGGATATAACTGTTACGCTAAAAAGGGAGGATTGTGGTGTATGTAACCTGTTCCACCTTAAGAGAACTACCTTAAGAGATGTACTACTTTCTCTTGGCTGCTGTATACTGTAATACCGGTGGTGACCACACCGGTATATAAGTGTTGTGTAGGGATTTGCTGGGCAGTTCAGCCCTGACCTCCGAATAGTAAAGACCTGTTAAAGTTATTCTTGTGGTCTGTGCCCAGTGATTTATAATAAGCATAACTGGGACACACAGACTTAACATCACCCAGTTCCCTTTATTAGTTTTATAGGATCAATGGTACTTGAGGAAAACAAATGGATGTTTGTTCATCACAAATGTACTAACTAATTGTCAAAACACACTTGTTGAAAGGTAATTGCAAATTAACAGGCAGATGGAACAGTGGTTTGACAAAGTGCAGGGGTTTCAAAGAATAGAAGCTGATGAGTGTTATCCATTTTGTATTTCTTCAGTTCTTGCAAGTATTGATCCTCACCAGTGGCACATGACAGTAAATAAAGGTAAAGAAAAATTGTCTTTTTATCTTTTGATGATGTGGTTTGTAGTTATTGATGAATTTGTGTGGTTAGGCTTGAAGATCAAGATATAGTCTGAAGTGAGACTATTTAGAATTACATATTGCCTATTTAAAATCCTTTTTCATCAATGATATTATAGTAACCTTTGTTTTTAATGACTGAACATTATTTTATAATGATGCCATTTGAAAGTTTTCATATAAGTCAAAAGGGCATCCGACAAAAGGATTGTGAATAGATGTAGCGATGTAAAGTTCCGAAGTCTGAAAGTGATTAAGAACTGCATAGGTCCCTTTGAGAGATTCAGCAGGGTAGGTTAGGATTGAAGACCAGGATATCACTGAAATGCTAAATGAATACTAGAAGGTGATGTTAAGTTGTCAGTAGTGTCAACTACACACCCTCCCAAAATTGATTCCATAGAAGTAAATGAAGATTTAGCTTGGATTAAAGGTCCCGAGGCTGATTGAGCTGTTGGACCTGGTGGCATTTATCTCAAAGTGCTGAAAGAAATGGCAGGTGTAGTATGCCAGCCATTAGCTTATATAGAAACATAGAAGATAGGAGCAGGAGTAGGCCATTTGGCCCCTCAAGCCTGCTCTACCATTTAATAAGATCATGGCTGATCATCCAAATTCAGTACCCTGTCCCTGCTTTCTCCCCATATCCCTTGATCCCTTTAGCCTTAAGAAATATATCCAACTCTTTCTTGAATATATTTAATGAATTGGCCTCAACTGCCCTGTGTGGCAGAGAATTCCACAGGTTCATCACTCTCTGGGTGAAGAAATTCCTCCTCATCTCAGTCCTAAATGACTTACCCCTTATCCTTAGACTGTGACTCCTGGTTCTGGACTCCCCCGCCATTGGGAACACCCTTCCTGCATCTAGTCTGTCTAGTCCTGTTAGAATTTTATAAGTTTCAATGAGATCCCCTCTCATTCTTCTAAACTCTAGCGAATATAAGCCTAATCGACCCAATCTTTCCTCATACGTCATTCCTGCCATCCCAGGTATCAGTCTGGTGAATCTTCACTGCATTCTCTCCATGGCAAGAACATCCTTCCTCAGATAAGGCGACCAAAACTGCACACAGTACTCAAGGTGTGGTCTCACCAAGGCCCTGTACAACTGCAACAAGACATCCTTGCTCTTGTACTCAAATCCTCTTGCTATGAAGGCCAACATACCATTTGCCTTCTTAACCGCCTGCTGCACATGCATGCTTACCTTCAGCGACTGGTGCACAAGGACACCCAGGTCTTGTTGCACTTCCCCTTTTCCCAATCTATTGCCGTTCAGATAATAATGTCTTCCTGTTTTTGCCACTGAAGTGGATAACCTCAGATTTATATTTAACAGGTCTTTGAACTCTGGGATTTTTCCTGTGGGCTTATATGGTTTCAATATTTAAGCAGGGGAATAAATCAGATCCTGGGAATTATACGCCAGTTAGTTGGATGTCAATTATAGGGAAGATCCTGCTAGGCATTATTAGGGATTAATGTATGATCTCCTGGAGAGATCCGCAGTTAGTTGAGAATTATGACAATGCTTTTGGAAACAGAGGTTCTGGCTCACTAATCTGATGGCCTCTTTGAAGAAGTGACAAGGTTAGTGGATGATAGTAGTAGAGCTGATATTGTACACCTTAATTTCCAGAAAATGTCCGATAAAGTGCTACACAGAAGGCTATCGGGTAAGATTTTATCTTATGGAATTGACAGTCAGATATTATAGTAGATAATGAATTGGTTGCATTCTGATCGGGAGAGACATCAATAGAAGTAGCCGTAACTGCCACATCAGGAGTTGGAGTCCCATAGGGATCCAAGTGGGAATGTTGCTCTTCACCACCTTCATAAATGATTTGAATGAGGGTATTAAGGGAATCTTTCACAGATTTGTTGATGACACAAAAATGTGCACAGGATTTGGGAATTTAGATGAAGTAAATAGAGTACAGGCAATTTAGATATTTTGGGGGATTGGGCAGATATCCTTCAATATGGATACATACAATGAGATGCATTTTGGTGTGGATAATTCCAGGTATGCATACCATGCATGGATACACACAGAAGGTTATGGAGCAGGAGAGGAAGATGGGGTCATAGTAATAAAACAGTGAAGGTCCACAAGAATGTCATGAGGCCATTGTGAAAGCAAATAGAGTTTTAGGTTGTATTGCTAGACCAGTACAGTATAAACCAGGACTACAATTATACTTAGGTTGTACTTGGTATGCCTGCATTTAGTGTAGTGTCCACTTTTGGTTTTTATACATGGTGGGAGATATTCAGCCCCTGGAGCGGGTTCAGAGGAAGGTGACCAAAATTATACCCAGTTTTGGCCACTCAGCTATCAGGAGAGGCTCAAGGAATTGGATTCTTTTATTCTTTAGAGAAATTAAAACTAAAGAGGTATTATTGAGGTTTTGAAAATCATGAAGGGCATAGATTGTGTCCAGTTGATCAAGCTATTTGGTTAGATAGGAATGGGAGAGCCAGAAGGCATGAGTATAAAATACATAAGCAAAGAGTTAGGTTAGAGGAACCACTGACCCTTGGAATAAATTACTGAAGCGTCTGGTAAGTATGGATTCTTTGTGGACCTTCAAAAGGGAGCTGGACAGGTTCTTGAGAAAGGAAGCTATTTCAAGTTATAAAAAGTAGTTTGCAGGGTGATTGGAATTGGTAATACTCATGAGCTACAGCAGTCTGATGGAGCGTTGTTTGATTATCTTTGAGTGAAAGAATTTAGCAGAGTTTTCCATAAATTGGACTTCGATTACTTATTTTTTGACAGTTGCTGTACCACTTACACATAAATAATGGCGAGCACCATTAGCCTCACCAAAATCTGGCCCATTAGGACAGGTGACCAAAAGCTTGGTCAAAGTGGTAGGTTTTAAGGGGTGTCTTAAAGGAGGAGAGAGAGGTAGAGAGGCAGAGAGGTTTAGGGAGGGAATTCCAGAGCTTAGGGCCTTGGCAATTGAAGGCAGGGCCACCAATGGTGGAGCGATTTAAATCGGGGATGTGCAAGATGCCAGAATTGGAGGAGTGCAGAGATTTTGGAGGGTTGTAGGGCTGGAGGAGGTTACAGAAATGGTGCCACGATTGTGACGTAAGCTATTAAATGATTGCTGAGTGCTCTTAAAGCGGTATCTTTTTTTAACAAAGTTGGTTGGAGGAGTTGGCATGTTTCACAGACTGGTTATTGGAGTCTTTGGTGCAGGCTTTATGTTTAGGAGCAATCACCCAGCAAACCACCCTTTCAAGTTTTGGATTGCACATGGGATGTAGAGTCAGCTTCAGATTTTCTGCACAATAACACGGTTCTGGTGTCTGAATCAATGCAATGTTTTCCATTTTGTTATTGGCTTCTATATATACTAATTTAGATGCAACAGAATGCATTGAAATGATACTTCAGCCACTTTCATATTTTAATGTTCACCTGATCAGTAATGCGATGTTCTGTCTTATTTCTTCAATGACTGGATTGCTTTTCAATACCCCTATCTAAAACACGACGGATCAAAGACATTTAAACTCCATAAACCCCATCCACCCTGAATGCAGTTAGTAACAAAAAAAAATCAAAGGGGAGATTTTGTAGCTTCTGTGCTTTTAAAAAATTCCACACTTCCCAGGATTTTCTGTCTATTTGAAATGAAGTTGAAATTCCTGACTCATTCAAACTGTTCAGTCTGAAGTATCATAGTCCCTTAGTGTCCTCTATGAGATGAGACCTTTCTATGACAATAAATGGAATATTTTGTTCATGGTTTCTTATTTTTCTTTATCTTTCTTAGACTAAAATAGATTTTAAAATGCCACACTCAAAATGGGCATTGCATATTTATTTAAAAGCAAGCATGTTGATTTTGAGAGATGACTTCTTTGAAGGGACAATGTATTGTTAATACATGAATATTTTTATTGCAAAACTCGTAAAAAAGTGAATGTACCACTGGAAACAATTACTGTAATTCAATCAGAGGCTGCGCATTTCGCAATCCAATGAGGGTCAATTTGAGTTAATGGTGCTTTGAACTACGTGTCCATGGGATGTGTGAAACAGCCCAAACACAGACAGGTATCAACGTGCCTTTGTGCTCTTGATTTGTTGACACTGTTCAATTACCTCTGTCTCACAGACTGATCTTCAAAGCAGGAGCTATTTTTCAAAGGGGTTTATGAGTATAAAAATCCAGCACATTTCATGTATTAGTCTGGCCATGGAAGCGCAGGGATGGAATGCGACTCCCTAAGCATGTGCAAAGGCTGTGTTCTGTTTGTTCTCTGAGGAATAAGCCTGTTATTTCTTTCTGAAAGTATTTTTTATCTCCAGGTCTGCAAGTAAGTTTGGAAAGGATCTGCCTAGTTTGTCTGCTTAACTCTTCACAAAATAGTTCCAGGCTGCTGTTTATTGGAATGATTTTGCTTTTACTGCTTTCTTCTGTAAATAACTATTCATGAATAAGCCTCTTTAATTGGTTAGCTTGTTATGGGTGCCTCCTGTGGCTCATATTATTTGTCTTCTGAAATGACGTGAGATGTAGTGGAATTCCCACGTGATATCCAGTAACAATCTAAAGTTTCATGTGGCACATATTAATTCATTAATAATGTCACTTTTTGGTTCATAGCAAGCAAGGGTTTGCTTATTGAAGGACACTTTTTGCATTGGGAATGAGTGAGCCAAAATAATAACTCCTTTATTTGTCAGCTCCTTTTGACTTGCTATTGATACCCATCACAGGCTAGAAGGAATAAGTATCCCTGTGATTTTTAATTTGTTATTTCTCATAGTACGCAAAGTATAGCTTTCATTTAAAGATTAACTGCTGTTGAACATGAGTAAATTACTTTAACTTACTGCTATTCGTGACATTTATATTTTCAACTGACACTGGTTTTCTCCACTACATAACGCTTTAGCAATTGCTTGCCAGATTTCAACAGTTTAGTTTTATTTTATAATGGACTCTAGGGAATTCTCTTGAACCCAGCAGTGCATTTATATATAGGCTTACACAGTGTCTGGGAAGATCAGTCTGTCAAAGGCCACCTATAGAAATGTGGGAAGAACGGATTTAGGAATCATGCCTTATTTATACTTGCTCCCTAAGCTCTCAATCCTAGTTTTGTTCTGGTTTAGGGAGAGTGAAGTAGAGGATATGGTTAGGAGTTAGCATAAAGGTATCGGGGGTTTAGGGAGGTTTCGGGAATTGATTTTGGGGTGTCTTGTGGAGTCGTGGATATCTACCAGAGAGGTTAGGGAGTATCATGCAATCATGTCTGTGTTTCAAGATTGTGCCCTGTATCAAAAAAGGGCTTAGCAGTGGAGTTGGTCTGTATTTCTTATTCTCTTCACAGTCTGCCTGGACGTAGGATTTGCAAGTGTTTCCTCTTGCTTTCTCTCACTGGAAAGGACAGCTATGCAGGGAGGGTTAGTCCAGCATTCACTGTGGTAGTAAAAACCCCAGAGTAAGACTTCAGTTTCTAAAGTTTTAACTGAGGGCTTTCACTATCACTTTGCATTCTGTTTCAGCCCTGCTGGACAGCAAGAGAAACGAATCACTGGAAAAGTGTACACATGGGAGATGTCCCATGAGATGCCTGACAAATACCGCACAACAACAGCAACTTGTATTTATATAAGCGCCTTTAACGTACTAAAACGTCCCAAGGCGCTGCACGGGAGTATTTTAAGACAAAAAATTTGACACCGAGCCACATAAGGATAAATTAGGGCAGGTGACCAAAAGCTTGGTCAAAGGGGTAGGTTTTAGGGAGCGTCTTAAAGGAGGAAAGAGAGGTAGTGAGGCGGAGAGGTTTAGGCAGGGAATTCCAGAGCTTAGGGCCTAGGCAACAGAAGGCACGGCCACCAATGGTGGAGCAATTATAATCAGGGATGCCCAAGAGAGCAGAATTAGAGGAGCGCAGATATCTCAGGGGGTTGGGGGGCTGAAAGAGATTACAGAGATAGGGAGGGGCGAGGCCATG
The DNA here is from genome assembly GCF_052327205.1 of Somniosus microcephalus. Taxonomy (NCBI): domain Eukaryota; kingdom Metazoa; phylum Chordata; class Chondrichthyes; order Squaliformes; family Somniosidae; genus Somniosus; species Somniosus microcephalus. Next base: position 24,333,006 of record NC_140988.1, read on the forward strand.
GAGGGATTTGAAAACAAGGATGAGAATTTTGAAATCGAGGTGCTGCTTAACCGGGAGCCACATTTGGTAGCCTTGTGCTGTGGAACTGAAAATTACTGACCTTTCTGCCACCAGCTCCTCTAATAAAACACAGGATAGTAGTCAAAGCATTGGGTAATATCTTTGTTTTTGCCAGTTATTGAGTCAGCATGTATTTCCAACAACTCTGGGTGAGCTAATGAGAAAATTGTACAGACGGAAGAAGTGGAGTGTACAGCTCTTTAATGTGACTATTACTACTTGTCCACTCCACCTTCCCTATTATGGAGGTCAGGTTACACTTGGTGTCCCAGTTTGTTATAACTTCTCCAACTCATTGCTTTTTGTATGAGAATGTTACTATTTACAGTCACTTCCAGTAGCAGTCATTACAGTATTTCACAAAATATTCAAGCTTCTTTCCTTGTTTCATCATTTCCTTGTGACAGCAGTCAAAAGTACCGACTTATAGCAGAGCGATTTTATTTTGCAAAGTAGGTTATCCTTTCCTCTGACAGAAATACTTTTCTGTTTGTTTGAAGCCATGTAATTGTAACTTCAAAATTACTCTCAAATTGTAACTGACAATATCAGCCAACCACTGTTTTCCTAAAATTTTTAAATTATTTTTCAGTATTGTAGACAGTCTTTTATTGTTTGTACCAGACCACCGTAGAGATCATTTGGTGCTGCATTTATTGAAATTGTAATCTGAATTTCTGAGCACAGTCCCTGAGCAGACAGTCCCTGTTGTTTACTGTAGAGGGCATACTTCACTCAGACTTATGCTGGAAAAAGTTAGCTCCTCGGGAGCATAGCAAATCATTAACTATTCACTACGCAGTCCAGTAGAAATATATATGCAAAAATATATATGGGAATCTCTGTCTTACTCTCTCTTTCTTTCTCTCATATAATATATGGAGACTCTCTAAAGCAACATTGTTGTTTATAAATGGAAAAAGGCAATGCTCAAAATCATTGACGGAAAATACTATGAGATCCATTGGTCTCCGTGACTAACTTCCTGATATTTAAACTTAACAGGCAAAACTCTGTGTTGGGACCTTCAACTAAAAATATGGGCCTAGAAATTCAGTTGCGTTCGCCAGCCGTTAGCGCCATAAGAGGGGTAGATTTCGAGCGCTAGGCACTTAGCGCCCGGGCGCAGGCCGATCTGCGCCTACGCCCAACTTCAGTTGACATTTAGCGCCGGTGCAAAGTGTTTGCGCCCGCTCAGCTGCGTGCGCAGCTTATGACGTCATTTCGTCGTGCAACGCTGTTTGTGCGCCCCAAACCGGAACTTCAGTGGCGCCCGCCCAATGTGGGCATGGCGCTGTTAAGAACTGTGAAGTGGAACGCAGCAGAGGCCCTGCGGGCCTCGGGGAGCGCTAATTAAAGGGCACTCAGACTGGACTATAAAGGCCAGCCATTTTGCTGCAATGACTTTAGTGCTTTGGATTTCTGGACAGAGACCAAGGAACAGACTTACTGATTTGGGACAACATAGGAGAGGTATTTTTGGCTTCTGGCCAGAGCTTGGAAATTTGACTCATTGTGATTTCACTGTTTGCAAGTATATTATGGGGGCTGCATGGGGTTCCAACCCTCAGTTCCAGCATTATGTGCGAAGGGCTCGCAGACGCTGTGTGAGAGGGGCAGCCATGCCTAGATGCAGAGGGGCCATCAGGCGTCGGCAACGTAGGCCTTACCCACTCAGGGAATACCGGCAGCAGGTGTCCTATCTCACCATGACTGCCGCGCATTGTGTTAAGAGGCTGCGCTTCAGAAGGGAGGTGGTTGCAGAGATCTGCCAGCTGCTTCACAGAGATCTGCGTCCACAGCTGATGTGCAGGACGTCTCTGTCGGTGGAAGTGAAGGTCACGGTGGCTCTGAACTTTTATGCAAGTGGCTCCTTCCAAGCCGCTGCTGGGGACATAGCGAACATCTCCCAGTTCGCCGTGCATCGCTGCATCCGGCAGGTCACCGATGCCCTTTTCGCAAGGAGACACCAATTCATCTCCTTCCCCATGACCCTAGAGAGGCAGGAGCAGCGTGCAGTCGGATTTGCCAGGATCGCCGACTTCCCCATGGTGCAGGGCGCCATTGACTGCACGCATGTGGCTATGCGGGCACCTATCGACAATGCCGAGGATTACCGCAACCGGAAGGGCTACCATTCCCTTAATGTACAGCTGGTGTGTGACCACAGGCAGCGCATCCTAGCTGTCAATGCCCGCTTTCCAGGAAGCAGCCACGATGCATTTATCCTGCGCCAGACTACTGTGGCTGACATGTTCGAGGCACAGCCTCCACCAAGGGGATGGCTTATTGGGGACAAGGGCTACCCTTTGTGTACATGGCTCATGACCCCGCTCCGCGCGCCCAGGACCCCTGCGGAGGAGGCATACAACGAAAGCCATCAAGCCACAAGGAACATCATAGAGCAAACGATTGGCATCCTGAAGCAACGGTTCCGCTGCCTGGATCGATCCGGCGGATCTCTACAGTATTCGCCGGATAGAGTCTCCCAGTTCGTCGTCGTTTGCTGCATGCTGCACAACCTGGCTATCCGCAGGACTCAGGCACTGCCACCTCACGTTGGGCCACCACCTCAGGAGGACGAGCACGAGGACCATGAGGAGGAGGAGGAGGAGGAGGAGTACCAGCCCAGGAGGGAGCCACAAGGTCCAAGGGCCGTCCGCCGGCGGCTTATTGAACGACACTTCTAGGCCCCCTCTCAGGGAATGGCTTGTGGCAATGAACGCACCTGAATGCAGCCGCTCCGCAAGCCCTCAGCCGGTTAACGCAACAACCACTTGAAACATGACACATGGACAAGCTGAATAAATAAAAAGCTTTATTTAACAAACTCAGGGCCCTTCCCACATGAAACACAAAAACAGACAAGACCCCCAAAAAACAGTCAAAAACATATCTCACTCCCACAACCTGCGGAGGAATAACAAAACTTGTCCATCCAATTGGCCTTCATCCTCGGCCTTACCAAGACAAACCCCCCCATACAGAACACAAACACCCCCATCTAAAAAAACATTTGCCTTCATCTTCGGCCTTACCAAAATAAGCCCCCCCCCATACAGAACACAAACACCCCCATATAAAAAAACATCTGGCAACACACTCTACTTGGTGTGCCGAGAGGGCGAGTCCTTGTGCAGGCTTCTCCGGCCCCTGCCCGACCTGCTGCTCCGCCTCAACCTGGGCCCTGTGTGTGTTGCAAGGCTGGGGGAAGGCTCCTGAGGGGCACAATGCGTGACGGAAGATGCCCTTGGGGGTCGGCCTAGACGAGGTCCGGCCCTGGAGGGGCCAGCTGCTGACTGCTGCAGCTGTGGCTGGCCAGCATCAGTCTCTCCAGCAGCTCGTCGCAGCTTTGCTAGGGGAGTGGCAGTGGCGGCTGCAGCAATGGGGGCAAGCTGGCTGATGCCAGGCGCTCGCTGGTCGCCAGAGACACTGGCACTCGGCCGGGCTGGCACTGCAGCAAGCGCAGCAATCTGGTGAAGGCCAGACCGCTGTGCTGCAGCAGCGCGGCGGGTGCCCTGGCGATGCGTCCGTGACACAGCGAGTGTGGCAGAAGTGAGTGCCCGTACTGCCCTGGTCTGTGCCCGCATCAGACCAGCCAGTGTCTGCACGGCACCACTCATGAACTCTCGACTCGCGTCCTGTGCTGCCGCGAGTTGTTCGACACCCCTGGCCTGTGAGTCCCCGAAATCGGCCACACTATGAGCCAGGGACTCAATGGCCTGAGGCAACTGTCCCACAACCCCCATGAACACGATGTGGTGCCGCTCCGAGTCCGCGGACATTTGATCAAGGAGGCGCACCTCCTGGGCGAGGACCGTCTCCGGACTGGAGGCCGGACTCTCCCTCTGGGGAGAAGGCCGCCGAGCTGGCCGACCCTTCCCGCGTGGCTGGACGCCACTGGGCCCAGCAACTGCCCTCCCCTGCAACACTTCCCCCCTCTGGGGAGAAGGCAGCCGTGCTGCCCGACCCTTCCCGCGTGGCTGGACGCCACTGGGCCCATGAGCTACACCCCCCTGCAACACTTGCCCCCTCTGGGGAGAAGGCAGCCGTGCTGCCCGACCCTTCCCGCGTGGCTGGACGCCACTGGGCACAGGAGCTACACCCCCCTGCAACACTTCCCCCTGGCTCTCTTCCAGGCAAGACGTGTCCCCTCCATTGCCATCCCCTGGCGCGGATGAGGGTTCCCCCGATGTGCCGCCTTCCTCTTGGTCCTCGTCGTCCTCCTCTTCCGAGGGACTGACACTTGCAGCTTCAGGGACCTCCTCCTCACCAGCTGAAAGCAGGAAGGCACAAGAGTAGCTTTAGAGTGAGGACAGGGCGTCAGCGAGGGAGGCATGAGTGGTGGCATTATGCGCATTGGTGGGACAGTGGCAAAGGATGTAGATCTGAAGCGCAAGGGGAACGAGAGAGGTCCAAACGGTCATGTCCTTACCATTGGGGCCCAGCACAGGGTCGGCATCTCCAATAGCAACGGGGCCAATCACCCGGGCACGCATGAGTCGAGCCACGCGCTCCTCCAGCTCACTGAGCTCCTGGAACTGGACACGGCCTCCCCCGGTGACAGTCCGGCTCTTCAGATTCTGCGCCAGCTTGGCCTGCAAGAGAAAGGACGGCCTCTAAGTACAGTGTGGTGCCCTGTTGTTGTGTGCACTGCCTCCCATGGTGGAATAGCTTGGCCAGTGTGGTGCCCTGTTGTTGTGTGCACTGCCTCCCATGGTCGAATAGCTTGGCCAGTGTGTCAAGTGCAGAAAGTGCTATTGATGATCATGCCAGTGCCATAGCTGCTGGAGGAGGGCTGGCCATTAGGCCTTTGAGGTCCCTTTGCCCATAATGTGAGGTGCACGTGCAAGGATGAGGAGGACACTGGAAAGCGTACTCACCCTGACCAACCGAGTGAGGTCGTTAAACTTCTTGCGGCATTGGTCACCAGTCCTGGGGACATCGCTGTTGGCTGTGACCCTCTGGGCGATTTCCCTCCAGGCTCTCCTGTACAGCCTCTTGGGAGCCTTCTTGCCACTGTCCGGGCACAAGATATCTCTGTTCTTCTCCAAACCCCTAAGCAGCACCCTCAAAGCATGGGCAGAGAAGCGCTGCACTCGCTCACGGGCCCTCTGCATCGTTGCTGGCGCTATTTCTCTCCAGCAGCAGTGTTTAGGCCTAGCTGGAGGGCTGCAGTATCCAGGGCGTGGCAGCAGACCAAGTCGACCCTTCCCCCTTTAAGGGCTGGCCGGCGTCAGGGTGTCTGCTGTCAATCAAAACATGACCGCACCTGCGCTGCGCCCGGCCTCGGCGGTATGAGTCTGCACCGCCGGCTTAGCGCCTAAAGATAGGGGTGCAACGCCAGTTTTAGCGCTCGCCCAAACTCCTTGGCCAAAGCTACTGAATATCGGCGAAGTGGCCTCCACTTTCCGGCGGGCGCAAACTTTAGCGCCCGCCCGACTTTACCGCCCCAAACGTGGCTAGACTGAATTTCTCGGCCAGTGTCTATAATATTTCTCCACTTTCCACTTAAAGGTAACAAGTCTCAGCTGTGTTGAAAGGATGGATCCCATTTGAGATGGTAAAACACTTGCAGCAATAGATTAGCAAAATACTGCGGATGCTGGAAAACTGAAATAACAACAGAAAATGCTGGAAATACTCAGCAGGCCAGGCAGCATCCGTGGAGAGAGAAACAGAGTTAATGTTTCAGGTCTGGGACCCTTCATCAGAACTGGAAAAAGCTGGAGATGTAACAGATATTAAGCAGGTGCAGGGACAGAGGGGGGGGGGCGTGATTTAGGAAGGGAGGAAGGAATTGAAAGAATATACTGTGCTTATCTAAGATGCAGGAAAGATATAGGCCTAGAAATTCAGTTGTTTGCGCCAGCCGTTAGCGCCAGAAAAGGGTATATTTCCGGCGCTAGCCACTTAGCGCCCGGGCGCCGCCGGATCTGCGCCTACGCCGAAATTCAGTTGGGATTTAGCGCCGGCGCAAAGTGTTAGCGCCCGCTCAGCTGCGCGCGCATCTTATGACGTCATTTGAGTGTGCAACGCCGTTTGTGCGCCCCAAACCGGAAATTCAGTGGCGCCCGCCCAATGTGGGCGTGGCGCTGTTAAGAACTGTGAAGTGGAACTCAACAGAGGCCCTGTGGGATTCGGGGAGCGCTAATTAAAGGGCACATCCACTCACCCATAAAGGCCAGCCATTTCGCTGCAATGACTTTACTGCTTTGGATTTCTGGACAGAGAGCAAGGCACAGAGATTTCTGATTTCAGACAACATAGGAGAGGTATTTTTGGCTTCTAGCCAGTGCTTTGACATTTGCATCCTTGTGATTTGGCTGTTTGGAACTTTATAATGGGGGCTGTATGGGGTGCCAACCCTCAGTTGCAGCATTTTGTGCGAAGGGCTCGCAGACGCTGTGACAGAGGGCCAGCCATGCCTAGACGCAGAGGGGCCATCAGGCGTCGCCAACGTAGGCCTTACCCAGTCAGGCAATACCGGCAGCAGGTGTCCCATCTCACCATGACTGCGGCGCATTGTGTGAAGAGGCTGCGCTTCAGGAGGGAGGTGGTTGCAGAGATCTGCCAGCTGCTTCACGCAGATTTGCGGCCACAGCTCATGTGCAGGACACCTCTCTCGGTGGAAGTGAAGGTCACGGTGGCTCTCAGCTTTTATGCAAGCGGCTCGTTCCAAGCCGCTGCTGCGGACATAGCGAACATCTCCCAGTTCGCCGCGCATCGTTGCATCCGGCAGGTCACCGATGCACTTTACGCGAGGAGAGACCAATTCATCTCCTTCCCCATGACCCAACACAAGCAGGAGCAGCGTGCAGTCGGATTTGGCAGGATCGCGGGCTTCCCCATGGTGCAGGGCGCCATTGACTGCACGCATGTGGCTATGCGGGCACCTATCCACAATGCCGAGCATTACCGCAACCGCAAGGGCTACCATTCCCTAAATGTGCAGCTGTCAATGCCCGCTTCCCAGGAAGCAGCCACGATGCATTTATCCTGCGCCAGACTACTGTGGCTGACATGTTCGAGGCACAGCCTCCACCAAGGGGATGGCTTATCGGGGACAAGGGCTACCCTTTGTGTACATGGCTCATGACCCCGCTCCGCGCGCCCACGACCCCAGCGGAGGTGGCATACAACGAAAGCCATCAAGCCACAAGGAACCTAATAGAGCAAACGATAGGCGTCCTCAAGCAACGGTTCCGCTGCCTGGATCGTTCCGGAGGAGCTCTTCAGTATTCGCCGGATAGAGTCTCCCAGTTCGTCGTCGTGTGCTGCATGCTCCACAACCTAGCGATCCGCAGGACTCAGGCACTGCCACCTGACATTGCCCCACCACCTCAAGAGGATGAGCTGGAGGACCATGAGGAGGAGGAGCAGCCTAGGAGGGAGCGACAAGGTCCAAGGGCCGTCCGCCGGTGGCTTATTGCTCGACACTTCTAGGCCCCCTGTCAGGGAATGGCCTGGGCCAATGAACGCAGCTGAAGGCAGCCGCTCCGCAAGCCCTCAGCCGCTTAACCCAACAACCAGTTGAAACATGACACCTGCACATGGTGAAAAAATAAAAATCTTTATTTCACAAACTCAGGGCCCTTCCCACATGGAACAGCAAAACAGAGAAGACCTCCAAAAAACAGTCGAAAACTTCTGTCACTCCCAAAACCTGGGGAGCACTAACAAAACTTCCACATGCAAATGGCCTTCCTCACCGGCCTTACAAAAAAACGCCCCCCCCCCAACACAAACACCCCCATAAAAACAAACAAGATAATGCCCCCCAGAACAGAAGCCCCCGCATGACCAAAACCCGTGCTCGCCACACTCTACTCGGCGTGCCGAGAGGGCGAGTCCTTAGAGAGCGTTCTCTTGCCCCGGCCCGACCTGCAGCTGCGCCTCAAGCTGGGCCCTGAGGCTGGGGCAAGGCTGGGGGGAAGGCTCATCAGGGCGACAATGCGTCTCGCCAGATGCCCTTGGGGGTCGCCCTACACGAGGGCCGGCCCGGGAGGGGCCGGCTGGTGGCTGCTGCAGCTGTGGGTGGCCATCTTCAGTTCCTGCAGCAGCTCGTCGCACCCTGGCTGGGGGAGTGGCAGTGTCGCCTGCACCAATGGGGACAAGCTGGCTGATGGCAGGCGCGCGCTTCTCGCCAGAGACACTGGCACTCGGCCGGCCTGGCAGGGGAGCAAGCGCACCAATGTGTTGGCCGCCAGACCGCTGTGCTGCAGCAGGGTGGCGGCTCGCCTGGCGACGCCTCCGCGCCAGTGCGAGGGTGGCAGAAGTTAGTGCCCCAACTGCCCTGGCATGTGCCCGCAGCTGCTGTGCCAGTGTCTGCCCAGCACCTCTCATGTGGCGACTGGCGTGCTGCGCTGCGGCGAGTTGCTGCACCCCCCTGTCGTGCGCTGCCACAAGTAGGTCCACCCCCCTGTCGTGCACTGCCACAAGTAGGTCCACCCCCCTGGCGTGCGCTGCCGCGAATTGTTCCAGGCCCCTGGCCTGTGATTCGGCGAAAGCCACCACACTATGTGCCAGGCTCTCCATGGCGCGAGGCATCTGCTCCACCACCTGCATAAACTCCACGTGGCGCCGCTCCGACGCCACCGACATGTCGTGCAGGAGGCGCACCTCCTGGGCGACGTCCGACTCCGGACTGGAGGGCGGTCTCGCCCTCTGGGCAGAAGGCTGGCGTGGCGCCGGACCCTTGCCGCATTCGGCCACCCTACTGGGACCAGGTTCTCCCCTCCCCTCCACCACCTGCCCCCTCTGGGCAGAAGGGCGGCGTGGTGCCGGACCCTTCCCGCGTGCGTCGACGCCACTGGTACCAGGTTCTGGCCTCCCCTCCACCGCCTCCCCCCTCTGGCCAGAAGGCTGCCCTGCTGCCGGGCCCTTGCCGTGTGCGTCCACGCCACTGGTACCAGGTTCTGGCCTCCCCTCCACCGCCTCCCCCCGGCTCTCCTGCATGCCAGACGTCTCCCCTCCATTGCCATCTGCTGGCGCGGAGGAGGGTTCCCCGGATGTGCCGCCTTCCTCCTGGTCCTCCACGTCCTCCTCCTCCGAGGGCCTGGCTCTCTGTGCTTCAGGGAGCACCTCCTCCTCAGCAGCTGAAAGCAGGAAGGCACAAGTGTAGCTTTAGAGTGAGGACAGGCCGACAGCCAGGGAGGCCGCAGTGGTGCATTATGCGCATTTTGCGGTCAGTGGGGAAGGATGTACATCTGATGCGCGAGGGCAAGGAGAGAGGTGCACCCGGTCATGTCCTTACCAGTGGGTTCCAGTACAGGGTCCGCATCGCCGATCACGACAGGGCCTGTCACCCGGGCACGCAGGAGTCGTGCCACCCTCTCCTCCAGATCAGTCAGCTCCTGGTAGTCAGGACGCCCTCCACCAGTCGCTACCTGGCTCCTGGCATTCCTCGCCAGCTTGGCCTGCAAGAGAAAGGAGGGCCTCTAAGTACAGTGTGGTGCCCTGCTGCTGTGTGTGTGGCCTCCCATGGTTGAATAGCTTGGACAGTGTGCTGCCCTGTTGCTGTGTGGGAGCCCTCCCATGGTTGAATAGCTTGGACAGTGTGCTGCCCTGTTGCTGTGTGGGAGCCCTCCCATGGCTGAATAGCTTGGACAGTGTGCTGCCCTGTTGCTGTGTGGGAGCCCTCCCATGGCTGAGTAGCTTGGACAGTGTGATAAGTGCAGAAAGAGCTTTGATTAACATGCAAGTGCCATTGCAGCGGGAGGAGGGCTGGGCATTAGGCCTTTGATGTCCCTTTGGCCCTAATGGGAGGTGCACATGCAAGGATGAGGGGGACAGTGGAAAGGGTACTCACCTTCACCATCCGACTGAGGTCATTGAATTTCTTGCGGCACTGGTCCGCACTCCTGGGAACATCGCAGTTGGATGAGACCCTGCGGGCAATTCTGCTCCAGGCGTTCCTGAACTGGCTCCTGGGAGCCTTCCTGCCACTAGCCGGGCACACAATCCGTCTTTTCTTGTGTACCCCATGGATGAGCACACTCAGCGCATGCTCAGAGAAGCGCTGTGCTCTGTCACGGGCCCTCTCCATTCCTCCAGGCGCTGTTTTGGCACACCACCAGTGCTGAGGCCTAGTTGCAGCGCTACAGCATGCAGGGCGTGGCAGCAGTCAAAGTTGACCCTTCCCCCTTTAAGAGCTGGCCGGCGTCAGGGTGTCTGCTGACACTCAACACATGACCGCACCTGCGCTGCGCCCGGAATCGGCGATATCAAGCCGCATCGCCGGATTAGCGCCTGAACACAGCATTGCAGCGCCAGTTTCAGCGCTCGGCCAGAATCTGGTCCAACTTCACTGAATTTCGGCGAGTTGGCCTGCAGTTTCCGGCGGGCGCTAAATTTACCGAGCGCCCGACTTTAGCGCCCCAAAACTGTGCAAACTGAATTTCTAGGCCATAATGTTGCAAATGGGAATGGCAAAATCATACAGCATGAAAAATATGGGCAGGGATCATTATCTGAAATTGTTGAACTCGATGTTGAGTCCGGCAGGCTGTAAAGTGCCCAATTGAAAGATGAGGTGCTGTTCCTCGAGCTTACGTTGAGCTTCATTGGAACAATGCAATAGACCGACGACAGAGAGATCAGAGTGGGAGTGAAGCGGAGAATTAAAGTGACAGGCGAGGAAGTTCAGGGTCACCCTTACGGACTGAACGGAGGTATTTCATTGCTAACTGCCGACGTGACATTGGCGGTCTCAATTTCTCTGCTCCCCTCTCTCACTCCAACCTACCTCCCTCTGAACTTGCAGCACTCCGTTCTCTCCGATCCAACCCTAACATTATCATTAAACCTGCTGATAAGGGTGGTGCTGTTGTTGTTTGGCGAACTGACCTCTACCGTGCGGAAGCTGAACGGCAACTCTCCAACACCTCCTCCTACCTCCCCCTGGACCATGACCCCACTACCAAACATCAAGCCATTGTTTCCAAGACTGTCACTGACCTCATCTCCTCTGGAGATCTTCCCTCCATGGCCACCAACCTCATAGTCCCCCAACCCTGCACAGCCCGCTCCTACCTCCCTCCCAAGATCCACAAACAGGACTGCCCTGGTAGACCCATCATTTCAGCCTGTTCTTGCCCCATGGAACTTATCTCTTCCTATCACGACTCTATTTTTTCTCCCCTTGTCCAGTCTCTTCCCACCTACATTCGCGACTCTTCCAACGCCCTCTGCCACTTTAACAGTTTCCAGTTTCCTGGCCCCAACCGTCTCCTTTTCACTATGGACGTCCAATCCCTCTACACCTCCATCCCCCACCAGGATGGCCTTCGGGTGCTCCGTTTCTTCCTTGAACAGAGGCCCGACCAGTCCCCATCCACCACGACCCTCCTCCGCCTGGCTGAACTTGTTCTCACATTGAACAACTTCTCCTCTGACTCCACTCATTTCCTCCAAATTAAAGGTGTTGCTATGGGAACCCACATGGGCCTTAGCTATGCCTGCCTTTTCGTGGGATATGTGGAATACTCTTTGTTCCAGTCCTACTCAGGTCCCCTTCCTCACCTCTTTTTCCGGTACATCGATGATTGTATCGGTGTCGTTTCCTGCTCTCGCCCTGAACTAGATAAGTTCATTCACTTTACTTCCAATTTCCACCCTTCCCTCACCTTCACATGGTCCATCTCCGGCTCTTCCCTTCCCTTCCTTGACTTCTCCATCTCCATTTCTGGCGATCGGCTTTCGACAAACATCCACTACAAGCCCACTGACTCCCACAGCTACCTGGACTACACTTCCTCCCACCCCGCTTCCTGTAAGGACTCTATTCCATTCTCCCAGTTTCTCCATCTCCGCCGCATCTGTTCTGATGATGCCACCTTCCATACCAGTGCTTCCGACATGTCTTCCTTTTTCCTCAACCGAGGATTCCCCTCTACTGTGGTTGACACGGCCCCTGACTGTGTCCGTTCTATTTCCCGCACTTCTGCTCTCACCCCTTCCCCTCCCTCCCAGAACCACGATAGAGTTCCCCTTGTCCTCACCTTTCACCCCACCAGCCTCCACATTCAACGGATCATCCTCCACCATTTCCGCCACCTCCAATGTGATCCCACCACCAAACACATCTTCCCCTCACCTCCCCTTTCAACATTCCGAAGGGACCGCTTCCTCCGCAACACTCTCGTCCACTCCTCAATCACCCCCAACAGCCCTTCTCCTTCGCCTGGCACCTTCCCATGCAAGCGCAGGAGATGCAACACATGCCCTTTTACCTCCTCCCTTCCCACTGTCCAGGGCCCCAAACACCCCTTCCAGGTGAAACAGCAATTTACTTGTACTTCTTGCAATTTAGTATACTGTATTCACAGCTCACGATGTGGTCTCCTCTACATTGGGGAGACCAAACGCAGTTTGGGCAACCGCTTTGCGGAACACCTTCGTTCAGTCCGTAAGGGTGAACCTGAGCTTCCGGTTGCCTGTCACTTTAATTCTCCGCTTCACTCCCACTCTGATCTCTCTGTTCTCGGCCTATTAGATTGTTCCACTGAAGCTCAACGTAAGCTCGAGGAACAGCACCTCATCTTTCGATTAGGCACTTTACAGCCTTCTGGACTCAACATCGAGTTCAACAATTTCAGATAATAATCCCTGCCCCCATTTTTCATGTATGATTTTGCCATTCGCATTTGCAACATTTTATCTTCCCTGCCTCTTAGATAAGCACAGTATGTTCTTTCAATTCCTTCCTCCCCTCCTAACCGCCACCCCCCCCCCACCCCCTGTCTCTGCACCTGCTTAATATCTGTTACATCTCCAGCTTTTTCCAGTTCTGATGAAGGGTCCCAGACCTGAAACGTTAACTCTGTTTCTCTCTCCACGGATGCTGCCTGGCCTGCTGAGTATTTCCAGCATTTTCTGTTGTTATTGCAGCAATAGATTGTACGGTTCATGCATATTTACCACATATGGATCAGATTTAGGGTTGTCAACTCTGGTTGGAGGCATTCCTGGAGGTTTGATCCCTTGACATTCTGACCACATGACATCTGCCCATGTAGTGCCTGATCACATGATATTTGATCACATGACTTCTATAAATGCTACTGCATTTATGTTTATATTGAGTTCACTGTAGTTGAGTGTTTTTGCTTGTGATTTCATGCCAGCAGCCATTGTGTGACAAGCTCAAAGAGCCAGGAGGCCACCCGTGAGCAGGGAAAGAGGGGAAACCAGGGGTGGGGAGGAGGGGAAACCAGGGGTGGAAGGAACTTTGATTCCACCAGTAACTGATAGTCTATCTGTAACAATAGTAATAGGTAAAATGCCCCGATAGCCTATCTGTAACTAGTAGCAATCCTATAACCCGCTGATATTCACCCTGAACCCATAGCCCGAATCACGCTGCACTGCACAAGGTTTGGTCAGGCTTCCCAGTTGATGCCGTTTTTAACAGGCCTGATCTCTCTCCCTATCTCCTTGGACGCTGGTTTGCACTCCAGTACCACGTGCCGATGACAACTCTGACCTAGAAACCTCAGTCAGAGCTGATCTGTACTTGGGCTTCACACGTCATAACCAGGCGGCACAGACCAACCTCAGCTAAACCGAGAGATCGCACATAGGGCAATGGGCTTGGTGTTTGGGGCTCTTCTCAAAGGGCACATCGTCCTAAACTCAGCTCAGCACCAACATTTCTAAACTACTCCCTGGGCTTAGACGCAATAGAATCATAGAATAGCACAGCACAGAAAGAGACCATTCGACCCAACAAGTCTGCACCGGCTCTTTCAAAAGTTTTCATGGATTTATACAAATGACAGCATCCCAGACCCCGATCTATTTATATTTATATAGACTATATGGTAAATTGACTATGTATAGAACAGTAGGGAGATGGACTATTTATGGAATAGTAGGGAGGTAGACTAATATCCAATAGTAGGTAGATGCATAATTTATAGATCTGTAGGGAGATGGGGGGAAAAATTCAGTTGTTTGCGCCTCCCGTTAGCGCCTTAAGAGGGCGCTAATGGGGCGCAAAGCAACTAGCGCCCGGGCGCGGCAATGTTTGCGCCGCTCGCAAAAGTAACTAGACATTTTGCAGTGGCGCTAAACACTACCGCCATGATCTCCTGTGCCGGCAGATTGTGACGTCAGTCGAGTGCGCAACGCCCCGGTAACGCCCCGGACCAGATATTGAGTGGCGCCCCCTGCCTTACCGCCTGTCGCTAGCAACGACAGGTTGAGGGGAGCGTTTTGCAGCCAGGAAGGGACTGGGGGAGCGTTATTTAAAGGCGACCGCTTCCTGCCTTTTTCTGTTGGTGACATTTTTGCACCACTCATTCAGAGAGAGAGAGCGAGACTTCTGGAGAGATTCAGTGTAAAGGAGTTCTGGGTACTGAGCAGCACTTTGCAGGTTCATTTTGATTTGCCCTTCCTTGTATCGATTTAGAAGAGACTGTGGGGGCTGCACTCTGAGCTCTTTCCCTGGGTCTCTCCATTGTTCTTTCCAGCAGATTTGATGTACACGTCTCTCCAGGCCGAGATTCAAGGCTGCAATGAGCAGGATGTGGATGGAGAGCAAAATCAACCCTCCCCTTTAAGATAAAAACAGAAAATGCTGGAGAAACTCAGCAGGTCAAGCAGCATCTGTGAAGAGAGAAACAGAGTTAACGTTTCAGGTCGATGACCTTTCATCAGAACTCCCCTTTAAGAATTGGCCGGAGCCAGTGTGTCTGTGTTCCATTGCTGACAGACATCACATGAGCTTCGCTAGCGCTCTGAGGGAGCGCCTCGCTCCTAGGCCTTTGCGCCTTAAGACAGGTGTGAAGCACCTGATTTAGCGCTCCGATCACCTCCAGGGGCGATAAAAGTCAAGTTTGCCGTCGGAGGCGATAATTAGCGCCAGGCGCTAAACTTTGCGCACGGCCGATAATGGCGCCCCAACCGGGGCGATACTGAATTTCTCCCCCATAGACTTTATAGAATAGTAGATAGTTGGGCTATTAATAGAACAGTAGGTAGTGGAACTATTTATAGCATAGCTTGCAGATGGACTATTTTCAAAAACGTAGTTAGACAGACTATTACAGAATAGTAGGTAGACGGGCTATTCGATTTAGTAGGTAGAGGGAATATTTATAGAGCAGTCATGGTGCTGGACACTATTGTCGTGCTTGTAATCCTGATTTCCTTCGCTCCGCCATTGGCAGTGGTGCCTTCAGCTGCCAAAGCACTAAGATCTGGAATTCCTTCCCTGAACCTCTCCGCCTCTCTACCTCTCTCTCTCCCTTTAAGATGCTCCTTAAAACCTACCTCTTTGTCCAAGCTTCTGGTCATCTGTCCTCACGTCTCTTTATGTGGCTCGGTGTCAAATGTTTGTCCGATAATCCCTCTTGTGAAGCGCCTTGGAACGTTTTACTACGTTAAAGGCGCTATATAAATTCAAGCTTTTGTTGTTGTACTGTTACAGTATAGGATAAATGCGATCAATACTAAACTGAAACTTAAAAGAGACGCATATGGTAAAACTAGGGCTAACAATACTAAAGAAAATCACGTGGAATGTAGAAAGTGTAGTGGGGAAGTGGAATAGGAGACTAAAACACCTAAAAGTGAATATGAGAAAAGGCTAGCAGCGAATATAAAGGGAAATATTAAGGCTTTTATAAGCATATAAAAGTATAATTAAAGGGAAGGTAGGGCTGCGCAGGGATGAAGTGGGAATTCTAATTATGGAGGATGAAGCTATGGCGGCGATATTAAATAAATATTGTGCATCAGTTTTTGCAAATAATGATAGCTGTGAGAATGTAGGTATACTAGAGGAGGATGTGGAGCAGTAGTCAGAGCTGGTTAAGAAAGACTTGATACTGGATAAAAAAAAGCAGAATTCAAGGCAAATAAGCTAACTTGCCCCTAATGGCATATTTCCTAGGCTGTTGAAGGAAGCCAGGAAGGAGATAGCAGAGGCTGGAGCACAATTTTTCAATCTGCCTTAGGTATGCAAATTATGCCAGGGCAAGAGAGGACTAAATGGGAAACCATTGGCAAGTCAGCCTAATTTCAGTTATGGCCAAATTCCTAGACTCCATTATTCAAGATCAAATTAGTGAGCATTTAGAAATGCATTGGTTAATCAAGGGCAGTCAGCATGGATTATTTTAAGATTGCTACGTTTGACAAATGTTAGGTTTTTTTTAAAGAAATGACTGGATAGAAAAAAGAAATGCTGTGAATATAGAATTCAGAAGGTGTTCGATAAGATGTTTCCTAAAGGGTTGTTATGCCTTTTTTTTATTCGTTCATGGGATGTGGGCATCGCCGGCAAGGCCAGCATTTATTGCCCTTCTCTAATTGCCCTTGAGAAGGTGGTGGTGAGCCGCCTTCTTGAACTGCTGCAGTCCATGTGGTGAAGGTACTCCCACAGTACTGTTAGGGAGGGAGTTCCAGGATTTTGACCCAGTGACGATGAAGGAACAGCGATATATTTCCAAGTCAGAATGGTGTGTGACTTGGAAGGGAACTTGGAGGTGGTGGTGTTCCCATGTGCCTGCTGCCCTTGTCCTTCTACGTGGTAGAGGTCGCAGGTTTGGGAGGTGCTGCCGAAGAAGCCTTGGCAAGTTGCTGCAGTGCTTCTTGTAGATGGTACACATTGCAGCCACGGTATGCCGGTGGAGGAGGGAGTGAATGTTTAAGGTGGTGGATAGGGTGCCAATCAAGCGGGCTGCTTTGTCTTGGATGGTGTCGAGCTACTTGAGCGTCCTACAGGCGTTCTATGTTGATGGCTTATTGCACTACAAAGTTGTGGAGTATGCAGTGGACTAGTGATGTGGGAGATTTTGGCCAGGCTGTATTGTATGGCATCCCCTGATCTGTCTCGGCATTTGAATCTGTTTTAACATGATTATATTGTGTTTCTTTGATGACTCTGTTAGATGCACAACCCAATGATCTCTGTGTGATGCAGAAGTACGTAGCAATTTTAGAGGTAGCATCAACTGCAGGTTATCCTTGGTCTCCTAGGAGCCAACCTTTCACCTTTTTAATAGAAATCAAATAATGGGGGAAGGATGGATTGCCTTTAAATAAAGGAATTGTGATTCCCTGGGAAGTGGATATTCCCCTGCATGATGGCCCTGCAGATGGTCAGCAACAGCTGCATGTTGATGCTGTGCACAGTTAATGTGTGTGGGATCATACAGGGCTACATGGGTACCAGCAATGATGCTCTAGATTTGGGGAATACTGCATACAGTGCCCGCTAATGCTATTTCCAGTTTGCTCGGGTAAAGTGATGAATTTGCAAGCTCTGATAAACCTGCTTAATAGATCTGTGCACTGCAGATTGACTGTGCCAGCTTGATGAATTTTAGCCTGTGCCAGCTTGATGAATTTTAGCCTGCGTACGCATTGTTCCTCAGCCAAGTCCAGGCCTTTGCTTATATATGTGGTTGAGAGGGTAATGGCGGGTAGGCTGGTTCAATCTGATATGTTTCTCCTCTTCTTCCTTCAAAAAGGATCAATTCAGAATGATTTCAATTGGGACAGCCATTGAGTAGATTACTAACAAAAAATAAATGGCACAAAACCTATGCCACACACCCCATTCAGTCTGAATCGATCAAATAAAAAGAACAAGAGCAGCAAAAACCAATTCAAATTACACCTGAAACAGGCTGTCCTTTGAAATTTCATATTCAAAGGCATAGCATAGCAACCTTCACACCCAATTTATATGGCCTAAATTTAGAATTGGTGTACTTCTGATGTAAGGACCAGAGAATGTATTTGATGTCTAAATAGTGTCACTTCTACCATATTATCATATTGTAATTAAATTGCCATCTACTTTGTCGAGGGCTTCCTGTGCCACTCTGTATTTATAAGAACATAATAGAAGGATTCGGCCATAGGGCCCCTCGAGCCTGCTCCGCCATTGAATAAGATCATGGCTGATCATCGACCTCAACTCCACTTTCCCGCCTGATCTCCATATCCCTTTATTCCCCTAGAGTCCAAAAATGTATCTATTTCAGCCTTGAATATACTCAAAGACTCCGCATCCACAGCCCTCTGGAGCAGAGAATTCCAAAGATTCACAACCCTCTTAGTAAAGAAATTCCTCCTCATCTCAGTCTTAAATGACCTACCCCTTATCCTGAGACTATGCCCCCTAGTTCTAGACACTCCAGCCAGGGGAAACAACCTCTCAGCATCTACCCTGTCAATCCCCTTCAGAATCTTGTATGTTTCAATGAGATCACCTCTCATTCTTCTAAACTCCAGAGAGTATAGGTCCATTCTACACAATCTCTCATCATAGGACAGCCCTCTCATCCCAGGAATCAATCTAGTGAACCTTCGTTGCACCGCCTCCAAGGCAAGCATATCCTTCCTTAGGTAAGGAGACCAAAACTGTGCACAGTACTCCAGGTGTGGTCTCACCAAGGCCCTGTACAATTGTAGCAAGACTTCCTTACTCTTATACTCCAACCCCCTTACAATAAAGGCCAACATGCCATTTGCCAAGTGATGTGCATTATGGCCAAAAATGATCTCTGGCTACATTTCTGCTCCATTACACCCTTATTGTGCTCATTTATGAGACACAGTGGAGCTTAAAATAAGGCCTGTTACATCTCTCTTTTAAAACTATGGGGGAAAAATTCGGTATTGCCCCATTTGGGGCGCCATTATCGGCCATGCGCAAAGTTTAGCGCCTGTCGCTAATTATCATCTCCGACAGCAAACTTGGCTTTTATCGCCCCTGGAGGTGATTGGAGCGCTAAATCAGGCGCTTCACACGTGTCTTAAGGCACAAAGGCCGAGGAGTGAGGCGCTACCTCAGAGTGTTGGCGAGGCAAGGAAAGGCAAATCAAAATAAACCTGCATAGTGCTGCTCAGTACTCAAAACTCCTTCACACAGTGTTGAATCTCTCCAGAAGTCTCTCTCTCTCTCTCTGACTGCGTGGTGCAAAAATGTCACCGACAAAAAAAGGCAGGAAGTGGTCGCCTTTAAATAGCGCTCCCCTAGTCCATTTCTGACAGCATAACCCTCCCCTCAACCTGTCGTTGCTAGCGGCAGGCGGTAAGGCAGGGGGCGCCACTCAATATCCAGTCCGGGGTGCTAACGGGGCGTTGCGCACTCGACTGACGTCACAATCTGCCGGCGCAGGAGATCATGGCGGTAGTGTTCAGTGCCGCCGCAAAATGTCTAGTTAATTTCACGAGTGGCGCAAACATCGCCGCGCTCGGCCTCTAGTTGCATTGCGCCCCAATTGGTGCCCTCTTAAGGCACTAACGGGGGACGCAAACAACTGAATTTTTCCCCCTATGTTCTCAGGGAGGTTCTATGTACTCTCTGCATAGACCAGACACGACCATTGGTCACTGCTGGCTCGTACAAATTATGTCAACATGCAATCAGTAGAGCACCACAACCAGCACAGGAACCAGAACCAGCACTAATACCAGAACCAAAGCCAATACCAGAAATCACCACCAGCACAGTTGAACATGCACCAGCATAAATACAATTCACTGCATCACCACCACAACCAAGTATTCAAGGGTGCCAGGTGATATGGTAATGATGCAGAAGGAAGCTCCTGCTGGTTTCCCTTTCCTAGTTCCAAGGAGCTGGAAGTCACAATGGCAGAATAAAGAAGTGGGAAGCAATCTCCTGGACCCTGCTAAAGGGAGAGAATTATGTTGCAAGCACAGATGTGAGAGTAGACAACAATCCTCAATGCAGAAGCACACATATAGTAGCTACATTCTTCCTTGTACAATGATGTGCTCAGTATGCATGGGGTGGTATAGATAGGCATGCAAAGACTTGATAAGTTCCATTACTGCATTGCATGATCTATTAGATTCCTACCTGACAGAAATTTAGGTGATATCGAGTCTGGTTTGCAATTTAATAACTCTTCGTTTAACTGGCATAGGTGCTGAATTACAATCTGCTCTCAATCTTGGTATAGAGGACATGCAGCTCTCAGTGTTGGTTTGACTGACAATGGGGATAGATTGCAGTCTGTGGTGCAAGAAGGATTAACAGGCATTTGGGATATTATTCACGCTGTCACAGGATTACATAGGATTACATAGGATATACAGCACAGAAACAGGCCATTCAGCCCAACCAGTCCATGCCGGCATTTATGCTCCACTCGAGCCTCCTCCCGTCTTTCCTCATCTAAATCTATCAGCATAACCCTCTATTCCCTTCTCCCTCATATGCTTATCTAACCGCCCCTTAAATGCATCTATACTATTCGCTTCAACCACTCCCTGTGGTAGCGAGTTCCACATTCTCACCGCAGAGGAAACGCTTCAAGGACACCCTCAAAGCCTCCTTGAAAAAGTGCAACATCCCCACTGACACCTGGGAATCCCTGGCCCAAGACCGCACAAAGTGGAGGAGAAGCATCTGGGAAGGTGCCGAACACCTCACGTCTCTTCGTCGGGAGCAAGCGGAAGCCAGGCGCAAGCAGCGGAAGGAGCGCACGTCAACCCAAGCACCCCACCCACCCGCCCCTTCAACCACCATCTGCCCCACCTGTGACAGAGACTGTAGGTCCCACATTGGACTCATCAGTCACCTGAGAACTCATTTTTAATGTGGAAGCAAGTCATCCTCGGCTTCGAGGGACTGCCTAAGAAGAAAAAGAAGAGAAGACTAGTTCTTACTAAAGGTCTTCGACCTGAAACGTTAACTCTGTTTCTCTCTCCACGGATGCTGTCTAGCCTGCTGAGTTTTTCCAGTGTTTTCTGTTGTTATTTCGGATTTCCATCATCCGCAGTATTTTGCTATTGAAGAAGAGAAGACTCTCTGGGTAAAGAAGTTTCTTTTGAATTCCCTATTGGATTTCTTGGTGACTGTCTTATATTGATGGCCTCTAGTTTTGCTCTTCCCCACAAGTGGAAACACTATCTACTCTGTCAAAACCTTTCATGATTTTAAAGACCTCTATTAGGTTACCCCTCGGCCTTCCTTTTTCAAGAGAAAAGAGACGCAGCCTGTTCATCCTTTCCTGATAGGTATACCCTCGCATTTCTGCTATCATCCTTGTAAATTTTCTCTGCACCCTCTCCAGTGCCTCTATATCCTTTTTATAATATGGCGACCAGAATTGTACGCAATACTCCCAAGTGTGGTCTAACCAAGGTTCGATACAAGTTTAGCATAACTTCACTGCTCTAGAAATAAACCCTAGAGCTTGGTTTGTTTTTCTTATGGCTTTGTTAACTTGTGTCGCTACTTTTAGTGATTTGTGTATTTGTACTCCGAGATCCCTTTGCTCCTCTACCCCAGTTAGATTCTTATTTTCCAAGTAATATGTGACCTCCCTATTTTTCTTACCAAAATGTAATAGCCCACATTTATCTGTGTTGAATTTCATTTGCCAATTATATGCCCGTTCTGCAAGTTTATTAATGTCCTCCTGTAATTTGTTGCAGTTCTCCTCAGTATTGACTATCCCCCCCCAATTTGGTGTCATCCACAAATTTAGAAATTGTGTTTTTAATTCCAAAGTCTAAATCGTTAATATAAATTGTGAACAACAGTGGCCCCAGCACTGATCCTTGTAAAACACCACTACCCACCTTCTGCCACTGTGAATGGCTACCCTTTACCCCTACTCTCTGCTTTCTGTCTTGCAGCCAGCTTGTTATCCATTCTGTTACTTGTCCCCTGACTCCGCACTCCCTGACCTTATTCATTAGTCTATTATGCTGTACCTTATCGAAGGCCATTGGAAAATCTAGATAAATTACATCTACTACATTACCCTTTGTCTACTCTCTCTGTTACCTCTTCAAAAAATTCAATGAGGTTGGCCAAGCACATCTTTCCCTTCTGAAATCCATGCTGACTATTTATCATTATATTTTTGGTTTCTAGATGTTCTTCCATTTTCTCCTTTAGTGGGAATTCCATTAGGATTGATTGCAGGATCACAGATTAAGGAAGTCATTTTGTTCATCTTAGCTCATTGATCCAGAATAGAAGACCTACAGACCCACATCATGATATCTAACTGTCTGTTGAATGAGTCTAATGTTTCTACCCCCCACTGCCATACCTAGAAAACCATTCGAGTGTTGGCCACTATTTATGTGAAGAAGATCTGACATCTTTCCTAAATTTCCCTTTCACCAGTTTCATATGTTGCCTTGTTCTAGTATTCTGGCTTGCCTTGGTGTTGTGCTCTGGATTAATCTTATCTATGCTGCTTCATATCATATACTTTTATAAGGAGCCCACTCATGCCTCCTTTCAAGGCTAAGGAGTCCCCGTTTCTCCTATACTTACTCACAATTCACTCCTTTGATGATGGGGGATCAGCCTCTTGCCTTTTCTCTGCACCTTCTCAGTGGCTTGTCTGTTTCTCTTGTGTCGCGGTGACCAAAACTGAACACAGTACTGAAGGTGCAGTCCGACCAGGGCAATGCACAGATTATGGGGGTGATTTTGTCAATGGGGGCGCGTTGCAGGCGGGACTGCTGCTTGTCAGGTTTTAGTCCTGCCTCCATCGACTTGTGGCCAACCCACGCTATTTTCCCTTGATTGACCTGGTTAAGCCCGCCCAATGGGCTTAGCAGGCCAATTAAGGGGAAGCCGGTTACAGAGAATGTCAGCGTATGACGTTTCATCTGTCAAAAATTTTTGACAGATGAATTGTCATCGTTTGACAGCTCTGCGAAGCTGTCAAACACTGACATTCTCTGTTGTTTGAGTCCTTGTATTCAAGACTCATCAAACCTCTTTTGTGAGCAGAAATCAGATGGTTGTTGCATTGGAGAATGCAGCCGCCATCTGTCATCTCTGCCGGTGAGATGCGAGACTCTCCAGATCCTCAACTGTTGAAGCCTGCAAGAAGAAACAAAGGTAAGTAAACATTTTTTATCACTTTTCACTCACCTCACACACTTACCTCTCCACACTAGCACCCATCACTTACCTCCACAGTGCACTTTTGCACCCCTCTGACCCCTGCAGACCCACTGTTCGCCTCGGTGACCCTGGTGGGGGATAATCCTCTTAACTGCCTGTTAACTGCCTGTTAACAGGCAGTTAAGTGGCTGTAATCCCCTTCCCGCCTCCAGGAGAGGGGACCGGGCACGGGTCGGCTACCCGCCTCCTGGGAAGATGGCACAGAGGCAGGTTGGGGGCGGGATGGGTACCATTTTCCCGGCAGTCCCGCCTCCCAACCCACCTCCCCAGGGCTGGCAAAATCGCCCCCTTAGTGTCAGCTGTGGCTCAGTTGGTAACACACTTGCCTCTGAGTCAGAAGGTTGTGGGTTCAAGTCCCACTCCAGGGACTTGAGCACATAAAGCTAGGCTGACACTCCAGTGCAGTGCTGAGGGAGCGCTGTACTGTCGGAGGTGCAGTCTTTCGGATGAGACGCTAAACCGAGGCCCCGTCTGCTCTCTCAGGTGGACGTAAAAGATCCTTTGGCACTATTTTGAAGAAGAGCAGGGGAGGTGTCCCCGGTGTCCTGGCCAATATTTATCCCTCAACCAACATAATAAAAAACAGATTATCTGGTCATCATCACATTGCTGTTTGTGGGACCTTGCTGTGTGCAAATTGGCTGCCACGTTTCCCACATTACAACAGTAACTCCACTTCAAAAGTACTTCATTGACTAAAGCGCTTTGAGACATCCAGTGGTTGTGAAAGGCGCTATATAAATGCAAGTCTTTCTTTCGCTTGGTATCATTAAACTTATATTCATTGCCCTAATAATATAATGTAGAATTTTGTTCATTGCTACTCCACAGTGAATTAACATGTTAAGTGTAAATCTATTGTTACTGCCAAATCCCTTTCCACTTCACCTTTAGCTGTCTCTACACCATCCAAAATATAGTTATGATGACACCCATTTTGTCAACCAATATGTAGTATCTTGCATCTTTATTTTATGGTGAGGTAATCTGTAGAGTCCTGTAGAATGACTTGTGTTGTGTATGTACCTTTAAGGGAATAACTGGTCTTAGACTGCAGTACCGGCAGTGACCACCCCTGTATAAAAGGCCCTAGCAGGCTTCTGTAGTTTCAGTTTGACGCTGCCTCCTGTTCAGTAAAGTACCTGTTAAACTGTTCTCCCGAAATCCGTGTATTATTGAGGCGCGGACTTTACAGTGGCGACGAGTAAGTTTGAACTCACCTGCAGTGTGGCATCATCTCACGGAGATCTCGCCTGAATGGAAGGTCCTGGAAGGTCGTAGTCTGAGCAACGGGCGTCGACCGAGGGCAACCGCCCAAAGAATCCATCGGTGTTCGGAGAATTGCGGGAGAGACTGTGGTTCCAGCGAATCGTGCTGGTAGCAGGTAGCGCGCTGACCCTTCCGGACTGCGGCGGGCTCAAGCTCAATCGAGCGGCTCTACAAATCGGGCCGCGCAGCATCGCCGGGAAAAGAAAACAAGAGAGAGAGGGTGGAGCGCACAGGGCGCGGTCGGTGCTCGAGAACAGGACAGCGGAGAGAAACTAAACGGGGGGGGAAGGAAAGTGAGACGCGCCGAAGCTGCGGGTCGCCGCCATTACCCCGTAGAACGCTAGGAGCAGCGTGGCAGTAAGGGGAAGAAGCAAAAGTGCGGGAGGCGCCATTTTATCCCGTTGGGGAAGAAGCAAAAGCGCGGGAGGCGCCATTTTATTCCATTGGGGAAGAAGCAAAAGCGCGGAAGGCGCCATTTTAAATCGCCCAAGATGCCGAAAAGTGGCAGTATCACTGCTTTCGACAACGAGGTAGAAGACTGGACCACGTATGTGGAAAGAATTGAAGTGTACTGCAAGGCAAATGAGGTGGCTGATGGAAAGAGGGCGTCGGTATTATTAAATCTGATGGGTGCGAGTATGTACGGCCTATTGCGGAATTTAATTACCCCAGCTAAACCAATGGAGAAAAGTTTTGAGGAGATTGTTCATATCTTACAGGAACACCTAAGCCCTACACCACTGCTGATAGCAGAAAGATTCAAGTTCCATAAAAGAAACCAGCACAAAGATGAGAGCAATGCTGACTATCTTACGGAACTACGCAAGTTATCGAAGCACTACCAGTTCGGAGCAGGACTGGCAGACACCTTACGGGATAAGTTTGTCTGCGGGCTCCAGAGTGAAGGAACCCAGAAACGACTACTTTCAAAAAAGGACCTGACGCTAGAACAGGCTTTCAGCGTGGCAGTATCCTACGAAGCAGCAGTATGGGGAGCTGCGGAAATACAACAGAAACCACAAGAATACAGCGCTAACGAAATGGCGTATGGAGCCGAAAAGTGCTATCGCTGCGGCAGAACAACCCATGAGCAGAAGGACTGCTGGTTTAAAGACAAAATATGCAGGCAATGCGGGAAAATGGGACATATAGCAAGAGTCTGCAGGTCGGGAAAGAAGACCAACACGACAAGAACTACTAAGGAACAGTACAGGAAAGTAAAGAAACTGACAGATAGTAGTTCAGAAGATCAGGAGAGTGATAAGGACTCCGGGAGCAGGCGACTAAGTTGTTTAAAGTTACACAACGTGATCGCAAAAGAAGATCACCGAACCATTTGGGTCACCCTCATGATAGCAGGGTCCCCAGTAAAGATGGAATTGGACACAGGATCAGCCCTAACTGTCATGAATCGACGAGACTATGAGCGGCTATTCTCACACATACCCTTAAAGGACACGTCCATTGTATTGAAGACATACACAGGGCAAAAGGTCTACCCCAGAGGAAAAATAAGGGTGCCAGTTGAATATAACGGAAAGGAAACACAGAAACTATACATGTATATACTACGAGATGGAGGACCACCATTATTGGGACGTGAATGGATCCGAAAACTACAATTGGATTGGCATTCCATTCTGGCACTAACTGTGACTGACAAAAAAAGATGATGACGTCGCACCTGGATGTCTGTCACAAATTCTATCTGACGCGGAAGAAGTGTTCCAACAAGGACTTGGGACTCTAAAAGGAGTAAAGGCAACCATAAAGATTGAGGATAACGCAACCCCAACATTTTTCAAGGCCAAACCGGTGCCATACGCGATACGCCCAGCTGTGGAAGCTGAACTGGAGAGTCTGGAGCATTCGGGGGTGCTGTCTAAGGTGGACTGGAGCGAGTGGGCCACACCCATCATTCCTGTAATGAAGAAAGCATTGAGCAGCACGCCTGGGGAGCCAAGGAAGGTTCGCATCTGTGGGGACTTCAAGGTGACTGCGGATAGAAGATATTTTCGCCTCACTATCTGGAGGGAAATGTTTTACAAAGATTGACCTGGCTCAAGCGTATCTACAAATGGAGATGGAAGAAGCATCTAGGAAATACCTCATGATAAACACTCATCGACTGGTATTTGGGGTAGCATCGGCCCCGGCTATGTGGCAGAGGGCAATGGAACAAGTCCTGCAAGGGATCCCGGGGATCCTGGTTACGGGCGAAAATGACAATGAACACCTTGCCAACCTGGAACAGGTGCTCACGAGATTGCAGGAATATGGGCTACGAGCCAACCGTCCCAAATGCGAGTTCTTCAGGAGACAAATCTCGTATTGTGGCCACATGATTGATGAGGAAGGGTTGCATAAGTCGCCGGACAAGATTGAGGCTGTAGTCAAGGCTCCAGCACCAGAAAATGTGTCGCAACTGAGGTCGTTCCTCGGGTTGGTGAACTACTACCATAAGTTCTTGCCGAATTTATCTACAATTCTGCACCCACTGAACGCCCTCCTTCAAACTGGTGTAACATGGAAATGGAGTGATGAGTGTAAGCGTGCCTTTCAGGAATGTAAATGCCAAATCACTTCAAAAGAAGTATTGGCCCACTGCAACCCAACACTACCGATTCGGTTGGCATGTGATGCGTCACCTTACGGCCTTGGAGCAGTGCTGTCACACAAATTCCGTGACGGTTCAGAGAGGCCAATAGCCTTTGCATCGCGCTCGCTAACCTCAGCCGAGCGTAACTACGCCCAGATTGACAGGGAGGCCCTCAGCCTGGTGTGGGGGGTGAAGAAGTTCAATCACTATCTGCACGGGCAGAAATTCACCCTACTGACTGATCATCAACCCCTGGTCTCAATTTTTAACCCAAAGAAGGGCGTTCCGGTGATGACGGCGCAACGGCTGCAAAGATGGTCACTTTTTCTAGGGGCACATCAGTATGACATGGAGTACAAAGGTACGAAACAACATGGAAACGCTGATGGGCTGTCGCGCCTACCGTTGCCTACGGCGGAAGAAGCACTTGCAGTGGACCCTGTGGAGATATTCCATGCAACCATAGTCGAATGTTTGCCTGTTACAAACGCAAGTATTGAGAAGGAAACCCGAAATGACCCGACACTCTCTCGGGTCTATGATTTGACGGTGAAGGGATGGCCAGCATATGGCGACTCACTGTTGCCAGCATTCTCGCCAAGGAGGGAACAGCTGTCAGTGTGCCGGGGAACCTTGATGTGTGGATCCCGAGTGGTAATTCCACCCAAGATGAGAGATAGAGTACTCAATGAGCTTCACGAGGGTCATCTGGGAGGGGTAAAAATGAAGAGCCTAGCCAGGGCGTTTGTGTGGTGGCCGGGAATCGATAAAGAAATCGAGGATATGACCAAGAGATGCACAGGATGCCAGAAGGTCCAAAACGCTCCACCACAGGCCCCGCTACATCCATGGGAGTGGCCCTCATCTCCATGGCAATGGGTACACATTGATTTCGCTGGTCCATTTATGGACTCAATGTTTCTAATCGCTGTGGACGCCCATTCGAAATGGCCAGAGGTCATTAAAATGTCCTCCACCACCACGGAGAAAACTATTGCAGTCCTAAGGACCATCTTCGCCAGGAATGGGTTGCCAGAACAGATCTGTTCCGACAATGGCCCACAGTTTGTGTCTGAGGATTTCCGGAGGTTCCTGAAGAATAATGGGGTGAAACATTACACATCTGCCCCATATCATCCAGCCACAAATGGATTGGCTGAGAGGTTTGTTCAGACCTTTAAAAAGGCCATAAAGGCCATGTATAATGACGACATACCGCTGCAACACAAGGTGGATAACTTCCTGTTTGCTTACCGGAATGCGACACATGCAGTAACCAACCAAACTCCAGCCGTACTGTTTTTCAACCGGAGACTAAGATGTCGCTTGGATTTGCTCAAACCAAACATAAGACGAGATGTTGAGGATAAGCAGTTCCAGCACATAAATGAGAAGCCAACCAGGAGCTTCAAGATAGGGCAACCAGTCTTCGCCCACAACTACCGAACAGAAAAATGGCAGCCAGGCACGATATGCACACAGCAGGGACCACTAATGTACACAGTGGACGTTGGAGAGAGCATTGTGAGACGCCATGCTGACCAGATTCTAGAGTCACAGGAACAAGCCAAACCTGTACCACAAGCATGTGCACCTGGTAATGAGCCCGAAGTACAGATTGCGTCTACCTCAGAAGCAGGGGTATTGGAAGCTGACGAACCAACCAATGACAATGAGCCAGAATTGACTCCACCGCCAGAACAGGATACTCAAGAAAGGCGCTATCCAGTCCGGATCAGGAAGCCTCCTCAAAGACTGAACTTATAAATGATTATTTCAGTTGATGTATATATTACTGAGAAAATTGTAATTGTAATTAATTATTATTTAGTTGTTAAATGAATGTTATGTACTGTTTATCTAAAAGGGGAGGAATTGTTGTGTATGTACCTTTAAGGGAATAACTGGTCTTAGACTGCAGTACCAGCAGTGACCAGCCCTGTATAAAAGGCCCTAGCAGGCTTCTGTAGTTTCAGTTTGACGCTGCCTCCTGTTCAGTAAAGTACCTGTTAAACTGTTCTCCCGAAGTCCGTTTATTATTGAGGTGCGGACTTTACAACTTGGACCCCATATTTATACTTGGAGGAGGACTTTATAACTGGCCTTGCTGTCAAATTTGGGCTCTACATTAGGTGAATTTGCCATCGCCTCATTTTTCCCATTTGCTTTTGGTCAGCTGGGCAGAAATACACCACTAAGTTTGAGTCTCTGGTTCACCCGACTGAGAAATCTGCACCCACTTGTAGGGTTTCTGTTTGCTCAGTATGAAGTGCTTACATCCCACTTACCCAAGATAAGAAAACTTCGGTGCAGGCCAAGGCTTGAGGACCCCAAAGTGTGTGCAGGAGTAATGCTGGAATGTAACCAGCTAAAATTGCACAGCTTACTAGAACAGAGCACTGGGCTAAAATGGCTGCAAGAGGTTCAGACAGGGCATCCAATCTCCGATGCTGCTTTGGAGGTCCTAATCCAGGTGGTGGACAGGGGGAGGAAGATCCTATCCATGTCCCCTCTGTTTGCCCCCCCCCCACCCCCCACCTTACCCAGGAAGCAGAAAGCCCTCCGGGCAACATCTCCACTGCCAGTGGGAAGAGGGAAGAGGTCACCGAGGAGGTCAATGCCAGGAGCTTACCTCCCAGGACATGGGCTCAATGCTGGAAAAATTCAATGACCTCCATCACTTCCAGCCTTACTATTCCTAATACATCCCTGCCCTGGTTCCCTTCACCCTCCGACAATCACTGTAGCACACTTCACTACATCTCCTCAGATTCACACACTCACCACTATTGCAGCCCTCACTTCCCCACACCTCACATCTTACCCACTACATTCCAACTATTCTACCATGACATGCACATTCTCTAAACACCTCACACGATTGTCACGAACACACTACCCTCTTTCCTGCAGGAGAAGATTGTGCACAACCTGTGCCAAGAGGCTGCCAATGGAAGAGGCCGAGTCCGCCTGCACACCCTCTCTCCCTCGTGGAAGAAAATATGCTGGCCATCACGGGCATGGGGAGAGTTATGGTCGTGGCAAGTGGTAATGCCGGAAGAGACGTTGCTCAACAAAAACAACAGCAACTTGCATTTATATAGCACCTTTAATGCAGTAAAATGTCACAAGGCGCTTCACAGGAACGTTATCAAACAAAATTTGACATTGAGCCACTTAAGCAGATATTAGGACAGGTGACCAAAAGCTTGGTCAAAGTGGTAGGTTTTAAGGAGCGTCTTAAAGGAGGAGAGAGGTGGAGAGGTTTAGGGAGGGAATTCCAGAGCTTAGTACCTAGGAGCTCAAAGCACAGTCTTGGTGGAACGATAAAAATCGGGGATGCGCAAGAGGCCCGAATTGGAGGAGCAGAGAGATCTCGGAGGGTGTAGGGCGGGAGGAAGTTACAGAGCTACGGAGGAGCAAGGCCATGGAGGGATTTGAAAACAAGAATGAGATTTTAAAATAGAGGCAGCTAAAATAGGTCAGTGAGCAAAGAGGTGATGAGTGAACACTGCTTGGTGTGAATTAGGATACAGGTAGCAGATTTTTCGATGAGCTGAAATTTACGGAGGGGTCAAGGTGGGAGGCGGGCCAGGAGTGCATTGGAATAGTCGAGTCTAGGGGTAACAAAGGCATGGATGAGGGTTACAGCAGCAGATGAGCTGAGGCAGGGCGGAGACAGGCGAAGTTACAGTGGCGGAAGTAGGTTTTCTTCACGCTCAGGGTTTCTTCACACTTAATCCTCTTTTACCCTTCTTACTTATATCTCACCCTCCGTATTCTGCATGACAAACTACACCTGCTTTCAGCAGCCACTTCTCTTTCTGCACTCGCTTCACTCTAAAAGCTAACCTTTGTCCCCCTCTTTCATTTCAGGTGCTGAAAATGTGGAGATACCTCTGGCACCAAGAAGAGGAGTCCACCCTTCCTGAAGATGCATCGTCACTCAAACTCACCCTAGCAAGCACCAGCACAGATACTGGTATCACGGGTACTTTAGAGGCTAGGCTAGAGCAGGGGTCTTCACATAGTGAGTCACTGGGCACAAATGTGCAGGAGATATCGCCAGTCAACAGTACTGTGCACAGTTCTGGTCTGTGACCACAAGGATGATGCCAGTGGATATATTTATCAGGAAAGGCTGAATAGGCTGAGGTTTTTTTCTCTGGAAAAGAGAAGGCTGAGGGGTGACTTGATCGAGGTCTTTAAGATAATGAAAGGGTTTGATAGGGTAGACATAGAGAAAATGTTTCCACTTGTGGGGGAGAACAAAACAAGATGTCATAAATAAAAGATAGTCACTAATAAATCTAATAGGTAATTCGGGAGCAATTACTTTACCCAAAGAGTGGGTAAGAATGTGGAATACGCTCTCAGAAGGAGTAGTTGAGGTGAATAACATAGATGCATTTAAGGGAAAGCTAGATAAACACATGAGGGAGAAGGAATAGAAGGATATGCTAATAGAGTTAGCAGAAGATTGGTGGGAGGAGGCTCGTATGGGGCATAAACACCAGTATAGACCAGCTGGGCTGCATGGCCTGCTTGTTGCTGTAGACTCGATGTAACACACAGGCCTAGAAATTCAGCTGTTTGCGCCAGCCGTTAGCGCCAGATTTCCGGCGCTATCCACTTAGCGCCCGGGCACCGCCGGATCTGCGCCTACGCCGAAATTCAGCTGGGCTTTAGCGCCGGCGCAAAGTGTTAGCGCCCGCTCAGCTGCGCGCGCATCTTATGACGTCATTCCGTCGTGCAACGCCGTTTGTGCGCCCCAAACCGGAAATTCAGTGGCGCCCGGCCGATGTGGGCGTGGCGCTGCTAAGAACTGTGAAATGGAACTCAACAGAGGCCCTGTGGGATTCGGGGAGCGCTAATTAAAGGGCACATCCACTCACCCATAAAAGCCAGCCATTTCGCTGCAATGACTTGACTGGTTTGGATTTCTGCACAGAGAGCAAGGCACAGAGATTACTGATTTCGGACACCATAGGAGAGGTATTTTTGGCTTCTAGCCAGTGCTTTGACATTTGCATCCTTGTGATTTTGCTGTTTGGAACTTTGTAATGGGGGCTGCATGGGGGGCCAACCCTCAGTTGCTACATTTTGTGCGAAGGGCTCGCAGACGCTTTGAGAGAGGGCCAGGCATGCCTAGACGCAGAGGGGCCATTAGGCGTCGCCAACGTAGGCCTTACCCAGTCAGGCAATACCGGGAGCAGGTCTCATATCTCACCATGACTGCGGCGCATTGTGTTAAGAGGCTGCGCTTCAGAAGGGAGGTGGTTGGAGAGATCTGCCAGCTGCTTCATGCAGATTTGCAGCCACAGCTCATGTCCAGGGCGTCTCTCTCGGTGGAAGTGAAGGTCACGGTGGCTCTCAGCTTTTATGCAAGCGGCTCCTTCCAAGCCGCTGCTGGGGACATTGCGAACATCTCCCAGTTCACCACGCATCGCTGCATCCGACAGGTCACCGAAGCACTTTTCGCGAGGAGGCACCAATTCATCTCCTTCCCCATGACCCAACACAAGCAGGAGCAGCGTGCAGTCGGATTTGCCAGGATCGCGGGCTTCCCCATGGTGCAGGGCGCCATTGACTGCACGCATGTGGCTATGCGGGCACCTATCCACAATGCCGAGCAATACCGCAACCGGAAGGGCTACCATTCCCTAAATGTGCAGCTGGTGTGTGACCACAGGCAGCGCATCCTAGCTGTCAATGCCCGCTTCCCAGGAAGCAGCCACGATGCCTTTATCCTGCACCAGACTACTGTGGCTGACATGTTCCAGGCACAGCCTCCACCAAGGGGATGGCTTATCGGGGACAAGGGCTACCCTTTGTGCAGATGGCTCATGACCCCGCTCCGCGCGCCCAAGACCCCAGCGGAGCTGGCATACAACGAAAGCCATCAAGCCACAAGGAACCTAATAGAGCAAACGATAGGCGTCCTCAAGCAACGGTTCCGTTGCCTGGATCGTTCGGGCGGGTCTCTTCAGTATTCGCCGGATAGAGTCTCCCAGTTCGTCGTGGTGTGCTGCATGCTCCACAACCTGGCTATCCGCAGGACTCAGGCACTGCCACCTGACATTGCCCCACCACCTCAGGAGGACGAGCAGGAGGACCCTGAGGAGGAGGAGCACCAGGCCAGGAGGGAGCGACAAGGTCCAAGGGCCGTCCGCCGGGGGCTTATTGCTCGACACTTCTAGGCCCCCTGTCAGGGAATGGCCTGGGCCACTGAACGCAGCCGCTCCGCAAGCCCTCAGCCGGTTAACCCAACAACCACTTGAAACATGACACCTGCACATGGTGAATAAATAAACATCTTTATTTCAAAAACTCAGGGCCCTTCCCACATGGAAGAGCAAAACAGAGAAGACCCCCAAAAAACAGTCACAAACTTCTGTCACTCCCAAAACCTGGGGAGGACTAACAAAACATCACCATCCAAATGGCCTTCCTCACTGGCCTAACAAAAACAAGCCCCCCCCACAACACAAACACCCCCATAAAACCAAACCACATAATGCCCCCCAGAACAGAAGCCCCCGCATCACCCAAACCCTCGCTCAACACACTCTATTCGGTGTGGCGAGAGGGCGAGTCTGTCGACAGCCGTCTTTTGCCCCGGCCCGTCCTGCTGCTGCGCCTCAAGCTGGGCCGTGAGGCTGTGGCGAGGCTGGGGGAAGGATCTTCAGGGCGACAAGGCATCTCGCCAGATGCCCTTGGGGGTCGGCCTACACGAGGGCGGGCCCGGGAGGGGCCGGCTGGTGGCTGCTGCAGCTGTGGGTGGCCCTCTTCACTGCCTGCAGCAGCTCCTTGCACCCTGGCTGGGGGAGTGGCAGGCTCGCCTGCACCAATGGGGACAAGGTGGGTGATGCCAGGCGCGCGCTGGTCGCCAGACACACGTGCACTCGGGCGGCCTGGCCGGGGATCAAGCGCGCCAAACTGTTGGTCGCCAGACCGGTGTGCGGCAGCAGGGCGGCGGCTGGCCTGGCGACGCCTCCGCGCCAGTGCGAGGGTGGCAGAAGTCAGTGCCCCAACTGCGCCGGCATGTGCCCGCATCTGCAGTGCCATTGTCTGCACAGCACCTCTCAGCTGGCGACTGGCGTGCTGCGCTGCCTCGAGTTGTTGCACCCCCCTCTCATGCGCTGCCACAAGGAGCTCCACCCCCCTGGCGTGCGCTGCTGCGAATTGCTCTAGGCCCCTGGCCTGGGATTGGCCGAAAGCCACCACACTTTGTGCGAGGCTTTCGATGGCGTGAGGCATCTGTGCCACCACCTCCATGATTTCGACGTGCCGCCGCTCCGACGCCGCCGACATCTCGTCCAGGAGGCGCACCTCCTGGGCGACGTCCGAGTCCGGACTGGAGGGCGCCTCCGCCCTCTGGTCAGAAGGCTGGCGTGCCGCCGGAGCCTTGCCGCGTGCGGCCACTCCACTGGGACCAGGTTCTGCCCTCCCCTCCACCGCGTCCCCCCTCTGGGCAGAAGGCTGGTGTGCCGCCGGAGCCTTGCCGCGTGCGTCCATGCCACTGGGACCAGGTTCGGGGCTCCCCTCCCCCGCCTCCCCCTGGCTCTCCGGCACGCCAGACGTCTCCCCTTCATTGCCATCTCCTGGAGCGGAGGAGGGTTCCCCCGAGGTGGCGCCTTCCTGCTGCTCCTCGACGTCCTCCTCCTCCGAGGGCCTGGCTGTCTGGGCTTCAGGGAGCACCTCCTCCTCACCAGCTGAAAGCAGGAAGGCACAAGTGTAGCTTTAGAGTGAGGACAGGCCAACAGCGAGGGAGGCCGCACTGGTGCATTATGCGCATTTTTCGGCCAGTGGGGAAGGATGTAGATCTGATGCGCGAGGGCAAGGAGAGAGGTGCACCCGGTCCTGTCCTTACCAGTGGGTTCCAGTATAGGGTCGGCGTCGCCGAGTGCCACAGGCCCAATCACCGGGTGACGCAGCAGTCGGGCCACCCTCTCTTCCAGAACCGTTAGCTCCTGGTAATCGCGAGGGCCTCCACCAGTGACACGCAGGCTCCTGGCGTTCCTCGCCAGCTTGGCCTGCAAGAGAAAGGAGGGCGTCTAAGTACAGTGTGGTG
The DNA here is from genome assembly GCF_052327205.1 of Somniosus microcephalus. Classification (NCBI taxonomy): domain Eukaryota; kingdom Metazoa; phylum Chordata; class Chondrichthyes; order Squaliformes; family Somniosidae; genus Somniosus; species Somniosus microcephalus. The sequence continues at coordinate 24,367,935 of NC_140988.1, forward strand.
CCCCGTTGTTGTGTGTGAGGCCTCCCATGGTGGAATAGCTTGCACAGTGTGGTGCCCTGTTGCTGTGTGTGAGGCCTCCCATGGTGGAATAGCTTGCACAGTGTGGTGCCCTGTTGCTGTGTGTGAGGCCTCCCATGGTGGAATAGCTTGCACAGTGTGGTGCCCTGTTGCTGTGTGTGAGGCCTCCCATGGTGGAATAGCTTGCACAGTGTGGTGCCCTGTTGCTGTGTGTGAGGCCTCCCATGGTGGAATAGCTTGCACAGTGTGATAAGTGCAGAAAGAGCTATTGATTAACATGCAAGTGCCATTGCAGCGGCAGCAGGGCTGGGCATTAGACCTTGGATGTCCCTTTGGCCCTAATGGGAGGTGCACATGCAAGGATGAGGGGGACACTGGAAAGGGTACTCACCTTGACCAGCCGACATAGGTCATTGTATTTCTTGCGGCACTGGTCCGCACTCCTGGGAACATCGGAGTTGGAGGAGACCCTCCGGGCAATTTTGGTCCACGCCTCCCTGAACTGGCTCCTGGGAGCCTTCCTGCCACTAGCCGGGCACACGACCCGTCTTCTCTTGCGTACCCCATGAAGGAGCACACCCAGCGCATGCTCAGAGAACTGCTGGGCTCTTTCACGGGCCCTCTCCATGACCTCCAGGCGTTGATTTGGTACACAACCAGTCCTGAGGCCTAGTTGCAGGGCTACAGCATGCAGGGCGTGGCTGCAGTCAAAGTTGACCCTTCCCCCTTTAAGAGCTGGCCGGCGTCAGGGTGTCTGCTGACACTCACCACATGATCGCACCTGCGCTGCGCCCGGAATCGGCGTTATCAGGCTGCATCGCCGGATTAGCGCCTGAACACAGGGTTCCAACGCCTTTTGCAGCGCTCGGCCAAAAAGTTGCCCAAATCTACTGAATTTCGGCGAGCTCGCCTGCACTTTCCGGCGGCCGCTAAATTTGCCGAGCGCCCGACTTTAGCGCCGCAATAGCGTCCGAACTGAATTTCTAGGCCACAGTCTTTTAAGATAGTTTGAGTCCTTGAAGTAAAACCTTTAAAAAGGCATTAAGACACAAAAAACAATTTAACATATAAATTTAATCATGTTATTGTGAAATATGTTGTTTTTTAAGTTTTATATTTGGTTAAATTCTTATTTTGGACATATAGACATTTTATAGTTTCTGAAGAAAAATAGTGGATGAAAATATGTTGATATTTTTGCCCAGAACTGTGATGTTGTGAGCTAAATTTGGATTGTGCATCATTTCCCAGGACACACCAGTACTGTTACATCAACTATACTGAGGAATATTTTTTCTTCAGCTTCCAACAATTTCTGCACAGAAGTTTTCAGAATTATTGGAAGGAAAACTGGAGAAAATTTTTCAAAAGCTACTCCTCAGATAATGAAGCAGACATGTTCACATGTAGCAAGACCTGGACGACATTCAGGCTTGGGCTGATAAGTGGCAGGTAACATTCGTGCCGCACAAGTGCCAGGCAATGACCATCTCCAACAAGGGAGAGTTTAGCCAGCTGCCCTTGACATTCAATGGCATTACCATCACCGAATCCCCCACCATCAACATCCTGGGTGTCACCATTGACCAGAAACTTAACTGGACCAGCCACATAAATACTCTGGCTACAAGGGCAGGTCAGAGGCTGGGTATTCTGTGGCAAGTGACACGCCTCCTGACTCCCCAAAGCCTTTCCACCATCTACAAGGCACAAGTCAGGAGTGTGATGGAATACTCTCCACTTGTCTGGATGAGTGCAGCTCCAACAGCACTCAAGAAGCTCAACACCATCCAGGATAAAGCAGCCCGCTTGATTGGCACCCCATCCACCACTTTAAACATTCACTCCCTCCACCACCGGCGTACTGTGGCTGCAGTGTGTACCATCCACAAGATGCACTGTAGCAACTCGCCAAGGCTTCTTCGACAGCACCTCCCAAACCCACAACCTCTACCATCTAGAAGGACAAGGGCAGCAGGCGCATGGGAACACCACCACATCCAAATTTACCTCCAAGTCACACACCATCCTGACTTGGAAATATATCGCCGCTTCTTCATCGTTGCTGGGTCAAAATCCTGGAACTCGCTCCCTAACAGCACTGTGGGAGTACCTTCAGCTCATGGACTGCAGCGGTTCAAGGCGGCGGCTCACCACCACCTTCTCAAGGGCAATTAGGGATGGGCAATAAATACTGGTCTTGCCTTCGATGCCCACATCCCATAAATGAATTTAAAAAGTCATATTCAGTTTTATTTTTAAATGGAGGCTGTATGTGCGTGTGAGAGAGAGAAAATGACAATGTTCTTGTTACACACCTGTTGTAACCTTTATTTTGTGTTCTATAAACTTTAGAAGTAAAAATGAGACATACACTGGGGTCAGAGAGAAGGGGAGGGGAGAGCGTTTTATTTTTATTCATATTATTACAATATTAAAATAAAAGTCATTTGAATTTGAAGCCAGCTAATTATCTCGCCTGAGTTTTGTTGACAGTCTGGTAAGCTTATGGCTTACACCTGTGAGAAGAGATTGTAAGTTATAAAACCTATGAGACAGAGAGAACGACACAAATAGATGGAAAGTACGCAGGCATTTTCTTTCCTCAATGTAATATTTTTTTTAAGTTGTTTTTTGAAAGCAAATGAAGGCTTTTTAAATAGAAAGATAAGGTTGAATGGAGGAGGAAAGGGAACTGGTAGAGGGTGCCACAGGCCTCTCACCACCTGCCTGGGGTGGGGGGGCGTAGTGAAAATGGAGGCAGTAGATGGAGCAGTAAAGGTGAGAGGTGAGGAGAGTAACAGAGGAGGATAAAGGAGTTGAGCAGGTAGTTCGAAGGGGAACAGGTTGGGGTAATGATGGGAGTAAAAGTCTGGTAGGAAGGGGAATGGCTAGTGAGAAGGTAAAGGGATAGGGCACATGATTAGGAAAGGGGATGGGAAAGGATCTGCTGAAGGCCAAATTTTCCCCACAAACCCCTTGTTACGAATGCAGCCTATAGCTGCTCTTGCCGCCTTTCCCTGCCATACCAGACAATGTTAACCATCACCCCCTCAATCAAAAAGGAAAGAAAAAAAACAATAAAGACAGGGTGAAGTGGAAGAGAAAAGAGAGAGGAGCAAAAATAATTAATTTGAGAGAAAAAGGAGAGAGAGAGACACACACACACAACTAGAGGAGGATGGAAAAAGAAAAAGCAATGCAGAGCAGGTAAGACAGAAGCCACATTCTCTAACTTGTTGTGTTCAATGCCACAGGAGATCAACTAGTAAATTAAGTAAATAGATAGATATAGGATGTTAGTCACAGCTGAGATAGCACCTATTAAGGGGTAAATTATCCAAATCTAGATAATTATTGGGCCAGGAATTTATAACACATGTAGAGTTCATCCAAGCAAGTGTTATGAATAAATTGAGAGAAGTAAGGGCCCTATTGTTGGACTTGTAGTGTAACATCACTTTGGGTGGGAACTGGTTGCAGGATCAGTGAGTGGAGGTGATAATTGGAGACCGTTATTTAAGCTGAATAGCTTCTGATTCTGGACTACAACTATTCAAACCAGTGTTAACCTGTCTAACGGCACATTATTCGAAACAATTTCAAGTGTCTGTCCCTGAAACTTCAAGGGGGTTCTACAAATCTCCTGCTATAACTCCTTGTAGTAATTTATAGCGGGAGAACCCTTGCGGAAATATCAGGGCCACTATTTTAATGACTAAATAAGTCACTTGGTTTATATAATGGAGCACAGTTCGTGCTCACCTTATGGCTCTTCAGACTCTGTTAAGTGATATGTATGGCACTGTACTATTAAAAATAATTACAATTTCATAATTTAGCAGGCCAATAAATATCAAACAGATTCCTGCAACTCTATTTTTGTTGTTGATTTACTGTAAAATAAATATATTTAATATTTGCTTTAACAAAAATCATTTTTGTGAAAGCATGATGGGATAGAAATTACAGCCATTCCTCCGATGTGAACTGCTGCCCTTTTAAGAGTTACTTCTGTGGCAGATTTTGCGACCCTAGACAAATGTGCTGCAGACCAAGCTCTCTGGACACACTTTTCCTTCCGCTGTAGCCTATGATGGAGCATGTATTGCACTTCATGCACGGCTGTGTCCTAGCTTTAGACCAGCAGTAGCCCCACTTTTGCTGGGAACACAAAATCGGGGCTGTAATCTGGGACTTCTTCTATAGTGGAAGGAAGAAGGCTGTCAGCTGGACGTGAGGAAGCTGAGTGGGAAAGCCTTGAGTTGCTGCTTCCATCTCCCATATATTCAGCAAATTTATTTTTGTACGCAAGAAAAAATGTTGAAGAGTAGCTGCAAAAATTGCACTGTCGTTCCAGAAAGGCACTTAAAGCGCAATACTCAATTACAATCTGGGACACTTCAGTAAAGCATAACGGTCAAAAGCTGAGCAGAGACAATTAAAATAGCTTGGAACTGGAAAGGAAAAGCTGCAGATAGAGTTACAGATGTAATAACAGAACACTGAAAGAAAAAAGAACTTGAACCTTTTCTCGTTAGGCCCATAACAAACACCTCACAAATAAACTCACGCTGGTTGGAATGCAGAGCTGGCTTGAACATTGATCTCATATGGGAAGCCACCAGACTGAAACTAGGAGCTGAAACGCGTGTTAAAAAATAGAAAGAAAAACTAGATTGAGCACCAAATCCTTGGCAACCGGTTAAGGAGTATAAAAAGGGATGGATTTCAGAACTGCCTAAGAGGGAATTGAATTAAACAAACTGAAATCTTCATAGAAAAGTGGGTAGATTTTTAAGTAGCTCCCACAGCTTGTAAGGAGAGAAGAAGGAAGAGCTCTGTATATAATATAAAAACAGAAAATGCTGGAGATACTCAGTCAATGACCTGAAACATTATTTCTCTCTTCACAGATGCTGCCTGTCTTGCTGAGTATCTCCAGCATTTTCTGTTTTTATTTCAGATTTCCAGCATCTGCAGTATTTTCTTTTTGTATCTGTGTATAAAAGTTGTTTATAGAGAAAGTGGTTAGCATTTAGATTCATGATCTTTCTCCCGAGCTTCCGGTCGCCTGTCATTTTAATTCACCGCTCCATTCCCACTCGGACCTCACCGTCCTTGGCCTCTTGTATTGTTCCACGGAAGCTCAACGTAAACTCGAGGAACAGCACCTCATCTTCCGATTAGGCACTCTGCAGCCTTCCGGACTCAATATCGAGTTCAACAATTTCAGATCATAACCTCGGCCCCTGTTATATTTTTTCTTGTAATTTTTCCACTCCTTTCCCCCCCCCCCCTTTCCTTTTGTTTCTCTCTCACACCTGGCAGCTATCTCTTGCCCTGCCAGTACACTTCACACCTAATCTCAGCCTATTACCATCTCGTCTGGCTTCGAATACCTTTTATTGTCTCTTTTATTTCTTTTGTTTCTTTTAATTCTTTTGTCCGATCGCAGCCCTGCCTTCGATCTATTTTCTTTTCTTTCCAGTTTTGAAGAAGGGTTCGACCCGAAACGTCAACTCAAATTTCTCTCCACGGATGTTGCCTGACCTGCTGAGTTTTTCCAGCATTTTCTGTTGTTATTTCATGATCTTTCTTTGTTTCCCTTTCAAAATGCAATACAAGCTCCACAATAGGTTACATGGATTTGAAGGAATCCAATGAATTTAGGGCGATGGGAGTGATGGGCGAGCTGCGGTTAGTGCGGGACAGGATAAGGGCGCTGAGTTTTGAACAAGTTCGAACATATGGAGGGTGGTGGATGGGAGGTGAGCAAGGAAGATATTGGAGAATTCGACTCGAGCACTGATGAAAGTGTTTCAGTGACAGTGGGGCGAGGCAGGGGCGAATCAGGCAATATTGTGGAGTTGGAACTAAGCGGTCTTGGTAATGCGTAGAAGGTGGGGCTTGAAACTAAGCTCTGGGTCGAATAGGATGCTAACGTTTTGGATGCTCTGGTCAGTTTGAGCAGGGAAAGTAATGGAGTCAGACTTGTGCTGATAAGTGGCAAGTAGCATTCATACCACACAAATGCCAGGCAATGACCATCTCCAGCAAGAGAGAGCCTATGCAACCACCCCTTGACATTCAATGGCATTACCATCACCACGTTCTCCACCATAAACACCCTAGGGGTCACCATTGATCAGACACACAATTGGACTAGCCATATAAATGCTGTGGCTACAAGAGCAGGTCAGAGGTTGAGTACTCTGTGGCAAGGTGACAAGCATCTCCTGACTCCCCAAAGCCTCTCCACAGGTCAGGAGTGCAATGGAATACACTCCACTTTACTAGATGGGTGCAGCTGCAACAACACTCAAGAAGCTCAAGTCCATCCAGAACAAAGCAGTTTACTTGATCGGCACTTCACCCACTAGCCTAAACATCTGCATTACCGGCGTATGTGACTGCAGTGTGTACTATCTACAGGATGCACTGCAGCAACTTCCCAAGGCTTCTTCGGCAGCAACTCCCAAACCTGCAAGCTCCACCACCTAGAAGGATAAGAGCGCAAGTGCGTGGGAATACCATTACCTCCAAGTTCCCCTCCAAGTCACACACCTTCCTGACTTAGACGTATATCGCAGTTCCTTCATCATCACTGGGTCAAAATGCTGGAACTCCCTACCTAAACAGCATTGTAGAGCACCTTCACCACATGACTGCAGTGAGTCAAGAAGGCAGCTCACCACCACCTTCTCAAGGGCAACTAGGGATGGGCAATAAATGCCAGCCTCGCCAGTAACACCCACATCTCCAGAACAGATTTCACTTCTTCATTGTTCAGTAAATTTGTTTTTACCAGTTTAAAACTAGAAGGAGGATGGATGTGATGTTAGATTGTTTATTGTAGACTTGAGCAAGATCCCGTGGAGACATCAGTATAATTCTAGTCATTTAAAAGTAATTAACAGACGAGGATTTTCTATTCATTGCCCTAGATACATTACTGGACATTTACCTAGGTAATAAGACTCGTGAAGAGACGCTGAAAGGCAAGAGAATGAAAGTGAGGTAAGATACAAGTTGATCTAAGATATGTGGACCATAAAATCCAAAGTAAAGAAAGGTAGAAAAAAATTAAAATGTAGCAGGCAAATCAATGGATCTGGGGGATCACTGACGAACATCCCCACTCCCCCCTCCCAGCTTCCTTGTAAATTCTGCAGTGAAAGCTGCAAGTTGATGTTCTTCAGCAGTGCTGTCTGGCCCTTTTAAGCTGCTCCGGGCAACGGACCCTGCAGGAGCTATTTCGCACCCCTCCCCACAGAGGTGAACTCCCAGGCACAAGTGGAGATCCTCCTTGGAGCTTGCTGAAAATACACTGATTGACCTGAAACTTTGCGGGGATCCGTAGCAGGAGTCGCACCTCCAGCCGCCAGTTTCCCACTGCTTCATTGCCACAACCACATGTTGCTGCTCATTCATACCCGAGAAATTCACCCAGTGCACCCTCCGCAAGCTCACTTGCAATGCGTGAAATGAGTAACGTTGTGCGCTGGAAGATGCTGGCTTCTTGGACGGCATTGAGAGCGGCAGCTGGTGTTTTGGGGTTGTCTACAGATCCAAAATAGCAACATATGTTAGGGTGCTGTCTGCATGATGCCCTTTCAAACCTTACTTGTATGCAATATACTGTGCACCATGGTTTTATGCTTGAGTCTTTGCCTGGGTGACAGTGAGAGGGAGTGAGCAAGTGAGTAAATAAATGAGTGAAGAAGAAAAAGCATGAGGAAGATGGTACTACCCTTCAGGGTGGGGGATGCATATGGCTTCACCTTCTGTCACTCCGTCTATGCCTTCAGTCCCAAAGTTGCCCCCTCAAAGGCTCAAGAGGGCAAATAGTTCCCCACACTTTTCAACTTTTTCCTTTACAAATATTTATCCCAGGTCTGACTCCTGCTCGAACCCGGCGACAATAACATCAGGCCAGGGGACGGGAGTTAGGCAAGCGTGAAAGGAGGCTGCAGCCGAGGACCAGTGGGAATGGTCCCTGGCAGCCAAGTAAGTGGTGGAAGTGGGGTGAAGGGAGTAGGCAATTGCAGCCGGAGGAGAAGGTCTTAGGATACCCTGTGGAACATGGAAATTTACTCCTGGGTCCCCCTTGAGCCCAAACATGGGCGTGTCAAAACGAGGACATTAAGCCCCTCGTTCCTGTGCTGGCTCTCTAAAAGAGATATCCAGTTGGTTCTATTCCTCTGCCCTTTCCCGATACCATTGCTTCAGGTTTTCGGGCTATCAAAGTCGGAGCGTGCTCGCCGGCTCATCACGCTGCCTGGCCTCGGGGACTCCAAACCATCCGAGCTCATGAGCCAAATGCTCACGCTTTTGGGCGCTGAACAGGAATGTTTCCTCTTCCGGGAGCTTTTCCTCTATCAACTGCCTGAACAGGTTTAGGCTGCCCTAGCCAGCTCCGACATTACTGACTGCCCCAAGCTTGCGGCCGAAGCCGATAAGATTTTCACGGTTACCCAGCAATGCTGCGCGGCCACGATGCACCCACCCCCCGCAGACGCGGTCCCGGCTTCTCCTACAGCAGGCTGGTGCTCATACCACACCCGTTTTGGCGCGAAAGCACGATGCTGCCGTTCCCCCTGCAGTTTTTCGCCCAAAAAAAACCCAGGAAGGCGCAGGCGGCATCCCTGGTGAAGGATGACCAAGTTTGACGGGCGTTCCGCGGTGGCGATGGCCGTCGGTTCTACGGGGAAACTCCTCTATATCACCGACTCCCTCTCGGGCCGCCGTTTCCTTTGTGACACCGGGGCGCAGTGTAGCATTCTACCTGCGTCGAAGCTCGACATGCAGACCGAGAACCTCGGTTTTTCCCTCGTAGCGGCTAATGGCGCAGCTATTCGAACGTTCCGAAAGCGGTGGGTCGAAGTCTGTTTCGGCGGTCAGCACTTCTTTTGGGAATTTGTCACGGCTACAGTCTCACAGGCTATCCTAGGGGCGGATTTTCTGTGTGCCAACAGCCTACTAGTCGATGTCCGGCACTGCCGGCTGATCAACGCGGCCAGCTTCCACTCGATTCCGTGCTACCACGGTACCTCCGTGGCGCGCGCCATTGCTTGTGCTTTCCCTCCTCCAGATGACTTCATGCGGCTCCTCGGGGAGTTTCCAGAGCTGACAAGGCCCACCTTCTCCTCCTCGGCCACGAAGCATGGTGTTGAACATCATATCACCACTACTGGCTCCCCGGTTTATGCGCGGGCTAGAAGGCTCGAACCCGGCAAGCTCGCAGCTGCGAAGGCGGAGTTCGCCATGATGGAGCGGCTCGGGATCATTAGGCGCTCAAAGAGTCCCTGGTCCTCACCTCTCCACATCGTGCCGAAACCAGGCGGCGGCTGGCAGCCATGCGGTGACTACCGATGCCTTGACGACGCCACCACTCCGGATCGGTACCCAATCCTGCATATCCAGGACTTGTCGGCCCAATTGGCGGGAAATGCTATCTTCTCTAAAGTCGACCTCGTCCGTGGATATCACCAGGTTCCAGTACACCCCAAGACGTCCCGAAAACCGCTGTCATCACCCCGTTTGGCCTCTTTGAGTTCTTGCGGATGCCGTTTGGCTTAAAGAATGCAGCACAGGCGTTCCAGCATTTAATGGACTCCGTTCTTCGAGACCTGCGTTTCCTTTTCGTCTACCTAGACGACATACTCATCGCCAGTGCCAGCAAGGAGGAGCACATCTCCCATTTGCGTTCCCTCTTCACGCGCCTCAGCCAACACGGTTTAATCATTAACCCGGCCAAGTGCCTGTTCGGCCTGCAACAAATTGACTTCCTGGGACATCGCATAACATCAGACGGCACCGTCCCTTTGCCGACGAAGGTGGAGGCGGTTACTTCTTTCCCGCAGTCGTCGACAGTCAAGGCCTTGCAGGAGCTCCTGGGGATGGTCAACTTCTACCACCGTTTCGTCCCCAAGGTGGCTCAACTCATGCAACCCTTGTTCGGGGCCCTCAAGGGCAAGTCCGGTAAAGATCCAATCAGCTGGACAGAGGAAATGATCCAGGCATTCGGCGACACCAAGAACGCTTTGGCCAACGCAACCATGCTGGCGCACCCACTTCCAGGTGCTACTATCGCACTTACCACCGACGCGTCAGACTACGCCATCGGTGCAGTGCAAGAACAGTGGGTCAACGGCACATGGCAACCGCTGGCATTTTTCAGCCATCAATTACGAAAGAATGAAAAAAAGTACAGCACCTTCGATAGGGAACTACTGGCCCTTTTCCTCGCCGTTTGCCATTTCCGGTTTTTATTGGAGGGGCGCCCCTTCACGGCTTTTGTGGACCATAAACCCCTTATGTTCACCATGGCCAAGGCCGCCGAACTGTGGTACGCTCGTCAGCAACGCCACTTGACGTTCATTTCTGAATTTACCACGGACATTCAACATGTGTCTGGTAAGGACAACCTGGCGGCAGATTGCCTCTCCCGTGCGACGGTCCACGCGGTGCACCTGGGAATCGACTACGCCCTCATGGCGGCAGATCAGGCTTCGGACTCGGAGGTCCAATCATATAGAACCGTTCCCTCTAGCTTCCAAGCGACAGATGTCGTTTTCCAGGCCGCAGGTGCCACGCTCCTTTGCGACGTTTCCATGGGAGTTCCTCGTCCCATCGTGCCAGTCGCATGGCGCCGGAAGGTCTTTGATGCCATACACGGGTTGTCGCACCCAGGGATGAAGGCTTCGCAGCAGCTTATGTCAGCCAAGTTTGTCTGGAAAGGCATGCACATCGACGTCCGTGACTGGGCTAATACCTGCGTCGTATGCCAGAAGGCCAAAGTCCAGCGTCATGTCAAGGTTCCAGTGGCTGCGTTCACGGTTCCGGAGCGTCGTTTTGACCACGTGCATGTGGACCTCGTGGGGCCGCTTCCGCCTTCTCAGGGTTATACTCATCTCCTCACCATAGTGGACCGCACCACTACGTGGCCAGAGGCAATTCCTTTGGTTTCCACCACGTCGGCAGACGTCGCTAGAGCTTTCATCTCCTGCTGGGTTGCCCGTTTCGGGGTACCGGCGGACATCTCTTCTGACCGTGGGCCACAATTTTCCTCGAATCTTTGGAGCGCTGTGTCTCAGGGGCTCGGTACCAAACTTCATCGCACCACCGCCTATCATCTGCAGGCAAACGGCCTTTGCGAGCGATTCCACAGGTCGCTTAAAGCCTCTCTTCGGGCCAGTCTTCAAGGCGCAGGATGGGTGGATAGACTCCCATGGGTCCTGTTGGGTCTCCGTATGGCACCCAAAGATGATCTACAATCGTCTTCGGCTGAACTTGTCTATGGCCAGCCGCTCCGTGTACCAGGAGATTTCCTCCCTTCTCCCACAGAGCCATGGTCCGCCTCCCGGCAACTCGTTCGCCACCAAGAAGCGGCCAGATGCTTTGCTCCGATACCTACGTCCAATCATGGTTTGCAGACCTCCTACGTGCCACCGGGACTGAAGAATGCGGAGTATGTCTTCATCCGCCACGACGCTCACTGGGATCCGCTCAAGCCCCCTTACACTGGTCCTTTCCGCGTCATCGAACCAGGAGACAAATCCTTTTCGGCCGACGTCGGAGGGAAGCCGGATCACATCTCGGTGGACTGCTTGAAGCCGGCTCACCTGGACCTGGACCACCCTGTCGTAGTCGCTCAACCACCCAAACGTGGCTGACCGCCCGTTGCCGCTGCACCAGATCAACCAAAGCCGCCTGACAACTCGACCGCGCTCGCCGCGCCTGCTCAGCCGCAACCGACTGCCAACTCGACCGCCGGTCGTCGGTTTCCTCTACCAGGGTATCGAAGTCGCTCGGACAGGCTCATCAGGCCTCCTCCTCGCCTCACCTTTTCTGTTAAAGACAATTCTGGGGGCGGGCGCATGTGGCAGAGCCACCAAAGGACTCAGAGCGGTTGTACATAATTCCTTTAACAGCAATGTAGTTACTGTCTGTGCCTGTACCTTTAATTACACCGTTTGACTGTACAATGCCTAGTTACCTTTACAGCACGGATTCAACGTGATGACGTCATGCCATGAGTCACGTGATGCCCCAATGGCGGGAAGAACATGATGACGTCATGACGTCAGTCTTCTGACCAGAGGATCAGTCCTCGTGGAGTCCTCAAGGAGAGTAGACCTGTTATTGATGTGTTCTAGCAGTTTCCAGTTTAAACTCGTTTGGTTTCATTAAAGTTCATTAATTTAATTACCTGATTTGAACTCAGTCTTTTTGATAGGAACCTCCGTTCCTACAACGACACTATTTGAACCAAAACCTCACACTCAAAGCCAGTTTTATTTAAAAATTTTAACAAAATAATACAAAGTACTATAGACCGAATCATGGTCTGGAAGCTGTTGACCGCTATGGTCATTCGCCTGTGAAGGAGGTGTAATGATATCAGCAAATAGTGATGTTATTTGCCTGTTTGATTATGATGCCTTACCAGCATGTTTGCAGGTATTGATTACTTATGCCTGACCAGCAGAGGTCATGTGAGAGACAAGCAGTTTGGTTTAGTTTCAGTTTCGTTCTAGATGCATCACAAGCATCGTGTCTCCTGTAAAAACTGTATAAAAGAGTTGAACAAGCTTTAGATTAAAAGTCATTCTCTTTCATAAATGTCTCGTCATTGAACCCACAAAGAAATCAATACAGGAGGCATTTGCACTCTATTTTACGTCCTATGCAGTTATCATTTAACTATTCATTGGCTATTGGTTTTACAAGGTTGGTCGCATTGAATTAAAAAAAATTAAAGCTCTGTTGCTGGTTTACATTCTGCAATTTTACAAGTTAGTGCTCCCACCGAGGAGCCTTGCTTGACGATAGGAGGGCTGCTTGTAAATCGCCCGCAGAGGTCATTGCGACCGAATCGCAGCTGTTCACATTTTCCGGTTATTAATCTTGGTGAGTGAAAAATTGGGAGAGACAGGAATCACATTTGCTCAGCTCCACGTTCAATTATCTGACCTGCTCGCCCGTCGAGCAAGGCAATGTAATGGGAGTGCTAAAATGTAGTCTTAGATAAATCCCTGTTTTCTTCAAAAATTGACAATAGGAAGCTGATTTTCCAAGTTTGCACTGCCAACAGGGAACCTCACCCCCCTGGAGAAGCATACTGGGAAACTAAGGGCAGCACACCTGTAATTTCCTGATAGGTTTGGGCAACACACGAGGCTCCTCGACTTGGAAAATTAGCAGGTAAATCTTGTCTTAACCTCTAATAAAGGGGGACACAAATTAAAACTGAGGAGATTAGGAGTAAGACGAGTGGAGGCACACCTGAGAGGAGAGGATTGTCAATTTATAGATGGCAGAATGATTTAACAAATACTTTGCATCGACCTTTACTAATCGGGTAATCGTCGAGCAAGTGAATTCTGAAGTGGTTGAGAGCAAGATATGCAATATCGCGACTGATGAAAGGAAAATTTTAGATGTTAGGTTAAAGGAAGCCAAAGCACCAGGGCCTGACAGGGTACATCCTAGGAACCTGAGGAAGGCAATTGCTGAGGTTCTAGATGGTGCAAAACGGGCACTTGAGCATCTATTATGGTGGGCAGACACCTGGGAATCCCTGGCCCAAGACCGCACAAAGTAGAGGAGAAGCATCCGGGAAGGCAGCAAACACCTCGAGTCTCTTCGCCGGGAGCAAGCGGAAGCCAAGTGCAAACAGTGGAAGGAGCGCACGTCAACCCAAGCACCCTGATATAAAAAGACCACTGAGCACTTGGATTGAGTACAAAACAAGGCTTTAATCAACTGTTTCACAACCATGAGATTCTAGTTACATCACTAGTTCCTGGTTACAAAAACGTCCTGGGCAAGCTGGGCCCATGCCCGAGTATTTATTATCCTTGGACGGCGCCACCAGCTGGCCGCCCAGTGTTACTTCATGAGTCATTTCTTCATGAATGATAAGATTCATGACACACCCCACCCACCCACCCCTTCAACCACCGTCTGCCCCACCTGTGACAGAGACTGTAGGTCCCGCATTGGACTCATCAGTCACCTGAGAACTCATTTTTAATGTGGACGCAAGTCATCCTCGGCTCCGAGGGACTGCCTAAGAAGAAGATGGTGGGCGGAGCCTGCATGCTCATTATGCACTGGTCGTGCATACTGGTGAAGGCAGAAAAAAGTGGCATCCAGAACCGTGCCTGAAACAGGCGATAGGCCCTACTCATATGCAAATAGGCCTACGTAAAATTGGGCTGTGTTGAATGCAGCCAGAGTCAGGCCGGCTGCGCTCAGGAAAACGTGCTCTACATGCAATCTGACCCGTGGTCCTTCGTGGCTGCCACTAAAAGGTACATTTAAAAACAAATACTTACCTGAACGTGAAGCCAGGAGGTGCAGGAGTGCTCCTCCTGTCTCCACTGCTGTGCCAATGACCCTTGCTGGCCCCCGTAAGGCCCCATCTCGGCCCCCCCTCCCGATCACATCCCCGCTCCCCCAGGATCTACCTGAGGTCGCTGCCTACGACGCAATGGCCCAAGACTGAAACCTTCTTCAGTGGCAAACTGTCTGGTGATTCCCAATATAAGATGTACCTGAGGCCTACCCGTTCAGATGCAGGGATCAATACCCATGCCCAGTTCACACCGGCACACCAACCAATGCGAACCAATTTCGAGGCCCATATTTCAGGGCTTTATTGAGCATGGATGTGTTGCAGAGGAGTAGACAGTGACCAATGTAGTTAAAAAGAGAGATGGAGCTAATCCAGGTAATTACAGGCCAATTAGTTTAGCATCTGTGCTAAGAAAAGTCTTTGGGGGTAATTTTGACTTTGTGCGAGCGTGTAAAATGACGATATCGATTTAGCCACTGCATCTCTCCCGATGTGGAAATGAAAATCGGGAGAAGTGTGTAACGGGCGGCTGAAGTGATATTGCCCGATTTACACGATCACTCAATCAATGTCTTTAATTATGGATGAAATGACCACATATCTAGATAAAGGGAAAAATAGATGTACAATAGGCAGCACAGTTTTTAAAAGGGATAATCGTGCTTGACAAACCTCATAGAATTCCTTTAATATAACAGATAGATGAATTGCATTGGATGCAGTGTACATGGATTTTAAGAAATCCTTTGACAAGGTACCACACAAGTGATTATTAGATTAAGGGGTATGGAATTAGGGGGAGGATAGCAAACTGGATTAAAAATGGATGAAGGGAGAAAACAGAGTAGGAGTTGAGGGCAGTTTTTCAGAGTGCTTGAACGTGGCTAGTGTTCCACAGGGTTCAGTTCTGTGACCAGTTGTGTTCGCTGTGTCTATCAACTATTTGGATATCTGCCTAGAGCTGCGATGTTTTCCACTGTTGGAAGGGACAGGTAAATATAATGGAATCCGTAAATTCTCCAGTGAGCAGTATGCCATGGATAGAGGTTACTTGTTGATTCTGAGCATGCTGATCCATAGGTGTCAAAGCATAAAGATGCAGGTTTTGTTCACAAGTGACTTGGCCTGCAAACTGTCATCTAGCCACAAACATGAGGGCAAGTGTTGTGAAAAAGTTTGAACCATAACAGAAGGGATTGATGAAAATGGGTAAGTGCGATTGATTTCTGAGCAAGACAAAGACCAGGGGGGAAAAATTCAGTATCGCCCCGTTTGGGGCGCCATTATTGGCTGTGCGCAAAATTTAGCGCCTGGCGCTAATTATCGCCTCCGACGGCAAACTTGGCTTTTTATCACCCCTGGGGCTGATTGGAGCACTAAATCAGGTGCTTCACACCTGTCTTAAGGTGCAAAGGCTGTGGAGTGAGGCGTTACCTCAGAGCGCTGGCAAAGCTCATGTGATGCCAGTCAGCAATGGAACACAGACACACTGGCGCCGGCCAGTTCTTAAAGGGGAGCTCTGACGAAAGGTCATCGACCTGAAACGTTGGGGCAGTAATTCCTCCCCAAACGCGTGAGTACGGAAGGGGTACTCACGCGTCTGGCCAGAGGAAATGCCGGTTTTCAGCATGCACAGCGCATGCGCTGAAAACCGGCATTTCCTCTCCTCCAACCCAAGAGTTGAAGAGGCTAGCGCGTGCGCTGTAGGGGGCAGCGCGTGCGTCTTGGATTTCCTTGGTTTTGGGGGATTTGCGCATGTGTAAAGGCCTCCGGTCTTTACGCTTGTAAAAAGCACACGTAAGTATTTATTTTTACAGGTAAGTGGTGTTTTAGTGTAATTTAGAATTTTTTTTTCCACAGGTTTATTATTTTAAAGAATCTACAATAAGGTAAGTTTAGTTTTAGACCCTTTTTATTAAAAATTTATTTTTTTCAAAAAAAAAAAATTATTGTTTAAATTATTTTTTTTAACTTATTTATACTTAATTTAATGATTGGGATGTTTTTTAAATTTTTATTTAAAGTTTAAATAGTGTTTTGGGCCCCCGTAGTTTTCATGAGTTTGACAGTTCTTACTCTCAAACTCATGAATGAACCTTCCCCTCTCCTGATTGGTTGTACAGTGCTCACCTGATCCCAGCCGGCACATCGCACTAACTACGTCGCTGGCTCAGGTAAGCACTGCGCGCTGACATCTGAACCGGGCCTGTCACAGGAAATGCAAGCAGGCCCGGGCTTCAGATGTCAGCGCGCAGGGTGAGTGCAGATCGGGGGCTTGCACGCGCGGCAAGCCCCTGACACCAAGTTCTGGGCCATTAACTCTGTTTCTCTCTTCACAGATGCTGCTTGACCTGCTGAGTTTCTCCAGCATTTTCTCTTTTTATCTTAAAGGTGAGGGTCGATGTTGCTCTCCATCCACATCCTACTCATTGCAGCCTTGAATCTCGGCCTGGAGTGACCTGTACATCAAATCTGCTGGAAAAAACAATGGAGAGACCCAGGGAAAGAGCTCAGAGTGCAGCCCCCACAGTCTCTTCTAAATCGATACAAGGAAGGGCAAATCAAAATGAACCTGCAAAGTGCTGCTCAGTATGCAAAACTCCTTCAGACAGTTTTGAATCTCGCCAGAAGTCTCTCTCTCTCTCAGAATGCGTGGTGCAAAAATGTCACCAACAAAAAAAGGCAGGAAGTGGTCACCTTTAAATAGCGCTCCCCCAGTCCCTTCTTGATTGCAAAACGTTCCCCTCAACCTGTCATTGCTAGCGGCAGGCGGTAAGGCAGGGGGGCACCACTCAATATCCGGTCCGGGGTGCTACCGGGACATTCCGCACTCGACTAACGTCACGATCTGGCGCAGGTGATCATGGCGGTAGTGTTTAGCGCCGCCGCAAAATGTCTAGTTAATTTCGCGAGCAGCGCAAACATCGCCGCGCCCGGGCGCTAGTTGCTTTGCGCCCCATTAGTGCCCTCTTAAGGTGCTAACGGGAGGCGCAAACAACTGAATTTTTCCCCCCAAGGTTTCTCCCAAACCTAAAAATTCTTATCTTGTTAAACAACATCTAAGCGGTTTGTAAAACTTCACTTCTTTGTTAATATGTGCTATATTGTTCTTTGTTGTGGTTTGATCCCAGCCGCAAGCTACAACTCTCATTAGCTTAAGAGCAGAAAACGTATTGCTTCTGCCACCAAAAACTCTGAAGTTGTGATTTCACATCTTTTATGTGTTTCACTCGGGATGCGTGTTGTCAGTGCAGTGAACAAAGGCTTCACTCAAGTCTAGCACAACATGAATGAACTGAAATGATAGATATTAGTCAGTGAAGAATGGACTTTATATTAAAAAATGAATCAACTTCTGTGTTGTAGCGTAGGACAGAATATGTCATACTAAACAATGTGCTTATTATGGCAAGGTTTGAAAGACTTTTCAATCTACAGCACAGAGCTCACTTTACCTTTATACTGTCAATGAATAGTTAATATCAAACTAAACTGGGTTGTCATTATATCAGTGACATCACAAAGAAAGTTAATTGAGTCCAAATTTATTATTTAATTATTATAATTATTTTATTGGAAATGAAATGGGAGCTGGTAAGAGAAATTGCAGTCTCTATGCACACATTTATTTCAAATTGTGATAACAATTTAGAAGCTGATAAAAAGTTTAAATTATTAAAAATTCAGGGCTCATTTTACAAATTTGTGCTCCGGGCATGGAGCTTCTGCTGCCAGGAGCGTGTAACAGGAATTTAGGTGTATTCCCTGTGATATTTCCCTGTTACTACACATTAGGTGCCAGCATTGACACAGTGGTTGCACTCCTATCTCTGAGTCAGAAGGTTGAGGGCTCAAGGTCCACTCCAGAGGCTTGAACACACAATCTAGGTTGACACTTCAGTGAGGGAGTGCTGCAGTGTCAGAGGTGCCATCTATCAGGTGATACATGAAACTAAGGACCCATCTGCCTGCTGTAAAAGATCCCCGGCACTATTTAAAGAACAGCAGTGGAGATATTCCGGTAACCCTGGCCAACACCTATCCCTCAACCAACATCACTAAAATAGATCATTTGGTCATTGATTTCATTGCTCTTTTTAGGACCTTGCTGTGTGCAAATTGGCTGCCATGTTTGCTACATTCCAATAATGATTCTTCTTCTTCTTAGGCAGTCCCTCGGAACCGAAGATGACTTGCTTCCACATTAAAAATGAGTTCTCAGGTGACTGATGAGTCCAATGTGGGACCTACAGTCTCTGTCACAGGTGGGGCAGACAGTGGTTGAAGTGGCGGGTGGGTGAGGTACTTGGGTTGACGTGCGCTCCTTGCGCTTGGCTTCCGCTTGCTCCCGGCGAAGAGACTCCAGGTGTTCGGCGCCTTCCTGGATGCTTCTCCTCCACTTTGTGCGGTCTTGGGCCAGGGATTCCCAGGTGTCAGTGGGGATGTTACACTTTTTCAAGGAGGCTTTGAGGGTGTCCTTGAAGCGTTTCCTCTGCCCACCTGGGGCTCTCTTGCCGTGCCGGAGCTCCGAGTAGAGCGCTTGTTTTGGGAGTCTCATATCGGGCATGCCGACAATGTGACCCGTCCATCGGAGCTGATTGAGCGTGGTCAAAGCTTCAATGCTGGGGATGTTGGCCTGAGCAAGAACACTGACGTTGGTGCGCCTATCCTGCCAATGGATTTGCAGGATCTTGCAGGGGCAGTGTTGGTGGTACCTCTCCAGTGCTTTGAGGTGCCTGCTGTACATGGTCCATGTCTCTGAGGCATACAGCAGGGCGGGTATCACTGCTGCTTACACTTCCGCTGGGCAGCACTTTGGAATGTATCTGAGGATGTTAAAGGATCTATAAGTTCTTAATTGTGGGCAGTGAATTTCCGATATACACGCCACGTGGATGAAGCTCCATGTCAGATTCAGAAAATGACCCCCCTATTATGTGAAACCGAAATTCACAGAATAGAGTAACCCAATAGTTAATACAATAGGGGGAGTTTTGTGAGGTTCCAGTCATAAGAACATAAGAAATAGGAGCAGGAGGAGGCCATACAGCACCTCGGGCCTGCTCCGCCATTCAATAAGGTCATGGCTGATCTTCGACCTCAACTCCACTTTCCTACTCTATCCCCATATTCCTCGATTCCCCTAGAGTCCAAAAATCTATTGATTTCAGTCTTGAATATACTCAACGACTAGTCATGAACAGTTCTGACATGGACCCTTGATAGATGGGACTAGAGGTCACCGAATCGTCCCAGTGATATAATCCTGTCTTAGACCTGCACGTCACACTGGGAACCTCGCCTTGAAAAAGCACCCCTAACATTTCAATTCTTTCTTTATGATTGAAAGGACATTAATAAAAAACTGTGCTTCTAAACAATATATCTTTCATAGTTATGAAAAAAACAAGGGCAATAGCTGTGCAGTCCTTACTTGTCCTGTCGAGCTCTGTTATTGCCATTGACCACACGACTGCCAACTTCACATTTAGAACCACCCTTTAATCCACACTCCAAACTTCACGTCACATTCAACTCCATCCATAATACAGGTTCCATATTCAATTCAACTCCATTATCCATGCTCCATACTCAGCCCAGTTCATCATCTGTACACACTAAACTTCACTGGAGAGGGGAAGGCTAAGAGGAGTTATAATTAATTTATAAAATTATGAAGGATTTTGATAAATTGAATAGGGAAAGTCCGTTTCCTCTGGTTGGGAAGTTAGTAATGACAGTCTATCAATTTAAAACTATCACTAAATCAGGAGGAGCGAGGTTAGGAGAAATTTGTTCACACACAGGTTTGTTGGTTATAAATATTTGAAGCAGAGGAAGATGTCGGGCTGTGGAAAGAGAGTAAAGTAGTGGACTTAATTTTGGATTGCTCTAACAAAGAGCCGGCACACACATGATGGATGAAATGGCCTCCTTCTGTGATGTGAACTTCTATCATTCACGCCATGAATTCCACACTCAACTCTACTCCACAATCCACACTCCACACTCAACTCCACTCCACACTCAACTCCACTCCACACTCCACTCCACTCCATAATCCACACTCAATTCCACTCCATAATCCACTCTCCACACTCAACTCCACTCCACACTCCACACTCCACTCCACTCCATAATCCACACTCCACACTCAACTCCACTCCATAATCCACACTCCACACTCAACTCCACTCCACACTCCACACTCAACTCCACTCCATAATCCATACTCCACACTCAACTCCACTCCACAATCCACACTCCACACTCAACTCCACACTCCACTCCACTCCATAATCCACACTCCACACTCAACTCCACTCCACACTCCACACTCAACTCCACTCCATAATCCACACTCCACACTCAACTCCACTCCATAATCCACACTCCACACTCAACTCCACTCCACAGTCCACTCCACTCCATAATCCACACTCCACACTCAACTCCACTCCACACTCAACTCCACTCCACATTCCACTCCACTCCATAATCCACACTCAACTCCACTCCATAATCCACACTCAACTCCACTCCACACTCCACTCCACTCCATAATCCACACTCCACTCCATAATCCACACTCCACTCCACTCAATAATCCACACTCAACTCCACTCCACATTCCACTCCACTCCATAATCCACACTCAACTCCACTCCATAATCCACACTCAACTCCACTCCACACTCCACTCCACTCCATAATCCACACTCCACTCCACTCCATAATCCACACTCCACTCCACTCAATAATCCACACTCAACTCCACTCCACACTCCACTCCACTCCATAATCCACACTCCACACTCAACTCCACTCCACACTCAACTTCACTCCACACTCCACACTCAACTCCACTCCACAATCCACACTCCACACTCAACTCCATTCCACACTCCACACTCAACTCCACTCCATAATCCACACTCCACACTCAACTCCACTCCACACTCCACACTCAACTCCACTCCACAATCCACACTCAACTCCACTCCATAATCCACACTCCACACTCCACTCCACCTCATAATCCACACTCCACACTCCACTACACTCCACAATCCACATTCCACACTCAGCTCCACTCCATAATCCACACTCCACACCCAACTCCACTCCATAATCCACAGTCCACACCCAACTCCACTCCGTAATCCACACTCCACACTCAACTCCACTCCATAACCCACACTCCACACTCAACTCCACTCCATAATCCACACTCCACACCCAACTCCACTCCGTAATCCACACTCCACACTCAACTCCACTCCATAACCCACACTCCACACTCAACTCCACTCCATAATCCACACTCCACACTCAACTCCACTCCACACACCACAATCCACACTCAACTCCACTCCACACTCCACACTCAATGCCACTCCACACTCCACACTCAACGCCACTCCACAATCCACACTCAACTCCACTCCATAATCCACACTCCACACTCCACTCCACTCCATAATCCACACTCCACTCCACTCCATAATCCACACTCCACACTCAACTCCACTCCACAATCCACACTCCACACTCCACACTCAACTCCATTCCACACTCCACACTCAACTCCACTCCATAATCCACACTCCGCACTCAACTCCACTCCACACACCACACTCCACACTCAACTCCACTCCACACTCCACACTCAACTCCACTCCACAATCCACACTCAACTCCACTCCATAATCCACACTCCACACTCCACTCCACCCCATAATCCACACTCCACACTCCACTCCACAATCCACACTCCACACCCAACTCCACTCCGTAATCCACACTCCACACTCAACTCCAATCCATAATCCACACTCCACACTCAACTCCACTCCATAATCCACACTCCACACTCAACTCCACTCCATAATCCACACTCAACTCCACTCCACAATCCACACTCCACACTCCACACTCCACTCCATAATCCACACTCCACACTCAACTCCACTCCATAATCCACACTCCACACTCAACTCCACTCCACAATCCACACTCCACACTCAACTCCACAATCCACACTCCACACTCAACTCCACTCCACAATCCACACTCCACACTCAACTCCATTCCACACTCCACACTCAACTCCACTCCATAATCCACACTCCACACTCAACTCCACTCCACACTCAACTCCACTCCACACTCCACACTCAACTCCACTCCACAATCCACACTCAACTCCACTCCATAATCCACACTCCACACTCCACTCCACTCCATAATCCACACTCCACACTCCACTCCATAATCCACACTCCACACTCCACTACACTCCATAATCCACATTCCACACTCAACTCCACAATCCACACTCCACACCCAACTCCACTCCGTAATCCACACTCCACACTCAACTCCACTCCATAATCCACACTCCACACTCAACTCCACTCCATAATCCACACTCCACACTCAACTCCACTCCATAATCCACACTCAACTCCACTCCACAATCCACACTCCACACTCCACTCCATAATCCACACTCCACACTCAACT
This sequence comes from Somniosus microcephalus, assembly GCF_052327205.1. Classification (NCBI taxonomy): domain Eukaryota; kingdom Metazoa; phylum Chordata; class Chondrichthyes; order Squaliformes; family Somniosidae; genus Somniosus; species Somniosus microcephalus. The sequence goes on from NC_140988.1 coordinate 24,390,844, forward strand.
CCACTCCATAATCCACACTCCACACTCAACTCCACTCCATAATCCACACTCCACACTCAACTCCACCCCACAATCCACACTCCACTCAACTCCACTCCATAATCCACACTCCACACTCAACTCCACTCCATAATCCACACTCCACACTCAACTCCACTCCATAATCCACACTCCACACTCAACTCCACTCCATAATCCACACTCCACTCCACTCCACAATCCACACTCCACACTCAACTCCACTCCACAATCCACACTCCACACTCAACTCCACTCCAAACATCCACTCAACTCCACTCCATAATCCACACTCCACACTCAACTCCACTCCATAATCCACGCTCCACACTCAACTCCACTCCATAATCCACACTCCACACTCAACTCCACTCCATAATCCACACTCCACACTCAACTCCACTCCACAATCCACACTCCACACTCAACTCCACTCCATAATCCACACTCCACTCCACTCCATAATCCACACTCCACACTCAACTCCACTCCACAATCCACACTCCACACTCAACTCCACTCCATAATCCACACTCCACACTCAACTCCACTCCATAATCCACACTCAACTCCACTCCACAATCCACACTCCACACTCAACTCCACTCCATAATCCACACTCAACTCCACTCCATAATCCACACTCCACACACAACTTCACTCCACAACCCATAATCGGGAACGGTAGCATAGTGGCAATGTCACTGGGCTAATAATCCAGAGGCCTGGACTAATGATCCAAACGTGAGTTCAAATCCCACCATGGCAGCTGGGGAATTTTAATTTAATTAATTTAATAAATCTGGAAAAATTACTAGCATTAATGGTAACGAAGAAACTATCGGATTGTCGTAAAAACCCATCTGGTTCAGTAATGTCCTTTAGGGAAGGAAATCTGCCGTCCTTACCTGGTCTGGCCTATATGTGACTCCAGACCCACAGCAATGTGGTCGACTTTTAACTGCCCTCTGAAATGGCCCAGCAAGCCACTCAGTTGTAACTAACAGCTACGAAACAAAATAATAAGAATGAAACCGGACGGACCACCCGTCATCGAACTCGGCACCGGCGATGGACACGGCAACGGCACACCCAGCCCAGTCAACCCTGCAAAGTCCTCCTCACCAACATCTGGGGACTTGTGCCAAAATTGGGAGAGCTGTCCCACAGACTAGTCAAGCAAGAGCCTGACATAGTCATACTCACAGAATCATACCTTTCAGCCAATGTCCCAAACTCCTCCATCACCATCCCTGGCTATGCCCTGTCCCACCGGCAGGATAGACCCACCAGAGGTGGTGGCACAGTGGTATACAGTCGGGAAGGAGTGGCCCTGGGAGTCCTCAACATTGACTCCGGACCCCATGAAGTCTCATGGCTTTAAGCCAAGCATGGGCAAGGAAACTTCCTGCTGATTACCACCTACTGCCCTCCCTCAGCTGATGAATCCGTACTCCTCCATGTTGAACACCACTTGGAAGAAGCACTGAGAGTAGCAAGGGCACAGAATGTACTCTGGGTGGGGGACTTCAATGTCCATCATCAAGAGTGGCTCGGTAGCACCACCACTGACCGAGCTGGCCGAGTCCTGAAGGACATAACTGCCAGTCATTGTGGAGATGAAGTCCCGACTTCACACCGAGGACACCCTCCATCGTGTTGTGTGGCACTACCACCGTGGTAAATGGGATAGATTCAGAACAGATCTAGCAGCTCAAAACTGGGCATCCATGGGGTGCTGTGGGCCATCAGCAGCAGCAGAATTGTATTCCACCACAATCTGTAACCTCATGGCCCGGCATATCCCTCACTCTACCATTACCACCAAGCCTGGGGACCAATCCTGGTTCAACAAGGAGTGTAGAAGAGTATGCCAGGAGCAGCACCAGGCATACCTAAAAATGAGGTGCCAACCTGGGGAAGCTGCAATACAGGACTACATGCATGCTAAAAAGCAGAAGCAGCATGCTATAGACAGGGCTAAGCGATCCCACAATCAACGGATCAGATCAAAGCTCTGCAGTCCTGCCACAACCAGTCATGAATGGTGGTGGACCTTTAAACAACTAACAGGAGGAGGAGGCTCCAAGAATATCCCCATCCTCAATGATGGTGGAGCCCAGCACGTGAGTGCAAAAGACAAGGCTGAAGTGCTTGCAACCAACTTCAGCCAGTAGTGCCAAGCGGATGATCCATATCGGCCTACTCCCGAGGTCCCCACCATCACAGAAGCCAGTCTTCAGTCAATTCGATTCACTCAAGGATCGGCTGAGCGCACTGGATACAGCAAAGGCTGTGGGCCTTGACAACATCCCGGCTATCGTGCTGAAGACTTGTGCTCCAGAACTAGTCGCGCCTCTAGCCAAACTGTTCCAGTACAGCTACAACATTGGCATCTATCTGACAATGTGGAAAACTGCCCAGGTATGTCCTGTCCACAAAAAAGCAGGACAAATCTAACCCGGCCAATTACCGCCCCATCAGTCTACTCTCAATCATCAGCAAAGTGATGGAAGGTGTCGTCGACAGTGCTATCAAGCAGCACTTACTCACCAATAACCTGCTCACTGATGCCCAGTTTGGGTTCTGCCAAGACCACTCAGCTCTCGACTTCATTACAGCCTTGGTCCAAACATGGACAAAGGAGCGGAATTCCAGAGGTGAGGTGAGAGTGACTGCCCTTGACATCAAGGCAGCATTTGACCGAGTGTGGCATCAAGGAGCCCTAGTAAAACTGAAGTCAAAGGGAATTGGGGAAAATGCTCCACTGGCTGGAGTCATACCTAGCACAAAGGAAGATGGTTGTGGTGGTTGGAGGTCAATCATCGCAGCCCCAGGACATCGCTGCAGGAGTTCCTCAGGGCTGTGTCCTAGGCCCAACCATCTTCAGCTGCTTCATCAATGACCTTCCCTCCAAAACAAGGTCAGAAATGGGGATGTTTGCTGATGACTGCACAGTGTTCAGCGCCATTCACAACTCCTCAGATAATAAAGCAGTCTATGCCCGCGTGCAACAAGACTTAGACGACGTTCAGGCTTGGGCTGATAAGTGGCAGGTAATATTCGCGCCACAGAAGTGCCAGGCAATGACTACCTCCAACAAGCGAGAGTCTAACCACCTCCCCTTGACATTCAATGGCATTACCATCCCCGAATCCCCCACTATCAACATCCTGGGGGTCACCATTAACCAGAAACTTAACTGGACCAGCCATACAAATACTGTGGCTACAAGAGCAGGTCAGAGGCTAAGTATTCTGCGGCGAGTGTCTCACCTCCTGACTCCCCAAAGTTTTTCCACCATCTACAAGGCACAAGTAAGGAGCGTGATGGAATACTTTCCACATGCTTGAATGAGTGCAGCTCCACCAACACTCAAGAAGCTCGACACCATCCAGGACAAAGCAGCCCGCTTGATTGGCACCCCATCCACCACCATAAACATTTACTCCCTCCACCACCGGCGTACTGTGGCTGCAGTGTGTACCATCTACAAGATGCATTGCAGCAACTCGCCAAGGCTTCTTCGGCAGCACCTCCCAAACCCGTGACCTCTTCCACCTAGAAGGACAAGGGCAGCAGGCGCATGGGAACACCACCACCTCCAAGTTCCCCTCCAAGTTACACACCATCCTGACTTAGAAGTATATCGCCGATCCTTCATTGTTGCTGGGTCAAAATCCTGGAACTCCCTAACTAACAGCACTGTGAGAGTACCTTCACCACATGGACTGCAGCGGTTCAAGAATGCGGCTCACCACCACCTTCTCAAGGGCAACTAGGGATGGGCAATAAATGCAGGCCTTGCCAGCGATGCCCTGATCCCATAGCGAAAAAAAGAAAATACTCCACACCAAACTTCACTCCATAGCCCATAATCCACACTCAGATACATTCAGGAATCCACACTCAGTCTCAATCCACAATCCATGCTTCATATTGAACCCCACTCTATAATATACACTCCACACTGCGTTCCACTCCACAATCCATGCTTCCATGATCAACTGCATTCCATGATCCATGTGCTACACTCAGCCCCATTCTGAATATACACTCCACACTCAACTACATTACATAATAGACCCAGGCCTACTTTTCTTAACTCTCCACCTATGATACTCCACCCAGTTCACTCCACGTCCAATCTACATTCCAGTGCAAACTGCATTCCCAACTCTACTCTAGACTATCTATTCATCCATTCAAACTATACTTCCCACTAGACCTCAAACCCACCTTACTTCAGATTTGGTGGAGAGAAGGAAATAGTAGCTTTTTTAAAAAAAATAGAAAAACAAGCTGGATAAGCTGAATGGCCTCCCTCAACTGTTATTATTCTATTCCCCACTGCAGTCCAACGCAGACTCCATGCTCCACTCCAGATTCCATGCTCCACTTCACTCCAAACTCCTTACTTAATTTCACTTCACTTCAATCCAAAATCCATAGTGACTCTGTGTGAGTTTTCATTCTTTCATCATCAGTTGAAACCCATACAAGGTACCTCCGTTTTGTCAAGTAGCTCCTGGAATTATTTTACTTGTGAGAAACACCTGCTCTCTGGAATAACTAAAGTACGTTTTTTCAAAGGACTGGATCTTGACAGGTGAACAAGTGAGCTATCCTACATCTATGTCCAATATGAATCAGTTGGTGCTCCTACATACGATAATTAAAAGCATTTGGAAAAAAGGTTGACCTTGGCAAGCTCATCTATTGTGTGCGATGGCTGACAGCTGAGAGCCGTGCAAAGAATAATGCCATTGTTCGGGGTTACTACCCGTGCGAGCTGTGCTGTCATCGGTGGAATTTGTTTTGTAAAAGAGATTCTGACAGTCCTACACAAAGCAGCAATGCTGAAAGATAATGTGTAAAGCTTAGACACTAAAGTGAACCCAGTGATTATGAAAACTGTTTAAAGGTAAAGGAGGCAGTGTTTATGTCATACCCTGCCACATAGATTTGTGACTTCAGAAATTTTTGTGAATCATTATATGAATAAAAGGATTAATAGAGCTTGGAGCCCATTTGCTGAGTGACATGATAAGTGATTTCAGTAATGGGGGAAGCTCAGACATCTATCATTATAGTGATTACTTATTTTGTCCTCAAATGTATTTACGTTTTTTTACAGGTAAATGCACGAAGGCATAAAGATCTACACACTAGAAGAAATCCATAAACTATTCAGAAAATCACAGAGTTAGAACAGTAAATAACCTAAAAGCAAAAAAATTAACGATTGACTTTTCTTTAAACAGAAACACCTAGCCAATGGGATTTGTGTTTATATAGAGATAGTGGACATAAAACACACACGCACACTTTCTTATCAGGAGCTGCTTTCAATGACAGGAAGTGCCTGTTCAGACAGCATTGAATAAGCATTCCATTCAGAATCCAGAGGATAAGGTTCCAATAGATGTGCTCTCACTGATGCTGAAGCGGATAACATTCCCTTTAATCAGTTCAGTGCTGCTGTTAATATACAATATACTACACAAAGAATCAAGTTCTGCTCTAATTAGTCAAGCTTCCAAGTATCTGAAATATGCAATTACCTTTAATTAAATTGGCAACTGAAATTTAAGCTTTCAGGAAAGAACTATAGAAAGGTATATTTTCAACTTTTAAGAGTGGCCAGTGTTAAGTCTGTGTGTTATAGTGAGAATTACTACACAGACCACAAGAGTAAATTTTAACAGGTCTTTACTAGTCGAAGGTCAGGGCGGAACTGCCCAATAAATCATTACACAGCACTTATATACCGGTGTGGTCACCACCGGTATTACAGTATACAGCAGCCAAGATAAAGTAGTGCAACTCTTAAAATAGTTCTCTTAAAGGTGGAACGGTTACATACACCACAATCCTCCCTTTTTAGCTTAACAGTATATATTCCCCATTAACATAACATAATAACATATATACACAACTTCATGTACAACAGTTCACAGATTCAGTCTCTCTGGAGGCTTCCTGACTCGGTCCGGATAACGCCTCGGTGGTGTAGTAGTTTTCGGTGGTGTAGTAGGTTCTTTTGGCAAGGTCGATTCGGCTTGAATGCCAGTGTCGGGTTCATCTGATTCCAGTATCACCGGATCGGAGGTAGATACTATGGGTATCTCTGCTTCATCATTAGGCGTATAGAGTTGTGGAGTAGGTTGTCCCTTTTCGGATGACTCTATGATCTGGTCAACATGGCGCCTTATTATGCTTTCACCAATGTCCACGGTATACATCAGCGGTCCTAGTCGTGTGCAAATAGTTCCAGGCTGCCATTTCTCGGTACGGTAGTCCCGGGCCAAAACTTGTTGACCTATCTGGAAGGTTCTAGTTGGCCTTTCATTCATGCCTTGAAATTGCCGGTTCTCTACGTCCCTTCTGATGTTTGGCTTGATCAAATCCAGCCAGCATCTTAGTCTGCTATTGAAAAACATCATGGCGGGAGTTTGGTTTGTAACCGCATGTGTTGCATTCCTGTACGCCAACAAGATGTTATCTACCTTATGTTGTAGATTTATGTCTTCATTACCCATGGCCTTTATGGCCTTCTTGAAGGTCTGGACAAACCTTTCAGCTAATCCATTGGTGGCGGGATGGTATGGGGCGGGCGTGTAGTGCTTAACCCCATTGTTTTTTAAGAACTTCCTGAATTCTTCGGACACAAATTGCGGTCCATTATCAGAACAGATCTGTTCCGGCAGCCCATTCCTGGCAAATATGGTCCTTAATACTGTGATGGTTTTTTCCGTGGTGGTGGAGGACATCTTTATTACCTCCGGCCACTTGGAGTGTGCATCCACCGCGATTAAGAACATTGAGTCCATAAATGGACCAGCAAAGTCGATATGTACCCTTTGCCATGGAGATGAGGGCCACTCCCATGGATGTAGAGGGGCTTGTGGTGGGGCGTTTTGGACCTTCTGGCATCCTAGACAGCTCTTGGTCATTTCTTCGATGTCTCCATCGATACCTGGCCACCACACAAACGCTCTGGCTAGGTTCTTCATTTTTACTCCACCCAGATGCCCCTCGTGAAGCTCCTTTAGCACTTTATCCTGGAGTTTGGGTGGAATCACCACTCTGGATCCACACATCAAAGTTCCTCGGCACACTGACAGCTGCCCTCTTCTTTGCGAGAATGCTGGCAACAGTGGTTCGCCATGTGCTGGCCATCCCTTCACCGTTAAATCGTAGACTCGTGAGAGAGTCGGGTCATTTCTCGTTTCCTTTTCGATGGTAGAATTTGTTACTGGTAGACATTCCACTATGGTTGAGTGGAACATCTCCACTGGGCCCACTGTAGGCGCCTCTTCTACTGTTGGCAACGGTAGGCGCGATAAACCGTCAGCATTCCCATGCTGTTTTGATCCTTTGTATTCTATGTCATATTGGTGTGCCCCTAGGAAAAGGGACCACCTCTGTAGCCTTTGCGCTGTCATAATGGAAACGCCCTTTTTAGGGTTGAATATGGATACCAACGGCTGGTGGTCTGTCAGCAGTGTAAACTTCTGGCCCTGCAGGTAATGATTAAACTTCTTTACTCCCCACACCAGGCTGAGAGCCTCCCTATCTATCTGAGCATAGTTGCGCTCAGCGGAGGTCAATGATCTGGATGCAAATGCGACTGGCCTTTCCGAGCCATTTGGCAACTTGTGTGAGAGTACTGCTCCAATACCATAAGGAGAAGCATCACAAGCTAAACGAATAGGTAGCGTTGGGTTGAAGTGAGCCAACACTTCCTCTGAGGTGATCAATGCCTTGCTTTTGCGAAAGGCCTTTTTACAGTCCTCGCTCCACTTCCATGGTACTTCTTTCTGCAAAAGAGCATTCAGCGGGTGCAGCACCGTGGATAGATTTGGCAGAAACTTATGGTAATAGTTAATCAACCCTAGGAACGACCTCAACTGGGATACATTTTCCGGAGCGGGAGCCTTCACAACAGCTTCGATCTTGTCAGGTGACTTGTGCAGCCCCTCCTGGTCAATGACATGACCACAGTACGAGATCCGTTTCTGAAAGAACTCACATTTCTGGCGATTAACTCGAAGGCCATATTCCTTCAACCTGGTGAGCACCAGTTTCAAATTTGTAAGGTGTTCCTCATCGTCATCTCCTGTAATCAGGATATCGTCCAAGTAACATTGAGTGCTTGGAATTCCCTGTAATACCTGCTCCATGGCCCTCTGCCAAATTGCTGGAGCCGAAGCCACTCCAAAAACCAGTCTATTATATCGATACAAGCCTCTGTGCGTGTTGATTGTGAGATACTGGCGCGACTCTTCCTCAACTTCCATCTGTAAGTACGCTTGCGCCAGGTCTATCTTGGTGAAGTGTTTCCCGCCAGACAATGAAGCAAAGATATCCTCAATCTGCGGAAGCGGATATTGCACCGTGTGAAGCACCGGATTAACTGTGATCTTGAAGTCTCCACAGATGCGGACCTTCCCCGGTTCCCCTGGCTTGTTACTCGATGAACGCTTCATGACGGGAACAATGGGCGTGGCCCACTCACTCCAGTCCACCTTAGACAGTACTCCTGAACGTTCAAGCCCTTCCAGCTCAGCTTCCACAGCAGGTCGTATCGCATAAGGTACCGGTCTGGCTTTGAAAAATTTTGGGTTTGCATGTTCTGCAATCTTGATTTTTGCCTTAATTCCTCTCAGTGTTCCCAGTCCCTGTTGGAACACCTCTTTAGCCTCATCCAATATTCTGGACAATCGTTCAGGTTTGACATCTTTTTTTCCGGAATCTACCGTTATTGCTTTTAGGGAGTGCCAGTCCATATTTATTTTCCTGATCCACTCCCGTCCCAGAAGTGGCGGACCTCCCTCAGGTAGTACATATATGTCCATTCCTTGGTGTTCTTTGCCCTTGTGTACCACCTTGACTTTTATCTTTCCGATGGGGTATACTTTTTGCCCCGTGTATGTCTGCAATACTATCTCCGTATCCCGTAGGGGAATATGTGTGAATAACCTTTTGTAATCTTGCTTATTCATGACCGTCAACGCCGATCCAGTTTCCAATTCCATCTTCACTTGGACTCCTGCTATCTGAAGTGTGACCCAGATAGTTTGTCGGTCAGCTTCCTTACTCACATTGTGAATTCTCAGACTACCCAGTTCCTTGCTGTTGGAGTCTGAATCCGAATTCTGTTCATCCGAACTCTTCTCAGCCACCTTATGTACCTTTCTGCACTTTTCCTGCGGTGACTTTTTGTTGCTGGTCTTCTTTCCTGACTGGCATACTTTAGCTATGTGACCAAGCTTGCCACATTTTCTACATTCCTGGTTTTTAAACCAGCATTGGTTCTGATCGTGTGTTGTCTTTCCACAACGATAACATTTCGTTGTACCCAAAGCCATTTGATCTACGCTGAGTACCGCTGCCTTCAGCTGCATTTCCGCAGTGCCTCTCGCTGCGGCTTCGTGCGATGCTGCAATAGTGACAGCCTTATCAAGTGTAAGATCATTCTCTTCAAGCAGCCGCTTTTGTGTTCCTTCTTTCGACAATCCACACACGAATTTGTCTCTCAGTGCCTCTGTCAGACTTTCCCCAAACTGACAGTATTTCGCTAGCTTACGCAGTTCAATTAAATACTCCGCGTTGCTTTCCTCTTTCAGTTGCGTTCTCACATAAAATTTAAATCGTTCCGCTAACATCAGCGGTGTGGGGTTCAAATGATTTTTCAGGACAGCAACAATTTTAGCGAAAGTCTGATCCGCCGGTTTAGCTGGTGATAGAAGATGCTTCAATAGCCCGTATGTCTTCGCACCCATTGAGTTTAGTAAGGTTAGTGCTTTATCTTCATCTGATATTTTATTTGCCTTACAATATATCTCTATGCGTTCTACATACGTGGCCCAATCTTCAACATCGGCATCAAAATCGTTGATGTTACCACGCTTAGGCATCCTCGCAATCTTCTTGAGAAACAAAAAGAAATTTTTTTTGTTTTTCAAAAATGGCGGTTTCCCGCGCTTGTCTTCTTCCCCCGCCTACGAAAATGGCGGCTTCCCGCGTTTGCCTTTCTCCCCCGCTGGCTGTAATGGCGATTGCCGTATTGCTGCGTTCGCCCTCCCCAGCAGTTTTCAAATCGTGCCTCCCAGCCCCTCCTGCAGTCCGGTCCTTTCCCCCAGCTGCGGCTGAGTTCTCCGCGGTTTTTTTTATTTTCTCCCGCGCCTTACGCTGACCCGGTTGCTGCGCCTCGCGGCCTCGGTAGCTGCCCGGCCTTTTTCACCGGTCGCGGTCAAGCTCTCTCTCGACGCTGTTGCGTCTCCCAGCCCGCTTGCAGCCCGGTCTTTTACACCGGCTGCGTTTGCATTCACCGCGGCTCCCGTGCCTTATGCTGCCCCAGTCTCAGCGCCTCTGGCCCTGACTTCTGTCCGGCTCTTTTCCCCGGCCGTGGTCGAGTTCTCCACCCTTATATCCTCCGTTTTTCCCTCCCCTACTTCACAGCCAACGTGGCCGACTTGCTGCTCGTCGCTGATTGGCTTACCCACCACCGTGATAGAAGGGATGATCACTGCCTGTTGCTGATGGAAGACTTCGTGTCAGGATTCTTCCTTTGCTCTTCAGACCTGCGTCTTTTCTCAGCAGGATGATGAGGGCGGATGCCTCCTCTCAACGCCCGTCAACTGCCTTGGATGTATCTCTGCCGCAGGGTAAGATCGTACTCATCGCCACTGTTAAGTCTGTGTGTTATAGTGAGAATTACTACACAGACCACAAGAGTAAATTTTAACAGGTCTTTACTAGTCGAAGGTCAGGCCGGAACTGCCCAATAAATCATTACACAGCACTTATATACCGGTGTGGTCACCACCGGTATTACAGTATACAGCGGCCAAGATAAAGTAGTGCAACTCTTAAAATAGTTCTCCTAAAGGTGGAACGGTTACATACACCACAGCCAGTGTTTTTCTAAAAACATGAACTAGTTGGGATTTTACCACAGTGTCATGGTCACTGCAGCTTTTTATTTCCAAAAGTCCAGAGACTTGAACACCAGAGACTTGAAAAATCCAGGCTGACACTCCCAGTGCAGATTGCTGCACTGTCCGAGATGCCGTCTTTCGGATGAGACGTTAAACTTCTGCTCTCTCAGGTGGACATAAAAGATCCTATGGCACTATTTCGAAGAAGAGCAGGGGAGTTATCGCCGGTGTCCTGGTCAATATTTATCCCTTAATCAACATCACTAAAAATACAGATTATCTGGTCATTATCACATTGCTGTTTGTGGGGCTGCCGTGTTTCTTACATTACAACAGTGACTCCACTTCAAAAAAAAGTACACCAGTGGCTTTAAAGCGCTTTAGGACATCCAGTGGTCGTGAAGGGTGCTATATAAATGCAAGCCTTTCTTTTTATTAAACTGAATTCAAATTTTCAAACTGGGATTTGAATTCATAGGCCTAGAAATTCACTATAGCCCCGTTTGGGGCGCCAGCCTCGCCAGGGCGCTAAAAGTAGCGCACCGGAAGCATTCGCGGCTGCCCGCCGGTAATTCAGTTGGAGCGCCCCAGAGGGAAGCATGGCGCTACTGGAGGTGCCCCGCATCCCTCTTGGGGCGCTGCGACTGAATATCGTAGCGCAACGTGCTGCAGCGCCACACGCTGCGGCACGTCGTGCTGCGGTACTGCAGGCCTTCCTCCCCTACTTAAAGGGGAGGGGCCTTGTTCTGCGCAATCTGGGGCCCAGCTGGGCCCCCGAGGATCGCAAGTGCCGGCAAAAGAGCCCGGCAAAGAGCCCGGCACCGAGGAGATGTGCTGGGCTCTTGGAACGCAGCCGGCACTCCGCCGGGGTGGAGGGTTTAGGAGGTCGGAAATGGCAGCGCAGAGAGGTGCTGGCAGGCAGCCAGCAACAAAAATGGCTGCCCCGCACCTCTCCTTTAATATGCGCCTCTACCGCCGCAGGTAGGCCCCCCTGAACCGGTCGCACATAGCGTCCGGCAGTAAATCGGGGGCACTTCCTAAGATTGCGGCCGGGGCGTCAGTGGGGCGCTGCGCACACCGATGACGTCATCGGTAGCGGCGCAGCACTAACGGCTAGCGCCACCACGAGCATCCCGTTGAATTTAGCGGGAGGCGTGGCCAGTGGCTTCCGACCCACTTAGCGCCCTCTTAAGGCGCTAACGGGTGGCGCAGCCCACTGAATTTCTAGGCCATACTCTCTGGATTATTCATCGCAACCTCTGGATTACAAGTTCAGGCCTCTGGATTACTAGTCCAGTGACTACCATACCCCAGTATAATTAAATACGATAATTAAATAGAGCTTTTGCAGATACAGGCTACTTGTAAAGTGTGAAGAGCAGAATTCCCTGCATGCTGTTATCTGTAATGGTGACCATGAAACTTTCGGATTGTCGTAAAAACCCAACTGCTTCACTAATGTCCTTTTGGGAAAGAAACCTGTCACCCTAACCCGGTCTGGTCGATACACAACTCCAGTCCCATAGCAACGTCGTTGACTCTGAACTGAAATGGCCGACCAATCCATTCAGTTGTAGCAAACTACCGGGAAAAATAAGAAGAATAAAACTGGATGGAGCCCTTGGCTACAACCTAGGCATCGGATTTGGACATGACACCCAGCCCAGTCGACCCTGCAAAGTCCTCCTCAGTAGCATCTGGGGACTGGTGACAAGTTTGGGAGAGCTGTCCCACAGATTGGTCAAGCAACAACCTGACATAATCATACTTACAGAATCATACCTGATGTAAAAAGACTACTAAGCGTTTGGTTTGAGTATAAAACAAAGCTTTAATCAACTGTTTCAAAACCATGAGATTCTAGTTACATCACTAGTTCCTGGTTACAGAAACATCCTGAGCAAGTTGGGCCCACGCTCGAGTATTTATACTCCTTGGACGGCGGCACCAGCTGGCCGCCCACTGTTACTTCATGAGTCATGATAAGATTCATGACAATACCTATCAGAGCAGAAACATACTGATCTAGCAAGCAGTCCTGGATGCTTTCCCCACTGTGACCACATGCATTACCTTTATTCCAGTCTGTCTTAGCATATTTAAAATCACCCAACATTATTTCCCTGAACTATTGCATATTTCTATGAACTACTTGCATATCTCCCCCTCTATCTCATCTCCATTGTTTGGTGGCCTGTAATGCAGACCAAGAATGCCATTTCTCTTCCCATTTCTTAATTCTATCTGTAGGGATTCTGTCTTAACACAACCCCAGGATATTTGTACGTTCCAACGCGGTGACAGAATCTTTTATTGACACTAGTTTAGTTATCTTCTAGAATATTTCCATCAGATTAGTGAGGCATGGCCTATTGATTCTAACTGCTCCTTACATCCGCTGTGCTATTTAAATGTGCATCCCTTGTAACGCTCTCATACAATTTCCCCACTGTGAAAGTTGCATTAGCTGGTTTATGATTCTTGGGTTCATGTCAAACTACCATTTCAAATATTGGAATAGCGTTCATCATCTATAGTCCTCGGTTGCAGCTACTTTGCTGATGAAACTCCTAAAAATCTTAACTACAAGCCGCAATTTCCCCCACCTTGGCTGCTCCGGTGTGGCCGGGGTCGGTGGTGAGTTGCGACCCCGCTGCTGGCTCCAACCCGTTGTCCAAAGTGATCCTACGTTGATTGGGCTTGTTAAGCCCACCCAGCGTGTTTCCCAGCCAATTGAATGAAGCAGGTCTGATGATGTCACTTGTAGACGCGTCATCAGCTGGTTTCCTTAAAGGGACCATGCGCAAATTTATTTTGCCGTTTGTGCTGTCAGTGTTCTACAGCATTGAGGTGCTGCAAACACTGACGATGACTGCACAGAGCTGCAGGGCTGCACCCAGGCTCTCCAGTCACAGCACGCAGGGAGGTCCTCTTCCCTTCCCATGGGCGGAGGAGACCCCCCCAGGTGACCAACGCAGCCTGGTTGCACTTTGCACAGGAGGGCACAAGCAGGGATGTCGTCAGGAGGACCAGGCTGCAGTGGCGCAAACCTTTCAATGATCTCAGTAGATCACGAATCATTACTACAAAGCCACACTCAACCTCATCCTGCTGTGCCATTCATCACATCCCCATCACTCTGCCTTGCCTACCCTACTCCTGCACATCCTTAATCACACCAACTTACCTTGCACCTTCACTCATCCCTCTCTATCTACATTATCACTTCTTCATCTCAGTAGCCACCCCTCACACTCACCCTCATCTTAGTCCAATCATACCAAGTAACAACACACAAGGGTAGGCACTTGGGTGTTTTAGGTGTTTTAGCCAATGTTCATGTGTGAAGGCACAGCCACTAATGGTGGGGCGAAGGAACTTGGGGATGCACAGTAGGCCAGAATTAGAGGAGGACAAATGTCTCGGAGGGTTGTCGGGCTGGAGGAGGTTACAGAGATAGGGAGAGTTGAGGCCATGGAGGGATTTCAACACAAGGTTGAGGATTTTAAATTTGCTGCCTGTAGATTGCAATATTCATTGCTCACTAACCAAAAGGTAGCCTAGTGGTTAGGGTACTGAACTAGCATTTCAAATCTGCTCACACCAAGTTATGAATTTATTTTTTTATATTTGTTCATGGGACGTGGGCATCGCTGGCAAGGCCAGCATTTATTGCCCATCCCTAGTTGCCCTTGAGAAGGTGGTGGTGAGCCGCCTTCTTGAACCGCTGCAGTCCATGTGGTGAAGGTACACCCACAGTGCTGTTAGGGAGGGAGTCCCTGGATTTTGACTCAGCGATGATGAAGGAATGGTGATATACTTCCAAATCAGGATGGTGTGTGACTTGGAGGGGAACTTGGAGGTGGTGTTGTTCCCATGCGCCTGCTGCCCTTGTCCTTCTAGGTGGAAGAGGTCGCGAGTTTGGGAGGTGCTGCCGAAGAAGCCTTGGCGAGTTGCTGCAGTGCATCTTGTAGATGGTACACACTGCAGCCACGGTACGCCGATGGTGGAGGGAGTGAATGTTTAAGGTGGTGGATGGGGTGCCAATCAAGCGGGCTGTGCTGTCCTGGAGGGTGTCGAGCTTCTTGAGTGTTGTTGGACATGCACTCATCCAGGCAAGTGGAAAATATTCCATCACACTGCTGACTTGTGCCTTGTAGATGGTGGAAAGGCTTTGGGGGGTCAGGAGGTGAGACACTCGCTACAGAATACCCAGCCTCTGACCTGCTCTTGTAGCCACAGTCTTTATGTGGCTGGTCCAGTTAAGCTTCTGATCAATGGTGACCCTCGGGATGTTGTCGTGGGGGATTCGGTGATGGTAATGCCATTGAATGTCAAGAGGCGGTGGTTAGACTCTTGCTTGTTGGAGATAGTCATTGCCTGGCACTTGTGTGGCGCGAATGTTACCTGCCACTTATCAACCAAGCCTGAATGTCGTCCAGGTCTTGTTGCATGCAGGCATGGACTGCTTCATTATCTGAGGATTTGTGAATGGCACTGAACACTGTGCAGTCATCAGGGAACATCCCCATTTCTGACCTTATGTTGGAGGGAAGGTCATTGATGAAGCAGCTGAAGATGGTTGGGCTTAGGACACTGCTCTGAGGAACTCCTGCAGCAATGTCCTGGGGCTGTGATGATTGACCTCCAACCACCACAGCCATCTTCCTTTGTGCTAGGTATGACTCCAGCCAGTGGAGAGTTTCCCCCCTCCAATTCCCATTGACTTCAGTTTTACTACAGCTCCTTGATGCCACACTCGGTCAAATGCTGCCTTGATGTCAAGGGCAGTCACTCTCACCTCACCTCTGGAATTCAGCTCCTATATCCATGTTTGGACCAAGGCTGTAATGAGGTCTGGAGCCAAGTGGTCTTGGCGGAAACCAAACTGGGCATCAGTGAGCAGGTTATTGGTGAGTAAGTGCCGCTTGATAGCACTGTCGATGACCGTTTTATTCTTTTTATTGTTTTTTGTAGCCATTTGTTACAACTGAGTGGTTTGCTTGGCCATTTCAGAGGGCAGTTAAGAGTCAACCACATTGCTGTGGGACTGGAGTCACATATAGGCCAGACCAGCTAAAGATGGCAGATTTCCTTCCCTAAAGGACATTAGTGAACCAGATTGATTTTTAAGACAATACGATAGTTTTCATGGTCACCATTACTGATACTAGCTTTTTATTCCAGGTTTATTTAATTTACTGAATTTGAATTCCCCAGCTGCCATGGTAGGATTTGAACTTGGATAATTAGTCCAGGCCTCTGGATTACTAGTCTAGTAACATAACCACAATGCTACCATTCCAGTAATAAATCTGAAAATCTGTGTGCTAGTGCCAGGAAAATAACCATGAAATCTGCTGGATTGTAATAAACGGAGCCTACGTGCGACTCCAGTCCCACACTACATTGACTCTTAATGCCCTTGGAGGTGGCTCCAGGTTTCAACAATTCTACAAAATTTGAAAATAGGGATCGAACAAACCTACTGACAATGACAGTGGCATTGTATCATGATAATCACAGCTTAGTCAACTCTGTAAAGTCTTTCTCACTAACATCTGGTGCCCAGGTTGGGAGAACTGTACCACAGATCAGTCAAGCAATAGCCTAACATAATTGTAGTCATAGAATAAGCCAGCATTTGGGTGGGAGTGGACCTGGGAGTCCTCAATATTCACTCCATACCCCATGAAGTCTCATGGATTCAGATTAAACAAGGTCAAGGAAATATCTTGCTGATCAACATCTACCCTCTCTTCCCCAAAATGAGAAATCAGAATTCCTTCATGTTCAACGTCATTTGGAGAAAACTCTGAGGAAAACAAATTGCACAGAATATATCTGGGTGGGGGCCAAAAAGAATGCAAGATATAACTGTAAAATTGGCCCCGCATCAGACAGTGAGATAACCAATGTGTAGAAGTAACCTACTTGACCTTGTCCTTATCAATCTACCCATTGCAGACATATCTGCCCACAATAGCATTGATACGAGTTCTTGTGAAGACAAAGTGTCATCTCCACAGTGAGAACATCACCTATTGTGTAATGTAACACTACAGCTGTGCTAAGGACAGATTCAGAAGCCTAAATCTGGGCATTCATAAGACACTGTGGGTCATCATCATCAGCAGAATTGGATATACCACAATCTGTAACCTCATGGCCTACCACATCACCTCACTCCTTGATCATCATCAAGCTGTGAAACCAACCCTTGACATCAAGGCCGCATTTGATTGCGTATGGCACCAAGGAGCCCTAGCAAAAGTGAGGTCGATGGGGGTCAAAGGCAAAATCCTCCCGTGGCTAGCCATACCTAACACAAAGGAAGCAGGTGATGGTTAGTGTTATGTATTGTGTGTTCTATTGTGTGTTCTCCTCCCACCTGTGGTGGCGCTGTCACAGGAGATAAATGGTTGGGTGTTCTCTATTAACTTTAGCTCTCTTTGTTCAGAACTTTCCAGAACTTCCTTTCCTTCCAATAAAGCACTTCATGTTTGAATCTCTGAGTTCTGAGTCCTAAATTGTGTCTAGGTAGAAAGGTACCGACACAACAAGTGGCGACGAGGAGCGGATGAATCTGCGTACGTTACGGGTGCAGTGAGTAAACAGAAAATTTAATCTGAAACGTGAGATGGCTACTATATTAGGAAACATCGGTGATTTTGATGAAAATGTGGAGCAATGGAGCGCATATACGGAACGTTTTGATTATTTTGTATTGGCAAATGCAGTGGCAAATGAAAAGGTCATGCCTACCTTTTTGAGTGTAATCGGGCCGAAGACATTCAATTTACTTTGCAGCCTCGTGCAGCCAGATAAGCCAGGAACTAAAACATATAAGCAACTAGTGGAAATTCTTGGAGCACATTTTTCACCAAAACCTCTGGTTATTGCTGAGAGATTTAGATTTCACAAACGGAATCAAGAGGAGGGGGAATCAGTGACGATGTTTATTGCTGCTTTAAAAAGGTTGTCGGAACACTGCCAGTTCAAGGAGGTGCTGAATGACACCATTAGAGACAGACTTGTGTGTGGTCTGCAAAATGCAGCCACACAGAAGCGCCTTCTTACTGAGGACAACCTTACTCTTGAAAAGGCCATTGAAGTTAGTGTCTCCATGGAGATGGCGGAAAAGGAGGCTCACCAGTTGAGTTCAACAGGGAGAGTTCACAAGGTGTCGCCTGAGCCTAAAGGTGCACGGAACGGCACATGTTACCGTTGTGGGAAAACGGGCCATCACGCTAATGACTGCTGGTGTACGGAGCTGGAATGCCAAAATTGTGGTAAAAAGGGTCACATTGAACGCGCCTGTAGAGGTAAAAAAAAGAACAGACAGAGCTGGGAAGCATGGAAGCAAAATGTCTGTATTTGGACAAGAGAGGAAAAAGAGTGTTCATTCAGTGCAGTATGATGGAACAAGCAAAACAGAGGGGAGCGACACCTCTGAGGAGGAAGAGGTGCACATACTGACGGTTGCAGGTGATTCAAATGGCTACTGGGTGTCACCACTGGTGGAGGGACAATCAGTGCAGATGGAGGTGGACACAGGCGCGGCTGTGTCCCTTGTTTCAGACACTGTCTACAACAAAATGCTAAAGCATCTTACCCTTCAGCCAACAAACATTGTGCTAAAGACGTATACCGGCGAACCTGTGGCCATGAGAGGCGTCATTGAGGTGACAGTGAAATTGAATGGACAGACTGCAAAACTGCCACTATATGTGGTAAAGGGAAATTACCCATCGCTACTGGGACGTGCGTGGCTAGAGAAAATCACGCTGGACTGGCCTGCAGTCCGCATGATGTCAAAAGGGGAGTCAGGTCTGACTGCAGTGTTAAACAAACATGCAGAACTCTTCAATGGGGAACTTGGGAGCATGAAAAAGATCAGCGTGAGACTGGACATTAAACCTGACAGCAAGCCGAAGTTTCACAAAGCCCGACCTGTACCCTATGCAATTAGGCCAAAAGTTGAGGCTAACTTGGAGGCCTTAATCGAGAATGGAGTCCTGGAGCCTGTGAGCCCATTGTTCCTGTCCTGAAAAAGGATGGATCTGTTCGAATCTGCGGGGATTTTAAAGTGACTATTAACCTGGTGCTGTCTGCGGAACAGTACCCTCTTCCCCTCATTGATGATCTTTTTACGGGCCTGGCCGGAGGGCAAAAGTTCAGCAAAATAGACTTATGCCAGGCTTATCTACAAATGCATGTCGATGTCAAATCAAAGGAGCTGCTGACAATTGTGACACACAAGGGGCTATACAGGTACTGCCACCTTCCGTTAGGAATTACGTCGGCCCCTGCTCTATTCCAAAGGGCAATGGATCAGATTTTGAGTGGGGTGCCAGGAGTCCAGTGCTACCTGGACGACATCCTTGTCACTGGAACAAATGAGGAGGATCATCTTCTGAACTTGGATGCGACACCACAATGACTGAAAGAGTACGGACTCAGAGTTCGTAAAGACAAATGTGAATTCTTTCAGTCTTCAGTTGAGTACCTGGGGCATGTGATTGACGCTACTGGCCTGCATAAGGCGCTGTCAAAGGTCAAGGCAATCGTGGAGGCCCCAGCACCCCAGAATGTGAGCCAGTTACGTTCATTTCTGGGGCTACTTAACTACTATGGGAAGTTTATTCCAGACTTAGTAACATTGCTGAAGCCATTACATCAGTTGCTATGTCAAGGCAAAACATGGAAATGGACTGAACTGTGCAACGAAGCTTTCGCCCAAGCAAAGAAAGCATTGCTGAAATCGGAGGTCCTGACACACTTCGACCCAAAGCTACCCGTGCAGCTAGCATGTGATGCATCACCATATGGTGTGGGAGCAGTCATATCCCACATCATGCCTTCGGGTGAAGAGAAACCTATCGCCTTCGCATCACGCACTTTGAACAAGGCCGAGAGTAACTATGTGCAGATCGAGCGCGAGGCCTTGGGAATCGTTTATGGAATTCGAAAATTTCATCAGTACCTGTTTGGGAGAAGGTTCACACTCCTGACGGACCACCGTCCATTGACTTCAATCTTTGGGCCCCACACCGGAATTCCGTCTCTCGCTGCAAGCAGGATGCAAAGGTGGGCTTTACTGTTGTCAGGACACACATACGACATCAAATATCGCAAATCAGACGTGCACGGCAACGCAGACGGTCTCTCGAGGTTACCCTTGCCTGTTACTCCCCCAGAGCCTCGTCAGATAGACATCTTCTACTTTAGACAAGTGGAGGGAGCACCTGTCACTGCAGTTCAGGTGCAAAGGTACACCTGCAACAATCCAGTCCTGTCTGAGGTAATGGACGATGTCATTCGAGGGAGAGCGATAGGAGATTCTCCTAGTTTGAAACCTTACGTTTCAAAAAGAAATGAGCTCTCCGTCCAGGCAGGTTGTCTTCTTTGGGGACGCCGTGTCATCATTCCGCCACCTCTGAGGGAGCCTATACTGCAACAACTTCATACAGGCCACAGTGGGATAGTTCGGATGAAGGAAATGGCAAGAAGCTACTTCTGGTGGCCAGGTCTCGATGGGAATATTGAGGAGAAAGCCAAAACATGTTCCCCATGTCAAAGAGTCCGGAATGTTCCACAGCTGGCAACCCTACACCCCTGGGATTGGCCTGCAGAAGTGTGGCAGCGAGTACATGTGGACTTCGCCGGTCCTTTCGAAGAGAAGATGTTTATGGTGGTTGTGGACGCTCGTAGCAAGTGGCCGGAGGTCGCTGTGATGAGGTCTACCACGGCAGAGAAAACAATTGAGAAACTTGGTGAGATGTTCAGCCGTTATGGCTCACCGGAACAACTCGTAAGTGACAACGGTCCACAATTTGTATCACAGGAGTTTGCAACCTTCCTGCATGTGAATGGTGTCCAACACATCAGGTCTGCGCCCTATCATCCCTCTACTAACGGCCAGGCAGAAAGGCTTGTGCAAACTTTGAAGCACGCCTTGAAGGCATCACAAGGTCAGGGCTCAATCCACCAACGTCTGAACAGCTTCCTGTTGTCCTACAGGAACGAGCTGCATGCCACAACCAAAACTTCCCCCGCTTCGCTCATGATGAAGAGGCAGTTGCGGACAAGTTTTGACTTACTCAAACCTCCAAGGGCAGAACAGGTTGTCCATTGTCAACAACAAGCTCAAGTTGAAAAGAGAGAGAAAAGAGCCAAGGAGAGATGGTTTCATCTGGGAGAGCACGTCCTAGCTCGAAACTACAACACTGGACCGAAATGGGTTCCTGCTACGGTGATCGCACGGTTGAGACTGCCGAGGACGTCGTCTGGAGAAGACACACAGATCAACTGTTGCTAGGAGCAGAGACAGCCACAGAGGCTCCAATGGCTGGTTGGCCTGAACTGTTTCCGGATGATACCGCAAACCAGCATCCTTTGCCACAGTGCTCTTCTCCAACACAGGAAGTCAAAGAGACTGTTCCACCTGTGCAAACTCCTGACTTTCGACTGACACAGGCACCTTCTCCATCCAGGCCTGTGTCAATGCCTACTGCTGTGGAAGCCAGCGATGACCGCCGGTATCCTGTCAGAGAGCGGCGGCCTCCAAGACGCTTGGATCTGTAGGCTTACTGACTTACCCACAAGACTGGGGCAGAATAAACCCCAGGGTAAAGTCAGGAGTTGAGGCAGTCTACCTCTACCCTAGGTTCGTTGAGTGCATTGAAAGTAACTTACCTGTTGAGGAATAATGTGGTCCTTCCATTTAAGAGGGGAGGAAATGTTATGTATTGTGTGTTCTATTGTGTGTTCTCCTCCCACCTGTGGTGGCGCTGTCACAGGAGATAAATGGTTGAGTGTTCTCTGTTAACTTTAGCTCTCTTTGTTTGGAACTTTCCAGAACTTCCTTTCCTTCCAATAAAGCACTTCATGTTTAAATCTCTGAGTTCTGAGTCCTAAATTGTGTCTAGGTAGAAAGGTACCGACACAACAGTAGCCTAGTGTAGGAGTCTCTGCACTCCTAGCAAAGAATCTATAAACTCAGTAGTAGTTAACAAACTGAGTTTAATGTACTGAAACTTTACAAAACAAGAAAATGCAGGAGAAACTCTAAACAGGTCTATTCACTATCACTCCACACGAGGACTGGCTGGAAACGCCCGCTACCTCTGACGTCATGACGTCATCACGTTTCCCGCCATTGGGGACGTCACATGACCCACGTGATGACGTCATCGTGTCAGATCGTGATTTTTTCGATCTAGCTCTGTTTAACCAGAGCCAACATTAAAAGGTAATAAACATGATTAAAGGCAATTATACAAGTCACTGTGAGCGTCTCTTAGTGGCTTTGCCACATACGCCCCCCCAGAATTGTCTTTAACGAGAAGAGTCAATCGCTGAGGAGGTCGGACAAGTCTGTTGGACCGACTCCTAAATTCCCGGAGGGGAATACGCTAAGCAGGCGGCGAGCTGGCAGGTAACACGGCGCTGTCAGGTGTGGCGGCGGTCGGCAGCCGGCCACGGCGTGGAGGCTGCGCCAGCTCGATCGGTCGTTCGAGGTCCAGGTGTGCAGGCTTAAGGCGATCGACAGAGATGTGATCAGGCTTGCCCCCTGCCTGCAAAACCTGGAAGGGCCCTGCATAAGGAGGTGCGAGCGGGGTACGATGGCCGTCTTGGCGCACAAAAACGAACTTGGCCTTCGAGAACTCCCCCGGGACGTTGGACGAAGGCAAACCGTGCTGTGAGGTCGGAACTGGGCGGAAACAGCGGGCCGCATCCCGGTGGGTTTCTCTTTGCCTGGCCGTGGACCATGGCCGCGTAGGGGATGGCAGGAATTCACCCGGAACTCGAAGCGGTTGCCCGTAAACCATCTCCGCCGCCGACGACTGGAGATCTTCCTTCGGCGCCGTGCGGAGTCCTAACATTACCCACGGCAGTTTGTCGACCCAGGATGCATCAAGAAGGCTGGCCCTGAGCGATGCCTTCAAGGAACGGTGGAACTGCTCGCACAAGCCATTCGCTTGCGGGTAGTAGGCCGTAGTGCGGTGGAGTTTAACGCCCAACATGGAAACCACCTCATTCCACAGTTTGGATGAAAATTGCGGCCCACGATCCGACGAAATATCCGCAGGGACACCAAACCGGGCTACCCATGATGAAACGAAAGCTCGAGCAACATCCGCAGAGGTGGTGGACGTCATGGGGACTGCCTCCGGCCACCTCGTGGTGCGATCCACCATTGTCAAAAGGTACGTAAAGCCCCGAGACGGTGGAAGCGGGCCCACTAAGTCAATGTGAATGTGATCAAATCGCCGCTCCGGGACCTCGAAGATGGCGAGCGGGGCCCTGACATGCCGCTGCACCTTGGCCCGTTGGCAAACAACACAAGTGTTCGCCCAGTCTCTGACGTCTTTGCGTATTCCCCTCCATACGAATTTGGAGACCAGCAGCTTTTGCGACGCCCGCACTCCAGGATGCGATAGGCCGTGTATGGCGTCGAAAACCGCCCGGCGCCATTTAGACGGGACAATCGGACGGGGTGCACCCAACAAAACATCGCAGAGCAGAGTAGTACCTGCGGAATGGAATGGCACATCCCTTGGCTGGAGGCTGGCTGGAACCGAACGAAAACCCTGGGTCTCCGGGTCGGCCGCTTGGTCAACCGCCATCTGTGTGTAGTCAATGCCCAATTGGACGGCCTGGACGGCGGCGCGGGATAGGCAATCGGCGACGATGTTGTCCTTACCGGCCACATGCCGGATGTCGGTGGTGAACTCCGATATGTACGTCAGCTGCCTTTGCTGCCGAGCCAACCATGGTTCCGCAGACTTGGCCATTGCGAACATCAATGGCTTGTGGTCAACAAACGCGATGAAGCAGCGCCCTTCGAGGAGGAATAGAAAATGGCGGATGGCCAAAAACAAAGCCAACAGCTCTCGGTCGAAAGTACTGTACCAGCGCTCATGCCGTTGTAGCTGGCGGCTAAAAAAGGCCAGAGATTGCCACGCGCCGTCGACCCACTGCTCCTGGATGGCCCCCACCGCGTAGTCTGACGCGTCCGTCGTGAGGGCGATGGTGGCTCACGGCAGGTGGTGTGCTAACATGGTCACGTTGGCGAGCGCAGTCTTTGCCTCCTCGAAGGCGCGATCCATGTCTTGCGACCATGCCATGGGCTCCTTTCCCGTCGTGCCCCTGAGGGCCTCGTAGAGCGGACGCATGAGCTGTGCTGCCCTGGGGATGAAACGATGATAGAAGTTCACCATCCCCAGGAACTCCTGTAAGGCTTTCACGGATTTCGGTTTCGGCAACGCCGCGATTGCCTCCACCTTGACTCGAAGTGGCATTGCCCCAGCTGGGGTTATGCGGTGGCCTAGGAAATCAAGTTGCGCTAGGCCGAAACGGCATTTGTCCGGGTTAATGATGAGGCCGTGCTGCTGAAGCCGTCGGAAAAGAACCCGAAGGTGCTCGAGGTGTTTCTCCTTGGAGGTGCTGGCAATCAGAATATCATCCAAATAAACAAATAAAAAATCAAGGTCCCACAGGACTGAATCCATGAATGGCTGAAATGCCTGCGCTGCATTTTTAAGCCCAAAGGGCATTCGTAGGAATTCAAAAAGTCCAAAGGGGATAATGACCGCTGTCTTTTCGACATCTTGAGGGTGCACTGGCACCTGGTGGTAACCACGGACGAGGTCGACTTTCGAGAAGATGGACGTCCCTGCCAAATGGGCTGAGAAGTCCTGTATATGGGGAATGGGGTAGCGGTCGGGCGTCGTTATCTCATTGAGGTGGCGATAATCACCACAGGGCTGCCATCCCCTGCCGGGCTTGGGGACGATGTGGAGCGGGGAGGACCAGGGGCTACTGGACCGACGGATGATCCCCATTTTCTCCATCACGACGAACTCCGCCTTCGCTGCCGCTAGCTTGCTGGGCTCTAAACGTCGCGCCCTGGCGTAAACGGGAGAGCCGGTAGTCAAAATATGATGCTCCACCCTATGCTTGCCGGTCGAAGCTGAAAAGGTGGGCTTCGTCAGCTCGGGGAACTCCTCGAGGAGACGGGCGAAATCGTCGGGCTGTGGCCGCGCACATGAAATCGTGTGTGACACAGCCGTGCTGCGCGCCCCTGAAATATCGTCGAGCGTGGCGGCGTGAACGAGGTGTCGATTTTTCACGTCCACCAACAGGCCGTTGACGCCCAAAAAGTCAGCACCCAACAGGGTCTGCGAGATTTGAGCAGTGACGAAATTCCAGGTGAAAAACTGTCCACCGAAACATACTTGGACGAGCCGCTTTCCCCAAGTGCGGATCGAACCCCCGTTGGCCGCTTGCAGAGGGGGACCCCATCCGCCGGACCGAAGGTCGATGACCGAGGCGGGAAGTATGCTGCATTGCGCCCCTGTGTCGCATAGAAAACGACGGCCCGAGATGGAGTCGGTTAAGTAGGTGAGATTCCCAGAAGCGCCGATCGCCATTGTGGCCGCGGGGGAAGTACCGGGACTGGCGTGCTTGACTCGCGGCGGTCTATTCGACGGTCTGGTAACGAAACTGCACGGTGGGCGGCAGCAGCGGGCCTTCGGGCCGAAACGAGCATGATAGTAACAGTAACCGGTCTTCGGAGGTGCCGAGGTCGGAGCCGGGGCCAGGTTCCTCGTGGCGGGGTGTTGCGCGATGGCGCAGTATTGTTGCCGGACTGCGTAAATCTTATCCACCTCTTCGGCGAGCGCGATGCAGTCTGCGGTCTCTGCTCGGGCGAGGGCTGCCTGGACTTGCTCAGGGAGCTGAGTAAGGAACAGCTCGCGAAACAGAAAGCACTGGGGCTCGGACCCCAGGGGAGTCAGCATGTGGCTCATTAGCTCTGAGGGTTTGGAGTCACCTAACCCTGGTAGCGTCAGTAAACGGCGAGCGCGCTCCGCTTTGGTAAGACCAAATACCTGCAGCAATCGTGTCTTGATGGCGACATACTTGTCAGCATTCGGGGGACTCTCCAGAAGGCTGATGATTCTCGACGCCGTCGAGCTATCGAGGGCGGAGACCATGTGGAGATATCTGGTCTGGTCCTGTACGACGTTGTGGAGTTCAAATTGCGCCTCGGCTTGCACAAACCAAGAGGCTGCCTGTTGTTCCCAGAATTGGGGGAGCTTCAAGGCCACTGCATTGGCCTCCATTACTGGCCCGTTCTCTGCGTTCGTCACGAAAAACGATCGCGAGGATTCGGGGTCACCAATGTAGGAGTCTCTGCACTCCTAGCAAAGAATCTATAAACTCACTAGTAGTTAACAAACTGAGTTTAATGTACTGAAACTTTACAAAACAAGAAAATACAGGAGAAGCTCTAAACAGGTCTATTCACTATCACTCCACACGAGGACTTGCTGGAAACGCCCTCTACCTCTGACGTCATGACATCATCACGTTTCCCGCCGTTGGGGATGTCACATGACCCACGTGATGACGTCATCGCGTCAGATCATGATTTTGTCGCTCTAGCTCTGTTTAACCAGAGCCAACATTAAAAGGTAATAAACATGATTAAAGGCAATTATACAAGTCACTGTTGAGAGTCTCTTAGTGGCTTTGCCACACTAGGGTGTTACTGCAGGAGTTTGTCCGGGAAGTGTCCGTAGCCCAACAATCTTCAGCTGCTTCATCAATGTCATTCAGTCTGTCATAAGGTCAGGGTGGGGCTGTTCACTGATGATTCCAATGTGTTCAACTCCATTCACAACTCTTCTGATAATGAAGAAACCTATACCAGCCTATAGAAGGACTTGGATAACATCCAGGCTTGGGCTGGCAAGTGAGAACATTTGTGCTACATAAGAGCCAGGTAACCAGTCGATGAAGGTAAGCATGCAGGTGCAGCAGGCGGTTAAGAAGGCAAATGGTATGTTGGCCTTCATAGCGAGAGGATTCGAGTACAGGAGCAAGGATGTCTTGCTACAGTTGTACAGGGCCTTGGTGAGACCACACCTTGAGTATTGTGTGCAGTTTTGGTCGCCTTATCTGAGGAAGGATGTTCTTGCCATGGAGGGAATGCAGCGAAGATTCACCAGACTGATATCTGGGATGGCAGGGATGACGTATGAAGAGAGATTGGGTCGATTAGGATTATATTCGCTAGAGTTTAGAAGAATGAGAGGGGATCTCATTGAAACTTATAAAATTCTAACAGGACTAGACAGACTAGATGCAGGAAGGATGTTCCCGATGGCGGGGGAGTCCAGAACCAGGGGTCACAGTGTAAGGATAAGGGGTAAGCCATTTAGGACTGAGATGAGGAGGAATTTCTTCACCCAGAGAGTGGTGAACCTGTGGAATTCTCTACCACAGAAGGCAGTTGAGGCCAATTCATTAAATATATTCAAGAAGGAGTTGGATATATTTCTTAAGGCTAAAGGGATCAAGGGATATGGGGAGAAGGCAGGGACAGGGTACTGAATTTGGATGATCAGCCATGATCTCATTAAATGGCGGAACAGGCTCGAGGGGCCGAATGGCCTACTCCTGCTCCTATCTTCAGAATCACAGAAGAATCACAGAAGCCCCACAGTGCAGATAGAGGCCATTTCGGCCCATCGAGCCTGCACCGACACATATCCCCGTAACCCCACGTATTTAATCCCCCTAACACTAAGGGTCAATTTATCATAGCCAATCAACCTAACCTGCACATCTTTGGACTGTGGGAGGAAACCGGAGCACCCGGAGAAAACCCACGCAAACACGGGGAGAATGTGCAAACTCTTCTATGTTTCTATGTTTCTATGTTTCTTTGTAATGGCCCTTTCAAACAATTGAAAGATCAGCCGTTTCCCCCCAATCTTCAATGGTTGCAACATTGCCGAATCACCCATGATCAACAACTTGAGGGAAACCATTGACCAAAAACATAACTGTGCAATGTAGACCCTGTGGCTAGCTGGAGCAAAATGACCATAAATGAATATGTATGTCAAAAACCTTGTACTGCTGTGTCACATGATAATTTTTTTTAGTCTTGCCATGCTAATATTTTGCTACAGGTAGACAATCCTTTATCCGAAAACCTCGGGACCAGCCGTGTTTCGGTTTTAGGAAAATTTCGGATTTCGGAAGGTGCGCGAAAACACTTCGGTTTTCAGAGGTAATTCGGTTTTCGGGAGTGCGGATAAAGGATACACTATCCCTTATCCGAAAATAACGACTATAAATACTGTAGTTACAGGGATAAATACTGTAGTACTGTTTATTTGTAAGGAAAACATTCAGTAAAACTTCAAACATGTACAGGTACAAACTAAGCTAAATACCTGTACATAAACATGTAATAAAGGTACATTACATCTGGCTTGAGGATCTTGGAGAAGATGGTACATCAGTGTTGTCATCATTGTCATCAGGTTGGAGTTGGACATCTGAAGATGGGCCAGGAACAGGATTCTCAAGTGATGAAGCATGACTACGACAGACGGCCTTTTTAAAGACTTCTTCCAGTGTCATCTGTCTCATTAACATTGGTTTCTGTCTAAGCAGTCTCTCTTTAATTGAGTAAACTTGCATAATCTCTTGCTCACTGAGAAATGCACGTTTTTCAAGGCCAGCAATTAACTGATCACACATTGTCACCATATCGTCTATGGGGATTTTTTCACCTGTGTTCTCAATGTCATCATCATCATCACTACTGTCCTCATGCTTGTCTTTATTTAACACCATTTCAGCAATTTCCCCATCACTCAATGAATTCACAACAGGTGCATCATTGTCAATGTTCAGCACTTCTTCGATGTCAGCTTCCTCTAACGTATTTACACTTTCGGATGATAAACCTTTGGCGTAAGTGAGGAGGTTTGATATCATCATCTTCTCCTGACTGACAGGAAATCCTTCAAACTCGTCATCTGCAGGTCCATCTTCATGAAACATCGTTGAAGGCCAAAGTCTGTGCCAAGCATTTGTTAATGTTGGTTTGTCAACATCGTTCCAAGCATTAGCAACTGCATAAATGGCATCCTTAACATTGAATTCTTTCAGGAAGCTTTGGATTCCTTCGCCTCTGTTGATTGCATCAAGCATAGAGTTCAAAAAAACGTCTTTATACTTGCTCTTCATGGAGCGTAAAATTCCTTGGTCACAAGGCTGTATTAAAGATGTCACATTAGGGGGAAAGTTAATGCCGAAAACATAACTTTTCACAAGAAGTTCAGGAGGGGGATGTGCGGAGCAGTTGTCCAGGAACAATAAAATTTTGCAGTTTTCTTCCAGTCCAACTTGCCTGCAATGAGCTCGTGTCGCTGGTACGAAGTGGTTATTGAACCAGTGAGAAAATATTCCTCTGGTTACCCATGCTTTCCTGCTCGCATAATAATGCACAGGTAAATTGCATACACCTTTCAAACATCTCGGATGTTGGCTTTTTCCAATCACTACCAACTTTAACTTGTGTGTGCCTGCAGCATTGGCACACCCAAGAACAGTCAACCTGTCCTTAGCATCCTTAAAACCTGCTGGTGCACTCTCATCAGCCGTTGCTAATGTTTTTCTAGGAACGTAGCGCCAGAACAGAGCTGTTTCATCAGCATTGTAAATTTGTTCAGGACCGAGGTTTTCATCCGATATTATTTTTGCAAACTCATCTATGTAATTTTCAGCTGCTTCATGATCAGCAGAAGCTTTCTCACCACAGATTTTCAGATATTTTATACCATGACGCTTCTTAAATTTATGCAGCCAACCTTCTGAATATTCACACTCAACTTCAATGTTCAGTTCTTCATGGTATATTCTAGCTTGCTTCATGACCAGCAAACCAGTCAGTGGCACACGTTCACCTCTGCGTTGTCGAATCCACTCAATCAGCACACGGTCAAGATCTTCATTTTTTGCCCTATGCAATGTTTTCCTAATTTTCATTAGTTTATGGTCATCACTGTCAGTGTAAAATTTCAACAACTTGTCTTTCTGTTCCTTTAAGTCATATACGGTGGTACTTCCCACACCATATTCTTCAGTAAGATGTCGCACAGACACACCACGATCAAGCTTCTGCAATAACTCCACTTTCTGCGATATCGATAATGAGTGATGCTTCCTTCTCTGCTTCTCACTGTTACCCATTGGGGTATCTGCAGCTCTTTTTAGCATTTTCACAAATTGTTAAAAGCCAGCAAATATCTAAGAGAGCAGCAAATATCTAAGAGAGCTGCAAATATCTAAGGGAGCTGCAAATATCTAAGAGAGCAGCAAATATCTAAGAGAGCAGCAAATATCTAAGAGAGCAGCAAATAGCAGCAAATATCTAAGAGAGCAGCAAATAGCACACAGAGCAGCATAACACCTGTGTGGGTCAAGCATCGGCAGCGTCGGGTCATGCTTTGCGCCACTTTCGGCTTTCAGAGGTTTTCTGGTTTCGGATGTGCGGATAAAGGCTGGTACACTATCTCTTATCCGAAATGGGGTGGGGGTCGGCGGGGGTGGGGTACGGCGGGGGGGTCGGGGGTCGGGGGTGGTCGGGGGTCGGTGGGGGTCGGGTTCGGCCGGGGGGGTCGGGGGTGGGGGTCGGCGGGGGTCGTGGTCGTGCGCATTTTGGTTTTCAGAAGTCATGCTTTGCTCCACTTTCGGCTTTCAGAGGTTTTCTGGTTTCGGATGTGCGGATAAAGGCTGGTACACTTACGCTGAGCGATTTCGGTTTTCAGAAGTGCGGAAAAATGCTACACTATCCCTTATCTGGCTAGGCCTGTAAGTCGTGCGCCACTCTGGTCATGTCGTGCGTACGACTTACGCTGACCGAAAAAACCTTCGGTTTTTAGAGGGTTTCGGTTTTCGGAAGTCCGGATAAAGGGTAGTCTACCTTATGAAAAATTGCAAAAATAAACCTTACATTTATATAGCACCTTTCATGACCACCGGACATCACAAAGCGCTTTACAACCAATGAAGCACTTTTGGAGTGTAGTCACTTGCAATGTGGGAAATGCGGCAGCCAATTTGCACACAGCAAGCTCCCACAAACAATAATGTGATAATGACCAGATAATCTGTTCTTTTGTTATGTTGATTGAGGGATAAATATTGGCCAGGACACCAGTGATAATTCCTCTGCTCTTCTTAGAAATAGTGCCATGGGATCTTTTACGTCCACCTGAGAGCGCAGACGGGGCCTCGGTTTAATGTCTCATCCAAAAGACGACACCTCTGACAGAGCAGCACTCCCTCAGCACTGTACTGGAGTGTCAGCCTAGATTTATGTGCTCAAGTCCCTGGAGTGGGACTATGAACCCACAACCTTCTGACTCATAGGCGAGTGTGCTACCTACTTCTTCTTCTTAGGCAGTCCCTTGGAACCGAGGATGACATTAAAAATGAGTTGTCAGGTGACTGATGAGTCCAATGCAGGACCTACAGTCTCTGTCACAGGTGGGGAAGATGGTGGTTGAAGGGGTGAGTGGGTGGGGTACTTGGGATGACGTGCACTCCTTGCGCTGCTTGGACTTGGCTTCCGCTTGCTCTCGGCGAAGGGACTTGAGCTGTTCGGCACCTTCCCGGATGCTTCTCCTCCACTTTGTGTGGTCTTGGGCTAGGGATTCCCAGGTGTCGGTGGGGATGTTGCACTTTTCAAGGAAGCTTTGAGGGTGTCCTTGAAGTGTTTCCTCTGCCCACCTGGGGCTCTCTTGCCGTGCCGGAGCTCCGAGTAGAGCGCTTGTTTTGGGAGTCTCGTATCAGGCATGCGGACGATGTGACCCGTCCATCGGAGCTGATCGAGCGTGGTCAAAGCTTCGATGCTGGGGATGTTGGCCTGAGCGAGAACACTGACGGTGCGCCTATCCTGCCAATGGATTTGCAGGATCCTGTGGAGGCAGTGTTGGTGGTACCTCTCCAGTGCTTTCAGGTGCCTGCTGTACCTGGTCCATGTCTCTGAGGCATACAGCAGGGCGGGTATCACTGCTGCTCTGTAGACCATGAGCTTAGTGCCGGGTTTGAGGTCCTGGTCTTCAAACACTCTCTTCCTCTGGCGACCGAAGGCTGCCCTGGCACACTGAAAGCGGTGTTGGACTTCGTCGTCGACGTCTGCCCTTGCTGACAGTAGGCTCCCGAGGTATGAAAACTGGTTCACGTTGTCCAAGGCCTTGTCATGGAGTTTGATAATTGGGGGGCAGCACTGTGTGGCGAGATCAGGTTGGTAGAGGACCTTTGTCTTACGGATGTTTAGTGTAAGGCCCACTGAGCCACAGCTAACAATAGAAAAGTGAGATTCTGTTATGCTGCCTGTATATGGTTGTACTGTTGATCATTTTTCCTAAAATTCTGAGTCATTTTTTCCCTCTAGAAAACCCTTACAGTTATCAGGATGAAGTGATAGCTTTGTTGAAGCTGCCATGTTGGCACGAGTATTCAATAGCACCTAATATTCTGCTGCCCCTTCAGTTCTAATGTGTATCATCAATTGACTAGCTTGATGCTCAGTCCTCATTACTTATTGATTTCTTGCATCTTTTAAACTAATTTCCCTACATGCAAGGTTATTTTTCAACTCCTTGTGCTCTTCATTTTGCTATGATTGACCTTTTCTGACTTAAAATATTTCAGTTCATCTGTTTTATCTTCTAGTTCCATTTTCCACTTCACCCTCTCTAACAGCTTGTCTTAATGCGTTGATTTAGTTCTGGCTAGTTTTGGCCTCAGCTGTTATATCAAATCTAATGTACACTGATTACTGGGGACCCAGGCACACACATATCTCCAGTTTCGCAAACATTTCTGCTGTGCTGCTAAATAATAAATCTAATGGTGCTTGTTTTACTGTAAGAGCTGGTTCCCAACAGCCATCTGGAAATTGTAAAAGTTTACTTTGCATCGGTTTCAGTTGTACTGCAGCTGGCGGGAGGCGGAAGTGGTGTGAAGCGATATCCTTGCTTCGCAAAGTTTGAGGTACTGTCAGTTCAGAGACCTAACTTCCTAGTCACCCAGTGCACTCCTGTTAAGGCACAAATGGTTTACTCACAATTCTGCGTTCGTCATAGGTTTGGCCTGGATCCCGCGGTCGTGCTTGCATGTCCACATTCATTTGTAAAATTCATCCCGACTACGCGAAAAATGTGCAAATCCTGCTTCCCCGCAGAGAAATTGCTCACATGTCGCTTAAAGCTGCAACAACAGCAACAATAACTTGCACTTATATAGCGCCTTTAATGTAGTAAAATGTCCCAAGGCGCTTCACAGGAGCGTTTTTCCAAACAAAATTTGGCACCGAGCCACATAAGGTGATATTAGGACAGGTGACCGAAAGTTTGGTCAAGAGAGAGGTTTTAAGGAGAGAAAGTGGCAGCCTGGTAACTTCCACTTGACATCTTTAGATGCGGCTTTCCTGTTCTCTGGACATGGATATGTTGGTCAGGTGTGTGTGTGTGCAGGGTAAGAAATTTTATTTAAAACTGCACAATTGAATTTCAGATGATCTACCTGCCACTGTCATCTCAAATTCATGAATTCCGAATAAGATAACCAGGAATCTTCACACATTTAGGAGCAGGAGATTGAATATGATACAGGAGTAATTTTAAGAGTCAAGGGCGGCAGCAAGGAATCTCTCCCACTGGGAAAGTTGTAGGCCACACTGCTCATGATTTCCCAATGCACGCTGGTGGCAGGTGAGGTTCCCCACCTGTATATAGAATCATAGAACGGTTACAGCACAGAAGGAGGCCATTCGGCCCATCGAGCCCGTGCCTGCTCTCTGCAAGAGCACTTCAGCTAGTCCCAATCGCCCACCCTTTCTCCGTAGCCCTGCAAATGTTTTTCCTTCAGGTAGTTATCCAATTCCCTTTTGAAAGCCACGACTGAATCTGCCTCCACCACCCTTTCAGGTAGTGCATTCCAGATCGTAGCCACTCGCTGCGTAAAAACGTTTTTCCACATGTCGCCTTTGGTTCTTTTACCAATCACCTTAACTCTGTGTCCTCTGGTTCTCGACCCTTCCGCCAATGGGAACAGTTTCTCTCTATCTACTCTGTCTAGACCCCTCATGAAATATTCAGAGTATTACCCCTTATAGGTCTTTCATTATTCAACACATTTTGGATGATCAGACTTTCCAATTATGTATGCAATTGTGACATTCTACATTACTGAATGGGACTCCACAATATAAGGAGTGCTGATGATGTCTCATGGGTTCTCAGCTCGTCTCATTTCAAAAGACAAAATTATGAGCAAGAACGAGACTTTGCGAAACAGACAGCTTTAACTGTACTGGAAGAAAATCTCCTCAGTGCACTCGGTTAACTTTTAAAGCATTGATGTATATTTTTCTAGACCGTTTGATTGCAGTGAAAGGATCTGCTTGAGAGTTGGCTGCAGAGCATGCTAATACAGTGCATTCCAAGGCAAGGATGCGAAGCTACCCCCAAATAAATTGAAGGGAAAGAGGGAGAAAAAGCTTGGGGTAGAGTTTCCACTTTAGGCGCAATTGGGAAATTGCGGCCAAAATGTACTTGAAATTGCACTGGTTAGGTTACACTTCAAGTTTCCACTGAAGTTCACTTGCATAACCTCAAAATTAAAATCTTCTATAAACCAGCGCAATTGGGCAGCGTAATAGAACATCATTGTTTCTTTTTTATTCTTCCCATTAAAAAGTATTCTTCGATATATTTAAGAGTGGTAATCTGGTGCCATTTTATTAATACAGCTGAAAATAGGTGTGACATGAAACAGTCATTCATGAAAGAAAGACTTATGAAATAACACTGAGCGGCCTACGGGTGGCGCTGTCCAGGGAGAGTATAAATACTCGGTCACGGGCCCAGCTTGCGCAGGACATTCTTAACAGGAACTAGTGAAGGACACAGCTAGACCGCCATGTTGTAAAACAGTTGATTAAAGCTTTGTTTAACGCTTAGACCAAGTGCCTAGTAATTTTCTTATGTCAGGGTTTATCACAAAAATAAGCATTTTTAATAAGGGTGTCCAGTCCTCCACCTGTGAGTAACCTGATTTAAAATCACTGAAAATGACTTTTAAAAACTATACTGAACCATTTAATAGTTTCATTAGTCAGAACTGATGAAGGGTCATAGACTTGAAACGTTAACTCTGTTTCTCTCTGTGGAGAGAGAAATAGAGTTAATGTTTCAGGTCGAAGACCCTTCGTCAGAACTGATGAGTTCTGACGAAGGGCCATTAACCTGAAACGTTAACTCTGTTTCTCTCTCCATAGATGCTGCCTGACCTGCTGAGTATTTCCAGCATTTTCTGTTTTTATTTTGGATAATATGGGCCATTGTGTTAAGAAGCAGTTGTTGATTGCCTCTCTGAGATTGTTTGGACTTTGTCCCCTTCAGTTGTGCTTGGTTTGTCCAATTGCATTCTAGGATATTAAAAATCCCTGTATTAATCACATGACAATTATATACAACCCACTAACTTGTTATACAGTTTGTAATTTAACCTAGGTTGAATATATTTCCTAATTATTACCTTGTCATTACAGCCCTTACTTGCACTAGTATTAATTCTGCCTTCTCACCTTGTGCTGTTAAGTTACTAACTGTTGTATCACTAGTTCATGCCACCCATCCATCCAGCACAATATTTGAATCTGTGAAACATTCTTTATCCCCTCTATACATCACTCCCTAATATCATGTTCTGAACTATGTTTCTGTGCTTTAACTGTTCCCCAGTTGTAGGTTTTGTGCTCCTGCCTCACTGCCCTCTGATTACCTGCAGCCCATTTTTTATGGACACGTTCTTTCTGCACAAAAGCTCCCCAGTAATCTACAAAAAAATTTCCCTCCATTGCACGTTATATTTACAACTGCTTATTAAATTCAATTATCCTTCTCATTATCTTCATGCCCCTGACAGCACTGGAATTGACCCAGCTCCCACCACCCATGCACTGATTGCTTTGCACTTCCCGCGATACCTTTAGTTCCTCGAACCTTCCTTCCAATCACTTGTCCACACATGGCATATCACTACTACTTCATTATTAGCGCATCGGCCCTTCTCTCTGTATCCCTTGCGCAAGTTGCTGTGAAACAATACGAACCCCGAGATTGCTGGGAGCATGTTTCGAAAGGAACAGTTGAATATGTTGATCAGGCGAGAGATCTGGGTGTTCTTCTTCTTCTTAGGCAGTCCCTCGGAACCGAGGATGACTTGCTTCCAGATTAAAAATGAGTTCGCAGGTGACTGATGAGTCCAATGCGGGACCTACAGGCTCTGTCACAGGTGGGGCAGACGGTGGTTGAAGGGGCAGGTGGGTGGGGTGCTTGGGTTGACGTGCGCTCCTTGCGCTGCCTGCGCTTGGCTTCCGCTTGCTCCCGGCGAAGAGACTCGAGGTGTTTGGCGCCTTCCCGGATGCTTCTCCTCCACTTTGTGCGGTTTTGGGCCAGGGATTCTCAGGTGTCGATGGGGACGTTACACTATTTCAAGGAGGCTTTGAGGGCGTCCTTGAAGCGTTTCCTCTGCCCACCTGGGGCTCTCATGCCATGCCGGAGCTCCGAGTAGAGCGCTTGTTTTGGGAGCCTCATATCGGGCATGCGGACAATGTGACCTGTCCATCGGAGCTGATTGAGCGTGGTCAAAGCTTCGATGCTGGGGATGTTGGCCTGAGCAAGAACACTGACGTTGGTGCGCCTATCCTGCCAATGGATTTGCAGGATCTTGCGGAGGCAGCGTTGGTGGTACCTCTCCAGTGCTTTGAGGTGCCTGCTGTACATGGTCCATGTCTCTGAGGTATACAGCAGGGCGGGTATCACTGCTGCTCTGTAGACCATGAGCTTAGTGCTGGGTTTGAGGTGTTGGTCTTCAAACACACTCTTTCTCAGGTGACCGAAGGCTGCACTGGCACACTGAAGGTGGTGTTGGACTGGGGGTTATACAATCTATGAACCCATGTTTGGCTGTAGCATAATAAGGCAAATAAGATACTGGGTTGCATCAGCAGAGGGACAGATTGCACATTGAAAAAGGTTGTATTGATGATGTGTGAGGTGTGGGTGCCAACCAATCTGGAGTATTGGGTGCAGTAGTGGTCACTGAATCACAGAAAGGATAAACATTTAGTTAATTAGAGTCTCCTGTGCCTAATGGCTCATTTCTTCCAATGCAGGCTGTCCAGAGCAAGATATTTGACTCCATCAGAGTATTACCTTGCCTTACATCCACCAGATCGTGGTTTTCCACAGTTAATGTTTGTATTAACAAGTCTGTAACAGACCAGTCTTGTTTCTGGGCTGTTTCCCTAACAAAAGACATTTTGATGTGAACAGGTCATTAGCCTGATTCACAATCCCCTACTGGGAGGACCCTGATTCCTAACTTTCAATCTGTCTGGCCCTACCAGGAGTTATACTGCCGCCGGCATAGCTCTCAGAGTCATAGGGCATGCATGCCTTCCCACTGCGTCAAGCTGAAGTCCGTAGAGAATTAAAGATATAACAGAGGGGGCAATAGTGATGATTTGGGATAGCAAGAATTTAGGCGGTGAGGAAAGGTTCAGGAAATTATGCTTGTTTTCGTTAAAAAAAAGTAATTCCCTGAGGAAATGAAGGGGTTGTGATTGTACCCACGATCGGGTTGATTGCAGAGTCAGTGGAAGGAATGGGTTTAATGGATCAGATGGGCTGTGTCCTGGCCACTGTTTGTCCCTCAAACAACATCACTAAAAACAGATTATCTGGTCATGATCACATTGCTGTTTGTGGGATCTTGCTGTGCATAAATTGGCTGCCGCGTTTCCTACATTACAATGGTGACTACACGCCAAAAGTACTTCATTGGCTGTAAAGCGCTTTGGGACGTCCTGAGCTCCTGAAAGGCGCTATATAAATGCAAGCTCTTTCTTTCTTTCATTTTTGACTGCTTCTTTCTAGGTTCTATGAAAAAATATTGAGCGAAGTTTTTTATTTGGGAAGGGAGAAGACACAGATGAGCATAATCTTCACCGTGAGATGTGTGTCAAAGAAATAACGATGTGTTTCATGGCAACTTACCTCAACGTTCGGCTAGAGTGTGTTGTCAGTACGTTGGGAAGCAAATGAAAAAGGTCTGCCAAACACTTTGGCAGTGCCCTTTTAATGTTAATAGCTATTTTTCTGGAATTGTTTTAATATAAAACACATTGCAGTAGCCAAGTTTTACGGAAAACCTGGAGTGAGAAAAGGGCATTTAACACACTAAACCTAACACTGCTGGGCCTACCTTCTATTACGATCAAACAAAGCAAGAAATTGTGGTATAGCTGTAAAGGCAGTCAGGGTTACAGCATAAAAGCTAGCAAAACCTAAGTGTATATTGGCCTGTAAAACAAACCACTGTTACTTAGTCTCCGAGTTCCCATGGATTTAAAGAAATATGAGAATATTTAGTGATTTGCACCAAATTCTGATTATTTAGGTACATCTGATTTTCACAACTGCAGTGATTGAGTACAGATGCTTTATTTGCAACTAAAAGCTAATTAAAATTAACCACAGTAAGTTTATGTTGGACGGAGTTTCATGATACTTCTTTATCAAGCAGGTTCAGTCACTCGTCAGGTATTAATCTGTATTCATTAGTGCAGGGAATTGCTACTTAATTGCACCTATTAAGGATAGCATGGGCTATGTCTTGTTGGGCTAATCCAATGAACAGTATCAAATGATCATAAAAAGGATTCATTGCAGAACATTAGAAGGCTAACCTTTTACAGCAGCTGGTGGATCAGAAACATCCCAACTGTTTTCACAAAAGAATCAAGGAGTAACAATCTGAAAATTATGGGGAGGTTTATACTTAACCATCAAGTTGGTGCTTCCTCTGACCTTTTGTCTAAACTTAATGGGGGTTATTTTGGCCAAAGGATGAAAACAGGCGCTAAATGGGTGCTGTGCTAATAAGAAATGACTGTTTGAAAGTCTGCATTTAGCACGCAATTTTCGGGCTAATTGATGATTATCATGATTTGACGGTGTCTGCAGGCGCTCACCAGAAACCTGCCGGTTTGGCACTCAAGTGCTGATTAGGCGCAATTTTCGTGGACCAGTAGATATGGGCTCCTCGCACCCACTTCCACTGATGGTGTGGGTGCACAGCGGCATGTTTCAGGATGGCTCAGGGACGGAGGGAGAGGGCGCACAGGTTTTCGGACACGGTACTGGAGGTCCTGGTGGAGGAAGTCCAGAGGATGAGGGATGTCCTGTACCCACAGCGGGGAAGGACACCACCTCGCCCTCCTGTGCCCCTCTCCTGCAGCAGCTGGTGCTGCTCTGCCTGGCCTCATCTCCTCCTCCCATTCCTCCTGCAGACCAAGTGGGACCCCTCGCAAGATGTCGGTGACCAAGCACTCCCTTTCTCCCGGTGACTCCGATAAGGTGTCCAATAAGGTAGAGTAGCACAGCACTCACTCGTTTTAGGTGCAATCCTCACAGAATTTCTGGAATAAATGTTGCTTTAGTCTTGGTGAAGTCTTGACAAAGTTTCCCAGAAAGCCTCCTGATGTGTTTCAGAGATCCTCTTCACAGCTCCAGCCCCAATGACCATGAAATGGGGAGTATCCCTTTAAGTGTTGAATAGCCTTTTAAGTAGCGCTTGAAATCGACATCAACGCCGTGATTACTCCCGAACATCTTGTCGCTGTTAGGAGAATGCATTAGTTGAAGCGCTAGCCACCAAAATGCCATGCAGCCTCCTTAATGAGCGCTAGCAAGCATTTTAAGTGGCAATCAGCTGTTTAATGAGCTGTCGGGTGGCTGTTCCTAGCGCTGGCTTCAACTCCTTTACCAAGAGGGTGTCTTGCGCTAAACGTGGGCTAAACTGGTGTTTCAGCTTAAGACCCCATCTTGGCCACCTCTTTACTGCCTAAAGTATTTGGTGAAAATCGCCCCCCATTTCTTTTCCAGGTTTCATATTGCAGATATTACAGGTTTCACATTCCATCGCTTCTTCTAACCATTTCTCCAGTGTTGCTCATTTTCTGTTGACTTAAAAGTGCACATTGAAGTTGTCAGATTAAAAAGCAGACACTAGCCTGCGGGCTTTATCTTCAACAATTTATACTCCCAATTCACTAACCGCATTGCGAACAGAGAGAAATATGAATTGTGATTCCCAAAATAACAAACTGCATTTATATATAGGGCCTTTAACATTGGAAACATCCCAGGTACTTTACAGAGGAGGGAGACCAAATAACCAACATAGTTAACAAAAACAAAGGAACAGACGCTGAAAAATTATGAGAGAACTAGGAGAGCTGAACGAAGAATTAGCCAAAAGATGGCTTGTGAGAAGGTTCTTAAAGGTGGAGAGAAAAATTAAGAGGCAGAGAGGTTTGGGGAGGAAATTCCAGAGAGTAATGCCGAGATGACTGAAGGATCTGCTGCCAGTGGTGGGGTGGGGTGGGGTGGGGTGTGGGCTCGGGGAAGATGGATGCACAAAAGTCTAGAATCAGAGGACCAAAGTATGATAGGTGATAAAAGGCTGGAGCAGGTTGCAGAGGTAGGTTGGTGTGAGCCCATGGATGGAGTTGAAAGTCATGACAAGGACTTAAAATTCAATGCATTTATAGACATGATGATGGATGGGAGTGATGGGCGAGCTGGAGTTAGTGCGGGACAGGATTTGGGTGGCCGATCTTTGAACAAGTTGGAACTTTAAGGAGGGTCAAGGATGGGACGTTAGCAAGGAGGCGATTGGGAAAATCGAGTTTAGCAGCAACAAAAGTATTTCAGTGACAGTGAGGGCAAACCAGGCAATATTGTGGAACTGAAACTATGTGGTCTTGGTAATGCACAGGATGTGGGATTTGAAACTCAGCTCTCGGCCTAATAGAATGCCAAAGTTTTGCATGCTCTGGTTCACCTTGAGCAGAGAAATTGATGGAGTCAGTGACCAGTTTAGGCGGGGGCTGAAAATGATGGCTAGTCTTCTGGCTGTTCAGTTGGAGGAAATTCTGGCTCATCCATAGCTTGAGGTAAGACAGATAATCTGAAGCAGAGGTAGTTGTGAGGTCAAGGGAAGTGGTGGAGAGGTAAAGCAGGATGCCATCAGCGCATGTGTGAACCTGGCCCTGTGCCTACAGGTGATGTGACTGAGAGATAGCATGTGGTTGGGGAAGAGAAGCGTCCAAGAATAGGTACTTGGGAAATGGAAGTGGTGACAGTGTGGTCATGGGCAAAGGAGATGCCATTGCTGGAGATGTGCTGGCTACATATGGACAGGGAAGGGTTGAACCACGTAAGGGCAGTCCTCAGAGGAGAAGTGACAGAGGAGAATGATGTGGATAACCGTATTGAACACTGTTCAAGGAGGACAAGGAAGATAATGCATTACTATCACAATCACATGGGATATCACTCATGACTTTTGCTAGGGCAATCTCAGTGCTGAGAACATGGTGGAAGCTGGACTGAGGGATTTAAGTAGAGAGCTTTGACAGATGGGCATGGACTGGGGAGGCAATGACATGTTTCAAGACCTTGGAGAGGAAAGGGAGGTTGAAAATGAGGTGATGGTTGGAGAGGATAGATAAGTCGGCCTAGAAATTGAGTTTGCGCTGCGCCGGGGCTTAACGCCGGAAATTTAGCGCCGGTGCTAAGTCGCGCTGCGCGCGCCAAAGATTCAGTAGCGCCGCGCCCAAACGGCTGCCGGCGCTACTGAAGGCTGTTTGCGCCTGAAAACTGGCGCTACGCGCCGCATTGCGGTGCTATTCCGGCGCTGCGGCACCCGATGCGGTGCGGCAGGCTCGGGAAGTGCAGGCCTCCTCCTTCAGTTAAGGAGGAGCTGCCTGCACCCACCCGCTGGCCGGTTAAATCGCCACAAAAATGAGCCCGGCACCTCGGGGAAGTGCCGGGCTCGCAGCCGAGAAGCATCTGTTCCGCGGGGTGGGGGTGGGGGAGTCCGGGGAGGGAGGTGCGGGCAGGCGGCCGGCGGGAAAGCGGCCGGCCGCCGCTCCACCTTTATGCGCCGGCGCAAAGTCGTGCAAGACTCTGTTGCCAGAGTCTTAGTTGCGGCTGCCACGGGCGAGGCGGCCGCAACTGAATTTCGGCGCTGGGGCCCGTCACCACGGCAACCGGGACGCTGCGCACACCGATGACGTCATCGGTGCCGGCGCAGCGCTACCGGTGTAACGCCGATGTTGGGCCCTAGTCAATTTCAAAACCGGCTGTAAGTCCAGCGCAATGCCCTCTAGCGCCGCAAAATGGGCGCTAAGCCCACTCAATTTCTAGGCCGTCAAGTTTAAGCTTTTGAGGTAGAGCGCTTGGAAGATTCAGCAAGACAAGTGGGCAAGGCTGTCAGGCAGCAGCTACTGGCACAGGTCTTCAGCCACTAATCTCCTCTGAAGACTTGGAACCTGTCATTTGGGCTGTTCAAAACATGCATAAAAGCTGGAAACTTGCATTGTCTGGTCATTTGAATTTTGGCAGAGGCTTCATTAGTTCCTAGATCTTTTACACTGAAAACTGGTGTAACCTCATACTTTCACGCGTGCATTCCGAGGAATTCCTGGACCTATATTTCGGCGTATGGAAATTATCTCCACCGCAAATTTCAGTGTAAATTGCTGCCGGCAATACTGGTGCAAGAAGAGACCCCAATTTTGGCGTAAGTTGCTGATTATGCTGTTTGAATGAAATTAAGTAATGTAAGGATTTCAGCCTGTGTAAGTCTGATCTGTGTTCCATTGCTGTACTGATGGAAGTGAATGAGAAATTAGTGTAAGGTTCAGCATCTCGTTGTTTTCATATTTTCACATTCTTCCCTTGGTGAATAGTGTGAAGTAGTGGAAGGATTCGCAGGCTAATTAACACACCTTCCATGGCAGCAAACATCTTTATACCAACTGATAGGGTGGTTAGTCCTCTACGGCAAGAGGGTTTTATGGGCTCTCACAACCCATACAATGAGGGGGGACAGTCATCCGCACCCACCAGACACGACTTCTGACTCAGATGGGGGAATGTTACCACTCAGCCAAAGGCTCACTACATAGGTTCTTACTCACACGTGGCTTTCCACCATTGGGGTTAATGGTTAGCCTTAAGTTGTGCTATTTTCATTTTAGTAGTCCCTTCAGTTTCATGTACTTCTCACGAGGTTTAAAGTCAACATTAAGTTCAGTATTAATGTGAATGTAACATAAGCTGCCCATGTCAGGTAATTTATTACATCCTGCAATTGTTATAGATCTCTACGGCCCTGAATTCCCGCGGACTTTCTGCCACTCTTTCACCGTAGCTTTACCTGAAGTGCATTAATGTGGTTTCCGCTGCACTTCCGATGAAGTTAATAGGCAGCTTGCCGATTTGAGGTCTCCATTCAGCAGCAATCAATCCTTCTCTGACCCTCAGCTCTGCCCTTCCACGCCTGTGTGAAGTGATTCACCCACAACTTCTTCCACCAAATCAGCAAAGTGTCTCTGGCCTGGTGCTGTTTCAAGTGACGATTACTCTTAAGCACCGTGATGAGAATTGTTTGTGATG
Organism: Somniosus microcephalus; assembly: GCF_052327205.1. Lineage (NCBI taxonomy): Eukaryota > Metazoa > Chordata > Chondrichthyes > Squaliformes > Somniosidae > Somniosus > Somniosus microcephalus. Next base: position 24,434,225 of record NC_140988.1, read on the forward strand.
AGGCTCACCTGGCTGCTCCTGGCATTGTGGTATATCTGTAACAGGAATGACAAGTACATACACCAAGTCAGGCATATTGTTACTGCACAGACAGTACATGGCACACTTCATGGTGCACTAGTCATTGTAAACTAAGATGTTGTTCCTCTCATCCAGCTTATGCATCATGGGCACTGTGTACTGCCTCCCAGCTAATGATCTTGCATTATTGCCTCTCTGAAGGGCTGAAGGTTTTACCCGATGAGTCCATCCGTCAGCTTGTGCTTGGCACCGACTGTTGTAATCTACCATTTTCACTGAGAAGAAAAAATGCATTGTATGAGCAAATATTTTGCACGGTGCATTTTAGGGTGCAATACAGTTTCAATATTTTACATGTAGCTTACCTGATTGTAAAGTACCGTGCTGAACGATGTTTGAGAGCTTATTGAGTGCATTAAAATTGTTAGCTAGCTGTGTGATTAATGGTAGGATTATAGGAACAGGAGTAGGCAGTTTAGCCCCTTGAGCCTGTTCTACCATTCAATGAGATCATGGCTGATCTGTGACCGAACTCCATATACCCACCTTTGCCTCATATTCCTTAATACCTTTGGTTAACAAAAAGCTATCAATCTCAGATTTAAAACTAACAATTGACCTAACATCAATTGCTGTTTGAGGAAGAGAGTTCCAAACTTCTACCACCCTTTGTGTGTAGAAGTGTTTCCTAACTTCACTCCTAAAAGGCCTGGCTCTAATTTTTAGACTATGCCCCCTAGTAGTAGGCCGTCAGCCTTTCTCAGCTGTATCTTTCAATGTTTTCCTTTTTGATCTGCTGCACGAGTTCTCAACCATCTCCATTACTTCCCTTTTTATTACAATTGCAGCAGATTACTGATTAATTATGCTAAAGTACTCGAGAAATCACAGGATCGAGTTTAATCCCAGATGGGCATCAGGCATGTGGGAAGCAGTGCCATTCTGAGGCCCATATTCCATGTTCTAGTGCTCACAGGCAGCTCAGGGGCGGCCAGAAATTACGTCAGTTCAGATAAGGAGTCAGAGTTGGAAATTTTATTCTTGGTGGGTGGGGAGGAGGCTATTGCGGGTGGGGGACACAGACGGGTCGACAGCGGGCCGGAAGACTTCTGTGGGGCCAGGAGGCGCCTTCATTTGCAGTGCCTGCTGTGGTCCTTTTAAGGACTCTTGGCTCGGCCATTCAACGCCAGGTACCAATGGGCAGCGTGAGCACGGTACACGCTCTGCCCATTGCTATCTCAATATTGCATCAGGGTTCTCTGCATGTCATAGGACTCCAATTAGCATATCACAAATAGGCTTTTGTCTGAAGCAGGCCGGTGCCTGGTCGCCCATGCGAAGGTCCCAACCACAATAGTGGCAGGCAGGAACAGGGTGATAAACAAATCTTTGTGATTTTCAGGGCATTTACGGCTCTGTTCCCACCAGTAGAGGTAAAATTGCTCCCGACATGTGGCATGTAACTTACTTTGATTGGGACTGATGGATTCCTACATAAATGAAAATGATATCTTTTTGGTCCTTCCTTCTCTGGACCTCCTCCACCAGGACCTCCAGTGCTGCATCCGAGAACCCATGCGCCCGCTCTCTCGGTCCCTAATTTCTCACCATGGTACTTTTCTTCAAGTCGAATACCTTCTTGCAGCTATTCCTCCAGCATCTCTGGGTGCATGACCTTGCAGTCTAGGCCAGGGTGATGGCTTCGCACATCTGAGATTAGCCCTCTGGTTATTGATGGATTGCCTTTCTGCACAATGAAAATCACTTTTCACCTTCATACCATCTACTGTGACCTGCAGATTGCTAAACTTGCACTCTTTGCTTGTAACTCCATTTCTACATGAGATTGCGCACTGCACTGTTAGATTAGCCCACAGTGCACAGTTTACAGTTAAAGTTTACATTCCTGCCAGCACATAAAAATAATGGGAAATATCTTAACTAACATTTAATGCATCTTTATGCACTGAGAGGAATTTCACACCTAACTTTACAGGGCGCTGGTGAGACGGCACCTGGAGTACTGCATACAGTTTTGGTCTCCATATTTAAGGAAGGATATACTTGCATTGGAGGCACTGCAGAGAAGGTTCACTAGGTTGATTCCTGGGATGAAGGGGTTGTCGGATGACGAAAAGCTGAGCAGGTTGGGCCTATACTCATTGGAGTTTAGAAGAATGAAAGGTGATCTTATTGAAACATATACGATTCCGAGGGGGATTGACAGGGTGGATGCTGAGAGGATGTTTCCCCTAGTGGGGGTATCTAGAACTAGGGGGCATAGTTTCAGAATAAGGGATCGCCCATTTAAGACGGAGATGAGGAGGAATTTCTTCTCCGAGTGTTGTGAATCTTTGGAATTCTTTACCCCAGAGAGCTGTGGAGGCAGAGTCACTGAATATATTCAAGGCGGAGATTGACAGACATCTGAACTACAAGGGAGTCGAGGGGTATGGGGAGAGAGCGGGAAAGTGGTGTTGAGGTCAAGATTGGATCAGCCATGATCTTATTGAATGGCAGAGCAGGCTCGAGGGGCCGATCGGTCTACTCCTGCTCCTGTTTCTTATGTTCTAACAGCAATGACACTACATTGATGCTGCTCTTGTGACTTCAAAACAACAGTTATGCCATTTCATATATACAGATATGTATGGAGCCATTAATTTCTTAGTTTTGTACATGAACAACAATTAATAAGCTATAAACTGAAGAATCCCATAGATTGGAAATATGTGGTCCCCATATTCAAAAAGGCTGACAAAACAGACACAGGCAACTACATACCTATTCATCTTTTCTCGATTCTGTGTAAAATAATGGAATCAGTTATCAGTAGTGACGTAAGAAAACTACTAAGCACCTGGTCTAAGCGTTAAACAAAGCTTTAATCAACTGTTTTACAACATGGAGATCTAGTTGTGTCCTTCACTAGTTCCTGTTAAAGAATGTCCTGAGCAAGCTGGGCCCATGCCTGAATATTTATACTCTCCCTGGACAGCACCACCAGCAGGCCGCCCAGTATTGTTTCATAAGTCATTTCCACATGAATGACAAGATTCATGTCAAGTAGTATTTGAGGGTTATCTGTACAATAAGAATCTGGTAAACAGCAGTCAGCATGGATTGAGAAGGGGAATTTCCAACCTGACCAACCTCCTCAAATTCTTTGAGGAAGTGACAACCCATGTGGCCCGTGGAAACCCTACGCTATATTGTACCTAGATTTTCAGAAGGCTTTTAGCAAATTTCCACAGAAAGGCTATTAGTTAAATTTAAAACTGTGGGAATTCAGGGTAAACCTTGAAAGGTATAAGAAACTGGTTGAAGGGTAGGAAACAACGAGTACTCGTTAGAGGAGAAATGTCAGAGTGGGGGAAAGTACTGAGTGAGATGCCTCAGGACTCAATGGCTGGACCACAACTGCTTCTACTTTATATCAGTGACTTGGATTGAGAAGCTCACTACAAATTCCACGTGACACCAAACTAGGAGGAGAAGTGAAATTGGAGGAGACAGCTCAGACATTACAGAATGATCTGTACAAAATCCCATAAGTGGGAAGAATGATTGCTGATAAAATTTAATGCAGACAAATATAAAGTGCTACACATAGGAAGGAAAAATAGGCAGCTCATGAACTCCATAAATTGTGTTAAAATTACTAAGAGACCTAGGAATATTAGTAGACTCCACACTAAACATGTCCAACCAATGCACAGCAGAACCCAACAAAGCCAATAGAATATTGAATTATCAAAACAGTAGAATATAAGTCAGAGGAAGTCATGATCAAACTTTACAGTGCTCTGGTGAGACCGCACCTTGACTCCTTCATCCAGTTCTGGTTGGCAAGAAATAAGAGATATATTCAAGCACTGGAGGCTGTGCAGAGGAGAGCAACTAGACTGATCCAAAGTGTCAGGGTCTGAATTACGAGGAAAGACTGGAGAGACTTGGCTTCTGAGAGTTGATCTTATAGAGGTATAGATGATTGTTAAGGGAATTGAAAAAGTTAAGCTGTAAAGTTACTTTGAATTAAATTGTGGGAGTAGAACAAAGGGACACATGCTCAAATTAGTAAAGGGTAAATTGAGAACAGATATCAGGAATTTTTTTCAATAACAACAACAACTTGCATTTATATAGAGCATTTAACACAGTAAAACATCCCAAGAACATAGTCAAAGATTGATACCGAGCCAAAGAAGGAGATAGTAGGACATTAGGACAGGTGACCAAAAGCTTGGTCAAAGAGGTTTTAAGGAGCGTCTTAAAGGAGGAGAGAGAGGTACAGAGGTTTAGGGAGGGAATTCCAGAGCTTAGGGGCTAGATGACTGAAGGCACGGCTGCCAATAGTGGGGCGACGGAAATGGGTGATGCACAAGAGGCCAGATTTGGGGGAACGCAGAGTTCTTGGAGGGTTGTAGGGCTGGAGGAGGTTACCGTGATAGGGAGGAGCGAGGTCATGGGGGTATTTGAACACGAGGATGAGAATTTTAGAATCAAGGTGTGCTGCACCAGGAGCCAATGTAGGTCAGCGAGCACAGGGGTGATAGGTGAATGGGACTTAGTATGAATGAGGATGCAGGCTGCAGAGTTTTGAAAACCTCTCTTAAATCTCGTCTGGTCTTTCTCTTCTCTGGTGAGAAGTCCCAGTATCTCAAGTTTCTCCTCATCACTATTGTTTTTCATCTCTGTTATCACCCTGATGAACCTACGCTGTACGGTCTCTATGGCTTTAATATCCTTTCTATAACGAGATACCCAAAACTGCACAAAGTATTGTAACTGTAGTCTAAACAATTGCCATGGGCAAATTTATCTCTTTGCTTTTGTTTTCTATGCCCCGGTTTATTAAACCCAAAATGCTTCTGGCCTTTTATATGGCCTTATCTGCTTGCACTCACATTTGTTCCTTTACGTCTCTCTGTTTCTCCACAGTATCTTTCCATTGAATATTTACTCCCGTTGCTTGGTTTTCCTCCCAAAATATATTACCTTGTCGGAGTGCTTGAACTTCTAACGAAAGTACTGAGACTGAAACTAGCAGTTAACCAAACGTGGTTTAATGCACTAGTAAAAGTTACAAACAAAAACGCAGGAGAAACTCTATACAGGTCTGTACACCAACCGGTTCCATGAGGACAGAGAGGGAACGCCTCTCCCCTCTGACGTCATGATGTCATCACGTTTCCCGCCGTTGGGAACGTCACGTGACCTGCGCGATGACGTCATCGCGCTGGATTGCCATTTTACCAAACCCGCGCTGTTTATACAAAGCAAACACTTAAAGGTAACAAGCCCCTGTTAAAGGCAATTATATACATTACTGCAAGAGTCTCTTGGTGGCTTTGCCACAACCTCACACTTCTCTGCATCAAGTTGCACCTGCACCTGCTTTCCCACTCCACTAACCTAGTTATGTCTTCCTGGAATCTTCTGCTGTCCTCGCTGTTTGCCAAACCTACTATTCTTATGTCATCAGTAAATTTTGATACTGTGCTCCCTACATCCAAGTCCATAATATCTATATTGAGAACTAAAATGGACCCAACACTGACAGCAGTGTGCACCACTTCCAACTCTTCTCCAATCCAAGGAACATACACTAAACGCTCCTATGTTCCTGTCAGTGAACCGACTTCCTATCCATACTACTCCAATTCCTTTTATATCACACACCTGATTTTTTTGTAACAAGTCTCTTGTGAGACACCTTATTGAACACTTTCAGAAAATCCATTTCCACTACATATAATGCATTCCTTTTATCTATCAAATCAGTATCTTCTTCAAAAAAACTCGATTAACTTTGGCAAGCACAACTTGCCTTTAAGAAAGAAGTTGCATTTAAATAGCACCTTTCACATCCTCAGGACATCACCAAATGCTTCACTGTCAATGAATTACTTTTAAATTGCAGTCGCTGTTGTTATATAGGCAAACACAGCCACCAATTTTCACACGGCAGGGTCCCAAAAACAGCAACGAGATAATGCCCAGTTAATCTGCTTTGATAGCACTGGCCAAGACAGTGAGAGAACTCCTCTGCTCTTCAAATAGTGATGGAATCTTTTATGTAAAGCTGAACAGGCAGGTGGGGCTGCAGTTTAATGCCTCATCCAAAAGACAGCTCCTTTGACAATGCTGCATACTCTCACTACTGCACTGACGTGCCAGCCCAGTTTACGTGCTTTAGGATGCATATGGTACACTCATGTGACTTACAGCAGTAGAATGGTTCTGAAGGGGCAAGACACAGAAGATTGGGTCTCCACGAGCCTGCAATTCTGCAATAAGAATGAAGGTACCTCTTATTGAGTAGGAGATGTTGTGGTAACTGACAGAGCTTGGAGAATACAAGAGGCAAAATACTGCGGATGCTGGAAATCTGAAATATAAACAGAAAATGCTGGAAAAACTCAGTAGATCAGGCAGCTACTGTGGAGAGAGAAATAAGAGTTAACATTTCAGGTCGTTGACCTCTCCTCAGAGATTGGAGAAGACTTTGGACTGAAGTGCTGCCCTGGACTTTCTTTCTCATTTTTGTTAGCAATAACTGCAAACTGACATATCTGTACCAAATGTTTACTTTGCATTACCTACACTGGGACAATGTTTTAAAGTCAAATCTTCATCCAGTATGTAAATTTTTGGAAAGTATTTGCGAGCACAGGAATATTTTAGCAAACAGGTTAATAATAAATCAGTTTCATCAAACCTATCTTTTGTAACTAGCAGACAAAAACGTTATTTAAGATGAACAGTTTGAGGACGTTGAGTAGAAAACATTAGCAATTGTGCAAACCGTGTAAAGTATAAATTTAAAAGCAATTCATCAGGCTTCATAACAACAATTTATCCACTTTAAAGCAGCAATCCTGCAAAGCTGCATATTGAAAGAATCTAGTCATGAATACTTTCAATTACTTGCATGAGACAACCATAGCGATTTGTTATTTCTAAATAGGTTACAGCTGTTAAAATCAATATGTCCTGTCAGGTAAAAATTTCCTCTGAGATTTTCAACATTAAGTGTATCCACACCTAACTGTTACAGTTGCAATTGCCTGTGACACTTGGTGGATGATGCTGGAATAGAACTTAGTGCACTTCTGCCACATATTCCTGTCACTAAATCCCTGTGACTCTATGAAATTCCCCTATTAAAACAATTACAGTAGTTTGAATCTACATGTAGAGGCAGGCTCTGGCCACCAGATGTCACTGTAGAGCAGGTTTGTCAATCTTCATATGCAAATTATTTTGTTAAATGTCCCCATTGAATTCTCTTTTTTTGTTTCTTTTAATGCCTTTGTTAAAGTGGTCACTTGAAGGCCTTGGCCTCTCCCAAAAGCCTGGGCTTGGAATTGAGGGCTGAGAAAATTTATGGGGACACAATATCCAGCAGTAATGCCCACCACAAAAAACTCTGCTGCTGGCACTGTTGATGATCACAGGGTCAGCTGAAGGGGTCTCCAGTAGCAGGCCCATCTGCAGGACCTCCTGCTGAAGACCCTGAAATGCCAGCAGAGGACAGTCAGATTGCCCCCTACCCTGAAAAAGGAACTATCTGGCTGCCTTCATGACCCCTTACAAAAGGGGCTGCTTTGAAATATAAAAAGAAAATGCCTCCTCTGACCTTTTTGGCCGGGGGGGAGGGGGGGTGGGCGTCCAGGCCCTGACCCGGGCCTTGATCCACAGGTGGGTTCCACTACTGTTGTATTTCGGTGAGGTACACTTGGTGAGACCGGGCATTTCAGTGCCATCTGACACCAGGGGGGCGATTTTACCAGCCTCGGGGAGGCAGGTTTGGAGGCAGGGCTGCCGGGAAAATGGCAGAATTTGGGGGCGGGTGCCCGACCAGGAGATGGGTAGCCGTCCCGCGCCGGGTCCCGTCTCCTTGGAGGCGGGAAGGGATTAAAGCCTATTAACTGCCTGTTAACAGGTAGAAAATAGGATTATCCCCTTTTTGCCCTCACAAGTGCGGGCTTCCCAAAGGCTCCAAAACACGGCAGCTCAGCGAGGCGAGTACTGGGTCTGCGGGGGTCGGGGGGGGTGCAGAAGTGTGGTGTGAAGGTAAGTGATGGGTGCAAGAGTGTAGAGGTGAGTATCTGAGGTAAATGCAAAGTGTTTTTAAAAGTGTACTTACCTTTGTTTCTTCCTGCAGGCTTCAGTCGGTGTTTAAGTGGAGAGTCGCGCACCTCCGTGTTGCAGATGAGAGATGGCCGTTGCATTCTCAGATGCAACAACCATCTCAATTCTGTAAAAGAAAGAAGTTTGGTGAGGTCTTGTATGCAAGACCTCATAAAACTGCAGAGAATGTCACTGTTTGACAGCTTCACAGAGCTGTCAAACAATGACAATTCGTCTGTCAAAAATTTTTGACAGATGAAACGTCATACGTTGACATGCTCTGCAACCGGCTTTCCCTTAATTGGCCTGCTGAGCCTGCTGGGCGGGCTTAACAAGGTCAATCAAGGGAAAATAGCGTGGGTTGCCCACAAATCGATGGAGGCGGGACATCGACCCGACAAGCAGCAGTCCCGCCTCTTGTTAGACATGTCGCTGTTTATGCTGGTTTTACATAGTGGCGCTGGGCTTGACTAGTATTGAAAATTATTTTCAATGAAAAAGATTAAGAGCATGAAAATGATAATGTTAAAGTTTGCTCTGCAAAGGTATATTATTTGCTGTGATCAGGACTTATCGCAGCAGTCATTCCTTCATTTACCATCGGTGAATCTTAACACTGTGGTTCTGTCGCAATCCACCAAAGACAAATTAATTTGCTGACACTCAGTGCAGTGCTGAGGGAGTGCTGCACTGTCGGAGGTGCTGTCTTTTGGATGCTCTCTCAGGTGGATGTAAAAGATCCCATGGCACTATTTCGAAGAAGAGCTGGGGAGTTATCCCTGGTGTCCTGGCCAATATTTATCCCTCAATCAACATAACAAAAACAGATTTTCTGGTCATTATCACATTGCTGTTTGTGGGAGCTTGCTGTGACTAGACTCCAAAAAGCACTTCATTGGCTGTAAAGCGCTTTGAGATGTCTGGTGGTCATGAAAGGCGCTATATAAATGTAGGTCTTTCTTTCTTTCAAGTGGAGCAGCGCTTCTGTTGCCATGTTTGTCTTCTCTCACATGTCTAATGGCACACGAGACAACACATTTCTTCCACTCCTTTTACATCCAGCAGTTTGTGCTTTGGGTTGTTTCCCTTTTTATTTGGACAGGCCATTAGCTTGACTCACAATTCCCTACCAGGAGAGCCGACTAGATGCGATGAGGGTTGAAACTGGACTCCACTCCCATCGGACGCACGTGCCCTGCTGGAACTCTTGTCTCTGCTCGCCCAGACTGTCGGAATAATCTTGGCTCAGTAATTCCGGGCCCAACGCGTGAGTAAGTACGGGGTACTCACGTGTGTGCCCGGAGGAATTGCCGGTTTTCAGCATGCACAGCGCATGCGCTGAAAACCGGCATTTCCTGTCCTCTGACCCAAGGGGTTAAGAGGCTGAACGCGTGCGCGGTATCGGGCAGCGTGTGCGACTTGGATTTCCTCTATTTTTAGAGAGTTGCGCGTGTGTAAAGGCCTCCGGTATTTACGCATTGAAAAACCATACGTAAGTACTTAGTTTTACAGGTAAGTGGTCTATTAATACAATTGAGAATTTTTTTTCCACAGGTTTGTTATTTTTAAAGAATTTACAGTAAGGTAAGTTTAGTTTTAGCCCTGATTTTTTACATAAATTTTTTTTCAAATTTTAAAATGATTGTTTAAAATAGTTTTTCAGACTTCTTTATGGTTCATTTAAGTAGTGCAATGTTTTTTTAAATTTTCTTTCAGGTTTAAGTAGTGTTTTGGGGCCAGGAGTTTTCATGAGTTTGACAGCTCTTACTGTCAAACTCATGAATGAACTTTTGCAACCTCCCATTGGTTGCCCTGTGCTCACGTGATCCCAGCCAGCTCATCGCACTAAGTACGCCGCTGGGTCACGCACCACAAGCGGGCCAGTGAGAGGAAATGCAATGCGGGCCAGGATTAAAATGTCAGCGCGCCGGTTAAGTGAACATCGGGGGCTTGCACGCGCGGCAAGCTCCCGATCCTAATTTCAGGGCCCTTGTGACTCAGAGGTGGGGTTGCTACCAATTAACCAAAGGTTAGTACAGGTTGGCAGGCTGAACAGACACTTGCGACATACACAATGGCTCGGAATTTGCGGTTAGGATGACGGCGAACTGTCAGTGTTGGCCGTCATACCGCGTTTGAAACTGACTTGAGGTCAGTCATTGATGGCTCCGAAACAGGCTGAGCAGTGCGCCAGCCCCCCTCCCCCCACTGAACCGGCAATCTGTGTAATCACACAAATCAGGGAAACTGGTGAAAACGTCGTCCGCAGTAATTACGCTGTTAAATTCCCCACTAAAAGTTAGACCCAAAGGGATTAGGTGTAGCTGGGGTTTTGACAGCATTATTAGTGCTAAATAAAAGTTAAGGGCCTGGAAAATTAATTTTGTGCAATGTGAAATTTGTCCATTTTAATAAAAATTAAAATTTTTAAGAAACTTTTCAAAGACTTAAAAAAAAAAGTTTTTTGCATCTTTATTTCAGGTTTGCCTTTCCGCCAATGTGAAAGCCCCAATCTTTGATTTTCTCTCTCTAACACTTTTAAAAAATTAGAATTTTAAGAACTGACTCACTCCCTTGTTCGCTGTCTGGGAGAATTCTGTGCACAAGGGGACCCCCGCCAACTTCCGTTGATTTGAATTGAAGGTCGGAAAACCCGAAGTTCTCGACACAGGGATCGCGAGAAGCTTGTGCGAGGTGTACTTTGGGGCCAGCAGCGAGCGCCTTCACTCTGCTCCTGACCACAAATTCTGAGCCATTCTCTCCTACATGTAGCCTGACAGGGTGCAGTATAGTGAGAGAGACAGTAGACACATCAGGACCGATGACGTGCACAGAAAGTGACCCACACATTCAGTGCACGTGCATCTCATAATCAGACAGCTAAGCCCAAATGCCAGAAGCACCAAGTCAGTAAATTTTCAAGGACAGACTTTTTTTTTTGCAAGTTGGATTCTGATGCATTATTTGGCTTGTTATATTTGCTTCATAGATTTTAATTTTTTAATTTTTTTAAAATTCAAAGCAAAACAGTACAAAATTGGTGAAGTTCGACAAAGTTACATGTTGTTTAGCTGAGCAATTTGCTTTAACCATTTAGTTCTGTTTTATTTCACTTACTTAGAAACAACATCCCTAGTGGCAGAAAAGGGGCCGCAGGCCAGTGGTTTCTGTAGCACAAACTCTGATTTAGGTCAGGTTGCCTTGTTCGATTGCTAGAGGTTACCTGGACGCAGCTGAGAATAAAATGCTGCAGTGATACAAAGAGGTTGAGGAGAATGGTGGATTATAGTAATCTGGGAGGTAATGTTTAAGTTATCCACCAGATGGAGCCAAATATTAAGGATTCACATTCACCAGTATTTAAGGTAATGGGTCATGTATTCAATGTCCTGGTACACCAGTTTATATGGTAATGTGGCATTGCATTATGGGTATGACTCAGAGGTGAATCCTCCATCTTGCCATCGTGCAGTAAGAAATGTGTGCTTTGCTTGCAGCCTGTAAGAGATGTTTCTCTGCTACACCAGGTAAATAAACAGTTGGGTTTTGTTCCTAATAACTCGCTTCTCTCAGTTTCTGACTTTACCACTCGGATATCACATATTGGCGATGAGGATAAACAGATCACATCTTGAAGAAGAAACAAAAAAGAGCACGGCATAGAGGATCATGGCTGCTACGGTAGGAAAGATCTCTGCTTTTGATGTTCAGACGCAGACCTGGGATGAGTACTGCGAGTTGCTGATGCATTTCTTTGAAGCAAATGATATAAGTGATGTCGGAAAAAGGAGAGCTATTTTGCTCACTTCCATGGGAAGTCAGACATATAGTTTAATGAGAAACTTTTGCAGTCCTGAAAAGCCTGGGGACCAATCATTTGCTAACTTAGTGGCCTTGCTGAAGGATCATTTCAATCCCAGACCGAGTGAGATTGTACAGTGTTTCAAATTTAATTCACGGAACAGAAAACCGGGAGAGACTGTATTGGATTATGTAGCGGTGTTGTGAAAATTGGCACACGATTGCAATTACGGGGACAACCTGAAAGACATGCTGAGAGATAGGCTAGTTTGCGGGATAATGGATGATCGAATGCAGCGGAGATTATTGTCCGAGACTGGGCTTACGTATGAAAAAGCATTGGAACTTGCTCAAGCCATAGAGACAGCGAACCGAGATGTAAAAGAAATACAAGGTTCCGACTGGGCTACTACAAAGCAAGTTGCAGGTCAGGTTGTTGTGCACAAGTTAAATATGCGTCAGAAACCACAACGTGAGCATGTGAAGGCATGTTACAGATGCAATGGCGATCACCTGGCGAGGGAATGCAGGTTTCTGGAGGAAAAGTGCCACAAGTGTGGGAAAAAAGGACATATAAAACATGCATGCAGGGCAAAAGCAACCGTGGAGGAATACAAAACAAAAGGGGGAGGAAAGCAAAACCTAGGAAGAGAAGTGAAAAAACAGGGAGCACATCACATCAGCGGAGAAGCTGAGAAAGAAGACGATATGTTCATAATGCATAGTATGGTAGAGAACATTCCAAAAGTGGATCCTATCACTTTGCAACTGACAGTAAATGACTCTAAGATCAACTTTGAAGTGGATACAGGATGCGGCATAACCATAATGAACAGGGAGGAGCACTCAAAGTTGTGGAACCATGCAAAAGTTCCAGAGTTAAAGTCTTGCTCTATGCAGCTTAAAACATATACCGGTGAACGAGTGGCGACATTGGGTACAGCTACTGTAACTGTGCAACACAGGGACACCATGGAACAGCTACCTGTAGTTGTAGTATCGGGTTCTGGACCAAACTTGTTAGGTCGGGGCTGGATACAAGAACTTAAATTAGATTGGGGAGCAATAAATCAAATAGAGGGAGGCAAACAACTGTCTTTACAAGACGTGTTGATTGAACATGAGAACGTGTTCAAGGAAGAACTTGGCACATTTAATGGCCCCCCCAGCTAAGATTTATGTAGACAAGGAGGCACTGCCAAGGTTTTTTAAACAACGACCTGTACCTTATGCCATGAAACTGAAGGTAGAGGCTGAGCTTGCCCGTCTTTTGAGAGAGAACATTCTGGAACCTGTGAAATGTTCAGAATGGGCAGCTCCCATTGTACCTGTTTTAAAACCGGACAATTCGGTAAGACTCTGTGGAGGTTATAAATTGCCAGTAAATAGGGTGTCTAAAATAGAACAGTATCCTATTCCCAAAACAGAGGATCTCTTTGCAAACCTGGCTGGAGCGAAGAAGTTCACGAAGCTGGATATGAGTCATGCATACTTGCAGATTACATTAGATGAGGAATCCAAGAAGTATGTAACCATAAATACACACAAGGGTTTGTTTACCTATTACCACTTACCATTCGGTGTCTCATCTAGTCCAGCTATTTTCCAGAGGACTATCGAGGGTGTACTGCAAGGGATCCCACATGTTTCAATCTATCTGAATGACATTCTGGTGATGGGAAGAACCGACCAGGAGCATCTGAGCACTCTGAGAGAGGTACTACAAAGATTGGATAAGGCTGGGTTACGGCTCAAGAGGAGTAAGTGCACTTTCCTGGGGAATGAGGCCGTGTTCCTGGGACACAGAGTGGATGCCACCAGGCTCCATCCAATCAAGGAGAAGGTTAAAGCACTGCAGGAGGCCCCAGCTCCTACCAATGTGACTGAGTTAAAAGCTTACCTGGGGCTGCTAAACTATTATAACAGATTTTTACCAAACTTGGCAACAGTGTTAGCACCTCTTCACAAACTTCTGTGCAAGGAGACACAGTGGCAGTGGAAAGAGGAACAGGGGGTTTCATTTGAACAGTCCAAGAAACTGATGCTGTCCTCGGATGTGCTGGTTCACTACAATGCAGAGAAAGACATCATTCTCTCTTGTGATGCTTCACCTTACAGGGTGGGGGCAGTTCTTTCACACAACTTGGAAGATGGAACAGAAAGACCAATAGGGTTTATGTCTCGAACTCTGACACCGGTGGAAAAAAACTATTCCCAGTTAGATAAAGAGGGGTTAGCAGTAATGTTTGGGCTACAGAGGTTCCACAAGTACATATATGGCAGAAAATTCACCATATGCACCGATCATAAACCTCTTCTATCTCTTTTTAATGAAATGAAAGCGGTACCACAGATGGTGTCACCCCGGATCCAGAGGTGGGCAGTGACGTTGAGGGCTTATGAGTATGTCATCGTTTACAAGGCGGGCAAGAACCATGGGAACGCAAATGCCTTGAGCCATCTTCCACTGCCAGGTACACCTATCCGTGCAGCTCCAGAGGACAGAGTTTTGATGTTGGAGGACATGGACACGGCAATTGTGACCGCAGAACAAGTAAGGACATGGACCGGTAAAGATCCAGTACTGTCTAGAGTCCGAGAATATGTGATGAGGGGTTGGCCACAGCATCCGGAAGGGATTGATTTCACACCTTACAGTGTCAGGAAAACAGAGCTGAGTGTGCAGGATGGTTGCGTGTTGTGGGGAGCACGAGTGATTATTCCACAGCCAGCACGACAGTCTATCCTAGGGCAACTGCATCAGTGTCATCCTGGGGTCTCGCGTATGAAAGCCTTGGCTAGGAGTTACTTGTGGTGGCCAAAGCTAGATGAGGAGATCGAAAATCTAGTCAAGACATGCAGCACTTGTCAAGTACACAGGAAGGCACCAGCAGCGGCTCCTCTCCACCCCTGGGAGTGGCCGGATAAACCATGGAGAAGATTACATGTAGATTATGCGGGTCCATTCATGGGAAAGATGTTCCTCATAATGATTGATGCACATTCCAAATGGATGGATGTTTATCCTGTGGATTCTGCTTCATCTACTGTTACTATAGACTGCCTGCGTAGGAGTTTTAGTAATCAAGGGCTACCGGAGATCGTAGTAAGTGACAATGCCACATGTTTTGTGAGTACAGAAACAAAAGAGTTCATGAGAAACAATGGCATAGTGCACGTGACCTCAGCTCCATATCATCCATCTTCAAATGGACTTGCGGAGAGAGCCATACAAACATTTAAGGAGATGATGAAAAAAAGTGCAGAAGGGAGTTTGGCAACCAAGGTGTCACAAGTTCTGTTCAGCTACAGAATAACACCTCAATCTACCACAGGACTCTCTCCTGCTGAGCTGTTGTTAGGACGTCGACTACGCTCCACTCTTGACCTGGTTCACCCAGATCTAAAAAGGAAGGTGGAAAACCGACAAATCAAACAAAAGGAGAACCATGACAGAAGGACAAAGAGCCGCAGTTTTGGAGAAGGAGATGCGGTCCTTACCAGGAATTTCAGTTATGGTCCAAAATGGATTCCTGGCGTCATAGACTCAGTGACCGGTCCAGTATCATATACGGTCATGGTGGGAACTGGTCAGGTAGTACGCAGACATGTCGATCAGATACTGACCAGACAAGGGGAAATCGAAATGAAGGTTCCAGAGGAGATGTCGGAGGACAAGTTGGCCCCCAGTTATCCAAATGCATTGGTGGTACCACCACCACGAACAGAGCCAGTTCCACCTGGACCCCTTCGTAAAGAGGAAACCATCATAGCAGAGTCAGATACTCTGAGTACTGCTCAGGAGCAGCAGGTGGCTCTACCACAACCAAGCAGGGACTTGACTGTAAGACATTCACCAAGGCCTCACAAGCCACCAGAGAGACTGATAATGACCTGCTAGATTCGTTCAGTATGGACTATCGTTAAAGGAGTTTCCTTATGGGACTTTTTAAGAATGTTAAGAAATTAATGTTCAACTTAAGAGGGGAGGGATATAGTAATCTGGGAGGTAATATTTAAGTTATCCACCAGATGGAGCCAAATATTAAGGATTCACATTCACCAGTAATTAAGGTAATGGGTCATGTATTCAATGTCCTGGTACACCAGTTTATACGGTAATGTGGCGTTGCATTATGGGTATGACTCAGAGGTGAATCCTCCATCTTGCCATTGTGCAGTAAGAAATGTGTGCTTTGCTTGCAGCCTGTAAGAGATGTTTCTCTGCTACACCGGGTAAATAAACAGTTGGCTTTTGTTCCTAATAACTCGCTTCTCTCAGTTTCTGACCTTACCACTCGCATATCACATGGATGGACCAGGGAAAATGAGGAGTGACTGGGAAAAAAGAGGAAGGCCTTGAGTATGTGAACAAGGGAACACGAACAATGAAAATTGGACGGGTTGTATAAAGGCCAGGCAATCCATTCTGCCAGATTACTGCCCAGGAAGTGAAGGTGAAAATCTACCACATTGTCTGTGATTTTCCCCGGATACTTTATAGGTGCTAAAAAGCCTCCGAGGTGGCCAAGAGGGGGTCTTGAGCCACAACGCCGGTTTAGCCCACATTTAGCGCAAGACGCCATCTTGCTAAAGGAGTTGAAGCGCGCGCTAGCAACAGCCGCCCGGAGGATCGTTAAGGGGCTGATTGACAATTAAATTGCCTGATAGCACTCATTAAAGAGTCTGCACGGCATTTTGATGGCTAGCGCTTGAATTAACGACATCTCCTAACAACGACCAGCTGAACAAGAATAAAGAAGTCACTGCTGAGGATTTCCAGCACTACTTAAAGCTGTGCTCAGCTTTCACTGTTCACTCGCTGCTGGAGGTTTGAAGAGGACTTTTTGAGACACATCGGGAGACTTTCTGGGAGACTTTGTCAAAACCTCACAACACCCTATCAACATTTTTCACGAAAATTCTCTGAGGCTTCACCTAAAGAGAGTGAGTGCAGTGCTACTGTACCTTATTGGAGACCTTATAGGAATCACCAGAGGAAAGGGAGTGCTTGGTCATCGACATCTTGCGAGGGATCCCACTTGGTCTGCAGGAGGAATGGGAGGAGGACATGGGGCCAGGCAGAGCAGCACCAGCTGCTGCAGGAGAGAGGGACAGGAGGGCGAGGCGGTGTCCTTCCACCCCACCCCTCCCCCGCGGGTTTAGGACATTCCTCCTCCTCTGGACCTCCTCCACCAGGACCTCCAGTGCCCCATCCGCGAAACTGTGCGTCCTCTCACTCGGTCCCTGAGCCATCTTGAAAAGTCCCGTTGTGTGTCAGCCAGCACACTCCACACCATCAGTGGGAGTGGGTGCGTGGAGGCCAAATACACTGCTCCACGAAAATTCCTTCCAATCAACACTTGAGCGCTAAACGCGCAGGTGTCCGTTTTAGCGCCTCCAGAAATGTTTAAATCAGGGTAATCAGCAATTAGCCCCAAAATTGCAGGCTAAATCCAGACTTTTAAACAGGCATGTCTTATTACCGTAACACCCACTTACTGCCTGCTTTCACTCTTCCCACAGAGTAACCCCCATGCCTCTCTACCTCTCCCTGTCTTCTGCATTTGTCTCTTAAGCCCCGACTATAACTCAAGCCAGGTGGCAGGGGTCGAGGCGGGCGGCAATGCTTCCTGGCCAGGGCAGCGAGAGACCTGGGAAATTTTAGTTCCCGGGCTTAATCTGCACAGGGCCAGTCACTGAGTGCAGCAGCACAGAGTGAACAACTGCGAGTTTGGTAAGTGTGGGAGTTTTAAGGGTTAATCTCTTTTAAAATCTAGTGATAATTGCTAGTAGCTCTTAAGTAAGATTAACTGTTTAATTTAAAATTTAAACTTTAAATGTTTAAGTTTCTTCAGGCTTAAGCAGAGACAAACAAGCCAGATCTCCCGCTGGAGAGCTGCTGTAGTTAGTTAATTAGCTAACTAGATTAAACTGGTTCCTGAAACAGTGGCAGAGCAGTGGTGACTCATCTGAGTCACAAACAGTATAAAAACAGGGGCCTGTGAGTGCAGCAAGCACAGAGTGAACAACTGGGAGTTTGGTAAGTGTGGGAGTTCGGTGAAGTGGGGGAAGGAGGTGCTTGCTTTTCTTAACTTCTGTCGCAGAGCGGCAGCAGACCTGAGTGGGAGCAAACCGAGGCCCGAGAGTGGGGATAAAAGCAGCAACAGACCTGCATCAACAAGAGAAAATGGCAGTGTGACGTTACAGGTAAGGCAGGTAAGTGATTGGTAGTGACTGTCGGTTAAGTTTTAAGTTAACATATAACATATAACATAATTTTAAAAATTAAACTTAATTTAATTAAATTAATAAAATAAACGAGGTAAATAATTTGATTAATACTAAACGAATTAATTAAACAAATAAAATAATGGCCCAGAAATTCAGGTCGGGGGCTTCCCGTGGGTGCAAGCCTTCGACCTGCACTTACCCTGCCCGCCGGCTGTTCAGCTGTTGAGCTGTGGGCCCGCGTGGGATTCCGATCCTGGGCCTGCTCCAACTGCCGGTGCGCAGTGCTTGCGTATCCCAGGGGCGCAGTTAGTTCGATGCGTCCCCTGGGATCATGTGGGCCATGGAGAGCCAATGGTAGCAGGGAATGCTTCATTCATAAGTTTGACAGGAAGGGCTGTCAAACCTATAAATACTATAAGCCCCAAAACGTCATTAAAACCTCAACTAAATTTTTTTTTAAAAGTCACATTTTTAAAATAAACTATAAATTACATGAAATAACTATTTTAAACAATAATCTAAATTTTTGAAAAAATTAATTACATTTTCTAACGGGGCTAAAAATAAACTTACCTTTCTTTAAAATATTTAAAAATAATAAACCTGTGGAAAAAATGTTTTAATTTTAATTACTTCACCACAGGCCTTGCGACTGCTTTTTACATGTCTAACTGCTGGAGACTTACTTTCCCGGGAAAACCTGCAAAAAAAACGTAAGTTCGATGCGCACGCGCTGCCTCTCCTGCGCATGCATTCGACCTCTGAACCCCTGCTTTCAGGGGAACGGAAGTGCCAGTTTCCCGCGCATGCGCAGTGCATGCACAAAACCGGCACTTCCATTGAGCTTAAGGGTGAGTACCCCATGCGTACTCACTCGTGGCGACCCGAATTTCTGGGCCAATGGGAGAACAGGAGATGTGTTGCTGCTGCAATATGTGGGAGCTTGCGGACATTTTTGTCCAGAGCGACTACATCTGCGGTAAGTGTCTGCGGCTCGAGGAACTTCGGCTCCGAGTTGAGGAGCTGGAGTCTGAGCTGCAGACATTGCGAGACGTCAGGGAGGGAGAAAGTTACCCGGATCTTTTGCTCCAGGAGGCAGCCACACCTCTTAGATTAAATACTTTAGAATTGACACGAGTTCAAGGACAGGAGGATGTGACTGCGAGTCAGGCAGGTATGGGGATCCAGGAGGTAGTATTGCAGGAGCCTCAGTCCCTGCACTTGTCCAATAGATTCTTGCACTCCTTGTGGACCAGTGCGGGGACTGCGGGGAGGATGAGTAAACTGGCCACGGCACCATGGTACTGGAAGCAATTCAAGTGGGGGGAATAAAAAGGAAGGTGGTTGTAGTAGGTGACAGTATATTTAGGGGGATAGACACTGTTCTCTGCAGCCAGGAGCATGAGTCACGAAAACTATGTTGCCTACCTGGTGCCGGGGTAAAGGACATCTCCTCCGGGCTGGAGAAGAACTTGGAGTGGGAGGGGGAGGATCCAGTTATCATGGTCCACGTAGGTACCAACGACATAGGTAGGACAAAGAAAGAGGTTCTGCTGAGAGAGTTTGAGCAGCTAGGGACTAAATTAAAAAGCAGAACCACAAAGATCATAATCTCTGGATTATTACTGGAGCTACGAGCAAATTGACATCAGGTCAATAGGATCAGGGAGATGAATGCGTGGCTCAAAGATTGGTGTGGGACAAGTGGGTTTCAATTCCTGGGGCACTGGCACCAGTACTGGGGAAAGAGAGAGCTGTTCCGTTGGGACGGACTACACCTGAACCATGCTGGGACCAGAGTTCTAGCGAATTGAATAACTAGGGAGGTAGATAGGGCTTTAAACTAAATAAGGGGGGGGGGAGGGTTACGGTGGAGCAAAATCTAGTATGCTAAAGAGAAAAGACAAGGAAGCAGTGCAGGAAAGTGATTGGGGTAAGGATAACTAGATTGTGTCAGGAAGGGACAGAGCGTACAAACAAAGGAGTGCACTAACAAATAGGGTCCGGGTAAGAAAAAATGGTAATAAGACAAATAGGGCCATAGTATAGAAAATTGTTAAGATGTCTAAAAATGTTAAAAAGACAAATCTAAAGGCACTGTATCTGAATGCACAACGCATTCGTAATAAGGTAGATGAATGAACAGCACAAATAGATGTAAATGGATATGATATAATTGCGATTATGGAGACATGGCTGCAGGGTGACCAAGGCTGGGAGCTGAATATCCAAGGATATTCGATATTTAGGAAGGACAGGCAAAAAGGAAAAGGAGGTGGGGTGACCTTGTTAGTAAAGGATGAAATCAGAGCAATAGTGAGAAAGGATATTGGCTCATAAAATCAAGATGTAGAATCAGTCTGGGTGGAGCTAAGAAGCACCAAGGTGCAGAAAACATTGGTGGGAGTTGTCTATAGGCCTCCAAACAGTAGTGGTAATGTAAGGGATGGCATCAAACAGGAAATTAGAGATGCATGTAACAAGGGTACGACAGTAATCATGGGTGACTTTAATCTACATATAGACTGGTCAAACCAAATTAGCAATAATACTGTGGAGGATGAATTCCTGGCGTGTGTACGAGATGTTTTTTTAGAGCAGTACATTGAGGAACCAACTAGGGAACAGGCTATCCTAGATTGGGTATTGTGCAATGAGAAGGGGTTAATTAATAATCTTGTTGTGCAGGGTCCTTTAGGGAAGAGTGACCATAACATGATAGAATTCTTCATTAAAATGGAAAGTGAAGAAGTCCAACCCAAAACTAGGGCCCTAAATCTAAACAAAGGAAACTACGATGGTATGAGGAGTGAGTTGGCTATGATAGATTGGGTAGCTTCATTAAAAGGCATGATGGTGGATAGGCAATGACTAACATTTAAGGAATGAATGCATGAATTGCAACAGTTATACATTCCTTTCTGGCGCAAAAACACAAAAGGAAAAGCGGCCCAACCATGGCTAACAAAAGAAATTAAGGATAATATTAGATCCAAAGAGGAGTCATATAAAGTTGCCAGAAAAAGTAGCAAGCCAGAAGATTGGGAGCAGTTTAGAGTTCATCAAAAAAGGACCAAGAGATTGATTTAAGAGGGGGAAAAATAGAGTATGAGAGTACTCTAGAGCAAGGACCATAAAAGCGGATTGCAAAAGCTTCTACAAGTATGTAAAAAGAAAAAGATTAGTGAAGAAAAATGTAGGTCCCTTACAATCAGAAGCGGGAGAATTTATAATGGGGAACAAGGAAATGGCTGAGCAATTAAACAAATACTTTGGTTCTGTCTTCACGGAAGAGGAATAGCTTACGAAAACAAGCTGGCGGAAAATATAAAAACTAACTCCAAAAGCTTTTATAAATATATCAAAAGGAAAAGACTGGTGAAAACCAAAGTTGGTCCATTGCAGTCAGATACGGGGGAATATATAATGGGAAATAAGGAAATGGCAGATCAACTAAATGCATACTTTGGGTCAGTCTTTACGAAGGAAGACACAAAAAACCTCCCTGGGATATCGGGAAAAATAGGGACATTGGCAAAGGAGGAACTGACGCAAATCAATATCTCTAAGGATATGGTGTTAAGGAAGCTAAAGGGATTGAAGGTGGACAAATCCCCAGGGCCTGATAACATGCATCCTAGGGTACTGAAGGAGGTGGCCCTAGAGATAGCGGATGCACTAAGGATGATTTTTCAGAATTCATTAGACTCGGGAACAGTGCCGATGGATTGGAGGATAGCTAACGTTACCCCACTATTCAAAAAGGGGGGTAGGGAAAAAGCAGGTAATTACAGACCTGTAAGCCTTACATCAGTTGTGGGCAAAATGCTGGAGTCCATCATTAAGGATGAAATAGCGGAGCACTTAGCAAATGGGGACAGGATAGGACAGAGTCAACATGGATTTACAAAGGGTAAATCGTGCTTGACTAATCTATTGGAATTTTTTGAGGGAGTAACTGGTAGAATAGATGGGGGAGAGCCAGTAGATGTGGTGTACCTGGACTTCCAAAAGGCCTTCGATAAGGTCCCACATAAAAGATTAGCATGGAAAATTGAGGCTCATGGGATAAAGGGGAAAGTTTTGGCGTGGATAGGGAACTGGCTGTCAGATAGAAAACAGAGAGTTGGAATAAACGGCTCATTTTCTGAATGGCAGGCAGTAACAAGTGGGGTACCACAGGGATCTGTCCTGGGCCCCCAGCTGTTCACAATTTACATTAATGACCTGGATCAGGGAGTCGGATGCAGCATTTCCAAATTTGCAGACGACACTAAACTAGGAGGTGGGGTGGGCTCAGAGGAAGAGACCAGGAAGCTCCAGAGCGATTTGGACAGACTGGGCGATTGGGCGGATAAATGGCAGATGCACTATAATGTGGACAAGTGCGAAGTTATCCACCTTGGGTGCAGGAACGGGAGGGCAAATTATTATTTAAATGGCAATAGATTGGGAGAGGGGGAAGTACAGAGAGACCTGGGTGTTCTTGTACACCAGTCACTGAAGGCGAGCATGCAGGTGCAACAGGCGGTCAAGAAGGCAAACGGTATGCTGGCCTTCATAGCAAAAGGGTTAGAATACAGGAACAGGGATACCTTGCTGCAGCTGTACAGGGCACTGGTGAGACCACACCTCGAGTACTGTGTACAGTTTTGGTCGCCTCATCTGAGGAAGGATGTTCTTGCCATGGAGGGGGTGCAGCGGCGATTCACCAGGCTGATACCAGGAATGGCGGGAATGACCTATGAGGAGAGACTATGTAGTTTAGGGATGTACACACTGGAGTTTAGAAGATTGAGAGGGGACCTCATAGAAGTGTATAAAATTCTGACAGGTCTAGACAGACTGGATGCAGAAGGAATGTTTCCCTTGGCGGGTGAGAACAGAACTAGAGGACATAATTTAAGGATAAGGGCTAAACCATTTAGGACAGAGATGAGGGGGAATTTCTTCACTCAGAGAGTGGTGAACCTGTGGAACTCATTGCCACAGAGGGCAGTGTACGCCAGCTCATTAAATATATTTAAGAGGGAATTAGATATATTTCTACGGGCAAAAGGGGTTAAGGGTTACGGAGAGAAGGCGGGGACGGGATACTGAATTAAAGGATCAGCCATGATCTCATTAAATGGCGGAGCAGGCACGAAGGGCCGAATGGCCTACTCCTGCTCCTATCTTCTATGTATCTATGTAGGACACAAATAACTTCCCAGAAATCGAGGGAACCAAGGGTCTAGTGAGAAGGAGGAATTAAAGGAAATTAGTATTAGTAAAAAAATAGTGCTGGAGAAATTAATGGGACTGAAAGCTGATAAATTCCAAGGGCCTGATAATTTGCATCCCAGAGTACTAAAAGAGGTAGCCATGGAAATAGTGGATGCATTGGTTGTCATCTTCCAAAATTCTATAGATTATGGAACAGTTCCTGCAGATTGGAGGGTGGCAAATGTAACCCCACTATTTAAAAAAGGAGGGAGAGAGAAAACAGGGAACTACAGACAGGTTAGCCTAACATCAGTGGTAGGGAAAATGCTAGAGTCTATTATAAAGGATGTGATAACAGGACACTTAGAAAATATCAACGGGATTAGACAAAGTGAACATGGAGTTATAAAAGGGAAATCGTGTTTGACAAACCTACTGGAGTTTTTTCAGGATGTGACTGGTAAAAAAGATAAGGGAGAACTAGTGGATGTGGGGTATATGGATTTTCAGAAGGCCTTTGATAAAGTCCCACATAAGAGGTTAGTGTACAACATTAAAGTACATGGGATTGGGGGTAATATACTGGCATGGATTGAAAATTGGTTAACAGACAGGAAACAGAGAGTAGGAATCAATGGGTCTTTTTCTGGGTGGCAGACGGTGACTAGTGGGGTACCGCAGGGATCAGTGCTTGGGCCCCAGATATTCACAATATATATCAATGATTTGGATGAGGGAACAAAATGTAATATTTCCAAGTTTGCTGATGACACAAAACTAGGTGGGATTGTGAGTTGTGAGGAGGATGCAAAGACGCTTCAAGGCAATTTAGACAAGTTGAGTGAGTGGGCAAATACATGGCAGATGCAATATAACATGGATAAATGTGAAGTTATCCACTTCGGTAGGAAAAACAGAAAGGTAGAGTACTATTTAAATGGTGTTGATTGGGAAATGCTGATGTACAAAGGGACCTGGGCGTCCTTGTACACCAGTCACTGAAAGCAAACATGCAGGTGCAGCAAGCAGTTAGGAAGGCAAATGGTATGTTGGCCTTCATTTCAAGAGGATTTGTGTACAGCAGCAAGGATGACTTGCTACAGTTATACAGGGCCTTGGTGAGACCACACCTGGAGTACTGTGTGCAGTTTTGGTCTCCTTACCTAAGAAAGGATATACTTGCCATAAAGGGAGTGCAGTGAAGGTTCACCAGACTGATTCCTGGGATGGCAGGATTGTCGTATGAGGAGCGATTGGGTCGACAATGCCTGTATTCACTAGAGTTTAGAAGAATGAGAGGGGATCTCATTGAAACATGTAAAATTCTGACAGGGCTAGACAGACTGGATGCAGGGAGGATGTTTCCCTTGGCTGGGGGGGGTCTAGAATGAGGGGTCACAGTCTCAGGATACGGGGTAGGACATTTGGGACTGAGATGAGGAGAAATTTCTTCACTCAGAGGTGGTGAACCTGTGGAATTCTCTACCACAGAAGGCTGTGGAGGCCAAGTCACTGAATATATTTAAGAAGGAGATAGATAGATTTCTAGACACAAAAGGCTTCAAGGGGTATGGGGAGAGAGTGGGAATATGGTATTGAGATAGAGGATCAGCCATGATCATATTGAATGGAGGAGCAGGCTCGAAGGGCCGAATGGCCTACTCCTGCTGCTATATTTCTATGTTTCTATGTTCCTTTGTCTCCCACCCGAAACAGGTAGAGAATGCCACAGGTTCATCATCTCTGAGTGAAGAAATTTCTCCTCATCTCAGTCCTAAATGTCCTACCCCGTATCCTGAGACTGTGACCCCTCGTTCTAGACCCCCCCTCAGCCAGAGGAAACATCCTCCCTGCATCCAGTCTGTCTAGCCCTGTCAGAATTTTACTTGTTTCAATGAGATCCCCTCTCATTCTTCTAAACTCTAGTGAATACAGGCCTAGTCAACCCAGTCTCTCCTCATACGACAGGTGGAAACCCAGGAGGCCTCCGCTGGGTACCGACGAAGCAGTCCCCAGAAATCAGGTAAGTTGCAGGGCGGGGGTTCGGGAGGTGCTCGCGACCGCGGAAGCCCAGGGCAGGGGAGGATCCTAACTTTCCTTTTGGAGCCTGGAGGAGCACTCCTCTTTTGGCCTCGACTGCTGTAGGTGGAAAAGCTACAACGTTTTCCCCCCGTAGGCACCTGGTTAAGATAGTAGTCGGATCCCGAAGACAGACATCATCAGAGCCTGACCTGCAGATATATAAAAAATCCGGCCGGTTTTCAGTGGGTGTCTCTCTCGCCTGCTCAGGGAACAGGTTAAAACGCGGAATCGGTCTGGGACGTAGGCGGGTGGGTTCCACAGGTGAGTTTAACTGCCCGTCCGCCCGCTTTTCCCCGAGTGGGAAGGGTTTGGAATGTTAGGATTTTCTGGGGCTCAAATGCTGACTGGTGCTGGATTTTTTGAGCTGTGTTGGGAGTGTCACGATTCGAACCTAATTCTGCAGATGATGGCTATCCCTGCTCATCTTAATGCCAATTGGCCAGGAACAAATCCATCAACTATGTGATCCAACAGGCATTTTCCAGCCAGAGACTCATCCTGGCAGGCCTCCATGAGGCTGATTATACACTGACAAAATAGACTACAGTCTAGAATCATTGGGGTGAAATTCAGCGGCAAAGAAAATCAAGCGGAGTGTGACCTGGGCTGCCGAGTTGTTACCACCTATTTTGCACGACCGCCCAAGGTGAATTTCACCCACCCCCCGCCCCCGACTAGGAGTGGACAAGAAAATCAACCTTTCTATACCTCTCCAGGAAGAAACATTTTTACTTTTCTTTACTCTTTCTGGAGGGAAAATCCAGCAACGCTTACAGCGTAGTAGAACACTCCAGCTCATATGTGATGGGCCAAAGCTGGTGGCTCCTGTTTTATTTACAAGCCTTTTTATTATAACCACAGAGCCTTGCAGTAAAAGCTTGAAATATTCTTAGTGGCAGGCCATCAAAGTAGTTTATAGCAGGTCCTTGCTTACTGGCTTAATTATCATTAACAAGTCACCACAGGTGTGCGGATTGCATCTTGTGTTTAACTCTTTCTTCACAAATTAAGCCACATTCTTCCTCCCCTTATCCTTGGTGCCACACAATTTCTCAACGTTCGCAGGATCCTCCTTGACCGTTACCATATCTGCTGCATGTTGTGTGCCAGTCAGTGCGTACGGTACTTCACCGAGTATCTCAAACTATCTTTTGCAGTATCTTGTGTTTCCAACCTCACAATGTGTAAATCCCAAGTTGCGTCTTGACTGAGGTGATGTTTAAAAAGTTATTTGAACTTTTTAAAAAAAGCTTAGATGCTAGGATATGAAACGGAGGGTGTGGATTAACTGCAAATGGCAGGTTCATACGATATTGACAGAAAATTGACATAATAACGTAAGAAATAGGAGCAGGAATAGGCCGTTTGGCCCCTCGAGCCTGCTCCGCCATTCAATAAGATCAAGGTTGATCTTCTACCTCATCACCACTTTCCTGCACTATCCCCATATCCCTAGATTCCTTTAATATTCAAAAATCGATCGATCTCTGTCTTGAATATACTCAACGACTGAGCCTCCACAGCCCTCTGGGGTAGAGAATTCCAAAGATTCACCACCCTCTGAGTGAAGAAATTTCTCCTCATCTCAGTACTAAATGGCCAACCCCTTATTCTGAGACTGTGACCCCTGGTTCTAGACTCCCCAGCCAGGAGAAACATCCTCCCTGCATCTATCCTGTCAAGCCCTGTAAGAATTTTGTATGTTTCAATGAGATTACCTCTCATTCTTCTAAACTCTAGAGAATATAGGCCTAGTCTACTCAATCTCTCCTCATAGGACAATCCCCCCATCCCATGAACCAGTCTGGTGAACCTTCATTGCACTCCCTCTATGGCAAGTATATCCTTCCTTAGGTAAGGAGACCAAAACTGTGCACAATACTCCAGGTGTGGTCTCACCAGGGCCCTATATAATTGCAGTAAGACGTCTTTACTCTTATACTCAAATCCTCTTGTAATAAAGGTCAACATACCATTTGCTTTCCTAATTGCTTGCTGTACCTGCATGTGATTCGTGTACAAGGACACCCAGGTCCTTCTGAACACCAACATTTCCCAATCTCATAATTTAAAAAACACTCTGCTTTCCTATTTTTCCGACCAAAGTGGATAACTTCACCTTTCTCCACATTATATTCCATTTGCCATGTTCTTGCCCACATGTGTTGTAATGTGAGGGCTGGTCTGGATTGAACCATACCATGCAGGTGAGACACTTGAGATCAACACCTGCAATCTATGCAGTGGTTCTTCCAATCCCCTGCCATAACTTCAGTTAAAACCCTGGAGAAATGGCGTAACCTTTCCACTAAAGTTACAGCAGAAGATCGGAGGAACCCTAACAGTAATTCTAGGTGTAATTGTTTGTTCAAAAACATCACCAACAGAAACTTGTATCCTTATATCTATTTTGTGTTGTGTGCTCTAACTAGTGTATTGTAAAGTCTTTGTATAATCTCTGTAGGCTTGTGGGAACAATTTCTGCAGGCGTTCCCCAGTTTCCCACTGTAACTTTGGCATAAAATCGGTAGAGACCTTGGAGAAATGGCGTAAGGTTACAGCAGGAAATTGGAAGAACTCCCTTGGAAATTCCAGGTGTGACATCCTGCTATTCTGACTATATGTCCCAGCATTTCAACTGGTTGTTGAATTAGTAATCACTAGGAGAACAAAAAAGAAAGTTAGAAGAAATTTTTCACACATACGGAGTAAAGGCAGGTTAACGGGATTTTATTTTTATTCGTTCCTGGGATGTGGGAGTCGCTGGCAAGGCCAGCATTTATTGCTCATCCCTAATTAGCCTTGAGAATGTGGTGGTGAGTTGCTTTCTTGAACCGTACAGTCCATGTGGTGAAGGTGCTCCCACAGTGCCATTAGGGAGGGAGTTCCAGGATTTTGACCCAGTAATGAAGCAATGGCGATATATTTCCAAATTAGGATGGTGTGTGACTTGGAGGAGAACTTGGAGGTGATGGTGTTCCCATGCTTATCCTTCTAGGTGGTAGAGGTCACGGGTTTGGGAGGTGCTGTCGAAAAATCCTGGCCTGTTGCAACAGTGCATCTTGTAGATGGTATACACTGAAGCCACAGTGCACTGGTGGTGGAGGGAGTGAACGTTTAAGATGGTGGACGGGGTGCTAATCAAGCGGGCTGCTTTGTCCTGGATGGTGTCAAGCTTCTTGAGTGTTGTTGGAGCTGCACTCATCAAGGCAAGTGGAGAGCATTCCATCACACTCCTGTTTTGCGCCTTGTAGATGGTGGAAAGGCTTTGGGGAGTCAGGAGGTGAGTCACTTGCTGCAGAATACCCAGCCTCTGACCAGCTCTTGTAGCCACAGTATTTATGTGGCTCGCCAGTTAAGTTTCTGCTCAATGGTGACCCCCAGGATGTAGATGGTGGGGGATTCAGCGATGGTAATGCCGATGAATGTCAAGGGGCATTGATTAGATTCTCTCTTCTTGGACATAGTCATTGCCTGGCACTTGTGTGATGCAAATGTTACTTGCCACTTATCAGTCCAAGCCTGAATGTCATCCAGGTCTTGCTGCATGTGGGCATGGACTGCTGAGGAGTTGCGAATGGAACTGAACACTGTGCAATCACCAACAAACATCAGCAGTTCTGATCTTATGATGGAGGGAAGCTCATTGATGAAACATAGAAACATATAAAAATAGGAGCAGGAGTAGGCCATTCAGGCCCTTCGAGCCTGCTCCTCCATTCAATATGATCATGGCTGATCCTCTATCTCAATACCATATTCCCGCTCTCTCCCCATACCCCTTGATGCCTTTTGCGTCTAGAAATCTATATCTCCTTCTTAAATATATTCAGTGACTTGGTCTCCACAGCCTTCTGTGGCAGAGAATTCCACAGGTTCACCACCCTCTGAGTGAAGAAATTTCTCCTCATTTCAGTCCTAAATGTCCTACCCCGTATCCTGAGACTGTGACCCCTCGTTCTAGAGCCCCCAGCCAGGGGAAACATCCTCCCTGCATCCAGTCTGTCTAGCCCTGTCAGAATTTTATGTGTTTTAATGAGATCCCCTCTCATTCTTCTAAACTCTAGTGAATACAGGCCTAGTCGACCCAATCTCTCCTCATATGACAGTCCTGCCATCCCAGGAATCAGTCTGGTGAACCTTCGCTGCACTCCCTCTATGGCAAGTATATCCTTTCTTAGGTAAGGAGACCAAAACTGCACACAGTACTCCAGGTGTTGTCTCACCAAGGCCCTGTACAACTGTAGTAAGACATCCTTGCTCCTGTACTCAAATCCTCTTGCAATGAAGGCCAACATACCATTTGCCTTCCTAATTGCTTGCTGCACCTGCATGTTTGCTTTCAGTGACTGGTGTACAAGGACACCCAGGTCCCTTTGTACTTCAGCATTTCCCAATCTATCACCATTTAAATAATACTCTACCTTTCTGTTTTTCCTACCGAAGTGGATAACTTCACATTTATCCATGTTATACTGCATCTGCCATGTATTTGCCCACTCACTCAACTTGTCTAAATTGCCTTCAAGCCTCTTTGCATTCTCCTCACAACTCACAATCCCACCTAGTTTTGCGTCATCAGCAAACTTGGAAATATTACATTTGGTTCCCTCATCTAAATCATTGATAGATATTGTGAATAGCTGGGGCCCAAGCACTGATCCCTGCGGTACCCCACTAGTCACCGTCTGCCACCCCGAAAAAGACCCATTTATTCCTACTCTCTGTTTCCTGTCTGTTAACCAATTTTCAATCCATGCCAGTATATTACCTCCAATCCCATGTGCTTTAATTTTGCACACTAACCTCTTGTGGGACTTTATCAAAGGCATTCTGAAAATCCATATACTCCACATCCACTGGTTCTCCCTTATTTTTTCTACCAGTCACATCCTCAAAAAACTCCAATAGGTTTGTCAAACACGATTTCCCTTTCATAAATCCATGTTCACTTTGTCTAATCCCGTTGATATTTTCTAAGTGTCCTGTTATCACATCCTTTATAATAGACTCTAGCATTTTCCCTACTACTGATGTTAGGCTAACCTGTCTGTAGTTCCCTGTTTTCTCTCTCCCTCTTTTTTTAAATAGAGGGGTTACATTTGCCACCCTCCAATCTGCAGGATCTGTTCTATAATCTATAGAATTTTGGAAGATGACAACCAATGCATCCACTATTTCCATGGCTACCTCTTTTAGTACTCTGGGATGCAGATTATTAGGCCCTGGGGATTTATCAGCTTTCAGTCCCATTAATTTCTCCAGCACTATTTTTTTACTAATACTAATTTCCTTTAATTCCTCCTTCTCACTAGACCCTTGGTTCCCTCGCATTTCTGAGAAGTTATTTGTGTCCTCTTCCGTGAAGACAGAACCAAAGTATTTGTTTAATTGCTCAGCCATTTCCTTGTTCCCCATTATAAATTCTCCCGTTTCTGACTGTAAGGGACCTACATTTTTCTTCACTAATCTTTTTCTTTTTACATACTTGTAGAGGCTTTTACAGTCCACTTTTATGTTCCTTGCAAGTTTACTCTCATACTCTATTTTTCCCCTCTTAATCAATCTCTTGGTCCTTTTTTGATGAACTCTAAACTGCTCCCAATCCTCAGGCTTGATACTTTTTCTGGCAAATTTATATGACTACTCTTTGGATATAATACTATCCTTAATTTCTCTTGTTTGTGTTTATGAAGCAGCTGAAGATGGTTGGGCCTAGGACACTGCCCTGAGGAACTCCTGGAGCTGAAATGATTGGCTTCCAACAACCATAACCATCTTCTTTTGTGCTAGGTATGACCCCAGCTAGTGGAGAGTTTTCCCCCGGTTTCCTTTGACTTCAATTTCACTAGAGCTCCTTGATGCCACACTCGGTGAAATGCTGCCTTGATGTCAAGGGCAGTCACTCTCACCTCATCTCTGGAATTCAGCTCTTTTTAAACCAAGGCTGTAATGAGGTCTGGAGCCGAATGGTCCTGGTCAAACCCAAACTGAGCATCGGTGAACAGGTTATTGGTGAGTAAGTGCTGTTTGATAGCACTGTCAATGACACCTTCCATCATTTTACTGATGATTGAGAGTAGACTGATGGGACGGTAATTGGCCAGATTGGATTTGTTCTGCTTTTTGTGGACAGAACGTACCTGGGCAGTTTTCTACATTTTCGGGTAGATGCCAGCATTGTAGCTGTACTGGAACAGCTTGGCTAGAGGCACAGCTAGTTCTGGATTGGAATAGATATCTTCCATTGAAGAGCTAGCACTGGCACAGGTGTAATGGTATACAGGTCTCCTGTGTTGAATTCTCTATGATTCTTTGAATTGGCTTTCTTAATTGCTGCATTACATTGTCTAGACATTGGCATTTTAAGGCAACTCCATTTAATGTTTAATATGTTTACAATCCAAGTATTCTTCCATTAACTGTAAATGCTCACTGTGTTGTTTGGAAAAGGTTTGTGTTCTTGCTTTTTATTCCCATTTTTCTGTTTTGGCTATGGTGGTTTTTCCATTCCATTGTAAGAAAATTCCAGCTTGGCAGAACAACCTGAGGTGTAGTTGTTCAAGAGCTTTTTCCCTTGTGGCCTTCTATTATCCTGTGGGATCTGCCTTCATTTATGTATGAATGTAGTGTGCGGTTTGGATTGTAGAAAGATTATTGTAACCACACAGTTTCAAAAGCATATTGTGCCAAAATGCTGGGGTAAATATTATGAATTAGTTCAGAATGGAAAGTCCTTTTGGGTACACTGTCCTTCAAGCCCAAACTTCTGCTATGTGTTCAGGGTTAATGATAATTCCTAAAAATCTGCTTGCTCTTTCCCCGTAATGCTCTGTTAGTAACAGTATTAACATAGTTCATGCCATTTTCTCTCTCTCCTCATCTTCTGAACCTGACACATATAGTTCTGTGGGCATTCTGCTCTCTCCACTACCTCACCCTACTGGTTACACATGACCCTAGATTGTATCAGAAAATTCCAGAGGGTTTGGTAAGTACATGGGGCTGGATTTTGCTCTGAGTAGTAAACGACTGGCGCCAGCCTTTTGTTAAACTTGCACTTACCCACAGAGTTTCTTTGGGGTTTTGCAAGTTACTGTCCGCCAAACATCCAAACAGTGCGGCGCCCTCTACAGGGCATCTGGGATCTGTGTGAACAGGGAAAGCAACTGTGTATCTCCTTCACCAATCAGATTGAAGAATCATTAATGAGCCACGCATTGCCTGAACCAAAAAGTGTCAGACTAGTGAATTCAATGTCAAAGCAGGTACAGAATGTGAAATGAAGAGAGGGAAAGAAAGACTGGATTAAGAGAGAGATAAAAGAGACCGAAAGAAAAAGTTAAAAAAAATCTTATTTAAAAAAAAAATGTTCAATCTCCAACAATAATTAAAAGCTAAAGGAATGAAACTCCACACTTGTAAAAGTTAATTTTCAGAGCCAGAGAGGTTGTTTAGCAGTAATTAAGACTTAGTATGCCATTAAAAGGGTACTTACTCTGGAATGGACAAGCCCTAACCTTTTTTGGCGAGATTAGTGCATACCTGTGAGGTAAGTACCGGAGCTTCACGTCGTACAATACATTTGAATCGTGAGTCAGATGATGAGATGCTGTTTTCAGGAAGCTTGTGGAGGAGCGGTGCATCTTGGACAGTGGCTTCTTTCCGCATTTAACTGTGCATGTGCGGTCGCTGGAAGTCGCTGTCCGATTTGCACATTAATACCGGTGAGCACTGTTTGGCTCACCATTATTTTCACAGCAAAATCCATCCCAATGTGGTAAATCTGATCAAGAGCAGCGAGGGGTATGATATTTCCGAGACACTGGGACCAGCCAGATGGACCAGTTCCTGCATTCCTATGTGAGTGATAGGGAGGCATCACATTTGAACCCAATTTTTCTGCCAGCCGAAATCCACGATCGTGCACTTCCTCCCGAACCTAGGGGCAGTCAAATCAATTGTAAGGTTTCGGCCGCTGCCCCAGCTGAGATCAACTAATTCACCATGGATTGGGGAGAGAACCTAAACCCTCCTGGTCTCTAGTGCTCAGGTTTACTAAAAGCTGAGCAAGAACTGGAGTGCCATGGTCCAAAATTAGAACACGGGGCAAAAAATCATGGACAAAAATAAAATGCCAATGAGCCCATCCATACTCATTCCCCTATCATCATTCAGTTGTGCTCATCGCTCCAATACTGCTGTACTTGGCAATGCTCATCCCTCTAGGACGATAATTTTAACAACTTTTTGGAGGCCTCAAAACAATTAATAGATGACGCACACTTGGCCATCTGGATCCCGAACAACAGTCCCATGGCTTAAACAAGTAAGAAAAGCTTGCATTCAATTAAGGGTCAGATATGTGTCAGACCACAAGAATCGAATCATACAAATGAATTTGTAATATCCTGGGAGCAGTCACAATTTCTCCATTTTGAGCATGTCTGCACCTGAATCCTGGTGCAGCATACCGTTGGCAGAGATTCAATTGTTTGGACAGTCGGAGGGAAGGACTTCCTCTTCTAAACCATGGACAAGGTCTCCAAAAGCATCTACGTCTCTTTAATATTGCACCATTTTGCCATCCAGAGAGTAGTAACTATGGAGGAAGAGGACCAGGAGAAGAACCCTCAACCCTTGAGAGAGAAGGAGGAGGAGGGAGAAATGGCTGAGGGAGAATACACAAGAACATAAGAAACAGGACCAGGAGTCGGCCAATCGGCCCCTCGAGTCTGCCCCGCCATTCAATAAGATCATGGCTGATCCAATCTTGTCCTCAACACCACTTTCCCGCTCTCTCCCCATACCCCTTGACTCCCTTGTAGTTCAAATGCCTGTCAATCTCTGCCTTGAATATATTCAATGACTCCGCCTCCACAGCTCTCTGGGGTAGAGAATTCTAAAGATTCACGACCCTCTGAGAGAAGAAATTCCTCCTCATCTCCGTCTTAAATGGGCGACCCCTTATTCTGAAACTATGCCCCCTAGTTCTAGATTTCCCCTACGTGGGGAAACATCCTCTCAGCATCCACCCTGTCAATCCCCCTCAGAATTTTATATGTTTCAATAAGATCACCTCTCATTCTTCTAAACTCCAATGAGTATAGGCCCAACCTGCTCAACCTTTCATCATACGTCAACCCCTTCATCCCAGGAATCAACCTAGTGAACCTTCTCTGCACTGCCTCCAATGCAAGTATATCCTTCCTTAAATATAGAGACCAAAACTGTACGCAGTACTCCAGGTGCGGTCTCACCAGCACCCTGTAAAGTTGCATCAAAACTTCCCTACTTTATACTGCATACCCCTTGCAATAAAGGCCAACATTCCATTAGCCTTCCTAATTACTTGCTGTACCTGCATGCTAACGTTTTGTGTTTCATGTACTAGGACACCCAGATCCCTTTGTACCACAGCATTTTGTACTCTCACTCCATTTAAATAATAATTTGCTTTTTCATCCTTCCTTCCAAAGTGGATAACCTCACATTTTCCCACATTATACTCCATCTGCCAAATTTTTGCCCACTCACTGAACCTGTCTATATCCCTTTGCAGACTCTTTGTCAATGGGGAGCTTTTGGAGGCGGGACTCCCACTTTTTGGGTTGTAGTCCCGCCTCCATCGACTTGTGGCCAACCCACGCTATTTTCCCTTGATTGACCTTGTTAAGCCCGCCCAGCAGGCTCAGCAGGCCAATTAAGGGACACCTGGTTACTGGTGACATCAGCGATTGAAATTTCTTCTGTCAAGAGCTTTTGACAGATGAAAAATCAGCGTTTGACAGCTCTGAAGCTGTCAAACACTGACAATCTGTCTTCTAACTTGAGTCCTTCTACTCAGACTCAGTTAGAGATCTCTCCAGACCAGAAAGCAGAGGCTGCAGCTTTTGACAGTTCAGCGGCCATTCTGCTTTCTGTGCCGGTGAGCTGAGGGACTCCCGAGAACTGAAGGAAGGAAGCCTGCAGGAGAAAGTAAAGGTAAGTAAAACTTATTAAAACACTTTACACTCACCTCACACACTTACCTCTGCACACATGCACCCATCACTCACCTGTACAACAGACATCTTGATCCCTCCAACCCCTGCAGACCGATAGTCCGCCTTGCTAACTTGGCATGGTTCGGAGCCGTCGGACAGCCCACACTTCAGGGCTCAAATAGGGATTAGGCAAAGAACTGCCTGTTAACTACCTGCTAACAGGCAGTTAATTGGCACTAATCCCCTTCCCGCCTCGGGGAGACGGTTCCCAGCACAGGTCGGGTACCCGCCTCTTGGGACATTGGCACGGAGGCGGGTTGGGGGTGGGATGGGTTCCTGCCCCCCGATTCTGCAATTTTCCCACCACTCCCGCCTCCAAACCCGCCTCCTCGGGGCTTGGAAAATCGAGCCCTTTGTGTCCTCCTCACAACTTGTTAACCTACCTATCTTTGT
The DNA here is from genome assembly GCF_052327205.1 of Somniosus microcephalus. Lineage (NCBI taxonomy): Eukaryota > Metazoa > Chordata > Chondrichthyes > Squaliformes > Somniosidae > Somniosus > Somniosus microcephalus. Next base: position 24,470,143 of record NC_140988.1, read on the forward strand.
ATCATCACCAGATTTGGCTACAGTACACTCGGTCCCTTTCTCGAAGTCATTAATATAGATAGTAAATAGTTGAGGCCCCAACACTGATCCCTGTGGCACCCCACTAGTTACTGATTACCAAGCGGAATGTGGTCAGGAAGATTTGTAGCAATCAGTGATTGACAGGACTTTCACCTAAGTCTGTAATTTAGGCCCTGCATGAACCTACTCGGCACAATACAGTGGCCCCATGAACACCATGCCCTCCATTGTAAGTTTCCCACTGTTAGCAGGTGTAATGAGCTAAAGAGCTAATGGATGTGGTTTGAGGTACAATAACAGAGGTTGGCACTGTTGTTTTACTTTCGTATCTGTTCATTGTTTGTGGTTAACCAAGTGATGGTATCCAACCTTGCTGCTCAAGGTGGGGGGGGTGGTGGGGGGGGGTTTCTAATCTTTAGCATGATTGGCAGAGTATGTGTCCATTTTTTTGGCACTGTATCTACATCTGATCTCTGCTGGAGTGAGAATGAGCGCGTATTGGTTTACTCCAGTACCTATTGTTTATCGCATCTTCTTGCTCTTCCCTTGGAGAATAGTGTGACGCACATAGGAACATAAGAACATCAGAACAGCAGTAGGCCATTCAGCCCCTCAAGCCATTTAGTTAGATCATGGCTGATCTGTGCCGCAACTCCATTTACTTGCCGTTGTTCTATATCCCTCAACACCCTTACCGAATGAAAATCTGTTGATCTCAGTCTTAAAAATTTCAGTTGATCCAATATCCACAGCTTTTTTAGGGAGATAATTCCAGTTTCCCACTACCCTTTGTGTGGAAAAAGTGCCTCCTGATTTCACTCCTAAATGGGCTCACTCTAATTTTAAGATGATGCCCCCTTATCCTGGATCCCCCCACTCGAAGAATTAGCTTCTCAGTATCTACCCTATCAAATCTTTTAAACAGCTCAATTTGATCACCCCACAACCTTCTTAACTTAAGGGAATACAAGCCAAGCTCAAGCAACCTGTCCTCATAATTTAACCTTTTAAACCCTGGTATAACTTGTGGTGAATCTGCAATGTACCCCCAACAAGGCCAATAGATATTTCCTGAGGTGCGGAGCCCAGCACTGAATGCAGTACTCCAGATGGGGTCTGACCCAGGCTCTGTACAATTGTATTCCAGCCTCCTTGAGATGAAGACCATCATTCCATTAGCCTTTTTGATTGCTTGTACCTGCCCACTAGCTTTTAGTAATTTGTGTAGTAGTGGAAGGATTTGCAGGCTGATTCCGAGTGTGACAGGCCGTGATGTTTGCGCTCCTTCCATGGCTATAACCAACTTTATACCAGCCGATAGGCTGGTTAATCCTCTACAGCAGGAGGGTTTTATGGGCTCCCACAACCCATACGAAAGGTGGGGGTGGGGGGGGGGGTGCAGGGGGGCACCTACACCCATCGGATGCGAGTATTCCACTGGATGTCAACCTAGAGTCGGTGCTGTGGTCTCCACTCACTGGGACTGTCTGGAATGGAGTTCGAACCCTGCACCTTCTGACTCAGATGCAGAAATGCTGTCACTGAGGCTCGCTCCTATTCCAGTAGTGTTTTAGGGTAATACATCACATTCAGTGTGATTTTTATAAGGCCTCATGTTTCAGCAGAGAGGATCAGATTTGGCTTTGCATTCAATAGCTGAATTTTGTAACACTAATATCTTGAGGAAAATCCAACTCATCCTTTCTGTATGTTGTGTAATGAATAGACTGTATAGGGAGATATAGGGTGCATATTGACACAACAGTATATGTATTATGTACATTGAGACAATAATCACAAGTTTGGGATGTGGAAATTTGGCTATAAAGAGGATGTTCTGAAAGGAATATTACAGATCAGCAACTGTGCTTACAACCAAGAGCATTTGGTTCTGAGTATAAAGGGGTTAGTTTTACCAGTCCATTCCTACTTCAGTGAGCCGCTCCCACTATATACCATTGTTCTTAGAGAGGAGGGGCAGCACAGGATGGTGCTAAGGAGAGTCAGGCACTATTTAAGGAGGACACAGCCCACCAAATATTACACATCCCCTTGGAATATACAGACAGCACAACCTATAAATTCGGTGCTAACTGGGCAGAAGTGTAGACAAAGGGAGAGGCAAAGAGACAGGTACAGAAAGAGAAATTGTAAAGAAAGGAAATGTGGGGAGGTTCAGAGAATTTGGGGAGAGAGATTACGGAGATTGTATGGACATTGAGAGGAGACCAAAGGAAGCTCAGTCTGAATTTACTACTGTAAGATTACAGGGACTGCAGAGAGAGAGAGAGAGAGCGAGAGCGAGAGAGAGAAGAGAAAGGAAGCAGTCTGAACTGACGTGTGAAATTATAGAGACTCTGTGGAGAAAGGAGGAAGGAGATATGGAAGCTTAGCCTGAACTGACTAGGGTCCATACTTCTCTAAAGTACTCCCCAAACTATCCAGTCTCCAATTGCATTTAATTACTGCTGCAGTAATCTATAAAGGTAGTTGGATTTGCTCGCATTTAAAGCTGCCAATCAGCTAACTTACAGTAAATAAATGTAAAAAACATTCTACATCGTTAATTAAGGGGTGATTTGGGTAATAGAAATTTTTTAGAATTAAATCAGTGAGACTAAAGGCAGCTTTAACTAATGGGGGTTAACTATCTATATTATTAACTCCGTTAAACTGAAGGCCTACTCCTGGTTTAAATTTTATAAAAGAGTAAAAAAAAGACCATGCGAGATTTAATTGTTCTTTTTCCCCCCATATAATCATGTAGTTAATCATTCAAGAACAGCTGTGTACATTAGAGGATTCAGCTAGTGCTGAAATGAGGGAGGATTATCGGATTTCCAGTGTTTGAAGATGGATTTTTGGCTGGTATTAGTATAAAAAGGACAAGCCCTGGGACAATTTCCAGTGAGGTCAAATCTCCCAATAAACTGAGTTCAGGGATTTGTGGTAACAGTTAGCCAGCATCTAGTTGCTTTGGAAAATGTGATTTACGGAGCTAGATTTCATTACTGGTGTGTCCCTGCTACACACACTTAATGCCACAGTGCACAGCCCCAGTGTGGTTTACTAGCATGCTGCTGGAGTGTTATATTTCAGGCTTCCTCCATTGATGGCGGTGTGCCACTAAGGAGGGGAGAGGGACAGGTAACTCCCTGCTATCTGCAACTTAATACAACACACTTATAGCTGCCACGTGGACATTGGCTGATCTCACATCGCCAACCCCGTTCTATGTTGTAGTTTGTAAACCATTTGTGACTGACAATTTGTGATGCTTTGCATTCATTTTCATTTCTCTCTTTTTTTTGTGGTGATTTTTTGTGCTCATCAAGGTGAGGGCTGTAAGTGCTAGAAATCGATTACTTTCCCTTTTCCAGCACCCAGTGTCAGAATTAGGCACTCCTTTGGTCAGGTATAGTATGGGTCAGTTACAAAATTAAACTCCCTCTTTTCTGCTTCATAGAAGCATAGAAATTTACGGCACAGAAGGAGGCCATTCAGCCCATCGTGTCTGTGCCGGCCAAAAAAGTGCCTAATCCCACTTTCCAGCTCTTGGTCCGTAGCCCTGTAGGCTACGGCACTTCAAGTGCATACCCAAGTACTTTTTAAACGTGATGAGGGTTTCTGCCTCTTCCACCCTTTCAGGCAATGAGTTCCAGACTCCCACCACCCTCTGGGTGAAAAAAATTCTCAACTCCCCTCTAATCCTTCTTTAAATCTATGCCCCCTGGTTATTGGCCTCTCTGCTAAGGGAAATGGGTCCTTCCTATCCACTCTATCTAGGCCCCTCATAATTTTATACACCTCAATTTAGTCTCCTCTCAGCCTCCTCTGTGCCAAAGAAAACAAGCCCAGCCTATCCAATCCTTCCTCAGAGGTAAAATTCCCCAGCCCAGGCAACATCCTCGTAAATCTCCTCTGCACCCTCTCTAGTGCAATCACATCCTTCCTGTAATGTGGTGACCAGAACTGTACACAGTACTCTAGCTGTGGCCTAACTAGTGTTTAATAGTTTAACAGTTCAAGCATAACCTCCCTGCTCTTACATTCTATGCCTCTCAGTAATATGTCCAAACCAATACATATTTAAAAATGATCAATTTTAGAATTAACTGAAGCAAGGATTGTTTCTTTCCATGGCAACACTGATAAATCTTAGTTACACTGGTTAGCAAGGGTGACATTTTACCTGCGTGGAAGGAATACAGACATGGCCAGTCGTGGGCTGGTAGCAACCCTTGGGAATGTTGTGGAGCCAGGAGGAGCACTCTTGTTCCTACTCCTCCTGGCTCCACATCAAACAAACCAAAGAAAAATCACCTTTTTGGTGGCGGCCACTTGCTAGGCCGCTAACCACTCTGGGGAAACCTTAGCGGAGCAGCCCTGGACACTTGAAAAATGGCCCAACCCAGTATTGGGAATGGTGTCTTTCTCACGCCCTTGGGGCACAGGTTGTTGGTCCCTGAAACTGGCCCTCGTTGCTCCTGCAGCTTCCCCCTCATCTGTGAGAGTGGTGAACCTGTGGAATTCTCTACCACAGAAGGCAGTAGAGGCCAATTCATTAAATATATTCAAGACAGAATTAGATATATTTCTTAAGGCTAAAGGGGTCAAGGGATATGGGGAGAAAGCAGGGACAGGGTACTGAAGTTGGATGATCAGCCATGATCTCATTGAATGGCGGAGCAGACTCGAGGGGCCGAATGGCCTACTCCTGCTCCTATCTTCTATGTTTCTATGCAAGTCAGCACCTCTGACAATGTGACGCTCCCTCAGTACTGCACTGAAGAATTTTGGGGACTAAAAACAGTCTGAGGCGCAATAACCCCTTTCAAGGACTAGCTTTTGGAGATCAAGTAGGTTCAGCAAAGTGCGACCCAATTAGCAGAAGTGGGTCACCCAGGAGGAAAAGGTTGCATTTATTTCGAGGCCTCCACTGAGCTTCTCGAGTCCTGCACAGGGTACTTCAGCTCGGTGTCGTTCTGTTTGTGAGCATACTTTGCATGATGTGGTTTTCAGTAAGACAGAGGCTTGAGTAACAAGACCTGTGGAGAATTTATATGACTTGCACAAATCTAAGACAGTTCTTCAAATCCTTGCCAGAATTTTCTGCAATATCCATCAAACATTAAAGGCAAGGCAGGACGTACACATAAGGATTGCTCTTAGCTCGTTTCATCCGCGCCTAATACATGTAAATCTGAAAATATGCGGAAAATGAATTTTCAGTCAGTGCCAAAATGTGTGTGTCGACAAGTATGTGGACTAGGGCTTTTAATGGTTGGCTCTGAATGGAGAAATGCAAATACATTATAATTACAATGTGATAGATTTCCAATAATATCATTAGGTCATGAGTAAGAAAGTGAATCTTTCTGTTTGTCAGAATAAGATCCAGATCTGCAGTTAATGAAAACACTCGGTAGTGACGTCCCTTAAAAAGACAAGCGATATGGGCCTGAATTTGCTCGGGACGGTGAATGCATGTCTGACCTGAATGGTCAGGAGTACAGCGGAGCTGGCAGAAAATCGGGTGGTACCTGGAAACACCAGCTGTCTGTCTAGAAGAGCAGGCAGACACATTTCTGCTGGGGCCTGGGGCAGGCGGAAGTTTTGTCCTCTCAATAAAAAGGCCCATAACATCAGAAGAAGCAGGACTGGTGGGCTGGTTTCCATTGAATTCCCATGGCTCCAACCATATCTCTAGATGTGGAAGCCTGTTGCCAGCCATAAGATCTCTCATGAATGCTTAGACTGTGGCAAAAGTTTATACACGGAACATTATTTTATCTGTTCTCTCCACAGATGCTGACTCACGTGCTGTTTGCAAAACTTTCTGTTTTTATTTCTTAATTATAACATCTGCAGTTTTTTGCTTTTTGTTTAATTTATTCATTAATTGTGTTTAATTTCTATTTACTGACTCACCAACTGGTGGAAATAGTTTCTTCCCTACTTATTTTGTCAAAGTCCTTCATAATTTTAAACACCTTTAACAGATCTCCTCAACCTACTATTCTTTCAGTGGGCTCAGTGGGTAGCACACTTGCCTCTGAGTCAGAAGGTTGTGGGTTCAAGTCCCACTCCAGAGTCTTGAGCGCAGAAAGCTAGGCTGACACTCCAGTGCAGTGCTGAGGGAGTGCTGCACTGTCAGAGGTGCCGTCTTTCAGATGAGATGTTAAACCAAGGCCCTGTCTGCTCTCTCAGATGAGCGTAAAAGATCCCAGGACACTATTTCGAAGAGGAGCAGGAGAGTTATCCCCAGTGTCCTGGCCAATATTTATCCCTCAACCAACATCACTAAAAACAGATTATTTGGTCATTATCACATTGCTGTTTGTGGGAGCTTGCTGTGCGCAAATTGGCTGCCGCGTTTCCTACATTACAACAGTGACTACATATCAAAAGTACTTCATTGGCTGTAAAGTGCATTGGGATGTCCTGAGGACGTGAAAGGTGCTATAGAAATGCAAGTCTTTCTTTCTTACCCTCCTGAGTGCCTAATGATTTGGATGCTGGAAAAATACTGGCATCCTCGTCCATGGAAGGGTGCAAGTCTGGATTCTGGCTTGGGCACCCCAGAAGACTTTGGCAGGATCAGGCAAACCAGCCCTCCGTTGTTGGTTGGAATGAGCCTGAAGTTCAGAGCTGAAGTGGCCTGGACAACTGCCAGCAGTGGCATGCCTCTCTATTGTTTGGTTGCAGGTCAGTTTGCAGCATGCAACATAACCACTGTTCTTCAGACAAATCCAGGTAAGATGATGTTGGTAAGATAAAGATACATGGGCGTAGTCTTCCTCTGATGTAGTCTGGCTTGCCTGGCATCCCTGTATTCCTCCTTCTTCCTCCAAATAACATAAATAAAGAGGGATTCCCATAGAGGCATTCATAGTTCCAAATTATACCTATAGTCCCTGACATGGAAGCCTGTTGCCAGTCATAGGATCTCTCATGAATGCTCAAACTGTGGCAAATCAACCCTGAAGACAGTCCATCTAATATCCTGGGTCACTGAGATCAGGAGAAACTCAGGTCCAAGAGCCTGACAGCAACCATCTAGGCCTGTTCTTAGGCCTATTCTCAAGGTTGAGTATCTCCTAGTTGGCATTCTTTTCCGCTGGTGCTATTTGACAGCTCAGGCATCCTATAAAATTTCTAACCTTTCCTCCTCCTCCTCCTCTTCCTCCTCCAGATAACATGTAAAAGACAACACATGCTGCTGGATCTGTCCAATAGTGCGCCTCCTGACATCAGGCAGCCTGTTGCGTTACAGAATCTACTCCTTAAGATGCAAGACATTCCACATCTGTCCCAGTTTAATCCACCGAGCCAACATCTTGGCTCATGGCACCCCATTTGGACAAATCAAACATAACCAATGACTATTTTTTGATAGATCCAACAGTCCATCCTCCGGTTTTGATTTTCCATGCCATATGTAGGTAAAGCTCAATCGCATCGGATGTGGAATGACCAGATGTGCTCAAAATGACTACACTGGTGCCCCCATGGCTACTGTGGTCAGTTAGAAGATGGAGGCCACATACTAGCAGGCTGCATCCATCAATAAGGGCTTCCTGGTTCCCCAATCGACTTGCGCAATTCACTCGGCTATTAAATGATTAGAACACTTAGACTAATACGCTTGACTTGACAGCAACGTAAATGCAATCGCAATAAAAAAATATGTAAAAGAAGATTGCATAAGGAAGCCCTGTAATATTGCACAATAAGATCTCCTCCAGCAGCCTAAATCCTCTTAACAGAGTGTCCAAGTTTGAATTTTCACAGTGCCCTCTTTTTTTTATGCTGGCAACTTGCTCATGACCTGCGACCAGTGCTACACTAGGAAATCTAGGAAAATTGGCCCTAAAGTCTGAATTGAATGTTTCAGCCTCCAGTTGTACCTCTCCTAGAGGGGATCTTTAAACTAGCCCAGGGATCGTGCATGTGGAACTGCTTTTACTTGCTCGGTGTGTATGGCCCATCTTTCCTAGCACTGTGCTGACTGTGGAAGTGAAAATTTATCTCCCCTAAACAAGGTTTAGGTTCCCCATATGCACTTGCAGTTCATCAGGGTATATTTTTAAAAGACAATTCCTATTACAGTGCAGGAGATATTAGTCTTGGAAATACTTTATTTACAGGGGCAGTTCATCACTGAACAATGCCTCACATTTGCAATCTCAATATTCTGGAACCGAAGGCAAAACACTTTTATCTAACGGGAATGACATTAAGTCATAAGCTGCAAACATGAAAGGCAAGGTGGGTTACCTTTTTACATCAGCCACTGCTTCCCATTGTTTCTTTTATTGATGCCTCAAGTTTCTTCTTAAACCCCTCTCCCCTGCCTCCTCCACCCTCACCTCCAACAAGAAGTACGAGGAGCTCATGGACTTGATTGTCACTAAGATTTGAGACTGTCTGTTCAGTTGCCTCTGCCTCTGCCACTTCCCTTCCTTCCTCTAGCCCACTGGACCAAACTGCCTCTAAGGTTCCCCCTGCCCTAGCCCAGAACTCGCATCTTTCTGTAGTTTCTCTCTTATCTCCCCTCATGCCCTCTCCGAGCTAATTTTGTCCATGAGAACAACCTCCTACTCCCTTTACCCTATTCCCACTAAACTGCTGACCACCCAACTTCCCTTCCTGGTGCCCATGTTTGCGAATGTTGTTAACGGTTCTCTCTCCTCAGGTACTGCCTGTTACGTCCGTGTAATAATAAGAAAAGGACTGCAGAGAACGGTACAACATGGTACTGCCGGTACTACAGTATACATGAGCTGTAGAAAGTAGTTCCCCCCTTAAAGGTACATACATTACAATTCCTCCCCTTTTAGATTAACAGTACCATAACACTCTTAACAATTAAATATCAAACTAATTACAATTAACACTTCTAACATGCAACATTAGCTGAAAATAGTCTATTTATAAATTCAGTCTTTGGGGAGGCTTCCTGATCCTTTCTGGATAGCGCCTTTCCCGAGTGTCTTGCTCTTGGTGCGGAGGCAATTCTGGCCCCCTGTCGTCGGTTGGTTCATCAGCTTCCGATGCTACTGTTTCTGGGGTAGATGCTACCTGTACGTCGGGTTCATCACCAGGTACGTATGGGCGAGGCATGGGGTTGACTCGTTCCTGTGACTCTAGGATCTGGTCAGCATGGCGTCTCACGATGCTCTCCCCAACATCCACTGTGTACATTAGTGGCCCCTGCCATGTGCATATCGTTCCTGGTTGCCATTTCTCTGTTCGGTAGTCGCGGGCCAAGACTGGTTGCCCTACATTGAAGCTCCTTGTCGGCTTCTCATTGATGTGCTGGAATTGTTTACTCTCAACATCTCTTCGTACATTTGGTCTGAGCAAATCCAGACGAGATCTCAACCTTCGGTTAAAGAACATCATGGCCGGGGCCTGGTTGGTGACTGCATGTGTCACATTTCTGTAGGCTAACAGGAAATTGTCCACCTTATGCTGCAGTGGAATGTCGTCATCGCACATGGCCTTTACTGCTTTTTTAAAGGTTTGTACGAACCTCTCAGCCAATCCATTTGTGGCTGGATGATACGGGGTGGATGTGTAATGCCTTACCCCATTCCTTTTCATAAATCTTCGAAACTCTTCGGACACAAACTGTGGTCCGTTATCAGAGCAAATCTGCTCTGGCAAGCCATTCCTGGCAAAAATGGTCTGTAGGACTGCAATAGTTTTCTCCGTGGTGGTGGAGGACATTTTGATCACCTCAGGCCATTTCGAGTGCGCATCCACGGCTATTAAAAACATTGAGTCCATGAATGGACCAGCAAAATCACTGTGCATCCGTTGCCATGGAGGTGAGGGCCACTCCCATGGGTGTAGAGGGGCATGTGGTGGTGCATTTTGGACCTTCTGGCATCCTGAGCAGCTCTTTGTCAGGTCCTCGATTTGCTGATCGATCCCTGGCCACCACACATAAGCCCTAGCAAGGCTTTTCATTTTCACCCCTCCCAGATGACCTTCGTGAAGCTCATTGAGCACTCTCTCCCTTAACTTGGGTGGAATTACCACTCGGGATCTACACATCAAGGTCCCCTGGCATACTGACAGCTGTTCTCTTCTGGATGAGAATGCTGGCAACAGTGAGTCGCCATGTGCTGGCCATCCCTTCACCGTCAAATCATATACCCGAGACAGTGTCGGGTCATTTCGGGTCTCCTTCTCTATACCAGCGTTAGTTACTGGCAAGCATTCAATTATAGTCGAATGAAATATTTCGACAGGATCCACTGCTGGTGCTTCCTCCGCAGTAGGCAGTGGCAGGCGTGATAGCCCATCAGCGTTTCCATGCTGTTTCGTGCCCTTATACTCGATTTCATATTGGTGCGCCCCTAGAAAAAGGGACCATCTTTGTAGCCGTTGCACAGTCATCACCGGAACGCCCTTCTTTGGATTAAAGATGGAGACAAGTGGTTGGTGATCCGTCAGCAAGGTGAACTTCTGCCCATGCAGATAGTGATTGAACTTTTTCACTCCCCACACTAGGCTGAGGGCCTCCCTGTCAATCTGGGCATAGTTACGCTCGGCTGAGGTTAGTGACCGAGACGCAAAGGCTACTGGCCTCTCCAAGCTGTCCGGGAATTTGTGTGACAGCACCGCTCCAATGCCATAGGGTGATGCATCACACGCCAACCGAATTGGTAGTGCTGGGTTGAAATGAGCCAACACCTCTTTTGATGTGATCAATGCTTTGCTCTTCTGGAAAGCTCGTTTACATTCGTCACTCCACTTCCATGGTACCCTGGTTTGCAGTAGGGTGTTCAGTGGGTGTCGTACGGTAGACAAATTCGGCAAGAACTTATGGTAGTAGTTCACCAGCCCGAGGAACGACCTCAGTTGTGACACATTTTCCGGTGCTGGAGCCTTGACTACTGCCTCAATCTTTTCAGGGGACTTATGTAACCCCTCTTTATCAATAACGTGGCCACAATACGAGATCTGCTTCTGGAAAACCTCGCATTTGTGGCGATTAGCTCGGAGCCCATATTCCTTCAATCTAGTGAGCACCTGCTCCAGGTTGGCGAGGTGATCACTGTCATTTTCGCCCATGACCAGGATGTGGTCCAAATAACACTGGGTCCCTGGAATCCCTTGCAGGACTTGTTCCATTGCCCTTTGCCAAATAGCCAGAGCTGATGCTACCCCGAACACCAGCCGGTTGTATTGGTAGAGACCTTTATGAGTTTTGATCGTGAGGTACTGTCTTGAGGCTTCTTCTACCTCCATTTGCAGGTACGCCTGGGCCAGATCAATCTTAGTGAAGCGTTTCCCTCCAGATAGCGAGGCGAAAATATCTTCAATCCGCGGAAGCGGATATTGTACAGTGTGAAGGACTGGGTTCACTGTCACCTTAAAGTCCCCACAGATGCGAACCTTCTTTGGTTCCCCAGGCGCATTACTCAACGACCTCTTCATTACAGGAACGATGGGTGTAGCCCACTCGCTCCAGTCCACTTTGGACAATACTCCTGAACGTTCCAAACCTTCCAGCTCTGCTTCGACAGCTGGGCGGATCGCATAAGGTACCGGTCTGGCCTTAAAAAACTTTGGGCTTGCATTTTCCTCTATTTTGATCATCGCTGTTATGCCTTTTAGTGTTCCAAATCCCTGCTGGAACACTTCTTGTGCGTCAGTTAGCATTTTTGACAGTCGTCCAGGTGTGATGTCGTCATCCTTTTTGGCATCTACAGTCAGTGCTTGTATGGAATGCCAATCTAGCTGTATCTTCCGGATCCATTCACGTCCTAGTAGTGGTGGTCCTCCATTTGGCAATACATATAGGTCCATTTTTGGTGGTTCCTTGCCGTTATATATAACGTTCACTCTTATTTTTCCTTTGGGGTAGACTTTTTGCCCCGTGTACGTCTTCAAGACAATCTTTGTATCTCTCAAGGGTATATGTGAGAATAGCTGCTTGTAGTCCCTTCGTTTTATGACTGTTAGGGCTGATCCTGTGTCCAATTCCATTTTCACTTGGACTCCTGCTATCTTGAGCGTGACCCAGATAGTTTGGTGATCCTCCATTTTGATCACATTATGTAGTTTCAGACAACCCAGCTCCTTGCTTCCGGAGTCTGTATCACTCTTCTGTTCATCTGAACTACTCTCCGTTACCTTATGTACCTTCTTGTACTTCTCCTGTGGAGATTTCTTGCTGCTGGTTTTCTTTCCCGACCTGCAGACTCTTGCTATGTGTCCTACTTTTCCACACTGTCTGCACACTTTGTCCTTGAACCAGCAATCATTATGGTCGTGTGTTGTTCTGCTTCAGCGATAGCACTTCACTGTTCCGTATGACATTTCTTTTGTGCCATATTCTTGCGGTCTCCGTTGTATCTCTGCAGCGCCCCGTGCTGCTGCTTTGTGTGATACTGCAATGCTGAAAGCCTTGTCCAGCGTAAGATCCTTTTCTGATAGAAGCCATTTCTGGGTTCCTTCACTTTGAAGCCCACACACAAACTTGTCCCTTAAAGTATCTGCTAGTCCCGTTCCAAACTGGCAGTGTTTCGATAGCTTGCGCAGTTCCGTTAAATACTCAGCATTACTTTCATCTTTATGCTGGTTCCTTTTGTGAAACTTAAATCTTTCTGCTATCAGCAGCGGTGTGGGGTTTAAGTGGTCCTGTAGGGTTGACACTATGTTTTCAAAATCCTTTTCTACTGGCTTAAAATGGCGTCTCCCGCGCTTTCCTTTCTTCCCCGCTGCGGCTTCAAATGGTGTCTCCCGCGCTGCTGCCAACGCCGCTCTCGGCGGTCCTCGTGGCAAATGGCGACACCCTGTGGGTTTCATGCGCTGCTCCTGCGCTGCTGCCAACGCCGCTCTCTGCGGTCCTCGTGGCAATGGCAGCACCTCGCGTTTTCCTGCGCGCCTCTCTCCCCCGTTGATGCTGCTCGGCCCTTCACCACCGGCTGCGCTCTTTTCTCTCTTGGCTCTCTCCCCCGTTGACGCCGCTCGGTCCTGAACACCGGCTGTGCCCTGTGCGCTCTGCCCTCTCTCCCCCGTCGATGCTGCTCGGCCTTTTTCTGTGCCGCTCGGTCGGGCTCTAGCCCGTCGCTGTCCGGGAAGGGTCTGCGCAGTACCTGTTGCCAGCCCGTTTCGCTGGACCACCGTGACTGGAAAGCCAAGCCTGGCTCTCGACAGCCTCCCCTGCGATGCTCAAATCTCCGCTGGATGACTGGGCGGTTGCCCGTGGTCGACGCCCGTGCTTCTGGACTCGACTTTCTTCCACTGTTCTCCAGGAGCGAATCCCTGGGAGGTGATGCAGAGTTGCAGGTAGGTTCGAACTTGCTCGTCGCCACTGTTACGTCCGTGTAATAACAAGAAAAGGACTGCAGAGAACGGTACAACAGGTGTTTACTCAACGTGGTTCAAACTGCAACTGAAACAGCAGATTACTACTCAGCGTTATATACAGGTGTGGTCACTGCTGGTACTACAGTATACATGAGCTGTAGAAAGTAGTTCCCCCCTTAAAGGTACATACATTACACTGCCCCTTCCCCTTCAAATCTGCCGTCATCCCCCTCTCCTCAAAAAACCAACCCTTGACCCCTCTGTCCTTGCAAACTATCATCCCATCGCCAACCTCCCTTTCCTCTTCAAAGTCCTTGAACGTGCTGTCGCCTCCCAATTTGTGCCCATCTTTCCCGTAACTCCATGTTTGAATTCCTCCAATCAAGTTATCAAAGTCAAAAATGCCATCCTATGTGACTGTGACCATGGTAAACTATCCCTCCTCGTCCTTCTCAACCTGTCTGCAGCCTTTGACACTGTTGATGACACCATCCTCCTCCAACGCCTCTCCACCATTGTCCAGCTGGGTGGGCCTGCGCTCGCCCGGTTCCATTCATATCTATCCAGTCATAGCCAGAGAATCATCTGCAGTGGCTTCTCTTCCTGCTCCCGCATTGTTTCGTTTAAGCCGCGCTGCCACGCAGCTGTCTGGAGCTCCCGCACAGCCAGCTCACCAACTTTTAAATGCAAAAATCACGTTAAAAAAATTAGAGGGAACATTGCTGTGGAGTCCCCTAAGGTCTATCCTTGGAGCCCTCCTATTTCCCATCTATATGCTGCCCCTCGGCGACATCATCCGAAAACACAGCATCAGGTTCCACGTGTACGCTGACCACACCCAGCTCTACCTCACCACCACCTCTCTCGACCCCTCCACTGTATCTACATTGTCAGACTGCTAGTCCGATATCCAGTTCTGGATTAGCAGAAATTTCCTCCAACTAAATATTGGGAAGACGGAAGCTGTTGTCTTCGGTCCCCGCCAGAAACTCGGTTCCCTAGCCACCGACTCCATGCCTGTCCCTGGTAACTGTCTGAGGTTGGACCAGGCTGTTCACAACCTTGGTGTCGTATTTGACACAGAGATGATCTTCCAACCACATATCCGTGCCATCGCTAAGACCGCCTACTTTTACTTCTGTAACATCGCCCGGCTCTGCCCTGCCACAGCTCATCAACTGTTGAATCATCATCATAGAATCATAGAAATTTACAGCACAGATGGAGGCCATTCAGCCCATCTTGTCCGTGCCGGCCGACAAAGAGCTATCCACCCTAATCCCACTTTCCAGCACTTGGTCTTGTAGGTTATGGCACTTCAAGTGCATATCCAAGTACTTTTTAAATGTGATGAGGGTTTCTGCCTCTACCATCCTTTCAGGCAGTGAATTCCAGACCCCCACCACCCTCTGGGTGAAAGAAATTCTCCTCAACTCCCCTCTAAACCTCCGACCAATTACTTTAAATTCATGCCCTCTGATTATTGACCCTTCTGCTAAGGGAAATAGGTCCTTCCTATCTACTCTCTCTCTGGGCCCCTCATAATTTTATACACCTCAATTAGGTCTCCCCTCGGCCTCCTCTGTTCCAAAGAAAACAACCCCAGCCTATCCAATCTTTCCTCATAACTAAAATTCCCCAGCCCAGGCAACATCCTCGTAAATCTCCTCTGTACCCTCTCTAGTGCAATCACATCTTTCCTGTAATGTGGTGACCAGAACTGCACGCAGTATTCTAGCTGCGGCCTAACTAGTGTTTTATACAGTTCAAGCATAACCTCCCTGCTCTTATATTCTATGCCTCAGCTAATAAAGGCAAGTATCCCATATGCCTTCTTAACCACCTTATCTACCTGTCCTGCTATCTTAAGGGATCTGCGGACTTGCACTCCAAGGTCCCTCTGATCCTCTGCACTTCTCAGTGTCCAACCATTTATTATGTATTCCCTTGCCTTGTTAGCCCTCCCCAAATGCATTACCCCACACTTCTCTGGATTGAATTCCATTTGCCACTGTTCTGCCCACCTGACCAGTCCATTGATATCTTCCTGCGGTCTACAGCATTATCAACCACACGGCCAACTTTTGTATCATCTGCAAGCTTCTTAATCATATTTCCTATATTCAAGTCCAAATCATTGATATATACCACAAAAAGCAAAGGACCCAGTACTGAGCCCTGTGGAACCCCACTGGAAACAGCTTTCCAGTCACAAAAACACCCTTCGACTATTACCCTTTGTTTCCTGCCTCTGAGCCAATTTTGGATCCAACTTGCCACTTTGCCTTGGATCCCATGGGCTTTTACTTTCGTGACCAGTCAACCATGCAGGACCTAATCAAAAGCCTTGCTAAAATCCATATAGACTACATAAAACGCACTACCCTCATCGACCCTCCTCAAAAAATTCAATCAAATTAGTCAGACACGACCTTCCCTTGACAAATCCATGCTGACTGTTCTTGATTAATCCATGTCTTTCCAAATGAAGATTTATCCTGTCCCTCAGAATTTTTTCCAATAATTTTCCCACCACTGAGGTTAGGATGACTGGCCTGTATTTACTCGGTCTATCCCTTTCCCCCTTTTTAAACAACGGTACCACGTTAGCAGTCCTCCAGTCCTCTGGCACCACACCTGTAGCCAGAGAGGATTGGAAAACAATGGTCAGAACCTCTGCTATTTCCTCTCTTACTTCTTTTAACAGTCTGGGATACATTTCATCCAAGCCTGGGGGTTTATCATTTTCAAAGATGCTAAACCCCTTAATACTTCCCCTTTCACTATGTTTATTTCATCAAATATTTCACACTCCTCCTCCCTGATTGCAATGTCTGCATCGTCCCTCTCTTTTGTGAAAACAGACGCAAAGTATTCATTTAGAACCATACCCATGTCTTCCACTTCCACACACAGGTTACGCTTATGGTCCCTAATAGGCCATACTCTTTCTTTAGTTATCCTCTTGCTCCTATTGCATTTATAAAACATTTTTGGGTTTTCCTTGATTTTACTTCAAAATTTTTTCATGCCCTCTCTTTGCTTTCCTAATTTCCTTTTTAATTTCACCCCTGCACTTTCTATATTCCTCTAGTGTTTCTGCAGATGAAACCCTCATCCATGCCTTTGTTACATCTAGGCTTCATCCAGAGCACTCCTGACCGGCCTCCCATACTCCATCATCTATAAAATGAAGCTCATCCAAAACTCTGCTGCCCGTGTCCTAACTCACACCAGGTCCCATTCACCCCTCACCCCTGTACTCGCTGACCTACATTGGCTCCCGGCTGAGCAACAGCTCGATTTAAAAATTCTCATTCTTGTTTTCAAATCCCTCTATGGCCTCACCCCCTCCCTATCTCTGCAACTTCCTCCAGCCATACAACCCTCCGAGATCTCTGCCCTCCTCCAATTCTGGCCTCTTGTGCATCACCAATTTTAATCGCTCCATCATTGGTGGCCGTGTCATCAGCTGCTGAGGCCCTCAGCTCTGGAATTCCCTCCCTAAACCTCTCCGCATCACTACCTCTCTCTCCTCCTTTAAGACGCCTCCTTAAAACCTACATCTTTGACCAAGCTCTGCCCTAATATCTCTTTATGCGGCTTGGTGTCAAATTTCGTTTGATACCGCTCCTGTGAAGCGTCTTGGGACATTTTACTACATTAAAGGCACTACATAAATGCAAGTTGTTGTTATTGATTGAAAATTAAAAAGAAACCTCTATCATGACAAAAGGTGTTGTTAATCACATGCACAGAAACAGCAAGAAATGCAATGTATTATTGGCTTTACATCGGGTTAAACAGCTTTCAACATCAGGCATCAGGACTGAGTAACAGCTGACTTGTTTATACTGGCAGACGTTTGTGTAAAAAGAGCTTGTGGGGGAGAAAAATAGCAAAAGAGCAGAACTAGAGTGCAGACAAAAAGGAAAGGAAGAACAGATTGAGTGGTGAGCAATACAGAGGCCAAGGAAAACAAACCTAAAGAGAGTGACAGAAAGTGAAGTCAGAAATTAGAGATTGAAAGTATTATAGGATAGGAGGGTGGCCGAAAAACTAAATAAAATAATTGAAGGAATGCAAGACCGTCTTGTCTGTGGGTAACTTTGACCATTTAAAATATTTTTCCAGGTAGGTACCTTCTTGGTTGCTCTGATTTCATAGAGTACAATTGCATATACCTTACAGCTAAGATTATCTCTCTCTGATAAACACACACACACACACACACACACACACACACAACTTTCAAGCCCCAAAAGATAAAGATACAGAGTGAGAAGCCAGACATTGATGAGAAATAGAAGGCCAAAATTCTACAGGGTTGAAGAGTACAATGCTAGGGTAAGTCTGGCCGAAAGGGCACAACTTGGACTGAACTCAGATCTGCCGGCTTTCCTCCCCATTGATTAAAAAAATGAAGAAATGGCACTTAGGGGGAAGGAGGCCAGTGCTTCTTTTGCCTGCTCCCACGTTACATTGCTCCAGTAGTTTGAGGGCATGTCGAGGGTTTTCCTAGGTTTCTCAAGGAATTCCATCCATAGATCATCTGATAGATCCGGGGGCCTTATATCCATTGTTGGGTCTAACCTGCAACTTGAAGTTGCAAAACAGCAATCAATTCCAGCAGGGTCCCAGAAGGCTCAGTTACATTTGCCAAAGGGCCATACAGTGGCCCTTCAAATTTAAAACCCATTACTGACCTCTTTGGCTTCAACCCAACCTAGGCCTCAGGCTCTGCTTCTTAGTGTGGCTGGCTCCCCTGGACTTCGGAAAGGGACAATGGTGGGTCAAAGCAGTGGACTGAAGTTCCACCCTGCTGCACTTCAGGACCCTAATTTAAATAAATTATTCTGGGCTTTAAATGTTGCTAGCGTGCGCTCCTACCGCCGGCACATCTACCTTAACCAAAGCAACCGTGGCAGGCAGTGCACTTTCAGCCAGAAATCAAGTTTGCGGATGATACCACGGCAGTAGGCCAGATCACCAACAACGATGAGTCAGCCTACAGGGA
Source organism: Somniosus microcephalus (assembly GCF_052327205.1). Lineage (NCBI taxonomy): Eukaryota > Metazoa > Chordata > Chondrichthyes > Squaliformes > Somniosidae > Somniosus > Somniosus microcephalus. The sequence goes on from NC_140988.1 coordinate 24,488,513, forward strand.
GGAGGTCCAGCATCTCGTGAAGTGGTGCGCCGACAACAACCTGGCCCTTAACATCAAGAAAACCAAAGAAATCATTGTGGACTTCAGGAAGTCTAAAGGCGGAAGTCACACCCCCATTCACATCAATGGGGCTGTGGTGGAAAGGGTGGACAGCTTTAAGTTCCTCGGAGTCCACATCACGGAAGACCTCTCCTGGTCCCTCAATACCTCCTCTCTGGTGAAGAAGGCCCAGCAGCGCCTATATTTCCTAAGGAGGCTGAAGGGATGTAACCTGTCACCCCTGATCCTCTCTAACTTTTACCGCTGCACAATAGAGAGCATCCTGACGAACTGTATCACAGTATGGTACGGCAGCTGTAGCTACTATGACCGGAAAGCCCTGCAGCGGGTAGTCAAAACTGCCCAACGCATTACCAGCACCCGGCTACCGACCATTGAGCACATATACCAGAAACGCTGTTTACGGAGGTCACGGACCATCATCAAAGACCCTACCCACCCCAGCCACAGTCTGTTCGCCCTCCTGCCATCTGGGAGATGCTACAGATGCAATCGCACCCGTACGACCAGATTTAGGAACAGCTTCTTTCCCAGGGCTGTCATCCTACTGAACTCCACAAATAAACTCTAAAGCCTGCACATCTGCCAATGCACTTTATTATGGTTATGTTTATGTTAATGTATTACAAGCCAAATGTATGTTGAATGTTTAAATGTCTTAATCTAAATGTACACTCTCGGGAGCCGCAAGCCTACATTTCGTTGTACTGCACTTGTGCACTAACAATGACAATAAAGTTGATTATGATTATGATTATGATGTGCATCTACCATATTGGGACCGTAGTTGGTCGTTTTTCGGGTGCTGCGCAGGCCATATCATTGCAAATCAGACCTACATAAATGGCCCAGAAATTCGGGTCGGGGGCTTCCCGCGGGTGCAAGCCCCCGACCTGCACTTACCTAGTGCGCCGGCCGTTGAGCTGTGGGCCCCCGTGGAATTCCGATCCTGGGCCTGCTCCAGCTGCCGGCGCACAGTGCTTGCGTATCCCAGGGGCGCAGTTAGTTCGATGCGTCCCCTGGGATCACGTGGGCCATGGGGAGCCAATCGGAGCTGGGAATGCTCCATTCATAAGTCTGACAGGAAGAGCTGCCAAGTCTTATAAATACTACAGCACCAAAACAGCACTAAATCTTCAAATAAATTTTTTTTAAATCACATTTTTTAAATAAACTATAAATTACATGAAATAACTATTTTAAACAATAATTTAAATTTTTGGAAAAAATGATTTTATTTTCTAACGGGGCTAAAAATAAACTTACCTTGCTTTAAAGTATTTAAAAATAATAAACCTGTGGAAAAAATGTTTTAATTTTAATTAATTCACCACTTACCTTGTAAAAAGCAAGCCTTACGCCTGCTTTTTACATGTCTAACTTCTGGAGACTTACCCTCCCGGGAAAACCTGGAAAAAAAAACGAAGTTCGATGTGCATGCGCAGCCTCACCTGCGCACGCGTTCGACCTCTAAACCCCTTCATTCAGAGGAACGGAAATGCCGGTTTCCCGCGCACGCGCAGTGCATGCAGGAAACTGGCACTTCCATTGGGCTTACCGGTGAGTACCCCATGCGTACTCACCCGTGGAGACCCGAATTTCTGGGCCATTTCAAGTGTGAAATAATTCGCAATCATGGTTCATGTTGTGAGAAATGTCCTTAAATCAGATGCCTTTTCCTAACGACTTCCTTTATATGTTCGCTGTCAGGCGCATTATTGGCTTGGGTGGCCACAGACTTGCAAGCCTAGTGGACTCTGTGTGATGGTTGGACATGAGAAAGGGCGATTTGTTTTTCCCTGGCACTATCTGCTCTGACCTGCATGGCATCATTGATAAACATGGGTTTGTTGCAGTCATAAAACCTCCAAATTTCTCACTCTGCGGCAGTATTAACTGTCAGCTATTTCTAACCCATAAGTGCCAATTATGGCAGTCACAGAGTGCTGAAGCAGAGTTGCTGCAGCTGCGATTACATGCCATGCTGGGTTCTGGGTTAGTGCAAACCCATAGGATTAAAATTAGTTCATGGAATAAAGCTGCAAAAGTGGGATGATGGGCAAAAATAAAAAGGAGTAAAAATGAACTCTCTTTTAATGTACTCTCAGTGAGCTAAAAGTAACTTAGATTTGGTATGGTTAACAAGATAAATGTAGCGATGATAATAAAAAGCTTTGAGATTGAACCAGTTCAGAAAAAAGAAAGACTTGCATTTATATAGCGCCTTTCACGACCACCGGACTCCTCAAAGCGCTTTTCAGTCAATGAAGTACTTTTTTTGAAGTAGAGTCACTGTTGTAATGTGGGAAACGCGGCAGCCAATTTGTGCACAGCAAGCTCCCACAAACAGCAATGTGAAAATGCCCAGATAATCTGTTTTTGTCAAGTTGGTTGAGGGAGAAATATTGGCCAGGATACCGGGGATAACTCCCCTGCTCTTCTTCGAAATAGTGCCCTTGGGATCTTTTACGTCCACCTGAGAGAGCAGACAGGGCCTCGGTTTTACGTCTCATCCGAAAGACGGCACTTTCAACCGTGCAGCATTCCCTCAGCACTGCACTGGAGTGTCAGCCTCGATTTATGTGCTCAAGTCCCTGGAGAGGGGACTTGAACCCACAACCTGATTCAGAGGCGAGTGTGCTACCAATTGAGCCACAGCCGACACTGAATAGAAACAAAGGCTGGAATTTTCTGTACCTGGGCGGGTCGGGTGAGGGCAGTCACCGTGGAGGGTCGTGACCCCGCTGCTCATTCCATCCCGCTCCTGAAATCGACTTTCCCTTGATGGTACCTGTTAAAGCAGCCCTGCACGTTACCTGGCCCTAATAAATGGTGTGGGTCTGATGACGTCATTGATGATGCGATTTCAGCTGGGATATTTAAAGAAGCCATGACCACATTGCATTTGAAGGTTCATCTAGGAGTGTGCAGTCACTGCACTGGAGCTTTTGAGTGTTCCAAATACTTGGAAACATGACTGCACAGAGGCAGAGTGCTGTACCCAGGCTATCAAATGACTCGTACAATAGCAAAATACTGCAGATGCTGGAAATCCGAAATAACAACAGAAAATGCTGGAAGAACTCAGCAGGCCAGGCAACATCCATGGAGAGAAAATAGAGTCAATGTTTCAGGTGAACCCTTTGTCAAGGCTAAAGAGGCACAGGAAATGAAATAGATTAAGAGGCCAGGCTGGGAGAGAACAAAAGAGAAGAAACATTAAGAGGTATTCAAAACGAGACGAGATGGTGATCGGACTAGTGGAGACAAAAGACGGCTCTAGATTAGATGTGAAATGCGCTGGCAGAATGGGAAACAGCTGCCATGTGGGAGAGAGAAAAAAGGAAAGGGGGGGGGGAAAGGCCAAAACAAAGGTGTGGATAAAAAATATAAGTAAAAATGTAATAGGGGCCGAGGTTATGATCTGAAATTGTTGAACTCGATATTGAGTCCAGAAGGCTGTAAAGTGCCTAATCGGAAGATGAGGTGCTGTTCCTCGAGTTTACGGTGAGCTTCCGTGGAACAATGCAAGAGGCCGAGGACGGTGAGGTCCGAGTGGGAATGGGGCAGTGAATTAAATTGACAGGCGACCGGAAGCTCGGGGTCACCCTTATGGACTGAACGGAGATTGGGTGACAGGGACAGCAGTGGAGAGTCCTCACTGGAAAGCACAGGACGCTCCCAACTCTGCTCAGCTGATGCAGACGCTGAGCCTCAGGGGCCATCGGGAAAGAGGGTGATCCTGTAGGTGCAGGAAGAAGTGTTGGATCCTTTGACAGGTTTTGCGACCGCGATGTCTGCAAATGTGCAGAGAATGGAGGAGTCCATCTCCAACATGAGCACCACCGTGTCGCAGGCGATGGCGACTGTAGGCTTTTTCATGCAAAGGATGGCCACCTGCATGGAGCAGCTAATGCACCACTCACAGGAGCACAGATGATGAATAGATGGCTATTTATAGAGAATAGATGGCAGATGCTGATAGACCTCCTCTCTTGGAGGGAGGTCAATGTAGACTTGGGTCCTCATGGCCCCACTGATGTGCAGCAAGGTGCTCTCCAGCTCCTTGCTAGCAGGGAAGTGTGGGTGGCCCGTGAGAGGGATGACAGTGAGAGGGCATATGGAAGTGGGGGCTCTTCTCAAAGCGCTCACACTTCTCCCCCATTGCCATCCCCTCAGTCAGAACCCGACATGCCTCTTGGGATCGCGATGGTCGAGTCTGCCCCTGCACAGTCGCAGGAGGAGCAGACTTTTGCGGGGCCAGCACAGGCTCCAAGACCCAGAGGATGTCCGCCAAAAGTGTCTATGCATTCGCAGCAGGGAAGTGAGCAGGCTGCCTCTATTTCTGCTGAAGCCACAGGGGTAGCACCTCGTAGAAGCACGAATAAGAGAAAGATGAAACATAAGTAGATGCACGAAAATAAGCACTTGGATGTTTTAATAACTGTTTGATGTCACAGATAAAAAATATTATTTTCACCACATTTGCCAATTCTGTTTGCAACTTTGGAAGTGGCTTAGTGAGTTGGAGTGAATGGTGAGACATAACATTACCGCCAGCAATGGTGGTCAGTATGAAAGGAAAGGCTTAGTCATTGTAGGGATGCTTAATGGTGTTGCTGTAGGGTGTTGGGAGCCAGGCGCAGCATGTGGCACCCATATGGGTGTAATGTGTAAAGTTAAGTAGATCTGGCCATGATGAGGCCATTCCTGGCCTCCCGGGCAGCAATGTGCTCGGGTGCTGGTGGGATCTGGAACGCAGTTTCCTCCTGCTCCCCCTCCTCCTCATCTTCCAGCTGATGCTCCTCCTCCTCCTACTCCTCCTCTGAAAAGGCTGTGCGCTCAGTGCCTTGCTCCTCATGCAGTGCTAATTCTCGCTGCTGCGCTAGGTTGTGCAGGGCGCAGCGGACCATGATGATTCTGGAGACCCTGGCTGGCACATACTGAAGGGCTCCTCCAGATCTGTCAATGGCATCTGAAGCGCATTTTGAGCATGCCTATTGTCTGCTCTTTGACACATCTGGTGGAAATGTGGCTTTCATTATATCTCTCCTCGGCCTCGGTACTTGGCCTCCTCAAGGGTGTTATGAGCCACGCCTTCAGTCTTCAGTGGATAGCCCTTGTCTCCAAAGAGCCAGCCAGAAAGTCTGTTTGGAGGTGCGAAGAGCTGAGGGACGGTGGACTGGCGCAAGGCGAAAGAGTCATGGCAGCTGCCAGGGAATTTGATGCACACATACATGATGATCTTCCTATGGTTGGAGATGAGCTGCACATTGAAAGAGTGGAAGCCCTTGCAGTTGGCAAATACTCCTGGGTGATGATGGGGTGCCCTGATGGCCACATGTGTGCAGTCGATGACACCCTGCACCCGTGAGAAGCCAGCCAGAGTGGCAAAGCTGAGCGCCCGCTCAGTAACACTGACTTCATCAGTGGCAAAGTTGATATAATTGGCTGACTTGTCAAACAGGGCATCGGTGACCTGTGTGATGCATCTGTGGGCAGCCGACTGCGAGGTGCCGCAAATGTCTGCTGCAGATCCCTGGAAGGAGCCTGAGGTGAAAAAGTTGAGGGTGCTGATGACTTTGACAGCCACTGGGAAGGGGTGTCCACCCGCTCCTCTGGGCTGCGGGTATTGCTCCAGCAATCTGCAAATGTCTGTGACGACCTGGCGCGATAGCCTGAGCCTCCTTTGGCACTGCTGCTCAGTCATGTCCAGGAAGCTCATCCTCTGCCTGTAAACCCTGTGTTGGGGGTATGGCCTCCGACGCGGTGCAACCCTGCGCTGATGCCCTCTGTCCTGTGCAGCATCAGCTGGTTGTGGAGAAGGTTGGTGGTGGTGGTGTTGGTGGTGCTGCTGGTGCTGCTGGTGTGCCTGGTGCTGCTGGTGTTGGGGCTAATCGTGGTCCGATTCTGAGGACCAAGGTGAGACAGTATAAATGACACCCATGTTTATGTAATAAATGGCAGGTCAAGTAGAGATGAGAGAAGCAATCTGTCAGTGGTGTGATAGGTTGTACCAATGAGATGACAGTGGATTCTGACTTTGTTGAAAAGACTTGCAACCTCGAGAAAGCTAAACCTGTGCTGGCAATGCAGTCAGCAACAACATCTGCCTTAGGAAAGTGACCAAGTCTCAGGTGAGAGTATTTAGTGTGCTTTCCATACTGTGCACTAATGAGCATGATCAATGGCCACTGAACATCCGCCTCAGGTTCCCAGACGTGGTTCCCGAGCTGCGTGATTCCTGTGGTCATCCAGGGAAATTTGAAAGGTAGGGATAAAAAGATGCTTAAGGGTCTGACAAGTACCTAATAATCATCTAAATTAGTTCCGGTCGCTGCCGCACTGGCAAACATGCCTGAGGGAAAACAGCGTGGGGAGCGGGAGGACGGCGGGTTCCCGACCCGCTCCAAGTTATTTCAAATTTCCCTCCTGTTCCTATGTCAATAACGTGACAAACCTCCTCCCTCTCCACCCGCCAATCCGGAGCTTTCTTATATAATATTAAAATGAACTGAAATTATCTGCTGATGAAAACACACGGAATTCTCATCAGGCAGTTCTGTGCGCTAATTTTGCTTGTGTAAAGTGGGCATCGCAGAGAACTTTTGTTCAGCATCGACAAGATATTACGCTTTAAAGGGAGACGGGTTTTCAATTGCTGTAAATTGAAACCGTAGTTTAAGGGGAGATTTGTGGAACAGGGGATTTTCACTGCTCTATTTTTTGCCAGGTTACTTTTGCAGATTTGGGTCAACAGTTTTGACTGTGATTATTTTAGTTGCATCACTGATAACTGACAACATGGACATCCGATGGGACCATAATATCTTTGTGTTATTTGGAGGAGGAGAGGGTGGGTTCCAGGCTGATGAGATTATACTTGAGGTGCACTGCCCACACCTGCAGTTACCAATGTAACCACATCAACAGTTAGAAAGATACCTACTTTGGCATTGTTTTTTGTCTGTTTTTTTGTTTTTCATACAGACCCCAGCATCTGCAATATTTGACCCCTTGTGACCCCACCTCATTGTTCTTTGATGTAATGTTTCCCTGACTGACCTGTTTGGACACCATTCACACCTTTGACTGCTGTGATTATCTCTCTGCCGAGGTGTGATTAATGGCAGTTGGAAAGGTTACCTGTAAACATCTGACATGATTCTCTGACTATATAAGCTGTGTCTTTATGCATTTCTCCACTTCACCTGAAGAAGGAGCAGCGCTCCGAAAGCTTGTGATTTCAAATAAAGCTGTTGGACTATAACCTGGTGTGTGACTTTTTACTTTGGCATGCCTGAAGAGTCTATCTTTGCAGGCTGCACTTCACTCATGAAACAGTCCAATCCTGTACCTGGCCAGCTGCCTAACTGTACCTCAGTTACACGAACCCTCCTCAACACAGTTGCTGCAGACTTGGACACTTGTACGTGTTATTAAATAGCAACGTTATTAGTACCCAACATGGACCAGTTCCACTACACAGGAGGCAAACATTTTTCAACTGGCAAGTTACTATTGCTCCACCAGGTCAGGCCCACCCTACCAGCACCAGCCTCTGAGCCACACCAGAGGAAGTCTATTCCTTAATTCCTTACAGTGCTCCTGATAATATCAACCAACACTGAATATTAGTGCTCTCTCACCTCTTCTTTATTAGACTCTATAGTTATGGGTAAAACCTTTCAGTCACCCCATGACTGGTGGTGCTAGAGTGGAACAGCCATTTGGGGTCTGGGAAATTGGGCGAAATTTCTCTTGTTGGATCTCTGCATGTGATCTTCCACTCAGCCTTTTAGATTGGCCTGAAGTACTCTTTCATACGATGTGCCAGTCATCTTTCATTGAGCCATATTTTGCGACCCCAATGGGAGTGTACGAGGTGCGCACGCACCCGTAGGGGCCGCGCAAGTTCTGGGTTTAGGCTTCTGAAGCGCATGTGCTGAAACCCGACACTTGCGATCTGTCAAGAATCTTCTTGACAGGTTCTCCGCATCCCCGGGAGAAGAGCCTCTGCGGCTGGAGAGTTGCGCTATTTGCCAAACTTCCGCCCACTGAAAGACCGTGGAATTCTTCCACCTGATAAAAACAGGCGTATGGCCTGCGTTTACCAGCATAAGAGTTTAAAAAAATAGAAAAATAACATTTTATTACTCACTTATACATTAAAAACCCTGTCCCATTAGATAAGTTTATATTTAGCCCCATTAAAACATAATTTTTTTTCCCAAAAATTTAATTTTTGTTTACAATATTTAATTGAATGCCATTTTAATTAATTTTATATATGTAACATATTTTAAAAATTTATTTCATGTGTTCGTGTATTTTTTAAGTCATCCCCGTTCATACTTATGACAGTTCCGCACGTTCGCAACTCGCATAAGTATGAATGGGGATTCCCTTCTTTCATTGGTTGGGCCGGCCCACGTGATCCCAGGGGCGCTTGCGAACCGCCTGCGCCCCTGGGATACGTGGGCCTCTATGCATTTCTACCAGGAGAGGCCCAGGATCACAAGCCTCCGTATCTCCCGGACCACCGGGTAAATGCGTAGATTTTTTAATGATTGGAGGCATCCGCCCACGGGAAGCCTCTACATTGGGGAGGCCAAACGCAGATTGGGTGACCGTTTTGCGGAACACCTCCGTTCAGTCCGTAAGGGTAACCCCGAGCTTCCGGTTGCCTGTCAATTTAGTTCACCGCTCCATTCCCACTCTGACCTCACCGTCCGCGGCCTCTTGCATTGTTCCACGGACGCTCAGCGTGAGCTCGAGGAACAGCACCTCATCTTCCGATTAGGCACTTTACAGCCTTCCGGATTCAATATCGAGTTCAACAATTTCAGATCATAACCTCGGCCCCTATTATATTTTTATATTTTTTATCCACACTTTCGGTTTGTACCTTTTCCTTTTTTTTCTCTCTCCCACACGGCAGCTGTCTCTCACTCTGCCAGCGCATTTCACACTTCATTTCGAGCCATTGTCTGTTTCTTTACCTGTCCTATTACCATCTCGTCTCACCTTGAATATCTCTTAATGTCTCTTCTTTCATCCCCTCCCCCATTTCCCAGCCCCCAAACTGCCTTTTAATCTGTTTCATTTCCTGCCTTTTTTCTCAGTCCTGACGAAGGGTTTGACCTGAAACGTTGACTCTATTTTCTCTCCATGGATGTTGCCTGGCCTGCTGAGTTTTTCCAGCGTTTTCTGTTGTTGTTTTGCATTTTTTCAGTATTTGTTTTTGTTGGCAGTTTGTTTATTTTTGGATATTTTGCCCCAGATTCTTGCCAGCACAATTTCTCACTGAGATAAAGATCTTGCATTTATATAACAACAGTCATATCCGCCGGACAACCCAAAGCACATCACAGCTAATGGCTTGCCTTTGAGGTGTAGTCGCTATTGTTTTGAAGGCACACAGTGCAGCCAGTTTGCATGTAGCAAGGTCCTAGAAGAGCAATGATATATCCACTTGGGTGGCAAAAACAGGAAGGCAGATTATTATCTGAATGGCAATAGATTGGGAAAAGGGGAAGTGCAACGAGACCTGGGTGTCATTGTGCACCAGTCGCTGAAGGTAAGCATGCAGGTGCAGCAGGCGGTTAAGAAGGCAAATGGTATGTTGGCCTTCATAGCGAGAGGATTCGAGTACAGGAGCAAGGATGTCTTGCTGCAGTTGTACAGGGCCTTGGTGAGACCACACCTTGAGTATTGTGTGCAGTTTTGGTCGCCTTATCTGAGGAAGGATGTTCTTGCCATGGAGGGAGTGCAGCAAAGATTCACCAGACTGATACCTGGGATGGCAGGAATGACGTATGAAGAGAGATTGGGTCGATTAGGCTTATATTCGCTAGAGTTTAGAAGAATGAGAGGGGATCTCATTGAAACTTATAAAATTCTAACAGGACTAGACAGACTAGATGCAGGAAGGATGTTCCTGATGGCAGGGGAGTCCAAAACCAGGGGTCACAGTCTAAGGATAAGGGGTAAGCCATTTAGGACTGAGATGAGGTGGAATTTCTTCACCCAGAGAGTGGTGAACCTGTGGAATTCTCTACCACAGAAGGCAGTTGAGGCCAACTTATTAAATATATTCAAGGAGTTAGATATATTTCTTAAGGCTAAAGGGATCAAGGGATATGGGGAGAAAGCAGGGACAGGGTACTGAATTTGGATGATCAGCCATGATCTCATTAAATGGCAGAACAGGCTCAAGGGGCCGAATGGCCTACTCCTGCTCCTATCTTCTATGTTTCTATGTTTCTAAATGGCTAGTTAATCTGTTCTTGGAGGTGTTGATGGAGGGATAAATGCGGCCAGAACATTGGGAGAACACCCCTAATCTTCAGATACTGGCATGGGATCTTTTTCACCCATCTGAACAGGCAGATCTGGCTTCTGTTTAACATCTCATCTGAAAGATGGCAGTGTAACATCTGTAACTGAAGTGTCCGCCTAGATTATTTGACTGGTCATAGAACCATAGACTTTTCCAGAAGATGGCTCAACGGAGTTGTCTGGGACAAAACATCCAAAAATAAACAAACTGCCAACAAAAATAAATACTGGAAAATGCAGCTCTGAGGAACGCAAAGATATCGTCCATTTTTCTAGACACTCTAAGTAAAAATACCCACTTTGAATTCTCCCAACTCTCATTACCCATTTATATGGGTGAGTTGGGCGCACAGCACATTCCCAGTGACTAGATTGGGAAATTGTGCCTGCACCAATTTTATCTCATTACTATACCCTGACATATTGAAAGATGACTGTGGCACATCTTATTTATGCAAGAGCACTTCAGGCCAAATCTAAAAGGCTGAGTGGAAGATCACATGCAGAGATCCACCAAGAGAAATTTCGCCCAATTTCCCAGACCCCAAATGGCTGTTCCACTCTAGCACCACCAGTCATGTGGTGACTGAAAGGTTTTACCCATAAGTATAGAGTCCTAAAGGAGAAGAGGTGAGAGAGCACTAATATTCAGTGCTGGTTGATATTACCAGGAGCACTGTCAGGAATAGACTTCCTCTGGTGTGGCTGGTAGGGTGGGCCTGACCTGGTGGAGCAAATAGTAACTTGCCAGTTGAATTATGTTTGCCTCCTGTGTAGTGGAACTGGTCCATGTTGGATACTAATAACGTTGCTATTTAATAACACGTACAAGTGTCCAAGTCTGCAGCAAGCACTGTGTTGGGGAGAGTTCGGATAACTGAGGTACAGTTAGGCAGCTGGCCAGGTACAGGAAGTGGACTGTTGCTGATGCGATGAATGAGAGTCGCTCAGATTCAGGGAGTGGGTTACTTTTCCGGCGCGGTGCTGCTCAGGTACAGTCTGCAGACCTCGTGTGTGTGTGTTAATTCATTTGTTTCTTCAGCTGGATGTGTGCTTCATGTGGTGCAGGGATTTCTCCGTCTGGGGCTGTGTGGACAAGACAGGTCTATTGGAGGAGCCGTTCTCTCGTTTTTTGACCGAAGCCTCTTTTAAAGGTCTGGCAGTGTAAGTAGCCTTTCGGACCTGCAGCGCAGTCAGCCCGTTCGACTTGGGATATGATCAGGTAAACCTGGGCTTTGGCTTTACATGTGACAGAAATGATTCCTTTGTAAACAGCTGGTTTATTTAAATAGCGGATTTGCTTAATGAGAAGACAATGTGGTTTTTATTCCGATCAGTAAAATGTCCCTATTATTCTGAAAGCTTTTCTTTTGCTCATTGTAAAGTTGAAGTTAATTTGGTGCAGTGTGTGTCATCGGTTTTCCACTTGGGGGCTGCCATCTACTGGCTGCTCGATGGTGGCGGAAAAGCAGTGAAGCAGAATGGAATTTTGTAGCTGTCTGTATTCACTTGGGGTGAATGAGTGCGTGAGGTCCAAGCCCCGAATTCAGATCTTATAGTGATGAGAGGAAGTGAATGAGGTCATTTCGAAATATAGACATGTTCAGCACATTTGGGCTATTTTAACATGTATTCCGTACTAACATAACAAAAAACAGATTATCTGGTCATCGTCACATTGCTGTTTGTGGGAGCTTGCTGTGCGCCAATTGGCTGCCGCGTTTCCCACATTACACCAGCGACTCCACTTCAAAAATACTTCATTGGCCTTAAAGCGCTTTGAGACGTCCGGTGGTCGTGAAAGGCGCTATATCAATGCAAGTCTTTCTTTCTTTAGTTATTGATTGCAATGGTTGGCATCTGCCGATGTCACCACTTCGCCGCAGCTGTGAACCAATCTTTAAAATGTTGATGCTGCCCAACTGCAGCCTGAAGCTGACCATCACAGTCCAAATCTGCAGTTTCTCTGACGAAAGGACAATTAAACTCTGACTTACCAACAATTAAAGGTTGTGGCCTGAAAGGAACAGGCCACCTAAAATGCGACCCTGCTTTAGCAGCACAATGGCATATTCTGCATTGCATGTTCTACTGCTCCAGCCCTTATATAAAAAAAGCACATTATCTGATTTACCCTGAGCAGGAGATCCATTTTTAAATGAATCACCTATTTCTTATGAACAGTCAAGTTTGCTGAATTCTTAAAGAAGAAAGAACTTGCATTTATATAGTGCCTTTCACGTTCTTGGGGTGTCCCAAAGCACTTAACAACTAATTAAGTATTTTTGAAGTGTAGCCACTGTTGTAATGTAGGGAAATTGAGAATGAATCCCACATTTTCATGGACTTTTAAGAATAATCCATAATCATGGTTTCTCCTGGTGCAGTACCATGCAGTTCAGCATTCAGTAACAGTCCCGACTGGAATTGGCACCTTCTAGTGTTACAAATGGTTCCGAATTTTTAATAAATTCAAAGTTCCATTTAGTGTGAGAGTATTCCTGAACACATGTGAATGCTTGGTGAGATTTGGGTATTTATCAAGAATGCTCTTTGAAAATATTTTTTATTAGAATAGTTAATTTGCTTTGGAGAGTTTTACTGAGGGATGGGGAGGGATGTATTTGGAATGCTGTTTCCTTTTTAAGCACTCAGCAACTTGCTATTGGTTAAAGGGGCAAATGAAGGTATTGTGAATGTTATTGCTAGGTAACCTATTGTGGTCATATTACTAGAAGTGTCTTTGACTTTTTGCTTGCCTGAGGGTATAGTGCTAAAAATCGCAGGCTAGAGAAGTAGTTTCAATCATTTTGAGGAAATAAGGAATAGAGACTGAGAGGCAAGTAATTAATATAGTTAACAGGGAACAAAGAATGAACAGCCAGCGGTCAGACAAAACAACAGAGAATGGGAGTCATTTTTTTTACTTTAAACTTATCCACAACAAATATTGTTTTGCATTCTTGGTCAATCAGCAGTAAAATTCGGAGACAAATTTGAAAAGAAACATGATCCCTGACATAATAAAACTCACTACGTACTTGGTTTGCGCATAAAGCAAGGCTTTAATCAACTTGTTTCAGAACATGGAGGTCTAGTTGTACTTCACTAGTTCCTTGTCTTACAAAATGTCCCTGAAAAGCTGGGCCCACGCCCGAGTATTTATACTCCTTGGACGGCGCCACCAGCTGGCCATCCAGCATTATTTCATGAGTAGTTTCTTGATGATGATGAGATTTACAACAGTCCCTGCTTCCTGGGTGAACTTCATGATGGTTAGCAATTGTATTCTGAAAGGCTCCCGTGCCTGGCGTCAGGGGAATGTGCCTGCTTCTTATTTAGTGACAGATTGGGCAGCCAGGGTTTCATCCCTTGGTAGGTAAACATGTTTGTTTCAGTCAGACTAGGGCCAGAGACTGAATATAAAAGTGTTCAGTGAATGTATTCACTGAAACTTATTTCCTACAACTCGCCTATTGTCACTTTATAAGTATGGTACAATAAGAAGTCTCTGATAAGCAAAAGATTCATTTTTATTACAATCACTACACATTAAATGGCGCTTAAAGAAAACTGACAATAACCTACTCAGTGAGTTCTAAACAAAGTAGTCACTGACCTACTTCAAACACTTGCCATTTGTATTCAGCAATAAGAGGGTATAAACCATAGCAATCTAAGCTTTTAGGACTGAGTATGTAAGGTAATGTAGGAGGCTATTCAGATCTGCTCTGAATATTTTCTTACATATACTTCACCTTGTTTGAGAAACCAAATCAGCTAAAAAGATCTTGTATGAAAGTATTACAATATGATTGTGATAATGTATTGATATGTTATAACATTATTTTGCCCGTTATGTAAATTCTGTTTTACAAGTGTATTTTGTTCTGAGTAAAGAGGCTGTGAAGTTATGTTTCTTCATATCAAAAAATGTTAACTATTTTACAAAAGCCTACTAAAGCGCAGAATATTATCAGTCCACTTCAGTCAGAGAAAATTGTCTTTTATATGTCAGGGATCGGTGCATCCAAATAACTCGAGGATGATTGTTGCTTAATTATTTTGTGCAATACCATTTACTATTGCCTTGCTGTGTCCAGCAAGGTCACCTTCTCAAGCAGTTGTCATCAGTTCGTTTTGACCCCAGGAGGTTCCTTAGTTTAATCGGTTCTGAAACTTTAAGCTCTATTTCCCTTGTCCAAGGACCATGGTCCTGTTGAAATGTGCTTATAGTTTTTTTTCATATCTGTCAGGTGCTAAGCTATGTGTTGTGTTTTATGTTTTCCTACCTAAAGTCTAATGTCACCAGCAGTCTTCTATTGGATTGTTTGTTGATGGTTTGAATCATCATCGTGGTGTCTGTTCACAGGAGGATTAATTTTCCCTAAACCTCGGGGTGGAAGTGCTGAAATCGCTAGACCTACTGGCTGAGGTTCAACCTGTTTCTATACAAAGTTCTTTAGAATGGGGAGGGAGTGACACAGGGTCATCATTTTAAAATTGTCACTGTGAGTGAGGAGAGAGGTCAAGTGAAACCTCTCTGCACAGAGACTTGCTGGAGCATGGAATGCTTTGCCACGGGGAACGGTTAAGGCAGAGCCCCTTGCACGTTTTTTAAAGGGAAAATTGGATGAATATTTGAAGCAGAGAAAGATACAGGGCTCTGGGGAGAAAGAGCTGTGGGATTCGTTTTGAATTGCTCGAGCAATAAGCCAGCACAGACATCATAAGGTAAATTACTTTTTGAATGTCATAACCTACTATGGTTCTAAGTGTTGTTGACCCATTTATCTCCCAGAAGAGCAAGTGGCCAGATAAGGTGGGATTGGATGTGATAGTCAGGGAAGGAGACAGTGGTTGTAAAATGGTGCTGTATTCCTACCACTGGCAAGCTACTGTTGCAGCCAGATTTATTGGTTTCTAAGTGGTATATCAGTTATAGAGATCTGCTGTCTTCCTTTTATGTTAAAAAAACAGGAGATATGCCTGTTTTCATAATTAGTGAACCATTGGTGGCATTGTGACAGCAGATGGTTGTAAAGCTTGACCTTCTCTAATCTTTCCTCATTGTTCATTTTCTTTTCACTGATATCAGACCTCTTGGCTCCTTTCTATACCCTTGCAAATAGATGTGTGATTAAAATATATAGATTTTTATCTTTTTGAATGTTTAAATTGTATTTTTTTTCATTGCTGAAAACAGCATGGAAGGGAGACTGGCCCAGGGTCACACAGGGTATTTCTCAAGTTAAGCCATGAGCTCAGACACCAGACAGGCTGAGATGGGCTTCACAAAATGCAAATTGTTAGGAAAGCACAGACTAATGTGCCAATTGGGTTAAATGGCTGCAGATTTCACACTGTATGGCAAGCATCATATGCTGTTGTCAAAGATTAATCTTTTATAAGGGAAGTGCAGTGTTTTGTAATTAGATTCTATTCCTTTCAACTTCAAATGGGTTTGGATTGTACTTTTGTGAAGAACCTCCTTACCGAAAGGATGGGGGAAGGGAAGAGTGTCCTTGGCACCTGCTATTCAGCCAGCAGAAATGTTCTTTGTTAAAGCTGTTGGGCCAGCCAAAAAGCTGGGTCAGTTCGGAACTGCAGCATGCTTCATAGTGTAAGAATTGAGATTCTGTATTATATAGGAAATGAACGGTGTCTTTATTATTTTATGTATCGAGGATAATAGTGAAGTGTATGAGTCACTGTTTTCGACTGTATGCTGCTCGTCTACCTGTTGTATTTAAATGAATTGTCTGCTGGCTTAGAGCCTGAGTTATGCTCTGATAGAGCGTATATTCAGTTCATTTTCAGAAAGAGGAAGATCGCGTGGTGCCACATGATATACCCCAGTAGCGGCTGTACAGAAAGACTTGCATTTATATAGCACCTTTCACGACCACCGGACGTCTCAAAGAGCTTTACAACCAATGAAGTACTGTTTCTGAAGTGTAGTCACTGTTGTAATGTGGGAGATGCAGCAGCCAATTTGTGCACAGCAAGCTCCCACAAACAGCAACGTGATAATGACCAGATAATCTGTTTTTGTGATGTTGATTGAGGGATAAATATTGGCCAGGACACCGGGGATAACTCCCCTGCTCTTCTTCGAAATAGTGCCTTGGGATCTTTTACGTCCACCTGAGAGGGCAGACAGGGTCTTGGTTTAACGTCTCATCCAAAAGACAGCACCTCCGACAGTGCAGCACTCCCTCAGCACTGCACTGAGTGTCAGCCTAGCTTTATGTGCTCAAGTCCCTAGAGTGGGACTTGAACCCACAACCTTCTGACTCAGAGGCGAGGATGCTACCTACTGAGCCACAGCTGACACCTAAGGGCTGTCAGTTATGATCCCTGGGTCTCATTATTGTTTACTTTGATATTGAGCAGAAAAAGGAACACTCTAGGTTGTAGGAAGCGCGAGTCCGTTTACTGGACTGGTCAGTGACGTGGGTCCCAAGCGAATATCTAAGCATAATATCCCAAAACTGTGAAAATGTGCATCTCTATCTGGTGACATGGCGACCAAACTGAACATAGTTTCTGAGCGTGGTCTGACTGGTGCATTGGAAAGCTTCAGCATGACCTCTGTAGACTTCTCCTCTACTGTTCTAGCTATATAATCCCAGCATACTCTTAGCTTTTTAAATGAAATTATTAACGATACAATGAAAATATTGTTTAGAAAATCGCCAAGTTTACAGACGGTAAATAAAATTGGAAGCTGAGCAAATAATGATGAACAATGTAATGGCATTCAGAAGATCTTCTAAGTATTTGGGCCAATAGGTGGCAGATGCAGTTCAATGTGGGCACTTGTAAAATAATTCATATAGGGCAAGAAACCTAAAGAGGGAGTATGTGTTAAATGGAAAAGTGGGAAACTGCTGATCAGGAGAGCGAGATAGGAGTTATAGTATATATTAAATAGAACAGTGGGACAGCATGCTGATCAGTAAACTTATCTAGCGCTAATATAGTGGCCTAGAAATTCAGTAGGCTTAGCGCCCCATTTGGGGCGCTGGAGGGCCTAGCGCCGGAGTTATGGCCAGTTGGCAAATTCAGTGGGGCCCTTCCGTCGGCATTACACCGGTTGCGCTGCGCCGGCACCGATGACGTCATCGGTGTGCGCAGCGTCCCGGTTGCCGTGGTGACGGGCCCCAGCGCCGAAATTGAGTTGCGGCCGCCTCGCCCGTGGCAGCCGCAACTAAGACTTTGGCAACCGAGTCTTGCAGGAGTTAGCGCCGGCGCGTTAAGGTCGCGCGGCGGCCGGCCGCTTTCCCGCCGGCCGCCTGCCCGCACCTCCCTCCCCGGACTCCTCCACCCCCCCCCCGCGGAACAGATGCGTCTGGCCTGCAAGCCCGGCACTTGTCCGAGGTGCCGGGCTCATTTTTCTGAACATTTGAACGGCCAGCGGGCGGGTGCAGGCAGCTCCTCCTTAACTGAAGGAGGAGGCCTGCACTTCCCCAGCCTGCCGCACCGCATCGGGTGCCGCAGCGCCGGAATTGCACCGCAATGCGGCAGTCAGCGCCCATTTCGAGGCGCTGACACCCTCTCGTAGCGCCGGCAGCCGTTTGGGCGCGGCGCTACTGAATTTTTGGCGCGCGCAGGGGGACTTAGCGCCGGCGCTAAATTTCCGGCGCTAAAGCCCTGGCGAACCCACAACCGAATTTCTAGGCCAGTGTGTGTTAAATAAAAGAGCGGCAACAGTGTGCTGATCAGCAGAGAGATCTACCTTCTATGTAACCATACATTTGACTTGGATAAGCAACAACTTTGAGGAAATGAAGAGGATAAGTGTGTGTATGATAAATTATCTCAACAGCCACTGCAGCAGGGGATTGATGTGCCAAGCAGTGATCGTGGCATTTTCGTGGCCTTCAGGACAAAGCATCACCAGTGGACAGCATCTGAACTGCTGCAATAAACTTCTCTTCAACTTTCTATCTCTGGCACAGCTTTGGAATTCTCCTGGCACCTGGCCTCGATCTGTTGCTTCCACCAAAGGCCCAGAGACAATGCTGCTTTCAAGAACACCTTGGGGTAGATTTTCAACTTTCTGCCTGAGCATAAGGCTGGCATTGTTGGACCGGCTGCCCAACAGTCATTTCCATTGAAATCGGGTGGTTTCTATATAACAGGCAGACAATCTGCAATGTCAGTTTTACGCTCGTGCGGCATCTACCCGCATGTGGCATTTGTGCTGACATCAGCTTGTTGCTGGCATGTGAGGCAGATGCCTGTTCTTCCTCCACACTGCTTGTCCTCAAGTTGGAAACACTCAGCAGGCCAGGCAGCATCCGCGGAGAGAGAAACAGAGAAACTCTCTCTCTCCACGGATGCTGCCTGACCTGCTGAGTGTTTCCAGCATTTTCATTGTTATTTCAGACTTCCAACATCCGCAGTATTTTGCTATTGTCCTCAAGTTGCCTGGGGTGATGGTGAATGAACGGCAGCATTTCGCAGAACAAGAAGCTGGGTGGTGGAATGTGATCCCCAAACACCAACTGAAATCCATTGTAATAAAAAGGGAGTTTGATTTATTCAATTGCTTCAAAGCAATGGCTTTGGTCATTGGTTTTTATTCAGTGCTGTTTTTCAGTTGCTCTCATCAGCTTTTTGGAGGCAGTGTCAGCTTTTCTGAAGCGGTTAATTAGCTATTACAAATTCGGGGTCCTGCCTCCGATATTCTCTCAGGTACAGCGGTGCTAATCACTCTCAAAACGGTCTGCACATTTTACATTTAGGGGTGTTCGCATACTGACCTGGTATCTAACTATACAACTGCATAGCTTAGGGTTGTACAACAGGGATCTCCTTGTGATTTTGAACTCGAGACTTGTCTATTTTGCTAGTGTGCTTCTGTGATCTTCTCAACTGTGGACTGAGAAAACATTTAGTAAGATGAGGCCAGTTTTGAATCATTAAGCTGTTTTATTTAACAGCAAGTGAACATATATGGCAACATTCATGATCATACTCACTTAGGAAAATGGACACTGAAGGGTTTAATATGGCATGTGCATGCTCAGTTTGCACCAAGAGAGCACCGCATGCCAAGTTAGTTAGGGCGCCCTTTGAGTGGTTCAGGGCATCAGCCTGATACTCGTGTTGGGTCTATTACCTATGCAAATGGAGGCACAATTTCTAGGCCATTGTCTAAGTACTTTTTAAATTTCTTTGAACACACATTCCCCCCAAGGTTAAAATTAACTTTTTCCCAAATAACATTTTGTGGGGAAAATGGTCAAAAAATCCAAAATCATGGCATAGCTTTTCCTAATGTTACAAGTTGGCATGTATAGGTATGAAATAAATCAAGCAGTGGGACAGTGTGTTGATAGGAGCGAGATCGAAGGAATATTGTGCAAAATCTATGATTCCATCTACAAATACTTAACTGTAATGAAAATTATAAATAAGGTAGTGGGATGCAGTAGCAGTGGGTTAGAGATTGCACTCTATCCCTCTGCTGTATATAGCACCGGTCAGACCTCATCTGGAATATTGGGGCACAGTTCTGGGGGGAAAAATTCAGTATCGCCCCATTTGGGGCGCCATTATTGGCGGTGCGCAAAGTTTAGCGCCTGGCGCTAATTATCGCCTCTGACAGCAAACTTGGCTTTTATCGCCCCTGGAGGTGATTGGAGCGCTAAATCAGGCGCTACACACCTCTCTTAAGGCGCTAAGGACGAGGAGCGAGGCGCTACCTCAGAGTGCTGGCGAAGCTCATGTGATGTCAGTCAGCAATGGAACACAGACACAATGGCACCGGCCAATTCTTAAAGGGGTGGGTTGATCTTGCTTTCCATCCACATCCTGCTCATTGCAGCTTTGAATCTCGGCCTGGAGAGACTTGTACATCAATTCTGCTGGAAAGAACAATGGAGAGACCCAGGGAAAGAGCTCAGAGTGCAGCCCCCACAGTCTCTTCTAAATTGATGCAAGGAAGGTCAAATCAAAATGAACCTGCAAATTGCTGCTCAGTACCAAAACTCCTTCACACTGCGTTGAATCTCTCCAGAAGTCTCTCTCTCTCTCTCTCTCAGAATGCGTGGTGCAAAAATGTCACCAACAAAAAAAGGCAAGAAGCGGTCGCCTTTAAATAGCGCTCCCCCAGTCCCTTTCTGACTGCAGAACACACCCCTCAACCTGTCGTTGCTAGCGGCAGGTGGTAAGGCAGGGGGTGCCACTCAATATCCGGTCCGGGGCGCTACCGGGACGTTGCGCACTCAACTGACGTCACGATCTGCCGGCGCAGGAGATCGTGGTGGTAGTGTTTAGCGCCGCCGCAAAATGTCTAGTTAATTTTGCGAGAGGTGCAGATATCGCCGCGCCCGGGCGCTAGTTGCTTTGTGCCCCACTTGGCACCCTCTTAAGGTGCTAACGGGCGGCGCAACCAACTGAATTTTTCCCCCCTGGTCACTCAATGGAAGGATATTATTGGCATTGATGTGAGTACAAATATGAGTAGAGCATAAGGAAGCTGAGCTAAGTTTCTTTGGAAAAGAGAAGACTTTAAGGTGATTTAATTAAAGTTCTCAAGCTTACAATGTGATTTTGCACAGTGGATACATGGAAAGTGCTGACTGTGGTGACAGTTTGAAATATTAGGGGATGCAAGTTAAACCTGAGGATGTTGGGTTGAACTTTCACCCATGATCAACTAAAATTGTGAAATAAACAAAGGAATTGAACCAGGCAGTATTAATAATTACAAGAGGAACATTTCTGGAGAGAGAAGGGATTGAGAGCCTTGGTGAGAAGACAGCGTTGATCACAAAGGATGGGCTTGTTGGCCTAATGGCCTGTTACTAAAAATTCTTAAGTTCTAAAGTAGGGGGAACTTCATCTTGCATCTAGCCTGGCCCCAGAGCTTATGCCAACATTTGATGCCCAAAGTGTAAAAGTACCATTCCTGGTACCGACGTCCCTTGCCTTAATGATTCTCTGATTTTCTATCTGTCTCTCTCAAAAAAAATACATATTGCTG
Organism: Somniosus microcephalus; assembly: GCF_052327205.1. Taxonomy (NCBI): domain Eukaryota; kingdom Metazoa; phylum Chordata; class Chondrichthyes; order Squaliformes; family Somniosidae; genus Somniosus; species Somniosus microcephalus. The sequence goes on from NC_140988.1 coordinate 24,509,913, forward strand.
TAAGAATTTCTGTTTCGTATGAATTTAATTCAATCATTTTCTCACAAGTGCCTGGAGATGCAACCAGCGTGAGGAATGTGGTATAAATGTTAGTTGTTGCAGTAGAAGCACCTTCTCAGTATCTGGAACCAGAACAGCTCACATCCTTTGCAGGCTTCAAATTCTTTCGCCCCACCGCCAGATCTGTTTCTTTATAATTGGCTCGTCTAATTATTCTTTTAGTTTGTGAAGCAATTTCTCAGCACTTTGGACCAGGTTTAGGAGGGTCTATCAACTTCCCTAGAGTAATGTTCATGGCTGTGAGCCACATTGGAGGGCTCTTAATCCAAATGCTGCAGCTATTGTTTGGAGAATAATTACAGTATTTAGCCGCAAGGCTGGTTTCATCATTGTCTTTTTATGAGCTTTCTGAGAGCAATGTTTTGAATGTGGAGTGGGTCTGTGGTTCTTTTTGAGCAATGAGCAGATAAAAGAGCAGAAGGGTTCAGCAATGTAGATTTCAGTACTGTTTCCAATCCCTGCCTGTTCCCGGGAGGCCCAGTAAATGAGTTACAGCCTCTCCTACTTGGTAAATAGTTCCAATCCATTTAGACAGGTTGTGTGGTAAGGCCCGTGTTCCAGAAGTTAATGTGTTTGCCAAAAAAGCATGTTGGTGTACTTAACAATCTCATCCTCTACTCCAGGCAGATCATAAGGTTATTTGCTTTTTTTTTAAAGCTCTGATGTGCTCTACCTATTGCAGTTTCCTTATTGGTATCTCAATTCGTGACACTTTAGCCCAACACCTGGCGGGAGTCATGTGGGCAGGGGCCTAGGAAGACGGGAAACCTTCCGGCTCTCCTCGTTGAAACCTGAGAGATTTTAACTCTGCAAGGCCCCTGGCAGTCCCCCGCCCTGAACCTGATTGGAAACACTAGCTGGCTGACTGGCTGGCAAGAGTGGATTTTGGCCGGCAGGAGGCCGCCGCCCGATGCAACGGTTCCTGGCAGTCAGTTAAGTGGTGAGGAGAAGGGTCGAGAGGACATCATGGTCGGGGAAAGGGGAAGGCAGCCTGGGGCAGGGGAGGCCCAAGGTTTCCTTGTGGAGCTCCTCCCGGTCCAAAAGGAAACCAATTTTTTTAAATGAACTTAGCTTACTGGGTCTCTTCTGGACACACTCCTGTTTGTTGGCAGGTTGGCCAGGTGAGGAAGCTATGCTGGTTTCCCTGTGCAGGCCTGGGGTTAAAATTGCAATCAGGCCCCAATAGCATCATCGGTGCTTGATCTGCATATTTAAATCAGGACCCTGCTGCCTTCAGTTGACATCCCGTGCACCCACTTAAAAACAGCAGGTTATAATCACATCCCATAGGACAGCAGTGGGATGGGAGAGGGCAAGTTGCAGTCCCAATTTTAACTGCCCGCCTGTTTTCTGCTGGGCAGGCAGGGTTAAAATCAAGCCTTTTTTCTTTCTCCAGTTATGTTTCACTTTACTCCTTCATTTTAAATGAACTCAGTATTATCTAGCTCCATGCACTAGGCGCCCAGTGATTGGAGCTGCACTCAGAACAATGATAGAAGCACAAGAGTATTTTTGGTCACGGGCCATATCCCAAACGGGCTTTCTCGAGGGCCACGATCAGAAACCCAGGATATTATGGGCCCTTGGATATTCACAAACTATTGATAAACGACTTGGCAGAGAGTACTGGTTATAAATTTATGTGGTCAGCGATGAATCTGGGAGAAACAAATGGCATCCTAAACGGCTGGACTCATTAAGCAGGTGGCCTAAAGAATAACAGATGGATTTTTAGAGATAAATGATGGTAATGGACATTGAAACAGGAAATGGCAAACAGGTGTACACGATAAAAGGGTCATGTTCTGAGAGGAAGAGAAGGAAAAGTATTTGGGTGCAATTTATGATCAGCACTGAAAGTTACCAGTCAATGTGAAGCCATCAGAACTAATCAGAGGCTTGGCTTCATCTTCAGAGTCTTACATTTATACAGGTCATCGGTGAGGCCACAATTAGAATAATTTGGGGACCCTTCCTTTTAAAATTACACTGCTACAGAGAAGGGGTCCAGAGAAAAATGGCAGTGCTATCTCTGGAATGTGATGAAGAGAGACAGGCAGAGCTGAACTTGTTTTCATTTGAAATAGAGATTATGATCCAGATCTTCAAATGCTGAGAAGCAGTGATGTTATCCTGTAGATGTGAGGAGGCCATCTGACTTAGACTGTGAGTACAGAATTAGGTGGCCCAGATTTTTTTTTTTATTCATTGATGGGATGTGGGCATCGCTGGCTGGCTAGGCCTGCATTTAGTGCCCATCCCTAATTGCCCTTGAGAAGATGGTGGTGAGCCGCCTTCTTGAACCGCTGCAGTCCATATGGTGTAGGTACACCCACAATACTGTTAGGAAGGGAGTTCCAGGATTTTGGCCCAGCGACAGTGAAGGAACAGTGATACAGGTCCAAGTCAGGATAGTGTGTGGCTTGGAGGGGAACTTGTAGGTGGTGATGTTCCCATGCGTCTGCTGCCCTTGTCCTTCTAAGTGGTAGAGGTCGCAGGTTTGGAAGGTGCTTTGGCGAGTTGCTGCAGTGCATCTTGTAGATGGTACACACTGTAGCCACAGTGATCTGTCCGGTTTTATTCTTATTGTTTTTCGTAGCGGTTATTTACAACTGAGTGGCTTGCTAGGCCATTAAGAGTCAACCACATTGCTGTGGGTCTGGAGTCACATGTAGGCCAGACCAGGTAAGGACAGCAGATTTCCTTCCCTAAAGGACTTTAGTGAACCAGATGGGTTTTTGCAACAATCGAATCATGGTCGCCATTACTAAGACTAACATTTAATTCCAGAATTAAATTGAATTGAATTTAAATTCCACCAGCTGCCGTGGTGGGATTTGAACCCATATCCTCAGAGCATTTGACTGAGCCTCTGGCTTACTAGTCTAGTGACATAACCACTACGCCACCACCTCCCCTTTAACTATTACACTATCACCTTCCTGCCTCATTGGTTTAGCTTTCATCTTTTACTACCTGATCTAAATGACAAACTAATATTCCAATAGCAAAACCATACCGATAACATGAGTAGTTTTATAACCGTAATGAAACTTTGCAATTTCACTAAAAATGAAACACTTAGACCTGGAATTTCCTTGGAGCTGCTTCTGCTCCACTACCATAACTTTGGAGATGCAGAGGTGCAGTGGAAACACCTTTTACATGTGTAAGCGGGGCTTCCATCGCATTTTCGGCAAAGTTACGGCAGCGGGAGCAGTGCTGAGGAAAGTACCGGCCTGAGAGTCTCCTTGTCTTGTTATGCCTGCCACTGTATCAAACATCGTGTCCATTGGAGGGTAAACAAGAGTTACAGTATTCTGCAACAGTTACTGAAGCTGAAAAATATACCGTTTTTATTCAAAAGGTCAGAAACATACGCTTTTCTTGACAAAAGCAGCCTGTCCCTTTAAGACAACAAGCAATGTAAATGGCAGGTCTGGAAACTCTAGCTCCGTTTTTTTTTTGGAGGGGGTGGGGGAGCAGATTGTTCCTGAACTGCACCTGGTGCTAGAACAGGAAATCTGATTACAGAGCTGCCTGACATTCATTTTCTCACCATTTACACTGTGCCTGAATAAGGCACAACAGTCAGATGCGATCACCTGAAAAGCCATAAAGGAAGTTCAGCGGCAGCTGCCTCGGTCACTGTAATAAAATGCTGGAAACACTCAGCGGCATCCGTGGAGAGAGAAACAGGGTTAACATTTCAGGTCTGTGACCCTTTGTCGGAACTGGAAAAAGTTAGAGATGTAACAGGTTTTAAGCAAGTGCAGGGGCAGGGAAAGGGGGGAGGGTGGGAAAGAACAAAAGGGACGGTCTGTGATAGGGTGGAAGGTAGGAGGGATTAAATGTTGCAAATGGGGAATGACAGAATTTCCCTGCCTCTGCACCTGCTTAAAACCTGTTACATCTCTAACTTTTACCAGTTCTGACGAAGGATCATCGACCCGAAACGTTAACTCTCTCTCTCCACGGATGCTGCCTGACCTGCCGAGTGATTCCAGCATTTTCTGTTGTTATTTCAAATTTCCAACATCCGCAGTATTTTGCTATTGCCTCAGTTACTGTGTTCGTTGCAGAGGTTCTCCCCTCCATCTGTGAGATGGCAGAAGATGAGCAATGACCACATGCTGCCTTGGCAGCTGATGAAGATACTTGCCTGCCTCAATTGGTTCACTGGCAAAGGGCATGAACCCTCCACCCACCTTTCCGTACAATAGCTCCATCCCACAATCAATAGAAAGAGAATCTTCACAGTCAAATCTGCACTCTCCTGCCATTCAAAAACCTTCCGTGTACACTCCTGTACTTGTTTTTCCTATTCATCTGCAGTAAATTCAAACACAAATACAATAGTGATCGAATTCCAACAGTGATTTATGAAAATACAATGATTATGTGACTGTCTACTCTTTATTGCCATGGTGCTTCTCCACGGTGTTGTTCTGGGTGTGTGGCTACCTATTCTAATGCTCCTTCTAAGTGAACTCCCACTGATAAAAGACTAAGCCACGACTCCGAGCATAAGAGTGCTGGGAACAAGGTAGCCCTCGATCTCGTTGAGCACAGACTCCGGATGGCCTCACCACAGATGCAATGATAGCCTTGGCTAACCTGCCTTCTAGCTCTTGAACAGTCAGGAGATCGTGGACGGAGGAGCAATCTGGAAGTGCTGCTATCCTGAGAGAGAACCTCACTATCCATAGTCAGTTCCATCCTGATCCAGCCTGCATGTCACTGTGCCCTCTGACCTACTGGTGCATAGATCTGATCGCTTCAATGACATCATGGAAGCCCGAGCCCATCTCACGCCTCACCTGGGCAAGTTCATTGCTAACCATACCTAGAGATGTAGCAATAGTGCAACCCAAGGTTTTCATGGTAGCTCTTTGAGTTGTCATCACAGCCTCTCTTGCAGAGGATGGTCCTGAGAGCACTGGGGACGGAGGTCTTGGGGTCTGGGAGCATTGGGAAAGTTCTGGTTATGGGGCACTGGGAATACAGTTTAGTGCTTATGAGCAGGTCTTGAAATCCAGCAGGAATGGGAGGAGATTGTTGCTGACTTGTTGAAATATTAAATCAATGCCAAAACATCTGGTTTGTTGTAATCTTGCAACATCACCCATTTACTCCACAGTTTTGTCCTTATTTTACTAAAAAGGAACACTTGCACTTGAGATTTTTTGGCAGGGTGCAGATATTTTGAAGGAACTAACTTTCAACCATCACTTGGAAAAAAAGGGTTGAGATTCCTAATGTTTATGGTTTGGCAGGATTTGTTTGAAAGACTTTAGATGTGAGAGTACCTGAATTTGATGTTTTGTGCAGGCATGCATGCACCCACACATAACTGAAAACTACTTTACCTCAGAGTAAACCAAAGAATGGTATTTTCTAGGAAAACAATTGAGGATTTATTTCACCTGTCATGTTCCTAAGCTGTTACTTTGATCAAGGGGAAACTGTAATGTTTTGGTCTTTATCCGTATTGCTTAAACTGGATTTTGGTTATTTATAGTATTTCTGTAACGTTAAGACTTTAGGGGGGAAAATTCGGTTGCTTTGCGCCTCCCAACTAGCGCCCGGGCGCGGCGCTGCCAATGCCTCCCGCGAAATTCAGCGGGGGTTAGCGGCGGCGGTAGCCGTTGGCACCCTGTGGCACTGCGCCACCGGCGATGACGTCATCGCCGTGCGCAGTGCCCCGCTCGCACCCCGGCCATGATCTTCGGTAGTGTCCCGACTTACACTATGTCCGACGGGGTCAGGGGGGGCCTCCCTGCGGCCGGGACGGCACTAATTAAAGGCGAGGTGCCGGGCGGCCATTTTTGTTGCCTCCTGACCCGTGCCCCCGTGGAGTGCCGGCTGCGCTCCGTGAGCCCGGCACTTCTCTTGAGGAAGGCCTGCTGTGGCACGTTGCGCCATGATATTCCCTCGTAGCTTTCAGTAGCGCACCACTTCCCTCTTGGGGCGCTACCACTCAATTTCTGCTGTGGGGGTGCTAATTTTTTCAGGGCACTAAGCCCCAGCAAAGTTAGCGCCCCAAAGGGGGCACGATTCAATTTTTCCCCCAAAGACATTTGTCTCAATAACAGACAAGAATGGGAGCAAGAGTGTGTTTTGGAATATTAAACAAAGGAAAATGGGACAGGGCAGGCCACTTGTGATTAAGTCTACTGCTTCTCTGGAGATATTAAACACCAACACGAACTAGTTGGACCAAACCGCCTGTTTCAGCGATGTAATTCCATGTAAAAGGAAGAATTGTTCTGTACATTCTCAAGTATATCATACCATTATAATGAAGTGGTTACTGGATGACACCAAATTGCAAGACATTGGCTCATCTCATTCGATAGTCTGGCTGGAGGAGACATTTGGAAGCAATAGTTTCTCGCATGAGAAAGGAGGTGCTTCAATCAGGGTGGTGACTTTGACAGTTTGGTGCGCCAAACGCCTGACCTCACAGTCTTAAGGAGCTGGTTCATTCTCGATAAAAGATTCTCTCTCCCTATAACAGATTCTCTCTCTGTGCAGGATTCTCCCTCTCAATACAGGGTTCTCTCTTGATATAAGACTCTCTTTTTCTCTCTCGATACAGGATTCTCTCTCTCGATACAAGACTCCTTTTTCTCTCTCGTGATACAAGACTCTCTCCTATTTCTCTCTCTCTCCCGATACAAGACTCTCTGGGGGAAAAATTCAGTTGTTTGCGCCTCCTGTTAGCGCCCGGGCATGGCGATGTTTGCGCCGCTCGCGAAATTAACTAGACATTTTGCGGCGGCACTAAACACTACCGCCATGATCTCCTGTGCCGGCAGATTGTGACATCAGTCGAGTGCGCAATGCCCCGTTAGCGCCCCGGACCGGATATTGAGTGGCGCCCCCGCCTTACCGCCTGCTGCTGGCAATGACAGGTTGAGGGGAGTGTAATGTTGTCAGAAAGGGACTAGGGGAGCGCTATTTAAAGGCGACCGCTTCCTGCCTTTTTTTGTCGGTGACATTTTTGCACCATGCAGTCAGAGAGAGAGAGAGAGACTTCTGGAGAGATTCAACGCTGTGTGAAGTAGTTTTGGGTACTGATTAGCACTTTGCAGGTTTATTTTGATTTGCCCTTCCTTGCTTCGCCAGCACTCTGAGGTAGCGCCTCGCTCCTCGGCCTTTGCGCCTTAAGACAGATGTGAAGCGCTTGATTTAGCGCTCCAATCACCTCCAGGGGCGATAAAAGCCAAGTTTGCTGTCAGAGGCGATAATTAGCACCAGGCGCTAAACTTTGTGCACGGCCGATAATGGCGCCCCAAGCGGGGCGAGACTGAATTTTCCCCCCTCTCTTTCTCTCGTTACAGGATTTCTCTTTCTCTCGGAACTGGATTTTCTCTCTCTCTCGATACACGATTGTCTCTCTCGATGTAGGATTCTCTCTCTCTCTCGATACATGATTGTCTCTCTCGATGTAGGATTCTCTCTCTCTCTCTCGATACACGATTGTCTCTCTCGATGTAGGATTCTCTCTCTCTCTCTCTGTCTCTCTCGATGTAGGATTCTCTCTCTCTCTCTCTGTCTCTCTCGATGTAGGATTCTCTCTCTCTCTCTCTCTCTCTCTGTCTCTCTCGATGTAGGATTCTCTCTCTCTGTCTCTCTCGATGTAGGATTCTCTCTCTCTCTCGATACATGATTGTCTCTCTCGATGCAGGATTCTCTCTCTCTCGATACATGATTGTCTCTCTCGATGTAGGATTCTCTCTCTCTCTCGATACATGATTGTCTCTCTCGATGTAGGATTCTCTCTCTCTCTCTCGATACATGATTGTCTCTCTCGATGTAGGATTCTCTCTCTCTTGATACACGATTGTCTCTCTCGATGTAGGATTCTCTCTCTCTCTCTCTGTCTCTCTCGATGTAGGATTCTCTCTCTCTCTCTCTCTCTGTCTCTCTCGATGTAGGATTCTCTCTCTCTCTCTCTCTCTCTCTGTCTCTCTCGATGCAGGATTCTCTCTCTCTCTCGATACATGATTGTCTCTCTCGATGCAGGATTCTATCTCTCTCTCGCTCTGTCTCTCTCGATGTAGGGTTCTCTCTCTCTTGATACACGATTGTCTCTCTCGATGTAGGATTCTCTCTCTCTCTCTCTCTCTCGATACACGATTGTCACTCTCGATGTAGGATTCTCTCTCTCTCTCTCGATAAACAATTGTCTCTCTCGATGCAGGATTCTATCTCTCTCCCTCAATACATGATTGTCTCTCTCAATGCAGGATTCTCTCTCTCTCTTGCTCGATACAACCAGTCTGAGCTTCCATAGAGGCAGTGTGAGTAGAGGCTCCATCATGGTGGGCGCCACTGTCACGTTCATGGAGCTGACCAATCACTTTATGTTGGACAGAATGGTGTGTCCGTACTCTGCGAAAAGCATTTCCTGGTGTATTACCGTCAGCCTTCTTCGGTAGGCTGGGCCCTCAAAGTCAGCATCTGCGTTCTCTGAAGGATCTCGCGCTCCGGTGAGCTGGTGCCTGTGGCATCTTCTCCCCTGCCCTAGCTCCTGCACATTTGTAGCAGGTGATTCAACATGTGAAGACCCTTCCACTAGCCTAGCCTCTAAAGTACACATGGTGCCAGTCTCTGAGCTGGTGCTTGCTAGGGTCAGACCATAGAAACATAGAAACATAGAAGATAGGAGCAGGAGTAGGCCATTCTGCCCCTCGAGCCTGCTCCGCCATTCAATGCGATCATGGCTGATCATCCAAATTCAGTACCCGGTCCCTGCTTTCTCCCCATACCCCTTGATCCCTTTAGCCTTAAGAAATATATCTAACTCCTTTTTGAATATATTTAATGAACTGGCACCCACCGCCTTCTGTGGTAGAGAGTTCCACAGGTTCACCACTCTCTGGGTGAAGAAATTCCTCCTCATTTCTGTCCTAAATGGCCTACCCTTTATCCTTAGACTGTGTTCCCTGGTTCTGAACTCCCCGACCATCGGGAACATCCTTCCTGCATCTAGTCTGTCCAGTCCTGTTAGAATTTTATAAGTTTCGATGAGATCCCCTCTCATTCTTCTAAACTCCAGTGAGTATAAGCCCAATCGACCCAATCTCTCCTCATACGTCATTCCTGCCATCCCAGGTATCAGCCTGGTGAATCTTCGCTGAACTCCTTCCATGGCAAGAACATCCTTCCTCAGATAAGGCGACCAAAACTGCACACAATAGTCAAGATGTGGTCTCACCAAGGCCCTGTACAACTGCAGCAAGACATCCTTGTTCCTGTACTCGAACCCTCTCGCTACGAAGGCCAACATACCATTTGCCTTCTTAACTGCCTGCTGCACCTGCATGCTTACCTTCAGCGACTGGTCCACAAGGTCACCCAGGTCTCATTGCACTTCCCCTTCTCCTAATCAATTGCCATTTAGATAATAATCTGCCTTCCTATTTTTGCCACCAAAGTGGATAACCTCACATTTATCCACATTATATTGCTTCTGCCATGTTTCTGCCCAATCACCCAACATGTCCAAATCATCCTGGAGTTTCTCGACATCCTCCTCACAGCACACACGCCCACCCAGCTTTGTGTCGTCTGCAAATTTGGAGATATTACATCTAGTTCCCTTGTCTAGATCATTAATATATATTGTGAATAGCTGGGGTCCAAGGACTGATCCCTGCGGTACCCCACTAGTCACTGTCTGCCACTCGGAAAAAGACCCGTTTATTCCAACTCTTTGCTTTCTGTCTGCCAACCAGTTCTCTATCCAAGTCAATACCTTGCCCCCAATCCCATGTGCCTTAACTTTACACGCTAATCTCTTATGCGGGACCTTATCGAAAGCCTTCTGAAAGTCCAAATACACCACATCCACTGGTTCTCCCTTACCTATTTTACCAGTTACATCCTCAAAAAATTCCAGTAGATTATTCAAGCACGATTTACCTTTTGTGAATCCATGTTGACTTTGTCCGATCCTGTCACTGTTTTCCAAGTGCTCTGCTATTACATCTTTTAAAGTGGACTCTAGCATTTTCCCCACTACCGTTGCCAGGCTTGCCAGTCTGTAATTCCCCATTTTCTCTCTACCACCTTTTTTGAATAGTGGGGTAACATTAGCTACTCTCCAATCCATGGGTACTGTTCCAGATTCCATTGAATGTTGGAAGATGATCAGCAATGCATCTACTATTTCTAGGGCCACTTCCTTAAGTACCCTAGGATGTAGATTATCAGGCCCTGGGGATTTATCGGCCTTCAATCCCATCATTTTCCCTAACACCATTTCCCTACAAATACTGATTTCTTTCAATTCCTCCCTTTCATCAGATCCAATGTTCCCTGGCATCTCTGGGAGGTTATTTGTGTCCTCCTTTGTGAAGACAGAACCAAAATATGTATTTAGTTGGTCCGCCATTTCTTTGTTCCCCATTATAAATTCCCCTGATTCTGACTGCAAGGGACTTACGCTTGGCTTCACCAATCTTTTTCTCTTCACATATCTATAAAAGCTTTTACAGTCAGTTTTTATGTTCCCTGCTAGCTTACTCTCATATTCTATTTCCCCCTTCTTAATTAATCCCTTTGTCCTCCTTTGTTGAATCCTAAACTGCTCCCAATCCTCAGGATTGTTGCTTTTTCTGGCCAATTTATATGTCCTCTCCTTGGATCTTATGCTATCCCTAATTTCCCTTGTTAGCCACGGTTGAGTCACCTTTTTTGTTTTATTTTTATGCCAAACAGGGATGAACAAATTCTGTAGTTCATCCATGCGGTCTTTGAATGTTGCCATTGCCTATCCACCGTCAACCCTTTGAGTGACATTCCCCAATCAATCCTACCCAACTCGCGCTTCAGACCACCGTAGTTTCCTTTATTTAAATTTAGGACCCTAGTCTCTGAGTCAACTACTTCACTCTCCATCTTAATGAAGAATTCGATCATATTGTGATCACTCTGACCCAAGGGGCCTCGTACAACAAGATTGCTAATTAATCCTTTCTCATTACATAATACCCAGTCTAAGATGGCCTGATCTCTGGTTGGTTCCTCGACATATTGGTCCAGGAAACCATCCCGTAAACACTCCAGGAATTCCTCCTCCACAGTATTGTTACTAATTTGGTTAGCCCAATCTATATGTAGATTAAAGTCTACCAAGTGATGCTGCATCTTCAGGAAGGCTGACCTCCTCTTCTTGAAGTGGCAGAGGGGCCATGACATTTCCAGCACCTGAAATGAAAGAACGGGGCAAGGGTTAGCTTTTAGTGTGAAGGGAGAGCAGAGGGAGATGAGTGACTGCTGAAAGCAGCTGCAGTTTGTCATGCAGTGGCTCGGCCTCCTCCGGTTGCTGGCTCTTGCATCATGTTGTGCTTGTCCTCCTCTAGCAAGAAACAAGGGAGTGCATTAGTGACAGCCTTGTTGGCTGTTTTGAGAATGCGCCTATCATGAATAATTCATTCGTTGTGTGGAAGATGTGAAATGTGTGGAAATAAGGGTTGCAATAGGGGTGAGAGTAGGTAGAGCAGAGTGTGTGAGTAGGAGGAGAAGGAGGTGGCATGAAGTGTGGTTCAGTGATTGTAGGAGAGTAAAGGAAAGTGGGGCAGGAATGTTTCAAGTAGTGTGACCAGGGAGTAATTGAGGTGAGAAGTAAAATTCTGACCTTGACAACGCTGGTGAATGCTCCTGACATTGATCTCCTCTGCGACCTCTTCCCACTGGTGGTGGAGGTGTTGCCTGGTTGGATTTTTTTTCCCTACCTGGGGGAACAGAATCACCCTCCTCCTGTCCAGTGCCTGGACCCGAGCTTGCAACGCTGCATCGGAGAACCTGGGTGCCCTCCCTCTATCACTTGCTGCCATTTCTCCACTTGCGAACTTTCCCTGCTGTTTGCAGCCAGAGTGCACCTCCCCTTTTTAAGAGGTGCTGGTTGCCTTTTAGTGGCATCCGTGAAGCCCAATTTCCTGCCCCGCCCCCAATCAGGCATGCAGCCAGTAAGCAGCATGATAACGAGCTGCCTGCATGAATTTCACATTGTTCTTGTGCCCACGCGAACAGACACATGCAGTGTGCGCCCCGTGCAGCCACCTCCAGGCGCAATCTAATTTCTAGGCCACACTTTCCTCCCCTGTGACACTCTTGGGCCCTCACACACAAATACTCTCGGACTCACTCCTTAGCCAGGTTACCCTCTCTCACATACATTCACACACATGATAAAATACACTTGTTCTTTAATTGGTTAATTATAGTCCATCCTTACTCTAACAATCGCGGTGTTGAAGTTAAAGGTTTTAGCTGACAAATGCAGTCAACGCTCCGTCAGTAAAAGGAGCAGCGGAAAGCTCAATAAGATCCATTTTGTAAATATGAAGCCATTGCATCAGCTGTGAATACCATTGATGTGACCGTATTATATACTCTTTAGACACTGCTTAGGCTAGGTAATGTTCTAATATATATCAAAAAGTTGGCAATGTTGCTGCCTGAGTTTGAAGCGTTCTTTCTTTTCTTGCTCTGCAGTTGTGCATTCTAGCACTGATTGTAAAGTGTCAGCCATGGCTCAGTGGGCAGCACTCTCTAGGTGGGAGGGGCTAGGAGTGAGCCAGGTGTTACTGGTTGCCTAATTGCAGCTGGGTGTTGGAGGGAGTTTTGTAAAAAGCTGGTGGTGGGTTTTGGGGTGTTATTTTCAGGTTTTAGGGCCTTTTGGCCCACAAAAACCAGCCAGATGGCTGCTGAGGGGTCCGGAGTGCCGGGCCCCTCAGAGGACAATATTCCCGAGAGGAATTTAATTAGGGAAGAAACTGTGGTGGGAAGGGGGGAAAAAAGGCCCAAAGATTTGGGCCGGGACCTCGGGAGGTTTGGTAAAGAAAATACGGTGGTGGTGCAGTGTGAAGATAAGAAGATTCGAGCCTGGGATATAATCCAGATGGTTCATGAGGACTGTGGCGAGGGAAGCTGCTTTGCCTGCCAACCAAAGCTGAATGTGGGATTTGAGGTGATGGTCAGTGGCCGTGAGGAGATGGAAAAACTGCTACTCAGTCTGAAAGTTGGTGAGAAATTCTTGGAGGTGACTGCTATATTCAGAGGAGGTGGTGGTTTCATTTTTGAACTTGCCAGTGTACATTGAGGACGAAGTGCTGAGCAAAAAGTTGGAGTCGTGGGACATTAAACTCTGTTCTGAAATAAAGAGGAGGTACTATCCGGGAACACGGGTAGCAGACGAAACCCGGTATGTAAAGGTGTGGTTCCCAGAGGAGGTGAGGTCTTTGTCGTACAGTATGAAGTTCGAGACACTGGAAGGAGTGCAGTACTTTCGTGTGCTGCACGATAACCAAGTAAAGGTGTGCTACTATTGTCTGGGACATGACCATCTCGTAAGAAACTGTCCAGATTTGTATTACATAGATACATAGAAGATAGGAGCAGGAGTAGGCCATTCGGCCCTTCGTGCCTGCTCCGCCATTCGATGAGATCATGGCTGATCCTTTAATTCAGTATCCCGTCCCCGCCTTCTCTCCGTAACCCTTAACCCCTTTTGCCCGTAGAAATATATCTAATTCCCTCTTAAATATATTTAATGAGCTGGCGTACACTGCCCTCTGTGGCAATGAGTTCCACAGGTTCACCACTCTCTGAGTGAAGAAATTCCCCCTCATCTCTGTCCTAAATGGTTTAGCCCTTATCCTTAAATTATGTCCTCTAGTTCTGTTCTCACCCGCCAAGGGAAACATTCCTTCTGCATCCAGTCTGTCTAGACCTGTCAGAATTTTATACACTTCTATGAGGTCCCCTCTCAATCTTCTAAACTCCAGTGTGTACATCCCTAAACTACATAGTCTCTCCTCATAGGTCATTCCCGCCATTCCTGGTATCAGCCTGGTGAATCGCCGCTGCACCCCCTCCATGGCAAGAACATCCTTCCTCAGATGAGGCGACCAAAACTGTACACAGTACTCGAGGTGTGGTCTCACCAGTGCCCTGTACAGCTGCAGCAAGGTATCCCTGTTCCTGTATTCTAACCCTTTTGCTATGAAGGCCAGCATACCGTTTGCCTTCTTGACCGCCTGTTGCACCTGCATGCTCGCCTTCAGTGACTGGTGTACAAGAACACCCAGGTCTCTCTGTACTTCCCCCTCTCCCAATCTATTGCCATTTAAATAATAATTTGCCCTCCCGTTCCTGCACCCAAGGTGGATAACTTCGCACTTGTCCACATTATAGTGCATCTGCCATTTATCCGCCCAATCGCCCAGTCTGTCCAAATCGCTCTGGAGCTTCCTGGTCTCTTCCTCTGAGCCCACCCCCCCTCCTAGTTTAGTGTCGTCTGCAAATTTGGAAATGCTGCATCCGACTCCCTGATCCAGGTCATTAATGTAAATTGTGAACAGCTGGGGGCCCAGGACAGATCCCTGTGGTACCCCACTTGTTACTGCCTGCCATTCAGAAAATGAGCCGTTTATTCCAACTCTCTGTTTTCTATCTGACAGCCAGTTCCCTATCAACGCCAAAACTTTCCCCTTTATCCCATGAGCCTCAATTTTCCATGCTAATCTTTTATGTGGGACCTTATCGAAGGCCTTTTGGAAGTCCAGGTACACCACATCTACTGGCTCTCCCCCATCTATTCTACCAGTTACTCCCTCAAAAAATTCCAATAGATTAGTCAAGCACGATTTACCCTTTGTAAATCCATGTTGACTCTGTCCTATCCTGTCCCCATTTGCTAAGTGCTCCGCTATTTCATCCTTAATGATGGACTCCAGCATTTTGCCCACAACTGATGTAAGGCTTACAGGTCTGTAATTACCTGCTTTTTCCCTACCCCCCTTTTTGAATAGTGGGGTAACGTTAGCTACCCTCCAATCCATCGGCACTGTTCCCGAGTCTAATGAATTCTGAAAAATCATCCTTAGTGCATCCGCTATCTCTAGGGCCACCTCCTTCAGTACCCTAGGATGCATGTTATCAGGCCCTGGGGATTTGTCCACCTTCAATCCCTTTAGCTTCCTTAACACCATATCCTTAGAGATATTGATTTGCGTCAGTTCCTCCTTTGCCAATGTCCCTATTTTTCCCGATATCCCAGGGAGGTTTTTTGTGTCTTCCTTCGTAAAGACTGACCCAAAGTATGCATTTAGTTGATCTGCCATTTCCTTATTTCCCATTATATATTCCCCCGTATCTGACTGCAATGGACCAACTTTGGTTTTCACCAGTCTTTTCCTTTTGATATATTTATAAAAGCTTTTGGAGTTAGTTTTTATATTTTCCGCCAGCTTGTTTTCGTAAGCTATTTTGCCCCTCTTGATCATGCCCTTTGCCCTCCTTTGCTCTATCTTATTGTTACAATTGCGGTGAGTTGGGACATATCGTTCGGAGCTGCAAGGCAGAGAGCTGTGGGGTGTGTCACAAAGGCCCCACCCGCTGTGAGAGTGTGGCAGAAGAGAGCGATATGAGTGATGAAGAGATGGGAGAAGGAGAAGGAGATGAGAGTGGAATGGCCGGAGGAGCGGTGCAGTCGGAGGACACAACCGGTAAAATGAAGGAGAAAGGAGCACAAGAAGAGGCAGGGGATGGCGGAGCGGAGGACGGGATGGAGATGGCGGAAAACACGCCGAGTGCTGTGGAGGGTAACAAAGACAGCAACGGGCAGTGAGGGTCGAGTGCAGACTCGAGCCTTAGTGCGGTTCGGCGCCCCCTGGGGGGTCTGGTGGCTGCGGGGGGAGAGGAGGCGGGAGCGGGGTGTGTGGTGGATGTGGGTGCTCCAGGGAGAGGCGGGGAGTCGGATATCTTGGTGAGCGGGAGGGGGCAGGACGGGGAGAGGGAGCAAGAGGCAGGAGCCTTAAAGGGACAGCAGGATGGGATCGGCGCGATAGAGACGTCAGAAGGGAACAATTTAGGTGCGCCATTGTCCCATGGAGAGAGGGAACAGGGTGCAAGGGTCAGAGGTGGAGATGTGGTCGAAGGGAGCGGCACAGTGGGAGAAACTGCGATAACAGGAAGACTCTCTGTGGGAGATGAAGTATCTGATGGGGAGCAGGATTATGTATTGGACGGGGAGCAGGCACAGGGGGTTGCAGAAGAGCTTGAGTGTGAGGAATTAGAGGGGGACAGAGACATGGAAGTCGGGGGTGGGGTGGCATCATGTGGAAAGGAAAAGGTTAGTGAGGGGCAGAAGGAGGGAGAAAGGGCAGCTCCTGGGCCCAAACTTAATGCAAGGAAGAGGCTGAAACAGCAGGGAAAGTTTAAACAGGAGGGGAAAAAGAGTCGGAGGCTGCAGGAAAAAGCAACAGCTGCCCGAGAAGTTGGGAAGGAGCATGTGAGGAGGGAAGGGCCAGAGGTTAAATGATGGGGAGATTATCAGGCATACTTCCCTTCTTCGGAGCCATGATTACATTGGTCTCGATTAATGTGAACGGACTGAGGGGTGAGAAGAAATTGCAGCAGTTGTTGCAGGGTTTTAAAGGTACGGGCTTGTTGTGTCTGCAAGAAACCTTTTGGGATGAGGATATCCTAGAAAGAGTTCAGAAGGTTTGGAAGGGAGAGGTGTTTGCGAGTTGTGCAAACAATAACCGTAGAGAGGTGGCTGTTTTGGTGAGTCCGTCCATAAAAGAGAACGTTGCCTTGATGGACAAGGATGCTGAGGGGAGATTTTTACGGCTAAGGGTAAAAATGGAGGGTTTTAATTGCGATCTTTTTAATATCTATGCACCGAACGACCATTGCAAGCCTCGCGAGTTTTTTCGGGGGTTATTCACTGAAGCGGCAGAGGTGGAAAATCCTTGTATAGTGGGGGATTTTAATGTATTTTTATCTCGGATGGACATTTCAGCCCAGATGACCTTTAAGGATGACAACTTCAGAGGGATGATTGTAAAAATGATGGCAAATTTAAATTTGAGAGATTTATGGAGGGACCAGAACCCCATAAAAAGGGAGTTCTCCAGATCAGGTTGGGTGGGTGATGTTTTAAAACAGAGCCGAATAGATTTTGTGCTAATGCGGGAAGGGTTAAGTTCTGAGGTGATGGAGATTTATTATAAAAAAGTATTTTTTAGTGATCACTCGGCTTTGGTTCTTAGAATTAGGAACAGCAGAGTTAAGATCGGTTCAGGGGTGTGGATTTTAAACAATCAATACCTGAAAGAAATTGCTTATAAAGAAGGGATTATAAATATAATAAAGGATGCTCAGAGGGCACCTTTGTTCTTGAAAGAAAGAAGAGTTTGGTGGGATAATTTCAAATATGAGGTAAAAGTTTTTTCGGTACGTTATGGGAAAAAGAGGGCGGCAGCTAACCAGCGTCGAGAAGAGAATATAAATAAAAGGTTTATGGATGTCTGTAAAGCAGTTGACGGAAGGGATAAGGGAGCAGAGACTAAGTTCCGGGTGCTAAAGGAAGAGTGGGAATTATTGCAAGCTGAAAAATGCAAGGGGGCCATTCTCCGTGCAAAGGCTAAAGATGCATTGGAGGGCGAAAGATGCACAAGATATTTTCTAGAGCAAGAAAAGCTGCGACAGAGATTATCGTTAATTGAAGAGTTGAAGGTTGGGGAGAAGATCATTCATGAAAGTGGGGAGATTTTAGAGGCGGCTAGCAGCTTTTATCAAGAGTTATATACTAAAGAAGACATTTCCAATTTGGCGATGGAGAAGGTTACTGCTTTTATTGAAGAGGGTTTAAAGGAGGATGAGAGAAGCATGTGCGACAAAGAAGTAGGATTAGCAGAAATAAAAGTAGCAATAAGTGGAATGAAGGGGGGAAAAGCCCAGGGTCCGATGGACTAAGTGCAGAATTTTATAAAGAATTTTGCGAGATTTTAGGTCCATTGCTCTTAGGAGTTTTTAAGGAAATTTAAATTGAGGGAAGCCTGGCCCCATCTATGAGAAGAGGGATCATAAGCTTAGCTTATAAAAATAAAGGGGATAGACGGGATCTGAAGAATTGGAGGCCCATCACATTATTAAATGTGGATTATAAGATCTTGGCGAGGGTTATGGCAAATCGTTTGAAGGAGGTGTCACCGCAGATAGTTTGGCCCCCTCAGTCCTATGGAGTCATAGGCCGGGACATCGCAGACTCTGTGGTCTCAATCCGAGATGCGATAGAGCTCATGGAAGAGAGTGGGAGGGAGGCTTATGTATTAAAGATAGATCAAGAGAAAGCCTTTGATAGGGTCTCTCATGAGTTTTTATTGAAGGTTTTGGAAGCATTTGGTTTCAAGGAAAATGTAATTCACTGGATAAGGATTTTTTATTCAAACATATTTAGCTGTGTTAAATGTAATGGTTTTTTATCCAAGTATTTTCCGATATAGAGATCAGTGAGACAGGGTTGTCCCCTGTCCCCATTGTTGTACACATTGGTAGCAGAACCATTAGGTTACATGATGCGAAAGAAACAAGGTGTAGTTGGGATTGTGGTCCCCAGTTCTGGGCTGTTGTCGGTGTTACACCAATATGCAGATGACACAACCTTAACATTGAGAAATGGGGAGTCAGTGAGGAAAGCTATGGATGTAGTGGAGGAATATTGTAGAGCTTCAGGAGCCAGAGTGAATTATAGTAAGTCCCAATGCCTGGTTGCAGGGAGGGGTAGGGGGGAATGGTTGGGGGAATGTCCCTTTAAGGTGGTGGAGGTTTTGGAAGTTCTGGGGGTGCATATTGGGTGCAAGAAAGACAGGGATGAAGTGGATCGATTAAATTGGGAACCGAAGGTTATGAAAATTAAAAGGATTTTGGGAAGATGGGAAAGAAGGTGGTTGAAAGTGCAAGGAAGAGCGACAGTGGTGTCTGCCCTCCTGCTGTCTAAGCTATGGTACTTATTGATGGTGGAGGATATTCCTGAGTGGGCGGAAAAGTCCATCCGAGAGGCTTGTGTGAGGTTTTTATGGGAAGGGAAACCAGCCTTGGTGGCTTACAATACCATCATTGGACGGAGAAATCAGGGAGGACTCAATTTCCCAGATATTGATTTGAAGAAAAAATCCTTTAGAATCAAATGGGTGAAGAGACTTCTTCGGAAGTCAAATACAATTTTTGGAAGAGTTGTTTGGAGCATTTTTTAAAACGAAGTGGGATAGGAGGGCAGGGGATATTGTATATGGAATACAATAATATGTTTTTGAAAACGATTAAACTTCTCCCTAGGTTTTATAAGGGGGTTGTAGAGACTTGGGCCCAATTTTTAAAAAGTGTGCAGTTTATGCCCAAGGGGGCTGAGGAATTTTTAGAACAGCCCTTATTTTTGAATAGGTGGGTTAACATCGAAGGAGAGGTTTTATTTAATCAAGCTTTTATAAAAGCTGGGATTGTATCTGTGAAAGATGTATTATACGAGGTGATTCCAGGTTGGTTGCCGGAAGCGATAGTGAGGGACATGGTGTGGGAGGAGGATCAGGAGGTAGAGGAAAAAGCAATAGGTATCATGTATGAGAAGATTGTGAGGGCAATGCCACAGGATTGGATGGAAGAAATAAATGCGGAAATCTCCAAAGGAAGTAAAATGCGTCCTGCTTTTCCAAGCTTTGTACTGGAGAAAGGGGGAGAGTTGGTCCAATTTGACAACTGTAATACTCGAGATTTCTATGAGGTATTTAGAGAATGGAGATTCAAGACACCTGCTGGTCAGGAGTTTTGGCAGAGTATATACCCACAGCTGGACTTCAACAGGATTTGGAAGGGAGTGTGGGCGAATTTTAAATGTCCAGAGTGGATTGAACTGGATTTCAAATTGGCTCATAACCGGATTTTTACCATGATGGTCTTGTGCAAGATTGGGCGAGTGGAGGCGGCAACTTGCCCAGTGTGGGGGTCACGGGATGAGACTCTGTCCCATTTACTGGTGTTATGTCCGCAGTTAAATGACTTTAAGTATATGTTCGACAGTTGTGTGAAGCTTTTTTGCTGGGTGGGGACCGAAGAGCGAGATTGGGAATCCCGTGGGACTCAATTTTGAGATGGGGATTGCAGGAGAGTCTGCCCGAGTCTAGCGGAGCGGCAATTAATTTAATGTTCAGTTTGGCTAGATTCGTGATTGTGCAAAGAAGGAATGCTTTGTTTTTTAAGGGGAGGAGAATCAATCTAAAAGAGTATTTTAAATATAAGCTATAAGATCATTATAAGGCTCTGTGGATGTTTTATTCAGAAAGGAATTTAAGGATCGTATTTTACAACCAATTTTTAAAGTACAATCGATTAATATATGTTACAGGAGACAAATTAAACTTCAGGTTTTGATGTTAAAATGTGGTGGCGGAATGGCTGTGCAGAGCGGCGGAATTGATTTGTATCATACAATGAAATGATCAAGATGTTGTAAATGTTCTTAATGTTCAATAAAGTATATTTATTAAAAAAAAAGTGGGTAGCACACTCACCTTCTGAGTCAGAAGGTTCTGGGTTCAAGTCCCACTCCAGGGACTCGAGCACATAAAGCTAGGCTGACTCTCCAGTGCAGTGCTGAGGGAGTGCTGCACTGTCGGAGGTGCCGTCTTTTGGATTAGACGTTAAACCGAGGCCCCGTCTGTTCTCTCAGGTGGACGTAATTGATCCCATGACACTATTTCGAAGCTATCCCTGGTGTCCTGGCCAATATTTATCCTTCAACCAACATAACAAAAACAGATTATCTGGTCATTATCACATTGCTGTTTGTGGGACCTTGCTGTGTGAAAATTGGCTGCCGCGTTTCCCACATTACAACAGTGACTCCACTTCAAATAGTACTTTGTTGGCTGTAAAGCGCTTTGCGACTTCCTGAGGTCGTGAAAGGCGCTATATAAATGCAAGTCTTTCTTTCTTAAACAGCAACTGATGAGTTAAAACGATTGTTTGCATGCAGGGTATGAATACATTATTAGTGCTATTAGTGCAATTGAATCGAACGACTGGCAATGAAATTCAGATGGGAGGAAGTGTAATAAATCGACCAGTCAGGGCCTTGGGTGCACTAATGAATGGAAACTCCTACACTTTGTGGGCTTTCTCATTTTAACAGCTAATTACGCTGCAGCCGGAAATAGCCTGTCTTTGTAAAGCTCCCTACTTCTACATCACTTTAAATGCTCGCCAGAATGTACTGTTTGTTGCTCCCATCTATGGCCCTGCTTGTCAGAAGTTACTTCAGCTTAAGTGCACGCTGCCTGCTGCAAAAAAAATAATTTCTGGATAATAATTGGGTGTGATATCCTGCACCAATTTATCAGCATGTGGCAGTCTAGGCATTGAGCTGCATTTCAACAGTGTTAGCGCTGGTTTGCAAATTCTGACAGTTTTATTAAGGTGACAAATCATTTCTGCTGGTTGACCAAAAATAGCAATTAAGCCAGCTACTGAGGAGAGGGAGATAAAGGGGAGGGCTTGGATCAATGATCCAGCTATTTTTTTTGGGCTGCGCGTGCCCTTTAAGGGACTGCGCGGTCCATTCAAAATTCCCCGCACGCGCGGTTTTTCCCTTTTTAAAGCCAGTGGAGCTGGCTACGCGGGATCTCCAGAGCTCAGCGCGGCCGCGTAGCTTAAAGGAAACATTGGTTTGGATCTAACTAACTAGTGCCATTGAAAATTTGGACCAGTTATACATTGCACTGTACTCGAGCTCTGTGCATTATGCTACAAGTATAGCGTCAGTGTGAAGTGGCTTCACTTTGCACTGACGCTGCAGTTACTGTGTCCGTGGAACCTAAATACAGAGCGAGAGTCTGACCTGGTAAGTGGAGTGAGATTTCCTGGAGGGGGTGTCTTACTTTAATTCACTCTGGAGTCGGATCAGGCCTTCTCTTTGGATTTCCACCACGCACGTTTTGGGGTTAATGCAAAACAGAAAATGCTTCAATCGAATACTAAACTTGTAGTGTAAGTGCATCCTAGTCACACTCTGTCCAAACTTTCTGTCAGCAGAAAAAGGTCAATGGCCCTCAAATTCCACAGGCTGCGATCTCGGCCATTTTGCCCGCCCGTGCTTTCCAACACTGGCGCAGGCGAGTGCAAGTGCCACTTCGGCCACATCTTTGATGCCCGCCTGGTGTGACTAGGAGCAGCAATGCGCCCAGAAACTTGGATAGCCACCTACCCATAGAAGGAGTTTGCCCAGCCGCCCCCACCTCCCTCTCTCCCTTCCCCCACTCCCCCCAGCCTAGGTTTGCCAACTAGTTGGGCGTATTCCTGAAAGTTTCATCAGATGACGTAAAGTCATTAATAACTGAGTTACTCTGAAACAAATATCTGCTACCTTTCCAGGAGGAATTAGTTTTGGTTTGAATGTACAGTAGGTGCCAAAATGTCTCAAATTTGTACTCTGAAACAAATTCACTATGGAGCAATGCGAAAAGCATCCATTTTCAAAGTACATTGGACTTGATGCTCGCTTTGGCATGCGAGGGATTTAACGCGGCTGCAGAAGGAAAGGTGTATATCTCCTATGATTGTTCTCTCTCGTCTCTTGCAGTATTGTCCAGGAGATTGAGCTTTAATTCCAGGAGACTCCAGGACAATCCTGGAGGGTGGGCAAGCCGACCCCAGCCCTGTCACTGCTCGGATCAGCAGTGGGACACGGGCTTCTTGTACCTTGAGCTGCAAGTATACTCAACATTCCATCACTTTTGTTGCAAGAGAGGAACCTACACAGAAGCTCAGCTTTCAGCAGCTCTCCCTGAAAGGGCGATACTGAACTGCAAGGGCCAAGGTCATGAGATTCAATTTCTAGACAGTATCAGGTAATGCCCCACCTTCACCCTGTAAATTTAGATTTTTACACTTTGTTGTATTTTTAGACATTTTGGCGCCTACTGTACATTCAAACCCAAACTAATTCCTCCTGGAAAGGTTGCAGATGTTTTAAAATAAAAGTAATTGTTCGGACTTTAATACATCTTTGCAGGGTGCCGTTCTTTTCATTGGGAATCTAACCCCAGATACATCATGTTGATTTGTGAACTGGACTTTCTTTTACAACACTCGCCTGTAACAATCCCAATGTACAACACGTTCTACATTTACAAGACTATACTGGCTCACCATGACAGCCGATCCTGTCCTGGACCCCATGGCAGCCCAGAGGTTGGAGGAGATTACCTGCATTGAAGCTGGGCTTATTTACCTATCCTAAATGATTCTTAACTTCTAAGTAGCTTCAGAAAGGATAAGGGTGAGTCAAAACAAAACCTTAGGTCTGAGTTCTGATGAAGGATCACCCACAAACATTTACCTGTCACTTCCTGATCAACCTGCTGTGCATTTCAAACATGTTTTTGTTTTTTAAAGGCTCATGAGGAAAATTACTGTTGGTGATAATAGTAGACAGACGCTTACTGCATCTATGTGACATTCTCTGGCTACTGATTTAATGGAGTCTTTAACCCATGAATATTAATTGCATGAATGTGTGAAGCATCATAGAATCATAGAATGGTTACAGCATGGAAGAAGGCAATTTGCCTACTGTTATCACATGCAGTAATTCCTAATCTATATATTGCTCTTCCGGCACTGTCAAAAAAGTTTGTCCAAAAAAAATGAAAATCTGAGTGAGATTGTCAATTGCTGCCAGTTTGTGCAGGGATTCTGTGGCCAGTATCCATTTATTTGGTAGGTGGTGCTAGATCCAAAGTACCACATTGTTTAACATCCTTCCAATGCCAGATGTCCCAAATCTAAACAAAACAAAATAACAACTTAGTGCACCAATCGTGCATACAGGACACTTGGGTTTGGCTGATGACTTTTCACTTTTGCGAGCTGGGTTCAACTCCAGCTCGGATTGATTGGCTGGGAGTCCCCCTTGTGTCTGTTGGTTGTAAGATTCCAGTGCAAAATGATGTTGGGCAGTGTCAGTCTAGCGGTGGGGCCATGTTTGACCTGAAACCATGAAACTTCATGGTGTCCGGAGTCAATATTGAAGAGTCCCAGGGCCATTCTGCCCGACTCTATACCGCTGTGCCCACAGCTCTGTCGTGCAGCTGGGACAGGACCTACCCAGGGATGGTAATGGAGGAATCTGGGACATTGGCTGATGATTCTGTAAGTATAACTATGTCAGGTGGTTGCTGGACTCGTCTGTGGGACAGCTTTCCCAACGTTGGCATCAATCCCCAGATGTTATTGAGGAGGGTTTTGCAGGGTTGATTGTGTTGGGTGTGCCTCTGTCGTGTCCTCGTTCAATATCTAGATCGCAGCTGAATGGTCCATCTGGTTTTATTCTTGTCATTCTTTGTAGTGGTTTGCTACAACTGAGTGGCTTACTAGGCCATTTTAGAGGCCAGTTAAGATTCACCCAATTTGGTGCGGGACTGGAGTCACATATAGGCCAGACCAGGTAACAATGACAGGTTTCCTCCTTAAACAACATTAGTGAACCAGTTGGGGTTTAGGCCAATCAGACAGCTTCATGGACATGTTATTTTTACTTGTACCAGCTTTTTATTTCCATATATTTTAAACTGAATTCAAATCCTCACACTGCCATGGTGGGATTTAAACATGTTCTCTGGATTATTAGTCCAGTCCTCTGGATTACCAATAACATAACTACAACATTACCATACCTTCGCCATGGGCCATCAGCAGCAGCAGAATTGTATAGCACCACAATCTGTAACCTCATGGCCTGGCATATCCCTCACTCCTCCATCACCTTCAAGGCAGGTGACCAGCCCTGGTTCAATGAGGAATGTAGAAGAGCATGCCAGGAGCAGCACCAGGTGTACCTGAAAATGAGATGCCAACCTGGTGAATCTATAATGCAGGACTGCATGCACGCTAAACAGCGAAACAAGCATGCTATAGACTGAGGTAAGCGATCCCACAAGCAATGGATCAGATCAAGGCTCTGAAACCGTGCCACATTCAGCCATGAATGGTGGTGGACAATTAAACAACTAACATAAGGAGAAGGCTCCAGGAACATCCCCATCCTCAATGATGGTGGAGCCCAGCAAGTGTGTGCAAAAGACAAGGCCGAAGCATTTGCAACCATCTTCAGCCAGAAGTGCCAAGAGGATGATCCTTCTCAGCCTCCTCCTGAGGTCCCCGCCATCACTGATGCCAGTCTGCAGCCAATTCGATTCACTCCACATGATATCAAGAAACGGCTGAGTGTACTGGACACAGCAAAGACTATGGGCCCTTACAAAGTTTCAGCTGTAGTGCTGAAGACCTGTGCTCCACATCTAGCCGTGCCCCTACCTAACCTAGTTAAGATGTTCCAGTGCAGTGACAACATTGACATCTACCTGGCTATATGGAAAACAATGTCCTATCCACAAAGAGCAAGTCAAATTCAAAGAGGCCAGTTACTGTCCTATCCACCTACTCCCAATCATCAACAAAGTGATTGAAGGAGTCGTTAAGTGCTATTTACACACTAATAGCCTGCTCACTGATGCTCAGTTTGGGTTCTGCCAGGACCACTTGCCCCTAGCTGTCATTACAGCTTTGAATTCCAGAAGTGAGGTGAGAGTGACTGCCCTTGACATCAAGGCAGCATTAAGCCGACTGTAGCACCAATGATCAGGGGAAATCACTTCAGTGGCTGGAGTCATACCTAGCACTAAGGTAGCTGGTTATGTTTGTTGGAGACCAATCATCTCAGCCCTAGGACAATGCTGCAGGAGTTCCTCAGGGCAGCATTCTAGGCCAAACTTCTTCTTCTTTCTTAGGCAGTCCCTCGGAACCGAGGATGACTTGCTTCCACATTAAAAATGAGTTCGCAGGTGACTGATGAGTCCAATGTGGGACCTACAGTCTCTGTCACAGGTGGGGCAGATGGTGGTTGAAGGGGTGGGTGGGTGGGGTGCTTGGGTTGACGTGCGCTCCTTGCGCTGCCTGCACTTGGCTTCCGCTTGCTCCCGGCGAAGAGTCTCGAGGTGTTCGGCGCCTTCCCGGATGCTTCTCCTCCACTTTGTGCGGTCTTGGGCCAGGGATTCCCAGGTGTCGGTGGGGATGTTGCACTTTTTCAAGGAGGCTTTGAGGGTGTCCTTGAAGCGTTTCCTCTGCCCACCTGGGGCTCTCTTGCCGTGCCGGAGCTCCGAGTAGAGCGCTTGTTTTGGGAGTCTCGTATCGGGCATGCGGACAATGTGACCCGTCCATCGGAGCTGATCGAGCGTGGTCAGAGCTTCGATGCTGGGGATGTTGGCCTGAGCAAGAACACTGACGTTGGTGTGCCTATCCTGCCAATGGATTTGCAGGATCTTGCGGAGGCAGCGTTGGTGGTACCTCTCCAGTGCTTTGAGGTGCCTGCTGTACATGGTCCATGTCTCTGAGGCATACAGCAGGGCAGGTATCACTGCTGCCCTGTAGACCATGAGCTTAGTGCCGGGTTTGAGGTCCTGGTCTTCAAACACTCTCTTCCTCAGGCGACCGAAGGCTGC
Source organism: Somniosus microcephalus (assembly GCF_052327205.1). Lineage (NCBI taxonomy): Eukaryota > Metazoa > Chordata > Chondrichthyes > Squaliformes > Somniosidae > Somniosus > Somniosus microcephalus. Next base: position 24,536,327 of record NC_140988.1, read on the forward strand.
ACTGGCACACTGAAGGCGGTGTTGGACTTCATCGTCGACGTCTGCCCTTGTTGACAGTAGGCTCCCGAGGTATGGAAAGTGGTCCACGTTGTCCAAGGCCTTGTCGTGGATTTTGATAATCGGGGGGCAGCACTGTGTGGCGGGGGCAGGTTGGTAGAGGACCTTTGTCTTACGGATGTTTAGTGTAAGGCCCATACTCTCGTATGCTTCGGTGAAGGTGTTTACGATGGTTTGGTGTTCGACCTCCGAGTGAGCGCAGGTGCAAGCATCGTCTGCATACTGTAATTCGATGACAGAGGATGGGACGACCTTGGATCTGGACTGGAGGCGACGGTGGTTGAACAGTTTCCCATTTGTTCTGTAAATTAGCTCCACTCCAGTGGAGTATCTTCAGCTGTGTCATCAATGACATTCCCTCCATCATAAGTTCAGAAGTGGGGCTGTTCGCTGATGATTGCACAGTGTTCAGTTCCCTTTGTAATTCCTCAGATGATGAAGCAGTCCATGTCCGCATGCAACAAGAGCTGGGCAACATCCAGAGTTGGGCTGATAAGTGGCAAGTAACATTTACACCACTCAGTGCCAGACAATGACCATCTCCAGCAAGAGAGAACCTAGCCACCGCTCCTTGACATTCAATGGCTTTACCATCACCGAATCCCCAACCATCAACTTCCTGGGGTCACCATTAACCAAAGACCCAACCGGGCCAGCCAGATAAATGCTGTAGCTATTAGAGCAGGTCTGAGGCTGGGTATTCTGCAGTGGTGCCATGTCCAGGCACTACGTGCTTTGTGCCCCATTAGCATCCCCTTAGCAACCCAATTTTTCCCCAATGAATTATCTCACCTGTGTTTTGTTGACAGTTAGAAAAGGTAAATGTCCTAACTGATTATAGCTATGAGACAAGTTCTAATTGCTAACACCCATGAGACAGAGAGAGAGTGGTAGAGAGAGAGGCAGACAGAGAAGAATGTCTATCCTCATCCTAGTTTTATTTCTCTTATTTAGAATTTTGAAAGAAAATAATGCCTCATTGAAGGAGACAGGTAGGAAGGGGAAGGTGGGAGATGAAGACTAAAACTTGCACCTGTGGAGGCCTATAGCCTCTTGCCATCTGCTCTTAAGGGAAGTGAGTGGGATTGGGGGAGTGGATGAAGGGTTAAGATGAGGTGAATGACAGCAGGATGAGAGGGAGTACAGGATTCAGTGGTTGAGGGGGAAGTTCAAAGTGAAAGAAGTAGCGGAGCCTTTCACAACCTCAGGACGTCCCAAAGCGCTTTACTTTTGAAGTATTTTTGAAGTGTAGTCACTGTTGTAATGTAGGAAATGCAGCAGCCAATTTGCACACAGCAAGCTCCCACAAACAGCAATGTGATAATGGCCAGATAATCTGTTTTTTAGTGATGTTGATTGAAGGATAAATACTGGCCAGGACACTGGGGATAACTCCCCTGTTCTTCTTCGAAATAGTCCCATGGGATCTTTTACCTCAACCTGTGAAGGCAGACGGGGCCTCGGTTTAAGGTCTCATTCAAAAGAAAGCACCTCCGACAGTGCAGCACTCCTTTACCACTGCACTGGAGTGTCAGCCTAGATTTTTGTGCTCAAGTCTCTGGAATGGGACTATGAACCCACAACCTTCTGACTCCAAGGCGAGAGTGCTATCCACTGATCCACAGCTGACACATCGGGCAGGATTTTCATTGGGCTGTGGAGTCGGGATTGGAGGCGTGGGGGGGGGGTTAAAATCCCGAAATCAGGGGGCCCGACCCCATCCCACACCCAAACCCGACTCCATGCCAGTTTCAAAGGAGGCAGGTACCTGCCCCGCACTGGGACCTGCCTACCTGAGGCGGGAAGGGATTAGTGCCAATTAACTGCCTGTTAACAGGTAGTTAACAGGCAGTTTTTAGCCTAATCCCTATTTTTAAGGTTGAAGTGTGGGATTCCCGACGGCTCCAAACCACGCCAAGTTAGAGAAGGCGGGCCGTCGGGTTGAAGGACTTGGAGGGGTCGAGATGTCAGTGTTCAGGTAAGTGATATGCGCATGAGTGCAAAGGTAAGTGTGTTTGGTGTGTCTAAAGTGATTAAATAAGTTTTACATACCTTTTCTTACCTTTTCAGCCTTCATTCCTTTAGGTTTCGGAAGTCCCTCGTCTCACCGGCACAGAAAGCAGAATGGCTGCGAACTCTCAAAAGTGACAGCCTGCAGCTTTCTGTGCAGGAGAGATTTCTAACTGAGTCTGTGGAGAAGGACTCATGTTAGAAGTAAGACTGTCAGTGTTTGACAGCTTCAAACAGCTTTCAAACACTGATATTTCATCTGTCAAATCCTCTTGACAGATGAAATTTCAGTCTGTGATGTCACTTGTTGCCGGGTGGTCCTTAATTGGCCTGCTGAGCCCGCTGGGCGGGCTCAACAAGGTCAATCAAGTTAAAATCGCGTGGGTAGGCTACAACTCGATGGAGGTGGGATTACAACCCCGAATGTTGTAGTACCGCCTCCCACCCGACTCCTGAATGAAAATCCTGCCCATCATGCATACTCATATGATGGGTGCGCTTACACAACCTGTAAAAGTGACTGGGGCTGTTGCCTGTGGTTCGGTAATCAACTTCCACTTGTGGGGAAGAACAAAGCTAGAGGCCATCAATATAAGATAGTCACCAAGAAATCCAATAGGGAATTCAGAAGGAACTTCTTCACCCAGAGAGTGGTGAGAATGTGGAACCCGCTACCACAGGGAGTAGTTGAGGCGAACAGTATAGATGCATTTAAGGGGAGGCTAGATAAGCATATGAGGGAGAAGGGAATAGAGGGTTATGCTGATAGAGTTAGTTGAGGAAGGATGGGAGGAGGCTCGAGTGGAGCATAAACGCTGGCATGGACTGGTTGGGCTGAATGGCCTCTTTCTGTGCTGTATATCCTATGTAATTCTAGGTGATGTGATAGGAAGATGAAGGGCTAGGGAAGGTGGCAGAAATGAGGGATGTATGGAAGCACATATGATGGGGAAAAATGATGGGATGGGAACCACTGAGAACCATCCCACAACTCCCAACCCAAATGCAGCCTGCATCAATTAGTGGCTCTTTCCCCCATGCACTGCTGCCTACCATTTCCCAGCTGGAAGAAAAGAAAAAGAGAGAGACACAAAGAGAGAAGCAGAAGACAAGAAGAAGAGGGAGACAGAGCAGAAGAGGAGAGACAGTGAGAGAAACAGCAACACAAAGACAGCAGAGACAAGTAAGAAACAGGCTATCTTCTCTGACTTATTGTGTGGTACACCATGGGAGATAGATTAGTAATAAGAAGAATAACAAATGCGTATTTGTGGGCTTGAGGCATTACTTTCACAGTTTATAATATCAGCAAAACCGCTGACGGGAATCATAAGTTTATAATAGTCTGCGAGCTGTCTCTTCCCCTTCAAGTACCCTAACCATAAAGTAAGCTGATAAAGGGGTTACTGGGCTCTAAACGTAAGTGTTTGAGTGCTGCGAGCTCCCTAACTCATGAATACTGTGCTGCAGTGGAGGTATGTTGGCTTATTGTAAGACTTTACTGTTTCCTGACCCGTGCCCTCTGCTTGTTTTCATAATTCAGTTAACACCATATCCTGGTTTTTCAGGTTTGTTATCCACTTGACTGCTGTAACGGCATTCCCCAAAGGACAGGATTTCAGCACTTCATGGCTGCGTGTCATTTGAGTAATGGCTTGGCAAGCGCACCCTTTTTTTTACAACAGTCTGTAGTATTTTTATGGAATACGCTGAACTAAATTTTAGCAGCTGGGAGTTTCTTGAAGATCCTGTTGTGCACTGGGCTAACCAATACACAAAGGTGGATGTGTGACATAAAGATGTGATAACTGCACTTCAGGTTGTCTGGGTGGAAAAATAATTATCAAATTACTTTTCACAAGAAAATTACTGAGGCAGGCTATTTGGCCCATCTTCATACATCTATCCAGAAGGGCCTGAAGCCCCTCTTCATTGCAGCATCCAATTATTCTTAAATGTTTCCAGCACTTTTGCCTCTACCACTCACTCTATGTGGAATCCATTCCATATGTTGACCACTCCGTGTGTGTAGAATTTCTTGATAGTTGTCCTAAATTTACTTTTTATTAGTTTGAACCTGTCTTCTCTTGTTTTACTCTCGCAATGTAAAGAAATAGTCTGGATTTACGTTATCCACAACCTTAACTATTTTAAATACCTCTTTAAGATCACCCCCCCAGACCCTGCCTTTCCAGGTTGAAAAGTCCACTTACTCCAGTCATTTCTCATAAGCATCAGCCTTGGTTCAGTGGTAGCAATCGTGCTCTGAGTCAATTGTAGGTGCAAGCTCCACTCCAGAGACTTGGCCATAGAATCTAGGCTGACACTTCACTGTCTGAGGTATTGGGGGAGAAATTGAGATGCATCTCAAGTTTTCGGAGACCAAACTGGGCACCACAAAGTCCAATACAGCAGTGTGACGTTCTGGGCCGGAAGACTACGTGACACCTTATTGGTCCGGGTGCTCGATAGGCGTCCACGGCAGCCGCCTGAAACAAGCATCATTTAAATATGATGATAAGGTGCCCTTGCGTGTCTGAAACATCGCTTCCTTAACTCGCCCAGCAAATCATGGCGGGAACAATTGGTAAGCAGCTTTCACCAGCGGTATTTAAATCGATCCTCAACTCCATTAGGTAGGTCTCTGGTTAATCGTTTTAGGCTGCTAGGGTGCTTTGGGTCAGGTTTTGGCTGGAGGTGAAGAACTGGTTCACAGCATTTGCTTGTTTTCAATTGCTAAACATGGGCAATGCTGCTGAGCCTTACCACTGATGCTCCCAAATCAGGAGGAGGAGCAGCAGCAAGGAAGGCAGCAAAGAGCTGCACAGCCAGCAAGAAGGCGGCGAAGGAGCCAAGGGCGCAGGAGGCAGTACAGCTTGCAGGTATTCAGAAACAGAACACCATGGGGTAAAAATTCAGTATCGCCCTGTTTGGGGCGCCATTATTAGCCGTGCGCAAAGTTTAACGCCTGGCGCTAATTATCGCCTCCGACAGCAAACTTGGTTTTTATCGCCCCTGGAGGTGATTAGAGCGCTAAATCAGGCGCTTCACACCTCTCTTAAGGTGCAAAGGCCGAGGAGCGAGGCGCTACCTCAGAGCGCTGGCGAAGCAAGGAAGGGCAAATCAAAATGAACCTGCAAAGTGCTGCTCAGTACTCAAAACTCCTTCGCACAGCGTTGAATCTCTCCAGAAGTCTCTCTCTCTCTCTCTCTCTCACAGAATGCGTGGTGCAAAAATGTCACCGGTAAAAAAAGGCAGAGAAGCAGTTGCCTTTAAATACTGCTCCCCCAGTCCATTTCTGACAGCAAAACGGTCCCCTCAACCTGTCGTTGCTAGCGGCAGGCAGTAAGGCAGGGGGCGCTACTCAATATCCGGTCCGGGGCGCTAACGGGGCGTTGTGCACTCGACTGATGTCACGATCTGCCGGTGCAGGAGATCGTGGCGGTCATGTTTAGCGCCGCCGCAAAATGTCTAGTTAATTTCGCGAGCGGCGCAAACATCGCCGCGCCCGGCCTCTAGTTGCTTTGTGCCCCAATTGGCGCCCTCTTAAGGCGATAACAGGAGGCGCAAACAATTGAATTTTTTCCCCCCACATCTGAACGTCTCGGGAGCAGTGTGTAAGGTGCCTGCATTTCAGCAGGGAGACAATCACATTTCTCAATGACATTCAAATTTAGCTAATCATGGGTCTGGTCATTATCCCTGTTGGCCATGTGGTGTTGTAATCATGGACTTGCTAGTTTTTGGTTTGTATAGCCCACGAATTGGAGCCTAGCACCAGGACATGCACTGCACTGCCTGTGGTAGCGAAGATCACAGTGGCTCTAAACTTTTATACCTCTGGCTCCTGCCAAACTGCTTCTGGGGACATCAGCAACCTCAATCAGCTTTCTGTGCACATGGCGATCTGGCAGGTCACTGATTCACTGTTTCCGGAGTGCCAACAGTTCAGTAGCTTTCCCGTGGAGGTTGACAAGCAAGAAGAAACAGCACTGGGATTTTCCGACTGGAAAAATGCTGGATTCCCGCAGGTGCAGGGCATCATAAATTGCACGCATGTAGCCCTGTGTATTCCCCATCACAAATCCGCTTTGATTATCACCAGGAAGGGCTTCCATTCGCTCAATGTTCAACTCGTTTGTGACCACACGCAGCGAGTCATTCAAGTCTATGTCTGGTTCCCTGGCATTAGTAATGACTCTTGCATATTGTGCTAGTCCTCAATACCCCCTCTATTCCACCCAGACCATCGGGGAGCAAGCTGGCTGCTGGGGGCGGGGTCAAGGGCTATCCTCTCCACCAACTGGCTCATGACGCCTGTCAGGAACCGGAGCACAAATGAGGTGTGCAAACATAATGAGAGTAATGCAGCAACAAGGGTTCTGATTGAGCAAACCATTGGTGTCCTAAAACAACGGTTCCACTGTCTGGACAGCTCCGGAGGATCCTTCAGCACAGCCCAGAGAGAGTGTCAAAATGTGTTATAGTTTGCTGCATGCCTCACAATCTTCCCATCCGAAGAGGAGTTACCTTGGAGCTGCCTCAGGAGGAAGAGGTTGAGCAGGAAGATGAAGAGCCGAGTGATGCAGAAGAAGAGCCCAGGTCAGCAATACAGAGAGCTTCCAGAACTGTAAGGCAGTAAATTATTGAGAGTCTCCTGAACAATCTCTCCCTTGCCCAGAACACCAACACTCCCTTCTTCCATTTGACCCAGTCCTGACACCCACTATATCAATGACCTCAAACAGTACAACTTCATGGGTGTTCCTGCTACATCACTAAGATTATGTAGACCAACAGCTGTACCAAAACACACACTTTTACTACCAACATACTCCATTTTGATTTCACACATGCTTACATGACAGCTACATGTCTACAAATCAACCTAGTGCCTGCCTTATGTGTTCTTTTACCGATTCTGGTGCTTATACCAGGTGATTCCCAGTGGCTACAGCTTGACAGCTGCTGAACCTCCACTGAGGGCACTTGAGATGGCCGTGGTGGGTGAACTCAAGGAGCTCTGGCTCCTGATGACCCAACTACAGACGGCTGGATCTCAACATTGGCCGGGGCAGTCTTGCCCAGCTGACTGTCTGTCACAAGAAGGACACTGGTTGACAGGCTGGCGGGGGAGCAGGCCTGCTGTCATCCTGAAAGAGGACAGCAGGTGCGTCTCCCATGGAGCTAATGTCACCCCCACTGCTCTACGTGAGAACAGAGTGCAGGCATGAAGGGCAGCTGGGTGGCAAGTTGAGTTGGAAACTCGCCTGCTGCTCCAGTCATGAGGCCTTGGCTATTTTAACACCCGGGCCTCATTTAAATGTGACAAATGCTTTTGAAAGTCTAAGTACACCATGTCATAGAGTTAGTTAGGTTGCCACTTCCTCAAAGAACTCAAGGAAGTTTATTATAAATTGAACATTTGAATTTACAAATTTTGAATAAGTTTTGTACAAGACGCCCAATATACTTATACTATGAGCTTTCCAGTGCAGTCCCAGCTGGATATGAATAAGTAAAGGCCCGATGGGACATATTTGAACACTCATAGTATGAAATTTAAATATAACAAGCAAAGAAACTGTTGTAACCTAGACCAGCAGGACCTTGGATGCATATTGAAGGGGATTGAATCCTAATGCCTTTGTCCCCAGCTTGAGTTGGCAGACTCAGTCTATTCTTCAAATTGTCAGGATGTGGGTAGCAGTGTGACCCTGGGGATCTGTGCCTGGAACACCTTTTGTTTCACATTTGTACATTTGGTTAGGGCAGACACTATGGGAATGATATTACCAATGACACCAAATAAGGGGGAAATAAAAACTGAGGAAGATTGAAACATAGAAACATAGAAGATAGGAGCAGGAGTAGGCCATTCGGCCCCTCGAGCCTGCTCCGCCATTCGATGAGATCATGGCTGATCATCCAAATTCAGTACCCTGTCCCTGCCTTCTCCCCATATCCCTTGATCCCTTTAGCCTTAAGAAATATATCCAACTCCTTCTTGAATATATTTAATGAATTGGCCTCCACTGCCTTCTGTGGTAGAGAATTCCACAGGCTCACCACTCTCTGGGTGAAGAAATTCCTCCTCACCTCTGTCCTAAATGGCTTACCCCTTATCTTTAGACTGTGACCCCTGGTTCTGGACTCCCCGGCCATCGGGAACATCCTTCCTGCATCCAGTCTGTCTAGTCCTGTTAGAATTTTATAAGTTTCATTCCGCCACCTCTGAGGGAACCTATACTGCAACAACTTCATACAGGCCACAGTGGGATGGTTCGGATGAAGGAAATGGCAAGAAGCTACTTCTGGTGGCCAGGTCTCGATGGGAATATTGAGGAGAAAGCCAAAACATGTTCCCCATGTCAAAGGGTCTGGAATGTTCCACAGCTGGCAACCCTACACCCCTGGGATTGGCCTGCAGAAGTGTGGCAGCGAGTACATGTGGACTTCGCCGGTCCTTTCGAAGGGAAGATGTTTATGGTGGTTGTGGACGCTCGTAGCAAGTGGCCGGAGGTCGCTGTGATGAGGTCTACCACGGCAGAGAAAACAATTGAGAAACTTGGTGAGATGCTCAGCCGTTATGGCTCACCGGAACAACTCGTAAGTGACAATGGTCCACAATTTGTATCACAGGAGTTTGCAACCTTCCTGCATGTGAATGGTGTCCAACACATCAGGTCTGCGCCCTATCATCCCTCTACTAACGGCCAGGCAGAAAGGTTCGTGCAAACTTTGAAGCACGCCTTGAAGGCATCGCAAGGTCAGGGCTCAATCCACCAACGTCTGAACAGCTTCCTGTTGTCCTACAGGAACGAGCCACATGCCACAACCAAAACTTCCCCCGCTTCGCTCATGATGAAAAGGCAGTTGCGGACAAGTTTTGACTTACTCAAACCTCCAAGGGCAGAGCAGGTTGTCAATCATCAACAACAAGCCCAAGTTGAAAAGAGAGAGAAAAGAGCCAAGGAGAGACGGTTTCATCCGGGAGAGCACGTCCTAGCTCGAAACTACAACACTGGACCGAAATGGGTTCCTGCTATGGTGATTGCGCAGACGGGCCCTATGTCTTACACGGTTGAGACTGCTGAGGACGTCGCCTGAAGAAGACACACAGATCAACTGTTGCTAGGAGCAGAGACAGCCACAGAGGCTCCAACGGCTGGTTGGCCTGAACTGTTTCCGAATGATACCGCAAACCAGCATCCTTTGCCACAGTGCTCTTCTCCAACTTTCAACTGACACAGGCACCTTCTCCATCCAGGCCTGTGTCATTGCCTACTGCTGTGGAAGCCAGCGATGACCGCCGGTATCCTGTCAGAGAGCGGCGGCCTCCAAGGCGCTTGGATCTGTAGGCTCAGTGACTTACCCACAAGACTGGGGCAGAATAAACCCCAGGGTAAAGTCAGGGTTTGAGGCAGTCTACCTCTACCCTAGGTTAGTTGAGTGTATTGAAAGTAACTTACCTATTGAGGAATAATGTGGACCTTCCATTTAAGAGGGGAGGAAATGTTATGTATTGTGTGTTCTATTGTGTGTTCTCCTCCCACCTGTGGTGGCGCTGTCACAGGAGATAAATGGTTGGGTATTCTCTTGGTTAAGTTTAGCTCTCTTTGTTCGGAACTTGCCAGAACTTCCTTTCCTTCCAATAAATCATTTCATGTTTGAATCTCTGAGTTCTGAGTCCTAAATTGTGTCTAGGTAGAAAGGTACCGACACAACAACTTTGTTCGCCTCTTGTGCATCCCCCTCCTCGCCCCACCATTGGCTGCCGTGCCTTCATCCACCTAGGGCCCCCACTCTAGAACTTCCTCCATAAAGCCCTCCCCCTTCCACTTCCCTCTCGTCCTTTAAGATCCTCCTTAAAGAAGAATGAGAGGTGAGCTCATTGAAACATAAGATTCTGAGAGGGCTTTATAGGGTAGATGCGGAGAGGCTGGGTCCCCGAGCTGGAGACTAGAACTAGGGGGCATAGTCTCAGGATAAGGGGTCGGCCATTTAAGACTGAGATGAGGAGAAATTTCTTCATTCAGAGAGTTGTGAATCTTTGGAATTCTCCACCCCAGAGGGTTATGGATGCTCAGTTGTTGAATATATTCAAAAGTGATAGTGATAGATTTTTTGACACTAAGGGAATCAAGGGATATGGGGATCAGGCAGAAAGTAGAGTTATGTCAAAGATCAGCCATGACCTTATTGAATGGTAGAGCAGTTTCGAGGGGCTGTATGGCCTTCTCCTGCTACTATATCTTATGTTAAAACCCACCTCTATGATTAGGTTTTCATAAGCCCTCCTAATATCTTGTCTTGGTGTCCTTTATTTTGATTGCACCTCTGTGAAATGGACGATTTTCTTCTACATTTAAAGACACTATGTAAATGAAAAATGTTGTGCATCTCAACATTTTATGCAAATGCAATCTCCTCGGCCAACTTCACCAGTTGGATAGAAATAGTCAGAGCCCGGAGCCCTCAGCTTCCTAAACCTTTCTGCTATCCTTTCCCTTGTGATACTCGGGATTTCCAGTACGATGGCCTAGAAATTGAGTTCATGCCGCGCCAGGGCTTTAGCGCCGGAAATTTAGCGCCGGCGCTAATTCCCTTGCGCGCGCCAAAAATTCAGTAGCGCCGCGCCCAGATGGCTGCCAGCGCTACTGGCGGGCGTGAGTGCCTCCCAATGGGCGCTGAGTGCCGCATTGCGGCGCTAATCCGGCGCTGCGGCACCCGATGCGGTGCGGCAGGCTGGGGAAGTGCAGGCCTCCTCCTCCCGTTAAGGAGGCGCTGCCTTCACCCGATCGCTGGCCGTTTGATTTTTTCAAAAATGAGCCCGGCACCTCGGACAAGTGCCGGGCTTGCAGGCCAGACGCACCTGTTCCGCGGGGGGGTGGTGGAGGAGTCCGGGGAGGGAGGTGCGGGCAGGCGGCCGGCGGGAAAGCGGCCGGCCGCCGCGCGACCTTAATGCGCCGGCGCTAACTTGTGTAAGACTCGGTTGCCAGAGTCTTAGTTGCGGCTGCCACGGGCGAGGCGGCCGCAACTGAATTTCGGCGTTCGGGCGCGTTGCCACGGCAACCGGGACGCTGCGCACACCGATGACGTCATCGGTGCCGGCGCAGCGCAACCGGCTAACACCGATGGCAGCGCCGAAGTGAATTTCAGAAACGGCTATCATTGCGGCGCTAGGCCCTCTAGCGCCGCAAAATGGGCGCTAACCCTACTGAATTTTCAGCCCGTTGTCTCTTGTGGATGCCTTTGTCAACTTGGGCATCTGTCCCTATTTTCCAGTCCCCTACATTCCTAAGCTCCTACTTAAACCTAAAACAATTGATATTTATTAAAATTGTTATATATTTAGGATAATCTGTGCAGTAAATATAATACAATAACGGTTCCATTCTGTGTTGCTGATTGCATCTTTAGTCATAGAATCATAGAATGTCCCAGCATGGAAACAGGCCATTCAACCCATAAAGTCTCGGGCTCACTCCTCATTCCATTTAGAATTCCTCTTTTTTTTAATTCATCTATTTAATTTCCTCTTAAAAGAATTTATGGCAGCTGGTTAACAGAGCTTTGTGGCAGAGAATTGCACATTTCATCCTCTTGCTTGATATTTAAGTGTCTTCTGTCATTCAGGCAACTGAATAATTCACGTAGTCACTTTTAGGAGGAAGGATGTTCCATTGCACTCTCGGTTTTTATTTGTCTGTGACCTGGAATTTCCTTGGAGCTGTGTCCGCTCTGCTGTCGTAACTTTGCCAGATGTGCTGGCGAAACCTCGCTTACACATGAAAATGGTGTTTCTGCTGCACGTATGGCGGAGCGGGAGAAGCTCCAAGGAAATTCCTGGCCAATGTAAACTGTATTCTCCTGTTTTTCTGATAATTTGGCCACCCCTTCATACTAACACTCCCTTCCAGTGGTCCTTGGTTTATTAGCTACCTTCTGCACTTTGCCTACCAGCTAATCTTCTTCAATATATTCTATAGATGTATTTATGTGTGAATACAAGAAGACCAGGCTTGTTAATGTAACTTTGTGACTCATTTAGCAATGGACACTCTGTACTTTGAACAGTTGCTCCAGATAAATATAATTTAATCCCTAGGCACAGATTCCCTAACGTTTTAATCTCCCACTATTTCCAGTTGCCAAACTATATTGGTTTTATGAACTGTTTTGAAAAGAATTGCTGCATAGTGGGAGGTACAAGGAATGATATAGTCTGACTTTGAGACTGAGGAACAGATTCAGTAAGCAGTTCCAAGAACAACAGAGAATGATATAATTGCCGATCAGCATGATCGTTTTTAATAGTTTTGGAGTGCTTGAAGTAGAAAGAGATGGTGCAGCTGCCAGGATATGGGTAACTGGTCACTTCTCACTGGGTGACTATTAAATAAAACCTGTCGTGCATTTTTTAATTACATCTGCATTTTTACTTAACATCTGTATGTTATTTGGGACTGATTTGTGTATTTACTATTTCATGGTACTTAGGCTGAGTGATAAAATATATGACTTGTCTAAAGACTAACTTGCGTAATTGAAACATGAAGAAAAAGTATTTTTTAATGTTAATAATTATGTTGGTTCAGCAAAAATAACAGCTCTGAATTTCCACGGAGGTTGTCCCAATTTCCTGCCACAAATTCGTCAGGAGATGGATGGAGCCCCCGGAGAATTGCTGTAAAGAAGAATTTCTCTGTGGGTTCTGCTGATCTCCTGCCAAAGTTGCAGCAGGTGGTCTGGACAACCCCTGTGGAAATTCAGAGCCAATGTTTAATGCTCTTTGCAAGTATGCTTGCACTTATTCCTGTGTATTCACAAATAGACATGTAGCAATTTTTAATTGCTTTGCAGGGTTTGCTACATATTGCTGGCAAGCTGATGGTGTGCAGTCGGAACCACCAACCAGACAATGTTACACACAGCAGAATGGTTGATCAGGTGAGCGATTATTTCCGACAGTGCGATCCTAAATTTCCATGGGGTTCTTCTGATCGCCTGCTGTAACTTTGGCGGGAGATTGGCTGAACCCCCCCAGAGAAATGGCGTAAGTAGCCGTTTTTAGCCATTGAAACATAGAAACATAGAAGATAGGAGCAGGAGTAGGCCATTCGGCGCCTCGAGCCTGCTCCACCATTCAATGAGATCATGGCTGATCATTCAAACTCAGTACCCTGTCCCTGCTTTCTCCCCATATCCCTTGATCCCTTTAGCCTTAAGAAATATATCTAACTCCTTCTTGAATATATTTAATGAATTGGCCTCAACTGCCTTCTGTGGTAGAGAATTCCACAGGTTCACCACTCTCTGGGTGAAGAAATTCCTCCTCATCTCTGTCCTAAATGGCTTACCCCTTATCCTTAGATTGTGACCCCTGGCTCTGGACTCCCCGACCATCGGGAACATCCTTCCTGCATCTAGTCTGTCTAGTCCTGTTAGAATTTTATAAGGTTCAATGAGATCCCCTCTCATTCTTCTAAACTCCAGCGAGTATAAGCCCAATCGACCCAACCTCTCCTCATACGTCATTCCTGCCATCCCAGGTATCAGTCTGGTTGATGTAATTTCTTCGCTTTCCACCGATCTCACCCAAGAGAACCCCTGTGGAAAGATACGGAATACATATCAAAGTTCTCCTTTTATTCATATTTTCCATATTCCCAGCATGGACTTGGTTATTTGTCAGTTCTTGTGTATGCCTCACACTGCTGCAATGTCATGGAAACCACCCTGCCAGACTCCAGGAATCATCCATTAATCCAATATTCCATTCCCCATCCAGTTCTAACAAACCCCACATTGCTGCCACACTATAGGACCACCCTCCAATATTACCAAAGTAGACCAACCCCTATAACTTCTGCTAAACCCCACAAGACCCCCTTCTCCCCATTGCTAAACCCGTCATACCTATTTTCAAACTAGTTTATTATCTACCATCTTCCTGTATGCCTTTATCTTTAAAAAGGTGATAATTAATTAAGAATTAACAATTAAATACATAGGTGAAGGAACATATAACAATAAAGACCACTCTTTATAGGTTTCACAGAAAAATGGACAGATTTGTTGAATTTAATCCCTAAAACATCAGTAAAGATCCCTGAATGACATGTAGTAAAATCACAATTTGACTTGTTTAGTTATTGTAAAAAAAAAAGCAACTGAACACTGCAATGCGGAGCATCACTGGAACCCTCAAGTTGACCCCAACACCCTGGCTGCCCGTGCTGTCGCACATCGCTCCCCCATCCATTCGCCGCGATGCCGCAGCGCTCCGGGACTCCAGCAAATCGTGGAAAACAAACACCTCCCCATCCACCAGGATCTCAGCAACATCCCTCATCACCGCTTGAAGTCGCGCAAGCCCTTTTGGGCCCACGCTCTTAACCTTCGACAGTGCGAATGGAGTTCACAAGAAGTCACAAACAAACACCTCGTGAAAGACCCGACGCGGAAGATCCCTGGATTTGATCTTCCACGAAGCTTATGGGCAACCCTAAACAGCCTCCGCACAAACCATGGCAGATGCAGATACTTGATGCACAAATGGAGAATTAAAACCTCTCCAGTGTGCGACTGTGATCACCCAGAACAGACCATGGAACATATAACGACTCAATGCCCCATTCACAAATATAAAGGAGGCGTCACAGCAAAGCACGCCGCTACTCCTGACGCAATTATCTGGCTTAACCACCAGAATGTAAAATTATAGTTGTTGCTCTACATCAACATCATCTATACAAAGTAGTGGTAGAGGCCCTGATAATACATTTTGGTTTGCATGGCATAAATATTCTGATGTATCCTCCAACTCACTATGAGTAATGCCAAGTGAGATCTCCTATTTACTTTCATAATATGCCAGGTACTGTTCACAAGCTTGATATAGATGTGGAAGGTCCACCTCAGCTCATGCATCAGAATAAAACAAGTATATTTCTCATCCCCCACCCCTCCCCATCATCACTGACTCATAGTCCAAGGTCTTTGCTACCACTACCCGAACTGGAGGCTATTCCAAGTGCTAGCAAATCAGCATCAAGAGGTTCTTTCTTGATATAGGCCTAAACATGTGGTGCAGCTAATGTGCGAAATTGCCCTCTCTCTAGTTTCGTGTGCTCCCATGTTCAAACATTGAAGTAGTTCTCCAGAATAACCTTATCTAAACCACTAAATATCTTGTATATTTAATAAGGTCTCCTTTCAAGGCCAAGAAGCCCCAACTTCTCCAGTCTTCCCTTCTAGCTCCATCCTTTGGCACCAACAATCAGCTTTCTGGATCTTCTCTGCCCTGTCTCCATGTTTCCCTTATGTCTTGGCGACCAATACTGGAACAGCAGGGCTTTACAATTGCTAACTTACAATTATTATTCTTTTTTTGAAGGTTGGTTGTAACTGGAACCGTTTTCAGCTTACAGATGGGAGCTGGGCTGGTTAATGAAAATGCAAGCAGATCGGTGAGTTTCTCCAAACTGCATTATTTTTGGTAGATGGTAGTGCAACAATAACATTTATACAGCATCCTTCTTATAACAAACCATTTGAGGGTACTATACAAGAAAAGTGGTGGACACTGAGCAGAAAGTAAGGGAAAAGCTAAAGGGAGGTTACTGGAGGCATGGTCAGGAAGCGAGGTTTTGGAGGAAGATTTGAAGATGGGAAGCAGCAAGACATGAAATTTCGAGAGAGAATTTCAGAATTCATGGGTGTGATAACTGAAGGTTATGACACAGATGTTGGGACCAGTGTTGGAACAATGGAGGGTATGAGCTGGGACAAAGCTGAAGAAGATTTCAGAGGTAGGATGGAGCAAAGCCGTGGGTAGATTTTAAGATGAAGATAAGGATTTTAAAGTTGATGGAATGAAGGACAGGGAGTTAGTAGAGGTCGGTGAGGACAAGAAGGATGGTTATATGGGATTCAGCGTGGGAGCGAACATGGGCAGTAAAGTTCTGGGATGAATAACAGTTTGAGTAAAATAGAGGTGAGGAGGCTGGCGAGGAGAACATTGTACTGCCCACTGCCTTATGTGTGGTAGATGTGAAGGTCTGCTGGATGCAATGTAAATATTCATATCTGGCTATTCTGTCAAGTAAATCAGACCACCCATCAATTTGTTTCTTCTTATTAAAAGGTTCAAGATAGAAACAGTCTGGCGATATTGATGCAGGACTGAAGATCTATCTATATTTTTAAACACGTTGGCTTTAAGAACCTGCACAATCCATAGCTATGGACTCCCAACCCGCTGGTGAACTTTATAAAATATAAATGGCATACCAGCCACGTGTAATCACAGTTTTATAGTCATTGAAGGAGCTGGTTAAGTCATTTTGGCAATTAAGCGATCTGTGTGGCTATCTAAAAACAGAGAAAATCTACTGATGTTTTTAAAGATGATTAAATGAATAATTGAACAGGGACATATGGACATACATGATTTGAATTCATGGTGCATCTCAATAATAGATAAATGGTACAGTGAGCAACTGCTGTGGTATCTCTTGAGCTGAGGCAGATCAAGGTTACTCTCAAGTTTGAAAACTATTGTACATTAAACTGAGAGGAGGAGGGAGAAGGGGAGAGGGAAACACGAGGATGGTAGAAGAGAAAGAGGAAAGGGAGGAGGGGCTAGGTGGAAGAGGGGCAGGCGGAGAGGGAGAAGTCTGTAGGAGTGAGGAGAAGGGGAGGGGAGAATATGAGTGGAGAAGGGAGGCGGAAGGAGAAGAAGAGGTGAAATTGCAGATGAGAAGGAGGGGAAAGGTAGGTAGAGGAGGAGGATAGCTGGGGGGGGGAGGCAGAGGAGGATGAGGAGAAGAGATATGCAAAAGAGAGTAGTGAGTGGAGGAGGACAGGACAGCAGGGAGAGGGAGGACGGGGGAGAGTCTGTCCCTGGCTGTATATGTGTGTATATATATGTACATAAGTTTTATTAAAGATTTACATCCTTAATGCAGCATTTAAACGCATTGGTGCACTCTGTAAAATGGTTGTAAACGTGAGAGAAAATTAAACTGGTATTGTAGAGGGACTAAGCACTCATAACCTGAGGCAATTATTGCGAGACAGGGACGGCTGGGAGCAGGACAGTGATAGCGAGAATCAGGACAGGGGCCAGAATGGCCGTGGCAAAAGGGCATGAGGTATTTGGAGGAAATGAAGGCTTAAGTGGGCAGGATTGAGTCGCGATGGTGATAACCCCAAGGAATGCAGATAAAACATGCTGAAATATATAAAAGGCAAAATCCAAGGGACACCACAACAGCCTCATCATCAATCAAAGATATAAACGGGGTGCTTGGGATGATAATAGTGGAATCAGAAATTGGGAGAGACCTGCTACGGGGCAAAGAAAACAGGCCATGGGAGATCAAGCTGGATATCCATGGGCTGATAAACTAAAACTTCAAATCAGTTATTTTCAAGTGGAGAAAGTAAAATTGCCACTCAATTCAATACCTGAATGCAGGACACCAAAACCAGACACCACAAGAGGAGTGGAGCTCGGAGATGGGAAAGCTGTGATGCCACAGTGCCACCACTGGTGAGGGCTGTAATTACCACGTAACAAATTTACATTATGAATGTGGACACAGGAATTTACAATTGTAAAAAAAAGTTGATACAAAAATCTGACCACAGGAAAAAATGTTTTGTAGATAGGATGTGAAAATTTATTTGTGCAAACTAAAGATTTAAACAAAATGGGGGGGGGGAAAAAATCAAAAAATACATATGTCACAGTCGATGTTCCTGTGTGGCCCATTCAAAGGTCTGCGCATGCACGTTTTATTTTTCAATTTAAAAGCCAGCTCACCGGCTGCGTGGGACCCCTGGGAATATTGGTCATAGTCAGTCTTCCCCCTAATTTTTTTGGGTGCCGTTCAAATTACCACACATGCGTGGTTTTTCCATTATAAAGCCATTGAGCGGCCTGCGCGGGACCTCCAGATCGCTGTGCTAACAGGAACATTGGTCACAGTGACACAATTAAACACGATCAGTGGAATTGCCTTTTGTAACTTTTACTGCTGTCATTAGAGTTTGTACTTAAAGGCCTCAGCCTATCCCAGAATCCGGGGCTGGCTTTAATACTTTTGCTCAGATCTGTAATGCTATGAACTGAATTTGAATGGTGCAGTCTGAGCATGTGCAATGTTCCTAATTTCCCATGTTGCGTCTGTAGCATTCAGTCAGCTGGACCGAAGGAATACTTTTCTTTAGCTTCAGGCAGTTTCTGCTCAGTTATTACTTGAAATTATTTGAAGAAAAGCTACAGGAAAAATTCCAACATCTTTAATGAGGTAAAGCTTATACTGTATTGAGTGTTTTTAATATTGAGAGGCTATACCTGTGAGAGATCTTAAAAGTGACTAATCTACCATCTAGCAAGTCATGCTTGCAAATCACAATCTGTGATTCTGATGCCTGTCTCACCCTGATCCTCAGAACTTCTGACCCCTTGACCTCTTGATCCCCACCTCCTTACCCTTCCCCTACTTACCTAACCTTAGCTTCAGGAACCCAATCTTCATCCTAACTAAATCAGTACTGATGCCTTTTACAATCTGAATTCTTTACAAATATATAATATTAACTCTTTTCAGTGCCTTAGCAAACTAAGAACCTCTTTCTTTGCTTTGGTGACTTGCAAGAGGCTTTAAAAAAAAACTTACCTTATTTGCAGGGGGCAGATGAATTTTGTTATAGCAGGACCATTTATATAGTCATGGGGATAGCAAAACAGCATACCCTCCAACACACCAAGAGATCTGCTAGTAACGTATTAAATGTTTTGCGTATGTCTCCCCCATCTATAGGTGTCACAATTACTTCCTGTAATACGTTTGCCATCACGCTTTCCCTGCCACATTTTGTTGTTAATAACCCTATTGTTACAAAACAGTGATATCTTCTGAATCACCCTGGGCAATACCTCAGGAGGTCACCCGGGAAATGACAGACCTGATTGACGATGAAGGGCAGCTTGCCTCAAATGTTAACTTGTCTGCACTCTCCAAAGATGGTGACTGATCTGCTGAGTGTAACCAGCATTTTTCTGATTTGTGTCAGATTTCCAGTACAGGAAACTCTTTTTTTATCCGGGACCGGCGTGTTGCCGGTTTATCAAAATTTCCGGATGACGGAGAGAGTTATCTACCGAGGCTATTTTTAACAAAGAAAAATAAAAAAAATCAAGAAATGTGCAGTATACAGTAACTGGGTACTCACCTACAGAATGTTGTGTTAAATGGATGGTGGAAGATGCTTGATTAAGTACAGTACTGCCAATTGAGAGTAATGCAATGCAATGACTACCAGCAGCGTGGGAGACACACAGTACCCCTTTAAAATGGCAGATCAGAAGAGACTACCGGCAGCGCGGGAGAGTCAGACTCCTGTTACAGGGGTTTTGAGGTGTTTCGACCTCCAACAGCGCCAAGAAGCCGAGTAGTGGCAGTTTGGAGAACTACCCCCACTGACTAACTCGGCCACCGCGGGAGACTCGGACTTGGACTCGGCAACATTGCCGGTTATTGAGGTGTTGTTTTCGGAGCGAGAATTTTGCCGGTTAATAGAGAATTTAGGTGCCGTTTAAACGAGAGTTTCCTGTATTTGCACTTTTTAAATACTACCCCAGATGAAATCTAGCTTCACTGGCCTAATAACTGTTCTAATAGACACACACAGTGATAGTATTTAAGATTGCATTGCAGTGTTATAGAAAAATGTAAGTTTATTCCCCTTTTGTTATTCATTCCTGGGATGTGGGCGTCGCTGGCAAGGCCAGCATTTATTGCCCATCCCTAATTGTCCTTGAGAAGGTGGTGGTGAGCCGCCTTCTTGAACTGCTGCAGTCTGTGTGGTGAAGGTACTCCCACAGTGCTGTTAGGGAGGGAGTTCCAGGATTTTGACCCAGTGACGATGAAGGATTGGCAATATATTTCCAAGTCAGGATGGTGTGTGACTTGGAGGGGTACTTGGAGGTGGTGGTGTTCCCAAGCGCCTGCTGCCCTTGCCCTTCTCGGTGGTGGAGGTCATGGGTTCGGGAGCTGCTGCCGAAGAAGCCTTGGCAAGTTGCAGTAGTGCATCTTGTAGATGGTACACACTGCAGCCACGGTGCGCCGGTGGTGGAGGGAGTGAATGTTTAAGGTGATGGATGGGGTGCCAATCAAGTGGGCTGCTTTGTCCTGGATGTCGAGCTTCGTGAGTGTTGTTGGAGCTGCACTCATCCAGGCAAGTGGAAAGTATTCCATCACATTCCTGACTTGTGCCTCGTAAATGGTGGAAAGGCTTTGGGGAGTCAGGAGGTGAGACACTCGCCACAGAATACCTAACCTCTGACCTGCTCTTGTAGCCACAGTATTTATGTGGCTGGTCCAGTTAAGTTTCTGGTCAGTGGTGACCCCCAGGATGTTGAATTTCTTATTTTTATTTCATCAATTTTCCCCCAACCCTCCCCTTCTCCTGAAGGTATTGACTCCATGCTGGGGTGCAGTTCTATGGGTGCTGAGTTCCATCTAGCATAATGCCATTCTTCATCTGTGAGCCTAGACAATGAGTATTGGCAGGCTATTCAACCACAGGGCGATGACAACCAAGGCGATCCTGTCATTGTATAATGTCCATATATGTGCACCCAATGTGGGGGCCACTAGATAGTGATCAGGTACAGGAACCCTGGTTGATTTTTCCCTCCCTAACCCAGGAGCACTGAAGCCAATTGTAGAGCAGACTAAGAATTGGCACTAGAATGTTTCTGGTTAGCAAAGTCCGGCTACTCATTACTTTAATCAACTAAAGCATCAGGGGAGACAAGACTTGGTATACGATTCAGATTACATTGCACAGTTCATCTGTGTGAAGTGATATTTGCTTCACACTGACCTTAAACTAACAGTGCAAATCTGGAGTCTGGATTCGACCCAACACCAGAGTGAAGCAGATTGAGATCCATCCCCTGGAGATAATAATCTGACATTGCTTCAGTTCGACACTCCATGGGTGTAAATCCAGTGCACTGTTAAGTGCTGGGGGGGGTTGGGGTGGGAGGGGGTTATGGAGACTTTATAAACAAACCTATCCTGATTTCTCCCCTCCTTGCCCTCAAAACATTTAAATTTCTAACTGGTGGGGCACTGTTCTGTCCTCACGGTTTATCTCGGCATGCACAGACAGCTCTTTTCTGGATGGGCCACGAACCTAACAATGCAAACCTGGACCGCAGCTACAGCTCTCAGACTTGCCTTAGACCGGTAGCTGTACTGTAAATGAACCTTTAAAAGCTGATGTAAAATCTGTGGGGGGCGAATTTCCTCGGAGCTTGTCCCATTCCGCTGCCGTAGCTTCTGGGAAAACTATGGTTTCCGCCATAACTTCCGCCAAACTTACAGCGGCAGGGCAGGCGAAACTCTTGAGGAAATTCACCCCCTAGAAGTGCTCCAAAACATGAATCCCACTTTGAGCCACTCTCCCACGTAAAGTAATTGGAACATTAGTTTCATAGAGCTGTACTGAATCTCTTTGAACCAGACCGGCAATTTTTATTCAGTGTGTGGTTAAAATAATGTGCGGCAAAGTGGAAAGGGGCAATTGGGATATGAGCGGGCCCCATGGTTAACTTGGTGGGGGCCTTCTGAATCTTTAGGCCAGCTTAATATGTTACAGCGTATTATTCACTAAGTGACATCATTGATGTCCCTATATAAAACTGAGTTTCATAAAAATCAGATTGCAGATTGAATTGTAGAGGAAAGCATACTTTTGTAATTGTGATTCTGTCAAATTCATGAATCAAGGTAGTTTATCTGGAACCAGTTATGCTGTCCATCATTGACCAGCACACTGTTCATGCCAATTGTGGTAATCCACTGGTTTATTAATGTATCAAGAGTGACAGGTAAATTCCTTTCCATTCCCTGTAGATACATCAGGTCTCAGAAAAAGCATTTTTGAAAGGTTGAAAATCCCTCACTCAGCAAGCAGGTCCTTCTCTAATCCCTCCTAGCCATTAGAATCTGCATGGAGGTATTATTCACAATTCTTCAGGAGGCCTGGAGACAGCTTAACTTCCTGTTTCATTTTACCAATGCTCAGTAGTCTGAACGTGGAGATACACCAAGTGGCCTTTTGCTGTTCGCTCTCCAGTGGCAGCAGAGTGACCGGTGAGTGCACAGATGGGCCTGAAGATCTATTTTCTTTATGACAGTGTGGAAGTTTGCAGGTCTTCTGCGGTACAGAATTGTTGCTTAACAGTGGCTCACTGTAACATTGTTCGAGCTATCAGAGGGTGTCCCAGATCTGGAACAGGGAGCACTCTATTTCAATGACTCATTCCCGAGGGTGCAATCTGTAGCTGGGAAGGCGTGTTGTCCGACACCAGCCTTTAGTTGGTCGTGCTGAGCCAGTCAGCTGCACCGTAGTTTATCCGGCCTTCAGATGGAGCTATTCTTTGATCTCATCTGAACCTTTTGCTTAAAATTGTCAGAGTTTCAACCTTTCAAAGCAATTACTGTGCCAAGTATGTTCCCATCGCTGACCCCTCAGACTGAAAGCTGATTTCTCTCTGTAGATGTTTTTAGAGCTCTGGGATGCTGAACCAGTGGGATAAAATATATGTGTGCGTCTTGACAATTATTTATTGTTATTTGGCAACGATACTTTACTGTTTTGATAGCTGGGTAGTGTAATGTATATATCTTTGTTAAAAACTTGAGCAGTTGCTTATACAGAATGCATTCCACTGATCTATGGTTACCACCTCGTGAATGTTACGAATTGGCATAAACTTCAGCTTGAAGTAGTGAGGTGAAGCAATCTTTCTGTTTTTAGTAAACAGTATTTGAATTTACCTTCTCTGTTTAGTGCAAAAGATAGGACTTAACATTGAGTCTAATAAGAATGCTCCCATTCTTTAACACAAAGGTTAATGGATAATTAACAAATGAGGAAAAAATGAAATGATCTAACTGCAGCATGTGAAGGGATAATTACAAGTCCTAGCCCTATCTCAGGCTACCCCAGATCAGGCGTATTCCCCAGACGTTCACCTTCAACGTAAGTTAGAGATAGCCGAATTCCATAAGACGCTTAAATGGGTCTAAAGGTTCAGGCTATCTCTCCCTAAAGTAAAGGAATGACTGAAGATGTTACCATCCTCCAGATAACACTTTTAATAAGTTTAACTAGACTGCAACCTTCCAAATATTATGAGGGTCTGGAATACCCCCCAGAATTCTGCAACTCCTTACAAAAGAGTATACAGAAATTGGGTTTGCGAGTTTATACAGAAATACTCTTTGAGACAATTCTAAAAATATATCGTTTTATTTAAGAGCTGACATTCAGTTAACAGCTGTTGAATCAGTCGCAACATTAACAATTCAAAATACAAATAGCTTACATTTCTTATTTCTCAGAGATTCTTATTCTCAAATCTTTACTTTGTTACATTTCTATATTTCTTACTTATTTCTAAATCCAGATTATCCACCAAAATCAATTACTTTGATTACCCGAGACTCAAAGTTAAAAACTTACAGATGGTGCCTGTAAAGTTGAGAAACGCTTGGCCCATTCAGCGAGTTCTGACTTTCTGTTTGAAAAGCTCTTACTTTTATACCCTTTTTGCAGTGGTTTATTCTTTGATGTTCTCTGCTGATGTAAGCTAATTGTCTTATTCATACCTCTGTTGAATGCTTTCTATCTTACTGTCAATCCAACTTTTGCATGCATAATTATGTGTTCCAAAAACTATCATAAAAACAATATGACAGTAATGGTTTCTGTTTGATGCCATTCTTACAAAATGCTTTCATTCAATTCTTAATATTGGCTTAACTGGTTTTTAGCAGACGTTGAGTCTCCTTACTGCTCCAAGTTCAATACAAACACAATGAAATTGCTTGGTGTATCTATTGAAGTCATATCTTCAAAGTTTTCTTGTTGGTATTATATTTACTATGTATAAATTAAAGACACTTTGACTGAGTGTTTACTTGTTTTCTAGCTATCTCAATTGGTTGCATATTTAATTATGTTTCCTGTCTTCCAAGTTTAACAAAAAAACGATTTGACTAGCAGGTGTTTCTTTTACTTGATGTCATCTTTTCAAAGGCACATGCCTCTTTTAATGTTTGTGTTTCTGTTCAACGTGTTAGCTTATAACACCTTAAACTGGGTCTTCCATTGTGTTATTCCCAAACTCCAGACCCTCTGTAATCGCCAAACTGCCATTTCAATAGGGTCATTGTTTTAGTATATTTAACTAATTCCCATTTCAAAGCTTGTTTGTTTTTTACAACTTTGTTAAACAACTGATCTTTATCTCAGAAGCCTGATTTTCTGTTTGCAGCTTGTGTCTCCGAGGCTTTAGATTTTTAAACCCAGTATATCATGTATTAATAAATATCAGAATTCTGTTCATATTATGATGTATTTTTCTGAAATATTGCTTATTCTCTCACACATGATCTTCTCATCCTTTGTAGCTGATTTGCCACATACTTCACTTCCACTCCCTTACCTTCTTAGCTGACAATTTCTAATACTGATCTAAGGTGTTGCCTAGTTGTGCGATGTGCAAGCATTGCCTGTTGTTCAGTCTGTCTCCTTTTGAAAAGGTCTGCGGTTGTAGGCGCTATACAATAATGGAACTGGGGGTAAAACCACGCACACTTGTACATATTTTTAGGTTTCCCTGAGAGCATTGAGAGCCTGCAGTATAACTCCCTATAGGACTGGGCAACATTTGGTAACAAAAAATAAACTGAAGTAGGTAGTTCCTGTTGAAGAGGTGATTTGATACAGGCACAAATAGGGCCTCTTTTTATGCTGTAATTTTTACAATTCTACTTTACTAGCAATTGCATTTAACCAGAAATAAAGCAAAGTGACCAACTTCTTTATATTGTAGAATATAATCCATTACATTAATTTACATACAAGGTATAAAGCTGTTTATTACTGTTGAAATGAGGAAAAAGCATATGGGATCCTAGATTTATAAATAGGGGTATAGAGTATAAAAGAAAAGAGGTAATGTTAACAACAATTTTAATTTATATAGCACCTTCAATGTAGTAAAAGGTGCCAAGGCACTTTATAGAAGCGCTAGGGGACAAAATTTGACACTAAGCTACATAAGGAGATATTTGGACAGGTGACCAAAAGCTTGGTCAAAGAGGTAGGTTTAAAGGAGTGTCTTAAAAGCGGAGTGAGAGCTGAAGAGGTTTAGGGAGGGAATTCCAGAGCTTAGGGCCTAGACAGCTGAAGGCAAGGCTGCCAAGGGTAGGGTGAAGGAAATTGGCCAGAATTCAAGGAATGTAGAGTTCTTGAAGGGTTGTTGGGCTGGAGGAGGTTACAGAGATAGGAAGGGGCGAGGCCATGGAGGGATTTGAATACAAGGATGGGAATTTTAAAATCGAGGCGTTACTGAACTGGATGTAGGTCTGGGGTGATGGGTGAACGGGACTTAGTGCGATAGCAAAATACTGCAGATGTTGGAAATCTGAAATAACAACAGAAAATACTGGAAAAACTCAGCAGGTCCGGCAACATCCGTGGAGAAAAATTTGAGTTGACGTTTCGGGTCGTACCCTTCTTCAAAACTGGAAAGAAAAGAAGATAGATCGAAGGCAGGGCTGCAATCGGACAAAAGAAGTGAAAGAAACAAAAGAGCTAGACGAGATGGTAATAGGCTGAGATTAGGTGTAAAGTGTACTGGCAGGGCAAGAGATAGCTGCCAGGTGTGAGAGAGAAACAAAAGGAAAGGGGGGGGGTGGAAAGGAGTGGAAAAATTACAAGAACAAATGTGTAATAGGGGCCGAGGTTATGATCTGAAATTGTTGAACTCGATATTGAGTCCGGAAGGCTGCAGAGTGCGAGTTAACCCTATACAAATCATTGGTTAAGCCACTGTTTGAATATTGTGTCCAGTTTTGACCACCCTATTTTCGGAAGGATATCAAGGCCATAGAGAGGGTTCTGGAGAGATTTACTAAGATTATGCCTGGGATAAGAAACTTTAAATTATGAGGAGAGACTAGAGAAACTGGAACTCTTTTCATTAGAACAAAGAAGGTTAAGGAGGATCCTAAGTTATGAGGGTTTTGATGAGATAAATATGTGAAAACTATATCCACAGGTCTGTGAGTCGTTAACTAGAAGGCGTACATTTAAGATCACCAAAAGAACAAAGGGAGCGGGTAGGAGAATTTTTTTAATATACAAAAGGACTGTTAGGATAAACAATACCCTGCCAGAAACAGTGGTGGAAGCAGAATGCCAAATCGCTTTTCAAAGGAAAGTTAATAAACATTTGAAAAAGAAAAAGATTGAAAGGGCATGTGGAAAGGACTGTTGAATGGAACTCAGCGAATAGGTCTTTCAGAGAGCCAGCATAGGCGTGAAGGGCCAAGTGGCCTCCTTCTGTGCTGTAAGACTCTAACACAGCATCTGTAGGAATTGACAAATTCCTAACTAATAACTGAGGTCGACTCAGGAGATCAACCAAACAGGTCTTTAATGTAAAACTAAACGAGTTCAAACAGTTTGATGAGATCAATACAGGAGAGCCACGAAAACGGGTCTTAACAAGATGGAGATTCCACGAGGACTGCCTGGGCAGTCACGTGGTTTGCGACGTGACGTCATCGCGTTTGCCCGCGTTTTCCCGCTCTCTTAAAGGGGCCACGCCCCGTGCATACAAACACTATATACAAAATACAGTAATGTCTAACACAATGGTACAGGCTTAGGCTGGTGTTAGAACATCATTAAAGGGAATTATGTACAGTTGCCCAGAGTTATTCAGTGGCTCCGCCGCACATCCACATTTTATCGTAGTAAATGTGATACTATCTCTCAAAATAACATGAGGATGCTTTAAGATAATTTGCCTTTTTTTGTTGTGAAAGGTGCAGAACCGAGTGAAGCATCAGAATGCCGACACCTTAACGGAAGAACAACCTAAAGGTTCATGGGGCAAATGGGGTCCCTGGTCTGCATGCACCAGGACTTGTGGTGGCGGAGTAATGCAACAGACACGGCCCTGTCTTCCTCAAGTAAACCAGAGAATTCAGCCGACGTTCCAGTTTGCAACGGGTGACCAGTCCCTGCGGGTATTGCACATTCCCCCCGGGCGAGTACTGTCCACAGTCCGTCATTCTGTCCCACTTCACCGGAGTTCAGCCAACAAGCTATCAGGAACCAGCATTAACCAGATTTATCAGATCTCCAACAGGTAAAACTCACTGCTTTATTTCAAATCTAATGAAAGCTCATGTTTACAGCTCCTTACTCCATTACCTACTTGTACTTTAAAGACTTTGAAATCTGCAGTCAGCAGATGGGGCGATCTCTTATGATGGGAAAGGGAAAGCTGAACAATTGCGATAGCCAGACAGACATAGAAATGTTTCGCCAAGGGCCAGATTCCAGAGTGGTTGTATATGTTGTTGTGTACTCATACCCCCAATTTACTTAAAAAGACAAGTGCATATGAAGTTGAAGTTTATCCAACTTTGGATTTTAAAAATGAAAAATGGCCCAATTTTAGAATTAAATTGCCTGGTTTGGCAGCAGGTTTCCTGAATAACCTTAACATCTAGTCTAGATTTTCCGCCACTGGCTGCCTGTTGTAGCAGGTTTTGTCAAGTGGTAGGTAAGTATTTTTAACCAATATTTCATTCATGAGGCCCTCTAGTATAAGTAATGTGTATTTTTTTTAACCTCAAGTCAGTCAAGTAACATTGCTC
Organism: Somniosus microcephalus; assembly: GCF_052327205.1. NCBI lineage: Eukaryota > Metazoa > Chordata > Chondrichthyes > Squaliformes > Somniosidae > Somniosus > Somniosus microcephalus. The sequence continues at coordinate 24,564,169 of NC_140988.1, forward strand.
ATAAGTTGTCTGTGACCAAGAGTGCAGTTTCTGACGATTACCTGAAGCAGATATACTCGCCACACTGGTGAGAAACCAGTAACCTTGCTTCTCACTACTCCAGGACGTGGATGATTAAGAGCTTCCTCAAGTCTACTGATGCCAGTCTTTGAGGGGTACGGGATCAACAACCTATTTTGTAATACCATCAAATCCAGAAAGTGATTGAATGGTGTGCCTTCGAATCGGGTCCTCCCAAAGCTCAGCAGCCAGAATCTGTAAGTAGATGTCCCATGGCGTTGCTCATGGGTTGTCCAGTACCTAAGTGCGGTTTTCAATGTTTACCGCAGTCCCACTGCAGCCTAAACATGACAATGGTTCATCCATTACTATAATAAAGAAAGTCATTTGAAGTAATACATCACTTGACTGATGCAAGGTAAAAAATTACACACCTGACTGATGCAGAAAGATACAAACCTCACAGATACAGGGCTCGATTTTGCCAGGCCCAAGGAGGCGGGATTGGAGGCGTGTGAGGAGTTAAAAATCGCAAAAAATGGTGTGCGGGCCCGATGCCACCTCCGAGCAATTTTCCCAGAATCGGGGTTTCAGACCCCGTTTCCATCCCGCCTCTTGGAAGCCCGCTATCCTGGCAAAGCCACATGCTCACTCATCCTGCTTCTCTCTGCTCAGAGAGAAGACAACGTAGTCCCTTCTCCTGTTGTAGAGAACATCAGTGACCTCCCAAATGCAGCGATAGATGGCGAACTGTGAGATGTTAGATGTGTCTCCTGCTGCAGACTGGAAGGATCCACTGGCTGCCACCTGGAGAGCCGTAGTCGCCCTGCTCTCAGGCTGCAGGTGTGGTTGCAGGAGGTGGCAGAGTTCTGTGACCACCTCCTTGGTGAAGCATGGCTTCCTAATACACCGTTCCTTAACAAGGCCTTTAACAACCACTTCATTGCCTCTATAATCCAATTTTGAGAGGCCTTTCTGATTTTTAGACATTTCCCCCATCCTACACGCCTCCTCTAGAACACGCCAGTTAATCCTGGTGGCCTCACAAGTGGATTGCTTAGTAACAGCTGCAGCTCCACCATTAAAAAGGAGTTTTCAGCAATCATCATTTGCAGGTGGCAGAACTTTGCTGTCTCAGGTCTGGGGGAACTTATAGCAGGCCTACTCATTGTTGTGGATGTTTGGACCCTGAGACCCATCTCCAGTGTGACCTCCTGGGAAACCCCTCTCCCCACCTTGACTGAGCGCTTCCTCAACTGAGGTATATAGCAGAAGCATGGGAACCATTTATTTCCTTTCCTCCTGGACATCAGATTCGGATGAAGACCAGCCGCGGCAGCAGCAGAACCCTGAACAACAGCAGCACCAACAGCAGGAGCAACAACAGGAGCGCCAAGCTGCTGCTCACCCATCTGAAACTGCACAAGCCAGAAGGCGCCAGAGCGCGACCACATTGCTGCCCGGGATAGAAACATAGAAACTAGGAGCAGGAGTAGGCCATTCGGCCCTTCGAGCCTGCTCCGCCATTCAACGAGATCATGGCTGATCATCCAAACCCTAGCACCCGGTCCCTACACCGACAGCCATCCCACCCAAGCCCTATCCCCATAACCCCGTAACCCCACGTATTTAATCCCCCCCTAACACTAAGGGCCAATTTTTTTATCATGGCCAATCAACCTAACCCGCACATCTTTGGACTTTGGATGCAAGGGATGCACTCATGTTGGCCAGATTTGCTTAGACTGCACAATCAAACACTTTTGTCTTGCACCTTCTTACCAGAGCATCGGCAATGGACAAAAATCTGTGGATTCCTATCACTCTGACCACCAAGTCGCCCCAACCCCTCACTGTGAAAGTCCCATTTGTGAAATGACACAGGCCACAACTTCAACAGTTTGCCATCAGATCTCTTTATGATACCATGACAAGGATGGCTGGTCCAAATACAATACATCACAGCACCCAAGTGACTACCCTTGTGACTACTTGTGCATTATCTTCCTCTTACGCGTGCTCCTACGTGGTGCTTCCCCTGTGGCTTCAGCAGATGTGGAGGCCTCTTGCTCACTTTCTTGCTGCTCCTGTCTCGACGCCTTTGGCGGGCGTCCTCTGGGGTTGCGAACCTGTGAGGGCTCGCCAACAGTCTGCTGCTCCTGCGGCTGTGCAGGGGCTGAGATGCCCATCTCAATTGGGTGAGGACTCTGGTGGGGCTCTGACCAAGGGCTTTGCAGAGGCATGGTCATGTGAGCACTTGGAGAGGAGCCCCCTTTTCCTTGTTGTCTGCCACCAACATCCCTCTCATGGGTCAGCCCCACTTCAGAGCTAGCAAGTGGCTTGACAGCACCTTGTTGCACTTCAGGGGGGGCCATGAGGATCCATTTCTGCACTGGAAGTCCTACTCCAGAGGACTTCCATGAAGGTCTGGTTTCTATGCTCAATAGCTGACCATCGCTCCTCAAGAGATGTCATTTTATTCTGAACAATGACCATGTTTTCAAGACCCTGGCGACTAAGCTCCTCCATGGCCGTAGCCATCCTCTCCTCTACCGTAGCCATCCTCTCCTTTATGGTAGCCAGCCTTTCCATGGAGTTAGCCATCCTTTCCATGGAGGTTGCCATCCTTTCCGCGGTGATGTGTTCATGTGCCAATACCTCCACAAAGGCTCTGCTCATGTTCACGATGGATGCTTCCATCCTCTCCACACTCGCAGCAACCCTGGAGACAAAACCTGCCAGAGAGTCCTGCACCTGTTCCTGGAGTTCCAACACCGCTCTCTTTCTGGATGGACCCGGAGGCATAGGGTCAACATGAAGTCGAGCCCAGCTGGCAGAGTCCTGCGCCCTCCGACGAGGAATCTCCACTGCTGTCCCTGTCTCCACCATCTGCTGATGCACACTTGTGAGCTGTGATACACCAGGTGCCAACACTACTCTATCTCGCGAAGGTCCCACCGAGGTGTGAGTGTCTGCGCTGGTGCTGGGTGCACTGAATTCTGCTGACGCTGCGCCCTCAGAGGTTGCAGCTTCCTCTGAGGAGTCTGGAAACTCAGGCTCTTCCTCCTGGACAGTGGGGATGGGGGCTTTCGATAGTCCTGTGGGGGAGTAAAGGAAAGAGTTAAGAGATGTGAGGTCAAGGTTACATGAACATTGAATAGTGCAGATGATCATAAGTCAATCTGTTAGAGCATCAGATTCATTATCAGTGACTCATGCAATGTCAATGAGCGAGATGCCAAACTATTCTGTCACCAGCTTGCTGTGATGCGCCCGTCTGTCCGTCCCCCACTTGGGAATCCTCTTCGATCCCAGCGATTTCCAGGGCTGCCTCCTCCCAGGCGGTGAGCTGGGCTACTGAGGGTGGCCCTCCTCCTGTCCTAGCTCTTTCCCTCTTATTGTGAGCTCTCTTTTCCTGCAATGAGGGACACAAGTGGAGTTTGAGTGAGAATGAAGGAGTGAGTGTAGAGATTCCATAGCATAGATGCTTAGAAGGAGACAAAGGGCCCTCCTTATGTGTTGTAAGTTGTTTTTGTTGTTGCATCACAGTGATAGGGAGTGTGAGGGCTGCATGGTCGAATAGTTAAGTGAATGTGACTGTAGAGAGAGAGGCAATGGATAAGGGTGCAGGGATGTAAGTGTCAAGTGAGATGTGGAGGAAGAGGTTAGCAAAGCAGAGTGCTGGTGAGGAGAAGCGATGGGGATCAGATTGAGGTAGATGGGAAAGTCATACTCACTTTTCCTGTGCAGAGAATCATGAAACCTCTTCCTGCATTGCAGCCAGGTTCTGCGGCTCATTGATATGGAGTTGACCTCCTGGGCCACTTGCAGCCACACAGCTTTAGTCTGCTGGGGTGGCTTTTTTCTCCGAGGAAGGGAAGAGCACCTCCTTATTCGATCTTGCTCCCTCCACCAGAGCTTGGAGGGAGAGCTCATCGAAGCATGGAGCACTCTTTTGCCTGCTGGTGGACATAGTCGATCAATTAATTCCTTACTACAATCACCATAAAGTTTGCAGTCTCCAGAAGAAGCAAGGCTGCTTGCAGGCCTTAAATCCAGCAGCATTGATGACATCATCGGAGGCGACTTTCTGTAGGAAAAGACTCATTGGGCCAGGGGTTCCCACACGCTGGAAATCAGTTGCCCAATTAGGGGAAAATCGTACTTTTTCCCCACTTCACTTCAGAGTCAAGGTCCTGACGCCCCAGCCTGCCCACACTGGCAACATCAAGCCCACAATATCAGTAATAATAGTTACCTCCCACTTTACAAAATTTGCTTAATATGCAGCTTATTTCTTGGCTCCCCCTTAGATTTACATTATATAGAGTCAAGACCAAGTGAAGTTTTCAGGTGAAGCAGGGTTAGAGGGGGAAGATAAATGGACCAGAGTGCGCAGACGTAATTCTGTCCCCATTTTAAAGTTATACGTTCTCTGCATGGTGGCATAGTGGTTAGCACTGTTGCCTCACAGTGCCAGGGACCTGGGTTCAAATCCGGCCTCGGGTGACTGTCTGTGTGGAGTTTGCACATTCTCCCCGTGTTTACGTGGGTTTCCTCCAGGTGCTCCGGTTTCCTCCCACAGTCCAAAGATGTGCGGATTAGGTTGATTGGCCATGATAAAAATTGGCCCTTAGTGTTAGGGGGGATTAAATATGTGGGGTTACGGGGATAGGGCTTGGGTGGGATGGCTGTCGGTGTAGGGTTTGGATGATCAGCCATGATCTCGTTGCATGGCGGAGCAGGCTCGAAGGGCCGAATGGCCTACTCCTGCTCCTAGTTTCTAAGATATTGGCCTGGATTTTGCTGTGAGTGGCGGTTCCCCTCACCTACAGCTGCCCACAGACTTTTAGTGGGCTTGTCAGCGGAGATTTCCAGTTATCCGATGTCTGTTTGACTTTGGTGCCCCCTGCAGGGGACCTGTGGCATCTGTGAGCAGGACAAGCAGCAGGAAGGCTCTTCAACCAATCAGATTGAAGAATCCTCACTGAGACACGCCAAACGGCAAAGCAGGAAGTAAAAAACTGGAAATATAAATTAGATTTAAATGATTGTACAGGAAGCAAAATAAAGATTGGGACATACACATGGGGATTAAGGGAAATACATAAAAGAGAAAAACAGAAAATCTATTTAAAAAAAATTATTTTTAAAATCTGCAATATTAATTTTCTTCAGAGGGGAATAAGACTCCACACTTGTAAAATTAATATTTCAGGGCCAGAGAGGTGGTTCAGCAATAATGATCGCTTATTACCCTGTTAAAAACGTAGTTACTATTGATTGTACAAGGCCTAATTTTTTCATCTGTCTTTAGAGCGAGAATAGTGGGTAATTAACCTAAGTTCACGCCATCACAGTGATCTCTGTGCAGATTCCATTGGGGAAGACTACAACTGCACACCCTGTGGAGGAGCAAGGTATCACTGACAGCAATTTCCGGATTTCCACATTTAACTGCACATGTGCGCAGTTGCTGTCAGTTTTGCCCAGTAATAATGGCAAGCGCTGACAGCCTCGCCGTTATTAGTACAACAAAATCCGGGCCAATATTTAGCGATAAATATCAAATTTATGGAAATTTTAGAAGCAGAGAAGTAGAATTGGTTGGTGCATAAGACAGACTGAGATTCTGGGAGATGCAAAGCTGAGGTGCAGGCATGCCACCAATAGCAGGAGCATGTGACCATAGCGGGGACAAATTTATATTGGCAGTTCTCATTTTTTATGGCCATAGGAATTTATAATAGGAAAAAGATTACACAAAACTGTGATCAAAATGTGACAATAGGAAGTAAGATTTTTAATACATTATTGATATGTTTCTCCTCCTTACTTCCCATGGTGGATTTGTAGTTCTTGAAGCATTGCCCAGGGAGATTTTTCCTAATGTCAAGTCATCACTGACCAGCACCAGGCCCACCCAACTCAATTTTTGAGCAGGCCAGCACTCCTACCTGGTCCTACGCCAATTGTAGGACCCTGACACAAATTTCAGGTACCAATGAGCAAAGCTTACATGCAGTCCTTAAAGGGACACCCCACCTCTCCCCACCACCACCCCGCCTTTAAGTGTGCACTTTTAGGTTGGCTCCATAAATGAGCCACCAAATTTGTCCACTTGGGACTCCTCCTTGTCCACAAGCCCCATGGAGATTTGGACTAATATCTTCTTGCACAGTATCTGAATTACTTCTGACTCAGTGGGACTGTGACAGGACAGTTCGAGAACGATGGCAAGATATGTTTTTTGCCCTGTCGTTTGCAAAGAATAGATTCCTGCCCTAAACAGCTGGATTTATTACCGTTAACTTTTCTAAAGGTTTGTTACTGGGAGTTTTTTTCCCCCATGCAGTTCTACTTTCACAGCTATTCAGTAACCAGATACAACTGACACACTCATGAACTTTTAATGACTACACATGAGCCTCTACTAACAGATTTTTAATATCCAGTATGTATGGGCTGCCCAAAAAAAACTGCACATGGCAAAACCGCCAGCATCCCAACTTCATCGAAATGCAAAAAGAGCACTAACATCTGCAGACCATGCAAACTAATCCCATCTCACGATGCCAAGTGGAGCTTACTGCACTACAAATGGATTTCAATTTTACATTTGACATACAAATTGAAAAGATTTGGCTACACACTGTCGGATTTCCAACAAAGGATTGCCACTGGCACTGCGTACGTGAAACCGGAGTTAGAAAAGGATGCCCGCACCAACAGAAACTCCACCCAATGCAGTTGTCTAGAATTTCCAAGGGGGTCCTTGGGTGGAAGATCGGTCAAACCCTCATGAACGGCTCAAAACGGCTATTTCTCCTGGGTTTCTGTCCATCTTCTGCTGAAGGTATGGCAGGAGCCTGGGAAATTCACCCCCCCAGTGAGTGCAACATTTCCAAACAGAGGAGGTCATTTCCAACACCAATACCAAAGTGTCCCAGTGGCAGCTGAAGTGCTACAGTCTGCAGCCAGGCCCCCTCGGGCTCCAGCTCCCAGAGGTGGCCAGTCATGAGCATCTCAAGGTTCCCAACGTGAGCAACAGCAGCCTTCCACCAGCTTTGCTGAAGCCACTGGAGGAGCACTTCATAGGTGTAGCTGAGTTAGTAACCCTTGCACAATGTTGACACTTGGGTGAGAAATGAATTCAAGGCAATTATTGGCCCAGAAATTCGGCAATTCCAATCAGCCTACGGGGTACTCACCCGTAGGCTGATTGGAATTGCTGGTTTCCTGCATGCACTGCGGATGCGCAGGAAACCGGCACTTCCGTTCCTCTGAATGAAGAGGTTCAGAGGTCGAACGCGCGCGCAGGGGAGGCTGCGCGTGCGCTTTGAACTTAGTTTTTTTTTACAGGTTTTCACGCGAGGTTAAGTCTCCAGAAGTTACACATTTAAAAAGCAGGCGTAAGGCCTGCTTTTTGCAAGGTAAGTGGTCAATTAATTAAAATTAAAACATTTTTTCCACAGGTTTATTAGTTTTAAATACTTTAAAGCAAGGTAAGTTTATTTTTAGGCCCGTTATAATATAAAATTATTTTTTTCAAAAATTTAAATTATTGTTTAAAATAGTTATTTAATGTAATTTATAGTTTATTTAACAAGTGTGATGTTTAAAAAAAATCTATTTGAAGGTTTAATGCTATTCTGGGGCCGGTAGTATTCATAAGTGTGACAGGTCTTCCTTTCAGACTTATGAATGAAGCATTCCCTGCTCCGATTGGCTGCCCACGGCTCACGTGATCCCAGGGGACGCATTGCACTAACTACGCCCCTGGGACACGCAAGCACAGCGCACCGGCACCTGGGCCAGGCCCCGGAGAGGAATTCCATGGGAGCCCAGAGCTCAACTGCCCCTGAGCAAGGTAAGTGTAGGTCGGGGGCTTGCACCCGCGGGAAGCCCCCGACCCGAATTTCTGGGCCATTGTATTAGGCGTTAAATTAATCACCTTTTATCACATTTGGTACTTTGGTCATCAGTGCCTTTTCATAGCAAGCTTCTGAGTCAGTATAGGGATGATTGTAACCCTGCCTGCCCTGCGGAAACTAGGTGGGTGGGCAGTTAAAAATGCCCATGGGACTTATCGGCATCGATCCTGCTGTCTTCCTGTGGGTTATGCTCTTCTGAGCAGGCAATAAGGACACACACCGGAAGCCAGCCAGGGTCCTTCTTTAAATATGAAGATCGGGCTCCAATAACATCATTGGGGCCCGACTGCAATTTTAACGGGCGGGCTGAGTGGGGAATCCGTTGTGGCTTCCCCACCAGGGCAACCGAGTGAGAAGAGGACCTGGGACCAGATGAGGCCCAAAAAGATGAGTAGATTTTCTTTTTCTGATTGTCCTTGTGGGGCCAGGAGGAGCGGGAGTGCTCCTCCAGGCCTCACAAGGAAAATTTAGGCCTTTCTGGCTTCCACACTCCTTTGTCCAAATGAGTGCTACACGAAGAACACTACAATGATGCAGGAGGCTCTCTCTGTGGCCTATTGGAGGGACCCCCCACCCCAGACCTATCGAGGCACCTGGCCCTTTGCTTCAAGAGCACAGTAGTGCGCTTAATGATGTTCCTGGTGATCCCATAGCCGTGTTTGTACCAGAGCTGTTCAGGAGTGGTAGAGTTGCAGAGGGGTGTCAACAACCAAACTACAGAACTCTATCATTTTGCCTGTTGGTGTCCATAGGAATGGTGATATATTGGTTGGCCCTGGCAAATAGAACATTGGTGTCCTGCTTAATGCACTCGTGCCCTGCAGACTGGGAGATGAACCTTGAAGCAACCTGGAAAGGAACCTGTAGCAAAAATGTTGAGGGTGGCAGTGGCTTTCACAGCCGTTGGCAAATCTTGGTTGCCTGGCCCAGCAGGGAGCAGGTCTTGTTGCAGGAGGCTGCAGAGATCAGAGTCAGTCAGCCTGCCTGGAGCAGTACAGCCTCCTCATGCATTGCTCCTCAGTCATATCCAGGAAACTGACTCTTGGCCTACAGTACCTGTGGACTGGGTAAAGCCTTCTACAACCAGCCCTCTTACCAGCTGTCTTCTAGCAAGCCCACTAGCTATTCCTCCTCGTTTTTCAGCCCGCTGCTGCTGCTCCACTTCATCCAAAACAAGGACAGCAAGAATGGCACCCATGATAAGCAGTCAGTGCTTATTCTGGGTGAGTAAAGCAAAAATTAAAATCGGAAACAAGCAGTCTCCAAGCTCAAATATCCCCTGGAAGTTCAAAAAGCACAATAGCACACCAATCCCTATGAACTGAGTGCCTGTACCCGAGTGACCCTCTACTTATTGCTTCACTGCCAACAGTGAGGGTCTCACATGCCTCCCAAAACCCGAGAGTTAAAATAGCGGCCAGCGTGAGTGCAGCACTAAGACAGAGGGGAGGATTCTGCATTTATTTTAACCCCCCCACCCCACACACACACACACACACATGCCATTCTCATCAGGTACCTGGGGTTAAAATCAGCCCTGATCATTTCATCTTGAAACAAAAGTCCTGCTGTTTATCAGATATGTAAGAAATATGTTCTAAAAAGGATATATTAACCCTTGCATACTGATTTTATGTATTATGCTGTTTCAATATCTTGTTATGTCTTTTTGCTTCTAAGTATAATTTAACCTGTAAATAAATTAGACCCATTAATTTAGCCTGTATGCATTGATCTGATTTTGTTTTTTTGTACTTTGGAAAGGGCAGGAGAACATAATGGATCATCTTGTGTATTCTCCCGTGGGCAATATACTGTGAATACAGATTATTTATTAAACCTGGGCACACTGACCCCCATACACAGCTCCTATAAAGACATCATTCAACCCTACTGAGTCTATTGCCGACAATACCACTCTACATTCATCAACTTCCTTCAAATCACCCTCCCTCGGTGCTCACAAGCTCCATTCATCTCAGTGCAGTGAGTGAGTCACATAAAAGAACATTGCCTATGTCGTTTAGCCCCTTCTATTCAGCCTCTGTAGTTTTTCTTTGGTGCGATGCACCCTGTTTTCCTGGTGGGCTTCCAATTCTCATTGTCTTTGTGACTCCTCCTTGTCCCCAGTCTACAAGCTGCAGGTTTCTTCCTGAGCCAAACGTTCCTATTTACAAAGCATTATCGACAAAGCCTGCAGGAAAATACATATTAATACAAGAACATGGAAAATAGGGTGAAGCGTTTCTATCATCCAAATGTTACCTACTTGTCCCACATATACTTGTGTGCCTGTTGATGCAATTTTACTATGGTGTTCAGATTGCCCCCTACTAACTGTGATTAAATCTAATGGCACGGATTCCGAAGTGTTCAGTTACTCTATACCTAGCCCACAGGGTATAATGTTCCTGGCTGTACAGTTCCTTTACTAATATAATAGATTAAGACTAATGACATCTCTACTTTATTTTCCTTTTCTCTCCTTGCCATTTTTATAACCTTTTTCACAAAGGCTGCCATCCATTACATCCCTCACAATGCTGACAGATTTTTTAGTTAATTGATATATGCAGTTGTGAAATCCAGTCACCTGCATATTTTCAGCATTTTCTGCTTTTATTTCAGGCTTCCAGTATCTGCACTATTTTGCTTTTGTGACTGTGTAATCTAACAGCTCAATATATTTTATTGAGGCTGTTCATTTGCAAATAGTGAAGTTTCTTAATTAAAAATGATTTCAGGTCCTTCTTTGTATTTTTTTTCCTTGTTCTTGATCATTTTCTCCTCTTTCCTCCTTGCCTCTCCTCAAAGTGTTGATTCCTTGCTGGAGTTTGCTTCCACACCTGCTGCTTATTCCCAAATGGGCTTTATTCATGTGTGAGACTTGACAGTAAGTGTCACCAGGCTACGGGTTAAAAGAAAAGAATCATTTATTATATACCAGACACACATGGACCTAGAGTTAAACACTTTCTACAGTTCCTACACTATATAGAAGTGCTTTAACAACAAAAAAATGAAAATCTTCTGACTCCAAAATACATACCTTTATTAGAGAAAAAGGCCTATATTATACTATCCCCTTAAAAGAGAGTTGTACATATGCTTGAGGTGGGCTCAGGCTTTGGGGTTTGTTGAGGTCTTGTAGATGTCTCGATGCCCACAGCTAGTTTTGTAGCACATGTTCTCTCCTCAGGATCAGGGCAGCCGCGCAGGAAGTGACCTGCAAGAAGCACTGAAGCAGAGCGAGGGCTTCCTCCACATGTAATTTTTATAGTCCCCTTGATTGGGACCACACCTTTGGGGTGGTCGCTTACCAACAATAGGCTTCTTCAACTACAGGAATTGATTAACACACCCTTCATCCATTGTCTTTGATGTGGCTCAGTAATGCAGGTTTCCACGGTGATCAGTCTTTTGTATCAACCAGGAGTTGTGACTCAGAAGTCCTTTTTACTCCAGCCTGCCTGGAGCCAATTCCTCCCTTTTTATACAAAACTTTATTTTATTATATATTATTTTTTACTACAACTCCTTGATTCCAATCTCATTCCTTTATTGTAACAGGATTATAAGAGCTAGGCTCTCATCCTCAGTCATCCCCTGAATTTATGGAGCTCCTAAAAATAATAACCAGAGCCTGGCCTATTTACTCAACATTTCTAGGCTATATAGTGTTCTATCTAAGGTTTTGATAGAGCAGATAGGGAGAATCACTGGCAGGAGGGTCGGTAACCAGAGGACACAGATTTAAGATAATTGTGGCAAAAGATCCAGGGGGGATCTGAGGAAAAATTAGTTTACGCAGCGCGTTGTGATCTGGAATGCAATGGCCCAGAAATTCGGGTCGGGGGCTTCCTGGTGCAAGCCCCCGACCTACACTTACCTAGCGCACAGGCAGTTGACCTCTTGGCCTGCGTGGAATTCCTCTCCGAGGCCTGTCCCAGAGGCCGGCGCGCTATGCGGGCGTGTCCCAGGGGCGTTACGTGAGCAACAGGCAGCCAATCGGAGCAGGGAATGCTCCATTCATAAGTCTTGACAGATAGACCTGTCAAAACGTATAAATGCTGAGGCTGTAAAACTGTACTTTACCTTCAAATACATTTTTTTTAAATCACACTTTGTAAATAAACTATAAATGACATTAAATAACTATTTTAAACAAAAATTTAAATTTTTGAAAAAAATAATTTTATAAAAAACGGGGCTAAAAATAAACTTACCTTGCTTTAAAGTATTTTAAAGTAAAAAACCTGTGGAAAAAATGTTTTAATTTTAAATAATTGACTACTTACCTTTGAAAATGAAGTCCTTACGGCTGCTTTTTACATTTCTAAAATGTACAGACTTAGCCGCACGTTAAAACCTGTAAAAAAAAAAGGAAGTTTAACGCGCACGCGCAGACTCCCGCGCGCACGCGTTCGACCTCTGAACCCCTTGGTTCAGAGGATCGGAAGTGCCGGTTTTGCGCGCATGCGTAGTGCATGCAAGATTCCGGCACTTCCATCGGGTCCACGCGTGAGTACTCCGTCCGTACTCATGCGTTGGGACCCGAATTTCTGGGCCAACGCCTGAAAAGTTGGTGGACGCAGATTCAATAGTAACTTTCAAAAAGGAATTTGATATATACTTGGAAATGAGAAATTTGCAGAGCTCTGGGAAAGGAGACTAAATGGATAGCTCTTCCTCCGCTTAAAATACTTAATTGGAGGAAGGCCAGTGTCAGTGGGTTGAGATCAGACCTGGCCCGGGTAAATTGGAATCAAAGATTGGCAGGCAAAACTGTAATCGAACATTGGACTGCCTTTAAAGAGGAGATGCTTCGGGTACAGTCGAGGTACATTCCCACGAGGGGGAAAGGCAGGGCAACTAAAGCCAGAGCTCCCTGGATGACAAAAGAGATAGAGAGTAAGATGAAGCAGAAAAAGGGGACGTATGACAGATGTCAGGTTGAGAATACAATGAGAATCAGGCTGAATATAGAAAGTTCAGAGGGGAAGTGAAAAAGAAAATAAGAGGGGCAAAGAGAGAATATGAGAATAGATTGGCAGCCAACATAAAAGGGAATCCAAAACCTTCTATAGGCATATAAATAATAAACGGGTAGTAAGAGAAGGGGTGGGGCCGATTAGGGATCAAAAGGAGACCTATGGAGGCAGAGGGCATGGCTGAGGTACTAAATGAGTACTTTGCATCTGTCTTCACCAAGGAAGAAGATGCTGCCAAAGTCAGTGAAAGAGGAGGTAATGGATAAGATAAAAATTGATAAAGAGGAGGTACTAGAAAGCCTGTCTGAACTTAAAGTTGATAAGTCACCAGGACCAGATGGGATGCATCCTGGGATGCTGAGGGTGGTTAAGGAGGAAATCGCGGAGGTACTGACCATTATAAAACACTGGTTCAGCCTCAACTGGAGTAATGTGTCCAATTTTGGGCGCCGCACTTTAGGAAGAATGTGAAGGCCTTAGAGAGGGTGTGTAAAAGATTTACGAGAATGATTCCAGGGATGAGGGGCTTCAGTTACGTGGATAGTGTAAAGTCTGTGAGTTGTTTAGTTAATTAATACACAGACTACCAGAGTAACTTAAAACAGGACTTTACTATTCGAAGGTCAGGACGAATCTGCCAAATAAATCCTGACACAGCACTTATATACCGGTGTGGTCACCGTCGGTATTACAATATACAGAAGCCAACAAAGTAGTGCCACACCTAAAATAGTTCTCTTAAAGGTGAACGGTTACATACAATGGTTTTCTTAAAGGTAGACGGATACATACACTACAATCCTCCCTTTTTAGCTTACAACATACTTAGTCCCCCATTAAACATAACATATATTCAACTTCATGTAAAACAATTCACAGTTATAATCTATGCGGGAAACAGTTTACAGATTCAGTCTCTGCGGGAACAGTTCACAGATTCAGTCTCTGGTCTTGACTCGGTCCGAACAACATCTCTGTGGTGTAGCCGGTTCACATTGCTAGTGTGACTCATCCAATAGTCTTTCCCTTGACTTAACAGCTTGAACTTCCGTCCTGCTGAACCAGCAGTGCTGACTTTTACAAACAGCTGGACTGCCTTGGTAATTTTTCCTACTTGCCAACTGATTTGGCTCCCTTCGTAGGGCCCACGTACATGATCTGGTAGAAGTGATAATGATTTAGATGGTTATCACCTTCTGCTTCGTCTTTTTCTTTTCTGCTTCTTGGAGACTCTCGGGGCTCTCATCAGCTGCCAGCTGTAGCGCCACCATCTCCCTATGTTCCTTAGACTTTAAGTGCTTCATCCTGATTTCTGCACTTTGGGAGTTTTCATCACAAGCTGGGCAGACCAAGTCCTCGTAATATTCCGTGTCACTCAACAGGTCATGGTAATATTCGGTGTCGTCCAGAACTAGTCTAGCGAGAGGGCCTGCTACTTCTTCCTTACCCAACTGGACATTAGCCGACTGTTGTTCCCGCCCTAGACATCTTTCCTGAAGAGACTTCTTCATGCGTTCATATTCATCCCGCTCTTCCTGGGTTTCCTGCAAATCCTTCACTAATGACCTCATTTGTGATTTCAATACTTCCCCTTCCATCGGGGATTGATTGATCGGGCTATTCAATCCTTCTACTGGAGCAGCTGTTTCAACATTCTGTTGTTCACATAGACGTGATTCAGCGTACTTTTGGCATCCCAGTAAAATCTGTGTTGCAACCTCAGCTATTTCCATAACTTTTGAGAGCTCCGAACTCCTTCCCTTTGAAGATTGAGGCTCGTGTTCAGATTGTTCCCATTGCAGAGTCTTGTCCCTCAGCATATGAAGGAGTTGGCTGACCATTAACTCTTCCACGGGTACACTGTGGATCAGAGTCTTCTCCATTTCATCCACCTTTTCCTCCAATGCTTTCACCTTCTTTTCCTCTTGTACTTTGGCTTTCAGCGCTCGGAGAAGTTGCGCCTTGATGCTCTCTAGCTCATGTTCAGGGGCCATTCTTACAGTCTCTGTGTTTCTTACAGTTTCCTTTTCTTCCACTGAAAGGATTCCCAGTTGAATCTGTTCTTCAAGCTGTTGAACCTCGGTCATCGCCGCCTCATATTTGTCTTGGGTTTCCTTCAGTATTTTTATGAGTTCTTGGACATCTTGTCTTTCATGTTCTGCCATGTCTTTCACCTCTAATTTCTCATCTATGGATGGAACTTCTACCGATGAGTCTGTCTTGGCCTTGAGCTCATCAAGAATTTCCTGCAGCCTTTGGACTTCTTGCTCATGTTCAACCTTTAGTTGCTCATATGCTTCTACTGAAACTAGCTTTTCGGAGGTTGCCGAGTTAATCCCCTCCAGGATTGTAGCCTGGGCCTGTTCATACTGTTCCTTCAACTTCTCAAACTCTGCTTGTAAGGAGTCGTAGAGAAGAACGGGAATAAAATCCTGGCTTCCTGAAGATTCCTCTTCATTTGCTCCTTCCTGCAAATATTCTAACTCCTGAACAGCATAAGGGAGATGTGATCGGTAATTGGTCACAATGGCTCTATGGTCGCTCTCTGCTTGAGCTAGCTGCTTCTGTTGTCTTTCCAGATTCTCCCATTCGGTGTCATAGAACTTTTTCATTGTTTTCATCTCTTGTTCGAGACGGTAACTCACTTGTTCTACTTGCTGTCGTAATTTGAAATAAGTTTGAGTCCGAGCTCGGTGTTCGTCAGTCATGGATATGTCCGTAAACTGAACAGACTCAGAATTCTCTGTCAAACTATGTTGTCGTTGTTCGGTGGAGTTCTGTTCTGAAACTTTGTTCTTCTCTGGAGCATAAGCCTTTATGCATGCCTTCATTCTTCCAACCTTAGTCGGCAAGTCCATTTTGGCCTTTTCTTTCATATTTGGGTTGGTCTTATCGTCATCCGTTTCAGAATCTGAGCTGATTGTCTGCACCGAGTCCTCACTCGTTATGGCTTTTAGATAGTGGTGGTCCTCCCTCAGGTAGTACGTATAAGTTCATTCTTGGGTGTTCTTTACCCCTGTCTCTCACCTTGACTCTTATCTTCCCCATGGGGTATACTTTATGCCCCGTGTATGTCTGCAATACGAACTTGGTATCTCTTAAGGGTATATGTGAGAATAGCCGGTGGTAATCCCTTCGATTTATGACTGATAGAGCTGATCCAGTGTCCAACTCCATTTTCACTTGGACTCCAGCTATTTTTAGCATGACCCAGATAGTTTGTAGGTCAGCTTCCTTACTCACATTGTGAATTCTCAGACTGCCCAGCTCCTGGCCGTTTGGGTCTGAGTCCGAATTCTGTTCGTCTGAACTCTTCTCAGCCACCTTGTGTGCCTTGTTGTACTTTTCCTGTGATGGCTTCCTTTGGTTGTTGGTCTTCTTCCCTGACCGGCATACCTTAGCTATGTGACCCAGTTTGCCACATTTCCTACATTCCTGGTTCTTAAACCAGCATTGGTTCTGGTCGTGTGTTGTCTTCCCACAACGATAGCATTTTATTGTACTCGAGGTAGTTTGATCCACACTGAGTGCCGCTGCCTTTAGCTGCATTTCCGCAGTTCCCTTCGCTGCGGCTTCGTGCGATGCTGCAATAAGGACAGCCCTGTCAAGTGTAAGGTCGTTCTCTTCGAGTAGTCGCTTTTGCGTTCCTTCCTTTGACAACCCACACACGAACTTGTCTCGCAATGCCTCTGTCAGATTCCCTCCAAACTGGCAGTGTTTCGCTAGTCTACGCAGTTCGACCAAATATTCTGCGTTGCTTTCGTCTTTCCTTTGCGTTCTCGCATAGAATTTGAATCGTTCCGCCAACATCAACGGTGTGGGGTTCAAGTGATCCTTCAGAACAGTCACAATATCATCGAAAGTCTGATCCGCCGGTTTAGCTGGTGCTAGTAGATGCTTCAAGAGCCCGTATGTCTTCGCGCCCATCGAGTTTAGCAAGGTTATAGCTTTGCCATCTTCTTCTATTTTATTGGCCTCACAATAGATCTCAATGCGTTCCACATACGTGGCCCAGTCTTCTACCTCGGAATTAAAATCGTTGATGTTACCATGCTTAGGCATCTTCCTCTCTTCCTGATAACACCACGAATTATTTCTTTAAATTTTCTTTTATTTATTTATTTTTTTTTTTTCCAAGATGGTGGTTCCCACGAAAATGGCGGTTTCCCGCGCTTATCTTCTCTCCCCGCCCACTTCAATGGCGGTTTCCCGCTTCTGTCTTCTTCCCCGCCTAATGGCGGCTTCCCGCGTTTCTTCCCTAGCGGGAGGGGTACACTTTCCCCACGGGCGACGGCCGCTGGCTTTCAGGTTCACAGCCTGCGCGTCGGCTTCAGGGCTTCCCCTTTTCTCGGCAGGGCAACCGGCGCTGGGTACACCCCGTTGACGGCAAACAGTTTCAGCCGCTGGGCTGGCTCTCGCTCGGTTCCCCTTGCTCGGGCTCTGTCTCTCTCCCGCTCGCTCGGCTCTACCGGCGCTGGGTACACCCCGTTGACGGAGAACAGTTTCAGCCGCTGGACTGGCTCTCGCTCAGTTCCCCCTTGGTCGGCTCTGCCTCTCCCGCTCACTCGGCTCCCAATCGCGCCTCCCAGCCCTCTCGCAGTCCGGTGCTTCCCTCCCCGGCTGCGGCTGAGTTTATCTCTTCCCGCACCTATGCTCCCGGTCGCAGCGCTTCGTGGCTTCGGTCGCTGCCCGGCCTTTTTCGCCGGTCGCGGTCTAGCTGTCTCACGACACTGTTGCGTCCCCCAGCCTGTCTGTACCGCAGCTTCCTTGCTCCACGCTGCCCCAGTCTCAGCGCCTCTGGACCCGACTTCTGTCCGGCTCCTTTCCCCCTCGACCGTGGTCGAGTGCACCGCCCTTATCCTCCGGTTATTCTTTTTACTTTCCCTTACTCACAGTCACCGTGGCTGCCTTGCTTCTCGTGCTGATCGGCTCACTCCTCACCGTGGCAGAAGGGACAGTCAGTGCCTGTTGCTGATGGAAGTCTTTGTCTCTAACTTCTTCTTCCTTTCTAGTTCTGCAGCCTCGAGTTTTCTCCCAGCAGAACGACGAGGGCGGTTGCCTCTTCTCGACGCTTGTTAACTGCTTCGGAAGTATTGTTGCCGCAGGGTACGATCGGACTCGTCGCCACTGTAAAGTCTGTGAGTTGTTTAGTTAATTAATACACAGACTACCAGAGTAACTTAAAACAGGACTTTACTATTCGAAGGTCAGGACGAATCTGCCAAATAAATCCTGACACAGCACTTATATACCGGTGTGGTCACCGTCGGTATTACAGTATACAGAAGCCAACAAAGTAGTGCCACACCTAAAATAGTTCTCTTAAAGGTGAACGGTTACATACAATGGTTTTCTTAAAGGTAGACGGATACATACACTACAGATAGACTGGAGAAGCTGGGGTTGTTCTCCTTAGAACAAAGAAGGTTGGGAGGAGATTTGAAAGAGGTATTCAAAATCATGAGGGGTCTAGACAGAGTAGATAGAGAAACTATTCCCATTGGTGGAAGGGTCGAGAACCAGAGGACACAGATTCAAGGTGATTGGCAAAAGAACCAAAGGCGACATGAGGAAAAACTTTTTTACTCAGCGAGTGGTTAGGATCTGGAATGCACTGCCTGAAAGGGTGGTTGAGGCAGACTCAATTGTGGCTTTCAAAAGGGAACTGAATAAGTACCTGAAGGAAAGAAATTTGCAGGGCTACGGGGAAAGGGCGGGGGAGTGGGACTAACTGAAGTGCTCTTGCAGCGAGCCGGCACGGGCTCGACGGGCCAAATTACCTCCTTCTGTGCTGTAACCATTCTATGATTCTCTTTCAAAGCGCCAGCACAGACATGATGGGTCGAATGGCCTCCTGTGCTGGGTGATTCTATGATTCTATATCCTGTTGTGTTTAGTGCCATAATGCTTTGAATTCTTCCAGAACATATGTCTTACTGACCTCCACATATGTTATACATTCCTAACACAGTTTGACTGGTTTGGAATCTGTTTATAGTATTCTTTCATGAAAACTAACATTTAATTCTGTATGTTTACTGATTTCCCCCAAGATATTTCTGCCCAGATTTTCCCTTACAGGAAATTGCTCTATGTACTCTTTCTCTTGTCCAATCAAAATCCACTTTCTTATTCTGTCTTCTGGCTTGTAAAGCACATGGTAACTTTACTCCACTGATTCTATATGGTTCGGAGTTCTCGTTACTTTTTGTACTTTAAAAAAATTCTTAGCCGTTGTTATTTCTGACCTCATTATTCAACTATGTTCTCTTTATCTCAGTAATATATTTCATTTCCATGAGTCTTAAAGTTGTCTTACAGCATTAAACTCTGTTTTATTTTGCAGTGTGTCTTAATCCTACTACTGTATTACATCACCTCCAGAACTCTTCATACCCCCCACACTTTGCTTTCCTGAAGTCTTGCACCTCTGTCGTGCTTTATTTGGTTTTAGCTAATTCCAATGTCAAGTTGAACTACGCAGTTACTATTAGGACCCAAGTGATCAGCCATGTCCAGCAATGTTAAAAAGAGTAATTTCTGCTTTATGCAGTAACTGAGTCTAGTCAACTCAGCGCAGACTGAGAGTTGAACCTAGGAACTTTTGGTTGTTTTTCCTTAATATTATGCTGGTGGTATTAACATGCAGTAGGCTATTGGGGGGGAGGGGTGCAAGTTTCATGAAATGTAAATAAATGTAGTTACCGAACATTAGATTTGTGTTTTAATGGCCCGTAATTTCCGATAGGAGGTTTCCTGCGTGTGAATGCCTCCGATCGGAAAAAAAATTACGCTCTTACCTGAGGGCTCCCGAGATCCAGCCATTTCTGATCCTGGGCCTCTCCACAGTCGAAATGCGTAGCGCCCAGGTATCCCAGGGGCGCAGGCGGTTCGCAAACATCCCTGGGATCACATGGGCCAGGTGAGCCAATGGGAGAAGGGAATCTCCCTTCATACTTTTGACAGATTGACCCGTCAAAAGTACGAATGGGGATCACTGAAAAAAGACACTAAAACATTAAATACATTTTTTTTTTAAAACCATCACATTTCTAAAATGAGTTAAAATTACATTAAAATAAAAATTTTAAACAAAAATTTAATATTTTTGAAAAAAATAATTAAAGTTTTTTACGGGGCTAAAAATAAACTTTCTTTAAAAGTATTTTTTAATTATAAATGGGTGAAATGTTTTTTTTACATTTTTTAAACTCTTAGGGGGAGAAATTCAGTGGAGCCGCAAACGGGGCACCCAGCTCGCCTGGGCGCCGGAATTACCGCTGCGATCGGAGCAGTTGCGACCACCGGAAATTCAGCTTGTGCGCCCCAAGAGGGACACGGGGCGCTGCTCGAGGCGCTCCGCGTCCCTCTTAGGGCGCTGAAACTGAATATTGCAGCGCAACGTGCCGCAGCGCCACACGCTGCGGCACGGCGCGCTGCGGTACTGCAGGCCTTCCTCCCATTCTTAAGGGGGAGGGGCCTGCACCAGCGCGATCAGAGATCGCGAGTGCCGGCAAAAGAGCCCGGCACCGAGGAGAAGTGCCGGGCTCTCGGAAAACAGCCGGCACTGCCGCGGGGGGAGATCAGGAGGCCGGGGACGGAGGTGCTGGCAGGTGGCCGCCGAAAAAAACGGCTGCCCCGCACCTCCACCTTAATTTGCGCCACTCCCGCCACAGGTAGGCCCCGTGAACCAGGCGCGATTTGCGAACGGCGCTACAGAGGCGGGCGCTACCAAATATCGCGATCGGGGCAGTAGCGGGGCGCTACGCACACCGATGACGTCATCGGTTGCAGCGCAGCGCAACAGGCTAACGCCGCCATTAGTGCCCCAGCTAAATATCGCGGGAGGCATGGCCAGTGGCGCTAAAGCCACTGAGTGCCCTCTTTAGGCGCTAACTGGTGGCGCAGCCCACCAAATTTCTAGGCCTTATGCCGGTAAAAGCAAGCCTTACGCCAGCTTTTACCAGGCGTAAGATTTCTAAGGGTTTTCTGCGGGCGGAGGTTCTGCAGACAGCGGAACTCCCTGCCTGCGGAGGTCCTTCTCCAGGGCAGGCATCCGATCTGTCAAGAGCATTCTTGACCGATCGGAAATGCCGGTTTTCAGCGCATGCGCTTCGCATGCCTGAAACCGGCATTTCCGATGTCCCTACAGGTGTGTACACAGCCCGTACACCCGTAGGCATCGGAAAATACGGGCCAATATGTT
This sequence comes from Somniosus microcephalus, assembly GCF_052327205.1. Classification (NCBI taxonomy): domain Eukaryota; kingdom Metazoa; phylum Chordata; class Chondrichthyes; order Squaliformes; family Somniosidae; genus Somniosus; species Somniosus microcephalus. Next base: position 24,585,300 of record NC_140988.1, read on the forward strand.
CAATAATATGTTTGTATCAATATCAATCATACACGTTACAGATAGTCAATTTTTTAAAACATTGAATGAAGTGGTACTGTAATGTTAAAAAAACACTCCATAGTTAGAGAACTAAATGGAGATTTTATTTAGATTTTGGGGGGAATTTTTGCTCAAGCAATTTGACACATCTAGTGAAAAAAGAACTCTTTGATCTCTGTTTCTTTCCTATTCACAAGTTATTTAATTAAAATATGAGCTTACGCTCCCTAAAACAACAACAACTTGCATTTATATAGTGCCTTGAATGTAGTAAAATGTCCCAAGGCGCTTCACGGGAGTGTTATCAAAAAAAATTTGACACCGAGCCACAGGAGGAGATATTAAAAGCAGGTGACCAAAAGCTTGGTCAAAGAGGTAGGTTTTAAGGAGCATCTTAAAGGGGGAATGTGACACAGAGCGGTTTAGGGAGGGAATTCCAGAACTTAGGGCCTAAGCAGCTGAAAGCACGGCCACCAATGGTGGAGCGATTAAAATCAGGGATGCGTAAGAGGGCAGAATTGGAGGAGCGCAGATATCTCGGGGGGTGGGTTGTGGGGCTGTAGGCGATTACAGAGATAGGGAGGGGTGAGGCCATAGATGGATTTGAAGACAAGGATGAGAATTTTAAAATCGAGGCGTTGCTTAACCAGGAGCCAATGTAGGTCAGCGCGCACAGGGGTGATGGATGAACGGGTGCAAGTTAGGACACGGGCAACCGAGTTTTGGATGACCTTAAGTTTATAGAGGATAGAAGATGGGAGGCCGGCCAGGACTGCATTGTCAAGTCTAGAGGTAACAAAGGCATGGATGAGGGTTTCGGCAGCAGATGAGCTGAGGCAAGGGTGGAGTCGGGTGATATTACGGAGGTGGAAATAGGCGGTCTTAGTAATGGTGCGGATATGTGGTCGGAGGTGCATCTCGGGGGCCAAATACGACACCAAGATTGCAGACAGTCTGGCTCAGCCTCAGAGTTGCTAGGGAGCGGGATGGAGTCAATGGCTGGGGAACGGAGTTTGTTGCGGGTACCAAAGACAATGGCTTCGGTCTTCCCAATATTTCGTTGGAGGAAATTTCTGCTCATCCAGTAGTGACATAGCTGACATCTTCTAAAATTGAAAAACAAAAAACTGGAATTCTGAGAAAAAAACAGCAAAGGCTGGAAACACACGTCAGGTTAGGCAGCGTCCGTGGAGAGAAAACATGGGTTGATGATTTGATCTGGGCTCTTCGTCGGAACTGAAAACTGAAAGATAGGGAAGCATTTTATTGAAATATAAATAAGGGGAGGAGGATGCCAAGCACAGAAATGAAGCCAATGGGTTGAATGGCTTGTAATCTGCTTAAAAGAAAAGCATGCAAATTGTTCGATGATAAAAAGACCATTTCAGTCAGGCAATAGCATTAAAGAAACATTACTAAAACATTGAGCACCTCCCCAAAGAAAACCACAAGACAATAGGGAAATTTAACAAAAGAGGCACAGAAAGCCTGTCTGAAATTAAAACAGAAAATACTGGAAAAACAGTGGTCTGGACTTTCTGGGGGGTCAGCAGGCGTGATCGGTGGTGGGTCGGGTGGGAAAGTGTTTTTTTCTCCCAGCGGCTCGGGATCCCGCTGTGAACCTGCCACCATGCACCTTTCCCCGATGTCGGGTCTGTCAGCACTGAGCAGACCTGACACGCAACGACGGGGACCTAATTCAGGTCATTATGACCTTGTTTAAAGATGATTAAGAACACATTTGAGCTCACCTTTAGACTTTACGTGCTCACCCGCGGGGTCCACGCTGCTCGGGGATCACATTTGTTAAGCTGCGATGGGAGTTGAATGGCCATTGAATCAGCTGATTACTTGACAGCTTGAAATGTGTTATAACAGATCCCATCTCACAGCTGTTCACTTTCCAAGCTCAGAAGCTGTTGCTTACTGCATTTGGAAGACAGATTAAGCTTTATGCAGGTTGCAAGTGTTTGGAGCAAACTGTCTATCCAGTGTCACCTCATTGGAACAACCTCTCTTAACCATTGACAGATCGCTTCTGTCATCTCAACATGACCTGCCATCTATTCCATCAGCATGGATGCCCTTTATACTCTCTCACCTTGGTACTCCGAATCTGACCACAATTATCCGCAACACCAGCAGAACCAAGCACACCAGCAGCACCATCAACAAGACCACCAACCTTCTCCTCAACTACCATATGCTGCACAGGGCAGAGGGCATCAGCGCAGAGCTGCACCGCACCGGAGATGATACCCCCAACACAGGATTTACAGGCAGAGGATGAGCTTCCTGGGCATGACTGAGCAGCAGTGCTAAAGGAGGCTCAGGCTATCGTGCCAGGTCGTCGCAGACATTTGCACATTGCTGGAGCAAGACCCACAGCCCAGAGGAATGGGTGGACACCCCTTACCAGTGGCTGTCAAAGTCACCAGCGCCCTCAACTTCTTCGCCTCAGGCTCCTTCCAGAGATCTGCAGCAGACATTTGTGGCATCTCGCAGTCGGCCGCCCACAGATGCATCACACAGGTCACCTATTTGACAAGTCCGCCAATTATATCAACTTTGCCACTGATGAAACCAGTGTTACTGAGCGGGCGCTCGGCTTTGCCGCTCTGGTTGGCTTCCCACGGGTGAAGGGCGTCATCGACTGCACATATGTGGCCATCAGGGCACCCCATCATCACCCAGGAGTATTTGTCAACTGCAAGGGCTTCCACTCCCTCAATGTGCATCTGGTCTGCAACCATAGGAAGATCATCATGCATGTGTGCATCAAATTCCCTGGCAGCTGCCATGCCTCTTTCATCCTGCGCCAGTCTACCGTCCCTCAGCTCTTTGCACCTCCAAACTGACTTACTGGCTGGCTGCTTGGAGACAAGGGCTATCTACTGAAGACGTGGCTCATGACACCTTTGAGGAGGCCAAGTAATGAAGCTGGGGAACATTATAACCAAAGCCACATCTCCACCAGATGTGTCATAGAGCAGACAATAGGGTTGCTCAAAATGCGCTTCAGATGCCTTAACAGATCTGAAGGAGCCCTTCAGTACACACCAGCCAGAGTCTCCAGAATCATCATGGTCTGCTGCGCTCTGCACAATATAGCACAGCAGCGGAGATTAGCACTGCATGAAGAACAAGACGCAGAGCGCACAGCCTCTTCAGAGGAGGAGGAGGGTAAAGACCTGGAGGAGCCGGCATTTCCGATTCAACCAGTGCACGACCACATTGCTGCTCATGAGGCCAGGGATGGCCTCACCATGGCCAGATTTACTTAACTTTATGCAGCACAGCCCTGTGGCTGGCACTTGTGTCGCCAGGTTGGCTACACCCCGCATCTATACTATAAAGCATCCCTACAATGACCAGTCCATTCGTTTCACAGTCACCACCATTGCTGGAGCTTAAGGTAACCCTGACCGTTCACTCTGCCACTTCCAATTGTGCACGCAAATTTGTCACGGACCGCAAACTGCTGAAACTAAATGATTTAATACAAAAGTTGAATTGACCGTAAACTTTACAATAACAATTTAAGAAAACACACAAGTGCCTACCCTTGTGACTCTATTTGTATGGCATTTTTCTCTTACGCGTGCTTTTACATGGTGGTACCCTTGTGGCTTCAGCAGAGGTAGAGGCTGCACCTGCTTAGACGCCTTTGGCAGTCGACATCTGGGTTTTGGAGCCTGTGAGAGTCCTGTCAAAGTCTGTTCCTCCTGCGACTGTGCAGGGGCAGACTTGGCCATCGCTGTCTGGGGAGGCATTTGGGGCTCTGACCGAGGGGTTGGCAAGGGGGGAGAAATGTGAGCGCTTGGAAAGGAGCCTCCACCTCCATATCCCCTCCCACCATCATCCCTCTCATGGGCCACCCGCACTTCCCTGCTAGCAAGTTGCTGGAGAGCGCCTTGCTGCACATCAGTGGGGCCATGAGGACCCACATCTACACCGACATCCCTCCTAGAAAGGACATCTATGAGCCTCTGGTTTCTATCCTTCATAGATAGCCATCTATCCTCCATAGATGCCCATCTATTTTGCATAGAGACCACTCATGTGAGTGGTGCATTCCTCCATGCAGGTGGCCATCCTATCCATGGAGGAACCTACAGCCATGATTGCCTGTGCCAAGGTGGTGCTCATGTTGGAGAAGGGCTCCTCAATTCTCTGTGCTCGCAAAATCTGTCAGAGCCTCCTGCACTTGCAGCTGCAGGATCGCCCTCTTCCTAGATGGTCCCCAAGGCTCAACGTCTGCAGGCAGCGGGGCAGAGCTAGGAGCCTCCTGTGCCCTCCAATGAGGAGTCTCCACTGCTGACCCTGTCTCCAACATTTCCTCTTGCTCACGTGTGCTGTGAGACAAACCAGGTGACAACAGTACTCTATGTCGCGACGGCCCCACCGGCGTGTGCGTATCTGCGCTGGTGCTGGCTTGCCTTGTCTCAGGTGACGCTGCACCCTCAGAAGCTGGAGGCTCCTCTGAGGAGTCATCTTGCTCTTCCTCCTGGACAGTGGGGGGCTCTTGATGGACCTGTGGGAGAGTAAAGAGATCAGTTAGATACATCATATGTAGATTGCATACAGATACCATTATGCACATGATGAGCCCCCGTGTGAGTGACTGATGAATGCCATGTAGCTGTATGGAAACTGATTCTGTCACCAGGTTGTTGTGATGAGCCCCTCTCTTCGTCCCCCACTGTCGGCTGGTCACCCAGTAATTTCCATGGTAGCCTCTGGTGAGGATTGCTAGGGATTCAGGGCCTCCTCCCATTCTCTGCCTCTCCCTTGTGTTGTGGGCTCTCTGTTCCTGCAACGAGGGACAGAAGAGAAGGTTGAGTGAGAGTGATGGAATGAGTGTAAGGAATGGAAGGGTTACATGTGTGGAGGGTGACTATGATGGAGTAGGGTGGCAATACCAAGTGGCCTCCTTGTGTATTGTTAGTTGGTATGATTACACTAGAATGAGGGTGAGTGTGAGGGGTGGTTAGTAAGATGGGGATGTGATAATGTAGATAGAGAGAGAGGGATGGGTGGAGGTGCAAGGGATGTTGGTGAGAGTAAGGATGTGCAGGAATAGGGCTGGGAAGGCAGAGTGATGGGGATGTGATGAGAGGCACAGCAGCATGAAGCTAAGTGTGGCTTTATACTCACTTTTCCTGATCTTACAAGATTATTGAAACACTTGCGGCACTGCACCCAGATCCTCATGACCACAGACCTGCTTGTGACCTCCTGAACAATCTGGAGCCAGGCTGCCTTGGTCTCCTGGGGAGGTGTCTTGTAGCCACTGGCAGGGAAGAGAACCTCACTGCGTGCTCGGACTCCCTCCACAAGCACATGGAGGGAGTCATCACATGGAGCAGCCCTCCGCCTCTGTGAACTCATCTTACAAATAAACACTCACTAACAGTAGCTTGCACACGCCTAGATGAACCTTCAAATGCAATGGGGCCAAGGCCCCTTTACCATCACCAAATGCGTCAGCGCTGACGTCACCAGACCCGCACCTTTTAATTGAGCTGGGTAACGCGCTGGGCGGGCTTAACAAGCCCCATTACGGCAAATTATTTTTGTAGCGGGATGCAGGCAGCAACGGGCTCGCAGCCCGCCACTGACGTCGCCCGCCATGGACCCGCCCAGGTTGGGAAAATCACGGCCATTGCGTTCACCAGCCCTGAAAAGAGGAAAAAAAACAGGTTAACATTAAGGATGCATAGGAAAGGTCTTCATCCCAATCATCAACCTGCCTCTGCTCAACCCTGACATGAACAAATCTCACCACCATCCCCTGTTGTAAAGGAAATAGAGGATGTAGCTCAGGTCTGAAATGACTAAAGTCAGTGTTCAGAGGGGGTGAATATCTTTAGTGCTTTGCCCGCTCTGCTGCTGTAACTTAGGCCGGAGTTAAGCAGGGAAGTGGGAGAAGGCCCAAGGAAATTCACCAGTCAATGTGTTCTCCCTGAAGGTTGCAATGAGCTTCATTAGAAGAGTGTAGCAGGCCAAAGGCAGAGAGGTCAGAGTGGGAATGGGAACAAAAATGGTGCACCACAGGGAGATCAGGGTCATACTTACAGATGGAGTGGAGATGTCCAGCAAAGCGGTCACGTTGAGATTTTTGGACCCGATTAGCATATATTAATGAGGCTCCCATCTGAGTCACCTACCAGCAAAACAACAGGGTTAAACCTGCTGTGGGGTGGAAATGGAAAGGCAAATAGAACCACTCGATTTTAACTCCCATTTACCCCCCCCCCCCCCGTTTCTGCTGGCAGAGGGAGTTAAAATTTCCTCATGCTTGTAGTTAGCAAAGTTTCCAGAACTTGTACAGCCTCATTTTTATGAACTAACATGGATGAACTTAAAATCAGCCTTTCTCTGTCTTAGGGCTGGATTATCCTGGGGGTCAGTTGGCTCGATCAGTGGCGGATCGAGTGGGAAAGTGCTTTACTTCCCCAGCGGGTCGGGACCCCACTGTGAACCTGCTGCCATGCGACTTTCCCCGATGTCGGGTCTGTCAGTGCTGAGCAGACCCAACACGCAGTGATGGGGGACCCAATTCAGGTCATTATGACCTTGTTTCGAGATGATTAAGAACACATTTGAGCTCACCTTTAGACGTGCTCACCCATGGGGTCCTCGCTGCTCGGGGATCACGTCTGTTAAGCTGAGACGGGAGTTAAGTGGCCATTGAGTTAGCTGTTGAGTTGACAGCTTCAAATGTAAAATAAAAGCTCCCACAGAGATTTCTCCCCTCAGCCACAAGCTCTTCCTCATTGCATTTCCACAACAGATTCACCATGCTGCAAGTCTTTACAGAAGTCTCCATCCAGACTGACCTCATTACCTCTCTCACCATTGACAGATCACTTCTGTCATCTCTACTTTACCTGCCATCTATTCCATCAGCATGGGTGCCCTTTATACTCTCTCACCTTGGTCCTCAGAATCCCACCACGATCAGCTCCAACACCAGCAGCACCAGGCACACCAGCAGCACCAACAACAACACCAACCTTCTCCGCAATCATCTGATGCTGCACAGGACACAGGGCATCAGCACCTGACCACATTGCTGCCCAGGAGGCCAGGGATGGCCTCACCATGGCCAGATTTACTTCACTTGACGCGGTACACCCTGGCTGTCACATGATGCGCCAGGTTGGCACCACCCCACACCAACACCGTAAAGCATCCCTACAATGCCCAAGCCATTCCTTTCACACTCACCACCATTGTGGGGGGTACCATTATGTCTCACCATTTATTGCAACTCATTAAGCCACTTCCAAAGGTGCACACAAATCTGTCCAAGAACGCAAAGTGTTGAAAATAAAGGTTTCAATGTTTGACACCACATTAACAGAAACTTTACATGAACATTGCATAAAACAACCAAGTGCCTACCCTTGTGTGTTGTTAGTTGGTATGATTGGACTAGGATGAGGGTGAGTGTAAGGGGTGGCTAGTGAGATGGGAAAGTGATAATGTAGATAGAGAGGGATGGGTGGAGGTGCAAGGTAAGTTGGCGTGAGTAAGGATGTGCAGGAGTAGGGTAGGGAAGGCAGAGAGGGGGATGTGATGAGAGGCACAGCAGGGTGAGGTTGAGTGTAGCTTTGTACTAACGTTTCGAGATCTACTGAGATCATTGAAAGGTTTGCGCCACTGTAGCCTGGTCCTCCTGACCACATCCCTGCTTGTGCCCTCCTCTGCAATGTGCAACCAGGATGTGTTGATCTCCTAGGGAGGACTTCTCTGCCCATGGGAAGGGTAGAGGACCTCCCCATGTGCTGTGACTCCCTCCATAAGGATATGGAGGGAGTTATGGGAGAGCCTGGGTGCAGCTCTGCACCTTTGTGCAGAGATTATCAGTGTTTGCAGCACCTCAATGCTGTAGAACACTGACAGCACACCTGTCAAAATAAAGTTGACCATGGTCCCTTTAAGGAAACCGGCTGATGACGCGGCATCAAATGATGTCACCAGACCTGCTTCCTCTAATTGGCTGGGAAATGCATTGGGCAGGCTTAACAAGCCACATGAATGGAAATTCATTTCACAGAAGACAGTAGCACGGTCGAGACCCGCCACCGACATCGCCCGCCACGGACCCGCTGAGGTTAGCAAAATTGCAAGTCTTAATGTCATATAAGCAATTGAAAAGTGTAGGAGCAGCCTTTAGATCAGTGGTGAAAGTGAAAAGGTAAATCTAGGTCTCATTGGTGTACATGTGGAAGACGATATTGTAAAGAGGAGGAACCAAGAATGGAGCCTTGGGGTACAGTAGAGGTGATTTGGGTTTGGCCACAGGAGGAGGCAATGTATTTGTCTTACCCACAACAGTTCTGTATTTGTGACTGAATACTGGATGGTCCCTCCTAAGTCTAACCAAACCTTATGTAATCAACCTCGGATAGGCAGCCAGAGGAGCGGCAGGAAGGATTGGTGCAAAATCCTGAAGGTGAAATCACTGTGGATCTGAATTGGGAGTTATTGTATAAATTTAATCTGTATTTTAAAGCCCTGCGATGGAGAACTATGGTTTTCAGAACAAACTCCATCATTTGCAATAGCGCTGTTCATACAAGTACTCTGGCTTCTCTTCCCATTTGCTCTTCTATTTATTTTAGTTTCTAATAACTCCAGGTGATTTTTAAGCTGTAAGTAGAATAGAACAAAGCAGTTCAAAAGATGTATAGAAATTGGACATACTTAATGACAAATAACAACAGACAATGCTGGAAATACTCAGCAGGCCAGGCAGCATCCGTAGAGAGAGAAACAGAGTTAACGTTTCAGGTCTGGGACCCTTCATCAGAACTGGAAAAAGCTGGAAATGTAACAGATATTAAGCAGGTGCAGAGACGGTGGGGGGGGGGGGTGGTTTAGGAGGGGAGGAAGGAATTGAAAGAACATGCTGTGAAAATGTTGCAAATGGGAATGGCAAAATCATACTGCATGAAAAATGGGGGCAGGGATTATTATCTGAAATTGTTGAACTCTATGTTGAGTCCGGCAGACTGTAAAGTGCCTAATCGAAAGATGAGGTGCTGTTCCTCGAGCTTACGTTGAGCTTCATTAGAACAATGTATTAGGCCGAGGACAGAGAGGTCAGAGTGGGAGTGAAGTGGAGAATTAAAGTGACAGGCGACCGGAAGCTCAGGGTCACCCTTACGGACTGAACGAAGGTGTTCCGCAAAGCGGTCGCCCAATCTGCGTTTGGTCTCCCCAATGTAGAGGAGACCGCATCATGAGCAGCGAATACAGTATATTAAATGGCAAGAAGTACAAGTAAATCGCTGTTTCACCTGGAAGGGGTGTTTGGGGCCCTGGGCAGTGGGAAGGAAGGAGGTAAAAGGGCATGTGTTGCATCTCCTGCGCTTGCACGGGAAGGTGCCAGGTGAAGGAGAAGGGCTGTTGGGGGTGATTGAGGAGTGGACCAGGGTGTCGAGGAGGGAGCGGTCCCTTCGGAATGCTGAAAGGGGAGGTGAGGGAAAGATGTATTTGGTGGTGGGATCACGTTGGAGGTGGCGGAAATGGCGGAGGATGATCCGTTGAATGTGGAGGCTGGTGGGGTGAAAGGTGAGGACAAGGGGAACCCTATCATCGTTCTTGGAGGGAGGGGAAGGGGTGAGAGCAGAAGTGCGGGAAATAGAACGGACACAGTCAAGGGCCATGTCAACCACAGTAGAGGGGAATCCTCGGTTGAGGAAAAAGGAAGACATGTCGGAAGCACTGGTATGGAAGGTGGCATCGTCAGAACAGACGCAGCGGAGACGGAGAAACTGGGAGAATGGAATAGAGTCCTTACAGGAAGCGGGGTGGGAGGAAGTGTAGTCCAGGTAGCTGTGGGAGTCGGTGGGCTTGTAGTGGATGTTTGTCAAAAGCCGATCGCCAGAAATGGAGACGGAGAAGTCAAGGAAGGGAAGGGAAGAGTCGGAGATGGACCATGTGAAGGTGAGGGAAGGGTGGAAATTGGAAGTAAAGTGAATGAACTTATCTAGTTCAGGGCGAGAGCAGGAAATGGCACCAATACAGTCATCGATGTACCAGAAAAAGAGGTGAGGGAGGGGACCTGAGTAGGACTGGAACAAAGAATGTTCCACATATCCCATGAACAGGCAGGCATAGCTAGGGCCCATGCAGGTTCCCATAGCAACACCTTTAATTTGGAGGAAGTAAGTGGAGTTAAAGGAAAAGTTGTTCAATGTGAGAACAAGTTCAGCCAGGCGGAGGAGGGTGGTGGTGGATGGGGACTGGTTGGGCCTTTGTTCAAGGAAGAAACGGACTGCCCGAAGGCCGTCCTGGTGTGGGATGGAGGTGTAGAGGGATTGGACACCCATAGTGAAAAGGAGACGGTTGGGGCGAGGAAACTGGAAACTGTTAAAGTGACGGAGGGCGTCGGATGAGTCGCGAATGTAGGTGGGAAGAGACTGCACAAGGGGAGAGAAAATAGAGTCAAGATAGGAAGAGATAAGTTCCGTGGGGCAAGAACAGGCTGAAACGATGAGTGTACCAGGGCAGTCCTGTTTGTGTGACAAACGGAAATCCGCCTGGCTGAACCCGCATGGGCCCTAGCTATGCCTGCCTGTTCATGGGATATGTGGAACATTCTTTGTTCCAGTCCTACTCAGGTCCCCTCCCTCACCTCTTTTTCCGGTGCATCGATGACTGTATTGGTGCCGTTTCATAAGAACATAAGAACATAAGAAATAGGAGCAGGAGTAGGCCAATCGGCCCCTCGAGCCTGCTCCGCCATTCCATAAGATCATGGCTGATCTGATCCTAACCGCCAAACCACTATCACAGAACCATCTCCTGAATCTAACAGAATTAGACACACGAAATAGGAGCAGGATCAGGCTACACGGCCCCTGGGCCCGCTCCGCTACCCACAGGGCCATGACCGATCCGAACCTAGACTCATGTCCAAATTCCTGCCCGCTCCCCGTAACCCTTAATTCCCTTTACTTCTAGGAAACTGTCTATTTCTGTTTTAAATTTATGTAATGATGTAGCTTCTACAGCTTTTTGGGGCAGCATATTCCATGGCCTAGAAATTCAGTCGCGTTTGCGCCCACTTATTGGCTATAAAGTGGTTTGCGCCTGAAGTTTTTTATCGGCCAAAATTCAGATGGACCCTAACATCGGCGTTAGCCGGTAGCGCCGCGCCGGCACCGATGACGTCATCGGTGTGCGCAGCGCCCCGGTTGCAATGCTATTCCGGCCCGATGGCCAAATTCAGTTGCAGCCGCCTCGCCCGTGGCAGCCGCAAACAGCGTTTGTGAAACGGGGTCTTGCAGCTCCGAAAGGCCGGCGCATAAAGGTGGAGCGGCGGCCGGCCGCTTTCCCGGCGGCCGCCTGCCCGCACCTCCCTCCCCGGACTCCTGCACCACCCCCCCGCGGCATTGATGTCTGAGTCCCGCGAGCCCGGCACTTCTCCGTGGTGCCGGGCTCATTTGCCGGGGGAATCCACCGGTGATCTGACGGCTGCAGGCAGCTCCTCCTTAAGAGAAGGAGGAGGCCTGCAGTACCCCAGCCTGCCGCACCGCATCGGGTGCCGCAGCGGGAGCTGGACGCCTGAAAGTGACATTCATCGCCCCTAGCGAGGCGGCTAAACCCTGCAATAGTGCCCGCCGCCGTCTTGGCCCGTCGCAACTGAATTTTAGGCGGGCGCTACAGGAATCCTGGCGGGCGCAAAATTTCGGGCGCAAATGACCTGGCGGGGCCATACCGAATTTCTAGGCCCATGGACCTACCACCCTCTGAGTGAAGTAGTTCCTCCTCATCTCAGTTTTGAAAGAGCAGCCCCTTATTCTAAGACTATGCCCCCTAGTTCTAGTTTCACCCATCACCGGGAACATCTTCCCTGCATCCACCCGATCCAACCCCTTCACAATCTTATATGTTTCAATAAGATCGCCTCTCATTCTTCTGAACTCCAATGAGCAGAGTCCCAATCTACTCAACCTCTCCTCATATGTCCATCCCCTCATCCCCGGGATTAACCGAGTGAACCTTCTTTGTACTGACTCGAGAGCAAGTATGTCCTTTCTTAAGTATGGACACCAAAACTGTACGCAGTATTCCAGGTGCGGTCTCACTAATACCTTGTACAACTGAAGCAATACCTCCCTATTTTTATATTCTATCCCCCTAGCAATGAAAGCCAACATTCCATTGGCCTTCTTAATCACTTGCTACACCTGCATACTAACCTTTTGAGTTTCCTGCTCTCGCCCTGAACTAGATAAGTTCATTCACTTTACTTCCAATTTCCACCCTTCCCTCACCTTCACATGGTCCATCTCCGACTCTTCCCTTCCCTTCCTTGACTTCTCCGTCTCCATTTCTGGCGATCAGCTTTCGACAAACATCCACTACAAGCCCACCGACTCCCACAGCTACCTGGACTACACTTCCTCTCATCCCGCTTCCTGTAAGGACTCTATTCCATTCTCCCAGTTTCTCCGTCTCCGCCGCGTCTGTTCTGACGATGCCACCTTCCATACCAGTGCTTCTGACGTGTCTTCCTTTTTCCTCAACCGATGATTCCCCTCTACTGTGGTTGACACGGCGCTTGACTGTGTCCGTTCTATTTCCCGCACTTCTGCTCTCACCCCTTCCCCTCCCTTCCAGAACCATGATAGGGTTCCCCTTGTCCTCACCTTTCACCCCACCAGCCTCCACATTCAACGGATCATCCTCCGCCATTTCCGCCACCTCCAACGTGATCCCACCACCAAACACATCTTCCCCTCACCTCCCCTTTCAGCATTCCGAAGGGATCGCTCCCTCCGCGACACCCTGGTCCACTCCTCAATCACCCCCAACAACCCTTCTCCTTCACCTGGCACCTTCCCGTGCAAGCGCAGGAGACGCAACACATGCCCTTTTACCTCCTCCCTTCCCACTGTCCAGGGCCCCAAACACCCCTTCCAGGTGAAACAGCAATTTATTTGTACTTCTTGCCATTTAATATACTGTATTCGCTGCTCACGATGCGGTCTCCTCTACAGTGGGGAGACCAAACGCAGATTGGGCGACCGCTTTGCGGAACACCTCCGTTCAGTCCGTAAGGGTGACCCTGAGCTTCCGGTCGCCTGTCACTTTAATTCTCCACTTCACTCCCACTCTGACCTCTCCGTCCTTGGCCTATTACATTGTTCTAATGAAGCTCAACGTAAGCTCGAGGAACAGCACCTCATCTTTCGATTAGGCACTTTACAGCCTGCCGGACTCAACATAGAGTTCAACAATTTCAGATAATAATCCCTGCCCCCATTTTTCATGCAGTATGAATTTGCCATTCCCATTTGCAACATTTTCACAGCATGTTCTTTCAATTCCTTCCTCCCCTCCTAAACCCATCCCCCTGTCTCTGCACCTGCCTAATATCTGTTACATTTCCAGCTTTTTCCAGTTCTGATGAAGGGTCCCAGACCTGAAACGTTAACTCTGTTTCTCTCTCCGCGGATGCTGCCTGGCCTGCTGAGTATTTCCAGCATTTTCTGTTGTTATTTCAGATTTCCAGCATCCGCAGTATTTTGCTATTATACTTAATGGCAATATTGTTAATATTAATGTTTTGCAATCATTATACTCTCATAATTAAATTAATGTACAGTAAATAAGCCTCCCCCAGGCTATGACAAGAGAGATTTACTTCACTTACCTAACACATTATTTAATATGCTTGCTAGTTTAAAACTAATCTCCATATATTTGCAGGGAACCATTGAATACACTGAGACCAAGGAGGTTACGGGCAGGAGATTCTTTTCAGAGCACTTCGTCACGCCAACGCACAGATCCAGACCAAACAAAACTTGTTGAAATGTCAGACCGTTTCCGTCTGTATCAGCAGCAGCCAAGTAATCCAGTGGTGGGGCCAGGTCACTGGTGGCAGTTGCCACAGCATCAAACCGCGGAGTCAATGCCGCAGAAGGCGGATGTGTCACAACGCTTCCAGGCACAGTTGGAAACCAAAATTCGAGCAGGTGAACACACTCCAACAGAACGAGTCTTAAAGCAACAGCTACGCAGGGTTTCAAGGAGTCCGACTGCTCAGGGTTTCAACTGTCTTGGAGTTTTCAGACAGTACAAGTCTTGTAACTCTCAGGTATGATCTGAAGTTACCACACTGTGTGGTGTCATACTGCTTAAAGTTTACTTGTATTCTGAACAGATACAATAGAGCTGCTGGGTGTAATGTAGGGGTGTGATGGAGCGTAAGTGAGGGAATGTGGTAAATGAGAGGGTGTTGTACAGGGTAAGCAAGGGGATGCAGTAGAGGGTAAATCAAAGGTTGCCGTGAAGGGTAAATGCAGGGCTGTGGTGGAGGATAAATGAAAGTGTGTGGTGCAGTGTAAATGAAGGGTTGCTGTGGCAGCTATAATAGGCCATACTCAGTGCAATCCAATTTTATTTCTTTTGGAGGCTAAGATGCTTTGGAGGATTAAACGTAATTGAGTAAATTCCTCAATCCCGTATTCTCACTGTTGCTCAATTCTCCGACCCACATTCCCTTTAAGCGTGGCCCCTGTTTTAAGTATGGGATTAGTGAATTTACTCTTCTGTTTAGTCTTCATTCATACCTAATTCCCATTATTGCATACTCTATATAATCTACCCTTATATACAGTTCCCATCTCCATGCTCTTAATGTTGATTCATAAATATTCCATACAGCCATGCCACTGAATCTCCCCCTCCCCCACCCCCATTAATACAGACTGATAACAAATTCAATCCTGATACGAAATGGACAATCAGGAATAGTCTGTAGGCCATAAATTGGCTTATTTCCACCGATGACATAAACCTGGCATCTGAAGTTATCATATGGCTATGGGTTATATTATCAGCCCACCTTTTAAATATCTTATTCAGATGAAACTAGATAGCATTGATCAGAGAGTACATTGATCTACTTTTAATTTTGACCAAACCCTAATTTTGAACAGTTCGATAATGCTGGCGCAGAATCATTCTGAAATGGTGAAATAAATAAAGCAGTGTCTTTCACATCCTCAGAACGTCCCGAAGTATTTCATAGCCAATAGCTAACTCGTGAATTGTAGGCAAACAGAGCAACCAATTTGGGAACAGCAAGGTCCCGCCAAACAGGAAATTAGGTAATTTTTTGGTGTTGTGGTAGAAGGATCATTGCTAGAACCCCAGGAGAATTCCCTGCTCTTCCCCAAATAGTGCCATAGGATCTTTTTACATTCACCTAAGCGGGCAGATAGAGACTTGATTTAATATTTCATCCAAAAGATGACAATGCAGCACTCCCTCAATCCTGCACGAGAGTGTCAGCCTAAGCTATGTGCTGAAGTCCTGGAGTGAACCCACAATTTGCTCACTCAGAGCTAATAGTGTTACTAATTGAGCCAAGTGATACTTGTAATGAAATGTGTTTGGCTTGCCTGTATTCGTTTTGCACTCATGTATATTACCCTCCCCCACACGGTGTATAGTTTCACTTCCTCTTTCCTGACTAACCTGGAATGTTCCAGGTCTTGGCTCTTGGCTCCGCCCCTGACTTCTCTTACATAAAGATCCCAGGATCTATATGACTCATTCCTGTGAGCCAGTCAGTGTGTTGAGATGTTAGCTCTGATCTTAGTGATTAAAAGCCAACTTGTTAAGGTCTATAACTTCTAGTTTTGTGGTTATTGAAGGCACATCAACACTTAAATGCTATGTGCAGGATAAAGGGAAATGACAGTAGAACAGCACTCCTTTTCTCACACACGGCCAGTCTTAAGCTGTGGACTTGAATGGACCATCTTTTCTCTTGGGGATCCGAAGAGTACATCAGATCCTGGCTCCCAAAGCACAATATGGGAAATCGCACAAGATCAGGGTGATGTCTTCAGAGGAAGGTCATAAGGCTCTGTGGCAGTTACTGTAATGAGCTATTTTTCATAACAATTAGTAACTTCAGGAGGGAACACGAATGGAGAAATATCAATGGCTGAAAAAGTGCAATACAATATTGATTCTCTTCATTCAACCAAGAATTGCTATCGGAAATATCGCCAGGTAACTAAGGATTTTGGCTACAAAAAAACCCCATAGATTATCACTGGGAATTTCTTTGGCAGTTCTCCCAATGGGCTGCCATAACTTTGGCAGTAGATCAGCAGAACCCATTTTTGCAGTTTATCTGAAGTTATGCTGGCCAATCAGGAGAACCCATGAGAAAATGCCCAGCAAATACCCCTCTCTTTAGCACATTGAACCCTGCTGTCTGCATTCCTGCGATCCGAGTATTCTTTTCTCATCCAGTTTTCTTTTCTTTACCTCTCCTGAAGTTCGTAATTAGTTGATCTCAACTGTTGCTGCAATTGGCTTCATGTTCCCAGGCTAATCAGTCAGCGATCCTCCTGCTATGTGTGACCCAGTGACACCTGCTGAAATTTGGATGAAAACAGAATTGTGGTTGTTTGTGATGTCTGTCATGATCAGTTCATCAGCAGTCTCCCAAGTCACCTGGGAAATGACCGCTTTGATGAGGTACTGGTGACCTGCACTGCCCATGGAATCACAGACCGGCATAAATTATCAACTTAAAGAACACTGGGTGGAAAATAACACAAGGATCACAGGAACAGAGACTGCAGGGTTCAACGTGCGAAAGAGGAGAATATAATCTATGGGATGTGTTTTGTGTTTGTTGGGAAAAAATCTGTAGTTACTTAGCAACGTCTGGTTGTATCGGGAGAGTTCCCCTCCACCCCCATCACTAATTGTTACAATTTAAATTCTCTCGGCATTTTTTACTCTCATTCAATGGAATACTTAGCTTCCATAGGCAAGCATGTACTTTTTATGAACCAAAACTTGTGTGCAAGATATCTGGGATAACGGGCATCTGGGCGAATAAGGGGCCTTGGTAGTCCCATAAACTCCTGATCTCTCTGAATGATGGTAAATGGAAAGTAAAATTGGGTGGGGTGTAAAGTGGGTGGCTGATCCGATTCCATCAGTTTCCTACTGGGGTGATTAGGTTAAAATGACTCTCATAGTATCTGTTTCAATAGCATTGAAAGCTCATAGAAATAAACAGAAGTTACAAACATTAAAGGGCCATTTGGCCCAACTAGTTTGTTTCAGCAATCACCCTGCACGCTTCTCATGGAGTGCTCCATCAGCTCCTGGCACAGATGGCAGAACAGCGAGGTAGGAAAGCACAGAAGAAACCAGACTGGCAGCTTGATTATATCCTTCTTCTCCCCTTGAAGTCAAGCTGTTGCAAAAGGCAGAATAGAAAAAGCACTTTCACATTTAATCAATGCTGTGTCATTTTGATGGCATCCTGCTGCACTTGTGCAGTGCCCAGTTTTGCAGCTGGTCTTCCAGTTCAGCTTAATATGTTTTCTGCCAGGATGTAAGAGAGCTTAATTAAAGTAGTCAAAGTGATAGCAATCCAATCTCATTTAATTTTTGTGAATTTTACACAAGTCTTGCACTCTGTGATTATCCTGGTGTATAAAATGGGATTTAAAGGCAGGTTGTGTTTCAGGAAATAGTTGCATAAAGTAATTCCTACATTACAACAGTGACTACACTTTAAAAGTACATTATTAATTGTAAAGCTTTCTTTCTTTCTTTCTCTTTTCTAAGCCTAAGTTTTTGGAGACTGGAGACGAGGATGAATGACACCTCTGCAAATATTACTTTCATGAAATTTACTCTTTCTCTTCCATTGCTTTGCCCCATAATAATAGTTGAGAATATCAGAGAACTTTCCAAGTTGTTTGCCTGTGAAAAAGGTTCTGTTCTTTGACACCACCATAGGTAGTTTGCCTGCACTTGCCATTTTCTACAGAGCCATATTTACAGACCTAGGTGCCACTACCCGGGGCTGTCTGAAGAGAATTGACTTCATAGACTATCAGTGAGGTAGTGTTGCAGTTATGTCATTTACTGTAGGCTGACTTGCAGACAACCTCAACCACAGGAATTGCAGTCAAGGTCACAACTGCCCTCATCTTCCATGCATCTGGATTCTTCCATGCTACCACAGGTGGCAACATTAGTAAATTAGCAGTGTGCAGCTGCATCAACAAGTCACTGATATTTTGTTCACCGGACCAAATACCATCTCCCCAGAGAAAAACAGCAGAATGACAGGACACTGTCAAAGAACAAAGGTCCGTCTGCCTGATCACACTGATGTAAAAAATACCATGGGATTTTTTTTTGAAGACGAGCAGGGAATTCTTCAGGTGTCCTGGGCAATATTCCTCCCTCAACCAACATCACTAAAAACAAGATTAGCTGGTTATTCGTGTCATTGCTGTTTGTGGGACCTTGCTGTGCGCAATTGAGCTGCCACATTTGCATACATAACAACAGTGACTGCATTTAAAAAGCAATTAATTGACTATGACTTGCTTTGGGACATCCTGAAGATATGAAAAGTTTTCGTTCTATTTTCTTTAACAGGGAGTGAAATACATTGTTAAAAAGTGTTTGTATAACATGATGTTTGTTCTTACATAGAATTTATAGGACTAATGATATTTAAAGAAATCTGATTTTGTAACAGTCAAATAGTGTTTGTACAGTAACTGTTACAGTTTATTCTTTGACCCTGTATGCCGAGCATGGCTCAATGGAGTGTGGGTCAGGAAATCAGTGCTAGTGTTGTAGCCCTATCTCTAACCTATGCTCCCATCTAGCAAAGCTGCCTGCTGGGAGTGTGGGGACACTCAATGTGCCTGAATTAGCAGCTGTTTAAGGGGAGTAAAAAGCTCTGAGTGCACAGTTACAGGAAAACTCTTTAACTAAATGGTCATTGGAACCCTCCCAGCTTTTTAATTGTGCGCAGAGCAAAATAAGTGGTCCATCCTGAAAATGGAAATTGCATTTCATTACACGCTGCAGAAGACATCGCCTGGTTATTTTGTGACTGTTTGCTTTTGTTTTTGGTTGGATTCTGTATATAAACCATGTGCTGTTTAATGCCACTTGCTTACACTATTACTTATTATTTTGCGTGTACATCAAAAAAGTCCAATCGTGCAGTCTGTTGGACAATGATGAGTCTAATAACATCTACTGAATAGACCTACTATATACAAGCTCTATAAACTTTAACTCTGAATTTTAGTGTCTTGTCTGTGACAGCCCTGCCCACATGGGAGTCGAGACTTTCGGGAGGTGCAGTGTTCTGCTTATAATGACAAAGCTTTTATGGGAAAGCATTATGAATGGGAGCCTTTTACTGATGGTGAGTACATATCTAGTTACTGCTTTAAGAACCAAATATTGTCTTCATGTTATGTCTTTCAGTAGATAATATTTAACTACTTCTTCAACAGAACTCAAATAATATCTGCATATATCACATTAAAAATCTTATGTACCCACACACTTCTTATCCCAACTTTCTGTTGCCGTGATTTTTGAGCAATACATTTCTGTCAACATTTGTAATGGGAATTCCCTATTTATCTCGGTTAGCAATGGGCTGCCGTGATTCAGGCCTCCATCCAATAGGTAGCACTGTGGTGGCTCCTCTGCTCGTCTCCTAGCAACCTAGATTTTGGTACTGACACCTGGCACCTCCTCTGACCTACTGCAGCCTCTCCTTCTGAAATTCTTGTGAGTTTTCCACTTTTGAAACCATTTATTTAACTTTTTATGACTGATTTTCAATATATTTACATTTGTCTCCTTGAAATTCCCCCCCCCCTTCATTTTTATCTGGAACTCTGATCTTCACCAGCGCCCCACTTTTCAAGAAGTGGTCACGATGAGTGGCTCCATTGTAGCTACCAGATCTGTTTTGATCAGACAGGCGTTAGACTCACGTGGAAACCCATCAGCATCATGAAGCATCTCCAAACCAAACTACTGAGGAATCCACAGCTTTCCACCTAGTGACACAACCACTTACCCAAGTCCAGAGAGCTTAGGCACAGGTTGGCAAGAAATCCAAGTGTTGGAGATCCCCAAATGTGCACAAGACTACTTCTGGAGATTAATGAGCAGAAACCACCCAGGTTACTAACAGCACAGATCATCGATAAGTTTTTCATTAGAACCTTTACCCGTTAAAGCATTGATTTGCAGAGATAACGTGACTCGAGCAGGACAAATCGCAGCCCCAGGGATTCTACCTCTGTAGGTCCTATTTATCAGCCAGCTCACTGGTCAATCATCAACAGTGCCCTGGAGTTAAGAAGTGAGTTCTCCCAGTGTCCTCACCAACTGTCAGTGCTCAACCAGAAATAGTTTATCTGTTTATCATTCTTTTGCTGTTTGTGGGACCTTGCAGTGTGCAAATTGGCTCTATATTACCCTACATAAAAATAGCAACTACACTTCAAAAGTAATTCATTAATTGCAAAGCACTTTGGGATGTCCTGAGGATGTGAAAGATGCAATATAAATGCAAGTTCTTTCTTTATTATGATCTGCCTGGCTCAGGTATCCTTCCGTCAGATCATGAGTGCCAAGTGTGCTAGAAGCAAAGTCCAGAGGTTTAACATGAAGGTTAACATGCACGGCTGTGAAAATTGCATCATTAATCTTTGCTGGCAGAAATACCTTAACATGTTCAGCGAGTGCTGAGCTGAATCACTTCCAACAACTGTAGATATGGAATGACACTTCTGGTCCCCAGCAAATAGTCATTTTACAGGTCAAGTGTTTCCTAATCACCATATACCAGCTCAATCAAACAATAAAAAAGGAAAAGAATGAAGATAAGTAAAAAAAAGGTAAATGGTACTGGAGAGAGGGAAATGGATTAACGGGGAAAGAAATGGATAATAAAGGGAAAAACTGCAGAGTAGTAGAGAGAATACTGAGGAAGTGATTACATTCTCTTTCTGTCTGTCTCGGTTCGGTGGTAATCTGGCAGAATGGATTATCCGCCCTTTATAGAACCTAGCTGATTTCATTTAATTGATTTCAGTGGAATGCCAGATTACTGCCGAGGCAAGGAAGTTGAAAATCTACCCTTCTGTCTTTCTCCCTGTCTTTCTCCTGATTTCTCTTCTCTCTGTCTCTGTCCTTGTCTCACTCTCTTTCTCTCTGTCTCTCTCACTCTTTGTTTGTCTCTCTGCCTGGCTCTGTCTTTCTTTGTCTGTTTGTGCGTGTGTGTGTTTGTTGTAGCCGTGTATTAATGGAGACACGGAATGCAGGAGTTGGTTTAACAGGTGTTTACTGAACAAAGTCTGGAGGTGAACTAAAAGATACAAGACACTATACAGGCTTATATACCCGAGTGGTCACTACTGGTATTACAGTACACAGGGGCTCTTAAAGGTACATACACTACAATTCCTCCCCTTTTAGATAATTAGTACATAACATTTTAAGTAATCATTAATTAACATGTTTACAAGAACAATAATCTACACATTTGCTGCAGTTAATCAATTATAAGCCAGTCTCTCTGGAGGCTTCCTGACTCGGTCCGGATAACGCCTCGGTGGTGTAGTAGTTTTCGGTGGTGTAGTAGGTTCTTTTGGCAAGTTGATTCGGCTTGAATGCCAATGTCGGGTTCATCTGGTTCCAGTATCACCGGATCGGAGGTAGATACTATGGGTATCTCTGCTTCATCATTAGGCGTATAGAGTTGTGGTGTAGGTTGTCCCTTTTCGGATGACTCTATGATCTGGTCAGCATGGCGCCTTATTATGCTTTCTCCAATGTCCACGGTATACATCAGTGGTCCTAGTCGTGTGCAAATAGTTCCAGGCTGCCATTTCTCGGTACGGTAGTCCCGGGCCAAAACTTGTTGACCTATCTGGAAGGTTCTAGTTGGCCTTTCATTCATACCTTGAAATTGCCGGTTCTCTACATCCCTTCTGATGTTTGGCTTGATCAAATCCAGCCGTCATCTTAGTCTTCTATTGAAAAACATCATGGCGGGAGTTTGGTTTGTAACCACATGTGTTGCATTCCTGTATGCAAACAAGAAGTTATCTACCTTATGTTGTAGATTTATGTCTTCATTACCCATGGCCTTTATGGCCTTCTTGAAGGTCTGGACAAACCTTTCAGCTAATCCACTGGTGGCGGGATGGTATGGGGCGGACGTGTAGTGCTTAACCCCATTGTTTTTTAAGAACTTCCTGAATTCCTCGGACACAAATTGCGGTCCATTGTCAGAACAGATCTGTTCAGGCAGCCCATTCCTAGCAAATATGGTCCTTAATACTGTGATGGTTTTTTCCGTGATGGTGGAGGACATCTTTATTACCTCCGGCCACTTGGAGTGTGCATTAAGAACATTGAGTCCATAAATGGACCAGCAAAGTCGATATGTACCCTTTGCCATGGAGATGAGGGCCACTCCCATGGATGTAGAGGGGCTTGTGGTGGGGCGTTTTGGACCTTCTGGCATCCTAGACAGCTCTTGGTCATTTCTTCGATGTCTCCATCGATACCTGGCCACCACATAAACGCTCTGACTAGGTTCTTCATTTTCACTCCACCCAGATGCCCCTCGTGAAGCTCCTTTAGCACTTTATCCTGGAGTTTGGGTGGAATCACCACTCTGGATCCACACATCAAGGTTCCTCGGCACACTGACAGCTGTTCTCTTCTTTGCGAGAATGCTGGCAACAGTGGTTCGCCATATGCTGGCCATCCCTTCACCGTTAAATCGTAGACTCGTGAGAGAGTCGGGTCATTTCTCGTTTCCTTTTCAATGGTAGAATTTGTTACTGGTAGACATTCCACTATGGTTGAGTGGAACATCTCCACTGGGTCCACTGTAGGTGCCTCTTCTACCGTTGGCAACGGTAGGCGCGATAAACCGTCAGCATTCCCATGCTGTTTTGATCCTTTGTATTCTATGTCATATTGGTGTGCCCCTAGGAAAAGGGACCACCTCTGTAGCCTTTGCGCTGTCATAATGGGAACGCCCTTTTTAGGGTTGAATATGGAGATGAGGGGTTGATGGTCAGTCAACAAGGTAAATTTTTGTCCGTGTAGGTAATGGTTGAATTTCTTCACTCCCCACACCAGGCTGAGTGCTTCCCTGTTGATCTGGGCGTAGTTACGCTCAGCTGAGTTCAATGAGCGTGACGCAAAAGCTATCGGCCGCTCCGAGCCATCAGGGAATCTATGCGATAATACCGCTCCTACGCCGTAAGGGGATGCATCGCACGCCAGTCTGATTGGCAGTGATGGGTTGTAATGAGCCAACACTTCCTTGGACGTGATCAAGCCTTTGCATTTATGGAAGGCACGTTTACAGTCTTCGCTCCATTTCCAAATTACTCCCGTTTGTAGCAGTGCGTTAAGAGGGTGCAGAACAGTTGACAAGTTCGGTAAAAATTTATGATAGTAATTTATCAATCCTAGGAACGACCTTAATTGTGAGACATTTTCAGGTGCTGGGGCTTTTATGACCGCTTCAATTTTTTCAGGTGACTTATGCAACCCTTCTTCGTTAATTATATGGCCACAATATGATATTTGTTTCTGGAAAAATTCGCACTTGGGGCGATTTGCTCGTAGGCCCCGATGCAGAGCCACCCGATCGAGCCCCAGCCCGCCGCCCAGGAAGGATTAGTGCAGTACCTGCCACCAGCCCGGCTAGCTGGTGAAACCACAGTTTTTTTTTTTCTTCGACCTTCGTCTGAGGAATCGACCTCCTTGAGGTGCTGCCGAATTGCAGGTAAGTCCGTTTCCAATTCATCGCCACTGTTGTATCCGTGTATTAATGGAGACACGGAATGCAGGAGTTGGTTTAACAGGTGTTTACTGAACAAAGTCTGGAGGTGAACTAAAAGATACAAGACACTATACAGGCTTATATACCCGAGTGGTCACTACTGGTATTACAGTACACAGGGGCTCTTAAAGGTACATACACTACAGTGTTCCTCTGTCTCTCTGACCAGTGTCCACTGCACTGAACAGGTGCCAACTCCCCTTAGGCCTCAGGCCTACATGGCACCAGAACACCGATGCACACCAGTGCAGCAGGCCAGCATGTCATGGATTGAGCCCTAAGCTTGCACCCGTTGGGTCTCAAAAAAGTCATTTTTTCTACGAAACCATGCTCTTCTCTCTCCCTCCAAAGTTCCTTTCTTCTTTAGGTACCAGCAGCTGTTTACATCAGGGAGCAAACCATCGGCATGCTGAAGCAACATTTCCGCTGCCTGGACCATTCCGGAGGAGCTTTGCAGCAAGCCCCCCCACCCCCCGAGATTTGTTGCCTGCTGCATGTTCCACAACTTCACCACCGTAATGGACCAACCCTTACCACCACCTGAACAGCAGCAAGAGGAGGAGGAGTAGGAAGTGGAGGAGGAGGAGGAGGAGGAGGAGAGGCAGCGACCGTCAGAGCCCCTATCTGCACGAGCTCTCAGGGAGAAGCTCATCGAGGAGCATTTCAACAGCTCTCCCATTCCCCATTCACCAATAGTCCCACAACCCTTACCACTCTTCTTGCAACTACTACCTGATTGCCCTCCTTCAGTCCAAACTTATGAGTCTTGCTGCCACTTCACTACAAAGACAAATACTAACACCATATCCAGAGGAAAAACAAATTTATCAAACAAATCATTTCAGCATTGACAACAAAACTGTCAATCATCCTTCTGCAAGCTCTTAGTGCTTGCCTTATGTGCTCGTTTCCTTATTCTGGTGCTCCTACAAGTAGCTACAGCGTGGGAGGTTAAAGGCTGCTGTGATTCCACTGAGGACGCTTCAGTTGACCTTGGAGGATGCCCTCGAGCAGCTCTGGGCCTAGCGGGCCCGGCTGTAGATTGCAGCATCTTGGTGTGGGCTGCAGCAGTCTGGGCCAACTGGCTGAGTGGCACTAGCAAGACCACTGGCGGAGTGTGTCTGGCAGGGTAGCGGGCATATTGTCATCCTGAGAGAGGACAGCAGGTGCTTCTCCCAGGGAAGCAAGGCCATTCTCCTGTGGTGGATTCTCAGCACTCTGATGACTCACCTGGAGAACAGAGTGCAGGAGTGATGTAACTCCCTGGAAG
This sequence comes from Somniosus microcephalus, assembly GCF_052327205.1. Lineage (NCBI taxonomy): Eukaryota > Metazoa > Chordata > Chondrichthyes > Squaliformes > Somniosidae > Somniosus > Somniosus microcephalus. Next base: position 24,610,307 of record NC_140988.1, read on the forward strand.
CCCTTTACAGTGGCCCCCAAAGCCATCTGAACTTCTATGGCATCAGTGTAAACTGCCATTGTAGCCCTATGAGCTTCCATGGCTGCAGTATGTGCTTGGGGCATGGCTAGTTCTGGAGCACAAGTCTTCAAACACTAGAGTCACAGTGTTCTTGGGGTGTACTCAGCAGTTTCTTGGCATTGCATGGAATGAATTGAATTGGCTGAAGACTGGCATCTGTGATGGTGGTAACTTCAGGCCAAGAAGAATCATCTACTTGACACTTCTGGCTGAAGATGGTGGCAAACACTTCAGACTTGTCTTTTGCACTAATGTGCTGGGCTCCACCATCATTGCAGATGTTCATGGAGCCTCCTCCCGTTAGTTGCTTAATTGTTCACCACCATTCATGACTGGATGTGGCAGGGTTGCAGAGCTTTGACCTAATCTGTTGGTTGTGGGATCGCGTAGCTCTGTCTACAGCATACTGGTTTTGCTGTTCAGCATGCATGTAGTCCTGTGTTGTAGCTTCACTGGGTTGGAACCTAATTTTCAAGTATGCCTGGTGCTGCTCATGGCATGCTCTTCTCAACTCCTCACTGAAGCAGCATTGGTCATCTGGCTTGATGGTGAGGGAGGAGTGAGGGATATGCCGGTTACAGATTGTAGATGCCCAGTTTTGAGTTGCTAGATCTGTTCTTAATCTATCCCACTTAGCAGGGTGGTAGTGCCACACAACACGATGGAGGGTGCCCTCAGTGTAAAGATAGGGCGTGGTCTTTGCAAGGATTATGCTGTGGTCACTCATACCAATGGTGTCATGGACAGACACATCTGCGATAAGTAGACTGGTGAGAATGAGGTCAGGTAGGCTAAAAGTGAATGATAAAATATATATAATCCATTGTAAAGCATTTTTCTTTTTGGAGACCAAGATCAATATTACTACAGTGGGGGGGGGGGGGGGGTGACGGGCGGGCATTTAACCCGCTCCCAGGAGGCGGGTTGGCCATTTAAATATTATAATAAGACGGTGTGCCTCATATTTAAGCTGTTGTCCAGGTTTAACCCTGGTCGGCTGGGTTTCCCGGGCCCCGGGAAACATGGCAGCTAAAGGAAGGCGTGGACTGCTTTGTGGAAAAGGTAAGTGCCTTTACAGCACTGGCTGTGGGCCAAGAGGAGCAGGAATGCTTCTTCCCAGCCCATCAAGCTTACTTTTGTCCCTGCCTGCCATCGGACCACCCCCACGATCTGAAGACCCCCCTCCCCCACGATCGGACCTCCTGGGATCAGGGATAAAACCTGCCCAGATTAGCGACCACCTCACCTCTCTGCAGCCCCCCCCCCCCCCACACCTCCCCGGTTAACAGACCCCCCCCCCCCCCAGGGATCAGTGACCATCCCCCCAAGATCCAGACCCCCCGCCCCGTGCTCCCACTAACACAGCTGCAGGCTTCCTACCTGCTCTTGGGCTGCAGCCTCCTCCGGAATACTCCCCGCCCAATAGGGAGCCAAGCTTGTCAATCAGGCTGGCTTACTGGCGGGGAACCTGCTGGGAAAAAAAGGTGCACACGTCAAAACTCCACAGCGTGTGGAGACAAAACTGCTTTCCCCCCCACACCACCACCCCCCACCCCACCCCCCCCCCCACCCCCGCTCAAAAAACCCACCCCAGTCAAGATCGGGGCCCTTGTTTCTTTTAACAATGTGTTAACGGTTATCGGTTACAGATGTGTTCTCTTGTCTACTATGATTACAATTTGGGAGTCAGTCCTGTGAGCAGCCACTGCCTTGCTCTTCTTTCTCTCATTGTGGTAACAGCCAGCTATTTTTAAGGAAAGATCATAGAGGGTGATGCAGAGAATTATACACATTAACAAGTGATGCTTATGCAAGAGAATAGACATGGTCTCATTTATTTGAAGCTCTACAATTATTAGTATCTAAATCTCTGGATCTGCCACCAACCCATGGACCCCTCACATATACAAGGATCCCTCACATATCCATGGAATAGCCACCTATCCAGTGTATCCATCCACCTCTTATTGGACCTGGCCATCTATCCATGGACATGTCCTATATCCATGGACCCAACCACTTATTCATAAAACCAGTCACCTCACATGCACTCAGCTACCAACCCATGGATCTGTCCACCAACCGTGAGCCTGTCATGTATCCATCAATGCTGCCACCTATCCATCGAGCCACCTATCCATAGGCCTGGAACTAAACTAAACGCATCTTAACTAAAGGAGGCCTCGGGATGTGGCAGTCATGGGTGGTGAAGAGCACAACAAAACCAATGAGGTTTAATGTTTTTACTAATCTAAAATTCAATTGTTCCTGTCATTGCTTAATATGGAACTGTCACTTATTAGTAAAAAGTCTCCTCTTGCTTTTAGCTGTTTAAGGTCGCACAATGTCCTTGTTTGAAAGTTCATTGCACATCTGTTCATCACATTAAATGATCTGCGGAAAGGTGGGACATTTTTGCTTTCAGGAAGCTTACTTTGTTGAAAAACCATTCATTACTGGTTAGATGGAGTATTTTAGAAAATGGTTAGCAAATTGTTTCAACAAATGCCTCATTGACAGATATATTTCTTATTTGAAAAGCTGTTAAAAATGCATTAGATAGGATAAAGGGGCTGAGCTTTTATGATCATTGTAAAATTATTTTAAAAAGTACAAACAGCTGGAACTCTGTTTATTGTCGAGCCCTGGCTGTCACAGCTAATTACTCATTTAACTGGATACTCAAACCTGATTTTGTACATTCCATTTGCTTGAACAAATTTGATAGGAATCAGAGATTTACTTTGTTCTCTTTCGGAGGCTTTTCTCGTGAAATCCTCATTCCAATCTGTGGTTTTCTTACCTCTCCGGGACAGGGATAATGGCTCGGCCTGAAGGGCTCTGCAGCCGCTATTTACACTTCACCTTTAAATGCTTCATATTGTTCTCTGGCTTCCTTTCAATTCTCTTGTAAAGATAACCCCCTAAAGTAAGTACACAACTTACCTTTTTGTTGCCATGGTGAATTATTGACTGTCTGGAAGTTAGTGCGTTCCCAATAATGTCTGGTATGTGGAGGGCACTAAGAAGCCATTCCATGCATTTCTTTTCAGCATCATTCCTATTAATATTGTACACATATGGTTACGATCATAATTCTTCCCCTGCCTTCCCCCCGCCCCCACCACCCCCTCGCCTGTATACTGATACCCGATCTTTATGAAAACTCATCCTTCTGCCTGCACGAGACACAGTGCTATTTTGTTGGTAAGGGGACTGCAGTGTAAATGGATGCCTGGTCTCAGCCAGGTTTCCACTGCTCCCAGGTCATAATCAGATATTGGCCCAGAAATGAGGTTCGGGGGCTTGCCGCGCGTGCAAGCCCCCGATGTGCACTTACCCGGCGCGCTGACATTTCAGTCCTGGCCCGCATTGCATTTCCTGTCACTGGCCCGCTTCAGGTCCTGCGTGCGTGCGTGACCCAGCGGCGTACTTAGTGCGATGAGCCGGCTGGGATCGCGTGAGCACTGGGCAACCAATGGGAGGTTGCAAAAGTTCATTCATGAGTTTGATAGTAAGAACTGTCAAACTCATGAAAACTCCTGGCCCCAAAACACTACTTAAACTTGAAAGAAAATTAAGAAAAACATCGCACTACTTAAATGAACTATAAATTACTGTAAAAAACTATTTTAAACAATAATTTAAAATTTTGAAAAAAATTATTATATAAAAAAATCGGGGCTAAAAATACACTTACCTTACTGTAAAGTCTTCAAAAATAATGAACCTGTGGAAAAAATTTCTAATTTTACTTAATAGACCACTTACCTGTTAAAAGTAAGTACTTACGGCTGCTTTTTCCACGCGTAAAAACCGGAGTCTTTTCCCCACGGGCAACTCTTCAATAAAAAGGGAAGTTCAGCGCGCACGCGCTACCTGAAACCTCGCACGCGTTCCGCCTCTTAACCCCTTGGGTCAGAGGAGAGGAAATGCCGGTTTTCCCCGCATGCGCTGTGCATGCTGAAAACCGGCAATTCCTCCGGGCCCACACGTGAGTACCCCGTCCGTACTCACGCGTTGGGACAGGAATTACTGGCCCATTTTTTGCATTGGGCACTGCTTTTTTTGCTATGTTTCTCTCTAGAATTCATACCTCCTTACAGTAATAAAATCAACCCGTCGCTACTTGAAATAGCCAAAACTCTATATGGCTACCTGCCTGTCCCATGCGCGGAGGCTGTGCTGGAAGGCAATATGGGCTTAAAAGACGCTGGATTTTGGTATCCCAGCAAATATATACCAAGGAACTAGATGATTCCTTAACCTGCTCGCCTAACTCCTCATTACAACAACAATGTGTATTATATAGCTCCTTTAACATAGTAAAACATCCCAAGGCGCTGCACAGGAGTAATTTAAGACAAAAAATTTGACACCGATCCACATAGGGATAAATTAGGGCAGATGACCAAACGCTTGGTCAAAGAGGTAGGTTTTAAGGAGCGTCTTAAAGGAGGAAAGAGAGGTAGCGAGGCAGACAGGTTTAGGCAGGGAATTCCAGAGCTTAGGGCCCAGGCAACAGAAGGCACGGCCACCAAAGGTTGAGCGATTATAATCAGGGATGCTCAAGATCTGGAGTTTTACTGCCCAGTTTAGGTCTAGGAGTGAGTGAATGGTCCTCACATTAACCAGTTCTGATTAAATTTAAGTTTTAATTTGCAACGCTTGATTAGGATACAGTCTCCACCACTTCAACTGTCCATACTTAGCACGGGCAGCTGCCTATATCGGGAAAATAGCGCTAACTATTTGTCATCACCGTCGGAGTCAATTACGAAAGTGCCACTTAAAACGTACTGTATTAAGCCGCCGATTATTTCAGGCAGTTCAATTAGTTCTTACCCTGTACTTGGCATTTAAAAGGCCCTGCTGATTTCAGCCAAAGTCGCGTCGTCAAGCAGTTTCAATCAGTTGTTCGCAGCTTGTTAAAGCGCGATTATCTTAGTGATGAGATTCTGCTAACTGTTAACAATTAGAAAAGGCAGTTGCTAAATGGAGATTGCCTGTTTTTAAAAAAAAAATATGTTGGGTTACTTACCATCCACCATGTATAGCAGGCAAATCATGTGAACACCAGTGCGCCCGCTATAAACGGTGGGGACTGTACCTGCAAGCTACTGAGTAAATGAATAAACTCATCAAAGACAGAGTCAGGCAACTGGTCATGCACTAATGACCATTTATTGGTTACAAAATCACAACTTAAAGTTAAAGTTGGGTACACAATCACTTAAGAGATATGATTAAAAATAGTCAGAGTTAACCAGACATTGAGTAGCAAGTCATTAATAAAAAGTGTTACTTAACAAAATAGGTATCCGAGTTTATACAAGCAGTTCAGTGTATCACTGTAAATCAGTGTTAACGGACACTGAGTATTAATTGTAGCAGTGATTATAACAGCTGGTGAGCTTAGTTTAGGGTTAAATCCTGAGATAGCTGATGAGAACATTTGGATAGCCAATCTATTGGTCGGATTTTCATTTAGATACTGGTGGTTAGCAATGTTTCAGAGCTTACATAACTTTGTCCTTATGAGCAGAGCAGTTGAGTTAATCTTCTTCTGTAGGAATCGTCGAATTCCTAACTAATAACTGAGGTCGACTCAGGAGATCAAACAAACAGGTCTTTAATGTAAGACTAAACGAGTTCGAACCGTTTGTTGAGATCGATACAGGAGAACCACGAAAACAGGTCTTAACAAGATGGAGATTCCACGAGGACTGCCTGGGCAGTCACGTGGTTTGCGACGTGACGTCATCGCGTTTGCCTGCGTTTTCCCGCGCTCTTAAAGGGGCCACGCCCCGTACATACAAACACTATATACAAAACACAGTAATGTCTAACACAATGGTACCGGCTTAGGCTGGTGTTAGAACATCGTTAAAGGGAATTATATACAGTTGCCCAGAGTCATTCAGTGGCTCTGCCACATGCGCCCCCCCAGAATTCGCTTTAACGGACAAAGTCAAGTGGTGAGGTGGTCTGATGAGCCTGTCAGAACGACTCCTGTACTCCTGAAGCGGAGGCTGTTGGGTGGCTGGTGGTCTGGCGGGCGGTTGCACTTGGTCTGCTGTAACAGCGATGGGTGGCCGACCTCGTCTCGGCGGTTGTGCTGTCTCGACGGGGCGGTCGAGGTCCAGATGTGCTGGCTTTAAGCGATCGACTGAAATGTGGTCCGGTTTACTACCGACATCTACCATGAAGGTTTTGTCCCCTGCCTCCAACACGCGGAAGGGACCAGTATATGGGGTCTTGAGTGGATCCCTATGAGCATCGTGGTGAATAAAGACGTACTCAGCCTTGTGAAGCTCCGGGGAACTTGCGAACTCTGCAGCCCATGATGCGAAGTGGGCGCCGGTGCGAAGCATCTGGCCGCCTCCTGGTGACTAGTAAGCTGGTCAGACGCGGACCATGGCTTCGTCGATGCCGGCAGGAAATCCTCCGGGACTCGCAGCGGCTGACCGTACACCAGCTCCGCTGATGAAGAGTGAAGGTCTTCCTTGGGGGCCGTGTGAAGGCCCAACAGGACCCACGGTAGCTTGTCCACCCATCCAGCGTCCTGGAGGCTGGCCCTCAGGGCGGCTTTCAGTGATCGGTGGAAGCGTTCACAGAGGCCATTCGCCTGTGGGTGGTAGGCCGTGGTGCGGTGCAATTTGACACCGAGTCCTTGGGCCACTGCATTCCAGAGTTCGGAGGAAAACTGCGGTCCTCTGTCGGAAGAAATATCTGCGGGAACTCCGAAACGGGCGACCCAGGTGGAAATGAATGCCCTGGCCATGTCCGCCGAAGTAGTGGATGACAGGGGAACCGCCTCCGGCCATCTGGTGGTGCGGTCAACCATGGTCAGGATGTGTGAAAAACCATGGGAAGGTGGGAGTGGTCCTACCAGGTCCACATTGACATGGTCAAAACGTCGCTCCGGAACTGTGAAGGTGGCCAACGGAGCTTTGACGTGGTGCTGTACTTTGGCCTTTTGGCAGACCACGCAGGTGTTGGCCCAGTCACGGACATCTTTGTGCATGCCATGCCATACGAATTTCGCTGACATCAGCTTCTGAGAGGCCTTCATTCCTGGGTGTGACAACCCGTGTATGGCGTCGAACACTTTACGGCGCCAGACGACCGGCACGACCGGGCGAGGGTCCCGTACGGAGACGTCACACAACAGCGTGGTACCTGCCGAATGGAACTTGACGTCAGCCAACCGGAGGCCAGTGACGGCCGTTCTGCAGGCTTGGACTTCTGGGTCTGAGGCTTGGTCTGCTGCCATGAGGGCGTAATCGATGCCCAAATGAACCGTATTGATGGTCGCGCGGGAGAGGCAGTCTGCCACCAGGTTGTCCTTACTGGCCACGTGCTGTATATCTGTGGTGAATTCAGATATGTAGGTCAGTTGACGTTGCTGTCGGGATGACCATGGTTCGGTGGTCTTGGCCATGGCAAAAGTTAGTGGCTTATGGTCCACAAAGGCGGTGAAAGGACATCCTTCCAGGAGAAAGCGAAAATGGCGGATGGCCAGAAAAAGGGCGAGCAACTCCCGGTCGAGCATGCTATATGCTCTCTCGGTCCACCGTAGTTGACGGCTGAAGAATGCCAACGGCTGCCACGTCCCGTTCACCCACTGCTCTTGCACGGCGCCGATTGCGTAGTCTGACGCGTCGGTGGTGAGGGCGATGGTGGCTCTTGGCAGCAGGTGCGCCAGCATGGTTACGTTGGCCAAGGCGCTTTTGGTGTCGGCGAACGCTCGGGCCATGTCATCTGTCCAGTCTACCGGGTTCTTGCCAGTCTTGCCCTTGAGGGCCTCATACAGGGGCTGCATGAGTAGTGCTGCCTTAGGCACGAAATGGTGGTAAAAGTTTACCATGCCTAGGAATTCCTGCAGGGCCTTAATGTTTTGCGGGCGTGGAAAGGATATCACCGCCTCTACCTTCACTTGTAAAGGAACCGCTCCCTCTGCGGTGATGCGATGCCCCAGGAAATCAATTTGATGCAGGCCAAACTGACACTTGGCCGGGTTGATAATCAGGCCGTGTTGGCTGAGACGTCGAGAAAGGGTGTGTAGGTGACGGATATGTTCCTCTTTAGTAGGACTGGCAATTAGAATATCGTCCAGGTAGACGAAGAGGAACTTGAGGTCCCGCAGCACGGAGTCCATCAGGTGTTGGAAAGCCTGGGCGGCGTTCTTTAACCCAAACGGCATGCGCAAAAACTCGAAGAAGCCGAATGGGGTGATGACTGCGGTCTTCTGGACGTCCTGTGGGTGCACTGGGACCTTGTGGTAGCCCCGTACGAGGTCGACTTTCGAGAAGACGGTGCTCCCTGCCAAATGGGCAGAGAAATCCTGGCTGTGGGGGATCGGGTACCGATCAGGAGTGGTGGCGTCGTTTAGGCGTCGATAGTCGCCGCATGGTCGCCATCCACCGCCAGGCTTCGGGACGATATAGAGGGGTGAAGACCAGGGACTATTCGACCGGCGAATAATCCCTAACTGTTACATGGTCGCGAACTCCCCCTTTGCGACCGCCAGCTTGCCAGGTTCTAGGCGCCGGGCTCGCGCGTAGACCGGGGGGCCGTTGGTGGTGATGTGGTGTTCCACACCATGTTTCGTGACTGTGGAGGAGAACGTGGGTCTTGTCAGGTCGGGAAATTCGGCGAGCAGACGAGCGAACTCGTCAGGAGTCGGGAAAGCACAGGCGACGGTGCGCGACGTAGTGTTACTGCGGTAACAAGGGATAGAATTGAAAGTTGCCGCGTTGATCAACTGCCGGTTCTTCACGTCGACCAGGAGGCTGTTGGCGCACAGGAAATCCGCGCCGAGAATGGGTTGAGAAACCTTGGCCGTAACAAACTCCCAGTGAAAACGTTGCCCCCCGAAGCACACCTCCACTCGCCGTCTGCCAAAGGTCCGAATTGCTCTGCCATTGGCCACTTCAAGGGCGAGGCCGTGATTCCCTGCCTGCACATCGAGGGCGGACACGGGTAAAATGCTGCACTGCGCTCTGGTGTCGCACAGAAAACGATGACCGGAGAGTGTATCGGTGATGAAAAGCAACTTGCCCACGTTGCCGATCGCCATCGCGACCGCGGAGCGCCCATTAGACCCGTTCCTCAGTAGTCGCGGTTGTCTCTTTTTGGGGAAAGCTGCAGGGAGGGTGGCAACGTCTCGCCTTCGCGCCGAACTGCGCGTGGTAGAAACACAGCCCAGCAGGTTGACGAGCTGGGGCGGTGTCTGTGGGGGATGGGTGCCTTGTGGCGGTGCAGTACTGGTGTGTTACCGTGAAAATTTTGTCCACCTTTGCCGCGAGTGCCGCACAGTCTTCCACCTCGGATCTGGCCAGGGCAGCTTGCACCTGCTCAGGCAGCTGGCTGAGGAATAGTTCACGGAAAAGGAAGCATTCCGGTTCTGAGCCCAGGAGTGTGAGCATTTGGCTCATCAACTCCGAAGGCTTGGAGTCCCCGAGCCCGGGCATAGCGAGCAATCGACGGGCGCGCTCCAATTTAGTGAGCCCAAAAACCTGCAGCAACCGCGCCTTGTGGGTTTCATACTTGTGCTCCGTTGGAGGGTTCTTGAGGAGGCCGACGATCCGCGAGGCGGTGGAGCCGTTAGGTGTGGAGACCACATAGAGATATTTGGCTTGATCCGCAACGATGTCCCTCGGGGCGAACTGGGCCTTGACCTGAATGAACCACGAGGTCGCTTGCTGCTCCCAGAACTGCGGTAGCTTCAGCGAAACGGCGTTGGCCTCCATGTTGTGTTCTTTTTACGAAAAACATTCACAAACGGGGTATCGTCGAATTCCTAACTAATAACTGAGGTCGACTCAGGAGATCAAACAAACAGGTCTTTAATGTAAGACTAAACGAGTTCGAACCGTTTGTTGAGAGCGATACAGGAGAACCACGAAAACAAGTCTTAACAAGATGGAGATTCCACGAGGACTGCCTGGGCAGTCACGTGGTTTGCGACGTGACGTCATCGCGTTTGCCCGCGTTTTCCCACACTCTTAAAGGGGCCACGCCCCGTACATACAAACACTGTATACAAAACACAGTAATGTCTAACACAATGGTACCGGCTTAGGCTGGTGTTAGAACATCGTTAAAGGGAATTATATACAGTTGCCCAGAGTCATTCAGTGGCTCCGTCACACTTCCTTCCCTGGGTCACAGGTGTTAGCTTCTGGACTGTCCAGTCAATGAGTTCTCTTTTGGCAGCAGAGTTCCACTTGGATTTTCAGTTCGAGCTGAACCCTACTGGCACGAGTGACGATATCTGAACTGAATTCTCTCTCACATTTCTCAATTTCAAACTACTCGCAATTAAGTGACACTTTTATCTCTGCCTGTAACTTGCTAGCGTAGCCATTTAATTTGACTTTGATAACTCGCTATCTGTTCTGAATACACTTGTAAAAGTGCCCTTTTAAAATTTGCTTGGTAAAAGTTGTTCAAATGAGACTAGACAGCACAACAGAGTCTCCAAACTAACAAAGAAAAGTTCCATCTACAAGAGACTACATCAAAGACAAAGAGCTTCTGCTCTTGCTGCTTTTCTGACTGTAGGGGTCCAAAGCTCCCTATTTTTGTATCTTAATTTCAAAGAGAAGCCCCTTACATTCAATTCCCCAACAAATCTCGATGGCACGCTTTTGGTCAATTTACAGGGCACTATTCCTACAGGACAACAATAGGGCTACAGCATTTTCTGGCCTGTGCTCCCTGTAAACGCGACTCCCTGTTGGTAGTATGGGGTCGCTAAATTTATCCTTAAATTTCCAAATTGCCTTCCAGATCCACCACACCCATTTATGATATAGGTCTCATCCTAGCATTAATGTGCCACCGAATGCCAATGTAAGCTGGAAGTGGACTCAAGACCCAGTCCTTGCATTTTCCTGTAGACCATGTGCAAGCCCTCTGTTTCACTTAGACCACAAGGGACGGGATTAGAATTGCACAAAAAAGGTGGACACGAGGAGGTGACAGTCTTGAGAATGTGGCTTGAAGTTGTGAAGCTTGCTGCACATTTGCTGAGGTGAATGAAGGGATACAAGTAGTCTGCAGACACCCTGCTCAGATAAGCCACCGACCTCGCCTTCCCCGAAGCTCATGGCTTTACCGGAGTCACTAATCTCCAGGGCTTCATGCTCCTCTTGGGTGAGAGCTATACTGTTGACTTCTCCTTCATTGTCCAGCTCCTTTCAGCGTTATGTGCTGTTTTGTCCTGCAGAAAGAGAGTTATTAAGTCAGTGTTGAAAAGATAAGTGGAGACGTGTGAGGCTTGTGCATATAGTGCATGTGGTCAGAGCTGGAGAAGAAGCAAGGTGGATTAAGGATGGGGAAGTGATGAATGTAAAGCTAAGTATGTGAAACGTGAAGTGAGGAAGGAGCGCTCGGAGGAGTTGGTGGTTGTGCAAGTACTAGCATGTGAGAAGAGGAAGAGGTGAGTGTGCTTGGCATGAGAAGGAGAGGTGTTGCAGTGTGCCCTCGTGATTATATGGCTGGAGGATGTAATGGAGGGGAGGGAATTGTTGAAAGTCATGGGGGAGGGGTGAAAGGGGTGTTGTGAGGTGGAAGAGAGCTGTGGGTGCTGGGGAACAATACCTCCCTCCTTACGCTGACATCCTCCACCAGCACCTCCGGGGAGGGGATGGAGGGACAGCCATCCGACCCACCTCTGCTGCCATAATATTTTCCAACATTCTTGAGGCTTAAGTCAAAACAGGTATTGCAACCTCACTTTAAGAGGTGCATCGCCGCTTTAAATCGACCTTGAGAGGCCGGCCGGAAATTGCGCACATCATGTGGACAGGCTGCCCGATTCCCAACGTGAGCGGGAGGGCAGCCCGTCAATCAGATGGAAATGAAAGCCAGGAGTTAAAATTGCCCAGGCCTCATGCTGGCGACATCATGGGGGCTTCCCGCTCACCCAGCCCACCACCCACCTGATTCGTGCCCCAAGTTAAAATTACACCGAGAAACATCTTTAAACCTTTGTCAGACATGGGAGGCACACGGAGCGATGTCTGTTTTGAAGAGCAATGATTTGATTACTTTTTTTTGTAACTGGCAAATACTCATCTGGTTCCACAAGAGGTCATGTGCACTGAACAGGACGAAGTTTTCATTTTAAAATCCTCATATGTTGGAGAATTGCAGAAAGAATATTGTGAAGAAAGCTGAAATATAAACAGAAAATGCTGGAGATACTCAGCAAGTCAGGCAGCATCTGTGAAGAGAGAAACAGAGTTTCTCTCTTCACAGATGCTGCCTGACCTGCTGAGTACAGGAAACTTTGTTAAATCCGGCACCGACGGGACCGAGCTGTTGCCGATCTATCAAAACTGTCGGACATACAAAGTTACTGTTGAAGCGTACGGAGGTTTTCATCTCCGTATCTGACAACAAACGCTGTTGCTTAGCAACAGCTTGTAAACAGTCGGCCCGTACCCTGGAAGTGTCTCTGTAGCTTAGCAACAGCTTCAGAGAGACTTTCCAGAGCCCGACTGTTGAAAACAAAGCCACGAGAAGAAAAAAAAACCTAACAAAACAGCTCCTGATTTCTGCCGGTAGATCGAGGTTTCCAGACATACAACCTCCGGATAAACCAAAGTTTCCTGTATCTCCAGCATTTTCTGTTTTTATTTCAGATTTCCAGCATCTGCAGTATTTTCTTTTTGTGAAGAAAGCTGTTGTGTGCTTGTACCTAATGCTGCGACAGCATGCAGGTGAGTGCCGCCGCCAAGGTCAGTGTCACGATTCTTCACTGCATACCCATTTGTGGTTAAAAATTGATCAATAGTTCTGAGAAACGACATCCCGCTAAATGTTGCCAGGACACAGCACGCAGTGTGTTCATTGGGCCCAGTCTGCACACAGCTGCGCCTATTACTGACTGCCCATCCAGGCAGAGTTTGATGTTCCTGTTTTCACATCAAAGAAAGAACTTGCATTTCTATAGCCCCTTTCATGACCCCAGGACAGCCAATGAAGTACTTTTGAAGTCACTCTTGTAATGTAGGAAACGCGGCAGCCAGTTTGTGCACAGCAAGCTCCCGCAAACAGCAATGTGATAATGACCAGATAATCTGTTTTTAGTGATGTTGGTTGAGGGATAAACATTGGCCAGGACACTGGGAGAACTCCCTTGCTCTTCTTCGAATAGAATGGGATCTTTTACGTCGACCTCAGAGGACAGATGGGACCTCGGTTTAATGTCTTAGCCAAAAGATGGCACCTCCGACAGTGCAGCATTCCCGCAGTATTACACTGAAATGTCAGCCTGGATTATGTGTTCAAATCTCCAGATTGGGGCTTGAACCCATATCACTCAGTAATGTATCATAATTCGCTTTTAATGTTTCGTACAGAAACTGGGCTTTTGTGCATCTCTAATATCTGCAGCGTACTGTAGTCATCAAGGTTCACCTGAGGCCCATGATATGTTCAGTGCCCAGCTTCAGTCCCATGTTGGGTTCAATATTTTATGCAATTTTCATGATTTGTTCCGTATGTAACCCAAGGCCCATGATGCATTCACTACTTTACCCAATGTGTTTAAAACCTAATCTGAGGCTCAAGATGTGTTCAGTATCTTACCGGAATCCCATGGGGCATTCAATACCATATCAATGTCCCATGATGTGCTGAGTAGTGTGAGTACCTATCCTGAGTTCCCTGATGTATTCAATATCTAACTGAGTCCCATAATGTGTTCAGTACCTATCCTGAGGTCATTGTTTCACTTATTAGCTTCTTGAACCCAGTGTTCATCAGACCAGGCCAACCCAATAGACAGAGCGTTTGCTCACCCACGCGCACGCACTTTTACTTTTCTATACCATCGTGGTAGCCAGCGGTCCACTGGAAAACAGTGCTGCACCAGACCTGGACACCTACTAAAAATTGGACCGCGCCCGAGTTCAGGCGAGACCCGGGTGCAGCGGCCACTACTCGCGCCTAAAGAGGCTGATAGCTGGACCACAGGAAATTGGCCCGTTGGGCTCATTTATATAATACTGTGAGTGCCAGTCATGGCCCCAGAGGCAGCTCGCCAGACACGGGGGAGGAGTGAGTTCGGCTGGTTGGTGTGCCGGCCAAGGGCAGCAGTTAAGTCCGGGAGGAGAAGGAGGCAAACTGGAGGGGGGCAAGCCCAGGATGGCATCGGCCCACCGTGTTAATGTGAAGCCTGGAGGAGTACTCCTGTTCCCCATGGCTCCACATTCAGGTAAGTATAAAATTTTGCACTTACCATTTTGGTGACAACCTCCAACGATCACCTTAAAACCCACTGGTTTGGCTGCTGTGCGACTGAGCAAACTGATACTGGTCCTCGGGCCTCATTTCCTTCAGACCGGTGAGCTGCGCACGCCTGGTGTGTATCAGATGGGTCCCGGGCTTATCTGTTCCGGTGCAGGAATTGACTAATTTCTAGGCCGGTACCTGTGGAGCAAAAAGCAAAATGCAAAATAAGTAAGGGGATATAAGGATAGATTTTGTGCATTTGCACTCCCCTGCACGGAATTTAATGCATGGGCACACTTACTGTGGGGACTTGGGTCAGAGGTCAATGAGCTCCCACCTGCATTTAGAGCACATGACTTTGCACCAGGAGCATAAAATCTACCCTTCTATTCAAGGATGCACATGTTTTAGCAGCCAGCCAATGCAGAAGAACCTCCCGATCTGATATTAATAGCTTCCTTTGCTAATGTTGTTGTCTGCTGTGGATATCCTTGGGATTAAATGTAAATTTAATCCATTGTAACTAATGAATTTACTACTGTATTATATTTTGCATAGTGCACCTGATTGCAAACTCCCATGAGCTTTGATTTTGATGTTCAAGAATTTCAATACAGCCACAGGTTGTGTAAAAACCACGGCTCCTAATAAATGCCCCCAATTAAAATCTCCAGATCCAACTGCTGTGCAATGTCACATCTCAATATTTTGTTTTTTCCCGCTGTTCAGTAACAGATAACCAAAAATGTGAGCTCAACTGTGGAGCCATTGGGTACAAGTTCTACGTGCGCCACGCCCCCCAAGTCATAGACGGAACACCTTGTGAACCTGGCTCTTTGAATATTTGTGTCAATGGACAGTGCAAGGTAAGCCTGCAAAACCTCTGCTGGAATTGGACATTGTCGCAACTTCCTCTTGTGTTTCATAGTTGCAAAGTACAGTACTGTCCATCTTTCAGGGACCAAACCTGTGCTTTGAAGATTGATCCGGAATTTCCTTGTTCCCATTCCGCCGCTGTAACTTAGCCGGAAGTGCGGTGGAAACCCCAATTACCGCGTGCGAGCGGGATTTCCGCTGCACTCCGTCATCGTTACAGGGGCGGAGCGGGAGCAGCTCCCAGGAAATTCCTCTGCTCATTGTGTGGAAAGCAATATTTCATCAAAAATTCAAACCAGTAGCACAAAAAGTCAGCTGGTACAAAATAGCTCTGAGCAATGGATGACTAGGCAGTGGAAATCTGTTCTGCCTGTTTTAAAAAAATAAACTTTCTGAAGTGAAATTGGTTGAATGTTCTGAAGTCCATCACATTTGATGGAGCCTGGATTCACAGTTTGACTGCCGAGGGGAGCTACATTTCCCAGGCTGCCTCACATTCTTGTCAGTTGTCCCCAGTAAGCCCGGATACTAGCTGTGTGAATCAGGAGAGAGGAAATAGTTACTTTAAACCAGTGAATTTAGTCAACTGCTACCCTGTCTGGTAGTTGTCCAGCCATTTTTTTAAGTTCTGGAGTTTTCAATCAGCGTGTTAGAATGAGCGACAAATGGAAGAAAACAGTTTGGCTTATATAATGTACCATAAATTTTCAATTTTAATACTCTTGTATATCATGTATTGTAAATCTAATGCGCTCTCATACATAACGTGCTTCCCCACTGTGGACTGCAAATGTTAGTTTAAAATAGTTTTCATGTATAATATACATCCTCTCTCCAAGTATCAGTAAGCAATGAAAATCTATTTTGCCGTGGAAATTACAGGGTAAACGCAATGAGGCTTTGCTCCCTGAATATGTTTTGTTTGTTTGAAAAACCTTGTAGTGAACAATAAAATACTGAGATATATCATCCTTCAAAGAGTTAGGAAGTGGATAGTACTACACCAAGTACTGAAGCATTCTGCTGTGTTAACCTCAGACACCCCAGTAAGAATTGGGTTGCCGCTGCAGGGCAACAGGTCTTTCATGTCAGCACTCGCCCGCACAGGAAACTTCAAACACTGTCTAAATGCCAAATTAGTGTTTGCTACCAATAAGGTGAGTGTCTGATTTTTACAATAGTTCTTTAAATCACTTAAATAAGCAGGTTGATCCAGATGTAACAAGGGGTCGTGGTTTTCTTTGACAGATACTTATGTTCTCTCATGATCCTGAATTTACCGTTTGAAACAGCTGGTTAATTGTTGAGTAAAAAATGTAACATGCCGCATTGACCGGTTAATACTAATTCTCCTTTCAGTTGTTCACTGTATAGCACATTAGGGCTGATTCTGCGATCTAAGGCTCCTGACAAGGAGCTTATCTCAGGAAAAACCTGGGTTGCATGCCTGCATTTTCCCAAGATGTGCTCCCTGCGAGTACCACTCCCCACTGGGAGCGCTAGATCGTGGAAGCGGTCCTGTGTTCTTGACCATAAGGGATCCACCCATCAGAGTTCCTGCTAAGGTACATGCACGGTTGCACAGAGGTCTGAGAGATCCCGCTGGCTTTTTGTAGATACTGTGCATGTGCAAAAAATTGAATGGGTCGCGCATTGGGGGAGGCAGGCCGCACAGGAGGCAGTGCAGCTTACTGGGGACATTGCCATCCATTGACTGCTTTCCCCAGTGTCTCCTAGTTTCCTCTTGTGCCTAACATTGCCATCTATTATAAAGTGAAGCAAGAATCCTAGAAGCTTTTCAAGCTGACCGTATCTTCCCTGAACAAACCAAGACAAACAGAAATGTTATCTTTTATTTTAATATGGAAATGCCACAGCGGTTCTCAGGGGTGCCTGCACTGTCAAATATTGTGCCAGAGCTTTGCCCAGCCCGAGTCCCACGTTCTGTGTGGTCTGGATGAAAATAGCTTAGAAGAGTTTCATAGCTGTTTCTTTAAGTTCATTTCGCATTTGCGCAAATAGTTGGTTTCAAGAAAATGTTTCCTTTCCTGCCTTTGAAGGTAATCCCAGGAATGGAATACTTGTGGGATAAGCAAACTTCATGAGAATTTCAACTAACTTTTGTTTGTTTAGTAGTGATTTGAGTTGGTATTGTCCTGAAATACATTGCCCAGATACAAAACTGAAAAGAAACGGGCAAACCTGGATAGAAAGGGACAAAACTGGGTAGAGATGGACAAAAGTGAATACAAACGGGCAAAACTGGGCAGAGGTGGACGAAACTGGGCAGAAAGGGACAAAACTGTTGAAGCGGGCAAACTCAATAGAAAGGAAGAAAGCTGGGGGAAAACAGACAAAACCGCTGAAGATCCAAAGGTAAATGCCAGTCAATCCCAGAAGGATCAATTGCCGTTTCCAAGTGGTTCCTATATTCCTGAGGGGAAATGGAAAAACATGTTGCATTTTTGTCTTAAACCTGATTGGGCTCCCCCTCCTGGAGCAGCAGGGCCCTGATTGCAGGATTTGGGAGGGGCTAGGTACTCATACCTCATAGAACCAGGATTATCACAAGAAGAACAAAGGGGAAGCTATGAGTATATTTTTCACATAGAGGGTATTTTCAACATGGAATGTTTTACCACGGTTGGCTATTGAGACAGATACTACAATATCTGAATGGCAATAGATTGGGAGAAGGGGAAGTGCAAAGAGACCTGGGTGTTCTTGTGCACCAGTCGCTGAAGGTAAGCATGCAGGTGCAGCAGGCGGTTAAGAAGGCAAATGGTATGTTGGCCTTCATAGCAAGAGGGTTCGAGTACAGGAACAAGGATGTCTTGCTACAGTTGTACAGGGCCTTGGTGAGACCGCACCTTGAGTATTGTGTGCAGTTTTGGTCACCTTACCTGAGGAAGGACGTTCTTGCCATGGAAGGAGTGCAACGAAGATTCACCAGGTTGGTACCTGGGATGGCAGGAATGATGTATGAGGAGAGATTGTGTCGATTGGGCTTATACTCACTGGAGTTTAGAAGATTGAGAGGGGATCTCATCGAAACCTATAAAATTCTGTCAGGCCTGGACAGACTAGATGCAGGAAGGATGTTTCTGATGGCTGGGGAGTCCAGAACCAGGGGTCATAGTTTAAGGATGAGGGGTAAGCCATTTAGGACTGAAATTAGGAGGAATTTCTTCACCCAGAGAGTGGTGAACCTGTGGAATTCTCTGCCACAGAGGGCGGTGGAGGCCAGTTCATTAAATATATTCAAGAAAGAGTTGGATATATTTCTTAAGGTTAAAGGGATCAAAGGATATGGGGAGAAGGCAGTGACAGGGTACTGAATTTGGATGATCAGCCATGATCTCATTGAATGGCGGAGCAGGCTCGAAGGGCCGAATGGCCTACTCCTGCTCCTATCTTCTATGTTTCTATGTTTCATTTAAAAGGGAATTGGATAAATACTAGGTTATGGTGAAAGGGATGGGTAATCGGTCACAGTCGAATATTAGAACAGTAGAGTGTCTGGTTTTGCACTATGTGGCATAGTTCAATATTTAGCTGTACAGTATTTGGTACAGTAAAGCTTTGGCATTATTTGGCAGTACAGTAATTGGCTTAGTACAGAATTTGGCATTATTTGGCACAGTACAGTTTTGGCATAATACAGTATTTGGCACAGTGAAATATTTGGCCTTTTGTGGCACACTAGTATTTAGCACACTATATTTGGCATAAATGAATGTTATTTTACAGCTTGAATGTTTAACGCTTGAACTTGGAACTTTTATTTTATTTTTCTAAACCTTTGGAGAGCTGGGCCTCATGTTTAGTTTATATTACTACGTAAATAGTCTCTCATTTTTGCAACTAGATTTTGTTTCTGTTTGAAGTGGATAATTCAAATCAATGTCTAAAAATGTAATTGTTTTATGGTTCATTCCATCTACCTGCTGCTTTTAAAATTACAGTCTAATAATTAGAGCAAGAAGTACGTGTACGTACGAACACAGTGGGGGCAGGTAATGCAACAGTGGGTGCTCTGTATTATCAGGTGTGGATGCCTGTTGTGCTCTGCTTTTCCCAGCGCGACCTCAAGAGCGGATGGCACTTGGAGCCATTGCAGAAACTGCACAAGGCTCATTAATGCTCCAAAAATTATGGGATTGAGGGCACCACGTACAATGCAAGTCAAGCATATGATTAGTGTTCCTGAAGGACGTCCCACTTCAAAAAGGTTAATTTCGATCAAAGGTGGCCCTCTCAAGCTTATAGGAACATCCTTTCTATTTTCCTCATGTTTCCTGGCCATTCATCAGTCAATAACTTAAGTCGCGTCATATTTGGGGCCCAACAAAATACCAGGGCTTCACAGGAAGGTAGCAGCCCTCCACTGGCTGTTGGTACCTAGCATTCTGCCTACCTGATGCCTTAGAGCTCACAGTGTATCGTGCATTGAGCACCAGCAGGGTTCAAAAATATTAATCTGAGCTATCCTTGCATTATAGTACAGACATGCTAATGACTTGTGGTCCGACCACTATGTCTTACATTTCAGTAGCTTCTGTAAAAATCAAGAATTTATTTTGGACCAGAAAAATGCAGCCTATTCTGATTTTGGAAAAACTCTCCAAGTGTCAAGTGGTATCCATAGCAGCATGTTTCAACATGTGAAAATTGGATGTTCTTTATTGTATGTAAATGAGTCACAGCCACAAGCAACAAAGGTCTTCCTTGCTCGCTGGTATCACACGGCAAGTCTTTGATGTTGTTTGGTGATGGTAATCCCATCTATCGCCAAGAATTGCAATACTATCTTGAAATCTCTGAAGAGTTTGTAAGGTTTTTTTGTATCAGTTTTCATTAGATGGTAACTTTCCAAATCCCAAACTCCCAATTGGGAAGCCACATCTGAAGGGACCATGGGTTGGAAACAGGACTATAAGATTGTAGGATAGCAAAATACTGCGGATGCTGGAAATCCGAAATAACAACAGAAAATGCTGTAAAAACTCAGCAGGCCAGGCAACATCCGTGGAGAGAGAAATAGAGTCAACGTTTCGGGTCAAAACCCTTCTACAGAACTCTATAAGGTTGTAGGTCCAATTCTCTGAGCTGTACTACTTTTAGGGACAGCTCTTCGCTGGGATTATGGAACCAGGGAGTTTATCCTTATGTCTTTCTGTGCATTAAAAATAAAATTAACTGCTTCGGTCATAGAAAGCTAAAGACCATTTAACGAATAGCTTCCAAGTCATTGATTTACAGAGTAATTATTTTAAAAATTAAGCTAAGCAGAAATTAAAAGCTGCCTTTTTTTGAACAGTGTGATCTGTAATACACAGCTGAAGTAAATGGTGTTAACTTTAGAGTCTGGCCAAAATGTTCCAGTTATATATTACTTTCCAGCACATGCTAAAGTGCCATCTAGTGCATGCCTGGATACAAAAGCCTAATGTTTAGATAAGGAAGTGAACTTTCTAAGTGAAGAGCCTCCATGTAGAACCACAAAAATGCCAGAAATCGGAGTATCACACGATCAATATGGATGAGGAAGGCCATTTGGCCCATCATAATGTGTATGTCTAGAAAATCCTCCTATCTCCTCATTGCAGCTTCCAATTCTTTCTTAAATGAATTCAGGGTTTTTACCTACTACCAGATTCCATACAGTGAGCACTCTGTGTGAAGAAAACATTTTCTGATATCAATTTCTTTTGCTCATTTGAATCTGTCTCCCTTTGTCCTACTTCTGAAATTTAAAGCAATTTTCTAGATTTACCTTTTCGATTCCCTGACATAACTATAACATTACCTTTCAGATGGTTCCTTTCAAGGCTGAAAGGTCCAGGTTTTTCCCAGTGTTTCCTCACAGCTCAGACCCTTTGATACTGGGGAGCAGCACTGTGGCTCTTCTCTGCACTTCTTCCAGTGCATGAATGTCTACCTTGTTTCTCAGTAACCAGAACTGGACACAGTATTTAAGGAATGGCCTGAGTGGGGCACAACTTCCTTTGACTTATATTCTACTGTTTTGGATATGTTCTACAATATATCATAATGGATGGGGGCAGTAAGTTCACAAAACCTGGGAAGATATTGATGGGTGATAGTAGCCGTGATAAGCATAGCTGGAGCATAGAGGAGCAAGGGATAAGAAAGGATCATTTTTTGTAGTATTTTTCTATCTGTGCATTGAACATCTTCCACACTTCAATTTTCCTCTGAACTTTGGCCTTTTTGTTGAACCCTTCAGTTCGCTAAGACAGCTATCCTGGAATCTTCCCAATTCCCAATACTGCAGTACAATTTGCAGGAGAAAAAGATACCAAGTGGTGAGGGCACAGAAATTTTAGGCATCTCACATGCTCCTCAAATCACAGCGTGTTTGCGATATTCCAATATACGACGATGGTGGGTGAGGTAGTGAAGGAATATACTATATAACCTTTTTAGAAAAATATACTACAGGTATATAGCCTTTTTAGAAAAATACACTATCTTATGAAAGAATTCTGGCCTTGTTGAGCTAAGACAATGGTTGACCCTGAAGAGTACCTTATAAGGAACTCTACCTTATAAATTCTTTAAAACATGACAAACTGGGTTTGGAAATTTAGAAACCTAACTATGAAATAGCTATGAAAGAATTCTGGCTATTGAAACAGGACAAGTTGTTGACCCTGAATAAATAACCTTATTGAAATAGAAGAATGAGATGGCTCCGAGTGGCTGACCTTTTGGGAACAAACAATGGTCAACCCTGGGTAAATGATATAAATTGAACTTTGTAAAGATGGCACATAAGATAAGGAACATCTGCCCTTGTAAATAAGGGACATCTGCCTTCACACCTATATGGTAAAAACTCCCAATCACTTTTGCCGAAGTAGCAGTAAGAATTGCAAGAGGTCAGCAGAAAGATGAATAGTGATAATTAACTTGGATTAGCAGAAACCTTATGGGATACAACTGAAAAAGGGTATAAATATTGAAGTCTTAAATGGGATATCAGAGTCGCTTTAATCGGGCAAAGCGACTCTCAACTACAGAGGCGGCTCTGTGGTCTTCCACTCTTTGTACCTCGGGGATCAAAGTTATTTTGATATTGATGGATATCCTGTATAGAAAATTTTAAGAACTATAATACTGTAGCGAAGTTAAGATTTAAAAGTAAGATTCTCTGTTAAAAATAAGGTCGTATTTTTTCTCTTTTTAGAACTGTTAACATTGCAATGGACTGATTCACCAACTGTAAATTGTATGTCGGTTCTTTTAATAAATCTCTCTCTCTATTTTTAGAATTGTCTCACAAGTCTTCTGTATCAATAACTCGCAAACTCAATCTCTCTACACTCTTTGGTGGAGAGTTACATTTCTGAATGAGATCTCCAGACCCTCAAATATCCGGGACGTTACAGTCTGGCTAAACTTATTAAAAGTGCTATCTGGAGGACGGTAACATTCTCGGGCTGTTCCTTTCCTTTAGGGAGAGATAGCCCGGACCTTTAGACCCAGTTAAGCGTCTTTAGGATTCGACTACCTAAAACTTTAGTTGAAGTGAACATTTGAGAAATACACCTGATTTGGGATAGCCCCAAAGGGGCTAGGACTAGTAATTATCCCTTCAAGGTAGCCCACTGCTGGCGCAAACTCAGAAAATTCAGGCATTAATATATCACCTAGTTGCTTTGCAAATGTAGCCCCCACTGTGAAGATTCAGAAAGGAAGGATCGTAATAAATGGAGGATACTTGCTGTGTGGTGGCACCATGGGCCCGATTTTGTGGCTTTTGTGGGAAATGGTCGGATTCCCCTGAATGTGGGGTTCTGACACACAAAAAAATGTGTCAGCCAGCTCCACGCAATTTTCCCTCAAGTGGCCAATTAATTCCCAGCATGTGGGCAGCCTTGCTAATTGTCCATTTCTAGTCAGAAAGACCCACAGTATGATGTCATCATTCGTGGTGTTTTCAAGGTCCATAGCAATCACTGCATCCTCTGAAGGCTTCCAAACGAACCATACAGGATGGCAGAGGAGTCTGCAGCAGCTGTGGCCAGTGCCAGACCCCGCGCTGCCTCCAAATTCGACGAAGCTTCACTGCAGGCATTATTGGATGGGGTTAGGGCCCACAGGGAGGTCCTCTTCCCTAGGTCAGGCAGGAAGAGGCCTCCCACTGAGACCAAGGCTGCATGGATGCAGGTGTCAGCAGATGTCAACTCGAATGTGCATGTAACCTTGGCATCACATCTCCAACTCCTTCCTCTACTCCCCCACAGGACCATCCAGAGCCCCCGTCCCCACTGTGGAGGAGGAAGAGGCTGTGCAGCCAGACTCCTCAGAGGAAGCTTCAACGTGAAGCTTCTGTTGAATAAAGGGGCATGGAAAAAAGAGACTGACTTCTGTAAGCGCACCCAGCACCAGCGCAGACACTCACACCTTGGGTGGACCTTCGGGACATAGAGTAGTGTTGTCACCTGGTGCTTCACAGCTCACAAGTGAGCCTCAGCAGATTTTGGAGACAGGGACAGCAGTGGAGAGTCCTCGTCGGAGGGCGCAGGACTCTGCCAGCTCAGCTCAGCTGCGCTGCATGTCAACCCTCTGCCTCTGGGTCTATCCGCAAGAGAAGAGGTGATGGATCTCCATGCACAGATGCAGGAGTCTCTGGCATGTTTTGTCTCCAGGGTCGCTGCGAGTGTGGAGCGAATGGAGGAGTCCATAGCGACCATGAGCAGAGCCTTTGTGGAGTCATTGGCGCATGAACGCATCACCATGGAAAGGTTGGCAACCTCCATGGAGGAGATAACTCGCCAGCATACGGAAAACATGGTGAGTGCTCATAAGAGAATGACATCTCTTGAGGAGCGTTGGCCATCTATTGAACAGAGAAACCAGATCTTCATGGAAGTCCTTCTGAGTAGGACTGCCAGTGCAGAAACAGGTCCCCATGGCCCCCTAAAGCGCAGCAAGGTGCTCTCAAGCCACTTCCAAGCGCTGGCCTCTTCTGGCCTGTGCAGCTTCAGGTGAGTGAGCAGCAGCCTGGTGCACCTGGTGCTCATCATGCTGTTCCTGGTTCTGCTGCTGCCGCCTCTGCTGCTGGAGATCCTCTAATGGCAAGAAGGGAAGGAAAAAAAGGCATCCCATGCTTCTCGTAGATGCCTCCGCTGAGGAAGCGCTGAGTGAGGGTGGCGAGAGGGGCTTTCCAGGAGATCACATTGGAGAAGTGTGTGAGGCTCCAACCTTCCACAGCTGTGCCTAAGCCTTGAAGAAGTAGCCCCAAGCCTGCAGCAACAAGGTCCTTCAACATACAAGTGCTGTCCCTTTAAATCGCAGCTTTTCCGAATGACCTGCAGCTGACAGCAAGCAAGCCGGCAAGCTTCACGCCAGGTTTCATCAGCGGGGTTCCCCGCAGGCGTGTTTGATGTGGGGAAAGCCCCAAAATCGCAACGGCCCCTGAAAATCGACTTAAACAAGGTAATAATTGCTCATTAGTGTTCCGACGGCCAGTCCCGCCAGCGGCGGGCGGGAATGATTCGGGTCGCGGAGAAACGGTGGTCCAAAAGTCAGACGGGGCGGGGAATCAGGCGTGTGGGGTCGCGACCCCCTTTTTCGGTGATTTTCGGCCCCCAGCCGCCTGAAAAGCCGCCCGACAGCTGGCCAAAAATCGGGGCCCATGTCTCCAAACTGGTCCACACCAATTCCGTCTACAAATTCAGTCTAAAAGGACCTATAAGCACTGCACATTTCTGAAGATATGAACAAGTGCCTGAGAATCCCAAACCGCACCACTGGTTCTGACTACCTCCCGCTCTATGACAGACCTACTCGCAGTAGTTTGCATGCTGTTTTTCCTGCTAATACATTTCTTGCAGGTGACTCATGAAGTGCTATGTACATGGTACTATTGTCCCTCACTGCAAATGTGGCGTGAAGCTTCTGTTGAATAAAGGGGCATGGAAAAAAGAGACTGATGCTCTGAGAGATAAACTAAGCTGTGTAGCTTATCTCTCTGAGGGTGCAGCAGGTTGAACACGCGCAGTGGCCTTGTATGAAGGAAGAGTATAAATGTATACGTAGAAACATAGAAAAATAGGAGCAGGAGTAGGCCATTCGGCCCTTCGAGCCTGGTCCGCCATTCAATATGATCATGGCTGATCCTCTATCTCAATACCATATTCCCGCTCTCTCCCCATACCCCTTGATGCCTTTTGTGACTAGAAATCTATCTATCTCCTTCTTAAATATATTCAGTGATTTGGCCTCCACAGCCTTCTGTGGTAGAGAATTCCACAGGCTCACCACCCTCTGAGTGAAGATATTTCTCCTCATCTCAGTCCTAAATGTCCTACCCTGTATCCTGAGACTGTGACCCCTCGTTCTAGACCCCCCAGCCAGGGGAAACATCCTCCCTGCATCCAGTCTGTCTAACCCTGTCAGAATCTCCTCTCATTCTTCTAAACTCTAGTGAATACAGGCCTAGTCGACCCAATCTCTCCTCATACGACAGTCCTGCCATCCCAGGAACCAGTCTGGTGAACCTTCGCTGCACTCCCTCTATGGCAAGTATATCCTTTCTTAGGTAAGGAGACCAAAACTGCACACAGTCACTGCACCTTGGCACTTTTGGTGCCTCATTTGCTCCAAGGTGCAGTGACCGAGGAGAGTGCATTCACTCGCTTATTGACCTCCATCAGTACAGCTTGTACCTTGAATTTCACAGGTCGGTGCTATGATTA
Source organism: Somniosus microcephalus (assembly GCF_052327205.1). Classification (NCBI taxonomy): domain Eukaryota; kingdom Metazoa; phylum Chordata; class Chondrichthyes; order Squaliformes; family Somniosidae; genus Somniosus; species Somniosus microcephalus. Next base: position 24,636,223 of record NC_140988.1, read on the forward strand.
CTGCAGCAAAAAACCGCCAATGAGTTGTTATTGAAGGCTGGAGTCGTTTGGCACCTCCTTAACTTCACACACGGTATTGCCAAATTAGTTCCTCCCTCCAGCTGAACAATTTCAGGCAAATCTCCTTTAAGAGTGAGCAGCAGCCCTTTAAGAGCAGCTGACTCACTTAATTTTCCAACATCTCACCTACCAGCTTCCCAGTCTGCCTCCCTGCTGACATTTTCCATGCATAGAGATTCTATTCAAATGAATTTTGCCGTGCTAAATTTGGTGAGACCAGCCACCCCTGCTGTTGGTCGGGTGCAACCACACCACAGAGAAGAGACCTGCTTTTGCTGGACTTCCACAATCGGGTGAACAGTGTTTCATCAACACACTTTACTAGACTGTTCAGACAACATACTAACTCCCTTGTGGGGTAGTTGCTAATGTTGGGCAATCTTGCCCTCAGGACCTCTAAAGGTGTATTTTTCTGAGTTTACCACCCTAGGGTGCAATGTCGCAAAGAATTAGGTGATATCCGCACCCCCCCCCCCCCATTTAGCACCCCAGTAGCATCTTCCCTGTTCCTAAATATAGCACCTGCAATGTTTTGTGTCTCTGGTGGGTGGGGGATTACATTTCTACTCTCATGGTAATGAGGTCCAGATGGCATCATAGTGGCTCGGGCCCCATTTTCCTGTATTTACACCTAGTGCAGGTCAGCTGCTGCTTGCCCCCATATAAATTCAGTACTATGAACCAGGTAGGTGACTGTTTTGAATGATATCTATAAGGGAATTTATAGTCATTGTGTAACCTTGCAGATTTACCTGCAGAGTTAAAGAGGAGCTGCAGTGGAAAAAAAATTGGTCTGTTTTACGGAGGTTCAATGACCTTTCCATACTCAAATCCAACCACCATGTGGGATCTAATGGGTGTGCCTTTCAGAGTCCATCTTCATCTGCTTCCTCCTTCGGGTATCATAGATAAACTGAAAGCAATGTTGGATGCAAGGGCAGTGAAAGAACATCAGAGAAGGAGCTGCTGGTTTTATTCATATCCCCGTAACCATTTCTAAACACCCCAGAGGACATAGCTGAATGTGTCTGAGGAACAATGCACCCAGCAACTGAAGTTTTCAAGGGAGGTAGTTAGAGAAATTTGTGACCTCCTGATAGGAGGCCTAGAACAATGGTGTAGGACTAGCCCCTGAGAGAAGATCTGGAGCCATGGTGTAGGACTAGCCCCTGAGAGAAGATCTGGAGCCATGGTGTAGGACTAGCCCCTGAGAAGATTTGGAGCCATGGCGTAGAGCTAGCCCCTGAGAGAAGATCTAGAGCCATGGTGTAGGACTAGCCCCTGAGAGAAGACCTGGAGCCATGGTGTAGGACTAGCCCTGGGAAAAGATCTGGAGCCATGGTGTAGGACTAGCCCCTGAGAGAAGGTCTGGAACCATGGTGTAGGACTAGCCCTAAGAGAAGACCTGGAGCCATGGCGTAGGACTAGCCCCTGAGAGAAGATCTAGAGCCATGGTGTAGGACTAGCCCCTGAGAGAAGACCTGGAGCCATGGTGTAGGACTGGCCCTGAGAAAAGATCTGGAGCCATGGTGTAGGACTAGCCCCTGAGAGAAGACCTGAAGACCGTGTGTAGGGCTGTACCCATTCTTCCTTTCGCTGTAAAATTGACAACAACCTAAAACTTACCAGGAGCTTTTCAGGGGACGATGGGGACATGGCAAACATCAGCCAGTGAACAGCACATCTGTGTACAGCCCAATTCACAATGCATGTTCCAAGGGGTAGACAGGGTCATCACCTTTAACATTGATCACCATTTGTAGTGCTGTAATGTCTGTTATTTATATATGATCCTACCATTTGCCTACCTCTAGATCTTTTCCCATCATTCCTACCCTTCCTATCTTTGTGCATCTACATGGTGAAACTTCTTTAGCAGGAGCAGAACTGGAGTCTGGCAGCTGATTCTCCAATGTTGGCATTGAGGTGACTCTTGAATTAAGTATAGTCAGGAACCAAAGGTCACATCCTCAGACTACAGCTCTTCCTTGGGATGGGGTGTGGTGGCCTGGCCCAACATGCTGTCAGGCTCAGCAGCAGTCAATTGAGGGGGGAAGGAAGCTAATCTTACGATGGTGGTGCATATTGAAGAACATATGACATGTCTTGCCTTGGGTGGTATCTCTTTCCTGTGAGTCAGAAGAGTGTGGCTTCAAGCCTCTCCACCACAGAAGGCAGTTGAGGCCAATTCATTAAATATATTCAAGAAGGAGTTAGATATATTTCTTAAGGCTAAAGGGATCAAGGGATATGGGAAGAAAGCAGGGACAGGGTACTGAATTTGGATGATCAGCCATGATCTCATTAAATGGCAGAACAGGCTCGAGGGGCCGAATGGCCTACTCCTGCTCCTATCTTCTATGTTTCTAAGCCCCACTCCAGGGATTTGACCACATACTCTAGGTTGACACTTCAATGCAGTACTAAAGGAGGTGCTGTCTGAGGTGCTGTCCTTTGGATGAAACGTTAAACTGCCCCCTCAGGTGGACATAAAAGATCCCATGGCATGAGTCGAAGAACAGCAGGGTAGTTTTCCCAGTGTGCTGGCTAACCACACCACCAAAAACAGATTATCTGGTTATTCTCTCACTGCTATTTGTGGGACCTTGCTGTGTGTGAATTTGGCTGTCATGTTTCCCGACATTTACAGCAGTGACTGCATTTCAAAAGTACTTTGTTGGCTGTGAAGCACTTTGGAACATCCTGAGGTTGTGGAAGGCATTATATAAATTCAAGTTCTTTATATTCTTTCTCTGATGTAGACCCCATATCATCCCAGGTTGTGGCCTCAATGCCACTATGTGAACTGACGAGTGTGAGAACTGGGCCAAGAACAGCGGGGGCACTCCTGAAGCTGGTGTTTATGTATCGCCTCATTTGTCTCAGCTCTTCCATCAGGCAGTCAATAGAAGGGGGGACACACTGCTGGGAATATCCTACGGTGAACTCTCTGGGGTTGGGGTAGGCTCTCTAATTTGCCTGCAAAGGTTAGTCAGCCATGCCATTAGGAGTGCATTTAGGGTACCCGCTATATATCAGGCCCTGAAGGAGTGCCAGAATGGGATGGGGGGGCGGGAATTTGTGGGGTATTCTCCATGTAAGAATCTTCTGGGTGTCTCCCTTTGTAAGGGAGCCGTGCTAATAATGGCACGTAAAAGGTTTTGGGGGAAAAATTTGTTCATAACTTCGCCAGGGCGAAAACGTTAACGCCCCTGCGCCGTAAATTGAGTGGTAGCACCCCAAGCAGGAGGCGGGGCGCTACTGGAAGCTCTCCCACTCCTTCCTGGGGCGTTACTGTTCAAAATCGCGGCCCTACGTGCAACAGCGCCACGCGCGCCGGCACGTAGCGCCGCGGTACTACTGGCCTCCCGCCCCTGATTAAAGGGGAGGGGCCTAGCACAGCGCGCACCCGGGCCCTGCTGGACCACCGGGGAGCGGGGTGCCAGGAAAGCAGCCCGACACTCGAAAAGAGTGCCGGGCTGACCGATGGCAGCCGGCACCCCACATGAAGAAGCGAAAGGGGGCAGGAGCTGACGGGCGGCCCAAAAAAAATGGCCTCCCGGCACCTGCACTTTAATTTGCGCCGCCGCAGCTGCAAAACCGCCACCCTGACCCTGTCGGCCATAGTTTGCGGCCGGGGTGCTAACGTCCCGCTGAATTTTGCCTGGAGCGCTAACGGGAGGCACAAAGCAACTCAATTTTTCCCCCTTTGTTCCCAAAGCTTTGCGTATCCTCAATCCCAGGTGGGCACCATTTCTTCTCCATCAGGGAGGTATGCTCGGTGTCACTAGGCAGGCCTCTGCTGACCATGCATCAAGTTCCAATGAAGGTGCAGGATATGGAAACTCCCACTCCCCAGCCCCTCCTAAGTGGATGGAGCTTATCCCTCCCAACAAGCCACTGAGGAATTCCCAATTTTAGGCAGGGACCTGACATATAAAGATGCCAGCCTAAATTCCAGCTACACTGATAGATTCTCACCAGTCTGGAGGCCATTTAGGTAAAATTACTTGAGTTGGCACAGTCAGACCCTCACCATAGACATCCAAGATCAAAAGCTCCACTAAAGTTTTTAAAATGAACTCTAGTAAGTAGCCTCACAGCAAGCCGTTAGGGCTTCACCCTTAATTTCCTGTTTGTCTGCAGGCAAAGAATATAATTGAAAGACCAAGTTTTCACCATGGCACTATGAAGGGAAACAGAAAATTTGGGTGCTATCGCGTGGTTTCAGGTGAAGTGCACGAGAAGTGTACTTCGTCTGGTTTTCTCCAGCGCTGCAGGTTCCCTGGAAAAGTCACCATCTCAATCCTTTCTCAGCGCTGCCTCCCTATTGTGTTACACTGTGCACGGTTGCATTGCATTCCAGTTTCCCCATCTTGTTTTTGAATCTTTGGTGGTTATCAAGAGAATCGCTGCTGTGAACTTTAACATAATTAGATCTTTTCAAACAATAGTGGTGGATTTATGCCACTATCGCAATCGGTATTGCATTGATGCATAAAACAGGCGACAGATTGTTTGTTTGCTAAGGTTAACTCCTTCATCCCTTTCCCCATGGAAAGCAGTCAGCAGCTTGAGAGAGCACTGTAGTGATCAATAGCATGTCATTCTATAGTGGACACTAGGTGGAGCCGTAGAGCTGTATATAGCTGTATGTATAAGACTACACTACCCAGCTATATATTATATTAAGACTACATTACCCATGAGGCTGGGCTACCCACAAGGCAGCAGTCAAGATGGAAGCCTCTACAAGATGCTGTACAAGTCCACATGTGCTCAATAAAAGTAGCTAGCAAAAGCTAGCTGTGTTCATAATAAGAATGTCTATTTATTAATGAACATAACAAGCACCGCACTTTTTGTATGTCACCGGTTTCCCCGAAGTGTTGGGCATTACTACTGGCACATACATCACCGCAATCCTAGGGATTCCATTCCATTAATATGCAGCTGGCCTCCAACTCCCTGTATGGCCTCCGGCTCCAGGATTTGAAGAGCAGTCTCTCATTGCGAATCAATGGGTAATAGTCAGGAGGGCTCCCACCAGTCCAGTTGTTCCTGCCTGTTGTATGTGGCTTTTTCCACCATGTCAGCTGTGGCTCAGTGGGTAGCACCCTCGCCTCTGAGTCAGAAGGTTGTGGGTTCAAGCTCCACTCCAGAGACTTGAGCATAAAAATCTAGGCTGACACTCCTGTGCAGTACTGAGGGAGTGCTGCACTGTCAGAGGTGTCGTCTTTTGGATGAGACATTAAACAGAGGCCCCGTCTGCTCTCTCAGGTGGACGTAAAAGATCCCTTGGCACTATTTCAAAGAAGAGTTATCACTGTAGTTATCCCCGGTGCCCTGGCCAATATTTATCCCTCAATCAACATCACTAAAAGAGATGATCTGGTCATTATCACATTGCTGTTTGTGGGAGCTTGCTGTGTGCAAATTGGCTGCCGCATTTCCTACCTTACAACAGGGACTTCACTTCATAAAGTACTTCATTGGCTGTAAATCGCTTTGGGCCGTCCGGTGGTCGTGAAAGGCGCTATATAAATGCAAGTCTTTCTTTTTAAGCAAATGCAAAACTTAAGATGCGTTGGAATTTGGAGGAACAGAGAAAGTCTCACCCAAGTGCCCAGACTATGTGTCGCCTTGTGTGGGTCCATGAACATACAGTATATCCAGGTAACTTCTGCTGGCAGCAGGTTTGGTGATTGCAAGATTTATATGTGACATTAGAATTGTATTTAACTGCCAGGAACAAAGTCTGCTCTCCAGCATGTGTATATGCCAAAGAGCTAAAAAGGTTGCCTGAGTGTTCTGCATGCTGCCTCATTAAAGCAGCACCAAGTTGAGAATTCATTCTTACAGGCATTAGTGCTAAAAGTAGGCAAAGTGTGGGTGTGCTCTTACCTTGACAGTCCAGAATTCGTTTTCATGTTCCCCATGATCTATGGATGCGCATTTACTTTTTCTGCTGCCTCCAAACAGGCCTTCCTTCCTTCCTTGTTGTGGACCTGATTGGAAGGTGTTGCTCAGCCTCAAAGAGTGCAACCCTCCTTTGCAGCATTGTCAAGGGTAAGACCTCCAGCGCAGCATCCTCAAAAGCAGCAGACCTCCTTGCTTCCATGTTAAAGTGCTAACGACATGCCTTTCAATTTTTCAGTAGTTCTGCTTTCATTACGAGCAAAACAGCTCTCCAAGAGTTGCCGCTTCTCACCCGATATCCTGCCCTTGCACGCAGCATCGCTCCCTTTGTCTCAGCCAATCGGAATAATTATTAAAAAGGGCTGCCCTGGAAAATCACGTAAGGCCTGCTCCCTGTGTTATTGTGCACCACGGCGCAGCATCAATGGGCCGAATAGCCTCCTCCTGTGCTGTACTATTCTATGATTCTATGCACATGCTGCGTTCTGGTCCTGCCTTCATGAGTGATTCTGCTATTCAAAGGGAACAGGCTTTGTATTGTGTCAACAGTGTGACCAAAATTCCATAGCCATTCTGCTGGACCAATTCTGACTGATTCCAGATGGGGGATCTCAACAACCCCTCTCCCACCAGCCTTGGCATCAAGGTTGCCTACCCAGGGCAGGTGGGTGCTTGAGATGCCCCCATAGCCCATATATAAACGAGGTGACCTCCAACTGATCACACATACACCAGGGTGGTCATCGGCAGAGGTCACCGGCAGGCGCAATCCCATTGTAATTGTCGGGATCAGATCCCTGAGGAATTTGTGTCAATATCTATATTTTCGGAATCACTTTTTGGGGACAATTTCGATTTACTCATTACATTACATCGCTTGCTGATAAGTCCCGGAGGAGGGGTGGTGGGGGAGATGACAACGGGAAGGGCACCAATCAGGGGTTGGCACTGGCCCTCGGGAGTGCTGTGGAACCGGGAGGAGGACTCCTGCTCCTCCTTGCTCCACATCAACCGTAAAAAAAAAATGTTACCTACCTTTTTGGTGGTGGCCACTTGCTAGGCTAATGCCTGTTTTAGGCGGCCACCAGGGACGCCTAAAAAATCTTCCAACCCAATTTGAGGTCAGATGTATTTCAGGCGCCCTTGTGACTTGGGAGATAGCGCCATGAAATCTGTGCTTTTGAACCTCATTTTGTGTCTGCACTAACCGCTAGTCCCGCTTTACCTGGAGTGCTGTGTACACTTCTGATCACTGTTATGAGAAAGCCACCCATGCATCGGAGAGGGTCCTGCAAAGGGCAACTAAATGAATAGCTTGGATTGCGGGTACCCAGACGTGAAGCGAGGATGCAGTAGGTGGCGATCTTTACAGTTGGGAAGAGAAAATTCAGAGGTGATCTTATAGGGTTATCAAGAGCATAGATTAATCAATATATAGAACATGTCCTAGATTCTACAAAAGGGATAGCCTGCCCAGAATGTATGAAATATACTACCAAGGGAGGTAATGGGGGCATATTGTATCAACAAATTCAATATAAAATTGGTTAAGGAAAATTTGGTAGAGAGGTATCATGTGGTGTGGTATTTCCTAGACCCTGAGATTGGCCAAATGGACAACGGTGGTCTTTTCAGGTCAATTCCATTCCTGTGTGAAGACCTGACGTGGGTGAGTAATAACTGTTGAACAGGTTGATGGGCAATGCCTTGTGGCCATCTACCTAGTGCTTCATACAGTTGGGAAATCTGACCGTGCCAGATTGCTTCATAAAGGCTCATAGAGTTGTTGCTCCTACATGTGGCAGTTTAAAGGTTTCAAATTGAGCAACAGCCCTTGAGGTGCCACTGGCTCATAGGATAGCTCTCTCGCGCATAAAGTGAGCGCCCTGCGACTGAGCCAATTTGTGCAGGGAGCATATACAAATTACATAAATGAATTGACCTTGCAACATCAGGTGAGGTCAGTTGACGTGGCAAACTGTATGGGGCACATGCGTGTCAATCCGGTACTGCTGGCGTTGAACCAGGACTGGATAAATGATTGTATAGTCCATAACTGTCATTGCCCTGCTGTGTGGTTGAATTCATTCCAAACAAAATATCTTTGGATCTGACGAATTATTTCAGTAAAACAGACAGTTCAGCAGCTGTATAACATGATCGCTTGTAGATTTTAATCTCCATCTTTGCATCCTTTATCAACATCATCCTCGGTGAAGTATTTCACTTTTGTTCATTGAGGTGGATGCATTTGAATAATTTCAACTAACTCCTCTTTGGGCATCTTGAGTTACTGCTGACAGCTAGTTAAAATGTTTTCTATCAGCCTATACAGCATGCTGGCCCGGGCGGTAAGTGAACGCATTTATCATTTAACTGCTGTTCCACTCTTGGAAGTCTCTCCATGCACTATAGTTCAAAATTTGCCCCAGGTTATCAAACCTTTCCCTCCTTTTTTGGGTGCTGTCACTTTGAAGTGTGCATAAAGCAGCTGGAAACTTCGGAAGATGCTTTAATTTAAAACAGGCTGTGACATATCTTGAAAAATGGTTGAAGGTATGGAAGTATTCTCGAGAAATCAAGTATTGCCCAAGGGGATAGAAAAGAAGATGGATGATACTTTTTTGCAGACAAAGGGCTGTTCAGCAAAGTTTAACAGAAACTTGGCGCCTAGCAGTGATCAGTCCAACCTGTCCTTTAATAAATCAGCTTGTGGTTTAATACTAATCCATGAAAATTAAATTACCTCATTTGATTTTTAAGGCAAACAAAGCTTAACATTGTACGTAAGGCTGTAATGAATCTTTATGTCTCATGGTCGCAGAATAACATGTCCCATAGTCCGGCCTTATTGAATGCTGTAATAAAGCTGCAAATTCTGTTTTATAACCACAACTTAAATCACCCTGCGAAACACAAAATGGCACGTCGGACTTTGATCCTCAGTTCCCTGTGTATTTGAAGTAGTAAGTAGTAAATGGGCTGTGCTCAGTCAGTGGAAAGTATCCTGTCAAAAGGTGCTTCCTTTAAACATTGTGTAATTTGTGATGGAAAAAGGTTCAGTTTCGATCACAGATATGGATTCTGTAGTAAAGATCAGTTATTGTCAGCCGGGAAACAAAGTAAGGCTTGTAAATTCTCTTAATACTGTGCCTCTAGAATGACATAGCAAAAAGCCTTAGACATAAGCAGATGGGGTAGCATTGAACAGGAAAGGCACTAACATGGACTTTAGCCAATGCAGCTAATCTCATGATAAAGGGTCTGCAAGTTTATCTCTGCCCCTTAATGACAAGTGGTGTAAAACACCAATATCTATTTAACCTTGTTATCCACAACAATTGTCCTTACCTTCCCAGGGCTGACATGTCCATGTTCTCAGCAGCTCAGGAATCTAAACAGCATTTAATTATTTTTATTGAATTTTGCCATTGTTGCATCAGAGAAATATTTGCTTAAAATGCTTTGAACACCTCAATGGTTCTGGAATACTAGTATTTAAACTGCACTTTATGTAGATATTACCTGTGCCTAATATCTTGGTTAGCAGTTCTTGGAGTCCTGCATAGCAGGCATCTTACCCCCATGCCCATCAGGTAAATTCCTACCTCCTGCTCCTTCAGGTATGTTCCTACCTCCTGATCCTTCAGGTATATTCCTACTTCCAGCCCTGTGAAGTGTATTCCTATGTCTGTCCCTTCAGGTCTATTCCTACCTCATGCTCCTCCAAGTTTGACCCTACCTCATTAGGTATATTTCTGCCTTGGGTCCCTTCATGTGTATTCCTAATAGTGCAGGGCTCATGTTTTCTACAAGTACTGCTAGTTTATATCATACTGATAGACCAATGGGAATAGTACAGGATAATCACATTGTCTGAGTGTCCCTGTATTAATGCTTGCTGCAGTCTGCTTTCTCAACAAGAACAACAATTTGTATTTATATAGCACCTTTAATGTAGTAAAAATTCCCAAGGCACTTCACAGAAGTATTATAAGACAAAAAATGTGATACCGAGCCACGTAAGGATAAATTAGGGCAGGAGAGGTAGGTTTTAAGGAGCGTCTTAAAGGAAGAAAGAGAGGCGGAGAGGTTTAGGCAGTGAATTCCAGAGCTTAGGGCCTAGGTAACAGAAGGCAGGGCCACCAATGGTTGAGCGATTATAATCAGGGATGCTCAAGAGGGCAGAATTAAAGGAGTGCAGATATCTCAGGGGGTTATGGAGCTGGAGGAGATTACAGGGATAGGGAGGGGTGAGGCCATGGAGGGATTTGAAAACAAGGATGAGAATTTTGAAATCGAGGCGCTGCTTAACCGGGAGCCAATGTAGGTCAGCGAGCACAGGGGTGATGGGCGAACGGGACTTGGTGCGGGTTAGGACACGTGCAGCCGAGTTTTGGATCACCTCAAGTTTACCTAGGGTAGAATGTGGGAGGCCAGCCAGGAGTGCATTGGAATAGTCAAGTCTAGAGGTAACAAAGGCATGGATGGGGGGTTCAGCAGCGGATGAGCTGAGGCAAGAGCGGAGACGGGCGATGTTATGGAGGTTGAAGTAGGTGGTCTTAGTTATGGTGTGGATATGTGGTCGGAAACTCATTTCAGGGTCAAATATAACACCAAGGTTGCGAACAGTCTCAATCAATAGTTAGTGTAAAGTGGGAAAAAATTAATTAGAAATGTTATTTAAGTATACGTAATGTTCAATAATGTAGCAAGTAAAAAGACATTTGAGGCAAATTTTACAAATTAAAGATCCAGGTACAGATTCTGTACTGAAATTTGCACATGACTTCCTCATATGCACTCCCAGTGAGTGAATCCCCACACTGGGAGCACACATTCATAAAATGTATCCTTAAAGCATACTTTAAAATTGAATTGGATAAGTATTTGAAAAAGAAGAATATAATATAGAAGGGAATGGGCATGAAATTGAATTATTAAGTTAAGTGGAAATGAAAACCTCTGTTTTCAGTTATTTTCTCTCTGCTTCAAAGTTTCCCATGCCATCCACCATTACCATGAGCTTGAATGTCCTCCTAGATTTTGGTGAATATAGCTTTGCAGCCCATCACTTGCAGCGGTGCAACAGTGACTTCAGACATACTTGACCATTTTTGTGCCTCCCTTCTTTCCCATGAACCAATGCCCAACCCAGTTAAGATTGTGCGCTTGGTGTATTGGGAACCAGAGTTACATACCTGCGTCTCGACACTAGTTGGTGCAATCAGTCACTGAAGCTGATAACATTCATCAGATCAGTTGGCATGTGCAAAGAAGCAAAGGCTGGTTATTCGTGCTTTGTGTGTATAATCCTTCATCAGAACTGAGAGCTGAACAGACATCTTAGTGAGATTCGTAACAAAATTGACGAGTTGATGGTGCAAATAACTACACATGGGTATGATCTGGTGACCATTACGGAAACATGGCTGCAAGATAATCATGGCTGGGAACTAAACAGACAAGGGTATTTGACAATTAGGAAGGACAGACAGGAAGGAAAGGGAGGTGGGGTTGCTATGTTAATCAAGGATGGAATCACTGCAATAGTCAGAAATGATATTGGGTCAAAGGATCAGGATAGTGAAACAGTTTGGGTGGAGATAAGGAATAATAAGGGGAAAAAGTCACTAGTGGGCGTAGTCTATAGGCCTCCTAACAGTTGCAACTCTGTTGGTCAGAGTATAAATCAGGAAATAGTTGGGGCTTGTAATAAGGGAACAGCTATAATCATGGGGGATTTAAACTTTCATATTGACTGGACTAATCAAATTGGGCATGGCAGCATTGAGGAAGAGTTCATAGAGTGTATTAGGGACGGGTTCCTTGAGCAGTATGTAACTGAACCAACCAGGGGGCAGGCAATTTTAGATCTGGTCCTGTGTAATGAGACAGGATTAATAAAAAATGTCCTAGTAAAGGATCCCCTTGGAATGAGTGACCATAACATGGTTGAATTCCAAATTCAGTTTGAGGATGAGAGAGTTGGATCTCAAACCAGCGTACTAAGCTTAAATAAAGGAGACTATGAAGGTATGAGAGTAGAATTGACTAAAGTGGACTGGGAAAACAGATTAAAGTGTAAGACGGTACAAGAGCAGTGGTCTACATTCAAGGAGATATTTCACATCTTTCAAGATAAATATATTCCACTGAGGAAAAAGGGGAGTAAAAGAAAAAACAGCCATCCGTGGCTTAGTAAAGTAATAAAGGATAGTATTCGACTGAAAACAAGGGCATATAAATTAGTCAGATCTAGTGGGAGGATAGAAGATTGGGAAGCATTTAAAAGCCAGCAAACAATAACTAAAAGATTAATTAAGAAAGGGAAGATAGATTATGAAAGTAAACTAGCAAAAAATATAAAAACAGATAGCAAGAGTTTCTACAGCTATATAAAAAGAAAAAGGATAGCTAAAGTGAACGTTGGTCCCTTAGAGGATGGGACCGGGAAACTAGTGGTGGGGAACATGGAGATGGCAAAGACGCTGAACAAATATTTTGTATCAGTCTTTACAGTAAAGGACACCAAAAATATCCCAACACTGGACAAACGGGGCAATGGGGGGGGGGGGAGGAGCTAAACACGATTAAAATCACTAAGGAGATGGTACTCAGTAAAATAATGGGACTTAAGGCGGATAAATCCCCCGGACCTGATGGCCTACATCCTAGGGTCTTGAGAGAAGTGGCGGTAGGGATTGTGGATGCATTGGTGATCATTTTCCAGAACTCCCTGGACTCAGGATAGGTCCCGTCAGATTGGAAAACTGCTAATGTAACACCCTTATTTAAGAAGGGAAGTAGACAAAAAGCTGGAAACTATAGACCAGTTAGCCTAACATCTGTGGTTGGCAAAATGTTGGTGTCCATTATTAAGGAAACAGTAACAGAGCATTTGGATAAACATAATTTAATAGGACAGAGTCAGCATGGTTTTACGAAGGGGAAGTCATGTTTGACAAATTTGCTCGAATTCTTTGAGGATGTAACATACAGGGTGGATAAAGGGGAACCAGTGGATGTAGTGTATTTGGACTTCCAAAAGGCATTTGACAAGGTTCCACACAAAAGATTACTGATCAAGATAAAAAATCACAGGATTGGGGGTAATATACTGGCATGGGTGGAAGATTGGCTGTCTAACAGAAAACAAAGAGTTGGGATAAATGGTTCGTTCTTGGGCTGGCAATCAGTAACTAGTGGTGTTCCGCAGGGGTCAGTGCTGGGACCCCAACTCTTTACAATCTATATTAACGATTTGGAGGAAGGGACTGAGTGCAACATATCCAAGTTTGCCGACAATACAAAGATGGGAGGGAAAGCAGTGAGTGAGGAGGACATAAAAAACCTGCAAAAGGACATAGACAGGCTAAGTGAGTGGGCAGAGATTTGGCAGATGCAATATAATGTTGGAAAGTGTGAGGTTATGCACTTTGGCAGAAAAAATCAAAGAGCAAGTTATTATCTAAATGGAGAGAAACTGCAAAGTGCTACAGTACAAAGGGATCTGGGGGTCCTGGTGCATGAAACACAAAAAGTTAGTATGAAGGTGCAGCAGGTGATCAGGAAGGCCAATGGAATCTTGGCTTTTATTGCAAGGGGGATGAAGTATAAAAACAGGGAAGTCTTGCTGCAGTTATATAGGGTATTGGTGAGGCCACACCTGGAATACTGCGTGCAGTTTTGGTTTCCATATTTAAGAAAAGATATACTTGCTCTCGAGGCGGTTCCGAGAAGGTTCACTCGGTTGATTCCAGAGATGAGGGGGTTGACGTATGAGGAAAGGTTGAGTAGGTTGGGACTCTACTCATTGGAGTTCAGAAGAATGAGAGGCGATCTTATCGAAACATATAAGATTGTGAGGGGGCTTGATCGGGTGGATGCGGTGAGGATGTTTCCACTGATGGGTGAGATTAGAACTAGGGGGCATAATCTTAGAATAAGGGGCTGCCCTTTCAAAACTGAGATGAGGAGAAACTTCTTCACTCAGAGGGTAGTAAATCTATGGAATTTGCTACCCCAGAGAGCTGTGGAAGCGGCAACATTAAATAAATTTAAAATGGAGATAGACATTTTCCTAGCAGATAATGGAATTAGGGGTTACGGGGAGAGGGCAGGGAAGTGGACCTGAGTCTAGATTCAGATCAGCCATGATCTTATTGAATGGCGGAGCAGGCCCGAGGGGCCGTATGGCCTACTCCTGCTCCTATTTCTTATGTTCTTATGTTCTTATTAGAAAAAATAGAGAGGAAAAAGAGGAGGAGTGGGAGAGAATCGACAGGCATGCCAATCACAGAGAGACTAAATGGGTAAAATTGCTTAAGACTGATATAAAAGATCATCCATGAGGGATGAAGAGACAAGGGGTGCAACATTCGATTACGCCCCGTTTGGAGGCGGTAACTGAGTTAAGGCTGGACATTTAGTGCCTGGCGCAGAAGTACCGCCCCGGCGGCTAAATTCAGCTTACCGCCCCGCACAGGAAGTGGAGTTCAATCTTGGGCGCTCCATTTCCTGGTGATGTCGGGGCGCGATCGGCAGCAGCTCCGCGGAGCGCTGCCACGTTTCAATGCCCCTCCCCTTCAGTTAAAGGGGAGGGCCGCTGCGCACTCTGCAGGGCCTCCGATGGCACCACACTAGGCCACCAGGGCGGCGTGGTGCCGCAGCCCAGCGCCGAGATGCGGTGCCGGGCTGCGTGATGGCGGCCAGGACCGCGCCATGGCCCAGCATGGAGGGCCGACTCACCATTTTTGCCATTTTTGGATCACCGTATATTGCTAATGGATCAGGAAAAGGTGCTTTTTTCTGACCAGAAATATAAACGGCTAAATGGAGAATTCCCTCAACCCTCTCAAGGTAAAGCCCAAAAATTTCTTTTGAGATAATTTTTGAGGAGCTGGTGGAGCAGAGTGTTCTTCCTGACTCCATAAAAATACTGCAGGCTTCTGCAGGCCCGTGCTAGACCCCCTCCGGAATCGGTTCTGTTGTGTCGGTACCTTTCTACCTAGACACAATTTAGGACTCAGAACTCAGAGATTCAAACATGAAGTGCTTTATTGGAAGGAAAGGAAGTTCTGGAAAGTTCCGAACAAAGAGAGCTAAACTTAACAGAGAACACCCAACCATTTATCTCCTGTGACAGCGCCACCACAGGTGGGAGGAGAACACACAATAGAACACACAATACATAACATTTCCTCCCCTCTTAAATGGAAGGTCCACATTATTCCTCAACAGGTAAGTTACTTTCAATGCACTCAACGAACCTAGGATAGAGGTAGACTGCCTCAAACCCTGACTTTACCCTGGGGTTTATTCTGCCCCAGTCTTGTGGGTAAGTCACTTAGCCTACAGATCCAAGCGTCTTGGAGGCCGCCGCTCTCTGACAGGATACCGGCGGTCATCGCTGGCTTCCACAGCAGTAGGCATTGACACAGGCTTGGATGGAGAAGGTGCCTGTGTCAGTTGAAAGTCAGGAGTTTGCACAGGTGGAACAGTCTCTTTGACTTCCTGTGTTGGAGAAGAGCACTGTGGCAAAGGATGCTGGTTTGCGGTATCATCCGGAAACAGTTCAGGCCAACCAGCCGTTGGAGCCTCTGTGGCTGTCTCTGCTCCTAGCAACAGTTGATCTGTGTGTCTTCTCCGGATGACGTCCTCAGCAGTCTCAACCATGTAAGACACAGGGCCCGTCTGCGCGATCACCGTAGCAGGAACCCATTTCGGTCCAGTGTTGTAGTTTCGAGCTAGGACTTGCTCCCCAGGGTGAAACCGTCTCTCCTTGGCTCTTTTCTCTCTCTTTTCAACTTGAGCTTGTTGTTGACAATGGACAACCTGTTCTGTCCTTGGAGGTTTGAGTAAGTCAAAACTTGTCCGCAACTGCCTCTTCATCATGAGCGAAGCGGGGGAAGCTTTGGTTGTGGCATGCGGCTCGTTCCTGTAGGACAACAGGGAGCTGTTCAGACGTTGGTGGATTGAGCCCTGACCTTGCGATGCCTTCAAGGCGTGCTTCAAAGTTTGCACAAACCTTTCTGCCTGGCCGTTAGTAGAGGGATGATAGGGCGCAGACCTGATGTGTTGGACACCATTCACATGCAGGAAGGTTGCAAACTCCTGTGATACAAATTGTGGACCGTTGTCACTTACGAGTTGTTCTGGTGAGCCATAACGGCTGAACATCTCACCAAGTTTCTCAATTGTTTTCTCTGCCGTGGTAGGCCTCATCACAGCGACCTCCGGCCACTTGCTACGAGCGTCCACAACCACCATAAACATCTTCTCTTCGAAAGGACCGGCGAAGTCCACATGTACTCGCTGCCACACTTCTGCAGGCCAATCCCAGGGGTGTAGGGTTGCCAGCTGTGGAACATTCCGGACCCTTTGACATGGGGAACATGTTTTGGCTTTCTCCTCAATATTCCCATCGAGACCTGGCCACCAGAAGTAGCTTCTTGCCATTTCCTTCATCCGAACCATCCCACTGTGGCCTGTATGAAGTTGTTGCAGTATAGATTCCCTCAGAGGTGGCGGAATGATGACACGGCGTCCCCAAAGAAGACAACCTGCCTGGACATAGAGCTCATTTCTTTTTCAAACGTAAGGTTTCAAACTAGGAGAATCTCCTATAGCTCTCCCTCGAATGACATCGTCCATTACCTCAGACAGGACTGGATCGTTGTGGGTGTACCTTCGCACCTGAACTGCAGTGACAGGTGCTCCCTCCACTTGTCTAAAGTAGAAGATGTCTATCTGACGAGGCTCTGGGGGAGCAACAGGCAAGGGTAGTCTCGAGAGACCATCTGCGTTGCCGTGCAAGTCTGATTTGCGATATTTGATGTCGTATGTGTGTCCTGACAATAGTAAAGCCCACCTTTGCATCCTGCTTGCAGCGAGAGACGGAATTCCGGTGTGGGGCCCGAAGATTGAAGTCAATGGATGGTGGTCCGTCAGGAGTGTGAACCTTCTCCCAAACAGGTACTGATGAAATTTTCGAATTCCAAAAACGATTCCCAAGGCCTCGCGCTCGATCTGCGCATAGTTACTCTCGGCCTTGTTCAAGGTGCGTGATGCGAAGACGATAGGTTTCCCTTCACCCGAAGGCATGATGTGGGATAAGACTGCTCCCACACCATATGGTGATGCATCACATGCTAGCTGCATGGGTAGCTTTGGGTCGAAGTGTGTCAGGACCTCCGATTTCAGCAATGCTTTCTTTGCTTGGGCGAAAGCTTCATTGCACAGTTCAGTCCATTTCCATGTTTTGCCTTGACATAGCAACTGATGTAACGGCTTCAGCAATATTGCTAAGTCTGGAATAAACTTCCCATAGTAGTTAAGTAGCCCCAGAAATGAATGTAACTGGCTCACATTCTGGGGTGCTGGGGCCTCCACGATCGCCTTGACCTTTGATGGCGCCTTTTGCAGGCCAGTAGCATCAATCACATGCCCCAGGTACTCAACTGAAGACTGAAAGAATTCACATTTGTCTTTACGAACTCTTGAGTCCGTACTCTTTCAGTCATTGTAGTGTCGCATCCAAGTTCAGAAGATGATCCTCAGTTGTCCCAGTGACAAGGATGTCGTCCAGGTAGCATTGGACTCCTGGCAGTCCACTCAAAATCTGATCCATTGCACTTTGGAAAAGCGCAGGGGCCGACGTAATTCCAAACGGAAGGCGGCAGTACCTGTATAGCCCCTTGTGTGTCACAATTGTCAGCAGCTCCTTTGATTTGTCATCGACATGCATTTGTAGATAAGCTTGGCATAAGTCAATTTTGCTGAACTTTTGCCCTCCGGCCAGGCCCGTAAAAAGATCATCAATGAGGGGAAGAGGGTACTGTTCTGCAGACAGCACCGGGTTAATAGTCACTTTAAAATCCCCGCAGATTCGAACAGATCCATCCTTTTTCAGGACAGGAACAATGGGTGTGGCCCATTTGCTCACGCTCACAGGCTCCAGGACTCCATTCTCGATTAAGGCCTCCAAGTTAGCCTCAACTTTTGGCCTAATTGCATAGGGTACAGGTCGGGCTTTGTGAAACTTCGGCTTGCTGTCAGGTTTAATGTCCAGTCTCACGCTGATCTTTTTTATGCTCCCAAGTTCCCCATTGAAGAGTTCTGCATGTTTGTTTAACACTGCAGTCAGACCTGACTCCCCTTTTGACATCATGCGGACTGCAGGCCAGTCCAGCGTGATTTTCTCTAGCCACGCACGTCCCAGTAGCGATGGGTAATTTCCCTTTACCACATATAGTGGCAGTTTTGCAGTCTGTCCGTTCAATTTAACTGTCACCTCAATGACGCCTCTCATTGCCACAGGTTCGCCAGTATACGTCTTTAGCACAATGTTTGTTGGCTGAAGGGTAAGATGCTTTAGCATTTTGTTGTAGACAGTGTCTGAAACAAGGGACACAGCCGCATCTGTGTCCACCTCCATCCGCACTGATTGTCCCTCCACCAGTGGTGACACCCAGTAGCCATTTAAATCACCTGCAACCGTCAGTATGTGCACCTCTTCCTCCTCAGAGGTGTCGCTCCCCTCTGTTTTGCTTGTTCCATCATACTGCACTGAATGACCACTCTCTTTCCTCTCTTGTCCAAATACAGACATTTTGCTTCCATGCTTCCCAGCTCTGTTTGTTCTTTTTTTACCTCTACAGGCGCATTCAATGTGACCCTTTTTGTCACAATTTCGGCATTCCAGCTCCATACACCAGCAGTCATTAGCGTGATGGCCCGTTTTCCCACAACGGTAACATGTGCCGTTCCGCGCACCTTTAGGCTCAGACGACACCTTGTGAACTCTCCCTGTTGAACTCAACTGGTGAGCCTCCTTTTCCGCCATCTCCATGGAGACACTAACTTCAATGGCCTTTTCAAGAGTAAGGTTGCCCTTAGTAAGAAGGCGCTTCTGTGTGGCTGCATTTTGCAGACCACACACAAGTCTGTCTCTAATGGTGTCATTCAGCACCTCCTTGAACTGGCAGTGTTCCGACAACCTTTTTAAAGCAGCAATAAACATCGTCACTGATTCCTCCTCCTCTTGATTCCGTTTATGAAATCTAAATCTCTCAGCAATAACCAGAGGTTTTGGTGAAAAATCTGCTCCAAGAATTTCCACTAGTTGCTTATATGTTTTAGTTCCTGGCTTATCTGGTTGCACGAGGCTGCGAAGTAAATTGAATGTCTTCGGCCCGATTACACTCAAAAAGGTAGGCACGACCTTTTCATTTGCCACCGCATTCGCCAATACAAAATAGTCAAAACATTCTGTATATGCGCTCCATTGCTCCACATTTTCATCGAAATCACCGATGTTTCCTAATATAGTAGCCATCTCACGTTTCAAATTAAATTTTCTGTTTACTCACTGCACCCGTAATGTACGCAGATTCATCCGCTCCTCGTTGCCACTTGTTGTGTCGGTACCTTTCTACCTAGACACAATTTAGGACTCAGAACTCAGAGATTCAAACATGAAGTGCTTTATTGGAAGGAAAGGAAGTTTTGGAAAGTTCTGAACAAAGAGAGCTAAACTTAACAGAGAACACCCAACCATTTATCTCCTGTGACAGCGCCACCACAGGTGGGAGGAGAACACACAATAGAACACACAATACATAACAGGTTCCCTCACCCACGACCCGACCGGACTGGACCTGACTTGACCTGACCTGCTGGCAGGCTGGCTAGCTCAGTGTTGGAGATGGTCGATTACCTGCCCTCCCACAACCGGCGAGCTGCAGCAGGACACACATTTGGAGTCTGCAGCTGGCCGGCGGCATTTCAATGGGGCCCAAACCCCAAAATGTCTTTGGGCGGGCAGCGCGACTGCACATCCATTTCGGGTAGAAGTCTAAAATCCTCCAAAACTTTGTTTCCCCATTTCGCTGGGTTGATCTGCTCCTCTGCCTAGTCCGATCATCAACAATTATCTTGCAATTTTTTTCAGCTGCTCCCTAGTCTGGATCTGAACTATTACTGCTGACTATACTATAGAGGTTTACGGTGCCAAAGGAGGCCATTCGGCCCATCATGTCTATTCTGGTTCTTTGCTAGAGCAATCCAAAATTAAGCCCTGCTCTCTTCCCATCCCCTCTATCTTCCTCTTCTTAAAATATGTATCCACTTTTCATGCAGTCGTTACCTCAACCACTTCCTGTGCTGTTATGAGAAATTGTCTCCCATTTAAGACTGTCTTAGATGGTGGAAATGAACTCCTAGCTTTCCAGGATCAGGTTTAATGCTTTGAGGAGAAACAGTAGAGCTAATTCTCTGACTTTGCACTGCCATCAGGGAGCCTTGCCCATTGGCATATCAGAAATCGATGAACGTTCATTTAAATAGTGTGTCTGAATTTATGATCTACCAAAGGGCATGGTTCCCAAAAATCCACGGGCTGCAGTTCGAGAGGTTACGTGGGGATCGCACCGCCAGTGCCCTCTGGCACTGACCCTGCTGGAGTTTGTGGAGTTGGCAGGAGTGCATCCCATTTGCTTGGGGGCCAGTGGGAGCCTTCGATAAGTCCGAAGTGTCATCTACACAAAGAATCGAGTATTTGTATTTAGCAGGCACCTCATTCAATCTTCCGTAGTGTAATGAAATCTGTTTGTCTTGGTCCTGTATTCGTTTTGCACTGATGTATATTACCCTCCCCCACTGTGTATAGTTTCACTTCCTCTTTCCCGACTAACCTGGGAGGTTCCAGGTCTTGGCTCTTGGCTCCGCCCCTGACTTCTCTTACATAAAGATCCCAGGATCTGTATGACTCATTCCTGTGAACCAGTCGGCGTGTTGAGATGTTAGCCCTGATCTTAGTGATTAAAAGCCAACTTGTTTAAGTCTATAACTTCTAGTTTTGTGGTTATTGAAGGCCCATCACGTAGTTGATGCAGAATCTAACCTCCTCAGATGGATTTGGGGTCACTGCAAAAGCCCACGGGCTAGAAACTAGTTCAATAATATCATCTTATAACATCTTCTCAATGTGTTGGTCTACCAGTGCTCCTTTTGCAGGTGGCTTGCCATAAGGGGCACGGTAGCATATTGGTTATGTCACTGGACTAATAACCCAGAGGTTTGTAACTATTAATCTGGAGACGCGAGTTCAAATCCCCCCACAGCAGCTATGGAATTTAAATTTAGTTAATTAAATAAATCTGGAATAAAAAGTTAGTAACAGTATTATTGACCATGAAACTACCGGATTGTTGTGAAAACCCCTCTGGTTCACTCATGTCTTTACCTGGTTTGGCCTATATGTGACTCCAGACCCACAGCAATGTGGTTGACTCTTAACTGCCCTCTGAAGTGGATGAGCAAGCCACTCAGTTGTAACAAACCGCTGCAAGAAACAACAATAATAAAACCTGACGGACGACCTCAGCACCGGCTTTGGACATGACAACGGCACACCCAGCCCAATCGACCCTGCAAAGTCCTCCTCACTAACTGGGGACTTGTGCCAAAATTGGGAGAGCTGTCCCACAGACTAGTCAAGCAACAACCTGACATAGTCACACTCACAGAATTATACCTTTCAGCCAATGTCCCAAACTCCTCCATCACCATCCCTGGGTATGTCCTGTCCCACCGGCAGGACAGACCCACCAGGGGTGGCGGCACAGTGGTATACAGTCGGGAGGGAGTAGCCCTGGGAACCCTCCACATTGACTCCGGCCCCCAAGAAGTCTCATGGCTTCGGGTCAAGCATGGGCAAGGAAACCTCCTGCTGATTACTACCTACCGCCCTCCCTCAGCTGATGAATCAGTACTCCTCCATGTTGAACATTTCTTGGAAGAAGCACTGAGGGTAGCAAGGGCACAGAATGTACTCTGGGCAGGGAACTTCAATGTCCATCACGGAGAGTGGCTCGGTAGCACCACTACTGACCGAGTTGGCCAAGTCCTGAAGGATACAGCTGCCAGACTGGGTCTGCAGCAGATGGTGAGAGAACCAACACGAGGGAAAAACCTACTTGACCTTATCCTCACCAATCTACCTGTCGCAGATGCATCTGTCCATGACAGTATTGGTAGCAGTGACCACCGCACAGTCCTTGAGATGAAGTCCCGTCTTCACACTGAGGACACACTCCATCGTATTCTGTGGCACTACCACCGTGCTAAATGGGATAGATTCAGAACAGATCTAGCAGCTCAAAACTGGGCATCCATGGAGTGCTGTGGGCCTTCAGCAGCAACAGAATTGTATTCCACCACAATCTGTAACCTCATGGTCCAGCACATCCCTCACGCTACCATTACCATCAAGCCAGGGGACCAACCCTGGTTCAATGAGGAGTGCAGAAGAGCATGCCAGGAGCAGCACCAGGCATACCTAAAAATGAGGTGCCAACCTGGGGAAGCTGCAACACAGGACTACATGCATACTAAACAATGGAAGCAGCATGCTATAGACAGAGCTAAGCGATCCCATAATCAACAAAAGAGCTGAATTCCAGAAGTGAGATAAGAGTGACTGCCCTTGACATCAAGGCAGCATTTGACCAATAAGAAGATAAGAACATAAGGAATAGAAGCAGGAGCAGGCCATTCGGCCCCTCGAGCCTGCTCCGCCATTTAATGAGATCATGGCTGATCCAATTTTGGCCTCAACTCCACTTTCCTGCCCGCTCCCCATAACCCTTGACTCCCATGTTGCTCAAAAATCTGTCCATCTCAGCCTTGAATATATTCAATGACTCAGCTTCCACAGCTCTCTGGGGTAAAGAATTCCAAAGATTCACGACCCTCTGAGAGAAGAAATTCCTCCTCATCTCCGTCTTAAATGGGTGACCCCTTATTCTGAGTCTATGCCTCCTCGTACTCGATTTCCCCCATGTGGGGAAGCATCCTCTCAGCATCTACCCTGTCCAACCCCCTCAGAATCTTATGGGGGAAAAATTCGATATTGCCCATTTTGGGGCACTAATATTGGCCGGGCACCAAGTTTAGCGCCAGGAGCTAATTATCGCCTCCGACTGCAAAATTTGCCTCTATCGCCCTTGGAGGTGATTTGAGCGTTAAATCAGGCGTTACACACCTCTCTTAAAATGCAAACGTCAGGGAGCGAGGCGCTACCTCAGAACGCTACCGAAGCTCAGGCGATGCCAATTACCATGGAACCCAGACAGACTGGCGCCGTCCAGTTCTTAAAGGGGAGGGGCCATCTTTCTGGCCAGCCACTCCCTGCTCATTGCAGCCTTGAATCTCGGCCTGGAGAGACCTCAAAAGCAATTGTGTTGGAAGCACTAATGGATAGGCCCAGGGAAAGAGCTCGGCACTTAGGAACCTCAAAAGTGGTGCTGAGGGCCAAAGCTCCTTAGGACGGCGTTAAAACCAAAAATGTTGCTGACAAGAAAAGGCAGGAGGCGCCCACCTTTAAATAGCGCTCCCCCAGCCCCTTCCTGACTTGAAAACGTTCCTCTCTGCCTATCGTACCTAGCAGTAGGTGCTAAGGCAGGGGACGCGACTCAATATCTGGACTGGGGCGTTGCACGCTTGACTGGCGTCATGATCTGCGGGCACAGGAGATTGTGGTGGTAGGTGACTGGTCAATTTCGCAAGCGGTGTTAAAATCGCCATGCTCAGGCGCTAAGTTCCGAGCGCCCCGTTAGCGCCCCGGAGACGCTAACGGGAGGCGCTAAACAACCGAATTTCTCCCCCTATATATTTCAATAAGATCACCTCTCATTCTTCTAAACTCCAATGAGTAAAGGCCCAATCTGCTCAACCTTTCGTCATACGACAACCCTTACATCCCAGGAATCAACCTAGTGAACATTCTCTGAACTGCCTCCAATGCAAGTATATCCTTCCTTAAATAAGGGGACCAAAACTGTACGCAGTACTCCAGGTGTGGTCTCACTAACACCCTGTACAGTTGTAGCAAGACTTTCCTACTTTTATACTCTATCCCCCTTGAAATAAAGGCCAACATTCCATTTGCCTTCCTAATTACTTGCTGTTCCATCATGTTAACTTTTTGTGTTTCATATACGAGGACACTCGAATCCCTCTGTACCGCCGCATTCTGTAGTCTTTCTCCATTTAGATGATAATTTTCTTTTCTATTCTTCCTACCAAAGTGGATAACTTCACATTTTCCCACATTATACTCCATCTGCCAAATTCTTGCCCACTCACTTAACCTATCTATATCCCTTTGCCGACTCTTTGGCCTGTAATTTCCGATAGAGGCATCCGCACGCAGGAAGCCTCCTATCAGGAAAAAATCTACTCCCTTACCCGAGGGCTCCCGAGGTCCGGACACTTCCGATCCTGGGTCTGTCCACGACGAAATGCGCAGGGCCCACGTATCCCAGGGGTGCAGGCGGTTCACAAGCATCCCTGGGATCACGTTGGCCATGGGGAGCCAATGGGAGAAGGGAATCTCCCTTCATACTTTTGACAGATAAACCTGTCAAAAGTATGAATGGGGATCACTGAAAAAAGACACTGAAACATTAAATAATTTTTTTTTAAAACATCACTTTTTAAAATGAGTTAAAATTACATTAAATTTAATATTTTAAACAGAAATGTAATTTTTTGAAAAAAATATTAAGTTTTACGGGGCTAAAATAAACTTACCTTTTTTAAACAGTATTTTTAAATTATAAATGAGTGAAAAAAACTTTTTAAAAATGTTTTTAAAACTCTTATGCTGGTAAAAACAGGCCTTACGCCTGCGTAAGATTTCTAAGGGTTTTCTGCGGGCGGAGGTTCTGCAGAAAGCGGAACTCTCCCCCTGCAGAGGCCCTTCTCCAGGGCAGGCGTCCGATCTGTCAAGAGCATTCTTGACAGATTGGAAATGCCGGTTTTCAGCACATGCACCTCACATGCCTGAAACCGGCATTTGCAAGGTCCCTACGGGTGTGTACACACCCGTAGGCATCAGAAAATTCAGGCCTTTATGTACTCCTCACAATTTGCTTTCCCACCTATCTTTGTACGTCTGCAAATTTGGCTACAATACACTCGCTTCCTTCATCCAAGTCATTAATATAGATTTAAAATAGTTGAAGCCCCAGCACTGATCCCTGTGGCACCCCACTAGTTACAGATTGCCATCCTGAAAATGACGCATTTATCCCGACTCTGTTTTCTGTTAGTTAGCCAATCCTCTATCCAATCTAATATATTACCCCCAACACCATGAGCTCTTATCTTATGCAGTAACCTTTTATGTGGCACCTTGTCGAATGCCTTTTGGAAATCCAAATACACTACATCTACTGGTTCCTCTTTATCCACCCTGCATGTTACCTCCTCAAAGAAAAATAGATTTGTCAAACCAGACCAAGTGTGGCATCAAGGAGCCCGAGTAAAATTGAAGTCAATGGGAATTAGGGGAAAGACTCTCCACTGGCTGGAGTCATATCTAGCACAAAGGGAGATGGTTGTGATTGTTGGAAGCCAATCATCTCAGCCCCAGGACATCGCTGCAGGCATTCCTCAGGGCAGTGTCCTAGGCCCAATCATCTTCAGCTGCTTCATCAATGATCTTCGCTCCATCATAAGGTCAGAAGTGGGGATGTTTGTTGATGATTGCACAGTGTTCAGTGCCATTCGCAACTCCTCAGATAACTCCTCAGTCTATGCCTGCGTGCAGCAAGACCTGGACGACCTTCAGGCTTGGACTGATAAGTGGCAAGTAATATTCATGCCACACAAGTGCCAGGCAATGACTATCTCCAATAAGAGAGCGCCCAACCACTGCCCCTTGTCATTCAACAGCATTACCATCGCAGAATCCTCCACCATCAACATCCTAGGGGTCACCATTGATCAGAAACTTAACTGGACCAGCCACATAAATACTGTGGCTACAAGAGCAGGTCAGAGGCTGGGTATTCTGCGATGAGTGTCTCACCTCCTGTTCCACCATCTACAAGGCACAAGTCAGGAGTGTGATGGAATACTCTCCACTTGCCTGGATGAGTGCAGCTCCAACAACACTCAAGAAGCTCGACTGATTGGCACCCCATCCACCACTTTAAACATTCACTCCCTCCACCACTGGCGCACCGTGGCTGCAGTGTGTGCCATCTACAAGATGCACTGCAGCAACTCGCCAAGGCTTCTTCGGCAGCACCTCCCAAACCCACAACCTCTACCACTTAGAAGGACAAGGACAGCAGGCGCATGGGAACATCATCACCTCCAAGTCACACACCATCCTGAGTTGGAAATATATCGCCGTTCCTTCATAGTCACTGGGTCAAAATCCTGGAACTCCCTCCCTAACAGCACTGTGGGAGTACCTTCACCACACGGACTGCAGTGATTCAAGAAGGAGGCTCACCACCACCTTCTCAAGGGCAACTAGGGATGGGCAATAAATGCTGGGCTTGCCAGCAATACACACAGCCCATAAATAATTTTTTTTAAAAAGGAAGCGGTTTAGGCAAAGGGAGCAGCCACCTCATCTTAATTTAACATGTAATTCTATCGTCTATCGCAGTGGATCAGGTACGGATTGTGAAGGTCTGTACACCATCACCAAAACATTTCGGTTGGTGGCCCTGGCTTGGAATGATCCTATACCAAGCATTCAAATCTAACTTACATGCAGTGTCATTGGAGCTCCTGTCATGTGTGCAGTGGGACCGAAGCCAATCCCAGCTCCGTCCATGTGTGGAGTGTCACTGGAGCCGATCCCAGCTCCTGCCATGTGTGGAGTGTCACTGGAGCCGATCGCAGCTCCGCCCATGTGTGGAGTGTCACTGGAGCCGATCCCAGCTCTGTGCATGTGTGGAGTGTCACTGGAGTGATCCCAGCTCTGTCCATGTGTGCAGTGTCACTGGAGTGATCCCAGCTCCGCCCATGTGTGCTGTGTCACTGGAGCCGATCCCAGCTCTGTGCATGTGTGCAGTGTCACTGGAGTGATCCCAGCTACGCCCATGTGTGCAGTGTCACTGGAGCCGAACCCAGCTACTCCCATGTGTGCAGTGTCACTGGAGCCGATCCCAGCTCTGTCCATGTCTGGAGTGTCACTGGAGCCGATCCCAGCTCCACCCATGTGTGGAGTGTCACTGGAGCCGATCCCAGCTACGCCCATGTGTGGAGTGTCACTGGAGCCGATCCCAGCTCTGTCCATGTCTGGAGTGTCACTGGAGCCGATCCCAGCTCCGCCCATGTGTGGAGTGTCACTGGAGCCGATCCCAGCTCTGTCCATGTCTGGAGTGTCACTGGAGCCGAACCCAGCTATGCCCATGTGTGCAGTGTCACTGGAGCCGATCCCAGCTCTGTCCATGTCTGGAGTGTCACTGGAGCCGATCCCAGCTCCGCCCATGTGTGGAGTGTCACTGGAGCCGATCCCAGCTCTGTCCATGTCTGGAGTGTCACTGGAGCCGAACCCAGCTACACCCATGTGTGCAGTGTCACTGGAGTGATCCCAGCTCTGTCCACGTCTGGAGTGTCACTGGAGCCGATCCCAGCTCCGCCCATGTGTGGAGTGGGACTGAAGCCTCTCCCAGCTTCGGCCATGTGTCCAGTGTCATTGGAGTCAATCCCAGTTTCCTGCCAAAGTCAGAGCAGAAAATTGGGAGAACACCTGCAGAAATTCAGGGCAGTATTTTCTCTCACTTTTTGCTAATTGCCATTCAGTTTTTACGAAGAGACAGGAAGCCTCAGAGCAGCACTAAACAAGGATGATGGTCTATTAATCCTTTCAACAGCATTGTATCCCTTTTTACTTGAGCATTCTTTTACGCTGAAATTACTAAAGTGAGGAAAGTGTAGTTCATCTGGTTCCTTGCAAAACCCATTACATTGATTGCCTTAGTGCCCTTCCCTGGTAACTTGTTCCGTAATTTTATTACCCTGTGAGTGAGAAAGTGCCCTCTGATTTCCCTTCTTACTCCCAACTTCTTAATGTTTAACTTGTGTCCCCTGGTACTTTCACCCTTTACCACAATAAACTATTTGCAATTGATTGCTAGACAATAATTAGTGAGGAGTGTAATGTTATTTGTAATAGTTTATACTGTGGGACTTATTTCCTGGGGCTCCTATCTCAACATGGAGCATTGCTGGATGGGTGCAGTTCACAGCATTGGCCCTATAGTGTTCAAGTTCTATCCAGAACCCACACTTCCATCGAGAACAGCCCACGTCAGGATGGAGTCTCATCAACGTGGATTTCCTGAATATTTCTAGCAAGTTACATATAAATCCAGCAGAGGGGGACAGACTCAAAGTAACGCAACAAATAGTCAATTGGTAAGTGATGTAAGGGATAAGTTATTTTATTTTAAACAATCCCAACCAGAAGGAATTCACATGTTAATTAATAACATATTCAGCATGTTTGTATCAGAGTTTTTCTTGTAAAGTTGTGATACATTATGGTGTTTTTATTCTGTGTTTGGTTTTAATCCTGATTAGAGAAAACAACATCAATTGTCCTTAGGGAGCATAGTTTCAGAATAAGGGGTCGTCCATTTAAAACTGAGGTGAGGAGGAATTTCTTCTCTCAGAGGGCCGTGAATCTGTGGAATTCTCTGCCTCAGAGAGCTGTGGAGGTGGAGTCATTGAATATATTTAAGGTGCAGATAGACAGATTTTTGAACAATAAGGGAGTCGAGAGTTATGGGGAGCGGGCAGGGAAGTGGAGTTGAGGCCAAGACCAGATGAGCCATGATCTTATTGAATGGCGGAGCAGGCTCGAGGGGCCGAATGGCCGACTCCTGCTCCTATTCCTTATTCTTATGTAGCAAAACGTCCCAAGGTGCATCACAAAGTGGCAGTCGGACCCCGACAGGAAAAAGAAGAGTCAAGGAAGTTGGCCAAAGGCATAACAAAGAGTTTTTTGTAGGCTTTTTAAGACGGGGAGAATTGTAACAAGAGGGAGATTAAGGGTGAGAGTTCCAGGGTGCAGGATTAGATGGCTGATTGATCTGCCACCAATGGTCAAGCAGCAGGATGGGAGATGTACAGTACAGCAGAGTCGTAAAAGTGAGACCACAAGCAGGGGCTGGGCTAGGAATAGGCAGCAGAGGTAGGTGAGATTTGTAAATGAATATGAAGATCAATGTACTGGGGGTTGGGGAGCCTGAGAAGGTTGATGAGGGCAGGGGTAACTGGTGAGTGTAACTCAGTGTAGGACAGGATGAGGGCGGTGGAGTTCTGGATCAGTCAGAGTTTTTGTAGGATGGAGTTCAGGAGGCTGGAGAAGAGAGTGTTGGAGAAGTCACGCCTGGAAAGCGGTGAAGATATTGATGTGGGTCAGCGGTGATGAGGTTGAGGTAGACATGGAAATAAATGTTATGTTGGAGGTGGAAGTAGACAGTCTTGGTGATGGGCTGGATGTGGAATTTAAAATTGAACTCAAGGTCCAATAGGACACCAACGGTGCCTGAGGGTTCAGCCTGAGCAAGAGGCCCAGAAGGAGGTTGCGACCAGACGCTAAGGTGCAACGTTTCTGGCAAGAATCAGGATAGCTTCAGTCTTGTTGGGAACTTTGTAATGAGCTGTGGGAAGTTTTAGCTCATCCATGACTTCTTGTTGGATGGACAGTCAGATCGCACAGCAGCACCAGTGCAGATGAAGATGGTGGTGGAGAAGTAACGTTGAGTATTATTGATGTATATCTGGAACCTGATGCTATGCTTTTGGATCATGTCACTGAATAGCAGAATATAGAAGAGGAAGAGAAGGGGGGCAAGGTTGGAATCCTCTATCATTTGCAACAGAAAATGAAAGAAATTACAACTGTTAAATTAGCCAGTAACAACTTTCAATAATGTGCTAATGCTTGTCTAACCAGCAGTATGCACGTGTTTGGGCATGGCTGAGTATATTTGTCGGTGTGTATGTCTATGTGTATATGCATGGGTTTGTGTGTGTATGGGCGCATGTGCGGGTGTGTGGGTGGATGTGTATGTATGGGGGAGGGTGGTGCTGTCAGTCTCACCATCCATGAACGCTGTCTTATTTTCTCAATAGGTTTTGAATATTTCACTGGATTGTCATCAAAATTTATAGTAAACTTTCTCTTATCAGATGTTTATAAATCTGGAGCGGTCCATGTGCAGACATGTTTGGTGTCAAACCCATGCATCAGATTAGGGCTGGTGTTATATACATTGCATAGTATTTACAGCACAGAAACAGGCCATTCATAGAAACATAGAAAAAAAATAGGAGCAGGAGTAGGCCATTCGGCCCTTCGAGCCTGCTCCACCATTCAATATGATCACGGCTGATCCTCTATCTCAATACCATATTCCCACTTTCTTCCCATACCCCTTGATGCCTTTTGTTCAGCCCAACAGGTCTATGCCGGTGTTTATGCTCCACACGAGTCTCCTCCCACCCTTCTTCATCTGACCCCATCAACATATTCCTTTCTCCCTCATGTGTTTATCTAGCTTCCTCTTAAATGTATCTATGCTATTCACTCAACTGCTCCTTGGGGTAGCGAGTTCCCCATTCTAACCACTCATTGACAAGAGAACCTGCAGCAAGCTGACCACTAAAAGCAGGGAGAGAGGTGCAAGAGGGCCTCATTACCCAGTAAGCTCTGCAATTGGACATGACTATTTTCCTTTCCATATATTTACAATTAAAACTGTTGTTCACACCCCTGTTTAATTATCCACATCTAGCAGTTCCCTGGATAGGATCTGACTATTCCCCTGTAACACATCATGCTCTAAGCCAAACTTGTCTTGTTTGGCACTAGAAATCAGCTGAGTAGAATGGTCTTGGAGAATTCTCTCCTGTTTTGCCCTGGTCCCACTCCTGGTTTGATCCTTCTACCAGTCAACTAACTGACATTGTTCTGACGAAGGGTCACAGACCTGAAACATTGACTCTGTTTCTCTCCACGGATGCTGCCTGACCTGCTGAGTGTTTCCAGCATTTCCTGTCGTTATTTTGACATTATCTGAACTGGGATGGAAAGTTTCATACCTCACTTTTATTGTCAGATCTGACCGTTCATGGCAGTTTAACTGTGCTACCTTTCTGTTGTCTATCATAACACACCCAGCCCCCTTCATTAGTTGATTGTATCTCTGCTCGTTACTCCTGCAAACTCATCATTGGAGCTGCTAAATGTAACTTCATTGAAAAGAAAGCCAGCAGCAAACTGGCCACTTAAAGCAGAGCGAAAGTTGCGTGAGGGCCTTATAACCCAGAAAGCTTTGCAATTGGGCCCGACTATTTGCCTTTTCATATATTTTCAATCAAAACTTGCTGTTCACATCCCTGTTTAATTTTTGACGCGCACTTCAGGTTTTGGATCACTGATGCTTTGGGCCTGATGCTTTGGGCCTGAAATTTCATGGCAGTTCTCCTGACCGCCCATGGTTACTCAGGTGGGAGATCAGTGGAACCCCTCTTCCCCCCCCGACCCTGCCCCGCGTAACCACGACAGGAGAACACCTGCGGAATTTCAGAGCTTACATTTTTAGCACAACGATCGAATGACAGACTCGAAGTTTGGTAACCCTGAACTTCCTTTAGTGATTCAGTTGTGCGGAGTTCACTGTGCACGTGTTTCATTTGTTCTGCTGCCATTTGCCTGCCGTGTATCGTGAGCTTCATGTTGTTGGTGGGGGTTCCGTTCTGCTAATGGAGACAGCCAAAGGCAGTACAAGGCACTCATTTTAAAACTTCTGGCACATCAGTATTTCACTCTGCTACATTTACAAGAAAAATCAGCCTGATTTTTGCTTGCTGTCAGAGCTTAATTCTTGCCCAGGGTGGGGGGAAGAAATCAGGCTGATCAGATGGGTTGCACATACAGTACTAGCTTATTTACACTAGATGGGGCCATTTCTTTAGGGTATAAGGAAGGCACACAGAAAGGAGGCTGCATAAGCAGCTTTATTTAATAGAATTAATACCAAATGTTTTGAATTTCTTTGGGGTCTCGCCCGACTGAACATCATAACTTCGGTGGAGGATTGGCTAAGACTCCATTTCCGTGTGCGAGCTGAGTTTCTGCTGATCTTCCGCCAAAGTTACAGCGGCCGATTGAGAAAACCCCTGAGGAAATTCACCCCCAAGTGTATTATGTCCATAATGTCTTTCAGACAAAAAGCGATAGAATCCTTAATTTTCTCTGTAATTAATGATCGCCAATAAAAACATAAGAGTGCACAGTTTGAAGAGCGAGACTACGAAGATTGCGGGCATATCAGCAGCTTGTTAATTGTTGGACAAATAATTTCTTCACCTCAAAGTCATTATTCAAGGCCATGTCTAGTACTCATGGGAAACCTGACCAGATACGCTCCGTTCAGCTGCCTCTGTCAGTTCCCTCCCTTCCCCTAGTCAATCTTCCCCTAAGGTTCCCCCCCCCCCGCTCTAGCCCTGAACTCGTATCTTTCTCTAGTTTCTCTCCTACCTCCCCTCATGCCCTCTCCGAGCTCATCTAGTCCATGAGATCCACCTCCTGCTCCCTCGCCTTTATTCTCACCAAACAGCTGACCACCCAATTTCGCTTCCTGGCCCCCATGTTGGCTGGTACTGTTAATGGTTCCCTCTTCTCAAGTACCCTTAAGTTCCCTCCCCTTCAAATCTGGCATCATCACCACCCCTCTCCCCTCCTCAAAAAACCCCACCCTTAATGCCTCTGTCCTTGCAAACTACCGCCCCATCTCCAACGTCCTTTCTCTCTCCAAAGTGCTTTAACGTGTTGTCGTCTCCCAAATCCATGCCCATCTTTCCCACAACTCCATGTTTGAACTCCTCCAATCAGGTTTCTGCACCTGCCACAGCACTAAAACGGCCCTTATCAAAGTCACAAATGACATCCTATGTGACTGTAACTAGTAAGCTATCCCTCTTCATCATTCTCGACCTGTCTGCATCCTTTGACATGGGTGACGACACCATCCTCCTCCAGTGCCTCTCCTCTGTTGTCCAGCTGGGTGGGGCTGTCCTTGTCTGGTTCCATTACTGTCTATCCAGTTGTAGCCAGAGAATCATCTGCAATTGCTTCTCTTCCCACTCCCGCTTCGGTACTGTTACTGCTAGAGTCCCCCAAGGAACTATCCTTGGCCACCTCCTATTTCTCATCTACATGCTGCCCCTCAGCGACATCATCTGAAAACACAACGCCGGGTTCCACATGTACGCTGACGACACCCAGCTCTACCCCCCCACCACCTCTCTCGACCCCTCCACGGCCTCTGATTTGACATCCAGTATTATATGAGCAGAAATTTCCTTCAATTAAATATTGGGAAGACCGAAGCCATTCAGCCCCTGCCACAAACTCCATTCCCAGCCACCGACTCCATCGCTCCCCCTGGCCATTGTCTGAGGCTGAGCCAGATCGATGACAACCATGGTGTCCTATTTGACCCAGAGATGAGCTTCCAACCCCATATCTACTCCATCACCAAGACCACCTACTTCGACCTCCATAACATTGCCCATCTCTGCCCTGCCTCAGCTACACTGCAGACCCCACACTGCAGATCCAACACTGCAGACACCACACTGCAGACACCACGCTGCAGATCCAACACTGCAGACACCACACTGCAGATCCAACACTGCAGACACCACACTGCAGATCCAACACTGCAGACACCACACTGCAGATCCAACACTGCAGACTCCACACTGCAGACCCAATACTATGGGCACCACACTGCAGATCCAACACTGCAGACACCACACTGCAGATCCAATACTGCAAGCACCACACTGCAGACACCACACTGCAGATCCAATACTGCAGACACCACACTGCAGATCCAACACTGCAGACACCACACTGCAGACCATTTATTTATAATACTAACAGATTTCTCTTAGCATTGCTCACAGTAATTCAGAGGATACATGATGGGGAATTTCCTCGGGACTTCTCCCATTCTGCTGGTATAACTTCAGTGCAAGGTCGGCGGTAACCTTGTTTACACATGTTGCTGTTTGGTCATGGAACTTCGAAAATTGAAATGTGCTTGTGAAGCACATAGCAATTTAAGGTTGTGTTGCATCTGTAACAAAGTGTGACATCTGCAGTGTGATACACTGATTTTATTATTACTGGATCTCCTGCGGTGTTGTTCAGGGTAAGTTGGATGTGCTTTTGTGAGTGCAAGAGTGGCAGAAAACAAGCTGAGCCAGACAGCCCTGAAGCTGAGTTGTTGCACCCTTTCAAGCCTGAGTTCCTCGAGTTTGTTGAAAACAAGTATCTTTTAAACCTTAGATTGAGCCTCAGCAGTCTACCTCCTCCCACATTGTAGCTACTGGAGGAGGATCTCATAGAAGCACTATAGCGGGTAAAAGAGAACTTCAGTCAGGCACTAGGAGTTCATACTGAGGTGATAAAAAGTGGGCAAGCCTTTCTGAATGCCAATAAACCCATAATGCTATTTTCAGACTTTGTCTGCAGACAGTGTTGTCCTTGTTCCTGCAATTGGCTTCAAATCTTACAGAATGGGACACAACCAACTTTCTATCCATGCTGCTACATTTCCTCTCATACCATATGCCTGACTTTTTTGAACAAGCCTCCTGTGAGACACCTTATCGAACACCCTCTGAAGCGATCCAGCAGCAATGGGGCCAGTCGTTGCATCTGGCAGTACGGGGGAAGGTATGGTACTCCCAGAATATGACAGCATGGTGACTGCTGCTGGGTTCTGGCAGCATTGGGGAGAGGTAGGCCAGGAATAACAGCTCCACCCAGTACCGTAGTGCACCCCATACCTTTTTGTTCTCTCTCTGGGCCCTTTGCCGATTGATCTGGTTTGTGGTGCTAGATGGTGCTCCTGGAGAAGTGTGAGGTAATGCATTTGGGGAAGGCTAACAAGGCAAGGGAATACACTAGGGGCTGGATTTTCCAAGCCCCAAGGAGGCGGGCATGGAGGCGGGACAGCCGGTAAATTCGGAGAAAGTGGGGGCGGATGGCCATCCCGCCTCTGTGCCCTTTTGCCAGGAGGCGGGAAGATGTGCAGCTTCGGGTCCCGTCTCCTGGAGGCGGGAAAGGCTTTTAATCCTTTTAACTGCCTGTTAACAGGTAGTTAACAGGCAGAAAAAAGGATTAGTGCCATTTTACCTTCACAGGTGAAGGCTTCCCGACCTCGGAGAACGCCACCAGGTTGGAGGAGACGTGGAGGAGGTCTGCGGCAATCGGAGGCACCTGGAAGTAAGATGTAGAGGTGAGTGATGGGTGCAAGTGTGGAGTGCTAAGTCTGCAAGGTGAGTGATAAGTTTTAAAAAGTGTTCACTTACCTTATTTTCTTCCTACAGCCTTCAGCCGCGGTGGATCGGGAGAGCCGACATCCTCCTTGTCAATTTCACAGACTGGCTGTTGGAACCTCCGAACCAACAGCCATGTGAAATTTACAAATTTGAAAGGTTTGATGAGTCCTGAACACAAGGCCTCATCAAACTAAAGAGAATGTCAGTGTTTGACAGCTTCATAGAGCTGTCAAACGCTGACATTTCTTCTTTTAAGAAGTCTTGACAGATGACACGTCAGACGTTGACGTGCTCTGTCAGTGACTTCCTCCCTAATAGGCCTGCTGAGCCTGCAGGGCGGGCTTAACACGGTCAATCAGGGGAAAATCCCTCTGGTTGGTCAGGCGAGGATGGAGGCGGGACATTGACATGACAAGCAGCAGTCCCGCCTCCAACTCGCCTCCATTGACAAAATCCAGGCCTATAAATAGTAGGACACTGAGAAGTGCAGAAGATCAGAGGGACCTTGGAGTGCATGGCCACAGATCCCTGAAGGTAGCGGGACAGGTAGATAAGGTGGTTAAGAAGGCATACGGGATACTTGCCTTTATTAGCCGAGGCATAGAATATAAGAGCAGGGAGATTATGCTTGAAATGTATAAAACACTCGTTAGGCTGCAGCTAGAGTACTGCGTACAGCTCTGGTCACCACATTACAGGAAGGATGTGATTGCACTAGAGGGGGTGCAGTGGAGCTGTTGCCTGGGCTTTGGAATTTTAGCTATGAGGAAAGATTGGATAGGCTGGGGTTGTTTTCTTTGGAACAGAGGAGGCTGAGGAGAGACCTGATTGAGGTGTAAAAAATTATGAGGGGTCTAGATAGAGTGGATAGGAAGGACCTTATTCACGTAGCAGAGAGGTCAATAACCAGGGAGCATAGATTTAAAGTAATTGGTCGGAGGTTTAGAGGGGATTTGAGGAGAAATGTTTTCACCCAGAGGGGTGGGGGGGGCGGGGGGGGGTCTGGAACTCACTGCCTGAAAGGGTGGTAGAGGCAGAAACCCTCATCACATTTAAAAAGTACTTGGATATGCACGGGAAGTGCCGTAACCTACAGGGCTACGGACCAAGTGCTGGAAAGTGGGATTAGGGTGGATAGCTCTTTGTCGGCCGTCACGGACAAGATGGGCCGAATGGGCTCCTTCTGTGCTGTAAATTTCTGTGATTCTATGATGGTCTTCTAAGGGTTGGTTCCCTGAACGGGCACGCTCAGAGAGGAGAGGCACTCGCAGGAAATGCTGATCAGGAAATTGATTTTCGACATGGCAGTTCAGAGTGAGCCAGAAAACCTGACCCCAAGGCCCCTACAGAGGTTAGGTCTCAGTGTACAAAACTGTAATTCCAACAGGAATTTAGGAACTTCTGGTGGTAAGTTTTATTTTCGCATTCTTAGATGTTTCCTTTTTCTCATTCTCGGAATGTGGGCATCACTGGCGAGGCTAGTATTTATTGCCCATCTCTAGTTGCCCTGAGAAGGTGACGGTAGGAACTTCCTCTTGAACCATTGTCGAAGTTTGATACAACTGAGTGGCTTGCTCGGTCACTTCATAGGGCAGTTAAGAGTCAACCACGTTGGTGTGGAGTCACATGTAGGCCAGACCAGGTAAAGGTGGCAGGTTTTATTCCCTAGAGGACATTAGTGAATTCGTTGGGTTTTAACAACAATCTGACAACTTCATTATCACTTTTACTGATACCAGCTTTATAGTTCCAGATTTTTTACACTGAATTCAAATTCACAAGCTGCCATTTGAACTCTTGTTCTCTGGATTATTAGTCCAGGCCTCTGGATTGCTAATCCAGTAACATAACCATTGCACTATCACACCCCTAATTTATGTCAGTTATATTATGAAGGTATATTTTTTAACCTTTTACGAAGTGGACTGATTGAGGGGGTAAAGACAGTAGATGAAAGATTATGGCCGCGATTTTATCAGCACTGAGAGAGCGGGTCAAAGGTTAAAATCGTTTTGATTGACGACGGGTTGCGAACCCGCCTCCAAACAATTTTCCCAAGTGTCGGGTCCCCGATTTGCGCATGGACCCGACACCTAGTGGTGGGAAGAGGATTAAAGCCAATTACCTGCCTGTTAACAGGTAGTTGATAACAGACAGGCTATTTTTACATTTTGCTGCTTCTGCCTCGGGTTTCCCGACGTCCGGACACCACGCCAGTTAAGTGTGGCATGTTGTGAGTCTGCTGTAATGTTCCTGGATTGATGACAGTTGCAGAAGTGGTGTGAAGGATCCAATGGTGCACTGGTGAGTCTCAGAGGTAAGAAAATGTAGGGAAATTCATTTTTAATGCATTTACACATTTCTGTAGGTAACAAGCTTTGAAATCCATGTCCAGTGCCACCTCATTGGGAGAACCTCTCTCACTAGTGACAGATCGCTTCTGTCACCTCACCTGCAGCTGCCATCTATTCCAGCCTATGGAGGGAGTCGTTGGAGAGCCTGGGTGCAAGAGGTCACCTTTGTACAGTGATTGTCGGTGTTTGCAGCACCTCAATGCTGTCAAACACTGAAAAATCAGCTGTCAAAAAAAAACTATGCGTGGTCCCTTTAAGAAAACTGGTAGATGACGCGTCATCAAATGATGTCATCTGACCGGCTTTCTCTTAATTGGCCAGCAAGCCCGCCGGGTGGGCTTAACAAGGTCAATCAATGTAAAATCACGTCTGTGGGCCGGCTGCAGTTGGGGGCGAGACTGGAAGCCGGAAACCATTTGACCCACTCCCAACATGCCTCCAATCAAAAAATCGTGGCCTATATAGATGTAATTATTCCTGTATAGTATTGAGAAACAGTCACTGTCTCCCAAGAAGCTAATTTATTGGGCTAATTTATGACATTTTGCTCTCTGTGGGGAGCCTTGCCTGTTGGGAATGCAGAGTGGGAATCTGCGCATGCTCCCCATGGGCTTTCTGTGGACGGAAAATCCTGGGGCTTGCGTGCCCAAATCTCTCAGCCCTGTAAATGAGATCCTCCATCCACTTCGCAAGATCGCAGACAGTACAGGAAATATTTCAGATGTATTATTACCATTTTAAGCTGGGTTGTACAGCTGAGGGGGAAAAAAAGTGATCTACGAAAACGTTATTTTGCAGTGAGTGCCACGTACTACAAAAGCAGATTGTAATGTCATCTTATTTTCCTACACATTCTTAAATATAGAGCGATTCCTGACTGTCTCAAACATAACATTGACTGCTGTGAGAAATGCCACTGTCACTGAAATGAATTAGTTTCCTTAGATTAGGT
This sequence comes from Somniosus microcephalus, assembly GCF_052327205.1. Taxonomy (NCBI): domain Eukaryota; kingdom Metazoa; phylum Chordata; class Chondrichthyes; order Squaliformes; family Somniosidae; genus Somniosus; species Somniosus microcephalus. Next base: position 24,674,689 of record NC_140988.1, read on the forward strand.
GGCTCTCAACCAATACCAACAAAGCTAGTCCGCTCGTTTCATTCCTGAATATGGTCAGTAAATCCAGAGCTTTAGTGGTGTTGGAATAAAAAGAGCCATAACCCATATTCTCTTCCCATGTTCAAGCAAATTTAGCAAAGTCTACAGGAAAACTAACACAGCACATTTTTGTGGAGAGAAGCTTCCATTTTAGAGGTTAACTCGCGCAAGTATTTTCACCATAAAGTATTTCATTCGACGTGCAGATGAACTGCACATTTTTTTCGTCAACTTCTTCAAAAATAACTAGTTTTGATCGCTTTGTGAACAGATCCTCCATTTTGTATAATTCACCTACTAATTCCAGAACAATTTTCTGGAAATTCTTCTGTCAGAACAGCCTGATTGGGGAGATCATATTCTACAGACAGGGAAAAATCACAGTTAATTTGGGACTGAAGTTAAGAATTATGGAGTAAATGTTTGAAGAATCTGCTCCTGACAAAGAAGAAAAAAGAAGTACGGCCTAGAATTTCCTCAAAGGGAGTTACCCCGCTGTTGCACCTTTAAAAACATCGACAGTGGAAGTTGTGACGTAATAAAACTCACTACGCACTTGGTTTGAGTATAAAGCAAGGCTTTAATCAACTTGTTTCAGAACATGGAGGTCTAGTTGTACTTCACTAGTTCCTGTCTTACAAAATGTCCCTGGTAAGCTGGGCCCACGCCCGAGTATTTATACTCCTTGGATGGCGCCACCAGCTGGCCGTCCAGTGTTATTTCATGATTCGTTTCTTCATGATGATGAGATTTATAACAAGTTGCATGTGGGTTTCCTGGGTTTTAAAAGCACTTACCTAAATGTGGGGCCAGGAGGAGCCACAATCCCTCCCAGTCGCTTCTCTCCCTCTCCTGGTCACTCATCCTCACTCCCAATCGCTTCTCCCACCTCTCTCGCTCCCAACCACTTCTCCCCCACTCTACCGGTCAACTACCGCCCCCCCCCCCACTCTAATTGCTTCCCTCCTCTCCCAGAGGTTAGAATGGCTTCCTGAGAAGTGGAGCTCACTTGCCTCTTTCAGTAGGAGTGACATGAAGGCTTCATGATATGGTTGAGACAGCTAACGGTGTGAAGAGAAACAGAATGTCATCACAAACTGATAGCTGTCACATGCACTCCTACATCTCCCACCTCCGACACCTTTGCCTCCCTCTCCAGGATGTGGATACTTCCTCCTCATGGGGGGAGCAGGCGAAGAGTTTAGAGATCTGGGGGTCTGCCACCTGTTGCAAGTTTTGCACTAGCACCCAAAGTGCCTGCCAGTCCAGTGGCATCAGCACACTAATAATGGGGCGAAGTCAGCACCTTGACGCCACCCAACCAATGCTTGATCGGAATGCTAATCTCAGTTGGTCAGTATGGTTTCACTGGTTTATGTTTTAAGAACATAAGAAACATAAGAAATAGGAGCAGCAGTAGACCATACGGCCCCTCGAGCCTGCTCTACGATTCAATAAGATCACGCCGATCTTCTACATCAACTCCACTTTCCTGCCCTCTCCCCATATGTCGGCTGTGGCTCAGTTGGTAGCACACTCGCCTCTGAGTCAGAAGGTTGTGGGTTCAAGTCCCGCTCCAGGGGCTATGAACACATAAAGCTAAGCTGACACTCCAGTGCTAGTACTGAGGGAGTGCTGCACTGTCAGAGGTGCTGTCTTTCAGATGAGATGTTAAACCGAGGCCCTGTCTGCTCTCTTAGGTAAAAGATCCCATGGCACTATTTCGAAGAAGAGCAGGGATGTTCTCCCCGGTGTCCTGGCCAATATTTATCCCTCAACCAACATAATGAAAACAGATTACCTGGTCATTATCACATTGCTGTTTGTGGGACCTTGCTGTGTGCAAATTAGCTGCTGCGTTTCCCACAATACAACAGTGACTCCACTTCATTGGCTGTAAAGTGCTTTGAGACGTCTGGTGGTCGTGAAAGGTGCTATATAAATGCAAGTCTGTCTTTCTTAGTGTCCAAAAATCTATCGATCTCTGCCTTGAATGTACTCAACGACCGAGCATGCACAGCCCTCTGGGGTAGAGAATTCCAAAGATTCACATCCCTCTGAGTGAAGACATTTCTCATCCAACTCAGTCCTATAAAGCTGACCCCTTATCCTGAGACTATGACACCAAAGTGTAAAACTCCACTGCTGGCACATGCCAGGCATGCCCATCAGAAAATCCTGCACGCCCAGCCCATCGTTTTCTGTCTTAGCATACACCAGGAGTGGGTGCAGTGGAATTTTTACCCTTATTTAAATAAGTATATGGTAATCGGCTTGGGCTAACATTTCTGGCTTATATGGAAATATGAGTCTCAAAGTTTGGTTGCTTCTTAGATTAATTCGCAGAAGGATTGGTTACACCCTCTTCAATTACACCTCTATCCCAGAGGAGCTGGCAATGCTTTATAAGATATACAGCATGCTACAAATATTAGGCATACTTTCCACAATGAATGATGAAGCCATCTGAAATACATTTGAAAGTACTAAAGGTCTCCTCAGTCACAGACTAAGTAAAACATTGCACCTCATCATTTTTTGTTGAGCTGCAGCATGAAACCAGAATTAAACCCAGATTTTTCCACCAATACGCCCATCCACTTTAGCACCTGCACATTCTTCCACTGTTCTATCCAGGGGATGGAAAAAGTGTATGCCACAAAATGGGTGGTGTATTTAAATAACATGGTCCCGTTTTCTTTCATTACCGCCTCATTTACACTCAGCAGCAATCATGTCCACATAAATAGGGGAGAAGGATCAACCTGGCAATTACAGGCCAGTCAGTTGAACGTCGGTGGTGGGGAAGCTTTTAGAATCAATAACCCAGGAGAAAATTAACAGCCACTTGGACAAGCATGGACTAATAAAGGAGAGCCAGCACGGATTTGTTAAGGGCAAATCGTGTTTGACTAACTTGATTTTTTTGATGAGGTAACAGAGGGCACTGCAGTTGATGTTGTGTATATGGACTTTCAAAAGACATTTGATAAAGTACCACATAATAAGCTGGTTAGCAAAATTGAAGCCCATGATACAAAATTGGCTAAGGGATAGAAAACTGAGAGTTGTGTTGAATGGCTGTTTTTTGGACTGGAGGGAGGTATACAGTAGAATTCTTCAAGGTTCAGTACTAGGACCACTGCTGGTTTTTGATATACATTAATGACATGGACTTGAGCGCACAGGGCACAATTTTGAAATTTGCAGGTGACACAAAACTTGGAAGTGCAGTAAACAGTGAGGAAGATAGTAATAGACTTCAAGAGGACATAGACAGGCTGGTGAAATGGGAGGACACATGGCAGATGAAATTCAATGCAGAAAAGTGTGAGGTGATACATTTTGGTAGAAAGACTGAGGAGAAACAATACAAGCGAAATGGTACAATTTTAAAGGGGTGCAAGAACAGAGAGACCTGGGGGTGTTTGTGCACAAATCTTTGAAGGTGGCAGGACCGGTTAGCAAAGCAGTTAATGAAGCATATGGGATCCTGGGCTTTATAAATAGAGGCATAAAGTCCAAAAGTCAGGAAGTTATGCTAAGCCTATATAAGACACTAGTTCGGGCCCAGCTGGAGTATTGTGTCCAATTCTGGGCACTGCACTTTAGGAAGGATGTGAAGGCTTTGGAGAGGGTACAGAAGAGATTTACTCGAATGGTTCCAGGGATGAGGGATTACAGTTACATGGATAGACTGGAGAAGCTGGGGTTGTTCTCCTTAAAGCAGAGAAGGCCAAGAGGAGGTTTGATAGAGGTGTTTAAAATCGTGGAGGATTTAGATTGAATAAATAAAGAGAAGCTGTTTCCAGTGGCTAAAGGGTCAATAACCAGAGGGCAGAGATTGGCAAAAGAACCAGAAACTTCATGAGGAAAACTTTTTTATACAAGTGGTTAGGATTTGGAATGCACTGCCTGATAGGGTGGTGGATACAGATTCAATAGCCTTCAAAAGGCATTGGATAAATACTCGAAGGAGAAAAAATTGCAGGGGTATGGGGAAAGGGCGGGGTGTGGGACTGACTGGATTGCTGTTTGAAAGAGCCGGCACAGACTCAATGGGCCAAAATCCCCCCTCTTGTGCTGTACTATTCTATGATAAAAAAAAGCTCAGCACTGCTAGGCACCACAGAAAAGGCAAAAGTACATTTGAAGGGCCCAACAAGTGTTTTCTAAAGATTCATAGAAAGATTAAGGGGGGAAAAATTCAGTTGGTAGCACCACCCGTTAGCGCCTTAAGAGGGCGCTAAGTGGGGCGCAAACCAACTAGCGCCCGGTCACGGCACTGCCCACGCCTCCCGCAAAATTCAGCGGGAGGTTAGTGCTGGCGCTAACCGGTAGCGCCCTGTGGCGCTGCGCCGCTGGCGATGATGTCATTGATGTGCACAGCGCCCCGCTCACGCCCCGGCCACGATCTTCAGGAGCGGCCCCTGATTTACCGCTGGACGCTATGTCCGACAGGGTCAGGGGGGCGTACCTGCGGCCGGGGAGGCGCAATTTAAAGGCGAGGTGCAGGGCGGCCATTTTTGTTGCTGGCCGCCTGCCAGCACCTGCCTGCACTCCCGTTCCAGACCTCCTGAAATGACCCCCTGCGGAGTGCTGGCTGCGCTCCAAGAGCCCGGCACTTCCCTTGGGTGCCGGGCTCTTTTGCCTGCACTCCCGATCCCCGGGGGCCCAGCTGGGCCCCAGGTCGTGCTGCACAAGGCCCCTCCCCTTTAAGAAGGGGAGGAAGGCCTGCAATACCGCGGCACGATGTGCTGCAGCATGTGGCGATGCGGAACATAACACCGCAATATTGACTTGCAGCGCCCCAAGAGGGAGGCAGGGCGCTTCCAGTAGCGCCCCGCTTCCTTCTTGGGGCGCAACCACTCAATTTCCGGCGTGGAGGCGCTAATTTTTCTGGGGCGCTACTTTTAGCGCCTCAGCGAAGTTACCACCTCAATTGGGGCGCTACTCAATTTTTAGCCCTAATTATCCTAGTGTGGCGGAACCACCAGAGGATTACGGACAATTGTATATAATTCCTTTTACAGCAATGTAGTACAGCTGGGGGCTGCACCTGGCTGCACCTTTAATGTATCTGTTAACTGTACTAGGGCTTCTTTCCTGTACTCCGTGTGATGATGTCATGCCGTCCGTCACGTGATCTCAACGGCGGGAAGAACGTGATGACATCATGACGTCAGAGCTCGGAACCTTCTAGCAGTAGAGCTCGGAACCTTCTAGCAGTTGAGCTTGGAACCTGCTAGCAGTTGAGCTCGGAACCTGCTAGCAGTTGAGCTTGGAACCTTCCAGCAGTTCCAGAGAGGCTTTCAAGCAGACCAGACCTATTTGCATTGTATCCTACAGTTTCCTGTACAGCTTCGTTTGTGTGGTGTATGTAACCTGTTCCACCTTAAGAGAACTACCTTAAGAGATGTACTACTTTCTCTTGGCTGCTGTATACTGTAATACTGTAATACCGGTGGTGACCACACTGGTATATAAGTGTTGTGCAAGGATTTGCTGGGCAGTTCAGCCCTGACCTTCGAATAGTGAAGACCTGTTAAAAGTTATTCTTGTTGTCTGTGTCCAGTGATTGATCCTAAACCTAACTGGGACATACAGACTCAACAGTGGCGACGAGTTCGATCTTACCCTGCGGCAGATTTACATCCAAGGCAGCTTCGTCCTCAAAACGGGCGTCGAGAAGAGGCATCCGCCCTCATCATCCTGCTGAGCACCATCGCACGGGAGGCATCGAGAACCCGGGTTAAAAAGAAAAAGAATTCTGACCACGAAGCCCTCCATCAGCGACAGGCAGTGTTCATCCCTTCTACCACGGTGGTGGGTAAGCCGATCAGCGACACGAGCAGAAAGTGGGCCGCGTTGACTGTGGAGTAGGGGAGGGAAAACGGAGGAATAAGGGCGGAGAGCTCGACCACGGCCGGTAGAAAGGGCCGGGCTGCAATCGAGGCCGAGAGGCGCAGCGACTGGGGCAGCTTAAGGCTCGAGAGCCGTGGAGAACTCAAACGCAGCCGGTGTACAGGACCGGGCTGCGAGCGGGGCTGCGAGACAAAACAGCGTCGGGGAGTTGAGAAGCTTAAGGCACGAGAGCTGCGGAGAATTCAAACGCAGCCGGTGTAAAGGACCGGCCTGCAAGCGGGCCTGCAAGGCAAAGCAGCGTCGGGGAGTGAGAACCGCTGGGGAGGCAAGAACGGCAGCAGCAAGGCAATCGCCATTGCAGCCAGCGGGGGAAGAAGGCAAACGTGGGAATCCGCCATTTTAGTAGGCGGGGGAAGAAGACAAGCGCGGGAAGCCGCCATTTAAAAAAAAAAAAAATTTTAAACTTGCAAGAATGCCTAAACATGGGAGCATTAATACCTTTGATAGTGATGTCGAAGATTGGACCACGTATGTAGAACGCATGGAAGTTTATTGTGGAGCAAATAAGGTACCAGATGATGAGAAAGCATTAACCTTATTAAGCTCAATGGGGGCGAAGACATACGGGCTATTGAAGCACCTTCTATCACCAATTAAACCGGCAGATCAGACCTTCGCGAATATTGTTACTGTCCTGAAAAATCATTTAAACCCCACGCCGCTGATGATAGCGGAACGATTTAAATTTTACAGAAGAACGCAGTTGAAAGACGAAAGCAACGCTGAATTTTTAATTGAACTACGTAAGCTATCGAAGTACTGTCAGTTTGGGACAGGGCTAGCAGATGCACTGAGAGATAAATTTGTGTGTGGATTGTTAAAAGAAGGAACACAAAAGCGACTGCTTGAAGAGAATGATCTTACGCTTGATAAAGCTGTCACTATTGCAGCATCGCAAGAAGCCGCAGCAAGAGGCACTGCGGAAATGCAGCTACGGTCACCGGAACTCTGGACCAATCAAATGGTCTTGAGTACAGTAAAATGTTATCATTGTGGAAAGACAACACACGATCAGAACCAGTGCTGGTTCAAAAATCAGGAATGCAGAAAATGTGGCAGGCTTGGTCACATAGCTAAAGTATGCCGGTCAGGAAAGAAGACCAGCAACAAAAAGTCACCGCAGGAAAAGTACAAAAAGGTACACAAGGTGACAGAGAACAGTTCGAACGAACAGAAGTCAGATTCAGACGCCAGCAGTAATGAACTGGGTAGTCTAAGAGTACACAATGTTGGTAAGGAAGCAGACCTCCAAACAATTTGGGTCACACTTCAGATAGCAGGAGTCCAAGTGAAGATGGAATTGGACACTGGATCGGCATTGATGGTCATGAATAAGAAAGATGACAAAAGGTTATTCCCACATATTCCCCTACGGGATACGGAGATTGTATTGAAAACATACACGGGGCAAAGAGTATACCCCATCGGGAAGATAGAGGTAAAGGTGGTCCACAAGGGCAAAGAAAGCCGAGGAATGGACTTATATGTGCTACCTGAGGGAGGTCCACCACTACTGGGACGGGAGTGGATTAGGAAAATAAATATGGACTGGCATTCCTTAAAAGCACTAACGGTAGATTCCGGTACAAAAGATGTCAAACCTAAACGATTGTCCAGAATATTGGACGATGCTAAAGAGGAATTACGGTAAACATCAAGATTGAAGAACATGCAAACCCGAAATTTTTCAAAGCCAGACCGGTACCTTATGCAATACGACCTGCTGTGGAAGCTGAGCTGGAAGGGCTAGAACGTTCAGGAGTACTGTCTAAGGTAGACTGGAGTGAGTGGGCCACGCCCATTGTCCCAGTCATGAAGCGTTCATCGAGCAACAAGCCGGGGGAACCGGGGAAGGTTCGCATCTGTGGTGATTTCAAGATCACTGTTAATCCGGTGCTTCACACGGTGCAGTATCCGCTTCCACGGATTGAGGATATCTTCGCTTCATTGTCTGGCGGGAAACACTTCACCAAGATAGACCTGGCGCAGGCGTACTTACAGATGGAAGTTGAGGAAGAGTCACGCCAGTATCTCACGATCAACACGCATAGAGGCTTGTACCGGTATAATAGACTGGTTTTTGGAGTGGCATCGGCTCCAGCAATTTGGCAGAGGGCCATGGAGCAGGTATTACAGGGAATTCCAGGTACACAATGTTACCTGGATGATATTCTGATTACAGGAGATGATGACGAGGAACACCTTGCAAACTTGGAACTGGTGCTCACCAGATTGAAAGAATATGGTCTTCGAGTTAATCGCCAGAAATGTGAATTCTTTCAGAAGCGGATCTCGTACTGTGGTCATGTCATTGACCAGGAGGGGCTTCATAAGTCTCCTGACAAGACCGAAGCGGTTGTGAAGGCTCCCGCTCCGGATAATGTATCCCAATTGAGGTCGTTTCTAGGGTTAATTAACTATTACCGTAAGTTTCTGCCAAATTTATCCACGGTGCTGCACCCGCTGAACGCTCTTTTGCAGAAGGGAGTACCAAGGAAGTGGAGCGAGGACTGTAAGAGGGCCTTTCGCGAAAGCAAGGCATTGATCACCTCAGAGGAAGTGTTGGCTCACTTCAACCCAACGCTGCCTATTCGTTTGGCTTGTGATGCTTCTCCATATGGTATTGGGGCAGTACTCTCACACAAGTTGCCAAATGGCCAGGAGAGGCCAGTTGCGTTCGCATCCAGATCATTGACCTCCGCTGAGCGCAATTATGCTCAGATAGATAGGGAGGCTCTCAGCCTTGTGTGGGGAGTAAAGAAGTTTAATCATTACCTGCAGGGCCAAAAGTTTACGCTTCTGACAGACCACCAGCCGTTGGTATCCATTTTTAACCCTAAGAAGGGTGTTTCGGTGATGACAGCACAGAGACTCCAGAGATGGTCCCTTTTCCTAGGGGCACATCAATATCAGATCGAATTCAAAGGTACAAAGCAGCATGGTAATGCTGATGGGCTGTCGCGCCTGCCACTACCTACAGAGGAGGAGGCACCGACGGTTGACCCTGTTGAGTTATTTCACTCGACCATCATCGAATGTTTACCAGTCACCAATGCAAGTATTGAAAGAGAAACCAGGAACGACCCGACACTGTCCAGAGTCTACGAAGTGACAGTGAAAGGATGGCCAGCACATGGTGATCCACTGTTACCGGCATTCTCAGCAAGACGAGAACAGCTGTCTGTCTGTCAAGGAACATTGATGTATGGAACAAGGGTGATTATTCCTCCTAAGTTAAGAGAGAGAGTTCTAAAGGAACTGCATGAAGGTCATCTGGGGGGAGTCAAGATGAAAAGCCTTGCTAGGGCTTATGTGTGGTGGCCGGGTATCGACCAACAGATAGAGGAGCTGACGAAAAGCTGCTCAGGGTGCCAAAAAGTGCAAAATGCACCTCCGATTGCACCGCTGCATCCATGGGAATGGCCTTCAACCCCATGGCAATGTGTACATATTGACTTTGCTGGTCCTTTCATGGACTCCATGTTTTTAATTGCAGTGGACGCACATTCTAAATGGCCAGAAGTGATTAAGATGACTACCACTACCTCGGAAAAGACGATCGCGGTGTTAAGAACTATATTTGCGAGAAATGGATTGCCAGAACAAATATGTTCAGACAACGGACCGCAGTTCATGTCAGAAGAATTCCAGGGATTCATGAAGAAGAATGGGGTGAAACATTATACCTCTGCCCCACATCATCCGGCTACAAACGGGTTGGCCGAGAGATTTGTACAAACGTTTAAAGAAGCAATAAAGGCCATGAGCGAAGATCAGATTCCACTACAACACAAGGTGGACAAATTCCTACTGGCATATCGAAACGCCACTCATGCAGTGACAAACCAAAGTCCTGCCATGATGTTCTACAACAGGAGGTTGCGGTCCAGGTTGGACTTGTTAAAACCAAATGTGCGGAGGGAAGTTGAAAACAAACAGTTCCAGCAGAGGAGAGAGGTAAAAAATAATCCAAGAGTGACGTCACCAGGAAGCAGGTAGGTGATTGGTTGGATTGGTTGGTGAGTATTTCTTCTTTTTATTACAAGCTTAAATTCGGCGGTTTTTTTCTAGGGTCTGTGCTGTAAGGGAGACAGTTGGTTAACCATTAAACTGGTGTAATTTAGAGGGATTGATTTAATCTAATTAAATTTAAAAAAAATTATAATTAATTACATAGAATGGAGCAGATGATGTGTTACTGTTGCGAGATGTGGGAGCCGGTAGACCCCATTGAGGCTAACGGTGATTACATCTGTGACAAGTGTCTGCTGCTACAGGATCTCCAGCTCCGTGTTGATGAGCTGGAGTCTGAGCTTCAGATACTGCGACACATCAGGGAGGGGGAGAAGTACCTGGACTCTGTGTTTCAGGAGGTGGTCACACCTATGAAGTTAATTAATTCAGATGTAGCCCATGGTCAGGGATGGACGGTGTGACCATGAGTGAGGCAGGTACGGGGATCCAGAAGGTAGTGTTGGAGGAGCCGCAGCCGTTGCTCTTGTCCAACAGGTTCGAGCTTCTTACTCCCTGTGGAGACGGAAGCAGGGGCTGCAGGGAGGATGAGCAACCTGGCCACAGCACCGTGGAGAGGGGGGCCATTCAAGAGGGGGGAGTAAATAGAAATGTTGTAGTGGTAGGGGATAGTATTATTAGGGGGATAGATAGAGTTCTCCGCAGCCAAGAGCGAGAGTCCCGTAGGCTGTGTTGCCTACCCGGTGCCAGGGTTAAGGACATCTCCTCTGGGCTGGACAGAAACTTGGAGTGGGAGGGGGAGGATCCAGTTGTTGTGGTCCATGTTGGTACCAACGACATAGATAGGACAAGGAAGGAGGTTCTGCTGAGGGAGTTTGAGCAGCTAGGGGCCAAATTAAAAAGCAGAACCACAAGGGTAATAATCTCTGGATTATTACCTGAGCCACGAGCGAATTTGGCTAGGACAAATAAAATAAGAGAGTTAAATGCGTGGCTCAAAGACTGGTGTGGGAGAAATGGGTTTTGCTTCCTGGGACACTGGCACCAGTACTGGGACAGGAGGGAGCTGTTCCGTTGGGACGGGCTTCACTTGGCCAGTGCTGGGACTAGAGTCCTGGCGGATCATATAACTAGGGCTGTAGAGAGGGCTTTAAACTAACTAGTGGGGGGGAGGTTCCCAGAGAGCAAATAATACAAATGACAACAGAGAAGGTCATAGACTTAGGTAGCAGTGGGGAAATTAAAAACCAGAGCGTGTCAGGAAGGGGTAGAAGGTGTGGAGTAAAAGGTAAAGTAATAAAAAGGGCAATAGCAGGAACTAAGTGTCACAAAACATATTTGAAAGTTCTCTATCTGAATGCACGTAGCATTCGTAACAAAATAGACGAGTTAAAGGCACAAATAGCTACATATGGGTATGATCTTGTGGCCATTACAGAAACATGGCTGCAGGGTGACAATGCCTGGGAATTAAACATACCAGGTTATTTAACAATCAGGAAGGACAGGCAGGAAGGAAGGGGAGGTGGGCTGGCTATGTTAATAAAGGAAGGAATCACTGTAATACAGAGAAATGATATTGGGTCAAAGGATCAGGATAATGAAACAGTTTGGGTGGAGATAAGGAATAATAAGGGGAAAAAAACACGAGTGGGTGCAGTATATAGGCCTCCGAACAGTCGCAACTCGGTTGGACGGAGTATCAATCAGGAAATAGTTGAGGCTTGTAATAAGGGAACATCTATAATTATGGGGGATTTTAACTATCATATAAATTGGACGAATCAAATTGGGCAGGGCTGCCTTGAGGATGAGTTCATTGAGTGTATTAGGGATGGGTTTCTTGAGCAGTATGTAACTGAACCAACCAGGGGGCAAGCAACCTTAGATCTGGTCCTGTGTAACGAGACAGGATTAATTAAAAATGTCCTAGTAAAGGATCCCCTTGGAATGAGTGACCATAACATGGTTGAATTCCATATTCAGTTAGAGGGTGAGGAGGCTGTATCTCAAACAAGCGTGCTAAGCTTGAATAAAGGAGACTATGAAGGTATGAGAGCGGAATTGAGTAAAGTGGATTGGGAAAATAGGTTAAAGGATAAGACGATACATGATCAGTGGTGTACATTTAAGGAGTTATTTTACAAATTCCAAAAAAAGTATATTCCACTGAGAAAAAAAGGGTGTAAAAGAAAAGACAGCCATCCGTGGCTAAGTAAAGAAATTAAGGATAGTATTCGACTAAAAACAAGGGCATATAAGGTAGCCAAATCTAGTGGGAGGATAGAGGATTGGGAAAACTTTAAAAGACAGCAAAAAATAACAAAAAGATTGATTAAGAAAGGGAAGATACATTATGAAAGTAAATTAGCAAAAAATATAAAGACAGATAGTAAGAGTTTTTATAGTTATATAAAAAGAAAAAGGGTGGCTAAAGTAAATGTTGGTCCCTTAGAGGATGAGACCGGGAAATTAATGGTGGGAAATATGGAGATGGCAAAAACACTGAATGAATATTTTGTATCAGTCTTTACAGTGGAGGACACCAAGAATATCCCAACACTTGACAAGCAGGGGGCTATAGGGGGGGAGGAGCTAAATACGATCAAAATCACTAAGGAAGTAGTACTTGGTAAAATAATGGGACTCAAGGCGGATAAATCACCTGGACCTGATGGCTTACATCCCAGGGTTTTGAGGGAAGTGGCTGTAGGGATTGTGGATGCATTGGTAATAATCTTCCAAAACTCCCTGGACTCAGCAAAGGTCCCGGCAGACTGGAAAACTGCTAATGTAACACCCTTATTTAAAAAGGGCAGTAGACAGAAGGCTGGAAACTATAGACCGGTTAGCCTAACATCTGTGGTAGGTAAAATTTTGGAGTCCATTATTAAGGAGACAGTAACAGGACATTTGGATAATCATAATTTAATAAGACAAAGTCAGCATGGTTTTATGAAGGGGAAGTCATGTTTGACAAATTTGCTGGAGTTCTTTGAGGAAGTAACATATAGGGTGGATAAAGGTGAACCAGTGGACGTAGTGTATTTAGACTTCCAAAAGGCATTTGACAAGGTGCCACACAAAAGATTATTGCTTAAGATAAAAAATCACGGGATTGGGGGTAATATTCTGGCATGGATAGAGGATTGGCTATCTAACAGAAGGCAGAGAGTTGGGATAAATGGTTCATATTCAGACTGGCAATCAGTAACCAGTGGTGTTCCGCAGGGGTCAGTGCTGGGTCCCCAACTCTTTACAATCTATATTAACGATTTGGAGGAGGGGACCGAGTGTAACACGTCAAAGTTTGCAGATGATACTAAGATGGGAGGGAAAGTAGTGAGTGAGGAGGACATAAAAAACCTGCAAGGGGACATAGACAGGCTAAGTAAGTGGGCAGAGATTTGGCAGATGGAATACAATACTGGAAAGTGTGAGGTTATGCACTTTGGCAGGAAAAATCGTAGAGCAAGTTATTATCTTAATGGCAAGAAACTTGAAAGTACTGAAGTACAAAGGGATCTGGGGGTCCTGGTGCACGAAACTCAAAAGGTTAGTATGCAGGTGCAGCAAGTGATTAAGAAGGCCAATGGAATGTTGGCTTTCATTGCTAGGGGGATAGAATATAAAAATAGGGAGGTATTGCTTCAGTTGTACAAGGTATTGGTGAGACCGCACCTGGAATACTGCATACAGTTTTGGTGTCCATACTTAAGAAAGGACATACTTGCTCTCGAGTCAGTACAAAGAAGGTTCACTCGATTAATCCCGGGGATGAGGGGATGGACATATGAGGAGAGGTTGAGTAGATTGGGACTCTACTCATTGGAGTTCAGAAGAATGAGAGGCGATCTTATTGAAACATATAAGATTATGAAGGGGTTGGATCGGGTGGATGCAGGGAGGATGTTCCAGATGATGGGTGAAACTAGAACTAGGGGGCATAGTCTTAGAATAAGGGGCTGCTCTTTCAAAACTGAGATGAGGAGGAACTACTTCACTCAGAGGGTGGTAGGTCCATGGAATATGCTGCCCCAAAAAGCTGTCGAAGCTACATCATTAAATAAATTTAAAACAGAAATAGACAAATTCCTTGTAGAAAAGGGAATTAAGGGTTACGGGGAGCGGGCAGGAATTTGGACATGAGTCTAGGTTCGGATAGGTCATGGCCCTGTGGGTAGCGGAGCGGGCCCAGGGGCCGTGTAGCCTGATCCTGCTCCTGTTTTCGTGTGTCTAATGCTGTTAGATTCAGGAGATAGTCCTGTCATAGTGGATTGGCGGTTAGGATCAGATCAGCCATGATCTTATTGAATGGCGGAGCAGGCTCGAAGGGCCAATTGGCCTACTCCTGCTCCTATTTCTTATGTTCTTATGTTCTTATAAATAACAAGACCACTCGGAGTTTCGAAATAGGACAACCAGTGTTAGCCCGGGACTATAAAAACGAGAAATGGCAATCTGGAACAATTCGGGCCAGACAAGGACCCCTGATGTACACAGTAGATATTGGTGAAAATGTAATACGGTGTCATGCTGACCAACTGGTAGAATCAAGAACAAGGGTCGAACCCATGGTTACGGCAGAGACAACCGTGAAAGAAGTTAGTGAACCTGAAGCATCTACCTCAGAAGTGAATGTACCTGATGATGATGTCCAGTCCATAAGAGACCAACTAGATGAGTCACCCCAGCAACGAGAATCAGAGACCCCTGAAAGGCGTTATCCAACTCGAATCAGGAGGCCTCCTCAGAGACTGAATCGTTGAACTGTTTTGCATGAAGTTGTATATATATATGTTATTATGTTATGTTAAATGGGGATATAACTGTTAAGCTAAAAAGGGAGGATTGTGGTGTATGTAACCTGTTCCACCTTAAGAGAACTACCTTAAGAGATGTACTACTTTCTCTTGGCTGCTGTATACTGTAATACTGTAATACCGGTGATGACCACACCGGTATATAAGTGTTGTGCAAGGATTTGCTGGGCAGTTCAGCCCTGACCTTCGAATAGTAAAGACCTGTTAAAAGTTATTCTTGTTGTCTGTGTCCAGTGATTGATCCTAAACCTAACTGGGACATACAGACTCAACAGTTTGTTCATTAAATTTTATTGTTTTTGATTTTCTGAGTCGATCTCAATTCTTCGGCTAGGAACCCCAGTTCCTACACTAGCTTATTTTAGAATTGTTTTTGCTGTCGACAGTTGCTTTACTATCTACTTTTGCACCAAATGCTGTGGGGCTCCCACTCCTCGCTCCCAACCCTCCGGAGAGGACACACTGGGGTAGATCGTGACTTTGAGCGAGAGATGTAAAACGTTTGATAGCCGTTTTACATCTCTCTCAATTTTTATTTCCATTGACTTCAGAAGCGGAAGATTATAGACCCATTAGCTTGACATCAGTTGCAGGAAAGTTGTTAGAAGGGACTATTAGGGATACTCTGTAAAGTCACCTTGACAGAGAAGGGGTTATTACAGACATGCATCATGGCTTCTGGGAAAGAACCCTTCGGAGGTAAAATTCGGTTGCTTTGCGCCTCCCGTTAACGGGGCCTAAATACCCTAGCGCCCGGGCAAGGCGCCGCTAACAGCTCCGCGAAATTCAGTGGGAGGTTAGCGGCGGCAATAGCTGGCCCCGCTCACACCCCAGCCACAAACTTGGCTCGCGCCCCCTGACCTACCACCGGATGCTATGTCTGACAGGGTCAGGGTGGCATTTTTGCAGCCGGGGTGGCGTAAATTAAAGAGCAGGTGCCGGGCGACCATTTCTTTTGGGCCGCCTGCCAGCACCTGCCCCCTCTGGCCTCCTCTTGAGTATCGGGCTCTTTTGCTGGCACCCTGCTCCCCGGTGGTCCAGCAGGGCCCCAGTGCACGCTGCGCTAGGCCCCTCCCCTTTAATCAGGGGAGGGAGGCCTGTAATACCACAACGCTACGTGTGGACGCACGTGGCGCTGCTGCACGTATCACCACAATATTGAATGGGAATGCCCCAAGAGGGAGGGGAAGCGCTTCCAGTAGTGCCCCGCCCCTGCTTGGGGCACTACCATTCAATTTCAGGCGTGGGGGGGCTAACATTTTCAGGGCACTACTTTTAGCACCTTGGCGAAGTTATTGTCCCAAAGGGGGCGTGAGCCAATTTTTCCCCCTTAGTGTCTTACTAACCTGGTTAAATTCTTTGAGGAGGTTACTAGGTTGATGGATGAAGCTAGCCCTGAAGATGTTGTATATTTGGACTTTCAAAAAGCTTTTGACATGGTTCTATAAGATAGAGTCCTGTGGATTTGGAGGGTGGATCCTAGATTGGCTAGGGAATTGGTTGCATTTTTGCAGACAGAAGGTTGTCACTAGTATGTGAGTGGCTCAATATGTAGACCGATTACTGGTGGAGTCCCACAGGGACTGGTGTTCGGACCAAGACCTGTGCTGGTGTCTGAACCCTTGAGGAGAAAAATGATTAGAATTGAACCTAGATGCGATGGGCCACATTTGGCAGATGGCATTTAATGTAGATAAATGTAGTGTTATGGATGTGGTTCAGGCCAATGCGAAGCATGTGTATACCATGGTGGGTTCCCAATTAAAGTCTTTTGAAAGAGAAGGAGACCGAGGTGTTACAGTGCATGAACTTCCAAAGGTCCACGACCAGTGCTGAGAGGCTATAGAGAAATAGGATGTATAACTATGATGATCAAATATGAAACAAAAAGTGATATAAAGGCCCTGGAAAAAGTGCCGAAGTGGGCCACTAGATTAATACAAAAGCAAAATACTGCAGATGCTGGAAATCTGAAATATAAACAGAAAAGGCTGGAAATACTCAGCAGGTCAGGCAGCATCTGTGGAGAGAGAAACAGAGTTAACGTTTCAGGCCGATGACCTTTCGTCAGATTAATACCTAGTTTAAAAACCTTTCGCTATCACAACAGGCTCTGAGAGCTGGGTCTCCTTACTCTAGAAAAGCACAGACTTCAGGGAGACATGATTGAAATATTTAAAATGATGAAGGGACTTGCCTGTGTACATGTGAACAAATTATTTGAATTAAATAAGTTAGGGACAATAAGGAAACATGCGTAAGTTACATAAGCATAGAATTAGGTTAAATGTCAAGAGATGTTTTCTTCTCAGAGGGTCATTGACCTTTGAAATAAGTTGCAAAAAGTGGATGTAGATTCACTGCAAAAGTTCAAAAGGGAGCTGGACGAGTTCCTGGATGAGGCTGATACTATTGCAGACAAAAAGTAGGTGGAATGTTGGACGATGTACCTTGTGGTCACTGTTACCTCCTTAAAACTTGTTTTTGATCGCCTTTGGGGCTCGGAGATGAATTTCCCAGAATTTTGTTCCCCTGAATTGGCCTAGGGATTTTAAAAAATCTTTTTTTTTGCCTCTCTCAGGAGATTACAAAGCTGCTGGTGGTTGGGGAGCTTTGAAGGACTATGTTGCCTCGTTTCAATATGGTTGAATGGGAAAGACTTGATGGACCAGCTGGTCTTTTTCTGACCATCTTTTTTTGTATGTTTCATGTGTTCTTGGGACGACAATGTTTGCGAGTTCCTTGGAAAAACAAAACTGCTGAATGGCAGGAGGTGTCACCAGAGTTTTGCACCAATCACCGAGTCTTTGTTTTTCCGAAGAACTCCCAAACATTGTCACCTCAATGTTCCACACGTTCTCTCTGCTGCAACTGAACTGCCACCTTTTTAGCTCCCTTCTCAACATGTCTGAAATGCCATTCTCTTGTGGATCTGCAGTCCCTGTGTCTGCTCCTTGTTCTGCTGCACACCCGCTCCTTGTTGTATGGTAGAATTATGCAGCATTAGGCAGACCTTGTGTAGACTGTAGAGCAGCACCCTGTATGTGTGGTCCAAATAATGAGACGTTGCTTCAGTCTCTCTCTCTCTCAGTGCTGTACAGTGACTTGGGTGGTGGCATAGGCCTCATTGTATTTTTTTTTGCTTTGCTGTTGTGTGAGGATTTCTAGCTCAGCAAGGGACCCGATTTAGGTAAATTTTCCAATTAAATGAAGTTTCCAATTATAAGCCTGTAGTGTGGCGTCTTTCCTTATCTCAAAGTTGCACCGTGGAAAGTTGGGCACCCGATGAATAAGGCGTGGGAGGTCCAGAGCTAAGTTTTTGGACTCGCACCCACCATCGGCGAAGCTGCACAGTGCTGGCATATCTTTAGAAAATCACAGCTGAAATGTGCTGCATAAATGGGCATGGATAAATAAACATCTACCTCCAAGCCCATGGCTCTTGTTGGGAATAATTAATGGTAAAATTCACACCAATAGTTCAACTGTAAGTACAGATCTGATGTGAAGTTCAGGTTTTGGCTCTACATGTCTCTTTTGGTTACAAAACGTATAATTGCTTCTTATTAAATAAACAGAAAAATGATTATTCTGTTGGCAATTGTGGATGTTGGGCAGGCTTTGCTGGGAACTGCAGCCTGCCTTAATTCACTTCTCAAAAACAAAAATGTCTTTCTGTTAACAGCATCACCGCTGCCAATAACTGACAGGCTGCTTGCCATTAGACAGGAATATACAGCACCCCTTGAGATTGCCTCCTATAAGGCAGGGATATACATTAACCCTTGAGACTGCCTCCTATAAGGCAGGGATATACATTAACCCTTGAGACTGCCTCCTATAAGGCAGGGATATACATTAACCCTTGAGACTGCCTCCTATAAGGCAGGGATATACATTAACCCTTGAGATTGCCTCCTATAAGGCAGCGATATACATTAACCCTTGAGACTGCCTCCTATAAGGCAGGGATATACATTAACCCTTGAGACTGCCTCCTATAAGGCAGGGATATACATTAACCCTTGAGACTGCCTCCTATAAGGCAGGGATATACATTAACCCTTGAGACTGCCTCCTATAAGGCAGCGATATACATTAACCCCTTGAGATTGCCTCCTATAAGGCAGGGATATACATTAACCCTTGAGACTGCCTCCTATAAGGCAGCGATATACATTAACCCCTTGAGATTGCCTCCTATAAGGCAGCGATATACATTAACCCTTGAGACTGCCTCCTATAAGGCAGCGATATACAGTAACCCTGAGCACATTCTTTACTTTTCATTTGCAAAGGCATTCTTTTTAGTTTATGGTGCATCCTAGAATAATGTGGACTTTTAAAAAAATGTATTCTCGGGATGTGGGCATCGCTGACAAGTCCAGCATTTATTGCCCATCCCTAATTGCCCTCGAGAAGGTGGTGGTGCCACCTACTTGAATACAACCGAGTGGCTCGCTAGGCCATTTCAGAGAGCAGTTAAGAGTCAACCACATTGGTGTGGGCCTGGAGTCACATATAGGCCAGACCGGGTACGGACGGCAGATTTCCTTCCCTAAAGGACATTAGTGAACCAGATGGGTTTTTACAACAATCCGGTAGTTTCATGGTCACCATTACTGATACTAGCCTTTTAATTCCAGATTTATTTAATTAACTGAATTTGAATTCCCCATGTCTCTGGATCATTAGTCCAGGCCCATGGATAACGAGTCCAGTAGTATAACCACTATGTTATTGTACCCACTTGTACCAAATAATAGAAGGTTAAGAGGAGATTTGATAGAGATGTTCAAAATCATGAAGGGTTTTGATAAAGTAAGTAAAGGGAAACTTTTTCCAGTGGCAGAAGGGTCGGTAACTAGAGGACACAGATTTAAGGTGTTTGGCAAAAGAACCAGAGGCGACATGAGGAAACATTTTTTTTGCGCAGCGAGTTGTTAAGATCTGGAATGCACTGCCTGAAAGGGTATTGGAAGCAAATTCAACAATCCCTTTCAAATAGGAAATTGGACAAATGCTTGAAAGAGAACATTTTACGGGGCTATGGGGAAGGAGCAGGGCTGTGGGACTAATTGGATCGCTCTTTCAAAAAAGCCAGCACAGGCACGATGGGCCGAATGGCCGCCTTCTGTGCTGTATCATTCTATGGGCTAGAAATTCTGTTGCGCCCCGTTTGGAGCGATAACCTTTGAAATCTGAGAAGATTATCGACAGGCGATAATCCTTTTTTGATCTCAGGAACTTCAGCTTTAGTGCTCCAAGAGGGAAGTGGAGCGCTAAACCAAGCGCTTCGCTTAGGGCACTAAAGTGTGTGAGAGGGATGGTAGCGGTAGAGCGCTGAAGAATGTGCAGCGCAGCGCATCAGAGGCTCCTTCCGTCGCTTAAAGGGAAGGGCCAATGACGGTTTGCAACATTCTTCTTCTTAGTTCGGTGCGGCCAGGGGACCTGCGGGACTTCCATTACAGCCCCAATCACTCTCAGAGAGTGTAGGGCTGAGGCATCGCATAGCAATGAGGCTTCAAAATCTTTCAGCAGGCACCAGACTGGTGCGAAGGATAAAGTTTGACCTGCCTTACCACCACTGCCTTTAATTATCGCTCCCCAAGCAGACAGCCGAGGTGACAACGCCTCCAGTTGCTGCCGTTGTTGACGCTCGGCGATGCAGCAGGGGGGCGGGAGCAAATTTCACATCCGGGGCGGTAACGGGGTAACGCTGCGCACTTGATGACGTCACGATCTACGGGGCGCTAGAGACCGAGGCAGTAAGTGTTAGTGCCAGCGCAAAACCGGCAGGGAAGTTCACGGGCATTGCTGAATTCGCCGCACCCGGTCGGTAATCCCTTAGCGCCCCGTTACCGCTCCCCCCCGCAGGTGCTAACGGGAGGCGCAAAGTAGCAGGATTTCTAGCCCTTTGATTCTATAATGTACCATGCAAATGAAACAAAATTAATGGAAAACAAACAAAAACAGAAAATCATGGAAATAGATAGCAGGCCTGTGACCTGCTGTAAGGAGAAAGACAGATTAATGGTATCTGGAGAAGGGTTTGACCTAAAATGTTAACTTGTCTTTTGCTTCTACGGTTGGTGACTGACCTGTTGCACAATTCAAGCATTTTCTGCACGTAAATTTTGCATTGAGAAAAGGTCCTTTAAACCCATCAAACTACATCTTCCAAGGCCCATACATGACGACTTAAACTGCGGACTACTCTGAAGATCTTTATATCATATTCCTAACCTCATGTGACTCGAACAGATCGAGGGCTGAAATAGCCTCATGTGTGCGCTAGCGACCCTTATCTCTGCATGGGATTTTCTTGAGATTGTATTTTCTGGGCCTCTTGTAGTTTATGTGAATGGATTCCTGTTCACGGAGTGTGTAGTTCTGTCCCATGTCTTAACTAGATTGCATTACACGACCTCATTACTTATATTGGGAAGTTGTAAATTCCCTGTTACTTGTGTTCAAAGTGTCTCAGACTCCGTGGAATAATAACCGTGATACAGACTTCAGCAAATAACAAGCAGTCATAGACTCAGGATTATCACTGGAATAACAAAGAGGGAGATTAGAAGAAATATTTTCATAGAGGGTTATTAGAACATAAAATATTTTAGCACAAGCGGCTATTGAAGCAGTGACTACAACGTCATTTAAAAGGGAGCTGGATAAGCATTTGAAATGGAAGAACCTAAAATGACATGGAGAAAGGGTGTAAAGTAGATAGCTCCAGTTCAAGGTTAGCAGTGGCACAGGAACCATGGGCTGACTGGCTTCCTTCTGTGCTGTAATTTATGTGAATCTATGAAATATTGACAGTGTGACTGGTAAAATAGTGTGATATGGTTAACCCCTGAAATGATTTGCTCTGTGATAACAGCCATCAATGGTTCAGGACCAAGGTTTAACATCTGACTCTGAAAATAGTATTGTCTGAAGATAGCAAACATTCCATGAAGATTTATAAACATGGACTTTTTCTATCACTTAATACCTTAGGACTGTCAGCTGACTCTGTCAGTCTTACTATTTTTGGAGGATTTTTTTTACTAGTATCTTTACTACTACACTCTTCACCAGTATCTAAAATGTTTAGTCAAAAAAAGCCCAAAGGAATCCCTTAATAGATTTTCTTCAGTGTGCAATGTTGTGATTTTTGAGTTGATTCAACAGTCCTGTGCATAAGGAGAGCAGATGTGTATAAGAACATAAGAATCGGGAACAGGGGTAGGACATACGGCCCCTCGAGCCTGCTCCGCTATTCAATCAGATCATGGTTGATCTTCAACCTCAATTCCACTTTCCCGCCTGATCCCCATATCCCTAGATTCCGCAAGGCACCAAATTGGTGTAATTAGGGCAGAGACAGTGTGAAATGGGGACAGCAGCAATGGCTGCCCTAAGCTGCGCAGCTGCGCAGCTGTGGCAAAGTTCCCGTGCAGGCTGTTCACCGTTTTCCCTGTTGTAAATACCGCGCAAGCGCAGAAATTTAAAGGGTCCATGCACTAGAAGAAACAGGATGCGCAAAACATAGCACAGCCTACAGGGAACATGGGAGAGCACGTGTGTAACTGGTGCATAGTGCGGAATGGGGAGAGCGGGACTGTAATTGGTGCAGAGTGTGGAATGGGGAGAGCGGGAGTGTAATTGGTGCAGACGGTGGAATGGGGAGAGCGGGAGTGTAATTGGTGCATAGTGTGGAATGGGGAGAGCGGGAGTGTAATTGGTGCAGAGTGTGGAATGGGGAGAGCGGGAGTGTAATTGGTGCAGAGTGTGGAATGGGGAGAGCGGGAGTGTAATTGGTGCAGAGTGTGGAATGGGGAGAGCGGGAGTGTAATTGGTGCAGAGTGTGGAATGGGGAGAGCGGGAGTGTAATTGGTGCAGAGGGTGGAATGGGGAGAGCGGGAGTGTAACTGGTGCATAGTGTGGAATGGGGAGAGCGGGAGTGTAATTGGTGCAGAGTGTGGAATGGGGAGAGCGGGAGTGTAATTGGTGCCGAGTGTGGAATGGGGAGAGCGGGAGTGTAACTGGTGCAGAGTGTGGAATGGGGAGAGTGGGAGTGTAATTGGTGCAGAGTGTGGAATGGGGAGAGCGGGAGTGTAATTGGTGCAGAGTGTGGAATGGGGAGAGCGGGAGTGTAATTGGAGCAGAGTGTGGAATGGGCAGAGCGGGAGTGTAATTGGTGCAGAGTGTGGAATGGGGAGAGCGGGAGTGTAATTGGTGCAGAGTGTGGAATGCGGAGAGCGGGAGTGTAATTGGTGCAGAGTGTGGAATGGGGAGAGCGGGAGTGTAATTGGTGCAGAGAGAGTGTGGAATGGGGAGAGCGGGAGTGTAATTGGTGCAGAGTGTGGAATGGGGAGAGCGGGAGTGTAATTGGAGCAGAGTGTGGAATGGGGAGAGCGGGAGTGTAATTGGAGCAGAGTGTGGAATGGGGAGAGCGGGAGTGTAATTGGTGCAGAGTGTGGAATGGGGAGAGCGGGAGTGTAATTGGTGCAGAGTGTGGAATGGGGAGAGCGGGAGTGTAATTGGTGCAGAGTGTGGAATGGGGAGAGCGGGAGTGTAATTGGAGCAGAGTGTGGAATGGGGAGAGCGGGAGAGTAATTGGAGCAGAGTTTGGAATGGGGAGAGCGGGAGTGTAATTGGTGCAGAGTGTGGAATGGGGAGAGCGGGAGTGTAATTGGTACAGAGTGTGGAATGGGGAGAGCGGGAGTGTAATTGGTGCAGAGTGTGGAATGGGGAGAGCGGGAGTGTAATTGGAGCAGAGTGTGGAATGGGGAGAGCGGGAGTGTAATTGGTGCCGAGTGTGGAATGGGGAGAGCGGGAGTGTAATCGGTGCAGAGTGTGGAATGGGGAGAGCGGGAGTGTAACTGGTGCAGAGTGTGGAATGGGGAGAGCGGGAGTGTAATTGGAGCAGAGTGTGGAATGGGGAGAGCGGGAGTGTAATTGGTGCAGAGTGTGGAATGGGGAGAGCGGGAGTGTAATTGGTGCAGAGTGTGGAATGGGGAGAGCGGGAGTGTAATTGGTGCAGAGTGTGGAATGGGGAGAGCGGGAGTGTAATTGGAGCAGAGTGTGGAATGGGGAGAGCGGGAGTGTAATTGGAGCAGAGTTTGGAATGGGGAGAGCGGGAGTGTAATTGGTGCAGAGTGTGGAATGGGGAGAGCGGGAGTGTAATTGGTACAGAGTGTGGAATGGGGAGAGCGGGAGTGTAATTGGTGCAGAGTGTGGAATGGGGAGAGCGGGAGTGTAATTGGAGCAGAGTGTGGAATGGGGAGAGCGGGAGTGTAATTGGTGCCGAGTGTGGAATGGGGAGAGCGGGAGTGTAATCGGTGCAGAGTGTGGAATGGGGAGAGCGGGAGTGTAACTGGTGCAGAGTGTGGAATGGGGAGAGTGGGAGTGTAATTGGTGCAGAGTGTGGAATGGGGAGAGCGGGAGTGTAATTGGTGCAGAGTGTGGAATGGGGACAGCGGGAGTGTAATTGGTGCAGAGTGTGGAATGGGGAGAGCGGGAGTGTAATTGGAGCAGAGTGTGGAATGGGGAGAGCGGGAGTGTAATTGGTGCAGAGTGTGGAATGGGGAGAGCGGGAGTGTAATTGGTGCAGAGTGTGGAATGCGGAGAGCGGGAGTGTAATTGGTGCAGAGTGTGGAATGGGGAGAGCGGGAGTGTAATTGGTGCAGAGAGAGTGTGGAATGGGGAGAGCGGGAGCGTAATTGGTGCAGAGTGTGGAATGGGGAGAGCGGGAGTGTAATTGGAGCAGAGTGTGGAATGGGGAGAGCGGGAGTGTAATTGGAGCAGAGTGTGGAATGGGGAGAGCGGGAGTGTAATTGGAGCAGAGTGTGGAATGGGGAGAGCGGGAGTGTAATTGGTGCAGAGTGTGGAATGGGGAGAGCGGGAGTGTAATTGGTGCAGAGTGTGGAATGGGGAGAGCGGGAGTGCAATTGGTGCAGAGTGTGGAATGGGGAGAGCGGGAGTGTAATTGGAGCAGAGTGTGGAATGGGGAGAGCGGGCGTGTAATTGGAGCAGTGTTTGGAATGGGGAGAGCGGGAGTGTAATTGGTGCAGAGTGTGGAATGGGGAGAGCGGGAGTGTAATTGGTACAGAGTGTGGAATGGGGAGAGCGGGAGTGTAATTGGTGCAGAGTGTGGAATGGGGAGAGCGGGAGTGTAATTGGAGCAGGGTGTGGAATGGGGAGAGCGGGAGTGTAATTGGTGCCGAGTGTGGAATGGGGAGAGCGGGAGTGTAATCGGTGCAGAGTGTGGAATGGGGAGAGCGGGAGTGTAACTGGTGCAGAGTGTGGAATGGGGAGAGCGGGAGTGTAATTGGAGCAGAGTGTGGAATGGGGAGAGCGGGAGTGTAATTGGTGCAGAGTGTGGAATGGGGAGAGCGGGAGTGTAATTGGTGCAGAGTGTGGAATGGGGAGAGCGGGAGAGTAATTGGTGCAGAGTGTGGAATGGGGAGAGCGGGAGTGTAATTGGTACAGAGTGTGGAATGGGGAGAGCGGGAGTGTAATTGGTGCAGAGTGTGGAATGGGGAGAGCGGGAGTGTAATTGGAGCAGAGTGTGGAATGGGGAGAGCGGGAGTGTAATTGGTGCAGAGTGTGGAATGGTGAGAGCGGGAGTGTAATTGGAGCAGAGTGTGGAATGGGGAGAGCGGGAGTGTAATTGGAGCAGAGTGTGGAATGGGGAGAGCGGGAGTGTAATTGGTGCAGAGTGTGGAATGGGGAGAGCGGGAGTGTAATTGGTGCAGAGTGTGGAATGGGGAGAGCGGGAGTGTAATTGGAGCAGAGTGTGGAATGGGGAGAGCGGGAGTGTAATTGGAGCAGAGTTTGGAATGGGGAGAGCGGGAGTGTAATTGGTGCAGAGTGTGGAATGGGGAGAGCGGGAGTGTAATTGGTACAGAGTGTGGAATGGGGAGAGCGGGAGTGTAATTGGTGCAGAGTGTGGAATGGGGAGAGCGGGAGTGTAATTGGAGCAGAGTGTGGAATGGGGAGAGCGGGAGTGTAATTGGTGCCGAGTGTGGAATGGGGAGAGCGGGAGTGTAATCGGTGCAGAGTGTGGAATGGGGAGAGCGGGAGTGTAACTGGTGCAGAGTGTGGAATGGGGAGAGTGGGAGTGCAATTGGTGCAGAGTGTGGAATGGGGAGAGCGGGAGTGTAATTGGTGCAGAGTGTGGAATGGGGAGAGCGGGAGTGTAATTGGTGCAGAGTGTGGAATGGGGAGAGCGGGAGTGTAATTGGAGCAGAGTGTGGAATGGGGCGAGCGGGAGTGTAATTGGTGCAGAGTGTGGAATGGGGAGAGCGGGAGTGTAATTGGTGCAGAGTGTGGAATGCGGAGAGCGGGAGTGTAACTGGTGCAGAGTGTGGAATGGGGAGAGTGGGAGTGTAATTGGTGCAGAGTGTGGAATGGGGAGAGCGGGAGTGTAATTGGTGCAGAGTGTGGAATGGGGACAGCGGGAGTGTAATTGGTGCAGAGTGTGGAATGGGGAGAGCGGGAGTGTAATTGGAGCAGAGTGTGGAATGGGGAGAGCGGGAGTGTAATTGGTGCAGAGTGTGGAATGGGGAGAGCGGGAGTGTAATTGGTGCAGAGTGTGGAATGCGGAGAGCGGGAGTGTAATTGGTGCAGAGTGTGGAATGGGGAGAGCGGGAGTGTAATTGGTGCAGAGAGAGTGTGGAATGGGGAGAGCGGGAGTGTAATTGGTGCAGAGTGTGGAATGGGGAGAGCGGGAGTGTAATTGGAGCAGAGTGTGGAATGGGGAGAGCGGGAGTGTAATTGGAGCAGAGTGTGGAATGGGGAGAGCGGGAGTGTAATTGGAGCAGAGTGTGGAATGGGGAGAGCGGGAGTGTAATTGGTGCAGAGTGTGGAATGGGGAGAGCGGGAGTGTAATTGGTGCAGAGTGTGGAATGGGGAGAGCGGGAGTGTAATTGGTGCAGAGTGTGGAATGGGGAGAGCTGGAGTGTAATTGGAGCAGAGTGTGGAATGGGGAGAGCGGGAGTGTAATTGGAGCAGAGTTTGGAATGGGGAGAGCGGGAGTGTAATTGGTGCAGAGTGTGGAATGGGGAGAGGGGAGTGTAATTGGTACAGAGTGTGGAATGGGGAGAGCGGGAGTGTAATTGGTGCAGAGTGTGGAATGGGGAGAGCGGGAGTGTAATTGGAGCAGAGTGTGGAATGGGGAGAGCGGGAGTGTAATTGGTGCCGAGTGTGGAATGGGGAGAGCGGGAGTGTAATCGGTGCAGAGTTTGGAATGGGGAGAGCGGGAGTGTAACTGGTGCAGAGTGTGGAATGGGGAGAGCGGGAGTGTAATTGGAGCAGAGTGTGGAATGGGGAGAGCGGGAGTGTAATTGGTGCAGAGTGTGGAATGGGGAGAGCGGGAGTGTAATTGGTGCAGAGTGTGGAATGGGGAGAGCGGGAGTGTAATTGGTGCAGAGTGTGGAATGGGGAGAGCGGGAGTGTAATTGGAGCAGAGTGTGGAATGGGGAGAGCGGGAGTGTAATTGGAGCAGAGTTTGGAATGGGGAGAGCGGGAGTGTAATTGGTGCTGAGTGTGGAATGGGGAGAGCGGGAGTGTAATTGGTACAGAGTGTGGAATGGGGAGAGCGGGAGTGTAATTGGTGCAGAGTGTGGAATGGGGAGAGCGGGAGTGTAATTGGAGCAGAGTGTGGAATGGGGAGAGCGGGAGTGTAATTGGTGCCGAGTGTGGAATGGGGAGAGCGGGAGTGTAATCGGTGCAGAGTGTGGAATGGGGAGAGCGGGAGTGTAACTGGTGCAGAGTGTGGAATGGGGAGAGTGGGAGTGCAATTGGTGCAGAGTGTGGAATGGGGAGAGCGGGAGTGTAATTGGTGCAGAGTGTGGAATGGGGAGAGCGGGAGTGTAATTGGTGCAGAGTGTGGAATGGGGAGAGCGGGAGTGTAATTGGTGCAGAGTGTGGAATGCGGAGAGCGGGAGTGTAATTGGTGCAGAGTGTGGAATGGGGAGAGCGGGAGTGTAATTGGTGCAGAGAGAGTGTGGAATGGGGAGAGCGGGAGTGTAATTGGTGCAGAGTGTGGAATGGTGAGAGCGGGAGTGTAATTGGAGCAGAGTGTGGAATGGGGAGAGCGGGAGTGTAATTGGAGCAGAGTGTGGAATGGGGAGAGCGGGAGTGTAATTGGTGCAGAGTGTGGAATGGGGAGAGCGGGAGTGTAATTGGTGCAGAGTGTGGAATGGGGAGAGCGGGAGTGCAATTGGAGCAGAGTGTGGAATGGGGAGAGCGGGAGTGTAATTGGAGCAGAGTTTGGAATGGGGAGAGCGGGAGTGTAATTGGTGCAGAGTGTGGAATAGGGAGAGCGGGAGTGTAATTGGTACAGAGTGTGGAATGGGGAGGCCGGGAGTGTAATTGGTGCAGAGTGTGGAATGGGGAGAGCGGGAGTGTAATTGGAGCAGAGTGTGGAATGGGGAGAGCGGGAGTGTAATTGGTGCCGAATGTGGAATGGGGAGAGCGGGAGTGTAATCGGTGCAGAGTGTGGAATGGGGAGAGCGGGAGTGTAACTGGTGCAGAGTGTGGAATGGGGAGAGTGGGAGTGTAATTGGTGCAGAGTGTGGAATGGGGAGAGCGGGAGTGTAATTGGTGCAGAGTGTGGAATGGGGACAGCGGGAGTGTAATTGGTGCAGAGTGTGGAATGGGGAGAGCGGGAGTGTAATTGGAGCAGAGTGTGGAATGGGGAGAGCGGGAGTGTAATTGGTGCAGAGTGTGGAATGGGGAGAGCGGGAGTGTAATTGGTGCAGAGTGTGGAATGCGGAGAGCGGGAGTGTAATTGGTGCAGAGTGTGGAATGGGGAGAGCGGGAGTGTAATTGGTGCAGAGAGAGTGTGGAATGGGGAGAGCGGGAGTGTAATTGGTGCAGAGTGTGGAATGGGGAGAGCGGGAGTGTAATTGGAGCAGAGTGTGGAATGGGGAGAGCGGGAGTGTAATTGGAGCAGAGTGTGGAATGGGGAGAGCGGGAGTGTAATTGGAGCAGAGTGTGGAATGGGGAGAGCGGGAGTGTAATTGGTGCAGAGTGTGGAATGGGGAGAGCGGGAGTGTAATTGGTGCAGAGTGTGGAATGGGGAGAGCGGGAGTGTAATTGGTGCAGAGTGTGGAATGGGGAGAGCGGGAGTGTAATTGGAGCAGAGTGTGGAATGGGGAGAGCGGGAGTGTAATTGGAGCAGAGTTTGGAATGGGGAGAGCGGGAGTGTAATTGGTGCAGAGTGTGGAATGGGGAGAGGGGAGTGTAATTGGTACAGAGTGTGGAATGGGGAGAGCGGGAGTGTAATTGGTGCAGAGTGTGGAATGGGGAGAGCGGGAGTGTAATTGGAGCAGAGTGTGGAATGGGGAGAGCGGGAGTGTAATTGGTGCCGAGTGTGGAATGGGGAGAGCGGGAGTGTAATCGGTGCAGAGTTTGGAATGGGGAGAGCGGGAGTGTAACTGGTGCAGAGTGTGGAATGGGGAGAGCGGGAGTGTAATTGGAGCAGAGTGTGGAATGGGGAGAGCGGGAGTGTAATTGGTGCAGAGTGTGGAATGGGGAGAGCGGGAGTGTAATTGGTGCAGAGTGTGGAATGGGGAGAGCGGGAGTGTAATTGGTGCAGAGTGTGGAATGGGGAGAGCGGGAGTGTAATTGGAGCAGAGTGTGGAATGGGGAGAGCGGGAGTGTAATTGGAGCAGAGTTTGGAATGGGGAGAGCGGGAGTGTAATTGGTGCAGAGTGTGGAATGGGGAGAGCGGGAGTGTAATTGGTACAGAGTGTGGAATGGGGAGAGCGGGAGTGTAATTGGTGCAGAGTGTGGAATGGGGAGAGCGGGAGTGTAATTGGAGCAGAGTGTGGAATGGGGAGAGCGGGAGTGTAATTGGTGCCGAGTGTGGAATGGGGAGAGCGGGAGTGTAATCGGTGCAGAGTGTGGAATGGGGAGAGCGGGAGTGTAACTGGTGCAGAGTGTGGAATGGGGAGAGTGGGAGTGCAATTGGTGCAGAGTGTGGAATGGGGAGAGCGGGAGTGTAATTGGTGCAGAGTGTGGAATGGGGAGAGCGGGAGTGTAATTGGTGCAGAGTGTGGAATGGGGAGAGCGGGAGTGTAATTGGAGCAGAGTGTGGAATGGGGCGAGCGGGAGTGTAATTGGTGCAGAGTGTGGAATGGGGAGAGCGGGAGTGTAATTGGTGCAGAGTGTGGAATGCGGAGAGCGGGAGTGTAATTGGTGCAGAGTGTGGAATGGGGAGAGCGGGAGTGTAATTGGTGCAGAGAGAGTGTGGAATGGGGAGAGCGGGAGTGTAATTGGTGCAGAGTGTGGAATGGTGAGAGCGGGAGTGTAATTGGAGCAGAGTGTGGAATGGGGAGAGCGGGAGTGTAATTGGAGCAGAGTGTGGAATGGGGAGAGCGGGAGTGTAATTGGTGCAGAGTGTGGAATGGGGAGAGCGGGAGTGTAATTGGTGCAGAGTGTGGAATGGGGAGAGCGGGAGTGCAATTGGAGCAGAGTGTGGAATGGGGAGAGCGGGAGTGTAATTGGAGCAGAGTTTGGAATGGGGAGAGCGGGAGTGTAATTGGTGCAGAATGTGGAATGGGGAGAGCGGGAGTGTAATTGGTACAGAGTGTGGAATGGGGAGAGCGGGAGTGTAATTGGTGCAGAGTGTGGAATGGGGAGAGCGGGAGTGTAATTGGAGCAGAGTGTGGAATGGGGAGAGCGGGAGTGTAATTGGTGCCGAGTGTGGAATGGGGAGAGCGGGAGTGTAATCGGTGCAGAGTGTGGAATGGGGAGAGCGGGAGTGTAATTGGTGCAGAGTGTGGAATGGGGAGAGCAGGAGTGTAATTGGTGCAGAGTGTGGAATGGGGAGAGTGGGAGTGTAATTGGAGCAGAGTGTGGAATGGGGAGAGCGGGAGTGTAATTGGTGCAGAGTGTGGAATGGGGAGAGTGGGAGTGTAATTGGAGCAGAGTGTGGAATGGGGAGAGCGGGAGTGTAATTGGTGCCAAGTGTGGAATGGGGAGAGCGGGAGTGCAATTGGAGTAGAGTGTGGAATGGGGAGAGCGGGAGTGTAATTGGTGCAGAGTGTGGAATGGGGAGAGCGGGAGTGTAATTGGTGCAGAGTGTGGAATGCGGAGAGCGGGAGTGTAATTGGAGCAGAGTGTGGAATGGGGAGAGCGGGAGTGTAATTGGAGCAGAGTGTGGAATGGGGAGAGCGGGAGTGTAATTGGTGCAGAGTGTGGAATGCGGAGAGCGGGAGTGTAATTGGTGCAGAGTGTGGAATGGGGAGAGCGGGAGTGTAATTGGTGCAGAGAGAGTGTGGAATGGGGAGAGCGGGTGTGTAATGGGTGCAGAGTGTGCAATGGGGAGAGCGGGAGTGTAATTGGAGCAGAGTGTGGAATGGGGAGAGCGGGAGTGTAATTGGAGCAGAGTGTGGAATGGGGAGAGCGGGAGTGTAATTGGTGCAGAGTGTGGAATGGGGAGAGCGGGAGTGTAATTGGTGCAGAGTGTGGAATGGGGAGAGCGGGAGTGTAATTGGTGCAGAGTGTGGAATGGGGAGAGCGGGAGTGCAATTGGAGCAGAGTGTGGAATGGGGAGAGCGGGAGTGTAATTGGAGCAGAGTTTGGAATGGGGAGAGCGGGAGTGTAATTGGTGCAGACTGTGGAATGGGGAGAGCGGGAGTGTAATTGGTACACAGTGTGGAATGGGGAGAGCGGGACTGTAATTGGTGCAGAGTGTGGAATGGGGAGAGCGGGAGTGTAATTGGAGCAGAGTGTGGAATGGGGAGTGCGGGAGTGTAATTGGTGCCGAGTGTGGAATGGGGAGAGCGGGAGTGTAATCGGTGCAGAGTGTGGAATGGGGAGAGCGGGAGTGTAATTGGTGCAGAGTGTGGAATGGGGACAGCGGTAGTGTAATTGGTGCAGAGTGTGGAATGGGGAGAGTGGGAGTGTAATTGGAGCAGAGTGTGGAATGGGGAGAGCGGGAGTGTAATTGGTGCAGAGTGTGGAATGGGGAGAGCAGGAGTGTAATTGGTGCAGAGTGTGGAATGGGGAGAGTGGGACTGTAATTGGGGCAGAGTGTGGAATGGGGAGAGCGGGAGTGTAATTGGTGCAGAGTGTGGAATGGGGAGAGCGGGAGTGTAATTGGTACAGAGTGTGGAATGGGGAGAGCGGGAGTGTAATTGGTGCAGAGTGTGGAATGGGGAGAGCGGGAGTGTAATTGGTGCCAAGTGTGGAATGGGGAGAGCGGGAGTGCAATTGGAGTAGAGTGTGGAATGGGGAGAGCGGGAGTGTAATTGGTGCAGAGTGTGGAATGGGGAGAGCGGGAGTGTAATTGGTGCAGAGTGTGGAATGCGGAGAGCGGGAGTGTAATTGGAGCAGAGTGTGGAATGGGGAGAGCGGGAGTGTAATTGGAGCAGAGTGTGGAATGGGGAGAGCGGGAGTGTAATTGGTGCCGAGTGTGGAATAGGGAGAGCGGGAGTGTAATTGGAGCAGAGTGTGGAATGGGGAGAGCGGGAGTGTAATTGGTGCAGAGTGTGGAATGCGGAGAGCGGGAGTGTAATTGGTGCAGAGTGTGGAATGGGGAGAGCGGGAGTGTAATTGGTGCAGAGAGAGTGTGGAATGGGGAGAGCGGGAGTGGAATTGGTGCAGAGTGTGGAATGGGGAGAGTGGGAGTGTAATTGGAGCAGAGTGTGGAATGGGGAGAGCGGGAGTGTAATTGGTGCCAAGTGTGGAATGGGGAGAGCGGGAGTGTAATTGGTGCAGAGTGTGGAATGCGGAGAGCGGGAGTGTAATTGGAGCAGAGTGTGGAATGCGGAGAGCGGGAGTGTAATTGGAGCAGAGTGTGGAATGGGGAGAGCGGGAGTGTAATTGGAGCAGAGTGTGGAATGGGGAGAGCGGGAGTGTAATTGGTGCAGAGTGTGGAATGCGGAGAGCGGGAGTGTAATTGGTGCAGAGTGTGGAATGGGGAGAGCGGGAGTGTAATTGGTGCAGAGAGAGTGTGGAATGGGGAGAGCGGGAGTGTAATTGGTGCAGAGTGTGGAATGGGGAGAGCGGGAGTGTAATTGGAGCAGAGTGTGGAATGGGGAGAGCGGGAGTGTAATTGGAGCAGAGTGTGGAATGGGGAGAGCGGGAGTGTAATTGGTGCAGAGTGTGGAATGGGGAGAGCGGGAGTGTAATTGGTGCAGAGTGTGGAATGGGGAGAGCGGGAGTGTAATTGGTGCAGTGTGTGGAATGGGGAGAGCGGGAGTGCAATTGGAGCAGAGTGTGGAATGGGGAGAGCGGGAGTGTAATTGGAGCAGAGTTTGGAATGGGGAGAGCGGGAGTGTAATTGGTGCAGACTGTGGAATGGGGAGAGCGGGAGTGTAATTGGTACAGAGTGTGGAATGGGGAGAGCGGGAGTGTAATTGGAGCAGAGTGTGGAATGGGGAGAGCGGGAGTGTAATTGGTGCCGAGTGTGGAATGGGGAGAGCGGGAGTGTAATCGGTGCAGAGTGTGGAATGGGGAGAGCGGGAGTGTAATTGGTGCAGAGTGTGGAATGGGGAGAGCAGGAGTGTAATTGGTGCAGAGTGTGGAATGGGGAGAGTGGGAGTGTAATTGGAGCAGAGTGTGGAATGGGGAGAGCGGGAGTGTAATTGGTGCAGAGTGTGGAATGGGGAGAGTGGGAGTGTAATTGGAGCAGAGTGTGGAATGGGGAGAGCGGGAGTGTAATTGGTGCCAAGTGTGGAATGGGGAGAGCGGGAGTGCAATTGGAGTAGAGTGTGGAATGGGGAGAGCGGGAGTGTAATTGGTGCAGAGTGTGGAATGGGGAGAGCGGGAGTGTAATTGGTGCAGAGTGTGGAATGCGGAGAGCGGGAGTGTAATTGGAGCAGAGTGTGGAATGGGGAGAGCGGGAGTGTAATTGGAGCAGAGTGTGGAATGGGGAGAGCGGGAGTGTAATTGGTGCCGAGTGTGGAATAGGGAGAGCGGGAGTGTAATTGGAGCAGAGTGTGGAATGGGGAGAGCGGGAGTGTAATTGGTGCAGAGTGTGGAATGCGGAGAGCGGGAGTGTAATTGGTGCAGAGAGTGTGGAATGGGGAGAGCGGGAGTGTAATTGGTGCAGAGTGTGGAATGGGGAGAGCGGGAGTGTAATTGGTGCAGAGTGTGGAATGGGGAGAGCGGGCGTGTAATTGGAGCAGAGTGTGGAATGGGGAGAGCGGGAGTGTAATTGGTGCAGAGTGTGGAATGGGGAGAGCGGGAGTGTAATTGGTGCAGAGTGTGGAATGCGGAGAGCGGGAGTGTAATTGGTGCAGAGTGTGGAATGGGGAGAGCGGGAGTGTAATTGGTGCAGAGAGAGTGTGGAATGGGGAGAGCGGGAGTATAATTGGTGCAGAGTGTGGAATGGGGAGAGCGGGAGTGTAATTGGAGCAGAGTGTGGAATGGGGAGAGCGGGAGTGTAATTGGTGCAGAGTGTGGAATGGGGAGAGCAGGAGTGTAATTGGTGCAGAGTGTGGAATGGGGAGAGTGGGACTGTAATTGGGGCAGAGTGTGGAATGGGGAGAGCGGGAGTGTAATTGGTGCAGAGTGTGGAATGGGGAGAGCGGGAGTGTAATTGGTACAGAGTGTGGAATGGGGAGAGCGGGAGTGTAATTGGTGCAGAGTGTGGAATGGGGAGAGCGGGAGTGTAATTGGTGCCAAGTGTGGAATGGGGAGAGCGGGAGTGCAATTGGAGTAGAGTGTGGAATGGGGAGAGCGGGAGTGTAATTGGTGCAGAGTGTGGAATGGGGAGAGCGGGAGTGTAATTGGTGCAGAGTGTGGAATGCGGAGAGCGGGAGTGTAATTGGAGCAGAGTGTGGAATGGGGAGAGCGGGAGTGTAATTGGAGCAGAGTGTGGAATGGGGAGAGCGGGAGTGTAATTGGTGCCGAGTGTGGAATAGGGAGAGCGGGAGTGTAATTGGAGCAGAGTGTGGAATGGGGAGAGCGGGAGTGTAATTGGTGCAGAGTGTGGAATGCGGAGAGCGGGAGTGTAATTGGTGCAGAGTGTGGAATGGGGAGAGCGGGAGTGTAATTGGTGCAGAGAGAGTGTGGAATGGGGAGAGCGGGAGTGGAATTGGTGCAGAGTGTGGAATGGGGAGAGTGGGAGTGTAATTGGAGCAGAGTGTGGAATGGGGAGAGCGGGAGTGTAATTGGTGCCAAGTGTGGAATGGGGAGAGCGGGAGTGTAATTG
This sequence comes from Somniosus microcephalus, assembly GCF_052327205.1. NCBI lineage: Eukaryota > Metazoa > Chordata > Chondrichthyes > Squaliformes > Somniosidae > Somniosus > Somniosus microcephalus. The sequence continues at coordinate 24,709,615 of NC_140988.1, forward strand.
GTGCAGAGTGTGGAATGCGGAGAGCGGGAGTGTAATTGGAGCAGAGTGTGGAATGCGGAGAGCGGGAGTGTAATTGGAGCAGAGTGTGGAATGGGGAGAGCGGGAGTGTAATTGGAGCAGAGTGTGGAATGGGGAGAGCGGGAGTGTAATTGGTGCAGAGTGTGGAATGCGGAGAGCGGGAGTGTAATTGGTGCAGAGTGTGGAATGGGGAGAGCGGGAGTGTAATTGGTGCAGAGAGAGTGTGGAATGGGGAGAGCGGGAGTGTAATTGGTGCAGAGTGTGGAATGGGGAGAGCGGGAGTGTAATTGGAGCAGAGTGTGGAATGGGGAGAGCGGGAGTGTAATTGGAGCAGAGTGTGGAATGGGGAGAGCGGGAGTGTAATTGGTGCAGAGTGTGGAATGGGGAGAGCGGGAGTGTAATTGGTGCAGAGTGTGGAATGGGGAGAGCGGGAGTGTAATTGGTGCAGTGTGTGGAATGGGGAGAGCGGGAGTGCAATTGGAGCAGAGTGTGGAATGGGGAGAGCGGGAGTGTAATTGGAGCAGAGTTTGGAATGGGGAGAGCGGGAGTGTAATTGGTGCAGACTGTGGAATGGGGAGAGCGGGAGTGTAATTGGTACAGAGTGTGGAATGGGGAGAGCGGGAGTGTAATTGGAGCAGAGTGTGGAATGGGGAGAGCGGGAGTGTAATTGGTGCCGAGTGTGGAATGGGGAGAGCGGGAGTGTAATCGGTGCAGAGTGTGGAATGGGGAGAGCGGGAGTGTAATTGGTGCAGAGTGTGGAATGGGGAGAGCAGGAGTGTAATTGGTGCAGAGTGTGGAATGGGGAGAGTGGGAGTGTAATTGGAGCAGAGTGTGGAATGGGGAGAGCGGGAGTGTAATTGGTGCAGAGTGTGGAATGGGGAGAGTGGGAGTGTAATTGGAGCAGAGTGTGGAATGGGGAGAGCGGGAGTGTAATTGGTGCCAAGTGTGGAATGGGGAGAGCGGGAGTGCAATTGGAGTAGAGTGTGGAATGGGGAGAGCGGGAGTGTAATTGGTGCAGAGTGTGGAATGGGGAGAGCGGGAGTGTAATTGGTGCAGAGTGTGGAATGCGGAGAGCGGGAGTGTAATTGGAGCAGAGTGTGGAATGGGGAGAGCGGGAGTGTAATTGGAGCAGAGTGTGGAATGGGGAGAGCGGGAGTGTAATTGGTGCCGAGTGTGGAATAGGGAGAGCGGGAGTGTAATTGGAGCAGAGTGTGGAATGGGGAGAGCGGGAGTGTAATTGGTGCAGAGTGTGGAATGCGGAGAGCGGGAGTGTAATTGGTGCAGAGAGTGTGGAATGGGGAGAGCGGGAGTGTAATTGGTGCAGAGTGTGGAATGGGGAGAGCGGGAGTGTAATTGGTGCAGAGTGTGGAATGGGGAGAGCGGGCGTGTAATTGGAGCAGAGTGTGGAATGGGGAGAGCGGGAGTGTAATTGGTGCAGAGTGTGGAATGGGGAGAGCGGGAGTGTAATTGGTGCAGAGTGTGGAATGCGGAGAGCGGGAGTGTAATTGGTGCAGAGTGTGGAATGGGGAGAGCGGGAGTGTAATTGGTGCAGAGAGAGTGTGGAATGGGGAGAGCGGGAGTATAATTGGTGCAGAGTGTGGAATGGGGAGAGCGGGAGTGTAATTGGAGCAGAGTGTGGAATGGGGAGAGCGGGAGTGTAATTGGAGCAGAGTGTGGAATGGGGAGAGCGGGAGTGTAATTGGTGCCGAGTGTGGAATAGGGAGAGCGGGAGTGTAATTGGAGCAGAGTGTGGAATGGGGAGAGCGGGAGTGTAATTGGTGCAGAGTGTGGAATGCGGAGAGCGGGAGTGTAATTGGTGCAGAGTGTGGAATGGGGAGAGCGGGAGTGTAATTGGTGCAGAGAGAGTGTGAATGGGGAGAGCGGGAGTGGAATTGGTGCAGAGTGTGGAATGGGGAGAGTGGGAGTGTAATTGGAGCAGAGTGTGGAATGGGGAGAGCGGGAGTGTAATTGGTGCCAAGTGTGGAATGGGGAGAGCGGGAGTGTAATTGGTGCAGAGTGTGGAATGCGGAGAGCGGGAGTGTAATTGGAGCAGAGTGTGGAATGCGGAGAGCGGGAGTGTAATTGGAGCAGAGTGTGGAATGGGGAGAGCGGGAGTGTAATTGGAGCAGAGTGTGGAATGGGGGAGAAGCGGGAGTGTAATTGGTGCAGAGTGTGGAATGCGGAGAGCGGGAGTGTAATTGGTGCAGAGTGTGGAATGGGGAGAGCGGGAGTGTAATTGGTGCAGAGAGAGTGTGGAATGGGGAGAGCGGGAGTGTAATTGGTGCAGTGTGTGGAATGGGGAGAGCGGGAGTGTAATTGGAGCAGAGTGTGGAATGGGAGAGCGGGAGTGTAATTGGAGCAGAGTGTGGAATGGGGAGAGCGGGAGTGTAATTGGTGCAGAGTGTGAATGGGGAGAGCGGGAGTGTAATTGGTGCAGAGTGTGGAATGGGGAGAGCGGGAGTGTAATTGGTGCAGTGTGTGGAATGGGGAGAGCGGGAGTGCAATTGGAGCAGAGTGTGGAATGGGGAGAGCGGGAGTGTAATTGGAGCAGAGTTTGGAATGGGGAGAGCGGGAGTGTAATTGGTGCAGACTGTGGAATGGGGAGAGCGGGAGTGTAATTGGTACAGAGTGTGGAATGGGGAGAGCGGGAGTGTAATTGGTGCAGAGTGTGGAATGGGGAGAGCGGGAGTGTAATTGGAGCAGAGTGTGGAATGGGGAGAGCGGGAGTGTAATTGGTGCCGAGTGTGGAATGGGGAGAGCGGGAGTGTAATCGGTGCAGAGTGTGGAATGGGGAGAGCGGGAGTGTAATTGGTGCAGAGTGTGGAATGGGGAGAGCAGGAGTGTAATTGGTGCAGAGTGTGGAATGGGGAGAGTGGGAGTGTAATTGGAGCAGAGTGTGGAATGGGAGAGCGGGAGTGTAATTGGTGCAGAGTGTGGAATGGGGAGAGTGGGAGTGTAATTGGAGCAGAGTGTGGAATGCGGGAGAGCGGGAGTGTAATTGGTGCCAAGTGTGGAATGGGGAGAGCGGGAGTGCAATTGGAGTAGAGTGTGGAATGGGGAGAGCGGGAGTGTAATTGGTGCAGAGTGTGGAATGGGGAGAGCGGGAGTGTAATTGGTGCAGAGTGTGGAATGCGGAGAGCGGGAGTGTAATTGGAGCAGAGTGTGGAATGGGGAGAGCGGGAGTGTAATTGGAGCAGAGTGTGGAATGGGGAGAGCGGGAGTGTAATTGGTGCCGAGTGTGGAATAGGGAGAGCGGGAGTGTAATTGGAGCAGAGTGTGGAATGGGGAGAGCGGGAGTGTAATTGGTGCAGAGTGTGGAATGCGGAGAGCGGCAGTGTAATTGGTGCAGAGAGTGTGGAATGGGGAGAGCGGGAGTGTAATTGGTGCAGAGTGTGGAATGGGGAGAGCGGGAGTGTAATTGGTGCAGAGTGTGGAATGGGGAGAGCGGGAGTGTAATTGGAGCAGAGTGTGGAATGGGGAGAGCAGGAGTGTAATTGGTGCAGAGTGTGGAATGGGGAGAGCGGGAGTGTAATTGGTGCAGAGTGTGGAATGCGGAGAGCGGGAGTGTAATTGGTGCAGAGTGTGGAATGGGGAGAGCGGGAGTGTAATTGGTGCAGAGAGAGTGTGGAATGGGGAGAGCGGGAGTGTAATTGGTGCAGAGTGTGGAATGGGGAGAGCGGGAGTGTAATTGGAGCAGAGTGTGGAATGGGGAGAGCGGGAGTGTAATTGGAGCAGAGTGTGGAATGGGGAGAGCGGGAGTGTAATTGGTGCAGAGTGTGGAATGGGGAGAGCGGGAGTGTAATTGGTGCGGAGTGTGGAATGGGGAGAGCGGGAGTGTAATTGGTGCAGAGTGTGGAATGGGGAGAGCGGGAGTGTAATTGGAGCAGAGTGTGGAATGGGGAGAGCGGGAGTGTAATTGGAGCAGAGTTTGGAATGGGGAGAGCGGGAGTGTAATCGGTGCAGAGTGTGGAATGGGGAGAGCGGGAGTGTAATTGGTGCAGAGTGTGGAATGGGGAGAGCAGGAGTGTAATTGGTGCAGAGTGTGGAATGGGGAGAGTGGGAGTGTAATTGGAGCAGAGTGTGGAATGGGGAGAGCGGGAGTGTAATTGGTGCAGAGTGTGGAATGGGGAGAGTGGGAGTGTAATTGGAGCAGAGTGTGGAATGGGGAGAGCGGGAGTGTAATTGTTGCCAAGTGTGGAATGGGGAGAGCGGGAGTGCAATTGGAGTAGAGTGTGGAATGGGGAGAGCGGGAGTGTAATTGGTGCAGAGTGTGGAATGCGGAGAGCGGGAGTGTAATTGGAGCAGAGTGTGGAATGGGGAGAGCGGGAGTGTAATTGGAGCAGAGTGTGGAATGGGGAGAGCGGGAGTGTAATTGGTGCCGAGTGTGGAATAGGGAGAGCGGGAGTGTAATTGGAGCAGAGTGTGGAATGGGGAGAGCGGGAGTGTAATTGGTGCAGAGTGTGGAATGGGGAGAGCGGGAGTGTAATTGGAGCAGAGTGTGGAATGGGGAGAGCGGGAGTGTAATTGGTGCAGATTGTGGAATGGGGAGAGCGGGAGTGTAATTGGTGCAGAGTGTGGAATGGGGAGAGCGGGAGTGTAATTGGTGCAGAGTGTGGAATGGGGAGAGCGGGAGTGTAATTGGTGCAGAGTGTGGAATGGGGAGAGCGGGAGTGTAATTGGTGCAGAGGGCGGAATGGGGAGAGCGGGAGTGTAACTGGTGCATAGTGTGGAATGGGGAGAGCGGGAGTGTAATTGGTGCAGAGTGTTGAATGGGGAGAGCGGGAGTGTAATTAGTGCAGAGTGTGGAATGGGGAGAGCGGGTGTGTAATTGGTGCCGAGTGTGGAATGGGGAGAGCGGGAGTGTAACTGGTGCAGAGTGTGGAATGGGGAGAGCGGGAGTGTAATTAGTGCAGAGTGTGGAATGGGGAGAGCGGGAGGGTAATTGGTGCAGAGTGTGGAATGGGGAGAGCGGGAGTGTAATTGGTGCAGAGTGTGGAATGGGGAGAGTGGGAGTGTAATTGGTGCAGAGTGTGGAATGGGGAGAGCGGGAGTGTAATTGGAGCAGTGTGTGGAATGGGGAGAGCGGGAGTGTAATTGGTGCAGAGTGTGGAATGGGGAGAGCGGGAGTGCAATTGGTGCAGAGTGTGGAATGCGGAGAGCGGGAGTGTAATTGGTGCAGAGTGTGGATTGGGGAGAGCGGGAGTGTAATTGGAGCAGAGTGTGGAATGGGGAGAGCGGGAGTGTAATTGGTGCAGAGAGAGTGTGGAATGGGGAAAGCGGGAGTGTAATTGGTGCAGAGAGTGGAATGCGGAGAGGGGGAGTGTAATTGGAGCAGAGTGTGGAATGGGGAGAGCGGGAGTGTAATTGGAGCAGAGTGTGGAATGCGGAGAGCGGGAGTGTAATTGGTGCCGAGTGTGGAATGGGGAGAGCGGGAGTGTAATTGGTGCAGAGTGTGGAATGGAGAGAGCGGGAGTGTAATTGGAGCAGAGTTTGGAATGGGGAGAGCGGGAGTGTAATTGGTGCAGAGTGTGGAATGGGGAGAGCGGGAGTGTAATTGGTGCAGAGTGTGGAATGGGGAGAGCGGGAGTGTAACTGGTGCAGAGTGTGGAATGGGGAGAGCGGGAGTGTAATTGGAGCAGAGTGTGGAATGGGGAGAGCGGGAGTGTAATTGGTGCAGAGTGTGGAATGGGGAGAGCGGGAGTGTAATTGGTGCAGAGAGAGTGTGGAATGGGGAGAGCGGGAGTGTAATTGGTGCAGAGAGTGGAATGGGGAGAGCGGGAGTGTAATTGGAGCAGAGTGTGGAATGGGGAGAGCGGGAGTGTAATTGGAGCAGAGTATGGAATGGGGAGAGCGGGAGTGTAATTGGTGCCGAGTGTGGAATGGGGAGAGCGGGAGTGTAATTGGTGCAGAGTGTGGAATGGGGAGAGCGGGAGTGTAATTGGAGCAGAGTTTGGAATGGGGAGAGCGGGAGTGTAATTGGTGCGGAGTGTGGAATGGGGAGAGCGGGAGTGTAATTGGTGCAGAGTGTGGAATGGGGAGAGCGGGAGTGTAATTGGTGCAGAGTGTGGAATGGGGTGAGCGGGAGTGTAATTGGTACAGAGTGTGGAATGGGGAGAGCGGGAGTGTAATTGGTGCAGAGTGTGGAATGGGGAGAGCGGGAGTGTAATTGGAGCAGAGTGTGGAATGGGGAGAGCGGGAGTGTAATTGGTGCCGAGTGTGGAATGGGGAGAGCGGGAGTGTAATCGGTGCAGAGTGTGGAATGGGGAGAGCGGGAGTGTAACTGGTGCAGAGTGTGGAATGGGGAGAGTGGGAGTGTAATTGGTGCAGAGTGTGGAATGGGGAGAGCGGGAGTGTAATTGGTGCAGAGTGTGGAATGGGGAGAGCGGGAGTGTAATTGGTGCAGAGTGTGGAATGGGGAGAGCGGGAGTGTAATTGGAGCAGAGTGTGGAATGGGGAGAGTGGGAGTGTAATTGGAGCAGAGTGTGGAATGGGGAGAGCGGGAGTGTAATTGGTGCCAAGTGTGGAATGGGGAGAGCGGGAGTGTAATTGGTGCAGAGTGTGGAATGCGGAGAGCGGGAGTGTAATTGGAGCAGAGTGTGGAATGCGGAGAGCGGGAGTGTAATTGGAGCAGAGTGTGGAATGGGGAGAGCGGGAGTGTAATTGGAGCAGAGTGTGGAATGGGGAGAGCGGGAGTGTAATTGGTGCAGAGTGTGGAATGCGGAGAGCGGGAGTGTAATTGGTGCAGAGTGTGGAATGGGGAGAGCGGGAGTGTAATTGGTGCAGAGAGAGTGTGGAATGGGGAGAGCGGGAGTGTAATTGGTGCAGAGTGTGGAATGGGGAGAGCGGGAGTGTAATTGGAGCAGAGTGTGGAATGGGGAGAGCGGGAGTGTAATTGGAGCAGAGTGTGGAATGGGGAGAGCGGGAGTGTAATTGGTGCAGAGTGTGGAATGGGGAGAGCGGGAGTGTAATTGGTGCAGAGTGTGGAATGGGGAGAGCGGGAGTGTAATTGGTGCAGTGTGTGGAATGGGGAGAGCGGGAGTGCAATTGGAGCAGAGTGTGGAATGGGGAGAGCGGGAGTGTAATTGGAGCAGAGTTTGGAATGGGGAGAGCGGGAGTGTAATTGGTGCAGACTGTGGAATGGGGAGAGCGGGAGTGTAATTGGTACAGAGTGTGGAATGGGGAGAGCGGGAGTGTAATTGGTGCAGAGTGTGGAATGGGGAGAGCGGGAGTGTAATTGGAGCAGAGTGTGGAATGGGGAGAGCGGGAGTGTAATTGGTGCCGAGTGTGGAATGGGGAGAGCGGGAGTGTAATCGGTGCAGAGTGTGGAATGGGGAGAGCGGGAGTGTAATTGGTGCAGAGTGTGGAATGGGGAGAGCAGGAGTGTAATTGGTGCAGAGTGTGGAATGGGGAGAGTGGGAGTGTAATTGGAGCAGAGTGTGGAATGGGGAGAGCGGGAGTGTAATTGGTGCAGAGTGTGGAATGGGGAGAGTGGGAGTGTAATTGGAGCAGAGTGTGGAATGGGGAGAGCGGGAGTGTAATTGGTGCCAAGTGTGGAATGGGGAGAGCGGGAGTGCAATTGGAGTAGAGTGTGGAATGGGGAGAGCGGGAGTGTAATTGGTGCAGAGTGTGGAATGGGGAGAGCGGGAGTGTAATTGGTGCAGAGTGTGGAATGCGGAGAGCGGGAGTGTAATTGGAGCAGAGTGTGGAATGGGGAGAGCGGGAGTGTAATTGGAGCAGAGTGTGGAATGGGGAGAGCGGGAGTGTAATTGGTGCCGAGTGTGGAATAGGGAGAGCGGGAGTGTAATTGGAGCAGAGTGTGGAATGGGGAGAGCGGGAGTGTAATTGGTGCAGAGTGTGGAATGCGGAGAGTGGGAGTGTAATTGGTGCAGAGAGTGTGGAATGGGGAGAGCGGGAGTGTAATTGGTGCAGAGTGTGGAATGGGGAGAGCGGGAGTGTAATTGGTGCAGAGTGTGGAATGGGGAGAGCGGGAGTGTAATTGGAGCAGAGTGTGGAATGGGGAGAGCGGGAGTGTAATTGGTGCAGAGTGTGGAATGGAGAGAGCGGGAGTGTAATTGGAGCAGAGTTTGGAATGGGGAGAGCGGGAGTGTAATTGGTGCAGAGTGTGGAATGGGGAGAGCGGGAGTGTAATTGGTGCAGAGTGTGGAATGGGGAGAGCGGGAGTGTAACTGGTGCAGAGTGTGGAATGGGGAGAGCGGGAGTGTAATTGGAGCAGAGTGTGGAATGGGGAGAGCGGGAGTGTAATTGGTGCAGAGTGTGGAATGGGGAGAGCGGGAGTGTAATTGGTGCAGAGAGAGTGTGGAATGGGGAGAGCGGGAGTGTAATTGGTGCAGAGAGTGGAATGGGGAGAGCGGGAGTGTAATTGGAGCAGAGTGTGGAATGGGGAGAGCGGGAGTGTAATTGGAGCAGAGTATGGAATGGGGAGAGCGGGAGTGTAATTGGTGCCGAGTGTGGAATGGGGAGAGCGGGAGTGTAATTGGTGCAGAGTGTGGAATGGGGAGAGCGGGAGTGTAATTGGAGCAGAGTTTGGAATGGGGAGAGCGGGAGTGTAATTGGTGCGGAGTGTGGAATGGGGAGAGCGGGAGTGTAATTGGTGCAGAGTGTGGAATGGGGAGAGCGGGAGTGTAATTGGTGCAGAGTGTGGAATGGGGAGAGCGGGAGTGTAATTGGTACAGAGTGTGGAATGGGGAGAGCGGGAGTGTAATTGGTGCAGAGTGTGGAATGGGGAGAGCGGGAGTGTAATTGGAGCAGAGTGTGGAATGGGGAGAGCGGGAGTGTAATTGGTGCCGAGTGTGGAATGGGGAGAGCGGGAGTGTAATCGGTGCAGAGTGTGGAATGGGGAGAGCGGGAGTGTAACTGGTGCAGAGTGTGGAATGGGGAGAGTGGGAGTGTAATTGGTGCAGAGTGTGGAATGGGGAGAGCGGGAGTGTAATTGGTGCAGAGTGTGGAATGGGGAGAGCGGGAGTGTAATTGGTGCAGAGTGTGGAATGGGGAGAGCGGGAGTGTAATTGGAGCAGAGTGTGGAATGGGGAGAGTGGGAGTGTAATTGGAGCAGAGTGTGGAATGGGGAGAGCGGGAGTGTAATTGGTGCCAAGTGTGGAATGGGGAGAGCGGGAGTGTAATTGGTGCAGAGTGTGGAATGCGGAGAGCGGGAGTGTAATTGGAGCAGAGTGTGGAATGCGGAGAGCGGGAGTGTAATTGGAGCAGAGTGTGGAATGGGGAGAGCGGGAGTGTAATTGGAGCAGAGTGTGGAATGGGGAGAGCGGGAGTGTAATTGGTGCAGAGTGTGGAATGCGGAGAGCGGGAGTGTAATTGGTGCAGAGTGTGGAATGGGGAGAGCGGGAGTGTAATTGGTGCAGAGAGAGTGTGGAATGGGGAGAGCGGGAGTGTAATTGGTGCAGAGTGTGGAATGGGGAGAGCGGGAGTGTAATTGGAGCAGAGTGTGGAATGGGGAGAGCGGGAGTGTAATTGGAGCAGAGTGTGGAATGGGGAGAGCGGGAGTGTAATTGGTGCAGAGTGTGGAATGGGGAGAGCGGGAGTGTAATTGGTGCAGAGTGTGGAATGGGGAGAGCGGGAGTGTAATTGGTGCAGTGTGTGGAATGGGGAGAGCGGGAGTGCAATTGGAGCAGAGTGTGGAATGGGGAGAGCGGGAGTGTAATTGGAGCAGAGTTTGGAATGGGGAGAGCGGGAGTGTAATTGGTGCAGACTGTGGAATGGGGAGAGCGGGAGTGTAATTGGTACAGAGTGTGGAATGGGGAGAGCGGGAGTGTAATTGGTGCAGAGTGTGGAATGGGGAGAGCGGGAGTGTAATTGGAGCAGAGTGTGGAATGGGGAGAGCGGGAGTGTAATTGGTGCCGAGTGTGGAATGGGGAGAGCGGGAGTGTAATCGGTGCAGAGTGTGGAATGGGGAGAGCGGGAGTGTAATTGGTGCAGAGTGTGGAATGGGGAGAGCAGGAGTGTAATTGGTGCAGAGTGTGGAATGGGGAGAGTGGGAGTGTAATTGGAGCAGAGTGTGGAATGGGGAGAGCGGGAGTGTAATTGGTGCAGAGTGTGGAATGGGGAGAGTGGGAGTGTAATTGGAGCAGAGTGTGGAATGGGGAGAGCGGGAGTGTAATTGGTGCCAAGTGTGGAATGGGGAGAGCGGGAGTGCAATTGGAGTAGAGTGTGGAATGGGGAGAGCGGGAGTGTAATTGGTGCAGAGTGTGGAATGGGGAGAGCGGGAGTGTAATTGGTGCAGAGTGTGGAATGCGGAGAGCGGGAGTGTAATTGGAGCAGAGTGTGGAATGGGGAGAGCGGGAGTGTAATTGGAGCAGAGTGTGGAATGGGGAGAGCGGGAGTGTAATTGGTGCCGAGTGTGGAATAGGGAGAGCGGGAGTGTAATTGGAGCAGAGTGTGGAATGGGGAGAGCGGGAGTGTAATTGGTGCAGAGTGTGGAATGCGGAGAGCGGGAGTGTAATTGGTGCAGAGAGTGTGGAATGGGGAGAGCGGGAGTGTAATTGGTGCAGAGTGTGGAATGGGGAGAGCGGGAGTGTAATTGGTGCAGAGTGTGGAATGGGGAGAGCGGGAGTGTAATTGGAGCAGAGTGTGGAATGGGGAGAGCGGGAGTGTAATTGGTGCAGAGTGTGGAATGGGGAGAGCGGGAGTGTAATTGGTGCAGAGTGTGGAATGCGGAGAGCGGGAGTGTAATTGGTGCAGAGTGTGGAATGGGGAGAGCGGGAGTGTAATTGGTGCAGAGAGAGTGTGGAATGGGGAGAGCGGGAGTGTAATTGGTGCAGAGTGTGGAATGGGGAGAGCGGGAGTGTAATTGGAGCAGAGTGTGGAATGGGGAGAGCGGGAGTGTAATTGGAGCAGAGTGTGGAATGGGGAGAGCGGGAGTGTAATTGGTGCAGAGTGTGGAATGGGGAGAGCGGGAGTGTAATTGGTGCAGAGTGTGGAAAGGGGGGAGCGGGAGTGTAATTGGTGCAGAGTGTGGAATGGGGAGAGCGGGAGTGTAATTGGAGCAGAGTGTGGAATGGGGAGAGCGGGAGTGTAATTGGAGCAGAGTTTGGAATGGGGAGAGCGGGAGTGTAATCGGTGCAGAGTGTGGAATGGGGAGAGCGGGAGTGTAATTGGTGCAGAGTGTGGAATGGGGAGAGCAGGAGTGTAGTTGGTGCAGAGTGTGGAATGGGGAGAGTGGGAGTGTAATTGGAGCAGAGTGTGGAATGGGGAGAGCGGGAGTGTAATTGGTGCAGAGTGTGGAATGGGGAGAGTGGGAGTGTAATTGGAGCAGAGTGTGGAATGGGGAGAGCGGGAGTGTAATTGGTGCCAAGTGTGGAATGGGGAGAGCGGGAGTGCAATTGGAGTAGAGTGTGGAATGGGGAGAGCGTGAGTGTAATTGGTGCAGAGTGTGGAATGCGGAGAGCGGGAGTGTAATTGGAGCAGAGTGTGGAATGGGGAGAGCGGGAGTGTAATTGGAGCAGAGTGTGGAATGGGGAGAGCGGGAGTGTAATTGGTGCCGAGTGTGGAATAGGGAGAGCGGGAGTGTAATTGGAGCAGAGTGTGGAATGGGGAGAGCGGGAGTGTAATTGGTGCAGAGTGTGGAATGCGGAGAGCGGGAGTGTAATTGGTGCAGAGTGTGTGGAATGGGGAGAGCGGGAGTGTAATTGCTGCAGAGTGTGGAATGGGGAGAGCGGGAGTGTAATTGGTGCAGATTGTGGAATGGGGAGAGCGGGAGTGTAATTGGTGCAGAGTGTGGAATGGGGAGAGCGGGAGTGTAATTGGTGCAGAGTGTGGAATGGGGAGAGCGGGAGTATAATTGGTGCAGATTGTGGAATGGGGAGAGCGGGAGTGTAATTGGTGCAGAGTGTGGAATGGGGAGAGCGGGAGTGTAATTGGTGCAGAGTGTGGAATGGGGAGAGCGGGAGTGTAATTGGTGCAGAGTGTGGAATGGGGAGAGCGGGAGTGTAATTGGTGCAGAGGGCGGAATGGGGAGAGCGGGAGTGTAACTGGTGCATAGTGTGGAATGGGGAGAGCGGGAGTGTAATTGGTGCAGTGTGTTGAATGGGGAGAGCGGGAGTGTAATTAGTGCAGAGTGTGGAATGGGGAGAGCGGGTGTGTAATTGGTGCCGAGTGTGGAATGGGGAGAGCGGGAGTGTAACTGGTGCAGAGTGTGGAATGGGGAGAGCGGGAGTGTAATTAGTGCAGAGTGTGGAATGGGGAGAGCGGGAGGGTAATTGGTGCAGAGTGTGGAATGGGGAGAGCGGGAGTGTAATTGGTGCAGAGTGTGGAATGGGGAGAGTGGGAGTGTAATTGGTGCAGAGTGTGGAATGGGGAGAGCGGGAGTGTAATTGGAGCAGTGTGTGGAATGGGGAGAGCGGGAGTGTAATTGGTGCAGAGTGTGGAATGGGGAGAGCGGGAGTGCAATTGGTGCAGAGTGTGGAATGCGGAGAGCGGGAGTGTAATTGGTGCAGAGTGTGGAATGGGGAGAGCGGGAGTGTAATTGGAGCAGAGTGTGGAATGGGGAGAGCGGGAGTGTAATTGGTGCAGAGAGAGTGTGGAATGGGGAAAGCGGGAGTGTAATTGGTGCAGAGAGTGGAATGCGGAGAGCGGGAGTGTAATTGGAGCAGAGTGTGGAATGGGGAGAGCGGGAGTGTAATTGGAGCAGAGTGTGGAATGGGGAGAGCGGGAGTGTAATTGGTGCCGAGTGTGGAATGGGGAGAGCGGGAGTGTAATTGGTGCAGAGTGTGGAATGGAGAGAGCGGGAGTGTAATTGGAGCAGAGTTTGGAATGGGGAGAGCGGGAGTGTAATTGGTGCAGAGTGTGGAATGGGGAGAGCGGGAGTGTAATTGGTGCAGAGTGTGGAATGGGGAGAGCGGGAGTGTAATTGGAGCAGAGTGTGGAATGGGGAGAGCGGGAGTGTAATTGGTGCAGAGTGTGGAATGGGGAGAGCGGGAGTGTAATTGGTGCAGAGAGAGTGTGGAATGGGGAGAGCGGGAGTGTAATTGGTGCAGAGAGTGGAATGGGGAGAGCGGGAGTGTAATTGGAGCAGAGTGTGGAATGGGGAGAGCGGGAGTGTAATTGGAGCAGAGTATGGAATGGGGAGAGCGGGAGTGTAATTGGTGCCGAGTGTGGAATGGGGAGAGCGGGAGTGTAATTGGTGCAGAGTGTGGAATGGGGAGAGCGGGAGTGTAATTGGAGCAGAGTTTGGAATGGGGAGAGCGCGAGTGTAATTGGTGCGGAGTGTGGAATGGGGAGAGCGGGAGTGTAATTGGTGCAGAGTGTGGAATGGGGAGAGCGGGAGTGTAACTGGTGCAGAGTGTGGAATGGGGAGAGCGGGAGTGTAATTGGAGCAGAGTGTGGAATGGGGAGAGCGGGAGTGTAATTGGTGCAGAGTGTGGAATGGGGAGAGCGGGAGTGTAATTGGTGCAGAGTGTGGAATGGGGAGAGCAGGAGTGTAATTGGTGCAGAGTGTGGAATGGGGAGAGCGGGAGTGTAATTGGAGCAGAGTGTGGAATGGGGAGAGCGGGAGTGTAATTGGAGCAGAGTTTGGAATGGGGAGAGCGGGAGTGTAATTGGTGCAGAGTGTGGAATGGGGAGAGCGGGAGTGTAATTGGTACAGAGTGTGGAATGGGGAGAGCGGGAGTGTAATTGGTGCAGAGTGTGGAATGGGGAGAGCGGGAGTGTAATTGGAGCAGAGTGTGGAATGGGGAGAGCGGGAGTGTAATTGGTGCCGAGTGTGGAATGGGGAGAGCGGGAGTGTAATCGGTGCAGAGTGTGGAATGGGGAGAGCGGGAGTGTAACTGGTGCAGAGTGTGGAATGGGGAGAGTGGGAGTGTAATTGGTGCAGAGTGTGGAATGGGGAGAGCGGGAGTGTAATTGGAGCAGAGTGTGGAATGGGGAGAGCGGGAGTGTAATTGGTGCAGAGTGTGGAATGGGGAGAGCGGGAGTGTAATTGGTGCAGAGTGTGGAATGCGGAGAGCGGGAGTGTAATTGGTGCAGAGTGTGGAATGGGGAGAGCGGGAGTGTAATTGGTGCAGGGAGAGTGTGGAATGGGGAGAGCGGGAGTGTAATTGGTGCAGAGTGTGGAATGGGGAGAGCGGGAGTGTAATTGGAGCAGAGTGTGGAATGGGGAGAGCGGGAGTGTAATTGGAGCAGAGTGTGGAATGGGGAGAGCGGGAGTGTAATTGGTGCAGAGTGTGGAATGGGGAGAGCGGGAGTGCAATTGGAGCAGAGTGTGGAATGGGGAGAGCGGGAGTGTAATTGGAGCAGAGTTTGGAATGGGGAGAGCGGGAGTGTAATTGGTGCAGAGTGTGGAATGGGGAGAGCGGGAGTGTAATTGGTACAGAGTGTGGAATGGGGAGAGCGGGAGTGTAATTGGTGCAGAGTGTGGAATGGGGAGAGCGGGAGTGTAATTGGAGCAGAGTGTGGAATGGGGAGAGCGGGAGTGTAATTGGTGCCGAGTGTGGAATGGGGAGAGCGGGAGTGTAATCGGTGCAGAGTGTGGAATGGGGAGAGCGGTAGTGTAATTGGTGCAGAGTGTGGAATGGGGAGAGCAGGAGTGTAATTGGTGCAGAGTGTGGAATGGGGAGAGTGGGAGTGTAATTGGAGCAGAGTGTGGAATGGGGAGAGTGGGAGTGTAATTGGAGCAGAATGTGGAATGGGGAGAGCGGGAGTGTAATTGGTGCCAAGTGTGGAATGGGGAGAGCGGGAGTGCAATTGGAGTAGAGTGTGGAATGGGGAGAGCGGGAGTGTAATTGGTGCAGAGTGTGGAATGGGGAGAGCGGGAGTGTAATTGGTGCAGAGAGAGTGTGGAATGGGGAGAGCGGGAGTGTAATTGGTGCAGAGTGTGGAATGGGGAGAGCGGGAGTGTAATTGGAGCAGAGTGTGGAATGGGGAGAGCGGGAGTGTAATTGGAGCAGAGTGTGGAATGGGGAGAGCGGGAGTGTAATTGGTGCAGAGTGTCGAATGGGGAGAGCGGGAGTGTAATTGGTGCAGAGTGTGGAATGGGGAGAGCGGGAGTGTAATTGGTGCAGAGTGTGGAATGGGGAGAGCGGGAGTGCAATTGGAGCAGAGTGTGGAATGGGGAGAGCGGGAGTGTAATTGGAGCAGAGTATGGAATGGGGAGAGCGGGAGTGTAATTGGTGCAGACTGTGGAATGGGGAGAGCGGGAGTGTAATTGGTACAGAGTGTGGAATGGGGAGAGCGGGAGTGTAATTGGTGCAGAGTGTGGAATGGGGAGAGCGGGAGTGTAATTGGAGCAGAGTGTGGAATGGGGAGAGCGGGAGTGTAATTGGTGCCGAGTGTGGAATGGGGAGAGCGGGAGTGTAATCGGTGCAGAGTGTGGAATGGGGAGAGCGGGAGTGTAATTGGTGCAGAGTGTGGAATGGGGAGAGCAGGAGTGTAATTGGTGCAGAGTGTGGAATGGGGAGAGTGGGAGTGTAATTGGAGCAGAGTGTGGAATGGGGAGTGCGGGAGTGTAATTGGTGCAGAGCGTGGAATGGGGAGAGTGGGAGTGTAATTGGAGCAGAGTGTGGAATGCGGAGAGCGGGAGTGTAATTGGTGCCAAGTGTGGAATGGGGAGAGCGGGAGTGCAATTGGAGTAGAGTGTGGAATGGGGAGAGCGGGAGTGTAATTGGTGCAGAGTGTGGAATGGGGAGAGCGGGAGTGTAATTGGTGCAGAGTGTGGAATGCGGAGAGCGGGAGTGTAATTGGAGCAGAGTGTGGAATGGGGAGAGAGGGAGTGTAATTGGAGCAGAGTGTGGAATGGGGAGAGCGGGAGTGTAATTGGTGCCGAGTGTGGAATAGGGAGAGCGGGAGTGTAATTGGAGCAGAGTGTGGAATGGGGAGAGCGGGAGTGTAATTGGTGCAGAGTGTGGAATGCGGAGAGCGGGAGTGTAATTGGTGCAGAGAGTGTGGAATGGGGAGAGCGGAAGTGTAATTGGTGCAGAGTGTGGAATGGGGAGAGCGGGAGTGTAATTGGTGCAGAGTGTGGAATGGGGAGAGCGGGAGTGTAATTGGAGCAGAGTGTGGAATGGGGAGAGCGGGAGTGTAATTGGTGCAGAGTGTGGAATGGGGAGAGCGGGAGTGTAATTGGTGCAGAGTGTGGAATGCGGAGAGCGGGAGTGTAATTGGTGCAGAGTGTGGAATGGGGAGAGCGGGAGTGTAATTGGTGCAGAGAGAGTGTGGAATGGGGAGAGCGGGAGTGTAATTGGTGCAGAGTGTGGAATGGGGAGAGCGGGAGTGTAATTGGAGCAGAGTGTGGAATGGGGAGAGCGGGAGTGTAATTGGAGCAGAGTGTGGAATGGGGAGAGCGGGAGTGTAATTGGTGCAGAGTGTGGAATGGGGAGAGCGGGAGTGTAATTGGTGCAGAGTGTGGAATGGGGAGAGCGGGAGTGTAATTGGTGCAGAGTGTGGAATGGGGAGAGCGGGAGTGTAATTGGAGCAGAGTGTGGAATGGGGAGAGCGGGAGTGTAATTGGAGCAGAGTTTGGAATGGGGAGAGCGGGAGTGTAATTGGTGCAGAGTGTGGAATGGGGAGAGCGGGAGTGTAATTGGTACAGAGTGTGGAATGGGGAGAGCGGGAGTGTAATTGGTGCAGAGTGTGGAATGGGGAGAGCGGGAGTGTAATTTGAGCAGAGTGTGGAATGGGGAGAGCAGGAGTGTAATTGGAGCGGAGTGTGGAATGGGGAGAGCAGGAGTGTAATTGGTGCCGAGTGTGGAATGGGGAGAGCGGGAGTGTAATCGGTGCAGAGTGTGGAATGGGGAGAGTGGGAGTGTAATTGGAGCAGAGTGTGGAATGGGGAGAGCGGGAGTGTAATTGGTGCAGAGTGTGGAATGGGGAGAGTGGGAGTGTAATTGGAGCAGAGTGTGGAATGGGGAGAGCGGGAGTGTAATTGGTGCCAAGTGTGGAATGGGGAGAGCGGGAGTGCAATTGGAGTAGAGTGTGGAATGGGGAGAGCGGGAGTGTAATTGGAGCAGAGTGTGGAATGGGGAGAGCGGGAGTGTAATTGGAGCAGAGTGTGGAATGGGGAGAGCGGGAGTGTAATTGGTGCCGAGTGTGGAATAGGGAGAGCGGGAGTGTAATTGGAGCAGAGTGTGGAATGGGGAGAGCGGGAGTGTAATTGGTGCAGAGTGTGGAATGCGGAGAGCGGGAGTGTAATTGGTGCAGAGAGTGTGGAATGGGGAGAGCGGGAGTGTAATTGTTGCAGAGTGTGGAATGGTGAGAGCGGGAGGGTAATTGGTGCAGAGTGTGGAATGGGGAGAGCGGGAGTGTAATTGGTGCAGAGTGTGGAATGGGGAGAGTGGGAGTGTAATTGGTGCAGAGTGTGGAATGGGGAGAGCGGGAGTGTAATTGGAGCAGTGTGTGGAATGGGGAGAGCGGGAGTGTAATTGGAGCAGAGTGTGGAATGGGGAGAGCGGGAGTGTAATTGGTGCAGAGTGTGGAATGGGGAGAGCGGGAGTGTAATTGGTGCAGAGAGTGGAATGGGGAGAGCGGGAGTGTAATTGGAGCAGAGTGTGGAATGGGGAGAGCGGGAGTGTAATTGGAGCAGAGTGTGGAATGGGGAGAGCGGGAGTGTAATTGGTGCCGAGTGTGGAATGGGGAGAGCGGGAGTGTAATTGGTGCAGAGTGTGGAATGGGGAGAGCGGGAGTGTAATTGGAGCAGAGTTTGGAATGGGGAGAGCGGGAGTGTAATTGGTGCAGAGTGTGGAATGGGGAGAGCGGGAGTGTAATTGGTGCAGAGTGTGGAATGGGGAGAGCGGGAGTGTAATTGGTGCAGAGTGTGGAATGGGGTGAGCGGGAGTGTAATTGGAGCAGAGTGTGGAATGGGGAGAGCGGGAGTGTAATTGGTGCCGAGTGTGGAATGGGGAGAGCGGGAGTGTAATCGGTGCAGAGTGTGGAATGGGGAGAGCGGGAGTGCAATTGGTGCAGAGTGTGGGATGGGGAGAGCAGGAGTGTAATTGGTGCAGAGTGTGGAATGGGGAGAGTGGGAGTGTAATTGCAGCAGAGTGAGGAATGGGGAGAGCGGGAGTGTAATTGGTGCAGAGTGTGGAATGGGAAGAGTGGGAGTGTAATTGGAGCAGAGTGTGCAATGGGGAGAGCGGGAGTGTAATTGGTGCCGAGTGTGGAATGGGGAGAGCGGGAGTGCAATTGGAGCAGAGTGTGGAATGGGGAGAGCGGGAGTGTAATTGGTGCAGAGTGTGGAATGGGGAGAGCGGGAGTGTAATTGGTGCAGAGTGTGGAATGCGGAGAGCGGGAGTGCAATTGGTGCAGAGTGTGGAATGCGGAGAGCGGGAGTGTAATTGGAGCAGAGTGTGGAATGGGGAGAGCGGGAGTGTAATTGGAGCAGAGTGTGGAATGGGGAGAGCGGGAGTGTAATTGGTGCCGAGTGTGGAATAGGGAGAGCGGGAGTGTAATTGGTGCAGAGTGTGGAATGGGGAGAGCGGGAGTGTAATTGGTGCCGAGTGTGGAATGGGGAGAGCGGGAGTGTAATTGGTGCATAGTGTGGAATGGGGAGAGCGGGAGTGTAATTGGAGCAGAGTGTGGAATGGGGAGAGCGGGAGTGTAATTGGTGCAGAGTGTGGAATGGGGAGAGCGGGAGTGTAATTGGTGCAGAGTGTGGAATGGGGAGAGCGGGAGTGTAATTGGTGCGGAGTGTGGAATGCGGAGAGCGGGAGTGTAATTGGAGCAGAGTGTGGAATGGGGAGAGTGGGAGTGTAATTGGTGCCGAGTGTGGAATAGGGAGAGTGGGAGTGTAATTGGAGCAGAGTGTGGAATGGGGAGAGCGGGAGTGTAATTGGTGCAGAGTGTGGAATGCGGAGAGCGGGAGTGTAATTGGTGCAGAGAGTGTGGAATGGGGAGAGCGGGAGTGTAATTGGTGCAGAGTGTGGAATGCGGAGAGCGGGAGTGTAATTGGAGCAGAGTGTGGAATGGGGAGAGCGGGAGTGTAATTGGAGCAGAGTGTGGAATGGGGAGAGCGGCAGTGTAATTGGTGCCGAGTGTGGAATGGGGAGAGCGGGAGTGCAATTGGTGCAGAGTGTGGAATGGGGAGAGCGGGAGTGTAATTGGTGCTGAGTGTGGAATGGGGAGAGCGGGAGTGTAATTGGTGCAGAGTGTGGAATGGGGAGAGCGGGAGTGTAATTGGTGCAGAGTGTGGAATGCGGAGAGCGGGAGTGTAATTGGAGCAGAGTGTGGAATGGGGAGAGTGGGAGTGTAATTGGTGCCGAGTGTGGAATAGGGAGAGTGGGAGTGTAATTGGAGCAGAGTGTGGAATGGGGAGAGCGGGAGTGTAATTGGTGCAGAGTGTGGAATGGGGAGAGCGGGAGTGTAATTGGTGCCGAGTGTGGAATGGGGAGAGCGGGAGTGCAATTGGTGCAGAGTGTGGAATGGGGAGAGCGGGAGTGTAATTGGTGCCGAGTGTGGAATGGGGAGAGCGGGAGTGTAATTGGTGCAGAGTGTGGAATGGGGAGAGCGGGAGTGTAATTGGTGCAGAGTGTGGAATGCGGAGAGCGGGAGTGTAATTGGAGCAGAGTGTGGAATGGGGAGAGTGGGAGTGTAATTGGTGCCGAGTGTGGAATAGGGAGAGTGGGAGTGTAATTGGAGCAGAGTGTGGAATGGGGAGAGCGGGAGTGTAATTGGTGCAGAGTGTGGAATGCGGAGAGCGGGAGTGTAATTGGTGCAGAGAGTGTGGAATGGGGAGAGCGGGAGTGTAATTGGTGCAGAGTGTGGAATGCGGAGAGCGGGAGTGTAATTGGTGCAGAGTGTGGAATGCGGAGAGCGGGAGTGTAATTGGAGCAGAGTGTGGAATGGGGAGAGCGGGAGTGTAATTGGAGCAGAGTGTGGAATGGGGAGAGCGGCAGTGTAATTGGTGCCGAGTGTGGAACAGGGAGAGCGGGAGTGTAATTGGTGCCGAGTGTGGAATGGGGAGAGCGGGAGTGCAATTGGTGCAGAGTGTGGAATGGGGAGAGCGGGAGTGTAATTGGTGCCGAGTGTGGAATGGGGAGAGCGGGAGTGTAATTGGTGCATTGTGTGGAATGGGGAGAGCGGGAGTGTAATTGGAGCAGAGTGTGGAATGGGGAGAGTGGGAGTGTAATTGGTGCAGAGTGTGGAATGGGGAGAGCGGGAGTGTAATTGGTGCAGAGTGTGGAATGGGGAGAGCGGGAGTGTAATTGGTGCAGAGTGTGGAATGCGGAGAGCGGGAGTGTAATTGGAGCAGAGTGTGGAATGGGGAGAGCGGGAGTGTAATTGGTGCCGAGTGTGGAATAGGGAGAGCGGGAGTGTAATTGGAGCAGAGTGTGGAATGGGGAGAGCGGGAGTGTAATTGGTGCAGAGTGTGGAATGCGGAGAGCGGGAGTGTAATTGGTGCAGAGAGTGTGGAATGGGGAGAGCGGGAGTGTAATTGGTGCAGAGTGTGGAATGGGGAGAGCGGGAGTTTAATTGGTGCAGAGTGTGGAATGGGGAGAGCGGGAGCGTAATTGCTGCAGACTGTGGAATGGGGAGAGCGGGAGTGTAACTGGTGCATAGTGTGGAATGGGGAGAGCGTGAGTGTAATTGGCGCAGAGTGTGGAATGGGGAGAGCGGGAGTGTAATTGGTGCAGAGAGTGTGGAATGGGGAGAGCGGGAGTGTAATTGGTGCAGAGTGTGGAATGGGGAGAGCGGGAGTGTAATTGGTGCAGAGTGTGGAATGGGGAGAGCGGTGTTACGTCCGTGTAATAATAAGAAAAGGACTGCAGAGAACGGTACAACAGGTGTTTACTCAACGTGGTTCAAACTGCAACTGAAACAACAGATTACTACTCAGCGTTATTTACTGGTGTGGTCACTGCCGGTACTACAGTATACATGAGCTGTAGGAAGTAGTTCCCCCCTTCAAGGTACATACATTACAATTCCTCCCCTTTTAGATTAACAGTACCATAACACTCATTTAACAATTAAATATGAAACTAATTACAATTAACACTTTTAACATGCAACATTAGCTGAAAATAGTCTATTTATAAATTCTGTCTTTAGGGAGGCTTCCTGATCCTTTCTGGATAGCGCCTTTCCCGAGTGTCTTGCTCTTGGTGCGGTGGCGATTCTGGCCCCCTGTCGTCGGTTGGTTCATCAGCTTCCGATGCTACTGTTTCTGGGGTAGATGCTACCTGTATGTCGGGTTCATCACCAGGTACGTATGGGCGAGGCATGGGGTTGACTCGTTCCTGTGACTCTAGGATCTGGTCAGCATGGCGTCTCACGATGCTCTCCCCAACGTCCACTGTGTACATTAGTGGCCCCTGCCGTGTGCATATCGTTCCTGGTTGCCATTTCTCTGTTCGGTAGTCGCGGGCCAAGACTGGTTGCCCTACATTGAAGCTCCTTGTCGGCTTCTCATTGATGTGCTGGAATTGTTTACTCTCAACATCTCTTCGTACATTTGGTCTGAGCATATCCAGACGAGATCTCAACCTTCAGTTAAAGAACATCATGGCCGGGGCCTGGTTGGTGACTGTATGTGTCGCATTTCTGTAGGCTAACAGGAAATTGTCCACCTTATGCTGAATGTCTTCATCGCACATGGCCTTTACTGCTTTTTTAAAGGTTTGTACGAACCTCTCAGCCAATCCATTTGTGGCTGGATGTTACGGGGCGGATGTGTAATGCCTTACCCCATTCCTTTTCATAAATCTTCGAAACTCTTCGGACACAAACTGTGGTCCGTTATCAGAGCAAATCTGCTCTGGCAAGCCGTTCCTGGCAAAAATGGTCCGTAGGACTGCAATAGTTTTCTCCGTGGTGGTGGAGGACATTTTGATCACCTCAGGCCATTTCGAGTGCGCATCCACGGCTATTAAAACATTGAGTCCATGAATGCACCAGCAAAATCAATATGCACCTGTTGCCATGGAGATGAGGGCCACTCCCATGGGTGTAGAGGGGCATGTGGTGTTGCATTTTGGACCTTCTGGCATCCTGAGCAGCTCTTTGTCAGGTCCTCGATTTGCTGATCGATCCCCGGCCACCACACATAAGCCCTAGCAAGGCTTTTCATTTTCACCCCTCCCAGATGACCTTCGTGAAGCTCATTGAGCACTCTCTCCCTTAACTTGGGTGCAATTACCACCCGGGACCAACACATCAAGGTCCCCTGGCATACTGACAGCTGTTCTCTTCTGGATGAGAATGCTGGCAACAGTGAGTCGCCATGTGCTGGCCATCCCTTCACCGTCAAATCATATACCCGAGACAGTGTCGGGTCATTTCGGGTCTCCTTCTCCATACCAGCGTTAGTTACTGGCAAGCATTCAATTATAGTCGAATGAAATATTTCGACAGGATCCACTGCTAGTGGTTCCTCCGCAGTAGGCAGTGGCAGGCGTGATAGCCCATCAGCGTTTCCATGCTGTTTTGTGCCCTTATACTCGATTTCACATTGGTGCGCCCCTAGAAAAAGGGACCATCTTTGTAGCCGTTGCGCAGCCATCACCGGATTGCCCTTCTTTGGGTTAAAGATGGAGACAAGTGGTTGGTGGTCAGTCAGCAAGGTGAACTTCTGCCCGTGCAGATCGTGATTGAACTTTTTCACTCCCCACACTAGGCTGAGGGCCTCCCTGTCAATCTGGGCGTAGTTACGCTCGGCTGAGGTTACTGACCGAGACGCAAAGGCTACTGGCCTCTCCGAGCCATCCGGGAATTTGTGCGACAGCACCACTCCAATGCCATAGGGTGATGCATCACACGCCAACCGAATTGGTAGTGCTGGGTTGAAATGAGCCAACACCTCTTTTGATGTGATCAATGCTTTGCTCTTCTGGAAAGCTCGTTTACATTCGTCACTCCACTTCCATGGTACCCCCATTTGCAGTAGGGTGTTCAGTGGGTGTAGAACTGTAGACAAATTTGGCAAGAACTTATGGTAGTAGTTCACCAGCCCGAGGAACGACCTTTGTTGTGACACATTTTCCGGTGCTGGAGCCTTGACTACTGCCTCAATCTTTTCAGGGGACTTATGTAACCCCTCTTTATCAATAACGTGGCCACAATACGAGATCTGCTTCTGGAAACACTTGCATTTGTGGTGATTAGCTCGGAGCCCATATTCCTTCAATCTAGTGAGCACCTGCTCCAGGTTGGCGAGGTGATCACTGTCATTTTCGCCCGTGACCAGGATGTCGTCCAAATAACACTGGGTCCCTGGAATCCCTTGCAGGACTTGTTCCATTGCCCTTTGCCAAATAGCCAGAGCTGATGCTACCCCGAACACCAGCCGGTTGTATTGGTAGAGACCTTTATGAGTGTTGGTCGTGAGGTACTGTTTCGAGGCTTCTTCTACCTCCATTTGCAGGTACGCCTGGGCCAGATCAATCTTAGTGAAGCGTTTCCCTCCAGATAGCGAGGCGAAAATATCTTCAATCCGCGGAAGCGGATATTGTACAGTGTGAAGGACTGGGTTCACTGTCACCTTAAAATCCCCACAGATGCGAACCTTCTTTGGTTCCCCAGGCGTATTACTCAACGACCTCTTCATTACAGGAACGATGGGTGTAGCCCATTCGCTCCAGTCCACTTTGGACAGTACTCCTGAACGTTCCAAACCTTCCAGCTCTGCTTCGACGGCAGGGCAGATCGCATAAGGTACCGGTCTGGCCTTAAAAAACTTTGGGCTTGCATTTTCCTCTATTTTGATTGTCGCTGTTATGCCTTATAGTGTTCCGAGTCCCTGCTGGAACACTTCTTGTGCGTCAGTTAGCATTTTTGACAGTCGTCCCGGTGTGACGTCGTCATCCTTTTTGGCATCAACAGTCAGTGCTTGTATGGAATGCCAACCTAGCTGTATCTTCCAGATCCATTCACGTCCTAGTAGTGGTGGTCCTCCATCTGGCAATACATATAGGTCCATTTTTGGTGTTTCCTTGCCGTTATATATAACGTTCACCCTTATTTTTCCTTTGGGGTAGACTTTGTGCCCCGTGTACGTCTTCAAGACAATCTTTGTATCTCTCAAGGGTATATGTGAGAATAGCTGCTTGTAGTCCCTTCGGTTTATGACTGTTAGGGCTGATCCTGTGTCCAATTCCATTTTCACTTGGACTCCTGCTATCTTGAGCGTGACCCAGATAGTTTGGTGATCCTCCGTTTTGATCACATTATGTAGTTTCAGACAACCCAGCTCCTTGCTTCCGGAGTCTGTATCACTCTTCTGTTCGTCTGAACTACTCTCCGTCACCTTATGTACCTTCTTGTACTTCTCCTGTGGAGATTTCTTGCTGCTGGTTTTCTTTCCCGACCTGCAGACTCTTGCTATGTGTCCTACTTTTCCACACTGTCTGCACACTTTGTCCTTGAACCAGCAATCATTATGGTTGTGTGTTGTTCTGCCGCAGTGATAGCACTTCACTGTTCCATATGACATTTCATTTGTGCCATATTCTTGCGGTCTGCATTGTATCTTTGCAGCGCCCCGTGCTGCCGCTTCATGTGATACTGCAATGCTGAAAACCTTGTCCAGCGTAAGATCCTTTTCTGATAGAAGCCGTTTCTGGTTTCCTTCACTTTGAAGCCCACACACAAACTTGTCCCTTAAAGTATCTGCTAGTCCCGTTCCAAACTGGCAGTGTTTCGATAGCTTGCGCAGTTCCGTTAAATACTCAGCATTACTTTCATCTTTATGCTGGTTCCTTTTGTGAAACTTAAATCTTTCTGCTATCAGCAGCGGTGTGGGGTTTAAGTGGTCCTGTAGGATTGACACTATGTTTTCAAAATCCTTTTCTACTTGCTTCTCTGGGGTTACTAGGTTTCGTAGTAAGCCATACGTTTTTGCACCCATTGAATTCAACAATACCAGCGCTTTCTTGTCATCTGGCACTTCATTCACTTTGCAGTATACTTCTATGCGTTCGACATATGTCATCCAATCTTCGACTTCATTGTCGAACGCTGTGATACTGCCACTCTTCGGCATTTTTGGGTGTGGATAGAGTGGCTTAAAATGGCGTCTCCCGCGCTTTCCTTTCTTCCCCGCTGCGGCTTAAAATGGCGTCTCCCGCGCTGCTGCCAACGCCGCTCTCGGCGGTCCTCGTGGCAAATGGCGATGCCCTGTGGGTTTCGTGCGCTGCTCCTGCGCTGCTGCCAACGCCGCTCTCTGCGGTCCTCATGGCAATGGCAGCGCCTCGTGTTTTCCTGCGCGCCTCTCTCCCCCGTTGACGCTGCTCGGCCCTTGACCACCGGCTGCGCTCTGCTCTCTCTTGCCTCTCTTCCCCCGTTGACGCCGCTCGGTCCTGAACGCCGGCTGCACCCTGTGCGCTCTGCCCTCTCTCTCTCCCCCATCGACGCTGCTCGGCCTTTTTCTGTGCCGCTCAGTCGGGCTCTAGCCCGTCGCTGTCCGGGAAGGATCTGCGCAGTACCTCTTGCCAGCCCGTTTCGCTGGACCACCGTGACTGGAAAGCCAGGCCTGACTCTCGACAGCCTCCCCTGCGATGCTCAAATCTCCGCTGGATGACTGGGTGGTTGCCCGTGGTCGACGCCCGTGCTTCTGGACTCGACCTTCTTCCACTGTTCTCCAGGAGCGAATCCCTGGGAGGTGATGCAGAGTTGCAGGTAGGTTCGAACTTGCTCGTCGCCACTGTTACGTCCGTGTAATAATAAGAAAAGGACTGCAGAGAACGGTACAACAGGTGTTTACTCAACGCGGTTCAAACTGCAACTGAAACAACAGATTACTACTCAGCATTATATACAGGTGCGGTCACTGCCAGTACTACAGCATACACGAGCTGTAGAAAGTAGTTCCCCCCTTAAAGGTACATACATTACAAGCGGGAGTGTAATTGGTGCAGAGTGTGGAATGGGGAGAGCGGGAGTGTAATTGGTGCAGAGTGTGGAATGGGGAGAGCGGGAGTGTAATTGGTGCAGAGTGTGGAATGGGGAGAGCGGGAGTGTAATTGGTGCAGAGTGTGGAATGCGGAGAGCGGGAGTGTAATTGGTGCAGAGTGTGGAATGGGGAGAGTGGGAGTGTAATTGGTGCAGAGTGTGGAATGGGGAGAGCGGGAGTGTAATTGGTGCAGAGTGTGGAATGGGGAGAGCGGGAGTGTAATTGGTGCAGAGTGTGGAATGGGGAGAGCGGGAGTGTAATTGGTGCAGAGTGTGGAATGGGGAGAGCGGGAGTGTAATTGGTGCAGAGGGAGTGTGCAATGGGATGAACAGTTCCTGCGCCTGTTTCTTTCCGGCCTGGAATTCTGCACTTCGATTTTTAGTGAGCTGAAGTGTTTGCTTCTATTGTGTGCGTGTGTGAGCGCTTCATTCGGCCTCTGGATTTAATGAAAACACACTCTATCGTCGCGTGGCACATATCAGCGTGATGTGTTCTTTAGTTTTTTTAGAATGGGAGGAAAGAAAGTTCCCTGGGTGCAGGAGCACTTTGGACGTGTTTTATCTCATTTCTGCAGTACCGTTCAGTGTGATGTTTTCTTTCAGCATTTTTTCCATATTTCTGATATTTTTATTCGTATTAGCTGGACAGTAGGACAGTACAGCCTCAGTGATCTCATTATTTTTGTTGTGCAACCAGATTTTTTGAGATTGAGTGTTGGCATTTTTCCATGTTTCTGAATTTTTAACTTTCATTTCTTTAAAGAAACATTGCTGATTTTAATTCAACTGAATTTTTGACATCCTTGTAATTTTTCTAGAAGTTTAAGCTGCTGTAGTGGGATTTATTACATAAAGAAAATGGTGCTACTTATTTACCAGTACCTCAGGTAATCACAGTGAGGAATTAGCGTACACAACACGCAGTGCATCAATATTAACCACCAGAGGGATTTTTAACCCTTAATTCAACTAAAACAACCTCTGTCGGCAGTTTTCAATCAGTGTGATGCTACTCCCAAAATGCATGGTTGAATCAAGGTAGCCCAAACTTAAAATTATTTCTAAGAAGAAAAAGTGATGCAAATATCAGAATTTATATTAGTTTTAAAAATAGCTACAACATAAAGAATATAAAGAATAGAAATAAATACAAAGGAAGGAGAGTGGAGGAAAGGGACAACAGAGCGGGCAGAAGAAATGCTTTAATTGATTCTGGATTGATTTTAAATTGTGTGTTTATTTTAGTTGTTTAGGATCAATATTACGGTAACGCCTGACATTCATGTATCTTTATTATTACTGTAATTTCAGGGTTTGTTTCGGTCACATTATTTGAAACCTAAAGGGGAAAGAAAATCCATGGGAATGCTCTTTGGTGGCAATAAATGATACACTTACCTTAAATTTGCTGGACTTTTGTTTGAAAACATCAATCCTGCTGGATTGGAAATCATTAAGTCGGGTCTCCATGCCTTCTCATGCGCTCTGGAGCGGTTTGATTGCAAACAGCAGGGGGCATGACTTCAAAGTGGCCTGAGAACCGCTGAAGCCTGGGAAACGAGGCTGCAGGTTACACAGTGGCACCTCTCAACACTGGACTGTTTCACAGTGGTCACAGTCCAGATGGCAGTTCATCTGCTCAGATCCATACCTGTTTTGCCGTTTGGTGCTGAAAAGCATCATTTAGTATCACTTATATTTTACACTATTAAGGGGATGACTAATAAGAATTAGAAACTGTTATCATTAATCGCCCCCAGCTGCATTGGTATCTGAATCTTTGGTGCTCCCTCCCCATTGACTCTGCGTACAATGTATGTACATGTGTCACATACTAATTATTGTTGATAGTTTTGCAGCACCTCCTTCATTGGCAGGATCACTTTGTAAATCAAATATTATACATAACTGAGTGGCAAATATTATAACTGCAAACAAAAAATAACTGCTAATTGAATTTTGATAATGTAAGTGATTCTTCTCTCGTGTTATTGTAGTGTATGGCGCATGTGAAACTGTTATTTGAGCCGGTCACAAAATCTGATGTTTTCCTTATGTGCGGAGGCTTGAATTACCACTGCTTGGATTTTGGAAATGCCATTGTTTGCTCTTTGTTCTGTCCCAGATTGTAAGGAATTTCTATTATTTAGATTTTCTGGTATAAAGAGAGTGGAATGCACGAAGCAGATGTTAGTTTTGACATGTTTTGTGTTATCGCAAACATTTGCAGAACGTACAATAGACGGTTAAAAGGAAGATTTACAATAACAGGAAAGCAGAGAATGCATTCAGCCAGTCGGACTTGAGCTCTCTCAAGTTTGTTGCTGTGAAATAGTAGCAACCGAACAAGCACTGCTTCATAGAGACACAGTTGGTGCCAGGAATCTCAAAAAGTTTTGGGAGTCTGGCATTTAATGTGACCATCTATATCAAGTGACCATGCAGTCTGTTAGCATTTACATGGAGACATAAAGGAAGATACAGTTTGTCATGCACATCTGGTTGTGTTGAGGGGGGTTAATACGAGGGCTGATTGTAAAATATTTACAATTAGAAATCGATCAGCGGAATAGAATACACCAGAAAGACTGACGAAAAGCACTGGTTTGTAGAGAAAACTCAGCATTGATATAAAGTTACTTGGATGACCTTCAGCACATGGTGAGGCAATACCGAAGCAGTGACTAGCACTGTTTAAAAACATTCCACGTTTCCATAGTTTAATTATTGTTCCCTAAAAAGTCCCAAAGCACCCAAACCTGCATAATTTGTCACCGAAGAACGCACATAATTCAGTAAAACATGCAAGAAACAGGCTGGGTCATTGAGGGCACCGTCTGCTACTTTGATGAGCTGAAACTATACACCACAAAAAATTTGGACCTGTCCTTTGAGTGTTCATTGTAACTGCAGCCCTTAGTTTAAGTGGAAATGTCTTTTTTTTGGCAAATTTGTAATATTCAGAAGAACGTGGAAATCCAGCAGAATTAGATGAGTTAGGTAGGGAAAAAATGGAATTGCTTAGTTCAGCAGATGCAAGAAATCTAAAACACAAACAGCAGATACTGGAAAGACTCAGCAGGTCTGTCAGCATGTAGGAAGAGAGCAGGCAGGTTATCAGTTCAGG
This sequence comes from Somniosus microcephalus, assembly GCF_052327205.1. NCBI lineage: Eukaryota > Metazoa > Chordata > Chondrichthyes > Squaliformes > Somniosidae > Somniosus > Somniosus microcephalus. Next base: position 24,738,605 of record NC_140988.1, read on the forward strand.
TATACCAACGGAAGTGAAATATAAGAGGCGGACAGGCATATTAATACAATCAGAAAAAAGGAGAGTAGAGAAAGCACAAAACATCAAACGCAAAGAAGAATCATAAAATGAATGGTATAACAGACCATTTTAGTCAAGTAACGGACAGAAATATTAACACATGAAAGAAACAAAGGGTGTGTAAATTGCAGAGGAAGTGGGAGGCCTTAGGGAATGGGAGAGATGTAAGGCATGGAAAACCTGGGGGTTAGGTGCGGAATTAAAACAAGTTTAAAAGTGAGGATATAGCTAGCATCTGAAGTTCCTGAAATCAGTGTTCAGACCAGATGGTTGCAGGGTGTCTGAGAAAGATAAGAGATCGTTCTTGAAGCTTGCGTTGAGCACTGTTGGAACAGTGTATGAGGCCAGTGCCCGGTCGAAGTGGGAATAGAAGGGAAGAGTTAAAGCGGCGAGCTGCAGCTCAAGGTCATATTTGTAAATGTTCCTGTTGATCTCTGTTCCTGTAAAATGATGCAGCTGTTGAAAAGCAGTGTCTTCACAAATAGTGCTGAGAGTCAGTTAATGTTTCTCGGCAAACTTAATTGATTTCCACTGGAATTATTTCAACAAAAACACATTTTGGGAAAAAAAAAGCAATGGTTTTGTTTGAACTGAGTTGCAGTGTAAGCAGATGCCATTAGGCCTATAATGAACAGCAGCTGCTTTAAAAACAGAAGCTGGAAGCTGATGGGCGGAATGGCCTGCTTCTCTGCTGTAGCCTTCTCTGGGTTTAGTCATGATATAATGCTGAAGATTTGTTTTGCTCACATTTCTAGGAATGGTATGTTAAATGAGGCAGTAGCCTGAATCTGCAGATCGGGCCAATCTGATTTACGCTGTTCCCCTGTCCACCTTTTCCCTTGTCCCATTTTCCACAAGGACACCCCTTACAGAAAAATTGGATACATTGCGAATTGGATGGATGGGCCGGCCAGTCTGATTTTCCAAACCCTGCCTGCTACCTTTGAGGCCGCACACTACAGATGCACCTTACCTAACGTGCACACTATGGTACTAGCCATAAGTTTATGAAAAGCCTTCTGTTGCACCATCCTCCACTTCCTCGATACTCTCCCACCCAACGAGATTGGGGCTCAACTTGCTCAGGGCCACCACCATTACAAGTTTGCTCCTACCCATTACACGTAGTTTGGAAAAAGAACTGAAATGTAGTAGGTATGTGGAGCACAGCTTCAAGACAACACTGCATGCTGCAAACTGAACATGCAACAATCTGCTAGATTGACTTGCAAGCATTGCTTTAGGAAGTGTTGCTGCCCACACAGCTTGCCATTTGCACTTGCTCATTGTTTCTTTCCCATGCAGAATTACCCCCATCCATGGTAGCATTCGTTGCCCAGATTCTCTCATGCCAGTACAGGAAACTCTTTGGTATACGGGACCAGGATGTTGCCGGTTGATCAAAAATTCCAGATGACGGAGAGGGTTATCTACCGAGGCTATTTTTAACAAAGAAAAATTAAAAAATCAAGAAATGTGCAGTATACAGTAATTGGGTACTCACCTACAGAATGTTGTGTTAAATGGATGGTGGAAGATGCTTGATTAAGTACAGTACTGCCAGTTGAGGGTAATGCAATGCAATGACTACCAGCAGCATGGGAGACACACAGTACCCCTGTAAAATGGCAGATCAGAAGAGACTACCGGCAGCGCGGGAGAGTCAGACTCCTGTTATTGAGGTGTTCCGACTTCCGACAGCGCCAAGAAGCCGAGTAGTGGCAGTTTGGAGAACTACCCCCACTGACTAACTCAGCCACCGCGGGAGTGTCGGACTCGGACTCGGCAACATTGCCGGTTATTGAGGTGTTGTTTTCGGAGTGAGAATTTTGCCGGTTAATAGAGAATTCCAGATATTTAGGTGCCGTTTAAACGAGAGTTTCCTGTACTACACTATTTAACTTCCACTTTCAGGTTAGCAACGTAAAGTAGGCAAGGATTTATAGTTTGTCATATCACGCCTACTTGCATGTCTACCTGTGGCAGGCGCCTGTCGTGCAGAATGTTATTTTGGTTTATTATAGCAGATTTCCACAAATCTGACATCTTTTCGAGGTCTTTCCAGGCTCCGTCCATTCTGACCTATTTTGCTATTTCTCCCATTACCTGGTGCATGAGGTGCATCAGGGAGGGGGTGTTGGTGGGATAACTGTTCACCCCATAGTTCTGTCCGTACCCTATCTCACACTTCCGACTAGCAGTTTCAAGGTTTGGTCAATGAATCTGGCTTTCCCCTATCTTTAATCCGCCATTGCAGTGGAATCTTGCTGAGTAAATGGCTGCACTCGGCGCTCCTCCACTCTTTCAGCCTTTAAGTGGCTGCTTGGGGCATTTAATGGATACTGGTCAATATTATTGATTCCACAGTTTCCATTAGATGGCCCGCTGCGCTGGTTATAGTGAACATTGTATTGCTGCTCCAGAAAACAGTAAAATGAAGCTTAATGAGCATACTTAATAACAGTCGAAAACGTAAGCCCTCAGTCATGCTGAAACAGTCATTTCAAATGTTTGGAGATTGGGAGCAGGAATGCCCACTCTTTCTGAACATTCAAATCAACTCCAGATAAGTTTGAAAAGTGCTCATGAATTCCAAATGGATCCACTCAGCATTTTAAAATTGGGTTTGATACTAATAAGTTAGACTCCATGTGGTGTCAGGTGGTATTAGTCTATCTCCTCCGAGAGGTCTCACACAGTCTCTCATCAGGAGTCAGGTGGGTGTTCCGGAATTGTACTATAACATGGAATGGAAAGCACTCAATAAAGTTGCAATATAAACATGCCTGTGGTTACAGCAATATTTCACTCCATATCTGTACAATATGTTGATAGCTTGCAAATGGTGAAAATGCAGGCTTTTCCCGATGTGATACAGTAACATTGCTACGATCTGCTGATAATATCGTCCTAATGCATCTCTTCACAGATGAAGTTATTATAGTTCTAAAGAGGGATGATGTGTTGAGGGGCAAAGGACAGAATCTATTTGGTTAGAATTAAGGAACAATAGAGGAGCTATTATGCTACTGGGTGTGTACTATAGGCCACCAAATAATGGGAAGGAGATAGAGGAGTGACTTAGCAGGCAAATTACAGAAAGATGCAAGAACTACAGAGTAGTGATATTGGGGGATTTCAATTATCCTACTATAGACTGGGATAGTAACAGTGTAATTGGCAAAGAGGGGAAGGAATTTCTGAAATGTGCACGAGAACTTTCTTGATCAGTGTGTTTCCAGCAAAACAAGGAAGGAAGCAGTGCTGGATCTAGTTCTGAGGAATGAAGTGGGGCATGTTTCAATGGGAGAGCATTTGGGGAACAGTAATAATGGGCCAGTAATTCCTGTCCCAATGCGTGAGTACGGATGGGGTACTCACGCATGGGCCCCTCACGCATGGGCCCGGAGGAATTGCCGGTTTTCAGCATGCACAGCGCATGCGGGGAAAACCGGCATTCCCTCTCCTCTGACCCAAGGGGTTAAGAGGCGGAACACGTACGACGTATCAGGTAGCGCGTGCGCGCTGAACTTCCCTTTTTTTATTAGAGTTGCCCATGGCGAAAAGACTCCGGTTTTTACGCGTGGAAAAAGCAGCCGTAAGTACTTACTTTTAACAGGTAAGTGGTCTATTAAGTTAAATTAGAAAATTTTTCCACAGGTTCTTTTTTTTTGAAGACTTTACAGTAAGGTAAGTGTATTTTTAGCCCCGATTTTTTATATAATAATTTTTTTCAAAATTTAAAATTATTGTTTAAAATAGTTTTTACAGTTATTTATACTTTATTTAAGTAGTGCGTTTTTTTAAAATTTTCTTTCAAGTTTAAGCAGTGTTTTGGGGCCAGGAGTTTTCATGAGTTTGACAGTTCTTACTATCAAACTCATGAATGAACTTTTGCAACCTCCCATTGGTTGCCCAGTGCTCACGTGATCCCAGCCAGCTCATCGCACTAAGTACGCCGCTGGGTCACGCACGCACAGCGCGGCAGGACCTGAAGCGGGCCAGTGACAGGAAATGCAATGCGGGCCAGGATTGAAATGTCAGCGCGCCGGGTAAATGCACATCGGGGGCTTGCACGCGCGGCAAGCCCCCGAACCTAATTTCTGGCCCAATATCATCAGTTTTAGAATAGTTATGGAAAAGGACAAGATAATCAAACATAAAACTGCTTAAGTGGAGGAGGGCTAACTTCAGTAAGTTGAGAAGGGACCTGGCCCAGGTGGATTGGAATCAAAAATTGGTAGGCAAAACCGTAATTGAACAATGGGAGGCCTTCAAAGAGGAGATGGTTTGGGTACAGAATAGATACATTCCCTTGAGGGGGAAAGGAAGGGCATCCAAAGCTAGAGCTCCCTGTATGACTAAAGATATAGGCCTAGAAATTCACTTGGGCGCGGGCAGCTCGCTCGCGCCCAAAAGTTAGCGCTGGGCGGGGAGGCATTAGCGCGCACCGTATATTCGTCTTCTGCGCCCCAATTCAGAAGCAGGCGCTATACCAGGGTGTGCCCGCCTCCGTTTGGGGCGCAGCAACTGAATATCGGCGCGCTAGTTGCCGCAGCGCCACCCGATGCGGTGCGGCAGGCTGCGGTACTGCAGGCCTCCTTCTCTTAAGGGGGAGGTGCCTGCAACGGCCGCAGCCCCGATCGCGAGTGCCGGCAAAAGAGCCCGGCACAACGGAGAAGTGCCGGGCTCCACGGAAACCAGCCGGCAATGCCGCGCTGTGGGTGGAGGAGGCCAGGGAAGGAGGTGCGGGCAGGCGGCCACCGAAAAAGCGGCCGGCCGCACCTTCAGCTTTAAACGCCCCACTATGGCAGCAGGACGGCCCCGTTTTCTGTTCGCTGTTTGCGCCCGCTTCGGAGGAGGCGGGCGCAAATAAATATGGGGATCGGCACGGTTTCGGGGCGTTACGGACCACCGCGCACACCGATGACATCATCGGTCCTGGCGCAGCGCTAATGGCTACCGCCGCCAATATCGCTGCACTCAATTTCCGCGCTACCACCCCGCCGGCGCAAAAGACCTCTTTAGGCGCTAAGTGGGCGCAAGGCCCACTGAATTTCTAGGCCATAGAGGTTAAAATAAGTTAGAAAAAGTCGGCTTATGACACTTGTAAGGTTAATACAGTAGAGAACCAAGCTGAATATAGAATGCACAGAGGAGAACAAAAAAGGGAATAAGAGGGGCAAAGAGAATAGATTAATGGCTAATGTAAAAAGGAACTCAAAAGTCTTTTATAAACATACAATAGTAAAAGGGTAGTCAAAGGAAGAATGGGGCCAATTAGGAATCGAAAAGGAGATATTCTTGTGGAGGCAGAGGGCATGGCTGCGATACAAGATGAGTACTTTGCATTTGTCTTCACTAGAGAAGAGGTTGCTGCAAATGTAGCAGTAAAGAAGAAAGCAGTCGCAATATAGGATAGGATAAAAATAGATAAAGAGGATTTGCTTAAAAGCTTGGCAGTCCTCAAAGTAGAAAAGTCACCCGGTCCGGATGGGATGCATCCTAGATGACTGAGGGATGTAAGGGTGAAAATTGCAAAGGCTCTGGCCACAATCTTCCAATCCTCCTTGGATATGGGGGTGTTGCTAGAGGATTGGAAGATTGCAAATGTTACACCCCTGTTTAAAAAAGGGGAGAGGGATAAACCTGGCAACTACAGGCCAGTCAGCCTAACGTCAGTGGTGGGGAAACCTTCAGAGACAATAATTCAGGACAAAATTAATTGGCATTTGGAAAACTATGGGCTGATAAATGAAAGCACGGATTTGTTAAAGGCAAATCACGTTTAACTAACTTGGTCAAGTTCTATTAGGAAGTAAAGGAGAGGGTTGATGAGGGTAGTGCGGTTGATGTTGTGTATATGGACTTTCAAAAGGCATTTCACAAAGTACCACATAATAGACTTGTTAGCAAAATTATAGCGCGTGGGATTAAAGGGACAGTGGCAGCATGAATACAAAATTGGCTAATGGACAGAAAGCAGAGAGTTGTGGTGAATGGTTGTTTTTCAGACTGGAGGGAAGTATACAGTGTTATTCCCCAGGGTTCAGTACTAGGACTACTGCTCTTTTTAATATACATTAATGAATTGGCCTTGGGTATACAGGGCATAATTTCAAAGTTTGCAGATGATACCAGACTCTCCAATGTAATAAACAAGGAGGAGGCTAGTAACAGGCTGAAGGCAGACATCAACAGACTGGTAAAATGGGCAGACACATTGCAGATGAAATTTAATGCAGAGAAGTGTGAAGTGATACATTTTGGTAGGAAGAATGAAGAGAGGCAATATGAACTATATGGTACAATTTTAAAGTGGGTGCAGGAACAGAGAGACCTGGGGGTATCTGTACACAAATCTTTGAAGGTGGGAGGAGAAGTTGAGAAGGCCGTTAAAAAAGCATATGGCATCCTTGGCTTTATTAATAGAGGAATAGAGTAAAAAAGCATGGAAGTTATGCTAAACCTTTATAAAATACTGGTTAGGCCTCGGCTGGAGTATTGCGGCCAATTCTGGGCACTTTAGGAGGATATCAAGGTCTTTGAGAGGGTGAAGAAGAGATTTACTAGAATGGTACCAGGGATGAGGTTACATGGAGAGACTGGAGAAGCTGGGGTTGTTCTCCTTAGAGCCGAGAAGGTTCAGAGATTTGATAGGTGTTCAAAACCATGATAACATAAGGAGAAACTGTTCCCAGTGGCAGGAGGGCCGGTAACCACAGGACACAGATTTATGGTGATTGGCAAAAGAACCAGAGGTGACATGAGGAAACATTTTTTATACAGCGAGTTGTTATGATCTGGAATGCATTGCCTGAAAGGTTGGTGAAAGTAGATTCAATAGTAACATTCAAAAGAGAACTGGATACATACTTGACGGGGAAAAATTTTACAGGGCTGTGGTGAAAGGGCAGGGGAGTGGGATTAATTGGATAGCTCTGCCAGAGAGTCGACACAGGCATGATGTGCTCTATCATTCTATGATTCGCTGAAGTGAAAGCACCTGGGGCTAGGCTCACCGTATTGCACAGATTTTGTGGCACTTGGACCAATGCAAAGTATATTTACACCACTGTTGATCACTTAACTGGTACAGCGGATGTAGTGTCACCCTTGTTGGAAAGTGAAGTTGGAAGACCTTTTTTTGCATTCAGAGGTATAATGGGTGGATTTGCAATTAGATCTCAGATATAAGAGGAGGAGTAGTTGGGCATAGAGATCAGGGGCATGTCTTCAACACATGAACGTTGGAATATCAGCAGGATGTGCCAGTGCTTTAGTTTTGCAATGTAATTCAGCAGATGGACCTTCTGAAATGCTCAATCTCAGATACACAGAACCTGCTGGACCAAGTAATGGGTTGCAGCAATGAAAGTGATGTCATCCAAAGTGGTGGCCTCCGTGGAATGCTCATTTGTGATGCAGCAATGTAGTGGGACAATGCTTAACTCATTGTGAATGCAGCAGTTTAATGAGAGGATGCTCAACTATTATGGATTACAACTACCCTCTGCCTCTTTCTCTTCAGCCAGTTACTAATCCATATCCATGTCTTACCCTGATACTCACTGGCCTTACTTTTTAAAGATGTTTCTCAGGCTTCTTTGGAACTCCCGGTGCAATATTTGTTATATAGCTTAAACCCATCATCTTCTCAAAAAGATCTATGAGATCGGGCAAGATCTACTCCTTGTGAAGCATATTGGCTGTCATTTATTATGGGGTATTCTCATACATTTTCTTCCAGTTTGTTCTGATTATTGACTCCATTGTTTTTCCAATTATGGAGGACAGGTTGATGGATCTGACATTGCTCGTATGGCTCTATTACCTGACTTGAACACAGGAACTACATTCACCTGTGTCTAGTGCAGGGGTGTCAAAGACATTTTATATGGTGGACTTGATCCGACATCCTGGCACTTGCTGTGGGCCGCATTCAGCGGAAGTTATTGGGACACATACTGGTCCTTAGGCATGCTTCAGAACATCTGAAACAGGTAATTTACACCAGAAGGAATTGGTTAGTTTTCCATTGATCTATTTTTGCACTCTTTTTGGAACAATGTAAAATAAAAATCTTAGGCCCTTCCCAGGTCTCGGGGTGCTCCTGAGTGAGTGGCAGGGTGCCACACTGACTGCCACCAGCACAGAGGGCAGGAACTTCTGTAGTGTCTGTACAGGTGTGCGCTATCTGCACTGAATATGGAAATGACCCATTCCCACAATGTGGGATGGAATCAATGGGTAAATGGGAGTTCCGCACTTCTAGCGCTGGAGCAGGGACCCTAGAATTTCAGGGCACAAATATTTCATGTGTCCTTAATCCATCACATCTGCAAGGAATTCGGGAAGTATCTACTGGCATCTTTCAGTCCCCTATAAATGATCTTTGCAACGTCAGTCGGTTTGTTGCCCACTGCTGCATCAGTGAAGTTACTGACACCCTTTTCTGCCTTGAAGCACGTATGCCAGCTTCCCTGGAACCGCAGCAGGAGAGGAAGATTGGCTTTAGTCATGTCATGCAGTTGATTTGTCACCAGCTGCTGTTGATCACTCTTATCAATTCCTGATTCTGTGACAGCTCACGTGATGCCTTCATCTTGCTACAAATCTACAAGCCTCTTCTTCTCAGTGGGAACAGCAGGATGCAAAGAAAGCATCTGGTGTTCAAGCTTCTGTTCTGCCGATGTGGCTCACGTCTCCACTGAGGAACGTTTGTGTAGAGGCGGAGAATACGTCAAGTGAGACACACTTCATCCAATGTTATACAGCAAGCTTGTCGGATCCTGAAGCAGTGTTTCCACAGGATCAGTCAGCAGTTGCTTTAGAATATGGCCCAAGCACGTCAGGAAGCTTGTGGGGTAGTCAGCTGCACATTGCAGGAGAGAGCTATTTCCTTTGGTGAGTCAGCACAGCTGAGACTAGCCACAAATGAGGAAGATTAGGAGATTTATGAAGAGCAAACAGATGCAAGATATGGTGTAGTACAGGAAAGATGCATTTACCAGGGCTTGATCAATGATTTCATTTCTCATTCAATTATGGGGTAAGTTTAGGAGTTAGCGCTCCTGGTGTGAAGCCACACTCAACAGGAGGGGAGCTGGGCAGTGGAGGTTTGTGCCCCCCATTTGTTGCCCTCCTAATTTTCCAGTTATTAATTTTGACATCCTTAAAATTTGGAGGGTCGCAAATCAGATGTGACGACCCTGGCACCCAATTATCCGATCTGCCCTCCCATCCAGCGAGGCTCTGCACCAGGCACACTAACTTGTAAAATGTATCCTTGTATGTCTTGCACAAAGCACACCTGAAAACAACAGGACACAGCCCCTATTTATAGTAGCGCTATACCCCTTCCCATTTCGCCTATACTTACCACAGTTGTCCAATGCAACCTACCTTTCCTAATCTCCAACCGGGGTTTCACGTTCTGCTAAACCCCCAGTTTTATGCACTGCTGCTTGCAAGCATATCTTTCATTCACAAATAAACATCAATTAACGTTCAGACCCTTCAGCGTGTTTCCTGTCAGCTATAGCCAGAAGCAGTTTAAACAGATGTCTGACTGCACTCTTGCCTGCCCAGTCAGGTGGACTGACATACAGACCCTGAAATTAGGCACCATTTTTGGCATTGCTGGGGCCATCGATCAAGGGCAAATGTTTTTTCTAACATGGCAATTGGAGCGGGGAGCCGTTTTCTGCGGGACTTTAGCCCAAAAACGATACACCCGATTTTGCGATTGCGTGTTGGCCCTTCCCATGATTTTATCGTCAAGTTGACATACAGCCAATTTTAAATGAGAGCCAGTGGTGCTGCCACTCCGAACCTCAGGGAGTTATGCGCACAATGAATTAGGGGTAACTTAGAGTGAGAAACATAAGGTGCACCTGATGCCAGTATAGCTGAGACTGCCAGAAGTGAGGATCATTTGATCCTGAAGACTGCTTGGAATTTGCCTCCTGATTACTGGAACTGGAGACGTGTTTTCAGCATTTTTTTTTCTTTGTTCCTAGACAGTGTTGGACTTCCCTCAGACTGCCTGTGGAACTGCGAGATCCCTACGATATTTTTGCCCCAGCCACAGTGAGAGTTTCTCAGGAGCAGATATGGCATTCCCAATGGGTGCAGAGCATCTCTGGTGCAGCTTGACCTGTTTTGAATCCTGCCATTTGACCACCTCTTCTTCCCCCAAAAAGCACCGAATGTAGGAGGATTCCCATGGGGAAAACCGTTGTGTCACTATTGGATCTGTTGGAAAAGAAAAGACAAGTGGCAAAAAGGCTCCGGAAAAACAAAGCAACAACAGGAAAGGGAAATAGAAAAGCAAGAGAAATGCTGGAGAAACTACCCTACAATATTCTCAATAGGCTCTTTAAACTTCCAGAAACAGTTCAAAGCCGAGCAACCCTAACCCTGGATCTCCAGTTGACATGGGTTGGTAACAGTAACAGTTAAACAGGTCGAAATGATGGAAAATAGTGTACATGGTGCCCGAGCCCTGGTCTCACTTTAGCTTCATTTATTTGCATCTGCCCACAAATTTGCAGTTGCTTCTTTGACCCATTACATTTTCCAGCGGTAAATCGAATAGGATGAAAAGTTAGTAGAGATCCAACGTAAAGAATACAGGCCTAGAAATTCATTGACGCCACTTTTGGGGCGCTAAAGTGGGGCGTCCGCTAAAGTTTGCGGCCGCCGCCAAATCGATGCCACTTCTCCGATATTCATTAGCTTCGCCCTACGAGTTCGGGCGAGCGCTAAAACTGCTGCTGGACGCCTCTCTTTGGGCGCTAAGCCGGAGGTGGTGATCGATAGCGCCAAGGCCGGGCGCAGCGCAGGTGCGGCCATCTCGTGATTGACAGCAGACACCCTGGCGCCGGCCAGCTCTTAAGGGGGAAGGGTCGACTGTGTCTGCTGCCACGCCCTGGATAGTGGAGCCCTCCAGCTAGGCCTGAACACTGCTGCTGGACCCAAATAGCGCCTGAAGACATGGAGAAGGCCCGTAAACGTGCGCAGCGCTTCTCAGAGCGTGATCTGAGTGTGCTGCTTGCTGCTGTGGAGAAGAGGCGCCATGTTTTGTACCCGGACAATGGCAAGAAGGCGACGGTCCGCGTCTACAGGAGAGCCTGGAGGCATGTCGCCAGCAAGCTGTCAGCCAACAGCGACGTCCCCAGGACCGGTGCCCAATGCCGCAAAAAGTTAAATGACCTCACACGCATTGTCAGGGTGAGTACCCTTTCCAATGACCTCCTCATCCTTGCATGTGCACCTCACATTATGCGCAAAGGGACCTGAAAGCTCTAATGGCCAGCCTTCATCCAGCAGCTATGGGACAGGCATGAGCACCAATTGCACATTCTGCACTTAACACACTGGCCAAGCTATTCCACCATGGGAGGCATTGCACACCAGATCATGGCGACACACTGGCCAGGCTATTCCACCATGGGAGGCAGTGCACACCAGATCATGGCGACACACTGGCCAGGCTATTCCACCATGGGAGGCAGTGCACACCAGATCATGGCGACACACTGGCCAGGCTATTCCACCATGGGAGGCAGTGCACACCAGATCATGGCGACACACTGGCCAGGCTATTCCACCATGGGAGGCAGTGCACACAAGATCACGGTGACACACTGTACTTAGAGGCCGTCCTTTCTCTTGCAGGCCAAGCTGGTGAATAATCGCAAGAGCCGGACTGCGACCGGGGGAGGCCGACCCCATATCCAGCCACTCACCGACCTGCAACATCGCGTGGAGCGCCTAATGGGTGGCCGGGTGATTGGGCCCGTTGCATGTGGAGATGCCGACCCTGTTCTGGGCAGCAATGGTAAGGACATCACCTTTTGCACCTCTCTCGTCCCACTTGCGCATCAGATCTACATCCTTTGCCACTGTCCGACCAATGCGCTGAATGCCACCACTCATGCATCCCGCACTGACGCCCTCTCCTCACTCTAAAGCTACTCTTGTGCCTTCCTGCTTTCAGATGGTCAAGAGGAGGTCCCTCAACTTGCCAGTGACAGACCCTCCGAGGAGGAGCAGGAGGAGGAGCAAGAGGAAGGCGGCCCATCAGGGGAACCCTCAGCCGCGGCCACCCAGGCCAATGTAGGGGACACGTCTTCCCTGGAGGGCAGCGTGGCGGAAGTGTCGAAGGGGAGGGGAGCTCCTGGGACCTGCGTGCTGCAGAAAGGCGGGAGGGGGGTGGAAGCTCGGCGGCCTTCTCCCCAGAGGGGGGATGCGTCGGAGGGGAGTCCAATTGCTGGGCCCAGCGGCCTCCAGCAACGCAGGAAGGGTCGGCCAGCTCGGCGGCCTTCTCCCCAGAGGGAGAGTCCGGCCTCCAGTCAGGAGATGCTCTTCGCCGAGGAGATGGAACGCCTTGAAGACTTGTCCGCGGACTTGGAGCGCCAGCACACGGAGCTCATGGCGGCAGTGGCACGGTTGCCTGAGTCCATCGATTCCCTCTCTCGGAGTGTGGCCGAGTTCGAGCCCTCAGAGGTCACCAGTCGGGCGGAATACCGGGCAGATCTGTCAGCGACTGGCCAGGTGATCAGTGGTGCCGTCCAGTCACTGACTGCTCTGATGCGGTCAGTGAACAGGTCAACACGGGCACTCACTGCTGCCACACTCACTGTGTCAGCCAGGCATCGCCAGAGCACCCGGCGCGCTGCAGCAGCACAGCGGTCTGTCCCTTGTTAGATTGGTGCGCATGCTGCAGTGCTGGCCCGGGCGAGTGCCAGTGTCTCAGGCGACCAGCGAGCGCCTGCCATCCGCCAGCTTGCCGCCATTCCTCCAGCCGCCACTGCCAGTCCCCCAGTGGAGCTGCCAGGAGCTGCTGCAGCGACTGATGCTGGCCAGCCACCGCTGCAGCAATCAACAGCCGCCCGCTCGACGGCCAGACCTCGACTAGGCCGACCCCCAAGGGCATCTGCCGTCACGACATGTGCCCCTCAGGAGCCTGCCCCCAGCCTTGCAGCAGCCAATGGCCTTACTTTGAGGCGGAGCAGCAGGGCGGGCAGGGGCCACCCAAAGATAGCCAAGGCATCGCCCTAGCGGGTGTGGTAAACCACGTTCACTATTGTATCACTGTTAGTAGTTAGCACTGTTCACCACTGTTCGTTATAACTGTATCACTGACCACTATTGTATCACGGTACGAGGTCGCCTCTTGCCACACTGCTATACCTGGGATGACCACTGCCGACTCCGCCTTGGCTCCACCCACCAGGCCAGGTATAAAGGTGAGCGACTGGCTGGTATTCCTCCTGCTTGGATCGGATCACCCACGAGAGTGGGCTCTGTTATTTAGTCAATAAAAACCTTTAGTCACCTTCGTAACTCTTCGCCTTTTATTGGAGGAATTGATAGGTATATCAATTTTATTGACTAAATTTAATGATGTCCAACAACGAGTCACAACCGGCGGAGGAGCCACCAGCGCAGCTCCCAGGAGCACAGCCACACCAGCCAGCTTGGCTGCGAGCCCTCAGACCGCCGTACCTGGACCTGAACCCACGAGCAGCAAACTCAGCCGCAGACTTTAAACACTGGCTGGTCTGCTTCGAATCATACCTGAGAGAATCCAGCGTCCCTCAGGCATCCAAACTAAGTGTCCTGCAGGCACAACTGAGCCCGAGAGTATACACTCTCATCGAGGACATGACCACCTACGAGACCGCCATCAACCTGCTGAAACAGAAGTACCGGACCCCGGTAAACTACATGTACGCTAGGCACCTCCTAAGATCACGGCCGCAACAGCCAGGAGAATCAGTAGCCGAATTCTCACAGGCGCTATATGCACTCGCCAGGAACTGTGAGTTTAAATCGGTGTCGGCAGCCGAAAATACTGAAGATAATATCCGCGACGCATTCCTGAAAGGCCTACGGTCCGAGTACTCACGGCAAAGACTGCTGGAAGCTAAAGACCTCAGCATGGAAAAAGCTGAAGCCCTCGCTATCTCCCTGGAAGTGGCCCACCAAGATCAGGAAGCATTCACCAGGTACTGCTCGCGACCCTGGGACTCGGGCCCGACCCCTACCACAGCACCCTTCCCAGCGCCGCCCCCGGGACCTACCTCTGCGTCGGCGTCCCGGACCCGACCGGCCCCGCCACCCCCGGCACCGGCCCCGACATCGGGCATCCGCGATCGGGCCGCCGGCTGTTTTTTTTGTGGCCAGGAGAAGCACCCGAGGTCGCGCTGCCCAGCCAAGAACTCCATATGTAAAACCTGCCTGAAGAAAGGCCACTTCTCCAAGGCCTGCAGGAGCGGATCCTCAGAGGCCAGCAGTGCCGCATGCGAACTATGGGGGCGGCCATCTTCGTTTAGGGCAACTGAGGCCAGCATCCCCACACATGAGTCATGGGGGCGGCCATCTTTGTTTAGGGCAACTGAGGCCAGCATCCCCACACATGAGTCATGGGGGCGGCCATCTTTGATTAAGGCAACCGACCCCAATAGTGCCTCATGGGGCCCTACCTCGTGGGAGACGCCATTTTACTCACCACGCCCGACCGCCTCGCCCGCAGATGACAACGACTCGCTCGGCTACACACTAGCTTCCGTCACCCTGGACCAAGCCCGCCCGCACCATCTGTCCAAGTCAATGATGGACATCAAAGTGAACGGCCACGCCACGACCTGCCTGTTCGACAGCGGAAGCACGGAGAGCTTCATCCACCCAGACACGGTGAGCCACTACTCCCTCTCTGTCCTACCAACGCGCAGCCGAATCTCGATGGCATCGAGGTCCCACGCCACGGACATCAGCGGCTACTGTGTCGTGACCCTGTCGGTTAAGGGCACGGAGTATAAAAACTTTAAACTCCTCGTCCTCCCCCATCTCTGCGCTGCCGTCCTACTAGGGCTGGACTTCCAATCCCACCTCCAAAGCGTAACCCTAGCATACGGTGGACCCCTCCCCCCACTCACAGTCAACAACCAGCAAACGTTAAACCGCCCACCGCGTAACACCTGCAGCCTCTCCACCCTCAAGGTCCCGCCACCCTCTCTGTTTGCTAACCTTACCCCTGACTGCAAACCCGTCGCTACCAAAAGCAGGCGGTATAGCGCCGGGGACAGAGCCTTCATTAGCTCTGAGGTGCGGCGCCTCCTGAAAGAGGGCATTATCGAGGGGAGCAGCAGCCCCTGGCGTGCCCAGGTCGTAGTCGTAAAGACCGGCGATAAAAACCGCCTGGTCATCGACTACAGCCAGACCATAAACAGATATACCCAGCTGGACGCATACCCCCTCCCCCGCATATCTGACATGGTCAATCAGATTGCACAGTATAAAGTATTCTCGACCATCGACCTGAAGTCGGCCTACCACCAACTCCCTATCCACCCTGAGGACCGCCAGTATACCGCCTTCGAGGCGAATGGGCGCCTATACCACTTCCTTAGGGTCCCCTTCGGTGTCACTAATGGGGTCTCGGTCTTCCAAAGGGAGATGGACCAGATGGTTGACCAGAACGAACTGCAGGCTACATTCCCCTACCTAGATAACGTCACTATCTGCGGCCGCGACCGGCAGGAACATGACGCGAATCTGGAGAAATTCCTCCGTACGGCCCAACGGCTGAACCTCACCTACAATAAGGAGAAATGCGTGTTTAACACCACGCGCCTTGCCATCCTCGGCTGCGTAGTGGAGAACGGAATCATCGGCCCCGACCCAGAAAGAATGCGCCCCCTCATGGAGCTACCCCTCCCCCACTGCCCTAAAGCACTTAGGAGAACCCTGGGGCTTTTCGCCTACTATGCCCAATGGGTACCCAATTACGCGGACAAAGCCAGACCCCTCCTGAAAGCCACTTCCTTCCCCCTCACGGAGGAGGCGTGCGCGGCCTTCTCCCTCATTAAGGGAGACATAGCCAAGGCCACGATGCACGCAGTGGACGAGTCCATCCCCTTTCAGGTGGAGAGCGACGCATCCGACTTCGCCTTAGCCGCCACCCTAAACCAGGAGGGGAGGCCAGTGGCCTTCTTCTCAAGGACCCTACAGGGCCCCGAGATCCGACATTCGTCGGTCGAGAAAGAGGCCCAGGCGATCGTGGAGGCAGTACGGCGCTGGAGGCACTACCTGGCAGGCAAACGATTTACCCTCCTCACCGACCAGCGTTCGGTGGCTTTCATGTTTAATAACAAGCTGAAGGGCAAAATCAAGAATGACAAGATTTTGAGATGGAGAATCGAGCTCTCCACCTACGATTATGAGATCTTGTACCGGCCAGGCAAGCTGAACGAATCCCCTGATGCCCTTTCACGAATGACATGCGCCAGCGCGCATATCGATAGGCTTCAGACCCTCCACGACCAGCTCTGCCACCCCGGAGTCACCAGACTCTACCATTTCATTAAGGCCCGCAACCTGACCTACTCCATCGAGGAGGTCAGGACCATGACCAGGAACTGCCAGACCTGTGCGGAGTGCAAACCGCACTTCTATAGGCCGGACCGAGCAAGCCTGATCAAGGCCACCCGCCCCTTCGAGCGCCTGAGCATCGACTTTAAGGGGCCCCTCCCGTCCTCTGACCGTAATGTGTACTTCCTCAACATCGTTGATGAGTACTCCCGTTTCCCCTTTGCCTTCCCCTGCCCCGACATGACCAGTAGCACGGTCATTAAGTGCCTGAATGCCCTCTTCGCCTTGTTCGGGTTCCCGAACTATATACACAGCGACCGGGGCTCCTCCTTCATGAGCGAGGAACTCCGGCAATTCCTCCTAGAGAGAGGTATTGCAGCAAGCAGGACCACCAGCTACAACCCCAGAGGTAACGGTCAGGTGGAAAGAGAGAACGCGACGGTATGGAAGGCCGTCCTCTTAGCCTTAAAGTCTAAGGGCCTCCCAACCTCCCGCTGGCAAGAAGTCCTCCCGACAGCGCTGCACTCCATCCGGTCATTACTTTGCACGGCCACTAACACCACCCCCCATGAACGAATGTTCGTTTTCCCCAGGAAGTCGACTACGGGAACCACTCTACCAACCTGGCTGACCGCCCCGGGGCCGGTCTGGCTGCGGAAACACGTGAGGACCCATAAAACGGACCCCCTGGTCGAGAGGGTGAACCTCCTGCACGCCAACCCCCAGTACGCCTACGTGGCGTACCCAGACGGGCGGGAGGACACTGTCTCCCTACGAGACCTCGCACCCTCAGCCGATCCGGAAACACCGCCACCACCCCCCCCAACCTCAGTCCAGGTAGACGGCATGCCGGAACCCCACGAGCCCTCGCCGACCACGCAAACACCAGCATCAACACCGGATAAGGCACCAGCACCGGATAAGGCAACACCACCGCTGCGGCGATCGGAGAGGCTTACGAAGCCTCCGGACAGACTGACCTACCAGAATTGGTAGTACACTTCACCCCGCCGGACTTAATTCTAAACAAGGGGTGAATGTGGTAAACCACGTTCACTATTGTATCACTGTTAGTAGTTAGCACTGTTCACCACTGTTCGTTATAACTGTATCACTGACCACTATTGTATCACGGTACGAGGTCGCCTCTTGCCACACTGCTATACCTGGGATGACCACTGCCGACTCCGCCTTGGCTCCACCCACCAGGCCAGGTATAAAGGTGAGCGACTGGCTGGTATTCCTCCTGCTTGGATCGGATCACCCACGAGAGTGGGCTCTGTTATTTAGTCAATAAAAACCTTTAGTCACCTTCGTAACTCTTCGCCTTTTATTGGAGGAATTGATAGGTATATCAGCGGGCCAAATAGTCGAATGTGTGGCCATTTGTGTTTGTTTCTTGAGGCCGAGAATTGGATGTTTGTTTTTTGAAGGCCGATGATGTGATGTTTGTTTTTGACTAAGGCCGAGAATGACGGCCATTTTAGTTGCCCTATTTTGTTAATCCTCTCCAGGTTGTGGGAGCGAGTAATGTGTTTGAGTGTTTTTTGGGGGTTTATTCTGTTTTTGGTTTTCATGTGGGAAGGGCCCAGAGTTTGTACAATAAAGCATTTTATTTATTCACATTGTCCATGTTTGATCTTTGAAGTGTTTGTTGCCTTAACCGCCTGAGGGCTTGCGGAGCGGCTGCAATCATGTTCTATCATTGGCACAAGCCATTCCCTGACAGGGGGCCTAGAAGTGACGTTCAATAAGCCGCCGACGGGCGGCCCTTGGACCTTGTGCGTCCCTCCTGGGCTGGTACTCCTCGTCCTCATCGTCCTCATGCTCCTCCTGCTCCTCCTCCTGAGGTGGTGGTCCAACGTTTGGTGGCAGTGCCTGAGTCCTGCGGATAGCCAGGTTGTGCAGCATGCAGCAAACGACGACGAATTGGGGGACTCGATCCTGCGAATACTGGAGGGCTCCCCCGGAGCGATCGAGACAGCGGAACCGTTGCTTGAGCATGCTGATTGTTTGTTCTATGAGGTTCCTCGTCGCTTGATGGCTCTCGTTGTATGCCTCTTCAGCAGGGGTCGTGGGCGCGCGGAGCGGGGTCATGAGCCAGGTACACAAAGGATAGCCTTTGTCCCCGATAAGCCATCCTCTTGGGGGAGGCTGTGCCTGGAACATGTCAGCCACAGTTGTCTGTCGCAGGATAAAGGCATCATGGCTGCTGCCTGGAAAGCGAGCATTGACAGCTAGGATGCGCTGCCTGTGGTCACACAGCAGCTGTACATTGAGGGAATGGTAGCCCTTCCGGTTGCGGTACTCCTCGGCATGCTCAAGAGGTGCCCGCAAAGCCACATGCGTGCAGTCAATGGCGCCCTGCACCATGGGGAAGCCCGCTATTCTTGCAAACCCCACTGCATGCTGCTGCTGCTTGTCCAGGGTCATGGGGAAGGAGATGAATTGATGTCTCCTTCTGAAAAGGGCTTCGGTCACCTGGCGGATGCAGCAATGCACGGCGAACTGGGAGATGTTAGCGATGTCCCCAGTAGCGGATTGGAAGGAGCCGGAGGCATAGAAGTTGAGAGCCACCGTCACCTTCACTGCCACCGACAGAGACGTCCTGCGCATCAGCTGTGGCTGCAGATCTCTCTGAAGCAGCCGGCAAATGTCTGCAACCACCTCCCTTCGGAATCGCAGCCTCCTAACACACATCGCGGCAGACATGGTCAGATAGGAGGTCTGCTGGCGGTATACCTGATGCGCTATCAATTACTCATAAAAGACTGAGAGTTAAGAGAGTAACTAAAGGCTTTTATTAGCAAAGAACAGAGCATGCCTCTCGTGGTTGACTGGGTTCCAAGAAGGCAGGGGGCTGCAGGTCAATCACCTTTATACCTGGGCCTGTGTGGGTGGAGCCAGCTGAGACATGTTGAAGCATGCATAGGTACAACAGTGTGTATCAACAACAACAACAACAACAACAGTGGTTTACCACATTCACCCCTTGTTTAAAATTGAGTCCGGTGGGGTGAAGTGTACTAAAGGTTCGTGTAAGTAAGTCTATCAGGTGGCCTTGTATGCCGTCCTGATCGTCGTGGTGGCGGCGGTGATGGTGCAGCATCCAACGTTGAGTCTGGCGTCTCATTGAGTGGTTGGGTGGTCAATGACGGGTCCTGGGGCTGCGGCATGCCGTCTAGCGGGGTTGGGTTGTGGGTAGTGGTGGATGGCAATGGTAGTGTTTCAGGGGCACCCAAAGGTGCGAGATCTCGTGTGGGGGCTGTGTCCTCCCGCCCGTCCGGGTACGCTACGTAAGCGTACTGGGGGTAGGCGTGGGTAGTGGTGGATGGCGAGGGGGGTGTTTCGGGAGCACCCGAAGGTGCGAGGTCTCGTATGGAGACTGTGTCCTCCCGCCCGTCCGGGTACACCACGTAAGCACACTGAGGGTTGGCATGGAGGAGGCTCACCCTCTCGACCAGGGGGTTCGTCTTATGGGACCTCACGTGCTTCCGCAGTAGGACGGGTCCTGGAGAAGTCAGCCATGTCAGTAACGAGGTCCCCGATGTGGACTTCCTGGGGAAGGAGAACATTCTCTCGTGAGGGGTAGCATTGGTGGCTGTACAGAGCAGTGACCGAATGGAATGGAGCGCCGCAGGGAGGACTTCCTGCCAGCGAGAGGTCGGGAGGCCCTTAGATTTCAAGTTTAAAAGGACTGCCTTCCAGACCGTCGCATTCTCCCTTTCCACCTGGCCATTCCCCCGGGGGTTGTAGCTGGTGGTCCTGCTTGTAGCGATACCTCTCGAGAGCAGGTACTGCCGGAGTTCGTCGCTCATAAAGGATGAGCCCCTGTCGCTATGAATATAGCTAGGGAAACCGAACAAGGCGAAGGGGTCATTCAGACATTTAATGACCGTGGTACTGGT
Organism: Somniosus microcephalus; assembly: GCF_052327205.1. Classification (NCBI taxonomy): domain Eukaryota; kingdom Metazoa; phylum Chordata; class Chondrichthyes; order Squaliformes; family Somniosidae; genus Somniosus; species Somniosus microcephalus. The sequence continues at coordinate 24,758,956 of NC_140988.1, forward strand.
CATGTCTGAGCAAGGGATGGCAAACGGGAAACGGGAGTACTCATCAATTATGTTGAGGAAGTACACATTGCGGTCGGAGGAGGGGAGGGGCCCTTTAAAATCGACGCTCAGCCGGTCAAAGGGGCGCGTGGCTTTGATCAGGCTTGCTCTGTCTGGCCTATAAAAATGCGGTTTGCACTCGGCACAGATTTGGCAGTTCCTGGTCATGGTCCTGACCTCCTCGATGGAGTAGGGCAGGTTACGGGATTTGATGAAGTGAAAAAACCTGGTGACCCCCGGGTGGCAGAGGTCATTGTGGAGGGTCTTCAGTCTACCGACCTGCGCGTTGGCGCATGTACCACGTGATAGGGCATCTGGGGGCTCATTGAGTTTCCCGGGCCGGTACAAGATATCGTAATTGTAGGTGGAGAGTTCGATTCTCCACCTCAAGATCTTGTCGTTCTTGATTTTGCCCCTCTGCTTATTATTAAACATAAAAGCTACTGAACGCTGGTCAGTGAGCAGGGTAAATCGTTTTCCAGCCAGGTAATGCCTCCAATGTCGCACAGCTTCCACAATGGCCTGGGCCTCCTTTTCGACAGAGGAGTGTCGAATCTCGGGGCCCTGGAGGGTCCTTGAGAAAAAGGTCACGGGTCTCCCCGCCTGGTTAAGGGTTGCAGCTAGGGCGAAGTCGGAAGCATCGCTCTCCACTTGGAAAGGGATGGACTCATCCACTGCGTGCATTGTGGCCTTCGCAATATCTCCTTTTATGAGAGTGAAGGCTGCACAGGCCTCTGCTGTCAGGGGGAAGGAGGTGGACTTGATGAGGGGTCTGGCTTTGTCCGCATAGTTCGGCACCCACTGAGCATAGTACGAGAAAAACCCTAGGCATCTCTTCAGTGCTTTTTGGCAGTGGGGGAGGGGGAGCTCCATAAGGAGGCGCATCCTGTCGGGGTCGGGGCCGATGACTCCGTTCTCCACTACACAGCCAAGAATGGCAAGGCGCTTGGTACGAAACATACATTTGTCCTTGTTGTATGTTAGGTTCAGCCGCTGGGCCGTACGGAGGAATTTCTCTAGATTAACATCATGGTCCTGCTGGTCGCGGCCGCAGATGGTGACGTTGTCTAGATAGGGGAAAGTGGCCTGGAGCGCGTTCTGGTCGACCATCCGGTCCATCTCCCGTTGGAAGACTAAAACCCCGTTGGTGACGCCGAAGGGAACTCTGAGGAAGTGGTAGAGACGACCGTCAGCTTCAAAAGCTGTGTACTGGCGGTCCTCAGCCCTGATGGGGAGCTGGTGGTATGCCGACTTCAGATCAATCATCAAGAACACCCGGTATTGTGCTATCTGATTGACCATGTCAGATATGCGGGGGAGTGGGTATGCATCTAGCTGGGTGTAGCGATTGATCGTCTGGCTGTAGTCAATAACTAGGCGCTGTTTTTCGCCAGTTTTCACTACCACCACTTGTGCTCACCATGGGCTGGTGCTACTTTCAATAATCCCTTCCTTCAGGAGTCTTGCTACCTCGGATTTAATGAAGCTCCTATCCCCGGCACTGTAACGCCTGCTTTTGGTAGCGATGGGCTTACAGTCGCGGGTGAGGTTAGCGAACAAGGAGGGGGGGGGACTTTAAGGGTGGAGAGGCTGCAAATGGTGCGCGGCGGGCGATTTAAAAGCTGCTGGCTGCAGACTGTGAGTGGGGGGAGGGGTCCGTCGTACGCTAATGTGACACTCTTAAGGTTGCACTGAAAATCCAACCCCAGTAGAACGGCAGCGCAAAGATGGGGCAGGACCAGGAGTTTAAAATTTTTGTATTCTGTGCCCCTTACTGAAAGGGTCACTACACAGTAGCCACCGACGTCCGCTGACTGGGCTTTGGAAGCCAAAGAGATCCGATGTCGCGTCGGCAGGGCCGGGAGAGAGTAACTGCGCACCGTGTCGGGGTGGATAAAGCTTTCCGTGCTCCCGCTGTCAAAAAGGCAGGTAGTGGCGCGGCCGTTTACCTTAATGTCCATCATGGACCTGGACAGTTGATGAGGGAGAGATTGGTCCAGCGTCACGGAGGCCAGCGTATGGTCGAGCAAGTCGATGTGGTCGTCAGGTGAGGCGGTGGTTGAGTCCGGGTCCCCCGTGGTTGAAGTTGGAGACGTCCGAGATGGCGGACAAAATGGCGGCGCCCGTGGTCCCGATCCCCACGCGGCTGGGGGAGCCCAAGATGGCGGACAAGATGGCTGCCCCCACGGTTCGCACGCGGTGCTGCTGGCGTTAGCGGTTTTACCTTTGCAGGCGCTGACATAGTGTCCTTTCTTCCCGCAGCCGGAGCAGGTAGCGTTTCTCGCCGGGCAGCGTGCTCTGGGGTGTTTTGCCTGGCCACAAAAATAACATTTCTGTGCCTTGGACATCGCAGCAGCAGTTGAAGGTGGCGGTCCCATGACCCAAGGTTGTGGCGTCCACGTTGCGGAGCGGTTAGGGGAGAAGGCGTCCATATTCCTGTGGGCCGCGTCGAGCGAGAGCGCGAGGGACACTGCCTTTCTCAGGTCCATTTCTCCCTTTTCCAACAGTCTCTGCCGGGAGTAGTCGGACCTTAGACCCGCAACGAAAGCATCTCGGATCAGTCCCTCCGTGTGTGCTGCGGCTGATGCTTCTTTGCAGTCGCAGTCTCGGCCAAGTATCCGTAGTGCCCGTAGGAAGGCCTCCACCGATTCCCCGGGCTGCTGTCTGCGGGATCTTAAGAGGTGCCGGGCATAGACCGTATTTACCGGGCGTGCGTATTGCCCTTTTAGCAGACCGATAGCCGCCACGTAGGTCGTCGCGTCCTGGATTATTGTATAAACTTGGTGGCTCACCTTTGAGGCCAGGATTTCCAACTTGTTTTCGTCCAGGGTCACAGTTGAGGCTTGCAGGTAGGCCTCGAAGCAACGCAGCCAATGCGCGAATTTGGTAGCCGAACCCGCCTCTTGGGGGTCTAGGTCCAGGCATGTTGGTCTGAGGGCTCGCAGCAGCTCCTGTTGCTCAGCGTTTGGTGCAGCAGCCTGCTGTTCAGCGTTTGGTGCAGCAGCCTGCTGTTCAGCGTTTGGTGCAGCAGTCTGCTGTTCAGCGTTTGGTGCAGCAGCCTGCTGTTCAGCGTTTGGTGCAGCAGCCTGCTGTTCAGCAAATGTCGACATTTTGTTTTTGCTAATAAAATTGATGCGCTATCAATTACTCATAAAAGACTGAGAGTTAAGAGAGTAACTAAAGGCTTTTATTAGCAAAGAACAGAGCATGCCTCTCGTGGTTGACTGGGTTCCAAGAAGGCAGGGGGCTGCAGGTCAATCATCTTTATACCTGGGCCTGTGTGGGTGGAGCCAGCCGAGACATGTTGAGGCATGCATAGGTACAACAGTGTGTATCAACAACAACAACAACAGTGGTTTACCACAATACCCTGCATGGGTAAGGCCTCAGTTGGCGACGCCTGTTGCCCCCTCTGCGTCTAGCCAGGGCTGCCACTCTCTCACGGCGTCTGTAAGCCCTTCTGGCATAAGGCTGAAATTCAGTGTTGCCACCCAATGCAGCCCCCATTATATGCTGGCAAACACTGAGCTCTGAATGAAAGCAAAGATAATTGGTAAGCTCTGGCCTGAGCCAAAAATACCTGTCCAAGTGTTGGTCCAAACCAGTAAACTCTCCTCCTTGGTCTCTGTCCAAAAAACCGTTGCACAAGAGTGAATGCTGCAAAATGGCTGGCCTTTATACTGCTGGGTAAGTGCCCTTTAATTAGTGCTCCCCGCGGCCCGGCTGGCCTGTGTACCGTTCCACTTCACAGTCGCTCGGGCCGCCCGGCGCACAATGGGCCGGCGCGAGTGAAGTTCCGGTTTGGGGCGCACAAAGGGCGTTGCACTATTAAATGACATCATGATCTGCGCGTGCAGCAGGGCGCACGCTAAGACTTTGCGCTGGCGCTAAATGTGTCCTGAAGTTGGGGAGAGGCGCAGATCACGCTGCGCCCGGGCGATAAGCGCCTAGCGCTCGAGATCTACTCCTCCTAAGGCGCTAGCGGCTGGCGCGCCCAACTGAATTTCTAGGCCAGAATCTCCACCCAATTTTCCAATTATTAACACCCACTTTACACCCCAAAGTCAGTTATTATCAATCAGAAATATACTTTATTTTCTCTTGAGCCCATTTGTACTACATGTTTCAATGGTCTTCCCTGGTAGCATATCCATTTGTCTATTAGCCATTTTATGAAATAAAATTCCCTATTTACTCCAAAACAGGGTCCAGGGGACGGGGTGGGGGGTGTGGTCAGGAGGAGCAGGAGTGCTTACATTCAGGTACTTTGCTCACCACCTTTATTGCATGCGATCCCTGTGTGTAGCTGGCGATGGCTATCTCATGCCAAACCAATCTTGGAGAGTGGTCCTCGGGCAGGTGTGAAACCCCTTATTTGCATATACAAAGGGACTAAAGTCTGCCTTAGGCGTGGGTACTGGACGGCACATTTCTGGCCATAAGTGCGCGTGTGCTTTTTGCCCACCATTATGGGGTCTTGGGTGTCCGCGCAGCCTCCGAAATATAGATGTAACGCTATGCGATTTCTAGGTCCTGATTTCTCCATTTTGAAATGTTCTGCCCTACTCTTTGAAGAGTCATGGTGTGGAGATGCCTGTGTTGGACTGGGGTGGACAAATGTAAGAAGTCACACAACACCAGGTTATAGTCCAACAGTTTTATTTGAAATCGCAAGCTTTCAGAGCGCTGCTCCTTCGTCAGGTGAAGTGGAGAGATGCATAAAGACACAGCTTATATAGTCAGAGAATAAAGCCAGATGAATACGGGTAATCTTTCTAACTGCCATTTATCACACCTCGGCAGAGAGATAATCACAGCAATCAAAGGTGTGAATGGTGTCCAAACAGGTCAGTCAGGAAAACATTATGTCAAAGAACAATGAGGTGGGGTCACAAGGGGTCAAATGTTGCAGATGCTGGGGTCTGTATGAAAAACAAAATACAGACAAAAAAACTTTTTTTTTGCTGGAAATCACAGCAGGTCCGGCCGCATCTGTGTAGAGAGAACAAGCCAACGACGACTCGAGTCTGGATGACCCTACGTCAGGTGGGGTTACATGTAGCGTGACATGAACCCAAGATCCCGGTTCACAGAAATCACAGAAACCCCACAGTGCAGATAGAGGCCATTTCGGCCCATCAAGCCTGCACCGACACATATCCCACCCGATCCCCGTAACCCCTAGACCAACACATATCCCACCCTATCCCTGTAACCCCACGTATTTAATCCCCCTAACATTAAGGGTCAATTTATCATAGCCAATCATCCTAACCCGCACATCTTTGGACTGTGGGAGGAAACCGGAGCACCCGGAGGAAACCCACGCAAACACGGGGAGAATGTGCAAACTCCACACAGGCAGTCACCCGAGGCCGGATTCGAACCCGGGTCCCTGGCGCTGTGAGGCAACAGTGCTAACCACTATGCCACCGTGCTGCCAATGTTGAGGTTGAGGCCGTGTTGTGTTGTGTGACTTCTTACATTTGTCCACCCCAGTCCAACACCGGCATCTCCACACCATGGCTACTATCGACACCACAAACTGTCGGCTCAAAGTGGAGAGGATCGCCATGAAGATCGCACATATCGACACAGACATCAAGTTTCTACAGAGATGCAAGAAAGCAGACAAGATCCCAAAAGGACTACAGATCACAAACCCACTCAAGTCGACCTACAACACAGACTACGCTGAGAGACTCTGCCGTTGTACCTCTCGCACACTCCTCAACCATCTCGTACACCAGCTCTACAGCAGACGCCGCAACCTCGAAACCAAGATAGAGTCCATGTTCTCAGCCTGTGCTCAGGACACAGCAGACCAGCTACGAGACACCACCAAACAGACGAGGCAACGGAACTACACTGCCTACATGCACACCAAGAACAGGAAGCTTGAGAAACTCGGCATCACCACCAGCAGCAACTAAGCCTCCTCCGGTACCACGGTTGAAACCACAGGGAAGTCCATCGTCAACTTGTCCGACCATACCCTTCAACCAGACGAAATTGAAGTTCTCAGCCGAGGGCTCAATTTCTGCCCCACCACCAAAATGGACCCCATCGGTCTCGCGGCAGACACAGAGGAATTCATCAGGAGAATGAGGCTCCGGGAATTCTTCCACAAATCCCAAGATGTCAGCAGCGAACCCAATGAGACAACCAATGATCCGGAACAGTAGACAAAGGGATCCGCAGTGCAGCAACCGAAGAAGAAAGAGTCAAATTGGACCCCTCCGGAGGGTCGCTGCCCTAAGCTTGACATGTATGCTCAAGCTGTCAGGAGATGCATCAACGCCAGATTCATCAGCCGCACTCACAAGACAGTCCAGAATGTCACCCGAGCACAACGCAACGCCATCCATGCTCTCAAGACCAACCGCAACATCGTCATCAAACCAGCAGACAAAGGAGGAGCCATCGTCATACAGAACAGAACGGACTATTGTAAAGAAGCATACCGACAACTGGACAACCAAGAACACTACAGACAGTTACCCGCAGATCCGACCAAAGAACACACCCGCCAACTCAACAGACTGATCAAGACCTTCGATCCAGACCTTCAAAGCATCCTAAGTGCTCTTATCCCACGTACTCCCCACGTGGGAGACTTCTACTGCCTCCCAAAGATACACAAAGCCAACACACCCGGACGTCCTATCGTATCAGGCAATGGAACCCTGTGTGAGAACCTCTCTGGATACGTCGAGGGCATCCTGAAACCCATCGTACTGGGAACCCCCAGCTTCTGTCGCGACACTACAGACTTCTTACAGAAACTCAGCACCCACGGACCAGTTGAACCAGGAACACTCCTCGCCACGATGGACGTCTCGGCACTCTACACAAGTATCCCCCACGATGACGGCATCGCTGTGACAGCCTCAGTACTCAACACCAACAACAGCCAATCTCTAGACACCATCCTACAACTCATCCACTTCATCCTTGACCACAATGTCTTCACCTTCGACAACCAGTTCTTTACCCAAACACACGGAACAGCCATGGGGACCAAATTCGCACCCCAATACGCCAACATCTTCATGCACGAGTTCGAGCAAGACTTCTTTGCTGCACAGGACCTCCAACCAACGCTATACACCAGATACATCGACGACATTTTCTTCCTATGGACCCACGGCGAATAATCACTGAAAAGACTACATGATAACATCAACAAGTTCCATCCCACCATCAAACTCACCATGGACTACTCCTCAGAGTCGGTTTCATTCTTGGACACACGAATCTCCATCAAAGACGGACACCTCAGCACTTCACTCTACCGCAAGCCCACGGACAACCTCCACTTCTCCAGCTTCCACCCTAACCACGTTAAAGAAGCCATCCCCTTTGGACAAGCCCTGCGAATACACAGGATCTGCTCAGACGAGGAGGAACGCGATGGACACCTACAGACGCTGAAAGATGCCCTCGTAAGAACGGGATATGACGCTCGACTCGTCGATCGACAGTTCCGACAGGCCACAGCAGAAAATCGCATAGACCTCCTCAGAAGACAAACACGGGACACAACCAACAGAGTACCCTTCGTTGTCCAGTACTTCCCCGGAGCGGAGAAACTACGCCATGTTCTTCGCAGCCTTCAACATGTCATCGATGATGACGAACACCTCGCTAAGGCTATCCCCACGCCTCCACTACTCACCTTCAAACAGCCGCCTAACCTCAAACAGACCATCGTTCACAGCAAGTTACCCAGCTTTCAGGAGAACAGCGACCACGACACCACACAACCCTGCCACGGCAACCTCTGCAAGACATGCCAGATCATCAACACAGATACCATCATTACACGTGAGGACACCACCCACCAGGTACATGGTACATACTCATGTGACTCGGCCAACGTTGTCCACCTCATACGTTGCAAGAAAGGATGCCCCGGAGCATGGTACATCGGCGAGACCATGCAGACACTGCGACAACGGATGAACGGACACCGCGCAACAATCGCCAGGCAGGAGTGTTCCCTCCCAGTTGGGGAACACTTCAGCAGTCAAGGACATTCAGCCTCCGATCTTCGGGTAAGCATTCTCCAAGGCGGCCTTCGAGACACACGACAACGCAAAATCATAGAGCAGAAACTGATAGCCAAGTTCCGCACTCATGAGGACGGCCTCAACCGGGATCTTGGGTTCATGTCACGCTACATGTAACCCCACCTGACGTAGGGTCATCCAGACTCGAGTCGTCGTTGGCTTTTTCTCTCTACACAGATACGGCCGGACCTGCTGTGATTTCCAGCAAAAAAAAAAGTTTTTTTGTCTGTATTTTGTTTTTCATACAGACCCCAGCATCTGCAACATTTGACCCCTTGTGACCCCACCTCATTGTTCTTTGATGTAATGTTTTCCTGACTGACCTGTTTGGACAGCATTCACACCTTTGATTGCTGTGATTATCTCTCTGCCGAGGTGTGATAAATGGCAGTTAGAAAGATTACCTGTAATCATCTGGCATTATTCTCTGACTATATAAGCTGTGTCTTTATGCATCTCTCCACTTCACCTGACGAAGGAGCAGCGCTCCGAAAGCTTGTGATTTCAAATCAAACTGTTGGACTATAACCTGGTGTTGTGTGACTTTGAAGAGTCAGATAATGTATTTCTGACAACTGATTTCCATTTATAAATTGATGACTTGTCACTGCTGACAGCATTACTGCTCTAATGAAAGGGAAACTGATTCCTAAAAAAAAACACCAGTGTCTGCCAGGCACAAAATCCGGGCCATAACTTTTAAGCATTTCACAAATGTTTTACTGGAACGCTGTCAAACATTTAAAAGCAATAACTGCAAAATGGCATCAAAGATCAAGACAATTATAAAACTTGGACTAAAAAGCAACAGGTGGAGGGTTTTACTGCTCAAGGCAATTTAGAAACACAAGAGAAACTTGGCTTAACGTGAGAGTCGTGATTTTTCAACTCTTTCTCCCATAAAGATTAAGGAGACCAAGGCATGGAGGCAGAGGGTATGGCTGAGGTACTAAATGAGTACTTTACATCTGTCTTCACCAAGGTAGAGGATGCTGCCAGAGACATTGAGCTGCATTTTCATTTAGGAGGCGGGACTACAACTTTCGGGGTTGTAGTCCCGCCTCCATTGAGTTCTAGCCAACCCACGCGATTTTGACTTGATTGACCTTGTTGAGCCCGCCCAGCGGGCTCAGCAGGCCAATTAAGGGCCACCCGGCAACAGGTGACGTTACAGATTGATATTTCATCTGTCAAGACCTTTTGACAGATGAAATATCAGCGTTTCACAGCTGTTTGAAGCTGTCAAACACTGACAATCTGTACTCCAGGTTAATTCCTTCCTCTCAGGATGATTTAGAAATCTCTCCGGAACAGAAAGCTGAATGCTGGAACTTTTGACAGATCGCGGCCATTCTGCTTTCTGTGCCGGTGAGATGAGGGACTCCCGAGACCTGAGGGAAGGGAGGCTGTAAAGGTATGTAAATGTAAGTAAAACTACTTTAAACACACCAAACACACTTACCTCTGCACTCATGCACCCATCACTCACCTGAACACTGGACATCTCGACCCCTCCAAGCCCTTCATCCCGACGATCCACCTTGCTAGCTTGGCATGGTTTGGCGTCGTCGGGAATCCCACATTTCAACAATGAAAATAGGGATTAGGCTAAAAACTGCCTGTTAACTACCTGTAACAGGCAGTTAATTGGCACTAATCCCCTTCCCGCCTCGGGGAGACGGGTCCCAGTGCGGGTCGGGTACCCGCCTCCTTTGAAATTGGCATGGAAGCAGGTTGGGGGGTGGGATGGGTTTGTGCCCCCCAATTTCGGGATTTTAACCCCCCACATGCCTCCAATCCCGCCTCCACGGCCCAATGAAAATCCTGCCCATAGTGAAGGAGGAGGTAGTGCTGATACTTGATAGGATAAAATTGATAAAGAAGAGGTAGTAGAAAGGCTGGCTGTACTTAAAGTAGATAAATCACCAGGAGTGGATTGGATGCATCCTAGGATGCTGAGGGAATTGAGGGCGGAAATCGCAGAGGTACTGGCCATAACCTTCTAATCCTCCTTAGATACGGGGATGGTGCCAGAGGACTGGAGGATTGCAAATGTTACACCCTTGTTCAAAAAGGGTGTAAAGATAAATCCTGTAACTACAGGCCAGTCAGTTTAACCTCGGTAGTGGGGAAGCTTTTAGAAACAGTATTCAGGGACAAAATTAACAGCCACTTGGATAAATGTGGATTAATTAAGGAAAGCCAGCACGGATTTGTTAAAGGCAAATCGTGTTTAACCAACCTGATCGAGTTTTTTGATGAGGTAACAGAGAGGGTTGATGAGGGTAATGCGGTTAACGTAGTGTACAGGAAACTTTGTGTTATCCGGAGGCTAAATGTCCGGCAAGCTCGAGCCACCGGCAAAAGTCAGGAGCCGTTTTTTTCGGGTTTTTTTCTTCTCGTGGCTTTTTTTTCAACAGTCAGGCTCTGCAAAGTCTCTGTAGCTTAGCAACAGCTTCAGAGAGACGCTTCCAAGGTATGGGCCGACTGTTTAGAAGCTGTTGCTAAGCAACAGTGTTTGTTGTCAGATACGGAGATGAAAAGCTCCGTATGCTTCAACATTAACGCTGGTGTGTCCAGCAGTTTTGAGGGAACGGCAACAGCTCGGTCCCGTCGGTGCCGGATAGCACAAAGTTTCCTGTACATGGATTTCCAAAAGGCATTTGACAAAGTTCCACATAATAGGCTTGACAGCAATGTTGAAGCCCATGGAATAAAAGAGACAGTGGCAGCATGGATACGAAATTGGCTAAGTGACAGGAAACAGAGAGTAGTGGTGAACGGTTGTTTTTCGGACTGGAGGAACATATACAGTGGTGTTCCCCAGGGGTCGGTTCTAGGACCACTGCTTTTCTTAAATATATTAATGACTTGGACGAGGGTGTACAGGGCACAATTTCAAAATTTGCAGATGACACAAAACTTGGAAGTATAGTGAACAATGAGGAGGAGAGTGATAGACTTCAGGAAGACATAAACAGGCTGGTGAAATGGACGGACACGTGGCAGATGAAATTTAGCGCAGAAAAGTGAGAATGGATACATTTTGGTAGAAAAAATGAGGAGATGCAATATAAACTAAATGGTACAATCCTAAAGGGGGTGCACGAACAGAGAGACCTGGGGTATATGTGCATAAATCGTTGAAGGTGGCAGGGCAGGTTGAGAAAGCAGTTAAAAAGGCTTACGGGACCCTGGGCTTCATAAATAGAGGTATAGAGTACAAAAGCATGGAAATTATGATGAACCTGTATAAAACACTGGCTCAGCCCCAACTGGAGTACTGTGTCCAATTCTGGGCACCACACCTTAAGAAGGATGTGAAGGCCTTAGAGAAGGTGCAGAAAAGATTTACAAGAATGATTCCAGGAATGAGGGACTTCAGTTACATTGATAGACTGGAGAAGCTGGGGTTGTTCTCCTTAGAGCAGAGAAGATTGAGAGGAGATTTGATAGAGGTGTTCAAAATCATGAGGGGTCTGGACAGTGTAGATAGAGAGAAACTGTTCCCATTGGCAGAAGGGTCGAGAACCAGAGGACACAGATTTAAGGTGATTGGCAAAAGAACCAAAGGCGACATAAGAAAAAACTTTTTTACGCAGCGAGTGGTTGCGATCTGGAATGCACTGCCTGAAAGGGCGGCGGAGGCAGATTCAATCTTATCTTTCAAAAGGGAGTTGGATAAGTACCTGAAGGAAAAAAATTTGCAGGGCTACGGGGAAAGCGCAGGGGAGTGGGACTGGCTGAGAGTTGGCACGGGCTCAACAGGCCGAATGGCCTTCTTCCGTGTTGTAACCATTCTATGATTCTATGAAAGTGTATTTCTATGAAAGCTATGAGGCTATACAAGACTTTCCAGTTCACAAAGGCTACAGGATCAATGTGCATTATTGTCCATCCCTTGCTGAAGTGGCTTCAGCTAAACTCAGTAAGTATTCTTCAGTTCACAAGAACTCAATAAATCAGTTTACATTTTACAGTTTTAATTAAAGCATTGACAGAGTACAATAAATTAGAGATATATTCAAGCTAAACATGACAATGCTATGATAAACAATGTTATATATGTGCCAGCAATTCCTGGCCTGTAACATTAGTCTACAAAATATTTGTTTAAAAGCACAGCTTCCAAAATCTTTCCATAAATGTTTATAAAGTAGGGAGCACTTGCAATTTAAGGTTGACATTTTCACACTAGTAGCTTGCATTGCACCTATAAACAATAAGTGGTTACAGACATCACACAGTAATAAGTGGAGTAATTTATCATGGATGTGTATATATTGGTGACTATTCAATCCATGTTAGTTTGGCAGTATTAGTTCTATGAAACAAGCTTGGAACATTTTACTATGCTAAAGGCACTGGGGGGAAAATTCGGTTGGTTAGCGCCTCCGGGGGGCGCTAGGAACTTAGCGCCCGAGCGCGGCGATTTTAGCACCGCTCGCGAAATTGACCAGCTGTTTTGCAGCAGCGCTAAACACTACCGCCACGATCTTCTGCGCCCACAGATCGTGATGTCAGTCAAGCGTGCAATGCCCCAGACCGGATATTGAGTCGCGCCTCCTGCCTTAGCGCCTGCCGCTACGAACGACAGGTAGAGGGGAGCATTTTCAAGTCGGAAAGCAGCTGGGGGAGTGCTATTTAAAGGCAGGCGCTTCTTGCCTTTTCTTGTCAGCAAAATTTTTTGTTTTTACCCTGTCCTAAGGAGTTTTGGCCCTCAGCACCACTTTTGAGGTTCCTAAGCGCCGAGCTCTTTCCCTGGGCCTATCCATTAGTGCTTCCAACACAATTGCTTTTGAGGTCTCTCCAGGCCGAGATTCAAGGCTGCAATGAGCAGGGTGTGGCTGGCCAGCAAGGTGGCCCCTTCCCTTTAAGAACTGGATGGCGCCAGTCTGTCTGGATTCCATGGTAATTGGCATCGCCTGAGCTTCGGTAGTGCTCTGAGGTAGCGCCTCACTCCCTGACGTTCGCGCCTTAAGAAAGGTGTATAGCGCCTGATTTAGCGCTCAAATCACCTCCAGGGGCAATAGAGGCGAATTTTGCAATCGGAGGCGATAATTAGCGCCGGACGCTAAACTTTGCGCCCGGCCGATATTAGCGCCCCAAAATGGGCGATACTGAATTTTTCCCCCACTATATAAATACAAGTTGTTGTTGCTGTTTGGGATAAATGGTGGCCAAGACACTTCCCCTGCTCTTCACTGAATAGTGTCATGGCATCTTTTACCTGCACCTGAGGAGTCAGATGGGCCTCCGTTTAATAGCTCATCCATAAGTCTCTGGAGTAAGTTCTAGACCCAGAACCTTCTGACTCAAGAGTGCTACCACTCGCCATGGTTGCCACTCTAGAGAGAGAGTAGGATTACTGAGGGTATCTCATTGTGCAGGATGAAGATATGGTGAAAACATTAAATAAATATTTTGTGTCTGTTTTTGCAAGCAGGAATGGAAGAGTCTAGAGAAGGATTAGAACAGTTGCTAGAGATTGTTATGTTCATAAATAACTAGACATTTTCATTATGAACAACTAGTTTGAGCTAGTCACTTTATTCTGCCATGTGGACTTGTATACAGCATCCATCTTGACTACTGCCTTGTGGGTAGCCTAGTGCATCATGGGTAGCCCACTCTTATATACATACAGCTCCACCTAGTGTACCATTCTAGAATGACATGTTACTGATCATTACATCCCCCTTTCTTTGAGGTTAAACAAAATCAATATCAATCATAACGACATAAACATCTTCACAACAGTCAATACATTTTCAATATTGTTTTCTTTGTACTCAAAGATTAAGTCTATCAGGCTTTTCTTTCATATTTTTAATGTCACTCATACTGATTAAATTTGCTTTTGCCCCAGTGTCTAGTTTCAATGTAACTAATGCTCCATTTACCTGCAGTGGGATCATCCATTTGTCCTCTTTTACTGCATTAACTTTATGTTCAGCATTGTCCATTCCTGAGGGCTGCACATTTTCTGTATCCTTTTCTATATTGTCACATGACACCATTCCTACAAAAAATGTCTCACTTAAATCAGTGTCCTCAATCACATTGACTTGGACTTTTGCCCTTTCTTTGTTTTTACTTTTGAAAAGCATTGTTTGGCAAAGTGATTCTTTCCATGACATTTTGTGCACATTTTTCCAAATGCTGGGCATTGTCGTGACTGGTGTTTGTAACCACAGCGTTTACAATTAAAAATTCCTTCCTCCGATTGCTTTTCATTTCTGTTCTGCCCACATTTCTTCCCCTTGTAGGACACAGCAGCACAGTCACTCATTACTGTCGCATCATTATTAATTTCACTGAAAGTCTTCGCGTACTTTTGAGCTAGCTCACTGGCTTGGCATATTTTCACAGCATTCTCCAATGTTAGTTCGGTTTCTCTCAACAAACGTTCCCTGACTTTTTTCTCATGAATACCAAACACAATCTGGTCACGAATCATGGATGATTTCAGTTCAGAGAAATTACATGTCTGTGCTTTCACTTTCAGATCGGTCATAAAGCTATCAAAAGTCTCATTTTGCTGCTGTGTCCGTGAACGGAACACGTACCTCTCATAGGTCTCGTTCTTTTTGGGAGAACAATGTGTATCAAATTTCTTTAGCACATCGTCCATCTTTTCTCTGTCCTCCGCTTGATCAAACACAAACATATTAAATACCTCTATCGCCTGTGGGCCTGCAACCGTGAGCAGCAAAGCTATTTTCCTTGCGTCTGGCTTCGTACCGAACCCGATGGCAGCAATGTAGAGTTCGAATTGTTGTTTGAAAGTCCGCCAATTGCAGTCGACATTCCCCATGAGTTTCAAACCCTCCGGTGGCTTCAAAGTCTCCATGTCACGTTTCACAATATTCAGCAGATTTTACCAATCCTGGTACCATGTTATGTTCATAAATAACTAGACATTTTCATTATGAACAGCTAGCTTGAGCTAGTCACTTTATTCAGCCATGTGGACTTGTACAGCATCCATCTTGACTACTGCCTTGTGGGTAGCCTAGTGCATCGTGTGTAGCCCACTCTGATATACATACAGCTCCACCTAGTGTACCATTCTAGAATGACATGTTACTGATCATTACAGAGATGACTGTAGAAAAGGATTTGATTCTGATCAAAATGACCAAGACTCAAGATTGAGAAGTTATCGGGACCCTGTGGAATGTACCCAAGGCTGCTGAAGGAAGTTAGAGAAGAAACAGGTGAAACTGTGGAACTGGAGGTTTGACACGTAACACCTCAGTTCAAGTAGGGAAAGGCAGAAAACTATAGACTAGTTAGCCTCAAGGCAATTGTGGAGAAACTCTTAGGGGTCAATTTGGGTGGATGGGCTGTTGAAAACGAGTGAGTTTTTAAAACATTCTCATCCTTGTTTTTAAATCAATCCATGACCTCGCCCCTCTCTGTCTCTGTAACCTCCTCCAGCCCCACAACCCTCTGAAATCTCTGCACTCCTCCAATTCTGGCTTCTTGCACATCCCCAATTTTAATCGCTCCACCATTGGTGGTCGTGCCTTCAGCTGCCTAGGAATTCGCTTCCCTAAACCTCTCCACCTCTCTAACTCTATCTCCTCCTTTATGGCGCTCCTTAAAACCTACCTCTTACTAATAGCTCCTTATGTAGCTCTGTGTCAAATTTTGTTCAGTGATGCTCCTGTGAAGCGCCTTGGAACATTTTACTGCATTAAAAGTGCTATATGAATGCAAGTTGTTGTTGTTGAGTTACTTACCCGTTCGAAACTTGACTCCTTTGCGAAATTTCCAATTTTAAGCTGCAGGGTTCTGCAGATGGGTGAGGCGCTCGCCTAAAGCCTGGGATACCTCGTCAATTTACAAAACTAGGGGTCCTATTATGTCAATAGGATCTGATTGCATTTCACCAGGGCCTGAGCAGGGAAGCAGCTGCAGCTTTTCCATCAGGCTGAAGCAGGTCTACTGCTGGTCTGTGGACAGAAGAGGCCGTCCAATGTAAATATCACACTCACCTTTGTGCAGCCAGAAGGAGCAGGATTGTCCCTCCAGGCCCCGCAAGGAAAGTCTTGGCCTCCTTTGCCCTGGGACCCCCGTCCGTCCCTCCCACAATGCTCACCCAAAACCCCTCCTCTGCCACTTACCTGCATGCTGGCAGGCAGCCAATGGCCACCCAATCTTTACCTGCTTTGCGCCATCTTCCCGCTCGTTCCAGGGGAAAAGAGAGATTTTCTGGTCTATCTCATTGCTGTTTGAGGGACTTTGCTGTCTGCAAATTGACTGTTGCATTTCCCTACATCACAAGTGACTACACTTCAAAAGTGCTTCATTGGCTGTGAAGCATTTTGGGACTTTGAGGCCATGACGGGCGCTGTATAAATGCAAGTTTTTTCTTACTTTTCTTTAATTCTGTGATAAAGTTGTAAGTATAGTGCAGTATATAATACCATCACAATGACCGTGTAGTTCTGTGATAAAGTTGTAAGTGTAGTGCAGTATATAATACCATCAGAATGACTGTGTAATTCTGTGATAAGGTTGTAAGTACAATGCAGTATATAATACCATCACAATGACCGTGTAATTCTGTGATAAAGTTGTAAGTATAGTGCAGTATATAATACCATCACAATGACCGTGTAGTTCTGTGATAAAGTTGTAAGTATAGTGCAGTATACAATACCATCACAATGACCGTGTAGTTCTGTGATAAAGTGGTGAGTACAGTGCAGTACATAATACCATTGCAATGGGTGTGTAGTTCTGTGATAAAGTGGTGAGTACAGTGCAGTACATGATACCATCGCAATGGGTGTGTAGTTTTATGCATGTCTAAGGATTTCTAAATGCTGCTTTGACATTCACTGCTCCCAGTGTGTCTCTTTTCGAATTTGCCGTGAACACAGAGGTGAGTCTGGAGTGGGCGAGAAGGGACTAAAAGTGAGAGAGGTCGAAAGACAATCAGACATACTATAGGGAAATTAAACCTGGCACATCGGGCAAACATACAGAAAATTAAAGATCTGTCTAAGCAGCAATAGCCTCCAAGTTCTCAAAACAGGCTATTGACCCATTAGACATTCTGACAGCTTTTGAAATCTATGCATATTTATTTTTTTAAAAAGGGTTACAATCCATAAAATAGATCATTGAATATTAATAACCGTGACACAGACTTTTTAGCTATTATTCTTCTGTATCTAATCAAAATTTTCAGCTTGTGCCTGTTACTATCAGAGGATAATAACTAACATGATTTGGCATTTGAGGATTTTACAATAAAAAAGATGTGTTGTAATTTTATACATTTTAAGAAATATACTGAGCCCAATGTTTTCAATCATCTGGTGTTTTCCAGCCAAAAGCAAATACTGCCAAACGATCCCCTTTCACCTTTTTTTTAATATGGCTTGTAACTGACCAACTTAAACAGAATGATGGTTGTGTTATAGCCTAGGTATGTTCAGCCCTGAGAGAACACTCGTTAGATGCCATTTTCACAGGCCAGTTTCCCTCCACATGCAAGCAGGTAATTTAAACTCAGCAGGAACAGAGCGCGTGACCTGCTGCACAAAGCCATTTGCTGCCGAACAAATATCTCGACAAACTGAGGGCAACCGTTTCAACTCACTGCAGCATGCTTCAGTGTCACTGCGCACCTCGTGGGATGGCTTCATTCTTCGCTCAGCAGGGTAGCAATCCCTTAGACAGCTTTCCCATATCTCTCAACTGCCTACACGCTGTTTCCTGGCCTTATAAACAATGTTTTTCAGTTCTGTTTCTGGTAAAAATAGAAAATAAGGCACGCACCCAGTGGGGGGGTGTTCGCATTTGTCCAATGTTTAGACCCAACACCATAATAGGTGTTTTTCAAGATTATGAAAGGTTTTGAGAGGGTGAGTGATGACTGGTTGTTTCCATTGGTTGATGAATAAGTAACAAGGGAGCGTAGGCTGAGGATTATCACTAGAAGAACAAACGGCAAGTTAGATATTTTTTCACAAGAGGGTTATTAATACATGGAATGCTTCGCCACATGTAGCTATTGAGGCAGAGGCTAGAACATCATCTGAAAAGGGATTGGATACATCTTTGCAAAAGAATATAAAAAGGATCGGGGGGATGGGTGTGAAAATGGGATTAGAAGTCGATGGCCCCGATATTGCAGGGAGGAAGTGGGGGCGCATGTCTGCAGCCGGGAAACTCGGAAATACTTTGCATTTACCTTATAAAGGTTGGGTCCCCTGTAGTTGAGTATCTTTGCACGTGATTTCCCTCCAGCAGCTGTCGTGCGAGAAGTTCCGAGGACCAGGAGGTCAACCGTGAGCAGGTGAAGAGGGGAACCAGGGGTAGGGTAGCAACTCGCGGGGGGAACCAGAGCTGGGAGAAACTTTGATTCTGACCTCAATCTGCTCAACTTGCTAACTTTTCTGTGTCTTTCTGAGGTAGCCTATGTGCTCTTCACAGTTAACCACACTTCCTATTATCGCAGATTGGGTGACTGCTTTGCGGAACACCTCTGTTCAGTCCGTAAGGGTGACCCCGAGCTTCCGGTCGCTTGTCACTTTAATTCTCCACTCCACTCCTACTCTGACCTCTCTGTCCTCGGCCTCTTACGCTGTTCCAATGAAGCTTAATGTAAGCTCGAGGAACAGCACCTCATCTTTCAATTAGGCACTTTACAGCCTTCTGGACTCAACATTGAGTTCAACAATTTCAGACTCTAACCCCTGCCACCATTTTTTCACATGGCAGCTGTTGATGATTCTGCCACCCACATTTGCAACATTTAATCTCGCCTGCCTTCCATCATAGCACAGACCATCCTTTTAGTTTCTTCCTCCCCCCAATTTCCCTGCCTCTGCACCTGCTTAAAACCTGTTACATCCTTAACTTTTTCCAGTTCTGACGAAGGCTGCCTGGCCTGCTGAGTGGTTCCAGCATTTTCTGTTGTTCCCTATTTTCATGCCATCTGCGAATCTGGCTATCGAGCATTACCCAACAGGATCATGGGGACGACTATGGGACCACCTGACCCGTTAACACTAAAACAGAACGACCGCAAGTTGAAAACTTCTTTTTGAATCACCTGTCCCTTGACTGCCTGAGACCCACCTATTGGATCCATGATTTTTAAGGTATGATGTTTCCCAATAACTACACGGAGGCTGTAACTTAACAATCAACAGGTGTTTACTGGAGTAGGGTAGTCTCAAGACTGGGAGTACAGAGGCATGCTCAAAGCTTATATACAGGTGTGGTCACTGCCGGTACTACAGTATACAGGAGCTGTAAAAGTAGTTCTCTCTTAAAGGTACATACACAACAATTCCTCCCCTTTTAGATTAGCAGTACCCATAATATTCAAATAACAATTAACACTTTAACATGCACATTAAACAGAAATAGTCCATTTATAGATTCAGTCTTTGGGGCGGCTTCCTGACCCTTTCTGGATAGCGCCTTTCCTGAGGTTCTTGTTCTTGGTGCGGAGGCGATTCTGGCTCCCTTTCGTCGGTTAGTTCATCAGTTTCCACTGCTACTGTTTCTGAGGTAGATGCTACCGGTATGTCGGGTTCATCCCCAGGCACGCGAGCCATAGGGTTAACTCGTTCCTGTGACGCTAAGATCTGGTCGACGTGCCGTATCACAATGTTCTCCCCGACATCCACTGTGTACATTAATGGCCCCTGCCGTGTGCATATCGTTCTGGGTTGTCATTTCTCTGTTCGGTAGTCACGGGCAAAGACTGGTTGGCCTACATTGAAGCTCCTTGTCGGCTTCTCATTGATGTGCTGGAATTGTTTATCCTCAACATTTCTTCGCACATTTGGTCTGAGCAAATCCAGACGAGATCTCAACCTTCGGTTAAAGAACGTCATGGCCGGGGTCTGGTTGGTAACTGCATGTGTCGCATTTCTGTAGGCTAACAGGAAATTGTCCACCTTATGCTGTAATGGAATTTCATCATCGCACATAAGAACATAAGAACATAAGAAATAGGAGCAGGAGTAGGCCAATCGGCCCCTCGAGCCTGCTCCGCCATTCAATAAGATCATGGCTGATCTGATCCTAACCGCCAATCCACTATCACAGAACCATCTCCTGAATCTAACAGAATTAGACACACGAAATAGGAGCAGGATCAGGCTACACAGCCCCTGGGCCCGCTCCGCTACCCACAGGGCCATGACCGATCCGAACCTAGACTCATGTCCAAATTCCTGCCCGCTCCCCGTAACCTTTAATTCCCTTTACTTCTAGGAAACTGTCTATTTCTGTTTTAAATTTATGTAATGATGTAGCTTCTACAGCTTTTTGGGGCAGCATATTCCATGGACCTACCACCCTCTGAGTGAAGTAGTTCCTCCTCATCTCAGTTTTGAAAGAGCAGCCCCTTATTCTAAGACTATGCCCCCTAGTTCTAGTTTCACCCATCATCGGGAACATCCTCCCCGCATCCACCCGATCCAACCCCTTCACAATCTTATATGTTTCAATAAGATCGCCTCTCATTCTTCTGAACTCCAATGAGTAGAGTCCCAATCTACTCAACCTCTCCTCATATGTCCATCCCCTCATCCCCGGGATTAACCGAGTGAACCTTCTTTGTACTGACTCGAGAGCAAGTATGTCCTTTCTTAAGTATGGACACCAAAACTGTACGCAGTATTCCAGGTGCGGTCTCACCAATACCTTGTACAACTGAAGCAATACCTCCCTATTTTTATATTCTATCCCCCTAGCAATGAAAGCCAACATTCCATTGGCCTTCTTAATCATTTGCTGCACCTGCATACTAACCTTTTGAGTTTCGTGCACCAGGACCCCCAGATCCCTTTGTACTTCAGTACTTTCCAGTTTCTTGCCATTAAGATAATAACTTGCTCTACGATTTTTCCTGCCAAAGTGCATAACCTCACACATTCCAGTATTGTATTCCATCTGCCAAATCTCTGCCCACTTACTTAGCCTGGCTATGTCCCCTTGCAGGTTTTTTATGTCCTCCTCACTCACTACTTTCCCTCCCATCTTAGTATCATCTGCAAACTTTGATATGTTACACTCGGTCCCCTCCTCCAAATCATTAATATAGATTGTAAAGAGTTGGGGACCCAGCACTGACCCCTGCGGAACACCACTAGTTACTGATTGCCAGTCTGAGAATGAACCATTTATCCCAACTCTCTGCCTTCTGTTAGATAGCCAATCCTCTATCCATGCCAGAATATTACCCCCAATCCCGTGATTTTGTATTTTAAGCAATAATCTTTTGTGTGGCACCTTGTCAAATGCCTTTTGGAAGTCTAAATACACTACGTCCACTGGTTCCCCTTTATCCACCCTATATGTTACTTCCTCAAAGAACTCCAGCAAATTTGTCAAACATGACTTCCCCTTCATAAAACCATGCTGACTTTGTCCTATTAAATTATGATTATCCAAATGTCCTGTTACTGTCTCCTTAATAATGGACTCCAAAATTTTACCTACCACAGATGTTAGGCTAACCGGTCTATAGTTTCCAGCCTTCTGTCTACTGCCCTTTTTAAATAAGGGTGTTACATTTGCAGTTTTCCAGTCTGCCGGGACGTTTGCCGAGTCCAGGGAGCTTTGGAAAATTATTACCAATGCATCCACAATCCCTACCACCACTTCCCTCAAGACCCTAGGATGTAAGCCATCAGGTCCAGGTGATTTATCCGCCTTGAGTCCCATTATTTTACCGAGTACCACTTCCTTAGTGATTTTGATCGTGTTTAACTCCTCCCCCCCTTTAGCCCCCTGTTTGTCCAGTGTTGGGATATTCTTAGTGTCTTCTACTGTAAAGACTGGTGTAAAATATTCATTCAGTGTTTTTGCCATCTCCATATTTCCTACCATTAATTTCCTGGTCTCATCCTCTAAGGGACCAACATTTACTTTAGCCACCCTTTTTCTTTTTATATAACTATAAAAACTCTTACGATCTGTTTTTATATTTTTTGCTAATTTACTTTCATAATCTATCTTCCCTTTCTTTATCAATCTTTTTGTTGTTTTTTGCTGTCTTTTAAAGTTTTCCCAATCCTCTATCCTCCCACTAGATTTGGCTACCTTATATGCCCTTGTTTTTAGTCGAATACTATCCTTAATTTCTTTACTTAGCCACGGATGGCTGTCTTTTCTTTTACACCCTTTTCTTCTCAGTGGAATATATATTTTTTGGAAGTTGTAAAATAACTCCTTAAATGTACACCACTGATCATGTACCGTCTTACCCTTTAATCTATTTTCCCAATCCACTCTACTCAATTCCGCTCTCATACCTTCATAGTCTCCTTTATTCAAGCTTAGCACACTTGTTTGAGATCCAACCTTCTCACCCTCTAATTGAATATGGAATTCAACCATGTTATGGTCACTCATTCCAAGGGGATCCTTTACTAGGACATTTTTAATTAATCCCGTCTCGTTACACAGGACCAGATCTAAGGTTGCTTGCTCCCTGGTCGGTTCAGTTACATACTGCTCAAGAAACCCATCCCTAATACACTCAATGAACTCATCCTCAAGGCAGCCCTGCCCAATTTGATTTGTCCAATGAATATGATAGTTAAAATCCCCCATAATTATAGATGTTCCCTTATTACAAGCCTCAACTATTTCCTGATTGATACTCCGTCCAACAGAGTTGCCACTGTTCGGAGGCCTATAGACTACGCCCACTAGTGTTTTTTTCCCCTTATTATTCCTTACCTCCACCCAAACTGTTTCATTATCCTGATCTTTTGACCCAATATAATTTCTCTGTATTACAGTGATTCCTTCCTTTATTAACATAGCCACCCCACCTCCCCTTTTTAAAGGTTTGTACGAACCTCTCAGCCAATCCATTTGTGGCTGGATGATACGGGGCGGATGTGTAATGCCTTACCCCATTCCTTTTCATAAATTTTCGAAACTCTTCAGACACAAACTGTGGTCCATTTTCAGAGCAAATCTGCTCTGGCAAGCCGTTCCTGGCAAATATGGTCCGTAGGACTGCAATCGTTTTCTCTGTAGTGGTTGAGGACATTTTTATCACCTCAGGCCATTTCGAGTGAGCATCCACTGCTATTAAAAACATTGAGTCCATAAATGGACCAGCAAAATCAATATGCACCCGTTGCCATGGAGAGGAGGGCCACTCCCATGGGTGTAGAGGGGCATGTGGTGGTGCATTTTGGACCTTCTGGCATCCTGAGCAGCTCTTGGTTAGGTCCTCGATTTGTTGATCGATCCCCGGCCACCACACATAAGCCCTAGCAAGGCTTTTCATTTTCACCCCTCCCAGATGACCTTCGTGAAGCTCATTTAGCACTCTCTCCCTTAACTTGGGTGGAATTACCACTCGGGATCCACACATCACTGTCCCCTGGCATACTGACAGCTGTTCTCTTCTGGATGAGAATGCTGGCAACAGTGAGTCGCCATGTGTTGCCCATCCCCTCACCGTCAAATCATATACCCGAGATACTGTCGGATCATTGCGGGTCTCCTTCTCTATATCCGCGTTAGTTACTGGCAATCGTTCCATTATTGGCGAATAAAATATCTCGATAGGGTCCACTGCTGGTGCTTCCTCCACAGTAGGCAGTGGCAGGCGTGATAGCCCATCAGCGTTTCTATGCTGTTTCGTGCCTTTATATTCTATTTCATATTGGTGCGCCCCTAGAAAAAGGGACCATCTTTGTAACCGTTGTGCAGTCATCACCGAAACGCCCTTCTTTGGATTAAAGATGGAGACAAGTGGTTGGTGGTCAGTCAGCAAGGTGAACTTCTGCCCATGTAGATAGTGGTTGAATTTGTTTACTCCCCATACTAGGCTGAGGGCCTCCCTGTCAATCAGGGCATAGTTGCGCTCGGCTGAGGTTAGTGACCGAGACGCAAAGGCTACTGGCCTCTCCAACCCATCTGGGAATTTGTGCGACAGCACCGCTCCAATACCATAGGGTGATGCATCACATGCCAAACGAATTGGTAGTGCTAGGTTGAAATGGGCCAATACCTCTTTTGATGTGATCAATTCTTTGCACTTCTGGAAAGCTCGTTTACATTCGTCATTCCACTTCCATGGTACCCCCGTTTGCAGCAGGGTGTTCAGTGGGTGTAATACTGTAGACAAATTTGGTAAGAACTTATGGTAGTAGTTCACCAGCCCGAGGAACGACCTCAGTTGTGACACATTTTCCGGTGCTGGAGCCTTGACTACTGCCACAATCTTTTCAGGGGACTTATGTAACCCCTCTTCATCAATAACGTGGCCACAATACGAGATCTGCTTCTGGAAAAACTCGCACTTGTGGCGATTAGCTCGTAGCCCATATTCCTTTAATCTAGTGAGCACCTTCTCCAGGTTGGCGAGGTGATCACTATCATTTTCGCCCATGACCAGGATGTCGTCCAAATAACACTGGGTCCCTGGAATCCCTTGCAGGTCTTGATCCATCGCCCTTTGCCAAATAGCCGGAGCTGATGCTACCCCGAACACCAGCCGCTTGTATTGGTAGAGACCTTTATGAGTGTTGATCGTGAGGTATTGTTTCGAGGCTTCTTCTACCTCCATTTGCAGGTATGCCTGGGCTAGATCAATTTTGGTGAAGCGTTTACCTCCAGATAGCGAGGCGAAAATATCCTCAATTCGTGGAAGCGGATATTGTACCGTGTGAAGGACTGGGTTCACTGTCACATTAAAATCCCCACAGATGCGGACCTTCTTTGGTTCCCCAGGCGTATTACTCAACAACCTCTTCATTACAGGAACGATGGGTGTAGCCCACTCGCTCCAGTCTACTTTGGACAGTACTCCTGAACATTCAAACCCTTCCAGCTCTGCTTCGACGGCTGGTCGGATCGCATAAGGCACTGGTCTGGCCTTAAGAAACTTTGGGCTTGCATTATCCTCTATTTTAATCGTTGCTGTTATGCCTTTTAGTGTTCCGAGTCCCTCCTGGAACACTTGTTGTGCGCCAGTTAGCATTTTTGACAGTCGTCCAGGTGTGACGTCGTCACCCTTTTTGGCCTCAACCTGCAGTGCCCGTATGGAATGCCAGTCTAATTGTATCTTCCGGATCAATTCACGTCCTAGTAGTGGTGGTCCTCCATCTGGCAATACATATAAGTCCATTTTAGGTATTTCCTGGCCTTTGTATATCACTTTCACCCTTATTTTTCCTTTGGGGTAGACTTTTTGCCCCGTGTACGTCTTCAAGACAATCTCTGTAGCTTTCAAGGGTATATGTGAAAATAGCCGCTTGTAGTCCCTTTGGTTTATGACTGTTAGGGCTGATCCTGTGTCCAATTCCATTTTCACTTGGACTCCGTCTATCTTGAGTGTGACCCAGATAGTCTGGTGATCCTCCATTTTGTTTACCTTATGTAGTTTCAGACAACCCAGCTCCTTGCTTCCGGAGTCTGTATCACTTTTCTGTTCGTCTGAACGACTGTCCATCACCTTATATACCTTTTTGTACGTCTCCTGTGGAGATTTCTTGCTGTTGGTTTTCTTCCCTGACCTGCAGACTCTTGCTATGTCATAGAGTCATAGAGTCATAGAGTTTTACAGCACAGAAAGAGGCCCTTCGGCCCATCGTGTCTGCGCCGCCCATCCATCCCTGTCCAGTCTAATCCCATTTTCCAGCATTTGGTCCATAGCCTTGTATGCATTGGCATTCCAAGTGCTCATCCAAATGCTTCTTGAATGTTGTGAGGGTTCCTGCCTCTACCACCCTTTTGGGCATTGAGTTCCACATTCCAACCACCCTCTGGGTGAAAAAGTTCCTCCTCAAATCCCCTCTAAATCTCCTGCCCCTTACCCTGAATCTATGCCCCCTTGTTATTGACCCCCTCTCTGTCTACCCTATCTATGCCCCTTATCATTTTGTACACCTCAATATGTGTCTTGCTTTTCCACACTGTCTGCACACTTGGTCCTTGAACCAACAATCCTTCTGGTCGTGTGTTCTTCTGCCGCAGCGATAACACTTCCCTGCTCCATATGACATTTCATTGGTGCCATATTCTTGCGGTCTCCGTTGTATCTCTGCAGCGCCCCTTGCGGCTGCTTCGTGTGATACTGCCATGCTGAAAGCCTTGTCCAGCGTAAGATCCTTTTCTGATAGAAGCCGTTTCTGGGTTCCTTCACTTTGAAGCCGACACACAAACTTGCCCCTTAACGTATCTGCTAGTCCCACTCCAAACTGGCAGTGTTTCGATAGTTTGCGCAGTTCCGTTAAGTACTCAGCATTACTTTCATCTTTATGCTGGTTCCTTTTGTGGAACTTAAATCTTTCTGCTATCAGCAGCGGTGTGGGGTTTAAGTGGTCCTGTAGGATTTCTACGATGCTTTCGAAATTCTTATCCACGGGCTTCTCTGGGGTTATTAGGTTTCACAGTAAGCCATAAGTTTTTGCACCCATGGAATTTAACAAAACCAGTGCTTTCCTAGCATCTGGCACTTCATTCGCCTGGCAGTACACCTCAATGCATTCCACATATGTCGCCCAATCTTCGACTTCATTGTCGAACGTAGAGATACTGCCACTCTTCGGCATCCCTGGGTGTGATTCAACTGTCAAAAATGGCGTCTCCCGCGCTCTCCCTTCTTCTCCGCTGGCACAAAATGGCATCTCCCGTGCTTTCCTTTCTTCCCGCGCTCGCCCTTCTTCTCCGCTGTGTCTTCTAAAAATGGCGTCTCCCACGCTCTCCCTTCTTCTCCGCAGCTCAATGGTGTCTCCCGCGCTCTCCCTTCTTCTCCCTGCGGACACTGTTCAGCCCTTGAGCCCTGGCTGTGCTCTGCGCGTTTTCCTGTGCGCCTTCCCGTTTCCGCCGCTCGGTCCTGAACCCGGCTGCTGTTTTACCCTCTCTCTCTCTGTTTTGTTTTTCCTCGACGCCACTCGGTTTTCAACCCCTGGCTGCGCCCTGTGCGCTTCACTCTCTCTCTTACCTTGTCGACGCTGCTCGGCTTTTCCTCTGCCATCGGTCGGCTCCAGCCGCCGCTGTCCGGGAAGGGTGTGTGCTGTACCTGTTGCCAGTCTGTTGCTGGATCGTCGTGGCTGGGGAACCAAGCCCGGCCCTCAACAGCCTCCCCTGCGATGTTCACTCTCTGCCGGATGACTGGGCGGTTGCTCGTGGTCGACGCCCGTGCTTCTGGCCTCGACTTGCTTCCACCGCCCTCCCGGAGCAAATCCTTGAAGGGAAATGCAGAGCTGCAGGTGGATTCGAATCGACCTCATCGCCACTATTGGATCCGTGATTTTTAAGGTATGATGTTTCCCAATAACTACACGGAGGCTGTAACTTAACAATCAACAGGTGTTTACTGGAGTAGGGTAGTCTCAAGACTGGGAGTACAGAGGTATGCTCAAAGCTTATATACAGGTGTGGTCACTGCCGGTACTACAGTATACAGGAGCTGTAAAAGTAGTTCTCTCTTAAAGGTACATACACAACACCACCCACTACAATTTGAACTACCTGAATATGCAAATTGGTGTAATACGCTGGTTATTGGACCCCGTGTGCAGTTTTCAATACTAATGGATGTGGCATTGGCATTATGCCCATTGGTACTAGGCCTTGAGTGACTTAACCAGTGGCACTTAAACAGACTGGTAGAGGCGACTCACAAAATGGCAAATAAAACTTTTTCTGTGTATCTTTGACGGGAGTAGGAGCACTATGACCCACTACCGGCTGCTCAGTGACCCCTCCACCCTGTCTTCCAGTTCGGCTCTACAATGGAGCCGCCGGATTTCCAATCTAAGTGGCACAAGTAGCAGAAAGGTTTGCCTCTTTTCGGTGTCAGTCATTTCTAACAGACACATAAAGGTTCTGGAAGATGTCAAAGTTAATGAGGCATGGATACCTAAGCATGCCAAGTTCCAATTTTACTCCCTAACTTTTCAATTTTCCTTTTAAGATAGAGTCCCAACACAGGACCAGATAAGGTTTGGCATATTTATGTCACACTAACGAGCTATTCCTCAGCTGAGTGCTCAATGTTAGCATCTTATCACCAGTGAGGAATGTTTGTTTAAATAAACATCGTCAGGGTTTTAATTAGTTTTGTTTTCTTAGTAATTTCCCTGCATACAGTTTCACTACTGACTCCATATTGTGTGGCCACTTTTACTGAGACTCCATTTTGAGAACACAGTTCAAACAATTTACTGGGCATTACCCTTACACGCACTCATTCCTCCAAATAAGATGAACTAACCAGAAGCATAAATCCCAGAATCCTTCCTACCAATAAAGATATAGGAGAAATGCTGCTAATTATTGCCATGATTTCAATGATGGTCCAAGATTACTTGTAGGTGATATATGGGATGATAATTCGCTGTAGGAATGAATCTAGCGGCATCTACCATTGGTTAGATTTGCCCTTGCGCGTTTAGGTTTTTACATTTTTTTGCATGGCAAGTTGCTGAAAGTGCGAGCTAATAATGTCGCAGTGAAGGAAACAGGGCATCTGGGACCTGAGTGAACAGGGCAAGCAACTACGTATCTTCTTAACCAATCAGATTGAAGGATTGTGAAATTAACAGTGCAAGGACGGAGAAGGAAGTGTAAATTAGAGTTGGTGAATTCAATGTCAAATCAGGTACAGAAAGAGAAATAAAGAGAGGAAAAGAAAGATTGGGTTAAGAGACAGAGAAATGACATTTTAAAAGTCTCCAACAACAATTAAAACCTGAAGGAATGAGACTCCACACTTGTAATAGTTTTAATTACTGCCAAAGAGGTTGAGTGGCAGTAATAACACTTATCACATCATTAAAAGGTTACTTAGACTGAAATGAACAAGACTTAACTTTCCGTGGCGAGTTTAGTCCATATCTAATGTGCTAGCAGAGGACCTTCACACGATTCATTGCATTTTAAGGGTGAGACAAACAGCGAGATGCCAATTTTGCAAAGCTAATGGTGGAGCAGCACATCTCAGGCAGCAATTTTTGGATATCTGCGTTTAACCTCACATCTGCCCTTGCCTGAAGTTGCTGTACCGTTTGCGCATAAGTAACAGCGACTGCCATTAGCCTCATCGTTATTCTGACAGCAAATTATGGGCTATGGAATTCAGTAAATTTTACAGTTTCTTGGATTATAACACAGCACAAATTGTATTACAGGAAACTCTTTGGTATCTGGCACCGATGGGACCGGCGTGTTGCCAGTTGATCAAAAATTCCGGATGACGGAGAGGGTTATCTACCGAGGCTATTTTTAACAAAGAAAAATTAAAAAATCAAAAAATGTGCAGTATACAGTAATTGGGTACTCACCTACAGAATGTTGTGTTAAATGGATGGTGGAAGATGCTTGATTAAGTACAGTACTGTCAGTTGGGGGTAATGCAATGCAATGACTACCAGCAGCATGGGAGACACACAGTGCCCCTGTAAAATGGCAGATCAGAAGAGACTACCAGCAGCGCGGGAGACACACAGTGCCCCTGTAAAATGGCGGATCAGAAGAGACTACTGGCAGCGCGGGAGAGTCAGACTCCTGTTACAGGGGTATTGAGGTGTTCCGACTTCCGACAGCGCCAAGAAGCCGAGTAGTGGCAGTTTGGAGAACTACCTCCACTGACTAACTCGGCCACCGTGGGAGACTCGGACTCGGCAACATTGCCGGTTATTGAGGTGTTGTTTTCAGAGTGAGAATTTTGCCGGTTAATAGAGAATTCTGGATATTTATGTGCCGTTTAAACAAGAGTTTCCTGTACATGGCACTTGCAGATATGTTCAGTGATGAGCTTCGAGTTCTGTACCTTTAATTGACATGACAATTTATGACTTATTCCATGGTCAGGTGGTCTCTGCATAGAATGGAACTTACATGGGGTGCTAGTTACGAAATTCCACTCCCAGTGCCCGATTTCCATCCATTAGTTTAAATGGATGGAAAATCAGGCACTGCAGGATCATGAGGCCAGTGCTTTCTGAAAGTGCCAGGGGTATCTGCTGATGGAATCAGCCAACTGTCTGTTTTCAGGGTTTGGTTCTTTCCTTGATAGGGAGGGCCTTGGTTAAGGGGAGGAGAATCTGCCAGGTGAGACATGTTTGGTTCAATAAATGATTTGTTTATCTACACCTTCCACAGAGTGAACCCGAGTGATTCCCGGTGAGATATCTGATTTGATTTTGAAAGAAGCCTTACATTCATCAATATTTCTCTTGCACTAGGTAATTGCTTTCCTCCTCAGATTGGATATGCATAGTGTCTGATTAACCTGATGACTTCACTCATGCCAAGTCTCGTTCACCCATCACCTCTGTGCTCACTGATCTACGTTGGCTCCCGGTTAAGCAACGCCTCGACTTCAAAATTCTCATCCTTGTTTTCAAATCCCTCCATGGCCTCGCCCCTCCCTATCTCTGTGATCTCCTTCAGCCCCACAACCCTCCCCCCCCCACCCCGAGATACTTGCGCTCCTCTAATTCTGCCCTCTTGAGCATCCCTGATTATAGTCGCTCAACCATTGCCTTCTGTTACCTAGGCCCTAAGCTCTGGAATTCCCTGCCTAAATCTCTCCGCCTCGCTACCTCTCTTTCCTCCTTTAAGACGCGCCTTAAAAACCTACCTCTTTGACCAAGCTTTTGGTCACCTGCCCTAATTTCTCCTTATGTGGCTTGGTGTCAAATTTTGTCTTTTAATACTCCTGTGAAGCACCTTGGGACATTTTACTATGTTAAAGGCGCTATATAAATACAAGTTGTTGACTTCAGTACACACCTCTGTGCTGCATTAATGGGCAAAGTATTTATGATATCAGTGTGGTACTGACGGAGTGGCAGAGGAGCCGTCTTTCGGGTGAGACTTTAAACCAAGTCCCCATCCGGCCTCTCCGGTGGATGTAAAAGATCCCACGACACTATTCGAAGAAGAACAGAGGAGTTCTCTTGTTGTCCTGGCCAATATTTATCCTTCAATCATTACAAGTTTAATAAAAAAAACTTCATTTATTTCACTGTTGTTTCTGGGACCTTGCTGAGCAGAAAATGGCTGCCGCATTTCTCTACAGTACAACAGTGACTTCAAAGGTACTTCATTGGCTGTGAAGCACTTTGGGAAGTTCTGAGGACATGAAAGGCGCTTCTGGAAGTTCGTTCTTTTATTATTACTGTTCCATATTTCCCCCAGCTGGAATCCCAAAATGTGTTCTTTCAAAGTAACGGAGTGTAGTTTGTTATTCTCAGAAATACCGTTTATGGCTCCCCTGATAGCCCAGCACATTCATCCAATAAGTAGCTGAACCAGGCAGACAGAAAGGCTTGCATTTGAAACATGATCTGTGGCGAATTATCTCACCATAGCCAAGGCAGGAGAGGAGCGCTACAACTTGCCTCGGCACCATAGGGTTAAGGGGGGGAAATATAGTCCAGGTTTTCCATTTCTGATCCCTATCCAGTGACTACTGCTGGAAGTGGATGTGTGTTGGTGCCTGATGAAGACAGCATGATATTTGTCTGTGGTCGTGTAGCCAGCAGGTACAGTCAAGTCTCATACATGAACAGTGGAGAATTGGGCAATTTACTAGAGGGCAGCTCTTTGCCTGTACCCATCAAGGGAGACAAAACCTTCATGGAGAGCGGTGGTGAGGAGGGAATTAAGGAGAAAAGAAGCATCATTTAACAGAAAAGCTGGACTTTTGGGTGTTTCTATAACATAGGAAGTGGATAATCTTTTCTGGTAACATCCTTTACTGTTGAGGACTAGACAGATGAGATGCAGGAAGGATGTTCCCGATGGCCGGGGAGTCCAGAACCAGGGGTCACAGTCCAAGGATAAGGGGTAAGCCATTTAGGACAGAGATGAGGAGGAATTTCTTCACCCAGAGAGTGGTGAACCTGTGGAATTCTCTACCACAGAAGGCAGTGGAGGCCAATTCATTAAATATATTCAAGAAGGAGTTAGATATATTTCTTAAGGCTAAAGGGATCAAGGGATATGGAGAGAAGGCAGGGACAGGGTACTGAATTTTCATGATCTCATTGAATGGTGGAGCAGGCTCGAGGGGCCGAATGGCCTACTCCTGCTACTATTTTCTATGTTTCTATGTTTCCTGTACAGAAGAAAAGCATTAGGCTTCATAGGACTGTTGTACGTCTGAGATGGATTGTAGATCAGAATCTCCACTGTGTGACCCACATATGATACGTTTTGACCTTTCAGCCTCACATTTTTCCATAGTTCAGCCACTTTAGGATGATTCTCCTTCCTAATATTTCTGCCATACCCCCAGAGCACTCTGGGAGAGTGGTATTTGGACCATTCAACTGTAAAATTCTGAGATGAAACTTTCAAGTTTTTTTAAATTTGTTCCTGTGATGTGGACGTCGCTGGCACGGCCGGCATTTAGTGCCCATTCCTAGTTGCCCTTGAGACGGTGGTGGTGAGCCGCCGCCTTGAACCGCTGCAGTCCGTGTGGTGAAGGTACTCCCACAGTGCTGTTAGGGAAGGAGTTCCTAGATTTTGACCTAGCAACGATGAAGGAACGGCGATATACGTCCAAGTCAGGATGGTGTGTGAATTGGAGGGGAGCTCAGCTTTCTTAAGACTACTTTTCAATATTGTCTATTTACACTTATATTACCCAGACAATTGCTGTTGGTGCTGTTGAGGGAGTAACTGTGGGCTCCAAAGAAAGCTGCTAAAAACACAGGATTTTACTGTGTTCAGAACGCGGGCTAAAGTTGGCTGTGACTGCCACACAATGGGCCAGGCAAGGAATTTAAAGAATCAACAATTCATGTAATTACAAAAGCAAAATACTGCGGATGCTGGAAATCTGAAATAAAAACAGAAAATGCTGGAAATACTCAGCAGGCCAGGCAGCATCTGTGGAGAGAGAAAAACAGAGAAACAAGCTCCCACAAACAGCAATGTGATAATGACCAGATAATCTGTTTTTGTTATGTTGATTGAGGGATAAATATTGGCCAGGACACCAGGGATAACTTCCCTGCCCTTCTTCGAAATAGTGCCATGGGATCTTTTACATCCACCTGAGAGAGCAGACGGGGCCTTGGTTTAACGTCTCATCTGAAGGACGGCACCTCCAACAGTGCAGCACTCCCTCAGCACTGCATTGGAGTGACAGCCTAGCTTTATGTGCTCAAGTCCATGGGGACTTGAACCCACAAGCTTCTGACTCAGAGACGAAGGTGCTACCATCTGAGCCACTGGCTGACACAAATAAATGCAATACACTTATTTAAAACATTCCACAAAGTCAAGGTGCTTGTCATTAGTTACTATAAAGCAGGACCCTAGCATAAGATGGTGAGGGCCAATATGCGACCGGCTGTGCAAGTAGAATAGGCACAGAGTGGGTACAGGGGACTTGGAAAATTTGGGCAACCAGCCATTAGGCATATTTGATGCCCAACTCCTGCCTGCAATTTTTGGACCATCGACATGTTGCAAACCTTTCATGCTGTTGCCTCAATAAGGCCCCAGAATTTATGCAGAAATATTTATCTGAATATCTGCCACAATTTCCTGGCTTTACTGCTGGGGTTCGGCTTTTTCAATGGGTGCAGGAGCAGTTCCAGGTTTTATGAATTAGTGCTGCTAATTAATAGAGGAAACATTATGCAGGGTACGCTGACCTTCATGTGCAAATTCCCAATACACGCTCCCACTGTGTGAAGTTCTATGCCAAGAGCGCTAATTCCAAAAATATACCTCTATGTGCAATGGAGCTCTCAAAGGGGAAGAGGCTCTAGATGCATTTGTTGTTGTATTGCTTGCAGTAACTTTTACTCCAGTGTTTCTCTAAAATCAATTTTTCATTAATAATATGTATTTGTGGAGTTATTTTTGAGGAGTAGTGCTTATTTACTCATCACAGTAAAGTTGGTTTTCCAAAATGTTGGAGGCCAATCATCACAGCCCCAGGACATCACTGCAGGAGTTCCTCAGGGCAGTGTCCTAGGCCCAACCATCTTCAGCTGCTTCATCGATGACCTTCCCTCCAACATCAGGTCAGAAGTGGGAATGTTCGCTGATGATTGCACAGTGTACAGCGCCATTCACAACTCCTCAGAAAATGAAGCAGTCCATGCACGCATGCAGCAAAACCTATGGACGACATTCAGGTTTGGGCTGATAAGTGGCAAGTAACATTTGCACCACACAAGTGCCAGGCAATGACTATTTCCAACAAAAGAGTATCTAATCACTGCCCCTTGACGTTCAACGGAACTACCATCGCTGAACCACTCACCATCAACATCCTGGGGGTCACCATTGACCAGAAACTTAACTGGACCAGCTACATAAATACTGTGGCTACAAGAGCAGGTGAGTGTCTCACCTCCTGACTCCCCAAAACCTTTCCACCATCTACAAGGCACAAGTCAGGAGTGCGATGGAATACTCTCCACTTGCCTGGATGAGTGCAGCTTCAAAAACACTCGAGAAGCTCGACACCATCCAGGACAAAGCGGCACCCCATCACCACTTTAAACATTCACTTCCTCCACCACCAGCGTACCATGGCTGCAGTGCGTACCATCTACAAGATGCACTGCAGCAATCTGCCAAGGCTTCTTCGACAGCACCTCCCAAACCCGCGACCTCTACCGCCTAGAAGGACAAGGGCAGCAGGCGCATGGGAACACCATCACCTCCAAGTTCCCCTTCAAGTCACACACCATCCTGACTTGGAAATATATTGCCGTTTCTTCATCGTCGCTGGGTCAAAATCCTGGAACTCCCTCCCTAACAGCACTGTGGGAGTACCATCACCACACGGACTGCAGCGGTTCAAGAAGGCAGCTCACCACCACCTTCTCAAGGGCAATTAGGGCTGGGCAATAAATGCTGGCCTTGCCAGTGATGCCCACGTCCCAGGAACGAATAAGAAAAATGTTGAGAAAGCAGTCCCTTATTGGCTACAAAGTGAACTGTAGTTAAAACATTTTCAGGGCTTCAACAAAACAGAAACACATGAAAAAAAAAGAGGGTGCATGAAGAAATTCTTCCCCCGACCAACTTTCATGGAAGCTGAGGAAGCCACAGGGAATCTAGCTGCAAACTGCAGAATCCCATGGTGGGTGCCGAGTGATGGGTTGGTTTGGAGGAGCCTCAAACGTTCAAAGGGAACAAGCTGAAAGAAGGCATGCCAGGGAGATGACCAGACACCTTGCGCCAGCATTCACTCTGCCGCCGCATTAGCTTTGTCATATAACCTGGGTTTCTGCTGAAGTTCCGATGAGGGATCGAGAGAAGCTCCGAAGGAGGTCCTGGCGTTGACCTGCACTAACTGCAGTTATGCTGCCAAACATTATCTCCAGGCCTTGCTTACTGTCACATTTGGGGATTTTCTTGACCATTTTTCCACTAAAAGCATTTTGGAAACAAGGGTTACATTTATCGATTTTGTTTTAAAGTAAAGTGTATTCACACAGGTTAGAAAAAACACTGAGACAAAAGGTGATTAAAATGCAGATGAGCTAAGCTTTGATGTTGTTGCCCCAAAGTAGTAAACAACACAGAGCACCTCATTTTCACATGCTGCTTTGGAGATGCTTCTGCAATCATAGAGGATTGCCTTAAATTGATGACTGCTGCCTGGGAAGCGGGGATTGACCTGCATGATCCTGTATTGCTGATTACTGAGTAACTGCACATTCAGGGAGTGGAACTCTTTGCAGTTCACAAAAGCCATAAGATTGTGTATAAGGAGTGGAACGGCCATGTGAGTACCATCAATAGTCTGGACTTTGGGGAATCCTGCAATGTGAAAAAAACTGCAGAACCCTGCCATTCTGCTGTCAGGCTTTATGGAGTTTACTTATTTGTCTTGGTGAACAATGCATCAGTGGCCTGATTGATACATCTATGCACTGCAGATTGACTGATATTTGTGTTGTCAGTGTGAAGCTGAAGTGTAAGAGTTCCAAGGCGAGTGTTTGAGGCAGAAACTATTCAAGGTTAGATTAGGGAACAAGGTGGGTAAATGTGATTAGGACTATTTGCTCACATGCAAATTTAGACTGGTTGGGCCAAATAACTTGTTTCCATGTTGTAACTTCTATGTATATTTTTATGTATAGGACCTTGACTGTACTGGCAGTACCATCCCTGTAGTAAAGGCTGGCTTCAAGCTAAAATGTGAGAAAACAGCACAACTCCATCACTAATACAATAGCAAAATACTGCAGATGCTGGAAATCTGAAATAACAACAGAAAATGCTGGAAACGCTCAGCAGATCAGGCAGCATCGAGGAGAGAGAAACAGAGTCGACGTTTCGGTTGGAGGACCCTTCGTCGGGTGCCTGGGTCTGTAGATTTGGCTGCACGGGCAATGGTGGGTCAAAGAAGTCCACCTTTCTCTCTGTCAAAAATTGCCTCACTGCCTCCCCCCGCCCCCCCTCCGCCGCCCCCCCCCCCCCCGCCCCACCCACTTTCATCTTTTTCTACATCCGCCAATAACAGAAAAAGGGAGAAATCTCCATTGGACTTCCAGAATTCTGATTGTAGCAAATCTTTCTGGCAACAATCTGGGCCTAAAACCTCTACATGTAAATAAACCAAACCCTGATGATGTAATTCCTCCAAAAGATAAAGTTCACTTTCATATATCTTCTAAATCAAAATGTAGCTGGTCCTCTTTGAAACACTGGCTTCCTGTCATCTTAGAATGTGCCAGACCCTGCCTATTGTTTTATATGGGCAATATGTGCATGTAGCACATTCACCAAAGAAAATTGGAGAATTGTGGCTCCCCTGATTTCCATCTCATTAGTATAGATTGTAATATGAAAATAAAATCTGCCTCGAAGTTCATGGGTGGCGCACAATGGGCAGACATCCACTGAGGGCAATCAATCTCTGCCGGATTTCCTGAGCACCATCACCCATTCCACTGCGATCCCAATGGGCATCGTGACCAGGAAAATTGACCCTACAGTGGCCTGTGCGCTCAATGAGCTATTTCGTGACAATAGTGAAGCAAAAGGAACTGTATAACTCTATGGCTTCAGCATTGGAGAGCTCAGAATCAATGTTCACTTCACAGCATTTGGGAAACAGACTGAAAATGAGGGGCAAACTTACCGAGAGATAGAAATTCCCAGCAGATGCCAGAAGCACATATTGTAAAATTGTGCATTGCGGGCCCATGATTTTTTAAATGAATGGACGGAAAATCACAGGCTGGTGTTGTGCAATTTTGATGTAGGCTCTTCTGGCAGGATCCAGGAGCGTGGAAGTACTTTTATCCCGAAATTACCAATCAGTAACACTCCAATACTGCAGGCATTGGGATTAACGCTGACAGCTATTTCCAGACTATTCTATCTGGGAGTAAGGTCATACCATATTTAGAGAGAAATATATCTGCTCTAGACAAATTCCATTTCTGTTGCAGTTAATCAAACAAACATAATGTAGACTTCCTGATACATCAGACAGCTGATAAATGCCTTTTCTGTTCCCAGGTCTGTAACTTGTAATCCAACTCCATCGTATTCTGTGGCCCCAGAAATGTGCAATGGGATCACAAACATCAGGTCATACCTGTAAGAAATGGGCAATGAGCAGATATACCCAGACATGAGCCAGTATGAGGGAACAAAGACATCCAGATGTAGATAACATCTGCTACATATTTTCCATAAGACCTGTAATACAGCTGACAGAGGGGCAACTCAGTGTTTCCTGTTGCTTTAGTATATTCATCCAATCAAATTTTAACCTGCGATGATTCCCATTCCATATAAATTTGGATGATATCCGTATATTAATTCGTTGGAATACTTTGATGCCAATTTGAATAAGAAACATTCTAAAATGACACAACAGATTTGTCAGGACATTCATCTTAATAACCCCAAACTCTCCAGAGCAAATCAAGTGGAAATGGGCGTCTGTGTTCTAGATGAAGAATGATCTCTTGCAACAAGAGAGGTTAGTTCTATCAGAGCCTTGTACAAAGGAAGGGAAAATCATCCTGAATACGTGGCACAGCTGCTTCTTCTCAGTCACGTAGCCTGTGTTTGGTTTGGTAAGTTGAGATTTGCCCATATTCACCTAGTATCTGGAACATGAGAAGGTCACTGATTAGCGATGTCCAGCAGAACATCATCTACGCATAGTGTGATGATGCTCTGTGCTAATAAACAGCCGTCATTCACTGCACCGTTCTTAATCAAAGCCACTAGTGGCCGAATTGAAATTGCTAAAAGGACCGAGACCATGGACATCCTCGTCTTGGACCTCTGTGAACATGAGGCAAAGAATTCATCCCATGTTTGCTCTTCCAACGATGCCACCCCCCATCCCCCCTCGCCCCATAAACTGAAATACTCAATAGGACTTTAGGCAGATGGGAATGGAGCAGAAAAGGGTGGAATGAGAGGAGGAATATGTGGCTCAGGATGAATGTCATCAGTTGTAGAGGATGTAGCTCCAATTTTGAGGTATAGTGGCATGAATAGAACCCAATTTGAACCTTGGTACAACCTGAAAGAGCTAGAAGGAAAAGACTGAGGGCGAATGGGTCCTAAGCCGGAGCCAGGAAATGAGATCAACCAGGAGCAATAAGTATCTTCCTGTCCAGACTCCCACTTCCACCCTCATTAAACTCCAATTTATTCAAAGCTCAGCTGCACATATCCTATGCCACAAAAAGTGCTGCAGTGTTCTATTTGATGGTGCTCATCAACCGACACTGGCTCCCTAAAATCCTCATTTTCATTTCTATGGCCTTGCCCCATCATCGGCGCAAAATCGGGATCATTAGCGCCTTTTTTTGGTGCAACGAGTGCCCTTAAAGCTCCAAAATGGCATCCGAGGTGCGCGCGCACACTTGTGGGGTGAATCGCACCAGACGCCATATTGGAGAGGGCGTTAGTGCGTGCACAGTGAGCGTCTGCCGGAAGTATGCAGTGCAGGCACATTATGACGTCAATCAGCGTGTAACACTGATTTGACGCCAGCGCTGCCATTTTGGAGCTCAACGCTCCAGCTAATGCTCTATCTTAACCTCGCACAGCTGAACACGCATTCAGCAGCAGGAAGGACTCCCCCCCCACCCACCCCCACCAGCGCTATTTGAAGGGATCATCAACTACTTACAGGTTAGTGGCTGGTTGATTTCTTCTGGCTGTTGTAAAGGAAAGAAAGGGAAAAAAAAAATTGCTACGAAGCTACAAGTGTTTGGTGCTTTCTATAGTTGCTTCAAGTTGCAAAAGGCTACAGGGAGTGGTGTGGTAGGTGCTGAAGGACTTTTTACTGATTTCAAGGCTTCAGCACAAACCACTTGCTGCCAGACATGGGTGCACTAGTAGGAATGGGTTGATGTCCAGCTGAACTCAATTGTGAGAATTTTCACCGGTACACTTTTATCAACACCAACACCTTGGCTGACCGTGGTTACAAACATCGCACCATCGCACTATGCCGTGAATATACAGTCTCCAGACAATACAACCGCTACACCAGCAAAGACATGCCAATCCAGGCCGACTTGAACAACCTACCACCAGCCCGTCTCAAACCTAGAAGGCCATTTTGGACCATCGCCAAAGCCCTTCAATGATCTCCCCTCAGCCTTGATGACCGATGACGAAATGCTTGGAATAACTGTGACATACAGAATGGATTCCTCATAGAGGACCCCATAGTACCTGAAGGATCAAACCTTCCTCGCAAACAGTGGACAACCAGCAACCGCCTCAGAACTGGTCATGGTAGATGCTGTCACCATCTCCCTAGATGGAAGATTAAAGTATCCCCATCATGCGACTGTGGAGCTCCTAATCAGACCCTGTAGCACATCATTGAGCACGGCCCTCAGAGGAAATTCGCAGGCAGCCTACAAGATATCCACACTTTGGCCTGGATATCTGACTTCGATATTGACATTTGATTTGCTTTGCTACTACCCTATGAAAGAAGAAGACAAGTAGGAATTCCCCTTGGAACACAGCACGACTTGGAGAATGAACAAAGGCCATGCAGAGCAGGACAAGCTGCCAGAAGAGGGAGGAGGAGGAGTGGAAGAAGGTCTCTCAGCAGGAGATATTTGCCCAGGGTGTTCAGGGAGCAATTCTCCAACCTTAACCTCAGCGAGCAGCAATGTATGAGACATCTGTGCTTCAGTAAGGACATCCTCACTGAATTCTGCCATCATCTGCAGCTGCAACTGCAACCTCAGAGCAAGGCAAGGACCACATTGCCACTGGCTGTGAAGGTGACCGTGGCGATGAACTTTTATGCGTCGAGCTCCTTCCAGGCTGGAGCTGAAGATATTTGCAACATCACGCAGTTTGCCGTCCACTGTTGTGCAATGGCAGTCACTGAGGCTCTCTATTCAAAGAAAGCTGACTACATTTCACTCTATCTTGCCAGAGAGTAGGCGA
This sequence comes from Somniosus microcephalus, assembly GCF_052327205.1. Taxonomy (NCBI): domain Eukaryota; kingdom Metazoa; phylum Chordata; class Chondrichthyes; order Squaliformes; family Somniosidae; genus Somniosus; species Somniosus microcephalus. The sequence goes on from NC_140988.1 coordinate 24,799,461, forward strand.
AGCGAGCTCACGGCTTTGCTCGGATTGCAGGCTTCCCCATGGTGCAGGGTGCCATTGACTGCACGCACATCACTTTGCCGGCGCCGCATGTCGACTCTGCCATATACCGGAACTGAAAGGGATTCCATACCCTCAACTTCCAGCTGGTGTGTGACCACAGGCATCGAATCATGCAGGTCAATGCCCAGTATCCTGGCAGCAGCCATGATGCCTTCATCCTGTGCCAGCTGCATTTCAGCCACCCCAGCAAACCAAAGTGTGGCTATTGGGCAACAAGGGGTATCCGCTGGTGACATGGCTCATGACTTCAGTGGGCAACCCATGCACACTTGCACAGCATACATACAATGAAAGCCATGGTGCCACATGAAACGTGATAGAGCAGATCATTGGCGTGCTGAAACAATGGGCCAGATTTTCAGTGTGCCGTGAGGCGGGCTTTCAGGCGTGCGGGGGGCAAAAATCCCGAATTCGGGGGTCCCAACACCATCCCACCCAAAACCCGCCTCCACGTAAGTTTCAAGGGAGGCGAGTCCCCGCCCCGCACTGGGACCTGCTGACCCGAGGCGGGAAGGGATTAGTGCCAATTAACTGCCTGTTAACAGGTAGTTAACAGGCAGTTTTTAGCCTAATCCCTATTTTGAGGGGTGTCGTATGGGATTCCCGACGGCTCCAAACCACGCCAGGTTAGAGCAGGCGGGCCGTCGGGTTGAAGGACTTGGAGGGGTCGTGATGTCAGTGTTCAGGTGAGTGATGGGTGCATGAGTGCAAAGGTAAGTGTGTTTGGTGTGTCTAAAGTGTGTAAAGAAGTTTTACTTACCTGCACTTACCTTAACAGCCTTTCTTCCTCTAGGCGTCGGGAGTCCATCACTCAGCCGGAACTGAAAGCTGAATGGCTGCGATCTGACAAAAGTGACAGCCTTCAGCTTTCAGTGCCAGTGACAGTTCTAACTGAGTCTGCGTAGAAGGACTCAGGTTAGAAGTCCGACTGTCAGTGTTTGACAGCTTCAAACAGCTGTGAAACACTGATATTTCATCTGTCAAAAACTCTTGACAGATGAAATTTCAGTCTGTGACGTCACCTGTTGCCGGGCGGCCCTTAATTGGCCTGCTGAGCCCGCTGGGCGGGCTCAACAAGGTCAATCAAGGGAAAATCATGTTGATTGGCTGGACATCGATGGAGGCGGGACTAAAACCCGAAAGTTGTAGTCCCGCCTCCTTCCCGACAGCTTAATGAAAATCCAGCCCAATGCTTCCGCTGCCTGGACTGCTCTGGAGGAGCCCTGCCGTACTCGGCAGAGCGGCTGTCAAGATTCGTGGTGGTCTGCTGCATGCTGCACAACCTCACCATCAAGAGGGCACAGAACTTGCCACCAGCTACACGGCGAGCAGCTGAGGAGTAGCAGGAGGAAGAGGAAGGGAGGAGGCAACCTTGATAGACTCTTTCTGCCCAGGCTGTCCATGAAGAACTCATCTGAGTGCGATACCAGTAACTACAACCCCAATTCCCATTCACCAACAGTCCCACACCTTACCTTCCCTCTGCCACTGAGCATTAGAGCGTCTACTTGGCCACAGTGCAAAAATAAGTGCCTCCACAAAATAAACATTCCAAACCAAGTTTATAAATCAAATCGTGCCATATTGCATACAAACGTAAACTAATCATCCTTGTGCATTCCATTAATGCTTGTCTTCCGTGTGCCTTTGCCTGTCCTAGTATTCATTAAATATATTCAAAAAGGAGTTGGATATATTTCTTAAGGGTAAAGGGATCAAGGGATATGGGGAGAAGGCAGGGACAGGGTACTGAATTTGGATGATCAGCCATGATCTCATTGAATGGCGGAGCAGGCTCGAAGGGCCGAATGACCTACTCCTGCTCCTATCTTCTATGTTTCTAGTGCTTCTACGCAGTGCTACCCCAATGGCTGCAGCATGGCTGGTGGAAGGCTGCTGACTTTCAGTGGAGGAGACTGCAGATGGCCTTGGAGGACGACCTCGAGGAGCTCTGGGCTCAGAAGGCCCGTCCTGCGGTCTGCACCATCTCGGCATGGGCGGCAGCAGTCTGGGCTGACTGGCTGACAGGCAACAGCAAGGGCACTGGTGGAGTGGCAGTGGTGGTATAACAAATGTTGTGATCCTGAGAGAGGACAGCAGGCTCGTGCTCCATGGAGCCACTGCGACTCCCCCGGGGCAGCGCCTCAGCAATCCTAGTAATCTGTTGGAGGACAGATTGCTGGACTGCTGTGACACACTGCAAGCCCCTTTGAACACTGTAATCCACTGCCATGATGACAGCAGTCTGAGCTTCCACTGCAGCTCTCAGACGTTGGGTAACTGCTGCTTGTGCTGCAGTGGAAGCCGAGACATCGGCCATCAGATGCTGCATCATGTTTGTGTCCATAAGTGGGCTAATGGAGTTGGCCACCACTTCCACGCTGGAAAGGATGGGCTCCAAGCTCTGCACAAAGTCCTGTGCCAAGTTAGTGCCAGACCCCTCCATGCTCCTTGCCATTGCACTCAGGCTTTCTGGAAGGCCTGCCAATGCACCAAGCATTTCATTGTGCATACCCATTGACATGAATCAACTGAGCGGCCTGCAGGTGGCGCTGTCCAGGGAGAGTATAAATACTTGGGCACGGGCCCAGCTTGCGCAGGACATTCTTAACAGGAACTAGTGAAGGACACAACTAGACCTCCATGTTGTAAACAGTTGATTAAAGCTTTGTTTAACGCTTAGACCAAGTGCCTAGTAGCTTTCTTACATCATCCATCAGTCTTCTTCTGTAGCCTGCCCCATCGAAGTCTTCATCTGAGTCCTCTGCAGCAGAACTCGTGTGTGACCTCGCCCTCCAGTGAGCTTGCACCTGCGCTATCCTTGCTCCCTGCTCTGGCTGCAGGCTCTCATGCCCGGTGTCTCACCATGTGGAGATCCAGCCTCTATGCTATCCTCTAAATTATGCGCAGTGTCATTATCTGAGCTGTGGCTGCAAGTGTCAAATCGAGTGACAGTGTGTCTTCTTCATCATGGTGTCCTTGCTGTTCTCCACTGCCTGGGCAGTTTGCAATTCTTGGGTATCTGAAAGGGGAAAGGCACAAGGGTAAGGTTGTGGTAAGGGGAGGGGGGGAGTAAGACGTGCATGCTTACACCATCTGCAGCTTGTAAATCAGAAGAGATTGTGGGATGAAGGGAAAGTGAGATGTGAGAAGGAGGATTAGGTATGAGGATACCGTCATCTTCGATGTTTTCAGTACCACTGCTGCCCACGGCCTCAGCAATGGCCATTCCAATAATGGCTAGCACCGTCTCCTCCATGGGGGTCATAATATGTAGGCGCATCTGTCCTCTGCTGGTTAGCTCCTGCTGCCTCCAGTTGTGCACCACCTTGTCCTGCAAGAGAGAGGGAATTATGTCGGTGAGTGTGGTACAATCTGCTTGGGTGATGTGGCTGTCATGGTTGAATAGCTGGCAGTATGTGCAAGCTGTGAGATGTGAGTGTGAGGCTTGCAGCAGTGCTAATTGTGTGAGGGTGAGGAGAAGCTATGAATGTGAGGTATGAGTCCTGATTGATAGAGGTTGTTGGTAGGTGAGTGATGGGGATATGGTGCATTGAGCAGTGGCTGAGGCTAGTGGTGCAGTTGGTAGGATATAGCACTTGAAGATGCATTCACTGACCTTGACCACTCGTGTGAGATCATTGAAGTTTTTGTAGCACTGCATCCAGGTGCTCGGGGCTTGACTCCTGGCATTGACTTCCATGGCTATCTGCTCCCACTGCCTTCTGAGTGTGTGTTTGGAGGGCCATCTCTCCTACATTCCATCTCCTCCACCAAGGCCTCCAGTGCAGCATCTGAAAAGCTTGGAGCCTGCTCTCTCTCATGTTGTGCCATTCTTCACTGTTTCCCAGGTCAGATTCACTTCCTGAACAACTGCCAGCACCTGCTCCAGCAACATTGCACCTCCCCTTTAAGAGGTGCAAGCTAGCTTTAAGCAGTGCAGACTAGCTTTAACTGGTGCTAGCAAGTTACTATTTTGGGCCCCTTGCTGATGCTTGCAGCTAATGCACAACACGGTTAGGGTTGGCTGCACTCTGAAATCATTCAAATGAGCAGGCAGCACGAAGTTGGCATGCTGCCTGCATTGCAATCAACGGGCACGGCTTAATCGCACATCGCGATTCCTGTGCCCATTTTCAGGGGCTATTGAATTTAGTCCCCCAAATCTCTAAGTGCTTCCAGCCTTACATCCTCTTCGGTTCTCTGGCTCTGGTCTTTTGTCCCTCCCAACCCCTTGTCCCACCAGCCGCAGCAGAGCTTTCAGCTCCCTCGGCCCCACTCTCTGTAACTCTCTCCCTGAGGCTCTTCTGCCTCGGTATTTCTCTCACCACCTTTAAAAACCTTCTCAGAACCCAACCTTTTGACCAAGCTTTCAGTCATTTCTCCTCATTCTTGCACCATGCTCTGAGTCAGCTCCTTGATTGCTTTTTTAAAAAATCTTCTCTTTGTAAAGTTCCTTGGGATGCTTTCTACGTTAAAGGCACTATAAAAAGGCAAGCAAATGACCATAAGACATTCAGACAAATGTAGCATTCAGTGTCTGATGTGTTAGTGGAATAGTGTGTAATTCATTCAGTAAAAGTTTGACTCTAAGATTAATTGTGGCATGAATTCTTTATTTAGTTTATGCCAAGTAGTATATTTATTCATTTCAATCCATGATTTATTTATTTATTGGCCGGTCAAGAATTTATTTATTTCATTCAGCCAGTGATTTTTTTTACACATTTACTTAAAGCTATTATCTGTTCCTCAAAGCCACAAGATTCTTTATTTAGCTACCTCATTTCAGAAGTTATGCTCATTTGAAATCCAGTCAATGTTTCTTCAGTATATTCACTCAGCAATGCATTTATTTATTACCCTAGCTTCAGGGAGCAATTCTGTGTGAGGTTAACAAAGTATTTCATGATCTTTGCTCATGGAGGCAATTTCCTGAAATAAGACTCAGAATAATAACTAACCGTTGAACTAAAGCATTGGGTACAACAGATGTCTGTGGTATTGAGTAAACCGAAGCAGACACAGGTGCGGTGCTGGCTTTGGGATACCATTTAAGGAGGCATGAGTCCTGAGATATGGTGCAGGAACGGAGTTCATTCGTTTGTTAGGGACTGAGATCAGTAATGTCAGTAAACCGCAATATCACTTGATGTGTGATTGTAGAAGATAATTAGAGCTTGAGGACTGGATTTTCTGCTGCCAACTGCCTATTCCTGTGTAAATCAGTCGCTAGTGGAGCATGGGCATAGTTCCATCCATTTAACACAATTTAGGACTCAGAGCTCTGAGATTCAAACATGAAGTGCTTTATTGGAAGGAAAAGAAGTTCTGGCAAGTTCCGAACAAAGAGAGCTAAACTTAACAGAGAACACCCAACCATTTATCTCCTGTGTCAGCGCCACCACAGGTGGGAGGAGAACACACAATAGAACACACAATACATAACATTTCCTCCCCTCTTAAATGGAAGGTCCACATTATTCCTCAACAGGTAAGTTACTTTCAATGCACTCAATGAACCTAGGGTAGAGGTAGACTGCCTCAACCCCTGACTTTACCCTGGGGTTTATTCTGCCCCAGTCTTGTGGGTAAGTCACTAAGCCTACAGATCCAAGCGTCTTGGAGGCCGCCGCTCTCTGACAGGATACCGGCGGTCATCGCTGGCTTCTACAGCAGTAGGCATTGACACAGGCATGGATGGAGAAGGTGCCTGTGTCAGTCGAAAGTCAGGAGTTTGCACAGGTGGAACAGTCTCTATGATTTCCTGTGTTGGAGAAGAGCACTGTGGCAAGGGATGCTGGTTTGCGGTATCATCCGGAAACAGTTCAGGCCAACCAGCCGTTGGAGCCTCTGTGGCTGTCTCTGCTCCTAGCAACAGTTGATCTGTGTGTCTTCTCCAGATGACGTCCTCAGCAGTCTCAACCGTGTAAGACACAGGGCCCGTCTGCGCGATCACCGTAGCAGGAACCCATTTCGGTCCAGTGTTGTAGTTTCGAGCTAGGACGTGCTCTCCCGGATGAAACCGTCTCTTCTTGGCTCTTTTCTCTCTCTTTTCAACTTGAGCTTGTTGTTAACAATGGACAACCTGTTCTGCCCTTGGAGGTTTGAGTAAGTCAAAACTTGTCCGCAACTGCCTCTTCATCATGAGCAAAGTGGGGGAAGTTTTGGTTGTGGCATGCGGCTCGTTCCTGTAGGACAACAGGAAGCTGTTCAGACGTTGGTGGATTGAGCCCTGACCTTGCGATGCCTTCAGGGCGTGCTTCAAAGTTTGCACAAACCTTTCTGCCTGGCCGTTAGTAGAGGGATGATAGGGTGCAGACCTGATGTGTTGGACACCATTCACATGCAGGAAGGTTGCAAACTCCTGTGATACAAATTGTGGACCGTTGTCACTTACGAGTTGTTCTGGTGAGCCATAACGGCTGAACATCTCACCAAGTTTCTCAATTGTTTTCTCTGCCGTGGTAGACCTCATCACAGCGACCTCCGGCCACTTGCTACGAGCGTCCACAACCACCATAAACATCTTCTCTTCGAAAGGACCGGCGAAGTCCACATGTACTCGCTGCCACACTTCTGCAGGCCAATCCCAGGGGTGTAGGGTTGCCAGCTGTGGAACATTCCAGACCCTTTGACATGGGGAACATGTTTTGGCTTTCTCCTCAATATTCCCATCGAGACCTGGCCACCAGAAGTAGCTTCTTGCCATTTCCTTCATCCGAACCATCCCACTGTGGCCTGTATGAAGTTGTTGCAGTATAGGTTCCCTCAGAGGTGGCGGAATGATGACACGGCGTCCCCAAAGAAGACAACCTGCCTGGACGGAGAGCTCATTTCTTTTTGAAACGAAAGGTTTCAAACTAGGAGAATCTCCTATAGCTCTCCCTCAAATGACATCGTCCATTACCTAAGACAGGACTGGATCGTTGCGGGTGTACCTTCGCACCTGAACTGCAGTGACAGGTGCTCCCTCCACTTGTCTAAAGTAGAAGATGTCTATCTGACGAGGCTCTGGGGGAGTAACAGGCAAGGGTAGCCTCGAGAGACCGTCTGCGTTGCCGTGCATGTCTGATTTGCGATATTTCATGTCGTATGTGTGTCCTGACAACAGTAAGGCCCACCTTTGCATCCTGCTTGCAGCGAGAGATGGAATTCCGGTGTGGGGCCCGAAGATTGAAGTCAATGGACGGTGGTCTGTCAGGAGTGTGAACCTTCTCCCAAACAGGTACTGATGAAATTTTCGAATTCCAAAAACGATTCCCAAGGCCTCGCGCTCGATCTGCGCATAGTTACTCTCGGCCTTGTTCAAGGTGCGTGATGCGAAGGCGATAGGTTTCTCTTCACCCGAAGGCATGATGTGGGATATGACTGCTCCCACACCATATGGTGATGCATCACATGCTAGCTGCACGGGTAGCTTTGGGTCGAAGTGTGTCAGGACTTCCGATTTCAGCAATGCTTTCTTTGCTTGGGCGAAAGCTTCGTTGCACAGTTCAGTCCATTTCCATGTTTTGCCTTGACATAGCAACTGATGTAATGGCTTCAGCAATGTTGCTAAGTCTGGAATAAACTTCCCATAGTAGTTAAGTAGCCCCAGAAATGAACGTAACTGGCTCACATTCTGGGGTGCTGGGGCCTCCATGATCGCCTTGACCTTTGACGGCGCCTTATGCAGGCCAGTAGCGTCAATCACATGCCCCAGGTACTCAACTGAAGACTGAAAGAATTCACATTTGTCTTTATGAACTCTGAGTCTGTACTCTTTCAGTCGTTGTAGTGTCGCATCCAAGTTCAGAAGATGATCCTCCTCATTTGTCCCAGTGACAAGGATGTCGTCCAGGTAGCACTGGACTCCTGGCAGTCCACTCAAAATCTGATCCATTGCCCTTTGGAATAGAGCAGGGGCCGACGTAATTCCAAACGGAAGGCGGCAGTACCTGTATAGCCCCTTGTGTGTCACAATTGTCAGCAGCTCCTTTGAGTTGTCATCGACATGCATTTGTAGATAAGCCTGGCATAAGTCTATTTTGCTGAACTTTTGCCCTCCGGCAGGCCCGTAAAAAGATCATCAATGAGGGGAAGAGGGTACTGTTCCGCAGATAGCACCGGGTTAATAGTCACTTTAAAATCCCCGCAGATTCGAACAGATCCATCCTTTTTCAGGACAGGAACAATGGGTGTGGCCCATTTGCTCATGCTCACAGGCTCCAGGACTCCATTCTCGACTAAGGCCTCCAAGTTAGCCTCAACTTTTGGCCTAATTGCATAGGGTACAGGTCGGGCTTTGTGAAACTTCGGCTTGCTGTCAGGTTTAATGTCCAGTCTCACGCTGATCTTTTTCATGCTCCCAAGTTCCCCATTGAAGAGTTCTGCATGTTTGCTTAACACTGCAGTCAGACCTGATTCCCCTTTTGACATCATGCGGACTGCAGGCCAGTCCAGTGTGATTTTCTCTAGCCACACACATCCCAGTAGCGATGGGTAATTTCCCTTTACCACATATAGTGGCAGTTTTGCAGTCTGTCCGTTCAATTTAACAGTCACCTCAATGACGCCTCTCATGGCCACAGGTTTGCCGGTATACGTCTTTAGCACAATGTTTGTTGGCTGAAGGGTAAGATGCTTTAGCATTTTGTTGTAGACAGTGTCTGAAACAAGGGACACAGCCGCGCCTGTGTCCACCTCCATCCGCACTGATTGTCCCTCCACCAGTGGTGACACCCAGTAGCCATTTGAATCACCTACAACCGTCAGTATGTGCACCTCTTCCTCCTCAGAGGTGTCGCTCCCCTCTGTTTTGCTTGTTCCATCATACTGCACTGAATGAACACTCTTTTTCCTCTCTTGTCCAAATACAGACATTTTGCTTCCATGCTTCCCAGCTCTGTCTGTTCTTTTTTTACCTCTACAGGCGCGTTCAATGTGACCCTTTTTGCCACAATTTCGGCATTCCAGCTCCGTACACCAGCAGTCATTAGCGTGATGGCCCATTTTCCCATAACGGTAACATGTGCCGTTCCGCGCACCTTTAGGCTCAGACGGCACCTTGTGAACTCTCCCTGTTGAATTCAACTGGTGAGCCTCCTTTTCCGCCATCTCCATGGAGACACTAACTTCAATGGCCTTTTCAAGAGTAAGGTTGTCCTCAGTAAGAAGGCGCTTTTGTGTGGCTGCATTTTGCAGACCACACACGAGTCTGTCTCTAATGGTGTCCTTCAGCACCTCCTTGAACTCGCAATGTTCTGATAACCTTTTTAAAGCAGCAATAAACATCGTCACTGATTCCCCCTCCTCTTGATTCCGTTTGTGAAATCTAAATCTCTCAGCAATAACCAGAGGTTTTGGTGAAAAATGTGCTCCAAGAATTTCCACTAGTTGCTTATATGGTTTAGTTCCTGGCTTATCTGGCTGCACGAGGCTGCGAAGTAAATTGAATGTCTTCGGCCCGATTACACTCAAAAAGGTAGGCACGACCTTTTCATTTGCCACCGCATTCGCCAATACAAAATAGTCAAAACGTTCTGTATAAGCGCTCCATTGCTCCACATTTTCATCAAAATCACCGATGTTTCCTAATATAGTAGCCATCTCACGTTTCAAATTAAAATTTCTGTTTACTCACTGCCGTAACGTTAATATGATGCTGCAATCTCTGTTCCGAGTGTTTTGTAGTTGAAAACAAGAAAGTTCCCACAACACAGATTCATCCGATCCTCGTCGCCACTGTTGTGTCGGTACCTTTCTACCTAGACACAATTTAGGACTCAGAACTCTGAGATTCAAACATGAAGTGCTTTATTGGAAGGAAAAGAAGTTCTGGCAAGTTCCGAACAAAGAGAGCTAAACTTAACAGAGAACACCCAACCATTTATCTCCTGTGTCAGCGCCACCACAGGTGGGAGGAGAACACACAATAGAACACACAATACATAACAGTGTCCATTATGCACGCTATTTTCTATTGGGGTTTTGCAAGGTCAAAGGATGCTAGGCAATCAACTGTGGTGTAAGCAATTTAAAGGCCCAGTAAATAACTGTAATCCTTCTTATATCCGTCATTTTTTGGGCTGTTTGCATTAATTTTTTTTTGCTATTTTCTATTCTTCTTAGGTTCTCATGAATTTTTGAGTTGAATTATCGTCCCATTGGCAGTTTAGCAGTGGGACAGGACTTCTGTCTGCTTCTGTGACTCTGTTACTGACCATCTGACCTACTCTCCTGGGGCGCTCATTAACTATACAGGGTGGATTAGGAGCAGTAATAGCACTCCTGACTGGGTTACTGCCACTGAGAAGGAGGAGAATACAGCCTTTTAAAGGTTGCAGCCTGTTAAAAGGGGACGTCACTTATTCAGCAGCAGGAAGCACAGCTGCTGGAATGGCTGAAGAAGCAGCAGCTTTGGGGGGTGCGGGGTAGAATGAGAAGGGCGCCAGCAACAGGAAAGGCTCTCATAGTCACAGATGCATTCATGGAGGTGTTGCTGGCTGAATTCAAGACAAAAGGAGATTGTCTTCTGGGCATTCAGGGCAGGAAGCCACTTTGAACGGTGGTTTAGGCAGTACGGAGGGAGGTGGCAGACAGTCAGTGCAACCTTCACCAATCTAAGAACTGCCACTCAGTGACCCCTTGAGGGTGGCGAAGCTAAGTCTAGTCACTGTAGCCTATCTACATCCTGTGCCACTGATAGAGGCTTCATTCACTTCTTTACTTCTCATACTCTTTCTCTGTCATCACCGAAACTCACTGATGCAGAGGGAAACCTGTACAAACCCTCAAGCACCAGCTGAACGCACAATCACTCTGTCAACTCACATGGCCTGTCACAAGGGGTTCTGTTAGTATTCAAGAACAGTTCATTTAAAGGAACAATGCACCTGCTCCTTTCATCATTGGATGCATTTGCTCATAACGGGCAAGAGCAAGCCTCCATGCCACTCTCATTCCTTCAACATTGCCTTCTTTCCTCACAAAAGAAACGTGGTTTCCAACCACTGACACTGAACTGCAACAGGGGAAGGAACATCACTACTGAAAACCCTGAATCCACATGATCGGAAAACTGTAAATAATTGTTAGACAGGTAGGAGAGTCTGTAGGAAATGGCAAGGCTGGAGGTAAAGTGCTGGGAGAAGTTTGGTAAAGGCAGGGCAAGGCTCATCAGAAGTTCTGTCTGCTCCATGTGCTTTCTCAAAGCACTGCAGTGGCCTTACACTAAGCCACTGTTTTTTTCGAGGGCAAATGTTACTGTGTGCGCAGCTAAACAAGCTCTGCTGTGTATCACATTACAAAGGTTGCCTTGGAGGAAGAGGCTGGTCACTTTGATCACCACCAGAACTGCGGGCACTGCTGCTTGCATATTTGTAATTCCTGCCACCTCATCGCCAATTCTGTCATGGTATCTTACCTGTACAAGTACCAGCACAGAGACACCAGCTAGGGGGGAAGTAGTTAGCTGTGAAGCACTGACCACTAGTGAGAATGAGGTCTTGGGTGTAGAAGAGTGTCATAGCTCCACAGGGACTCAGTCTTCAAAAGAGCAATGATTAGAGAGCATTGATCTGAAATGGAGGTCGTTGAGAAGATACAGAAGTGAGACAAGTGCACTCCTTGCATTTGCAACGCGTTGTAGGAAATTTCCCATGACATGCCGAATTCTCTGTAGTGAGTGACAGCCTTGGGAGATTTCTACAGCAACAGGGTACCAGGAAGAGGTACTAAGGAGAGTGATGGCTTCCAGAATGGCAGCTACCACTGTTTGAATAAATGCTTTGAACAGGACACTTTCACAGGGCTTCCAAGACATAAATGGGATGATTCAGTCTGTGATGACACCAACATGTAGTTCCTTTGAGCCTGTGCCGAGAACCAGTGGGCTGTGTGGCATGGCCACCGCTATTGCTGTTGCTCTGGAGATTGGCAATGAGCCTGTGTCCTTCAGGCCCCTTATAATGCTTCAGACATAGGCTCGGCACACCTTGACACTGCAAGAGAAAGGCTGCCAGAAACTATTCCGCCTGGGACGGCTGCACCCCTGAGATAAGACCTCAAGATTTTAAGGCTCATGGGGAACCTTCCCAGCTCTTCATCTCACTTAGGCAGCACCCTGTAGAAGTAGCAGACTAGGGGCTAGAGCAAGTAATTTAGCTAGCACAAAAAGTAGACATGGTGTGTCCTTTCTCTGGCTGCTGGCTTTCCTGTTCCACATCCTTTCCTTCCTGTGCAGCCTCCTCATGTGGTCGGGACGGAGGTGCTTCTTCCCCAACCATACCTCCATCATCATCCCCTTCAACCTGGAGAAGCAGCACGTCTTTTTTCACTGTATGTAATACACTGCAAGGTACAATGATTCTGGAGACTCTTGCTGAACTGTATTGCAGGGCTCCACCAGATTTATCCAGACACCTAAAATGAGACTTCAACATGTCTATAGTCTGCTCTGTCACACTTCTTGTAGTGGCATGGGCTTCATTATATCTGTTATCTCCCTCTGTTTGCAAATATCTTACTGATTTATCAGCCATAACTGCAGGGGTTAACTCTGATCTCCAATTAGCCTCCCTGGTATATGGCTCTGAGTCATGAGAACAGGTATGGTAGATGGTTGCAAGATGAAAGTGTTATGACAGCTTCCTGGGTATCAGTCAATCACATGCAGAATAATGTGATTAGCATCGCACACTAGCTTCACGTTAATTGAGTAAAAGCCCCTCCTGTTGATAAAACTGAATGGGTTGTCATATGGGGCTTTGAGTGCACATGAATTCCAGAAATTGCTCCTGGCATCCGTAAGAACCCTGCCAGTCTGTAGGACTGGCTAACTCTCTCTGTGTCTTTGTTTCTCCTGTTCCATTGGAAAGGGTAGGAATTGCATGGCCCTCCTGTATGGAGTTTCAGTCTATCAGTCACCTGCAGTGGTGATCTCATGTATAATTAATCTGGCAAAGCTGCCTGAAAGGGTCCAGTTGCAAACAAAACTGTACAGCAGAGGTGATGTTGACTGGTACAGACAGTGCTGTTCTCCGAGTGGAAGTGAGCTGCAGGTCTTCAGCCAGCAGTTGAAATGTTTCCCCACAAGCCTCTGGGGTAGGTGGGGGGGGTTACAGCTTTCTGAGGCTCTGACGGTAAGAAAAGTCTAAATACGATCTTCTTGGTCTATTAACCCTGGTGAGCGAGATTCTGCATCTAAAGAACAACTGTTTTCTGTGATGTCTCACGCTAAGAGCCTCCAATCTAGTCTCTTCCATCTCTTCCATCATAACATAGGACTTAGAGGGATTCCCATTGGCAAATCCACATCCCCGGTGAAAAAGTGCACATTCTGCAGAGCTGACCGAACAGGACAGTAAAGGTCCTAACAGAACCTCTAGAGCACCAAGCAACTTAAATTAGTATGCAGACAAAGCAAAACCAAACTTCAGCTGCAGCCATCAAAAACGGCCTCCTCAATGCGGAATCCACCTCAGGATACAGCTTTTTAATTTTTTTAATTTGGTTTAAGCCCTTATTATGTGCATTAGCAATGTTTAGTTCCTGAGAAACAAAGTGGCAGATGAATAAGCATTTGAGCGATTTTTCTGGGAACCCGGAGGCCAGATTATGCAATCAGAGTGACAACTTGACACAGGCAGAACCCATTATAAATGTGGACATGAGAATTTACGAGAGGAAAAAGTGACAAAAACGTGACAGCAGGAAATCAGGTTGTACAGACAGAAAGTGTGCAAACGGGGTAGGATTTTTAATTAGATATGGAAAGATATATATACACAGGCACTAAGATAAATGAAGCCAATTAAGTCGAATTGCTCATAGTTGTCATTCTGAACATGGAATGAGGTAAGGTAGGAGAAAAAGCATTACAACATTGTTCTCGTAACTGTGAGAAGGAAGCCTTTTCCCTGTAGTATTCTCTGACTCTCACTTTCCACTAAACGTTTTGATTTATGCCAAGTCTTGGCTTCAATATTTGTATCAGCTGCAGGAAGTCTCTCCTGTGAGGCGGTCATGGAGAGCACCTCTGGGGTCTGATCGGATTAGGTCTTCATGCAAAGTCTCCGGAAAATATTGTAGCTAAGCACGGCAAGGGTTTTGTTCCATTTTTCAAGAAATATTTGATGTGCAAGTATATATATTTTCTTGTAATTAGTAAGCGCAGGGCATAATAAGAGTTTTGGCGATCTTTTGCACCAATTCAGCAAAACCTCGGCCAAAACTCTCTGCCGCTCATTAATGTAGCTCTGTCCTCTCCATGCAAAAGACCAGAGAATGTGAACTTCCCGCATTTACACCATTTCTGAATGGACTGTACATGCAAATGAGTTTGAGCGGAAACTCAAGGGGAAAAAAACTTCGCAATGGGCACAATTTGCACCCATTTTGCTGATTGCATCCAAAGCAGAAATTCTAGCCCGCTATGCCTAATGTGCATAAATGATGATTTGATTGCTTTAAACTTAATTTTCATACATAAAAAAAGACACAAAGAAGGAATATGGTGTAAGTTCCATGCTTTCCTCTGGCCCAGATTGTTAACACTGATTTAGGCTTCTTTTCACCGTTTTCCAGTGTATGCTTATGAGATTAGCAATAAATGTTGGTTTAAGTACCTGTTGGCAAGGTCGGCATAAGAACCGGCATAAATTTGGTGTAACTTTCAGGAACTTCTGGGTCTCTTTCTTCTTTGGGAAATGTTGCTAAAATGAAGGGGAAGGCTGCAAAATGGTTTTCCCATGTGGCTTCCCATCTTTATCATTTACTTCTTGGAGGAGGAAGAGAGAGTGGAACAGCAGGAAACCTGGGAAGCCAGGCTTATGAGGCAACAGTGTAAGTTATATAGACCCTCCTGCAGATACCCAGCCAGTAGGTTGTATAGCCCCAGAAGCTAAATCCTCAATAGAGTTATGTGTCAGGAGGCCTCTTTGTTCTGTGGGATGTTTGCAAAGTTCCTGGATCTCCCATTCGCTCCAGCATGCTATACATTGTAGAGAAGCAGGTGTGTAGTGCCGCATTGCAGTCTGCCACCATCGTTGCCATCTGCCACACATCTTTGCAGAGTCTCTGCAGTACCTTCATATGATTCTAATGTTCTGCAAACACTAATCTTTCCATGCAGGACCCTGTGACCATTGTCTGAATGCTGAACAGCCAGGGTTTGACATCTACTGAGTCTCCACTCAGGTACATCATGCTCCACCCACAATACCTTATCTCCTGGCTACCTCATGAGCTGTGAATCACCCTATGTCCATTTCTCATCTAGAATATCTGTATCACTCTGAGTTAATCTACCTGGTGAGTGCAAATTGATTGGGTTCATGATGAAGTGGGTCAATTTCTGCTGGCAGTGCCAGATAGTGAAGGTTCTGGTATTGGTTCCTCCTCTCATCTCTGCAGCATCATTCTTGTATCTGGCTTCTAAAATGAGTTTCCTGCTGCCCAATTTTTCCTTCCTGTTAGCCTCAAGGATCTCTCAGAGAATCAGCCTCAAAAAGAGAAACCATTTCTGATCTTTGACC
This sequence comes from Somniosus microcephalus, assembly GCF_052327205.1. NCBI lineage: Eukaryota > Metazoa > Chordata > Chondrichthyes > Squaliformes > Somniosidae > Somniosus > Somniosus microcephalus. The sequence continues at coordinate 24,815,039 of NC_140988.1, forward strand.
ATTATCACTTATCGCAAACCTTCTGTGGGTGTAGACCTTCCCATGACTGTCCCCTACGGCACAAGGTGAATGAAATCCCAGCTTTGCTTCTTTCTTCTCCTGGTGTCCCTCCGCCAGTAGCCTGTCCTTCTCGGGAATTGTCTGTAATCTTTTCCTGCATGACAGAAGAATGCTTGTTATTGCCAGTCATGGACTGTTTAATTTTACAACCACAGTCCCCACCACATAAAGCATCCACATTTAAAATGGGCAGTCGCTCATATTGGCCAAAAAAGTATAATCGTTAACCATTTGCATTAATGTCAATTTCAAAGTTGCCGGTTAAGTGCTCCATTTATTTCATGCAGAAACAGCTGTGCTTACTCACTGGATCGCAGAGGCCACTTCCCTTAGATTTCCATTTCTTCTACAATTTAAAATGCAGACTTCATATCACAGAAAAATGTTGCAAAGCCACATCCACAAGTGAATTACAAGATAGCAACTCCATTAAGTGGTGGTTTTATAAACCGTGGTGGTGGAACTTCAGCAGTTTGTTAGTACTGAACCGTCAGATGAGATCACTGCCGCTAACTCTCTGCTACCCCACCAGTACTGTGTGTTATAGGAAATTTGTTTTAATTCTCTGCTGATGCTGTTTTTTTATTTTTTTCGCTGACACTGAGTAATGATGCAAACTGACTCAGGATTTGACAGAAATTTGCTTAGTGAGGTAAAATACTGCCAAACTGAGTGGATAATTTTTTTCATATGTGAGTTAAAACAAATCTCCTTTTTGCAGTTACAAGTTATTCTCAGCAGTCACTCAGGGGCAACTAGCTGGAAAGATTTTGAATTTTATTAATGCTACCGCGTTACACCGTCCATCGCGTATAGCGGGCAAATCGCATTTGCACGAACGCGCCCACCATAAACTGTAGGGACTGTTTTTGAGAAATCTCATCCTCTTCTCTTATGGAATTTCCACTGAAGTAGTGAGGTTTCAACAGGCATGCATGAATTGCAGGACACTGTATCTATTTAATCAAAGTATTCCATGTGCAGGTGTCAGAACAGAACAGAACAGAACAGAACCCCCACAGTGCAGATAGAGGCCATTTCGGCCCATCGAGCCTGCACCGACACATATCCCACCCGATCCCTGTAACCCCTACATCAACACATATCCCACCCTATCCCCGCAACCCCACGTATTTAATCCCCCTAACACTAAGGGTCAATTTATCATAGCCAATCAACCTAACCCGCACATCTTTGGACTATGGGAGGAAACCGGAGCACCCGGAGGAAACCCACGCAAACACGGGGAGAATGTGCAAACTCCACACAGACAGTCATCCGAGGCCGGATTCGAACCCGGGTCCCTGGCGCTGTGAGGCAACAGATCATTTAGTTTCGAGGGATACTTTTAGACTTGTAAATGTTCTTTTAGGGTAAATATAGGCTGACTATCTGAAATATATAAAATATACATTAAAGACAGCATGAAGCCACCACACTTATCTTTGCTGACCTTTGGAGGTCATTAAACATTATCCTGCATTGGAGAGATGTTCTGAGGGTTAGAGTGTTGCCACTCGCCATGTGCACCACTTCCTTCCACGTAATCCTGGCTGCTGTATTGCCAGGTACAGGAAACTTTCTGGTATCCGGCACGGACAGGACCGACGTGGTGCCGGTTCATCAAAAATTCCGGATAACCGAACGCTATAGTAAAACATACGGAGCTCAGAGCTCCGTATAAAGCAACAAACCCTGTTGCCAGCTTCAGAACAATCGGCACAAGTTGCAAGCATCTCTGTAGCTTAGCAACAGCTGCAGCTACATCCTTGCACAGCAACAAATGGAGTAAAAAAAGTAATAAAAGTTACCTGAACCTACTCCTGAATTTTGCCGGTTAACCGACATTTCCGGTTATTTAGGGGCCAGTTAATCGAAAGTTTCCTGTAGCTTGCCACCAACTTTTAATAGTCCATCTTCCCCCTATCCCCATGTGTAATATTCAGTCAGAATCATAGTTTAGTCACTCTCTGAGCAGTTTCATGCTCTCATCTTCCACGTTCCTTTCTGATCCAAGGTTTGAAATTGCTGCTGCTTGCACTGCTTTAAGAGCAGCACGTATGCCATTACCAGGGCTTCCTCTCACCCCACCCACCACAGATAGCAGCACTGGTGCTGTTGTTCCACCCAGCAATATTTAAATTTGCTGCCCTGGGAGCCTAGAACGGGGTGAGAAAATTGGAGCACCCAGAACGAGCTGCAACGAGACAGCTTTCCAGAGTGGGGCTGCATTATATTTATTTTTAAACCAGGCAGGGAAAAAGTTTTTAACAATGGTGAGGGAAAAATAAATTACTTTTCACATTGGGAAGAAATTAAATACATTAAATTAAGTATATAAAAATCTATGGAAAATACCTTCAAGTTATTTGAATGAGTAAGCCTGGGTAGTTTAGCTTTTTATGGTATTACAAAGGACAGGCGTTAATCATTTGGCTTGTTACAGCATTACATAAACATTACTCAGGTGTGAGAAACTGGCACAAGGTGTAACAAATTTGTGGCACAGGAAGTAAGTGCGACAGCAAAAAGTGCACGCAATTGCAAAATGAGCTTATTATATAGCTAGATGTGCTTATATTTGTGCATTGTGCGATTTTCTTGTTCCGCTGTGGGAATATGAAACTATCATTGTAAATTTTCGTACGTTTTTGAAACCTCGTAAACCGTGCAAGCTGAGCCTGGAGTCTGTGTCACAGTCTCACTTTACTGGGCTTGAGGCTGAGTTTTCCATGGACTGGTGGCAGGAATTTACGAACTCACATTGGAATGGAGCACTTTTGCTGGCTTTTTGAAGTGTTACTGGGGAGCACTTTACTACTTTCAAACACATGTTAATCTTCTGCTTAGCAATTTGGTTGGCGTGGTGCGAGAATTCAGGATTGGTTTCTGGAAACGTAAAGGCCAAATTTACAAATACAAGCTGCCAGCAGGGAGCCCTGCCCACCAGGTGGCTGCCCACAGATCTTTAGAGGTTGCGGGCACGCTGTCCATATTTTCCCATCTATTAGGAAGGAACATAGGATCAGGAGTAGGCCATTCAGCCCCTCGAGCCTGTTCCTACTCAATTAAACCATGGCTGATCAGTATCTTAACTCCATCTACACGTCTTAGTTCCGTAACCCTTAATACCCTTGCCTAGCAAAAATCTACCACTCTCAGTTTTTAAATTTTCAATTGACCTCGCCTCAACAGCTTTTTTGGGGGAGAGAGTTGCAGATTTCCACTTACCCTTTGTGTGAAGAAGTGCTTCCTGACATCGCCCCTGAACGGCCTAGCTCTAATGCTAAGGCGAGCCTTGAAACTGCGAGACCCCATTTCTGGTGCAGAGTCTCGATCAGCGGGAGGGCAGATTCGCGAGCAGAGGTCAGCGCACTCGCGTCACGACACCCCCGATTTTCCGTTCATTAAATACCACGAGCCGCGTACGATGTCCCCGGCCTTCTCCATTCTGTGCTGTCATTGAGTGCAGCTTCACAGCTGGAGCGGGTTTTTGGGACACAGGAGTCAATTAGTGACATTACAGTTACAGAATTATAGGAATGCTGCAAAATAATGGTGCTGGAGCCACAGAGACTGCAGTGCGCAGGAGGTAAACTACAGTGAAAAGGGAAAAAAAGTCTCTATTTTGTTTAGAAAATACAAATGCGCAGACTATTAATGGGAAGGCAGGAGGAGAGAAAAACATAGAATCATTTAATTACAGTTGTTCTGTTTCCTGTCTCCTTGGAAGATGCAAGAGGACAAAGTAATGTGTGCGGTTGCCTGTCAGAGGGGGTCCTAACTTTTTTATAAAGTTACTGTCTCGTCTGTCTCATTCCAATGGTAAAGGATTCCTTCAGATCAGGAAAGATGGAGAATGATTGCAGAAAACCATCTACAAATGTTACCAATTAAATACATATTTGTCGCACACAAATTATAGATGTGGACAGTACATGCATAGCTTGAGTGCTAAGGCCCATCCACTTGAGGCAGAGGCTGTAACATCATTTAACATAGAATTGGATAAATATTTAAAAAGGAAGACTATAAAAGGATACGGGGAAAAGGCAGGGAAATGGGACTAGGCAGCTCCCGTTGAAGAGCTTGCACCAGCACAGGTGCAGTGGGTGGATTAGCTACCTTCTGTAATTTGACTGTAAAGCGCTTTGAGACGTCCGGTGGTCGTGAAAGGCGCCATAGTCTTTCTTTTTAATTCACTGCATAATAGGCAATAGCAGAAATATGCGGGGGTGATTTTCACCTTCACTGCCTGGGAGAGCAAAGCGCCCACCCATTGTAGAACCGACCTGATTTTCATCCTATTGAAATCAATGGTAAGGTAGTGATTGGCTGACTCAGGACAAATCTGTTAAATTACCAATCAAATGGTGTTTTCTATTATGTTCAGTCAGGAACCAACTATAAAAGATTGCAGAACTGAACAATATGTTCAGAGACATCTTAGGAATGAGAATTTAGAAGAATGAGAGGGGATCTCATTGAAACTTATAAAATTCTAACAGGACTAGACAGACTAGATGCAGGAAGGATGTTCCCGATGGCAGGGGAGTCCAGAACCAGGGGTCACAGTCTAAGGATAAGGGGTAAGCCATTTAGGACTGAGATGAGGAGGAATTTCTTCACCCAGAGAGTGGTGAACCTGTGGAATTCTCTACCACAGAAGGCAGTTGAGGCCAATTCATTAAATATATTCAAGAAGGAGTTAGATATATTTCTTAAGGCTAAAGGGATCAAGGGATATGGGGAGAAAGCAGGGACAGGGTACTGAATTTCAGCCATGATCTTGTCTGAATAATGAAGTTCGACGCAGTGAAACAAGATAACAAAGTTTAATAAACAAACAACTTAACTGGTAAAACTACAGGAGCAGATGTAAACAGGTCTGTGCAGCCTCACAGCCTCTCTAAGACTGCTACTAAGTACTGGAAGCTGACATCATGACGTCATCACGTTCTCCGCGCCAACTGGGGGTCACGTGATCGGCATCATGACGTCATCACGTGAAAATGCAAGAAACTACATACAGTTTAAAGGTGCAGTCCACAGGGATGATTACTAATTGCCCAGTGTCTCTTGGTGGCTCCGCCACAGGTGCCCCCCCCAGAATTCTCTTTAACAGACAGCGTCAAACGAACAGGAGGTTTAATGATTCTGCCCGAACGACTATGAACTTCAGGCAGTGGAACGTTGGGAGACGAGCCGGTGCTTGGCTGTGTCTGAAGCGGTGCATCTGGGGTGGAGGAAACAGTAGCAGAAGGTGTAGGCAAGGATGAGGCAGAAGCAGGCAGTTCAATGGTGGGCTGTTGCATAACTGGTCTAGCAGCCAACGGTAGTCGTCCACGGCGAGGTGGCTGGGCCGCAACAACTGGTTCACTCCAATCTAGATGGGCTGGTTTAAGTCAGTCGATAGAGATGGTTTCGGACTTACCTCCCACTTCGACCGTGAAAAATTTCTCTCCCGCTGAGATGACATGAAACAGTCCAGCATAAGGTGGTCTGAGTGTATCTCTATGAGCGTCCTGCCGAATAAAAACGTAATCGGAACTCATAAGTTCTGCTGGAACATGAGGCCTCTGTAGGCTGTGATGCGAGGTTGGAATAGGCAGGAAATTCTTTGCCACCTCGTGATGCTGAAGGAGCTGCTGAGCAGGCGACCACGGTTCTGTATGTGGAGGGAGGAAGTCCCCTGGTACTCGAAGTGCTTGACCGTAGACTAACTCAGCTGATGAAGCCTGGAGGTCATCCTTGGGGGCTGTACGGAGGCCTAGCATCACCCAGGGGAGTCTGTCCACCCAGTTGGGACCACGCAAGCTGGCACGGAGGGACGCCTTTAGAGACCGATGAAACCTCTCACATAGACCGTTCGCTTGCGGATGGTAAGCAGTGGTACAGTGCAGCTTGGTACCCAAGCCCTGTGAAACTGCGTTCCGCAACTCTGGCGTGAATTGTGGACCTCGGTCAGAGGAGATGTCAGATGGCACCCCAAACCGGGCCACCCACGATGAAATAAACACCCTGGATACGTCCGCTGCAGTGGTAGCGACCAAGGGAATCATCTCTGGCCACCTGGTAGTGCGGTCCACTATTGTCAGGAGATGCATGAAACCCCGCGAAGTGGGGAGGGGACCTACTAAGTCCACATGTACGTGATCGAACCGTCGTTCCGGCACCGGGAAGATGGCCACTGGAGCCTTAACATGACGATGGACCTTAGATTTTTGACAGTCCACACAATTGTTTGTCCAGTCCCGAACGTCCGAATGCATTCCCTTCCAAACAAATTTGCGGGACATGAGCCGTTGTGAAGCTCGCATCCCCGGGTGTGATAAGCCATCTATAGCCTGAAAAATCTTCTTACGCCATTCGACCGGCACAATGGGCCGGGGCACTCCCATGGATGTGTCGCACAAGAGCGTGGTTCCTGCTGATTGGAACATAACATCGGCTACCTGCAAGTTAGAAGGCGTGGTCCGATACGCCTGAACTTCGGGATCTGCCAGTTGTTCTTCCGCCAACCCAACAAAATCGATTCCCAGGTGAACTGCCTGGACTGGGGCACATGAAAGGTAATCAGCCACGAGATTATCTTTGCCGGACACATGTCGTAAATCCGTCGTAAATTCGGATATAAATGTAAGGTGGCGCTGTTGCCGGGCTGACCACGGCTCTGCCGTTTTGGCCATTGCGAAAGTGAGCGGCTTATGGTCCACGAATACAGTGAACGGGCGCCCTTCTAGGAGAAAACGGAAATGCTGGATGGCCAAAAACAGGGCCAGCAACTCCCTGTCAAAAGTGCTATATTTTCGCTCGTTCTTGCGCAATTGGCGGCTAAAAAAGGCCAATGGCTGCCAAGTCCCGTCAACCCATTGTTCCTGAACCGCCCCGATGGCGTAATCGGAGGCATCGGTAGTAAGGGCGATGGTCGTGCCCGGGAGTGGGTGTGCAAGCATAGTTGCATCTGCCAACGCCGCCTTGGTGTCCAGGAATGCCTGGTCCATGTGCGGTGTCCAAGTGATAACATCTTTACCCGACTTCCCTTTGAGTGCTTCGTACAGCGGCTGCATCAATTGGGCTGCCTTGGGGACAAAACGATGATAAAAATTTACCATCCCCAGGAACTCCTGAAGAGATTTAAATATGTGAGGCCGCGGGAATGCCGTAACTGCCTCTACCTTGGTGGCCAGTGGGACGGCGCCTTCTGAGGTGATCCTATGCCCCAGAAAGTCAATGCTGGTTAACCCAAACTGGCATTTGGCTAGGATTATGATGAGGCCATGTTGGCTGAGACGGGCAAAGAGTGTCCGTAAATGAGCCATGTGCTCCTTCTTATCCTTACTAGTGATGAGAATGTCATCCAAGTAAATGAAAATGAAGGGAAGGTCCCGTAACACAGAGTCCATGAGTCGCTGAAAGGCCTGAGCCGCATTTTTCAATCCAAACGGCATGCAGAGGAACTCAAAAAGGCCAAACGGTGTGATGACCGCCATTTTGGGGACATCTTGAGGGTGCACAGGAACTTGGTGATATCCACGGACGAGATCTACTTTGGAAAATATTGAGTTGCCAGCCAAATGAGCCGAAAAATCTTGTATATGCGGTATTGGATACCTATCCGGCATAGTGGCTTCGTTAAGGCGTCTGTAATCCCCGCAAGGCCGCCATCCGCCACCTGGTTTAGGTAAAATGTGTAGTGGGGAGGACCAAGGACTATCGGAGCGTCGGACAATCCCAAGGCGCTCCATGGTCTGAAACTCTGCCTTTGCGGCTGCAAGTTTTCCGGGTTCCAATCTTCGTGCCCGAGCGTAAACAGGCGATCCCGTTGTGGTGGTGTGATGCGCCACACCGTGCCTCGCGACTGCTGCCGAAAATGTAGGCCTGGTGAGCTCTGGGAACTCGCCGAGTAGGCGCCTAAACCCTTCCTGCGATGGAACCGCACAGGCAACCGACCAGGAGATAGCGGTGCTGCGGTGGCAAGGCACCGCGTGGAAAGTAGACGCATTAATGAGTCGACAATGTTGGACGTCGACCAGAAAACCATAGGCACAGAAAAAATCAGCCCCCAGGATGGCCTGTGATACTTTAGCCGTTATAAACTCCCACACAAAACGTTGACCTCCGAGAGTTAAATTAACTGTCCGTTTACCGAACGTGCGAATGGCCGCACCATTGGCTGCCTCGAGGGAAGGACCGTGACCGCCGGATTGTAGATCTAGCTTTGAAACTGGCAAAATACTGCACTGAGAACCAGTGTCACACAAGAATCGTCGCCCTGTCCTGGAATCAGTAATGTAGAGGAGTTTTCCCGCTGAACCGACTGCCATGGTGAACTGGGTGTGTTTGTCAGACCCTGTCATCCTCATCGAAGTTTGCGGGCCTGCTGGAGATTTTATTTCAGCGAAACTGCAGGGAGGACGGCAGCGTCGAGCCTTGGCGCCAAAACGGGCGTGGTACACACACCAGCCTGCTGGAGGAGGGCTGGACTTTGCTCGCATAGGGGAATGGCGCCTCGTGGCTGCACAACTCTGCTGTGTGACCGTAAAAATCTTGTCTGCCTCTGCAGCAAGCTCGGCACAGTCCGTAATCGTAGAACTGGCCAAGGCTGCCTGAACTGGTTCAGGTAGCTGGCAGAGGAAGAGTTCTCAAAACAAAAACATTGGGGCTCCGAACCCAAAAGCGTGAGCATTTGGCTCATCAATTCCGATGGTTTTGAGTCCCCGAGGCCGGGCATAGCAATAAGCCTGCGTGCACGCTCCGACTTATTTAAACCAAACACCTGTAGTAAACGAGTTTTTATAGCTTCATACTTGCCCTCTGCCGGTGGATTGCCCAGGAGGCTGACGACCCGCGAGGCCGTGGCGCTGTCGAGGGCGGAGACCACGTAATAATAACGGGTTGAATCCGCTGTAATGTCCCGGAGTGCAAACTGGGCTTCTGCCTGGAAAAACCATGCTGCTGGTTGCTGTTCCCAGAACTGCGGCAATTTAAGGGCAACGGCGTTCGTGTTCATTATAAGTATCTCAACGAAAGTTGTCCGACGAGATCGGGGTCACCAATGTAGGAACGGAAGTTCCTATCCGAATAATGAAGTTCGACACAGTGAAACAAAATAACAAAGTTTAATAAACAAACAACTTAACTGGTAAAACTACAGGAGCAGATGTAAACAGGTCTGTGCAGCCTCACAGCCTCTCTAAGACTGCTACTAAGTACTGGAAGCTGACGTCATGACGTCATCACGTTCTCCGCGCCAACTGGGGGTCACGTGATCGGCGTCATGACGTCATCACGCGAAAATGCAAGAAACTACATACAGTTTAAAGGTGCAGTCCACAGCTGCACTACATGGTAGTTAAAGGGATGATTACTAATTGCTCAGTGTCTCTTGGTGGCTCTGCCACAATCTCATTAAATGGCGGAACAGGCTCGAGGGGCCGAATGGCCTACTCCTGCTCCTATCTTCTATGTTTCTATGTTAGGACAATCATACAAACATTTCCACATCGAAGGGAAATAGGGAACCTCCTGTACTTAACTATGGATACAAAGTTATACTAATATTGAGGCATCTCTCTCCTCAAAAAAAAACTTAAATAAGAACCCTCATCAACAATAAAAATAAAATCTATATCGATTCTACAGAACAATGATATTTACAGATATTTACAGTTCAACCAACCAATCTACTGTTACATGATTTTGATCTTTGCTTATGTTAATATTATGGGCTTGTCATTCATTGTGTTGATGGGAGTTTTACAGTTAAAGCACCGGCTCATTAATGTTTGTTACCCGCCGACATCTTTATTGCAGAACTGGGTCAGACTGTCATTTCTGAAGCATAGCTTCTCTCTTACATTACTCACTAGTCTCGGTTTCAGAAGTCAGCTTGCTGTAGGGTGGAGTGTCTTAGTTCATGTGCCAAATAGTCTTGAGCTGGTGAGTTGTCCAGTATCTCACTTAATATATTGTACCAGTGAAAAAGAACAAGGTATGGATCGGTGTCAGATTCATGTGCTTTTTCTGAAAGTGTAATTTTAATAGCTTTCTTTGTCTTGTCATTTGATACTTTGGTGAGTTGGTAACATGACTGAACTCATATTGTTGCTGGAATTCCCTCCAATACAATGCTGATTCATTGATATTACCTGGAATACCACAAAGTGCAAGGTGAGTTTTCATCTTAGAAATGACCGTTCCCCTTTTTTAGTTAGATAATCTGCCTATTTAGTAGAAACCAGAGTAATAGTCAGAATGTATGAAATAGTATGTTCCATCTGTTTCAAACAGATCAAACCTTATTTTTTTCAGGATCTTTCTGGTGTTTTGTGGTTAATAAATGGGCTCTTTTGCTGTTTAGCTTAAAACTGCTGGCATACGTGACACCTTTGTTGCATGTCTCTATGTCCTTGTCCATCATAAGCCAGTCCATCTCCTCACCAGCGCGCCTTGAATTCTGATGTGACTTAAGGGAACTTGGGCTTTGTCTCTTCTCTCATTCAGAGTGGTATAACTGCTCAGTGTCCCTTGAATATCAATCCATCCTGTATGCTGAATTTGTCTCTAATATTAAATTTGTACTTTTGAAGATATACCATCATTCATTCTCTGGAGCCTTTTAAGTGCACTAATTCAATTAGTTTTCAAGATGACTTCAAGTGGTTTGTGATTGTGAGAGAGAGAGCGAGTCTGTTTCCCCTGGCTGGAGAGTCTAGAACTCGGGGGCATAGTCTCAAGATAAAGGGTTGGCCATTTAGGACTGAGGTGAGGAGAATTTTCTTTACTCAGAGGGCTGTGAATCCTTGGAATTCTCTATCCCAGAGGGCTGTGGATGCTCAGTCGTTGAGTATATTCAAGGCTGAGATCTATAGATTTTTGGACTCTAAGGGAATCAAGGGATATGGAGATCGGGCGGGGAAGTGGAGTTGAAGTCAAAGATCAACCATGATCTTATTGAATGGCGAAGCAAGCTCGAGGGGACATATGGCCTACTCCTGCTCCTATTTCTTATGTTCTTATCACTTTCCACTGTGATTTTCTTCCCAAATAGATAGTGGCCCTATAATTAGACTGCAGGATAGTCCAATGCAAAATTGCTGCATCTTGATCAGAACAACCACCGCATCAGCTTTCATCTGTCTCAAACTGGAGATGATCTAGCATTCTCAGTGGCTCTTGTCCAGAGTGGTAACTGGTGCAGCAGGTCTGACATCTTTTGACTTTTTAATGGAACATGATGCAATCAAGTAATTTTCCCATGTTCTTTTAAAGCTTTTCCAGTTGCTGGCCATCTCTGCTTTTGCTGGGTAAGGTACATTTTGAATACTAGGTTCACAAAACTGAACAGCAGCTGAACTCTCGCTGTTTAGCTTTTCAATTTTCCATTTTAAAATGGCTTTTCAGCTGATTCAGTCACGCAGAGCAGAATAGAGTTAAGAAACTATAAAATAGCATCTGGATTCCATCAGCTGAGCGTAAATTTAGATTCTCTATGTGTAATGTATATACCTTTAAGGGGGGAACTATCTTTTACAGCTCATGTATACTGCAGTACCGGCAGTGACCACACCTGTATATAACACTGAGTAGTAATCTGTACAGATCAGTTCCCGTGTGAGCCACGTTGAGTAAACACCTGTTGTACCGTTCTCCTGCAGTCTGTGTCTTATTATACACGGACACAACATTGGCGACAAGGCAAGTTCGAACCTACCTGCAACTCTGCATCACCTCCCGGGGATTCGTTCCTGGAGATCAGTGGATTGGAGGTCAAGGCCAGAGACTCGGGCGTCGACCATGGGCAACCGCCCAGTCATCCAGCAGAGACTCGAGAATTGCGGGGGAGGCTGTCGAGAGCCAGGCTTGGCTTTCCAGTCGAGGTGGTCCAGCGAAACGGGCTGGCAACAGGTAGTGTGCAGACCCTTCCCGGGCAGCGGCAGGCTAGAGCCCGACCGAGCGGCACAGCAAAGGCCCGAGCAGCGTCGACGGGGGAGAGAGAGAGAGAGGGCAGAGCGCACAGGGCGCAGCCGGTGTTCAGGGGCCGAGCAGTGTCGAAGAGAGGGAGAGAGAGATGCACAGAAACCCGCGAGGCGCCGCCATTGCCACGAGGACCGCCGAGAGCGGTGTTGGCAGCAGCGCAGGAGAAGTGCGCGAAACCTACAGGGCACCGCCATTGCCACGAGAACCACCGGGAGCGGCGTTGGCAGCAGCGGGGGAGGAAGGAAAGCGCGGGAGATGCCATTTTAAGCCATTGGGAGATGCCATTTTAAACCACACCCAAAATGCCGAAGAGTGGCAGTATCACCGCATTTGACAATGAAGTCGAAGATTGGACTACATATGTCGAACGAATAGAGGTATACTGCAAGGCAAATGAGGTGTCAGATGACAAAGCGTCGGTATTGTTAAATTTAATGGGTGCAAAGACGTATGGTTTATTACGAAATCTAGTAACCCCAACGAAGCCAATGGAAAAGAGTTTTGAAGACATAGTAACGATACTACAGGAACATTTAAACCCCACACCGCTGCTGATAGCAGAAAGATTCAAGTTTCACAAACGGAACCAGCATAAGGATGAAAGCAATGCTGATTATTTAACAGAACTGCGCAAACTATCGAAACACTTCCAGTTTGGAGCGGGACTGGCAGATACCTTAAGGGACAAGTTTGTGTGTGGGCTTCAAAGTGAAGGAACCCAGAAATGGCTTTTATCTGAAAAGGACCTTATGCTGGAAAAGGCTTTCAGCACTGCGGTATCATATGAAGCAGCAGCACGGGGCACTGCAGAGATACAACAGAGACCGCAAGAATATGGCACAAACAAAATGTCATATGGAACAGAGAAGTGCTATCGCTGCGGCAGAACAACACATGACCAGAATGATTGCTGGTTCAAAGACAAAGTGTGCAGACAGTGTGGAAAAGTAGGACACATAGCACGAGTCTGCAGGTCGGGAAAGAAAACCAGCAATAAGAAACCTACCAAAGAAAAGTACAAGAAGGTACATAAGATGACGGAGAATAGTTCAGACGAACAAAAGAGTGATAATGACTCCAAAAGCAGGGAACTGAGTTGTCTGAAACTACATAATGTGATCACAACGGAGGATCACCGAACCATTTGGGTCACTCTCAAGATAGCAGGAGTCCAGGTAAAGATGGAATTGGACACAGGATCAGCCCTAACAGTCATAAACCGACGGGACTACGAGCGGCTATTCTCACACATACCCTTGAGAGACACAAAAATTATTTTGAAGACATACACAGGACGAAAAGTCTACCCCAAAGGAAAAATAAGGGTGACCGTTATATATAACGGTAAGGAAACACCAAAACTAGACCTGTATGTATTGCAAGATGGAGGACCACCATTACTGGGACGTGAATGGATCCGGAAAATACAACTGGATTGGCATTCCATACAGGCACTGACTGTGGCTGACAAAAAGGATGATGATGTCACACCTGGGCAACTGTCAAAAATCCTAACTGATGCGAAAGAAGTGTTCCAGCAAGGACTCGGAACACTAAAAGGCATGACAGCGACGATTAAAATTGAAGAAAACGCAAGCCCAAAATTTTTTAAGGCCAGACCGGTACCTTATGTGATCCGCCCAGCCGTCGAAGCAGAGCTGGAGAGTCTGGAATGTTCAGGTGTACTGTCCAAGGTAGACTGGAGCGAGTGGGCTACACCCATCATCCCTGTGATAAAAAAGTCGTTGAGCAGCACGCCTGGGGAACCAAGGAAGGTTTGCATCTGTGGGGACTTTAAGGTAACAGTGAACCCGGTCCTTCACACCGTACAATATCCACTTCCGCGGATTGAAGATATTTTCGCCTCGCTATCTGGAGGGAAACGCTTCACTAAGATTGATCTGGCCCAGGCGTATCTGCAAATGGAGGTAGAAGAAGCATCAATAAAATACCTCACAATCAACACCCATAAAGGTCTCTACCAATACAACCGGCTGGTATTCGGGGTAGCATCAGCTCCGGCTATTTGGCAGAGGGCAATGGAACAAGTCCTGCAAGGGATCCCAGGGACCCAGTGTTATTTGGACGACATCCTGGTCACGGGCGAAAATGACAGTGATCACCTTGCCAACCTGGAGCAGGTGCTCACTAGATTGCAGGAATATGGGCTCCGAGCTAACCGCCCCAAATGCGAGTTTTTTAGAAAACAGATCTCGTATTGTGGCCATGTTATCGATAAAGAGGGGTTACCTAAGTCCCCAGAGAAGATTGAGGCAGTAGTCAAGGCTCCAGCACTGGAAAATGTGTCACAACTGAGGTCGTTCCACGGGCTGGTAAACTACTACCATAAGTTCTTGCCAAATTTGTCTACAATACTACACCCACTGAACACCCAACTGCAAACTGGGGTGCCATGGAAGTGGAGTGACGAATGTAGACGAGCTTTCCAGAAGAGCAAAACACTAATCACATCGAAAGAGGTATTGGTCCATTACAACCCAGCATTACCAATTCGGTTGGCATGTGATGCGTCACCCTACGGCATTGGAGTGGTGCTGTCGCACAAATTCTCAGACGGCTCAGAGAGGCCAATAGCCTTTGCGTCACGATCACTAACCTCAGCCGAGCGTAACTATGCCCAGATTGACAGGGAGGCCCTCACCCTAGTGTGGGGAGTGAAAAAGTTCAATCACTATCTGCACGGGCAGAAATTCACCTTGCTGACTGATCACCAGCCTCTTGTCTCCATTTTTAATCCGAAGAAGGGCGTTCCGGTGATGACTGTGCAACGACTACAAAGATGGTCACTTTTTCTAGGGGCGCACCACTATGAGATTGAATATAAGGGCACGAAACAGCATGGAAATGCTAATGGGCTATCACGCCTGCCACTGCCTACTGCAGTGGATCCTGTCGAAATATTCCATTCGACTATAGTTGAATACCTACCGGTGCCGAACGCTTGTATCGAAAAGGAAACCCGAAATGACCCGACACTGTCTCGGGTATATGATTTGACGGTGAAGGGATGGCCAGCACATGGCGACTCACTGTTGCCAGCATTCTCGACAAGGAGAAAACAGCTGTCAGTGTGCCGGGGGACCTTGGTGTGTGGATCCCGAGTGGTAATTCCACCCAAGTTAAGGGATAGAGTGCTCAATGAGCTTCATGAGGGTCATCTGGGAGGGGTAAAAATGAAAAGCCTAGCCAGGGCTTATGTGTGGTGGCCGGGAATCGATAAACAAATCGAGGACCTGACCAAGAGCTGCTCAGGATGCCAGAAAGTACAAAATGCACCACCACAAGCCCCTCTACACCCATGGGAGTGGCCCTCATCTCCATGGCAACGGGTGCATATTGATTTTGCTGGTCCATTCATGGACTCAATGTTTTTAATAGCCGTGGATGCGCACTCGAAATGGCCTGAGGTCATCAAAATGTCCTCCACCACCACGGAGAAAACTATTGCAGTCCTACGGACCATTTTTGCCAGGAATGGCTTGCCAGAACAGATTTGCTCCGACAACGGACCACAGTTTGTGTCCGAAGAGTTCCGGAGGTTCTTGAAAAAGAATGTGGTAAGGCATTACACATCCGCCCCGTATCATCCAGCCACAAATGGATTGGCTGAGAGGTTCGTACAAACCTTTAAGAAGGCAATAAAGGCTATGTGCAATGACAACATTCCGCTGCAGCACAAGGTGGACAATTTCCAGTCACCAACCAGGCCCCAGCCATGATGTTCTTTAACCGAAGGTTAAGGTCTCGCCCGGATTTGCTCAGACCAAATGTACGAAGAGATGTTGAGAGTAAGCAATTCCAGCACATCCATGAGAAGCCAACAAGGAGCTTCAATGTAGGGCAACCAGTCTTGGCCCGCAACTACCGAACAGAAAAATGGCAGCCAGGAACGATATGCACACGGCAGGGCCCACTAATGTACACAGTGGACATTGGGGAGAGAATCATGAGACGCCATGCTGACCAGATCCTAGAGTCACAGGAACAAGTCAACCCCATGCCTCGCCCATACATACCTGGTGATGAACCCGACGTACAGGTCGCATCTACCCCAGAAACAGTAGCATCGGAAGCTGATGAACCAACCGACGACAGGGGGCCAGAATCGCCTCCGCACCAAGAGCAAGACACTCGGGAAAGGCGCTATCCAGAAAGGATCAGGAAGCCTCCCCAAAGACTGAATATATAAATAGACTATTTTCAGCTAATGTTGCATGTTAAAAGTGTTAATTGTAATTAGTTTGATATTTAATTGTTAAATGAGTGTTATGGTACTGTTAATCTAAAAGGGGAGGAATTGTAATGTATATACCTTTAAGGGGGGAACTATCTTTTACAGCTCATGTATTCTGCAGTACCGGCAGTGACCACACCTGTATATAGCACTGAGTAGGAATCTGTACAGATCAGTTCCCGTGTGAGCCACGCTGAGTAAACACCTGTTGTACCATTCTCCTGCAGTCTGTGTCTTATTATACACGGACACAACACTATGACTCTATAACTTAGCTGAACGCACGTGGAACTGTAGGAAGCTTAACTTTCCAGGCTTCAAATATTCCGTTTCTTTCGTCTGTTTCTTCTTTTAAAACCTTACGGCAGATTCAGTGCGAGTTACTTCCAATTCTCACACTATGTGGTGTTTGTTATTAAGTTCAGTTGGTAATGAACTAGGAACGACCACAGAGCTTCAAAACATGTGGGTGCAAAATTCCACCAGCTGCAGTTTGGCAGAGAGGAACTCCTGGACTCCCAGGCTTGATTCTGCCCCAAATTGTGGGAATGGGCCATTTGCATTGTCAAGGGGCAATCACCAGTACCTGTAAAGGCCTTTCTTGGGCATCCATGGAACTCTTGCCAGCTGTCAGTTGGAAAGAGTTCTATTGAGGCCTTTTAAAGGCAGAGTGGGCATAATTCCAGGGTTAGCCCAGGAATCCCCCTGTTCATGTCAGGGGGACGAGTGGATGATTCACTCTCTCTTCCTCCCCACCAACACTCCCCCCACGCTCCCCCCCCGCCCTCCAACCCCCAACCAGTAAATGACCATTTGCAACAAACAGGACAGAATCCTATTTTCATATCCCCTGACCATAGATCCAATGGGAGAGAGTATTGGCCTTCATTGGAATTTTGATCCCATGGTCTGTATTCACCTTAGTGCAGTGTTACCCCAATGGCGGATCCTGCCAGAATCACTGTGTAAATCAGTAACACTGGGACGCAGAGATCTGCCACTGATTGGGATTGTTGGCAGCCTCAGAATTGCCAGTACAAAGTGAAAAACTCATTGAAAAATGGCTTACCCCCTTCTGTGATCTGTGTATGGCAATGCTAGGTGAGTCGAAGCATAGGGCCCTCACTGACGACAGCTGATGACCTTTGAACACCAGATGCCAGGTCTACATACAGCATTCAAACTAGGCAGATGCGGGGAAACAGCTGAAGCCGCGTTTGTGGTGTTTGTTATTAAGTTCATTTGGTAACAAGTTAGGAAAGACAGCAAAGCTTCAGAATGTGTATGTGTGTGCCTGCTTGAATATACCAAAAATAAATCGAAGTCTTCAGCATTAAAGAGAACAGCCCCAAAAATCCACAGGCCAGGTAGCTCACTCTTGGCAAATGCCAGTGGAAGAATCGGGAAAAAAATGCCTCTGATGGGTCGTTTTGGAGGAGTAGGACTGAAGCACAATGCCTCGCAATCAGACCTGGCATCGTTCATGTTTTCAGGAGATTCCATTGGCAATATATTGCTATTGTTAGAGTTGAACAAATTTTAAGAATATAATTTGGAAATATCCCCTTGAAGAAATACTGGTCCTCAAAATGCTTGGGCCTGCTCCACGGACAGGAGAGTGACAGAGTGGGCACCAGTGACCTCCACTCCTGACATTGCTGGAGTATCCGAGGTGAGGGGGAGGTTACTTAAATATTACAGGAAGCTCTCGATTTACCGGCACCCAAACAACCGGAAATCTCGGTTAACCGGCAAAATTCAGGAGTCGGTTCAGTTAAGTTTTTCTTCATATTAGTGGCCATTTCTTGATTCTTGGCTGTGTAATCGGGGGTTCCTGCACTTGTTGCTAAGCAACAGGGATGCTTGGTCTGTGGCTGGGGTTCCTGCAGCTGTTGCTAAGCAACAGGGGAGCCTGGATTTGTTGCTGTGTACGGAGCTCTCGTACCTTTTAACTATAACTCTCTGTAATCCGGACTTTTTGATAAATCGGCACCACGCCGGTCCCATCGGTGCCGGATAAAAAAAGAGTTTCCTGTAGCCTGCGTCACGATGGACATAGAGGAGGGGGTAATAATAACAGAAAATGCTGGAAATACTCAGCAGATCAGGCAGCATCTGTAGAGAGAGAAACAGAGTTCACGTTTCAGGTCGATGACCCTTAGTCAGAACTCCAAAGAGGAGGGGATGCTGGCCAGAAAGGTGGGTTGCCCTCTGCCCCATAAGGGGGCCAAAAAGTTTACTGGCACTGGTATTTTAAATGAGGTCCAGGCCAGATCCAGGTATGGAGCCACATTTGGGCCCTACCTTCACCGCTCAGCAGACCTGTTCACCAGGCTCATCCTGGCGTCCAGGTCACTGGGTGTTAGTGAGGTCAGTGCCGAGGGAATTCCCTCCATGTCATGGGCCATGTTTGAGGTGAACGGAGGGTCTGCTGCAAACAAGCCCCACCTGGGTAGGACCTAGTGTATCCAGGTTCCGGATATTTTTTCCAACTCTTCCGCTGACCTTTGCCAAGAGTGAGCTACCTGGCCTGTGGATTTTCGGGGCCATTCTTAACGCTGAAGCTTTCAGTTTCTTTTTGGTATAGTCAAACATGCCGACACGCGCGCACAAAATACAAGTCTAAAATCAGACTTTCTGTTTTTAAGGTTCAATTCATCAGGGCTGTGTAATTTACCATCGGCATGTTGGGAAAATCTGGATTGAGCTATTTCACTGTAGCATTACATTCTAAAAACAACCTGCTCCTTGAACTAGTCCAAAGTGAACCTGAACCTGGGGAAACGAGGGGTTGTAATTTTCATCAAACCAAAGTTGGTGGGTAATTTGTCTTTGGTGACACCTTGCGCTTGCTCGGGAGAGCGGCTGGTGGTCAGTTACCAGCTGCTGCTCTACAGTTCCCTCCTTCCCAAATGCATGGGAGAAAAACTGAGACGTTCTGTGGCTGACGCACATTTAACACAATATCAGAGGCGGAATCAATTATTTTATTCTGTGGGGACAATGACTCAGACCTCCCGAGATTAGCCATTCCCTGAATTGTTTTACACTAAACAGTTTCAGAGCTTTTGATGAATCGATAACATTTTTTTAATGTGGAAACCCTCCTTAAGTCAGCTTGAAGTAATTGTCTGAGAGCAAAAAACTGAACTGGACTTGGAGCTGGTACATGTGAAAAAGAGAAACGATTTCCGCTGGCGGGCGAACCCAGAACAAGGGGGCATAATCATAAAATTGGAGCTAGGCCATTTCAGCATGAAATCAGTAAGCACTTTTTCACACAGAGTATTGGAAATCTGGAGCACTCTCACCCAAAAGGCTGTTTATACTGGGTCAATTAAAATGTTGAAGACTGATAGATTTTTGTTAGGGAAGGGTATCAAGGGATATGGAACAAAGCCAGCTAAATGAAGTTGCGATACATATCAGCCATGATCTAATTGAATGGTGGAACAGG
Source organism: Somniosus microcephalus (assembly GCF_052327205.1). Taxonomy (NCBI): domain Eukaryota; kingdom Metazoa; phylum Chordata; class Chondrichthyes; order Squaliformes; family Somniosidae; genus Somniosus; species Somniosus microcephalus. Next base: position 24,834,793 of record NC_140988.1, read on the forward strand.
CTTGAGGGGCTGAATGGATGACTTCTGATTCTGTGTTCTTAACACAATGGCTAGCTTGCCTTTTCCCCAATTAATAAATAAAAGAAAAAAGTACTAAACAAAACAATGCCTAGCAATGCAATTCAAACACAAATTCAGCCACCTATACAATCATTCAAACAGACCAGGGTGGAAAAGCAGAGCAAAAGCTTTGGAAGTGGGGTTGTCCATAAAAACACAGAAACATAGTTCGGAGTAGGCCATTCGGGCCCTCGAGCCTGCTCTGCCATTCAATGCGATCATGGCTGATCATCCAAGTTCAGTAGCCAGTCCCTGCTTTCTCCCCGTACCCCTTGATCCCTTTAACCTTAAGAAATATATCCAACTCCTTCTTGAATATATTTAATGAATTGGCCTCTATTGCCTTCTGTGGTAGAGAATTCCACAGGTTCACCACTCTCTGGGTGAAGAAATTCCTCCTCATTTCTGTCCTAAATGGCTTACCCCTTATCCTTAGACTGTGACCCCTGGTTCTGGATTCCCCGACCATCGGGAACATCCTCCCTGCATCTAGTCTGTCCAGTCCTGCCAGAATTTTATAAGTTTCAATGAGATCCCCTGTCATTCTTCTAAACTCCAGCGAGTACAAGCCCAATCGACCCAATCTCTCCTCATACGTCATTCCTGCCATCCCAGGTATCAGCCTGGTGAATCTTCGCTGAACTCCTTCCATGGCAAGAATATCCTTCCTCAGATAAGGCAACCAAAACTGCACACAATACTCAAGATGTGGGCTCACCAAGGCCCTGTACAACTGCAGCAAGATATCCTTGTTCCTGTACTCAAACCCTCTCGCTATGAAGGCCAACATACCATTTGCCTTCTTAACCGCCTGCTGCACCTGCATGCTTACCTTCAGCGACTGGTGCACAAGGACACCCAGATCTCGTTGCACTTCCCCTTCTCCCAATCTATTGCCATTCAGATAATAATCTGCCTTCCTGTTTTTGACACCAAAGTGGATAACCTAACATTTATCCACGTTATATTGCATCTGCCATGCTTCTGCCCAATCACCCAACCTGTCCAAATCATCCTGTAGTTTCTCGGCATCCTCCTCACAGCACACACGCCCACCCAGCTTTGTGTCGTCTGCAAATTTGGAGATATTACATCTAGTTCCCTTGTCTAGATCATTAATATATATTGTGAATAGCTGGGGTCCAAGGACCGATCCCTGCGGTACCCCACTAGTCACTGCCTGCCACTCGGAAAAAGACCCGTTTATTCCAACTCTTTGCTTTCTATCTGCCAACCAGTTCTCTATCCAAGTCAATACCTTACCCCCAATCCCATAAAAAAATTATTTCGTGTGTTGGTGTTTTTTTTAATGATCCCCATTCATACTTTTTGGAGTTCCGTACGTATGGAACTCTAATAAGTATGAATGGGGATTCCCTTCTTTTATTGGTTGGGCCGGCCCACGTGATCCCTGGGGCGCCTACAAACTGCCTGCGCCCCTGGGATACATGGGGCTCTGCCCGCCCGGACCCGGAGAGGCCCAGGATCGCAAACCTCCATACCTCCCGGGTCACCAGGTAAATTCGTAGATTTTTTGCAGGTCGGAGGCATCCACCCGCGGGAAGCCTCCGATCACAAATGCTGGCCCATTGATTACACTCAAGCCTAGCCAACGGCCCACTGAACTCCTGACCTCCTCAACCAGCTATGAACCTGACCGAGTGAAACAAATGGAGTAGTTTCAGATTCGGGTGAAAATAGAGACCTGTAGGAGTAGCAACTTTTGCCATGTCTGAATTCCTCTCTCCCAATCTCAAAATAGAGCCTGAGCACTACAAACAAGAAGCATTCACTTTGTAAAATCCCACCAGCAGACTCCGCTCAAAACTATTGGCTGAGCAATAAAGATGTGCAGCCAGAATAAAAATGCACCTCACAGGGATCAGTGCTGTCAGTCTTGTTACTTCCACTCACAACTGCTGATTCCTGCTGCCATATCCCCTTCTTTAAACCAGGCCTTTCCTGGGACACTAGTAAAATTGTGGACTATAATTTCGCCGGAAATTTATCTCACCAAATCCTGACAGCATCTCAGCCAAAAAGACCGGGAACCCCCCCTAATGCACAAGGAGTATCGTCAGTACCCCTATCAACCAACGCCCAGGCACAATAACCAGAGCCCAACAAAATAGCAGCAACCTGCCAGAAGAAGGGCGAACCCGCTGCCCTCAAATCAAACACTCCCAGGACTGACGGTAGCAGCGAAGATATCCTGACCGCAGGGATTAGAGCCCTGAAGCTTGTTGCCGTGATGAGCCCCAGGTGTCCAAAACCCAGCTATCTATTTTTATGTCATCAGTAAACTTGACAGCCTCGATTTTAACTCAGCTGTGGGCTATTGGCGTGTTCCCCGAATTTCGTGTTTCCCACACGAATCTAAATGGATGTGGGAGAATGATGCAATTTTAACTCAATTGGCCAATTGATTTCCAACGTGTGGGAAGCCTTTGCAAATGGGTTTCTCATGACTGAAAGTCCCCTCCGATGACGTCATCATTGCTGCTGCATTTAAGGTCCACAGCAAGCCTTGCTTCTTCTGCAGGCTTCCAAGCTTTCTCCATTTGATGGCACAGGAACCTGCAGGAACAATGGCCAGCGGGAGGCCAAGAGCAGCTCCTAAGTTTGACGAGGCAGCACTACAGGCATTGGTGGATGGGGCTAGGGCCCACAGGGAGGTCCTGTTCCCTTCATCAGGGAGGAAGAGGCCTCCCAGTCAGACCAAGGCTGTGTGGATACACGTGGCTGGGGAGGTCAACTCCTTGGGGCTCACACGGCGCACCTGGATGCAGTGCAGGAAAAGATTCCATGACCTTCAATGCACTGGAAAAGTAAGTATGAAGTTCCCATCACCCTCAATCTGATCCTCATTGCCTTTCCTCACCAGCACTCAGCTTTAGCAATCTCTTCCTCCACATCCCACTTGACACTCACATCCATACACCCTTACCCATTCCCTCTCTCTCTATGCTCACAATCACATAACTATTCCACCATGCAGCCCTCACACTCCCTATCACTCTGATGATTTGAACACAGCTGACAACACACAGGGAGGGCCCTTGGTCTTGCAACCTCACTCCATCTTTGTCTCCTTCTAAGTATCTATGCTATGCAATCTCTACACTCACTCCTTCATTCTCACTCAACCTCCACTTGTCTCCCTCATTGCAGGAAAAGAGAGCTCACAATAAAAGGGAAAGAGCCAGGACAGGAGGAGGCCCACCATCATTAGCCCAGCTCACCCCCTGGGAGGAAGCCGTCCTGGAAATTGTCGGGGTTGAAAAAGATGCGCACGTTGGGGACGGACAAATGGGTGCATCACAGCAAGCTGGTGACAGAATAGTTTTCCATCTCTCTCATTGACATTGCATGAGTCGCTGATAATGATTCTGAAGCTATAACAGATGGACTTATGATCACCTGCAATATGCAATGTGCATGTAACCTTGACCTCACATTTCTAACTCTTTCCTTTACTCCCCCACTTGACCATCGAGAGCCCCCGTCCCCACTGTCCAGGAGGAAGAGCCTGAGCTTCCAGACTCCTCAGAGGAATCTGCAACCTCCGAGGGCACAGCGTCAGCAGAAATAAGTGCACCCAGCACCAGCGCAGACACTCACACCTCAGTGGGACCTTCGGGACATAGAGTAGTGTTGTCACCTGGTGTATCACAGCTCACAAGTGAGCATCAGCAGATTGTGGAGACAGGAACAGCAGTGGAGAGTCCCCGTTAGAGGGCGCAGGACTCTGCCAGCTCGGCTCAGCTGCATGCCGACCCTCTGCCTCTGGGTCCATCCATAAGATCAGAGGTGATGGAACTCCATGCACAGATGCAGGAGTTTCTGGCAGGTTTTGTCTCTAGGGTCGCTGCGAGTGTGGAGCGAATGGAGGAGTCCATAGTGAACATGAGTAGAGCCTTTGTGCAGACATTGGCGCATGAACGCATCAAAACGGAAAGGATGGCTACCTACTTGGAAATGATTGCTGCCTCCGTGGTAAGGCTGGCTATGGTAGAGGAGAGGAGGGCTACGGCCATGGAGGAGGTTAGTCGCCAGGGTATGGAAAACATGGTGAGTGTTCAGAATAGAATGACATCTCTTGAGGAGCGATGGGCATCTATTGAACATAGAAAGCAGACCTTCATGGAAGTCCTTCTGAGTAGGACTGCCATTGCAGATACGGGTCCCCATGGCCCCCCTGATGTGCAGCAAGGTGCTCTCCAGCCACTTGCAGGCGTGGAGGGGGAGCTAACCCATGAGAGGGAGGTTGGTGACAGACCTCAAGGAAGTGGGGGCTCCTCTCCAAGTGCTCACACTTCCATGCCACTGCAGAGCCCTCGGTCAGAGTCCCACCGTAGTCCACACCCAAGTGAGATAGACGTCTCAACCCCTGCACAGCTGCTGGAGCAGCAGACTGTTGACGAGCCCTCACAGGCTCGCCACCCCAGAGGACGCCCGCCAAAGGTGTCGAGACAGGAGCAGCAGGAAAGTGAGCAAGGGGCCTCCACATCTGCTGAAGCCATAGGGGAACCACGACGTAGGAGCACGCGTAAGAGGAAAATAAAGCACAAGTAGTCACAAGGGTAGTCACTTGGGTGAAATTTTATGTATTGTTAAAAAAAGCCATCAGATGAATTCTGTCAATAAAAAGTTTGATGGCTACTGCTGTATTTGTGGCGTATATCATTTCGCGAATGGGACTTTCACATTGAGGGCTTAGGATTACTTACAATTGTCAGTATGCTGGACAAATAGCTAGGAATCCGCAGTGTCTTTGCCATTGTCGATGCTCAGGTAAGAAGCTGTGAGGCAAAAGTGCTTGATTGGCTAGGCTAAGCAAATCTGGCCAGGATGAGTGCGCTCCTTGCACCCGGGCAGCAATGTTCTGGCGTAATGCTGCCGCTGGTTGTTGGTCCTCTGCAGGATGGTCGTTTTTGCCCTCCTCCTCTTCCTCTTCCTCTTCCTCCTCATCATCATCATCCGAGGAGGGTATGTGAGGAGCCACTTGGTCCTGAGGAATCTACAAGCCACGACGCTGTGCCATGTTGTGAAGTGCACAGCAAACCACGACGATTCTGGAGACCCTGGCTGCTGAGTACTATAGGGCTCCACCTGATCTATCCAGGCATCTGAAGCGCATCTTCAGCAAACCAATGGTTTGCTCGATAATGGATCTGGTGGGAATGTGGCTGGAGTTGTAGCACTCCTCAGCTTCGTTGGCTGGCCTCCTCAATGACATCATTAGCCAAGTCCTCAGGGGATAGCCCTTGTCTCCAAGTAGCCATCTGTGAAGTTGGTCTGGCGGCCTGAATAGCGGAGGCACACTAGACTGGCGCAGTATGAAGGAGTCATGGCAACTGCCGGGGTACATGGCACAAACATGCAAAATCTCCTCCTTGTGGTCACACACCAGCTGAACGTTAAGGGAGTGGAAGCCCTTGCGGTTGACAAAAATACCTGGATTGCGATGGGGTGCCCTAAGGACCACATGTGTGCAGTCAACGATGCCCTGCACCCTTAGAAAGTCTGCCAGATGAGCTAATCCAACCGCTCGTGCCGTCACACTTGCGCGATCCATGGTGAAATGGATGTGATTGTGCGCGAGGGCAAAGAGGGCATCGGTTACCTGCGTGATGCAAGTGTGCGCGGCCGCCTGGGAAATGCCGCTGATGTCTGCTGATGATCCCTGGAATGAGCCTGAGGCAAAAAAGTTGAGTGCAGTGGTGACTTTGATGGCCACTGGTAAGGAGTGTCCACCTGGTCCTCTGGGCAGCAGGTCTTGCTGTAGCATTGCGCAGACGTCAGTCACTACCTCTCGCGAAAGTCGGAGCCGCCTTTGGCACTGCTGCTCAGATTGAGGTAGCTGACCCTGTGTCTGTAGACCCTGTTTGGGGGGTATCTCCTGCGCCGACGGGCTTCCAGGCGCTAGCCCCTTCTAGCCTGTGCTGCCTCAGGTGGGTGAGCAGCAGCCTGTCGCTCCTGCTGCTGCTGCTGTTGCTGGTGCTGTTGTTGTTCCTGGTTCTGCTGCTGCCGCGCCTAGTGCTCGAGCTCCTCTAATGCCCAGAAGGGAAGGAAAAAAATGGCTCCCATGCTTCTGGTATATGCCTCCATTGAAGAAGCGCTGAGTGAAGGTGGCGAGAGGGGTTTCCCAGGGGTTCACACTGGAGATGTGTGTGAGGCTCCTACCTTCCACAGGTGTGGTTAAGCCTGGTAAAAGTTGCCCCAGGCCTGAGACAAAAAAATCCTGCCACCTGCAAATGATGGCTGATCAAATCTCCTCTTTAATGGTTGACCTGCAGCTGATAGTCAGCAAGCCAATAGTGCTCCCGCCAGGTTTCACAGTCGTGATTCCCACCAGGCGTGTTTTACGTGGGAAAAGGGTTAAAAGTGCAAGGGACTGTTAAAATGGCATTTTCGAGGCCATGTAGTGGTGAGTAAGGGCCTTAAAGACCAGTCCCGCCTGTTGGATGCGGGACAGATTCGGAACCATCAGACACGCCTGAGTAAAAATGGCTCGGAGTCGGGAACCAGGCGGGGGGGTCCCGACTGCCAGTTTTTGCGATTTTAACCCCCCGCACGCCTCCACGGCTCAGTTAAAATCGAGGCTGACGAGTTTATAGCTGGTTTCAATATCCAGGTCATTTATGTAGATTGGAAACAGGAGGTCTTCAAGTATTGACCCCTGTGGCACTTGCTGCAGTCTGGCATTATACCTCTCACAAATAATCTGTTTTCCTTCCTAAATCAAAGATACCCAGACATGTTCAATTTGCATACTGATCTCTGTGTTTGAATTTCTGAGCTGTGCTCCCATTGAGTGAGACTCTGCATTGGGACTGTAGCGTTATTGAAGTGTGGTAAACCACTGTTATCGTTCACAACCGTTCACTATTGTTACACTGTTGTTATCACTGTTTACACTGTTGTTATCACTACACAAGGTTACCTCTTGCCACGCACGCTGTTATACCTAGGCATACCTCAGCTGACTCCGCCCATGGCTCCGCCTGCTTGCCCAGGTATAAAGGTGACCGCTTGGCTAGTATTCTTCCTTGTTGGAACCGATCACCCACGAGGGTGGGCTCTGTTATTTAGCCAATAAAAACCTATAGTTACTATCTTAACTCGTCGCTTTTCATGGAATGAATTGATAGGTATATCATGAAGTAACCCTTATTTTCTTCCCTCTTCAGATCCCCCATTGTCTTGAAGCTTTCCCAACTGGGGTGCTGTTTGGCGGGGGGTGTCGGGGTGGGTGGTAAGTGGAGACCAATCACCAATTTCCCTCCTATTGCCAGAGGCACTCTATACCAGGCTAGTAGTAGGATAATGAGAGTGGTGCACTTTCTCTCCCTGCTTCCTCACGGCCTGGCTGTGGAAAGGAAGAATTACTCTGGGCACCATCTAAAACATGGTTCTTCATTCGCTTAACATAGCAGTAAATGTTTGTCTTTTGCGCTCCCATTGCAGAGTTCCATGGCTGGGAGCACATTTGGAGAATTCAGGTGTGTGTCAGTCTGCAGTCCTAGCACTCAAAGCACCATACTGGGAGTGCTAAAGAGAAAATTTGCCCCATGGTAAGGAGAGCAATTCTTCACTGGTGTGGACATCAGCTCCTTCTAGTCTGCCGTGTAGCATGTTACTGGCCCAATACACTTTATCACCCAACTATTTCTTCTACATGTACTTGAGTGGCGTTGCGAACTGTATATTCTTACCCAAATTCATATTGTCAGGGTTAACTGATACAGATGTAGAAAGCTGATTCTGGTTCCTTTTTATCTATTCAGTTTTAACTTGAAATAATTTTGAAACTAATTGCATACGGGCAGAAAATAACTTCCAGATTTTTGGAGCGCACGTCAACTGAGGAAATCTTTGAAGAAGTACAGCAACACAGACAGCAGGTCCGTGTGGAAAAAGAAATGTACATTTTCACATACATCAGCTGTACAAACAAATGTAATTCGTTCATAAAGAGTAATGTTTAGGAAACCCCATAGACTGCAAGTGCAAACGAACAGAAAGGTTTTCCATAACTGCAAGCAGTGAGCTAATAAACTGGAGAGCTGTTAGCGTGAAATAATATAGTTCTGTTAAAGTCTGTCGCCCATGATAATTTTCCATGTTATCTGGCTCATTTGTTATCTCAATGAGGTAGGATTTTTTTTTTTAAAGTGCAGTTTATAAATATGAATATGCATGCTGATAAGTGAGATGTAAACTTGTGTTTTTCATTTGTTGGCGATGCTGGCAACGTTGCATTTGTTGCCCATTTGTAGTTTTGTTGAGCGAGTGGTGTGGGGCTTTCTTCTTGAATTGCTGAAGTCTTTGTGGTGATTGTGCTCCCACAATGGTGTTGGGTAGAGGCTCCTAGAATTTTGACAAAGAAGCGGCAGAGTGTCAGCCTTGGTTCAATGGTAGCTCTCTCACCTCTGAGTCAGAAGGTTGCGAGTACAAGCCCCAGTTCCGAGACTTGAACACCATAATCGAGGCTCGCATTTCAGTTCTGAGGTGCTGTCTTTCAGATGAGATGTTAAACTAACCAATGTTCTACCTGCTCAGGTGGACAACACTTACTCGAAGAAGAGCATGGGGGTTCTCCTGGTGACCTGGCCAGCAATTATCCAACTAAACACCACCAAAAACAAAAAATTCCTCCCATTACTGTTTGTGGGATCTTGCTGTGCTCTGTGTTACAAAACTACAATGACCACACTTCAAAAGTAATTCATTGGCTGTAAAGCATTTTAGGTTGGCCTGAGGACATGAAAGGTGATACATAAATGCAACTTTGTCCAAATCAGGATGTTTCATGACTTGAAGATGACAGTGCCCCCTAGACATTATTGCTCTGGTCCATTTCAATTGTAAACTGTGTGGGGCTGCAAAGCCCTTTACATTGAACTGATAATTAACATGAAGGATGACATTTTTAAGGCTGATTTTCCAAGCATGTAGTACCATGTGGTGTAATCAGATTCAATAGTAGTTTTCCAAAAGCGAATTGGATATGTATTTGAAAAGTAAAACATTGCAGGATTATGGATAAGGAGCAGGGGAGTGGGACTAATTGGATAGTTATTTCAAAGAGCCGGTACAGGCATGATGGGCCAAATGGCCTCCTTCTGTGCTGTAAAATTCTATGATTCTATGTACTTGTTAATCATGCCTGCTCAGAAATTGTAGCTCTCATTTTTTGGTCCATTAATTTTAATGGGCAGAAAATCAAGGCCAACATGTCCAGTATTTCCTAAATGGAGCAGCAGGCAGCGAGGCTTCCCATCACAGTGCCAACTGGGAAATTGGCACTCTTGATTTTTGAATAAGTAACAGGCACAAGCTTTCCCAGCCATAAAGTCTAGTCCCAGGGAGATAAAACTGTTTGTGAAGGAATTATCAAACCAGAAATTAATCAAGCATAAGAAATAAGAGCAGGACTAGGCATATAGCCCCTCGAGCCTGCTCCGCCATTCAATAAGATCATGGCTGAACTTCTACATCAACTCCACTTCCCTGCCCGATCCCCACATCCCTTGATTCCCTTGGAGTCCAAAAATCTCTGTCTTGAATATACTCAACGACTGAGCCTTCACAGCCCTCTGGGGGTAGAGAATTCCAAAGATTCACAACCCTCTGAGTGAAGAAATTTCTCCTCATCTCAGTCCTAAATGGCCAGCCCCTTATCCTGAGGCTATGGCCTAGAAATTCTGGTGTGCCTATTTTTGGGCACCTTATCCGCACAGTGCTAACCTCAAATGGGGAGGTCTGAGGAGTCCCGAATTTTGGGCCTCGGAGCTCATCATAAAGTAGATGGTGCTGCGGCAGGAGCCCACACAGGTTAGTGCTCCAATTTCCAGGTAAGTGATTGGGTTGGATCGCGGGGGTCTGGAGGAGGAACGGGTGGACCTTGGACTCCATGATCGGGGTTCGGTGGGGGATCGTGTAGGAAGATCGCAGGCCTTGGGAGTACTGTTGGGGGGCCGGGAGTGCTGTTGGGGATCGTGTAGGAAGATCGCAGGCCTTGGGAGTACTGTTGGGGGGCCGGGAGTGCTGTTGGGGATCGTGTAGGAAGATCGCAGGCCTTGGGAGTACTGTTGGGGGGTCGGGCGTGCTGTTGGGGATCGTGAAGGAAGATCGCAGGCCTTGGGAGTACTGTTGGGGGGTCGGGAGTGCTGTTGGGGATCGTGTAGGAAGATTGCAGGCCTCAGGAGTACTGTTGGGGGGGTCGGGAGTGCTGTTGTGGATCGTGTAGGAAGATTGCAGGCCTCGGGAGTACTGTTGGGGGGTCAGGAATGCTGTTGGGGGGGCTAGGAGGTCGGGGCTGGGGCCAGGGTGAGATCGGAGGGTGCCTGGAGGTCGGAGTTGGGAGTGAGGACGGAAATCTCTGGACCGGGAACGGCAGTGATTATGGTAAGTGTTTACCTTTTTTTAATTACGTGGTGTTTAGCGTTGGTTTTCCTGGAGGCAATCAGCACTGGCGCTGGCTGCCTCAGGGCAAACCACCGTTATAGCAGGGACCAGAAGCAGGTGGTAGGCCCCTTATTTGCATATGCAAATTGACTAACGCCTATTTCAGACGTGGGTAAAGGACACCTCTTATTTGTCCTTTACCAAGATGGTGTCCGGCGTGATTAGCAGCAGAAGTAGGCGCACGCACATCGGATGCTATTTTGGTCCCCAAATGGTACCCGTAGGAAATGGGTGCTACCGATCCCAAATTCGCTAACAGTCCTCTCCACCCACATGTACACTATGCAATGGCCCAGTAACCACCCCAACATTGCTCTCTGCACTACCTCAACTGCTTATCCTTTGATCTGCTACTAACTTATTACACACCACCAGAAGTAAACTCTCTGGACAATGTTGAACTAAAAGAGCTGAAACCACGCTCCCAGTGGGGAGCGGCAGTTGCTGAGATTGTATTCATTTTAATGGGTGGAAGTGTCACACAGGCTGCACCCCTGTGATTTCCTACCATACATTTCCTGTGAGTACCACTCGGTGGGTGTGTGGAATCATGGAATGAGTCCTAATTAATTTCCTTACAATTAATCTGTGCACGTTTTACTCTGCAGCCCCATCTTGGTGATGGTGTTTGATGTGTGTCTTTCACCATCTAATTCAGTGCTTCTTCTAGGTTCTTCCCCAATAGGGGCAAAGAAAGAAAGAACTTAATTTCCAGTCAATGACATACTTTTGAAGTGTAGTCACTGTTGAAATGTCGGAAATGCAGCAGTCTATTTGCGCACAGCAAGCTCCCACAAACAGCAGTGTGATAATGACCAGATAATCTGTTTTAGTGATGTTGGTTGAAGGAAGATGGTTAATATGCTAATCGGAAGTTGCTTCTCCCAGTGTTTGTCTAGGTAGTCAGAAATATTGTTTTGAAAACTCTTTGATCTCTGACAGTCTGTGAGAGGGACAGACTTTTTGACACCATCCAAGAGGCTTTAAAAAAAAACAGAACACAGACACCAAGGGAAAAGAGGATGCTGCATAAACAGGCTTTGAAAGACGGAGGACTGCGGTGTGGTTGTACCTGGGCGGTAGAACAGGATGCAGAAGGATTATGCTGTTTACAATAAGGTGACCCACCGAAGTGAGAATAAAGTCATGTATTCTTTCTATTGTATCATTATGCAAATATAAGTTGTATTGATTGAACGAAGCAACTCTGATCGTACCTATTGCTCCGTACATTTCACCTTAGTGTGGCACAAGCCAGCTTACAATTTAAACCAAACTTCGCCTCTTCTAGTGTTAACTCAGTCCATGTGCAAAAGACACGAATATCTGGCCCAGAGGGAGCTATTATTACATCCCGGAGTCACGTTTTGTACAAATAGACATAGGACAGTGTGAGTCGTCTTCCATTAAAATTAAGTCAACAACTGATGCCACTGACTTTGAGAAAATATCTACGGCCGACCCAAGTTCACAGCACAGGCCCTGCAGCCAGCAGCTTCCTGCTCTGCCATTCCCATTAGTCTATGCACCCTACTCACTCGTCCTCTCTGATTCACCCAATCCTCCCTCCTCAAGATGACTATCTAATCCTCCAGGATGGATGCACCCGTCCTGGTGCTTGCAACAGATGGAGCGAGTGGCATTGATCGCTTTAAGAGTTGCAGAGGCCTGGAAATGTCAACCCACTGGAAAAAGCTCCTTTGGGAGGCTCCGTCCGGTCCAGAAACTCACCATGGAAGGTCTGACAGGGTTGGTCATACCTAATATCTGGGAGTGTAAAGCTCGCTCCACAATGTTTACATGAAGGAGATTCCAACCTCAGAATTATCCCGAAGTAGCCCAGAAACCCTTATTGACCTCTCCAAGTCACTTTCAGCAGATCTTCCAGGATCTAGGAGTAATCTGTACTGGTAGTTGTGGAGATGTAAGTGTCTCTGTGCCATTGTCTGATGCTGCTGTGGTTTGTGAAGACTGTCTTCTGGTGTGATGTATGATGCAGTTGTGTCTGTAGTCTGAATGGTCCAGAGAAGACAGAAGTTATTACCTAAGTACTGTGTGAAGGTCCAAAGTATTGCTTGTGCCTGTGCAGTGTACTAAAAGCAGATAATATCAATTAAGAATCCCATCTTTTATTACAGACTAGACTTCTTATTTGGCATAGTGCATGGGAAAGCATTACTGCAGGATGGAAGCCATTTAGTCCTGTTACTGCCAGACCCACCCATTTCAGTTCTGCTGCACTTCTCCTGACTCTTCCTGCTAAAGTTCATACTTTGTTTCCACAAAATGTACTCTTGATTGCCTATTGATTTGAAGTTAACTTTTGCTTGGAGTTTTCTTCTTTATATAATGGAGTCTTAACTTGACATCCTTCCATCTTCTAAAGGTCATGGCATTGATCCAGCTGGCAATTTCCTCCCAGGCTTGCCTTCTTGCATGGGAGTGGAGTGAGGGGTTGCAGAAGAGCCAGATATTGTTTCCCTTCTGACTAGTACCGCTGCTTAGGTGAAGTGCTTCAATTATTAATTTTTCTATCCTGGCTCTAAAGATTCAAATGAACACATTGGTCCTGGCAAAAAAATTGGTTTCAATAGAGATCAAGAGGATTGTTTCTGCCTGTGATAATTGATGCTCATTGTTGTGACTGGTTTCACTAAACTTAACAAACACTACTATGAAGCACTGGGATCCTGAGTGGATACTTCAGTCTTCACATTTTATTTTGTACTCAGCAGGGTGAGAGATGTTAATACAAAAGCAAAATACTGCAGATGTTGGAAATCTGAAATAAAAACAAAATGCTGGAAATACTCAGCAGGTCAGGCAGCACCTGTGGAGAGAGAAACGGAGTTAACGTTTCAGGTCGATGACCTTTTGTCAGAACTGGAAAAGGTTAGAGATGTAATAGGGTTTAAGCAAGTACAGAGACAGGGAAAATGGTGTGGAGATGCCGGTGTTGGACTGGGGTGGACAAATGTAAGAAATCACACAACACCAGGTTATAGTCCAACAGTTTTATTTGAAATCACAAGCTTTCGGAGCGCTGCTCCTTCATCAGGTGAAGTGGAGAGATGCATAAAAACACAGCTTATATAGTCAGAGAATAATGTCAGATGTTTACAGGTAATCTTTCTAACTGCCATTTATCACACCTTGGCAGAGAGATAATCACAGCAATCAAAGGTGTGAATGGTGTCCAAACAGGTCAGTCAGGAAAACATTACATCAAAGAACAATGAGGTGGGGTCGCAAGGGGTCAAATATTGCAGATGCTGGGGTCTGTATGAAAAACAAAAAAACAGAGAAAAAACATTTTTTTTGCTGGAAATCACAGCAGGTCCGGCCGCATCTGTGTGGAGAGAACAAGCCAACGACGACTCGAGTCTGGATGACCCTACGTCAGGTGGGGTTACATGTAGCGTGACATGAACCCAAGATCTCGGTTGAGGCCATCCTCATGGGTGCGGAACTTGGCTATCAGTTTCTGCTCGACGATTTTGCGTTGTTGTGTGTCTCGAAGGCCGCCTTGGAGAATGCTTACCCGAAGATCGGAGGCTGAATGTCCTTGACTGCTGAAGTGTTCCCCGATTGGGAGGGAACACTCCTGCCTGGTGATTGTTGCGCGGTGTCCGTTCATCCGTTGTCTCAGTGTCTGCATGGTCTCGCTGATGTACCATGCTCCGGGGCATCCTTTCCTGCAACGTATGAGGTAGACAACGTTGGCCGAGTCACATGAGTATGTACCATGTACCTGGTGGGTGGTGTCCTCACGTGTGATGATGGTATCTGTGTTGATGATCTGGCATGTCTTGCAGAGGTTGCTGTGGCAGGGTTGTGTGGTGTCGTGGTCGCTGTTCTCCTGAAAGCTGGGTAATTTGCTGCGAACGATGGTCTGTTTGAGGTTAGGCGGCTGTTTGAAGGCGAGTAGTGGAGGCGTGGGGATGGCCTTAACGAGGTGTTCGTCGTCATCGATGACATGTTAAAGGCTGCGAAGAACATGGCGTAGTTTCTCCGCTCCGGGGAAGTACTGGATGACGAAGGGTACTCTGTTGGTTGTGTCCCGTGTTTGTCTTCTGAGGAGGTCTATGCGACTTTTCGCTGTGGCCCATCGGAACTGTCGATCGATGAGTCGAGCGTCATATCCCTTTCTTACGAGGGCGTCTTTCAGCGTCTGTAGGTGTCCATCGCATTCCTCCTCGTCTGAGCAGATCCTGTGTATTCGCAGGGCTTGTCCATAGGGGATGGCTTCTTTAATGTGGTTAGGGTGGAAGCTGGAGAAGTGGAGCATCCTGAGGTTGTCCGTGGGCTTGCGGTAGAGTGAGGTGCTGAGGTGTCCGTCTTTGATGGAGATTCGTGTGTCCAAGAATGAAACCGATTCTGAGGAGAAGTCCATGGTGAGTTTGATGGTGGGATGGAACTTGTTGATGTTATCGTGTAGTCTTTTCAGTGATTCTTCGCCGTGGGTCCATAGGAAGAAAATGTCGTCAATGTATCTGGTGTATAGCGTTGGTTGGAGGTCCTGTGCAGCAAAGAAGTCTTGCTCGAACTTGTGCATGAAGATGTTGGTGTATTGGGGTACGAATTTGGTCCCCATGGCTGTTCCATGTGTTTGGGTAAAGAACTGGTTGTCGAAGGTGAAGACATTGTGGTCAAGGATGAAGCGGATGAGTTGTAGGATGGCGTCTGGAGATTGGCTGTTGTTGGTGTTGAGTACTGAGGGAAAGGGGGAGGGCAGGAAAGAACATAAGGGAAGGTCTGTGATAGGTGGAAGGCAGGAGCGCTTAAATGATAAATTCTCCAGATCATTCCCACTCTGTCCTCGGCCTCTTACAATGTTCCAATGGAGCTCAGTGAAGCTCAACGTAAGCTCGAGGAACAGCACCTCATCTTTCTATTAGGCACTTTACAGCCTTCCGGACTCAACATTGAGTTCAACAATTTCAGATCATAACCTCTGCCCCCATTTTTTCGGATAGCAGCTGTTGCTGATGTTTCTGATATTCCCATTCACACCTCCTCTAGACTCATCTTTTGTTTCTTTGCTTGTCCCATTACCATCTACTTTCGCCTTGCACCATCATCACTTTTGTCCTTTCTCGCCCCTGTTGTGCCATTGCTGCAACTACAGTGACAATGAGGTACTTCTGCAACAAAGCACCTCCCCTTTAAGAAGTACAGTAGAGCCTTTCACTCTGCAGGCAAACTTTAATTGGACAGCTGACTGCACCCGATATTGGTCCCCCCTGTTGGGCGCTGAGCTAACCAGCAGCGCGCTCAGCGCTGCAATCATGCTAATAAGCAGGCAGCACGAAGCTTGCACCACTTTCAACAGGAGCGGGCAGATCGCGCATCGTGATCCCCGCGCCCATTTTTGGGTCTAATCCAATTTCATCACCTCCCCCCACCGCCACCCCAGTCTCAGCATCAAGCACTCTCAAATCAGGTATAACGCAACCCAATAAAGACCTCTCTACTCTGCTCTAACAATGTGCTTCAGCTGTCCACGTAAGAGCACTGCTGACTGCGGAGGTTACAGTGGCTTCATTTGGAGCACAGTATGGCCCAAGAGCAGTGTTTGAAAGGTAAAGGATTCTGAATTGACTCCAATAGGATGCTACTAACAATGTGGGCAGTTCATTTGATTGATATTCATTTGTGCCGCCCATTGCGACAGTTGTAAGACACTTGAACAGCACTTATGACTTTCTGGTGTAGAACAAATGAAATGATTTGTTAAATCTACAATGATTAAAAATTTATTAAGACGTTTTGAGATCACATACTCTTAAACTCAGGGATAGAAACATAAATATTTTTGTTTCAGAATTTTTTTTAGTAAACATTGAAAATCATTCCCACATGCCACAAGGCTAAATTATTATGAATTGGCCGATAGACTTTTCTTGCTAATATAATATTTACAGAGTGTGCTTAGTGGGAAATGAATTTGATTTTCCTTCTCTCCCCCCGAACTCAGGCAGACTATTGACAAACAGAAAGGCTTCTACTTTCAAGAAGTGGCTATGACACACCGGTGGTAATGACATACAATCCACATTACAGGGTCTCTGCTTGTGGTATGGGAAACTATTTTTTTTTTAAAGATTGAAATCTCGGCAGAAAATGTTAATTCCTGTCAGAAGTGAAATCCACTGTCACAAACTTATTTTGATCCAGTCTGCGTGTGGTATGCTTTCCAGCCAAGTGACATTCCTGTATAATCAAGTGCAGAGCTATTGCATATCAGAGAGCAAGGCCAGCAGTTTGAGCTGGTTTCATAAGAGGTGATACCAACCTTTTGATGTGATTTACATTATGCATAATATTTGAAGGTGGACTGGAGATTTATGTCAAGCATATACTCATTTATTTGAAATTAGAATAATGACACGTTTGGAGTTGAATGCACGAGATGGGGTACATTCATGTGCCACCTTGCTCATTGAAATGGACTGGTTTCTTGAGTAAATATCATTTTTCCTTTCCAGGATATTAAAATCATTTTATCATTAAATAAGGGTTAAAGAGTTAAGATGATTCAAGAAAAGAGCAGAGATTGTTTTGCAGATGGGGCTGCTGCCACACTTTTCCGTGATATGGACATCCTGCAGAGCCAGACTTAAAGCATGCATGATGGGATAAGGTAGGTCACCAAAAGATGACCCTTTTGTAGGAACATCACGTAGCCTTGAACTAAGTGTGCATTACTTCAGGGGACATTAATGTTAGAGGTAAACTAGAGGACCAGAAGAGAATTAGAAGGATAGCTTGATAGCAGCAAAGAACAAAAGTATTGAGGGTGATTTTAACCCTACCTGTCAGTGGAAACTGGGTGGGTGGGCAGTTAAACTGCCCCAAGGCACTTATCTACCCTGAAGCCACCAGGATCCTGACACCCGCCCAAAGCCAGCGGTGTCCTTCTTTACATATGCATGTTGGGTCTCGATGGCCTGATCCTATTTAGTTGCGTAGTTTCGGGTAGCCTCGGTATTTTCCGCCAGCTTCCCGACCCCTCCCAATGTGGGCGGGAAGTAGACCAGCAGCATATTAATGAGCCCCAGAAGTTAAAATAGCACAGGCCTGATTTCTGCATTAGTGGGTGTGTTTCCAATTTACCATTCCACCCAACCACCCAAAACCCGCCCAGAGTAAATATTGGGACCACTAAGTCAGGAGACCAGAGGATGGTGACTCAGGTCTTGAGGCTGGGAAAATTGGCTCTGGTAAATGTGGGACTGCCAGGGGAAACCCGATCAGCGTGCCAATTCGTATGAATTGTTTGCTGGTGTGAGCAAGATTGGGATTATAAAGCAGGCAATGTATAAGCTCACCAGGCACGATAAGCGTTATATAGATTGAGAAAGCCGGGTGGGAGTTGGTAGATTCGAGTGAATTGATATTTATTGGCCTGTGCTGCAAACAGTTAGGAGGCTAACTTGAGAAAAAAATAGTTTCAGTGTGCGAATTGCACTAGTGGGAGTGTGAAACAATATAGTCTGAATGGAGAAATAAAAACTGGAAATACATCATTGATTCAGCTTTCAGTATAAATGACAGAAATAAAAATAAACACCGTACACAAATTTCAATCTGGACACCTAAAACAAATGCAAAAATGTTACCAATTTCCCTGAATATGCTGGGCAGAAACTGAGGAAACTTTGTGCTATCCGGCACCCACAGGACCGAGCTGCTGCAGTTGCCTCAAAACTGCCGTACTCTCCAGAGTTAATGTTGAGAGATACGGAGATTCTTATCTCCGTATTTGACAACAAACACTGTTGCTTAGCAACAGCTTCTAAACACTCGGGTGTGGCCTGCAATCTCTGTATATGAAGCTGTTGCTATAGCTACAGACCTTGCACAGCTTGACTGTTCAAACAAAGCAAAAAAAACAAACAAAAAGAATAAAAAATGGCTGCTGATTTTTGCCGGTGGCTCCAGATTGCCAGATAGCTCACCTCCGGATAGCACAAAGTTTCCTGTATTAGTGAAAATTAAATTATTAAAGCTAGCTAATAGGATAATTAGTAAGTATGGAAATATGCTTAAATATGTAATTGCATCTTACAGACAGAAATACAGAAAAGTTAGATGAGCACACAATCGTCCGAGGGCTGTCCTCCTACGATAGATGATGAAGGTGAGGGAAGAAGTTGATTTCAATTGAAAGGGGACTGGAAAACTATGGAACACGCTTATTGCAGCACCAAATAAGGCACATACAAAGGAAAGGGAGGAAAAAATGAGTATTTGGAATGAAGGCACGTAAAACCAAAAACAGGAAATTAATACAAATAATGGCCTAAATTCAGGTTTTTTTGTAGTAGCATGCAAAGCACAGATGGCATACTTTGTGCTATACTATCATTTTAATATTTAATGGCCTGGGTTGGCAAGTGCT